>NC_080064.1:113358403-115758403 GCF_949987535.1 Balaenoptera acutorostrata | reverse complement strand
CAGCAGAGTATTAGGCCAGGCTCAGGGCCTTTATAAATGTAGGGTCCTGTGTGACTGTACAGGTCATATGTTCATGAAAGCAGATGTAGTTGTGATGCTTCCAGCAAGTCGTAAGTGGCTAGTCAGAGGTCTTCTCCAATGGACCTTCCAGAATCAAAAAGGCCCAAAACAATTTCTCTCTTTTTCTAAATGCTTTCTAACTAAATATTTGAACCCGTCATTGGAATTTGTGATTATGCTAGTGCTGGGATTAGAAGGCAATTGGATCTGAAAGCCCCAGGCTGAGGGCAGCCTTGGAGAATGTTACCTAACACAAGTTCATGAGCCCAACACACAGTGAGGCCAAACAAACTGAAACGTCAGAGTTTGGAGCACTGAAATGTTTATTGCAGGGCCACGCAAGGAGACGGGTGGCTCATGCCCCACCCCAAAACCCAAACTCCCCAAAGGGCTTCAGCAAAGCATTTTTAAAGGCCAAGTTGGGGGATGGGGGTGGTAACAGGGTATGTGATCAGCTCGTGCACAATTCTCTGATTGGTTGATGTTGAAGTAACAGGGCGCTCTGTGTGCTATGTGCGCATGATCACCAAGTAGTTAATTTCTTCCCTTTGGTGGTGGTTTTTAGCATCTGAAAACTCAGGAAATATGCATGAGATACTATTATCTGGGTACTTCAGAGAGGAGTTAAAGCCGAGGATATGGGGGAGGGGTCTGTCATGGGAAAGCCCCATAGGGTCCTGCTCGGTTACGTGAATGGAAAAAAGGGCTGAGTTCAGGGTGGCAAGCTAATAAGCTTCATAACTGCCATTTATGCAGCATCTACTATGTTCTTGTGACATATACTTTGCAAACATTTAATGCTGACAGCAACTAGAAGGCAAGTATAATTAATACCTGCTTTATAAATGAGAAAACTGGGACTCAAAATATTGAATTGTTTGCCCAAAGTCCCCCAGAGGGTAACTGACAGAGCTAAGATTCAGTTTCATGTCTATCCAATTCAAATACAAATGTTCTTCCCATACAACAAGCTTCCTCCCTGGCCAAAGATCAGAGTCTGAAAACACAAGGCAGTTGGTGTATTGGGATGGCCAAGTTGGAAAAAAACAACAGAAAGGAGAAGGGTCTTTGTGTAGAGATTCACCTTGGCGGGTCCAGCATGTATCTTAAGATGGGGAGAGATTTGCTTGACAAACCCAATGATGGGTGCCTGTTTCGATTACTTTTTCTAAATGTAACCAGGTAGATAAATTAATAAGAAATAAAAATCAATATGAAATAATGAATAGAGGGTATTCAGAAGTTGAATTAGGTGGAGGAATGGACATAGATTGGAGAACTAGCAAAAAGTTGGAAAGCTGGGGAGCTTTTGTTCTTTGCTACCTGTTCAAGGTAGCAAAGCCACAGCACACAAAAAGAATGTCCAGCATTCAAAGACAGAGGTCAAGAGCAGCCTAATCTGACCTAATATCCCTTCTGGACATGGTCAGGAAAATGGTAGCAAGTATGCAAAGTGACCCACAGGCATGGGTATCTCACCTCAGAACCCTAGAAAGTTTAACGGGGGATATCAGACATGTTCTTTCTTTATTATCTCTGGCTGTTGCTCTTGTGTATCGAACTCAGGTTGATGTAGTGCCCTCAAGGAAACTGTGAAATATTCAAGGAGATTCTTAACAAACCTTGTTATCCTAGCCAAGAAGATTCAAATAACAAAGCATACATTCACAAAGTACTGATGAATGCTAAAACACGGATGAGCCTTGGAAGCATACTAAGTGAAAGAAGCCAGACACAAAAGACCACATATTGTATGAATCAATTTCTATGCTCAGAATAGGCAAATCTATTGAGAAAGAAAGTAAATTAGTAATCTGTTGCCTGGGGCTGTGGGTGGGAATGGAGAGTACAAATGGTTGCCAAGTTTATATTTGGGGTAGTGGAAATTTTAAAAAAATTAGATTGCAGTGATAAAACAAATGAATTTTATGTTTGAAAATTATACTTCAATAGAGTTATTAAATATATATGCATTCACCCAGTGATTATTAATAAGCATTAATTACAAATAAAGGCAATTTGGTAAAAAGGCTGTAGTGCAGAAAGCGAATAAAAGTGTGAAAGAACAGCAGATTTTGGTTTCATGTAGGTCTGGGTTTTGAATAGGCTGGCACCAACCTAATAAGATGGGTGGTGTTGTCTCCTTTATAAAGGTGAAGAAACTTGGGATCAAGTTTGATAATTTGCTCGAGGTCATCCCTCTGGTAAGTGGCAGAGCTCTGAGTCTCTCTGGTAACAGAGCCTGTGCTCCTTTACCTCTCTGTCGTGACAGAACGTTGCCGGTTAGATTTTCCTTCAGGAAAATGACCTGATGGTAATATTTAAATTCTCCCTTTGTCCAGATTTGTTTATGCTGCCAACACTCCCTCTTCATCTCTGTCAATCCTCTCTCATCACTGTATCTGACTGACACTTTTCCTCCAGCTGCTTATAGCCAGAGCACCTGAGAGGTTCCAACCCTTTTCCATATTGATTGACAGAGCCCTTGAACTGAAAGGCTTATCCAGTGATCATGAGATTACTGTGGTTAATTCCTCACGTCCTACTTTAAATATGTCTCTCCCTTTGTCCTCCAGAAGCCTTTGGTTCTAATCTGTACTGTTATAGATAGTACAGTGCTTACTTATAAACTTCAGAATACCAAGTTTCCATTTCCTGCCATCAGGAACCCAGAATAGGTCCTTAATATTGCCCTTGAGATAACCATTTAACCATGGAAACTGTTGCTGCTACAGATGGCTTTAGGACAATGCTTTACCTAGATTCCTATTCAAATGTTAATGACTGTTGAATCTCTTTAGTGAATTGGTTATGCTCATTCTCAGACAGAGCTGGGTTCCAGACCTGGCTCTACTGCTTACTGTCTGTGAGTCTACTTACTGTCTGTGAGTCTTTGGGCTTACAAGGTACTTGAAATTAAGGTACTTAATTTCTTTGAGCTTCAGTTTTCCTCATCTGTAAAATGAGGACAATAATACCCACCTGATAGAACATTGCCTGTGTTATTTCACTGTTTAACTGTTTTAGTGTTGATGCAACGTTTAAATAAAGTAATATATACATAGTACCTGATGTGACATTGTATTACAGTAAGCATCCAATATATGGTAAGCTATCAGGATAAACATCACTTTCAGTTCAGAATAAAAGCATATCTACCACATTTTACTTTCTGAGACAAACCACAAATGACTAAAAGAGTGAAAAACAAAACTCCATCTTCAATGAAACTTTTTGGGGGAGGGGGATTTTTAACAAAACACTTTTTCCAAGCATATTTTTCGTTGGTATTTAAACTCATGTGTATTTCAAGGAAAAAAATCCATTTCTTTCTGACTCATTTATACTTAACTCATCAGGATGTTACTAGAGAAGGGTTATTGGGTGTCCAGGTCACTCCCTTCCACCCTCCTTAAACTTATGTTACTTCTCTTCTTTCTTTTTTTCATCTTGAATTTGTTGATTAATGTGGTAAGATTTAAGGTCATTGTGTTATTGTGCTGCTATCCACAAATATGATATAACTCTCCATTTATCAATAAATTTTACAATTTTCTTAAAGTATTACCAAATCAGGTCCAGCTGCTCACCACTCAAAAATCAATACTCAAGAGAGGCAAATGTTGGTAGAAAAGAAAGTTGCTTTTAATCAGAATGCCGGCCGTCTGGGGAGATGGTGGACTCAGTGTTCCCCAAAAACCGCCTCCCAAGATTCTGCTCAGCCATGAAAGTTTTAAAGGGAAAAGGGGAAGTTATCTCAGTTAATCATTGAGATAGGGGGTCAGAGTCGTTACCATCCCCCACTGCATGCAGGTTTTTGTGCAGGCTTGTCAAATTCTTGTGATCTTTCTTTTGATACTGTCTTGTTCACACAGTTTGTTCACGAGATTACTGAAGGGGATGCTAAGGAAGAGATCTGGTCATTTGTTAATTACTTATTCTTCATTTCTACTTCTTTGACCCACAGAAAGAACCAACAGGTTAAGCAAGGTATTGTGTGATCAAAAGATTTGAAAGTTGTGCTAGGGCTAGAGATGAGTACAGCATAGGGGTGCCTGGTTTAAGTTTAGTGACAAGACAAAAGGGACTTCCTGCAAAGAGCTCTTTCCTGCCAAAGGCTGCTTACAAAAAGACTTGTACATTGTTTTCCTTTTTTCTTTTCATTCCCTTATTTCTACCATCCCAAACCCCCTGCCTCTTTCAGATTCCACACCTAAGAGAGGTCACATGATATTTGTCTTTCCCTGTCTGACTTATTATCACTTAGTATAATGCCCTTGAGGTCTACACATGTTGTCACAAATGGCAAGATTTCGTCTTTTTTGTGGCTGAATAATATTCCACCGTGCATATGTACCACAAGTTCTTTAGCTATTTATCCATCCATAGACACTTAGGTTGTTTTCATATCTTGGCTATTGTAAATAATACTGCAGTGAACATACGGGTGCATATATTTTTGAGGTAGTGTTTCTATTTCCTTCAAATAAATGCCCAGAAGTGGAATTGCTGAATCATATGGTAGTTCTACCCCTTTCTCCACATCCTCACCAACATGTTTTTTCTTGTCTTTTTGATAATACCTATCCTGATAGGTGTGAGGTGATATCTCATTGTGGTTTTGATTTACATTTCCCTGATGATCAGTGATGTTCAGCACTTTTTCAGATACCTATTGGCTGTTTGTGTGTCTTCTTTGGAAAAATGTCTCTTCTGATCTTCTGCTCATTTTTAAATTGGATTTTTTTTTTTTTTTTTTTTGCTGTTAAGTTGTATGGATTCTTTATATATTTTGGATATTAGCTCCTTATCAGATATATGATTTGAAAATATTGTCTTCCACTCTGTAGATTACCTTCCCATTTTGATGATGGTTTCCTTTGCTGCACAGAACAGAAACTTTTTATTATGATGAAGTCCCACTTCAAAACCATACTGTTTTAATTACTATAGCTCCACAATATAATTTGAAATCAGGGAGTGTAATGCCTCTAGCTTTGTTCTTCTTTCTCAAGGTTGCTTTGGCTATTCAGGGTTTTTGGTGGTTCCATACAAATTTTGGGAGTATTTGTTCAATTTCTATGAAAATGCCATTGGAATTTTGATGGGGATTGCATTGAATCTATAGATTGCTTTGGGTGGTATGAACATTTTAAAAATACTGGCAGAACACTCTTTGACATAAATCACAGCAGGATCTTTTTTGACCCACCTCCTACAGTGATGAAAATAAAAACAAAAATAAACAAATGGGATCTAATTAAACTTAAAAGCTTTTGCACAGCAAAGGAAACCATAAACAAAACAAAAATACAACCCTCAGAATGGGAGAAAATATTTGCAAATGAATCAACGGACAAAGGATTAATCTCCAAAATATACAAACAGGTCATACAGCTCAATATCAAAAAAACAAACAACCCAATCAAAAAATGGGCAGAAGACCTAAATAGACATTTCTCCAAAGAAGGCATACAGATGGTCAAGAGGCACATGAAAAGCTGCTCAACATCACTAAAAATTAGAGAAATGCAAATCAAAACTATAATGAGGTATCACCTCACACTGGTTAGAATGGGCATCATCAGAAACTCTACAAACAACAAATGCTGGAGAGGGTGTGGAGAAAAGGGTACTTTCCTACTTTGTTTGGTGGGAATGTAAATTTGTATAGCCACTATGGGCAACAGTATGGAGGTTCCTTAAAAAACTAAAAATAGAACTAACATATGACCCAGCAATCCCACTCCTAAGCATATACCCAGAGAAAACCATAATTTGAAAAGATACATGCACCCCAATGTTCATTGCATCACTATTTACAATAGCCAGGACATAGAAGTAACCTAGATGTCCATCAACAGATGAATGGATAAAGAAGATGTGAGATATATATATATATATATATATATATATATATATATATATATATACACATATACACAATGGAATATTACTCAGCCGTGAAAAAGAACAAAATAATGTTGTTTGCAGCAACATGGATGGACCTAGAGATTGTCATACTGAATGAAGTATGTCAGACACAGAAAGACAAATATCGTATGTATATATATATATAACTAATTCACTTTGCTGTACATGTGAAACTAACACAACATTGTAAATCAACTATACTCCAATACAAATTTAAAATAAAATAAAAAAACTGATTCTGCCAGTACATAAATATGGTATATATTTCCATATGTTTGTTTCATTTTCAATCTCCTTCATTAGTACTTGAACTTTTAAATATACAGGTCTTTCACCTAATTGGTTAAAATTATTCCTGAGTATTTTATTTTTGATGCAGTTGTAAATGGGACTGTTTTCTTTATTTCTCTTTCTGATAGTTTAGTTTATTCGGGTATAGAAATGCAGCAGGTTTTTGTATATTGATTTTGTATCCTGAAACTTTACTGAATTCATTTATTATTTCTAACAGTTTTTTGATTAAGTCTTTAGGATTTTCTATACATAATATCATGTCATCTGTAAAGAGTAAAAGATTTATTTCTTCCTTTCCAATTTGGACGCATTTTTATTTCTTTTTATTGACTATTTGCTCTGGCTAGGACTTCCAATACCATATTGAATAAAAGTGGAGAGAGTGGGCATCCTTGTCGAGCTCCTGATCATAGAGGAAGGCTTTCAGCTTTTCAGTGTTGAGTATGATGTTAGCTGTGGGCTTGTCATATATGACCTTGATTATGTTGAGGTACTTTTTCCATGCCAACTTTGTTGACAGTTTTTATCATAAATGAATGTTGAATTATTTCAAAAGCTTTTTCTTCATTTATTGAGCTTATTAACCTTCATTTTGTTAATGTGGTATATCACATGACTGATTTGTGGGTGTAGAATTTGGAACTGCTCTATCCCACAAATTTTGGTACATTTCAATTTTTGTTTGTCTCAGAGTTTTTTATTTCTCTTTTGACTTCCCTCTGATCTACTGATTGCTCAGTAGTATGTTGTGGGTTTTGTTGTTGTTGTTTTTAACATCTTTATTGGAGTATAATTGCTTTACAATGGTGTGTTAGTTTCTGCTTTATAACAAAGTGAATCAGCTATACATATACATATATCCCCATATCTCCTCCCTCTTGCGTCTCCCTCCCATCCTCCCTATCCCACCCCTCTAGGTGATCACAAAGCACTGAGCTGATCTCCCTGTGCTATGCGGCTGCTTCCCACTAGCAATCTATTTTACATTTGGTAGTGTACATATGTCCTTGCCACTCTCTCACTTCGTCTCAGCTTACCCTTCCCCCTCCCCTTGTCCTCAAGTCCATTCTCTACATCTGTGTCTTTATTCCTGTCCTGCTCTTAGGTTCTTCAGAACCATTTTTTTTTCTGTTTTTAGATTCCATATATATATGCGTTAGCATACGGTATTTGTTTTTCTCTTTCTGACTTACTTCATTCTGTATGACAGACTCTAACTCCATCCACCTCACTACAAATAACCCAATTTTATTTCTTTTTATGGCTGAGTAATATTCCATTGTATATATGTGCCACATCTTCTTTATCCATTCATCTGTCAATGGATACTTAGGTTGCTTCCATGTCCTGGCTACTGTAAATAGAGCTGCAATGAACATTGTGGTACATGACTCTTTTTGAATTAAGGTTTTCTCAGGGTATACGCCCAGTAGTGGGATGCTGGGTAGTATAGTAGTTCTATTTTTAGTTTTCTAAGGAACCACCATACTGTTCTCCATAATGGTGGTATCAATTTACATTCCCACCAACAGTGCAAGAGGGTTACCTTTTCTCCACACCCTCTCCAGCATTTATTGTTTGTAGATGTTTTGATGATGGCCATTCTGACTGGTGTGAGGTGATACCTCATTGTAGTTTTGATTTGCATTTCTCTAATGATTAGTGATGTTGAGCATCCCTTCATGTGTTTGTTGGCAATCTGTATATCTTCTTTGGAGAAATGTCTATTTAGGTCTTCTGCCCATTTTTGGATTGGTTTCTTTGTTTTAAAAATATGGAATGCTTCACAAATTTGCATGTCATCCTTGCACAGGGGCCATGCTAATCTTCTCTGTATCATTCCAATTTTAGTATATGTGCTGCCGAAGCAAGCACAGTAGTATGTTGTTTAATCTCCACATATGTGAATTTTTGTTGTCTTCATGTAATTAATTTCTAGTTTTAATATTGTGTTCAGAAAGACACTTGATATGATTTTAATTATCATAAATTTATTAAAACTTGTTTTGTAGCCTAACATATGATCTATCCTGGAAAATATTCCATGAGCCCTAGAGAAGAATGTGCATTCTGTTATTTTTGGGTGTGACATTCTGTATATATCTGTTAAGTCCATCTGGCTAACACGTCCTTTAAGGCAGATGTTTCCTTATTAATTTTCTTTCTGGTTGATCTATTCATTTATGTAAGTGGGGCATTAAAATCCCCTACAACTATTACTGTCTATTCCTCCCTTTAGGTCTGTTAAAATTTGCTTTATATATTTAGATGCTCCTATGTTGGATGCACAAATATTTATAAATGTTATATTCTCTTGTTGGATTGACCCCTTTATCATTATGTAATGCCCATCTTTGTCTCTTACTACAGTCTTTGTTTAAAGCCTATTTTTTCTGATATAAGTATAGCTACTCCAGCTTTCTTTTGGTTCCGTTTGCGTAGACTGTCTTATTTCATCCTTTCACTTTGAGTCTGTGTGTGTCCTTACATCTAAAATGACTCTCTTGTAGACAGTATATATATGGGTCTTGCTTTCTTATCAGTCAGTCACTCTGTGTATTTCGGTTGGAGCATTTAATCCATTTACATTTACAGTAACTATTGATAGGTATGTACATATTGCCACTTTGTTAATTCTTTTCTAGTTGTTTTTGTAGTTCTTCTGTGTTCCTTTTTTTTTCTTCTCTTGCACTCTTCTTTTTTTAATAGACTTTCCAAATTTTATATTATTTTTATTCATTAAGTGACTATTTTAGCTACAAAATATTTAAATATACAAGCAAGTGAAATTATATGTTCAACAAAATTAAATTACAATCATTGATGTGTTTCCAAACATGTTTGTTCTTTTAAGTTTATCACACCAAATTTACAAGGGTTAGTTTTTCATCCTAAACAATCTTCGTAATTTTTTAGAAATTTAAATATCTTTCAGATAAATTTTAAAATCACCCTTGGTGTCTCTGTAAGAGTGTACCAGTTTAAATTATAATTATTTTTAATTGAAGCATAGTTGACTTACAATATTATATTGGTTTCTGGTATACAACATACTTATTCAATATTTTTATAGATTATACTCCATTTCCAGTTATTACAAAATAGTGGCTACATTTCCTATGCTGTAGAATATAATTATTTATTTTATACATAGCAGTTTGTATCTCTTAATTCCCTACCCCAATCTTGCCCCCCCCCCACCTTCCCTCTCCTCACTGGTAATCACTACTTTGTTCTCTATAGGTGTGAGTCTTTTTCTGTTTTGTTATATTTGCTTGTTTTGTTTTTAGATTCCACATATAAATGATAACATACAGTATTTATCTTTCTCTGTTTGACTTATTTCACTAAGCATAGTACCCTCTAGGTTCATCCATGTTGCTGCAATGGCAGAATTTCATTCTTTTTTTTGGTTGAGTAATATTCCATTATATATATATATATATATATATATATATATATATATATATATATATATTCAATATATATACTACATCTTCTTTATTCATTCATAGGTTGCTTCCGTATCTTGCCTATTGTAAATAATGCTGCTGTGAACATTGGGGCACATGTATCTTTTTGAATTAGTGTTTTTGGTTTTTTTAGATGTATACCCAGGAGTGGAATTACTGGATCACACGGTAGTTCAATTTTTAGTTTTCTGAGGAACCTCCATACTGTTTTCCACAGTAGCTACACCAATTTACATTTCTACCAACTGTGTACGAGGGTTCCCTTTTCTCCACATCCTCGCCAACATTTGTTATTTGTCTTCTTTTTGATGATAGCCATTCTGGCATGTGTGAGGTGATATCTCATTGTGGTTTTGATTTTCATTTTCCTGATGATTAGTGGTGTGCCTGTTGACCATCTGCATTTCCTCTTTGGAAAAATGTGTAATGAATTCTTCTGCACATTTTTAATTCTGTTTTTTGTTTGTTTGTTTGTTTTTGATGTTGAGTTGTATGAGCTTATTGCAAATATTTTCTCCCATTCAGTAGGTTATCTTTTCATTTTGTTGATGGTTTCCTTTGCTTTGCAAAAACTTTTAAATTTAATTAGGTCCCATTTGTTTATTTTTGCTATTGGTTCTTTTCCCTTAGGAGACTGATCCATAAAACTATTGCTACAATTGATGTCAAAGAGTGTTTTGCCTATGTTCTCTCCTAAGAGCTTTTTCACATATTACATTTAGGTCTTTAATCCATTTTGAGTTTAATTTTGTATGTGGTGTGAGAAAATGTACTAATTTCATCCTTTTACATGTAGCTCTCCAGTTTCCCAGCACCACTTATTCAAACAAAGAGAACAAATCTTGTTCTCTTCCTTTGTGATTTGATGACTTTTTAAATTTAATGTTATGCTTATATTACTCTCTCTCTCTCTCTCTCTTTTTTGGTATTTACTAAAGGATTGCTTTATGGTTACCAGGAGGCTTTCATATAATAACATAACATTCTGTTTTAAATTGATAACAACATAAGTTTGATCCCTATATCTCAACATTTTTACTTTCCACCTCACAGTTTATATCTTTATGTCTTGTGTATCCCTTAACTAATGATTGTAATAGTTGTTTTTACTGCTTTTGTCTTTTAATCTTTATACTAGTTTTATAAGTGATTAAACCACTACATTTACTATATATTTACCTTTCCAGTGAAATGTTTTCTTTCATATGTTTTCTTGTTAGAAATTAACCTTTTTTTTTTTTTCAGTTTAAATAAGTCCTCCTAACACTTCTTGTTAGACCAGTTTAGTGGTGAAAACTCCTTTAGCTTTTGCTTGTATGGAAAACTCTTTCTCTCTCCTTAAATTCTACCTGATAACTTTTCTGGGTAGAGTATTATTTGTTGGATTTTTTATTCTTTGTTTCAACACTTTGAATATATCATTCCACTCCCTTCTGGTCTGCAAAGTTTCTGCTGAAAAATCTATTGATAGTCTTATGAGTGTTCCTTTGTACATAACAAAATATTTCACTCTTGCTGCTTTCTAATATTCTCTCTCTGTCTTTAATTTTGACATTTTAATTATAATGTGTTTTGGTGTAGGTTTCTTTGGATTCATCTTATTTAAACTCAGAATTTCCTGGATCTGGATGTCTATTTCTTTACTCAGGTTAGGGAAGTTTTTGTCCATTATTTCTTCAAGATTTCTGTTATTTTCTATCTCTCCTCTCCTTCTGGGACACCTATAAGTTGAGTGTGTGTCCATTGGGTTTTGCCTCATAAGCTCGTTAAGCTATCTTCACTTTTAAAAAAAAATTAATCAATTTATTTTTTGCTGCTCTGATTGGGTGAGTTCTACTGCCTTGTCTTAAAGTTGACTGATCCTCTTTTATGCTTCATCTAGTCTGCTGTTGAATCTGTCTAGTGTATTTTTCAGTTCAGTTATTGTATTCTTCAGCAGTGATTTCTATTTGGTACTTTCTCATATTTTCCCTCTTTTTGTTGAAGTTTTCCTGTGCCATCCATTCTTCTCCCCAGGTCAGTGAGCATCATTATGACCATTACTTTGAACATTTTATCAGGTAAACTACTTATCTCTATTTCATTAAGGTTTTTTTCTTTCTAGGTTTTATCTTGTTCTTTTATTTGGAATATATTCCTCTGTTTCTTTATTTTGCTTGACTTTGTTATGGTTTGTATACAGTAGATGAAATGAAGACCTCTCCCAATATTGAAGAGTGGCCACATGTAGGAGATAAAACTTATTATTCAACCCTGCTCCAGCTCTTTGTCATCTCTCAAATCTTTGTGCTTCTTCAAACAGCCTATTATATTTTAAAATGCTCCCAGTATTTGAGGATGTGCCAAGACCTCTTAGAGTTCCTAAGAGAAGTATCTCAGTACCTAGCTTCAAGCTGTTCGGAAGCTCTGTTCTTCTTTCTCAAAATTGTTTTGGCTCTTCAAGGTCTATTGTGTTTCCATACAAATTTTAAAATTATTTGTTGTGGTCTGGGGAAAAAAATGCCATTGGTATTTTGATAGGAATTGCATTGAATCTGTAGATTGCCTTGGGCTAGTATGGTCATTTTAACAATATTAATTCTTCCAATCCAAGAACATGGTACAGCTTTCCAACCACTTGTGTCATCTTCAGTTTGTTTCATTGGTGTTTTATAATTTTCTGTATACGGGCTTTTTACCTCCTTAGGTAGGTTTATTCCTAGGTATTTTATTCTTTTTGATTTGATGGTAAATGGGATTGTTTCCTTGATTTTTCTTCTGATAGTTTGTTGTTAGTATATAGAAATGCAACAGAGTTCTGTATATTAATTTTGTATCTTGCAACTTTACTGAATTCATTAATGAGCTCTAGTAGTTTTCTGGTGGCCTCTTTAGGATTTTCTCCCTGTAGTATCATTTCATCCGCAAAAAACTATATGCTTATAAAATAGACAACCTAGAAGAAATGAACAAATTCTTAGAAAGATAAAATCTCCCAAGACTGAACCAGGAAGAAATAGAAAATATGAACAGACCAATTACCAGTAATAAAATTGAATCAGTAATTTAAAATTTCCCAAAAAACGAAAGTCCAGGACCAGATGGCTTCGCAGGTGAATTCTACCAAACATTTAGAGAAGACTTAACACCTATCCTTCTCAAACTATTCCAAAAAATTGCAGAGGAAAGAACACTTCTGAAGTCATTTTATGAGACCAGTATCACACTGATACCAAAACCAGACAATGATATCACAAAAGAAAAATTGCAAGCCAGATGACATAAAATTTGTATTTTAAGGCAAGAAAAGAAAAAATGACCAGAGAGATTAAAAGAATATCCAATTCACCAATTAGAACATGAAAAGATGCTCAATTGCATAATTCACCAGGGACATGAAAATTAAAACTGCATTAAGATAATCCTAGCACAGTGGCTAAATTTTACAAGATTATAATACCAATATCAGTAAATATTTTACAGCAACAAGAACTCTCACACACTGGTTGATAAGGTAGGAATTAGCACAACCACTTTCCAAAATAATTTAGCAGTACCTTCTAAACTGAGCATTCTAAAATAATTTTAAGAGCCAGGAATTCTACTCCCAGGTATATATTCAACGGATATGCGTGCCCACATGCACCAAGAGACCTATACAAGAATATATGTAGCAGAGCTATTTGTATTAGCTTCAAAAGCAAGTAAAAGCTCTTTGTTCCCTTGAGGTTCTCCTGCTGGACTGAGATGGAATAATCTCTATTTACCCTTATATGCTTTTCTTATCTCAGAATGAAGTAGGTAGGATATAACGTAATGTATGTAAGGTGATATGCATTTGCAGATATGAGATTAAATGTCCCCTTAAGAAGACCAAGGTATGGACCCAGAAAGAAAGGGTGGGGAAAACTATTTAAAAATAAGGAACTGGGGCTTCCCTGGTGGCGCAGTGGTTGAGAATCTGCCTGCTAATGCAGGGGACACGGGTTCGAGCCCTGGTCTGGGAAGATCCCACGTGCCACGGAGCGGCTGGGCCCGTGAGCCACAATTGCTGAGCCTGCGCGTCTGGAGCCTGTGCCCCGCGACGGGAGGGGCCGCGATAGAGAAAGGCCCGCGCACCGCGATGAAGAGCGGTCCCCACACCGCGATGAAGAGTGGCCCCCGCTTGCCGCAACTGGAGAAAGCCCTCGCACGAACCGAAGACCCAACACAGCCAAAAATAAATAAATAAATAAATAAGAAAATCCTTTAAAAAAAAAATAAAAAAATAAGGAACTGGCATTTCTCATGGCAGCTAATGTCTTAGGGATCTTTGCTGTCAGTATACCAGGATGGAAACTTGAGTTTTAAAAAGTTATAAAAGCAATTCACAAACATAGTAATTTTTAAAAAGTTAAACAGTATAGAAAGACATAAAATAAAATGTCTCCTTCCTATCCATAGTTCTTCAAATATAACCACTATTTTAGATATACTTTCCAGGAAATGAAAAAGGATACTTTGTCAGTTTATATACACATGTATTCTATTTTTTACATCTACCCCAATGTGATAATACTACAAATACCAATCTACTCCTCACTTTTTTCTCTTCACATTAATCAAGGTTGTCTTGCCTTCTTATATGTGCAAGTTTATCTCATTCTTAATGTCTGCATTTTATGTCATTGTTTAGATGTATCAGAATATTCTTAAGCAGTCCCATTATGTTGCTTCAAGTGTTTTGGCTATTATGAATAATGTCACAATAACATTATTTTAGAGCTATCTTCCATACTTCCCTTAAGGTATTTTCCAAGCAATAGAAATGTGGGGTCAAGGATATGAGCTTTTTAAAAACCCTAACATTTATTTTTTCACTTTGATCACTGGGCAGGAAACTTTGATTAGTAGTTGAGGATGGGTACTTCCACTTCCTTTTTTCTAATTTACTAATGCATCCTGCTCTTTGAAAAAGCTGTTTCTCAGATGTCTTCCTTGGGGCTACTGTGACAGTGTACAACTGTAAGATCAAAGCCAAACTTAGTATTCCTGAGAAAACCTCTCTTTTGGTCTCAGCCCTGGGCAGGCCGAGTCTTCATGCTGCTGTGGGTGTCACTGCTGGTCCTGGGTAAGTAGAACAGCTCAACAGGGGCCCTGGGTGGGGTTGGGACAGCATCTCTCTATCATGGATCTGACCTTTTCTTGGGGCTCAGCCCCTGCTCAGAGATTCTTTTCTGCCTGGGGAGATTATATTCTCTGGCTTCACTGTATAGTTCAGAGATTTCTCCCTTGAGGCTGAAAGCGTGGTCAGAGCTTCGACTTTACAAAGAAGGAAACCACAGTGACCACAACACTTAAGGGTTTATTCATTTTTTTCTACAACAAATATTACTTGATAAAGTCCAGAAAATGTATTACGTTTGCTTGTTCATATTGTCTCATTCAGAGAAGACCCTAGTTTTCTCTCTGCAGAGGAGGAGTGTTTATCCCTTGTATGACAATGCCAGACCATGGTGCTAGACATGGGAGGGAAAGTTTTCTAATACAAAAGATGTCTCCTTGTTTTGCACACAAATGCAAACCACAGCTGTGATTGTCAGATAAAGAAAACAGGGAGGGGGAGACAAAGACCGAGACTCACAGGGGGAAGTGGGCAAGGCAAGGGAAAAACCTAAGATGCATGACATTCTTTCTTTTTCCCTCCAGGTTTATTGAAGTATAATTGACAAATAAAAATTGTATATATTTAAGATGTATGAGATGTTTTGATATACATGTATTATGCAGTAATAACCACAATCAGCTAGTTAACATTTCTCTCACTTTACATAATTACCGTGTGTGTGTGTGTGTGTGTGTGTGTGTGTGTGTGTGTGTGTGTGTGTGTGTGTTTGGTAAGAACACTCAGGATGAACTCTCAGCAAATTTCAACAATACGTTATTAGTCACCATACTCTATATTAGATCTCCAGTACTGCTTTGTCTTACAACTGAAAGTTCATTTCCTCTGACCAACATCTCCCCAGTTCCCCTACATCCTACTCACTGCCTGGCAAACACCATTTTATTCTCTGCTTTTGTGATTTCAACTTTTTCAGATTCTACATGTAAGTGGAATCATGCAGTATTTGTCTTTCTCTGTCTGGCTTATTTCAGTTAGCATAATGTCCTCTAGGTTTATCTATGTTGTCACAATGGCAGGATTTTTTTCTTTTTCTTTAAAGCTGAATAATATTCCGTTGCATATATATATGCAACGGAATATTATTATACACCACATTTTCTTTATCCATTAATCAGTTGACAGACACTTAGATTGTTTCAATATTTTAGCTACTGTGAATAATGCTGCAATGAATATGGGAGTGCAGGATTCTCATCAAGATACTGATTTTATTTCCTTCAGATACATACCCAGAAGTGGGATTGCTAGATCATATGATAGTTTACTTTTAATTTTTTAAGGAACTTCCATACTGTTTCTGTATAATGACTGTGTGAATTTATATTCTTACCAACAGTGTACAAGGTTTCTTCATCAACACTTGTTATCTTTTGTCTATTTGGTAATAGCTATTCTAACTGGTGTGAGGTGTTATCTCCTGGTTTTGATTTGCACTTCCCTGATAACTAATGTTGAGCATCTTTTTATATACTTTTGGACACTTTTATGTCTTCTATTAAGAATATCTATTCATGTCCTTAACTGTTTTTTAATCAGGTTATTTGTATTTTGTTGTTGATTTGTTAGAGTTCCTAAGACATTTTATATATTAACCCCTTATTGGATATATGGTTTGCATATATTTTCTCCCATTTCGTAGGTTACTCTTTATATTGTTGTTTCCTTTGCTGTGCAAAAGCTTTTACTTTTGATGCAATCCCATTTGTTTTAGTTATTCCTTTTTTTGCCTATGCTTTTGGAGTTATATCCAAAACTCATGTCCCAGATCCATGCCAAGAAGCTTTCTCCCTATGTTCTCTTTTAGTAGTTTTACAGTTTCAGGTCATATATTTAAGTCATTAATCTACTTTGAATTGATTTTTGTACATGGTGAGATATAAGGATCCAATTTTTTTTTTCATGTGGATATTCAGTGTTTGCAGAATGATTTACGGAGAGAGCTATTCTTTCCCCTTTGTGTGTTTTTGGCACCCCTTTTGAAGATCAGTTGACTGTAAAAGTGTGGACTTATTTCTGGGCTCTCTGTTCTGATCCATTGATCTATATGTCTATTTTTATGCTAGCTTTGATTCCCATAGCTTTGTAATAAAATTTGAAGTCAGGAAGTATAATGCCTCCAGTTTTGTTCTTCTGGTTCAAGATAGTTTTAGCTTTTGGGGGTCTTTGTATATCTATTTCAGTTTTTTTCTTTGTGATAACTATGGGACCTTATAAAATATAGCAGACAATTTAAGTTAAGAAATGTATTTCAATTACATATTAAAACTCTACACTTTTAGTTCTCCCCCATTTTGTTATAGATATCACAATTTACACATTTTATATTGTATATACATTAACAAATTGTTTTAGCTATAGTTATTTTTAATACTTTTGTCTTTTTAAACTCTTTTTGCTAGAGTTAAAAGTGATTTATATACCACTATATAGGATGCTATGGTCTGAATGTTTGTTTTCCCTCAAACTGCATATGTTAAAATTTTGACACCGAAGGTGATAGTATTAGGAGATGGTGGGGCATTTGGGAGATGATTATGTCATGAGGGCAGAACCATCATGAAAGAGATTAGTGCCCTTATAAAAGAGGCCAAAGAGAGCCCTCTTATGCTTTCTTCCATATGAGATTATAGTGAAAAGATAGCTGTCTATGATGACGTGCACTGTACTGGAGAAGAGTCTGCCGGTGCTTTGATATCAGACTTTCCAGCCTCCAGAGCTTTGAGAAATAAATTACTGTTGTTTATAAGCTACCCAGTATGGCATTTTTGTCATAGCAGACTGAATAGAATAAGACCCAGTATTCAGAGTAGTCTGAATATAACTATACAGATCTTCCTCAATTCATGATGAGGTTATGTCCTGATAGACTCATTATAAGTAGAAAATACCATAAGTCCAAAATGTATTTAATACACCCAGCCTACTGAATATCATCGCCTAACCTAAACTGCTTTAAACATGCTCAGAACACTTACATTAGCCTACAGCTGGGCAAAATCATCTAACACAAATACTATTTTATAGTAAAGTATTGAATAGTTCATGTAATTTATTGAATACTGTACTGAAAGTGAAAAACAGAATGACTGTGTAGATACAGAATTGTTGTAAGTTTAGCCCTTTGACTGTGTGGCTGACTGGGAGCTCTGGCACACTGCTGCTGCCCAGCATCACAAGAGAGTATCATACCGCATATTGCTGGCCCAGGAAAAGATCAAAGTTCAAAGTTCAAAGTATGGTTTCTACCAAACGCGTACTGCTTTCACACCATCACAAAGCTGAAAAATCATAAGTCAAACCATATATATACTCACTTTTAACAGTGAATTGTATAATTTCATGTGTTTTCATGTTGCTAGTTAGTGTCCTTTAATTTCAACTTGACGAACTTCCTTTAGCTTTTCTTTACAACAGGTTTTATGGTAGTTAACTTCCCCAGCTTTTTTTTTATCTTGGGAAGTCTTTATCTCTCCTTCATTTCAAAGGACAGCTTTGCCATGTATTGTATTTTGGGTTGGCAGGGTTTTTTCTTCCAGTATTTTAATTATCCCACTCTCTCCTGATCTGCAATTTTTCTACTGATAAATCCACTGTAAGTTTATTAGGGTTCCCTTGTGTGTGATGAGTTGCTTTTCTCCTGCTGATTTAAAAACTTTCTCTTTGTCTTTGACTTTTGAGAGTTTGATTATAATATGTCTTGGACCTTTTGATGTCTAGCTTATTTGGGATCCTTTGGGAATCATGGATCTAGATGTTCAATTCCCTCCCCAGATTTGGGAAGTTTTAAATTATTTCTTTAAACAATCTTTCTGCTCTTATTCTCTGCTCCTTCTGGGACTTGAATAATGCATATATTGATTGGTTTAATGTTATCCCATAAACCACCTAAGTCGTCTTCGCTCTTTTTTTGGTCTTCTTTCTTTTTGTTCCTCTAACTGGATAATATGAAATGGCTTGTCTTTGAATTTACTGATTCTTTCTCCTGCATGATCACTTCTGCTATCGAAGGTGTCTATTGAATTTTTCAGCTTAGTCATTGTATTCTTTAGCTCCAAGATTTCTGTCTGGTTCTTTTTTATGTTTTCTATTTCTTTGTTAAACTTCTCATTTTGTTTATGTATTGTTTGCAGATTCATTTACTTGTCTGCTTTTTCTTATAGTTCATCGAGCTTCTTTAAGACTATTATTTTGAAATGTTAGCCAAGCAGTTCATGGATCGTTAGGGTGAGTTACTGGAGCTTTATTAGCTTCCTTTGATGTTGTCATATTTGCCTGACAAATATGATCTGTGTAGCTCTGCATTGGTGTCTGTGAATTTAGAAAAGCAGACACTCTTTCTGGTATTTACTTGTTTGAACAGCTAAATACTCTTGCTTCTTCCATGAACTTATAGGACTGCCTCCAGGATCATGGTTGAGCTTGGCTGGAGCTGGATCTCATGATTATTGCTGGGTTTACATTTGGGTCTGCAGTTGGCAAGCCTGTTACCAAGGGCATGGATGGGTGTGGTTTCTGCTAGGTCCCTGAGCGTTCTCTCATTGGGTTGCTTGGCTGGTCCCTGGGCAGTCAGGACTGCCCTGAACTTCAGTAGAGTGGTACTGGAGTTTGGTCACAGGATGGCTTTAAGGACCACAGTCAAGTTCAAGACATGAAGTTCTGTTACCAGGGCTGCTTACAGGTGTGGCTTTCACTGGGTCCCTGGGTAGAACCCTGGGCAGGCAAGACTGCTTTGGACTACAGTAGAGTGGGACTGGATCTGGGTCACAGAACTGCTTCAGCAATAGAACTCAGGTCTGAGGCTGGTGGGCTTGCTACCAAGGGCATGGATGAGCATGGATTCCTCAGCAGAAAAGGCTGGTGGCAAGACCATGGACAAGTGGAGCTAGAGTTGAGTTTACAGGAGAATAAGGCAGCTTTTAGTCTGTAGCTGGGATCATAGTCAGTGAGTCTTCTACCAGCATATGTGCTTGTCTTCTCAAAGTGGCGCTCCTTGGTCTTGGGCTCCAATGGGGTTTCACAATCTCTAGATCTCAAAGCTCTCAGTTTTTGTTTGTAGATGGCTGCTAAAACTTCGTTTCTGTAGAGGGTGGAGACAAAGACTAGAGACCTCCTCTTCTACCATCTTGCTCATGTCACTCCCAACATGTGACATTCTCTTTGTGCCTGTGGGTGTGTATAAGTCTGTCAATTCACACATATCAACTGGTTGGTTTTTTTACCAAAGTTGAAAATATTAGAATAAAACATATTTATTCATTTGTTCAACAAATTATTTAGTAACATTAATATACAGCACTATGCTAGGTGCTAAGAATGATGATGAGAAGACATGGGAAGCAGCATTTCTGTGCTTAGGAAGCTCATGATATAGAAGGTCCTTCAACAAGGCCAATGTACAAGAAATATCTATGTAACAAGATCTCAGTTAAACAATTGTCCAAGCAAAGTTACCAATGATGGTAAAAGTGGTTAACAAACTATATGCCAAGTAGCTGGTAATGACTTCGAAACAGATAGACAGTAGGAGCTGGAGGGGGCAGGGATGGGGTACAGCACAATGTGAGAAAAAAGGACCCCATAGTTGGAAGCTGCATGGAATACTCCAGAAATAGGAAGCACATCCTAGTGTGGCACCAAAACAAAGGAGCAGGATAGGGTAATGGCCAGGAGCATGTGCTTTGGGGTCAAACAGGATGGGTTCAAATAAATGGGTTAAAAACTCCATTCTACCCTTAACAGCTACTTAAACAGTTTCTGGTCTGTAAAATGGGGATAATCATAGAACTTTCCTCATAGGGATAGTTAAGAAGATTACATGAAATAATGTATGTGAATATCTACCACATAGAATACACTCAGAAAAATATTAGCTACTTATAAAACAATACAAATCCATGATTCCAAGATATTTAGAAAATGGCAAATAATCCATTGCTCTGATTATAACACTTAGGTTTGGATTACTTCTCATCAGCCCCATGTGGACAGGGATAATATCCCTTTTGCTCACTGCTGGATTTCCATTGCCTTGTCCAGTTCCTAGATACAGTTGGCATTCCACACATTTCTGTTGAATGAATGAATCAAATCTGTCCCTCATCTGGAATGTGTAATCAGTTTACAAACTAGTCAATTTTGCCTCTTCTGCCTCTCCAATACTCCTTTCTCAAACCTGTATCTTCCCAAGTAGAGATACTTACTAACTTAGTACTTTAATTAATTCATTATTCAATAAATGTTTATGAAATGTCTCTTATAAACCAGGCACTGTTATAAATTCTGTGTGATATATGGTGAACATGAGAAGTCCCTGCTTTCACATAGCTTCTGTTCTAGAGAAGGAAAAGTAAGCAAACAAAGCAAACAAGCAAATAAGATAATTTCAGATAAACATTCTGAAGAAAATTAAATATCATCATCTCTTGCTCTGCCTTCCCTCCAGTCCTTCTGTTTTACATCTGCCAGAGTGCTCCAATAAGTTACAACTTTTAATCTTGTCACTTTCCTACTTGAAACATTTCCATGGCTCCCTGTTACTTTTATGATGAAACCATAGCTACATACCATTCATAATTTAGGCCCTGCCTATCTGTCTAATCTGATTTCCCCTAAACTCTCTACCTTCCAGAACCACTCCCCCGTTCAACTTCTGAACACCAGTGCTATTTCTTCACATCTGTGCCCTTTCTGTCTTAATTACACCCCCCATCAGCTCTTGCCAAACACAATCACCTTTGCCTGGCTGACTCCTATGTTCTCATTCAGTCTTCTCAAGCATCACTTCCTTCAGGTATCTTTTACGGTCCACCCACCCTCTTTGCCACACACTGACTCACACACACAGACCCTACATACTGGGATGGGTGACCCTTCTGCCTTCAAGATGCCCCATGTGTATTTCTATTACTGCACTTATACCCTGCATTATAATTATATTATTTTGCTTCAGGTTTCTGTTTATCCCACCAATCAACTTCTTTTATTAGATACCATTTTTTTTTCATCTTTTTTATTCACGCTTTAGTCCAAGCACAATGACCAGTATAAATAGACATTTGACAAATGACTATTACATTAAAAAATAAATTTTAATGAATGAAAAAAAAAACAAGCATTCCCTTCGAAAAGCCAAAGATTCCTTGCTCTGTGCTCATCTCTGGCTCTTTATATTTTTACAGCTCCTGTCAGTGGACAGTTTGGTGAGTTCTCCTTTCTTATGTACTTCAGTGTCCCTGGATAAGAGTGTCTCCCTAATAAATATGAAATATTTGTGATGATTGCCTGAGGATCTCTAATATCTCCTGTTTCTCTTGCTGAGGTCGGCAAAGATGTGAAAGTGTCACCTGGTCTATTGGCATTGCCCAAGAGCCAGGATAGCCACGTGGTCATCCTCTGGCCCTCCCTGGAAGAAGCAGCAAATGTACAAGCAACTCCTGGCCTTCACTAGGTCCTGCACTTACTCCTATTGCAAATGGACCCCAGATAACAAGGCAGGACATCTTAACTCCATATCAAATGTGCAGGACTTGGGATAAGATGTTCTCCAATCAGCAAGCCTGCAAAACTTCTCTGAAAACATCACACTGTGGCGATACCAGTGGGAATGTTGCATTCTCTAAAGTTTTAGGAGTAAAATCCTCCAGGAAATGTGTGGGGAGCATAAGAACATCCAACAAATGGGCCCTTAAAAGGAAGAAATGCACAAAAAGAGGAGATTGAGGGAGAAGACAAATTGTCTGTATCCCACATTTTTTTTAAGTTCTGACACTATTGCCAATCTTTTGGGTCAGAGAGTATTTTGGATATTTGAGGACTCATAAATAGCAAGAACTCACTACCACCTCTCTCCTGTCCAAAATCAGCTGCCCAGTGTTTCATCCTTAATTAGATCACCTCTGGATTCTAGCTAACGACCTGTCCATTCCTTGCTCTACCACGATTAGCTATGATGGGATTTTTCTGGGCATTTCCTGGGCATAATCTATAAGATGAAGGTGTTAGACAAGTTAATCTCTCCAGCTTTTTCCAGTGCCAAAATCTTAATATGATTTATCCTTTTTTGGAATGTGCAAAACTGTGATTTTAACAACTCCCTGGGAAGTTCTTATGAGTTTATGAACATGATGAAGTGGCAGGGGCAGGGGATGACATTTCCCAGGATCCAATTCCATAACAGACTAACCTACCATTTATTTCCCATTGACATTTGGCAGTGAACCTTGCCTGATATCACCCTCTTGAAATCATTTTGCTCATTGTCATCCCCTCAGCAATCACTTTCTGCTGGGTGAGTGCTTTGGTTGAAACACAGACTTGAGCAATCAGTGACTTTCCCAGGGGGATTTCTTAGGGATTCCCAAAAGCCAGGACCTCCAGTCTGAGCCTCACAAACCACTGTGATGGGGACTGCAGGCCACTCCACCTCAGATTCTTTCTCTTTCATCCACAGCAACTGAACCAAAGTCTGTAATTTTCCTCCATCCTCCATGGACCACTGTCTTCCAAGGAGAGAATGTGACACTGACTTGCAAAACAATTCACTTCGATGCATCAGAGAAAATAAAATGGTACCATCAGTATCTTCTGGAAGAAATACAAAGTGAAACCTCAGGAAACACCCATGAGGTCCATGAATCTGGAGATTACAGATGCCAGGCCCAGGACTCACTCCTGAGTAATCGTGTGAGCTTGCTCTTTTCTCCAGGTGGGAAAGAAATGAAAGAAAAAAGTTTAGAAATAATAAAATTACCCAGAACTCAGCTATATTTACTAATTCAAAAGCTATAGAAATAGGACCCAGGAATTTATATATTTTACAAGCTGCTCAGGTAAAAGGAAATTTGAGAAGCAGTTTATCTGAATGGTTTCTGAAACCATGTATAGTTTGAGGCTTATAAAATTTATTTGGAATAATAATCTACATGAGGATTTGTTAATATTTGACAGATAGATAGATAGATAGATAGATAGACAGATAGACAGAAATTTCCATTTCTGTCCTAAAGTCACCTGTTTTGAGGTGAAGCAGTATCTTTCTAGTTATAATGCTCTTTAATTTAGTGAACAAGGAAGCAGTATAGTAGCAAAGGGCTAAGAGCTTCTTTGACCTGACAATTCCCCTCTTCAGAATTTACCTACTGAAATAATCATAGATATATACAACCAAAATTGAAGAACATTAAATGGTCAAGAAAAGAAAGCTCATTAAATAAATTACCTTACTGCCATTGTAGGAAAACTTTGTGGTCATTGAAAACCAGATTAGGGAATGATATTGATGACATAGGAAAGTGTTCATAGCAAAGTAAGTGAAAAGCAAGTTATCAAGTAGATAAATATTTTAATTTCATAAAAAGAAAAGAAATACACACAGACTCTCATATACATGTACATAGAAAAAAGAACTGGAAAAAATCTGGGTGGTGAGATAATAAGATTAATTTACATTTCCGTTTACAAAATTTTCTCAAACATATGTGTTCCTTTTAAAATCAGAAAAAAAGAGGGATTTCCCAGGTGGTCCAGTGGTTAGGACTCTGCACTTCCATTTCAGGGGCACGGGTTTGATCCCTGGGTGGGGAACTAAGATCCCACAAGCCGCACATCATGGCCAAAAAATAAAATATAAAATAGATAGATAGATAGATAGATAGATAGATAGGTAGATAGATGATAGATAGATAGATAGATAGATAGGACCAGAAAAAAAGAAATGATAATTATTTTAAGAATCCTTTTTCCTAGTCCCTTTCTTATAAAATCTATTGGAATAATAATGAAAAGAAGGGAGAAACAACCAGATGAAACAAACAACTGCCCTTGTGTTTCCTACAGCCAACCTGATCCTGCAGGCTCCACTTGATGTGTTTGAAAAAGAATCTGTGATTCTGAGATGCCGAGCAAAGGCAAACACAGTACTGAATACTATAAAGCTGTACAAGAATGGAAAAGTCCTGGAAGTCCTTGAAAAATCCTCTGACTTCCATATTCATCAGGCAAGTCTGAAGGACAATGGCAAATATCACTGTGTTGGAGTTAAGGAAGATGATCGGTTGGTTTTTTCAAACTCGGTCAAAATCGAAGTCCAAGGTAAAGCCTTCATTATTTTGTGAAATAGGATAGTCAAAAGGAGGACCCCTGAGATTGTAGAGGATAAAGAGGGTGGACTGTAATACCATTGAACCTCAGGGCACAATCCTACAAGGAACAGAGAAAGTACTACTGTGCTTTGGGCTGAAGGATATTAGGAATCAAAGGTGGCATCTCTTCTGCCTGCTTTTGTATGTTCTGCTTGCTGGTGCTGAGGATGAACTGTGTTTTTCTCCAGAGCAGTTCCAAGCCTCACTGCTCCAGGGACTGTTGTGATTCTTCTCTCTAGAGCTGTTTCCAAGTCCTGTGCTGAGAGCCAGCTCCACCCAGCCCACCGAAGGAGGAGCAGTGACTCTGACCTGTGAGACCCAGCTCTCTCCACAGAGGCCAGATGTCCAGCTCCAGTTCCACTTCTTCAGAGACAGACAGTCCCTGGGGTCAGGCTGGAGAAGCTCCCCAGAATTCTGGATCCCCACCATATGGAGAGAAGACTCAGGGTCTTACTGGTGCCAGGCACAGAGCATGACTCCCTCTGTCCAGAAACAGAGCCAGAGATTACACATACAGGTGAAAAGTGAGTGTTAGTGAGGTGAGACTTGCTAAGACTGGGGCTGGGAAGAGCCGGGCAGAGTGGCACAACAGTTGTCTACTTTTTTCTTTCAATCCCATGAGATACAACTCTTTCTTTTTCTTCTGAAGTTTCTCTTCCTTGACACCATTTTTTTTCCCTGGTAGGCCTATAGGCGTAAGCCATGGGCTATGGCAGAGCCCTCCGACTGGGCTGGATGGACTCTGCTTAGCCAGATGGACAGATTCCTAGAATGCTAGATCCCTGGAGCAGAGCACTTAAGAATAAAAAAACAAAGGACAAGAGCTTGGGGACTAAATGGTTTCAATTTGCTGTCTTTAGGGATGGTGTTTTACCCACGATTACTTTTCCCTAAGTCTCTGAAACTGTGTAGGTCCTCAAGCATGACTGCTAACCAATTGTCAAATGCCTCTTCTGATTAAATTTGACCTGTCTCATAGGAGACGTGTTTGAGCATTAGGAAAGATGCAGATCTGGGGTGCATGCTTTCCTGAGTGAGGAAGGGGTGAAAGTGGTAGCATTCTCCATAAATTCACTCCCATTCCTAAGCAAAAAAGAAGGTTCTATGTTTCTTCTAAACTGTCCAGATTTTATTAATCTTTGTTCTCCAGTCACAGGCAACAGATTTTTCTTAGGTCCCTAGTTTGGACTGGAAAATTGAGAGGAAGTGGAGAGGGTGTTACCCAACAGTTACAACATAGTAATTTCTAGTATAGGATCTCCCCCAGCATAATTGATGGAACCCCAATCTCAAAGCCTACTCCCTCTCTGTTCCCAGGTATCTTCCCTTGTTCTTCAAACCCCCAGGATGACTCAAAAAGGCACTGCCCTAAGCCAACATCCTAGTGTAAAACCACAGCCACCTGGAGTATAGAACACTTTCATCACAGATTTTCCCAGTTTTAGGAGGACTGTTATGGGTCCACCTCCTCTGACCATCTAACTGACTGGCAGAGGTGTTAAGAAGTGCTTATTCCAGGGCAAGCTTGCTGTATATGCCAATGATTGATTTCCACCTAGCCATTGCAGTTGTTACAGCTTCAGAACAAGCACCTCTGATGGCAGGTCTTCCCCTCCCCTTCACCATCCACCACTTCCCCCCAAGCAACACCACTGTTGGGCACCGGATGTAATTTCCAGAATGATTAGTCCATGTTCTAACAGGTAGGGCATGAGGGGAGGGTGGGCAGGGTTGCCTCTTTTTCTTGTGCCAGATGCTCCACCAGTTCATTAGGGAGTTGAAGTTCTCCCAAACAATGGATGGACCACAGTCTGTCCACTACTTTCTCCCTCGTCCCAAGGAACAAGCTCAATTCTATTCCAGGCCAACTTCCCATCGGGTCAGCAGACTTAGCCCTTCCCATTCTGAGACTCTTCTTCTATGGCGTATTCTGTGACACCCCAATACCAAGAATCCCACATGTCATTTTTATTCATTTAGATGTTGTTCCTGACGTCCGTATATACCCTCGCCCAAAGTTGGTGTTTGAAGGGCAGGAGCTGGTGCTCATCTGCTCAGTAAATGGAGTTCCAGGGCCCATCACAATTTCTTGGTACAGAAAATTCAAAAAGCCGAGGACAGAAAGAAAGCTTCACACTTACTCAAAAACAGAATTCAAGATCCCTGTGGTGAAAAACAGTCATGATGGAGAGTATTACTGTATTGCCAGCAATAGTCGCTCCTCCTTCCGCAGTGACCCAGTGACCATCAATGTGAAAGGTGTGTCTGCCAGATATTATCTGAGGGATGGCTTTTCAAACTTCTTGAAGACCACAAGGTGGTTGGGTGGGAGTGAATGTTGATAGTTGCCAATAATTTACTACTCTGAATAATCTACCAGAAGTTAGAGACTAACAGGAGTGGGATTTAAGGATAGAAGGAGTTGTGGGAGCTTTTGGAAACTCCTAGAAACGGAGGTCAGAGAAAGTACTCAGTGGCTGGCACATGTCTGGATTCTTCATATTTACAAATTACTTTTTAGCTTAAATGCAGTGGCTCCTGGGATAAAGCCAGAACAAACAGAATTTTAGAACTGGAACAATCTGGGGCCATGTCTCTTCATAAGCCTCCTTGATTTAAGGATGTGCAGGGATTCCCTCCCTCCCACTACCTCGTTGTCTCTTTCAGTTCCAAATGACACATCCTTTCACCACCCTCAGGGCTCCTAGGGCACAGGATGTTGGGAAGAATGGGATAGAGTTCCAGATCTTCCCTGTGAAACCAAGGGAGCCTCTCTTTCAATTCTGTATCAGTTTTATCATGAAGCTGAAATCCTGAGGACCCCAGACCCCTATAGTAGAGGAACATCCCTCAATCTCTCTGCCCACAGAACATTCTGGGAGTGACTCCCATGCTCAGACAATGGCCTGGGGACCCAGGCAGTGAGGAGAGGCCACTCTCCATCAGAAGTAAGTCTGACCACCAGAAGTCACAGGGTCAGGTTGTTTGTTACCCCACAGTCTAAAGACTGCAGCTACAGAAATTCACAGGCTTTTGGTTCACATGGCATCACGGCAGGTTCATTGCCTCTGCTTGGCAAATCTGGGCTCCTTCCTGTGACTACACTCTCAGGAATTCCTTACAGTGAATCATCAACAGTAAAATACACAGTCTGACCAAAACTCTCCTAACATAGCTGTGAAAACTTTTCAGGGTCCAGATTCTGTCAGAGTTCACCATTATTTGGTTTAGATGATACTCAGTCTTTGATTTTTCTGTCAATCAAAAAAAGAAAATAGTCCAGCGATTCCTGGGTCTAATCTTCCTCTTACTGAATCCCAACAAATCTCTACTCCCTTACCTACTTCCTGCTTCTTCCCCAATTCATCTATATTAGTCTGCTCAGGCTGCCATAACATAATACCACAGACTGGGTGGTTTAACAACAGAAATTTATTTTCTCACAGTTCTGGAGGTTAAAAGTCCAAGATCAGGTGCCAGTAAGATTGGTATTTAATCAGGGCTCTCTTTCTGGCTTGTAGTAGGCCACCTTCTCTGTGTCCTCACATGACCTTTCCTCTGTGCCCTGGGAGAGAGAGAGGCCTCTCTCTTCCTCTTCTATAAGGACACCAGTCCTATCTGATTAGGGCCCCACCCTTATGACCTCATTTGACATTTATTTCCTAAAAGGCCTTATCTCCAAATACAGTCATATTGGAGATTAGGGCTTCAACATATGTATTTAGGAGGGACACAGTTCAGTCAATAACACCATTCTAATATCCCCATTGGCTCCCAGGTCTTTGAACAACTGTCTCTATCTTGTGGGCCTCATCCTTCGACAACTTCAGATACCATCACACCCCTTAATATGTCTTCAGCATCTCTCTCTCTCCCCCTCTTTGGTCCCTGGCATCTACAGAATTCACTGTTTTTCTCTTTTCTTTCTTTATCCTTCAAATCTCCAGATGCTTGAGTTTCCAATCAATCTTAATAGTTCTAAAATCATTTCTCTATCCCAGAGTTGTGGAGATATCTGTTGTTCCAATCAGCAATTAATTATTGGCAATAACCAATGTGCAAATCCATGTAGGATACAGACAGGTAGCAACATCACAGTTACTCCAACCATGTAACTATGGTTACTACACCATACTACACCACCCCGAACTACACCACCTACTTTACCAGTATCTGATGCCATCTTACCCTGAAAGCTATTAAGGTAGTTGTGGTAGTGAGAGGAAAATAGCTTCTCTAGAGCCCTGTGCTGTTCCCTTCATTGGTGGCAAACTCCAGTTCCACTTTCAAGGAGATGATATGATTCAGCATTAGACCATGAGTAAGGAGACAGACTCAGGTCCTATCTGGCCCTGAAAACAGCCTGCTGAGGGACCACAGGTGGATCTCCTAACCTTTTCCTGACTCAGTTTTCTCACCTGTAAGTAGAGAGGGTCAGGCTGGATGCAGGGAGAGTGTAGGAACAGAGGAGAGGGTCCTGGAAGAGTATGTGAATCTGGAACAGAAATGGGCTAAGGGCAGAGGCCTGAGGCCAATCCCAGCAAAGGGAGAAGTGTAGAGCAGGGACAGATAACAAGACTCAGAGAGGCTTGGCAGGTGAGGGAACAGATCTTCCACGGTCATATGGCAAAGGAAAGGGACAAGGTAAATCTGTCAGTCTGGTGGAAGCAAGATAAAGGACTTCTTCCCCAAGAACATCATTTCCTCTGGAAAACAGGAATGAGGTCACCTAACAAAGGGAGACAGGAGAGGAGAAGGGCCAGGTCTGATGGGAAAGGAGAAGACCAGCATGGAGAACAGGAGAGAGCTGGGGAGAAAAGCCTGGGAGGCACTGGGCTGCCCTGAGGGCCAGTGGACTTGAGACTCACTAGCCACTGATTGAAAGCTCCAGGAAGTGGCAGATGCACCTGTTGACTAAGTGTTTCTTTCCCTCAGTCCCCGTGTCTCAACCTGTCCTCACCCTCAACCCTCCTGGGACCCGGACTCTTGTGGGAGATGAGGTGAGCTTTGACTGTGAAGCTCAGAGAGGTTCTCTGCCCATCTGGTATCAGTTTTTTCGTGAAGGTGTGCTGCTCATGAAGATAGAAACTACTTTATGGAGAACAACGTCCTATAGATTCTCTCTGACTGCAGAGCATTCTGGGAACTACTACTGCACAGCTGACAATGGCCTTGGCCCCCAGAGCAGTGAGACCCTGAGACTCTCTGTCACCGGTAAGCCCTGGATTCCTGCCAGTGACCCATCCCTGACCCAGATCCTCTCGCACCGACCCCTTCAGAGGTCTGCCTGGATCTTCCAGTTTCCTACCCCAATCAACCTCATGCCCGTCTTGGCTCCCTTCTCATAGAACCAGCTATCTGTGGGCCTTAATCCTCATCTACCCTGGCTCAGCCAGACCCCTATGATAGCTCAGCACCTTTCCCAGCTTTTAGCAAATGAATTTGTTTTCTCAAGTTATCTTCTCAGGCCCTGTATGTTCAGTCTCCAAGCCAATTTCTCTTAACTCCATGCACAGAAGCATCTCATATTTCCTCAATAACACCTACATATTAATTTAGCTACAAGCACAGTCATATGGGCATATAGTGGGCAAGACCTTACTTTCTCCAAAGGGTTCTCAAGAAGTTCAAGCTCTTCCAGTAGGTTTAAAGAGGGCTGAAGGTGAAGGGAAGGGAGGAAATGTCTTCCTGGAAACCAGCTCATTTGTTTACTGGGGTTTCCGTGATCCTTTGACTTAACCCAGTAAAATAAATGTCATTTCATTGTATTATGTTTTTAAAATTTTTGTTGCAGTATGACATACATTTATAAAGGTATACGAACCATAGGTGTACAGCTCATGGTTGCCCATGGAACCATGAAAAAGTGTCATTTTAGGAGCAAAATTGCTTCTGTTTACACTTGGAATCTTTGTTTAGTAGAGAGTAAAAGTTCAGTTTTCTTTTCAGAGAAGAGAAATATAAATAGAAAACTCTTTTTTTTTTTTAAACATCTTTATTGAAGTATAATTGCCTTACAATGGTGTGTTAGCTTCTGCTTTATAACAAAGTGAATCAGTTATACATATACAATATGTTCCCATTTCTCTTCCCTCTTGCATCTCCCTCCCTCCCACCCTCCCCATCCCACCCCTCTAGGTGGTCACAAAGCACCGAGCTGATCTCCCTGTGCTATGCGGCTGCTTCCCACTAGTTATCTATTTTACATTTGGTAGTGTATATATGTCCATGACACTCTCTCACCCTGTCACATCTCACCCCACCCCCTCCCCATATCCTCAAGTCCATTCTCTAGTAGGTCTGTGTCTTTATTCCCGTCTTGCCACAAAGTTCTTCATGGCCTTTTTTTTTTTTTCCTTAGATTCCGTATATATGTGTTAGCATACTGTATTTGTTTTTCTCTTTCTGACTTACTTCACTCTGTATGACAGACTCTAACTCCATCCACCTCATTACAAATACCTCCATTTCATTTCTTTTTATGGCTGAGTAATATTCCATTGTATATATGTGCCACACCTTCTTTATCCATTCATCTGTCGATGGACATTTAGGTTGCTTCCATGTCCTGGCTATTGTAAATAGAGCTGCAATGAACATTTTGGTACATGACTCTTTTTGACCTATGGTTTTCTCAGGGTATATGCCCAGTAGTGGGATTGCTGGGTCGTATGGTAGTTCTATTTGTAGTTTTTTAAGGAACCTCCATACTGTTCTCCATAGTGGTTGTATCAATTTACATTCCCACCAACAGTGCAAGAGTGTTCCCTCTCCTCCACACCCTCTCCAGCATTTATTGTTTCTAGATTTTTTTGATGATGGCCATTCTGACCGGTGTGAGATGATATCTCATTGTAGTTTTGATGTGCATTTCTCTAATGATTAATGATGTTGAGCATTCTTTCATGTGTCTGTAGGCCATCTGTATATCTTCTTTGTAGAAATGTCTATTTAGATCTTCTGCCCATTTTTGGATTGGGTTGTTCGTTTTTTTGTTATTGAGCTGCATGAGCTGCTTGTAAATCTTGGAGATTAATCCTTTGTCAGTTGCTTCATTTGCAAATATTTTCTCCCATTCTGAGGGTTGTCTTTTGGTCTTGTTTATGGTTTCCTTTGCTGTGCAAAAGCTTTTAAGTTTCATTAGGTCCCATTTGTTTATTTGTGTTCTTATTTCCATTTCTCTGGGAGCTAGATCAAAAAGAATCTTGCTGTGATGTATGTCATAGAGTGTTCTGCCTATGTTTTCCTCTAAGAGTTTGATAGTGTCTGCCCTTACACTTAGGTCTTTAATCCATTTTGAGTTTATTTTTGTGCATGGTGTCAGGGAGTGTTCTAATTTCATACTTTTACATGTTCCTGTCCAATTTTCCCAGCACCACTTATTGAAGAGGCTGTCTTTTCTCCACTGTATATGTTTGCCTCCTTTATCAAAGGTAAGTTGACCATATGTGTGTGGGTTTATCTCTGGGCTTTCTATCCTGTTCCATTGATCTATATTTCTGTTTTTGTGCCAGTACCAAACTGTCTTGATTACTGAAGCTTTGTAATATAGTCTGAAGTCAGGGAGCCTGATTCCCCCAGCTCCATTTTTCGTTCTCAAGATTGCTTTGGCTATTCGGGGTCTTTTGTGTTTCCATACAAATTGTGAAATTTTTTGTTCTAGTTCTGTGAAAAATGCCAGTGGTAGTTTGATAGGGATTGCATTGAATCTGTAGATTGCTTTGGGTAGTAGAGTCATTTTCACAATGTTGATTCTTCCAATCCAGGAACATGGTATATCTCTCCATCTATTTGTATCATCTTTAATTTCTTTCATCAGTGTCTTATAATTTTCTGCATACAGGTCTTTTGTCTCCTTAGGTAGGTTTATTCCTAGATATTTTATTCTTTTTGTTGCAATGGTAAATGGGAGTGTTTTCTTAATTTCACTTTCAGATTTTTCATCATTAGTGTATAGAAATGTAAGAGATTTCTGTGCATTAATTTTGTATCCTGCTACTTTACCAAATTCATTGATTAGCTCTAGTAGTTTTCTGGTAGCATCTTTAGGATTCTCTATGTATAGTATCATGTCATCTGCAAATAGTGACAGCTTTACTTCTTCTTTTCCGATTTGGATTCCTTTTATTTCTTGTTCTTCTCTGATTGCTGTGGCTAACACTTCCAAAACTATGTTGAATAATAGTGGTGAGAGTGGGCAACCTTGTCTTGTTCCTGATCTTAGTGGAAATGGTTTCAGTTTTTCACCATTGAGGACAATGTTGGCTGTGGGTTTGTCATATATGGCCTTTATTATGTTGAGGAAAGTTCCCTCTATGCCTACTTTCTGCAGGGCTTTTATCATAAATGGGTGTTGAATTTTGTCGAAAGCTTTCTCTGCATCTATTGAGATGATCATATGGTTTTTCTCCTTCAATTTGTTAATATGGTGTATCACATTGATTGATTTGCGTATATTGAAGAATCCTTGCATTCCTGGGATAAACCCCACTTGATCATGGTGTATGATCCTTTTAATGTGCTGTTGGATTCTGTTTGCTAGTATTGTGTTGAGGATTTTTGCATCTATGTTCATCAGTGATATTGGCCTGTAGTTTTCTTTCTTTGTGACATCTTTGTCTGGTTTTGGTATCAGGGTGATGGTGGCCTCGTAGAATGAGTTTGGGAGTGTTCCTCCCTCTGCAATATTTTGGAAGAGTTTGAGAAGGATAGGTGTTAGCTCTTCTCTAAATGTTTGATAGAATTCACCTGTGAAGCCATCTGGTCCTGGGCTTTTGTTTGTTGGAAGGTTTTTAATCACAGTTTCAATTTCAGTGCTTGTGATTGGTCTGTTCATATTTTCTATTTCTTCCTGGTTCAGTCTCGGCAGTTTGTGCATTTCTAAGAATCTGTCCATTTCTTCCAGGTTGTCCATTTTATTGACATAGAGTTGCTTGTAGTAATCTCTCATGATCTTTTGTATTTCTGCAGTGTCAGTGGTTACTTCTCCTTTTTCATTTCTAATTCTATTGATCTGAGTCTTCTCCCTTTTTCTCTTGATGAGTCTGGCTAATGGTTTATCAATTTTGTTTATCTTCTCAAAGAACCAGCTTTTAGTTTCATTGATTTTTGCTATTGTTTCCTTCATTTCTTTTTCATTTATTTCTGACCTGATCTTTATAATTTCTTTCCTTCTGCTGGCTTTGGGGTTTTTTTGTTCTTCTTTCTCTAATTGCTTTAGGTGCAAGGTTAGGTTGTTTATTCGAGATGTTTCCTGTTTCTTGAGGTAGGCTTGTATTGCTATAAACTTCCCTCTTAGCACTGCTTTTGCTGCGTCCCATAGGTTTTGGGTCGTTGTATCTCCATTGTCATTTGTTTCTAGGTATTTTTTGATTTCCCCTTTGATTTTTTCAGTAATCACTTCGTTATTAAGTAATGTATTGTGTAGCCTCCATGTGTTTGTATTTTTTACAGATCTTTTCCTGTAATTGATATCTAGTCTCATAGCGTTGTGGTCGGAAAAGATACTTGATACGATTTCAATTTTCTTAAATTTACCAAGGCTTGATTTGTGACCCAAGATATGATCTATCCTGGAGAATGTTCCATGAGCACTTGAGAAAAATGTGTATTCTGTTGTTTTTGGGTGGAATGTCCTATAAATATCAATTAAGTCCATATTGTTTAATGTATCATTTAAAGCTTGTGTTTCCTTATTTATTTTCATTTTGGATGATCTGTCCATTGGTGAAAGTGGGGTGTTAAAGTCCCCTACTATGATTGTGTTGCTGTCGATTTCCCCTTTTATGGCTGTTAGTATTTGCCTTATGTATTGAGGTGCTCCTATGTTGGGTGCATAAATATTTGCAATTGTTATATCTTCTTCTTGGATTGATTCTTTGATCATTATGTAGTGTTCTTCTTTGTCTCTTGTAATAGTCTTTATTTGAAAGTCTATTTTGTCTGATATGAGAATTGCTACTCCAGCTTTCTTTTGATTTCCATTTGCATGGAATATCTTTTTCCATCCCCTCACTTTCAGTCTGTATGTGTCTCTAGGTCTGAAGTGGGTCTCTTGTAGACAGCATATATATGGGTCTTGTTTTTGTATCCATTCAGCCAGTGTATATCTTTTGGTTGGAGCATTTAATCCATTTACATTCAAGGTAATTATCGATATGTATGTTCCTATTCCCATTTTCTTAAATGTATTGGGTTTGTTATTGTAGGTGTTTTCCTTCTCTTGTGTTTCTTGCCTAGAGAAGTTCCTTTAGCATTTGTTGTAAAGCTGGTTTGGTGGTGCTGAATTCTCTTAGCTTTTGCTTGTCTGTAAAGGTTTTAATTTCTCCATCGAATCTGAATGAGATCCTTGCTGGGTAGAGTAATCTTGGTTGTAGGTTTTTCTCCTTCATGACTTTAAGTATATCCCGCCACTCCCTTCTGGCTTGCAGAGTTTCTGCTGAAAGATCAGCTGTTAACCTTATGGGGATTCCCTTGTGTGTTATTTGTTGTTTTTCCCTTGCTGCCTTTAATATGTTTTCCTTATATTTAATTTTTGACAGTTTGATTAATATGTGTCTTGGCGTGTTTCTCCTTGAGTTTATCCTGTATGGGACTCTCTGTGCTTCCAGGACTTGATTAACTATTTCCTTTCCCATATTAGGGAAGTTTTCAACTATAATCTCTTCAAATATTTTCTCAGTCCCTTTCTTTTTCTCTTCTTCTTCTGGGACCCCTATAATTCAAATGTTGGTGCGTTTAATGTTGTCCCAGAGGTCCCTGAGACTGTCCTCAGTTCTTTTCATTCTTTTTTCTTTATCCTGCTCTGTAGTAGTTATTTCCACCATTTTATCTTCCAGGTCACTTATCCTTTCTTCTGCCTCAGTTATTCTACTATTGATCCCATCTAGAGTATTTTTAATTTCATTTATTGTGTTTTTCATCATTGCTTGGTTCCTCTTTAGTTCTTCTACATCCTTGTTAAATATGTCTTGCATTTTGTCTATTCTATTTCCAAGATTTTGGATCATCCTTACTATCATTATTCTGAATTCTTTTTCAGGTAGACTACCTATTTCCTCTTCATTTGTTAAGTCCGGTGTGTTTTGACCCTGCTCCTTCATCTGCTGTGTGTTTTTCTGTCATCTCATTTTGCTTATCTTACTGTGTTTGGGGTCTCCTTTTCACAGGCTGCAGGTTCGTAGTTCCCGTTGTTTTTGGTATCTGTCCCCAGTGGCTAAGGTTGGTTCAGTGGGTTGTATAGGCTTCCTGGTGGAGGGAACTAGTGCCTGAGTTCTGGTGGATGAGGCTGGATCTTGTCTTTCTGGTGGGCATGTCCACGTCTGGTGGTGTATTTTGGGGTGTCTGTGGCCTTATTATGATTTTAGGCAGCCTCTCTGCTAATGGATGGGGTTGTGTTCCTGTCTAGCTAGTTGTTTGGCATAGGGTGTCCAGCACTGTAGCTTGCTGGTCGTTGAGTGAAGCTGGGTCTTGATGTTGAGATGGAGATCTCTGGGAGATTTTTGCCGTTTGGTATTACGTGGAGCTGGGAGGTCTCTTGTGGACCAGTGTTCTGAAGTTGGCTCTCCCACCTCAGAGGCACGGCCCTGATGCCTGGCTGGAGCACCAAGAGCCTTTCGTCCACACGACTGGGAGATGGGGGTCCCTAAGGGGGCACTAACGGCAGAACAGAAACTCCTCTCAGCGTCATCCACGCTCTGATGATGCTCCTTCTCCGTGGAGCAGAGGGGCCGGTGCCCAGAGGCTCGCTGCCCTGCCGAGCCGTGGAGGGCTGCTGTCGGGATGGAGCACGCTGAGGATTACGCATCCCCGTCTCTGCGACCAGACCTTTCGGCGGCTCGGACCAACTGCCAGAAAACTCTTGAATCTGGTGTATCAGATCATTTTAGATCAGAAGAAAAAAAACCCCATGTCTCCAGTGGGTGAGGGTTTGTTAAGGATATCCAGGGAGTAAAAAAACAAAAAAAAACAAAAAACGAAAAACAGGAAAGACATTATATTCAGACTCATGGAATAAGAACTGAGAGATCGCTCAGAATTCAACTTATTTCTCAAAAACAGATTATGCTGATGTTTGATGAGCTAGAAGCTTTCATTATTCTCTACTCCTAGGCCCATCAGCTATTTCCTTTCTATGTCCTTCTGCCCCATTGTTCTTACTGCTCCTAAGTGCTTTCCACCCTCATTCTTATGACTCTATCTTATAACTTATCTTTACTCAAAACTCCTGTTAATTTCAGCATTGACTGCCTTGGACTTCTGGGTATGACATCCTGCTCTGTATTTCAGCGTCTGCCCCAATTGCCAAAGCGGTGCTTCCAACTAGTCAAGCAGCTTAGCTCTAAGACACCTCATAGGCCACTGGCAAGTCTATACATAGAATGTTCTTAAACCAACTGCTCACCTCTAATTCAACAAATGATGGCCAAGAGAGCAGGGTCACTTGGGACAACATGACATGTAATGAACTACGTTTAAGAAAATACTTTTTCTAGGAATGATATGCACAGCAAGACCTCTGAGGTTTCCTAGAAAGAGCCAGTGTACATGAATAACATCTTGCTCAGGTTGTCTGATGTCAGCGTGGGTCAGAAAACCTGAATTCTAGCCCTGGGTATGAAAATAGCTAGCTCATAATTTGGGCAAAACTTTTAAATTTTCTTTGTCTTGCTTTTCACCTTCTATTGAAAGTTAAATAAGACAGTAATTAGTGTCCCTTAAAGCCCCAGAATTCTGTGATTTGAGTTGGAATAGGAACCCAGAGGCCATGAATTCATGAAGCTCTGGAAGAAACAAAGTGAGGGAGAGGCTGAGCGACACTCGTCAAAGCCCCAGACAAGACAACCAGGGAAATCTGTGGGTGCCCCAGAGCTGGGCTCGTTTAGCTGGCAAAACAAGGGAGAGCATCAGTTTGACAGAGTCTCATCATCTCTCACAGCGGGGAGTTAGGGGAGGCACTTTTAGGGCTTTGGGAGCAGGAATTGGTCAGAGTGTGATTGTAACTGCAAGTGTGGTCTGGTCAGAATTTGTAAATTAGGCAAGTTTCTGTTATAGTCTGTGGTCTTAGGAACCCATGAGTCCATTTGGAGTTCTTATTACTATGGTCCTATCTTGGAACATATGGATCTGAAAGACCTCTTGCTCCTCGATAGCTCTTGTTTCAGATCATAGAAATAAAACATGGCCAAAGAAAGACATTACCCCAATATAAATTGTTGAGTAAAGAGATTATTTTAAAAATGTAAATGATCTGAGACCCAGACTCCAAAGCCTGAAGCCAATCTACCTAGGAAAGCCCCAAGCCCTAAGACATCCTCTTTCTCATTATGATGCTGTATTTTCTTCTCAAATTTAGCAATATCTGAAACCCCTTTATTTCCCGTCTCGTGTCTGTCTTCCTCAATGCCAGAGTATAAGCTTCATGAGAATGGAACCTTATCAGTTTTGGTCTGCACCTCATCCCTGTGCCTACTTGGTGTCTGGCATAGAGTAGGTCCTCAGTCAGCATTTGTAATTTCATGAACAAAAAGGTCTTTGAGATGAGATGAGGAAAAAAAGAGCAGGGAGAGAACATTGATCTTTGCAACTGTTTATATCAACTGAACAGAAGTAAATTAGCCTTAAATTAGCAAACAAGTTGAGAAGCTTCACTGTGAGCCATGCAGACTTTCTGGCAGAATAATCTGGGGGTTTTTTTTCTCCCAAGGGAATATACCCCAAAGAGAAGACACAGAAATTTCGTGGGAATGTGAGCTAATAAGATATACCAATTTTGAATCTATCAACAGCCCTGGGTCACTAAAACACTACCCACCCCTCATACACACACACAGCTTTCTCAAGCAAATACAAAACTCGGAATATAACTTTATTCATTGAAGTAAAAGCCATAAAGAAAACAATTCCAATATGAGTATCTTATAGGTATAGCTGATTCACTTTGTTATAAAGCAGAAAGTAACACACCATTGTAAAGCAATTATACTCCAATAAAGATGTTAAAAAAAAAAAGAGATGATAAGATAACAGAAAAGAAAAATATATATACATATATATAACAGAGCTCAGGAGAAAAACCAAACCTATGTTAGAAATAAAATCCAAATTTGAAGCAGTAAGAAGAGAATGCATACTTCCAAAATCTGTTAATGGAATGGAGAATTGGTTTGAGAAAATAATACAGAATGCAAAGTAGAAAGACACAGAAAAGGCAAAAAGAAAAAGAAAGTAAAATATGGAGATCAGACAACGAAGACCACAAGTGTGGATAATTAAGTGTCTAAAGAGAGAAACAAAACTCAAAGACATAATAAAAAGTTTCCTGAAGTGAAGAAAACTTGAATATGTAGATCAAAAGACATATCCTGATGAGGTTATTGACTTTCAAGGCTAAAAATATACGTGTGTGTGTGTGTGTGTGCACGCGTGCACCCGTGTGTGTGTGTGATCATGGCAAAAAAAAGAAAAAAAAGCAGTCATCTCAGAAAGAAAAAATATGCAGTTGGTCTTAGTCTTTACACAGAAGTCAATACTAAGAGAGAGAGGAATGGTATTCAGACTTGGACTTTCAGAGGAGAAATGAGAACTGAAAATTTATATCAAATCAGAAAAACATTTTCAAACATGCAAGAATTCAGGGAACTTAGTACCCATTAACACTTCTTGAAAAATTACTTGATGACAAACTCTAGCCAGCCAAGGTATGAATCAATATAAAAGACTCAAAATGAGGAAACTATGATATGGAAAGTGAATACTGAATCTATTCAGATCGGTAGTTCTCAGCCTTGGCTGCATATTAGAATTACCTAGGAATTTTGAAAAAAGACTTTTTACTAAGCTCTCTCCAGACCAATTAAATTCAGAATCTCTCAGATGGGGTCTCAGAATCCACATTTTTTAACACAACCTCAGTTGAAAATATTGTACAGATATGGTTGAAAACCACTGATTCAGACATAAAAACAAAGGCTAAGCAATATGAGAGTTATGGTTACAGAATAGAAAGCAACTATTCTAAATGCTGAAAAAGTAAAAAATACATGTAACAAAGGAAAATCATTCAGAGGGAGAAGAGGAAATGAAAAAACCAATTTTCTTATGATTATTATTATTTCATAATGGAGGATAAAAATTGACTTAATAATTTAGAAAAGTTAATGACAGATTTCAAAGTTTTCATTTCGTAAATAATTTCTGGATACTTTATAGAGAACAACTCGTCATTAATGAATTACAGCTCACTAACGGTCCATAAAAAATCAAATAATAAACTGTAAGGTCCCATAGGATAGAATAAGTCAATTCTTCAGAGGGAACAACTGTAGAGTTTAAAACTAGGAAAAGAGAAATGATAAGAAAAATAAGCCTGTGCATTTATATGACTATAATTGATCAGAGGGTGGGGAAAGGAAACTCTTACATACCATTAGTGCAAGTGTAAATTGGTTGAAACTTTTTGAAGAAAAATTTAACATTATATATCATTATTTGAAATGCCCATATCCCAATCCCAGAAATCCCACTTTGAAGAATTTATCCTAAGAAATGCGTTGACAAAATACAATGATATATATACAGAATTGTGTAATGCAGCCTTATTCAAAATTAGAAAACAATAACAACCTAAAGTTCCATAATGGGGAATTGCTTAAGTGTATTACAGTAAATTCATACCATTGAATGCTTTGCTGTTGTTAAAAATAATCAAGCAATATTTACCCTAAATTATCAAATTTTAAATTTAGAGGAGTTGCATTTTATGCATGTAAATTATACCTCAATAAAGCTGATTTTTTAAGTGACTGAGATAGATCTTTAGGTAATAACATAGAATGATGTTCATGATATTTTGCTATGGGGAAAAATCAGATTGTAGACCAGTATGTATATTGTGATCCCATGCATGTATGTGGGGTTTTTATGCATTTGTTTATGTGTTGATAAGAATAAGAGTTCTTACACATAGAAAAGATCTCGAAAGTGTCACCAAATAATCAACAGAGGTAACCTCTGAAAAATAGAAATAAAGGAAATGGGAAAAGATCCTGGTATCAACTAACTCATTTTTGCTTTCAGTTCCAGTATCTCGCCCTGTCCTCACCCTCAGGGTTCCCAGGGCCCAGGCTGTGGTGGGGGACGTGATGGAGCTTCACTGTGAGGCCTGGAGAGGCTCTCCCCCGATCCTGTACCAGTTTTATCATGAGAATGTCAGCCTGGGGAGCAGCTCAAGCCCCTCTGGTAGGGGAGCTTCCTTCAACCTCCTTCTGACGGCAGAGCATTCTGGGAACTACTTCTGTGAGGCCAACAATAGCCAGGGGGTCCAGCGCAGTAACACAGTGTCACTCAGTGTCAGAGGTAAGTGGACCCAACTACAGCACAGCCAGGGACAGACCATCTCCCCCACCTTCCCCTGTAGCCGAGATTGGAGGTACCCCAGGGTCATTTGCATCATTTCTACACAGCCTCCAACTGAGAGTTGTACATTTTCAGGAACTTGCACCTTCCCTTTGCTTGCTTTGCCTCTCCTGGTAACAGCAGTGCAAGACATTGTGAACAAAAGTTTCTTAACATAGGAATAAAGGCTTTTAAAACACAAATTGCATCCTGGCCAACAATGATCAGCAAGAAAGGAAATTATAAAGTTCAGCATGTCTCACCTCAGAAGAGATTTAGTTGGGGTTTCCTTTGTCAGTCAATCAATAAAAAGGCCAACTCATCCTTTCACTGGCTCATGAATTTCTCTCTAGCTTCTCCTGCCCCTGTCCCAGAGCATCTCAGATCTCCAGCCAGAACTCCTGCTAAAAGACCTTTCACATCATTCTCCTGACATCTTACCTCTCATTCAGCTATAGCACTCTCTCTCCTACCTGGCCTGTCATGGGCTGGCCTCCTAGTCATGTCCACTTTCAGTGCAGGCTTGGCATCTCACTCACAGTCTTCCTGTCTACCCTACACTCTGCCATCATTCCATAACTCGTCCACATGGATGACCCACTCAACACCATGTCTTGTCATTCTTTCCGCCACCCACTGCCCCGTACATACACTACTCCAGTCACCTGACCACAACCTCCTATCCCTCTACTTGTTTCTTCAAATCCTCCAATCACTAGGGGCAGGACAGGAATAAAGATACAGATGTAGAGAATGGACTTGAGGACACAGGGATTGGGAAGGGTAAGCTGGGACAAAGTGAGAGAGTGGCATGGACATATATACACTACCAAATGTAAAATAGATAGCTAGTGGGAAGAAGCCACATAACACAGGGAGATCAGCTCGGTACTTTGTGACCACCTAGAGGGGTGGGATAGGGAGGGAGAGAGGGAGACGCAAGAGGGAGGAGATATGGGGATATATGTATATGCACAGCTGATTCACTTTGTTATAAAGCAGAAACTAACACACCATTGTAAAGCAATTATACTCCAATAAAGATGTTTAAAAAAAATTTAAAAATACAGGAATTAAAAAAAATAAAATCCTCCAATCATTATTGTTCTCAGACCTCAACAGAACCCCAAGTTCATTAACACCTTTACTTCCTCCCAGACAATCACACCCTCGACTCCCACCACCATTTGAGTGTTTGTCTCTGTATCCATCCAGTAACTCATCCCTCCTCTTCCTAAGGTATAGAAGACTGCTTCCTATGAAAGGTGAAAATCTCCATCTCACCTCTAGAGTCCATCCTTTCTTGCATTCTCAGACACTTTGAACAACTTTCTGTCCTGCTTTATAGGATCCTTCCCATTGACATTTAACGTGCTATGTCTGTCCCATGACTAAGAAAAAACCCTAACTTGGTCCCACTTACGTCTCCAGCCACTGCTCTCTTATGGCTAAACTTCCGAGAAAGAGTCAGTGCACAGATTGTCTCCATTTCCTCCTTACCCACTAGGATTTAACACTTGGTTTCTTCTGACCTCTATACAAAAAATGATTCTCACAAAGGTCACCAATGACCTCCATGGCTTTAAATCCAATGGCCATTTTCCAATCCTCACCTTACTTGATCTCTCAGAAATAGTACATACTGTTTGCATTTTCTTTCTTCTTGAAACCCTCCCTTCCTTGGCTTCAGTGACTTCACCTTCTCCTGGATCTCCTTTCTCTGCCACTCCTTCTCAGTTCCCTTTACTAGCTCCTCCTTCTATAGACAAACTATAAAAGCATTGGTGTGTCCCAGAGCTTTGTCCTGCATGTACCCTCTTCTCTTATATATGTTCTTTCTCTGAATGATCCTGGGGGTGTCATCTATAAATGATTCTTAAACTTTTATCTCCAAAAGAGACCTCCTACCTGAGCACCTGCTTATGCCATATCTCTTAAAGGCTCATGAACTTGAACATCTCTAAAACTGAACTCATGGAAATCCCCCCAGATCTGGTCCTCCTCCAAGTGTCCCTAGCTCTGTGAAAGACACATCCATTCATCCAGATATACAAGGCAAAAACCCAGGAGGCTCCCTTGCCATTTCTCTCCCTTGGTCTCCATAGCCAGTTAATCATTGACTCCTATTGATTTTATTTCCAAAATATTCCTTGGATCTTTTCTTTCTATCTTTACTGCCACTATCATAGTCAAATCTACCACCATTTCAATTACTGCAATGCCACCACTCGACCCCTAATAACCTCTCCATTCCATTTCTGTCCCATTACAATCCATTTTGCACACTGAGATCAAAATTGTCTTTAAAAAAGACAGGTTTGATCATCTCATGCCCCTGTATAGAGACACTTACAGGTTTCCCATTGCTCTGTGAAGAAGGATCAAAATCCGTACCATGGCTTGTGAAGCTCTGCCTAGCTCTCCAGCCTCCTATTTCACGGCACTCTTCAAACCCTTCTCTTAGTGCTGCTGTCACCTCGTTTCAACAGCTCAAAAACTCCCACCTTCTTCCCAGCTCAGGGCCTTTGCACACACTGTTTGCCTGCCTGTGCAGTCTTCATTCCCTTCCTCACTTGGTTAATTCAGATGTCACTTTGTGAGGCAGCATTACCTGACTAACCCATACTAGATCAGGTCCCATTATTATACATTTCATAGCATCCTATTCTTTACTTTGTATCAATTATCAACGTTTTAATTATGTATTTGTATTTCTATTTAATTACTCTATCCTCTCATCTAGATTGCAGGCTTCATGAGAGCAGGGACTGTGTCTTTCTCACTATTGAATCTCCAGCATATTGTGTAGTTCCTGAGACTTTTAAACTGCTCAATTAATTTTTGATGAATGAATAAATATGAAAATGAGCCAATAACTTGATCAATATTTATTCTCTTTGGGGTCTTATTTTTGATGCGGCCAAGGCTCAGTTACATCCCTGGCTATGTAAGCAGCAGTCTCCCCTGTTTCTCATTTTCTATTGAACTGATTTCTCCTTTTCTCCAATTGTCTTTTGACTTCTCAGATACTTGGGTTTCCATTTAATCTCTGTTTTCAGATTCTCCAAACAATTTTGAGATTGTATATCGAAGTATTCCAGACTATATATAACACTACACAAATGGTTTGTTTCTTCAGATCTGAAGAGATTATAGCTGAGCTCTGAGTGATGTCACAAGGTCATTAAAAACAGAAAAACATTTTCCTGTTTGAAATGTCTTTTCTATGGAGGAACATATTTAAACAGCATGAACTAATGGTTAACTATCTTTCTTCCTTCAGTTCCAGTGTCTCATCCTGTCCTCACCCTCAGGGCTTCCAGGGCCCAGGCTGTGGTGGGGGACATGGTAGAGCTTCACTGTGAGGCCCAGAGAGGCTCTCCCCCGATCCTGTACCAGTTTTATCATGAGGATGTCGCCGTGGGGAGCAGCTCAGCTCCCTTGGGAGGAGGAGCATCCTTCAACCTCTCTCTGACCATGAAACATTCTGGAAACTACTCCTGTAAGGCTGACAATGGCCTTGGGGTCCAGCATAGTGAGGTGATGTTACTCAGTGTCATAGGTGAGTTGGTCCTGCCCGCAGGCAGCACAACCAGGGACTGACCGTCTTCTCTCCCCGGCAGCAGAAATGGAGCTCCAGCACTCCTGTTTGCTGGTGTGACCCCCCAGCATATTTTCTGCACATAGAATCTCCAGTTGAAAGTCTGGGATCCTTCCTGTGGCTGCGGTTTCAGAAACCTGGACCCTCTCAGCAGCACAGTTCAAGAAGTCTTCTTGAATGTGATCAAAACTCCTCACTAAAAATGCAAAGAAGGTTTTTAGAACATTGACTATATTTTGATCTGCAATTATGATTAAAAAAAGGGAAAATAATGAATTCTAAGTATAGGTTTCATTGCCCCAAAAAAGGTTGGGCCATTCTTTGTCCTGGTTTTTCTCTCTTTGACTTCCAACAAACTTCTACTCTTGAGCTTCTTTCACTGCCAGGGATATAAACATGCCTCACATTTCCATATTAAAAATTCTATATTAATATTAGCTAGGTACATAGCCTTTAAGGATATACCATCACAACCAATCCAAGTTAGTTTACAAAGTGATTCTTAAAGTAGTGGGGACACAGAGGTGAAAGCAGGATGACATGGAATGAAAATGGTCACCCATTAATCAAATTCTTTCATTCTCTAAGCTGTCTGACATCTTGCCATTAGGTATAAAAACCAAAGGAAAACTGCTTCTTGTCATCTCTGAATCTGCTTTGTGATGATCCCCTACAGGTCAAACTTATGGTAGAGCAAAAGTATGCTAAGGGCTTTTGAGATGGATGTTCTAGTCTTGGTTCTGAAGATACTAGCTCTATGAACTTGGCCAAGCATATTTCCCTATATTGACCTCAATTTCCTCATTCATAAAGTGAGAAAATTGAACTAGATGAATACCAGGGTCATCCTCAACCCTAGAATTCTATTATTTTGGTGCACAGGGAATATGGCTTTTGTCAGACTCAAAGGTTCCTGGAAGGAGACATGCTAAAGGAGAAGCTGGGAGTCCCTGCTCCTAGGATACAACCCAGAGAAACACGAGACCATGAAATAGCATGCAAATGCTTTCTAAAGTACATAAAGCAAAATACAGGCTGATACTCTTAGTCTCCCTTGGCTGGGTCCCTGAGTATCGTAAGAAATACAGACAAAATCGCATGAGCAGGTTGATTTAGGCATACCAGCCCAGGAGCCAACATCCCATCAAGGTGGCCGGGGCAGCCATCTCTTTGGCATCTAGCAGGCAACTTGATTGCAGATTTGATTTTTTCCATTCAACCAGTCCATTCTTCTTCCCCCAGTAGCAGGCAGCACCTGCCTCAGCCAATTTTCCTCTAAGGTTCACAGGGACTCTTACCACATGGTTTACACACTCACCTCTTAGATCCACCACACAGGCATGTACTTCTGACCAAGTGCCACTCCCTCCCTCTTCACAACACAGTGGACCAGCACATCATACCCCTCACACTCTGTATTCGTGATTTTATACACATCCTCATTCCTTTGTTTCTATGATCCCTGGTGCAAATGCCTATTATTTATGCTGGTGCTATCACACCTAACGGACTTCTTGCTAGATGATTGTGTCTGAGTCCTAGAACTAGGACACAGATCATGGAGAACTGCAAGAAAAAGGAATACTTATTATCATTGTCACTACCATCATCATCATCACCACCATCAATACTTACTGAGCCCTTGTATGTGCCAGGCCCTGTGCTTAGTACTTGACATGCAATATCTCATTTAATCTTTAAGATAAACCACTGAGGTTAAAAATGAGATCATTTTTATCCTCAGTTTGCAGGAGAGGAAACTGAAACTTAGAGAGGTGAAGTAACTAGCTTAGAGACACAGCTAGCAATGGTAGAGCCAGGTTGAAAAATGAGTCTATCCAACTCAATGTAAATATACATTATAATATCTCTCATCCTTTGTGGCCAGGTTTAACACAACTTTTTAATAATTTATTATTCTGGAAGAATACATAAACTTTCACGATAAAAAATCAAATGGAGCAAAAGGGTACTTTCAGGTATATTTTTCTAGAAATATTAAAATATATTATAAACAAAGGCATAGAATTTTTTACAAGTACAATCATATTACACATATAGTTATGCAACTTGCATTTTTTACTTGATATATCTTGGATATCTTTCGTGTTTTATTAGCAAGTCAACTAGGTTGTCTCCAGTTTTTAGCTATTATAAAAATTCTACAATAGAAATCTTTGTGCAAATATATTTGCAAATACTTTTTTAAATAGAAGTTTAGTTACAATAGTATAGTTACAATGTGTAGAGCAAAGTGATTCAGTTTTATATACGTATATATATATATATATATATATATATATATATATATATATTCATTATCAGATTCTTTTCCATTGAAGGTTATTACAAGATATTGAGTATAGTTCCCTGTGCTATACAGTAGGCCCTTGCTGGTTATCTATTTTATATATAGTAGGGTATACATGTAAATCCCAAACTCCAAATTTATCTCACCCCCGCCTGCTAGCCCCCTTGGTAACCATAAGTTTGTTTTCTATGTCTGTGGGTCTACTTCTGTTTTTTTGTTTGTTTGTTTTTGGTTTTTTGTTTGTTTTTTTGTTTGTTTTTTTTAAAGATTTATTTATTTTATTGATTGATTGATTGTCTTCGTTTCTGTGCTAGGGCTTTCTCTACTTGCGGCAAGTGGGGGCCACTCTTCATCACGGTGCGCGGGCCTCTCAGTATCGCAGCCTCTCGTGGAGCACAGGCTACAGACGCGCAGGCTCAGTAGTTGTGGCTCACGGGCCCAGTCGCTCTGTGGCATGTGGGGTCTTCCCAGACCAGGGCTCGAACCCGTGTCCCCTGCATTAGCAGGCAGATTCTCAACCACTGTGCCACCAGGGAAGCCCTATTTCTGTTTTATAAATAAGTTCATTTGTAACATTTTTTTTTTAGATTCCACATATAAGTGATATCATATGATATTTGCCTTTCTCTGTCTGACTTACTTCACTCAGTATGGCAATCTCTAAGTCCATCCATGTTGCTGCAAATGGCATTATTTCATTCTTTTTTATGGCTGAGTAATAGTCCATTGTATATATATACCACTTCTTCTTTATCCATTCATCTAATGATGACATTTAGGTTGCTGCCATGTCTTGGCTATTGTAAATATTGCTGCTATAAACATTGGGGTGCATATATCTTTTTGAACTAGAGTTGCCCAAGAGTGGAATTGCAGGATCATATGGTAACTCTATTTTTACTTTTTTGAGGAACTTCCATACTATTCTCCATAGTGGCTGCACCAATTTACATTCCCACCAACAGTGCAGGAGGGTTCCCTTTTCTCCACAGGTTCTCCAGCAATGTTTCTTGACTTTTTTTTTTTTAACATCTTTAGTGGAGTATAATTGCTTTACAATGGTGTGTTAGTTTCTGCTTTATAACAAAGTGACTCAGCTATACATATACATATATCCCCCTATCTCTTTCCTCTTGTGTCTCCCTCCAACCCTCCCTATCCCACCCCTCTAGGTGGTCACAAAGCACCAAGGTGATCTCCCTGTGCTATGCAGCTGCTTCCCACTAGCTATCTGTTTTACATTTGGTAGTACATATAAGTCCATGCCACTCTCTCACTTCGTCCCAGCTTACCCTTCCCCATCCCCGTGTCCTCAAGTGCATTCTCTACTTCTGCATCTTTATTCCTGTCCTGCCCCTAGGTTCTTCATAGCCTTTTTTTTTTTTTTAGATTCCATATATATGTGTTAACATACGGTATTTGTTTTTTTCTTTCTGACTTACTTCACTCCGTATGACAGACTCTATGTCCATCCACCTCACTACAAATAACTCAATTTCATTTCTTTTTATGGCTGAGTAATATTCCATTGTATATATGTGCCACATCTTCTTTATCCATTCATCTGTCAATGGATACTTAGGTTGCTTCCATGTCCTGGCTACTGTAAATAGAGCTGCAATGAACATTGTGGTACATGACTCTTTTTGAGTTAAGGTTTTCCAGGGTATATGCCCAGTAGTGGGATGCTGGGTAGTATAGTAGTTCTATTTTTAGTTTTTTAAGGAACCTCCATACCGTTCTCCATAGTGGCTGTATCAATTTACATTCCCACCAACAGTGGAAGAGGGTTACCTTTCCTCCACACCCTCTCCAGCATTTATTGTTTGTAGATGTTTTGATGATGGCCATTCTGACTGGTGTGAGGTGATACCTCACTGTAGTTTTGATTTGCATTGCTCTAATGATTAGTGATGTTGAGCATCCTTTCACGTCTTTGTTGGCAATCTGTATATCTTCTTTGGAGAAATGCCTATTTAGGACTTCTGCCCATTTTTGGATTGGGTTTTGTTTGGGTTTTTTTGATATTGAGTTGCATGAGCTGCTTGTAAATTTTGGAGATTAATCCTTTGTCAGTTGCTTCATTTGCAAATATTTTCTCCCATTCTGAAGGTAGTCTTTTCATCTTGTTTATGGTTTCCTTTGCTGTGCAAAAGCTTTTAAGTTTCATTAGATCCCATTAGTTTATTTTTGTTTTTATTTCCATTTCTCTAGGAGGTGGGTCAAAAGGATCTTGCTGTGATTTATGTCATAGAGTGTTCTGCCTATGTTTTCCTCTAAGAATTTTATAGTGTCTGCCCTTACATTGAGGTCTTTAATCCATTTTGAGCTTATTTTTGTGTATGCTGTTAGAGAGTGCTCCAATTTCATTCTTTTATATGTAGCTGTCCAGTTTTGCCAGCACCACTTATTGAAGAGGCTGCCTTTTCTCCATTGTATATTCTTGCTTCCTTTATCAAAGATAAGGTGACCATATGTGTGTGGGTTTATCTCTGGGCTTTCTATCCTGTTCCATTGACCTATATTTCTGTTTTTGTGTCAGTACAATACTGTCTTGATTACTGTAGCTTTGTAGTAGAGTCTAAAGTCAGGGAGCCTGATTCCTCCAGCTCCGTTTTCCTTTCTCAAGATTGCTTTGGCTATTCGGGGTCTTTTGTGTTTCCATACAAATTGTGAAATTTTTTGTTCTAGTTCTGTGAAAAATGCCATTGGTAGTTTGATAGGGATTGCATTGAATATGTAGATTGCCTTGGGGAGTATAGTCATTTTCACAATGTTGATTCTTCCAATCCAAGAACGTGGTATATCTCTCCATCTGTTTGTATCATCTTTAATTTCTTTCATCAGTGTCTTATAATTTTATGCATACAGGTCTTTTGTCTCCTTAGGTAGGTATATTCCTAGGTGTTTTATTCTTTTTCTTGCAATGGTAAATGGTATTGTTTCCTTGATTTCTCTTTCGGATTTTTCATTGTTAGTGTATAAGAATGCAAGAGATTTCTTTTTTATTTTTTTATTCAAACAGAAAGTCACAAAAATTATAATCATCCTCATCAGTTCACTCAGTCCCATGTAATTAATTTTTTTTATCTTGATCTTTTGTTACCACTTTTATGAATTCATCAGTTTTCCATTAGAGTTCTGAAAATGCTTATTCACTCAATTCAGCAGTATAGTCAGTTACCAGAAACCTGTACTTGTCAGAGTCTTTTCCATGAATTCCTTGAAGATGAAACCCTTTTATAGGAACATTTTTGCAAAAGCATCAGAATACACCCAGAACTGTCTGTAAGTGACAAAAGACTTAAAAATGACCACGGTTAAAGTTTTGATGAAAGTTCATAATAATGCAATTGGCAAGGAAATTTAGTTATTTCTGAGATATACATTTTAAAGTAATAACTAGAATAATGACTTATAACATTATACCAGAACATATAAGATTTTTAGGAATTTCATGTAATGTAATTAATTTCATGTAATGTAAAATGAAACATATATATTAACATATTTCCATACAAATAACCCAAAGAAATTTTAGTATTAGTTTTTTTTTAACTATTGAATTTGATTTTGTTTATTTTTGTATACAGCAGGTCCTTATTAGTCATCAGTTTTATACACATCACTCTATACATGTCAATCCCAATCACTCAATTCAGCACACCACCATCCCCACCCCCCCCACCCCTGCCGCGGCTTTCCCCCCTTGGTGTCCATACGTTTGTTCTCTACATCTGTGTCTCAAATTCTGCCCTGCAAACCAGTTTATCTGTACCATTTTTCTAGGTTCCACATACATGCATTAATATACGATATATCTTTTGCTCTTTCTGACTTACTTCACTCTGTATGACAGTCTCTAGATCCATCCACTTCTCAACAAATGACTCAATTTTGTTCCTTTTTGTGGCTGAGTAATATTCCATTGTATATATGTGCCACATCTTCTTTATCCATTCGTCTGTCAATGGGCATTTAGGTTGCTTCCATGACCTGACTATTGTAAATAGTGCTGCAATGAACATTGGTGTGCATGTGTCTTTTTGAATTATGGTTTTCTCTGGGTATATGCACAGTAGTGGGATTGCTGGATCATATGGTAATTCTATTTTTAGTTTTTTAAGGAACCTCCATACTGTTCTCCATAGTGGCTGTATCAATTTACATTCCCACCAACAGTGCAAGAGGGTTCCCTTTTCTCCACACCCTCTCCAGCATTTGTTGTTTGTAGATTTTCTGATGATGCCCATTCTAACAGGAGTGAGGTGATACCTCATTGTAGTTTTGATTTGCATTTCTCTAATAATTAGTGATGTTGAGCATCTTTTCATGTGCTTCGTGGCCGTCTGTATGTCTTCTTTGGAGAAATGTCTATTTAGGTCTTCTGCCCATTTTTGGATTGGGGTGTTTGTTTCTTTGATATTGAGCTGCATGAGCTGTTTATATATTTTGGAGATTAATCCTTTGTCCATTGATTCATTTGCAAATATTTTCTCCCATTCTGAGGGTTGTCTTTTGGTCTCGTTTATAGTTTCCATTGCTGTGCAAAAGCTTTTAAGTTTCATTAGGTCCCATTTGTTTATTTTTGTTTTCATTTCCATTATTCTAAGAGGTGGATCAAAAAAGATCTTGCTGTGATTTATGTCAAGAGTGTTCTTCCTATGTTTTCCTCTAAGAGTTTTATAGTGTCTGGTCTTACATTAGGTCTCGAATCCATTTTGAGTTTATTTTTGTGTATGGTGTTAGGGAGTGCTCTAATTTCATTCTTTTACATGTAGCTGTCCAGTTTCTCCAGCACCACTTATTGAAGAGACTGTCTTTTCTCCATTGTATATCCTTGCCTCCTTTGTCATAGATTAGTTGACCATAGGTGCGTGGGTTTGCCTCTGGGCTTTCTATCTTGTTCCATTGATCTATGTTTCCGTTTTTGTGCCAGTACCATATTGTCTTGATTACTGTAGCTTTGTAGTATAGTCTGAAGTCAGGGAGTCTGATTCCGCCAGCTCCTTTTTTTCCCTCAAGACTGCTTTGGCTATTTGGGGCCTTTTGTGTACCCATACAAATTTTAAGTTTTTTGTTCTAGTTCCATAAAAAATGCCATTGGTAATTTGATAGGGATTGCATTAAATCTGTAGATTGCTTTGGGTAGTAGAGTCATTTTCACAATATTGATTCTTCCAATCCAAGAACATGGTATATCTCTCCATCTGTTGGTATCACCTTTAATTTCTTTCATCAGTGTCTTATAGTTTTCTGCATACAGGCCTTTTTTCTCCCTAGGTAGGTTTATACCTAGGTATTTTATTCTTTTTGTCGTAATGGTAAATGGGAGTGTCTCCTTAATTTCTCTTTCAGATGTTTCATCATTAGTGTATAGGAATGCAAGAGATTTCTGTGCATTAATTTTGTATCCTGCAACTTTACCAAATTCATTGATTAGCTCTAGTAGTTTTCTGGTGGCATGTTTAGCATTCTCTATGTATAGTATCATGTCATGTGCAAACAGTGACAGTTTTGCTTCTTTTGCAATCTGAATTCCTTTTATTTCTTTTTCTTCTCTGATTGCTGTGGCTAGGACTTCCAAAACTATGTTGAATAATAGTGGTAAGAGTGGACGTCCTTGTCTTGTTCCTGATCTTAGTGGAAATGCTTTCAGTTTTTCACTATTGAGAATGATGTTTGCTGTGGGTTTGTCATATAAGGCCTTTATTATGTTGAGGTACGTTCCCTCTGTGTCCACTATCTAGAGAGTTTTTATCATAAATGGGTGTTGAATTTTGTTGAAAGCTTTTTCTGCATCTATTGAGATGATCATATGGTTTTTAGTCTTCAATTTGTTAATATGGTGTATCACATTGATTGATTTGCGTATATTGAAGAATCCTTGCATCCCTGGGATAAATCCCACTTGATCATGGTGTGTGATCCTTTTAATGTGTTGTTGGATTCTGTTTGCTAGTATTTTGTTAAGGATTTTTGCATCTATATTCATCAGTGATATTGCTCTGTATTTTTCTTTTTTTGTAGTATCTTTGTCTGGTTTTGGTATCAGGGTGATGGTGGCCTCATAGAATGAGTTTGGGAGTGTTCCTTCCTCTGCAATTTTTTGGAAGAATTTGAGAAGGATGGGTGTTAGCTCTTCTCTAAATGTTTGATAGAATTCCCCTGTGAAGCCTTCTGGTCCTGGACTTTTGTTTGTTGGAAGATCTTTAATCACAGTTTCAATTTCATTACTTGTGACTGGTTTGTTCATATTTTCTATTTCTTCCTGGTTCAGTCTTGGAAGGTTATACCTTTCTGACAATTTGTCCATTTCTTCCAGGTTGTCCATTTTATTGGCATAGAGTTGCTTGTAATAGTCTCTTAGGATGCTTTGTATTTCTGAGGTGTCTGTTGTAACCTCTCCTTTTTCATTTCTAATTTTATTGATTTGAGTCTTCTCCCTCTTTTTCTTGGTGAGTCTGGCTAATGGTTTATCAATTTTGTTTATCTTCTCAAAGAACAAGCTTTTAGTTTTATTGATCTTTGCTATTGTTTTCTTTGTCTCTATTTCATTTATTTCTGCTCTGATCTTTATGATTTCTTTCCTTCTGCTAACTTTGGGTTTTGTTTGTTCTTCTTTCTCTAGTTCCTTTAGGTGTAAGGATAGATTGTTTATTTGAGATTTTTCTTGTTTCTTGAGGTAGGCTTGTATAGCTATAAACTTCCCTCTTAGAACTGCTTTTGCTGCACTCCATAGGTTTTGGATCATCGTGTATTCATTGCCATTTGTCTCTAGGTATTTTTTGATTTCCTCTTGGATTTCTTCAGTGATCTCTTGGTTATTTAGTAATGTATTGTTTAGCCTCCATGTGTTTGTGTTTTTTACATTTTTTTCCCTGTAATTCATTTCTAATCTCATAGTGTTGTGGTCAGAAAAGATGCCTGATATGATTTCAATTCTCCTAAATTTACTGAGGCTTGATTTGTGACCCAAGATGTGATCTATCCTGGAGAATGTTCCATGCGCACTTGAGAAGAAAGTGTAACCTGCTGTTTGGGGATGGAATGTCCTATAAATATCAATTAAATCTATCTGGTCCATTGTGTCCTTTAAAGCTTCTGTTTCCTTATTTATTTTCATTTTGGATGATCTGCCCATTGGTGTAAGTGGGGTGTTAAAGTCCCCCACTATTATTGTGTTACTGTCGATTTCCTCTTTTACAGCTGTTAACCATTGCCTTATGTATTGAGGTGCCCCTATGTTGGGTGCATATATATTTATAATTGTTATATCTTCTTCTTGGATTGATCCCTTGATCATTATGTAGTGCCCTTCCTTGTGTCTTGTAACATTCTTTATTTGAAGTGTATTTTATCTGATATGAGTATTGTTACTCCAGCTTTCTTTTGATTTCCATTTGCATGGAATATCTTTTTCCATCCCCTCACTTTCAGTCTGTATGTGTCCCTAGGTCTGAAGTGGGTCTCTTGTAGACAGCATATATACCGGTCTTGTTTTTGTATCCATTCAGCAAGCCTGTGCCTTTTGGTTGGAGCATTTATTCCATTCACATTTAAGGTAATTATTGATATGTATGTTCCTATGACCATTCTCTTAATTGTTTTGGGTTTGTTTTTGTGGTCCTTTTCTTCCCTTGTGTTTCCCACTTAGAGAAGTTCCTTTAGCATTTGTTGTAGAGCTGGTTTGGTGGTGCTGAATTCTCTTAGCTTTTGCTTGTCTGTAAAGCTTTTGATTTCTCCATCAAATCTGAATGAGATCCTTGCCGAGTAGAGTAATCTTGGTGGCTGGTTCTTCGCTTTCATCACTTTAAGTATATCATGCCACTCCCTTCTGGCTTGTAGAGTTTCTGCTGAGAAATCAGCTGTTAACCTTATGGGAGTTCCCTTGTATGTTATTTGTCATTTTTCCCTTGCTGCTTTCAATAATTTTTCTTTGTCTTTAATTTTTGCCAATTTGATTACTATGTGTCTCAGCGTGTTTCTCCTTGGGTTTATCCTGTATGGGACTAGCTGCGCTTCCTGGACTTGGGTGGCTATTTCCTTTCCCATGTTAGGGAAGTTTTCGACTATAATCTCCTCAAATATTCTCTCTGGTCCTTTCTCTCTCTCTTCTCCTTCTGGGACCCTTATAATGCGAATGTTGTTGTGTTTAATGTTGTCCCAGAGGTCTCTTAGGCTGTCTTCATTTCTTTTCATTCTTTTTTCTTTATTCTGTTCTGCAGCAGTGAATTCCACCATTCTGTCTTCCAGGTCACTTATCCGTTCTTCTGCCTCAGTTATTCTGCTATTGATTCCTTCTAGTGTAGTTTTCATTTCAGTTATTGTATTGTTCATCTCTGTTTGTTTGTTCTTTAATTCTTCTAGGTCTTTGTTAAACATTTCTTGCATCTTCTCCATCTTTGCCTCCATTGTTTTTCCGAGGCCCTGAATCATCTTCACTATCATTATTCTGAATTCTTTTTCTGGAAGGTTGCCTATCTCCACTTCATTTAGTTGTTTTTCTGGGGTTTTATCTTGTTCCTTCATCTGGTACATAGCCCTCTGCCTTTTCATCTTGTCTATCTTTCTGTGAATATGGTTTTTGTTCCACAGGCTGCAGGATGCTAGTTCTTCTTGCTTCTGCTGTCTGCCCTCTCAAGAATGCAAGAGATTTCTGTGCATTAATTTTGTATCCTGCTACTTTACCAAATTCATTGATTAGCTCTAGTAGCTTTCTGGTAGCATCTTTAGGATTCTCTGTGTATAGTATCATGTCATCTGCAAACAGTGACAGCTTTACTTCTTCTTTTCCGATTTGGATTCTTTTTATTTCTTTTTCTTCTCTGATTGCTGTGGCTAAAACTTCCAAAACTATGTTGAATAATAGTGGTGAGAGAGAACCACCTTCTCTTGTTCCTGATCTTAGTGGAAATGGTTTCAGTTTTTCACCATTGAGAATGATGTTGGCTGTGGGTTTGTCATATATGGCCTTTATTATGTTGAGGTAAGTTCCCTCTATGCCTATTTCTGGAGGGTTTTTATCATAAATGGGTGTTGAGTTTTGTCAAAAGCTTTTTCTGCATCTATTGAGATGATCATATGGTTTTTCTCCTTCAATTTGTTAATATGATTTGTCACATTGATTGATTTGCGTACATTGAGGAATCCTTGCATTCCTGGGATAAAACCCACTTGAGCATGTTGTATGATCCTTTTATTGTGCAGTTAGATTCTGTTTGCTAATATTTTGTTGAGGATTTTTGTATCTATGTTCATCAGTGATATTGGCCTGTACTTTTCTTTCTTTGTGACATCTTTGTCTGGTTTGGGTATCAGGGTGATGGTGGCCTCATAGAATGAGTTTGGGAGTGTTCCTCCCTCTGCTATATTTTGGAAGAGTTTGAGAAGGATAGGTGTTAGCTCTTCTCTAAATGTTTGATAGAATTTGCCTGTGAAGCCATCTGGTCCTGGGCTTTTGTTTTTTGGAAGATTTTTAATCACAGTCTCAATTTCAGTGCTCATGATTGGTCTGTTTATATTTTCTATTTCTTCCTGGTTCAGTCTTGGAAGGTTGTGCTTTTCTAAGAATGTGTCCATTTCTTTCAGGTTGTCCATTTTTCTGGCATATAGTTGCTTTTAGTAATCTCTCATGATCCTTTGTATTTCTTCAGTGTCAGTTGTTACTTCTCCTTTTTCATTTCTAATTCTATTGATTTGAGTCTTCTCCCTTTTTTTCTTGATGCGTCTGGCTAATGGTTTATCAATTTTGTTTGTCTCCTCAAAGAACCAGCTTTTAGTTTTATTGATCTTTGCTATTGTTTCCTTCATTTCTTTTTCATTTATTTCTAATCTGATATTTATGATTTCTTTCCCTCTGCTAACTTTGCATTTTTTTTGTTCTTCTTTCTCTAATTGCTTTAGGTGTACGGTTAGGTTGTTTATTTGAGATGTTTCTGGTTTCTTGAGGTAGGATTGTACTGCTGTAAACTTCCGTCTTAGAACTGCTTTTGCTGCATCCCATAGGTTTTGGGTCTTCGTGTTTTCATTGTCATTTGTTTCTAGGTATTTTTTAATTTCCTCTTAGATTTCTTCAGTGATCTTTGGTTATTTAGTAGAGTATTGTTTATCCTCCATGTGTTTGTATTTTTTCCAGATTTTTACCTGTAATTAATATCTAGTCTCTTAGCGTTGTGGTTGGAAAAGTTACTTGATACAATTTCAATTACCTTAAATTTACCAAAGCTTGATTTGTGACCCAAGATACGATCTATCATGGAGAGTGTTCCATGAGCACTTGAGAAGAAAGTGTATTCTGTTGTGTTTGGATGGAATGTCCTATAAATATCAATTAAGTCCATCTTGTTTAATGTATCATTTAAAGCTTGTGTTTCCTTATTTATTTTCATTTTGAATGATCTGTCCATTGGTGAAAGTAGGATGTTAAAGTCCCCTACTATGATTGTGTTACTGTCGATTTCCCCTTTTATGGCTGTTAGCATTTGCCTTATGTATTGAGGTGCTCCTATGTTGGGTGCATAAATATTTACAATTGTCATGTGTTCTTCTTGGATTGATCCCTTGATCATTATGAGTGTCCTTCTTTGTCTCTTGTAATAGTCTTTATTTGAAAGTCTATTTTGTCTGATATCAAAATTGCTAATCAGCTTTCTTTTGATTTCCATTTGCATGGAATATCTTTCTCCATCCCCTCACTTTTGAACTGTATGTGTCCCTAGGTCTGAAGTGGGTCTCTTGTAGACAGCATATATGTGGGTCTTGTTTTTGTAACCATTCAGCCAGTCTATGTATTTTGGTGGGAGCATTTAATCCATTTACATTTAAGGTAGTTATCCATATGTATGTTCCTATTACCATTTTCTTAATTATTTTGTGTTTGTTTTTGTAGGTCTTTTCCTTGTCTTCTGTTTCCTGTCTAGAGAAATTCCTTTAGCATTTGTTGTAAAGCTGGTTTGGTGGTGCTGAATTCTCTTAGCTTTTGCTTGTCTGTAAAGGTTTTAATTTCTGTCGAATCTGAATGAGATCCTTGCTGGGTAGAGTAATCTTGGTTGTAGGTTTTTCCCTTTCAACACTTTAAATATGTCCTGCCCCTCCCTTCTGCCTTGCAGAGTTTCTGCTGAAAGATCAGCTGTTAACTTTATGGGGATGCCCTTGTATGTTATTTGTTGCTTCTCCCTTGCTGCCTTTAATATTTTTTCTCTGTATTTAAGTTTTGATAGTTTGATTAATATGTGTCTTGGCATGTTTCTCCTTGGATTTATCCTGTATGGGACTCTCTGCCCTTCCTGCACTTGATTGACTATTTCCTTTCCCATATTAGGGAAGTTTTCAACTATAATCTCTTCAAATATTTTCTCAGTCCCTTTTTTATTCTCTTCTTCTTCTGGGACCCCTATAATTTGAATGTTGTTGCATTTAATGTTGGCCCAGATGTCTCTGAGACTGTCCTCAATTCTTTTCATTCTTTTTTCTTTATTCTGCTCTGTGGTAGTTATTTCCACTATTTTATCTTCCAGGTTACTTATCCGTTCTTCTGCCTCAGTTATTCTGCTATTGATTCCTTCTAGAGAATTTTTAATTTCATTTATTGTGTTGTTCATCATAGTTTGTTTGCTCTTTAGTTCTTCTAAGTCCTTGTTAAAAGTTTCTTGTATTTTCTCCATTCTATTTCCAAGATTTTGGATCATCTTTACTATCATTACTGTGAATTCTTTTTCAGGTAGACTGCCTTTTTCCTCTTCATTTGTTTGGTCTGGTCGTTTTTACCTTGCTCCTTCATCTGCTTTTTGTTTCTCTGTCTTCTCATTTTGCTTAACTTACTGTGTTTGGTGTCTCCTTTTCTCAGGCTGCAGGTTCATAGTTCCTGTTGCTTTTGGTGTCTGCCCCCAGTGGCTAAGGTTGGTTCAGTGGGTTGTGTAGGCTTCCTGGTGGAGGGGACTGGTGCCTGTGTTTTGGTCAGTGAGGCTGAACCTTGTCTTTCTGGGGGGCAAGACTGCATCTGGTGGTTTGTTTCGGGGTGTCTGTGACCTTATTATGATTTTAGGCAGCCTCTCTGCTAATGGGTGGGGTTGTTTTCCTGTCTTGTGAGTTGTTTGGCATAGGGTGTCCAGCACTGTAGCTTGCTGGTCATTGAGTGGAGCTGGGTCTTAGCGTTGAGATGGTGCTCTCTGGGAGAACATTTGTCATTTGTTATTACGTGGAGCCGAGAAGTCTCTGGTGGACCAATGTCGTAAACTTCGCTCTCCCACCTCAGAGGCACAGGCCTGACACCCGGATGGAACACCAAAACCCTGTCAGCCATACTTTTGGGAAGTCTGAGGTCTCCTGCCAGCATTCAGTTGGTGTTCTGTAGGAGTTGTTCCACATGTAGTTGTTTTTCTGATGTATTTGTGGGGAGGAAGGTGATCTCCACATCTTACTCCTCTGCCATCTTGAATGTCTCAGTCCTGTTGACTTTTTTTTTATTCAAAATATAAAATTTATTCAAAAGCAATAAAATAACAGTTTCTATGAAGTATGAACTGTATATAATAAGTAAACACAGCACAGTACCAAACTTGTTGACTTTTTAATGATGGCCATTCTGACTGGTGTGAGGTGATACCTCACTGTAGTTTTGATTTGCCTTTCTCTAATAATTAGCCATATTGAGCATCTTTTCACGTGTATGTTGGCCATTTTTTACATAACTTATGTTAGTAGCCCTAAAGGAAATAGTCTTAGAAGTAGATTTGCTGGGTGAAAGTTTATGTGCATTTTAAATTAGATATATATTTCCAAATCACCATTCAAGGAAGTGTCTCAAATTTGTATTCCCACTGAGAGCATATCAGGGTGCCTCTTAATCCACCACCCCATCAGTATTATCTGCCTTTTTAAGCTTTGCCAGTCTGATGGGTGTTTTTATTTGTATATACTTAATTAGTAACAAAGATGTTATCTTTATATATTTATTGGCTATTTGAAGTTTTTAGTGATTCATACCCTTTTCACAGTTTTCTGTTGGATATTTTTGTGCATTGAAAGCTATTTGTAGATTCAGGTCATTAACTTTGTTTGTCATATGTGTTTCAATATATTTTCCTTGATTGAGATATGACTTTTATTATTTGTTTATATTATTTTTTGTTCCTTTCTGAATATGTTAGAAGTAGGAACTTCTATTGACTTTTTGTTTTCCCTCAGTTCCAGTGTCTCACCCTATCCTCACCCTCAGGACCCCCAGGGCCCAGGCTGTGGTGGGGGATGTGGTGGAGCTTCATTGTCAGGCCCAGAGAGGCTCTCCCCCGATCTTGTACCAGTTTTATCACAAGAATGTCACCCTGGAGAGCAGCATATCCCACTCTGGACAAGGAGTGTCCCTCAACCTCTCACTGACTGCAAATCATTCTGGAACCTACTCCTGTGAGGCCAACAATGGCCTGGGTCCCCAGTGCAGTGAGGCAGTGACACTTTCCATCACAGGTAAGTTTCCTATTCTCAGGCCACAGATGTGGCCAAAAGATTTCCTCCTAGGATACTCTGATAATCCTTGTGATGCCTGACCAGGACAGTGTTTCTCAGGGACAGGTACACAAAGCTAGATGTTCTCCAAACTGTTATTTTCATTAAGTGTTTCTGAAGGCTTGTCATTTGGGTGGGAAAGGGGGCTAAAGAAGACCACTGAATTTAATACTCTTCAGCTAGCATCATCCATCCTGACCCTCAACCCTTGCATCAGCCACAGACATGAGCTTCCCCACCAAGAGAAGTGCCATCCCCTGTGCCACACCTGCACCTGATTAGCCTCAGGAGTCCTGATCCCCTCAGTTCATCCTCTCTCCCAGGCATCAGCTCCAGGGATCAGGGCAGTTCAAGACCACAAGCCTCTCCCTCTGGCTCATGCCTGGGGTCTCCCCCTCAGGGCTGACAGGGAGCAGAAGTGGCCCTGTTGCCACCGGTGTCACCGGGGGGCTGCTCAGCATGATGGGTCTCGCTGCCGTGGCACTGTTGTTCTACTGCTGGCTCCCGAGGAAAGCAGGTGAGTAACTCCCTGGTTAACCTTTGCTTGAGTCCCTGTCCTTCCCATCTCCATTCCCTCAGGCTCATGCTGCCTTTGGAACCACCCCCAAGCTCTCAACACCTCCTTTCTGCACAATTCCACGGCTCCTACATTCCCCTCTAGTTCCTCCAGAATTTGTCTTCATCAAATGCAAAGTTTCCAGAACAGCCCTATTGGGTGTAAGATGTCTTCACAAGATGTAGTTTACCTGACATGACAAATTACAGTGCATTTCCCTCTCTACCCTTGCAAGACCCCCAAGGAACGGAAGAGGAGAAGAAAAACTCTAAGAAATAGTAGTGAGAACAGAAACCAAATGGAATTTGATAACTTACTGATTTTGTAAATGTATGGTACTTTCATAGCCGATCAAGTCTATTTTCCCACATTCAGCTATTGACCATTGTTCTTCACAAACTCCACGTTAAAAGATTATGGATTGTGGGCTACCCTTTTGTATTATAACTATACCCCTCTGGAATCCAGGATCAGTAGTTTTTGCCCAATCTGCCACCTCCCTTGGACATAGCAAAGGAGGGTTCACATCTTAGAGACAGTGACTCCTGGAAGGTTCTAGGTGAGCCTCCTATGAGCTGTGCTCCTTGTGAAGTCTTCCTTCTCCTGGACTCAATGTCTCTCTGCTTTCCTTTGCAGGAGGAAAGCCTACATTTGACTCCTCCAGGTAAGACCTGCCTATATTGCCGTATGGTTAATGAAATGCCCACCAAGTATGAAAATGGAATTGAATCTGGTTACTGCTGAGAGCATGGTCACTGCTTCATGTCACTGAGATGGGTTGTGCCAATTTCATGTTGCCACCTCCCTTGGGATATCTCAATTCCCAGGACCTTCTCACCCATCAGCTTAGCTAAATAGGCCTTTTTCTTGCAGCAAGTGTTAATTGCTTTTTATTTATTAACTTACATCCTTGGTCCAATGTTGCCTTGGTTGTTTGAGTGACACTATGACCACTGAATCCATCCGTTTCCTAAGATGGTCTTAGCTTAATCATCCTGGAAAGCTCTGGTCATGGCCAACTCAACCTAACCAACACCTGTTGTGATGACAGCCAAGAAGATGGAGTCACGCAACTTGGCCACCCCGAGAGACCTCTCTGCTAACAGGAGGTGGTGCCTGTGAAGAAGGGGCTGCCATCTTGGATTCCAAAGACTGACTTTAGGAGTCACACCACAGCTCACAAACTATCCCTGGGCAAGCTTATGGTAGCAGCATCCAAACCATCCTGAGTTCCTCTGAGCCTTTTTGTTTGTTTGTTTGTTTGGCCGTGCTGCAAAGTTGCAGGATCTTAGTTCCCCCACAAGGGACTGAACCCAAGCCCTTCTTAGTGAAAGCACCAAGTCCTAACTTCTGGACCACCAAGGTATTCCCATTTGAGCCTTTCTAATTATGGATTTCACTCAGATACTGATCTCTCTGGGAGTGTAGACCTTGGAGCCAGGTTTGAATGGCTCCTGGCTCTTTCCCTTTCTAGTTACATAGTCTTGAGTAAGTCATTTTACCTCTCAGAACCTCCATTTTTTCCATCTAAAAAATAGAGATAATAATAGCATCAACTTAATATTGTTATAGGCACTAGCACAGTGACATACTAGGTGGCAGTAAAGTCTGGATTCATATTATGATTTAATATAATAGTCCATAACAATAGACCATTTGGTATATGCTCATCTATGTTTCCAGGCTTGGCAACTATCCTGTGGTAAAGACTCACTAACAGGGACTGATCCTTATAGCTACTTCATCAGGATTTCTAGGAAACATCAATGCTTCTACCTTACAGGAACCCATCAGCTTCAGACCCCCAAGAGCCCACCTACTACAATGTACCAAGCTGGATAGAACTGCAACCAGTGTACAGCAATGGTGAGGACTGAGGACCCTCCACTTGGGCAGGGACCCCAGGGTTGGTCCAGGAAGTGGTGGGACAAGAAATGAGGAAGGGATGGTACAGAGGCCCGGAGGGCCCTGCTCCCTCCAGAGAACAAACTCTATCTGGGAGAGGAGGAAGTAGCAAGACAAGGGGCAAGAACCTTAGAGTCCTCTCAAACTTCAACTTCTCTCCAAGTAAATCCTAACGGAGGAGATGTGGTGTACTCGGAAGTCCGGAGCGTGAAGGCGGAGAACAAACAGGCAGGTAAGACCCAAGGACCCTTGATTTGGGCGGTCTATTGCTATGTGTGGCTCAGTCTCCACCCCTTCAGTGGGTCTGGGCCAACCAGACACAGAACTGCCCCTCAGGCTGGGTCACTGAGCTTCTTACTTTGTGCCCACCTACCCTGCTGCGATTAACCCAAGCTCACCATGCAGAGCTGCTTTCTCCATTCTCCACAGATGGCCTCAGCATCACTTGAGTAACAAAGTCATCACCCTGGGCAGTCAGCCCCTCAGAGCTTCAGTGTCCCATCTGTGAAATGAGACAGGACTGTCTATCATTCCCTTCCTACCTGTACCTGTTTTCTACTGCTGCTGTGGCAAATGACCATGAGGGCTTAAACAATACAAGTTTATTATCTTACTGTGCTGTAGGTCAGAAGTCTAAAACACAGGTTACACTGGGCTAAAATCAGTGTCAGCAGAGGTCCTTTCTGGAAGCTCCAGGGGAGAATGTATTCCCGTGCCTTTTCCAGCTTCTAAAGGACACCCTTTTCCTTTCTGGGGCTCATGTCCCATCCCTCCATCTTCAAAGCCAGCAAGTGGCACCTCTGTAACCACTTCTTCCATAGTCAGTGCTCCCTTTGACCACAACTAGAAAAAGTTCTCAGATTTTAAAGTTCTCCTTAAAATTCCACCTGGATAATCTAAAATAATCTCCCCATTTGAAGGTCCTTAATCTTAATCACATCTGCAAAATCCCTTTCTCCATCTTAGGTCACATATTCACAGGTTCCAGGTATCAGGACATGGACATCTTTGTGGGAGACATTATTCTGCCTATCACACTCTCTCATAGGGTTATTGTAAGGATCAAACGAGGAAGCAGATGGGGAGATGCTATTACAGCAGCAGAGTTTAAGCAGCTTTTATGACGAGTATATGCTTGTTGTCTGTCTGTGTCATTAGTCCTCACTCATGGTAGATGGTCAGCTGTGAAGAATCCCAGCCTGGTTTCCTCCTCTCAGAGCAGGAAAGGGAAAGCCTTTGGGGCTATTCTAACTTTGTTCTGTAAAAAGTGTCATGTGATTTTTAGCCATTCTGCTTCCTTCTCTGGTTTTTTTATTCTTCTTGTATAAAATCAAATGAACTCCATTTTGTTCCATTCTTGGTTCAGGGGCCCACCTCTAAAATGTATGAATTCATTCACACTTACAATCCCCTTTGATGTGAGTGTTGTTATTACCCCATTTCACAGATGAGAAAACAGAGGCAGAGAGATCTTAAATGACCAGCCTGAAGTCACAGAGCTAACAAATCACAGAAGAGTCTGTCTCTAGAGTCCAAGCATGAGGCCAAGCTCTGCTTCTCAGGGCAGTTCCAGGGAGCCTTGAGGCTCATTCCAAGCCAAAAAGAGAAAGCCTTGCTTGATGAATGCCATATTTCATTCCAGCTTTAAGACAATATAATAATAATAACAACTTCTATTATCATATCAACATGTGTTGAGCAGTTCCTATGTGCCTGGTACAGTTCTGAGTAGAGTACTGTAAATAAATACATTGAAAATATATATATATATATATATATATATATATATATATATATATATATATATGCTATAAATATATACACACACACATATATTTAAAGTTTGTTTGTTTATAACCCTCAGAAGTGTACCTGCACATTGGAACTGCTCAGCACATAACAGATGTTAGAAATCAAACACACACACACATAACCCTACAGGTAGGTATTATTATTCCCAACATACAGATGAGACACCAAGGCAGGAGATATTGAGTGACTTGCCCAAGGTCACAGAGGTGGCACGGCTGACCTGGGGCTCAGTCTGAGATAGTCTGGATCAGAAGTCTGCTCTAAACCACTGCACTGCCTCTGCTCCAGGCCAGACTGCTTCTCCATAATATACACTATGAATCTATGATCAAAGCATGAACAAGATAAAAAGTACATTTCTTTCTTTTGAGAGTCCCTGGGGAACTCAGCATGAGGAACAAAGAGTGGAGTGATGTTGAGGAGAGAGTTGCTCGAAGCTGTGAGGTTGAAGTTCTTAGGAAAGGTTCAGTGCAGCCCCATGGAGATGGCTGTGGCTGGGCTGGTGGCACAGATGCAAGGAGAGAGTTCTGAGTTCACAGCTGAATGCTTCCCTTCTTTCCACAGCAGCCTCTGACCCAGAGCTTCTCAAGAACACGGTGAGTCCCGTGACCTGTGTACTCTCCCACTTCGGGCCTGCTGGCCTCTGGTCCTCACCTATGTGCTCCTTCCCCCAGGATTCCTGTGTCATCTACTCCCAGGTGAAGGGGGCTTACGCCGCAGCCCCTAAGCCCCAGCTCTTGGTTGCATCCACTCCTCACAGATGAGTCCATGCAGCTCCCGACTGCTGTCTCAGCCTCTGCACCCAAAGCCACCCTTGGGGGAGAAGGGACATCAAAGTGGGAAGATTTAAACCACCCAAGGCCACACCCAGCAACCTGTGCATCAAGTGCCCACACCCTAGTCTGAACAGAACACAGGGCCCCACAGGACTCCCACCTATTTCCAAAGTGACAGCCCTGGCCCAGTGGTCTTTTTCTTAATGACATGTTGCTCCCAACCCAGGGCCCATGATGATGCCTGGCTTCCTTAATGAGCTTCAGCTTTGGTCACTATTCCGAGTCCTACTCCCATACACATCCCCACCATTCCTCCATGAGGACTGCACCTAAACTCTGCCACGGATAACCTGCTTTCAGTGGGTGCTTTCCTCAGTTGCAATCAGTCTGGTAAGGCTACAGTGGGCTCTGCCAAATGGGACAGCACACACCCCTGGAGGCATGGACACTGGGCTCGTCATGGACCTCCCCATGATGGGACTGCATTCCACACTCCCACTGTCTGTCTGAAACTCTAAGCTCAGAATCTGACACCAGGATAACTTCTCTCCTGCCCAAGTAAGTGGATTTCACACCCTAGGTCCTAGATCCTTCCCATCCTGCCAGAAGTAACCCAGGACAGTCAAGGCCAGGAGGACCAGAGATGCAGATAGAATACATATTGAAATATAGGAGGTGCTCTATTACTATTTGATTGATTGATTGAATGAATGAATGAATGAGGAAGATATTATGGGTCATTATGGTGTATTCCTACCCTCAAACTGGCATCTGATCCAGTGTGCTCTCTAGGAAATCCAGGAAGTACTCTTTTCTCTTCCCTGAGTAGGAAATAAACTAAGAGAAAGAGTTTGAGTGAGGAAAGCTGTGTTCAGAAAGCAGGAAGCCTTCTCAAACTTTAAAGTGCTTATGTAGGGAGGGTGGGAGGGAGATGCAAGAGGGAGGGGATATGGAGATATATGTATACATATAGCTGATTCACTTTGTTATACAGCAGAAACTAACAAAATATTGTAAAGCAATTATATTCCAATAAAGATGTTTAAAAAATAATAAAATAAAATAAAGTGCTTATGGGTAACCTGGAGATCTTGTTAAAATGCAGATTCTTATTCGCTGAGTCTGGGTGGAGGCTAAGATCCTGCATCTATAATAAGCTCCCACGTGATACTAATGCTACTGATCCTAGGAGCATACTGAGTGCCCAGGACCATGAAGAAGTAGCGTGGGCTCTGGCTGCCCACTGCCCAGCTCCATGGGGGCCACTCACGTAGATCACGTGCTCCCTGCACCATCCTTCCACTAGAACACCATCAGATCCTGCTGCTAAGAGGACTTCTCAGCAACATGCTGGGTTTCATCAGCCTCCCTGGGTCAGTAAAAAGTAGCTGCCGTCATCTTCGTTTCCCCACCTCAGGCCTCACACTTTCCCATAGAGGAAATGAATACACTGTGAATAAATATACCTCTTAGCTTTCTCCATTCAAAGTTGATCTATCTCGCCTCTGAGCCATAGGATGTTTTGATCCATTTTTATGATGTCCATCACACCTCATCTTGATCTCCACACTCCAGTGGATTGTACAGGGGCAATCATTTCCAAGCCACATTGCCTGGATTAATAAAATCCTTGACGGGGCATTCATGGCCCTTCTCCACGTAGCACCACCTACTTCCCTCTCCAGCTTTTTCCGTGGTCATTGTGCTCCACACCCTACACTCAATCACCGGGTGATCTTCCCCATTTTCTAACATAGCCGCTCTGCACTTCCTCCTCTTAGCCTTTTCCATCATTTGCATATGCTGGAATCCTGCTCATTCATTGAGCCCCAAGTCAAATGTCAGCTGCTACTGGAAATGATCTGTCTTTGGACTCCCATAGCACTTGTATACCGTGAGACATGGCATCACTAATGGTTGATGTTTGGAGGGAACTTAGAGTTTATCTAAGCTACTTCTTTAATTTTGTGGTTGGAAATTGAGAACCAGAGAGGAAGAGCAACTAGCTGAAAATTAAATAACGAGTTAGTGGCAAAGCACATACTAAATTAAACCCAGGACTCCTGGTACCCAGGACGGTGCTCTTTCCTTTACACGGCTCCTCTGCTACAGAGATGTGTGCATTTTTGTGTTTCCCCAACAAGACTGAGAGTTCCTTAAAAGGAAAGCCCAAGCATCCAGCATGGTGCCTGGCATTCAATTGGTGCTCAATGAACTGTTGTTGAATTGGATGTCTATTAAATCCCCCTGACGAATAAACATCACCTCTACAAATTTGTCTATATCATTACCTGCTCCCTCTTAACCCAGAGAAGTGCAATACATGTCCTTCAATCTTAGAGTTTTTAATAATCCCAATAAAATCATTGCTACGAGGTCCACCTGTCAATTTGAGATGAATGCTGTGTATTGTTCAAAACAAGAACAAGATACTTGCATGAACTGCAGATATCTAAAATACCACACAAAACCCAATCAGTTGTCCCCACAAAACTTGCTCTCTTTACTGTGTTCTCTTTCTTCCTTCCTTCCTTCTCTCCTCCCACTCCTTCCCCTCTTCCTTCTCCCCCCTCCCCCTTCTTCTCCTTCTTCTTCTTCTTTTCTCTCTCCTCTCCCTCCCTCCCTCCCTCTCTTTTCCTTCTTCTTCTTTTTCTACTTGAAGATAGCACTCTACCCAGTCACCCAAGACAGAAGATGCATAGCCATCTCTGAGTCTCTACATTGAATTGGTCACCCAAGCCAATCCAGTCAACTTTCCTTTCTTTCTTTCTTTCTTTCTTTCTTTCAGCTGCACCACACAGCATGCGGGATCCTAGTTCCCCGACCACCAGGGATCAAACACGGGCCCCCTGCAGTGGAAGCTTGTAGTCCTAACCACTGGACCACCAGGGAATTCCCCGTCAACTTTATTTTTGAAATAGCTCTCAAATCACATCCTCCTTTTAGTTCCCACTGCCACTTCCTTAGTACAGGCCTTCATCACCTACCACCAGGATTATGTAATAGCCTCGAAACTGGTTTCCCAACTTCCAGATTCTCTCTTTGCAAAACCATCCCCAATAGATTTGCCAGCTGGACCTCCCAACAGAGTTGCTCATATGACCTTTCTAAAAACCAGCTCTATGTATTCCTCTGCTTGAAATCCTTCAATTATCCAGATTTCAGGCTCTATCGTTGGACACAAGGGTCTTCATGATTTAGTTCCAACTTACACTTTCAGCTCCATCTCCCCATATCCCCTTTAACAGACAAGAACACGCACCATGTGCTCCTGCCACGCGAACCTCTTTTCATTTCCTACACGCACCACCTCCTTTCAAGCAGCCATGGCTTTTTTCCTAGTAACTTTCCCCTTTCTGTTCTGTCAAACTCACTCATCTTTCAACACTTAGTTCAAATGTCAATACTCAGTGAGGCCTCATTTCTCTCTACAGGTTTCTATAACCTTTGGCATCTATGTTTCTTGTAGTCCTTACAAAAGTGTGTGTGCGCGTGTGTGTGCGCGTGCGTGCACCCACGTGCTTCTCTCCCTGGACTACTTAAAGCCTCTCTAGGGTTGAGTGTTATGGTTAGTTCTATTTTATAACCCTCCCCTCATCCTCGCATCATGCCCAACACACAACACAGGGCCTGGTGAATCACAGATGCTCAATTCATAGTGAATAAATGAATGTGCAACAGTGTTGAATGGACTTTTCCTGTTTCCCTCAGAAAAACACTTAAGCCCAAAGCTGAGCTCAACAGTTGATAGTAACTCACATGTTCTGAAGAGCAGCTTCTGGACATATCCCACAGGATTGACTCAGAAGTGGCCACACGACCCTTGGGTACTCCCCTGGCTCCTCACACCTCCTCTATCAGCTGAGATCAGAGTTCATTGAAAGGAGTGATGGAGGAGATGGGTGGTCTGGTGAGGGGCACTGGGTGTTTTACTCTCCCTCCCAACTTCAGCCAGGGGAAGGCAGGACTCCTAGATAATGGCTTAAAGAAGGAAAGACAGCCCCTCATCTCACCACTCAAGGGGAACTGTTGAGCCTCAGGTAGAGAGCAGAGCCCAGGGAGAGAGCTTTTAAGAAATCTTAACACAAGAGCCCTGGGGTTTGGGGATGTTAGAGAGCACACTATTCCCCACTCTTCTCGTGGGAAGGGAGTTCCATTAGCACCACACTCCTGGCCTCTAGTGGTCCAGCCCCTCTGTCTTCTTTTCTCATAGCCAAGAGCAGCCCACAGGAGCATGTGTTCCCCTCTGCCTTAAGTTTTAAAAGACCTGCCTCTATAGTTACAGTTTCACAACCCCAACCTCAAGGTTTAGCATAGGAGGCTTCAAACCCTGAGAAACAAAAATAGAGAATTCAGGGGAGCAGGGCAGATGGCTCTATGCTTTGGTGGTGCTTACCAGGCAGAGATCATATGGGTTTTTTACCTTGGTTTTTTTATGACAGTGTATTGGAGTTGGCTTTTGGCTGCTGAACTTGAGACAGGAGCTTTAAGTCTTAGGCTGTGGTGTTTTGTGGCAGGTCACTAGAACTAAGACGAGGTTTTGACCAAAGACTGTAGGGCTGGGGATACACACACTGACCATTAAGCAATGGTGAGCAAGTGCACTGGACTATTCTGGGTGCAGTGGCCCTGGACATGACTTACACTATTCCCATGGTTGTGAATTCAGGCAGCTGCTTCTGCCAGTCAAGGGTTCCAGGTCCTTATGGCACTTGGGGGCATGACTTGACAACACCTCCCTCACACACATTCCATGAACCTTCCACCTCCACTCTGGGGCTCCCCTATTGGGCTGAAGTGCAAATGTGAAGGGAAGTTAACTTTGGGATATTGAAGGCAATGGATAACTGTTGCTCCTTTTCTCCTCTCCACAGCCCCCTCCCTAAATGCACCATTCAGAGATGTAAAAGCTTTATTTATATGACCTCTCCGAGGACTCCTTGAGTGACCAAGCAATCAACCTATTGCAAAACTGTGGCCAAGTTGGGTCTACACATCTTAAATGTGTTCTTCTTTCCCAGCCTCCCTCCTATTCCCTCTCCCTTCCGCTTCCCTGGGATTATACTCACCCACAGTGTGTTAGCACATGAGCTTCTCCTTCAGGCTATCTTCTAGGTGAGAGTCAAGGGCCCCAGCAAAGCCAGCAACCTTGAAAAAGGGACCACTGTCCTTCAACAGATTGGCTTTCTTGAACAGCTGTGGCTGTGACCAAGCTTCAGCCATAAAACAGAACCTTTTCATTCAAGGCCTTTGATATATTGGGAGCCAGGGCAATATTTTCTGCTTTCAGTGCAAGGCAGCTGACTTCCATGTATGTCACAGAGCTTTTCAAGCTGTTAGGTGTTAGGGTCTTGCCAAGGTAGGAAGGGCTGGGTCTGCTGACCTAACCTCAGCTGAGTCTTTTAACAAGGACACCAGAGATATGAGCCTGAACTGTATCCCCGTGCTGCCTTACAGAGCGAGAGGAGAGACATTTGTCTCCACTACAGCACTGCAACTAACACAAAGACAGACAAGGGGAGCGCATTCCCTAGAAGGAGGGTTTTTAGGCCTAACTGCAAATCGAGAGATGACAACAGCGAGAGCAGCTCAGGACTAAAGGAAAAGATCTGTTCACCATCTGTGATGGAGGCCACATTACCCAACAAAGCTCATACCCAATGCCGCTCTGAGAAGGTGGTAGCACCAGGCTCAAAAAAAGGAAATTTTAAAATTCTTCAGTGGAAAAGGAAGGTACCACTTAGGTGAATTCTATCCCTTTCCCAGCATGGTGAATTCATAGTAGCAAAACAAAACTTAAGATTTCTTCCACTTTAGTTAAAATTACAGACTCTAGACTTTATAACAATTTCATTATGGTGAAAAGATCTTTTCCATTTACCCTCTGCGATTCAGACACCAGTTTCTTTGGCAATGCTAAATGCTGGTCTCTGGGGACATAATTTTGTTAGGATAAATGTTTTAGGACCTTGAGATTGGCTTCTTTTCTAAAGTCAGTAAGTCTAGGACCCGTGCTATGATACACTGAAATGTCCTATTAACTCTCTGGATTCTTTTAAATAGTGTCTTAGTCTGCTCAGGCTGCTATAACAAAAATACCATAGACAGAGTGGCTTAAAAACAACAGAAATTTACTTCTTACAGTTCTGGAAGCTGAGACGTCCACAATCAAGGTGCCCGCAGATTTAGTGTCAGGTGAGGGCCTGCTTCCTGGTTCTTAGACATGTCCCCACATGGCAGAAGAGGCAAAGGAGCTCCCTGGGGTCTCTTTTATAAGGGAAAAATCCCCTATGAGGGATTGTGTGTTGGATTTGACATAGATGAAGATGCATTGGAAATATTTAATAGGAATGTGGAAGAGTTTGAGTTAACAAATGTTGACATGGTTCAGTGTGATGTGTGCTCATTATCTAACAGAATGTCTAAGTCATTTGATACAGTAATTATGAATCCTCCCTTTGGGATCAAAAATAATAAAGGGATAGATATGGCCTTTCTGAAGGCTGCTTTGGAAATGGCAAGAACAGCAGTATATTCTTTACACAAATCCTCAACTAGAGAACATATTCAAAAGAAAGCTGCAGAATGGAAAATCAAGATAGATATTATTGCAGAGCTACGATATGACCTGCGAGCATCATACAAGTTTCACAAAAGAAAATCAGTGGACATTGAAGTGGACCTAATTCAGTTTTCTTTTTAAAAGCCTCCAAAGACAAAAGCAGCTTAAAATCTAATTAAAATGAATAAAAAATATGTTTACTAAAAACAAAACGAAACAAAAGCTGCGGTCTCAGCCATCTTCTGCCCTCATGGTCCTCTGCCCTCATGACCTAATCACCTCCCAAAGACCCTCACCTCCTAATACCATCACATTGGGGATTAGGTTTCAACATATGAATTTGGAGGGGACACAAACATTCAGTATATAGCAAATAGTAAGGTACATCATCTATGAGTTTGCCTTGGGATAATTTGAGCATGAAAAATAATATTACTAGTAATAAATGATAACACATTAAAAGAATTTATGAGATAATTATTCTCAAAGGAAAAAAAAGAGCAGTCAAAATCTCTTATTTACAGAAGACAACAAATAATAAATGTAGAAGGAATGTTGACATTAGGAAATCACCACTTTGCAATCCCATGGTAACAATTGATTCAGGCAAGGATCACCCATGGACGTTAAAATTACTGGGTAAGAGGTTGTTAGGCAACAAGAGATCCACAGGGTCTCAATGCATCACCACCCACAGTACAAAAGGGGAAATGTACCTTTACAACGGAGAGATCTGGCAGCTCCAATCTTCAGTAAGTGATCAAATGTGGCATCACTGGTAGTGGGGGCACTGACCCTCGGTGATCTCTAATGTGGTGCAGTGGGAAGTCCAGTCTCACCTTCAGAGTGCTCTTATCAAAGAAGCTAACCCAGAACCTACTTGAGGAGACAAATTCAGAATGTGGGCCATTCTGAGAGAGATTCCCCAAAACTGTCAATGTCACACAAGATGAAAACAAAAGGGCAGTGAGACAAAGGGAGACTGAAAAGACACACCTAATAGGAACCTTGATTGAATTCTTGATCAAAAAAAAAAAAAAACCATAGGAGAAATTAGGGAAAATTTAATATGGACTATATATTATTGATAATATTGAATCAATAACCTGATATTACTTTATAAATATTTTTGAAGATATTCAAAATACTTTCAGATGATTCAGTAAATATTTTTAAAATTGTGTGTGTGTGTGAGAGAGAGAGAGAGAGAAAGAGAACAAATTTGACAAAAAATTGGTGAATGCAAGGAAGGGCATGCCAGTGTTCATTGTACTATTCTCTCTTCCAGCTTTTCTGAGATTTGCATACTTTTAAAATAAAGCATCAGGTAGGGGAGAAGCACCTCAGACACTTGGCATTGAATTGATAGGTGCCCTGAGATGCTGATAGAACTTCACCCAGCCCTGTGAGCCACCATCTCCACTACATGTGTCACGAGAATCCTGCTTGGCCCAGGCACTGAGACACCCTGGCCAAGGACAGAGCCACACAGGACATTGAGGATGATGACTGGGGTTTTTAACTTAAAATATTTTACTTTAATTTCCACGGGAATTTAATTTTTGAGCTGTCATTCTTCCCTGGAGATTTCCTAATGTAATGGAGTTTGTTTTCAACATCAGAGTATCTTTGTGTTGGCATGTTATGATTGGAGAAGTAAATGATGTCATCAGACCTCAATGCAGAACCTCTAATAGATGGTTAGGAAATACAGATGAAATAACTAGGGGTGGGTAATAGAACAGAGAGGAAACTCTCAGCTTCACGTACACTGTGAGCTGGAGCGGACTCTAGTTAGTTCACTGTTCTGACCCATTTCAGACCTCTCTACAAAACCTGAGCTGCTCAGCTCTGCTCCCAGAAGACTGCACAGAGGAGGAATATTTGGTTTGGGGATGCAGCCTCACATAGATGGCATCAGTAGATATTCTTTCTGCTGCCCACATCCGTGATCGACCACAGGCTTAATGGATAAGCACAGTGAGCTGAACAAAAATCTAGGGAACATTGTAATTTTCCCTAAACACCACTTATTCTTCCCCAGTTAGTGGGTAATGGCCCTTTGTTCACATCTTCACTGGTGACTCTATTCTATCCAAGTTATAGACATGGGGATTTGTTCCCTTTCTCCTTCCTCTTTACTCAGGACCAGTATAAGCCTGCAATCTAGATAAGTGTGTCTTCTCTGAAGACTGAAACTTTCCCTCAGGTGGGTTGTCTCAAGTTCCAGCCTGGAAAGGGGTAGTTAGCCAGCCCATTTGGTCCTCACTCCTCAGCTTTATTAATAATTGCATTAGGATTCTCCAGATAAACAGAACTAATAGATGACCTATCTATCTATCTATCTAGAAGAGAGATTGATTTATTATAAGGAATTGGCTCATGTGATTATGGAGGCTGACAAGTCCCCAGATTTGCATTTGGAAAACTGGGGACCCAGAAGAGCTGATGGTATAATTCCAGTCCAAATGCCGGCAGGTTAGAGACCTAGGAAGAGGCAAGATTTCAATTTGAGTCCAAGAAAGGAAGAAAACCGATGTCCTTGCTTGAAGCTAGTCAAGCAGGAGAAATTGTCTCTCACTTGGAAGAGGGTCAGCCTTTTTTTTTTTTTGATCAGGCCTTCAACTGATTGGATGAGGCCCACCTACATTAAGGAAGGCAATCTGCTTTACTCAGTCTATCAATTCAAATGTTAATCTCATCCAAAAACACCCCCACAGATACACCCAGACTAATGTTTGTACAAATGTCTGGGCACCCTATGGCCCAATCAAGTTGACGTATAAAATTTATCATCATGATCATAAAGGTGGTCAACTGGCTCCAATATATCTTTTGGTTTGTTTCTCAATTGGTTCAGAACTCTGACAGGGAAGAGTGGTGTTATTTGGGGGGTGTCCTCAAAGAGGAGAGGTACCTGTCTGGCCTCCCTCACTTTGGTGGTTAAAAGAATGTCAAACATTTCAAGGGCACACCTGTTTCCTCTTTCTGTTTTGTCCTTTGTTCCTCCTCAAGGTCCGCCTTTCTCTTTGACATCTGGCTGGCCTGCACAAAATCTCCAGATTTAACTCTTTCTACGTCAACTAGCCAACCTTGTTGTCTTTCCCCTCTTCCAGTCTCCTCTGATCAATACAGCCCACTCATCAGAGACCTAACTCATAAGAAAAGCTACTGTTTATTGAAGAATTAATAAATATAAGGCAGCATGCTAGGCATTATGCTAGATATGGAAGCCACCTAGATGTCCATCAACAGATGAATGGATAAAGAAGATGTGGTATATATATACAGTGGAATACTAGTCAGCCATAAAAAAGAATGAAATAACGCCATTTTGCAGCAACATGGATGGACCTAGAGATTATCATACTAAGTGAAGAAAGTCAGACAAAGACAAATATCATGTGATATCACTTATATGTGGAATCTAAAAAAATGACACAAATGAACTTATTTACAAAATAGAAACAGATGCACAGACATAGAAAAGAAACTTATGGTTACCAAAGGGGAAAGGGAGAGAGGAATAAATTAGGAGTTTGGGATTAACATATACATGTAACTATATATAACATAGATAACCAACAAGGACTTATTGAATATCACAGGAAACTATACTCAATACTTTGTAATAAACTGTAAGGGAAAACAATCTGAAAAAGAATATATATGTATAACTGAATATATATATATTATGTAATATATATATAACTGAATCACTTTGCTGTACACCTGAAACTAACACAACTTTGTAAATCAACTATACTTCAATTTTTTAAATTTTTAAATAAATAGATAAATAAATTTTAGCCATAACAAGAAAAGAGCACACATTAGTAAGTTGGAGCTAGCATCAAAGTCCATGCTCTTAGCCTCTTCATCCAATGTCCTTGCAGGGTTTCATGGGTCACTAGTCTTGTTTGGAGAGAGACATTTGTGAAGAAGCAGAGAGCAGATGAGAGCTGAAGTCAGAGGCCTGGCTCCTGTATGGCCCTACCGCCCACTATCCAGCCTCTCCAAGCTCTGCTTACCTCACCTGTAAAACAGGAAAATATCAGCTGCTTGCCTGGAGTACTTTTTGAAAGAGATAATGTTTGTATAAACCCTGTGCAGGTGTTCTCAGAGCAGGTGGCGAGGTACTTGCATTCATTACAAAGTTTGCATTGCTGTCTGCCTTTATTGGTCCCTACTCCATCATTACAGTGAAGCAGCTGCTGAACTGCCAAAAAGATACTCCAGAAGAAAATAGTGGAAAATAATTTGTTAACCTTTTTAATGTGAAAGGAATGGGATAATTAGGTGAGAGGTGTGAGAATACATATATTTAGCATTTCAGGGAATGACCTATGTAATTTGGGTTTTATCTGGTCATTTAGCAGAGAAATAAAAGCAAAAGGGTGATTTTGCTAGATATACTCTCCCAGGTCTCTTATTGACAAAAGATCATGTTGTTTGCTCAGAAGAGGGCTTTGAATAAATTCTAATTCCTTGGGCCAGAGCCCAGCATAACCTGTAGCTCTAGGTTTTCTGGTACCAGGCTGCTGAAGAGATCAAGTGCTGGGGAGGGGGGGTAGAAAATGAGAGTGCTTAGGCTGATGGGTACTTCAGGGCTGTTTCTCCATGCTCCAGCCCTCAGCCTCCCTTCCTGCCTGACCATCGCCATTCTCATCCAGATCTCTCCTGTGCTTATTCCACACCTCTGAACTCACATATCCACCTGCATCTCCAAGTGGAGAACCACAGTGCAAACCTGATGGATAAGTCTGGTCCAGAGTTGGCCATGTGGTCATGTCAGTGAGAAGGGGCGGAAATTAGAAGAAGAGATGAAAGAGTAAGGTTGAGAGGAAGGTGTCCCTCACTTACCCTCCTTTCATTGGTCCAGGCTGCTCTCTCTCAGTCAAGGACACTACATTGCCTTGGCAAAAATAGAATACGTTCTGTGGGGGAGGGGAAAGAGGTTCTGTGACCATAACCATGGAGTAATAGGGGTATAGGGAGGGTCAGGGAATGGCCCAGAGGGACTCAGCGGGACCAGGGATTCCAGGGCTGTGACTCAGGCTTTGAGGGATGGGAGAGACCAGGGGGAGGTGAGTCATCTAATTATCAAATCTTATTATTAGAGGAGAACTTGAAGGTCATCCACTATTAATGCTTTTCTCATGCTTGGGTCCCTCTGCATTATCCTTCCTGAGACATCATCCAGCCTATGCTGGAATACCTCCAGGGAACTCAGCACCTCATATGGTCTGAAATTACAGAAGGTTGGAGCTGGAAAGAAGCCTTGAGACCAGCAGGTCCAGTGAATGCTGGGGTGGGAAATCCTCATGAGGCCTGATAGCCTTGCACTCTGGAAGTCACCGCCCTGTAACTCTTAACTTTAAGGAGATTCTGCTCCCTGGGCTTATTAACCAAATTGCCTCCTCCTGGTGTCACCTTCAAATAGCTGGGCCAGCGGAGTATGCCAGTGTGGGAGAACCCCAGCTCTCCTCACTGCCATTCATTCATTCATTCATTCACCAAATTTTACTTTGTGCCTGCAACTGAGTCAGGCACCGCACTAGGCACTTGGAATACATCAGTGAATACACCAGATCAAGACTCTGCCTTCAAGGAGCTGACAGTCTAGCAGAGGAAAAGATACTAAACAATAAACATGAAAAATAAGTAACGTGTGTAGTAATTTAGAGGGTGGTGTGCGCCATGGAGGAGGAAGAAGAAGTAGAGCAGAGCAAAGAGCATCAGCAGTGGCCAGGGCAGGCTGCAGTTTTAAGTAAGGTGACCGTGGAAGTCCTCCTTGGGAAGGTGACGTCTGAGCAGAGGCATGATAGGTTCATCGGACGGACAATGGGTCTCTGAGGGAGGAGAGTCCTGGGAAGAGGGCATAGGCTGCAAGGCAGGATCATACCTGACAAGTCTGAGGATAGATGACAGGGAACAATGGTGGAGGCGGAGAGACCAGTTAGGAGCCTGTGCACGGTCCAGGTGAGAGATGATGATGGCTCCCGCAAGGGTGGAGACGGTGGTGGTGGTCAGAAGGGGTAAGATACTGGGGACATTTTGGACATAGAGTACACAGGATTTCCTGATGGCTTGGATGCGGAATACAAGAAAAAGAAAAGAAATCAATGTGACTCTGAAATGGTTGACCTGAGCAACTGGAAAGATGGCAACTCCATCCTGAGCTGGAGACTGGTGGGAGTGAAACAAGTCTGGGAGAGAAGATGAGGAGTTTAGTTTTGAACAAGTTGCCTTTGAGATGTGTATTGGACATGCAAGCGGGGATGTCAAGTAGACAGTCAGGGATGGAAGTCTGGGCTTAGAAGAGAGGTCTGGAGACATGCACATGGGAGTCATTGGCATAAAAGACAGCACAATATCATCAAGGGAGTGCCCAGTGGCAGAGGGTCCTTCAGGTCCTTCATGACCACTTCAGAAACATGCTTTGGCTGCCATGTTTCAGGATGGTCGAATGGTCAATGAGCACACTAATATACTCCTCTCCCTCTCCAAATCCACCAAATATTAATTTTTATCATTTATTGGTGACTGACCCAACAGTTCCACATGTATTATCTTAGCCCATCCCAAAATAACCAGTGAGGGAGCTGTGTTATGCCCATTTTATAGAGGAGGACACCAAGACCCTGCACACACAGTTGTTCAAACCACAGAATGATAAACAATGAAGCCAGGTTTCAAACTCAGGAGGCCAACTCTTAACTGCTATGTTATATGGGAGTTATGTGCTCTAGCAAATCTGTACGTTAGCAATAAAAATAAATCCAAAATAGAAAATGACCCACATCCAAGAAAACGTGGGACTCAGGTGTGCAAATGAAAAAATCGTAAGCTGACAACAGCATAGCAGCCCTAGAAAGTAATTGGTCCAAAAACAGAGGGTTCTGTGAAGATTGTGTTCAGAAAGCAAGCCACTTCTACTATGCAAATTATATGAATAAGAACTCAAAATAAATATCCTAAGCAGGTCTTAGTTAATTCTAAACAATAAGATGAAGATATGTGATTCTCCAATAACAACAAGTAAAATGACAGTTAGAAACCTTGGGAAAAACCCAGTCTAAGAAAGTCATGGTTCAAATTTGGTGCAAACTAAACTGTGGGATAATTGTGAGTAAACAACAGAGTGGAAGGAAATAGGACTTCATTCATAGAGCATTCCCCTTTGAGTGGCCAAGGTTTAATTACATGTTACTTTCTTTCCTTTTCTGTGGGCCTAATCACAACTCTTGGTTCTACAGTGAATAGTGTTTATATAATCATAATGCCCTAAATACTATTTAAGGAGTTTCAGTTTTCAGAATCAACCCAAAGCATAGAGCACTTAATTATGGTTACTTTGGCATTTAACTGCTATAAACATGCTTAATATAAAAATGATAGCATGGCTGACAGAAATCTGGAGGAGGAGAACAGAGGGACATCTACATGCACTGATTTCCTTGTTTTGTGTAGTGCAAAATCAGTAGATTTTGTCTAAAGATGATACATCAAGAAATAGAGATTTAAGTACACTCTTAAATCATATATCTAACCACTGGAAAACCTAGTAACATTACAGATCGAAACCAGGAAGTAGAGGGGGCAGGAAGAAAGGAAGCCCATGTAATGCCCTAAATTCTTTACCTTTCCTGCAAGGTAATTAATAGATACTACCTAAAGTTGGTAAATCAAGAATTTACACATATTGCCATGTTATTTACATTTGTGTGCTAGTAACCAGACGACTCAGAAATTGTTCATTGCAGTAGTAAATGTGGAGCAATAAGGAAGAGAAACTTTAGTTTCTTTAATTGAATGCCTTTATCTATTGTTTGAGTTTTAAACACGAGCATGTATCCTTTACACATGAATATGTCTATTTAGTATGGAGGTTATTACGGCACACTGAAAATTCAAAGTAAAGCCGTAGTTCTAACTAGTGACCACTAGTCATCACTGGTTTCCTGGCTGGTACCAGGCCTGGGAGCAGAGTCCCCAGTAACAACCTGGGGGAGCTGCCTCCTGTCTCCTTGCGGCCTGGATAGGGAAGGAGGACAGAGGGAGGCAGCTGCTGGAGGCCAGTGGCTTTGCCCGCAGCAGGAGCTGGCATTCTGTGCACAGCCAGTGGTGCCTCAGACATGCGCAGCCTCAGGCTGGATAGTGGGGAGCACACAACTCCCCTGTGTGATGAGGGTCCTTTCCGGGCCAACGAATTCAGTGCTGCTGATAGGGGAACAGGGATGCAGAGGGACAAGTAGGTCTCCTGATTGTTCGCTCTCAGCTCCCGCCTAAATACAACCCGTGGTCTTTCTGTCCATCCTTAGCCTCTATGCACATTCCGCTCACCCACCCAGCCACCCCCTAACACACACACACACACACACACACACACACACACCCCTATCAGTGGCAAATCAAAGCTTTAGCATCAAAAGGTTGGCACAGACCGCTCTTCAGGCAGCTTAGGTCGTAGACGGCTGGTGCCCGTGAAGGAAGATAGACCGCGGGACTTCAATACTCAGACTCGCCACCAGGAGGAGCTTTACTAAAATTTAGATGAGTTTGTGCGGAAATGTTTTTAGATAAGTTATTTAAGTCACAAAAAAATAATTAGGGTAAAAATAAAAGGTGATTTGGAAATTTTCACAGGTTGATACAAACAATTCAGCAGTAAAGTTATCAAACTTTTAAAGTGCATGGTGTTCAAGGACTTATTTTTAATGCTGAAAAGATAATTGTGGTGTCAAGGGAACAATTTCACTGTTCTTTTCCAACAACGACAAAAAATTTTTGTAAGTAATTTCTGAATTTTTAAAAATTAAAACCTAAACCCAATGTAGTGATTTTGTAATATGGTAATCACTTTGTAGTGATTTGGTAATTACTGTCTTCCACCTCACAAACAAACTCTGCCCCATCTCCAGCTTCCACTAAGGGTGAAAAAATACACCTGAGACTTTTGGCCATGACCCCCGACCCGGTCTCCCCTTTCTTATGTTGGCAGCTACCCCAGGGCTTGCAGCCCATGAGGTTTTCACAAAAACTCTCAGCAGCTATTAAGCCTCAGGTTACACCTGTAGGGGTTATCGAACTTTATACCTTGCCTACTTTTGTATCCCTAGCCTATATCCCCTGAATAAAGACCAGTAAAATCCCGAAAACAGAGAGGCCCAGGAATAGGCAGGCACAAGGGAGCTGGCTCCAAAGTCAGGGTCAAGGGAAGAGAAAAGCTCATTTAAAGTGGCTGGTGAACACTTCAAAGGGAAAGAAAAAAAAGTTAGGCCCTGGGTCCTGTGCGAGGGAAGGGACTGGGTCCAGAGAGGTCTGGGATTCCTACAGGAAGGCCGGTGGGACCACCAGACACCCTTCAGACTCTCATTCCACAGAGGGACTGGGGGCCACATTCATGAGGTCACTGGCCTCAAAACGGAAGGGATCTTCAGTTTCCGTCCTTCCTCTAAGGCCCTTGAAAGCCACTAACCCTGTGTGGTGCATACAAATTGCACAGGCCACCACACAGGGGCGTGGAAATGTAACAGGCGCAGGGCTCAGGTGACCAAAAGTAAGGCATGTGGCAGCTGTGTGGCCAGTGGGTGAGGTAGGCGGTCAGGTCTCCAGAGGCAGCTTCATTGTCCACAGTGTTTTCTAGAAGACCCAGTGATGCCAAGCAGGTGGTCGAGCATCAGAGCAAGATGTTCCACAACAGGAAGTACTAAATGAAAGATACGAAGCTTGAGAAAAATTCACATCAAGAAAATACATAAAAAATCCAAAGGATCATTTCAAAACTGGGCTCTGGGTTCCTGAACCCCTGACAGATGCGGACAGCACCCTTCTCAGAGGTTCCCACCATTCTAGGCCATCTCACACACCCTCCACCTCCGCCCATTCTGGTAAGAGGCTATTTGTAAAAGCAAAACCAGAAACCGAAACCAAAAAATTAAAACATGATAATAAAATATTGTCATGTGGACTTGAAGAAACTGTCAGATATCGCTACCCTTGGCACAGCTGTGTAAGAATGCACAACACAGATTCTCACACGTCCCTTTTGGGGTCAGCTTGCTACTGTCTTGTGAAGATAATAACCATTTTCCCAAGGGGAATGTCAACTTTTTGATCATCAATGACCTAATGTCTGAAACCTCAAAAACTCCCCACTTGGATGCAAAAGGCTTTCACAGAATATTTTCTACATTTTATTCTTTGTGAAAAGCTATTTTCCTAAGACTGACAATCCAAGTAATAGAATGAGTTCTTTCAAACAAACAGAAAAACAAACAAACAAAAAACCCTCAAGACAAATGATGGGAAGCAGCCTCAGTCTGACAAATGAACTCAGGAAAGCCTCGTTTCCTCTGGGCAGGCGTCCACAGAGCCATTCTTGATGGAGAATTTATACTTTCCCTCCCTCACAACCAGACCATCACTCCAGTCTGGCTATCTACATATAATTGCAAAAGGGCCCTTGGTAATATTGTGGAAAGATGGAAAGATGCTTGACTAGGACATAAATACCAGTGTTCAAAGTCTGTAAGAACATCAGCTTGCCCCAGCACATACGGAAGAATTTATCACCCAGTCAGGCAAAAGCTATACTCTGTCGGTCCATTACCCCATGAAGTCAGCAAAGGAGCGTGCCTGTATTAAAAGAAAAGGAGGGTTGTAAAAAGACTGAGCAAAGCCAGAAGCATCCAGAAAGAAAGCTGCTGGCTAGGACTGTAGCAGGAAGGGGAGGCAAGTTTGCTCAGAGTTTCTCACCCGGACTTCTTCCTGGTCTTTGGACCGACATCCACAAACATACCAGAAAATTTGCCCTGGTGCCCCACTTGAAGGAGCCGAGAAACATTCATCCTGATGGAAGAAAGTGCGCCTGCCTCCAGCACCCTCCAGAGGGGACAAGTGTGTGTGTGTGTGTGTGTGTGTGTGTGTGTTTCTCTAGCCAAGGGCAAGAGGTGAGAAGAGTAGAGGAGACAACTTCCTTTTATTAATTCACTTGCTTTGTTAGCCATGATGATGGAAAGGCTCCAAAAGGGTTAGGGTTTCCTTAAAGCAGAGGCATGTCTCTTTCTTTCCCTTCATTCAACCCTTGTCATTTTAGTCATACCATCGGCACACAGGCTTACGATCTCATTATAGAAAGGTACCAGAGCGTCAATACCACACATCGGCGCACAGGGGTCCCCACAGTGCTGTCACACCTTGGCGTCACTGGACATTGTTACCACTTGGCAGACGTCAAGCCCCTTCATGAAAGGGTCGGCTTCTGATAGTGGCTGGGAGGCTGGGCCTGCGTGGTAGTCACCCTCAGAGTCTGAGCAGACAAAGCCTCACTTCCCCCCAGGGCATAAGAACCATCCAGGACACCATGGGTCTTTGCAAGCTGTCTGGACACCTGTGGACATCCCCAGGCTCACATGTAAGGAGCCGCTGGGGCAGGTTCCCTCCCATCCCCAGAATCGGTTTTCATTGAGACAGATGTTTCCTGTGAGTACCCTCATGCTGTAAGTCAGTGACCTTTTTGTCTTCTGACAACATGTTTCTCTCACTGGAAAGCCATTTTCACACACACACACACACATGCACACACACACACACACACACTCATTTTTAATCACATCTCAAGCATCTTCAATGCTTGAGAAGACTGGTAGAGAACCATTAACAATGGTTGGGATTGCCAGGCAGTCTGCTAGGCTCACTCCCCAGCTAAGCAACTTACAACACATACCAACCTCACAAGACACATGAGTCAAAGCTTTGTATTTGTAAATTTATAAATTACTGCATGCTCTAGACCTTCTGAAGACCACTGATGTTAAATTATAGCTTTCCAAAGGTCATGATAGTCTTTACAGTGTTCCCTCCTCAGCAGCCCATGCCTGATCCCACTCCCACAGCCACGCAAGCTTTCCCCCGCAGGTCACAGACCACCCCGAAAAAGTTGTCTGTACCATCACGAAGGCACCAAGCACTTCTGGACTTTTCACAACTGTCTTTTTGCAACCTTGGGTGCAGGAGAGGGAGAGGGGAGTGGTTGCCACATGATTGTTCTCTATTAGCTCCATAAATTTTATAAATCCAAACAATCTTTATAATCCAAACCTTTCAACACTATTTAACAGCATAAGCCCCCTCCCAGTCCAACCAGATGGGCGACTTTGGCCCTTGCCTGTAACTGTAGCTACATTGCAGTAACCGCAGCTCACCTCTGCCGAGGTCCCCCATGTGTCTGGCACTGAGCTGGGCACCTCACTGCACTTATTACATCCAACCGTATGGGGCAGGTGCAACTAATAGATTCATATTCTCATTTTAGAGAAAAAGGAAGCAGAGGCTCAGTGAAGTTCACTACCCTGCCTAAGCTCACCCAGTTAGAAAGTGACAGAGCTGGGCCTGTGTCTGCAGAGCCTACACGGTCACCTGCTTTCAGAGAGCACCTCCAGGGGGTCCAGCGCATGTGGGCCCCACAAAACCTTGCCCCATCCCCAGGCCACACAAACCCCCTCCCATCCTTGTGCAACATCAGACCCACCCACGTCTCCATAGGGACCATTCCTGCCCCTAAAGGGAAACCCTGGGATTGCACTCAATAATGCTACCGTGCTGCCAGGGGCTCCCAAGTGAGCCCAACGGTCAGGCTCCCTGAAGAAGTCTGATGTGTTACCGAACCAAACTTGGGTCCGCTCATCCACGTGCAATAAAGCCAACCTACTAACACTGGGTTCTGGTGAAGGAAAGTGCAGCGTTTATTGTAAGGCGCCAGACAAGGAGTTTGGGGCAGCTAATGCTCACAAAGCCTGAACTCCCAGATGGGCTTCAGGGAGGCCTTTTTAAAGACCAGCTGAGGGAGGGGAGTCGCAGGGTGTATGATCAGCTTGTGCACAGTTCTCTGATTGGTTGATGGTGAGGTAATAGGGGGGTGCCACAGGGTTAACGTTATCAATCCTCGGGCTCCACTAGGTCTGGGGGTTACATGCTCATGGTCATCAGGTAGTTAACTTCTTCCACTGGTGGGGGTTTTAGCATCCGTAAAACAGCTCAGAAAATGTGCATGAGATACTGTTGTCTAGGTACTTCAGAGAAGAACTAAAGCAGAGGACATAGGGTCCTGCTCGGTTACACATGCTCCCTGGGCTCAAGGTCTCAGTGTCACTTGATCCTGAGGAAATTATTGTCAAGTTCAGTCAGGTCACACACATTCTACAGTTGATTGTTTGCAGGCAGGAAACTAATCATGGAGAGGATGGTCGGGTCACCCGGTGTAACAGTTGGATCTCAGGGCTTAGATCAGGTAGATTTTCCAGGGTGGGCAACATCTCTCTCAAATAGCACAGATCCAGGGCCTGCAATACAGGGGCTCTGCGGCCAGGTATCCAGTTCCAAGGAAAGTGCTCGGGGCATCGCTGAGAAGGGCTTTGTAGAAACTCTTTGCATCTGATCTCTCCCCAGTTCTGAAGAACCTGCAACAGCGAGGCCTTCACGCTCCTCTTAATGTGTTAGGCAGCCTCCTTCATTTAATGAGAATTCTCTTATTCTGCCCCCACTCTCCAGGTCTGCAGGGACCTTGGCAGTTCCTTTTTTGTTTTGTTTTGTTTTTAACATTTCTTTAGAGTACAAGTTCTTCTTGTCTCAGGCTCCCTGTAACTCTCTTCTGTATAAATAGGACCTTGGTCATAGCAGTACTTGTGATGAATATCTCATATCCTTTTAACTGCATTTTGTCCGTGACCTTTCTAAATTTATCACATTTGTTTTAAACAGCCTTATATTGTCGTCACTCTCCTTCTCAGACTTTGTGGCTTTTCCCCTAAGGCGCCATAGTTGATGGGCCTTCCACTTATGAGGGGGTTTGGGGTGTTGCGTCTACCGTTCTTATTGGGATCACTCTATATATCTACAGCTCTGACCCCTGCGTCTCCACTGCACACATTGTCACACATTAAGCCCATGGCCACCTTTGATCCTTTCATAGTGCGAAGGCATAATTCTTTCCCTGGTCTGTTGGCAATTTAGAGCACATCAGCTCTTTTCAAAAAGAGCTTTAAGAAACTTCTTAAGGCAAAGTGACTTCTAGGACACCCAGATGTCCTAGAGAAGGCAGTGGCAACATTTTATTCAACTGACCTTAATAAGAGCTCAAGTGATGTGGAGATGGTGAAGGTGGAGACTTGAATGGACACTTTTCAGAAGGGCATGGAGCAGAGTGGGCTTGGGCCCACGACCTGGATCAATGGGTCCTGCCCACCTGCTCTGAGGCAGCCCCTTCTTTCTCATCCTACCTGCATAGAGTCACTGAAATCAGATTCAATTCTGAGCCCAAAGAACCTCAGGGTTGCAATGGGGCCAAGAGGCCTTCTAATCTACCTTCCCACCAAGTTCAGGAGACCCTTCAATAGAATCCCTCCCTGATCGATGGTCATTAGCTGCTTGTTAAACACTTCTGGTGGTGGGGAGCTTATTACCCAGAGGGCATAAGGTCAAGGAATGTTAGAGTCGCCACAAAAAAAAAAAAAAAAAGAAGAGAATTTCTAGCCAAATTATGTACATTGTTGGACCATTGTAATTGTTAGAAATGCCTTCCTGAAGACTTCCTCACTCTAAAAGTCACCATTTGTTTCCACGTTCTGTTCCCAGCACATTAAATATAATTCTCTCCTCCATATAGTTGCTCCAAATAGCTGAAGAGCCACAGGGAGAGACCAGGGACTGGTGGTCACCTCATTTCAAGACTCATTTCAAGACCAGACGAACACTGAAGTTTATCCAAGAGAAGGCTGTTTAAACCATCAATGAAGTTGCAGTTCTGCCTCCCGCCACTAGGTGGCACTGACATCAAGTGTGACAGATGTTACTTGTGTTCAGGCTGAGACTCAGAGATCCCTTTTAAAAGTAAAACTCACCACGCATATTCTGAACTCCAATTTTCGCTAACTTATTTTATTATTACGTTACTCAAAGGTATACAAATACGAAATGTATACACTGTATGCTTATCTAATAACAATAAAAATTTTAAGTATAAAATTAGAAAGAGCAATAAAATTCAAGTTAAGGTTAATTTAATGTGGTGGGTAGTGTTATTTTGCTGGAACTAAGTTGGTGATTTTGAATTTAATCAGACTAATGTGCATTCACATTTTTTTGGTCCACTGGTTATGGACTTGAGTCTATTTACTACAAACATGATGGATCATTATTAGAGTCATTTAAAAATTCCTATTTTGGGGGATTGACATGTATACACTGATGTGTATAAAACTGATGACTGATTAAATAAAAAAAAAAAAAGAAACTCAAAAAAAAAAAAGAAAAAAGAAAAATTCCTATTTAAAAATTTACTCATTTTAAACTATCAACCAATTCTTTAAAGAGCCAATAATTTGAAGAATGCAATCTCATTAATTCAATTCACTCATACCCCATTTTACACAATCCCTTGCAGTTTTGATTCATTATAATGCTAATTACCTTTGAAATACTCTCCTGAAAGAGTTATGTATAAATACAAACCATTGCAGTTACTGGTTACTATCAACATTTTCCTTGTGCTCCTCAGCCAATGAGAGCTAGTCAGACCCTGGGCAGCCAAAACTACCAGATCCTCTCCATCCTTCCTGACACCCCCCAGGAGGTGCAGCCTGAGCTGAGACGTGCAGTTGCGTCACCCCTCCTCTGGAGGTCCTAGCAGCCTCAAGACCCCACCACAGCTGCCTCCACCAGTTTTTGCTTCAAAGACCACTGACTCCAGAGCTACGAGCCTCTGCAGCTGGTCTCATCTGTGAGGCCGAGCATCTGGGTTCCCCTCCTGGCTCAGCTCGGCTCGGCTCAGCTCCGCAGCCTCAGCTCTGAAACTTAGGATGCAGGGTCCAAAAGGGGCTTTGGCAGAAAAGCATCAAATGCTGGGAAAACAACTGGAAAGCTAGGAATCCATGCCAGGACTCCACTCACTCTCAGCCTCTAACAATTAAAGGATAAAGAGAGGAGCCCCATCAGCTCACCTGAGCTATCAGTTCTTTCCCATGGCACTACTGTACACAAGGAAACACATGAGGATATGGCCAAGCATCTGTTGAAAAAAATTCCCCAAGATTCCACTGTAACTTCAACCTTCTTGCCAATCTTTTGCAATGGGAGCTGGTCTGCACCAACACCGATGAGTGTCTGAAGTGTGAGAAACTGCTTAACTCCAAGTGAACCCAAATATCAGTCCTGCAACAGACAAGATACCCCTGCTATTCTTTTTGCTCTAGTTTTTTAAAAAATCTTCGTAACTTCTGCAAAGCTCTTCATCTTCATCCCAGAATTTCTCCCAGAAGGGATTTTCAATGAGCAGTGTTTACCAGCATACTGTTTTCTCCAAGCTCAGCTCCTAGAGATAATAATACTAGTAATGATGGTTACCAAAGTGGCTGGGCCATGCGGAAATGGAAACACACACACACACACACACACGCACACACATGCATACACACACAATACTCAAAGGCGCGCTCCTCTCACCATGGAATAGAACCAGCTCATAAGCCCAGGGCACTGGCCTGAAGTGCAAGTGATCTAGCAAATTCAGAGAAAAACCACAGAGACTAAGCTCTCAGAATGGTTGCCCATAGTTCCTTGTCTAACCCCACCTGTTTCAACAACTGAGTAGCTACGCAGACAACACCTGGCCCTACCAGTTAGGTTCTAAGGGGAAGATCCAAACAGAAAGGGGGCACAATTTTACTCATAATATCTTGAGGCAAATACCAGACCCAATTGTCCCCACTCCACCCAAGAAGTAAAAAGCTGAATGGATCTAATACACAGTTGTAGAAAAGTTAAAACTTCTCTCTAGGAAACACAAGAAAATCTTGTTGTACACATAAAATCGACAACTTTTACTGTATGTAAATTACAACTCAATAAAAACTAGTCAGCCCTGAAAAATGAACCTTGCTTCCTCCTACCCCTACCCCTCCATTCCCTTCCAACTCCCAGCTTTTTCCTACTAGATCTGGTCTCTGGCATCCTTTACTTTGCCTCTGAAGCACGTATTATTTGTAATCAAGGACACGTGTGTCTGTTTCTTTACCACATGGCTCTCTCTTTAGGTGTATCTCCATGGGAGATTGCTTGCGCATCACTGATAAGCGCAGTATGCTACCTCTCACCCTGTCCTTGGAAGGTGAAAAGCAGAGGACTCTGAACAAATCCTGGTCTGGCATTTGGGTCAGTTCCCAGCAGGGTCTGTGTTGTCCTTGAGACTCAGGGCTTCTAAGCCTGTCAAGGGGATTTGACAAACTCTGTTTGCCTTCAAAGGATGTATTCATTCACACAGTTACTCAAATGTACACAGTGAGGTAGCCCATACCACAGTCAATAAACAGATGTTTCCATCACTTCAAAAAAAATTCCCTTGTATCCCTTTGCAATCAATCCCCTTCCTCTGGACCCCTCTTGATCCAGGCCACACTGATCTGCTTTCCGACACTATAATTTTGTCTCTTCTTGAAGTTTATGTAAATGGAATCATATAGTATGTAGTCTTTTGTGTCTGACTTCTTTCATTTAGCATAAAGCCTTGGAGAGTCCATCATGTTTTTCTGTGTACTGGTTGTTCATTTCTTTGTGTTGCTGTGTAGTATTCCACAGTGTGGAATGGATGTACCACAATGTGATTATCCATTTACCAACCGATACACATTTGGGCTGCTTCCAGTTTTCGGATATTACCCATAAAGACACTATGAACACACCTGTCTTTGTGTAGACATGCTTTCTCAGGGCTGGGACTAGCTTGAGGCAAGGAAGTCATCTAAGGTACAAAATTGAAGGAGACACCGACTCTTAGGTCCCTACTAGTGCAACCCCGAGAGTTAAATTTTGCTTTCTGGGTTCCTATGTTGCTTCACATAATCTCAGCCTTGTTTTTCATTTCCTTAGGACTGTTGAGTCAATATCTAAGAATAGAACACTGAGTCGTGTGGTTAAGTGTACATTTAAAATTACAAGAAATTGCCAAATTCCCAAAGTGGATGAGCCATTTTCACTACCTCCAGCAATGTGGGAGAATTCTAGTTGCTCTAAATCCTCTCCAACAATTGGTATTTTCAGTCTTCTTGTGTTAGCCATGGTAGGGTTGTGTAGTGGTATCTCAGTGTGATTTTCATTTGCATTTCCCTAATGATAAATGATGTTAAGCACTTTTCCACCTTTCATGTGCTTCTTTGCAACTTGTCCTTTAGTGAAGTGTCTTTCAAATTATTTGCTCATTTTTTTAGAGGTTGTTCATCAGTGGTTTCCTTGCCTCTCAGTATTCCTTCATTTTTGCCAGTTGCTCTGTCAGATTTGGACTCTGTTCTTCAAGCCCATCTGGCTTCAGCTTTTTACCAACAAGCTGTACAACGTTGGGGTATGAATTCAGTTTTTTTTAAAAAGATTCACAGTTCTAATTTTTTTGTATCTCTGTCAGTAACAGATTTCTCTCTGCTATACACCTACTTTTCTACGAGGCCCCTTGGTCTTTCTCTCATATGTATAGTCTAGCTGCCACCCAGGGATTTAGACAATTTATTTTGTGACTTGGATCTCACTCCTTCTAGATTGTCATGCTTCCAGATTTTTCCCCTTTAAACTTCCAGTTGCTTGACAGCCCTGAACTCTGATCTCTGGTACCTTTAGCTGGCAAGATGGTGGTTTCTCTTGATGACGTGTTCCATAGTCATAGCTGGGGAATGGGGCTGGGGAGGGGTGTTGGCAGTGCCCTTGGGGGCACTTCTCCCCTCCACTCTGATGACAAATTGAAATTATAATACAGTAATCACAGTTCACACAAAAATGGAGTCAGGAGGCGTTTGAGGATCTGGTGTCAGACACATCTCTGTACCACAGAGAACGTGAACTTTCTTTGAACTGTACCAGACCCAAGGACACCACCAGGGCATTCAGAACAACACCTGCCAGCTGCAACCTTATGGTCTCAAGATTTCCCCTTGTAACTATGCAACCATTTCGGACCCCAACCAATCCTTGCTTAACCAGCACCCTTACTTCCTGCCATCTTTGATTATAATTCTTGAGAACTCATGTAATTAACTGTAACCTTGCAGGTTTTGCCCTCCTAAGCCCCCCCATTTTGTAGTCCCATGGAACGCAATTCAAGTACTTCTTGAATCTGTGTCTCCCGGGCTGCAGTTCTAACAAGCCCCCAATATATACCTTTTTCTTTCAGTCAGGTCTCCGTTTCTAAAGTTTTGGTTAACAACTCTTTCACAGCTTCTGCATCTACCAGCCCAGGCCCAGCATCTCCGTCTGAGGCTCTGAGAGGTGGAAGCCTTGGGAACGCAGGTTAAGCAGCTGCCAATACAGAAGGGTAAAGCCCCCCACTCCTCCTCCTGCTGCTGCGTCTGATGCCATGGCCTCATGGTGAGTGACCTTGGAAACTGACAGCCTCCCCTCCTCAACACAGCCTGCAGCTGTCTGTGTGCCCCGTTCCCAAAGCTGAGCTGAGGTCGGGGCAGGAGACGAGCTCCTGGTGCCTGTGACTGATTAATAAACCAGCTTTTTCTCTCAAACCCAAACCTTCTATAAACTTCAGCTGTAGGCTAGGTAGGTTCCTCTTAGACAGACTTGGCTTTGCAGGGAACTAGCTGTATGACCTTGGGCATTATCTCATCTTTCTGAGCCTCAATTTTCTCAGAATTTCAGATAGTAGTATCTACCTGTTAGGATGGTTCTAAGGATTAAATGGAAGTAAAGCAATCAGCACAGAGCCTGGCACAATGTAGTGCTCAAAAAAGGTTACCTACTAGTACCACTATTTTGAAGATAAACTTACATGGATGAGTAATACCTGATTATGAAACAGTGTCTTGCATCAAATCCTGGCATCAGTCCTTTTTAGTTGGGCTCACTCAGGCAATGTACTTAACCTCCCTGAGCCTCAGTTTCTTCATCTAAAAATAGGGATGACTCTGTCCCCTACCTCACAGGGTCTGCAAGGACAAGATGACCTGTTACCTATAAAACACTTAGGAGAGGGCTTGGTACCTAATGAGAGCTAATAAATGTTAGCTATTATTACAGTTAATCCTCCCAAGTCCTGCAAGGGTTTTTATCATTCCCCTATTGCTGTTGATGAAACAAAGGCTCAGAGCTTAAGTAACTTGTCCAAGGCCACCCAGCCAGTCACTGGTGAGTCCAGACTGTCTTCCTCATGTCCCCAGTGGAAATGCATCTCTCCAACTCCAAAGCTCTCTGTGCTTCCAGTATAAGACTTATTATAGTGCGACTAACACTGCGGTGACGCCCTCGAGGGCAAGGCCTGGGCCTTACTCATCTTTTGTGTACCAGCACCTGACACCAGTCAGGCCCTGGCAGGTGATCAAGAATGCTTGCTGACTTGAGATGAAGTGAGGTGACTGGGGTTGGAGCGCTGGAAAAGGCAGGGCTGGATGTGAGCCTGTATCTGGGCTGTCGGAGGAAGGAGTCAAGATGACTCCAGGTTTCCAGCCTGGGTGGGTGGGAGAAGGGTGGACCTGTTAACTGAAAACCGGAAGTTGGGAGAGGCTGATGGCTTGAGTTTGAGAAGAAAGTGGGGAAAGGGGAGATGCAAAGGTCAGGCTTAGGCAGGTTGTGATGGAGAGATGGGGACCCTTTAATTAGGATCCGGGGCTGTGAAAATCCACTGGCGGCTCCCCCACCCCCTCGCCACATGGACTGGCTTGTGACCTGATGTCAAGGTCCCTGCCTTGGACTTGTTACTAATGGGAGACCCGAGACACACCCAGGAAACCAGAGGGCTTAGAACACTTACACAGCCACCTATCAGCGCCCAGGAGAGGAAAGGGTGTCTGGCCGGATTGAAGAAGAGCCTGGAATGAGGGGGTGTGGGGAGGTCAGTCTAGGAGAGCTTCCTGGAGGAGGAGGCTCAGCTTGGTCAGGAGGGCAGTTAGCTGCAAAGGAGGGAGACAGAATGTGGGGTGGGGGTGCTCACTGCAGGGAAGACTAGGCTTCCTGCCCTTGGTTGGGATTCTGGGCCTGGTCCCCTAAGCCGTCAGCAGGGGAGCTGGAGGAGGAATACATCACAGCTGTTGTGAGGGGGCCCGAAGGAGATCTCTAGGGAAACAGGACAAGAATAACCATTCTAATGCCCAGCACCACCCCATGCACGCTGCCTTCTCTCCTGCGGGGGCTTCGCTTTCTGCCACGTGGACACCCCTCTCTCTCACTCTCTCCTTCCTGCCTTCCCCATCTTCCCACCCCAGCCGACTGTGAAGGGGGGAGGGCGGGACCACCAGTCCCAGCGCCTGGGGAAGAGTGGGCCTTGCCAGCTGTCTCCTCCCTCCCCTTAGCCCATCACGATCCCTTCCTCCTGGTTCTGACAGACAAATCGGGCACCCGCCCCTCCCTGTCTCCAAGCCCCCTCCCCCTCCCTCCACTGTCCGGCCGGCCCTCAGCCCCTCCCCTGCGCGGGATGCCAGTGATGCAACCCCATCCCCAGAAGTGAAGGGGTGAACGAGGGCCCCTCTCCCTCCCTCTTGGGCTTCTGACCCTGTTCCCTGACGTCCCCCCAGCCCCTCTCTCACCCGATCCCGCCCCAGCCCCTCCCCCCGCCCCCGGCCCCGCTCTGCTGTGGGAGGGCCCAGCAGCTCCCCAGCCTGGCCTGGCCGGGTGTGAGTCCCTGGAGGGCAGGGGAAGCTCGGCTTCTGGGACTTCCCCGGCCTCTGGCCAGCAGGAAGTCTTCCTCTGGAGAGGGGAAACCTTGCCCTTGGCCTCGGGCCAGCTGCTGAGCAAGACCAAGGTTCAGGGGAGAAGCCTGTTTCCCTGGTCAGCTGGGGACTCCCGCTGACCTCTGCTCTTCAGGTCTGGGGGTTTAGGCCTCAGAGGCCCAGAGAGCGCGGTCAGGGTGGCGGAAGAGGACGCAGGAGACGCTGGGGACAGTGGGGCAGAGAGACTCGGCGCCGACCCCCCCCCCTCCCCGCATCAGCCGTCCTGGCTTTCCCTCCCGTCCCCGGCCTGTGCAGCGGTGGGGTAGGGGCTCTCTGGACGTTTCTCCTCTCCCCGCTGGGTGTGTGTGCCAGGCGGGTGTGGCCTGGGCACAGGGCGTCGATAAGGGGCCGCGGCAGCACCGCCCGCCGCAGCCCTGCAGGACCCAGGGTGGCCTGGAGCAGAGCGGCGTGCGGGCACAGTCCACCCCGGCCTCGTCCTGACACATCGGGCACCGGGGGCAGGGAAGGAGGGTGCCTGCAAGTCTTTCTCCGGTGCCTCGGTCTCCGCCTCTCCGAGGCTGTGGAAGGTGATAAGCCCTGCGAGTGGGGCTGGGGGGGAGCGGCCTCCTTTCCCAGGGGCTCTGGCGGGCAGAGGCCCCGCTCTCCTCTCCGAATCTCGCCTCTGCCCTTACTCCCCGGTTGCCCTGTTCCCGGGCTCCAAATGAGCCCCTGGGGACCCCCCAGCAGCAAACACAACCGGGAGAGAGCCAGAGCCAGCCCCCGGGGAGCAGGGCAGACAACACTGGTGACTGTGCACATTCCCCCCCGCCCCGCCCCGCCCTCCGCCACCCCCTCCTCACCTCCCACTCCTCCGCCCCTCAAAAGCCAGGCGGGGTCCCCTTCTCAGAGCTCTTCTTGGGGCTGGGAAGAGGGGGGAGGGCGAGGGGGAGGGGGAGAAGGAGAGGCAGGGAGGTTGGTTGAGACAAAGGGGGCAAGCCTGGGTGGGAAGGAGCCGCTGCGTGGGCTGGAGGTGGGGACAGAGCCAGGTGGCGACAGCCCTGCGGAGCCAAGATCAGGGAGTTTCCGGGGATGAAGGGAGAAGCTGCGCGCTGGGCCAGCGCCCCCTGGTGGACAGTGCTGCAGCGGCAGCCACCCAGTCTCCCTGCCCTGCTGCTGTGGCCACCGGGGTGGTCTGTCCTGGACCGAGCGGAGAGCACAGCCCTGCACAGGACCCAGGCAAGGTCCTCACTAGCAAGACCTGGCTTTGAGAAACTGTACAGGAACCAAGTTCTATTCCAGTGCCCATCGACTCTGGCCACCTCATTTTCTCATCTGTCCAGCTAGTGGTGGGTTCTCATGCAGTCTTTGAGGCCCCTTCCGGCATCGGCATCCTGAGATTCCAGGTCAAGATGGGTCTGATCTGGCTCCTCGTTACCTCTCTGATCTCAGAATCTCCTTCCCCTCTTGCCTGCACTCACATCTGCTCCAGCCACTCTGGCCTCCTGTTCCTGGAACACACCAGGCACGGTCCCCCCTGAGGGCCACTACAAGGGTTGTCACCTCCACCAAGGAAGCTATTCCTTAAGATGTCCACTCCGTCACCTCCTCCCAGTCTTTTCTCAAAAGTCTTTCCTTTGATGAAGCCTGTTCTGACCTTCTGATGTAAAATTAAAACCACTCTCCCAGGTCTGGATACTTCCTACCCTGCTTGTCCCAGAGCCCTTATCACCTTCTAACACACTATACCATTTCCTTATTTATCATGACTATTGTAGTGTCTTCTCCTTCTAACAGCATAACAAAGGTAGAGGGTTTGTTAGATTCATTCATGGATGTATCCTGAGCACCTGGAGCAGTGACTGGCACACAGTAGGAGCTCATTAATATTTGTGGAAGAAACGAGTATACCACTGAGGAGGGTCTGGGCTGGGGGCAGACAGGTCTACCTCAACCAGCTCATTTTCAGTGCGGAGATGTGGTTGTGCTACTGACAATAGAATGGGGTTTCATAGAAAGGACCGCACTGCTGATGAGCTACCATAGGCGGGGAGATGGAGAGGAAGGTGAGGGCTCGTGGGGAGAACAGAGCATAGCTTGGCTCCTGCACTCACTGTACCACAAACTGGCACCCAGTTTACCTACATCAGAACTTCTCAGTGTGCTCCATGGACCATCAGTTCTGAGAAATGCTCCTCAAAAGGGGGGTGGGGCACAAATTCAGAGAAATTTAGGAAATGTAGAGACTGATCCCTTCTGAGATATTCATAGCCCCTACTCCAGTGGGAACATTAATTTAAATTCTTCAGTCTGTTATTTCACAACACATGTGACCATGGGATTCCGCGTTGCCTCTTATTTTTTCAAGCAAAAGCCCTGAGCTTCTACTAAATTAGTATCTGGATCATAACATGCTTTGGGAAATGCAGACTAACACGATAAAGCTTAACTCTAAGCATGACATCCAAGCCTAGTCTCAAACGTGCGTGGCATTTCACCCATTCCACGCAGTTCTCTATTTGCTCACAGTTCTTTCAGCTTCCCCCGCCCCCATCCCCCCCTCTCCACACTCCTTCCTGGCCCAGCTCAAGTGCTCGTTTCCCCAACCCTGCCTGTGTGTATTGTCTACCCTCCATCACCGTGTGTGTCCCATCCAGCCCTGTGTCTCAGTTGCCTTGTTTTGTTTTGTCTGCTGCCCCTCTGGACCTGCTCCTCTCAGGCAGATATGATGTCTACTCACTGCATCCCCACGACCTGTCCCATGAGCTGCTTCAGGAGACACAGGATGGGTGGAGACAAACAGAAAGGATTCTCACAGCTCTGCGTCTGCAGCCTGGGGAAGGGACACCAGCTGCTCCCTCCGGTGACCCCCGCCCCTTTGGTATCTTTAGTAGCTTCCTTTCCATGGACACCTCTCTGCCTTCAGACTGCTCTGAGTCATCATCCTAAACATGACTGGATTTGCTTAATGAATAATTTTCAAAGATATGTATAAATAGTTCAGAAAATAAAAATACAAGCAGCTAATGAACGTTTGGGCACATGTTTGAACTTACCTGTGGTTGTAGAAATGAAAATGTAATGTGTATCAAGAACTAGAAAATTGTCATGCCATCTGCTTCATTACCCATATCTGGGAATAAATCCTAAGGAAAAAACACCGAAAATATTGGAAACACTTTCTGCTCCAAAGTTGTTCACAGTATGCTTTGTTAAAGACCCTCTTAATTGTCAAACGCAACATAGAAAGAACATAACAATTAATGTATAGCTTGATAAAGAAACACCCAACATCAGCACCACGGGCCATGAGATGGCACAACCCAGCACCCCAAGGGTCTCTGTGTGTCCCTTACAAATCACAAGGTCCTCCTCCCCAGAGATAAGCACTTCCTTGCTTTTCTCCAGAGTCTGACCACCTCAGCAGGCATTCACAAATGTGATGGTTTACCTTGCCTGTTTTGGGGTCCACACAAGTGAAGGCACGGAGTTTGTGTTCTCTCCTCTCTGGCTTCTTTCACCCAACATTACCAGAGCCTTTTTCTCATGTCTCTTGGAGGCAGGTGCATGCGTTTGTGTAGACCAGGTAGTTAGGAGCTGAATCAGAGTTATAGGGATCGCATGGAAGAACGTATATAAGCTCCTGTCACAGTGGCCTGCACGTGGTGGAGACTTAATACAGTTTCATTCTTTCCCCTCCCTCTATGACATGGGCCCAACTGCATTTTGAAGCAGGATTCTATCTGCTCCCATCCTCAGATCCTCTCATCTGCTTCCCATCCTGCTACCACCACTTTTACCACCACCCTGAAACTGAATTCTGTCCCCCTGGCCACCAGGGACAGAGCTGTCTCAGCATTTTACCCTCTGTGGTTCACACAGTTCCCACCCTGTGAGGGTTCCTTCAGGTTTTCTTCCAGGAACAGGACAAAGCCGACCCAGGCAGAACCCACCCCCCTGTCTCCCACTCCTCATTCTTCACTAATATCCTTCATCGACAAGACGGTGTTGCTTCACATTTCAGCAAAAATTGTAATGATTTAATGTAGTAATTAAATTTAAATGATTTAATTAAATCATTAAGTAATAATGATTTAATCTGTATTTCAGAGGAAGAGAATACTCAGGCTTTTGGGACATTTTTTCAAAGAAGTGGAGGCAAGAGAAAAAAATCTGGAAAGTGGAGCCAGGTGAATGTGTAGAGGTGAGGCGCAGGGGAGGTGAGGAAGCAGGGAAGCTGCCTGGCTGGGGAGGGGCACTAGTGGGCAGGGTGGGGCCTGGAGAAACAGCCCTGGTGCCTTTGATTCTCTGTCCTTTAAGAAAATCACTGTTGTGTCCCTACTGCTCAGTTTCCAGGGTCTTGTGCCCTTTTGCAAGGTGGGTCTTTTGTGATTGCCACTATTGTATACCAGGTCTCAGGAAGAATTCCTGAAAATTCCTGTGGGCTAGGGAGCAGGCTTTATCATGGAAACTTAGCAAGAGAGGTTGGCAAAAAGGGGAGAGGAAGTGACCCTGGTTCTCTCATCTTCACAAGGAAAAGAGTGGCCAGGCCTCAAAAATTTGCTGAACACACAGATTGGGGCTGTGCTCCAGAGGAAGGACCCTGAGTCAGGTCATTCTCCCTTCTTACAGGGTAAAGGGTGAGAGCAGCCTTGACAGTGAGGGGATAGGCAGTAAGAGTCTAGGTTAGGTGCCAGAAATTTATAAGAGTTTTCTGGGATTGCAAGAAGCCCAGCACCAGTGACTTGGGGGATGTGGGACTTTTGTAAGCCCTCTGCCCCAGGGATAGAGCTAAGGACCTCATGGGACGTTGAGTGTGGGTGCAGACTCTCCAACTGCAAGTTCAGGTTGTCATCTGTGCTTCTGACCAACTGGCTAGAAATTGGAAGATCCCATGACCCCCTCCTTGGATTCAATTAATTTGCTAGAGTGGCTCACAAAACTCAGAGAAACATTCTACTTACTAGATTACCAGTTTATTATAGAAAGCTATAACTCAGAATCAGCCAGGTGGAAGAGATGCATTGGGCAAGGTATGTGGGAAGGATGCATGGAGTTTCCATGATCTTGCTGGGCATGCCACTCACCCTGATTTCAATGTGTTCATCAACCCAGGAGCTCTCTGAACAAGTTTTATTTTGTTTTGTTTTTAGTGGAAGCTTCATCACATAGTCATAATTAATTAAATCATTGGCCATTGACAATTGATTCAACCTCCAGCCCCTCTCCCCTCCCCCGATGTTGGGGGGTGGGACTGAAAGTCTCGATGCTTTAATCACATGGTTGGCTCCCCTGGAAATCAGCCCCATACTTAGGTGCTTTCTTAAAGTCACCCCATTAACATAAAACACCTTCAAAGCTCTCCACACTTAGGAAATTCCAAGGGTTTTAGGAGCTTTGTGCCTGGAATGGGGATGAAGATTAAATATGTACTTAAGTATGTATTATAAATCATAATATCACAGTAATACATCAATACAACAGAATGAAACTAGTATCAATCTGAAGTACAAAAACACATGATCATCTCAATAAATTCAGAAAAAAGCATTTTCCAAAATCCAACAGCCTTTCATGGTAAACACACCCAACAAGCAAGGAATAGCAAGAAATCCCTCAACCTGATGAAGTGCATCTATGAAAAAGCCACAGCTAACATCATACTTAATGATGAAAGACTGGATGATTTCCCCCTGCAGTCAAGAACAAGATAAGGATATCTACTCTCACCACTTCTATTCAACATTGTCCTAGAGGTTCTAGCCAGGGCAATTTGGCAAGGAAAAGAAATATAAAGCATCATAAAGGAAGAAGTAAAACTATCACTATTTGCAGATAACATGATTTTCTATATAAAAAAATCGTAAACACTCCACTTAACTATTATAACTAATAAACGAGTTCAGCAAGGTCAGAGAATGCAAGATCAATACACAAAAATTGTGTCTCTATACACTAGTGATGAATAATCCAGAAATGAAATTAGAAAAAAATTAATACACAATAGATTCAAAAATGAATAAAACACTTATAAATAAATTTAACAGAACAAGTGCAAAACTTATATCCTGAAAACTACAAATACTGTTGAAAAAGTTAAAGATCTAAATAATGGAAACATGTTCATGTATCAGATGTATATTGCTGTATATTCATGTATATTGTTAAGATGGCTATACTCCCTAAACCAACCAACAGATTCAATGCAATCTTTATGAGAATCCCAGCTGACTTCTCTGTAGCAATTGATAAGCTGATTCTGAATTCACATAGAATGCTAAGGGACACAGGATAGCCAAAATAATCCTGAAAAATAGGAGTAAGTAGGAGAACTCACACTTCCAGATTTCAAAACTTATAACAAAGCAACAGTAATGAAGATACATGGTACCAGCATAAGGATAGACATATAGAGCAATGGAATAAACTGAGAGTCCAGAAAAAAACCCATACATCTTTGGTCGACTAATTTTAACAAGGGTGCCAAGACCATTCAATGGGGAATGAATAATCTTTCCAACAAATAGTGCTGAAACAATCGGAAAGTTTTATAAAAAAGAATGAAGCTGGACCCTTACCTCACACCATATACAAACATTAACTCAAAATGGTCAAAGACTTAATTTATGAGCAAAACTATCAAATACTTAGAAAACTTAGAGGTAAAATTTTATGATCGTGAATTTGGCAATTGATTCCTAGTTATAGCACCAAAAGCACAAACAATAAAACAAAAATAGATAAATTGGACTTCATTCAAATTCAGAACTTTTGTGCTACCAAGGAACCATCAAGAAAGTGAAAAGACAACCCCCAGAATGAGAGACAATATTTGCTTATTGTGTGTCTAAGTTACTTTTATCCAGGATATATGAAGAACTCTCACAACTGAACAATAAATAGAAAAGTAGCCCAATTTTAAAATGGGCAAAGGATCTAAATAGACTTTTATCCAAAGAAGATTTTTAAATGGCCAATAAACACATGAAAAGTTCCTTAGCATCGCTAGCCACCAGGAAAATGCAAATCAAAACCACAATCATACCCACAGGGATGGCTAGGAAAAAAGTCACGTAACAACCAGCGTTGGAGAAGATCTAGAGAAATTGCAGCCCTCATACATGGCTGTATGAGATGTAAAATGGTGCAGCTGTTTTAAAATGCAGTCTGGCAGTTCCTTAAATGATTTCTATGATGAACATAGAGTTACCCTATAACCCAGCAATCCCACTTCTGGGTATGTACCTAAGAGAAGTGAAGATACATGTTCTCCAAAACTTGTACATGAATGTTTATAGCAGCATTATTCATAATAACTAAAAGGTGGAAACAACCCAAATATCAAACAATGGACAAATGGATAAGCAAAATGTTACATACTCTCTCTCTCTCTCTCTGTCTCTCAAACACACACACACACACACACACACACTTTGCCACTGCTACCCACCATCTCTAAGTCCTAGAAACTCCAAGGACTTAGAGGTGGTTGAGGGGATGCATGGCAACCTAAACAATTCAACACAGCAAACATAACCACCCAGAAGTCAGCTAGAGACTGAAGAAGAATGAGGAGGTGGACCCCTCTGTTTGGGGTTCTGCACACCCTGGTGGGATGCATCCAGCTTGGCTAAGTTCACAGACACTTCCATGACACATTTCACAGACCTTGAGTGATAGCTTCATTTCATTTGGAACAAAGCAGCTTCTTTATGGGGGAGCTGTAGAGGAAATCAATCATTCAAATAAATTTTTTAAAGTCCATTCTCACTGAAGGCTTATTTTTATTTATCACATCATCTGAAAAAGAAGTCTCTTAATCAGTTAAACATAGTACTCTTGAATATCTAATTCCTGCCTGTGTACACTTTAAATAATCTCTTCCAAATAATTTGTTTACAGCCATCAGTCTTATTGAAGGACCTCAGAAATGTGTTTCTTGAGGAAACATATGGACTCCTTTTGCCAATGTCAAACTGACCACAGGAGGACATTTCCAACCCTTTCCCAGCAAAATATTATAGGTGCTGGAGGTAGAGTGGTAAACAGAACAGACAGGCATATTCACAGCAACACAAAGAAAGGGAAGAAAATCTAAACTGGAGAAAAATGCAGCGAAACGACATATTTTAAGATGGTCCTTAAAAGAAAGCAAATTTGCCATATTATTCTCGAGAGTTATGATTTATAATGCACTTTTTAAATTTGCTTTATAGGTTTGCAAAAATATACAGAAAAAATTCTGCTTCACCTCTGCTGAGTGGTCAACAAAAACCAGCTTTAAATTCTAGCATCAAATTCAATTTCAGAAATTATGGGTTTCAGCCTTGGAAGTGTAGGAAGTTCAGCCTACCTGCTTGCATCTTCTATTAAAAAAGGGGAATTGTATGCACTTTCCAGGACAGGGGAGAGTCTCCTTCTCTTGATTCAGAAAGGGGGTTTGGGGCTTCCCTGGTGGTGCAGTGGTTGAGAATCCGCCTGCCAATGCAGGGGACACGGGTTCGAGCCCTGGTCTGGGAAAATCCCACATGCCACGGAGCAACTGGGCCCATGAGCCACAACTACTGAGCCTGCGCGTCTGGAGCCTGTGCTCCGCAACAAGAGAGGCCGCGATAGTGAGAGGCCCGCGCACCGCGATGAAGGGTGGCCCCCGCTCGCCGCAACTAGAGAAAGCCCTCGCACAGAAACGAAGACCCAACACAACCAAAAATAAATAAATAAATAAATAAATTTTAAAAAAAAAAGGGGGGGTTTGACATCACAAGAAGTTTTTGCTATACTTTTCCCCAAATTCCCCTTAGACTTGTGCTCAGAAAGAAAGAGCCTCTCTTGGTCTTCTATTCCCCTTTCCCATGGCCCTAGAATCTTTGTCCTTTACATTTTGGTGGTGACCAGCTGCTGAGTTTCCTGTGTGTCTTTGTGAAGGCAGGAAACACAGAGGAGGTGCCTTGGAGACTGAGTGGCATGGCCTCTGATCCACCCCACCCAGCCCTCTGCCAAGGGCACTGGGGCAGCCTTGTGACCAAACGTGGTCCTCAGACACACAAAAATCTTCCTTCACACTGTCTTCTTTAAGCTAGTGCTCTCAACCAAGGGAGTTTCACAAAACATCTTCAGCTTTTAATTACCTTGTTGTGTTCTTAGCCATGGTCTCAAATGAAATAGCAGAAGGTACGAATGTATCTGTTAAAAATTAGTTTGGTTGTATATATCAGAAATACCTCCAATGATAGTGGCTTACACATAATAGAAGTTTAGTTTTTGCTCAGACAAAACAAAACAAACCCAAAATGTTGTACATCCATACAATGGAATATTATTTAGTCATAAAAAGGAATGAAATACTGACACATGACATAGCATGGATGAACCTTGCAACATCATTACACTACGTGAAAGAAGCCAGTTCACAAAAGACAATGTACTATGAGATTCCTGTCAAAAGAAAGTCCAGAATAGTGAACTCTATAGAGACGGTAAGTAGATGAACAGTTGCTTAGGGTTTGGAGAAGGTAGAGAAAAGAGGGGAAAGGAGTGATAGCTGAAGAGTGCCAAGTTTCCTTTTGAGGTGATGAAAATGTTCTAAAATTGACACTTCTGATGACTGCACGTATCTAAGAATATACTCAAAATCACTGAATTGTGTCATTTAAGTGGGTGAAATGTATATCTCAGTTTCTAAAAAGTGATTGTATTGGAAGTATAGAACAAGAACAAGTGCTTTGGAATCAGGCTGACCTGGGTTTGAATCCTTACTCTGCTATATATCAGCCTTGGATTGTGGACAAGTCATTCTACGCCTCTCAGCCTCACTTTTCTCATCTGTAAAGTGGATATAACGATCGTACTTACCTCATAGACTTGTTTGAGGATTAATGAGATAATGCATAACAAGACCTTAGCCTCAGTGCCCTGTACATAGGAAGACCTCAATAAATATCAACTGCCTGAAATATATCAGGGAGCACCTGGGCAGGGGAAAACACGTAGAGCAGCTGTCTGAGGCTTACAAGGCCTATTCAGATACCTGAAAATAATCTGTGTTAGAACAGCAGATTTTAGCCTTTAGTGTGGACAGCTATAGGAAATGGGTCAAAAATATCTCAAGGCCCAAAATGTAGTGACACCCAGGCAGAGAAGTTAGAGGTAAATATTTTTCCCAGGTGGAGGTGGGGAGGCTGCTATATTGCTCAGATTCTAATAAACGGGTCTCCCTAGATCTGCCAGCCCTACAGAGAATGAGGAGAGTGAGTTGCCCCACTCCTGCACACATTTCCTAAGCAGAAAGCTCAGGGGGAAAGGAAGGGTGAACAGAACAGCAGAATGATTACATTAATGGAATATGCAGAGGCTAGTTGTCCTTCCAGATCTTGATGAAAATCAGAGGAAGATCTAAGTCAACAGATGGGTTTAGCCTATGGGACAGCCATCTCTGGGAAAGAGAGGTTCTTCCATCACCCATGTGGAGAGATTTTGAGGAGTCTGGCAATAGATGCCAACATCATTTGTGGGGTCCCATGGACTCTGAGGGCCAATGGAGAAGAAAGCATTCACTTCTTGATGGAGCTGGTATCAGGTGGTGGTAGAAACAAGACTTCTCTCTCTAAACGAATCCCCAAGTGGGATGGAGTGGATTCTGCCTCATTATTAGTCTATTTTTCTCTGATTGTTGTTTCAGATGGTGAGGCCGGGGGGGAGTATGCATTCACTTAAAACTCCATACCAGAGACTGCAACCCTACAGGCAAGCATATCTTCCATTACCACATGTTTTCTACTGTACATGTGAAACCATCGCAATTCTTGTTTTGTCACCTGTTTATCCCCATCCTATGACCACAAATATACAGACACATCTTGTTTTATTGCACTTCACTTCATTGCATTTTGCAGGTACTGTGTTTTTTACAAGTTGAAGATTTGTGGCAACCCGGTATTAAGCAAGTCTATTGGAGCCATTTTCCCAATAGCATTATTTTTTAAATTGATGTATGTACATTGTTTTTAAAGACATAATGCTATTGAACCTTAATAGGCTACAGTATAGTGTAAACATAACTTTTATACACACTGGAAAACCAAAAAATTTGTGTGACTTGCTTTCTTGCGATATTGGATAGTTGCTTTATTGCAGTGGTCTGATACCTAACCCTCAATATGTCCAGGGTATGCCTGTATAATTCATTTTGCTTATCCATTTGCAAATGTTTAATAGCATTTCTTTCTGGTGAGTGAAGAATCCAGTGTTTGGGAGAGCAAGTGAGTTACTGATACATATCTACATTTTTATTTCATTGTAAACAACTTTCAGTGGCTCAAATTTAAAATGTAGAAATGAGTTGGTGAAAAAATTAGTATCTATCCCTCAGTTATTTTCTATCCCCAAGGACAGACTTACTTTTTAAAAGAAAATTAGAAAAATGTAGTGCCACAAGAGGGCGCTCCTGGAAACCTGGTCTAGTGGTAAAGCCAACCATTCATAAGAGGAAGTATCTCTGGGAGAATGGATTCTGGAGAGTAGGCGTGTTTCTTGAGCACTTGTAGTCTCACTGGGCACATGCACAGGATCCCACTTACGAAACCCAGAGACTCCTGAAGTAGGAACACACCCCCAATGCTGTGACAGCTCACGGGCTCAGAAAAGTTCAGATATTTATCCAGAGCCACTCAGGTAATAAGTAAATAAGATGAGATTCAGACCTAATGAGTAAATAAGATGTGGCACTGGCTCATGAGGGAGGGTTTATAACCTCAAGGACACTGGTCACCACTGAAACAATGCTGGTCACTGTGTGTCCTCGGAATCAGGGTCACAGCAACCTGCCCACCAGCCAGGTGTTTCCAGTTGGGTCAGGAAGTTTCACGAAGTTCCTGAATGTGTGAGAATAGCCCCCACCCTGACCATCACAGGGTCTTTGTCCAGCAAGCCCCCTTGTTGTTGAGGAGAGACCTTGTTAATGGGAAAGGGGTACCTAGGGTCCCTGGTTTGACACCCATCCCCAGACTAGGGAGTCTTTTATTACAAATAAATAACTTGGCATTTTATTCTACATATCATCCTTAACATAATACTGTCAGCATGAGTGTATCACCAAGAGTCTGAATGTTATTGAAATATTGTTGCACATGATGCAACCGACAAGGGATTAATTTCCAAAATATACAAACAGCTCATACAGCTCAATATCAAAAAAACAAACAACCCAATCAAACAAATGGGCAGAGGATCTAAATAGACATTTCTCCAAAGAAGACATCCAAGTGGCCAAACAGGTACATGAAAAAAATTAGCGGTGCTCAACACCGCTAATTATTAGAGAAATGCATATCAAAACTACAATGAGGTATCACCTCACTCTGGCCAGAATGGCCATCATCAAAAAGTCTACAAATAATAAATGCTGGAGAGGGTGTGGAGATAAAGAAACCCTCCTACACTGTAGGTGGGAATGTAAATTGGTGCAGCCACTATGGAGAACAATATGGAGGTTCCTTTAAAAATTAAAAATAGAGCTACCATATGATCCTGCAATCCCACTCCTGGGTAAATATCCAGAGACAACTATAATTTGAAAAGATACATGCACCCCAATATTCACTGCAGCACTGTTTACAAAAGCCAAGACATAGAAGCAAACTAAATGTCCATCAACAGAGGAATGGATAAAGAAGATGTGGTATATATATACAGTGGAATACTACTCAGCTATAAAAAAGTATGAAATAATACCATTTGCAGCAACATGCACGGACCTGGAGATTATCATACTAAGTGAAGTAAGCCAGACAAAGACAAATATAATATTATATCACTTATATGTGGAATCTAAAAAAAAAAAAAGATACAAATGAACTATTTACAAAACAGAAATAGACCCACAGACATAGAAAACAAACTTATGGTTACCAAAGGGGAAAGGAGGGCAGGGATAAATTAGGAAGTTGGGATTAGCATATACACACTGCTATATATAAAATAGATAACCAACAAGGCACTACTGTATAACACAGGGAACTATACACAATATTTTGTAATAACCTATAAGGGAAAAGAATCTGAAAAAGAACATATATATCTATCTGATTCACTGTGCTGTACACCTGAAACTAACACAAAATTGTAAATCAACTATACTTCAATAAAAAATTATATATATATAGAAAATAAAGAAATATTCTAAAAATTTAAAGTCTGGGGGCATGAAGTACTGAGGATAAGACTGTGGACTTTGAGATTTCCCCCTTAAGAGGTGAGGATCTTTAGAGAAATTAGGCAACATCCCTGAAAACAGAGTTGAGAAAATGTGGTTGGGGAACCACCAAGGAGTTATAAGAGGCAGTGAGATGATATTTATTAGGATCTGGGAAGGGGGGCAGGAAGAGGGGTCAAGAGCAAGGAGAAGGGCAACAAACACTTATAAGTGTTTATCTAATGACACAGAAATCATTATGCCCATTTTACAGATGAGGAAACTGAGGCTTAAGAAGTTAAACAACTTGCCGAAGGTCAAACAGCTAATATCTGGCAAAACTGTTACCTGAACCTGGTGCAAGTGCCCCATGTCTTTGCATAATAACAGGCAGCCTCTCAGAAACCGTGGTCTTGATTCTCACCGGACCCCCACCAACCCTTCCCTTCTCTAAGCAGTTTCTCTCAAATCCAGGAACAGCTGCATGCCTTTTGGGCAATTCTAAGCTCAGCTAGTTATTGATCATTTGTGATGTGACCAGGTCACAGGCTCTTGCCTCCCCCTCTTCTGATGCAGGCCCCAGGCCCTGTGAACAGGGGAGGCAAGGAGACCCCCCACTCTCAGGCTGGTGCAAGTGCCGGGTCAGCGCCTCAGAGTGGGTGTCCTGTTGACTCACCCTTGTTGCAGCCCTCCTAGGAGGACACTGGGGTGTCACAGATGCTCTTAAACAAGACAGGCAGCTCTCAGCTAAGCTGCACATGGCAGCCATGACTGGTTTCCACCCAGCAAATATTGACTGAGCACGCCAGTGCCTCAGCACAGCCAGGGCCCTCCTTTCCTTTCCAGTCACCATCTGCTGCGGTCACTGAGCCCCGAGGTGAGCAGCACGTGTGTGCCCTCCCTCCGCAGCCAACCCCACAGCCACTCTGCCCCATGTGGGCGCCCCACCTCTTCAGGACCTGGGCGGAGTCCATCACGGGTTGGGTCCAGAGACACAGTCTGTGTTCTCCATCTTGCTTCCAGTGCAGACACAGCTTATGCATGTTTTCTACTCAAAGTCTGTTATTTGCTCTCAGCAACAGTAAAGAGACAGATAAATAGCATCTTAAATTGTGCAGCGATTCCACTCTAGGAGAATCTACTCTCTTCACAAACTGAAGGCCTGGAGTGAGCTTGAGATGGAAGCTGTAAATCCATGGGTTCCCTTGGGTCCCTTGGTCCATCTCTCTGCTCCCACCCACCTTCGCCGGGGGCAGGGCTGTGTCAGGAACTGTTTAACAGGTGGCTCTTCAGGAGGAAGCATTTCCCTTTGTGGCCATGACAGCCCCTCCATTATAGGACACAATAGACATGATTGTGATGTGCTAGGATCTCTGATTGCCACAATTCCAGCAAACCAGCCTGGAGCCTGGTCTCCAGCATTTGCCAGTCCCTGTGGTGTGGATACTCCCTCCATGGCTCATTTCAAACCACCACCGCGATGACCCTGAGCACAGACTTCGGAAAAGACGCGTAAAACCAGCTCTCACAAGCCAGCTCCAGGTGTTTCCAGCACATCCCTGTCTGGGGGGGAATCTAACATTTCAATCTGCAGACACATTTTCATGTAGCCTTGCTCGGAAACACAGCCAACTGTCTACCAGGAGGAAAAGGCAGTCTCTTCCAAAGAAGGAGGACAACTTGCTGAGGGTGATATGCAGAGAGCACCTAAGTCATCTGGGGCAGATGGGGCAGGCTCCCAGGGGGCCATCTGAGCTGCATCTGGAAGCGTCATCGGGCATTGGATGGGAGGGAAGGGTCTTACCCCAGGGAGTGGGAGATGGTGTGAAGGCTGGAGGCTGATGGGGGTTCTTTCTTAGGCCCATAACGGATGGGTAGTGACCCCTAAAGTGGGGAGGTTTTCCCAGTTCCTGCTGGGGCTCTCCCTCCCTTCTGTGCTCCCAATGGGAGGGTCTCAAAAGTCAGTGGGTACCTTCTCAGGGGTCATGAGTGGGGATCTACCTCTTCCCTGTGGGGAGGTTGGTGTACCCTGAGCCCCTGGGGTGGGTAGAAGGTTGTGCTGGATGTTTTGCTCTGTCCAAACCCTGTTGGTTGCAAGAGAGAAGCTGAGAACTTGTCCGGCCAAGAACCACAAGGGAAACCAGTGACAAAGGAAGCCCAGCAGAAAGAGGCCGACTGATGTGGCTGGGGAGAGAGTCACCCACAAACTGAGGTTGGGCAGGAGCCATGCATGGGGGCTGGGCACAAGCTCAGGGTGGGGGCAGTCCCTCCACCAGGGGGACTTCTCCAGCTTTAAAAGGTAACATAGCTGGCGTGGCTGATGGGATGGTTAAGACTAAGGTGAAAAGACCCTGTGAAAGCTGGACCATGAGACTCCCTAGGAGGACAGTTCACTGCCCCAGGAAGAAGGGCAGGTCCACCAGCCTGCAGCTCACAGACAGTGAGGGTCCCCGGGCCCTGCTGGGAGACCAGCTGAGGCTTCCCAGGCCCGCAGCCTTTGCAGGTCTGGGTTGCGGCTGGGGGTGCACGCCTGCTTGTGACACGCTGAGTGCAGGGGGAGGCGGCTGTGGTTGACCAAAGGTCACCTTGGTCTCAGAGGCTGCTGAGATGCAGCCACAGGTCTTAGCATCAAAGATGGAGCCTCAGAGTGGTGAAGGGGTGCAGGAAAAAGGCTCCTGAATGGCCTCAGCATGACCCCGACAGCCGGACCCTCATCACATACAGGTCCTGGGTGTGCTCTTGACACGGGAAAATCTTTGGCTTTTGTGAGTGATGGATGTTCCCACCTTTGGGTCACTTCCTCACTGACTTCCACCTCCTCTGATCTCTGGTGGTCCTGCAGACTTCTCACACTCAGGCCCCCAGGCTGGGCTCCCCTTCCTGCCCTGAGTCTCTAAAGGCCCAGCACCTTCTCCACTGGACAGCTGGGTTCCTTCTTGCCTTCACCTCTCACACCCAGTCCTTTGCCAAGTGATTCTACCGCAGCCGTGTCTCTCTATCCTGTCATCTCTGCCCTCCATCACTGCCCTGACTTAGCCCCTCATCTCTTGCCTGGATTTTACAATGTCTCCTGTCTGGCCCTGTGCCTCCAGTGTCTCCCGATAGGCCACGCTGCCCTGATTAGTCCACTTAAAGCATCCTGTGATCCTGCCTCTCCCCTGTTCAAAGAGCTTCACTGATTTCCAGTTACCCACAGAATTTACTTCAGATGCCTCAGCCCGGCCTTTACCATCATCTATGGCCCTGCTACTCGGAGTGTGGTCCTCAGACCTGAGGCTTCGGCATCACCCAGGAGCTTGTACGAAATGCAGACTCTCAGCCCACCCAGAGCTACTGAGTCAGAACCTGCTATTGAACAAGATTGCCAAGTGAATCGTGTGCATGTTCAAGTTGGACAATGCTGCTTTATGGTCTGGTTCTTCTTTTTAATATATATGTAATCATGTATATATTATGTATATTATATGTATAGCATCAGTATATATATCATCAAGTCATACATATATATGGTTTTTAAAAACATACTGAGAAGTCTGTCTCCTGCTGGCCCCAATTCCTCTCCCCAGAGGCAACCACTTCTATTATTTCTGATTTTAGTTTTTCTGTGGTTATTTCTGTGTCTCTAGGTAATGCGTCTGATGGTATTTCTGGAGTTTTCAAACTGAAACATCACCTAATGACTTCCTGTTAATCTAACAGGAAGATTTAACTCACTGATTCCCCCTCCCTCCCCAACCTGCCTCCTGTTCCACCTGCCAGTAGTTGGAATTGATGCTCACGCTGTTGGCTTTCCTCATGTGTCTGGTGGATCCTTGATTTTCCTCTTATGTTTAAAAAGGAGCCAGGCAGCTCTGTGGGCAATCAGGTTCCACCTTAGGGTGGGGGCAGGGAGCTGACCTTTATGCTGGGGAACCCGTAAATGTCAGAATAAGGAGGCTTTCCTGAGGCCCCAGTATCCACACAAGGTGTCAAGTTTTCTCCAGGCCACTCATTCAGGGTTTTTGGGTTTTGTTTTTGTTTTAGAAGAGCCTTCCTGGCAGTGAGGCCCATAGCTGGTTTGCTGGAATTGTGGCAATCAGAGATCCTAGTACATCACAATCATGTCTATTGTGTCCTATAACGGAGGGGCTGTCATGGCCACAAAGGGAAGAACTGTATGGCCATCGCTTCTGACAAGTGCTTCGAGATCCAGGCCCAGATGGTGACCACGGAATTTCAGAAGATCTTTCCCACGGGCGACTCCCTGTACATCTGCCTGGCCAGTCTTGCCACCAATGTCCAGACAGCTGCCAGGTGCCTCAAGTTCTAGCTGAACCTGTATGAGCTGAAGGAAGGTCAGCAGATCAAGCCTTACACCCTCATGAGCATGGTGGCCAACCTCTTGTATGAGAGACGGTTTGGGCCCTACTACACTGAGCTGGTCATTGCCAGGTTAGACCCGAAGACCTCTAAGCCCTTCATTTTCTCTCTAGAACTTATCTGCTGCCCCACGGTGACAGATGACTTTGTGGTCAGTGGCACCTGCACTGAACAAATGTACGGGACATGTGAGTCTCTCTGGGAGCCCAACATGCATCAAAACCATCTCACAAGCCATGCTGCATGCTGTGGACAGGGAGGCAGTGACAGGCATGGGAGCCATTGTCCACATCACTGAGAAGGACAAAATCACCATGAGGGGCTTCGCTGGTGGCGCAGTGGTTGAGAATCTGCCTACCAATGCAGGGGACACGGGTTCGAGCCCTGGTCTGGGAAGATCCCACGTGCCGCGGAACAGCTGGGCCCATGAGCCACAATTACTGAGCCTGCGCATCTAGAGCCTGTGCTCCGCAACAAGAGAGACCGCGATAGTGAGAAGCCCGCGCATCGCGATGAAGAGTGGCCCCCGCTCGCCACAACTAGAAGAAAGCCCTCGCACAGAAACGGAGACCCAACACAGCCATAAATAAATTAATTAAAATTTTTTTTTTTTTAAATCACCGTGAGGACACTGAAGACCTAAATGGACTAACTGTTCCCAGAGTCCTTTTTTTTTTTAAATAAAAGATTTTCTTTCACTCCTGAAAAAAAAAAAAAAAAAAAAGAAGAGCCTTCCTTTGTTGACATCTGAGAAGGAAATGCCTGGCCCCTGGATGGTCATGCCTGGGCTGGGTGAGGGTTGGGAGTTGACTATTTCATGCCCAGACTGCCCAGCAGGTTCCCTGTTTCAGCCCTGTTCTCACCCCACCCCCTTCCCACCTGGCCGTCTGAGTTCAGAGGCCCTGCGGTCCCTCTGGGCAGATGGCTCCATCCTCCGCTGTGCCCCTAGGTGTGTGTTCCAGGTCATTGGTTCTCAAACTTGGCTGCACGTTGGGCTCACCTGGGTCATTAACGAAGTCCTGTCCCCTGGGCAAGACCCCAGAGATTCTGAGGTAATTGGTCTGGGGTCTGGCTCTGCCTTACTAGGCAGCCCTCTTCCTTTTCTCTCTGAGATTCCAGGCATCTCTGGTCTGCTGATTAGTTGCCTCCCTGTCTCTCTTTGATGTGATCGATACACTTAAACAAAATACATTTACTATAGTTTTAATGTTCCAGGGAAGGAGAGGAGACACATGCATTTACTTGGTTCATGAACATCTTGAACAAGAAGTGCAAAACCTAATTTCAGTCTACGTGTCCAACGTCATCTGCAGCCTCTCCTTTGCACTCTGTAATTTAGCAAATACAAACAAACTCCAAAATCATTCCCTTTCACCCATCTTCACGCTGCTCTTTCCCACATCTGTGACGTCACTCATGCTGCTCCCCTGGTAACGTCTAAGCTCAGAGACGAGCTGTGGATCAGCCTCTGCATCTCCTGATGTTCCCTCTCCTCTGAAACGGCTCCAACAGTTTCAAGCTCCTCATTCTCACACAGCCACAAGCAGAGGCAAGAGCCAGTGGGCAGCGAGGGGCACGAGTTTCTCCTCTCCCTCCTTCCTCTTGTCAGGTGGAAGTCATTCTCAGAAGCTCCCAGGAAACTGTTCTTGCCTATCATTGGCCAGAATAGGTCCACATGCCTGCCACCAGAGAGCAGGGGAATATCCCCACCTACATCCCTGATCCAGGTATCTCGTCTTGACAGCAGAAGCAGTCAGGGCTCTGTTAGTAAGAAGAGGGGAGGCTCTGGGGGAGGAAGTGGATGGTGTTGATCACAGTATTTTATTTCTCCATTCCTTCTGTGTCCTCTTTGGGGAACTAGTTATCTACATGTTTGATCCCCATTGTCAGTCCATTTTGCTCTAATTGCTTCCCTCTTGTCTTCTATGTTATTTTCTCATCGTGTTTCCGATGGAGTTTTCTGTAGTGTTGATTCTGTTCTTTGTATTTTAAGTTCTGCAAAAGAATTAATTTTCTCCTCAATTATTTTATTTGCTGCTCCATCCTCCAACCCCCTTCATATTCTGATATTTTAATTCATCTTTCACCTCTGATTTCATCAATCTTTTGCACACTGTTGTTTCTTTCCTTTATTTTGGAGGACCAAATATTTGGGTAAGTCTCTGTTAGTTGTTTTTTTTTTTCTGCTTTTTCATCTTTGATTGGAGTCTTTCTATTTGTTCTGCTATTTGCCTCAGCAAACCTGTGTATTTGGATTCCTTTTGACTTTGCTTTCTGTCAGGACCCTGAACTCTGAGCACATGAGTTAGAGAACTAGATGTGATGCCTTGTATTCTTTGCTTGGTCTCTCAACTGCCTGGGGAGGGCAGGAAGAGAGCATGGGCTCTGGGCAGTGGGAGCTGGAGAACCCTGTCTGCTCTACCTGCTCCAGTTCTGTGAAAACCACAGAGAAACAGTTTCCTCCGAGTGGGGTCTTCCTGTTCCATGAGGAGCGCCCTGTGGGATTCCATTCCCTTCCCCTCCACCCCTTCTGACTGGGCCGGCCATGTGGTGTGGCATCGTGTGGTTCATGAGCTTTCCGTCCCCTCACCCCTCCTGCCCCTTTGTCTGCTGCCTTTCCCATCTGGGTCCATTGTTCCTGGAATGGTGTTTCTCAAACTGGGGTGCTTTGTAGTCTCGGGGTCCTGCAGGTGCTCTGTTAGAATGTTTACATTTCATGCTTTGATTTCAATAATAATCTGACAGTTAATAATCTGGTAATTCATTCTGTGCATATTTGGATCCTACAGGCGCCCACCTTATAAGAAAGGCATTTTCAGGGCTGCGTTTGCTTTTGTGTTACAGCATCTTCACAGGGGGACCAGAGAACAGCACAGAGCATGGTCCTGATGGGCACCACCTGGTGCATGGTTTATGTGGAGGAGACAGGTGGGAGGACCGGCCCTCAGGCAGGACAGGGCAGAGTGACAATAACAACCTGTGCCTTTGATGCCGGCACCGCTGTGAGTGTGTTAAGTCAGTGACTCTGCCGACAGCTCTGTGAGGGAAGACCCTGACTACTGCCCTCTTACAGCTGAGGAGACGGAGGCACTGGGAGGTCAAGGCCCTGCTCAAGAGTCTGCAGCCGGTAAGTGGACTGAGGGTTTGACGTGGGCAGCTGGGCCCCAAAGCCTAATTTCTTACCCATTAAGCTGTAAGGCTCATGTACGTTCACCCAAAGGTTAATTCAGCTAAAAACAGTTTGCTTATACACTGATGTGTATAAAACTGATGCCTAATAAGAACCTGCAGTATAAAAAAACAAACAAAACAACTAATACTAAACTTTCATTGGGTTATTTGTATGGAAATATGTTAATATAAATGTTTCAGACATTACATGAAATTTCTAAAAATCTTATATTTGTATTTGTATGGAAATATGTATGGAAATATGTTAATATAAATGTTTCAGACATTAAAAAAAAAAACAGTTTGCTGAAAGACAGTTTAGAGAAAAATCCATTTTCTAAGTGGGTAAACTACTGAACAACCAATTTGCTGAATTTGATAAATTTATAAAATATTTATTTCTATCAATTCTTGATAAAATTTACAATGCTTTGAGTCAGATGGGTTACCAGAGCCTGTGAGGACTTTGGGGAGCAAAGCCCCCCGAGATCTGGCTTCAGACTGCCTCCCTGGCCTCAGGCCCCCTCCCTCTGCCTGTCAGTCTCCTCATCTCTCTGCCCCCCAGTCTCCCCTCTCAGGCCATCTTGTGAATGGACTTCTCTTTCTGTCTCCAGCAGGGAGCTGGGTAGAGAGACATGGAACATTGCTTTAGGTGCTCTTAAGAAGAAATAATGAAACCTGTCTACTAAAATGACAGAAATCTTCAAAAGCTGTTAAACCATTTATCCAAAATGAATTGCTTTAAACTTTATACATAGTTAAAAGAAAGAAGTTTCTGGTACATGGATAGATTTGATAATTTCGATGACTTGATCGATCATTCACTGAATTGGCATTTGGCAAATTGACTGCCTTCCGCCCCTCAGCACCTCTCAAACAGGCACGTCATGTTCAAAAGTTCCTGCCCTATAGCTGTCAGGGGCGTATCTGACTTGTAAGCAGAGGTATGGGATTCTATCTCTGTAGCACCAACTTATAAAAGTTTATTAGCAGTAATGTAGTAAATACCCACTATAGGTGCAAATACCCAATGAACAACTTTCTTGTATGATTCCAGTAATAAGTAGATCAGTATTTATTCAATGGAGATTTCAAGAACGGTGCAATGTTATTTTTTTTCAGGTCAATGAAGCAATTTACAGATGTATCAATTGTCACCTGGATGAGTTTTGGTTAAAATGAGCTTGACTATTTTGAATTAGTGAACAAAGACTTTAATCAAATGTTGTACAACAAATGTATATGAGGTAGCGTTCTTTGTTTTAAAGTTAAAAAGTAAATTAAACATATAACCTGATGTGAAGCTACAGGTTTTTCCTCCTAACCCCAGCATCAATGATTTAATTTTAGCAAAACAAAAACATCCATCTCATTACATTGGACTTGTGCTTGTCTTTTCTCCCTCAGACTCCCAGAAGAGGAATATATTCCAAGAGGGAGGAAGTATGAAGACTCTGGGGTCACCAGACCTCAGAGCATGTTCTACTCTCTGTTTGGGGTGTCCTTTCTTTTTAATTCTCACAACAGCCCTATGAAGTAGATACAATTATTATCTATACTATAGAAAGGCTACAAAAATTAAGTAAGCTGTCCAGGGTCACACAGCCAGTGTGTGGTGAAGCCCCCACTACAGTGTAAGTTCCTGGAGGGCAGGGGCTTATCTTATTTTTCACTGAGCCTTCCCCCCATCACCAGCACCTAGTAGGCACTCAGTCCAAGTGTGATGGTTGAATGCTGAGTTAGTGAGAAACTGAGAAGGAAGATACTGTTCAGAGGAGAACTCCATGTGAGCAAGCAGAGGTCAGGAGGGCATTGGTGGGATGGGGCAGCTGAACTGGTAATTGCACCTCTTTTTTTTTTTTAATTTTATTGGAGTATAGTTGATTTACAATGTGTTAGTTTCAGGTGTACAGCAAAGTCAATCAGTTATACATACACATATACCCACTCTTTTTTAGAGTCTTTTCCCATATAGGCCATTACAGAGTATTGAGTAGAGTTCCTTGTGCTATACAGTATGTCCTTATTAGTTATATATTTTATATATAGTGGTGTATATACGTCAATCCCAGCCTCCCAGTTTATCCTTCCCTCCCGTCCCCCGCAGTGGAAACCATAAGTTTGTTTTCTACATCTGTGACTCTATTTCTGTTTTGTAAATAAGTTCATTTGTACCATTTTTTTAGATGCCCCATATAAGCGATATCATATGACCTTTGTCTTTGTCTGACTGCACCTCCTTTTTAACATCAGTTGTTCCTGCTCTGTAGCCCTCAGGATAGTAGGGGATTTGGTATTTTATGACGCCAGGGCCTAAGCTCCTTCGTAAGGGTTCCCACCTCCATAACCTACCCAGTACAGTCCCTTTATGTAGCTGAGGTGATACTCTAGGCTGATAGGGGAAGGGTGGTAACTGGTCATAGCGACCACAGGCTCTCACACTGCTCAGAGGAGGGCTGAACTGTGGTTTATGTACTCAGAGGTGGTAGCCATCCTTTGAAAGCGCAAATCTGTTATGCAGCAAAAAACGGGCATCTATCAGCCTGGACGTGCTATGCAAGTCCTGCCCATCCAGGGTTGGGGCCAGAGTCAGGGGCATGGGAGAATTCCAGGGCTGGGGGCAGGGTGCCCTGAGTTCCTCAGTTCTTACTCCTCAAATCCTTCTCCTCCCCTACTTGGATTCTTATGTGTAATTCAGCCTCCCAGCCTCCTTGATGCTGAGAAAGTGTGCACACATGCCAGTCCCACATTTATGTTCTAGATGATGCATTAGTCTCCATATATTGGTCCAATTTCTGGACTTACAGGTTTGAAGACTATAATGAGTCTGTGACCATTCACTGAGGTGGGGACCTTTTGGCTGCATCACATAAACTGCCTTAAAATGTTCCCCACTTGCACTGTTATTCCCAAGTCCTCCCAGCCTTGCCCTCCCCTAGTCTCTGCTGGCCCATTTTCATCACCTTCCTAGCAGATCGCACTCACCCCTCCGTGGACAGATGTCCTCCAGGTGTAAGGCTGCGTTCTTCTCATCCACGGGGTTGCTGACCACACAGGTGAGGCGGCTGTTGAAGTGGCTGAGGGGCAGGCTCAGGCTCAGGTTCTGGGAGCTGCGGGCTGGCCCAAGTGTCCCCTCTGCTCCAGCTCCCTGGGGAGGCCCTGGCTCAGCCAGGTCACTGTCAGGTTCCCTGTGTTTCCTGGGGTCCCACACTCTAGACTGACATTGCACCAGCCTGATGTGTTAGATGATGAATGAATCTGGATCGTGGGGTGGGGGATGCGCTCTGGGGTGAGAGGGGACAAAAGAGGAACTGAGCTTCAGTGTTAGAGACTCATCTAAGTATTTCACCTCTCTCACCTATGTGATGCAGCTCTGGGAGGTTTCTAACTATAGACCTGGGGAAGGAACCTACTCTCCCTGGACAAAGAGGTTCTGACTCCCAGCCAACAGACAGATGGTTGAGTCCCTTCCATGCTTAGTCCAGATATTTAAACAATCATGATTTATATAAAAATTATATAATTTTACATATACATGAAAATTATATATGGCAATTATATAATGTATATAATATGACGTATATAATAACCACAACATGGGATGGGTTGAGAATATAGTGGAAATATTTGTTTAAGTTCTTGTTTTGTACAAAGGAAAAACATAATACCGATTATCTTTAAATGTTGAAGTAAAAATTGAAGTTTAGTAACCAGTAGGATAAAAATACAAGGTGGTATTACTTACAAACTACTAGAGAAGTTTGTGTCGAAGAAAACACTATTAATCTAACAAAAGGCAAGGAAGAAAAGAAGACACTATGGTAAATAGAAAACAATTTTTTTAAAGTCTATTAACTACCTACATGTAAAAACGGAAATATCTGAATGAATTGCATCCCCCTATTAAAAGGCCAAGATTCTCAGATTAGGTAAAGTCAGCTGTATGCTATTTACATGATCTAATGACACAGAAGGATTACAAGAAAGAGAAGGGAAAATATAGACTAGGAAAATTATCTGTTACAGTTCTTATCCTTAATTTGGGTGCCCATCTCAGGAAAATACAATTCTCCTAGTTAGCCTCTTAGTGCTTGGCAGAACCAAAATTTGGATAGTCAGCTAAATAAAGACCTTTTCTGTCTCTGGAGGGTTCTAAGGCTATTCCTCTACACACAGGTTCATGTGACAGAAAGAGGCAATATAATACTTATTTTACTAATTCATATGGGGGAGGGGTCACTGAGCCTTGAGGTGGACTTTGAACTGTTATGCAGAGAGGTTTTTGCACCTTCAGTTCTCAGTCACCTCAAGGGTGAGCTTTTGTTAAGAACTCAAGTAAAAAAGATTCTGCACGAGTCATTTGCAACAGGACTGAAAGCAGTTTCCTCTAAATTTCTGAAAATGAACATAAAATCCTTGAAGCCAAAGCTATTGGATGAATATGAAATTAAACAATCAATAGACCTTCATGAGCACAGTGAATGAGCCTGGCCTCACATGACATTTTGTTTATAAATTACAGAGTGTAGAAATGATACATGTTGGCTAAAATAATTAAAATCACCTTCACTGTGAAACAAGTTTCACCACATACAAAGTAAAGCACACTCTTTCCCTTTATTGTCTAGATATAAAACTCTCAATGCTGGGCTCATAAAAATCATAGGTTTAAATTTTGTTTTAGAGGAAATGTTCCATTCTCTCTTCAGATACAACTTTTAGGTTTGTAGAACAATTGAATTTATGCCAGTAGTTTGGAGCATCTATGTCTGTAGTAGAAAGACAGCACTGTTGTTTGAGCTCAGCATTTGCATTTGGGTCAATAAAATTGTTGGTGATTCCACTTAAGAAAAAAAAAAGATAGATTAGGAAAGTGTCAACAAAATGATTACAGGTGTGGCAATAGTGACTACAGGCCAAATAAAATTTAAGAATCTTGTGCCTTTGTATTATTTGTTTTCTAAGTCATATCTTTTTCCCCTCAATTCCTTCAATACAGCTTTCTTTCACGTTTGACTAATTTTTTTCTAGTGTACCATTTTGATTTTATTTAATTGCCTTTTCTATACATTTTTAGTTATTCTAGTGTTTGCCATGGGGAAAAAGTAAACATTCAAAATATTAACACCCTAAATTTATAATAGCATAGATTGGTAGATTTATAGCATCTTAGCTTCAATAGCATGCATTAATTCTGTTCCTGTCCAGTTCCATTAACGACTTTATTTTGTTATTGTCATGAGTTACAGCTCTATACACTGTGTGCTCATTAACATAGGTTTATAATTTTGTTTTATGCATTTTCTTATATATCACATAGGAAACAAAAAGAGGAGCTACATATCAAAAATACAATAACACTAGCTTCTATATTTAACAATACAGTTAAATATAGAAAAGATCACTTTTACTGGTGATCTTTATTTCCTCCTGTGGCTTCTAGTGTCCTTTTGTTTCAACCTGAAGGACTACCTATAGCATCTCTTGTAGGGCAGATCTACTAGCATTGAGTTCCCTCAACTTTTGTTTATCTGGGAATTTCTTAATTTCTCCTTCATTTTTGGATAGTATTGTAGATAATAGAATTCTTGTTTGACTATCATCTTACCTTCAGAACTTTAACTATATCATCCCACTATCTTTTGACCTACATGGTTTCTTATGACAAATGAGCTGCTCATCTTATTGAGGAGCCTTGTAAATATATGTATGTGACAAGTCAGTTCTTTCTTGCTGCTTTCAAGATTCTCTATTTGTCTCTGGTTTTCGATACTTTTATTATAACGTGTCTTGATGTAGGTCTCTGAGTTTATCCTATCTGGAGTTCTTTCAGCTTCTTGGATGTGTAGATGCATGTCTTTCATCACATTTGGGAAGTTCTTGGCTGTTGTTTCTTCAAATATTTGCCCTTTTCTCTCTCTTCTCCTTCTGGGGCTCCCAAATGCATATGTTGGTACACTTGATGATGTTCCACACGGCCCTTAGGCTCTGTTCATTATTTTTTTCATTCTTTTTTCTTTCTGCTCCACAGTTTGGGTAATTTCAATTGCCTTATCTTCAAGTTTGCTGATCCTTTCTTCCACCTGCTCAAATTATTGTTGAACCCCTCCAGCGAGTTTTTATTTCAGCCATTGTACTTTTCAACTACAGAATTTCTGTTTCCTTTCATTTTATAATTTTGATCCCTTTATTGATATTCCCTATTTTTCATACATAGTTCCCCTGGGTTCCCTTAGTTTTTTCATAGTTTCTTTCAGCTCTTTGAGGATATTTAAGACAGCTAATTTAAAGTTGTTGTTTAGTGAGTCCAGGGTCTGGGCTTCCTCAGGGATGTTTTCTGTCAATTTTTTTTTTTTCTGTGAACAGTCCCACTTTCCTAAGTCTTTGTATGCTTTGTAACATTTTTGAAAACTGGGTATTGTTAATGTTGTAATTGGGTAATTCTGGAAAGCAGATTCCACCCCTTCCCCAGGGATTGCCGTTGTTGCTTGATGAAAGCTGCAACTGTATGTTTGTTTAGTGAGTTTTCCAAACTATTTTTTCAAAGACCAAATTCCTTGTCATGTGTGGTCATTGAAGTCTCCATTCCATTATTTCTGTAGTCATCTGGTGACATGACAAAGATTTCCTTAAATGCATCCAATAAAAAAGCAGGGTGGAAAGGTGTTTTGTTTCTTTAAAGCCCGTCAATGGAAGTCACTAGGAAATCTGATTTGGCCTTGCAGGGGTTGAAACTATGGCCAGCTTTCTATGATACCACTCAGAAATCTACCAGACAGATTGAAAAATGCAACCAGGAGGACAGTTTCCTGTTGCCCACACTGGCACCAGCAAGTCTCACCAGGAATGTGTATCATGTCGTTATGGCTGCCTGTCATGGGATTTTGGAGTGGGAGATGGTAGCCACTAAAAAACACTAAAATTTACCAGCTTCTTTCTTTATCCCTCCCATGAATGCTGCAAGTGTTTGACTAGACTTCAGAGTTTTTAAAATAGCTATTCAGAGAGTTCTTGTCATTCAGACAGTTCTTGTCAGCTAAATAGATTTTTTCTGTATGTGTTTGGAAGGTCCAATTTCTGAGTTCCTACACTGCCATCTTTTGTGATACACTCCAAGTGCATGTCTTCTTAATTTAAAATATTCTATCCAGATTTGGTGAGTATGAGTTATTTTGTTATTGTCAAAAATCACAGCTTTGTACACTGTGTGCCCATTAACATAGGTCTATAATTCTCACTCTTTATTCCTTTTTCCTCTACCTTTTGAATATATTCTATCCACATGCAAAGAAAATGTACACATAATTGCCCTCCTTCTTTACACAAATGCTAACATACTATGTACTCTTTTTCTTGTGACTTCTTTTTGCCTTAATAATGTAGCTTAGCAATTATTTCATAATCTCACATAAAGAACTACCTTAATCTTTTGTATGGTTACATAGGATTCTACTGTATATCAATACCATACTGATCCTCTATTGTCTCCAATGAACATTTAAGTAATTTCCATATTTTTTTGCATTTTAATATCTTTCATAATTTCTGATTTTTTTGTATATTTAGCCAATTTTGCCATGAAGAAAAAATTTTTATTTTTATTTTGTTAAATATATCAAACTTTTCTGGTTTCAGAGGTTTTTGATTGTCCGTGTTTTTGTTTTTGTCATGGTTAAGCTTTTCCTACTCTTGGATATTAAAAATATCATTCTGTGATTTTTTTTAATTTTTTACATTAAAAATTTTTGTGTGTGTGGTGTATTTTTTATTGTGGAAAAATATATGTAACATAAAATTTGACATTTTACCCATTTTAGGTGTACAACTCAGTGACATCAAGTTTATTCACAATGTTGTGCAATCATCAGCACTATCTATTTCCATACACATTTAAATCATTCTTCTTTGTGAAATTTATTTTGGTATGAAGCATGTTGTGTGAATTCAATTTTTTTTCTTGATGGCTAGCCAATTATCTCAAAACAAATATTGTGTGTTTTCTTGGACTTTCTATGTCTATTCAAGTGTTGATACCATGCTACTTTAATCATTGTAGTTTCATGGTAAGTTTTAATTTCTTAGGACTAGTCTCCTGCTTATGCTTATTTTTTAGAATGTCTTTGAATGGTCTTGCCTCTTATATTTTCATATAAAAAAACCTGCTTGAAAATTATAAGACACTGATGAAAGAAATTAAAGATGATACAAATAGATGGAGAGATATACCATGTTCTTGGATTGGAAGAATCAGCATTGTGAAAATGACTATACTACCCAAAGCAATCTACAGATTCAATGCAATCCCTATCAAACTACCAATGGCATTTTTCACAGAACTAGAACAAAAAAATTCACAATTTGTATGGAAACACAAAAGACCCCAAATAGCCAAAGCAATCTTGAGAACGATAAATGGAGCTGGAGGAATCAGGCTCCCTGACTTCAGACTATACTACAAAGCTACAGTAATCAAGACAGTATGGTACTGGCACAAAAACAGACACATAGATCAATGGAACAGGATAGAAAGCCCAGAGATAAACCCATGGACAAATGGTCACCTTATCTTTGATAAAGTAGGCAAGCATATACAGTGGAGAAAAGACAGCCTCTTCAATAAGTGGTGCTGGGAAAACTGGACAGCTACATGTAAAAGTATGAAATTAGAACACTCCCTGACACCATACACAAAAATAAACTCAAAATGGATTAAAGACCTAAATGTAAGGCCAGGCACTATCAAACTCTTAGAGGAAAACATAGGCAGAACACTCTATGACATAAATCACAGCAAGACGTTTTTTGACCCAGCTCCTAGAGAAATGGAAATAAAAACAAAAATAAACAAATGGGACCTAATGAAACTTCAAAGCTTTTGCACAGCAAAGGAAACCATAAACAAGACCAAAAGACAACCCTCAGAATGGGAGAAAATATTTGCAAATGAAGCAACTGACAAAGGATTAATCTCTAAGATTTACAAGCAGCTCACGCAGCTCAATAACAGAAAAACAAACAACCCAATCCAAAAATGGGCAGAAGACCTAAATAGACATTTCTCCAAAGAAGATATACAGATTGCCAACAAAAACATGAAAGAATGTTCAACATCATTAATCATTAGAGAAATGCAAATCAAAACTACAATGAGATATCATCTCACACCGGTCAGAATGGCCATCATTAAAAAATCTAGAAACAATAAATGCTGGAGAGGGTGTGGAGAAAAGGGAACCCTCTTGCACTGTTGGTGGGAATGTAAATTGATACAGCCACTATGGAGAACAGTATGGAGGTTCCTTAAAAAACTACAAATAGAACTACCATATGACCCAGCAATCCCACTACTGGGCATATACCCTGAGAAAACCATAGGTCAAAAAGAGTCATGTACCACAATGTTCATTGCAGCTCTATTTACAATAGCGAGGACATGGAAGCAACCTAAGTGTCCATCATCAGATGAATGGATAAAGAAGATGTGGCACATATATACAATGGAATATTACTCAGCCATAAAAAGAAACAAAATTGAGTTATTTGTAGTGAGGTGGATGGAGTTAGAGTCTGTCATACAGAGTGAAATAAGTCAGAAAGAGAAAAACAAATACAGTATGCTAACACATATATATGGAATCTAAGGAAAAAAAAAAAAAAGTCAGGAAGAACCTAGTGGCAAGATGGGAATAAAGACACAGACCTACTAGAGAATGGACTTGAGGATATGGGGAGGGGGAAGGGTAAGATATGACAAAGTGAGAGAGTGGCATGGACATGTATACACTACCAAATGTAAAATAGATAGATAGCTAGTGGGAAGCAGCCGCATAGCACAGGGAGATCAGGTCTGTGCTTTGTGACCACCTAGAGGGGTGGGATAGGGAGGGTGGGAGGGAGGGAGATGCAAGAGGGAAGAGATATGGGAACATATGTATATGTATAACTGATTCACTTTGTTATAAAGCAGAAACTAACATACCATTGTAAAGCAATTATACTCCAATAAAGATGTTAAAAAAAAAAAAGACTAGCAGAAAAGATCTTCTACAACTAAAGATACAAGGAGGGAACCACAGTGAGATGGGTTGGAGGTGTGGATATGTGGTATAGTCAAGACCCACACCCCTGGGTGAGTGACCCATAAAAGGGAGGATAATGACAATTGCAGAGGTCCTCCCCAAGGAGCAAGTGGTTGGAGTGAAACTGAGCAGGACCCTGCAGGCCCTTCCTGGGAACAGACCCCCTGTGTTCCCTGTCTCTTGTTAGTAGAAAAGCTTTAGACTCCTAGGCCTTCCCTAAATTCCAAAGAACAAATGTAATCAGAAAAATAAGAAAATGCAGAAACAATGGAAAACAGTTATGCAAGACAAAATAATAATTTAGCCATAAACAAAGTCAAGGACATTCAGTTTCTCCTCAAGGGCTATAGATAATATTCTGAGTCACATCCTTGAGTTGTTTTGCAGATATTAAAACCCCCATTACGTGGAAGAAGTTAACTGCTGACCAGCAGCACCTATGCCCCAGACTGGTTAGAATCAGAAAGTTGATGATGTTGACTCCTGAGATACCACCTGTTACCTTACCACCAACGAATCAGAAGAATGTCCACTACCTGATCAGACACCCTGCAATGATCTCCCTAACCTTGCCATTAAAAACCCTTCTCCAAAATACATTGGGGAGTTTGGATCATTTGAGCATGAAGTGCCCATTCTCCTTGCTTGGCCCTGTGCTGGTTGCCTTGTAATAAGCACTGTATTTTCCTTCACTGCTTCTCAGTGTCAGTAGATTGGCTTTGCTGTGTGTTGGGCAAGTGGACCCAAGTTTGGTTTGGTAACAAGAGTCCCACTTCAGGCTACCCAGTCTGGGGGTCCTGCACCAGAAAGACAAGCCGATAACATTTGGCTTTGAAGGCCAGCAAGGCTCATTTTCAGGAGAGTCAGAGGGCTGTAGGAAACAGAGACTCCACTCTTAAAGGGTGCACACAAACTCTCACACACTCTGAGACCCAGGACAGGGTAGTAATTGAAAGGAGCCTGGGTTGGAACTACCTATTGAGCTTGGAGAGCCACTGGGAGAGGCAGGAGACAACTTGAGCTCACCCTGGGGACGTTGATGTTGGCAGAAGCCTTTTTGAGAGCTCATTCTTCCATGAGGATATTGGTGCTGGCAAACACCATTTTGGAACCCTCCCTCTAGCTTATTAGTGCAGGGACCCAGCACCACCTACAAACTTGTTGGCCCCAGTACCATCCTGGGATGCCTTAGACCAAGCAGCTAGCTGGGGGAAGAGGAGTTCACAGCCCTACCCACCAGCAGGCCAGCTGCCTTAGGACAGCTGTTCTCTGGAGGGCCCAGGACCTGAGCCTGCCAACCAGTGTGCTGGCACTAGCCCTGGGACCACCTTGTTCTTGGCCTTGTCTGGGCCGTGGCCCCTCCCACCAATAAAATGACACCAACTCTGGGACACCCAGAGCCCTTCAGCCAGAGATACTGAGACCTGGCTCTGCCCACCAGTGGCCAGCAAAGTCCAGGAACCCACTGTACCCCAACACCCAACACCAGTGGGCTGACGTCAGCTCTAGGAGCTCCAGGACCCTATAGCCAGAAACCTGGAATCAGGCTTTGCCTACCAGTAAGCCAGCACCAAACCCCCAACTCCCTTGGTTCCATCACTGCTTACCAGTGAACCAACACCAGCTCCAGGACCCACCGGCCCTGCAGCCAGAGATACCAGTAATCAAAGCAATATGGTATTGGCATAAAAACAGACACATAGATCAGTAGAACAGAATAGAGAGCCCAGAAATGAACCCACACTTACATGGGCAATTAATCTATGACAGAGGAGGCAAACTATACAATGGGGAAAAGACAGCCTTTTCAATAAATGATATTGGGAAAATTAGACAGCTACATGCAAAAGAATCAAACTGGACTACTTTCTCACACCAAATACAAAAATAAATTCAAATGGATTAAAGACTTAAATGTAAGACCTCAAAGCATAAAACTTCTAGAAGAACACATAGGCAGTATTGCAGTATTCTCTTTGACATCATTCTCAGTAATTTTTTTTGATATGTCTACTCAAGAAAGGGAAACAAAAAATAAACAAATGGGACTACATCAAACTAAAAATCTTTTACATAGCAAAGAAAACTATCAACAAAATGAAAAGGCCACCTATTGAATGGGAGAAGATGTTTGCAAATGATAATAACCAGTAAGGGGTTAATATCCAAAATAGAAAAAGAATTCATAGAACTCAACATCAGAAAACACACAAAAAAAACCCAATTAAAAATGGGCAGAGAGGGCTTCCCTCGTGGCGCAGTGGTTGAGAATCTGCCTGCCAATGCAGGGGACACGGGTTCGAGCCCTGGTCTGGGAAGATCCCACCTGCCGCGGAGCAACTGGGCCCGTGAGCCACAATTACTGAGCCTGCGCGTCTGGAGCCTGTGCTCCGCAACAAGAGAGGCCGCGATGGTGAGAGGCCCGCGCACCGCGATGAAGAGTGGTCCCCACTTGCCGCAACTAGAGAAAGCCCTCGCACAGAAACGAAGACTCAACACAGTCATAAATAAATAAATAAATAAATAAATGAACGTGAATTTCTTTAAAAAAAAAAAATGGGCAGAGAATCTGAATAGATGTTTTTCCAAAGAATACATGTAAATGGTCAACAAGCACAAGAAAAGATGCTCAACATCATTAACAATCAGGGAAATGCAAATTAAAATCACAATGAGATATCACCTCACACCTGTTAGAATAGCTATTATCAGTAAGACAAGAAATCAGTGTTGGTGAGGAAGTAGAGAATATGGAACTCTCGTGCACTGTTGTTGGGAATATAAATTGGTGCAGGCACTATGAAAAACTATATGAGATTCCCCAAAAAATTAAAAATAGAACTACCATACAATCCAGCAATTCCATTCCTGGGCATTTATCAGAAGAAAATGAAAACACTAATTCAAAAAAATATATGTACCTCTATGTTCAATGCAGCATTATTTATAGTAGTCAAAACATGGATACAACCTAAAGTGCCCATTAATAGATAAATGGATAAAGAAGATGTAGTATACATATACAATAGAATATTATTCAGACATGAAAAAGAATGAAACCTTCCCATTTGCTATAACGTGGATGGACCGGAGTGGTATTATGCTAAGTGAAAAAAGTCAGACAGAGAGATGCAGAAAACTATAAGACACTGATGAAAGAAATTAAAGATGATACAAATAGATGGAGAGATATACCATGTTCTTGGATTGGAAGAATCAACATTGTGAAAATGAGTATACTACCCAAAGCAATCTACAGATTCAATGCAATCCCTATCAAATTACCAATGGCATTTTTTACGGAGCTAGAACAAATCATCTTAAAATTTGTATGGAGACACGAAAGACCCCGAATAGCCAAAGCCGTCTTGAGGCAAAAAAATGGAGCTGGAGGAATCAGACTCCCTGACTTCAGACTATACTACAAAGCTACAGTAATCAAGACAATATGGTACTGGCACAAAAACAGAAACATAGATCAATGGAACAAGATAGAAAGCCCAGAGATTAACCCACGCACCTATGGTCAACTAATCTATGACAAAGGAGGCAAAGATATACAATGGAGAAAAGACAGTCTCTTCAATAAGTGGTGCTGGGAAAACTGGACAGCTACATGTAAAAGAATGAAATTAGAATACTCCCTAACACCATACACAAAAATAAACTCAAAATGGATTAGAGACCTAAATATAAGACTGGACACTATAAAACTCTTAGAGGAAAACATAGGAAGAACACTCTTTGACATAAATCACAGCAAGATCTTTTTTGATCCACCTCCTAGAGTAATGGAAATAAAAACAAAAATAAACAAGTGGGACCTAATGAAACTTCAAAGCTTTGCACAGCAAAGGAAACCATAAACAAGACAAAAAGACAACCCTCAGAATGGGAGAAAATATTTGCAAATGAATCAACTGACAAAGGATTAATCTCCAAAATATATAAACAGCTCATTCAGCTCAATATCAAAGAAACAAACACCCCAATCCAAAAATGGGCAGAAGACCTAAATAGACATTTCTCCAAAGAAGACATACAGACGGCCACGAAGCACATGAAAAGATGCTCAACATCACTAATTATTAGAGAAATGCAAATCAAAACTACAATGAGGTATCACCTCACTCCTGTTAGAATGGGCATCATCAGAAAATCTACAAACAACAAATGCTGGAGAGGGTGTGGAGAAAAGGGAACCCTCTTGCACTGTTGGTGGGAATGTAAATTGATACAGCCACTATGGAGAACAATATGGAGGTTCCTTAAAAAACTAAAAATAGAATTACCATATGACCCAGCAATCCCACTACTGGGCATATACCCAGAGAAAACCGTAATTCAAAAGGACACATGCACCCGAATGTTCATTGCAGCACTGTTTACAATAGCCAGGTCATAGAAGCAACCTAAATGCCGATCGACAGAATAATGGATAAAGAAGATGTGTTACATATATACAATGGAATATTACTCAGCCATAAAAAGGAACGAAATTGAGTCATTTGTTGAGACGTGGGTGGATCTAGAGACTGTCATACAGAGTGAAGTAAGTCAGAAAGAGAAAAACAAATATCGTATATTAATGCATGTATGTGGAACCTAGAAAAATGGTACAGATGAGCCAGTTTGCAGGGCAGAAGTTGAGACACAGATGTAGAGAATGGACATATGGACACCAAGGGGGGAAAACTGCGGTGAGGTGGGGATGGTGGTGTGCTGAATTGGGCGATTGGGATTGACATGTATACACTGATGTGTATAAAACTGATGACTAATAAGAACCTGCAGTATAAAAAAACAAACAAAACAACTAAAAAAAAAAAAAGTCAGACAGAGAAAGACAAATACTGTATGATTTCACTTATATGTGGAATCTAAAAAACATAAGAAATAACCAAAACAACTAAATAGAAACAGAATTGTAGATACAGAGTACAGTGGTTGCCAGAGGGGAGAGTGGTAGCAGGAGAGAAATAGATGAGGGAGATTAAAAGGTGCAAACTTCCAGTTAAAAACAAATGAGTCATGGGTATCAAATGTACAGTGGTCGATGTAGTCAATAATTATGTAATGTATTTGTTTGGTGACAGGTCATACCTAGATTATAGTGGTGATCATTTTGAAATGTTTAGAACTACTGAATCACTATGTTGTGTAACATGAACTAACATAGTGTTGTAGGGCAATTATACTTCAAAAACAAACAAACTTACAGAAAAAGAGATCAGCTTTCTGGTTGTCAGAGATGGGGTGTGGGGCTGGAGGAACTGGATGAAGGCAGTCAAAAGATTCACTCTCATTTATAAGGTAAACAAGTACTAGGGGTATAATGTACAAAATGGTAAATGCAATTAACACTGCTGCATATTGTATACAAAAGTTAAGAGAGCAAATCCTGAGTTCTCATCACAAGGAAAAAATCTTTTTTTTTATTTCTTTAATTTTGTATGTTTATGAGATAATGGATGTTCACTAAATGTAATAATTTCATGATGTATGTAAGTCATATCATTATGCTGTACACCTTAAACTTACACATTTCTATATGTCAATCATATCTCAATAAAATGGGAAGGAAAAAATAAATGTTTTGTAGAATTTATCTCTGAAGCTGTCTGGTCTTGGATTTTTGTTTGTTGGGAGTTTCTAAATAAAATTCTCAATTCAATTTCATTACTTGTAATTATTCTGTTCATACTTTCTATTTCTTTCTGATTCAGTCTTGGGATATTATATGTTTCAAGGAATTTATCCATTTCTTCTAGGTTTCTATTTTATTGGTGTATATTGTTCATAGTAAATTCTTATGATCTTTTGTATTTCTGTGATGTCAATTTTAACCTCTCATTCATTTCTTATTTTACTTATCTGGGCCCTTGGGTTTTTTTTTTTGGTTTTTTTTTTGATGCGTCTGGCTAAAGGTTTATCAATTTTGTTCATCTTTTCAATGAAATAACTCTGTTTCATTGATCTTTTCTATAGTTTTTAGGCTCTAGTTCATGTGTTTCTGCTCTGATTTTATGATTTCTTTCCTTTATTAAATTTGGATTTTGTTTATTCTTCTTTTTCTAGTTCTTTTAGGTGTAAGGTTAGGTTGTTTGGGATTTTTTTCTTGTTTCCCAAAGTAGGCTTGTATTATTATAAACTTCTCTCTTAGAACTACATTTACTGTGTTTCATAGATTTTGGATCATTGTTTTTATTTGACTCAGGTATTTTTTGATTTTCCCTTTGACTTCCTCAGTGACCCACTGGTTATTTAGTAGCATATTGTTCATCCCCCACATTTTTTGTGTTTTTTGCAGTTTTTTTTCTTATAGATGATTTCTAGTCTCATAGTGTTGTGTTCAGAAAGATACTTGATATGATTTCAATCTTTTTAAGTATATTGAGACTTGTTTGGGGGCCTAGCATGTGACCTATCCTGAAGAATGTTCCATGCGCACTTGAAAAGAATGTGTTATGCTGCTTTTCAAGGGTATATTCTATTAATATCTAATATGTCATTTATTTTCAGTGTTTCCTTATTGATTTTCTGTGTGGATGATCTGTCCATTGATGAAAGTGGATGTTAATGTCCCCTACTATAATTGTGTTACTGCCAATTCTCCCTATATATTTGTAATATTTGCTTTATGTATTTAAATATTCCTATGTTGGGTACATATATAGCATCTATATTTACAATTGTTATATCTTCTTGTTGCATTGATCTTCTTATCATTACATAATGTCCTTCCTTATCTCTTGTTACAGGCTTTGTTTTAAAGTCTATTTTGTCTGATATATATATTGTGTATTGCTACACAGCTTTATATGTCTGAATTTGTCCTTCAAAGGACAGTTTTGCTGGATAGTCAATATATGTTTGAAATTTTTTTTCTCTCAAACTTTGAATTTGTCATCCCAGGGCTTTCTGGCCTCCATGGTTTCTGAAAGCAGATGTTAATCTTTTTTTTTTCTTTCTTTTTTAACGTCTTTATTGGCGAATAATTGCTTTACAGAGGTGTGTTAGTTTCTGCTTTATAACAAAGTGAATCAGTTATACATATACATATTGGGGATTCTTTATGAGATGAATAACTTTATTTCTTTTCAAGATTCTCCATCTTGCTCTTTTAATAATCTAATTATATGACTAGATGTGGATATCTTTGAGTTTAACCTGGTTGAATTTCATTGACTGTGTAGTGTTTTTTTTTTTATAAACATTTTTTTTTATTTATTTATTTATTTATTTATTTATTTATTTATTTATTTATGGCTGTGTTGGGTCCTGGCCTCTGTGCGAGGGCTTTCTCCAGCTGCGGCAGGTGGGGGCCACTCTTCATCGTGGTGCGCAGGCCTCTCACCATTGCGGCCCCTCCCGTTGCGGAGCACAGGCTCCAGACGCGCATGCTCAGCAATTGTGGCTCACGGGCCCAGCCGCTCCGCGGCATGTGGGATCCTCCCCGACCAGGGCTCGAACCCGTGTCCCCTGCATTGGCAGGCAGATTCCCAACCACTGCGCCACCAGGGAAGCCCTGTGTAGTGTTTTTTAAAAAAAATAAATTTTAGGAAATGTACTGCCAATATTTTTTCACAATTTTTCCTCTTTCTCCTCTATTTCTAGAAATCCATTATGTGCATCTTGATATGATTGTTGGTGTCCTATAGGTCTCTGAATGTCTTTCTATTTTTTCTTCATTATTTTTTCTTTCTCTATTTCAGTTCGGATAATCTAAGTTGCATATCTTCAAGTTCACTGATTACTTTTATTTCTACTCATATCTGTTGTTGAGCTCCTCCAGTGAATTTTTCACTTCAGTTACTGGATTCTTCAACTCCAGAATTTCTACTTGGTTCTTTGTTATAATTTTTATATCTTTATTAATATTCTCTGTTTGGTGATTCATTGATCTTATATTTTTCTATAGTTCTTCACACATGATTTTCTTTCATTCTTTGAAGATATTTAAAGTAGCCAATTTTAAGTTTTTTCAGTAAATCCAATATTTATGCTTCTTCAGGGATATTGTATTTTTATCTTTGGGAATGTATCACATATTCTTGGTTCTCTGCATATCTTATAAGTTTTTGTTGAAAACTGGTCATTTAAAATAATATAATATGGCAACTCTGGAAATCAGATTCTCCCCCTTTCTAGGGCTTGTTGCTGTTGTTTGTTGTACTTTTTCTTGTTTGCTTAGTTACATTTCTGAAGTAATTCTGTTCATTCGCATTCTTTGTTGTGTTTGACTACTGAAGTTTCTGTTTGTTTAGCTTAGTAGTCAGCTAATGTTGGGTAGAGATTTTTTTTTTTTTTTTTTTGGTCGGGCTGCGTGGCTTGCGAAATCTTAGTTCCCCAACCAGGTATTGGACCCCAGCCCCCCTGCAGTGGAAGCTCGGAATCCTAACCACTGGACCACCAGGGAATTCCCAAGATTTTTTTTTTCAATGCCTGGACTCTTATCTTCTTTGCTGAGAATCTCTGTGTGCATATTGGTTTTATCTTCCATACTCATCCAGGCCTTTGACAACTGTGCCTTTAGGCTTCAATTTGTGCTTGCACAGAGGCCCAATGTTAGCCAGGGCCTTCTCAGGCCTCTTTGCAAATGCATACAGCCATATTCATATGCCTATATTTCTAGATTCCCAGAAATATATCAGAGCTTTTCAAAACCCCCTCATTCCCCAGCTCTCCCTTATAAGATTTTAATTAGTCTGTAGTTTGCATGAACTATTATTCAATACTGTAGGCAGCCCAAAATTAAACAATTGCCTGTAATTGCTTTTGTCAAACAGTAGGAGAATTCCATGTTAGGTCAAATACAGATTTTGTTGTAGTGGGGTCTTCAGAGGTACCACCAGATACGTCAAATCATGACAAATTTATTGGGAATGAGGCTTTGAAATGGCTTTCTCTTGTGGCTGCAAGGTTGCTGGTGTTCACCAAGAATACAGGCTATTGTTTTTCAGGTGTATTGTGCTGTTGGAGAGCAGAGACTTAAGTAGGGAAAGTTAAAACACCACAAACCTTCCTGTCCTTATTGTAATTCAGCTGTTTTTCTTGAATAAATGCCTGTCAGGTTACTGTGTGTGTCATAGTTACTTTCCAGAGTTCTGAAAAAGTTCTCTGAAAGGGAAGCCGCTTCTCTCACTGATTTTAGAAAGGAGAGAATTTTTGAAGGTTCTTACTCTGACATTTAATACCCTTCACATTTTAACATGCATGTTAAATTATTATGACTATAGTTGCTCAATATTTACCTACTTTTCCCTGAATGACTCATTGAAACCACCCATCATCCTCTTATTATTTTTTAAAATTTTAGTGCTGTTTATTTTTCATTAAAAATTTTAAATGTACTTTTTTTAACTGGCAAATTATTAGTTCTATTACAAAGGAAGAGGAGAGGAAGAGAGGAAGAATAGTTATGGCTAGTCTGCACCTGCTGCTGTCTGCTTCTCCCTCCAGCCCAGCTCTGGGTCTTCTCCACTGCTCTGCAGTAAACCATGCATGGCTGGCTTGGTGGCTCTAGTCTTTCATCCAAGAAGGGTGATCATGGAAAAGACCATAATTCAGATCCTCTCCCCCCAATTTTTCTTTACCTAAGCACCTAACACTCCTCCCAGGCCTGCAGTTTCTTCTCACATAAGGAAACAGTCAACTTCTATCTCCCCAGGCCTTTCACAGTCATGATTTAAGTTTCTCAGAAACTATATTCTCTTGAGCATGTCCATGGCTGGGCTGATGTGGAAGCTTGTAAGCATCTTGCCAGTTACTTAAAATACAACCTTGAGCAAGTTATTTAATCTCTTTGTACTTTCAAGATGATCCTTCATTAGATGCATGTAATGCTTAGGAAATATCATGTTTTAAGGATTTAATTAAGCATATATTGTAGATTAATTGAAAGAACACATAGAATAGATATTCAATAAATGTATTCTTCACATAACTAAGCACTCCACTGGGATATTTTGCTCTTTGGAATTCAAATAAAATAGATATGACCACCCCTGAAGTCCCTTGGACATCCAGAGAGTTCCCGACACTTTCTGTGCATTCTCGGGAGCTTACTTTCTCCTGGTCACCTCTGAGATCTCCTCTTCCTGGACTCTCCATATCACTGGACTCTACATTTCTCTCCTCTCTGACCTTCCTGACACACACATTATGGTGCTGTAGATCCAGGCCTGCCTTCCTTCAATTCCCCAAAGATTCCTGGCACCAAGTGTTTGTGTTTGGTAAACTCTTCCCAAAGTTTCTGCAGTTGGCATGTGTACTTGTTTATGTGTTATGCCTTAGCACAGGATGGTTGGTATGTTGAAAATGAGGTAGATTTTTTAAAAGTCTCAGCTGTTTTGCCAGCATGTAAAGTCTACTGTCTGGCTTTCTCCCAGTGTCCCTGGCCTGCACCACATTGCTGGTTCCCTCTCTCTAGGCTCCTCCTCCCCACTGCCCTTAAGCAAATGATCTTCAAAAACCAAACAGTTCTCACACAAAAATTGCTCACAAGAGGTGCAGGGACATGGGGAAGGGGGACATACCAGACTTGTTTCCCATCACCCTGAGGGTGGCCAGTGGATGAGCTGCCTGTATGTTGACTCCATACAGAAGTGTCTGACCACAGGACTCATTACCTTTTCAGGTAATTCCTCCATTACTAGATGGGGTTGGAGGGAATAAGCCAGTGCTAGATATTCTCTTGTCTGAGATGCTGCAGAGCACTTCAAGGGAGCACAGAATGGACTCACGTGAGTTGTTTGAGGCCACAGAGTGGAATGGGACAGTGGCTGTGATATTGGAAAAATTTTTTCTAGAGTTTGTTGTTTAGAGTCCAGACCCTACACTTGCTTCACTGTGTGACTTTTTGCAGGTCATGCAGCCACTCTTGGTCTCAGGTTTCACACCCATAAAATGGATTTAATACGCAGCACCCTGAATACCTTGAGTGCATGGTCGTGGGGCCAGTCTTGCGGATGCAGCATTGGGGTCTGGGCAGCTGAGGAGAAAGCCTCAGTGGGCAGGAGAAGGAGGCACGGACCAGTAGTTCGGTAGATGGTGCTGATTCTGTAGGGTGTGGGCCCGAGAGTTCTCTGGTGTTGTTGGGTATTCAGTCTGGTGAGAAGAGGCCAGAGCCTGAGCCTCAGTAGGTGGGAGTGAGTCTGAGGCAGCTGAGGCTGTGGCCAGGAGGGGTGTGTAGATATCTATCCCTGCCCCTCTGTGATAGCAGGAGCAGGCCTGGCAGTGGCTTAAAGGGAAATGGTGGGTGTGATGCAGACAAGAGTCTATCAGATACTGTGGGGGTCTGGCTTTGCCCTGTGTGTAGGGCAGATAACTGGTGCTAGTGGCAGCTAAGAAAGCCATAAGAGTGCAAGCAATTGATAAATGCCAATATTTGTACTTGGCATGTGGTGAGTTGACACTTTCCACAGTGGGCTTTATTTTTTTGCTAACAGCTTCTTACTTAGACAATGGACAGTTGAAGTTTACGGAAAATCAGAAAGGAAATATATCTCATTAAACGGTGTAAAGACAGAGGCCAATCGACCAGAGCAGGAGAGGTCTTGCCCACCTTGGCTGTGATAGTGTGACTTCTGTGTCCGACCATAGGCTGACATTGGTGAGCAAGGCTGCCTGGGCTGAGCTATTAACCAGGGGAAACTAGTAAAGGGATTACAATGGGTGTAGGGGTAAGGAGTTTGAGATCACCACACTAGCATGACCACAGGAACGGGGCCTCTCCAACATAGTACAGGCATATCATAGAGTGAGGTTGTTTATATATTTATTCTGCAATTGTTTATTGAGGTCCTACTGCAGGTTCTGGGGATAATATGAAACATCTGAATGGCTTATTCTAGACCTGTGAGCTGACATCCCAGAACTAACATACTAGCCCCACCCTTAGGGTGGGGAAGAGCCCAAGAGCTCTTAGGAGTGAAGCTTTTCCTCCCATCTTGCTCTTGCTTCTTAGATGTTTCCTTTGCAGCTGAACAGACTGGCAGGCAGCACTGATGGGGCCCTGCTCAGAAGACCCCAACTCTGCTGGGCCTCCTGGTCCCTGGGATTCACCAGCCTCCTCCTCAGTGAGTAGCCTGGCTCTCTGGGAGTGGGCAAGCCAAGATACAGGGTCTCCCTCTCTGTCTGATGTCTTAGGTTGTGTTGAGGCTGGGAACCCTGAGTGGAGGCAGCCTTGGCTAGAGTAAGGGATCCATTACTAGGGAGATGAGGTAGCTACTGCTGCCATAACAGGGAAGCCAGGAGAGTCTGGAGCCAGTTGGGGAGAGGGATGGAGAGAGATATAGAAGCCAGCTCCTGGGGGGCCGAGGGAGTGAGAACAAGTCTTCCCTGACCTGACAGCCTCTGCCACTGTCCTACAGAGAAAGGGGCGGACCTAGAACCCTGTGTCTGAGCTGAAGGAAACAACTCTAGTCTGGTTTTCTTGGGCAGGATGCAGGATACTGAATACAATAAAATTCTAATTTTGTAAAAGGAGGGGCAGCCTCCAAAATTTAAGTGTGTCTGTAGAGCCACATGTCATAAAAATATGGAGAAACCATGGAAGGAGCAGTAGACTGCTAAGTAGGTTCCAGGATGGGGTGAACTTGGGGAAGAGAGAAGGGAGGGTGAAGCAGAGAGGACTGGGGATTAAGGAAAACGGGAACTTAAAGAAAGACTGTCCTAAGGAAGGCTCTATACCTCCTTTATGACTTCATCAGAGATTATATGTTTACAATGAAATTAAATAAAAACTAGTAAGATAGGAACACCTAGGGAATTATGAATTCTGAAGAAAGCTTGGAAAGCTTTTATAGTTTTAATTTTTGGTTTTAGTATCCCAGCCAGTATATGAACTCGTAGGAGTTATATAAAGTTCAGTGGATTAGAGAACATTTGTAAACAGATGTCTTGAAATAACAATGAGCTTTGCATGGCATTACATCCCATTTAACTAGGTACCTCTGTGTCAACAGTAAAATGTAAGCTTCCTCTTCTCTTCAACTTTATTTAACTAGAGAGATATGTTAGAGTTTTTTTCTATAGTTCCTAGGGTTCAAAGATTACATGAGAAGGACAAACAGACAGACATGGAGAGAGAGAGAGAGAGACTTCTCTCTTTCTTCTTCTTCTTACTATATAGGCACTAATCTCTTCATGAGGACCCAAAATCGAGATGGCATAAAAGAACAGAAATTCATTGTTTCAGTTCTGGAGTCCAGAAGTCGAAAATCAAGGGGTCAGCAGGACTATGTTCTCTCTAAAACCTGGAGGGCTGTGTTACTCAACTTGGGCTGCCAAAACAAGATACCATAGACTGGGTGACTTAACAACAGAAATTTGTTTTCCCTTAGTTCTGGAGGCTAGAATCCAAACTCAAGTTTGGGGCCAATTCTGTTTCTGGTGAGAAAGGGATAGAGTGCTGTGTCATGGGGACCTGCTGGTCATGGAATTTGTGTCCTGACTTGTTTAGAGGGACCTGGTAGCACAGTCTCATCCAGCTCTTCTCAGTCGACCTTCTGTGGGCTATGTCGGGGAGTCCATCTTGCACCCCAGGGTGTGTGCTCTGCAGGACAATGTGTCATCTGCACCAGACCTCGTCCTGCACTAGGGTCTCAGAGGGGAGTGTGGTGTGGAAAGAAGGGACAGAAGAAGAGCTGTGAGGAGCCAGACAGGAGAAGGATGAGTGAATACCTTTTACTCTCGTGGACCACTGCCCCCACTGATATAGGTCATGAAGGCTTTTGGCTCGGGGCTAAAAGGTTGTTAAGCTCAGTGTGAAGGTCACAGTGCTGTGAGGGGAGCTGAAGGAACTGGGGTGAAGGCCTCACCCCGAGGAGATGCCTGATTAAATGAGTTGGTGATTAAATAAAAACAAAGAAATATCTGAAACACTTGTGCAGATGAACACTGTCACGAGCTATTCTCTGCTTCCAGTGAGAGCCAGGAATGGGTATAAGTACAGCAAGAGAAAAGCAGGCTTGAAATGAGAACTTACTGATTTGGAAAGAGGACTGGGTTCCCAGCAGGCAGAGGCCGACCCTGGAGAATCCTGACCTGCTGGAAGAAGGAAGTTGTTTTTCCTTTCAGGATAAAGTCATTCTGTGGCACTTTCCCTGGTCCTGTTCTGTCCTACCCTGGTCCCCAAAAGGACAGAGGGTATCAGGTCCTTGGAGCTTAAGCCTCAAGGGGGAAGATGGGCTCTGGAAGAGGTGGCCCTGAGGGGAATGTGCCCAGTGGCCACAGCTCTGCAGGAAAGTGACCAAGAAAGGCCTAATGCGGCCTCGTGGGGCCTGGCTAGGGAAGTGCTGTCTTGGTGGCAGGGACAGCAGAGCTCACTAAATGATCACGCTTCCCCTCATATTCTTGTCCCTGGCAGTTAGCCAGAGCCTTGTGACAAATGCTGGCCACAAAGCAAGAGCAGGGATCACACTAATTCTGGACAGATGCAGTGAAACCCCCTGTGTGATTCTCCTGTCTCCCCTCCCTGCTGCGGGGCTGGGAACCCGTGAGGACGCTGTGAGTTCCATGGGTGCAGCTACAAGGAGGTAGAACCTCCGCCCTGTGTGACAGGACCCCCTCCTCACTGTCTCATGGAACCTGTGCTGGGGGATATAAACTCCCCTTGTTCTAAGACCCTGAGGTATTGTAACTATTTGTTATGCAGCACAGCCTAGCCTGTCCTGCCAGCTACACTGCCTAGAAGGAGCAGGAAAGAGAGCAGCCTTCATATCTGTATTAGATATCTACTGCTGTGTAACCTGTCACCCCAAAACTTAGTGCCTTAAACACCACCAGGCATAGTCTCACAGTTTCTGTGGGTCAGGGCCCAGGGGTGAATCAGCTGGGCCCTCTGGCTCAGGGTGTCCCAGCCTGAAATCAAGGTCTTGGCTGGGGCTGCAGCAGCTCAGGGTCAGCTGGGCAGGATCTGCTTCCAAGCTTACTCATGTGATTGCTGATGGAGGCAGTTCCTGTGTCTGCTGGACTGAGGGTCTCTGTTCCTCCCTGGATGTTGGCCAGAGGCTCCCTCGGTTCCTTGTCATATGGGCCCCTCCTTAGGACAGCTGACAACATGGCAGCTGGGTTTCTCAGAGCGAGCAAGAGAGAGAGTGAAGGAGAGAGAGAGAGCAAGAGGGAAGTCACAGTCTCCTATAACCTAGTATCACTGAGTGACATTCATCAAGTTTGCTGTGGTTCATTCCTTAGAAGCCAGTCACTAGGTGCAGCCCACCCTCTAGGGGGGGGGCATTACACAAGGATGTGAACGTGAGGAGACACATAAGAAGCTCCCCCTACAGTTATGCATTTAATATATACCTGAAAATCTGATTTAGACACATGATCTCATATAATTCACACCATCATTATCAGGCAAGTAAGGAAAATGTAAGTTAGCAAGTTTAAGTAACCTGTTCGAGGTTATGCTTCCCCAGAACCAGGACGTGATCCCAGAATTACTTCAAATTCATTTTACTTATGTTCCAAAAATCAAGGGAGTATTTTGGATGGATGGATTTCATGAAAAAGATGGGTTCTGTTGTAACTTCTCCTTTATTCTTAACTGAAAAAACACTCACATTTCCTGTCTCTAATGTCCTAGGCGTCTGCAGCACTGGGGTCAAGAGTTCTGGGACACATGGTTCTGGAGTTCAGGATTCTGGAGCCCGTGTTCCTCTGCACAGAGTCCGAGGAGGTTCTGTATTGTTTCATGTGATCAGGAAGCAAGAAGCTAACCTGGAGGAGGTCACATGGGGCTTTGGCCCTGACTCAAACTACAGAGTCCTGCTGCGAGTCTGTGCTGGGGTAGACACTCCCACTTGGGTCAGCCTCCAGGACAAGTACCAGCAGAGGGTCCATGTGCCCAGCATCTTGTCCCTGAAGATTGAGAACCTGACCTCTGAGGACAGTGGACTGTACCGGGCTCGAGCCAGCTTCACTGGAGGAATAGAACTTAACCAAGTTTTCCCCCTCACTGTCTATGGTAAGTGACAGCACCTGACTCCATCCCATGGCTTACCTCCTGCTTTTGTCCTAGGAGTGTCACATAGGTCCCATTTTTCAGGATTACTTCCAGACACCAGCCTTCATATACTATTTTCTCCTTCAAAATTAGGGTAAGTAGTTTCACCACAAATGGTGAGCAGAGCTGAGATTCATACCAGGGATAATTTTGGGAGAGGAGAATGAAAATTTGAGGGAAATGTATTTGTCATAATAATTATTGTTCTTTATAGGACTTAGTTTACTTGATTTGTGTATTAGTTTTCTATTGCTGCTATAACAAATTACTATAAACTTAGTGGCTTAAAACACGAAAGTGTTATTTTACATTTCTGGAGGTCAGAAGTCAGACACAGGTCTCACTGGGCTAAAGTCAAGGTGTTGGCAGGGCTGTGTTCCTTCCTGGAGGTTCCAGAGGGAAAAACATTTTCTCTTCCCTCATACCTTCTAGTGGTTGCCTGAATTCTTTGGCTCATGGTCACATTTCTCCATCTTCAGAGCCAGCAATGGAGGGAATGAGTCCTTCTCACATTGCATCCCCCTGACCTCCTCCTCTTCTTCTTTCTTCTACTTTTAAGGACCCTTGTGATTACACTGGTCCCATCCAGATAATCTGGAATAATCTCCTTATTTGAAGGTCAGCTAATAAATATCCTTAATTCCATCTGTTACCTTAATTCCCCTTTGTCAGGTAACCTAACATATTCACAGGTTCTGGGGACTGGGATGTGGACACCTCTGGAGGGGGGCATTGTTCACCTACCACAATTTGGAAATCCAGATGTAGGTGGTCCTCCCTGCCCTCTCTCTTCTTACCAACCAGAGACAGCAACACTCACAAAGACTCCCCAAATCTAGCTCCCAAATCCTTGATAGATATAGGAGAAAATTTACATTGCAGTACTTCTTAAGAACCTCATTTAGTCAACTCTTTGTTTCCCTAAAATTCCTGTTGCATAGGGAAATATCTGCTATAAGAGAGTGACTTTGACAATTTTAGGTTCCCATGTGCTTTCTACCACAGACTTGTTAATCAGTGACTTCCTGTATGGACCTCTCAAGTTTAGTATCATGTTCTAACCATACTTGGAGTTGTCATTCCTGGTCACTACCACTGCATCTCTCGGAAATGTCTCTACTTTTTGCATTCCAGCACAGGCCAGAGGTCAATCCTCCACAAGGGCTGTGCAGCCCCAGGCATCCTCTGAGCAGGATAAACAGGGCAAGGCCCTGGAACAGGACAAGTCCTTCATTCCCAGGCTTCTTCTCCTTCTAAGAAACATCCCAACTTCTTATATATAATGGGTTCTAGAAGATGAGGTCTAGCATTTACTTTTTTTACGGAATAATTTTAAGGCTTGCTAATCTGGTGAGATCACATAGGGCTTACCTCAGTGGTTCCCTTCCTTATTGTCATTGCTACATATTTGGGTTTTGGGAAAATTGTGTGTCTTCTGGAAAATGTGTTTACCACCCTGAGAGGGAGGATGCCAGAGCTTCAATGAGATAATGGATAGGAAAACATGAACTGCAATGTTCTTCATTCATGTGAGACTCCATTCTTTTGCCCCTCCTGCCCCAGATCCTGTTTCCTTTCCCCAGATCCTGGTCCGCTCACCATTCATCACACCAGGCTGGTGCAGTGTCACTCTGGAGTGCAGGGCCTCAGGGGACACGAAGGACCTGAAGGTGACCTGGGAGAGCAAGGGCCTTCCCAGGGAACTGGAGTGGAGAGGGACACCGGGACCAGCCTCCAACTCCTGGACCCTGACTCTGAACCTGTCCCTGAGCCAGCCCAATGCCAGTGTCACCTGTGTGGTCAGCAACCAGGTGGACCAGAAAACTGCCACCTTAGACCTTGGGGAAGTCTGTGTCCATGGTGAGTGCCACCTGCCAGAGCGGAGGGGCATTCTCGGAGCTCAGGTGCACTGGGGTGAGGGTTCTGGGCTTTTCTCCCCACTATGTCATGAGGGTCACCTTCCACTGGGTCACCCCATACAAGAGCCTGGGAAGCACATCCAATTTGCTTCTGCTTTTAAATGTCTGTCACATCTACGGTCTCCTTTCCACCCCTTACCACGACTGGTCCATGCAGCAGACTTCCAGTACCTCTCCCCACACTCATTCATCATTCATTGTGTGTCTAGAGTGGTCTTTAGGAAAAGCAAATTGGATTGTGTCAATCGTCTGTGTCATCTGAGGGATTTGACCTCCACTGGCTCCCTGTAGGATTCAGGGCTCAGATGCTCCTCTGCCCAAGTTTCTTGCCTCACACACTTCATACTGAACTGTTTGCCTAGAGTCCCTGAACGTGTCCTGCTATTGCAAGCTTTTGAGCCTCTGGAAACACTGTTTACTCTACCATCAGCCCTCCCAAGTCAAGAGCCCCTCACTTTCTTACCTACTCCTGTTAACGGATGTCTCTCAGTTAAAGCCAGCTTCATGGGTGTGTGATCAATACAGTTACACAGGGCCCTTTGCTTAGTTACGGTCCTGCTTTTAATACATTTTGACCAAAAGGGACCTCAATCTCATTCTGCAGAGGGCCCTGCAGGTGCTGTAACCTTCCAGCTCAGGCATTACCTTTTATAAGGAGTGCTCCAGTGGCCACCCCATGCTAAGTAACAATGCTCTGTTTGTGGATTTGTCTCCTGTGTAACCTGGAACACCTTGGGGGCAGAGGCCGTGTCTTGTCTTCTTTGAATACATGTCCCAAGCAGAGCTTCTGGCAAAGTTGCTCACATTCAGTGTTCCATTGAATCATGAATGATCTGGTGTGCAGCTCGCCACTCTAACCCATCCTCCACTGGGGAGACCTGCTGGGGGGACCTGATGTGTCAGCATCACTTAAACCCCCTACTACCCTCCCCTCAGCCCCATCCTGGAGTCTCAGATGAAGTTCAACAGGCAGCATGACCCACAAGATCCTCAAGAAAGACACGCTTCTCCCTCTGATCCTCCTCGCCTGGCTCCTCCCTGCCCTGTCCCTCTCCTTCCTGCTGCAGTTGGGGTGATGGCAACCCCCGGGGCTGACGATTTGACACAGTCATTACCTCAACATGGCGCTCCTCCTTCCTGAAATGCTGTGCCCACCCTGAATATCTGGGAAACTCCTATTCCTCCCTCCAGATTCAGTTTATGCATCACCTCTTCTGCAAAACCCTCCCTGAAGACCTGTGTGCAAAGGTGTGTACTGCAGTCCCTCTGGCTAGCCGACTTTGATATTTTCTCAGTTCATTCATGAATGAACCTGCTGTACTCCTTCCTCTTCAGCTTCTAAACCAGGACGTCAGATTTCTCTTTCTATCTGTTCCCATCTGTTCCCTATCTGTTTCCATCCGTTCTCTCTCTATCTCCCCTTGGCAATGGGTATTTAAAATTCTGTCTTTCCTTAACCTTTCTTCACCCTCTCTGTGTGAGGGAAATAGGTTCACAGGGACAGGCCATTAATGGTCCCCTTGGAGGCGTCCTATGGGCCGTCGTGGTTGTGCTAGTCTTCCTGGGAACTGGACTGTACCTCTGGAAGACATCTAAGAAGAAAAAGAACATGGAGACTGGAAGAGGCAGGTTGCCCTTCTCCTTCCTCCTCAGATACCTCCTGTCTTCCACTGGAGCCTAGACTCCCTTTCTTCTTCATTTTGCTGCTCAGGGATTGCCCCTGCGGAGGGGCCGGTGGGTGTGAACATGGCATTGGGGTCATAACAGTGGAAGTGGGTACAGGTTTTTGAGACTGAGATTCAAGCTCCACTCTGTGTATGACTCAGGAACAGCATTGCAGAAGGACCACAGGGACCATGATGATGGCATCGACTGGGCAGAGCTGAGCCAAGAAATGTATCAAGAAGGCATGTACAAGGTGAGAGGGGGGAGCTGTGCCCAGCCTGGGCTGTCCTGGGTCCCTCTTTGCCTGCACTTGTGCTTGTCAAACCCAGTTACTGCTGTTTCTGGCCCCACTGCCTCTTTTATTCTTTCTGGACAATCAACAGGATTAACTAGGAAAATTTATACATGAGGCCAGTGTAGTGCTGGGTGCTTTGGGGAAATACGTAAACAGTGCATGTCAGCAGCATTGGTTCCATGTGGGTCCCTCTGGGTCTACTCTATACTTCATCTGCTTTAAGAATGTTTTGTCTTTCACTCCTAGGGTATCAGTGGGCAACATCTGAAAGAAGACTGGCCTCTTACCACTGTCTACTCTGCGATCCATAACACAGGCCAGGGCATGAAGATAATTTAATTGGAGGAAACAGGAGAATCTTGGGACATCCCCACTCTGATCCTGACATTCTTCATACACCTGCTTCTCTAATTTTGGTTCAGCTCCAGCTGCTCCTGGTCTCTTTTACTCTGACCCATGTGACCTCAGCTCAACAGGGGTGGAGCTGGACTTTCAGAGCCTATAATGAGTCAGGTTTTGTCCTGGGCACTTTACATATGTCCTGGGCATATTACCTCTTCCAATTCTTTCAAGGACCCTCTAGGGTAAGTATCATGTTCTTTATTTTACAGGACAGTAACCTTTGTCTCCAAGCTAGTTGGTGCCAGAGGAGAGCCTTAAATCCAACTGGGTGACCCCAGCTTTCATATCTTAACCTTTCTCTATATGGTCACTGAAGACCTTGGAATCTTGGAGTATTCAGATGGGAATATCCTTCATTTGTTCCTCTCCCAAGGACCTAGCCTCTGATGTTGGTGCCCTAATATGGACTGAGTTCATTTTTGATGGATCAGCTGATGGTTGAAAGAGAAATTACCCTTTAATTGGACAATGGGGACTTGGTATGTGGGAGACATGGAAAGAGGGAGCTTGCCCTCAGTGCAGAGGACACATTCTGAGAGGACATGCTTCTCACTTTTGGGTCTTATAAGAGTTCTTCCTCTCTTCACAAGGTGTGTCGTGGATTTCAGCATCCCTGTCTTCAAACCAGCTCCCCTTACATTGTTATTCAAAAGTCCACTCAATAGGCTTTACATAAGTTTTTCATTTAAACCTTCAGCAGTTCTGTGAGGCAGAAATTCCCACGGCACAAGTGGAAAAATAAAATTTACAGATGCTAAACACCACATTTAAGCTCCCCAAGTGATGTGCCTGATTTGGATCCACAGAGGATCATAATTTCACTCATTTTGACTCCTTTTTCTCCATCGTTCGAGACCCCCAACCAATCACCATCTTCCATTGGGTTATCCTTCAAAATGCTTTTTGTAGTCCATCCTCCTCTCATCCTTTCATTCCTATCTTCCACCTGCAGTGTCACCTTTTCTACATTTCCACCAGCAATATATGAGGATTTCTGCACATAACTCTTGTAAATTTTTCTATTGTAGCCCTCCTAGTGCGTGTGATGTAGTATCTCATTGCGGTTTTGAATTGCATTTCCCTAATGATTAATGAGGTTGAACATCTTTTCATGTGTATTGACCATTTGTATACCTTGTTTGAATTAATCCATTTCTCTCTCTGAGTATCTCTCATCATGCTTTGCTCCCACCACACCAATAGAACTGCTCTTGTTCAGGTCACCAGGAAACTTCATGTCATTATATCTAATAGACATTCTGTTTCATCTCCCTTGAATCTCTGCAACAATGGACCTGTCCGTGCTTGAATCACTGTATCACTTTGCACTCCACAATCACCATTCTTTCCCTCCTATACAGTGGTAGCTCCCTAGTTGCCTTGACTAGTTTCTTTCTCATCTCTCCAATCTCTAAATTCTGGAATCTCCCAGGGTTCAGACCCAGACCAAACAGATGACCTCTCTTCACTATCTATACTCATTATTTCCTGATGTTATGCCCATGCAATAATCTCCAAACCTGTGACTGTGTGAATTTACCTGGCAAGAATGTCTTCCAGATGTGATCAAGGTTAAGGCCCTTGAGATTGGGAGATTACCCCAGATTATGTAGGTGGGCCCATTTTAATTATGGGAGTCCACAAATGTGGAAGAAGAGGGAGCAAAGTGGGTCTGAGAGATATGACGTGAGAATTTGACATACTATTGCTGTCTTTGAAGATGGAGTAAGAGGGCCATAAGCCCAGGACATGTGCTGGTCTCTAGAAGCTAGGAAAGGCCTTAATTAACAACCAGATGAAAATGAGGACTTCAGTCTTACAACTGCCAAGAACTGAATTTGGACAAGAACAAGAACAAGCAGAAAATGGATTCTTCTGTTGAGACTCTAGAGAAGATCATAGCCCGAGGACACCTCAATTTAATGCCAATGAGACTCACACCAGACTTTTGATCTTCAGAACTGTGAGATAATAAATTTGTGTTAAGCGACTACATTTGCAGTGATTTCTTATGGCAGCAATAGAAAACCAATATAGTTATCGTACCATCTCATGGTTTTAAATACACTGACTGCTCCAAAATTTCTGGTCTGGATTGCTCCAATGGACTCCACATTGTAAATATCCAACCATTTACTTGACATCTCCACTTGGATGTATAATAGGCATCTCCAGCTTGATATGTCTATGTTTAAACTCCCTAATCATGTTCTCATACAGTTTTCCAGTCCCAGTAAATGTCACCTCCATACTTCCATTTGTTTTGGCCACATAATTGCTGCCATCCTTGATTTCATTCATTTTCTCATAACCCACATTCTATCAGCAAACAGTGTTATCTTTTCTATCTATCTATCTATCTAATCTATCATCTACTTATCTATCATCTGTCTATACTGATAATATAACTACCCTTACCACCTACCAGATCCAATATGACCACCAGTTTTCACCTGGACTATTTCAGTAGCCTCACAGTGAGTCTCTCTGTCTCTGTACCCCCTTAAGCTTATTCTCAAATAGCATTCAGAGTAGTCCTTTCAAATAATAAGTTACATCATATAGGCAGGGTGGGTTTAACAGCACATGTCAGATTGTCTTGGTATTATAAATAGATATTCACATATGTTTATGTGGGCCACAAGGGAATACAAAAGTTGACATGTGAAGTTGTTAACAGTGGTTATCTTCTGGGGTCTGTCTCTTTTTCTGTATCATCACATTTTCCATAAAACTTATCAGAAAAAAAGATCATCTATTTAAATTTTTGGGCATGGGAACAACATGACCAGAGCTGATATTTGGAATAATAAAGCCACATACATACCGAGAAGAAGTTTATCATTTTGAAAATATGGACTGAGCAGCAACATCTCACCTAAAAAAGAATTACTTTTGCATCTGTAGAGCACATTGCTCCTCCGTTACCTTACTTAGTTTCAGAGCACCCTGCTAGGAAGGCAGGACATTTCACAGATATGAAGAAACAGAGGCTTGGAGAGTAAAGCATTTTTGCCCAAAGTCATATAATGAGAAAGGGATACAGGATCTCAGTTTTAGAGAAGGAAAAGGGACTACAGTCTCTCAGCTACATCATTTCTACCACTGTTGCAAATTTTACAGAACAGGTCTCTGTTAGATGATGTTAATGGGTGATTTTTTATTCTCTTTTTTCCCTTCCTTTTAAAAATGTTAGATATTTTTAATTTGCAGTGGAAAGCACTCAAATTTAGTGTCAAAAAGATCTGAGTCTTGTTGTTAACTCTACATTTAAAAGCAGCTTGACTTTGAGTATATTGTATCCATAGCTATAAAAATAACTTGAATTGTGGAATCTTATTTTAGAAAATTATAAATAATAAATGTAACATACCTTCTGAAGTGTTCACAGTGGGCACTTAAAAAATGGTCACTATATTATTTCTTCCCTGAGCAAATGTTGCTTTGGTAAAGATGATCTTGGGGCTTCCCTGGTGGCGCAGTGGCTGAGAATCTGCCTGCCAATGCAGGGGACACGGGTTCGAGCCCTGGTCTGGGAAGATCCCACATGCCGCGGAGCAACTAGGCCCGTGAGCCACAACTACTGAGCCTGCACGTCTGGAGCCTGTGCTCTGCAACAAGAGAGGCCCTGATAGTGAGAGGCCCACGCACCGCAATGAAGAGTGGCCCCCACTCGCCGCAACTAGAGAAAGCCCTCGCACAGAAACGAAGACCCAACACAGCTAAAAATAAATAAATAAATAAATTTATTTTTAAAAAAAAGATCTTACTTAGAGACTACTCCAAATATACTTGTTAAAGGTTTATGTAATTTAAAACAATCAGTTTTCTTTTTCTTTTCTTAACATTAATGGAGCAATGTTTTAAAGATCATTGATAGCCTTTTTCTATTTGGTTGTCCGAATACACTGAATACATAGCCTTTACCTAGTAGGGTGAAGCCAAAACATGTGCCTTGAGAGGGTAGGATCTGATATAGAAGAAATGTGAAGAGGAAGAAAAGGGGATAATCAGCTTCTGGGAGGCAAAGTAGCAAAATAGGATATTGCAGCAAGCCAAAATGTTGGGGATGAGAGAGAGAGAGAGAGAGAGAACTGTGTTGGCCTGAGCTCATCATCATGCAATGGGGAAGGAAAGGAAGGGGCAGCAGCAAGAGTAGGAACCAGCTGAGGTGCACTCACCCCTGGAAGGTCTAGTCATGTCAGAACTGGGGAAGGCAGGCTGGGGAGGGGTGTAGAGTGGACAGGGTGTGTGGCCTTATATTTTTTCCTCGAGTTAAGCTTGCTCTAGTCTAGTATTGCCCTCTGTGCTCACAGGTCAGGTTTTCAATCCTCAGGACCTCATGCTGGGCCCATGGACCCTCTGCTTGTATTTTGTCCTGCAGGCTGACCCAGGTTGGAGAGTCTGCCCCTGTGGGGACTGGCAGCATGACTCCGTACCTGCCACACCTGCCCCCCCATCCCCTTCCTCAGTTTCCTCGTTTCCCTTGTCTGCTCCTTGAAACACAGGCTGAGGTCTATTTTTTCAGGCCTCTCCTTAGGGGTTGGGGCCTCCCACCTCATAACCTAGGAAAGAGAGACATTGAAGCAAAGGGAGCAAGCACCAGCTGGAAGGCGACACTGGATGGGCTGGAGTTAGCATCAGAGTCAGTTGGGGGCAGCACTGAGGAGCCAAGATCAGGAAGTTTCCAGGGATGAAGGGAAAACCTTCGCACTGGGCCAGCGCCCCCTGGTGGAGAGTGCTGCAGCGACAGCCACCCAGAGCTTAGTCTCCCTGCCCTGATGTTGTGGCCACCTGGGTGGTCTTTCCTGGACACGTGGAGAGAGTGGAGGGCACAGACCTGCACAGGACCCAGGCAAGGTCTGCATTAGCAAGAGTTGAGTTTGAGAAAGACTGTACAGGAACCATATTCTATCCCAGCATCCCTTGGGGAGTGCCCCCCATCCTGTCTACCTCATTTTCTCATCTGTCCAGCTAGTGGTGGGTTATCATACAGTCTTTGAGGCCCCTTCTGGCATGGGCATCCCGAGATTCCAGGTCAAGATAGAGCTGATCTGGCTCCTCGTTACCTGTCTGATCTCAGAATCTCCTTCCCCTCTTGCCTGCACTCACATCTGCTCCAGCCACGCTGGCCTCTTGTTCCTGGAACACACCAGGCATGGTCCCCCCTGAGGGCCATTACAAGGGTTGTCACCTCCACCAAGAAAGCTATTCCTTAAGATGTCCACTCCGTCACCTCCTCCCAGTCTTTTCTCAAAAGTCTTTCCTTTGATGAAGCCTGTTCTGACCTTCTGATGTAAAATTAAAACCACTCTCCCAGGTCTGGATCCTCCCTACCCTGCTTGTCCCAGAGCCCTTATCACCTTCTAACACACTATACCATTTCCTTATTTATCATGACTGTTGTGTAGTGTCTTCTCCTTCTAACAGCATAACAAAGGTAGAGGGTTTGTTGGATACATTCATGGATGTATCCTAAGCACCTGGAGCAGTGACTGGCACACAGTAGGAGCTCATTAATATTTGTGGAAGGAATGAGTATGCCACTGAGGAGGGTCTGGGCTGGGGGCAGACAGGTCTACCTCAACCAGCTCATGTTCAGTGCGGAGATGTGGTTGTGCTACTGACAATAAAATGGGGTTTCGTTGAAAGGAGGACACTGCTGATGAGCTACCACAGGCGGGGAGATGGAGAGGAAGGTGAGGGCTCGTGGGGAGAACAGAGCATAGCTTGGCTCCTGCACTCACTGCATCGCATATGTGACCATGGGATTCCACGTTCCTTCTTATTTTTTCAACCAAAGCCCTCCTGAGCCTCTGCTAAATTAGTGTCTGAATCATCACATGTTTTGGGAAATGCCAGCTTACAAGGTAAAGCTTAACTCTGAGCATGGCCTCCAGGACCTTCGTGGTCTCTTCCAGTGTCTCCAGACTAGTCTCAAACGTGTCCGACGTTTCACCCATTCCACGCAGTTCTCTATTTGCTCACAGTTCTTTCAGCTTCCCCCGCCCCCATCCCCCCCTCTCCACACTCCTTCCAGCTCAAACACCACTTTCCCCACCCTGCCTGTGTGTAGTGTCTACCCTCCATCACCGTGTGTGTCCCATCCAGCCCTGTGTCTCAGTTGTCTTGTTTTCTTTTGTCTGCGCCCCTCTGGACCTGCTCTTCTCAGGCAGATGTGAAGTCTGCTCACTGCATCCCCAGGGCCTGTCCCATGAGCTGCTTCAGGGGACACAGGATGCGTGGAGACAAACAGAAAGGATTCTCACAGCTCTGTGTCGGCAGCCTGGGGAAGGGACACCAGCTGCGCCCTCCGGTTACCCCCGCCCCTTTGGTATTTTTAGTATCTTCCTCTCCATGGACACCTCTCTGCCCTCAAAATGCTCTGGAGTCAGCATCCCAAGCATGACTGGATCTCCCCAATGGATTATATTCAAAGATATGAGTAAATAATTCACAAAATAGAAAATAAAACCAGCTAAGAAACATTTGAGAACATGTTGTAATTTACTTGTAGTCATAGAAATGCAAATTAAGCCGTGACATCCCATAGGGTCTGTAATGTGCATCAGGAAATGTAAAATATGTCATCTGCCTCATTACCCACATCCGCGATGAATCCTAACAGAAACCCCCAAATATTGGAAGTACTTTATGCTCCAAAGGTGTTCACAGAACTTTTTGTTAAAGACCTTCTTAGTTATGAAAAAACAATACAGAAAGAACATAACAATAAATGTATAGCTTAAGGAATTATTATAAGGAAACACCCAATATAAGCACCACGGGTCATGAGATGGCCCACCCCGGCACCCCAAGAGTCTCTGTGTGTCCCTTACAAATCACAAGGACACCCTCACCAGATATAATTACTTCGTTACTTTTCTCCATAATTTGACCACCTCTGTAGACATCCACAAACATGGTGATTTACTTTGCCTGTTTGGGGGGTTCACACAAGAGAAGATACAGAGTTTGTGTTCTCTCTCTCTGGCTTCTTTGACTCAGCATTACAGGAGCCTTTTTCTTGTGTCCCCTGGAGATAGGTGCATGCATTTCTGTAGACCAGGTAGTTAGGAGCTGAGTTGTAGGGATTATTTGGGGAAACGTATATAAGCTCCTAGCACAGTGCCCTGAACATGGTGGGCACTTAATACAGTTTCATTCTCTACCCCCCTCTATGACATGAGCCCTGCTCCATTTCTGAAGCAGGATTCTCTCTGCTTCCATCCCCAGTACTGAGCTGCTTCCCGTCCTGCTACTACCACTTCTTACCAGCACCCTGAATCTAGATTCTCTCCCCCTGACCACCAGGGACAGTGCAGTCTCAGCACCAGGGTTTTATTCTCTCTGTTCCACATAGAAAGAAGCCCCACTCCTGTGAGGGCTCCTTAGGATTTTCTTCCAGCAACAAGACAAAGCCAATCCCTCTGTCTCCCACCCCTCATTCTTCACTAAGACCCTTCATTGACAAGAAGGTGCTGATTCACATTGCAGAAGATGGATCTTTACATTACAAATGGGAATGATTTAATCTGTATTTCAGAGGAAGAGAATACTCAGGCTTTTGGGACATTTTTTCAAGGAAGTTGAGGCAAGAGAAAAAAATCTGGAAAGTGGAATGTGTAGGGGTGGGAGACAGGGATGGTGGGGAAGCAGGGAAGCTGCCTGGCTGGGGAGGGGCACTAGTGGGCAGGGTGGGGCCTGGAGAAACAGCCCTGGTGCCTTTGATTCTCTGTCCTTTAACAAAATCACCGTTGTGTCCCACTGCTCAGTTCCAGAGTCTTATGCCATTTTGCAAGGTGGGTCTTTTTTTTTTTTTTTTAAAGTGAGTGAGGGTTTTTTTGTTTTTTTGTTTTTTTTAATTAATTAATTTATTTATTTTTGGTTGTGTTAGGTCTTCGTTTCTGTGCGAGGGCTTTCTCCAGTTGCGGCAAGCGGGGGCCACTCTTCATCGCAGTGCGCGGGCCTCTCACTATAGCGACCTCTCTTGTTGCGGAGCACAGGCTCCAGACGTGCAGGCTCAGTAGTTGTGGCTCACGGGCCTAGTTGCTCCGCGGCATGTGGGATCCTCCCAGACCAGGGCTCAAACCCGTGTCCCCTGCATTGGCAGGCAGATTCTCAACCACTGAGCCACCAGGGAAGCCCCGGGTGGGTCTTTTTGTTATTGCCCCTACTGCGTATCAGGTCCCAGGAAGAATTCCTGAAAATTCATATGATTAAGGAACAGGCTTTATCAGGAAAACTTACCAAGAGAAGTTGGCAAAAATAGGAGAGGAAGTGACCCCGGCTCTCTCATCATCCCATGGAAATGAGTGGCTGGACCTCAGTGATTTGCTCGACACACAGATTGGGGCTGTGCTCCAGAGGAAGGTCCCTGCTCCTAGGTCATTCTCCCTTCTTACAAGGCAAGGGGTGGGAGCAGCCTTGACAGCAAGGGGACAGACATATCACTGACCTCAAGAGTACGGGTTAGGTGCCAGCAATTTATAGTAGTTTTCTGGGAGTGCAGGCAGCCCAGCGCCAGGGACTTGGGGGACGTGGGACATTTGTAAGCCCTCTGCCCCAGGGATAGAGCTAAGGACCTCATGGGATGTTGAGTGTGGGTGCAGACTCTCCCAGGAGGAGGAACCCCCAACACCAGTTGGGGTGGTGTCTAGGAAAACCGGAATGAGCCCCGGAATGTTCAGTTTTGTTTCTGGCTGAGAGGCCTGGGCGACAGGCAACCAGCGCTCACTGAATCCGTGGATGAAGTCCTGCGCTCAGGTTTGAGAGAAACACCAGGCTCTTAGCCCGCAATCTCTGTCCCCAGTCCTGAGCCTGCACTGGTCCTGGGTCTGGGCCGCGCTGGGGCAGGGGTGAAGCTGGTGCTCAAGGGGTTAGGTCAGGAGAAGTGGGCCGAGGCAGCCTTGGCTGTTAGGACCTCTGGGAGCTGGGTGGTTGGCAGGCCAAGGAGCAGAGTTCAAAGCAGGCAGGCGCCTCTGAGCACTGACGAGTCAGGAATTCCTTCGGGGGAAAGGTGAGCTTGGAGGCCAAGGGGCCTTTATCTTCAGTGATGCCTGTTACAGGAATTCTTTGGTGGTTTCAGGCGGAAGCTGCATCATCCTCACATCCAGGAAACATTTATTCGGCACCCGCGACCTGAAGGGCCTGCGGGAGGCCTGAGGACACAAGTGGAAAAGGCTGTCCTGGCCTCAGGGCTCCCTTTCCCATGGAGGCCACAGACCCCGCCTGCGGCCGGACCGGGGACACAGTCTTCTTGGTGGAAGGTATTGGTCTTGCTGCTCTCCTGCGTCTTCATCACGTGGATGTGGCTGTGACACTGGGCTCTGTCCACATTCCCTGGGTCCCGCTGGCCCTGCTCTCCTGGCCTCAGCCCCGGTCTGCTTGGCCCGGCTCTGTTGCCCTGCATGAGGGGCTTCTCCACACCCCTCCTCTTGGCTGGCGGAGTCTTGATCTGAGTGGTCAGTTCACCGGGAACTCACTGTGGCTGATTCAGCTCGTTACCCTTGCCTCGACTCCTGCTGTGAAAGTCCATCCTGTTAGCACCTGGCCACGTGACCCACCATCCCCCACATTCACATCAGCCCTCTGCACACTGAGTTGTATGGCTGGAAGGGGCCGTGGAGGGAGTCATTTCTCCCCTCCTCAGTCCCGTTTGCTTCCCTCCTCTACACTGAGACCCCCAACCTTACTTGAACCCCTGGAGATGTGTGAGGAGGGATCTGGGGAAAACCTAGGCAGGCAATAGGCTCACTTACTCCCCTTTTGTCCTTTCCCCCTCAGACTGTCATGCTCCTCGTAAACTTTGATGCATGAGAAGCTGATTTATTTCTCTTTTTAAATTAACTTTAAGTCCATTGCTTTGGTCATTTCTAACATCCCTAGAGCACAACATGTTGGACCAGTCTCCTCCAGTTTACACCTGCCTTGGCCTCTGTCAGGAACAGAGACCCTGGGCCACAGGATCCCCAAGGTACATCTCTTTCCATTCGTGCAGCTCCTTCCCCTCCTGGTTGGTGGCTGTGTGTGCTTCACCTGTTTCCTGCAGGTCATCTTGCATTCCTCCTCCAAGAGGCCTTCCTGCTTTATTTCAGTTTTCACATGATCTGTTTTGTTCTCCCTGATGAAAGAAAATGCTTCTTAAGAGCCTCTGTACTGTAGCACATACAACCTGCACTGAAATGATTTCTGCTTCTATCTCCCCCGCTAGAGTTTGGACTCCTCTAGTACAGTGACTTTGCCTCCTGTCTTTGTATCCCAGTGGTGCTGCACACAGTTGACACTTATTACATGTTTGTTGAATGTTGACCTGATGTTGGAAGACACCCTTTCAGGAAACCTCTAGGACAGTTTGATCTTCAGCCGCCAGGTGGCACTAACGCCCAGGCGCTACGGGTGGGCAGGGAAGGCGGATGCTTTGAGGGAGGCTTAGGTGCTGGTTGCAGGTGGTGCTGGTGGGTCATGGAGTCTTTTCCTTTTCTCCTCCAGACTGTCTTGGTCTTCTTAGAGTTTTATTACAAAGCGCCATAGACTAGATGGCTTAAACAACAGACATTTATTTTCTTATAATTCCAGAGCCTGTGAAGTCCAAGATCAAGGTGCTGGTTGATGCCCTTCCTGGTGAGGGCCCTCTTCCTGGCTTGCTGTCTCCTTGCTGTTTCCTTACACGGTGAAGGGGGAAAGCTTTGCTACCTCTTCCTCTTCTTATGAGGGCACTAATCTCTGCATTGTATCTCACGGCTTCTACCTGCATATTCGAATGTTTCTGGCAACACTGAACACATCCACTGCTGAAGGAATAGTACACTGCAGCCAGCATCTGCCCCTGGGTAAGTCAAAATGCTGACTATTAAAAGCACTTTAAAGAGCATCACGTACAAAAGCAGGGAATGACTGCACAGGTAGTTGCAAGCTGCTGTGTCACGTCAGCGCAGCTCCTTTATTCTGCAGAAACCTCAATTATTTGTCTCAGATTTTAAGAAAAGATTGCCTTAACGCTACAGGAGAGAAGCAAGGAAATAAACTGCTTTACAGGAGAAACCAGCACAGAGTTAAAGCCAAATTTTTCTTTCTTTTTTATTTATTGAAGTATAGTTGAATTATAATGTTATGTTAGTTTCAGGTGTACAACACAGTGATTTGATATTTTTATAGATTATACTCCAAACAAAGTTATTATAAGTATTGACTATATTCCCTGTGTTATACATTACATCCTTGTAACTTATTTATTTTATGCCTAGTAGTTTTGTGCCTTTTAATCCCCTTCCCCATTTTGTCCTTCTCCCTACCCCCTTCCCTCTTATAACCACTAGTCTGTTCTCTATGTCTGTGAGTCTGCTTCTGCTTTATTATATTTGTTCATTTGGGGTTTTTTTTTTTAGAGTGAACAGATGATATTTCAGATAGCCACTCTTCCAGATGAGTCAATTTCCTTGAAAATCCAATCCATATATGTTCATATGCTGTGCTGGCAGGAAGACTGACTGAAACGGCCAAAACCCAAGAGCTAATATTCTTTTGGCCAGAAGAATGGAATTATTATTTTCCTAGCTATCAATCTAAGCAAACAGAGTCATCTGTCAGGCAAAGCAAACACACACACCTTAATAACAGAAAGTGCAGTTGCCTTGACAGAATTTGGATTATACTACTAACCAGGGCTGTAAGATGTGTTTTGACCTAGTATATAATGGATGCTTTTGAGGCATTCCCTAATTAGCATTTACCTGCTTAAACTAATTGCTCATATTTCTTCTTCACTAGTTTATTAAACTTTGTTGGATATTCTGCACAAAACAGATGAATGTGGGCATTGCAGAACAACAAACACTGGTGTTTCCAGTTCGATACAGTGTTGACACGGTGACACATCAGTTTCAAAATTGGATATTCTTGATACTAGGTCCCAAACAGATTAAGACGAGGCTGAAACTCTATTAAAGGCTATTACAAAATCAGAGATTTCAATGAGATACAAGAATTCTAATACTGAGTTGACAATAGCCCAGTTTCTATCATTTGATTTGCTAAAGTCTACATGAAATAGAACTACTCTATATGTGACAGCCAACAGCTTCCATGTTCTTCAAGGAGGAGCTAGTGGACTTGGATTTGGATTCTCAACAGTGAGTAGTTATATTGGTCAGTGTTTCTCATCCTCCCTCAACCTTCCTCAAATGCCAAATATCTCTATGATTCACCAATACCTTTCTTGATTTAGCTATTAACCAGCAAACTCACTAACAGCCAAAAGGTTCCAGCTGCTCTGGATTCCCCCTTAGAGTAGTGTCAGCTCTCAGAAGCAACAAGTCTGGGGTAGGTCCTGCTTAAGAGGGGACAGACAAATCTTATCTCCATCTTTAGCTCCAAGGGACAAGGTAGGTTATCCAACTTGGCAAATCATGACACAAATACAAAATCCCTCTCACTATGGGAATTCCCTGGCTGTCCAGTGGTTAGGACTCAGCGCCATCACTGCTGTGGGCCCTGGTTCGATCCCTGGTTGGGGAACTAAGATCCCACAAGCTGTGTGATGTGGCCAAAAAAAAAAATCCCTCTCACTAAAGCTGTGTTTTCCTCATGCCGAACCACTAGATGAAAAGGGTCAAACTAAGCCAGTCACTTGCAAGAGGGGCAGGTAGATGGAGACTGTTGGAAATGTACAAAATTTTCCTTCTTCATTTAGTGCCAATGCAAAGCCATTCTAGGGACTGCAAAATGTGACTTCCCAAGTGTGCTCCAAATATGTCAATGGCTGGTGCACTGGGGCTTTCCTTCACTGTATACCTATAACTTTTACTAATGTGTTAGGTAAGGGGCTTTCCGTTCACAAATTCCACGGAGGGTCCTCCAGGTTCATGAAGGCCCTCATTTTCAGATAGCTAAATAATTCGAACGATGGAGGCCTTGTCATGCTGGCTAGTGATGGCTTCAGGAAGAGACAACAACTTGGCCAATTCACAGAACTCAAAATGTTCTTTTCCCTGGCGGGGGAGAGCTGCATCTTGGGATTTCTCCTTTCTCAACACTTGTAAATCAGAAAAATAAAATGTGGATCCATGGCCTTGTCTCCTCATGCACCACATGCTTTATTATAGGTGCAATTAAGTGTACACTATGGTTACATGACAATCCAGTAATTATCTTCACTAAAATTCACGACACCATTAATCATCTCAGTGGCAGCACTCCAATTTAACATCTTGGGGATTTCCTCCCCTTCTTCATCATTTATTTGCCAATATTTCCTTGTTATAAATATCCCCCTAGTGATTTTCCTTAGCAGTAACACCTGTGCTGTCTACTGTGTCTACCTTGCCTACAAATAAGAACAATTCTTTAAAAAGAAAGCCCTTGAAATAATTCCTACAGTTAGAAGGAAAGCCTTGCTATGGGGTGAATTCCTGGTCGTATTCAGTAAGTATTGGCTGTGCTGGAAGTGACCCAAGGGGCTCCTAAGCCAACCTTGTTAGGGTCTTGACATCTCTTTTTTATTATGCAAACTTTTGAGAATCTGATGATTTAGGAACCCCTTTCTAGAAAAATGCGTCCACCTAAAACAAGCAATAAAGAAAGAAATTATCTCAAAATGAGAAAGTTCTCTTAGAAATAGAGATAAGAACTCAAAGCAGGAATAAAAAATTACTGAAAGGCATTACCCAGGACAGATAACAAGGTCAACATCACCAGTGATGTCATGTCGACAGTGTGCACTCTTGAGATGATATAATAAGAAGGGCATGTTACCTCAGTTTTCTTCCTCCAAAAGCCTGTAACCACAGAAACATCACACAAATCCCAATGGAGGGCTTCCCTGGTGGCGCAGTGGTTGAGAATCTGCCTGCCAATGCAGGGGACACGGGTTCGAGCCCTGGTCTGGGAGGATCCCACATGCCACGGAGCAACTAGGCCCGTGAGCCACAACTACTGAGCCTGCGCATCTGGAGCCTGTGCCCCGCAACAAGAGAGGCCGCGATAGTGAGAGGCCCACGCACTGCGATGAAAAGTGGCCCCCGCTTGCCGGAACTGGAGAAAGCCCTAGCACAGAAACGAAGACCCAACATAGCCAAAAATAAATAAATAAATGAATAAAATAAATTAAAAAAAAAAAAATCCCAATGGAGGGACAATGTACAAAGTACTTGACCAATACTCCTTAAAACTGTCAACATCAAAAATTCTGAGACACTGTCACAGCTAAGGGAGTTGAAGGAGACATGACAACTAAATGTAATGTGCTGTCCTGGATGGGATCCTAGAACACAAAAAGGGCATAAGAGAAATACTAAGGATATCTGAATAATGTGTGGACCTACCAATAACAGTTCCTTGATTGTAACGGGTTACCATACTAATGTAAGATGTTAATGACAGGGGAAATGGTGTGTAGGGGATATGAGAACTTTATTATCTTCATTATTTTTCTGGAAATATAAAACCCTTCTAGAAAATGTCTATTAAAAATTAATAAAAGTTTTAAAACATAAAATTGAAAAAAAGCTTCCACAAAATGAAAGAAAAAGAAAAAGCAACTGGATCTGGAGGTGAGTGGGTGGGACACTGGGCAGCGGGGGTTTCATGCCCTTTGGCTCTTCCTGGGCAGAGATGGTCAGAGCTGGCAGGAACCAGCCTGTGGGATGGACCCACTCCATGTCCTCAGGTGTATTCAGCCTGGGGGAAGTTGAAAGCAAAACAAGGGAGACCTATGTGGCGATAAGTAACTTCCTTTGGGTCTCCTGACTCTTTCCTGGCTCCCCTGACTGACATGAGCTGTTTTCTCAAAATTGTTTCCCAAATACTGGCCTGTGCTAAAGGCAGCTGGGGGAAAATCCATGGGGCTGGGTCTGTGAGGCAGAAGGTGACCCTGAGACAGGTGCACAGATGCCAGGAACCCACATGGCCGCAGTGGCCTTCCTAGGTCCCCTTCCCATCCCCTCTCCAAGAAGAATCTGCCCCCGGACCTAGGTGCCGGGTAATCTGACTTCTGGTGGAGGGTGTGCATGGGCACGTATTGGGGGGCGGGGGCATTTTCTGGTCTCTTTTGCATCCTTAGATCTCTGATGAAGAGTGAGTTCCTCTAGGGCCTGACTCCACCAGGAGTCCTTCCTTCCACCCCTCCCCCCAGTTTACAGGCTGGGAGCTCTGGGGAAAGGCCCTCTGGGAGATAGGGGACTTTGACCCCAGACTCTCAAGCTTCCCCTTACTCCAGGTGGTCTCAGCAATACTGAAAACCCCTGCAGAAGACTTCACAGGAGCTTCAAGTGTAGAGGTGGAGGCCTGTTCAGGATTCCCTGGGCTGAGGGGCCCTGACAGATCACCAGAGGCCCTGACCCTGTGACTTCCTGCTTCTGCAAACTAGATGTTCCTTTTTCACTTTTGATTTAATTTAATGTAAAAAATTTTTATTGAGGTGTAATTGACATACATCATTATATTAGTTTCAAGTTTATAACATAATGATTCAATATTTGCATGTATTGAAAAATGATTAAGTCAATAAATCTAGTTAATATCTGTCACCATATATAGTTACAGAATTTTTTTTCTTGTAGTGAGAACTTTTAGATCTAGTCTCGGCATCTTTCAAATATGCAATACAGTATATTTAACTATAGTCTCCATGCTGTATATTACATCGTTAAAACTTATTTATTTTACAACTGGAAGTCTGTACCTTTTGATCTCCTTCCCCATTTCACCCACCTTCCTCCACCCCCCGCCTTTGGCAACCACCAACCTGTCTTCTGTATCTATGAGCTTGTTTGTTTGTTTTTTTAAGATTCCACATACAAGTGAGATCATACGGTACTGGTATTTCTCTGTCTGACTTACTTCACTTAGCATGATGCCTTCAAAGTCTATCCATTTTGTAGCAAATGGCAAGATTTCATTCTTTTTATGGCTGAATAATATTCCACTGTGTATGTATATATATCACATTTTCTTTATCCATTCATCCATTGGTGGGCACTTAGGTTTTAGGTTGTTTCCATTTCTTGGTTACTGTAAATAATGCTGAAATGAGCATGGGAGTGCATGTATATTTTTTCAAGTTAGTGTTTTCATTCTCTTCAAATAAATACCCCATAGTGGAATTGGTGAATCATATGGTGGTTCTATTTTTAATTTCTGAGGAACCTCCGTAGTGCCTGCAACAATTTACTTTCCCAAAAACAATGTACAAGGGTTCCGTTTTCTCCACATCCTTGTCAGCATTTGTTATTTCTCGTCTTTTTGATAATACGCATTCTAACGGATGTGAGGTGATATCTCGTAGCGGTTTTGACTCGTATTTCCCTGAGGTTGGTTATATTGAGCATGGTTTCATGTACTTGTTGCCCATCTGTATGTTTGGGAAAATGTCTATTCAGATCTTTTTCCCATTTTTAAATTGGATTGCTTGTGCTTTTACTGTTGAGTTGTATGAGTCCTTTACATAGTTTAGATCTTAACCCCTTTTCAGATATAAGATGTGAAAATATTTTCTCTCATTCAGTAAATTGCCTTTTCCTTTTGTTGATGATTTCCTTTACTGCACAGAAGCTTTTTAGTTTGACGTAGGCTCATTTGTTGCTTTTTGCATTTCTTGCTTTTGCTTTTGGAGTCACACTTAAAAAATCATTGTCAAAATCTAGGCGTTTTATGGTTTCAGAATTTACATTCAATTCTTTCATCTATTTTGAGTTAATTTTTGTGTATGGTATAAGATAGTGGTCCAGTTTCATTCTTTTTCTTTTTTAACTTTTTATTTTATATTGGAGTATAGTTGATTAACAGTGTTGTTTTAGTTTCATGAGTACAGCAAAGTGATTCAGTTATACATATACGTGTATCTAGTCTTTTTCAAATTATTTTCCCATTTAGGTTGTTACATAATATTTAGCAGAGTTCCCTGTGCTACACAGTAGGTCCTTGTTGGTTATCCATTTCAAATATAGCAGTGTGTACATGATAGTCCCTAACTATCCCTCCCCCGAACCCTTCCCCCCTGGTAACCATAAGTTCGTTCTGTAAGTCTGTGTATATATTTCTGTTTTGTAAATTTTAGTTCATTTGTATCATTTTTTTTTAGATTCTGCATATAAGCAATATCATACGATACTTGTCCTTCTCTATCTGACTTACTTCACTCAGTATGACAATCTCTAGGCCCATCCATGTGGCTGCAAATGGCGCTATTTCATTCTTTTTTATGGCTAAGCAACACCCCAGTGTTCACTGCAGCACTGCTTACAATAGCCAAGACATGCAAGCAACCTACATGTCCATCAACAGAGGAATGGATAAAGAAGATGTGGTACATATATACAAAGGAATATTACTCAGCCATTTCATTCTTTTGCATGTGGTTATCCAGTTTTCCCAACACCATTTATTGAAGAGACTGTTCTTTCCCCACTGGCTCCTTTGTCATAAATTAATTGACCATATATGTGTTGGTTTATTTCTGTGTTCTTTATTTTGTTCCATTGACCTACGTGGGGGTTTTTTTAGCATCTTTATTGGAGTGTAATTGCTTTACAATGTTGTGTTAGTTTCTGCTGTATAACAAAGTGAATCAGCTATATGTATACATATATCCCCATATCCCCTCCCTCTCGTATCTCCCTCCCACCCTCCTTATCCCACCCCTCTAGGTGATCACAAAGCACCTAGCTGATCTCCTGGTGCTAGGCAGCTGCTTCCCACTAGCTATCTATTTTACATTTAGTAGTGTATATATGTCAATGCTACTCTCTCACTTTGTCCCAGCTTACCCTTCCCCCTCTCTGTGTCTTCAGGTCCATTCTCTACATCTGCATCTTTATTCCTGTCCTGCCCCTAGGTTCATCAGAACCTTTTTTCTTAGATTCCATATATATGTGTTACCATATGGCATTTGTTTTTCTCTTTCTGACATACTTCACTCTGTATGACACACTCTAGGTCCATCCACCTCACTACAAATAACTCGATTTTGTTTCTTTTTATAACTGAGTAATATTCCATTGTATATATGTGCCACATCTTCTTTATCCATTCATCTGATGATGGACACTTAGGTTGCTTCCATGTCCTGGCTATTGTAAATAGAGCTGCAATGAACATTGCGGTACATGACTCTTTTTGAATTATGGCCTTCTCAAGGTATATGCCAGTAGTAGAATTTAGTTTTCAGACTTGAATTTCTGAGGATAACACTGCGGACTTTGAGACTGTCCTTCTGAGGGGTGGATGCTCTTGGGGTGAATTAGCACCCCTGAAACAGGTCTGGGAAGGTATAGCCATGGAGGAGCTCACCTTCGTTTTCCCACAGAACACGGCACCTTGGGCCCTAGGGGGCCAAGTGTCTATCAGAAGAGGAGGTGCTGGGTGAGGTCACGCTGCCCCTGAAGCCACCTCAGGGCTCAGACCACAGCAGATGGTGACCTGGACAGGAAATGAGAACCCTGGCTGTGCCGAGGCACTGGCGTGCTCAGAAAATATTTGCTGAGTGGAAACAAGTCATGGCTGCCATGTGCAGCTTAGCTAAAAGCTGCCTGTCTTGCTCAAGAGCATCTGTGACACCCCAGCGTCCTCACAGGAGGGCTGGGACCAGGGTGAGTCAACAGGACATCCACTTTGAGGCGCTGACCCGGCACTTGCACCAGCCTGAGAGTGGGGTCTCCTTGCCTCCCTGGTCACAGGGCCTGGGGCCTGCATCAGAAGAGGGGGACAAGAGCCAGTAAACTAGTCACGTCACAAATGACCAACAACTTGCTGAAGTGCTGTGGGAGCCCAGCGCAGAGAACACCTAAGTCATCTGGGGCAGATGGGGCAGGCTCCCAGGAGGCCATCTGAGCTGCATCTGGAAGGATCGGTGGGCATTTGACAGGCGGCGAGAGGGAAGGGTCTTACTCCAGGGAGTGGGAGCAGGTGTGCAGGCTGGAGGCTGATGGGGGTTCTTTCTTAGGCCCATAAAGGATGGGGAGTAACCCTTAAAATGGGGAGGTTTTTCCCAGTTATCTGTTCCTGCTGGGGCTCTCCCTCCCCTCTGTGCTCCCAATGGGAGGGTCTCAAATGTCTGTGGGCACCTTGTCAGGGACTGTGCGTGGGGATCTGCAGAGCCCACTCAGCTCCCTATGGGGTAGAGTAATGTGGTCTGAATGCCTGGGGTGGGTAGAAGAATGTGCTGTGTGTTGTGGTCTGTCCTCCCCTGCTGGACAGAAGAGAGAGGCTGGCAACCAGTCCAGCCAAGAATCGCTGGGGAAATCTAGTGAAAAAGGAGCCCAGCAGAAAGAAGCCGAAAGATGTGGCTGGGGTGAGAGTCACGGGCAAACAGGAGCCCTCCCAGGAGCTGGGAACAAGCTCAGGGTGAGAGCAGTCTCTCCACTGGGGTAGTGGGGGGGGGGGCGCTTCTCCAGGTTTAAAAGGTAATGTCGTTGGTGTGGCAGATGGGATGGATGTTAAGACTAAGATGAAAAGACCCTGTGAAAGCTGGACCATGAGACTCCCTAGGAGGACAGTGTTCACTGCCCCAGGAAGAAGGGCAGGTCCACCAGCCTGCAGCTCACAGACAGTGAGGGTCCCCGGGCCTTGCTGGGAGACCAGCTGAGGCTTCTCAGGCCAGCAGCCTTTGCAGGTCTGGCTGGACTGGAGGCACAGACCATTTGTGATGTACTGAGTGCAGGAGGAGGAGCTGTGGTTGGACAAAGGCCACCTTGATCTCAGAGGCTGCTGAGTTGCAGCCACAGGCCTTAGTTTTCCTGCCTGGAAAGGTGCTGGGGAGGAGAGAGGCTGCCCTGGGACAGGCCTGGCCTCCCCCTTTCATGTGGCTTCTCAAAGTCTGAAACCATCTTGTGTGGGAGATTCACTGCACTGAGAGGGACTTGGATCTGGAAAGACCATTGGTATGAAAGGACAGGGATCTGGTCCCAGGCCAGGCTCTACTACATATTGGGTTTATTCATTAACCTCTTTGGATCCTCAGTTTCTACATCTGTAAAATGGGAAGATAATTGTAATAATATCTATCTGTCTCTCATAGACGAAAATGCTTTGTGAATTTGAAAGAGGTAGACAGGTTGGGGGTGTTGATGATGATTTAGCTTTCCAGCTACACAAGGTGGCTGAGATGCTGACTTAAGAGATTTCCAAAAAGTCCCTGGTGTTCTGCCAGCATGGAATGTTTATTGTCTGGCTCTCTTCCGGTGTCCCTGGCCTGTAGCTGCATTGCTGTTTCCCTCTCTCTAGGCTCCTCCTCCCTCCCCAAATCCTGAGCAGATGGTTTACAGACCCAAACACAAGAGGACTAACACAAGAGGACTTATAGAACATAGGAGAACGAAAATATGAAGCTTGCTCCCCATCACTCTGAGAGGGACCAGTGGGTGAGCTGCCTGGATTTTGACCCCAGACAAGAAGTCTCTGACCACAGTCTCATTACCTTTTGCAGTAATTTCCCCATTACTAGAGGAGGTTGGAGGGAATAAGCCAGCGTTGGATATTCACTTGTCTGGGATTCAGCAGAGCAATTTAAGGAGCACAGAATAGACTCAGGTGACTTGCTTGAGGTCACACAGTGGGATGGGACAGTGGCTGTGATGTTGGGGTTTTTTTTTCTAGAGTTTGTTGTCAAGAGTCCAGACCCTACGCTTGATTCACCGTATGACCTTTTGCAGATTACACTGCCTCGCTTGGTCTCAGTTTTCACATCCGTAAAATGGGTTTAATACACAGTGCCATGACTACCTTGAGTGCATGGTCATGGGGCCAGTCATGCATGGGGCTCCTCAGCTTTGGGACAGCTGAGGGGGAAGTCTCAGTGGGGATGAGAAGGAGGCACTGCCCAGGAGTTAGGTAGATGGTGCTGCTCCCCTAGGGTGTGGGCCCAAGAGTTCTCCGATGTTGTGGGGTATTCAGTCTGGTGAGAAGAGGCGAGAGCCTGAGCCTCAGTAGGTGGGAGTGAGTCTGAGGCAGCTGAGGCTGTGGCCAGGAGGGGTGTGTAGATATCTATCCCTGCCCCTCTGTGATAGCAGGAGCAGGCCTGGCAGAGGTTTAAAGGGAAATGGTAGGAATGAAGCAGACAAGAGCCTATCAGATACCGTGGGGTCTGGCTTTGCCCTGTGTGTATGTAGGGAGAATAAGTAACACTAGGGGCAGCTGGAAAGCCATAAGGGTGCAAGCAATAAATGCCACTATTTGCATTTGTGATACGGGGAGTTGACACTTCCCCCAAAGAGCTTTGTTCTTTTGCTCATAGCTTCTTACTTAGGCAACTGACATTTGAAGTTTATGGAAAACCAAACTCATTAAACAGTGTAAAGACAGAGGAGACAGCACCCAAGGCAGCAGAGGCCCAGCCTACCCTGGCTGAAATAGCATGGCTTCTGTGCCCAACCATAGGCTGACACTGAAGAGCAAGCCATCTGGGCTGAGCCTAACCCCAGGGAAACAGGCAAGGGAATTATAGAGAGTGCCAGCGTGGGGAGTGTGAGATCAACAGGCTGGTGTGACCACGGGGATGGGGTATCTCCAATAGCAAAGTCGTTTATACATTTACTCTGCAATTGTTTATTGAGGTCCTACTGTAAGTGCTGGGGATCGTAATAGGAAACATCTGAGTGGCTTACTACAGGCTAGTGGGCTGGCAACCCAGAGCTAACATGCTAGCCCCGCCCTAGGGGTGGGGAAGAACCTAAGTGTCCCTTTGAGTGACGCTTCCCTTCTCTCCTGCCCCTCCTCCTATAGACCTTTCTTCCACAGCTGCACAGGCAGGCAGGCAGCCTGTGATGGGGCCCTGCTCAGAAGACCCCCATCTCTGCTGGGCCTCCCGGCTCCTGGGATTCACCAGCCTACTCCTCAGTGAGTGGCCCGGGCTCCTGGGAGGGAGGACCTTTGAGGGGAGCAGGGAGGCAATGTCCCCTTTCCACGTCTAAAGTCTTTGGTGAACAAAAAGACAAAACAGCTCTGTAATTATTTAGCAAATACAGTGCATTTGGTTTAGAGCCCTGGGGTGAACAGAAGAACAAAATGGCCTTTTGGTTGTGGCGAGCCTGGGACCCCTGTGCTCAGGCAGCCTTGGCTGCATTAAGGGAAACATTTCCAGGGAGGCGAGGCTGTTTCTGTGCAATAACAGAGAGACTGGGAGAGCATCGAGCTGCCTGGGAAGAGGGAGGGAGACAAAGAAACCCGCTCCTTGGCGTGGAAGGGCTAGGGAATGAAGCTCCCCTGGTCTGGACTCAGATGGGAACGCCTGGCAGCCTGTGCAGTTGTCCTGTGGGGGAGGGTGGCAGCCAGAACCCTGTGTCTGAGAGGGAGGAAGCAACTCTAGTCTGGGTTTCTTGAGCAAGATGTAAGATGTTGAATACAGTGAAATTCTGCTTTGGTAAAAAGGAACAGCAGCCTGTAAAACTTAAGGGTTTCTGTATACCCACGTGTAGAAAGAATATGGAGAAACTACAGAAGGAACAGTAGACTGGTAATGTGGGCTTCAGAAGGGAGTGAACTTGGGGAGAAGAGAAATGGAAGTAGAAACAATAGGGAGTTAAGTGAAAATGAACTGAAGACTGGACAACACCGTAATCACATACAGGACTTCCTGGGAGATTATATGATTATGTCTAAGGAAATTAAATAAAACCTAATGAGAAAATACTAATACCCAGTGAATTATGAATTCTGGAGAAAGTTGGAAAGCTTTTATTGTTTTAATTTTTTGTTTTAGTAACCCAGCCACTAAATAAACTTGCAGGAGTTATATGAAATTTAATGAATTAGAGACCTTTTATAAACAGATGTCTTGAAATAAGAATGAGCTTTGTGGGCTTCCCTGGTGGCACAGTGGTTAAGAATCTGCCTGCCAATGCAGGGGACACAGGTTCGAGTCCTGGTCTGGGAAGATCCTACATTCCGCGGAGCAACTAAGCCCGTGAGCCACAACTACGAGCCTGCGCTCTAAAGCCCGCGCGCCTAGAGCCCGTGCTCCGCAATAAGAAGCCACCGCAATGAGAAACCCGCGCACCGCAACAAAGACCCGATGCTGCCAAAAATAAATTAATTAAAAAAAAAAAAAAAAAAGAATGAGCTTTGTAAAACATGACCTCTTTTTTAACAAGTTAAATTTATGTCTACAGTAAAATGTAGGCCTTCTCTTCAATTTTACATAACTGGAAAATATGTTCTGTTATTTAGAGTTTTCTCCGTAGGCTCTGGGGTTGGAAGATTACATAAGAGAGAGAGAGAGAAAGAGAGAGGAGGGAAATGGACAAAGTTTTAAGTTGATTTGTAAGTGTTAAATTTTGTATTATTTACATAAACTTTTACTCTGTCTTGTTTGTAACCACACCCCCCGGCTTTATTTTCTTCTTCAGGATTAGATCTTTTGTAGATCACAGCTCTTGCTGCCTTCCTTCTCTTTCTACGTCTTCTTCCATCTTCCTCACAGCTGGGCTCACCATTCCCTTCTGGGTGGGTCCTCCCTGCAGCCTGAGGGCTGAGCCTCTTCTCTCCCTGGTTCCCTCCTTTCCAGCACATGGGGAGTCTGGTTAGGCTGCTGTCTAACCCTCAGCCGGCCAGAAGTCCCTGCCCTGCTAAACCCCTCTAAGTACTTGCTTCCCCTTTCCCAGGAGAGGAAAGCTGGAGAATGAGCCTCCAGGAACTGCTCTGATCCTGGTGATGAGAGAGCAGTGCTGGGAGGGGAGCTCCTGCGGAGGACAGGGACAGACAGGGTGGGGGAGGTGATGGGCAGCTCCTGCAGTGGAGAAGCACTGGGCTGGGAGACAGGAGCCCTGGCTCCAGGCGTGGCTCTGCCCTATGTGACCCAGGACAAGTTCACCTCCTGGGGCGCCTCCTTCTCTGTGACAGGAGGGGCCTGGGCAGATCCCCCCTAAGACCTGATCTGGAGGAGATGCCTGGTTAAGTGAGTTAGTGATTAAACAAAAACAAAGAAATATCTGAAATGCTTGTGCATATGAAAGCTGGCGCGAGCTATTCTCTGCTTCCAGTGAGAGCCAGGAATGGGAATAAGTACCGCAGGAGGGAGGCAGGCCTGAGATAATGAGAATTTATTGAATTGGAGAGAGGATTGGGACCTTGGAAGCCAGAGGCCAACCGAGGCAGATGGATCCTGACCTGGTGGAAGAAGCAGATTGATCATCTTTTCAGGATAAGACATTTTCCCTGGTCCTGTTCTGTCCTACCTTGGTCCCCAGGAAGGAAAGAGGGTATTAGGTCCCTGCGGTCTGTGTCTGAAGCGGGAGGGTGGGCTCAGGAGGAGGTGGCCCTGAGGGGAATGTGCCCAGTGGCCACAGCTCTGCAGGAAAATGACCAAGGAAGGCCTAATGCGGCCTCGTGGGGCCTGGCTAGGGAAGTGCTGTCTTGGTGGCAGGGACAGCAGAGCTCACTAAATGATCACGCTTCCCCTCATATTCTAGTCCCTGGCAGTTAGCCAGAGCCTTGTGACAAATGCTGGCCACAAAGCAAGAGCGGGGATCACGCTAATTCTGGACAGATGCAGTGAAACCCCCTGTGTGATTCTCCTGTCTCCCCTCCCTGCTGCGGGGCTGGGAACCCGTGAGGATGCTGTGAGTTCCATGGGTGCAGCTACAAGGAGGTAGAGCCTCCGCCCTGTGTGACAGGACCCCCTCCTCACTGTCTCATGGAACCTGTGGTGGGGGATATAAACTCCCCTTGTTCTAAGACCCTGAGGTATTGTAACTGTTTGTTATGCAGCACAGCCTAGCCTGTCCTGCCTACTACACTGCCTAGAAGGAGCAGGAAAGAGAGCAGCCTTCATATCTGTATTAGATATCTACTGCTGTGTAACCTGTCACCCCAAAACTTAGTGCCTTAAACACCACCAGGCATAGTCTCACAGTTTCTGTGGGTCAGGGCCCAGGGGTGAATCAGCTGGGTCCTCTGGCTCAGGGTGTCCCAGCCTGAAATCAAGGTCTTGGCTGGGGCTGCAGCAGCTCAGGGTCAGCTGGGCAGGATCTGCTTCCAAGCCTACTCATGTGATTGCTGATGGAGGCAGTTCCTGTGTCTGCTGGACTGAGGGTCCCTGTTCCTCCCTGGATGTTGGCCAGAGGCTCCCTCGGTTCCTCGTCATATGGGCCCCTCCTTAGGACAGCTGACAACATGGCAGCTGGGTTTCTCAGAGCGAGCAAGAGAGAGAGTGAAGGAGAGAGAGAGAGAGCAAGAGGGAAGTCACAGTCTCCTATAACCTAGTATCACTGAGTGACATTCATCAAGTCTGCTGTGGTCCATTCCTTAGAAGTCAGTCACTAGGTGCAGCCCACCCTCTAGGGGAGGGCATTACACAAGGATGTGAACATGAGGAGACACTTAAGAAGCTCCTCCTACAGTTATGCATTTGGTATTGACAGAAACTCTGCTAGGTGCTTTTTTTTTTTAAATAAATTTATTTATTTTATTTTTGTCTGTGTTGGGTCTTCGTTGCTGCTCGTGGACTTTCTCTAGTTGCAGCGAGCGGAGGCTACTCTTCGTTGCGGTGCGCAGGCTTCTCATTGCAGTGGCTTCTCTTGTTGCAGAGCACAGGCTCTAGGCGCACGGGCTTCAGTAGTTGTGGCACACGGACTCAGTAGTTGTGGCTTGCGGGCTCTAGAGCGCAGGCTCAGTAGTTGCAGCGCACGGGCTTAGTTGCTCCGCGGCGTGTGGGATCTTCCTGGACCAGGGCTCGAACCCATGTCACCTGCATTGGCAGGCAGATTCTTAACAACTGCGCCACCAGGGAAGCCCCTGCCAGGTGCTTTTGATCCATGATCTCATTCAGTTTATACTGTCATTATGAAGCAGGTGAGGAAATTGCAGGTTAGCAAGTTTAAGTAACCTGTTCAAGGTTACAATTCACTAGAGCCAGGACTTAATTCTAGAATTGCTTCAGATTCATTTTACTAGGCTTCCTCCTAAGAATCAAGGGAGTATATTGGATGAATTTCATTTAAAAGATGGGTTTTGTGGTTTTCTCCTTTATTGTTACTGAAAAAAAAAAATACATTTCCTGTTTCCAATGCCCTAGGCATCTGCTGCACTGGGGTCAAGAGTTCTGGGACACATGGTTCTGGAGTTCAGGATTCTGGAGCCCATGTTCATCTGCACAGGGTTCGAGGAGGTTCTGTATTGTTTCATGTGATCAGGAAGCAAGAAGCTAACCTGGAGGAGGTCACATGGGGCTTTGGCCCTGACTCAAACTACAGAGTCCTGCTGCGAGTCTATGCTGGGGTAGACACTCCCACTTGGGTCAGCCTCCAGGAGAAGTATCAGCAGAGGGTCCATGTGCCCAGCATCTTGTCCCTGAAGATCAAGAACCTGACCCCTGAGGACAGTGGACTGTACCGGGCTCGAGCCAGCTTCACTGGAGGAATAGAACTTAACCAAGTTTTCCCCCTCACTGTCTATGGTAAGTGACAGCACCTGACCCCATCCCATGGCTTACCTCCTTCTTTTGTGCTACAAGTTTCACATAGGTCCCATTTTTCAAGATTCCTTCCAGACACCAGCCTTCAGACTCTATTTTCTCCTCTGAAATTAGGGTAAGTGAGTTTACTGCAAATGGTGAGCAGAGCTGAGATTCACAGCAGGGATAAACCACTTCAGTATTTTGGGAGAGGAGAATGGAAATTTGGGGAAATGATATTGGCAAAACAATTATTGTACTTTATAGGTCTAGATTTACTTAATTTGTGTATTAGTTGTCTACTGCTGCTAGAACAAATTGCTATAATTTAGATGCTTAATAAAACACAAATTTATGATCTTACTGTGCTGTAGGTCAGAAGTCAGATACGGGTCTCACTGGGCCCATGTCGAGGTGCTGGCAGGACTGTGTTCCTTTCTAGAGTTTCCAGAAGGAGATTCATTTATTTGTCTTTTCCACCTTCTAGTGTTTGCTTACATTACTTGGCTCATGACCACCTTCCTCCACCTTCAAAGCAGGTAATAGTGAGACCAATTCTTCTCACATTCTTATCCCTCTGACCTCCTCCTCTTCTTCCTTCTTCCACGTTCAAGGACCCTTGTGATTACATTGGTCCCATCCAGGTAGTCAGAACAATCTCCTTATTTTAAAGTCAGCTGATTAGCAACCTTAATTCTACCTGTTACCTTAATTCCACTTTGCCATGTAACCTAACATATTCACAAGTTCTAAGGATCGACATGGACATATCTGGGGTCCATTATTCACCTACCACAATTCATAAGCCCACGTAGTTAATGCCTCCTCTCCTTTTACTCAGCACCACCCAAGGCCAGCCTCACTCACAGACTCCACAAATCCAGCTCTAGAAGCCTCAACAGATGTAGGAGAAAGGTTATACTGCAACACTTCCAAAGAACCTCACTTAGTCAACACTTTCTTTCCCTAAAGTCCCTGTCTGCATAAAGGCTGTTACAGCTTTAGGTCCCCATGTGATTTCTAAGACCAACTTATCAATATGTCACTTCTCAAGTTCAGCGGCATATTCTAACCAGACTCAGACTCATCATTCCCAGTTGCTACCACCGCATCTCCCGCAAATGTCTCCACTATTGCGAGCAGAGGGCCTTTCTCTGGGCTCCCAGTGCTGGCCAGATGTCCTCCTTCTCTACGGGCTATGCAAACCCAGGCATTATCTGAGCAGGAGAAGAGAGCAAGTCCTGATCTGGGACTAGCCTTTCTGTCCCAGACTTCTTCCCCTTCCAGAGGAAACCCCATTTTCTTAGAAATAACGGGCCTTGGGTAGGTGGGATCCAGGTTTTATTTTCTTGTTGGAGATTTTTAAGGCTTGCTCAATCTAGTGAAATAACATAGGACTTAACTCAGTGGCTCCCTTCTTTATTGTCACTTGCTATGTATTAAGTATTGGGCAAATTGTGTTTTACTTGTAAAATGCATTCACCATCATTAAAGGGAGGATGCCAGGATTTCAATGAGATACTGGATGAGAATGTGCAGACTGTATTGTTCTCCACTCATGTAAGGCTCCATTCTTTTGTCCCTCTTACCCTAGAGCCGGTGCCCCTTCCCCAGATCCTGTTCAAGTTACCGTCCATCACACCAAGCTGGTGCAATGTCACCCTGGAGTGCAGAGCCTCAGGGGCCACAGAGGACCTGAACGTGACCTGGCAGAACAAGGGCCTCCCCAGGGAGCTGGAGCAGAGAGTGACACCGGGACCAGCCTCCAACTCCTGGACCTTGCCTGTGAACCTGCCCCTGAGCCAGCCCAATGCCAGTCTCACCTGTGTGGTCAGCAACCAGGTGGACCAGAAAACTGCCACCTTAGACCTTGGGGAAGTCTGTGTCCATGGTGAGTGTACCTGCCAGAGGGGAGGGGCATTCTCGGAGCTCAGATGCACTGGGGTGAGGGTTCTGGGCTTTTCTCCCCACTATGTCATGAGGGTCACCTTCCATCGGGTCACCGCATACAGGAGTCTGGGAGGTACAGCAAACTCATCTCTGCTTTTCATTGTCACATCCATGACCGCCTCTCCACCCCACCCCCTTTTTTCCCCTAAGATACAAGGGTTTTGTTTTTGATGCAAATCTTGTCCACCCAGCTCCAGATGAGCAGCTCCCAGTCCCAGCTGGCCCTGGAGGGAAAGCAGGGGTGGGGTGGGGGAGGTGAGGAGAACTAGGGCTGCAGCCCGCAGAGGTGTTTCCTAGAGATGTATTCCCCTGAGGGCCCACACCTCCCCTGACCCATGCTCCCTGCTGCCTGCATCTGCCTGCCTGCCTGCCCGCCTGCTTGCTGCTTGCTGGGCATCTTCGTCCTTCCCATTTGCTGTAGTGCAGTGTCAGAGCTGGTCCAGGGCAATAGCTTTCCGGTACTTCTCCCACCTCATCCATTATCCATAGTGCATCCACTGGAATCTTTTGAAAAGAAATTGGATCTTGAAATTGGTCTGTGTCATCTGGAGGAGTATGACCCGCTGGATCCCTGTAGGATTCAGGGCTCAGATGCTCCTCTGCCCATGTTTCTTACCTCATACACTTCACACGGAATTGTTTGCTTGGAGCTCCTGAATGTGTTCTGCTATTATAAGCTTCTGAGCCACTGGAAATGCTGTTTCCTCTACCATCAGCCATCCCAAGTCAAGAGTCCTTCACTTCCTTGCTTATTCCTGTTCAACGATTTCCCTCAGGTCATGGGCATGTGACCAGCACAGTAACGCAGGACCCTGCGCTTGGTTATAATTCTGTTATTAATAAAGTTTGAACAAGGGTGTGTCAATCTCATGTGGCACAGGGCCCTGCAGGTGCTATAACTGTCCTGCCCTCAAGCATCATCCCCTTTAAGGAGCAGTCCGTAGCCACCCCACACGAAATAGCAATGCTGTTTATGGGTTTGTCTCCTCCATAGCCTGGAACACCTCGAGGGCAGAGGCCATGTCTTGTTCTCCTTTGAATTCATGTACCAAGCAAAGCTCCTGGCACTGTTTGCTCACAGTCAGGATTTCATTGAATGAATGAATGACCTGGTGTCCTGAGTGTAGTCTTGCCCCTCTAACCCATCCCCCATGAGCTGCTGGGAGGAACTGATGTGTCAGCATCACTTAAAATCCCGCGTTACCCTCCCCTCAGCCCCATCCTGGAGTCTCAGATAAAGTTCAATGCTCAGCATGACCCACAATACCCTCTGGAAAGAGACTCTTCCTCCCTCTGACCCTCCTCACCCGGCCCCTCCCTGTCCTGTCCTTCTCCTGCCTGCTGCAGTGGGATGATGGCAGCTCCCACGGCTGGCGATTTGACACAGTCATTTCTCACATGTGGTGCTCCTCCTTCTTGGAATTCAGTGCCCACGCTGAATATCTAGTTAACTCCTATTCCTCCCTCAAGACTCAGTTTACACATCACCTCCTCTGGGAGGCCCTCCCTGAAGACATGTGTACAAGGTGTAAACCTCTATTGCACTGCAGTCCCTCTGGCTGGCAGACTTTGGTATTTTCTCAGTCTTCCCCCACTGGGTGACCCCATCTTGTTCATCTCAGTACCCCTGGCACCAAGCAGGAGCTCAGGACCTGGTTGAATGGATGAAACTGACATGCTCCTCCCTCTTCAGCTTCTGAACCTGGACCCTTTAGACCTCTCCACCTGCTCTCTCTCTCTATCTCCCCTTGGCAATGGGTATCTTAGGTTCTGTCTTTCCTTAACTTTCTTCATTCTCTCTGTGTGAGGGAAACAGATTCACAAGGACAGGTCAGTGCTGACCCCCGGCCAGGCATCCTAGGGGCTGTCGTGGCTGTGCTGTTGATCCTTGGAGGAGGACTGTACCTTTGGAAGATATGTGAGAAGAAGAAGAAAATGCAGACTGGAAGAGGCAGGTTGCACTTCTCCCTCCTGCCCTGATACCTCCCCTCCCCCACTGGACCCTTGGTTCCTTTCCTTCTGCATTTTGCTGCTCAAGGAATCTCTCTGCAGAGGGAATGGTGGGTGTGGCCTTGGCCTTGGGGTTCAGAACAGTGGGGGAGCATACAGGTTTTCAAGGCCCAGGTTCAAGCTCCACTCTGTGTATGACTCAGGTACAGAATTGCAGGAGGACCACAGGGACAATGATAGTGGCATCCAGTATGCGGAGCTGAGCCAGCAGGAGTCTCAAAAGGACATGCACAAGGTGAGAGCTGGGAGCTGTGCCCAGCCTGGGCTCTCCTGGGTCCGTCCTCACCTGGGTCTGGGCCTGTCAACCCAGTCATCTGCCTTTCCTGGCCCCACTGTCTCTTTAACTCTTTCCAGGTGGTCAGTGGTATTTACTGAGAAAATTTATACCTGGGGCCAGTGCAGTGCTGGGCGCTTTGGGGGAATTCACATGCAGCTCATGTCAGCAGCATTGGTTCCATTTGGGTCCCTCTGGGGCCTCTCTCAGCTGTTCTAGGAACTCTGTCTTGCATTCCTAGGGTATTGGTGAACAACATTTAGAAGAAAAGGAGCCTGTTAATACTGTCTACAGTGAGGTCCATAAGCCAGAAAGAGAAGCCATGAAGATAATTTAATTGGAGGAGGTAGGAGAACTGGAACTCCTAGGACACCTCCACTCCGAGCTTGATCCCTGCAGACACCTGCATCTCTCAGCTCTGGTCCAGCTCCAGCTGCCCTGGTCTGCGTTACTCTGACCCTCCTGCCCTCGACTCCCTGGGCACACATGGCCTTGTCACAGCCTCTGTCACCTCTCCAAGCTGCCTTCCCACTCAGGATCCTCACCCCGCAGGATGCGTGCTCTTTTTCCATCACTGACTCAGCTCCTGACCACTCTCCTCCTGAGGCTTCCCAAAGAGAACCTTCCTGCACATGATAATCCCCACAGCCTCTGCTGAGTGGCTGCCGTGTGTCTTTCTGAGAACACAGCCCAGGCATGGGGACCGTGTAGAAGATATTGACCACGCCGCAGAGGAAGGGGTTAGGACCTTGGTGCTGGAAGCTGAGTTGGGGGTCCGTGGATGCAGCATGGGTAGGTGGGATCCCACAAAGGGCTGGCCTGAGGCTTCCTTTGCACCCTGTATAGGGCAAAAGGTTTGTGTCAAGCGGTGTGTTTGTGTGTGTGTGTGTGTGTGTGTGTGTTGGGGGAGTATCCAGTGTATATTATACATCGGGCCACAGCCCTTTTCCCTGACCACTAGTACTAACCTCAGCTTCAGCTCGTAGACCTCAAATCCACCTCTTGTGGAGTGGGAAAAGGAATGTGTACTGTTTCTGGACCTTCCAAGACTTTTGTTTCTCAGAGAGGGACCCAAGTCAGGACCTGTGTTCTTAGGAAAGCAGCTTCAGCCCTTCCTTGTCTGGGGTCGGGGTACTTGGTCATTAGAATGGAAACGAAGCATGCTGCTCCCGCCTCCCCTTGATGAGGCTGCTGGGAGGGGTGAGGGGTGAGGCTTGTAGGAGGGTCTGAGTCAACCCTCTCCTGCCTCTTCTACTGACCCTCAGCGCCCCACAGCCCTGCTGGCCTCAGATCCTAGGTCAGCCTCCTCTTTGCTCACTCACATCCCTCTGCCTGAAATGATGGCTCCCTTTCCCTATCCCTTCCTCCCATCCCTGCCTGTTGGAATCCTACCATTCCAACCCAAAACCCCCTTCCAAGTCACATGGTCTACATGTTCGCATAGGTTTGAAAATAGCCTCTCCCACATCTGTCCTTTTCAGACAACTTGGACATAATCAAGGCCCCTGCCATAGGTTTGCTTTGGGTTGGTCATGAGTCTTCCCTGCTAACCTCACCTGGGGCTCCCTCAGGAGGGTGCTGGGGCTTTAGGAGGCCAGTGCCAAGGAGACAAGCACCTCTTTCGGTGAAGGGTCGGAGCTACTCTTACTCCCAACTCCCACAGAGACTCAGCAGACAAGACCCAGAGCACAGAGGCTGCTGAAGTTCTTTCTGGTAGTGACTCCACAAGGAAGCAAAGAGGACATGATGAACTCCAATGACACCGCCTGGTTTCCCCAACCCACATCCAGCTTCACGTTGCCTGAGGACCTAATGTAGCCGGCACTGTATTGTGTGGAAGCTTCTCCTCTCCCTGGGGGTCCTCACCTCCTCGAAGCCTCTGCCTTCCCCCTTGAGTCCCAGCTCTTGAATCGGAGATGGACTCACTCTGATACTATGATCTGTGGTCCTTTGTCTGCTGGCCTAGATTCCTAGGTCTCTTGGTTCCCCTCCCAGCTCAGCAAGCTCAGCTGCTTCACTTCTGACCTCAGAAAGCCAAGCTCTGAGCTAAAGGCTTGAGCGTTACGCTAGGATCCTGCTAGATGGTGCATGAATAAGAGAGGAGCAGAGTTTCCATAATAAGGCTCTTTCTAACCTCTTTCTGCTCAGGCTGAACAGAAGGCTGAGAAGGAAAAAGATGACATCTCTCACTGGCATCCCAGGTGACCGGTCATGGCTGGGTATCAGTGCCCATCAGTCCAGAAGCAGTGTAAGATGTGACCACCCATTGACCCCTTCCCCCCCCCCACCTAAAGCAGAAGAGACAAAAAATGAAAGAGGAAGGGAACTTGACTTTCCAAGCCTATCATGAACCAGGTTTTGTCCCAGGCATTTTATAAATATCATTTCTTCTTATTCTTACAAGAATTCTCTAGGGTAGGTATTACTATCCCCATTTTGCAAGACAAGTAACCAATGTCCCAAAATAGTTGGTGGCAGAGTAAAGCCTTAAATCCAACACTGGACAATTCCAGCATTCATATCTTATCCTTTGCCACATGGTCACTGAAGACCTTGTAATCCTGGAGTATTCAGAGGAGAATATCCTCCATTTGTTCCTCTTCCAAGGATCCTGGTCTTCTGACTCAGGTGCCCCAACTTGGAATGAGTTCAGCCTGATGATGGATGGAGCAGTTGGTGGTTGAAAGAGGAATTGTCCCTTAAGTGGACAGTGGGGTAGGAGATGTGGGTGGGAGACATGGAATGAGAGACCCTGCCCTCTGGCTCAGATGAAACATTCAAAGCAGAGATGCTTCTTCCTCTTGGATCTTGTGGGAGTTACTTCCTCTCATTCAATGTGTGTTGTGGCTTTCAGCATCCCTATTCTCAAGCCAACTTCCTTTTCCATTATTATTCATAACTTCATTCAACAATTATGTGAGGCAGAAATCCTCAGTGTACAAATGGAAAATTAAAATCCAGAGATGTTAAGTACCCTACAGAAGTTCTCCCAAGTGTAAGTGATGTAGGCATATCAGGGGATAATAATTTCACACATTGTGATTCCTTTCTCTCTGTCATCCCAGACATCCAACCAGTTACCGTCTTCCATTGGGTTATCCTTCATAAAGCTTCTTGTACTCCATTCTCCTCTTATTCTTTCATTCCCATCTTATACCTGCAGCTGCACCATTTTTACATTTCCACCAGCAATGTATGAGAATTTCTCCACATCATCTCCAACTCTTGTTATTTTTTGATTGTAGCCAACCTAGTGCTGGTGAAGTGGTATCTCATTGTGGTTATGAATTGCATTTCTCCAATGATTCATGTTGAACATGTTTTCATGAGCATATTGACCATTTGTATACTTTATTTGAAGAAATTTCTTTCTCTCTCGAATTGTCTCTTGTCATCCACTGCCCCTACCTCTCCATTGAGTCTGCTTTTGTCCAGTCACCAGGGAACTTCATGTTGTTAAATCCAGTAGTCAATTCTCAATCCTCATTTCCCATAACTTCTCAGCCGCAGCGGACCTACATTTTCTAGAGACACTGTTTTCACTTTGCATTCACTATTCACATTATTTTCCTCCTACTGGGTGGTTGCTCCTTAGTTTCCTTTATCAGTATCTTTCCGTTATCTCCAACTTCTAAATTTTGGAATAACCCAGGGTTCATACCCAGACCACCCAGACCACGTCTCTTCACTGTCTACACTCATTTCTTTTTGATGTTACGGCCATGCAGTAATCCCATGACTACATGACCTTATGTGGCAAAAGGGACTTAAAGATATGATCCCTCCCCTGGACTCCACATTGTAAATATCCAACTGTTTACTTGACATCTCCACTTGCGCGTATAACAAGCATCCCCATCTTGACATGTCTAAATTCAAACTCCCCAAACATGCTTCCTATACAATTTCTGATCCCTCCAAACGTCACCTTAATCCTTCCATTTTTTCTGGCCACAAAACCTTGGTGTCATCCTTGACTTCATTCTTTTTCTCACACCCCACCCTCTATCTCTATTAGAAAATACTGATATCTTTTCATTCTATATATATTCAAATATTTAATTTCATATACCTATATGAAAAAATTACATTTATAATAAAATACCTCTCACCACCTCCCTAGTCCAATAGGGTCATCATTTCTCACCTGGATTACTGCAGTAGCCTCCGAGTCTCTTACTTTTGTCTTTAATCCTTTAATGTCTATTTTCATAATATCACCCAGATTTATCTTTTCAGAACCTAAGTTACATCACATTACTCATTAGCTCAGAACTACCCCATGGGCCCACTTTATCTGGAAGGCCCTGTATCAGCTGACCTCATCTCCCATGCTCCCCTCCTTCCTAATCCACTCTAGGACACTGGGCTCCTTGCCATTCCTTCAATACTACATGCATGCTCCTTCCACAAGGCCTTTGCTCTCTAGAATTCTCTCCCTCTAGGTATCCACATGTCTCATCTCCTCACCTCCTTCAGGTCTCTGTACAGATGTTAACTCTTCAGTAAGACCTACCCTGACCTCCCTATATAAAACTGCAAACTCTTCCTGATGCCCTCCTCCCTCCTCCATGGTCTATTTTTCTCCATAGTACTTTCACAAGGCTGTGTGACAGGGTACATTTATTCTGGGCTGTAGTTTAAAGACAGGTGGGTATTGAGGCCTCAAAGTATAAATTGCAGTCCTATTACGCAAATACCATTATTATTCCCAGGAAACTGCAACACTGATAAATTAATGAACTTACTCAATGTCACATAACTAATAGGTGGCAGAGCTGGAATTGAAATCTTGGAGTTGGATTCTAAAGCTCTTAACCACTGTATACCAGTTAAATAAAGTATACTCTCTCCACATGAGGGAATACTATTTATGTAATAAGGAGAATAAGTTACAAATTACATCTTTATATATTTGAATGGAAAGTTGCCCATGAAATATTAAATGAGTTATGGAACATGCATAGTGTTATCCTATATTGTAAATATATATAAATATGTTTATGTAGGCATAAAATAGTCTAAAAGCTAGTAGGTTAAGAAGTTAACAGTGGTTATCTTCTGCGGTCTGTCTCTTTTTCTGTATCATCAGTTTCTTTATAACACTAATCAAAAAAATTACCTATTAAAAATTTTTAGCAGGACAGTGACATGATCAGAGCTGTGCTTCAGATAGATAAAGCCATATATACGCCAACAGGAAGTTTATCATCTAAACCAGTTAACGTACTTATGCTTATTTTTACTTTCTTTTGTATTGATTGATGCCTTCAGGATCTTTATTGAAATAACCCCAAATATGTCTAGATCTGTCTATATAGTACAGGAAAAGTGGTCTGATTGATCCAAATGGACGCTCCCCATGAATTGCTTACAATCTGGGCTGTTCATTAGATCAACTGGAGAGCTTTCAGGAACAGATACTTGGACTCTATCCTGAAACTGGGCACCATCTATATTTTTTAAAAACTCAATAGGTGATTCTGATTCATGAGCAGGCTTGAGAACTGAAACCTTGGGCCTACATGAACTCTTCATAAAATTCAAATGGGAATGTACATGGCAAAGAAAGGCTGTGAGTTTGTCTTCCGAGATGTTTCTCAGTGTGTGCTAGTATGTAGGCCAGTAAATGTTGGTTGAGTGAAGGAATGAGTGAATGACAAAGCCCTACAGTTTGGCATTACAGTTGACTCTTGAACAACGTAGGGGGCTCCCACCCCCTGAGCAGTCAAAAATGCACATAAAACTTTACAATCAGCCCCCTGTATTCATAGTTCCACATCCACGGGTTCAAGCATCCATGGATCATGCAGTACTGTTGTACACGTTTATTGAAGAAAATCAGCATATATGTGGACCTGCGCAGTTCAAACTCATCTGGTTCAAGGGTCAACTGTACTTTGATGTGTTCACCATGTGTTCAGAGTCTGACATGTAGATTCTTAGCCAAAACCCAGAATTTCCATTTCATCCATTGCCCTTTTGCCTTGGGGATGCAAAATCTTGATAATAAATATTAGAAGACACTGGTAAACAAAACCAGAATGCATATTTATTCATTTACAGTGAGAAGTATACTTGCTAACTGGGCTAGATATCCCTGTTAGCCTGACCAGGGCATCCTCTTCCCAAAGATAGGCCACATTGGAAGCCGAGTTACCACTGGACTACATGGGGAGCCCTGAGTCAGGGCAGGTAAGCAGATGCTGCCGGCATGGATCCCAGTGGCCTTCTCATCTGAGCTCTCCATCTCCATGGTAGGACTTACCTGCCCAGGGCATGGGATTCTCCTGCCAGCCTGATGGAGCACTTCATTTGCCTCTGTCACTCATCTCTCGTTATGCCCCATTTCTTATTAACCATCCTTCTGATTGACATTCTTTCTTTGGTCACGTGCATATGTGAGATTAAGACTTGCCGTGATCTCAACTGGCATTGTTATATCTTTCCCATGATCCAGATACATAGCGTTTCATTTAATCTCCAAAAGTAAAAAAAAAATCCCTCCAAAACATCTACCCTTATCTCTCTCATTTCCAAATTGTAGTAGAGGATGTGGAGGGTGAAAACACTCCCTCAATACACCACCTGCCCCCAGGGGAGCCACCAAATAACTTTTGCAAATAGACTAAAAGAGAAAAGCTATAAACTGGTTAATGGAATTCTGTAGCTCTCAGGGCTGGAAACATCACCTAATTTATCACTTACCCTTTCAGCAAGAGCCTCTCATATTTAAAACAGCCAAACAACAATAATAACAAGAAAAACTCTTAAGAGAATGTAGTGCATAATTAATGTCTATTCGATTTTAAATCTTTATTAAATGGACAATTTCTAGAAAAATATGACTTGATAAAATTGATCTACATGTGTGTATAAACCTCAAAAAATGAACATAGAAAATATTATAAAACTTACATAAGTATTTTCTCCTTTGATGACATAAGAGGCAAAGCCTATTCACAAAGCCTAATGTGAATTCCTCACATCTTTAAAGAATAGATAATTTTTGTGCTAGCAAATTTTTTTTTAACTTGCCAGAAGATAGAAAACATTCATTTATGATTCAGAAAACTTGACAAAGCATGAAAAAGGAAATAGTTGTCCAGGCTGCTTGGACACATGTAATTTCCCTTCTTCTGCTGGAGATTTTCCTTGGTGAGCTCAATTTCCAGCTTCCCAGGGAGGCTGAGGAGCAGAAGAGCTTTTGCCAGGATCATCCACAATAACGGAAATAAGAATAGAGTTGTAGTCTCTGTTGGGTCAGAAACAGAGCAGCGAGTGAGAAGCTTCGGGGTGATGGATCCTGGGCTGGCCACGCTCCCTGTGGTGTACCAGCTCAACACAAGGCACTCTACTCCAGCTGATGGTTCTGGAGAAACTGGGATTTTGGGGCTCAAAATAATCTGATTTTGCCAAAAAGTTTTCCTAGAATCTAAGAATGTCCATGTTGGACGAAACTCACTGTGGAGTCTGACCCCATTCTGAGCTTTATAACTACCCACCAAGTGATTTTACCTGTAGTTTCACTCCACCAGTGACATGAGGTCACTGTGCCCCAAAGCATCCATTCCAGTTTTGGATGACTGACTATAGAGAACTCTCCTCTAATATCATGAGTCAAAACCTGCCTCTCCTTATTTGCTCATTACAAATATGATTCCTTGTCTACTCAATGGCCCTTCAAGTGGGATTTAGAGCAGAGCAGAGATAAACATCAGTGCCTGGTACAGCTGTTCTACCTCCTCCCATAATTTCCTGGGTCATATGCCAACCTTTATTATCTCTGATTCCCATCTCATCTGGTACTGTCCCAAGGGCTGGGGAGGTTGGAATCATACTTCTTGACAATGATGAGCACCGACCTACCATACCCCCAATCTCCTGGGAAATGAATGTCTGCAGAGGTGGGCACACTCACTTTGCCAGGCGCACTCTTAATCCCAAGAGAGTTCCCCAAGGTCTATGGTGGCAGTTTTCTGGTCCACATGGTTGTTGAGCACACAGGTGAGGCTGGAGTTGGGCTGGCTTAGGGGCAGGCTCAGAGCTTGGTCGCAATGTTCCTCTGTTCCAGCTCCCTGGGGAAGCCCTTGCTTACCCAAGTCACCTTCAGGTCCTCTGTGGCCCTGCACTTCCAGGGTGGCATTGCACCATCCTGGTGTGATGGATAGTTAGCCGGCCTGGATCTAGGAAAGGGGCACAGGCTCTGGGGCAGGAGGGAACAAAAGCTTATTATTGTATCTGCAGAGCATGTTACTCACCCACTATCATGTAGTTTCTGAGCAGTCAGCTGGGAAGGCAGGGCATTTCACAGCCAAAGAAACTGAGGCCTAGAGAAATGTGAAATAGTTTGCAAAATTATATAATGAGATAGTGATACTGAATCTCAGTTTTAGAGAAGGGAAGGCAGCCAGTCTATCAACTCTCTTCACTACCCGTACCCCCAACTGTCACCACACACGGCTTGAAATCACACCTGCTTGCCCTCCACATGCATTATCAGAACCTTCACAATCTCCATAGCACTCAGAGGGTGTAATGAAACTTCTTGGGCAAATACTTCCCATGGGTAGAATTTTTAAAGAAGGTTCTGAAAACTGGTTTGAGAGTCTTAACCCTCTCTCACCCAAACTGAAGACATACAAAGTTTAGGATTTGGAGATAAGCAGAAAGAGATTTTATTTGGAGAGAGCTGTGAGTTCCTTTCTAACATGATGGGTGCCTACCTCTCACCTCAACATGGTGATAGGGGCTTCAGTGAGATGATTCTGAGAACTTGATGTGTGTCCTCTGCAGCTTGGGGATGCACTGGACAAGTGTCTGATTTATACCTGAGAAGCTGAAGGAATAAAATGCTGCAGAGACAGCCTATAGTAGTAAAATATTGGCTGCCAATAGGGAAGAAATTGCAAAGGCATTGATGAGTCAAATGAGCATGCTTTTTATCAACTAGAAGTAGGGCCTTAAAAGAACTTTGACAAGAAGGGCATCTAGAGAGGCAACAGATTCCCAACAAAGAGAATCTTGGCTGGTCCATGTGGAAATGGACCAGCCAAGACCAGCAACCAAAGAGAAAGATATAGGTGGTCATTCTGAGAGTGTCACCTATGACAGGGTGGGTGAGATCCCCAGCATGGGAGAGGAGAGGTATCCAAGGAACCTATGAAAATGCCCCGTGAGAGGAAGAACCAGCAGCCTAAATGCTATCACACCCAGAGAACCCAAGTGCTAGATCTCCACAACAGGATGAGTCAAGGAAGGTCCTTCCTGTTGCCTCCAACTTCCATCTTCCTTACTGCTCCTCCTTCCCTCCCCACCCCTGTAGAGTGGGGAAGAGAGCTCAGTTTATTTTGCTGTTCTCTGTGATCCTTGTGGGCCTTTGCCAAGGAAATTTGCCCTGGTCTTTGGGTCTCACTGTCTACCCTCTGCTGCATCTGCTGCTGATGTGGGTGTTCCTGCTTGTCTTGGGCTTGTGTGGGCAACACTGGGGACGTCCTTGGTCCCTGCCACAGCCTCCCCTGTAGTGAGGTCCCTGCACTCTGACCTTTCTTATTCTGAACTCAGGCACTTTCTGGCCCATGGCCCCTCTCAGCACCTCATCTCCCCTCTAGGAGCCCACAAGAACGTCTGAACCTCCCCAACATGGAACGCAAGCTAAGGGGAACTTGTAGCACTTCTAGAGGCCCTTTAAAGCCCAAACACACAAACACACATGGCCCAATTTACTAAACATGACTCCCTAGGAGGAGGTACTACCCTCCCAAAGAAGAAGGAAGTAGGACGGAAGCTTCTTCTGCTTTTGCATTCCTGCTCATCTTATCTGGAATTCCTATCACCTGGCTGGCTCCTCACCCCCTGCCACATAGCCTTCTTCTGTTGAGCCCCTAGGGAATGGCATGTCACATTCTGTTTAAGTTTTAATTACAGTCTCATCCTTTATGCATTTTTTAAAATAAATTATTTTATTTTTGGCTGCATTGGGTCTTCATTGCTGCGCATGGGCTTTCTCTAGTTGCGGTAAGCAGGGGCTACTCTTCATTGCGGTGCATGGTCTCTAGGCGCACGGGCTTCAGTAGTTGTGGCATGCAGGCTCAGTAGTTGTGGCTCGTGGGCTCTAGAGCACAGGCTCAGGAGTTGTGGCACACGGGCTTAGTTGCTCCACGGCATGTGGGATCTTCCCGGACCAGGGCTCGAACCCGTGTCCCCTGCATTGGCAGGCGGATTCTTAACCACTGTGCCACCAGGGAAGCCCCCTTTATGCATTTTTAATGATTACTTAATTTCAGAGAGATATATAAAACCGCTCTCGTGTCCTACCTGGCGTCTTTTTAGTTTGTGATTTGCCAAATGAACTCTCTTCTCTTAGTCTATAATCTTGGTTTGGGAGCACACAAATCTCTTTTGTTCTGTCAATAAAATATGGCTCTTGCCTATTTTGGAAGTCAAAAGATGAACACGGATTTGCACATTCTCAGCGGGGTTCTGACCTCTGCCTTGAGCATGGCTGTCTCAGCCCCAAGTGTTGGAGGGTGTGGGAGTAATGATTACAGGAGTGGAAAAATACTTTGGAATCCTCCAGAGGAGAAGACACATGAACTGACTCAGGAGTTCCTCCTTACAGTCTAACCACACAACAAAACTTGATTAAATGTAATTAAAATGTTTTAATTATGCCACTTAAGTTCAGAAACAAAAGGGAACTCAGTGTTGAAGAGTTGAGTGGAATTTGAAGTTCCGGTGTCCCAGTGGGTTATCAGAACCAGAAATATACCTTAGAGGCCGATGTTACATGTCTGTAAGTGGGGATGAAGTGTAAGCGTGGCCTTGAGCTTGTAGGGATGCTGCAAAAAGATAAGAGACTGGGTGAATTAGGGTAAGAAAGTGTCTGTCTTCTGTCATGGGAAGCCAGCATGGGGGCTGCAACCTGCCCTGTTCCATGAGAGGAATGTGAGAAATTGGAATCCAAGCCTTCATTGTGTGTGGGTGTGGATGTGAATTCTAACTACATGCTAGAAATCAGAGCCCAGAAACTATCTTAAAAATAGGTGGGGCTTATAAAGACCCAAGCTGGGGCAAATTCTAAACTGATTCATGGGGAGACTTCCACATCAGGGTACATGTGGAGACTAACTGCTCAAAAGGAATAAGGAAGGAATCAAGCCTATAATGCAAAAATAAACACTTCGAAGAAATAACAGACATAAGGGAGTGGGAAGAAGAAGAAATCTTGAGCAAATAAATAGGTAAAAGACATTAGTAAATCTAATGTAGTTAAGAGATATTTAAAAAATAAAATTGACAAGACTCACTGATGGGTTGGCTATGGACTTGAGGTAGAAAAAGATGTCAAGGATGATAGTATGGATGCATCATTGCCTAGGGTGGGAGACACTCAAGGAAGACCAGGCTTACATGCTCAATTTTGAACCTATTGAGTGTGAGATGACTTGAGATACACAAAGGGAGCTGTCAGTACAGTTGGGTTTAAAAATTTAGAGCTGAAAGGTCTCTAGACCTAAAGTTCAAAAGATTCTAGGGGACCGTGCCCTAGGGAATCACATTCACATTGATGGGTAGAGACCCAATATGGAGCTATGTCATCACAAGGCTAAAATGCCCAAAAGCTTTATGTAGAAAAAAAGATAGAATGAAGTTCAGAGGAGGGAGAGGTCACTTCTGGCTGGTGCAATCAGGAAAGACTTCATGAGGGAGGTGTCTTGTGGACTGCTTCCTCAGGCTGAAGCATCCCAGTCCCTTCAGCTCCCCTTGATATGATCTGAAGGGGTCACCTTCAGGACCTACGTCAGTGGGGTCGGCACAGTGCCCATTTGTACCTGGGCTATCCAGGTCAGCCTCCTTCCAAATTCAAGGCTCTTCTTTATGTCTGTTCTTGTCCACATCCCACAACTTCCTGCTGCTTGTGCAGTCCAGGAGACAGTTGTATCAGTGCTTTCATCATGCTGCCAGGCAGAGCATGCCCCCAATAAAAGCTGTACACCCTGACATGGGTCCATGGAGATATAGACTGAGAAGAGATGGATGAGATTAGCTGAATGCGAATGGTCCCTCCAAACTAGTCATGACACAAATGGCCCAGCTGGTCCAAGACCCCAGCGCTCACATATCAGTAACAGGAGGGGACAGAAGTCCACACTTACCCTCTCTGAGCTCCAGCTCCCTCCATTATGTATCCGCGGGATCCTGAGTATATTAAGGTCACTAATGTCTTGAGGAAGAGGAATTCAAGCTAGCCTGTCCCAGTTTTATGTGTTGACTGAGGTGGGATGTTCTGTCTGCTGAGGAAATCTTTCTGGTGTGCAGAAGCCAGATTAGGTTGCAAGTTCTGTTGCAGCCATGGGTGACTCTTGAGTCATGAGTAGCAGCTGCTCTTTCCAAGAGTCACACCCAGGGGCTTCCCTGGTGGCACAGTGGTTGAGAGTCTGCCTGCTAACGCAGAGGACGCGGGTTCGAGCCCTGGTCTGGGAAGATCCCACATGCCGCGGAGCAACTAGGCCCATGAGCCACAACTACTGAGCCTGCGCGTCTGGAGCCTGTGCTCCGCAACAAGAGAGGCCGCGATAGTGAGAGGCCCACGCACCGCGATGAAGAGTGGCCCCCGCTTGCCACAACTAGAGAAAGCCCTTGCGCAGAAACGAAGACCCAACACAGCCAAAAATAAATAAAAATAAAATAAATAACAAAAAAGCAGCATAGTGTTTAAAAAAAAAAAATAGAGTCACACCCAGGAAGTTCCCTCCCTCCCACCTAAGTCTGGCCAGGGCCCTCCAAGTGAGAGCTCTTTCTGCCCCCACTGCTCCCCAGCCCTTGTCCCATGGCAGAAGAGAGAGGGCAGTAGGCTCGAGGCAGAGGAGGTCTGGCTGTGGTGGGCAGTGTTACAGCAACCCCACGGAGTCACGTGGGTTAGGAGTCTAGGTCTCTCTTCTAAGGACAAAGAGTAGGGCGGTGAAGCAGCAAAGGTGATCTGAAGGTGCTCATGAATTTCTTGCAGTCTATGGCAGAGGGTAAGGATGACAAGGCTGTCCCTGAAGGCCAAGGCCTGGGCATGGCGGTGAAAGCTGAGGTCCCCGTGCAGCTGCTCCAGAGCCCTTCCCTACAGCGGAAAAAAGCCAACTCCTTGGACACACTCACTGGCAACTCCCTAAGAAGTCATTACTACAGTTATTACCAGAGCTCTGAGAAATCACCTTCTGGTCCACACAGGGCCACTTTCCCGGGCGTGGCACAACCGTGGAGGCTGAACAGGACCCACTCCTGTGCCCACCACCATAGACCAAGACTTTGTCCCACCTCTCAGCAACTAACTTTTGCCTTTTCTCAAGCAGGAGTAAAGTACCTTTCTGATTAGTCTTTCTAAGCCTTGAAGGACCCTGTTGACGCTGCATTTAGCTGCATTTACGTGACTCAGGAAGGCTACATACACGACTTTTAGCTGAAGATTTTCTATCAGAGCTCATACCAAGGAGCAGTCAGAGCCTTCTTTGGGCTAAGAAAGGGCAGGGGGTTTTAACCTTCCCTGTAATAAAGAGTCTGACTCCATTTTTGATGTTTGACATCCCCCCCCCCCGCCAGCTTTACTGAGGTATAATTGATATTAAAAACTGTACATAATTAATAAATACAAATAGGTGAGTTTGATCATATGTATACACTTGTGTTACCTTCACCACAATCCAGGTAATGTTTATTACCAAACATCACCTCTAAAAGTTTTCTTGTGCCCTTTTAGTGTGTGTGTGTGTGTGTGTGTGTGTGTGTGTGTGTGCACGTGTGTGTGTATGCATGGTAAGAAAGATGAGATCTACCCTCTTAACAAATTTTCAGTACACAATACCTTCTTGTTATCTATAGGCACTCTGTTTTAGAGCAGGTCTCTGGAACATACTCATTTGTGTAACTCTAACTTTACACCCACTGAAAAACAACTCCCCATATTCTCCTACCCCCAACCTCCGATAACCAACATTCTATTGTCTTCTTCTATACTTTTTGACTGTTTTAGGTACCTTATAAGTGAAATCATGCAGCATTTGTCATTCTGTGACTGGCTTATTTCACTAAGCATAATGTCTTACAGGTGCATCCATGTTATCACAAATAGTAGGATTTCATCCTTTTTTAAGGCTGAATAATATTCCAGTGTATGCATATACCACATTTCCTTTATCTATTTACCTGTTGATGGACACTTGGGTCATCTCCATATTTTGGTTATTGTGGAAAATGCTGCAACGAACACAGAAGTGCAGATATCTATTCAAAGTCCTGATTCCAATGCTTTTGGATATATACCCAGAAGTGAGATTGCTAAATCATTTGACACACTCATTCAGGACCTACAGATCCTCACAAAGGAGCTCACAAAGAGGTGGGCCATTGCCCCACACACATTACAAGACCCTTCCGCTTTGGTTAAGTTTCTAAACATTATTTGGGAAGTCAAGGGTTGCTCCATCCTTGGCACTTTCAAGAAACAACTATTTACACTTTCAGTACTCATGACATTAAAACAAGCCCAGAATCTTTTAGGCCTTTGTGGGTTCTGGAAGCGATGTGTAATGTCTTTACAAATTTTACTTAAGCCCATTTCTGCTGTTACTCACAAATCAGCCCACTTTGAATGTGGCCCCTTTCAAGAAACTGCTCTAGAGTCTGTGTCCAAATTGCAACACAACAGGCACTCCTATTAGTGCCCCCAGACTCTGCTTCACTGTAGAGAGTTTAGCAAACTTCCCTAAGGCCTCTAAGAGTCTCTGGACCTCCCATGTGGCCAAAAGCTGCCCATGAATTTCTGATGCAAATTGTCCTCCACTGGCCCCATTCTGTACGCCATTAGAGCAACATAGAGCAATTGCTGATTGCATCCCAGGCTCTCCTGGAAATAGAGACTCTCACAGGCCCCAGGCCCATAACTCTTCACACCTAGCTACTCATCAGTTCTTATGTCATGTAAACAGCACCTGCATGTTTGGCATGGCTGCCAAAACCTCTTTTCTAAAGTAAAAATCTTTATAAATCTTTGAGCACAGAGTCTAGTCCAAACAATATTCAATAAAGCTATTACTGTTATTATTACTTGACAAAGACCATAGACATAACCAGTGTTCCCAATTCCCCAGCCAGTGCCCTTTCTTCTCCACCAAGCACCCCTCTCAGGGGCTCCTCCCCAGAGACCAGGGGTCAGCATCAGATGGAGGGTTCAAATCCAGGGAGCCGTGCATCTGTATATTCTGTTGCACAGGAAGGAGTTGTGGTGCCGTCAGAATCTTTACGTTCAAGAAGTTACTGACTTTAAGAAGACATTCGTTGTATCGTGTTGAGAGCAGCTGACTTTCCCAGCCACTGTCAGGTACCAGCTACCTGAGCACATGGGTATAGCTGTGGGGAGAGTGGCAGAGGGAAGACGGGAAGGATATTCTGCATGTTTTTGTAGTTCTTGTGTAGAAACAAATTAAACATTTAATGTAACATAAATACAAATATAAATATAAATCATATATATATATATATATATATTTCTAAATTGGCTCCCAAGACTTCTCACTCTAATCCCCACAACTGTGAACATGATCGATTTCACTTCTTGATTAGATTATGTAGCTTTAAGGAAGGGAGATGATTGGGAGGGCCTAACCTTATCACATGAGCCCTTCAAAAACAAGAGTTTTCTCCAGATGGTGGAAAAAGAGGAACAGAGAGATCAAAAGCATGAGAGGTTCTTCATTGTTCCAATGGAGGGGTCCCTGGGGGAGGACTTGAGCATGACCTCTAGGAGTTGAACGGCATCTCTGGCTAACATGTAGCAAGACCCATAACCACAAGGAACTGAATTCTTCCAACAGTAAGAATCAGCCTAGAGAAGGACCCAAAGCTCCAGATGAGAATGCTCTCTGCTGAAACATTGATTTCAGCTTTGGGAGAACTTGCCAAGATGTGTCAAACTTCTCACCTTCAGAACCGAGAGATACCAAATGGGGGGCTACTTTAAGTCACATAGTTTGTGGTAATTTGTCAGGAAACCACCACATGTTTAAGTAAATAACACTTTTTTAATGAAAAAATAACTATTTTCCAAAACAAAAAAATTTGGTGCAATAAACATGCTTTATGAGATATATGATTTATAAGTATTTCTCCAATTTTGTGGCAGCCTGATTGCAGATTTCCGTTCTAAGGTGGAAGCTCATTTCTCCCTTAAATCCTAGATCTGAAGGGGGTCCAGGACCCCACTATAGCTATTTGGGCAGTTTTTTCAGAAAGGCTGAATAACAGAGTGGATTCAGAATTCTGTGTACAGGGCAATTGTTATTCCCCAAAGGCAGGAAAGAAAGGGAGGCACCCTTCCATTTGCCAGCTTTCTGAGAAGATTGCTGCTGGGAAGAGAGTCTTTTGGAAGACGGGGTGGGAATCAGAGTGACCGAGATGAAACACGGTGGGTGCAATAGTGAGGGATTGTCAGAGTGGATCATATTGTCTCAGCGGTCCACTGTGGCTCAGCTCCCTAGGCCCTGGCAGCTTAAACAGCCCTCTGGATGGTCAGGACCCTGTATCCTGGCTCCACTCAGTTGCCATGCATTCCCAGGGATCCTGAACCACTTACCCTGCCGGAGGCAAATGCAGCCCAGAAGCTGGGAGGCCCAGCAGAGGCCTAAGCCCCTGAGCAGGGGTCTCATGTCAGGCTACCTGACCAGCTGCAGATGACACAGAGAAGAAAAATGCTACCCAGACAGGCCTGGAAATAAGGAAACTGTGACCACATTTGCTGATCATTGGCTAAGAAATTAGTTCTGGAGAAATGACCCTGGCAGAGAGCCAGGATGACAGGCTAAAACGAAACCAAAACTCTTTCCAAAGCATGTCAAGGCTCTTTGTCACTTCTGGTAACAGAGACTTACTTCCTCTGCCTTCTTGAACATTCTGAGCTGTTTGCCCTTCTGTGTCTCTGTGTGCTATTTTCCTGCCAAGAGCACATTCTTCAAACTGGCTCTCACTAGCAAACTTGTGGTGACCTGTCAACTGCCTTCACATTCTTTACTTCTGAAAACTTCTCTGAGTGTTCAGGCCAATGGAGGTTGCTTCTACGCTCACAACTGCATTTTGTGTATAACATCAGTATAGCAATTTTCTTTTTCTAATAGGGTCATTTGAGTATCTCCCTGAAGACTGTCAGCCCCTTGAGGGTTGGAATTGAACTTTATCATCTCTGTGCTCCCACTATCCTCTTTGCTGAATCATAATAAGCACTGAGCTCCCAGCACCACAGTAGGCACTCAATAATAATTATAGACTAAATGAACAAACAGCATCACTTTAGGACCTGCCTGGCATCGTGTTGGGCAGTCCCCACTCTGTGTTTTTACACACATCATCCGCCCACACTTTGCCGCTTTCCTGGATCAACAGCTCTGCCTCAGGCAGCCTTGCTCATCGATGCCAGCCTGTGGTCAGGCACAGAAGTCATGCTTTTATAGCAAGGCTGGGCTAGGCCCTCCTGGATATAGTGGTTGTCTCCTCTTTCTACTCTCTTCAGTGAGTCAAATTTCCTCTCTCATTTTCAATAAATGGCAACTGTCAGTTGCCTAACTGAGAAGCTGCGGGCAAAGAACAAAGCTCTGAGTGAAAAGTGTCAACTCCCCACATCCCCAATGCAAATATTGGTATTTACCTTGTCCTGGGAACCAGTATTCAAGGCCTTGTAGCCTGCAGGTTTGACTTCACTCCCACACACTCAAGAAAGTTGGGTCACTGCATACAAAACCATATTACGGATGTGAAACATGAGTCCTAGAGGGATTATGTGACCTATAAAAGGTCACGCAGCTAATCAAGGGACAGAGTCTGGACTCATGAAACTAACTCAGGAATTATCCCCCAACATCACAGCCCCTCTCCCATCCCACTGTGTGGCCTCAAGCAAGTCACCTGCAGTCCAGTCTCTTCTCTCCCCAGAACTGCTCTGAAGCATCCCAGACAAGAGAATATTCAGCATTGGCTTTATTTCCCCTCTGCTCCACATAGTAATGGGGAAATATCTTGCAAAGGCAATCTGTGCAGCCTGTGGTCAGACACTTCTTCTTACGTGGAGTCAAAATCTAAGCAGTTCATCCCCTGGTCTCCTGCATGGTAATGGAGAGCAAGTCCCATCTGCCACCACTCTCTCTCATGTCCCTATACCTCTCTTGAAAGGACTCCTTCTTTGGGAATTATTTGATTATGAAAATGATTTCCGTGCGGGAGGGTGGGGAAGAGGGGCCCGGAGAGGGGAACCAGTAATGCAGCTGGAGGCCAGGGACATTGGAAAGGAGTCAGCCAATACACGTTCAAGGCTGACTTTTTATATGCCAAGGACTTTTTAAAGAAGTCTCACCTTAATGTTCCATCCATCCTGTGTGAAGGCATAACATATAAACAAGCACATGTGTACCAACCACAGTACCTTTGGTAAGAGTTTGCTATACACAATGGTCTTATGCCAATAATATTTGTGGAATTAAAGGAAAGCAGACTTTGATCTGCAGCAGCAGATCATGCATGTGTGTAGGGAGTGGCGGGAGTGGGGGCAGGTACCATGTAGGAGAGAAATATAGAGCTGAGTGAGATGCGGAGTTCAGGAAGAACAAGAGATCTGAGCTGTAAGCCCCTGGGAATTCACAGAAATTGTAGGAGAGTCTCTGGATCTCTATAGCACTTGGGATGCAATGATACCTATTTTATTTGACCCATTTCCCCTACCCCCCACCCCCATCTCTGGTCACCTCCAATCTTTTTTCTCTTTCTATGAGTTGTTTTTTTTTTTTAGATTCCACATATGAGTGAAATCCTACAATATTTGTCTTTCTCTGTCTGACTTATTTCGCTTAGCATAAGCCCTCAAGTTTCATCCATATTGTTCCAAATGACAGGATTTCCTCCTTTTTTATGGCTGCGTATATTTCATTGTGATATAAATGTATATCACATCTTTAGCCATTCACCTGTCAATGGACACTTAGGTTGTTTCCACATCTTGGCTATTGTAAGTAATGCTGCAGTAAACATGGGGGTGCAGATATCTCTTTGAAATGATTATTTCATTTCCTTAGGATATATACCCAGAAGTGGACTTGATGAATCATATGGTAGTTCTATTTTTAATTTTTGGAGAAACCTCTGTTCTGTTTTTCATAGTGGCTGTACCAATTTACATTCCCACCAACAGTGCACAAACGTTCTCTTTTCTCCACATCTACACCAGCATTTATCTCTTGTCTTTTGATAATACCCATTCTAACAGGTGTGAGGTGATATCTCATTCTGGTTTTGATTTGAATTTCCCTGATGATTAGTGATTTGAGCAACTTTTCATGTACCTATTAGTCATTTGAATATCTTCTTTGGAAAAATGTCTATTCAGGTCCTTTGCACATTTTTAAATTGTATTTTTTGTGTATTTTTGCTATTGAGTTGTATGAGTTTCTTGTATATATTTTGGGTATTAACCCCTTATCTGATATATGATTTGCAAATATTCTCTCTCATTCCATAGGTTGCCTATTCATTTTATTGATCATTTCTTTTGCTGAGCAGAAGCTTTTTAGTTTAATGTCACAGTCAGTATGTCTTATGTTATACAATAAGGGGATAAGAGACGGAAGAAAACAAAGATATTGGAGATATTATATATGTAATATAAATATATACACTATACACACACACACACACTACACATACAAACACACAAACACACACAAATGCACTCATAACAAAATGAGAAAAAAATACTCTTGACAATTACAGTCCTTGCTTCTGGTTTCTGTAACTGGTATATGGTCATAGCTGGTATTTATAACTACTTTCTTCAATAATCTATTTTGTTTTTCCTTTGTTTTCAGCATGGTAGTTTGGTGGCCCATTGTTAAGTGTCAGTCTTTACTAAGACCTAGTAGTAGGTCAAATGCTGTTTCTCAGAAGGAGAGTAATTATCCCCAATGACAGGGCTGTGCTCCAAAATCCTAAGGACCTTCACTGTGATTCACATATAGGGAGCTTCCAAGTCTCCAATCAGCATCACTATTTGCCACTAACACTTCAGGCACCGCTGGATCTGTTGGATCACAAGACTCAAGCAGCAAAGAAGCTTGTGCAGCAGCCTGGACCTATTGCACAGCCTTCTCTTGTTCTGGACCCTACTCTAAACTCATAGCTTTTTGGGTTATCTGGTAAATGGGCTGGAGTAACATACCCAAATCAGGAACATGCTATTTCGAAAACCCAAAGAGACCCCCGAGGCATTATGCCTAGGTTTTTTGTTTTTTTGGTTTTGGTTGTAGGAGGGACCAGATGCAGCAACATATCATCCACCTTAGAAGGGATATTTCACCATGCCCCACACCATCAAACCCCTAGAGATTTCACTGAGGTAGAAGGTCCCTGAATTTTTGTTGGATTTATTTCCCACCCTCTAACATACATACGTCTTAACAAGTAAGTCTAGAATAGTTGCAACTACTCGCTCAGTAGGTCCAATCAGCACAGTGTCATCAATATAATGAACCAACGTGATATCTTGTAGAAAGGAAAAGTGACCAAGATCCCTGCAAATTAAGTTATGGCATACAGGTGAGAGTTGGTATACCCCTCAAATAGGACAATGAAAGTGTATTACTGGTCTTGCCAGCTGAAAGAAAACTGCTTCCAGTGATCTTTCTTAAAAGGGATGGAGAAACAAGGATTTGTCAGATCACTAGCAGGGGAGGAGTTAATCTGCTCAAGCAATGAAACCACATCTGGTACACCAGCTGCAATTCAAGTCACCACCTGGCTAAGCTTACTGTCCACTGTAAGCAAGCCTAACTCTGAGAATCCACTGTCATTCTCCAAGACCCATCTGTCTTCTGCACAGGTCAAATAGGTGAGTTGATTGGGAATGGGAATCACCACCCCGGCATCTTTCAAGTTCTTGACACTAATCTATGTAGTTCCTCTGTGAAAGCAGAATTACTCATGGTTTACTATTTTTTTAGGTAGAAGTGGTTCTAGTGGCTTTCTCTTTGCCTTTCCTATCAGAATAGCTCTCACTTCACAAGTCAGGAAACCAATGTGGGGATTCTGCCAGTTGCTGAGTATGTCTATTCCAATTATACATCCTTATTATAAATTTATATGTTTATTTACTTACTTACTTAAAGCAAAGTAAGTATATATATTTACTTTAAGGAATTGGCTCATGTGATTGTGGAAGATGGGTGCATCCAAAAGCTCATGGGGTAGGCCAGAAGTCTGAAGACTCAGGGAAGATTTGCAGCTTGAGTCCAAAAGCAGTCTGTTGGAAGAATTTCTTGTGGCTGAGGGGAGGTCAGTCCTTGTTCTAGTAAGACTTTCAACTGATTAGAAGAGGCCCACCCACATTATAAAAGGTAATAAGCTTTACTCAAACTCCACAGATTTAAATGTTAATCTCATCCAAAAAATACCTTCACAGAGACATCAAGAATAATGTTTGACCAAATAGTTGGGTACCATGGCCCAGCCAATTTGACATATAAAATTAACCATCACCATCAGTATGGAAATAGAAGACGTGAGCAATACTCTAAAACCAACTTGTCTTAACAGAAACACATAGACTACTTCACCCAACAACAACAGAATACGCTTATTCTCAAGTGTGCATGGACCATTCTCCAGGACCTTGTATTAGGCCACAAAATAAGTCTCAATAAATTTAAGTAGAATAAAATCATATGAAGCATATTCTCTGACCACCATTGGATGAACCTAGAAATCAATAACAGAAGGAAGACTAGAAACTTCACCAATATGTGGAATTTAAATAACACACAATAAAACAACCTGTGGGTCAGAGGTGAACTCACAGGGAAATCAGAAAATAATATGAGAGGCTTTCAGCCTAAGATGGCAGTGTAGGAAGACTCTGAACTCACCTCCTCTCATGGACACATTGGATCTACACATACATATAGATCAACTCCTCCTAAAGAAGAACTAAGGGCTGATTGAACAGCTTCTGTACAACAAATGATAGAGGGACCACCTAACAGTGGGTAGGAAAGATGAAGACGTGTTGTAGACAGGAACCCCATCCCTGATGTGGCAAACTGCAGTAGGGAGGGATATCGCTGAGGAGTCCATGCACAGACTAGCCCACCCTGGGGAGCACAATGATAAAACAGTGGTTTAAAGGTCACCTAGACTATACATTAAGGAAATCCACTTACTAAGTGTAGAGAATCAGCCAAATGAGTGGGGCACTGCTGTAATTTTCTCCAGAGTTGGAGGCACGAGAGAGTGCCATTTTTGCATTTCCCTTCCCCTTGATAGCACAGGTGGGAACATGGTCTAGGCACTCTAGCTGGCCTGCCAAGGCCACCCCAGCACACCCCAGACGCTTGGCCCCCACCATCTACAACTTCCCCCAAAGTTGGCCCGGCACCATGTACTTTGGGTTCCCCCATCTGTGTCTGCCCCAACATCAGCCATCCTTCCAAGGTGGCCCCAGTGTAGTGTGTCCCAGGACCATCCCCTCCCCTCAGGCCTGCACCTGCTCCAGCTCTAGCAGTTCCACTGGGATGGCCCCAGCTCAGTGCACCCTGGGATCCCTGGCCTGTGCTCACTCCTGTTACAGCCATCCTGGTGTGGCACACTCTGGGACCCCCACCCCCTGATCCATGCCTGCTCCAATTCCAGCCATCCTACAAGGACAGTACTGGCACGGCACACCTCAGGAACCACCCAGCCTGTGCCCCCTCCAGCCCCAGTCATCCTGCCAGGCCAACCCCAATGTGGTGCAACCCAGGATATCCCTGCTGGCACCCTCTCCAGCTCCAGGCAGCCTGCCAAAGCCTCCAAGCACACATAGTCTACACATGGGACATGCCTTCAAGACCAGGATAGGTAGCTGCTTGGTCTAAGTCATAGACACAAACACAGAAGTCATACTAAATGAAGAGAAAGAAAAATATGTTTTAAATGAAAAAACAAGCTAAAACCCCAGGGAAAAACCCTAATACAATAGAGATGAGTAATTTACCTGATGAAGAGTTTCAAAATAATGGTCGTAAAGAGGCTAACTGAACTTGGTAGAAGAATGTAGGAATACAGCGAGAACTTCACAAAGAGTCAGAAAACATAAGAAAAAAACAATCAGAGCTGAAGAATGCAATAACTGAAATGAAAAATACACTAGAGGGAATCAACAACAGATTAGATGATACAGAAGAATGGATGAGTGATCTGGAAGACAGAATAGTAGAAATGACCTAATCAAACAGCAAGAAGAAAAAATAATTTTAAAAAATGAAGATAGTTTAAGGGACTTCTGGGATAATATCAAGTATACTAACATTTGTATTACAGGGGTTCCAGAAGGAAAAGAGAGAGAGAAAGGGACAGAAAAATTATTTGGAGAAATAATGACTAAAAACTTCCCTAACCTGGGGAAGGAAACACATATCCAGGTCTAGGGATCACAGTGAATTTCAAACAAGATGAACTCAAAGAGATCCACAGCAAGACATATCATAATTAAAATGAAAAATGTGAAAGATAAAGAAAGAATTTTAAAGGCTGCAAGAGAAAAACAACTAGTCACATACAAGGGGACACCCCCCCATAAGACAATCAGATGATTTTCAGTAGAAACTTTGTAGGCCAGAAGGGAGTGGAATGATATACTTAAAGTGCTGAAAGGAAAAAAACAACAACAACAACTTGCAACCAGGAATACTTTGCTTGGCAAGGTTATCAATCAGAATTGAAGGAGAGATAAACAGTTTCTCAGACAAGCAAAAACTAAAGGAGTTTGTCACCACTAAACTGGCCTTAAAGAAATGTTAAAGGGTCTTCTTTAAGCAGAAAAGAAAAAGCCATAACTAGAAGTAAGAAAATATATGAAAGAAGAAAATCTCACTGGTAAAGGCAAATATGTAGTAAAGACAGTGTATCAGCCACTTAAAAACTCGTAAGAAAGTTAAAAGACAAAAGTACTAAAATCAACTGTAACTTCAAGAAGTATTTAATATGTTTACACAAAATTAAAACATGTAAAATATGCCATCAAAGACATAAAATGTGGAGGAAGAGGAGGGAAAATGTAGTGCTTTTAGAATGCATCTGAACTTAAGTGACTATCAGCTTAAAATAAACTGCTATATATATATATGTGTGTGTGTGTGTGTGTGTGTATGAACCTTATTGTAACCACAAACCAAAACCTACAGAAGATACAAAAAAATAAAGAGAAAGAAACCCAAACATAACACTAAAAAAAAAAAAATCATCCCAGAAGGGAAGAACCAAGAGAAGAAAGGAACAGAGAAGACCAGCTAAACAACCAGAAAACAAGTAAAAAATGTCAATAATTACATACTTATCAATAATCATTTTGAATGTAAATGGACTAAATGCACCAATCAAAAGATGTAGGGTGGCTGAATGGATTAAAGAAAAAACAGCAACAACAGAAAAACAAGACCCATCTATATGCTGCCTACAAGAGACAAATGAAAATGAAAAGAAAGCTGGGTTAGCAATACCTGTATTAGACAAAATAGACGTTTAAAAAAAGACTGTAACAAAAGACAAAGGAAGGCGTTCCTCTAAGATCAGAAACAAGACAAGGATACTCAGTCTAGCCACTTTTATTCAACATAGGATTTGAAGTCCTAGCCACGACAATCAGAAAAGGAAATTTAAAAATCCAAATTGGAAGGAAATAAATAAAATGTCATTGTTTGTAGATGACATGATACTATATATAAGAAACCCTAAAGACTCCACCAAAAAATATTAGAACTAATAAATGAATTCAGTAAAGCTGCAGTATACAAAGTTCATATACGGACATCTATTGCATTTCTCTACACTAATAACAAACTATCAGAAAGAGAAATTAGAAAGCAATCCCACTTAAAATTACATCAGAAAGAATAAAATACCTAAGAATAAATTTAATCAAGGAAGGAAAAGACCTATACACTGAAAACTATAGGACACTTATGAAATAAATTGACAATGAACAAGTAAATGGAAAGAGAATTCTGTTCTCATGGATTGCAAGAATCAATATTGTTAAAATGTCCATATTACCCAAAACAATCTACAGATTCATTGCAATCTCAACTGAAATTCCTGGTAATTTTCAAAGAAATAGAACAAATAATCCTAAAATTTGTATGGAATCACACACACACACACACAAAACAAATATCCAAAGCAATTTTGAGAAAGAAGAACAAAGCTGGAGACATCACACTCTCTGATTTCAAACAATACTACCATGCTATCAAAGCAACCAAAGCAATATGGTACTGGCATAAAAACAGACACATAGATCAATGGAACAGAATAGAGCCCAGAAATAAACTCCCATTCATAAAGTCAATTAATCTACAACATAGGAGGCAAGAATATACAATGTGGAAAGAGAGCCTCTTCAATAAATGATTCTGAAAAAACTGGACAGCTGCATGCAAAAGAATGAAACTAGACCACTTCCTTATACCATATACAAAAATAAACTCAAAATGGGTAAAACAGTTAAACATAAGACCTGAAACCATGAAATTCCTAGAAGAAAACATAGGCAGTATGCTCTTTAACATTATTCTTAGCAATAATTTTTTGTATCTATCTCCTCAAGCAATAGCAATAAAATAAAAAATAAACAAATGGTACAACATTAAACTAAACAGCTTCTGCACAGTGAAGAAAACTGTCAACAAAATGAAAAGGCAACCTCCTGAATGAGAAAAGATATTTGCAAATGATGTATTTGATAAGGGATTAATATCCAAAATTTGTAAAGAACTCATACATGTCAGTATCAAATGAAAAACCCAAACAATGCAATTAAAAAATGAGAAGGACCCGAACAGAAATTTTTCTGAAGAAGACATATAGAAGGGCAACAGACACATGAAAAGATTTTCAAGTCACTAATCATTAGGAAAATCCAAATCAAAACCCATATGAAATATTGCCTCATTCCTGCCAGAATGACTATTATCAGAAGACAAATAACAAGTTTTGGCAAGTATGTGGGAAAAGGGAACACTTTTGCACTGTTGGTGGGAATGTAAATTGGTGCAGTCACTATGGAGAACAGTATGGAATTTCCTCAAAGACATAAAAATAGAACTACCATATGATCCAACAATTCCACTTCTCCATATTTAGCTGAAGAATATGAAAACACTAATTTGAAAAGATACAAGCAGTATTGTTGCAGCATTATTTACAATAGCCAAGATATGGAAGCACCTTAAATGTCCATCGATAGATAAGTGGATAATGGAAGATGTAGCTTATATATATAATGGAATATTCCTCAGCATAAAAAATAAATAAAATCTTGCCATTTGCAACAACATGAATGGACCTAGAGAGTAATATGCTAAGTTAAATAAATCAAACAAAGACAGACAAATTCTTTCTGATTTCACTTATATGTGGCATCTAAAAAACAAAACAAATGAACAAACATAACAAAACAGAAACAGACTCACAGATACAGAGAACAAACTGGTGGTTGCCAGAGGCAGTGTTGGTGGGGTGATGGATGATATAGGTGAAGGGGATTAAAAGGTACATACTTCCAGTTATAAAATAATTAAATCACAGGTATGTAATATACACCATAGGGAATACAGTGAATAATATTGTAATAACATTGTATGGTGACAGCTGATAACTAGGGTTATTGTGATGATCAGTTCATAATATACAAAATTACTATAATATAATGTATCAAATCACTATGTTGTACACCTGCAACTAATATGATATTTTAAGTCAATTATACTTAAAAAGAGAAAAGAAAACACTTTGAGATGTAGGAAAATGGAAACAGAACTGCCAAAATATGGGATGCAGCAAAGGTAGCACCCAGAGGGAAATTTATGGTAGTAAATACCTATATTTAAAAAGAAAAAAGATTTCCAGTTAATGACCTAAATTGACACCTTAAAGAACTAAAAAGAAGTGCAAACAAAACCCAAAATTAACAGATAGAAGGAAATAATACACATTTGAGCTGAGATAAATGAAATAGATAATAGAAAAACAATGGGAAGAATCAACATAACCAAAATTGGTTTTTTGAAAAAAACTCAACAAAATTGACAAACCATTAGTGAGACTGAAAAAGGAAAATTAGATAGAAGACACAAATCATTAATCAGAGAAATGAAATTGGGAACATTAATAGCAACCTCACAGAAATAACAGGATTGTAAGAGAATATCATGAACAATTATACATCAACAAATTATGTAACATAGATGAAATGGACAAATTCCTAGAAATACAAATTAACAAAACTGACTCAAGAAGAAATAGAAAATCACAACAAACCTACAGCAGATAAAAAGATTGAGTTACTAACCAAAAAAAACATTCCGACAAAGAAAAGTCCAGGATCAGGTCGTTTCACTGATTAATTCTATTAAACATTTAAAACATTAGTATCAATCTTTTTTAATTCTTCTAAAATTAGAATTAAAAGTAGGTAAGAGAACACTTCCTAACTCATTCTATGAGTATAATATTACACTGATACCAAAACCAGTTAAGGAAACCACAAGAAAAGAAAATTATAAACCAATATATCATACGAATACAGACAAAAAATCATCAGCAAAATATCAGCAAACTGAATCTCATAATGTATTAAAAAGATTATAAATAACCAAAGAGAATCTAATGTTAAAATTATTAATCTAATGTTTAAATTAAAAATTCTTAGTATAACAATGGACACTAGCCATAAGTGCTCCATTTAATCTGGGCTCAAGAAACAGCCCTTGTTCCAATAAGGGAAATGTGGCAGTTGGTTTTCCTGAGGAACAGTATTTCAGTCTCCAACGTGGTACCTTCCTAAGAGGTTCTCACAGGTAATTCTGGCCAAAACAATGTTTGTGTCACTCCCCTTAAGCATTGGTAAGAGGGCTCACCACTTGGGATCAGCAAGGAGGAAGCTAAATATTCTGCTAAACAAACAGAAGCTGAAACACTTTGGCTGGAATTATTAGTTAGCTGCTTCTAACGGCACAGCTGTAACATGCTTTCCAGAGTGTGGTTTGCAGACCAAGTTTCCACACACTGTGGGGAAGGAGATGATGTCCTTCAGCAGGTGGTGTGAGGACACTGGGTCCCAAGACCCCTCCCCAGAGCAGAGGCAGAGAAAACAGAGGTCCAGGCTGGATTCCCAAGGGGAGGCTTGAAGAGGAGCATCTCCTCCCTCCTTGAAGGACTGAGAAGTGACCACAAGAACTGCCAGGGGTCTTCTCTTTGAAGGTTCCCTAAACAGGCTCAAAAGCTGTCAGTCCCTGTCAGGACACAGGAATAAGACAGGACAGGATGAAGAGACAGAGCAGAGGCCTTGAAGTCCCCACAGGAGAGTCCGGTCTGGGTGGAGGCACCGAATCCCAGAATGTCACAACTGGGAGGGGTCTTCGAGGAGATCTGCCCAGACCCCTCCTTTCATGGAGGAGGAGGCGCCCCAGGGGGTGAACTTGTCCTGGGTCACATAGGGCAGAGCCACGCCTGGAGCCAGGGCTCCTGTCTCCCAGCCCAGTGCTTCTCCACTGCAGGAGCTGCCCATCACCTCCCCCACCCTGTCTGTCCCTGTCCTCCGCAGGAGCTCCCCTCCCAGCACTGCTCTCTCATCACCAGGATCAGAGCAGTTCCTGGAAGCTCATCCTCCAGCTTTCCTCTCCTGGGAAAGGGGAAGCAAGTACTTAGAGGGGTTTAGCAGGGCAGGGACTTCTGGCCGGCTGAGGGTTAGACAGCAGCCTAACCAGACTCCCCATGTGCTGGAAAGGAGGGAACCAGGGAGAGAAGAGGCTCAGCCCTCAGGCTGCAGAGAGGACCCACCCAGAAGGGGCTGGTGAGCCCAGCTGTGAGGAAGTTAAAAGAAGACAGGGAAAGAGAAGGAAAGCAAAGTGCTCAGATCTACAAAAGATGCTAATCTTCAAAGAGAAAAAAAATGTACTAGGGGTGGATGTGGTAGTAAACAAGACTGAGTTTAAAATGTATTTAAATAACATAAAACTAAAAACTTTCATACATGTTAACACAAAATTTTGTTCATTTTTCTTACCCTATCACCACATTGTGCAATCAACAGTAGTTCCCTCTGAACTTGTCCTAGGTCACACAGGACATCAGAGGGCATCAAATCCAGCCTCCATTTCTTTTTGCTGTTTCCACCGTCTGGAGCCCATAATAGCAGGGACCCTTTCTTCCCCCACTCCTTGCCAACAGTCACAGGGACATTCCAGATTCTAGTGGTTTCTCTGCTAATGCAACAGAAATAGCCTCCCCTCCCTGGTAAATGATTCCCTCAATGCAGCCTACCACGCCTGAGCTCAGGGTTCTCAGGCTGTCACCACCAAAAGGCCATTTTGTTTTTTCTGTTCATCCTAGAGCTCTAAACCAAATATACAATTACCACATTTACAAATTACAAGGCTGTGTTTTTCTCCTTTTGTTCACCAAGGACACCAGAACCTGAACCTAAGGAGCCCTGCTAGTGGTCAACCACTCCCCTCCCTGCCTCACCGCAGCTCCACACAATTCCCTCTGTTCCCAGGAGCCCAGGCCACTCACTGAGGAGGGGGTCGTTATATCCCAGAGCCAAGGAGGCCCAGCAGAGGTGGGGGTCTTCTGAGTAGGGCCCCACTCCCTTCCAGCCTGTTCTGCTGCAGAGGAAATATCAGAATGGGCAGAGGCAAGAGAAAAGTAAAAGCTTGAGCTCTAGGGGCATTTTACACAGTTCTTCCAGGCTGGAGCTGTAAAGCCAGTTCTTAGCTGATCTCTGGCCATCAAGTTAGTTCTAAGGAGACAGCCTCACCACGCTAGAGAAAAGTCTTTCATCTCATCTCCAGCACCTATAGTATGGACTGAGTAAATAATTGTAGAATAAATGCGTAAACAGCCCTGGTCTATGATTTGCCTGGCACTATGTTGGACAGGCCCCATTCCTTACAGTTGTGACTACCTTGGTGTTTTCACACCCCCCAGCCTCATATCCACCTCTTACTCTTAGCGGCTTCCTCAGGTTAACAGCTCTGCTCCAGGCAGCCCTGACCATAAGTGGCAACCTGTGGTCAGGCACAGAAGTCATGCTTTACAGAAAGGCTGAATTAGGCTCCTCCTGGATTCTGTCTCTCTACCTCATTTAATGAGTCAAGTTTCCTTTCTGACTTTCCACAAACTTCAACTGGTTGATTGCCTACATAAGAAGCTATTAGCAAAGAATAAATTTCTTGTTCAAAGTGTAAACTCCCCACATCCCCAGTGCAAATATTGGCATTTACCTTATGCTGGGAACCAGTATTCATGGCCCTATAGCCTCCAGGTTTGACAATATTTACTATTCTCTATGGGTTTACATGCATTATTTTAATTAATCCACAATATACATTGAATTGAAGCCTCAGACTAACCATATTATCTAAGAATTACACACACTTTACTGATAAGCATCTCAGATGTCCATAGGATTAAGTAAGTTGTCCAAGTTTACACCTTATAGTAAGTGGCAAGGTACTCATAAGCTGTCAACACCCGCCCAACCATAGACATGCCCAGGTAGGGAAGGAGAGTGTTGATTCTGAGAAACTCAAGTCAGGACTGTGAGAGGCCTGGGGGGAAAGAGGATGGCTGTTTCCTGATGGGGGCGGGGGGGACTGCAACCCAGGAGGATAAGGGGTAGGATAAGGGGAAGACTTGGAGTAGATGCTCTGAGTTACTGTCTTTTTCATGACCAGTGTGCCCTCGGCAGCCCCGGTCTGGGTTATGAGGAAGAACAAACAGCTACAGGAGCAGGCTGACAGGAGGTTGATCTCTGAATGTCAGTTCCTCTTTCCCTCAACCTCTAGACCCAACTATTTGCTGTTAAAAATATTTTTAACTTAAAACCTTAGAACAAAATTTCATAAAATAATAATGGAATGATGGGTGGTTTCAATGGGTCATTAAGGGGGGAATATATAAACACTGAACAACTTTAGCTTTGATAAGAAAAAAGAATATAATTCAACACGTATGCTAAAATGTAAAGTGTAGAAAACGGTGGGGTAAAAGCCTTCAGAAATTCTCTCCTCCATAAAAGCAATGAGAAAAATCTGTTAACTTTAGAGTACTTTTTCAGAACTCTGAAAATTAACCTTGCAGCAACCCAAGGAGAATTTATTCAAGAGAAGCAGCTTAATCTCAATAAGAACAGAGAACTTCGTGGTGTTTTAACCTGCCTCAGTCCCACCCCCTACTCCCTACCTCCACTGTAGTTTTGAAAAATAGCAGTCTGAATTCATGGTGAAACTAGCAGTCCAGCAGCCGCTTGAAAGAGCAGAACAGGGCTGGACTTCTTTTTAAAGGTTCATGTGCAAAGAACTGTCATTGTTTGCCTCTCTGGTGGCTTCCTGGAAGACCCCATTTGCAATGATGCCTGTATTTTACCTAACTCAGTGCGCTCCCTTTACGTGAAGGGAGGTATTTGTTGAAAGCAACTGCAAACAAACAAGTGTTTAACTTTGTGGCTATATGCAGTAGTAGATAATAGTTGAAGCAAACAATAGGCTCACCAAAAAGCTTTAAAGGAAAAACTGGGGAATTAGATGTCCATAGGGGCTTTTGAAAGCTCTGACATATTCCCCTGGAATCTAGAAGGTCCTTGCATGCATAGGGCTGTGTGTATCCCCAGTACCATATTGATGTTTGTGAAAGGTCTGAGAAAACCCTAAGCGCTCATCTCTTGCTGACGCTGAGGATCTGCATAGGCAAGCTTTCCTGGTTGGCGTACTGTGCGTATTTGCTACACATCGATGCCAGAAAGGTAAGGTTATCCTGACTCCATGGTGAGGTGGTACATTTTCTGAACTTTGCCCTGTGTATTTTTCCTTTGGCTAATTTTACTCTGTATCTTTCCCTGTAATAAACTGTAACCTTGAATATAAGAGATTTCAGTGAGTCTGTGAATCCTGCTGATGAAAAGAAATTAATCAAAGAGAGAAATAGAAAATTTTTTTATTTTATTAAAGTATAATTGATTTACAATGTTGTGTTAATTTCTGCTGTACAGCAAAATGATTCAGTTATACATAGGTATACATTCTTTTTCATATTCTTTTCCATTAAGGTTTATCACAGGATACTGAATATAGTTCCCTGTGTAGAAAATTTTATTCAAGCCAAATTGAGGATTATAACCTGGGAACAGCTTCTCATAAGTTTCTGAGAACTGTTCTGCCCATTAGAGCTCAAAGCACAGTTACACAGGTTTTTGAGACAGAGAGCTGTACATTAAAAGATGTCAATAGTTTGCAAAATCCAGATACGTAAGTACAAAGTGATGGGTCATCATGACCTCTTACAAGATCAAGAAGGAATGTCATCTTTTAAGGAGTTGTCCTGGTGCTAGGAGAATGTTGCTCTTTATGGCTGAGCAGGTATTTCTGCCAATGGGGAGGTTTGGTCAATGCATAATGCAGATACACAATGCATAGTAGAGGGGAGAGAGGAAGCCAAAAGGCAGAGAAATTTTTTTGTGTTTAAATTTTTCTTGTCTTGCCATAAAATATGGATTTTATTTCACAGTCCTTATAACAAAGGAGTTCTGTGATTACCACAATTTAAAATAAAAAAAATTTTTTTTAAGGAAAACAACGGAGTTCTGTGAGTCCTTATAACAAAGCTATCAAAACTTGAGGTGGCTGGACTTGCAGTTAGTGCCAGAAGTGTGAATGTGTAACAGGGAAGAGCAAAATCTGACTCTATGTTGGATCATTTCTTTGACTTTAACCTTTGCTTTTCATTGCTTTTGTTATTATAATCATACAAAATGGCCTGCCTCAGGGAACCCTGCCCCTCTGCCTGAATGTTAAACTAAAGTGCTTTTGTTCAGCTCACAGGGAGACAATCTGACCCTGTCCACAGGTGAATGGCTGTAGAAAAGAAGAAATTACCACATCCTCTCCCCGATGCTGGTCAAGCCATGCAAAACTAATGGCCTTTTTACTTTACTTCCTCACATCCTCCCCCTCTCTGCTCTATAAAAGAAACTGGCATCCAGACCCCAATAAGATGTTTTTTGGGAGACACTAGTACACCATCTTCTCAGTCTGCTGGCTTTCTGAATAAAGTTGCTATTCCTGTCTCAGCCCTCATCTCCTGATTTATTTGCCTGTCATGCAGCAAGCAGAGCAAGCTTGCACTCGGTAACAAGTGGTCTTGTGTGCACAGTGCCTCCTAACTTTATAGTGAGCCCAGCTCTTACATTTGGTGTCAGAAGAGGGATTCCCTGCAACAATCCTTGCTCACTGAAACATGTGGTTTGAGAAAAATAAGAACAAGAGGCAGAGGATGAGAAATCTTTGATTCCTGTATGTACTCAAGGTCACCCCTAGTACGGAATTACAGCTGTGCTGCAATCAGTTATTAGAGGTTGAAGTTATCAATTAAATTTAGAAATGATGGATCCAATTCCTGAAGAGTTGTTTTGTTACATGCATAAGAGAATTCAAAGTAACAAGAAAAAAGCTAGATATGCAATCCATTGGTAATTGTTATCTGTAATAGCTAAAATAAAAGTTATAGAGAATGTTAGGGTGGATCCTGATGCTGGGCCAAGCTTGAATTCCAACAACTTCACACCACAGCTGCTAGCCTCAGGGTTGCTACCTAAGAGAAAAGAACAGATAATGAACAAAATTAGACTGATTTACAAGAGATTGGGGAATGGGAAAGGGGAGAATCAAGGGAGTCATCTTAGGAGGGTAGAAATCTATAAATGGTTTTTAAGAAGTGAGATAAATAAAGCAGACATTAATAGTGTCAAAAATGTCTTAATGCAGCTTTCTTGGAAGTTAGGTGGACCAGTGGGAACCCCTGCTGGTCCCACAACAATCAGGGGTCTCAAAAAATCTGCTTTATTCACACTAGTTTGGAGAAATTTAAAAATCTAGAGGGCAAAGTTGAGAATGAGAAATTTAACCTCAAAGCACCTGGGGCAATGATCCTACAGTCTAGTTAAGAGAAGAACTGACCAAAGGAGACCCATGGGCATGTGCACAGGTGTTGGAAAAATGGTCAGGGAGTAGAGAAGAGCTGTTTCTGGGACTCTGATTGGGATTCTCATGAACTGTCTTCCAAAACCTGTTGACGAAGTCCTAACAGGGGCTACAGTTAGATTGGGAGGATATAGGGATGTAACAGGTGATGAGATTAAGGTGAAAGTTTGGATGAAAACTGAAATGTTTGAACAGATTTAATGAAAAGAGGTTTTATCTCCTTTACTTGAATGTATTATGGGGATGAATATTGTGTCTGAGTTGGGAATGATTCCCCTATTAATACTGTAAAATAGAAGACATGTAAATATACCATTCAGTCAATATTGATAGAACATGCTAACTGAGAAGCAATAAGATTGCCTGAGCCCACAAGTCATTAACTTGAAACAGTATAGAATATCTAGCAAAAAGAGATTAGCACTTTAATTAACACTCTATTGGTATCTAGCTGGGGTGATAGTACAGATGTATTTTATGTACAGTAGCCCTATATTGAGGAAAGACTGGGGGCTTATGGCAAAAGCCAGTGGGTACTACCTAGCAAGTGACTGCTGACTGCTGGCATTTCGGACCAGAAGTTTGAGAGGAAACTATTTGGGAGACAACAAACTTGCTATTGGATGCTAATTAAGATTAGTCTTATGACTGGAGTATGTAAAATTATACTGAAATACCCAAAATGTCTTGAGTGATGTCAGAGAAATGTTCTAATGGGGAGGACAGTGCCAGGAAGAGTTCCATAATAAAATGGAAATGATTTATATAGGAATATGCTACTGGGGCAGTGCAAGGAGAATTCAGGAGCAGGGGTGCTCTTTTCCCCAGGGGTCAACTTTGGAAATACCTGAGGAGTTGCTAAATCCTACAGCCACTTGGGCCACTTGGGAAGTGGCTTATGAACAACTCTCTGTTGACCAACAAAGATTTGCTCGCTTTATGGAAGGCAGCTGCACGATGAATAAATGACATCTTGCTTGGAAAGGCAACAGCTTGATTAAAGAAAGTAAAAATAAAATGGTTCATGCTGATTAATGTTAATTGCATGCTGTTTGCCCCATGTTTGAATTTTTATTGACTCATGGGCAGTGACCATTGGCCTAGCCATATAATCAAGCAGAAGTGTAATGGAAACGGTCCTAATGTGATATCTTTATGGAATGTGGCCCCACGGAAATGACTATGGGAATATAAGGAGTGAATTAAGGAAGGATATTTTTTTTTATGCACATCAAAAGAACCCCTTTCCAGCAAGGGTGATTGGAACCAGCAAGTATATATCTTGGTGCAACTTACTTGAGGTGGCCGCCTGGGTCCATGAAATTAGTGGATATGGAGTTACTACAGCAATGCAGAGATGAGCTGAATCTAGGCATGTTCTCTTATACCCTCTGAGGCACAAAATGCCAACAAGAACTTTTCCATCTACAAACAAGAAGGATATTCCCCAGGGAGTAGGCCTTTATTTTTCAGGTTGTATATACCACTATACTGAGATATGGTGTAACACTGGTTATTAGTCTGCTAGGGCCATCATAAAAAGATACCACAGAATGGGTCACTTAAACAACAGAAATTTTATTTCTCACAGTATTGGAGGCTGAAAGTCCAAGATCAAAGTGTTGGCAGGTTTGGTTTCTCCTGAGACCTCTATTCTTGGCTTTCAGAAGGCCACCTTCATGTTGTGTCCTCACATGGTCCTTCTCCTGTACATGCATACATCACTAGTATCCCTTCCTCTTCTTATAAGGATGCCAGTCATATTGGATTAGGGCCCCATCTTTATGACCTCATTTAACCTTAATTACCTCTTTAAAGGCTCTGTCTCCAAACATAGTCACATTGGAGTGGCTTCAACATATGAATTTTGGGAAGACACAGTTAAGTCCATAACAACTGGCATTGTTGGTAAGATTATAATACTGATATTGATGGTCAAGTATATTGGCGATATGAGTTAAAGCCTCCTCAGCATAATACTAATGGAAAGTGACCATTAAGAGGAAGAACTGGATTTATCTAACTATCAGCTAATTTCTGTGCTAAAACATTCTGCACAAATTTATCATAAGACACAAATAGTGGTAAGCCAAGGGGGAAATGAGTAAATAAATTAGAACAAATATATGTTCCAGTACTATTTAGTCTCACCTACTTGGCAACCCTATATTGGCCCAACTCTCCCCCACCTTTGTACCACACTCAAACTGCCTGGCAGAATCATCAACCTTCCTTGACAAAGGCATTATAAATTCACAATATCTAGCCTCAGCCAATCTTTAACACCACCCGGCAATCACCTGTTGTGCATGATAGCTATTTAAAGATAATAACATAAATTAATAATAGCTAACACTTATTGAGTGCTTGCCATGTGCCACATACTGTCTTAATCATTCTGTTACCAAACACAAGTCCGTGTGCCCAACGCACAGTGAGGCCAAACAATACCAAAATGGAGTTTGAAACAGAGAAAGGTTTATTGCAGGGCCATGCAAGGAGACAGGCGGCTCATGCCTTAAAAACCCCAAAATTCCTGAAAACTTTCAGCAAAGCCCTTTTATAGGAAAGGTGAGGGAGGGGCGTGGTTAGTTGTTGCAAATTCTTGGTGTCAGATTCTTTGTTTGTTTTATTTTTTTAACATCTTTATTGGAGTATAATTGCTTTACAATGGTGTGTTAGTTTCTGCTGTATAACAAAGTGAGTCAGCTATACATATACATATATCCCCATATCTCCTCCCTCTTGCATCTCCCTCCCACCCTCCCCATCCCACCCCTCTAGGTGGTCACAAAGCACAGAGCTGATCTCCCGGTGCTATGCAGCTGCTTCCCACTAGCTATCTATTTTACATTTGGTAGTGTATATATGTCCATGCCACTCTCTCACTTCATCCCAGCTTACCCTTCCCCCTCCCTGTGTCCTCAAGTCCATTCTCTATGTCTGCGTCTTTATTCCTGTCCTGCCCCGAGGTTCTTCAGAACCATTCTTTTTCTTTTTTTTTTTTAGATTCCATATATATGTGTTAGCATACGGTATTTGTTTTTCTATTTCTGACTTCACTCTGTATGACAGACTCTAGGTCCATCCACCTCACTACAAATAGTTCAATTTCATTTCTTTTTATGGCTGAGTAATATTCCATTGTATATATGCACCACATCTTCTTTATCCATTCATCTGTCGATAGACATTTAGGTTGCTTCCATGTCCTGGCTATTGTAAATAGAGCTGCAATGAACATTGTGGTGCATGACTCTTTTTGAATTATGGTTTTCTCAGGGTATATGCCCAGTATTGAGATTGCTGGGTCATATGGTAGTTCTATTTTTAATATTTTAAGGAACCTCCATACTGTTCTCCATAATGACCATATCAATTTACATTCCCACCAACAGTGCAAGAGGGTTCCCTTTTCTCCACACCCTCTCCAGCATTTATTGTTTGTAGATTTTTTGATGATGGCCATTCTGATTGCTGTGAGGGGATACCTCATTGTAGTTTTGATTTGCATTTCTCTAATGATTAGTGATGTTGAGCATTCTTTCATGTGTTTGTTGGCAATCTGTATATCTTCTTTGGAGAAATGTCTATTTAGGTTTTCTGCCCATTTTTGGATTGGGTTGGTTTTTTTTTTTTTGATATTGAGCTTCATGAGCTGCTTGTAAATTTTGGAATGAAGCAACTGACAAAAGATCCTTTGTTCTTGAGGTCAGGTCACGACGTTCCTATAAATCTCCACCAGACAAATGTCATTCTCTGTTCTGACAAGAAAGGGCAGGTCCCAAGGCACAATTTTCACCCTCCGAAGTCCAGGTCCTGGCTAGGAGGAGGGGGTCCCTGCGGGGGTCAGTTACCCTGCCGGGAGCATTGGTGCAGCACCCCGTCTGGGTCCTCCCGCCATTGCCCAGGCCCGGCTGAAGGGGCAGATCTCAGCTGGAGGTGCCCTCAGGGCCAGGTCCCCAGACCCTGCCCAGCCGTCATCACTGAGGGAGCCAGGCGCCCAAGGACCCAACTGGCCTTCAGACTCCTCAGGCCACCCAAACGGTGGGGCCGGGTCTCAAAGACAGCGACCTATGCAGACTGCCATTGCCATTAGGGTCGCAGAGGCGGGGATGGGGGAGAAGTTCACTGCCGCCTCAAGGCCTGGGCCCAGCCAGTGACGGCCATGGAGAGGGCGTGAGCTCTGCAGGACACAGCCCCCAGCCTGTCCCCGGGCCCCACAGCTCACCCGCCAGCCCTCCTGTCCCTCAAGGGCCCCCAGGAGAAGGCCACATCTGCCTCTTACCTCACTCTGCGCTGGAGGACCGCCACCCCGCCCTTAGCCGAGGGGGCCCCCCTCACCACCGCTCTAACCTTCTGGCTCTCGGTCTGCTGATAATGGTTGCCTGGTAATGGCTCACAGCAACGGGCCACGTGCCACGGGTTGCGCACCGACCAGCTCCACCCCAGGATTCCAGGCAGGCTCAGGGGCTCCGGTCTCCCCGTTGGGGTGGGGGGGGGGAGTGCTTCGGGGCCTCCCGAGCGCCCGCTCTATTACAGTTCTCCACGCTTTAAATTCGTTTAATCCTCATAAACACTCTGTGAGCTAGACGTCATTATCCTCATTTCACAGATTAGTAAGAGGAGACACAGAAAGACTAAATCATGTGATCAAGTCACGTAGCTGGGAAATATCAGAACCAGGATTCAAATCCAGGTAACTGAGCTCCAGAACCCACCTTTTCATCAGACTGCTGACTTTTCTCATAGCCTTCCAAACCTCCATTCTACCTTATCACCCTTGGGAAATGAAAGAGCCTCCTATTTCTCAGGACACAAAAATAGAAGTCAGAAAGCGATGCCTTCTGCAACCATGTATTTGAAGCAACAAAGAATGAAATTTTGTTCTGTTGGCTTAGGATGTGAAAGATATGTGCTTGATCTCTCCATTGAATGATAGAAGGGCCAGATGAGGTACCACTTCCCAAAACCTCAACCCAGAAGTTTCAATTAATGTTTTATACTCTTGTAAATAACATTTCCCCCAAATTTTAAAGACAATAAAATACTTTCTTTGCAAAAAGAAAAAAAAGAAAGAAAAAAAGCGATGTCTTCAAGTTCCTGTCACTTAACTTTTAACTGACCTGCATTTATTTTACATCTGTTCTAACTTCCTCTTCTGTCCCCACAAAAGACAGTGAGCTCCTAGAGTCTACAGTTGGTGCTTTCACCTATGCTTTAACCCCTCCTTCTCCCCCCTTTTCAGGAACTTTACTGTCTAATGTACTTTCTCTTTCTCTGGCATATTTCGCTGAACCTGCTCCCTCCTTTCCTGTAGCCCTTAATCATTCTCGGTACTCTTCCTTCTTAACACCCCCTTAAACTCAGACCTCCAACTGTTGTCCTCTTTCTCCCTCTCCCACATCACAGCCACTACTACACTTGCTCCAAGACACTCAGTCCTCGGCCTCCCTTCACCCTGACTCCTTAGCGCGTCATGAGGGGACCAGCATTTGACACTGTTGACTCTTCCTCCCTAAAGTCTCTTTTCCCTTGGTTTCCTTGCTATTATGCACCCTAGGTCTCCTCATTCCCCTCTGCCATCCTCCTCAGGCTCTTCCTCTATCTCTAATGCTTTCCTCAAATGTGGGTGCTTCCAGTGGTTTTGTCATAGACTCCCTTCAACTCGTTTTCATTCTCTTTCTAGGACAGCTATCCTGTGGGCTCCAAATATCATTCACATGCTGCTAATGCCCAAGTCTATATCTCCACCCCACACCCTTTGCTTCCAACTATCAGACCCTGCATCCAACTCTCTACTAGGTATCTCCACTGGGGCTCACGTTCAACACGCCCAATGCCCCATTCATTGTCTTCAACTTCCATCCTATTGCTGGGTTCCCACTCTCAGCCAATGACCCATTCCAGAAAACTGGGCCTTTTCCTTGGCTTCTTCCTCTCCCACTCCCTAGTGTGGTTGATCACGTGCCTGCCATACGTCAGGTCCTGTGCTAAGGACCTCACATGCAATGATTTTATTTTACTGGTATAACCTTCAGAGGTAAGAAAACAATAATTAAATATTAACTGTTTCTTGTCCTTATTGCTAAGGAAATCAAGGAAGAATTCCCCAAGCCATCACACTTTTTCTCAGCTTCCTACCCCACCCCCTCATTTTTTGAATGTCTGGAACAGTGCCCGCCCCCCACCATCCTCACCCCTCTCTCTGGTTTCAGACCAGAGGACATGCTCCTTGTGTGTCCTCCAGAGCTCTCTCATCACTCTATATCGCAGTGTGCCAAGTTCCTTTTTTATAACATGAAACTTGGTGAGAAAGAGGATGGATTGTTCTTTTCCCACAGGAAATGAAAGCAGAAGCAATCATTACCTCTGTAATCTGGCAATAAATGTGTGTTTTGTTTCATGGGAAAGGCTAGAGTAAATTCAGCTGGTTTACCTGGGCCTATGGAAAGTATTGTAAGGTTATCTTTTCTCATACAACATATTCTCTCTCCTTCTTTTTCCTATTACCATCTTTAGCCTCATAGAAACAAAGCAGCCTCCTATTTGCCCAAATCATTAATTCAAACAGGACAAAACCGTGTCTCATATGTCACTCCCTTTAAATTTGCCCAGCTTGGCCGGCAAGCTCCACCTGTAGCAGTTAAGACTCTCAGAGATCAGAGGAAACTCGCAAAGCTTATCATTACTAAAACCTCAGCTTCTGAAAAGAAACACACACACACACACACACACACACACACACACACCAGTATACAGTCATGCAGTTGTGTGTGAATTATAACAAAGGCTACTCCAAAAACATGCAGATTGCAATTTAAAGGAGGATTCTAAGTATTTGAGAACATCATTATCTTCCAGATGGGAAGGGGAGCAGGGCTGTCTCTCCGAATTGTGCAGTAACTGTACTGAGCTAAGATCCTTTCCCTACAGGGTCCTAGAAGCTCAACCTTGCTGGCAGGCAGGGAGCAGGTAAGAACTATTCCAGGGGACACTGAGATGCATTAACTATAGCAGGTGGTGATATTATTAACTACACTACACAAAATCTGTGGGAGAAATACCTCAAGTTGAATTAAGTATGATTCATATTTTCGATTTAGACCAAATGGTAAGGGGGATGAATCAGGTACTGCAGGTGAGTACACAGGCCATGATAATACCTACAAAGCCTAACGGGGCTCTATGCACTAGTGCCCTGCCCCAACCTCTAATTCATTTTGTAGAGCTTGACTAGATTAATCTCCATCTCTGAAAATCCCCTTCAAGAACCTCAAGGCACTTCCCACAACCTGATATACAAATTTATTAATCAGGCTTTAGGAAGTGTAATTTTTCCTCCCTATTGCTCTTATATCTGCAACTTTGGTAAGCTCAGGAGCTCTAGGAACCTGTGTGTGTGTGTGTGTGTGTGTGTGTGTGTGTGTGTGTGTAAATTCCCAGGGATTTTCTATTTAGAAAAACTTACAGATAATGTCTATAATAAAGACAGGTCTTTTTCCCACTTTCGAATGTATATACCATTTTATTTCTTTTTCTTGTCATTGCACTGACTAGGACTTACAATAGAATATTGAACAGGAGTGGTGAGAATGGCCATCCTTGTCTTATTCCCAATATTAGGGGAGAAATATTCAGTTTTCCACCATTACGCATGATATTAACTGCATCATTGTTTTTTTGTGTATACATATGCTTTATTAGATCTTTTAATTTCATAGATCACTGCTCCTATTTTTCTTCCTTCCTTCCTTCTGCTTGCTCCAGGTTTACTCTGCTCTTGGTTTACTAGATTCATAAGGTAAAATCTTAAATTATTAATTTGAAACATTTCTTTTTCTGTAATATATGTCTTTATATTACTGCCTTAGCTTCCTCTAACAAATGTTGATATCTGTATTTTCATTTTCATTTGATTTGTGTATTTTCTAATTTCTCTTAAGACTTCTTCTTTGACCTGTGAATTATTAAGTGTTTTGTTTAATTTCTAACTGTTAGGAGATTTTTCTGTTATCTTTATGTTATTAAATTCTACTCTAATTCTGTTATGTTCAGAGAATATACTTTATATTATTTCAAATCTTTTAAATTTGTTGAGATTTGTTTTATGACCCAGGATAGGATATATTTTGATAAATTTTCCATGTGCACTAGAAAACTGTGTAGTCTGGAGCTTCCCTGGTGGCACAGTGGTTAAGAATCCACCTGCCAATGCAGGGGACATGGGTTCGAGCCCTGGTCCAGGAAGATCCCACGTGCCATGGAGTAACTAAGCCCATTGCACCACAACTACTGAGCCTGCAATCTAGAGCCCGAGTGCCACAACTACTGAGTCCACGCACCACAACTACTGAAGCCCGTGTGCCTAGAACCCGTGCTCCGCAACAAGAGAGGCCACCGCAATGAGAAGCCTGTGCGCCTCAACGAAGAGTAGCCCCTGCTCCCCGCAACTAGACAAAGCCCACGCATGGCAACGAAGACCCAATACAGCCAAAAATAAATTAATTAAATAAATAAATTTTTTTTAAATTATTTTAAAAAAATGTGTAGTCTGCTATTTTGGAGTTGAATGCTCTATAAGTATCAATTAGGTCAAGTTTTTTCAAGGTCATGTTCATTTCCTCTATATTCTTGCTGATTTTCTATCTACCAGTTCCACTACTGGGAGAGGAATTTAACAGTCCCTTATTGTAATAGTGGATTTGTCTATTTCTCCTTTCAGTTCTGTCAGTTTTTGCTTCATTTATTTTGGTGCTCTGTTGTTAGGTGCGTACATATTTAAGATTCTTATCTCTTCTTGGTGAATTGACCCTTCATCATTATGTAATATCCTTCTTTATCTCTGGTAATTTTCCTTGCTCTGAAGTCTACTTTCTCTGATATAATTGCTTGGAAAGCCATTATAGCTTTCTCTGGATTAGTGTTTGCATGGTGTGTGCTTAATTTTATGAGTATCAGCATATCCCCTCAAAGTTAAAAGCAAATTTGTTTTACCTTAATGCCCTGTCATGAGGAAAGAGCACCATGCTTTCTAGGCCTTTTTGTATTTGGAGGCAAATGCATTACAACTGGGTGTACTATGTTAGTACATTTACCAAGTAATCCATAAGGCAACCATCTTTGAATGGGCCCAGAGAAAGAGGATTCTCTAGCTGGTACAAGCTACAATGTAAGCAGCTCTGCCATTGACCACTGTATGAAGTGATCTTGAGCCATCTAATTACTTTTTGGGGCCTGTGGAAGACCATGACAGCAGAAAGCTAAGAGAGGGTCCTCTGATATTAAGCAGAACCACATCTTCTTTGGAAAGTAACTCTCCTCTCATACAGCTTTAGACTTGATATTAAGATTCTTGTACTCTTAATACCTGACCATGGGACACCACAAATGACCATGCAACCTGAGCTGACCATCCTTAACTGGATGGATGGATTTTCAATCCATGTAATCATACAATCAGGCATGTCCACTAGCATTTCATTATCAAGTGGAAGTTATATACAAGAGTAGGCTCAAGCAGGACCTGAAGACAAAATTACATTGCATAAGCAGTTCCCTTACAATCCCAATGCACCTATTCCTGCTGCCAAGACCATCTCTAACATTTGTGGAACCTGGGACAAGAGGACAAATGAACATGCACACAGCATATGTCTACATATGGTTAATGTTAAATAAGATATGTTTGATTCTCCCACCTTGCAATATTGTCCTGTGAGCATAAATGAATGAGTAAATTCTAACAAATTACTCTGGAAGCTGGAAGCTGGAAGTTAATGTTAACCCAATGGAACCACAGTTCCTTAAGAAACTAGAAACTTTCCTGGAAGAGAAAGGAGGTCTGTGGCCAACACTGGGCTACCATGGGCTTCCTACCTGTTTCAGTTGATGGAACAGAGTTTCCTGAAGACTGACTCTTGCAGCTAAGGGAACGGCCATCAGGTAGGCTGTTACCAGAAATAAGAAACATTAGCAAGAAGTGCAGTGCCTATGACTGAAGGCATGCCACAGTGTGGCTTTGGAGGCAGAGAACTGACAGAGATTAGAGAAAGTTTGCAATATCTGGTATTATATACCATATCTGGGTTTAAAGCTGCAAATGTCTCTTTCTCCGTGAAATCAATACCTGACAGGATTTTCACAGGTGTTTGGTAATGCCGACAGTCAGAGAGACTTGCATGTTAGGTTTCTGACCACACATCCCTCAAAAGGAAGAAGAGGCCTCTACACATGTGTTGAGGTTAGAGAGATTTATTCAGTGAGACAACACAAGTGAGGAGGGCATTGATTGCTACACCATGGCATTGCCGGAGAACCTATAATGACATCTTACAGACGAGGCCTGGACTTCACCAGATGGGCCTCCAAATTATTGTTCTGGGTGAAGCAATTTGAGGAGGAAGAAGAGATAGTGGCAATATTGTCAAATATACCAAAAGACTGGGTTGGATGGGAGACATCGGTTCAGCTTTAGGGGATCCGGAGACCAGTGGAAATTATCTTGAGTCCCTAAAGTTAGATTTCTACAAAGCAACCTTCTGGATAGGGGAATAAAGAGGCTCCCACATCTAGCCACAGAGAGACCTCAGACCAAATGTGTAAGAAGCATTGTCATATATAGTGTCCACTAATTAATTTTCATGTGTGTGGGATGGTGGCAAGGAACTATCATACGTATGACCACCTGCCCTAAGTACCTAGCAGCCCTAGTGTATGTGGTGCAGATTCAGGTAAATGGAAGCACTGCCTGGATCCTGGGAGGCAGAAAATCTTACCCACTTGTTTCAGCTAAGGCAGGAGGTGGTATTTTGTTGCAGACTGCACCAGAAGCAAACCCTACCCTGGGAGTCCAGAAATTAAGATCAAGAAATGAAGGGAATCAGAGTGATGTGTAGTTTTAGATCTACAACTGAAACACCTTGGTAGATAAAGTATTCTGCTCCTCTTGTAAAAAGGAGGGCATCCACCAAAAGATGCTCTCTTCCAGTGAGTAGATGCCAGGCTGGTCCCTGACTCTGAACAGGCAGGATATGTGGCAGATCATCTCTAAACCTGAATGCTGTCAGATTTGATCAAACAACAGTTGCATATTTGCCAGTATGAACCCTCTAAAACATCCTAATGATGCAGTGGGACCTGTGCCTGGGTTGGATAGAGAAAGCCAGATTTGATGATCTCATGTACCCAAGGAAAAGGCCAGATCCATAAAGGACCATAAAATTCCAAATCATTAAAAGCACCCACAGAAGAGTTCTTCCACAACCATTATAAAAAGTAAGGAGGGGCTTCCCTGGTGGCGCAGTGGTTGAGAATCTGCCTGCTAATGCAGGGGACACGGGTTCGAGCCCTGGTCTGGGAAGATCCCACATGCCACGGAGCAGCTGGGCCCGTGAGCCACAATTGCTGAGCCTGCGCGTCTGGAGCCTGTGCCCCGCGACGGGAGGGGCCGCGATAGAGAAAGGCCCGCGCACCGCGATGAAGAGCGGTCCCCGCACCGCGATGAAGAGCGGTCCCCGCACCGCGATGAAGAGTGGCCCCCGCTTGCCGCAACTGGAGAAAGCCCTCGCACGAACCGAAGACCCAACACAGCCAAAAATAGATAAATAAATAAATAAATAAATAAATAAATAAAAAAGAAAAGAAAATCCTTTAACAAAAAAAAAAAAAAAGTAAGGAGTGTGACATTACACAGGATGGAAGAGCTCAGTCTCACAAGTAAATGTTGTGATTTGTTTTCTCCTTCCCAACTTGTAGGAGAAAATTTGCAAGGACCTATGAATATTTTTTCTGAAAAAATGTAATGAGATGGAGAAAATTTTATTCACCAAAATTCCAGGGGTTGAGGAAAGCAGCATGAGGAAGACTTGAGACAAGCAATTGGAGTGAAGAGGCTGGAACCCCCTCTGAGGGAAGAGTCACTTGTCGGGAGAACCTGACTTTGAAAGGAGACAGACAGTGAGGGAAGTGCCAACAAGAGTGTAGTTCCCTGTATGACAACCTCCAGATGTTCAGTGAAGTTATTAGGCCAATAAGATGACTAGCTCAAGCGGATGGTTTCAGCGGAATGCAAATAGGGCAGATCTGAAACATCAGGAGGGATTTAGTAATGGAGAAGGCCCTGGGAGGAGGCTATGAGGATGTAGAGGTCAAATATTACTGAAGAGCAAGGAGGGCTTTTGATAGTTCAAGGGTATAAAAGTGAATCTCAGACCACGTTTAATCAAGTTGACATCTGAGTTATGTAAATGTTCATTCCAAGGGATGCTGGGCCAGATGAACTCTGTATCATTGGGTTATTCAGTGACAAGGGTGTCATTAATCAGTGGTGCATGTGGGGTTTCTATGCTGGGTAGAAGATCAAAAGGAGATCAAAAGTGTCTCCCTATTCAGGCTGGATGGGTCTGTAACACCGTAAGTCATCCAAGCCTTTGGTAGGGACTGAGCTGATATTCTTCCTCTTCTCAGACATTGCCACTCCTCCCACCACGTGAGCAACTCCAGACAGAGACCCTCATTATGAGCCAAGTACGGGAATTGAATCAACAGCTTCCCAGAATATCCTAAACAACCACTTCTCTGTCTCTCTCCTCACCCAGACCTCATGACTCTGATTAGCAAACATCTCCCTTGGCCTTTTCTTCCTCGTTAGAATTTTACTGTGTCCAGAAAGAAAACTCAATTTCTCCTTCAGATGCCATGTCGCAGAACTTATCTGTTCTGTACTGGCTCAATTAACTTTCTACACATCCCTAGTTCTGAACACTCTTTATAAGCCTAGTCTTGTTTTGGGTAGTTAGGAGGAGGGGGTGAAAGATGGCATGGATGGAAGAGTATTTTCTGTGGACAAACCCCTATTTGTAAAAGCCAGTAGGTTAACTTGTAAAAAGATGCTCAAATTCACCGGTTATCAGGGAAATAAAAAGTGAAACAAGATACCATTTTTCATATATCAAATTGACAATCAAGATAATAATAGCCAGTATTGGCAAGGCTATGGGAAAATGGGAACTCTCATACACTGTTTGTGGGAATGTAAACATGCACAGCCTTTTGGGGGAGAAATTTGGCAGTATATCAGTACTGTAAATGCACAATGCATTTTGATCTCGAAATTCTACTTCTAAGGAAAAATCTTAACAGGAGCAAAGCCATATAAGTGCTCAAAGAATCATGTTTAAGGGTGTTATGGATGAAACAGCTAGTTGCCTACCTATTCGCTATCCTTTCTAACTATATATTTGTTGATAGTGATGTGCTTAACTAAAAACTGACACTTCACAGACTCCTTTGTAAGACAGAGAAAGGCAATGAAATGTAAGCAGAAGTAATTGGATGGGACTTGAGGAAAAACCTTCTCAGCTTTCTCCTCTTTTCTTCTTTCTAGTGTCTGGAACTTGGACATGATGGTTAGGGTTCCAGCAGACATTCTGTGACCTTAAGGATGGAAGCCACACACCAAGGAAAAGAAAAATATAAGAAGCCTGGGAATTTGATGCTTCATAGAATTACCATTGCTGCTCTGCACTGCTTCCTATAGATTTTTCCTGAACACAGGAGAAAAACAAGCCCACAATTTATTTACCATTATTTACCATTACTATTCACCATGATTAGATCTCTCTCGCTAGCAGTCAAATGTATTTCTAACAGACAGAAGTTTGCTGTAACACTGCTTTAAAATAGAGGGAATAATGTAAGCAGTAGAAATGCCCCTCGCTTCCACTTTCCTGGTTTTCTAGATCGAATTCCAGTCTCAGTATATGAGAATACTGACATTGAACCTCTTTTATTCTTAAAGCAACTTGAGCTTGGCTGCACTTCAGCACGTTCCTCTCAAGCCGCTAGAGAACCAAACTTGTAATGCAAATATTTTTAAATTTGTGGAAAAGAAGACATAAAGTAAACAAGATTCAACAGCTATATAAACTGTATATAAAACCCCAAATTATATCAAAAAAACTAAGAATTGGGAGAAAGAGAGGAAACATACTCAATTTTCGTTGAACATGGGAAAGGAAATAGCATTCTATGCATATCATTGATGATAAGAGGAAAAATAGGTTCAAACTCATTTTTATTCATTTTTAGAAAACCACTAGCAAAATTGAAAACAGGATGTTTATCATCAAAATCCTTAGAAAGTAGAGAAGGTAAAGAAATAGAGTCTAGGGACTTCCCTGGTGGTCCAGTGGTTAAGAGTCTGTGCTTCCATGCAGGGAGCACAGTTCAATCCCTGGGCAGGGAAGTTCTGCATGCCACATGGTGTAGCCAAAAAAAAAAAAAAGAAATAGAGTCTATATCGTGGTCTACAAACTCTACGGCAGGGTTGTGAAAAATAAGTGAAAAGCTTTTAAGCAGGCAATCCCACCACATGTATATTTCTTAATTGTGAACTGCATTTTTAAAATCAGACACCAAAAATTAAAATCTATAAAAATATGAGATATCCATATCCGTGAAATAAACAGTATTTTAGTACTGGCTGTTCATGATGGTTCATACAACATTAGCTAATACCTCAAGGCTCAATATGCATTTAGAGTAAGGTTTATCATTAACAGTAGCGGAGGCAAATCCATATTTTATAGGGTATTCTTGATCTTTTGTGAGTTTGAATTTTTAATTCAAAAATTAAAGCTAGGGACATTTAGCCTGTTTACATTATTCTTCTATTTTAAAGCAATGTGACAATAAACATTTGTGTCTGTTAGGAATACACTAGGCAGCTAGTAAGAGAGCTCTAATCATGGTGACCTAAACAACTTTGAATTTTGGGTGAGTTTCTTGTCCAGTTTAATTGGGTCATCAGTTTTGCCTCATAAATGTGCTGACAAAGAACTTAATCAGGTGTAGGAGAGGGTCAGCTCTGTCTTTTTCTTGTTCTTTGCCTTACATGTGTTCTCTCCAGTCCACAAATGTCAGGAGAACGTTTTAAACAACTTGACCACTCTGTGCTGGTTAATTCAGTGATGCCCATGCCGCCTAGAGAGCGATCATCTGAAACTGACCCAACAAATGAGAGTGCCACTCTCAACCTTGGCCTTGGGACTTCACACTTTCTCTTGGGGTAACTTATTCACACGCGACTGACAAACAGACCAAGACAGGGTGCCAGGGAAATTTTATTACACGTTATGAGTGGGACTTTTTTTCTTATCTTAAAAAAATATATAGACATTCTTCTTATAATTCAGTAGCACACTTATACTCATGTAGCACACTTTGAAGACCACTACTTTATCTTAAAAGTTAACCTTTTTTTCATTTTATTTTAAAATGCACAGAAAAACATACCCAGAGGAACTATACAAGACTGCTGATGATCAATTAAAAAATGGGCAGAGGAACTGAATAGACATTTTCTAAAGAAGACATACAAATGGCCAACAGGTACATGAAAGATGTTCAACATCCTTAATCATCAGGGTAATGTAATCAAAATTACAATGAGATATCATCTCACACCTGTTAGAATGGCTGTTGTCAAAAAGACAAGAGACAAGTATTGGTGAGGCCGTGGGGGAAAGGAAACCCTTGTCCGCTGCTAGTGAGGATGTAAATTGGTACAGCCGCTATGGAAACCAGTATAGCGGTTCCTCAAAATATTTAAAATAGAACTACTATATGATCCAGCAATTCCACTTCTGGGTATACCTCTGAAGGAAGTGAAATCAGGATCTCAAAGACATATCTGACCCCGCACCCCACCCCACTCCATGTTCATTTCAGTCAAGACATGGAAACACCTAAGTGTCCATCAGTGGATGAATAGATAAAGAAAATATTCTGCCATGAAAAGAAGGAAGTTTTGCCTTTTGTGACAACATGCATGGACCGTGAGGGCCACACATTAGGGGAAATAAGTCAGACAGAGAAAGGCAAGTACTGCATCATCTCACTTATACATAGGATCTGAAAAAGCTGAACTCATAGAAATAGAGAGTAGAATGGTCATTTCCAGGGCTGGGAGTTGGGGAGACGTTGGTCAAAAAGTACAAACTTTGGGTGATAGGATGAATAAATTCTGGGGATCTATTACACAGCAAGGTGACTATAATTAACAATACTGTATTACATACTTGAAACCTGTCAAGAGAATAGATCCTAAATGTTACCGTCACACACACACAGAGTCACTGTGTGAGAGCAGGGAGATGTTAACTATCTTCATTGTGGTAATCATTTTGCAATACACACATGTATCAAATCATCATGTCGTGCACTTTAAACTTACATACGTTATGTGTCAATAATATCTCAATAACCTGGAAAATGTTTATGATGGTTAGATTTGTGAGGTGTGATAAGTGATTTTTTATTCTTCTGTACAATTTTCTCTGTGTTCCAAATTTTATATGGATTATTATTACATTCTTACATAAATTATGACATGGATTATTCTCATCAGAAAAAAAAACCTCTTGCTTTTAAAACTTTGTCCTTTGACTCGTCAGGCAAGGAGAGGCTCTAGCTGTGCTGAGAGGATTTGAGAGGACAGTGGGCGCCGGGAGGGGCGGGGAGCGGGGCAGAGGAGGAGCCCAGGTCTAACGCAGTCACCAGGCAGTCATGGACTGCTTATGCAGCCGCTGGTTCCCCACCCAGACCCTGATGCTCCAAATCAGCCTCGTTCTCGGTGAGTAACAGGACGGTGGGGGCTGCTCCTGGAACGACGCAGCTGTGGTAGGAGGCTGAGGAGACAAGTGTGAGGGAGACAGCTGGGCAGCTGGGGCTTGCATGGTATCAACATCCTGTTCCTCCAGCTTCTTTGAGGGTTGAGGGGGGAGGAAAGAGGGACTAGGGCCTTTCCAAGATGACTGCAAGTTCCTCAGGATGGGAAAATCACCGTCAAACCTTTACCTCAGAAGGCAGGTATTTGCCCAGCTTTACTGGGCTGCCGCTGCTGAAATGGTTAGAGCAGTGTCTCATTTTCCAGCTTCCTGTTTGGCAGAGAAACCTCCACAATCTGAGGCCCTTCTCTCCAGCCCCTACCCATCCCCCAGCCTGCTTCCTTCCTCTCCTCCCAGGCTGGGGCGGGCACGTGGGGTGAGGGGCCGGCACAGCTTGCCATTGCCCCATCTTTCAGGGACAGCTGAGCTGTGGCAGCATTCGCAGAGGTGGGGAGGCAGGGGAAGTGGGACCCCAGCCTCTCATCTGCCGGTGACCTTTATGTGTGGTTACAGTTGTTTCCAACTCTTCCTGGGGGGGCGGGGGTAATGCTGCAGGTGCTGCCTTGTGTGTGACTTATGAGCTGCCCCCCTGCCTTTGCAAAGAAGGGCTGAGCTCTGCAGTCAGACCCACTGGGTCACAGATTCTGGTCCTGCCCCATATTGGCCATAAAATCTTGGACAAACGTATATACCCTGGGACAAGTGGCTTTACCTTTCTGAGCTTCAACTTCCTCACGTGTAAAATGGATAGAATAACACCCAACTTGAGGTGTCATTTGGGAGATTAAATGAAACAGAGCACATGCATCCCTATGTCAGAGCAACGTCTGACAGAGGGAGGCAGGGTACTCGTGTACGTAATGTGGTACTTTTCTATCTTGAGGAAAGATTTGCAAATAGACACTGTAAAAGACACAAAAAATTATTGTTTCCTTGTTTTATAATTGACAGTTTTATCATGATCCAACAGTTTATAAAAGAGAAAAAGTTTTCCTCCGGGAATCAAGGGCTTTGCAGCAACACAGAGACTGCACACTCTACTAAACTCCCCATCCACCTCCACCTCCTACACATGGTGAACATTGTGAGAACCTTTAAAAAAAGTCAGTTTCCCCTTACCAATCAATAAGAGAAATACTACCACCATTGTTGATGAGTGAGCAGAGAGTATGAATAGATGAAGCATAAAGAAAAAATAGATAAGATAAATAAGCATGAAAGAGAATGGTCTTCACAGGTAGTCAAACAAATGCAAATTAAGAAGACTGGATATCATATTTTGCCTATCAAATTAACACAGGTGTTTTTCTTTAATGAGACTACTCTGATGACAACGGAACAGTGTGACAGGCACTCTCATATATTATGGTCAGCTTTTTAAATAAGTATAAAGCTTCTCTGTAGTCCATCTTATGTGTCAGAAACATTTAAACATTTAAAATGTTCATACCTTTTCCTTGGTAATTTCACTTCTGGGATTTACCCCAAAGAAAAAAACCTTCATGCAGAAGAATCTTATGCACAAAGACATTCTTTTTGGTTTACTTATAATAATGAAGAAATTGGAACCAAACAAGAGGGTAAATTACAATGGGCAAGTTACAACACGAAGGTGGTGACAATGACCGCTATAGGTAGGCAGAGCTGTCTGGGTGAGTGAGAAGATGAAAAGGACTTGGTTAGAAGGAAAGACAAGAATAAATATGTGTTGAGCATCTACCATAGGATTTCTACCATACTAGGAATATTATGTACATTATCTCATTTCAGCCTCACACAATACATGCTTCCTGTGGGGTTTCCTAATGAGGCAGGAAGGGTCAACACAATGGAAGACCCCCTGCTAAACACCAGGCACTGTGACATATGTCGGAAATCTGGCTTTATACATGAGCCCCATTAAGTAGATGACACTACCTTCGTTTTGCATTTGAGGAAACTAAGGCTCACAGAGGCTAATTAACTTGCCTGAGGTCTCAGAACTAAGAAGCATCACTAGGCATCTAACAGCTCCAGGACCTTGTTGTGCCTCAGGCTGCAGAGAGGTGGACACAGGCTGCACTGCCCTCACTGTCCTAACCCTCCCCCGCCCTCCCACACACAGAACTCTGACCTCTTAATTAAGGGATAGGGGAACCTCTGCTATTTAAAAGAAATCACTCTTCTCTCGCTACTTCTGACCCTCCCTTCGTACCCCAGCCTCTAGGAAAATTATCCCATTTACATTTCTCAGTAAGGAAACAGCTGCTCCCTTACTGCCTTCCCCCATCTGAATTCCTTTTCCTTTTTCTACTCAACAGTGCTATCATTTCCTGGTTAGGATCATAGAGTCCACTGGGAGCAATTCAGGGAGATCTGCTGGGGGTTTTCTTGAGATGTAGTTACATCTAGGCTGGCTCCTCTGCGCTCCCAGAGCACTTCTACTGCTCTGCCATTACAGCACTTGTCAACATTCTCAGAGAGCTGTGTAGGTGACAGGGTGGCGAGGGGTACACAGGAAGCTATCTGCCCATCTGTTCTCTGTTTGTGCACTTGTAGTTGCCTAACAACCACTGAGGGCCGGAAGTCCCCCATAGAAGATATAGCTGTTCCTGCCTTGCCCAAGCAGGCATCAGCCATGCCGAATTATAAGCAGGTCGAGAGCAGTCATAACCAGGCTGCATGGAGTCCCACATGACAGGGGAGGGCAGGGAGCTGGATGGGTGCCAGTGGCTCTAGCCACAACGTCCTTTTCATTCCTTAAACAGTGACAAAACAAGAACTCTTTCCTCTAAGTGCATCTTGGATTAAAGCAGATTCAGGCAGTGCTGGGTTCACGATTAACTCATTTTTATTAAGAATTGAAGTTGAAGTTGATTGAACTAGTGAGCTTTTGTCCTTTATTTAAAATAATAATTTTAAGACGTTTAAAGGATATGGTATCATATCATCATATTTAATTTCAGTTCCTTAAAAATTTGCAAGGGAAAAATTTTATGGACGTATATTTGCATGTGTCCTCAAGGCAGGGCACACAGGATGTGTTGATATAGGAGAAACGGAAATGACCTTCTTTACACTGCTCTTACGCAGCCTTTCAGTCATATTTGGATGTGGTCCCTTTTCTGTATGTTCTAATGGGTTCCAGAAGTGCACTAGGAAGAGAATTGGAAATCAGGAACTGGGATCTTGTAAAAATTGTTGCACCAGTTTCTCTCTAGCGATTTTTCTCAGTTTTCTTGTAAATTGTTAACTTTATCTCCCTGTTCATAGTAAAGAATCTTTTCTGTAGCCCAAGAGAAATAGCTTAATAAATTTCTTTAAAAATGAAAGAGAGAGAGAACAAGCAAGAAAAAAAACAAAACAAAACAAAACCCAAAACCCAGGAGTCAGGAAGCTTGCAACAACACACGGATGTAAGCTTCACAGCTTTATGGAGCTCCTGCAGCTCTCGTCATTAAATTGTCCGTCTTTGGAAATTCCCTCATTCCTACCTTTTCCTGAACTCTGACCAGTTGCTTTCTCTTTAATAGTTTAATTCCCTGTTCAAAAAACCAAACATTGCTTTGTGATCACAAACTGTCTCTTACTCTAGAGTGTTTTGTCTGAAAGAGAGTAAAATGCTTGAATCACTGCCTCCAGCACACAAGCATGATCTAGTGTCTCCAATCTTTCAAAACCGTCCCTTGAAAATCTAAATACCCAAAAGAAGAAATTAAAAGCAGGAAATAACCACACATACAAAGGAAGTTAAACAAAAAACTATTTTGCTTAACTTTATACAAATATATTGAAAACTGAGATGCAATGGATCATTTTCTAGAAAGATATAATTTACCAATACTGAGTCCAAAAGAGAAAGAAAATCTAAACAGATAAGTTACCTGCTATGGAAACAGACTCTGGTGTTTCTCCCCTACTCTCCCACTACTACCACTACTTCTGACACTAGATGTATGAGTTCTTTTCCCCACACCAAACAATTTGGTCATTTTCCAGATACCAGCTGGGTGTCCTACAATTTAACACAATTATAATACTATCTACCTGCAGCTTGTGTCAGATCCCACAGGTTAAGGGTTCAGTCCCTTATTCTCCCCCAACTTCAGACACTAGTTAAAAGTCCAGGTTGTTAGCTGTGCTTCGTACAGACTGGCTATAAATCAGAGGTTCCCGTGACCTTCTTGTCAGGTTTGGTTAATTTGCTAGAGCAGTTCACAGAACAACGGGAGATCAGTTTATAGTAGATCACTGGTTTATTATTAAAAAAAATGTAACCCATTAACAGCCAGATGGGCAAGATGCATAAGGCCAGGTATGTAGGGAGGGGGGCAGAGTTTGCACGCCTTCTCCAGGTGTGCCACCCTCCGAGCACCTACTTGTGTCCACCAACCCAGAAGCTCTCCTAACCCCATCCTTTTGGGTTTTTATGGAGACTTCATTACACAGGCAGAATTGATTAAATCATTGGCCACTGGTGATTAAACTCAGTTGCCAGCCCTTCTCCACTGTCAGGATGACAGAGTGTGGGACTGAAAGTTCCAACCTGCCAACAAGGTTGGTTCCCCTGACAACCAGCTCCCATCCTAAGGAGCTTTCCAAAGTCATCTTATGAACATAAATTTCAGCTGTGGTACAAAGGGGTTTGTTATGAATAACAAAAGATACCCATTTCACATTTATTGCTCTGGAGCTATTTCAGGAACTGCGAAAAATATTAAATATTATAATGCCCCTGGAGAGCTTATGTAGGAAATTGCAAAGGCTTTAGGAGCTCTGTCCCAGGAGTAGTGGACAAAGACCAAATATATATATAATAAATAATAATAACACATTACCTGATTTTAAAAATAGGTTAAATTGTCTAAGACCTATTCTTTAAAAAGAAATTGGCACAGGTAGTTTCATAGATTACTTATAACCAATGTTTATAGTACAGATGATTTTACCTTCACCACTACAATTTAACAGTGTTTTAGACATACTGGTTAATACAGTTAGACCTGTGTTAAATATGATTAACAAAGGAAACTTAGGTGACACAAACCAACTTTATTTAACACTTCATGAAGTGGGCATTCTCCATTTCCAAGGGTCCAGAGGACTGTAAAATAGGGTGGATGGCAGGAAGCTTTTATAGGATAAAGAATAAGGAATAAGGAAGAGGAAAATAGAAAATGAATAAGGAATAAGAAAATAAGTACGGAGCCCAGAATTGGCCTAGTGTTTGGGGATTGGCTGACTGGATATTGCAGTTTCTGGTCAAGCGGAACATTTACAAGAGCACAAAAGTCATCTAAGTTTGGGTTTGCTGACATGGCAATCCAGACAGGAGTGACTTAGTCTTGGGCCTAGAAATTTATTTCAACAGACCAGAGAAAGATATGAGGTATAAAATTTCAAAGAGGAGGGTTCTATTATCATTACTTATAGATGATTTAATTTTTTACTTGAAAAATCCAAAAGAATCCAGAGAAAAATTATCACAAATGATAGGAGAATTCAGGAAAAGAGTTGTATACAAAATTAATACAAAGAAATAAATGAACATGTTACATAGTACTAATAACCAGAAAGACATGACATCAGAAAAATAAAATGCCTATGTATAAACATAACAAGAAATGTGTCAAAGATATGTGACAAAAATATAAAATGCTATTGAAGAACACAAAATAATTCCTGAACAAATAGAAAAATACAGCATATTACCCAATAGGAAAATTAAATTGTAAAGAAATCAGTTAGGGCTTCCCTGGTGGCGCAGTGGTTGAGAGTCTGCCTGCCAATGCAAGGGACACGGGTTCGAGTCCTGGTCTGGGAAGATCCCACATGCCGCGGAGCAACTAGGCCCGTGAGCCACAGCTACTGAGCCTGCGCGTCTGGAGCTTGTGCTCCGCCACAAGAGAGGCCGCGACAGTGAGAGGCCCGCGCACCGCGATGAAGAGTGGCCCCTGCTCGCTGCAACTAGAGGAAGCCCTCGCATAGAAAACAAAGACCCAACACAGCCAAAAAAATAAATAAATAAATTTAAAAAAAAAAAAGAAATCAGTTATCCTGAAATTAATCTATAAATTAAATGTGATCCTAGTGAAAAAATTACCAACAAAGTTTTTTTTTGAATCCAGATTGTTTATATGGAAAATTATGAAGCAAGAACATTCAGAAACATTCTAAAAAATAAGCATAATCGAGGGAATAGGTCTACCAGACATTAAAACACATCATAAAACAGCAGAATATCAGCACATGAATAGACATGATAAGTCCAGAAAAGACACAATAAATTATTTTGAGACAACTGGCTAGCCATCAGAGAAAAAAAAGGTTGTATTCATACTACATACCTCATACCAAAATAAATTCTACAGGGACCAAAGATTTAAATGCATCTGGAAATTTCCTCTGGAAATAGATAAGTGATAGTTGCACAATATTGTGAATATACTTAAGCCACTGAACTGTACACTTAAAATGGTTAAAATAGTAAATTTTATGTTATGTATATTTTTACCACAATAAAAAATACATCACATAAAAGATTTAAATACAAAATGAAAAAAATCATGGAAAGATTTATTTAATAACCAAGAGTAAGAAAGGCTTAAGCATGACAAAGACAAGGGCAAAATCAAAAACATCTGTAAGCAGAAAATGTTGATAGATTTAACCTTATGAAAATTAACATTTCCTCATGGCAAAAATGACTACCCATGGTTAGAAAAAATGTCACAAATTAGGAAAAATAGTATAACTCATATATTAAAAGCCAAAAAAAGAGGAAGGTACTTAAATGTTCATCAGTTGAGAAAAAAAAAGAGGATCAATAATAATTCAGGAGAATTCTATGTGACTATGCAAAAGGCTAAGTCAGTTCTTTATGTGCTGTTATGAAATAATTACTAACCTACATCATCAAGGAGGAAAACAAGCACTGTTCAGAGAAGATTACATAGTATGTTATCATTTGTGTAAAAAAGAAGGGGAATTATGTATGTGTTTTCTATGCATATGGATGCATATGGGTAGAATATCTCTGAAAAGGTACAGGGAAAAGGAAAAAAGAATGAGAGTCTTTTCACAGTTTATCATTCTGTACCTTTTAAATTTTGAGCCTTGTGACTTTACTGGCTATTCAAAAGCTTAATAAAGTTAAAAAAAATAAACTGCCCTGACTCACTGTAGACCTAAAGACACAAATATGTTGAAAGGGAAAGAATAGAAAAAGATCCACGTAAGTCATAATGAAAAGAGAGCTGGGGTGACTATTCTGATATCATAAAAATAGATTTTAAGTAAAAAAAAAGTGTTATGAGGCAAAGTGGGACATTTTATACTGATAAAGGGTCAATTCATCAAGAAGATATAATAAGTATGCAATACACATGTCAAACAACAGAGCCTGCAATTTTGAAACAAATATTGACAGAATTGAAGGGAAAAATAGACAGTTCTACAATAATAATTGAAGACTCCAATGCATTATTTTCAATAACAGATAAAACATCTAAACAGAAAATCAGTAAGTCACAGAGAACTTGGGCAATACTATAAACCAACTAGATCTAAAATACATATACAGAACACTCTACCCAGCAACAGCAGAATGCACATTTTTCTCAATTACACATGGACATTCTCTAAGATAAACCATGTTAGGCCATAAAACAATTCTCCATAAATTTTAAAACTTCAGCATTATAGAAACTATCTTCTTGGACCACAATGGAATGAAGGTAGAAATCAGTAACCAAAAGAAAGCTGGAAAATTTGTAATTACATGGAAATTAAACAACATACTCTTACGCAATCAATGGACCAAAGAAGAAATCACAAAAGAAATTAGAAAATATTTTGTGATGAATGAAAATGAAACAAAACATACAAAAATGTATAAATGTATTAAAAGTACTGCTCAGAGATTACTTTATGGTTATAAATGCCTACATTAAAAAATAAAAAAGATCTCAAATCAACAACCTAAATTTATACCTTAAGGAACTATAAAAAGAAGAGCAAACTAAACCCCAAACCAGAAGAAGGCAGGAGATAATGAAGATTAGTGCAGAAACAAATGAAATAGAAAGCAGAAAAATAATAGAATCAGTGAAATCAGTGAAACCACAAGTTAGTTTTTCGAAAAGATCAACAAAATTGACAAACTTCTACCTAATCTGACTAAGAAAAAAAGTGAGAAGATTGCAGTATAACTAAGGTCAAATATTAAAGCTGAGGTATTACTGACCTTATAAAAATTACAAAGATTATAAGAGAATCTCATGAAGAATTTATGCTAACCAATTAAATAATCTATGTGAAAAGGACAAACTCCTAGAAATACATAAATTATCAAAATTGTCTAAAGAAGAAATAGAAAATCTCAACAGACATATAACAAGGAATTGAATTAGTAATCAAAAACTTCCCCAAAAAGACAAGTTCAGAACTGGATGGCTTCACTGCTGAATTTTACTAAACATTTAAAGAAAAATTAAACCAATCCAACTTAAACTCTTTCAAAAAATAAAAGAAGAGGTGGGAACACTTCTCAATACATTCTTTTTGTTTTTGTTTTTGGCCACGCCACATGGCTTGTGGGATCTTAATTCCCCAACCAGGGTTTGAACCCAGGCCCTTGGCAGTGAAAGCCCGGAGTCCCACTGGACTGCCAGGAAATTCCCAATGCATTCTTTTTTTTTTTTCAGTTTTATTGAGATATAATTGACATACAGCACTGTATAAGTTTAAGGTGTACAACACAGAGACTTGACTTACATATATTATGAAATGATTACCACAATAAGTTTAGGTAACATCTGTCATCTCATATAGATACAAAAAATGTTTTTTTTCCTTGTGATGAGAACTGTTAGGATTTACTCTCTTAACAACTTTTAAATATACCATAAAGTAGTGTTAACTATAGTTACCCTGTTGTACATTACATTCTATATGTTGTATTACATTCAATACATTCTATGAAGCCAGCAGTACCATGATACCAAAGCCAGACAAAGATATCACAAAAAATATAGACCAATGAAGATGGATATACATGCAAAATCCACAACAAAATACTAGCAAATAGAATCCAATAGCACATTAAAAGGATTACATACACCATTACAAGTGGGATTAATCCCAGGAATGCAATGGTGGTTTAACATAAGAAAATCAGCCAGTGTAACACATCATACTGATGGATGAAGAAAAAAAAATACATGATCATCTTAATAGATGCAGAAATAGCATTTGATAAAATTTAACACTCTTTCATGACAAAAACTCTCAGCAGAATAGGAATAGAAGGGAACTTCCCTAACATGACAAAGGGCATTTATGAAAAACCCACAGTGAACATCATATCCAATGGTGAAAGACTGAAAGCTTTCTGTTGAAGATCATGAACAAGAAAAGGTTGCTTGCTTTCACCAGTGCTATTCAACATTGTACAGGAATTCCTAGCCAGAGCAATGGGGCAAGAAAAAGAAATGAAAGGCATTCAAATTGGAAAGGAAGAAGTAAAACTATATCTATTTGCAGATGACATGATTCTATACATAGAAAATCCTATAGAATCCACACACACACAAAATACTAGAGCTAATAACTTCAACACAGTTGTAGGGTAAAAAACCAACACACAAAAATCTATTTTGTTTCTATACACCAGCAATTAAAACTCTGAAATGGACATTAGGAAAACAGTTCCACTTATGATAACACTGGAAAAAAATAGGTAGGAATAAATTTAGTCAAGAAGGTGAAAGACTTGCACACTGAAAACTACAAAATAGAGTTGACATAAATTAAAGAATACCTAAATGAATGAAAGACATCCCATGTTCATGGAATATAAGACAATATTGTTAAGATGGCAATACTCCCCAAATAAATCTACAGATTCAATGTAATGCCTACCAAATTCCAATAACCTTTTTTTTTTCAGGAATGGAAAAGATGGTCTTCAAATTCATATGGAGAACACATGTTTCCCAATTTGAAAACTTGCTACAAAACTACAGTAATCAAAACAGTATGCTACTGACATAAGGATAGATCTATAGACTAGTGGAATAGAATTAAGAGTCCCTAAATAAACCCAAACATCTATTGCCAATTGATCTTCAGTGAGGATGTCAAGATCATTCAATGAGGGGAAAGAATAGCCTTTTCAACAAACGGTACTGGGATAACTGGATAACCAATGCAAAACAATAAAGTTGTACCCCTACTAATATCATATACAAAAATGAACTCAAAATGGGTCAACAACCCATTGAAACTATAAAACTATTAGAAGAAACATTAGGGTAGATCTTCATAACCTCAGATTTGGCAAAGGATTCTTAGATTTGACATCAAATGCATGAAAAACAAAAGAAAAATAGATAAAGTGGACTTCATCAAAATTAAATACTTTGGTGCATCAAAATATATTATTAAAAATATGAAAAGACATTCTGCAGAATAGGAGAAAATGTTTGCAAAATCATATGTCTGATAAGGATCTGGTATCCAGAATATAAAGAACTCTTACAACTCAACAACAAAAAGACAAACAATACAATTTTTTTAAATGGGCGAAGGATTTTTTTTTACATACATTGCATCATTTATTTAACTGGTCTAGCTGAGAAAAAATAAAAGTTTAGATAAGTCCCAAGATTGTTTTAAAATGATTTTTTTTTCCATTCCCAACAGAATGCATTAAAAAACAATGGGTACGTTAAGATATTCATTTACTTGTAAGCAGACACTGCTTTACATAAGGTTTTGTTTGTTTTTTTACTTTTTTTAACATCTTTATTGGAGTATAATTGCTTTACAATGGTGTGTTAGTTTCTGCTTTATAACAAAGTGAATCAGCTCTACGTATACATATATCTCCATATCCCTTCCCTCTTGCGTCTCCCTCCCACCCTCCCTAACCCACCCCTCTAGGTGGACACAAAACACTGAGCTGATCTCCCTGTGCTAAGTGGCTGCTTCCCACTAGCTATTTTACATTTGGTAGTGTATATATGTCAATGCCACTCTCTCACTTTGTCCCAGCTTACCCTTCCCCCTCCCCGTGTCCTCAAGTCCATTCTCTACATCTGCATCTTTATTCCTGTCCTGCCCCGAGGTTCTTCAGAACCTTTTTTTTTTTTTTAGTTTCCATGTGTATGTGTTAGCATACGGTATTTGTTTTACTCTTTCTGACTTATTTCACTCTGTATGAAAGACTCTAGGTCCATCCACCTCACTACAGATAACTCAGTTTCGTTTCTTCTTATGGCTGACTGATATTGCATTGTATATATGTGCCACATCTTCTTTATCCATTCATCTGTCGATGAACACTTAGGTTGCTTCCATGTCCTCGCTATTGTAAATAGAGCTGCAATGAACATTGTGGTACACGACTCTTTTTGAATTATCATTTTCTCAGGGTATATGCCCAGTAGTGGGATTGCTGGGTCATATGGTAGTTCTATGTTTAGTTTTTTAAGGAACCTCCATACTGTTCTCCATAGTGGCTGTATCAATTTACATTCCCACCAACAGTGCAAGAGGGTTCCCTATTCTCCACACCCTCTCCAGAATTTATTGTTTGTAGATTTTTTGATGATGGCCATTCTGATTGGTGTGAGGGGATACCTCATTGTAGTTTTGATTTGTATTGCTCTAGTGATTAGTGATGTTGAGCATCCTTTCATGTGTTTGTTGGCAATCTGTATATCTTCTCTGGAGAAATGTCTATTTAGGCCTTCTGCCCATTTTTGGATTGGGTTGTTTGTTTTTTTGATATTGAGCTGCATGAGCTGCTTGTAAATTTTGGAGATTAATCCTTTGTCAGTTGCTTCATTTGCAAATATTTTCTCCCATTCTGAGGGTAGTCTTTTCGTCCTGTTTATGGTTTCCTTTGCTGTGCAAAAGCTTTGAAGTTTCATTAGGTCCCATTTGTTTACTTTTGTTTTTATTTCCATTTCTCTAGGAGGTGGGTCAAAAAGGATCTTGCTGTGATTCATGTCATAGAGTGTTCTGTCTATGTTTTCCTCTAAGACTTCTATAGTGTCTGGCCTTACATTTAGGTCTTTAATCCATTTTGAGTTTATTTTTATGTATGGTGTTAGGGAGTGTTCTAATTTCATTTTTTTACATGTAGCTGTCCAATTTTCCCAGCACCACTTATTGAAGAGGCTGTCTTTTCTCCATTGTATATTTTTGCCTCCTTTATCAAAGATAAGGTGTCCATATGTGCGTGGGTTTATCTCTGGGCTTTCTACCTTTTTCCATTGACCTATATTTCTGTTTTTGTGCCAGTACCATAATGTCTTGATTACTGTAGCTTTGTAGTATAGTCTGAAGTCAGGGAGCCTGATTCCTCCAGCTCCATTTTTCCTTCTCAAGATTGCTTTGGCTATTCGGGGTCTTTTGTGTTTCCATACAAATTGTGAAATTTTTTGTTCTAGTTCTGTGAAAAATGCCATTGGTAGTTTGATAGGGATTGCACTGAATCTGTAGATCGCTTTGGGTAGTATAGTCATTTTCACAATGTTGATTCTTCCAATCCAAGAACATGGTATATCTCTCCATCTGTTTGTATCATCTTTAATTTCTTTCATCAGTGTCTTATAGTTTTCTGCATACAGGTCTTTTGTCTGTTTAGGTAGGTTTATTCCTAGGTATTTTATTCTTTTTGTTGCAATGGTAAATGGGAGTGTTTCCTTAATTTCTCTTTCAGATTTTTCATCAATGAATTTGGTAAAGTAGCAGGATACAAAATTAATGCACAGAAATCTCTTGCATTCCTATACACTACTGATGGGCAAAGATTTGAATAGATAGTTCTCTGAAGAAGATATATAAATGACCAACAAGTGCAAGAAATGATGTTCAACATCATTGACCATTAAGGAAATGTAAATCAAAACCACAATGAGATACCACTTTACACCTACTAGGATGGCTTTAATAGGAAAATAAGAGGTACTAGTGAAGATGTGGATAAATAGGACCCCATGTGCGTTGTTGGGACTGCAGAATGGTGTAGCGACTGTAGAAAACAGGCATTTCCTCAAAAAATTAAACTTAGAATTACTGTATGACCCAGAAATTCCACTCCTAGCTATATAGCAAGAGAAAATAAACCATATGTCCACACAGAAACTTGTACACAGATGTTTGTTACAGCATTATTCATAGTATCCAAAAGGTATAAACAACCCAAATGTCCATCAATGAATGCAGGGATAAACAAATTGTGGTATATATGTACAATGGAATATTCTACCATAAAAAGGGACAAAATACTGGTACATACTACAGCTTGGGTGACCCTTGAAAACATTATGTTAAGTACACGGAGCCAGACACAAAAGGTTACATACTGTATGATTCCTTTTATGTGATATATCCAGAACAGATAGAAAGTAGATTAGTGGTTACCAGGGGATGGGGGAGAATGATAACTTACTGGGTACTGGGTGTTTTTCTGGGATGATGAAAATGTTTTAAACCTAGAGAGAGGTAGCAGTTGCACATTGGGAATACACAAAATGCCACTGAATTGTATACTTTACAGTGTTAATCGTATGAGAATTTCACCTCAATGAAAAAAAAGACATGCACCTAAGAGTATGCTGGTACAATTTTTGAAATACAACAACAACAACAACAACAACAACAAAAAAAACTTAGAAAGCTTCCAAAGGGAAAATACTTTGAAATGAAAAATAATCAGACTTCTTATCTGCAATACTGGAAGCTTGATGATGGTGAAAAGACATCTATGTGCTACTTAAAGGAAAGGATAATAATCCATGCTATTCAGCCTCAATGCCACTTACTAGCATGGTAAGAGAAGACATTAGCATTTAAGTAAGGATTCAGAGACTATATCACTCACAGAGCCTATTGAAGGAAAATCCTCAGAAAAGTTGTCCATCAAACAGGCAGTTAATCGTTAACAGTAGGGAAAGATAAAGAATAAGCAGAGGTAAGCGAAAAACCATACAACAGTTGTAATTAAACTGCAGTGGATTATGGTAATGTGACTGGGAATTTGTGATTTAAGTGGTAGGTGAAGATTCTTGAAATAGAGTCATATTTTCAGAGAAAATCTAATAAATGTCTAGAAATAGAACACTTGACTATGTCAGTGAAACCTCCAAGTTGGAAGGATATTGCAGGGAGAGGTGTAAGAATATTATAAGGCTGTGTAGTGAGCAGAGGATGTGGGCTAGTGAACGTTCTGCATTTTCATTCTACTTGGGGTGGTGGTGAGCATTGGGGAATAAAGAGCAGACAGGCATCATTTGAATCTTTTAATATAATAGTGAAGAAATATACATATTAAGAAGGTGAGTGCTAATGGAATGAGAAGCACAAAAGAATTTTGGGAGTACTAAGGAGAAAAAGAAAAGAATGAAAGGAAGTCTCACCTCACCTCTCAGTAGCGCTGCCCTAGTCATCCACCCCTCCTTCTTGAACCACTTTCCATCTTTAGTTTTTCTGACCCTGCACTCACCGGGTCTTCCCCCACTGACTGCTCCTTCTCCACCTCTCTCAATGGACCTGAATCCTCTGGTGGTCAGTGCTATGCCCTCTTTTCTTCCCTAGCTGTAATCACCTAATCCCTAGGTGATTTTAGCTAATCCCGTGGTTGTTAAGTAGCATTACTGTGCTGAAGGCCACATTTCCAGCCTTGACATCTCCCCCTGGACTTCAGACCCTTCCCTATGGCCCATTTAACATCCATTCTTGGAAGCCAAAGTTAACATGTCTAAAACTGAATTCTTGTGTTGTGCTTATCTTCACCCCAAACCTTCTCCTCCCCAGGCTTTTATGGTATTTACAGCTCAATAAATGTCACCCCATCTACCCAGTTGCTTAAGCCAAAAACCTAGAAATCATCTTTGATTCTTCTTTTCCTTCTCTCTGACATCCAGTCCATCAGCAACCTCTTTCAGTCTACCTCCAAATTTTTCCTGAATCTCCCCATTTCTCCCCATCCCCTACCACCATCCTTCTCTCACTTAACCTATTGTAAAAGCCTCTGAACTGGAATCCCTTTTCCTCCTCTTGCCCTCCTATAAACCATTCTGCACACAGTATCTATTCTAAAGTGATCAATAAAAATGTAAATTACATATTACTCTGCTAAAAACCAGCTGGCAGCTTCCTGTTGCATTCTGAATCCGTCCAACCCCCCTACCCACCCTACAAATCCTTTCCTGCCTCGGCCATCTGTTTTCAGTTCTCATCTTCACTTACTCTGTTCCAGCCATAGCTCTCACTTCGTCCCACATGGAGACCAAGATCATTTCTGCACTGGAAACTTTGCACATGCTCTTTCTGCTGCCTGGAATAATTCATTCTGTCCTGTCATCATTCAGGACTCACTTTAGTTGTCACACCCTCTTTGAGGACTTTCTTGATGAACCACCCACACCTCACACTTCCATCAAACCACCATATTCTATCACATTATCCTAAGTTCTTGGCTACAAGCAACAGAAATCAACTGACTAGTTAAATATGTATACTAAAGGAGAGTAGGTGGCCCACAAAACTTTGAAGGATCCAGGTGACCAGGCTTTGAGATGACTCGTCCAGGAACTGGTCCAGTAGAAGCTGGTCTGTCACTCCTGACACAGACACCACAGCTTACATCCCAACACCACTAACTCTGGACACTTGACTTGCCCCAGAACTGCTGCCTCCATTGCCTTAGGCAATCAGGTGGCTGCTGCCATAACTCCCATTGTCAATAGCACATATACTATTGTCCTCCTCTCATCATGACACTAGCTTCTGTTTGGAAGTCTGGGTAGGTGCATCTGATTGGAGGAGCCCAGGTTATGTGCTGTCTCAGCTGCAAAGGTGGCTGGGAAAGTATCAGGCATTTTCACCTTCTATAGCGGGATATGGGTTTGCCTCATAAGATAGAAAATGCCATAAATGTGAGAAGAGAGTTCAGATGCCAGGCCACAGATATGAAAGCTGTGTCACATCCTTTTTTTTTTATAGCACTTATAATTATCTGAAGTCATTTGTTTCCCCTGCTTTTTTCAGCAGTCTCTCTCACTAGAATGGAAGTTCCATGAAAGCAGAGACCTGGTCTGTTTGTTCACCACTGTATCTCTGGCAACTTCAGTGGTGCCTAGCTCATTAAGCATTTATTGAATGAAGGTGAGCTGAGGGCCCAAAGGAGTAAAAATTTGTATCAAATAAGTAGAGTTTCAAGAAAGAGAGAATAGTCATACGTCAAATGTGACAAGATGGTCCCATAAGACTAGGATTGATGATTGACCAGTGACATATGGATTTGTTAATTTTAGGGAGTTACTAGTAACTCAGTCAAGAGCAGTTTCAGAGGAGTGGGGACCAGAAACTGTAATGCAGTGGGTTGAGTGAAAAAATGGTGGCAGCAGGGAAAGCTGAAAGGATTTTCTTCTGGTATATACAAACAAATGGGGAAATTGGATTATGATTTATCATCTTCAATATTTTCAGTTTCTATTTCCTGGAATTAAACCAAAGGCCATGTTGGGTGCAAGCTGCAAGAAAAGGAAAGATCATGAGTCTAGGAGGGTGACAGACATGTGCTTGAATCAAAACTGCCAACTTCTAAGCAAGACCAACGTCTAAGCAAGTTACCTCTGCAGCTTTGTTTCCTTGTCTGTAAAAATGGAGATAATTCTCTTTTTTTTTTTTTTTTAATATTGGAAAGCTAGTGACTGGTTTTTTGTTTGTTTGTTTGTTTGTTTTAATTTATTTATTTATTTATTTTTGGCTGTGTTGGGTCTTCGTTTCTGTGCGAGGGCTTTCTCTAGTTGTGGCAAGTGGGGGCCACTCTTCATCGCGGTGCACGGGCCTTTCCCTGTCGCGGCCTCTCTTGTTGCGGAGCACAGGCTCCAGACGCGCAGGCTCAGTAGTTGTGGCTCACGGGGCCCAGTTGCTCTGCGGCATGTGGGATCTTCCCAGACCAGGGTTCGAACCCGTGTCCCCTGCATTGGCAGGCAGACTCTCAACCACTGCGTCACCAGGGAAGCCCCCGATAATTCTCTTTTTATAAATATAAAATTAGTGTGATGTGAAAGCAGACAGTAGATACAGCATAATGTTTGCTCTGCTTCTTTCTTCCTCCATCCTTAGCTCTTCCTTCACCAGATTCCCAGACAATCAAAGACCCCAGCTCTTCCTGCACATTGAAAAGGATTTTGGGGGGATCTGTCCAGCTGCGACTGAACTCCTCTTTGGGTCCTAACATCCGAGAAATTGAGTGGAATTGGGATTCTGAGGATGATGAGAAACCACAGCTGCTGGTGTCCTGGAGGCCTAATACCCCTAATCCTGATTGGTATGACCTTGAAGAAAAACACAAGCACAGATTCAACGTAACAGAGATGGCTTTCCTGAGCATCAGGAACCTCACTCTGGAAATGAGTGGACTATATACAGCGAAAATCAAATTCCACTCAGGAAAATCCCAGGAGGAAGTCTTTAGACTCTGTTTATATGGTAAGGTATGGGACCGTGCCCCAAGCAGGCATTCCAACAACCACTTTATCTAAAGTAAGTTAGAAATCAGGTTTTCTTAAAAAAAAAAAAAAAAAAAAACCTCTTTTTTAGGAGTTTTTACATCTCTTCTGATGCCCTAAAAAGAAAACTAAATTTTAAAAATTACGTCTTATGAAAAACTAGCTACAATTTCTTAATTTCTTACAATTTCTTTTTTTTTTTTTTTTTTTATTTATTTATGGCTGCGTTGAGTCTTCGTTTCTGTGCGAGGGCTTTCTCCAGTTGTGGTAAGCAGGGGCCACTCTTCATCGCGGTGCGCGGGCCTCTCACTATCACGGCCTCTCTTGTTGCGGAGCACAGGCTCCAGACGCGCAGGCTCAGTAATTGTGGCTCACGGGCCTAGTTGCTCCGCGGCATGTGGGATCTTCCCAGACCAGGGCTCGAACCCGTGTCCCCTGCATTGGCAGGCAGATTCTCAACCACTGCGCCACCAGGGAAGTCCACAATTTCTTTTTGTTTGTTTGTTTGTTTAAAAGTATTTATAACAGGAACAGAAAGGGGCTTAAGCTTCATCACCTTCCAGTTAATCCGCCCCTAGCAGAACCATGGTAAGGCCTGACCACCACCATCCTCCCCTCCTGGGCTGGGCCCTCATCCAAATCCCACTGCCCACTCTCGGGGCCCACACACAGCTGGCAGAGGGAAGGTACAGGGTACAGGGTGGGTTCCAGGGCTACACATCTCATGAGAGGCAGCCCATAAAAGTTGTAAAGCAGAGGGATCACTTGAGAGCCCCCAGCAGCCCCGGGGAGTATAAAAGTATAGAGGCCCACCCACAAATATCAAAACAACTCTCCTTTCAATTGTAAAATACTACAAAGTTGATTATTAGAAATACACAATTATATCAGAAATAGCCTTAGCCGCTTGGTTCAAAAACTGATTTAAAAATTCTTAAGTGACAAAACACTTGGCAAAACGAAAACAACAAAACTGGATGAAGAAAAAACACTAAGTAGGAGACTGAATGTTAGAACTAGTCATTAGGTAAAATGCTTTTAAACCAGTTGATCTGAAGTCCAGCTGGAGAGATTAGGACAAAACTCTGTCCTAGATACAAGTCAGAGATACAAAAAGAGACCCAGCCCCTGTCCCGTTCCATCACCTCTGCTTGGGTTATCACAGCAGCCTCCTAACTGGCTTCCCTGCCTCTGGTCTCTTCTCCCTTCCAAATTATCCTGCATGAAGCTGATATCTTGATCTTTTTTAAATGTAGCGCTCTTCCTGTTATTTACCTGCTTGAAACCAAACAATGTTCCCGGTTCCCATCCCCCACAGGATAAATGGCACTCAGGAAAAGAAGTTTAACTCCGCACAGGATCAGGTCCTCGGCGGCTTCTTCAGCCTTGCTTCCTGACACTTTCCTCCATGTGCCATGTTCCAAATTTTCTACCCTTCACCTCGCCACCTGGCCCCTTCCTTCCTGACACATGGTGGTGGCTCTCCAGGGAATATCCATATCCCACACATTCCCTGCATACTTCACCTAGTGGCAGCAGGGGAGGGGTGAGGGTCTCTAACACAGGAGATTGGAAAGCTTTTAAGAAGGGGCTGGGTTGACTATCCAAGCTGGGGTTTCCAGTAGGTAAAGGATGGAGAACGTATCAGCTGCCTCCCTGGCCTCCAGCTTCTAATTCCTGAACTTGTCTCTCTCTCCTCCTTGGCTGATAAATTCCTGGCATAACTTTCTGAGTAACATCCTACCAATACAGTCTCGTCCTATCTCTTTTGACAGCAAGAAATGAAAGCCTACTCAAATTAGATCAATAAGGAGTGTTTTCGTGATAAAGGTACATAGGTCTCTAGGAGGAAAAGAAATAATGGAGTTCCTCTGGCCCTCTTGCTCACAGGAATTGGAAAGCTGAAGGGCACTCTCTTCTATCTGTCAGGGACCATGTACTCTCTTATCTTTTTTTCCAGGGTTTCTCTCTCCCTTTCCTGTCAGTTTTATTCTCCTGGGCTTCTCCACGTGGTTAAGAGTATGGCCTTGTACAGCTATGGGTCCCACTCAGGCAGAGAGCAAAGGGAGTTTCCTGGCTCACTCCACATGGAAAATTCTAGGGAGGGCATTTTCTGTTTGGGCTTGGGTCACAAGATAACCCCTAGATGGGTCACTGGCCAGGGAAATAACATATTCTGATTGTCAACGCCTGGGACTTGTGCCCTCCCCTGTAACCAGGGTCAGGGTGATTTGACTAACAAATCATATCAAAACCACAAGGCTGGAGCAAAAGAAGAGTTGCTAGAAAAAGTACAAGTGCTACTAGCTGGTTTCCCTTTGTCTTGCTTTCCATTTTCTGATAATCCACCAGTGCCCATATTAAGTCTTCCAACAATACTTGCTCACACCCCATCGCCTGCAGCACTAAGTACTCATCCCAGCATTAGAGATCCTCCATCAATTGACACCAGTGTTCCAGCCTTGTTTCTAGCCAAATACACTGTTCCTCAAATACAGCCTCTCTCTCTCTGTTACCTCATGGCTTTCAGACCTGCCATGTCCTATAAAGGCTTTTCTGATCCCTGTTGAATGAGTATTTCCATTTTGAAGTCTGAAAGTTCTTTTTCCTAATTCTTTTATGGGTAATGTTTCTCTCTGCCTTGGACTACAGTTATTTGCGTGTGGTCTGCTGTCCACTTGAGAGCAGGGTCCATACCCTACTCTTCTTGGCATCTGCCCAGTGTTTTACACAGCTCCCAGGAGGCATTCAGGAAGTATGCCTTTAACCAAATATATTTAAGCAATTTTTAAAGGCTACCTACAGAAATGCACCTGATTTTTCTAGGATTTTTTTAAAATAAATTTATTTATTTTATTTCTTTATTTTTGGCTGTGTTGGGTCTTCATTGTTGCGTGTGGGCTTTCTTTAGTTGTGGCGAGCAGGGGCTACTCTTTGTTGCAGTGTGCGGACTTCTCATTGTGGTGGCTTCTCTTGTTGCGGAACACGGGCTCTAGGTGCACGGGCTTCAGTAGTTGTCATGTGCAGGCTTGATAGATGTGGCTCACAGGCTCTAGAGTACAGGCTCAGTAGTTGTGGCACATGGGCCTAGTTGCTCCATGGCATGTGGGATCTTCCTGGACCAGGGATTGAACCTGCGTCCCCTGCACTGGCAGGCGGATTCTTAACCACTGTGCCACCAGGGAAGTCTGATTTCTAGGAATTTTTATTATTCAAGCCTGATTAATATTCCTTTACCTATTGAAAAGAGCTTAATAAAAATTCATAAAAACCACTTGCTGAGTGAATACTTTAAACGCCTAAGAGCATACACTTCCTAAACACCTGTCTGTGCTTCATGACACTTTGTAATAGACATTCCATTTGGTTTTATATTTAAATTGTTATCTGTTCATTAAATCAGATCTTTTAAAGAAGTGATGTAAAAATATCGTTTTCCCCAGATGAATGTTCAATGAGTCTTGGGAAGGACCCACAAATTTGCATTTTCAACAACTGCCCCAGATCAAGGGTTGGCAAACTATAGCCACTGGTAAATCCAGCCCAATGTCTGATTTTTTTTTAATTATTTATTTATTTATTTATTTATGGCTGTGTTGGGTCTTCGTTTCTGTGTGAGGGCTTTCTCCAGTTGCGGCAAGTGGGGGCCACTCCTCATCGCGGTGCGCGGGCCTCTCACTGTTGCGGATCACAGGCTCCAGACGCGCAGGCTCAGCAATTGTGGCTCACGGGCCTAGTCGCTCTGCGGCATGTGGGATCTTCCCAGACCAGGGCTCGAACCCGTGTCCCCTGCATTGGCAGGCAGACTCTCAACCACTGCGCCACCAGGGAAGGCCAATGTCTGATTTTATAAATAAAGTTTTATTGGAACACAGCCACGTCCATTCTTTCACATGTTGTATTGGGCTGCTTTCCCCCCATAATGGCAAAGTTGCGTAGTTGTGACAGAGACCACCTGTCATATTTACCATCTGATCTTTTACCCTTTGCTTACCCCTGCCCTAGATGACTCTACTGACACAGCTAGTTCATGTAACTTTATAGGGTTATTATGAGGATTAGATGAGTTAATGTAAAGCCTTAGGAGTTATGCCTGGAAATATATGCCTGTCAATAAATGCTAGGTATGGTTTTCTTTTCATCTGCTAGTGGTGTAAATTACATTAATAAATTTCCTAATTATACTATCATTGCATCCCTATAATAAACCCAACTTGATCATGATGTATTGTGTGATTATATTTGCTAATATTTAATTTAGGAATTTTCAATTCTCTGTTTGTAACTGACATTAACCCATGGATTTGTGTGTTTTGTCTTGTTTTGGTTTCGGTATTCTTGTCTGACGTGAGTATTAAAGTTAAACTATGCTTTCAGAATGACCTCAGAAATATTTTGCCTTTTTAAACTCTGGAACAGTGTATATAACACAGGAATTTTCTTTCTTTGGCCATTTGGTAGCACTCACCCCTAAAACCATATACACTTCATGACTTTTGTAAGAACAGATCTTTGGCCACGTTTCTAATTTCTTCTAAGACTGTGGGTGTATTCAGGTTTGCTGCCACGTCTTAATAGGATTTTGATCATTTACACTTTCCTAGAAAAACACATTATTTCACTTATATTTTCAAATATATTGATATGCAGTTGTACATAGTGTTTTCTTATAATTTTTAATATCTTCTCATCTGTAGTTATGCCCGATTCTCATTCTTAGTGACATTTACTTATAGCTTTAATTTTTTAGTCAGACATCAATATTTTTTCTTTTGATTGGCCTTTTTTTAATCAACTTTGATTTTGCTGATCAAGTCTTTTTTATTGTTATCTATGCACATAAGTCAGGGATATGTTTGACAGCAATTAGCATTAAACTTGATTTTTAAAGGCTTGAGCAAATGGGGATTTATTTTTCTCACATCACCAGAAGTCAAGAGATAGCTTTTGCTGGCAGCCATCTATCTGCTCCACATTGTCTCTGGGAAGGAGGCTCACTCTATCTTCCTGCTCTGCCATCCTTGGCACATGGGCTTTTGTCCTCATGCTTGTTGCCTTTTGGTCCAAGATAGCTGTTGCTCCAGACATCATTCTAGCATAAATAGCAAAAGAGAGAAAGACAGGGGGAAAAAAATCTCTCTTGTGTTGAGGCTTTCTCTTTTCAGGAGTGAAGACCTTTCCTCTCACACAGGAGATTTCCCCTAAGTCACTGGTCAGAACCAATGCAACTGTAAGAAAGACTGAAATTGAGAATTTAGCTTTCTAGGTTCTTCAAGAGACGAAGTCAAGGACAGTGAGGGAAGTGGGACTGAGCATATTGTGAGCGACCTACCAGATTGGCCACCTGGCCATTAACATCTGTATTTACCTATATTACATCCTGTCCTCTAGTCCTTTTAGGTCCATCTGCTGTAGTAAACTCATCTATTGTAGTAATAGTGAATTTGATTTATACATTTCCAAACCATGTTGTTAGGTACATAGTAATCGAAAATATCTCTGTTTGACCTGCTTAATGTTTTTTATCTCAAATTTTATTTGGTCTGTAGTGACTATTGCCACCCCTGCAATCATTTTGTTGACATTTTCCACATCTACTGTTTTTCATCTCTTTCTTTTCAATCTTTCTGTTTCATTAGGTAATGTAAATAGCATACAGCTGGTTTTACCTAATCTGGGTCTTGGCTTTTTAATAGGGGGATATAACGCATCCAAATGCATTTTAATTTTTTTACATGTATGGACCTACTCCAGACATCCTATTTAATGTTTCTTATCATTTTTTTCTTTTTTTTTTTGCCTTTTGTTTAATTAATACAGTTTTCTTTGATCCAAACTTCTCTAGTAGTTAGGAAATTATACAACATTGTACTTTTATCCCACTGATGACTAAACTTACATTTTTACTTCAGCATTTAAAGATAATCAGTATGCTTTTATTCCTTGAACAAAACAAGAACGTTATCATGTTTTTACACTATATTCTCAATGCCTCCCATGTTTTATTTATTATATATACAATAATATATGGTAATCATATATATTATCATGTATACGTATAATTATATAATTATCATATACATCATGATAATTTAGTTATCTAGACTTAACTGAGCATGGAAGGGACTCAACCATCTGTCTGTGGGCTGGGAATCAGAACCTCTTAGTCCAGGGAGAGTAGGTTCCTTCCCCAGGCCTATAGTTAGAAACCTACACAGATGCATCATATAGGTGAGAGAGGTGATATACTTGGATGAGCTTCTAACCCTGAAGCTCAGTTTCTCTTTTGTCCCCTCTCACCCCAGAGCCCATCCCCCACCCCCAGATCCAGATTCATTCATCATCTAACACATCAGGCTGGTGCAACGTCAGTCTAGAGTGTGGGACCCCAGGAAACACAGGGAACCTGACAGTGACCTGGCTGAGCCAGGGCCTCCCCAGGGAGCTGGAGCAGAGAGGGACGCTGGGGCCAGCCCGCAGCTCCCGGAACCTGAGCCTGAGCCTGCCCCTCAGCCACTTCAACAGCCGCCTCACCTGTGTGGTCAGCAACCCCGCGGATGAGAAGAACGCAACCTTACACCTGGAGGACATCTGTCCACAGAGGGGTGAGTGCGATCTGCTAGGAAAGTGATGAAAATGGGCCAGCAGAGACCAGGGGAGAGCAAGACTGGGAGGACTTGGGGGAAATGGGGGGACTGAGGGACATTTTAAGGCAGTTTATGTGATGCAACCAAAAAGTCCCCACCTCAGTGAATGGCCATAGTCTCATTGTAGTCTTCAAACCTGCAAGTCCAGAAGTTGGACCAATATATGGAGACTAATGCATCACCCAGAACATAAATGTGGGACTGGCTTGTGTGCACCCCCTTTCCCAGCATCAAGGACCCTGGGAGGCTGAATTACACATAAGAATCCAAGCAGGGGAGGAGAAGGATTCGAGGAGTAAAGACTGAGGAACTCAGGGTACCCTGCCCCCAGCCCTGGAATTCTCCCATGCCCCTGACTCTGGCCCCAACCCTGGATGGGCAGGACTTGCATAGCACGTCCAGGCTGATAGATGCCCGTTTTTTGCTGCATACCAGACTTGCCCATTCAAAGGATGGCTAGCACCTCTGAGTACATAAACCACAGTTCAGCCCTCCTCTGAGTAGTGTGAGCACCTGGGGTCACTACACCCAGTTACCACCCTTCCCCCATCAGCCTAGAGTATCACCTCGGCCACATAAAGGGACTGTACTGGGTAGGTTACAGGGGTGGGAACCCTTATGAAGGAGCTTCAGGCCCTGGCGTCATAAAGTACCAAATCCCCTACTATCCTGAGGGCTACAGAGCAGGAACAACTGATGTTAAAAAAGAGGTGTAATTACCAGTTCAGCTGCCCCGTCCCACCAATGCCTTCCTGACCTCTGCTTGCTCAGGTGGGGCTCTCGTCTAAACAGTCCCTTTCTTCTCATTTCCTCACTCACTCAGCATTCAACCCTCACACTGAGTGCCTACTAGGTGCTGGTGATGGGGGAAAGGCTCAGTGAAAAATAAGATAAGCCCCTGCCCTCAAGGAACTTACTGCAGTGGGGGCTTCACCACACACTGGCTGTGTGACCCTGGACAACTTACTTAATTTTTGTAGCTTTTCCATAATATGGATAATAATTGTATCTACTTCATAGGGCTGTTGTGATAATGAAAAGAAATAATCTACATAGAGCTATCAACACAGTACATGACACATAATATGTCAGTAATTATCAGAAAATAGCTCAAAGAAGGGGAGGAGTAAATTTCTAAACGTAAAAACAGATGTTAAATGCTAAAGTTGGAGCAAATACAAAATACATGGTTTGGGTATGAAAGAAAGAAGGAAAGGAGGGAGGGAGGGAGGGAGAAAGGATGGAAGGAAGAAAAAAGTTAAGTAACTGCTGCCCGAGTTGAGAAAGGCATCACAGATAAGGGAACACTTGAGATGGGCCTTGAAGGATGAATAGGAGTTTTCTTGTGGCATAGCGGAAAAGACATCCCAAACAGAGAAAAGGACATACCCTGAGGTCTGGTGACCCCAGAGTTTTTTATCCCTTCTTCCTCTTAGAATGTATTTTTCTTCTGGGAGTCTGAGAAGAGAAAAGGGGCAGGCTGAGGGGATGAGCAATGGCACACGCAGCTAATGGGAGCCTCTGAGGTTCCTGTGCAGAAATGGGACAGAAAGCCTGGTGAAGAAACATTAAAGTAACAGCGGCTAGTGTGTAGAGAGACTAGAAAGGAGGAAACCTGTCAGGGTTGCATCAAGGATGTACACTTGGGATACAGGCTCTGAGCCAGGGTGACCCCACCTCCTCCCAACTGCCTACCCAACAGGCCTGACTGAGGCAGATCTGACACTGGCCTTTGACTCCAGGTTCTGTTCAGAGCAACTGGCTTTGGAGAGGCATCCTTCTCGTGGTTCTGACGGTGAGCCTAGTGGCTGGAGTGTGGATCTGGATGAGAAAGAAGATGCACACTGGGAGAGGCAGGTGCTGGGTAGACCCTGAGGGGAGCCCTGGGATGGGAGTGGATCGGGGGGAAAGGAGTAGATGGAGACCCCAGGGAAGGTGGCAGGGCAATGGTCAGATAGAGGCTCACTGACCTCTCTTGTGAATCATTCCTGGTAGAAGCCTGGGGTAGAGCAATGCTGGGGGTGGGAGCTGTATGCATGCCCAGAAAGGAAGGGTGGAGGAAGGCAGGGACAGGACAGGGGTCTGGGACCTGATGCTATGAACCAGAGAGCAATGGCTGCTCTCACCCAAGGGCTGATGTGGGGTCACCACGAGTTCCATCCATTCTCATTAGCATCTGCTATATACAGGTGGGTCCACTCTCCTGCCAGTGGTGCCAGGCTCAGCAGCTACTCCCCAGGTCCTTCTCACAGTGGAATCTGCTAACCTTCAGACTGGTGTGGCCAACAGCCATGACCCTGCCTATGAAGAGATCAGCTTCCTGAGACACCCTAAGGTGGGTCTAAGGGAGTCAAATTAGGGTCAACTGATATGTGCTCAGAGACAGTGAGTCCTGGGAAGTCCAGAGTATTCTGCTTCCCATCAAGTTCTGGGTCCAGTCCTTGCTTTGGACAATATGGTTGCTGTGCCTGGGTGCCCACAACATGCTGGGAGCTGAGGGGCAAAGGGAGGAAACCACTGATGGGGAACATACCCCACTCATACGTCCACAGCCTCATCAGATCCTTGCTACCACCCAAGGAGGAGGGATGGCAAAGCGGAAGAGGCAAAAGTGTAAACGACCAGGTGTCTGGTAGACCCTGTCACCTATATAAGCCCCAAGGAAATAAAAGTAGGGCACACTAGCAGGGCCTGGATATAGGGCAAACCCAAGAATCTGAGAAGCATCAGGAAAGGCCCGTTTCCTCCTCCCTCCTTCCTGAAGTCTCTCTCCCTCCTACCTGCCTGAGATCCTGCCATCAATATCACCTCTTTGCGTAAAGGCTTTGATACCTCTGCTGATGAGATGTCCCTGGGAGAGCATCTCATGTGGCTATTTGCCCTTAGTTGCGAATTGGTGCTATGGTCACAGCTGGAATGATTTCACCGGGGGGAAGAGCAGGAGACAGGACTAGCAGGAGGAGGAGAGGACACCTCAGGGACTTCCCAGAAGCAATGGTCCTCAAACGGAGCTCGCATCGGGAACGCCTGAAGGGCTTGGTAAGATAAAGTTTGCTGGGCCCACTCCCGGAGTTTTTGATTCAATGGGTCTAAGGCAGACCTGAGAACCTGCATTTCTAACAAGTTCCCAAGTGATGCCGATACTCCTGGTCCCATCCGTTGAGAACTACTGGGCTAAAATGGTGAGCAGAGGAGAAGCAAGTAGAGCTGCTGTCAGGATGCCCAGGAGTAGCCAGTGGCCAGGTCCTCTCCTCTCTCATCCTTGACTTCCCTAAAGAGGGGACAATGCTAGATCATTGCTCCACAAAACATCAGGACCCAGTCCAGTCCCAGCAGGTCATAGTGGGGGAAAGTGAGACACAGAGGGAACACTTGGACTTATCAGAGAACCATGGCAAGCACAAGACAGGATGGGGGTGTCTTCATTCCCAGCCTAGTGTTCCGTGCAGTGTCCCCAACTGCCTCAGTGCCTGCCACACTGTGACTTCCCACGTCAGTCCCTCTCAGTTATGTCCCTACCTAACCTGGGCCTCAGGGGGACTCAGGATATAGTTCATTGTTACCCAAACCCTAATACCCCTACCAGAGAAGCACAGGAGGGGAGCAATACGTGGCTTTGGGATAGAGAAACAGATCAGGCAACATCTGACCCAGACACGCAACATCTGACCCAGATACACAACCTTGTCCTGAAGCCCCTGCCACATCAGTCCCTGCCCTTGGGGAGCTCTCAGTCTGATGGAGAACATAAATTCCCTTCAAGGAGACAGGGAGTTAAGTGCAGAAATGGATGTGAGGCCCAGCTCTGACACAGATTTTTTTTAATTGAAGTATAGTTGATTTACAATGTTGCGTTAGTTTCTGTTGTACAGCCAAGTGATTCAGATATAGATAGATATATAGATACAGATATAGACAGAGACAATGATAGAGATAGAGATAGAGACAGAGATTGAGACAGATTCTTTTTCAGATTCTTTTCCATTATGGTTTATTACAAGATATTGAATATAGTCCCCTGTGCTATACAGTAGGACCTTGTTGTTTATCCATTCTATATATAGTAGTTTGTATCTGTTAATCCCAAATGTCAAATTTATCCCTCCCCCACCCCCTTTTCCCTTTGGTAACCATAAATTTGTTTTCTATGTCTGTGAGTCTGTTTCTATTTTGTAAAATAAGTTTGTGACACAGACTTCTTGATCAATCCTAGAAAATCACTTTCCTCCCTGTGCCTCAGTTTCTTCTTTCATAAAATGAGGATTACAATAATAATAACTTACATTTACCTGATGCTTTTCAGTTTTTCAAAGTACTTTTGCAACGAGAGCAGTCAAGGTGATTTATAAATTTGTTCATCAAATATTCATTGAGTGTCTACTGTGTTCCCTGAATTGTTCTGATCTGGGCTACAGAAGTCTACAAAACATGAAAAGTCCTTGGCCTCACAGAATATACATTCTAGATTGAGGGAGGGGAGAATGACGAATCAATAAGCAAACTATGAAGTGCTAGACGATGATAAGTGTTATGAGAAAATAAAGCAGAAAAGAGAGATGCATGGGTAGGATGTGATTTTAATTAAGGCTGTCAGGGGAAACCTCACGAAGAAGAGAGACCCTGAAAGAGATGAGGGAGTGAGCAAAGTGGAAGTCTTAGAGTGGAGAGAGAGAGATAGCATACTGGGTAGAAGACAGAGCAGTGCAAAGATTCTGCAGTGTTCAAGAGAGAGGTCTGTGCTGAAGCTATACTTTGGGGCGTTATCAGTTTTGAGAGCCAGAATTACCTAGTTGAGTACAAGAAGCTCATGAAGAGATGTAGCTTGACTGACCCATCTGCCTAATGCTTAGAAATTGACCAAGACCACTCCTAAACTCTGCTTGAATTGTAGAAAGACAGGGAGAAGGGCAGCTGCCATTCACATAACCCGGAGTGTACTTTGACCATCCACACTGTCTACGAGAAGATCCGGACAAGTACAGAGCCCCAGGGGGACGCCTAGACCACGATGACACTGGAGCATGGAGGGGCCTTGGCAAGATCTGCCCCACCCCACCCTTTTCCCCTGGGTCCCCACAGATCCCTCATTAAGGTGAAGCTGGGGCTAAAGCCTAGGTCTTCCTGACCAATTTTCAGCACGAGCTGCTCCCCTGGGTTCTCCATCAAAATTTTCTCACATCACAGATGGTGGGTGGTGACTCTGCTACTCAAATAACCAAATATGAGAAGCAAACCCTTCAGCCTTTGGCCACACTTCTGACCTGTGAGCCACTTGACCCCATCAGGGAACACTCATGGTCAGGCAGGGCCTGCACAGGGGTGGTTGGGGGAGAGAGATGATTCCTTGGAACAGGGTGCATCCTGGGGGCCCTGAGAAGGATGGGCCTTGGGTGGAGGACCTTCAGGATTTCACAGCCCGGCTCGCTACACGTGAATAGAGAGAAGAATGGCCCTTGACTGTGGAAAAAATAGACCTGCAGATACAAGATTCAGGGCCAGCTGTGTTGTAGAGGAGAAGGGTGGAAAGGGAAGGAAACAATTTTTTGAGCTCTGTCACCTACTAGGCTTAATTCTAAGCACAGGAAATGTACTATCTAGGTTCTCAAAATTCAATTAATTCACAGGCTTTTTTATTTTTATTCAATAATACATGCCTGCAGTACAAAAGTCAAAAGGCATGTCCTGTTGAAATGATAATGCTTCATAATTTTGCTGATATTAAAATAGGATCTTGTTCCCAGTGAGTGTTCTAACTCATTGATTAAAATAATACATGCAAAATGTATATTAAGCCGTGTTACTAAATTTCTCTACTGTTTGTAACAGTTTTTCATTTGATTCCTTTGAATTTGGGGGTAAATAAAAATATTAACAAGTGATTATAATTTTTGCTTCCTTCTTTCCAGTTTTTATGCTTTATTCCTGTCTCTTATCTAATTGAATGGGCTAATACTTCCAAAACCATGTTAAATAATGATGATGAAGAATATCCTTGTATTGTTCCTAACTTTAATGTAAATGCTCCCAGTGTTTCTCCATTAAGCATGATGTTCTTTTTTTGGTTAAGGCATATTGTTGTATCATGTTAAGAAAGTATGTATTTATTCCTATTTTATCGAGAGTTTTACCAAGAGTAAAATGGTCAATTTTATTGTTTCCTTTTTAACATCTGTGAACATAGCATATGGTTTTCTTTTTTATCTACTAATAATACATTAATAGATGTCTTAATATGGAACTATTCTTCCATTATTAGAATAAATCTCAGTTGGTGTATTATTCTTTAAATGTACTACTGTTTGATAGTATTTTTACTTGGGATTTTTGCATCATTATTTATAAATGAAATTCTTCTGTACTTTTTTTTATGCTTTACTTCATCAGTTTGGTATTTGTGTCATACTTATCAGAGATCCCTTTTATTTTCATTTCTTGTAATAATTCAATTAAAATTCACTTTATAGTAAAAAAAAAAAAAAAAAAAAAGATTCCTTTTAAGAAAATATTTCTCGGGCTTCCCTGGTGGCGCAGTGGTTGAGAATCTGCCTGCCAATGCAGGGGACACGGGTTCGAGCCCTGGTCTGGGAAGATCCCACATGCCGCGGAGCAGCTGGGCCCGTGAGCCACAATTACTGAGCTTGCGCGTCTGGAGCCTGTGCTCCGCAATAAGAGAGGCCGCGATAGTGAGAGGCCCGCGCACCGCGATGAAGAGTGGCACCCGCTTGCCACAACTAGAGAAAAAGCCCTCGCACAGAAACGAAGACCCAACACAGCCATAAATAAATAAATAAATAAATAAATAAAATTTAAAAAAACAGAATAGAAGGGAACACTTCCTAACTCATTGGATAAGACCAATATTAAAAAAAAAAATGAAAATAATTCTCATTACTGAATGTTGATTTAATTTTTATTATGTTACTTAAAGATGTATAAACATAAAACTATGTATTAATGTCTGGTGCTTATAGCTTTTATATTATAAACAAAAAATGTATATAAAGTAAATAAATACAAAGCAACAAAATAATGAAGCAATGATTATTTGAACATATTCAAACATGCAACTTTAATGTAATGTGATGAATGTTTTTGTTTTGCTGAAACTAAACCACTGGTGTTGGTATTAAGAGAAAAAACTGCAGGCTCACATCAGGCTCTGTATTTAATTTATTTTTTTTAACTTCAATACAAAGAATGCTAGTTCACATACATTTATTGTACCAATACTTGATTAAAGTCTTTGTTTACCAGAACCTCATCTTAACCAAAACTCTGCCAGGGTGACAACTGATAGATCTGTAGAATTGCTTTATTCACCTGAAAAAAAATTAACATGACAACATTATTAAAGTCTTCATTCAACACATATCTATCTACTTGCCACTGGAATCATAGAACAAGAACGTTCTTCAGGGCTTCCCTGGTGGCGCAGTGGTTGAGAATCTGCCTGCCAATGCAGGGGACACGGGTTCGAGCCCTGGTCTGGGAAGATCTCACATGCCGCGGAGCACCTGGGCCCGTGAGCCACAATTACTGAGCCTGCGCGTCTGGAGCCTGTGCTCCGCAACAAGAGAGGCCGCGACAGTGAGAGGCCCGCACACCGCGATGAAGAGTGGCCCCCGCTCACCGCAACTAGAGAAAGCCCTCGCACAGAAACGAAGACCCAACACAGCCAAAAATTAATTAATTAATTAATTAATTTAAAAAAAAGAACGTTCTTCATTGGGTATTTGCACCCATAGTGGGTATTTACAACATTACTGCTAATGAACTTTTATAAGTTGGTGCCACAAGGATAGAATCGCATACCTCAGCTTACAAGTCAGATACGCCCCTGACAGCTATAGGGCAGGAACTTTTGAATGTGACAAGCCTGTTGAAGAGGTGCTGAGGGGCAGAAGGGGGCCAATTTGTCAGATGTCAATTTAGTGAATGTTCAAGTCATCAAAATTATCAAATCTATCCATTTACCAAAAACTTCTTTTTTTAAAACTATGTGTAAAACTTAAAGCAATTCATATTGGATAAAATGGTTTAACAGCTTTCGAAGATTTCTGTCATTTTGGTTGACAGGTTTCATTATTTCTTCCTAAGAGCACCTAAAGCAATGTTCCATGTCTCTCTACCCAGCTCCCTGCTGGAGACAGAAAGAGAAGTCAGTTCACAAGATGGCCTGAGAGGGGAGACTGGGGGGCAGAGAGATGAGGAGACTGACAGGCAGAGGGAGGGGGCCTGAGGCCAGGGAGGCAGTCTGAAGCCAGATCCCGGGGGGCTTTGCTCCCCAAAGTCCTCACAGGCTCTGGTAACCCATCTGACTCAAAGCATTGTAAATTTTATCAAGAATTTTACTTTATTTTAATTTTTAAATAAATTTATTTATTTATTTGTTTATTTATCTTTAGTTGTCTTGCTGCGCACAGGCTTTCTCTAGTTGCAGCGAGCGGGGGCTACTCTTCGTTGCGGGGCACGGGCTTCTCATTGTGGTGGCTTCTCTTTTTGAGGAGCACGGGCTCTAGGAGCACGGGCTTCAGTAGTTGTGGCATGCGAGCTCAGTAGTTGTGGCTCATGGGCTCTAGAGCACAGGCTCAGTAGTTGTGGTGCTTAGTTGCTCTGTGGCATGTGGGATCTTCCTGGACCAGGGCTCGAACCCATGTCCCCTGCATTGGCAGGCGGATTCTTAACCACTGCACCACCTGGGAAGTCCAAATTTTATCAATAATTGACAGAAATAAATATTTTATAAATTTATCAAATTCAGCAAATCGGTTGTTCAGTGGTTTACCCATTTAGAAAATGGACTTCTGTGTAAACTGTCTTTCAGCAAAGTGGTTTTAGCTGAATTAACCTTTGGGCAAATGTATGTGAGCCTTACAGCTTAATGGCTAAGAAATTAGGCTTTGCGGCCCAGCTGCCCGCATCAAACCCTCAGTCCACTTACCGGCTGCAGACTCTTGAACAGGGCCTTGACCTCCCAGTGCCTCCGTCTCCTCAGCTGTAAGAGGGCAGTAGTCAGGGTCTTCCTTCACAGAGCTGTCGGCAGAGTCACTGACTTAACACACTCACAGCACTCAGAGCGGTGCCGGCATCAAAGGCACAGGTTGTTATTGTCACTCTGCCCTGTCCTGCCTGAGGGCCAGTCCTCCCACCTGTCTCCTCCACATAAACCATGCACCAGGTGGTCCCCATCAGGACGATGCTCTGTGCCGTTCTCTGGTCCCCCTGTGAAGATGCTTTAACACAAAAGCAAACGCAGCCCTGAAAATGCCTTTGCTATAAGGTGGGCACCTGCAGGATCCAAATATGCACAGAATGAATTACCAGATTATTAACTGTCAGATTATTATTGAAATGAAGGCATGAAATGTAAACATTCTAACAGAGCACCTGCAGGACCCCGAGACTACAAAGCACACCAGTTTGAGAAACACCATTCCAGGAACAATGGACCCAGATGGGAAAGGCAGCAGACAAAGGGGCAGGAGGGGTGAGGGGACGGAAAGCTCATGAACCACACGATGCCACACCACATGGCCGGCCCAGTCAGAAGGGGAGGAGGGGAAGGGAATGGAATCCCACAGGGCGCTCCTCGTGGAACTGGAAGACCCCACTCAGAGGAAACTGTTTCTCTGTGGTTTTCACAGAACTGGAGCAGGTAGAGCAGACAGGGTTCTCCAGCTTCCACTGCCCAGAGCCCACACTCTCTTCCCACCCTCCCCAGGCAGCTGAGAGACCAAGCAAAGAACACAAGGCATCACATCTATTTCCCTAACTCATGTGCTCAGACTTCAGGGTCCTGACAGAAAGCAAAGTCAAAAGGAATCCAAATACACAGGTTTGCTGAGGCAAATAGCAGAACAAATAGAAAGGCTTCAATCAAAGATGAAAAAGCAGGAAAAAAAAAACCCGAACATGAGACCTACACAAATATTTGGCCTTCCAAAATAAAGGAAAGAAACAGCAGTTTGCAAAAGACTGATGAAACCAGAGGTGAAAGAAAATATCAGAATATCATGGGGGTTGGGGGTGGGGCATCTAAGAAAATAATCGAGGAGAAAATTAATGATTTTGCAGAACTTAAAATACAAAGAACAGAATCAACACTACAGAAAACTCCATCAGTGAGGGGAAAGACAGGGTGAGGAAATAACGTAGAAAACAAGAGGGAAGCAATTAGAGCAAAATGGACTGACAATGGGGACCAAACATGTAGATAACTAGTTCCCCAAAGAGGACACAGAAGGAACAGAGAAATAAAATACTGTGATCAACACCATCCACTTCCTCCCCCAGAGCCTCCCCTCTTCTTACTAACAGAGCCCTGACTGCTTCTGCTGTCAAGACGAGATACCTGGATCAGGGATGTAGGTGGGGATATTCCCCTGCTCTCTGGTGGTGGGCATGTGGCCCTGTTCTGGCCAATGATAGGTAAGAAAAGTTTCCTGGGAGCTTCTGAGAATGACTTCCACCTGACAAGAGGAAGGAGGGAGAGGAGAAACTCTTGCCCCTCGCTGCCCACTGGCTCTTGCCTCTGATTGTGGCTGTGTGAGAATGAGGATCTTGAAACTGTTGGAGTCATTTCAGGGCAGAGGGATGGTCAGGAGATGCAGAGGCTGACCCACAGCTCGTCTCTGGGCTCAGACGTTACCAGCGGAGCAGCATGAGTGACGTCACAGATGTGGGAAAGAGCAGCAGTGAAGATGGGTGAAAGGGAATGATTTTGGAGTTTGTTTGTATTTGCTAAATTACAGAGTGCAAAGGAGAGGCTGCAGATGACGTTGGACACGTAGACTGAAATTAGGTTTTGCGCTTCTTGTTCAAGATGTTCATGAACCAAGTAAATGCATGTGTCTCCTCTCCTTCCCTGGAACATTAAAACTATAGTAAATGTATTTTGTTTAAGTGTATCGATCACATCAAAGAGAGACAGGGAGGCAACTAATCAGCAGACCAGAGATGCCTGGAATCTCAGAGAGAAAAGGAAGAGGGCTGCCTAGTAAGGCAGAGCCAGACCCCAGACCAATTACCTCAGAATCTCTGGGGTCTTGCCCAGGGGACAGGACTTCGTTAATGACCCAGGTGAGCCCAACGTGCAGCCAAGTTTGAGAACCAATGACCTGGAACACACACCTAGGGGCACAGCGGAGGATGGAGCCATCTGCCCAGAGGGACTGCAGGGCCTCTGAACTCAGACGGCCAGGTGGGAAGGGGGTGGGGTGAGAACAGGGCTGAAACAGGGAACCTGCTGGGCAGTCTGGGCATGAAATAGTCAACTCCCAACCCTCACCCAGCCCAGGCATGACCATCCAGGGGCCAGGCATTTCCTTCTCAGATGTCAACAAAGGAAGGCTCTTCTAAAACAAAAACAAAACCCCAAAACCCTGAATGCATGCTTGGTCTGGAGAGAACTCAGCAGCTTGTGTGGGTGCTGGGGCCTCAGGAAATCCTCCTCATTCTGACATTTAGGGGTCCCCAGCATAAAAGCCAGCCCCTGCCCCCACCCTAAGGTGGAGCCTGATTGCCCACAGAGCTGCCTGGATCCTTTTCAAACAAAAGGGGAAAACCAAGGATCCACCAGACACGTGACAAAAGCCGGATCAATTCCAACCACTGGCAGGCAGAACAGGAGGCAGGTTGGAGGGAGGGGGAATCAGTGAGTTAAATCTCCTGTAGATTAACAAGAAGTCATTAGGTGATATTTCAGTTTGAAAACTCCAGAAATACCATCAGACACATTACCTAGAGACACAGAAGTAAACACAGAAAAACTAAAACCAGAAATAATAGAAGTGGTTGCCTCTGGGGAGAGGAATTGGGGCCAGCAGGGGACTGAGACTTTTCAGTACATTTTTTAAAACCATATGCGTGTATGACTTGATGACACATATACGTATGCTATAAGTATGTATATTATATATCTGATTATATATATATTTAAAAGGAAGAAATCAGATCATAAGGCAGCACTTGTCCAACTTGAATGGGCACACGATTCACTTGGCAGTTTTGTTCAATAGCAGGTTCTGACTCAGTAGCTGTGGGGGGCCTGAGAGTCTGCATTTCGTACGAGCTCCTGGGTGATGCCGAAGCCTCAGGTCTGAGGACCACACTCCGAGTAGCAGGGCCATAGATGATGCTAAAGGCCGGGCTGAGGCATCGGAAGTAAATTCTGTGGGTAACTGGAAATCAGTGAAGCTCTTTGAACAGGGGAGAGGCAGGATCACAGGATGCTTTAAGTGGACTAATCAGGGCAGCGTGGCCTATCAGGGGACACTGGAGGCACAGGGCCAGACAGGAGACATTGTAAAATCCAGGCAAGAGATGAGGGGCTAAGTCAGGGCAGTGATGGAGGGCAGAGATGACAGGATAGAGAGACACGGCTGCGGTAGAATCACTTGGCAAAGGACTGGGTGTGAGAGGTGAAGGCAAGAAGGAACCCAGCTGTCCAGTGGAGAAGGTGCTGGGCCTTTTGAGACTCAGGGCAGGAAGGCGAGCTCAGCCTGGGGGCCTGAGTGTGAGGATCCTGTGGGACCAACTATTGTTGGTAATTTTGAGATAATAGAAAAAACGTATATTGGTCCCTGCCCTGAATTCCCGGCAAAGAGCTCCTAAAACCCTTGCAATTTCCGAAGTGATAAGAGGACTAGGGCATCTTTTGTTCTAACATTGGGCCTTTGATTCTGGTTTCTGACACAGCATTCCTAAATTTCTGGGAATTTCCTGGCTGATAGCAGAGTCTTTTGTTCTAATGAGGTGACTCTTGGTGGGATCCTCAGCGGGGGCTGGTCACAAGAAAGACCAGGCTAGGATTAGAAGTCCCACTCCCATTTTTCCAGAGAGGGAAGAGAGGCTGGAAATGGAGTTATTAGTCTATCATGACTACATGGGGAAGCCTTCATGAGAATCCCAATAGTACGGAGTTTGGAAAGCTTCCATGTTGGTGAACACACGGATGTGCTGGGAGAGTGGGGCACCTGGAGAGGGCACGGAAGCTCCACGCCCCTTCCCACGTACCTCGCCCTCTGCATATCTTCCGTTTTCATGTTTGCCTGTATCCTTTATCATATCCTTTCTAATAAACTGGTAAACAGTAAATAAACTGTTGTCTTGAATCCTGCAGGCTGCTCTAGCAAATTAATTGAAGCCAAGGAGGTTTTGGGAACCTCCGATTTATAACATCATCAGAAGCACAAGTGACAACCTGGACTCATGATTGACATGTTAATGGGGGATGGGGCAGTCTCGTAGGGCTGAGCCCTTAACCTGTAGCATATCTCCAGGTGGACAGTGTCAGAACTGAATTGAATTGTAGGACAACCAGCTGGTGTTGCTTGGTGCTGGGGTAGCCCACACGCCTGGTGTCAGAAGTGCTGTGAGTGCTAGTAGTAGTAGCAGTGTAAGAGTTGAGGAGGGACAAGGGGTGGGGAAGGAATGAGTTCTTCCCACACGGTAATGCAGACCAAGAGTTCAGAAGAGGCGGAAATCAGTGAGGAAGTGACCGACAGGTAGGAACCATCCATCACTCACAAATACCAAAAATTGTCCCTTGTCAGGAGCATGCCCAGGGCCTGCCTGTGACGTGGGTTCCAGCCGTCAGGGTCACACTGAGGCCATTCAGGCAGCCTCTTTCCTGCACCCCTCACCGCGTTCTGGCTCCATCTCTGATGCTAATAAGGGCACATTTGCAAGTCCAGGGTCCGAGGCTGACCTGAAGAGCCAGGAGGACTCCGGCCTTTCCAGAGAAAGACCCCAGGACAGACCTCATTCTCAAGGAAACATGACCTGCCTCTATGACCTGGGCTCAGAGCTTCCCTTCACAGGCCCTCAAAAGGGTCAGGGTGGCACAGAGCAGCAGGGAAGATGGGGACACCCCCTCAGGGTGACGTCTATCTCTTCACCTCAACACCACACACTTATAGAGCAGAGATAAAATGCTAAATACACGCATGGTCTCAGGAGAGTCACTGACGAATCCGTTGTACGGCACTTCAAATTGTTAAGTCTTTGGCTTGTAGGGGGGCTTTTTTTTTTTTAATCTGTAATGTGATTTGCTGTACGTTAGAATAAAAAAGAAAAGAAAAACAGCTGCATGGTTCTCTGTGAGACAGTTGGAAAATACCTCCATTTTGGGAAGCTGAGCAGCCTGAGAGAAACTATTCTCGTGGGTGAGGGGCCCCCAAAGGTGGGAGATGGGAGGTCCTTGCTCAGGTCACTGAGACGGGCCCCTGTGCTGATGAGGTGGGAGCCCAGCCCTGGGCTAAAGGGTTAAGGATGGGAGAAGTCTGACCCCTGGATAGACAGGGCATGGCTTCATCTGTTCCTGCTGAATCTGCACAACAGACATTTCTCCTGGTCTCCAGTCCGTCACAGGCATCCAGGGAGCTAAACCATCATCAACGCACCCCACTTGTCTAGTACTTTCTGGTGAAAAAGCACTTTCACCTATGAGAGGCAGATAAGTACCATTGTGATTACCTTCCCATTTTACAGATGAGCAAACTAAGGCTCCAGAGAGGTTAACTGGTAAACCGCAAGATGTGGAAAGTCAGTACAAGGCAGAGCGTGGCCTAAGACCAGGTCCCTGCCCTTTCAGACCAACGGTCTTTCCAGATCCAAGCCCCTCTCAGTGCAGTGAATCTCCCACACAAGCTGGTTTCAGACCTTGAGAAGCCACATGAGGGGGCAGGAGGCCAGAACGGTCCCAGGGCAGCCTCTCGCCTCCCTCGCATCAGCCCAGAGAGGAACTAAGACCTATGGCTGCATCTCAGCAGCCTCTGAGATCAAGGTGACCTTTGGTCAACCACAGCCACCTCCCCCTGCACTAAGCGTGTCACAAACAGGTGTGCACCCCCAGCCGCAACCCAGACCTGCAAAGGCTGCTGGCCTGGGAAGCCTCAGCTGGTCTCCCAGCAGGGCCCAGGGACCCTCACTGTCTGTGAGCTGCAGGCTGGTGGACCTGCCCTTCTTCCTGGGGCAGTGAACTGTCCTCCTAGGGAGTCTCATGGTCCAGCTTTCACAGGGTCTTTTCACCTTAGTCTTAACCATCCCATCAGTCATGCCAAGTACATTACCTTTTAAAGCTGGAGAAGTCCCCCTGGTGGAGGGACTGCCCCCACCCTGAGCTTGTGCCCAGCCCCCATGCATGGCTCCTGCCCAACCTCAGTTTGTGGGTGACTCTCTCCCCAGCCACATCAGTCGGCCTCTTTCTGCTGGGCTTCCTTTGTCACTGGTTTCCCTTGTGGTTCTTGGCCGGACAAGTTCTCAGCTTCTCTCTTGCAACCAACAGGGTTTAGACAGAGCAAAACATCCAGCACAACCTTCTACCCACCCCAGGGGCTCAGGGTACACCAACCTCCCCACAGGGAAGAGATAGGTCCCCACTCATGACCCCAGACAAGGTACCCACAGACCTTTAAGACCCTCCCATTGGGAGCACAGAAGGGAGGGAGAGCCCCAGCAGGAACAGATAACTGGGAAAACCTCCCCACTTTAGGGGCCAATCCCCATCCCTTATGGGCCTAAGAAAGAACCCCCATCAGCCTCCAGCCTTCACACCAGCTCCCACTCCCTGCAGTAAGACCCTTCCCTCCTGCCCAAAGCCCGATGACGCTTCCAGATGCAGCTCAGATGGCCCCCTGGGAGCCTGCCCCATCTGCCCCAGATGACTTAGGTGTTCTCTGCGCTGGGCTCCCACAGCACTTCAGCAAGTTGTTGGTCATTTGTGATGTGACCAGGTCACAGGCTCTTGCCTCCCCCTCTTCTGATGCAGGCCCCAGGCCCTGTGAACAGGGGAGGCAAGGAGACCCCACTCTCAGGCTGGTGCAAGTGCCGGGTCAGCGCCTGAGAGTGGGTGTCCTGTTGACTCACCCTGGTCCCAGCCCTCCTAGGAGGACACTGGGGTGTCACAGATGCTCTTGAACAAGACAGGCAGCTCTCAGCTAAGCTGCACGTGGCAGCCATGACTGGTTTCCACCCAGCAAATATTGACTGAGCACGCCAGTGCCTCGGCAGAGCCAGGGCCCTCCTTTCCTGTCCAGTCACCATCTGCTGCGGTCACTGAGCCCCGAGGTGAGCAGCACGTGTGTGCCCTCCCTCCGCAGCCAACCCCACAGCCACTCTGCCCCATGTGGGCGCCCCACCTCTTCAGGACCTGGGCGGAGTCCATCACGGGTTGGGTCCAGAGACACAGTCTGTGTTCGCCATCTTGCTTCCAGTGCAGACACAGCTTATGCACGTTTTCTACTCAAAGTCGGTTATTTGCTCTCAGTAGCAATAAAGAAGAGAGAGGAAAATAGCAACTTAAACTGTGCAGCGATTCCACTCTAGGAGAATCTACTCTCTTCACAAACTGAAGGCCTGGAGTGAGCTTGAGATGGAAGCTGTAAATCCATGGGTTCCCTTGGGTCCCTTGGTCCATCTCTCTGCTCCCACCCACCTTCGCCGGGGGCAGGACTGTGTCGGGAACTGTTTAACAGGTGGCTCTTCAGGAGGAAGCATTTCCCTTTGTGGCCATGACAGCCCCTCCGTTATAGGACACAATAGACATGATTGTGATGTACTAGGATCTCTGATTGCCACAATTCCAGCAAACCAGCCTGGAGCCTGGTCTCCAGCATTTGCCAGTCCCTGTGGTGTGGATACTCCCTCCATGGCTCATTTCAAACCACCACCGTGATAACCCTGAGCACAGACTTGGGAAAAGACACGTAAAACCAGCTCTCACAAGCCAGCTCCAGGTGTTTCCAGCACATCCCTGTCTGGGGGGGGAATCTAACATTTCAATCTGCAGACACATATTCATGTAGCCTTGCTGGGAAACACAGCCATCTGTCTACCAGGAGGAAAAGGCAGCCTCTTCCACAGCAGGAGGACAAGTTGCTGAGGGTGGTACGTCGGCCTACAACACAGCAGCATATCCTAAGGGATTCACAGGAGTGGTTTTAACTGTACTTTATTCCCACCTTAAAACCTAACTCTCCCCTTCGTTAACCAAAGCGAAGGCCTGGGTACCCCTCACCCACCCTCCTCCTTCACTACACACCCCCGGCCCAGGCTCAAGTGGGGTCCCCCGCCCACCCCGTCTACCTCCCCACCAGGCTGTGTATCCTGAGGGCACAGAACGACTTTTTCTCTGGGAGCTCAGCATGCTGGGAGGCAGGACCTTGCAGGGAGACAGACAGACAGACTTTGATTCCATTCCTGCTTCTACTACAGACCGGGTAATTGTGGGCAGATCCTCAATGGCCTCATCTGTAAAACGGGATAATAGCTACTTCCCAGGGTTGTCGGGAGAACTGAGTAAATGTGGTGCTAAAAGCACCCAGCGCAGGGCAACCCCAACAGACGTAGGCCACTGCTTCCCTCCTCCCATCCTCCCAGGGGGGAGGCGGCCTGAGCCATAGTCGGACAATGTCACCACCCTGTGGCTGAGCTCAGAATTGCACAGCTGTTCCTGGATTTGAGGGAAACTGCTTAGAGAAGGGAAGGGCTGGGGGGGGTGTGGCTGGTGAGAATCAAGACCAGGGTTTCTGAGAGGCCGCCTGGTATCATGGAAAGACACTGGCCACTGGCATGAGGTTCCGGTAACAGTTTTGGAGATATTAGCTGCTTGAACTTCAGCAAGTTATTTAACTTCTTAAGCCTCAGTTTCTTCATCTGTAAAATGGACATAATGATTTCTGGGTCATTAGATAAGCACTCAGTAAGTGTTCGTTGCTCTTGACCCTCTTCCTGCCCCCCTTTTCCAGATCCTAATAAATATCACCTTCCTGCCTCTGCAGGTCCCCTTAGTAGTTCCTCCTTGGCCTCATCTTCCCCTAGAGGAAGTATCTCAAAGTCCACAGTCATCCACATGTGGACTTAGAGATGTCCCAAAGCTCTAAATTTTTACAATAATTCAATAACAGGGAGACACTTGGTGATATACTCATGTCAACAAAATTATGTCAAGGATGATCTATAGAGTAAAATGTCAAGATATTTATTTGTAATAAAGACTCCCAGTTTGGGGACGGGTGTCAAACCAGGGACCCTAAACACCCCCTTCCCGTTAACAAGTTCTCTCCCCAACAACAAGGGGGCTTGCTGGACAAAGACCCCGTGACGGTCAGGGTGGGGGATATTTCTCCCATATTCGGGAACTTCCTGAAACTTCCTTACCCAACTGGAAGCACCTGTCCGGTGGGCAGATTGCTGTGACCTTCATTCCGAGGACACACAGTGACCAGCATTGTTTCAGTGGTGACCAGTGTCCTTGAGGTTGTAAACCCTCCCTGATGGGCCAGTGCCACAGTCTTCAGTGCTGGGAAAGCCCAAGATTTAGGACTCAACAAAATTAGGTCTGTATTTTATCTTATTTACTTGTTACCTGAGTGGCTCTGGACAAATATCTGAACTCTTCTGAGCCCGTGAGCTGTCACAGCATTGGGGATGTGTTCCTACTTCAGGAGTCTCTGGGTTTAGTAAGTGCGGTCCTGTGCATGTGCCCAGTGAGGCCACAAATGCTCAATAAACACGCTTATTCTCCAGAATCCATTCTCCCGGAGATACTTCCTCTTATGAAAGGTTGGCTTTATCCCTAGACCAGGTTTCCAGGAGCACCCCCTCATGGGACCACAGTTTCCTAATTTTCTTTTAAAAAGTTAAGACTATCCTTGGGGATAGAAAATAACTGAGGATAGATACTCACTAATTCCTTCACCAACTCATTTCTGGATTTTAAATTCTTCACTCACCAGAAAGAAATGCCACTAAACCTAAGCAAATGGATAAAGAAAATAACTGAGGATAGATACTCACTAATTCCTTCACCAACTCATTTCTGGATTTTAAATTCTTCACTCACCAGAAAGAAATGCCACTAAACCTAAGCAAATGGATAAACAGAGTAACTTTTATTATGCAGCCAAAGGACAGGAACAAACAGGTCACAAAACAAGAAATGCAACTGTCTCACACATGCAGTGGAAAAAATATGGGGCATATTAGACAGCTCAGGCTGCTATTACAAATTGCCACAAACTGGTTGACTTAAACAACAGACATTTTTTTTCTCACTCTTGGAGGCTAGAAGTTCAAGATAAAAATGCCATCAGGGTTGGCTTTGGGTAAGGCTTCTCTTCCTACCTTGTAGATGGCCACCTTCTCACTGTGTCCTCACATGACCTTTTCTCTGTACAGACAGAGAGAGAGAGAGCTCTGGTGTCTCCTCCTCTTCCTAAAAGGACCAGAGTCCTATCAGTTTAGGCTCCGAATCTTTTGAGCTCAGATAACCTTCATTACCTCCCCAAAGGTCCTCTCTCCAAATACAGTCATATAACGGATTAGAGCTTCAACATCTGAATTTGGGGGGAAGACAATTCAGTCCATAACATGGGGTAATCAAGTAAATGTTTGCCCTTAGGGTTGCTGTCTCTGGGGTGGAATTTTGAGCGCATGGCATCTTCACAAGTGACTCACCAACCAAAATAGCAATCAGAGATAAGACCAGTGTAGTAATGAGACAGGCCCTCTCCATCCCATTTGGGGATCCGTTTAGAGAGAGCAGTCCTGTCCTTGCCACAATCATCATTTGAGATACCTGCTCCATCAAGAAGTGAATGCCGCCTCCCCTACTCACCTTCAGAGGTCATGGACCCCACAATGATATTGGTATCTGTTGCCAAACTCCCCAAAAATTCCCCACATGGTTGATGGATAACCTCTCCCTTCTAGCAATGACACTCTTGGGGGCCAAACCCGTCCATCTACTTAGATCTGCCTCTGACTCTCATCAAGACCTGGGGTGAGACCTGCTTTCTATTCCAGTGCTATGTCCACCTTTTCTTTCCCCTGGGCCATCTGCCAGGGGAATGTGGCAGTGGGTGGGCGGGCAGTTTCACTCTACATTCTCTGTAGGGTTGGCAGATCTAGGGGGACTCATTTATCAGAATCTGAGCAACAGGGGAGAGCTCGCCACCCCACCTGGGAAAAATATCTACCATTAATTGCTCTGCCTGGATGTTGCTATATTTTGGGCCTTGAAATCGTTTTTTTTAATTATTATTGAAGTACAGTTGATTTACAATTTTGTGTTAGTTTCAGGTACACAGAGTGACTCAGTTTTTCTGGGGTTTTTTCTTATTCCTTCATCTGGTATATAGCCCTCTGCCTTTTCATCTTGTCTATCTTTCTGTAAATGTGGTTTTTGTTCCACAGACTGCAGGCTTGTAGTTTTTCTTACTTCTGCTGTCTGCCCTCTGGTGGTTGAGGCTATCTAAGAGGCTTGATGGGAGGCTCTGGTGGTGGGTAGAGCTGACTGTTGCTGTGGCGGTCAGAGCTCCGTAACACTTTAATCCACTTGACTGTTGATGGGTGGGGCTGGGTTCCCTCCCTGTTGGTTGTTTTGCCTGAGGCAACCCAACACTGGAGCCTACCTGGGTTCTTTGGTGGGGCTAATGGCAGACTCTGGGAGGGCTCACGCCAAGGAGTACTTCCCAGAACCTCTGCTGCCAGTATCCTTGTCCCCACGGTGAAACAGAGCCAGCCCCCGCCTCTGCAGGAGACCCTCCAACACTAGCAGGTAGGTCTGGTTCCGTCTCCCCCAGGGTCACTGCTCCTTCCCCCGGGTCCCGATGCGCACACTATTCCGTGTGCGCCCGCCAAGAGTGGGGTCTCTGTTTCCCCCAGTCCTGTCAAAGTCCTGCAATCAATTCCCACTAGGCTTCAAAGTCTGATTCTCTATGAATTCCTCCTCCCGTTGCCGGACCCCCAGTTTGGGAAGCCTGACGTGGGGCTCAGAACCTTCACTCCAGTGGGTGGACTTCTGTGGTATAAGTGTTCGCCAGTCTGTGAGTCACCCACCCAGCAGTTATGGGATTTGATTTTACTCTGATTGCGCCCCTCCTACCGTCTCACTGTGGCTTCTCCTCTGTCCTTGGACGTGGGGTATCCTCCTTGGGGAAGTCCAGTGTCTTCCTGTCAATGATTGTCCAGCAGCCAGTTGTGATTCTGGTGCTCTCGCAAGAGGGAGTGAGAGCACGTCCTTCTACTCCACCATCTTGGTTAATCTCCCCAGAGTGACTCAGTTTTATATATATCAGTATGTATATATATAGAATATATACCATATATATATATATATATATATATATATATATATATATATATAAAATTCTTTTTCAGATTCTTTTCCCTTATAGGTTATTACAAAATATTGAGTATAGGGCTTCCCTGGTGGTGCAGTGGTTAAGAATCCGCCTGCTAATTCAGGGGACACGGGTTCGAGCCCTGGTCCGGGAAGATTCCCACGTGTTGCGGAGCAACTAAGCCTGTGCGCCACAACTACTGAGCCTGCGCTCTAGAGCCCACAAGCCGCAACTACTGAAGCCCGGGTGCCTAGAGCCCGTGCTCTGCAACAAGAGAAGCCATCGCAATGAGAAGTGAGAAGCCCGGGCACTGCAACAAAGAGCAGCCCCCACTCGCCGCAACTAGAGAAAGCCCGCGCACAGCAACGAAGACCCAACGCAGCCAAAAATAAAATAAATTTTTAAAAATTAAAAATATTGGAAAAAAAATATTGAGCATATTTCCCTGTGCTATAAAGTAGGTCCCTGTTGGTTATCTATTGCATATATAGTAGCGTGTATATGTTAATCCCAAACTGCTAATTTATCCCTTTCCCCACTCTTTTCCTTTTCGGTAACCATAAGTTTGTTTTCTATGTCTGTGGGTTTATTTCTGTTTTGTATATAAGTTCACTTGTATCTTTTTTTTTAGATTCCACACAAAAGCGATATCATATGATATTTGTCTTTCTCTGTCTGGCTTACTTCACTTAGTATGATAATCTCCAAGTCCATCTATGTTGCTGCAAATGGCTTTATTTCATTCTCTTTTATGAATGAGTAATATTCCACTCATTCATATACATACATACATATATATATATATACTCATGTATATATATATATATATATATATATATATATATATATATATACACACACCCCACATCTTCTTTATCCATTTTTCTGTCAATGGACATTTAGGCTGCTTCCATGTCTTGGCTATTGTAAATAGTGCTGCAGTGAATATTGGGGTGCCAGTATCTCTCAAATTATGGTTTTCTCTGGATGTATGCCCACGAATGGGATTGCTGGATCATATGGTAGCTTTATTTTTAGTTTTTTAAGGATACTGTTCTCCATAGTGGCTGTATCAATTTACATTCCTACCACAGTGTTGGAGGGTTCCCTTTTCTCCACACCTTCTCCAACATTTTTTTGTAGACTTTTTGATGATGGCCATTCTGACCAGTGTGAAGTGATACCTCATTGTAGTTTTGATTTTAATTTCTCTAATAATTAGTAATGTTGAGCATCTTTTCATGTGCCTTTTGGCCATCTGTATGTCTTATTTGGAGACATGTCTATTTAAATCTTCTGCCCATTTTTTGATTAGGTCATACACACACACACACACACACACACACACACACACACACACACACACACACACATATATTGAGCCGTAGGAGCTATTTGTATATTTTGGAGATTAATCGCTTGTCTGTCACATCGTATGCAAATATTTTCTCCCCTTCTGTAGGCTGTCTTTTTGTTTTGTTTACGGTTTCCTTTGCTGTACAAAAGCTTTTAAGTTTAATTAGGTCCCATTTGTTTGTTTTTATTAGGCCTTAAAATAGTTTTGACCCATATCCTAAAGCTGTCCACATCAAAGGCCAAAATCTGCTGTCCTAATAAAATTTATTTTCAGGTGTCTGAATAGGACTTGTATACCTCGACATCTGCTCTACGTGTTTTCCCCTGGCCAGGTGCTCCCTGGCGTCTTTCAGGCAGTTGACACTTATTGAGTGATTACCATTTGTCAAGCACTGAGGCTAAGCACCTGATATGCAATATCTCATTAATCCTCAAACAGCTCTATGAGGTAGATATGATCATTATATCCTCTTTACAGATGAGAAAAATGAGGCCAAGAGGAGTAGAATGACTTGTCCAAAATCCAAGGCTGATATATAATGGGCAAAGGATTCAAATCCACATCAGTCTGGCCCCAAAGCAACATTCTTGTCCAGTACTTTCAGTACAATCTTGATTGCTTTTATCAACAGACCTTTACAATAACATCTGTGATATGATAACTATTACCAGCTATCCAATAACAAAACAACAGACTCTTTTATGTTTCCTTTGCCTGATATATCAGTTGTTTCATATTTGAGGGGCGGCCAAGTGACATTCCTTTGGTGACTATTATTTTAGCCAGTCTCATTCCCGTCTAAAGATGTTTGTGATGAATTTCTGACACATCTATTTACTCAGAGTCTACTCATGTCCAACAAAGCAGGAACATAATAAGACTATATGGACTTAGGACTTAAAATCTATACCTGTAGAGAAGAAATGCCCCTCTCAATCTGCAATACCTGAAAAAGTTCTACCACCCCCAGTAGCAACAAGCACACCACATCTAATACTATTCCCCAATAAATGGAAGTAGAGATCCTTAGAGAAATGGCTGATTCTAGGACTGAAGCAGGAAATATACAAGATGAGCCTAGAGTTCTCATAGTGCCATAATATAAGGAAATTCTTAAAAAAAGAAATGACGGGGGCACGTCAAATGGTCACAGGAGCCAGCTAAAGAGCATCCAATGGCCAAAATAGGAATAAGTTGAGCAAACAAAATTTAAACAGTGATTTTGGATTATAACCCAAAGTATAAAATAAATGTCAATGAGTGTTTGCTGATATAAATAAATGATTGTGTAAATAAATAAATGGAGATGAGACAGTCTCCCCTGCAGAAGAATTCCAATAATGTGTGTAGATGCTCCACCCTCAAGGAGTGAAGTATAACCCCCCCCCCCCCCCGCTCCTTAAGTGTGGGCTGCACATAATAACCTCCTTCCAATGAGGACAGTATGGGGGGCAGGGGAGAGTAACTTCACAGTGGATGAACCTGACAAACACTCCTTTTGTCCAGGTGATGGAGGTCAAGGTCAACAGTGGTAAGTCATGTGGGTAGTATGTACCCTTGGTATGTGATAAAAATGGCACTTTAGCTCTGTGGTCTTCTTCCCAAAAACCCAAACACCAGTCTAATCATGAGAGAAACATTAGACAAATCTCAATTGAGGGACATTTTACAAAATGCCTGGCCAATATTCAAAATGGTCATCAACACTTTGCTGTACAGCAGAAACTAACACAACATTATAAAGCAACTATACTCCAATAAAAATTAATTTAAAAAAAAATGGTCATCGAAAAAAAAGAAGTCTGAGAAACTGTCCCAGCCTAGAACAGCCTAAAGAGACATGACAACTACAAGTAAGGTGGTGTCCTGGGTGGGATCCTAGAACAGAAAGTGCACATCAAGGCAAACTAAGGACATCTGAATAAGTATGGACTATAAATGTGTCAGTATCAGCTCATTAATGGTAACAAATGTTAATACTGTAAAATGTTAATAATAGGGGAAGGTATGTGAGGAATGTATGGAAACTCACTCTACTATCTTCCCAATTTTCTGTAAATCTAAAATTGTTCTAAAAAATAAAGTTTATTTTTTAAAAAGCGCTACCCCTCCTTGAGCTCATATCCCTTCTGGTTATAACAGCTCATGAAAGATATTCAGGCATGTCCATCACCGTTTCCACAAAGGCCAACAAGACCTATGTGTGAATCTCTTCCCCCACATACACAGGAGCATTTGCTCCCAAATAAACCCTGTTCCCACTGCCGACCCCATGAAAGCGGAATTGAAAACTGGAATCTGTCCCCAGGGTTGTTTCATAGGTGTTTATTCCATACTCATTCAGTAGATGTTTACTGAGACCCTCCTGGGTGCCGGGCACATGCTAGATGCTCATAACTCAAGGTAAACACAACTTCCCTGCTCTCTATCCACATGGAGTCCACACCACAGTGGGGAACAGACACTAAACAAGGAAATGCCATAAGTCACCTCTCAGATATCATGACAGTTACAGAGAAGGGAAAGTGCAGGCTGCTGGGAGGGGAGGGGGGCCGTGAAAGGGCAGGGAGGCTTCTCTGAGGAAGAAAAATTAAACTGAAGCCTACAGATTCTGCTTTAAACTAGTTTGCTCTAATTAGTTCTTGGCAACTTGAATGGCACATATGGTGTTTGTGTAGGGTACAAGAGAATCTGGTCTTGATGTTCTTGTAAGCAGAGAAAGATGGGGTTCACCTGTGTAGGTAAATGATAATTGCCTAAGTGATATTCCTCTACAAAATTAATCTTCTTTATTGTTTTCTTTAACCCCAAAAGTAAGCACCAACATCCATTTATGAAAAAATCTATGGAGACAATAAAATGATCAGTGTTTGCCAGGGGTTAGCAGGGACTGAGGTATGAATAGGTGGAGCACAGAGGATTTTTAGGGCAGTGAAGATATTTGGTATGATACTGTAATGGTAGACAAAACATTATACACCCGTCTGAACCCATATGGACAGTGGTCCCCTATCCATGCAGAATGGACAACACCAAGAGTGAACCCAATGTAAACTATGGAATTTGGGTGATTGTGATGTGTCCATGTAGGTTCATTAGTTGTAACAAATGTCCACGCTGGTGTGGGATGTTGTAATGGGGGAGGCTATGCATGTGGTGGGGGCAGAGGGTATATGGGAAACCTCTGTACCTTCCACTTGATTTTGCCATGAACCTAAACTGCTCTTTAAAATAAAAAGTAGGGACTTCCCTGGTGGTGCAGTGTTTAAGAACCCACCTGCCAATGCAGGGGACACGGGTTCGATCCCTGGCCCTGGAAGATCCCACATGCCACGGAACTAAGCCCGTGCGCCACAACTACTGAACCTGCGCTCTAGAGCCCGCAAGCCACAACTACTGAAGCCCGTGTGCCTAGAGCCCGTGCTCCGCGACAGGAGAAGCCACCGCAATGAGAAGCCCGTGCACCGCAATGAAGAGTAGGCCCCGCTCGCCGCAACTAGAGAAAGACTGCGTGCAGCAACAAAGACCCAAAGCAACCAAAAATAAATAAATAAAATAAGTAATTTTTTTTAAGTATTTTTTTTACAAAAAGTGACTGAGCACTATAAAAGATTCAAATAACATAGAAATGTACACTGCATAAAATGAGAAAAGCAAACCCTGATCAATTCCTTATCTTTGAATGAGCCATTACAATTAATTTTCATCTTTGAATGAGCCACTACAATTATAGTCTAGATTGTTCCTGTGCATGTATCTATCTACATGTGTGTATCTACCTATATGCTTTTGCAGAAATGAGATCATAGAATGCATAGTTTTGTAAATTTTTCCATTGACAAGCCTATCTTGGACATCTTCACTTGGTGGTACAACTAGGTTTACTCATTTGTCCTAACAATGACATTCTTTCCTTCTTTAAACAATTCCCTATTGATGGTCATTTGGATTGTTTCTTATTACCAAAAAAAAGAAAAATGTTACACTGAACTTATTTGTGTATTTATTACTGTGATCTTTCTTGAATTTTTCTAAAGGGTAAATTGCTGGAGCAAAGAGTATACACATTATATATTTTAATAAATATTGTCAAGTTTTTCTCAATTTTGCATCAAATTAAAACTCAACAGCATATGAGAGTGCCAGTTTCCCTAAACCCTAATCAACCTTCAGGAATCAGTAATCAACCTTGTTAATTTTTTAATTTTACCAATCTCTGTGAAAGTAGCACATTGTTTTCATTTTCATGCCTTAAATATTAGCAAGTTTAAAAATTCTAGTATCTGTTAAATGGCCAGTTATATTTATTCTTCTGACTCTCCATATTCTCTCCACACTTTTCTATTGGATTGTTAGTCTATTTCTTATTTATTTATAAGAGTTCCTTGTATACTGTGGAAAATAGCTTTCTGTCTACTCTGTGTGTAGGGAATACATTTCCCCAATGAGTCCTTTTTCTTTGTTTATTCCCTCTCCCACTCCCCCATCAGGGACTCTGAATGGCTAGAAGCCGTCTTTGATTTAAGGCAGGGATAAGGTTTTGTGGGAAAGACAGCCATCAAGTAGGAGAGTGTCTCAGTCTTAAACACCCGCATCTCCTCAGGTCACTGTAGTGTCTGGCGGAAACTGTAGTGTCTGTGGTGCTCAGCTGTGTGGGGAAAATATTGGGAGGGAAACCATGATTGTGATGAAATGTGACATTCTGCAGTGAGCGGAGTGAGGGAGTCTATGCTGGTGAGTCAGTGGGTTTGTTGGCCGATAGGGAGAGTGACATGTCACAGCTTTAGGAAAAAGTGTTCCAGGTAGCCCGGCCTGGAAAATGCAGTGCTGACCACCAGCTGCTGGGAGCCTCGGATTACTGTGCAGCTCAGGGCCACGTCAGGCCTTTCCCAAATGCAGGTCCTCCCTGAATGCAGACCACCCACCCACGGCAGTCCCAGACCTACCAGACTACAGCCCTAAGGGCTGGGGATGGTCTGTACAGGAGGAAGCTCTAGCAAAGAGAAGCCAGGTCTTTATAAAGAAGGGGGAGCTTGTCCCAAAGCCTGGGACAGGTTCACTGAGAGGCTGAGAGGCATGGAGGAGACCATGGTCCCAACTGACCCCAGAATCAGAAGAAACTGCGGCAAGTCCTCCTGGGGCCCCAAGGTCATCATGGAGGACAGGTACCACACCGAGGTGGCAAGAGTCCTGTTTGGCATTTTTTGCTTCAAACAAAAAATGAAAATTAGGCCTATTGCATCTGTTCTCCAAGGAACACCCCACCTTCAGTTCAGCTCCTGCAATGACAGACCCACCTTTACATTCTGAAGATCTCCGGGGGGTCCAGCTCCAATTGTGGCTCTGGGCTTTTTAATTTCTGGAAGGCAGTTCTTCCAGGGTATCTTTAAGAAATTTGAAAAAAGTGTTGCCACTGGAGTTTCAATGATGCTAATCAATTTTCTGGCTATCTCCTTCAGGCCACTGTCTGGTGGCATCATGCCTAAGAAAGGGGCCGCAGCTCTAATGGCTTGGAAAATATCAGCAGCCTGTGGGAACTGGTGGTTAACGTGAAATCTGTGTGATGTTGAAGGCCTCCATCTAGCAGACTACAGAGTCCCCTATCCAAACCAGTCAGCTGGGTATGTTCCAGAAGATTAGATGTGTTCCATGGCCATGTGTGCGGTATATAATTATGCCTTCCAGGAGATTTCTTTCAAATGTAACTTCCCAAATACATAGAGATGGTGCTGATCAGTACCCACGCATATGCACACCTGTAATATTTCAACATTCAGAAGGACAAGATCAAGAAACTTTTAAATGAAAACAGTCTATGAAGACCATTTTTAGGAGCCACTTTAAAGATCCTTACAACAGTTTCATGAGGTCTGTCCTTATTAACATCGTCATTGGGATCATGAGAAATCGGAGGTACTGAGAGGTTGGGTAACTTACCCAGCTTCACACAGTGGGGGAGGGGAAAGCCAGGATTTCAACCCCAGCAGGTGCCCAGCTGTGAGTGCTCAAGATGAGAACCAGGTGGGAAGTGCCCTACAGGTTCCAAAGCACTGCCCATTGTTCACCTCAGGCTGTCTCCAAACTGACCTGAGAGGCGAGGATTCCCCACTCTACAGAGAAGAAAACCAGCTCAGAGAGGTGAAGAAGTGAGGATGGAAAGGGTGCTTGATACAAAATTGTGGCAGCTGGGTTTGAAATTGGCATGCGGTCTTCTCTCAGTCCTTCAAAGCAGTCTTACTTCCAGGGAAATGCTCCAGAGCTGGGCGTTTCCCCCTGAATGAACCCCAGCCCCAGGAAAGCCCCTGTGTCCCATCCCCAGGCAATCTGCCTTCACCTCTCAGAGTCTGTCTCAAGGGGTGAGGCAGAAGTTCCCCCACTCTCCTCTTTGAAGCTGTTTCACCTCAGAAGTTTCTCATTTGGATCAAGAACTCAGATCTGAAACATAGGCTCCTCAAGGTTCCCCCTTCTCAATGGTAACCCGCCCCACTCTTATCCCAAAATAATTCTCACCCAGCCCAATCTGAGACGTGGACCTCCAGGTCCCCCCACCCTGATTCCTAGCCTAGGCCTCTCCCACATCGGGACCTTGCCCCTGATTTCTCACCCAGATCACGGATCTCTCACACAAAATCAGCTCATTTTGCCCAGGATTTAGTTCCTAATAGCTGAATCCTGGTTTACACTTGTGCTGCCGCCCCAGCTATCAACCTGCCACCCCTTCCCCGTTTCTCTGGTTCGACCCGTGTGCTCAATCTGAGAGTGAAAGGAAAAGACTCACGGACCTCGCAGCACCACCTGCAACCAGCACCGAAGCCTCCCTCAAAGCATCCTTCCGCCCTCCCGACTGGCCGCGCAGCGCCTGGGCACTAGTGCCACCTAGCGGCTGAAGATCAAACTGCCGCTAGTGATTTCCCGAAAGAAGGCCTTCCAACAGCACGTCAACATTCTACAAACAAAACAAAAAGAAAAAACGTGATGAGCGCCTATTGTGTGCAGTACCCTGAATACAAAGACAGGAAGCAAAGTCATTGTCCTAGAGGAGCCCGTAGTCTAGCAGGGAGGTATAAGCAGAAATCATTTCAGCGCAGGTTGTATGTGCTACAGTACATTTTCTTTCATCTAGGAGACGATAGCAAGCAACACGTGAAAACTGAAATAAAGCAGGAAGGCCTCTTGGAGGAGGCATGCAGGATGACCCGCAAGGGGCAGGTGGAGTACACACAGACACCGGGAGAGGAAGGGGCTGCAGGAATGGGAAGAGATATAGCTTGGGGGGGCCTGTGGCCCAGGTCTCTGTTCCTGATGGAAGCCAAGGCAGATGTAAACTGGAGGAGACTGGTCCAACGTGCTGTGTGTGGGATGCAGGCTCCTGAGTCTGCATGTGAGTGCTTTAAGGATGTGAGAAATGGCGAAAGCAATGGCCTTACGGTTAATTTAAAAAGAAAAAAATGAGCTTCTCAAGCATCAAAATTTACCAGGAGCATGACAGTCTGAGGGGGAAAGGACAAAAGAGGAGTAAGTGAGCTTATTGCCTGCCTAGGTTTTCCCAGATCCCTCCTCACACATCTCCAGGGGTTCAAGTAAGGTTGGGGGTCTCAGTGTAGGGGAGGGAAGCAAACGGGACTGGGTGGGGGAGAAATGACTCCCTCCACGGCCCCTTCCAGCCATACAACTCAGTGTGCAGAGGGCTGATGTGAATGCGGGGGACGGTGGGTCACGTGGCCAGGCGCTAACAGGATGGACTTTCACAGCAGGAGTCAAGGCAAGGGTAACGAGCTGAATCAGCCACGGTGAGTTCCCGGTGAACCGACCACTCAGACCAAGACTCCGCCAGCCAAGAGGAGGGGTGTGGAGAAGCCCCACACGCAGGGCAGCAGAGCCGGGCCAAGCAGACCGGGGCTGAGGCCAGGAGAGCAGGGCCAGCGGGACCCAGGGAATGTGGACAGAGCCCAGTGTCACAGCCACATCCACGTGATGAAGACGCAGGAGAGCAGCAAGACCAATACCTTCCACCAAGAAGACTGTGTCCCCGGTCCGGCCGCAGGCGGGGTCTGTGGCCTCCACGGGAAAGGGAGCCCTGAGGCCAGGACAGCCTTTTCCACTTGTGTCCTCAGGCCTCCCACAGGCCCTTCAGGTCGCGGGTGCCGAATAAATGTTTCCTGGATGTGAGGATGATGCAGCTTCCGCCTGAAACCACCAAAGAATTCCTGTAACAGGCATCACTGAAGATAAAGGCCCCTTGGCCTCCGAGCTCACCTTTCCCCCGAAGGAATTCCTGACTCGTCAGTGCTCAGAGGCGCCTGCCTGCTTTGAACTCTGCTCCTTGGCCTGCCAACCACCCAGCTCCCAGAGGTCCTAACAGCCAAGGCTGCCTCGGCCCACTTCTCCTGACCTAACCCCTTGAGCACCAGCTTCACCCCTGCCCCAGCGCGGCCCAGACCCAGGACCAGTGCAGGCTCAGGACTGGGGACAGAGATTGCGGGCTAAGAGCCTGGTGTTTCTCTCAAACCTGAGCGCAGGACTTCATCCACGGATTCAGTGAGCGCTGGTTGCCTGTCGCCCAGGCCTCTCAGCCAGAAACAAAACTGAACATTCCGGAGCTCATTCCGGTTTTCCTAGACACCACCCCAACTGGTGTTGGGGGTTCCTCCTCCTGGGAGAGTCTGCACCCACACTCAACATCCCATGAGGTCCTTAGCTCTATCCCCGGGGCAGAGGGCTTACAAAAGTCCCATGTCCCCCAAGTCACTGGTGCTGGGCTGCCTGCACTCCCAGAAAACTCTAATAAATTGCTGGCACCTAACTCTTACTGCCTGTCCCCTCACTGTCAAGGCTGCTCTCACCCCTTGCCCTGTAAGAAGGGAGCAGAGTCCTTCTTCTGTAGCACAGCCCCAATCTGTGTGTCCAGCAAATCACTGAGGCCCAGCCACTGATTTCCACGTGATGATGAGAGAGCCAGGGTCACTTCCTCTTCTCTTCTTGCCAACTTCTCTTGGTAAGTTTCCCTGATAAAACCTGTCCCTTAACCCATACAAATTTTCAGGAATTCTTCCTGAGATCTAGTGTATAATGGTGGTAATCACAAAAGACTCACCTTGCAAAATGTCACAAGACACTGGAAACTGTGCAGTGGGGACACAAAGGTGATTTTTAAAGGAGGGACGAAATGAAAGAGAGGGGGGATTAAAAGCTGTTCCTGCAGATGCCTGCTCTGCCCACCACTGCCCTTCTCCAAGCCAGGAAGCTTCCCTGCTTCCCCACCTCCCTGCCTCCTACCCCACATGTTCATCTGGACTCTCCTTTCCAGATTTCATTCTCTTGCCTCAACTTCTTTGAGAAACTGTCAGAAAGTCTGGGTAGTCAACCTCCTCCGAAATACTGATGAAATCTTCCCATATCCTTGTGTAAAGATCCACCTACTGAAATGTGAAGCAGCACTGCCTTGTCAGTGATGGGTCTTAGTGAAGAATGATGGGTGGGAGATAGAGGGGTGGGCTCTGCCTGTCTTATTCTTGAAGAAAATCCTAAGAACCCTCACAGGAGGGGGGAGCTGTGTGAACAGCAGATGATAATATGCTGAGACTGCTCTGTCCCTGGTGGCCAGGGGGACAGAATCTGGATTCCAGGTGGTGGTAAAAAGTGGTGGTAGCAGGATAGGAAGCAGATCAATACTGGGGCTGGAAGTGTGGAGAATCCTGCTTAGAAATGGAGCTGGGCCTGTGTCATAGAGGGCGGGTAAGAATGAAACAGTATTAAATGCCTACTATGTGCAGGGCACTGTGACAGGAGCTTATATACGTTCTCCCTCATAATCCCTATAACTTAACTACCTGGTCTACAGAAATGTATGCACCTGGCTCCAGGTGACACAAGAAAAAGGCTCCTGGACCCTAGAGAATATCATACTAAGTGAAGTAAGACAGAGAATGACAAACATTATATAATACCACTTCTATCTAGAATCTTAAAAAAAAATACAAACAATAAATAAATAAAAAATAAATAAATAAACAACAATACCTGTAAAAATGGTACAGATGAACCGGTTTGCAGGGCAGAAGTTGAGACACAGATGTAGAGAACAAACATATGGACACCAAGGGGGGAAAGCCGCAGGGGGTTGAGGATGGTGGTGTGCTGAATTGGGCTATTGGGATTGACATGTATACACTGATGTGTATAAAATTGATGACTAATAAGAACCTGCAGTATAAAAAAACAAACAAACAGAACAACTAATACTAAACTTTCATTGGGTTATTTGTATGGAAATATGTTAATATAAATGTTTCAGACATTACATGAAATTTCTAAAAATCTTATATGTTCTGGTATAATGTTATAAGTCATAATCCTAGTTATTACTTTAAAATGTATATCTCAGAAATAACTAATTTTCTTGTCAACTGCATTATTATGAACTTTCATCAAATCTTTAACCGTGGTCATTTTTAAGTCTTTTGTCATTTACAGACAGTTCTGGGTGTACTCTGCTGCTTTTGCAAATATGTTCCTATAAAAGGCTTTCATCCTCAAGAAATTCATGGGAAAGACTCTGACAAGTACATGTTTCTGGTAACTGACTGTACTGCTGAACTGAATGAATAAGCATTTTCAGAACTCTAATGAAAAACTGATGAACTCATAAAAGTGCTAACAAAAGATCAAGATGAAAAAAAAAATTAATTACATGGGACTGAGTGAACTGATGAGGATGAGTATAATTTTTGTGACTTTCTGTTAGAATTTTTTTTTAAAAAATCCCCAAAAAAAAAAAATACAAATGAATCTCTACACAAAACAGAAACAGACTTGCAGACATAGAAAACAAACTTATGATTACCAAAAGAGAAAGGGATACAAACTACTACACATAAAATAGACAAGCAGCAAGGATTTACTGTACAACACAGGGAACTATATTCAATATCTTGTAATAATCTATAATGGAATATAATCTTTAAAAAAATAATGGAATCACTTTGCTGTACACCTGAAACAAATACAATATTGTAAAGCAAGTATACTTCAATTTTCAAAAAATGAACAGCAACAAAATAAAAGAAGACAGGAAGAGGGTAAAGTAGAAAGAAAAAAAGAAAAGGATCCCGTAACTCTGGGTGAAAGAAACCAGAGAGGAGAGAATACAAACTCTGCCTTCACTTGTGTGAATCCCCAAAACAGGCAGCATAAACCACCATGTTCATGGATGTCTACTGAGGTGGTCAAACTATAGAGAAAAGCAAGTGCTTATCTCTGGGGAGGGGGACCTTGTGATTTTTAAGGGACACACAGAGACTCCTGGGGCACTGGGGTGTTCCATCTTGTGACCTTAGGTGCTTACATTGAGTACTTCTTTATAATAATTCATTAAGCTATACATTTATTGCTATATACTTTGTGTGTGTTATTTTTCACAGTCAAAAAGTCTTTAACAAAAGAATATTGTGGATAACTGTTGGGCATTAAGTGTTTCCAGTATTTGGGGGATTTTGTTAGGATTCATCACAGATGTGGGTAATGAGACAGATGGTATGAACACTTTACAGCTCTTGATGCATATTGCAGACCCTATGTGGTCTCACGGTTTAATTTGCATTCCTATGACTACTAGTAAGTTACAACATGTTCTCAAATGTTTCTTAGTTGGTTGTATTTTTTATTTTGCGAATGACCTATACATATCTTTGAATATTATCCTTTGGGGAAATCCAGTCATGTTTGGGATGCTGAATCCTCGGCATTTTGAGGGCAGAGAGGTGTCCATGGAGAGGAAGCTACTAAAGATACCAAAGGGGCGGGGGTCACCGGAGGGAGCAGCTGGTGGCCCTTCCCCAGGCTGCTGACACAGAGCTGTGAGAATCCTTTCTGTTTGGCTCCACGCATCCTGTGTCTCCTGAAGCAGCTCATGGGACAGGTCCTGGGGATGCAGTGAGCAGACTTCACATCTGCCTGAGAGGAGCAGGTCCAGAGGGGCAGCAGACAAAACAAAACAAGGCAACTGAGACACAGGGCTGGATGGGACACACACAGTGATGGAGGGTAGACAATACACACAGGCAGGGTTGGGGAAACGAGCACTTGAGCTGGGCCAGGAAGGAGTGTGGAGAGGGGGGGATGGGGGCGGGGGAAGCTGAAAGAACTGTGAGCAAATAGAGAACTGCGTGGAATGGGTGAAACGTCGGGCACGTTTGAGACTAGTCTGGAGACACTGGAAGAGACCACAAAGGCCCTGGATGCCACACGCAGAGTTAAGATTTATCTTGTAAGTCAGCATTTCTAAAGTGTGTGATGTCAGAATGCTAATTTAGCAGAACAGTTAGGGCTTTTGCTTGATAAAAGACAGAAGGAATGTGAATCCCATGGTCATACATGTTGTGAAATACCAGACTGAAGAATTTAAATTAATGTTCCCACTGGAATAGGGGCTATGAATATCTCAGAAGGGATCAGTCTGTACATTTCCTAAACTTCTCTGATCTCTGCCTACCTTTCTGGAGGAGCATTTCTCAGAACTGATGCTCCATGGAGCACGCTGAGAATTTCTGACGTGGATAAATTGGGTGTCAGTTTGTGAACACAGTGAGTGCAGGAGCCAAGCTATGTTGTATTCTCTCCACAATCCTCGCCTTCTTCTCGCCCTCCCCACCTGTGAAAGCTCATCAGCAATGTGATCCTTTCGATGAATCCCTGTTTTAGTAGCACAACCACTTCTACTCACTAAATATGAGCTATTAGGGCAAAACTTTTCTTGGTCTACTTAGGCTGCCGTAACAAAATGCCAGAGGGAATTCCCTGGCGGTCCAGTGGTTAGGACTCCATGCTCACTCTGCCGTGGGCCCGGGTTCAATTCCTGGTTGGGGAACTAAAATCCCACAAGCCACATGGCCAAAAAAAAAAAGAGAGACTGGGTGGCTTAAACAACAGATTTCTCATAGATCTGGAGGCTGGAATGTCCAAGACCAAGGTGCCAGCTGATTCACTTCCTGGTGAGAGCTCTCTTCCTGGCTTTCGAAGGCCACCTTTGTGCTCTGTCCTCACATGGCAGAGTCAGACAACTCTCTGGTTTCTCCTCATAGGAGGGCAACTAATCCCATCATGAGAACCCCACCCTATGACCTCCTCTAAACCTGATTACCTCCCAAAGGCCCCGTCTCCAAAACCATCAAATAGGGGGTTAAGGCTTCAACATATGAATTTGGGGGACACAACTCAATCCATAACAACCTGCCTGCCCCCAGTCCAGACCCTCCTCAATGGTACACTCATTCCTTCAACAAACTGGTAACAAACTTCTACTATGTGCCAGTCACTGCTCCAGGTGCTTAGGATACACCCATGAATGAATCCAACAAAACCCTCTACCCTCATCATTCCATTAGAAGGAGGAAGACACTACACAACAGTCATGATAAATAAGGAAGTGGTATAGTGTGTTAGAAGGTGATAAGGGCTCTGGGACAAGCAGGGTAGGGCGGATCCAGACCTGGGAGAGTGGTTTTAATTTTACATCGGAAGGTCAGAACAGGCTTCATCAAACGAAAGACTTTTGAGAAAAGACTGGGAGGAGGTGACGGAGTGGACATCTTAAGGAATAGCTTCCTAGGTGGAGGTGACAACCCTTGTAGTGGCCCTCAGGGGGGACCATGCCTGGTGTGTTCCAGGAACAGGAGGCCAGAGTGGCTGGAGCAGATGTGAGTGCAGGCAAGAAGGGAAGGAGATCCTGAGATCAGAGAGGTAACGAGGAGCCAGATCAGACCCATCTTGACCTGGAATCTCAGGATGCCCATGCCAGAAGGGGCCTCAAAGACTGCATGAGAACCCACCACTTGCTGGTCAGGTGAGAAAATGAGGTGGACAGGGTCGATGGGCACTGGAATAGAACTTGGTTCCTGTACAGTTTCTCAAAGCCAGGTCTTGCTAGTGAGGACCTTGCCTGGGTCCTGTGCAGGGCTGTGCTCTCCGCTCGATCCAGGAGAGACCACCCCGGTGGCCACAGCAGCAGGGCAGGGAGACTGGGTGGCTGCCGCTGCAGCACTGTCCACCAGGGGGCGCTGGCCCAGCGCGCAGCTTCTCCCTTCATCCCCGGAAACTCCCTGATCTTGGCTCCGCAGGGCTGTCGCCACCTGGCTCTGTCCCCACCTCCAGCCCACGCAGCGGCTCCTTCCCACCCAGGCTTGCCCCCTTTGTCTCAACCAACCTCCCTGCCTCTCCTTCTCCCCCTCCCCCTCGCCCTCCCCCCTCTTCCCAGCCCCAAGAAGAGCTCTGAGAAGGGGACCCCGCCTGGCTTTTGAGGGGCGGAGGAGTGGGAGGTGAGGAGGGGGTGGCGGAGGGCGGGGCGGGGCGGGGGGGAATGTGCACAGTCACCAGTGTTGTCTGCCCTGCTCCCCGGGGGCTGGCTCTGGCTCTCTCCCGGTTGTGTTTGCTGCTGGGGGGTCCCCAGGGGCTCATTTGGAGCCCGGGAACAGGGCAACCGGGGAGTAAGGGCAGAGGCGAGATTCGGAGAGGAGAGCGGGGCCTCTGCCCGCCAGAGCCCCTGGGAAAGGAGGCCGCTCCCCCCCAGCCCCACTCGCAGGGCTTATCACCTTCCACAGCCTCGGAGAGGCGGAGACCGAGGCACCGGAGAAAGACTTGCAGGCACCCTCCTTCCCTGCCCCCGGTGCCCGATGTGTCAGGACGAGGCCGGGGTGGACTGTGCCCGCACGCCGCTCTGCTCCAGGCCACCCTGGGTCCTGCAGGGCTGCGGCGGGCGGTGCTGCCGCGGCCCCTTATCGACGCCCTGTGCCCAGGCCACACCCGCCTGGCACACACACCCAGCGGGGAGAGGAGAAACGTCCAGAGAGCCCCTACCCCACCGCTGCACAGGCCGGGGACGGGAGGGAAAGCCAGGACGGCTGATGCGGGGAGGGGGGGGGGGGTCGGCGCCGAGTCTCTCTGCCCCACTGTCCCCAGCGTCTCCTGCGTCCTCTTCCGCCACCCTGACCGCGCTCTCTGGGCCTCTGAGGCCTAAACCCCCAGACCTGAAGAGCAGAGGTCAGCGGGAGTCCCCAGCTGACCAGGGAAACAGGCTTCTCCCCTGAACCTTGGTCTTGCTCAGCAGCTGGCCCGAGGCCAAGGGCAAGGTTTCCCCTCTCCAGAGGAAGACTTCCTGCTGGCCAGAGGCCGGGGAAGTCCCAGAAGCCGAGCTTCCCCTGCCCTCCAGGGACTCACACCCGGCCAGGCCAGGCTGGGGAGCTGCTGGGCCCTCCCACAGCAGAGCGGGGCCGGGGGCGGGGGGAGGGGCTGGGGCGGGATCGGGTGAGAGAGGGGCTGGGGGGACGTCAGGGAACAGGGTCAGAAGCCCAAGAGGGAGGGAGAGGGGCCCTCGTTCACCCCTTCACTTCTGGGGATGGGGTTGCATCACTGGCATCCCGCGCAGGGGAGGGGCTGAGGGCCGGCCGGACAGTGGAGGGAGGGGGAGGGGGCTTGGAGACAGGGAGGGGCGGGTGCCCGATTTGTCTGTCAGAACCAGGAGGAAGGGATCGTGATGGGCTAAGGGGAGGGAGGAGACAGCTGGCAAGGCCCACTCTTCCCCAGGCGCTGGGACTGGTGGTCCCGCCCTCCCCCCTTCACAGTCGGCTGGGGTGGGAAGATGGGGAAGGCAGGAAGGAGAGAGTGAGAGAGAGGGGTGTCCACGTGGCAGAAAGCGAAGCCCCCGCAGGAGAGAAGGCAGCGTGCATGGGGTGGTGCTGGGCATTAGAATGGTTATTCTTGTCCTGTTTCCCTAGAGATCTCCTTCGGGCCCCCTCACAACAGCTGTGATGTATTCCTCCTCCAGCTCCCCTGCTGACGGCTTAGGGGACCAGGCCCAGAATCCCAACCAAGGGCAGGAAGCCTAGTCTTCCCTGCAGTGAGCACCCCCACCCCACATTCTGTCTCCCTCCTTTGCAGCTAACTGCCCTCCTGACCAAGCTGATCCTCCTCCTCCAGGAAGCTCTCCTAGACTGACCTCCCCACACCCCCTCATTCCAGGCTCTTCTTCAATCCGGCCAGACACCCTTTCCTCTCCTGGGCGCTGATAGGTGGCTGTGTAAGTGTTCTAAGCCCTCTGGTTTCCTGGGTGTGTCTCGGGTCTCCCATTAGTAACAAGTCCAGGGTAGGGACCTTGACATCTGGTCACAAGCCAGTCCATGTGGGGAGGGGGTGGGGGAGCCGCCAGTGGATTTTCACAGCCCCGAATCCTAATTAAAGGGTCCCCATCTCTCCATCACAACCTGCCTAAGCCTGACCTTTGCATCTCCTCTTCCCCACTTTCTTCTCAAACCCAAGCCATTAGCCTCTCCCAACTTCCGGTTTTCAGTTAACAGGTCCACACTTCTCCCACCCACCCAGGCTGGAAACCTGGAGTCATCTTGACTCCTTCCCCCGACAGCCCAGATACAGGCTCACATCCAGCCCTGCCTTTTCCAGCGCTCCAACTCCAGTCACCTCACTTCATCTCAAGTCAGCAAGCATTCTTGATCACCTGCCAGGGCCTGACTGGTGTCAGGTGCTGGTACACAAAAGATGAGTAAGGCCCAGGCCTTGCCCTCGAGGGCGTCACCGCAGTGTTAGTCGCACTATAATAAGTCCTATACTGGAAGCACAGAGAGCTTTGGAGTTGGAGAGATGCATTTCCACTGGGGACATGAGGAAGACAGTCTGGACTCACCAGTGACTGGCTGGGTGGCCTTGGACAAGTTACTTAAGCTCTGAGCCTTTGTTTCCTCAACAACAATAGGGGAATGATAAAAACCCTTGCAGGACTTGGGAGGATTAACTGTAATAATAGCTAACATTTATTAGCTCTCATTAGGTACCAAGCCCTCTCCTAAGTGTTTTATAGGTAACAGGTCACCTTGTCCTTGCAGCCCCCTGTGAGGTAGGGGACACCATCATCCCTATTTTCAGATGAAGAAGCTGAGGCTCGGGGAGGTTAAGCACATTGCCGGAGTGAGCCCAACTAAAAAGGACTGATGCCAGGATTTGATGCAAGACATTGTTTCATAACGATCATACTCACCTATGCAAGTTTATCTTCAAAATAATTATAATAATAACTAACTTTTTTTTTTTTGAGCTCTACTCTGTGCCAGGCTCTATGTTGATAACTTTACTTGCATTTAATCCTTAGAACAACCTTAGATGGCAGATATTATCGTATTGTAAGAAAAAAGAGGCTCAGAAAGGTTAAGTAATGCCCCAGGTCATGCAGCTAGGTCCCTGGAGAGTTAAACTTGACCCCAAGTCTGTCCAACACCAGAGTTTTCTCTTCTGCCCTGCACCCTCCCGAGGCTCAGCTTGTCTGCTCACCTCCCGAGCTCACACAGTCACCATGCTTGTTAATGTCCACCCCCCCACCAACTCTCCACATCACCTCTGATTCTGAACACCTCCACAGCTCAGATTCCCACCCACCATTCAAGGCCCAGCGTTTCTGGAAGCCCTCCACACTGATTCATTCAAACCCACCCTGGCGTCTCTTCCAGACAGCACGTAGCACATTTGTGGCATGTATTTTGACACTTGATCATATTTAAATGACAGTGTAATTATATATTATTTGGCTTTGTCTTCTAATTATTTAATATTTAGAAACCGTATATCCCCAATCAGTGCAAAACTTCCTTGAGGGCTTCCCTGGTGGCGCAGTGGTTGAGAATCTGCCTGCTAATGCAGGGGACACGGGTTCGAGCCCTGGTCTGGGAAGATCCCACATGCCACGGAGCGGCTGGGCCCGTGAGCCACAACTGCTGAGCCTGCGCGTCTGGAGCCTGTGCCCCGCAACGGGAGGGGCCGCGATAGTGAAAGGCCCGCGCACCGCGATGAAGAGCGGTCCCCGCACCGCGATGAAGAGTGGCCCCCACTTGCCACAACTAGAGAAAGCCCTCGCACGAACCGAAGACCCAACACAGCCAAAAATAAATAAATAAATAAATAAAGTAGCTATAAAAAAAAAAAAAAAAACTTCCTTGAGTGCAAGAACCTTAACTTTCCCTTCACTTATTCTGTCTCCTCCCCCACCCCCATCCCTTCGCAGACTGCTAGGCACACAGCAAGTGCTCCTTAAATAAACAGAGATGTAAAAGGCATTGAAGAGGCAGGAATTCCTAGATGATTAATCACCTTCGTATCTTATTGTACGGGTGCATATCTATACAATATGTAACCCCGGGCAGACAAGCATAAACCTCACCTGAAGGCAGCTTCTCCCTAGGATTCTGGGAGCTAGGGTCCTTTGAGGATAGATCAACCAAAGGACAGCTTTACTGTCCCCTCCCCACTGGCAGTGCCAATTCCTTGTCCTTCCCTCCCTATCCTCCCTGGATGAGGGTGCTAAGAGATTTACCTGAGGGGAGGAGAGGGGTAATGGTGGGACAGAGAGGGCGCACAGGGGCCGCTGACAGCACTTAAGCCCAATGTGTCTGATCCTCCTGTGTCTCTGCAGTGACCCACACAATCAGGCCGGGTTTCGGGAGTTGGTAACCCACACAGAGGCACAGCGTCCAGCCCTCAGAAGGTCCCCACAAATGAAGGTGAAAACATAGCCTGGGCTCCTTCCTGGCTCTGCCACTTATGAGTGACAAGGGAGTTATGGGGCAATTTGCTGACCTCTCTCAACAGGCTCTTAGCTTTGTCTTACAGTTCCATCGTTTCCTCATCTATAATGAGCAGATTCCCCTTAGTGTTTCCCCGAGGGCCACGTGAGAAGATGCATGTAAAGAGCTTCATGCAGTGCCTGTCGCATTGTAAGCACTCAACACAGGGCAGACATCGTGGGTGCTGTTGTGATTATTGCTGAGATGGGAGACACAGATGGGAGTTGCGAATGTACATGGAGCTGGAAAGAGCTGGAGGTTTGGCCTTGGGACCAGACAACTCATACTTGGGGTCCAGAGATCAGGGAAAGAGCTCCTAAGGGTCCAGTCCTCCCGCCATTATTAACTACCCTTTCCCTCCCTTCACTTTTCTAATCATACCTCTCCTGCCTCCTCAGCAAGGGTTGTGCTCTATCTCCAGTAGTTTTCTTATCATGTCTTCAACATAAGCATTGCTTGTCTCTGCTTCGGAAACTTTGCACAAAACATTCTTTCCTAGATAATTCTCCCTCACTCCTTCCCAATACATGCCTATCACCTCCTCCAGGAGGCCTTCTTGACTCGGCCTCTCTACTCCTCTCCTTGATTTCAGGGGCAGCCTCACCTTGCCGTCGCTCAGACCTTGCTTAGTCATGGCCTCCCGCCTCCCCACCCACTGGAGGAAGCAGATGCCATATCCCCCATCTTGAATGTAAATGCCTGAGGGCAGACACCTGGCCCCTTTGAAATTCTCCCCACTGCATCAGAATGCCTCTTTCTGAGCTATGAGCTCCGTGCAAGCCCACCTCTCCGTGCTCCGTTTTCAAAGACAGTGAAACACACCTGCCCCTTCTCACCTTCTCAGAGTGATGGAAGGTAACTCAGAAAAGAAGGCTGAACATCTGGGAATCAGGGTTCCAGAGAACAGCAAGATAATCATGATTTAAATGTGCTTCTGTCCTCAGCAACAAGGGTGAAGGAACATCATGGTGCAGTAGAAAAATCCTTCTGGAAAAGAGCCCAGGAGAGCCAGGATCTGATTCCAGCTCCACTCCTGACATGTTGGGTTACCTGAGCAAAGAACTTCTCCATGACTCAGTTTTCCTGAGTTCTGAGGCTGGTGCCTATACATCCCAGACTGCATATGGCTGGCCCTTCCAAGATCCCTTGGGCTTGGGCGAAACTTTTATTTGTCCACTTATGATTGTAGGAAAATAGAGCTGGCCCTAAATGAAACTGTCAAGATCTGAAAACTATGTTTTACAGACCTTTCTGTTCTTTCATCCCAGATCCCTTCCTCCCGCTTCCAACAGTCAGTGGGAGGAGAGGGGAAGACCCCCTCTCCCAAATATTTCCCTCATTTTTTCCATCTAAACATGAAATAATTTGAGTAGTAGAGTCTTGCAGGAGCGAGGTGAGTTTCAGTCAGTTGCCTTTCCCAGGTCAATTGAACTTTAGGCCTTTAATCAGTAATAGTAATATGACTGACTGTATTCCATATTCCAATAATGATCTCTAAGAATATTTTGATGGAGAGATCCTAGGGAGCCCTTTATCCCTGAAATTCTTTGTGCCTATTCAAAATATTGCAAATAAACCTTATTTTGTGCTTATTTGGTTCTGTTATCTATTGCTGTATAATAAACCACCCCCAAATTTAGCTGTCTAAAACAAGAGCCATTTTATTATATCTCACAATTTTGTGGGTCAGGAACTTGGACAGGATTCACCTGGGTGATTCTTCTGCCCCACGTGGCACTGAATGGAGTTACCCAGTGGTATTCAGCTGGGGGCTCAGCTCAGCTGGATGGTCCAAGATGACTGTTCTCATATGTGTGGTATCTTGCCTGAGATGCTGGAAAGACTGATCTTAGTTGGGTGCCTTTCCCTTTCCATGTACTTTCAGGGTCTTTGCACATGCTTTCTCTAGCAGGGGGACCAGACTTCTTAAATGGTATCTCAGGGTTCCAAGAGAAAAAGGTAGAAGCTGCAAATCCTCTCAAAGCCTAGGCCCAGAACTCTCACGGCGTCACTTCTGCTACACTCTGTTGGTCAAAGCAGTCAGAGGCCAGCCAACATTCAGGAGAAGAGGAAATAGATCCCATCTCTCCAGGAAGGAGTATCCAAGAATTTGTGGCCATCTTTAATCCACCACCCAGAGTAACCTGATGGGGACTCAGAAGGAAGGATGTGTGGGAGAGGAAGTGAGGGACCTGGGATGAAAAAGGCTACGGAGAGTTTCTTGATGTAAAAGTTGAAGTTTCAGACTTGGCTGAGGTCCCTGAAGAAGGTAATAAATACCTCAACCTACTGGATATCTCTTCTCTCTATACCCCAAACCTAGCCTAGCCTGGTAAGATCCCAGGAGTTTGGCTAATTCAAAATCCAGCCTATGGTCTAGAACCCACTCTACCCAAACGCCTAATCGTTTTCTAGGATCCTCTATTCCCCACCTCCTATCACCTCCTGTCTTCTCCTTTTCTCCTAAGGAATTCAGACCCTGCACATCTTATCCTTACTATCTCCCAGGACTAGTTTCTCTAACCAGTAATCACCACCTTGCATTTAATGAGCACTTCCTTTGTACCAGAGTCTGTGCTAAGTGCTTCAAATTCATTATTACGTTGACTCCTCGCAACAAGGCATTACTCTCATTTTACAGATAAGGAAATTGAGATCCAGAGAGATTATGCAACACACCTGAGCTTGTATGCTCCAACTCAAAAGTGCAGGCTTTAATTACCAGGTTATACATCTACTCTTCCAATTGTCTACCGTTTAAATGACCCATCCGTGTCTTTATGGGATGTGAGGGTTGGAAGGCCCTCAACATGTTAAAACGAGGACCCCGTTAGAAGGCAAGAGAGGGGAGGAGGAAACTCAGGGACCCCAAATCCTTAAAGATGGAAATGCAAGGAATATTCTCTGTTGAAAAGTTATGGTCAAGGTTTCTGTCTGAATTTATGCCATGGCGTGTGAGTCAGTGGTGAGGAGAAATCTGTACGTGATACCACAGAAAACTGGTTACAGAGAGATAAAACAGAACTAACTAAGCAGGAAGAGGGAAACTGAGCAGTTCAGCTGGCAGTATAAAAGCACCAGAGTTACACCTCGCTTAACTGGAAGTCAGGCTCTGACAACCCCAATTCTGTGGAATGAGGCACCAAATCCAGAAGTGAAAAAGGCCTTCAAGCACCCAAAATAGCTAACACAAAGCTCTTGAACCAAAACCAGATCCTTAGCGCTCCACACAGAGCCTTACTGAGTTACACTGTACAAAGTTTCTAAGAGGCTGACCTCTGGCTTCCCAACCCATGGCCCTGGGAGGACAAGGTGGGTGTGGGTGAAAGGCCTTCTGAGAGGGAAGTGTTTTGAGAGCAAAGAGACAGCAAACAACTTAACAGCAAAGGACAACAGGACTCGAAAGTAGACACAGCATTAGTGCTGTATGTCACTTCACTTTAGAAAAAGGATTATAATGCCTCATTGTCTGGTGTCTGATGGTTTATCAAGCCCTTTCACACACATTATCTCATTTCAACTCCACAGCAAGCCTATGAAGTAGGCGCCAAGGAGAAAAAATTACACAGAGAGGCTTAGTGACTTTTCCACGGTCACGCAGATTAGTGAGCAGTGGAGCTGGGAATAAAACCAGGTTTTATGATGTCTAACACAGGCCTTTCCCTCTACACCATGACCCAGCCTTTTCCTCTACACCAGGATGCCTCCTTTTTCATAATGAGGGCTGTGAGTCATTAAGAAAAGGTTAGTTTACACCTAGTAGATTCTGTTGAACAAGACAGGGAAGTAAGTAATACATTTTTTAAATTTTTTTATTAAAAATGATACAAATAGACAAAGGTTGGCATTTAGGATAAAGTTCAGCTTTCTCTTCTCAGCTATTGTGTGGGCCAAAAAGTGCCTTCGGTTTTTTTAAGTAAAAATAAAAGACACATTTTTCATTTTCACCAAGAACTTTATTGAACAACATATTCACCCTTTTGTTTCACTACCTTCTGCCATTTTTCAGGCAACTTCATAATTCCATCTTCCCAAAACTTTTTATCTTTTTGAGCAAAGAACTGTTCCAGGTGCCTTTTACAGTCTTCCAGGGAACTGAAATTTTTTCCATTAAGAGAATTTTGTAAAGACCGAAATAAATGGAATCCGAAGGTGCAATGTCTGGTGAATACAGCGGATGAATCAGAACCTCTCAGACAAGCTGTAACGGTTTTGCCTGGTCATCAAAGAAACATGAGGTCTTGCGTTATCCTGATGGAAGATCCTGATGCATTTTCTGTTGACTAATTCTGGACTCTTTTCATGTGCCAATTTCAGTTGCTCTAATTGGGAGCAGTACTTGTTGGAACTAACTGTTTGGTTTTCTGGAAGGAGACTCCTTAATAGAGGACTCCCTTCCAATCTCACCATGTACACAACATCACCTTCTTTGGATGAAGACCTGCCTTTGGTGTGATTGGTGGTGGTTCATTTCGCTTGCCCCATGATCTCTTCTGTTCCACATTATTGTACAGTATCCACTTTTCATCGCCCATCACAATTTGTTTTAAAAATGGAACATTTTCATTATGTTTCAGTAGAGAATCACATAAAGAAATATGGTCAAGAAGGTTCATTTCGCTTAAATTATGTGGAAAGCAAACATCAAAGCAATTCACATAACCAAGCTGGTGCAAATGATTTTCAATGCTTGATTTGGATATTTTGAGTATGTCGGCTATCTCCCACATGGTATAATGTTGACTGTTCTCAATTAATGTCTCAATTTGGTCGCTATCAACTTCAACTGGTCTACCGGACCGTGGAGCATCGTCCAGCGAGAAACCTCCAGCACAAAACTTCACAAACCACTTTTGACGCGTTCAATCAGTCACAGCACCTTCTCCATACACTGCACAACTTTTTGTGCGTTTCAGTTGTGTTTTTACCTTTCTTGAAATAATAAAGCATAATATGTGAAAAATGTTACTTTTTTTCTTCCATCTTCAATATTAAAATAGCTACACAAAAATTCACCAATCTTGATAAGTCTTTCTTTAAATGCACACTGATATGACAGCTGTCACATACAATCTAACAAAATTGTTTCAAATGAAGTTAAAGACGACTAAGTGCTACTAGAGCCATCTTACAGGAAAAAAACGAACAAAACTTTTGGCCCACGCATTACATTATAATTCTAGTCATTTACCATCTATGCCTAGTTGCCATACAGCACAGTGATGGGCAAATCACTCTGTGTCTCCTCAACTTTCAGGCATCAGTTCCTCCTCTTCATCTTTTTTTTTTTTTTTAATTTTATTTATTTATGGCTGTGTTGGGTCTTCGTTTCTGTGCGAGGGCTTTCTCTAGTTGCGGCAAGTGGGGGCCACTCTTCATCGCGGTGCGCAGGCCTCTCACCATCGCGGCCTCCCTTGTTGCGGAGCACAAGCTCCAGACGCGCAGGCTCAGTAATTGTGGCTCACGGGCCCAGTTGCTCCGCGGCATGTGGGACCTTCCCAGACCAGGGCTCGAACCCGTGTCCCCTGAATTGGCAGGCAGATTCTCAACCACTGCGCCACCAGGGAAGCCCCTCTCTTCTATCTTAAATGGCCATCTTCTCCCTGTGTCCTCACATGGTCTTTCCTGTGTGTGTGTGTGTGTGTGTGTGTGTGTGTGTGTGTGCGTGTGTTCAAATTTCTTCTTCTTTATGAGAATACCAGTCGTATTAGATTAGGGTCCACCCAAATGGGCTCATTTTAATGTAATTATCTCTTTAAAGACCCTATCTCCAAATACAGTCACATTCTGAGATACTGGGAGTTAGGACTTCCACACATGAATCTGGGGGGGGGGGCACAATTCAGTCCACAACAGAAGGAGATGCAGGTATAGGAGTTCCCCTCTGGGAATATCGCTTTTCAGGTGAAGAATCCTTCCCAGTATCCCTCCAGTAGATTTACAGAGTAGGATTTGGTAGCATGCCCTTTTCCTAGTTACAAGGGGAGGCTAGGAAAGCAGTTTCACTTTTATAATGGGAAGAGGGCTCTGCCAGCCAGAAAGAAAGGGTTGGGAATTACTGGGTAGGTTACCAAAGTGTCTGTTGCACTGTTCCCCCACGTGTGTCACGGCTGTCTGCTTATGTGTCTGTCTCTCCCATTAGGTTCTCAGCTCTTTGAAGCAGAGACCAGTGTTTCAATCATCTGTGTACCCCTATGACTAGCACAGTGCCTGGCTCATAGTAGGTGTTCAGCCAATATCTACTGAAGGAATGAACAAATAGAATTTAATGAACTAGATGAACCTGTTTATGTTATATTTGATTACAACATTAAACTCTGTTCATATATTTGGCTTGCTTTGTCTGTGGTTCACACCTTTAAATATCTGTAGGGAGTATGGCTAATGGAACTGTTATTTCAATCAGAAGAGACCAAGCTCCATGAGCTTTGTTTCCCCAAAGTCTGGTGTAGTGCATGGTATATAGCAACTGATGCATGAATTGTTGTAGAATGAATGGTGGATGGATAAAAAATTAAAATATTTAAAAATTAAAATATATTTAATGCTTTGAAAAAATATCGTTATGTACTTAAGAAGTTATTATGTTTTCTAGAAAAGTGTCTTCCAGAACTGGGCATCCCTTCTGCTCTGTTGGTATTTCTAAAGGTTCTTTATCACCAGGTAGTTATATCACCTATTTCTATCTTATTCTATTCTAACAAAGAATGATCCTGATGAGGTTGGCCAATGAGCCCATAATGCTTAGACCAATTTCATCTGAGAAGTAAAGATAGACTAACAAATATAAGACTGAGCTATTTATGTGATGTTTGATTTTGGTTCTGTGGAGTTGCAGGAATCATGTCACAAATCCACACAAAGCACTGATCCCCAAGTATCTGATTTTCCATGTTCTACAGAATAGGGAAGAGCCAGGCACCTAGCTAATGAATGGCATTAGTTGTGGGGATAAGTGACTGATCTGGTGGCAGTTCCCCAATGTTAGAAAGGCTCTGAGGATTTCCATCTAATTCCAACTTCCCTCTCTGCAGCAAGGAGAAGGGACCCAGGCAGCTAAGGTGTAAGGAGCAACGGAGGCGAAAACTCAAAGTTGCTACAAGTAACCAGGTTCCCAGAGGCAGTGTATTTTGGCACCATGAGACTTTGTAACCGTGAGTTCAGTCTCCTTTCGCCCTATTTCAGACCCAAGGGACCCACATCTCCTTCACGCAGTTCAAGTAATGAGGTTCAATTAAAACGTTCAGGTTCAATTAGTGTTTCAGGGGCAGTCTTAGGGCAAAATATTTTCCACAAGGGATGTAAGAGAAACTAGCACTGTTCTGGGCCACATTGACATGTAGGGGCAGGAGAGGACTTGGTCTGCAAACAGCATCTGCATAATGTAGAAGCTGGACAAGATGGCACTTGTGTGTGTATTTGTGCTTCTGCGGTGCCTGTTCTCTGTGCCCCAGGTGCTTTCCTAACATCCAGGAGAAGAACGTGCGTGCTAGGTTGTTTTCCTTCCAAGTTTTGACTTTTTCTTCTTTCCTTAAAGTATTAGCAGCCCAGATTTTTGCTGCAAAATCAAGACCTGTTATTATAATGATGGTGATTTTTTTTAATTGTGCCAATGAACCTGGTCTTAATGCATTATTGCAAGCACATTAGCCAAGCCCATTACAATAATCTATTGTTGAGAGAAAAATATCCTGGCAGTACATGTATCTAGAAGTTCCGCCTTCTGAACTGATGCCAAAATATGATAGATTCCCAGTTCCTTATGATGTCCAACTACTGTACATGAACTCCCACTCCCCTCTCCCTCCTGCCAACATAATGACTAGCTTTACTTTGATGTTCTCTGCTTTCCACAGTGGCTTTAACTCTCTGCCAGAGTCTCATACACTAAGCACTCTGCTATTTGAAATCCCATTACCTGCAACTCTGCTAACTGGCATCTCGCAGATCAAAGGTATAATAATTGAGGAGACACTGCAATGACTTCTGAACCATTTAGAAAATATTTGACTGTGTTTAGAATAGTTTAACGTTGGCGTTTCAGTGTATTCTGCATTTTTTTCACACTTGCTCCAAATTCAATCTATCAATAAATTACACTATAATACATTCTAATAAATCAAGATGATATAGACAGGCTGGAATGAATAAGAGACCAAAACCAACCAAGTAAAATTGACAAGAATTAATGTAACGTAAAGTCTGGCATTTAGATTTTAAAACTACTTAACAGAAGAGTCCTGGGTTAACAGTTCCCAAAAGAAAGCCATGAGAATTTTGACTGTCTACTCAGCAGTGTACTACGGCCTCTGAAAAAGTCAATCCTATCCAAAGCCACCTTTAAAAAAAAGAGGGGGCAGGGAGAGCATCCAAATCAAGGAGGGAGAATAGTTTTACTCTCTACTTTGCTCAGATCAGGTCTGTGGAGGACTGTGTTTAGTTATTGAAGCCACATTTGGAGAGAAAAGCAACTAAGGTTGTTTTTTTCCAGCAACTACTTAGGGAGGCATAATACCTGTCTTCAAATAGCTGATGGGCTGTCACATGGAAGAAACATTAAATTTAATCTGCGTAGCCCCAGTGGCCAGAACTAGGAGTCATGGGTAGTTATGTCAGTGGAACACATTTCAGCTCCATATAAGGAAGAACTTTCTATAATTAGGGTGATCTAAACGTTGAACTTGGATGAATCAGGAGGGACAAAAGAAGACTTCTAGGGTATGGTAATTTCTCTTCTCTGCCTGGGTGGTAGGTTCTTAAGTACTTTGTTTTATTATTGTCTTCAACTGATACATGTATATTTTCATATACTCTTTTGTGGATATGATGTATTTTACAATATATTAAAAAAAATCTAGGTTGATGAGGTGTTGGGCAAAGCAGTGACCTCTGATCATCTCTGATCATCATGAGGGTTCAAGGAGAGGCTGGTAGCACTTAGAGAGAGGATGGGATAGATGACCTCTGACATTCATTTCATCTCTAAGATTCTACGCATTCAAAAAATGTGTGCACAATTATTAAAGGAAAGCTTTTAAAAATATTCTTAAGGTGATTGCCTGTTAATTAACAGGATCTGAGGCCTTGCTCCATTTTTCACTACAACCATTACTGGTGTTTGTTAGACTATGAACCCCAAGTCTATTACAGTGATTATCATTTTTATTGGCCATTATATAATGAGCATTAGATAGACACAGTCTCTGCCCTCTCCAGATGACAAATGATGTGGACAGTCATAAAGAGAATACAGTGAGAGCCAGATATGAACAGTGAATAAATACAAAAGACAGCAAAAAGGTTTATGTGGCAAACAGGTCAAGGATCAGGGCTTATGAGTGGGGAACAAATAAACAAGGGTCTTGGAAAAAAAACATCCTAGATAAGTTAAGACCAGGAAATCTAGGCCTCTGCTCCAATTAACTTCAGCAGGCTTTCTGAAAGAAGTGAATAGATTCTAGGAAATAGACAGATTCTAGGAATTCCCTGGTGGTCCAGTGGCTAGACTCTGCACTTTCACTGTCTTGGGGATGGGTTCAATCCCTGGTCCGGGAACTAGGACCCCACAAGCCAGGCAATGCAGTGTGGCCCAGAAAAACAAAAAGAAAGAAAGAAAAAGATTCTGGCAATCAAACATTTGGTTAGGGGAAACTTTCTCCTAGGCTGCCAGGAAAAAAAAGAAAAGCCAAAATAGCTTAAGTGGTCATTTCCTCACGTTAATCCTATTCTCCTGTTCTGTTCCTTTGTGATCTCTCACTACCCTCTCCACAGTGCTGATGTGAGATGAGGGAACCAAGACCTAAAAAAGGGAAATGAGAGAAAGGGGTATTTGTGGGCTGTGATGGACGTGGAATCGGGGAGAGTCCTTGAGTCCCTAAGTCACTGCTGAATAACAGTCAGGCTCTCTGCTCCTCCTGGCTAAGCTGTGACTTTGGGCAAAGTTACTTCTGCTTTGGACTCACTTAACCTTTAATCTGGGGATCCCCACTCATGTTACTGACATTAACTCCTCTGGCCTCACAACAACTTTGAGTTGATGGGAAAAATAAACCAAAACACAACATCTTATGAGCTACTTGAGTCCAATGTGGTAAATGCAAATAATATGTAGTCAAAGTTTATTCTCTTATAATCATTTATCTTCACTTTACTGAAGGGGAAACTGAGTCACAAAGAGTGGAAATAAGTTGATTTCATATATACCCTTCAGTCTTTGACCTCATCGATGTAAATAGCCTTAATGTTACAGTATTTTTCTTTCTGGAAGTTCTTATCATGATAATTTTTATAAATGGGGAAACCAAGGCACAGAGTGATTGAAATGTATTGTCTCAGTGTAGCCTTCATAAAATAGTGTCTAGATGAGAAACTCAAGAAGCCTAATTCTCAAGGCAAAATTCTTTTTCCATTAGATTCTTACCCAAGATTGAAACATTAAATCCACTTGAAGTTTGTGAAATTAGGTGATAAGTAAAGTTTGAGTTCTTGATACCAAGAACAGAGTAGGGTCTGGGGTGGTAGCAAGAGTAATCGGGATCCTTGACCTTTATAAAGGGTTTCATAGTGGACAAGCGCTCCACAGACGCTGTTACACTCTGTCCTCAGCAAGGACATCCTTACAGATGAGGAGGCCAAAACTCAGAGGCTAGTCAGAAAACAGTTTGTTAGCAAAGGGCAGAACTGAGATGGAAACTCAATTCTTCTGAATCCAAGTTTAGTGAGGACACACTTTGGGGAAAAGAGGCTACCTGATTTTTACTGGGAGACTTGAGTATGAGGGAGGTGGGAAGAAGCCAGTCTCAGAAGCACATTCCCAGAATAGGAAATAATCATCATTAGGCATTTCAAGTGATGACACAGAACTGCTCTGGGCACTGCAGCGACCTACTGACTGCAGCTCTAACCTCTGAGGGCCTGCAATCTAAGACAAACACAGTAAGAAGAACAAATATGTACGTGACATACAGATGGTATCTATTACAGTAGATCTACCATAGTGATCTATGACAAGAATAGAGAGGAAAGCATTTATATCACATACATGGCTAGCTAAGTTTGGGATGTGGAGAATGTAAGTGCATAAATGAAAATGGGAGCAATAAAGAAAAGCGAGCCAGGGAATTAACACACACACACACACACACCAATTCAGAAAGGGTTTTTTGGAAGAAAAAAATGTTTAAGAGTTCTTTTTTTTTCTCTTTTTTAAGAAGCAGTGGATTAGCTGTGTTGTGGCAGGAGCAGAGCTGAGAGTGTGAGATTTAAAACAGAAATTTATCCTTAGGCATATGGAACAATTATAAAGATGGGTAGGAAGGGGGCAGAAGGACAAAGAGGGCTTTGAGCAAGTGGAAATTCAAGAGAGATTACCTGTCTTGACTCCCAGACTGTATCTAAGTGTTTCCAACCCTGTGCTTTCAGAAAGCTCATACTCTCTACATTTCAGGAACAAGAATTTCCAGGTTGTGAAGCCTGTCTGCAGCGGATGAAGAAGGCAGCAGTGCCATGGTGAAGGAGATAGGGACCTTGCAAACGCGAGGCAAGAAGTCCCTAGCCATCTCAATCTCCCCAGATTCTAACACCACAGGAGAGGTTCCCGGGGCAAAACTCATTTATCCAGATCCACAAATTGTTAGAGAATTTCCAGTTTGCTTTAATAAACCCAAATTCACCTGTTGAGTTTTAGGCCAGTGATTAAATTCTTAATATAAAAACTCTGTTGAGCTCTGCTGGCAAATAAACATTTCTCTACATATCAAATCAGACTCCAGCCAGGTAGAGATACCTGTTTATCTCTGTTAATTTTGTTTACTCAAGTCATCCTTTGTGGCTCTAATTAGCAAGAGAAGCAGCAGCAGAGGACCACTAGGAGACTGGGCTGAATAAGAATAAGCAAAGAGTCCTACACTCTGGTTCTGGCTCTTTGTAGAACACAGGGTCTTTGGAGGTGAAGTGCTGGCTTTAACCATGACAATCTGAGACATGAGCCAACGGTTAGCAATTTCAGACTTTCAGAGGCAGCTTTCATTCCTGATCACCCTGGTTTCTGAGTCGACACAATTACTAAGATTTGTATGGATGGTATGAGAACTTGAGGATTTTTATGATGGTTCTTATGATTATTTGTGCCAACATTTGTTCCTCTGCCATATTTATAATGGGCCGTTCTGTTCTAACTACTCTACGTGTATTGACACATTTAATACAACCACTTGAGTAGACACTATAGGTATTATGTTCATACAGAGAGGTTAAGTAAATTAACCAAGGTCACACAGCTAGTAAATGAAGGCACTAGGACCTGCATACAATTTACATCATTTAGCTAAATCCCAATTTTTTTTTTTTTTTTTTTTTTTTTGGCTGCACTGCGCAGCTTGCAGGATCTCAGTTCCCTGAGCAGGGACTGAACCCAGGCCCTGGCAGTGAAAGCCTGGAATCCTAACTACTAGGCCACCAGGGAACTCCCCAAACTCCAACATTTTAAAAAGAATGTTTAACCAAGCACCTGACGTTTACATATAAGGCACTGTTCTAGGTACTATGCAGAAGGTGCAAAGGAGGGCTTTGAGCAAGTGGAAATTCAAGAGATTACCTGTCTTGACTCCCAGACTGTATCTGAGCATTTCCACCCCTGTGCTTTCAGAAAGCTCATGCTCTCCACATTTCAGGAACAAGAATTTCCAAGTTGTGAGGCCTGTCTGCAGTGGATGAAGAAGGCAGCAGTGCCATGGTGAAGGAGAACTTTGCAGAAGTGCAAAGTTCCTGCACTCAAAGAGCTCATGGTATAGTTAAAAATATTGGTAGTGTTACCAAGTCCAAGTTCGTACTGCTCTCAGCACAACAGGGCAATAAATCGAGAGATGAGGTGTTGGGGCAAGGAAGAACAACTTTATTTGGAAAAGCAGCAGATGGAGAAGATGGTGGACTAGTGTCCCAAAGAACCATCTTCCCTGAGTTAGAATTCATGCTTCTTTTACACTAAAAGGGGAGGGGGTAAAGTCCTGGCTCCAGGATGTATTAATTTCTTCCTTCCTGCAGCCGTTTCCAGGTGGGCCTGTTCGGGAGGTTTCCTGTGAGCTAAAGAAAGGTATTTTAGCTTAACGCTCATTACATGGGAGGCAGAGTTCCCAGAGATGGTCAATTATGTATAATTTAAGGTTATAGGCAACATCCCTTTAGTGATTAACTTGTAGCAAACGCAATAGAATACAAAGGTTAAAGTAATTTATTCTTCCCTATTACAGTGGTCCTATGAGAGCGCTTAAATTTTGCTCATTTTATTCAGCTACATAGGATTTTCTCACTAGAAAAGACCTTGTATCACCAATGCTATTATCCTTTCTTTTTAAACAGGAAAGGCAACTTTAGGCCCAGAGGGGGACCAACTTACTAGTTAATTTACAGTAACTGGAGAATGGCTAGTAGCAAACCCAAAATTGGAAGCCAACTTTTCTAACAACTAATGGTGATGTTTTATGTTCTTCCTGGCATTCAGGATATAAAGGTATTGTTACAACAGCGGTACAAAAAGAAGTTTACTCCTTTATCCCAAATTGCCCTTTAACTCCATTTCACTTCTGGCACACTCTTATTGTTCATTTAAATTTACTTCACCTTTACGGATCCCCACTCCTCCCTTTTTTCTCCTTTTGGAGTGAAACCAGGCCTGGACATCACTCAGACATATGGGGCTGGGGATGGAGATAAAGTAGATGTTTGAGATCCTTTACCATTAGTGAGCCTTAAAGGAAGAACAAAAAATGCTTTGGATAAGATGCTTGTAACTGCTTGAGCAGAAACAAAAGACAGAAGACAAAGAGAGGAGAGATGTAGTTGAATGACTTAGGGAGAAAACTTGCAAGCTGCTTAGAAGTGGACAAATGAAGACTAAATGCAGGGGGTTGGGGGTCAGCGAGGAAACGTCACACTCCCCTAACGGGGCGGGGTGGAGGGTGTAATGCCTAAGCAAGGCGCTTCACAGAAAGTCTCGCGGATTCTTTTGTAAGTATCTGAAAAGACTCTTTTCTTAGATGGCAGCGAACGACCTCTGAGGTCTGCGGGAATCTCTTCCCATTGTGAAGGCGCTCCTCTCTGGGAGGTCGCAGGGCCCTTTTAAGGAGAAACGGGGGACCCCCTCTCAGCGGTCTGGGGGAAGCTTTATGCCGGCGCCGGGCCCGTTTCCATGGGGTCTGCGAGGTCCCCTCCCGCGACAGGCGTGACCCCCGGGGCAGCGCCTGGCCCACACCAGCCCGGCGGGAAAGCCCCCGGCGGCTCCGCTGGCCTCTAGGGCCGCTTCCCCCTGCGAGTCCCGCCGAATCCCGCCCTGCCGCCCGCTGCGAGCGTACCTAACGTGCCCCCGCAACGTGACGCACGCGCCGCGCCGGGGTGGCTGCGCGGGCAGCGCGGCGGGAGGAGCGCGCGCTGAGGGCTGGGTGCGGGCGGAAGTCGGCGTCTGCGGAAAGGAGAAAGGAAAGGGAGACGCGGCTGGGTGCGGCGCGGCGCGGCTGCGAGACCGGCAGGAGGGCGCCGCCTCCTCCCCCGCCCTCTCCGCTGAGGATGGAAGTGACGAAAGCAGCCGAGGAGGTCACTTCCTGCTGGGGTGGATGAGGAGGAGCCGGAGACGCCGCGGAGGAGACCGGACCGAAGACGGACCGTGCGGGGGAGAGGTGAGTCCCGGCCTCGCCGCCAGGTTCCTCCGGGCAGAACCCCCGGCTTCGGCGTGGACGGCGTCCGTGCGGTCGGGGCCGGCCGGCGAGCCACGTACCAACCCAGCCGGGCCTCCCCCAGTGCGGGGGGCGGGGGAGGGAGGGGGCCCCGCGGCTGAGGGGCGACGGGGATCCAGGCAGTGTTCGTGCAGTGGCTCCGCGGAGCTTCGAGGCCACGGGGTGAGGGAGGCCCGGCCGGGAGGCAGGTAGAAAGGAGGCTCCCGGGGCTGTGGAAGCCGGGACCGGGATCTGCAGCGGGGGGTCCGCGGCACCAGACTCTGCAAGCCTCACTCTTTGGGGAATGGTCGCGGTCCGAGGGAGGGCGAGGGCCCTGCCGGGCTTTGCAGAGTTGAGATGAGTGATCCTACTTGGACAGAGTGTCCTCGGAATGAATTTGCCTAAGGCATGGAGAGGCGCCTCCGGGCCCATGGGAGGGAGGCCTTTATGGGTGAAATTGAGGAGTTGGGATGTCAGGAGAGAGCTTCCTGGGCAAGTCATTGTTGCAGCGGGGTTTGGATCGCAGAGTCGTGGTGGGTGAAGGCATTCCGGTGGCGGAATAAAGACCCGGCGATCCGACAGAGCGGTCTAGTTGTTAGCGTCCGGGGCAGCTTCCTGGAGCCGTGGGGAAATTAGTGTTTTTCCTCTCTCATTGTCACGGAGATGGAAGCAGCCGGGAGAGGAAACTCCTGCCTCAGCTCTGGGGCCTTGTTATTGTGTATCTTGTGTGTGTAACTCTGTGTCTGTGTTTATGTTTGTTTTTTCCTTCCTTTGGGGTATGTATCTCATCCTCATTCCCTGGTACTTTCATAGCCCGAAACTTGCCGGTCTTCTTAATGTGTATGGTGAGGAAAAAAATTCAAAGGATCTAGAGGAATCCTAGGCTAGATGAAATTTCAAGATTAGGAATTTGTACCCACCCCACCCTAGGGTCACTAAGGCACCTACATTCCCTCCAGACTCCTGCTAATGTTGGTACTGAGGGCCTGTCATTCACCCTGGGGAACTGCCTGGGTGAGGGTAGATCTGCCTTCTGCCCGCATATCCCTCTGGCAGTTTTACCCTTCCCTCCTTTTTGTTAAAGGATTGACTGATACAGGCTGCTTGCTGCTAGGAACAGGAAATTTATTAAGGAACTGTAAATCTGGGTGGAATGAATTCAAATTACAGCCAGACTCCCTCCACTTGTTGAGCAGAAGCTTCTCAGAAATGCTTGCTTTTTTTTCCTTCCTGTTAAAGGAAGAAAATGTAAAATTTTTTCTCAAAGAAAAATTGGGGGAGTGTGTGTGTGTGTTTGTATAGAGTAAGTGTACATATGGTGTGTTTACTTAATGTATCCCAGGGTGCTGTTTCAAGGAGGAAGGGGCAGTTTCTGACTGGGAGAAGTTTTCCTTCTCCCATCTCACATAATTCAGGAAAGTAAATCAAAATCAGATGTTCATTCTTGAGTGGCAATCAGATGGCTTTGGATTTTTTTTTTTTTTTAACTCTTCTTTAAACTGGTACATCTGGGTGAACTCAGGCTTGTGTATCTTGGCATCTGGGCCTGTCTAGTAATAGAAGACAAACTGTTTGACTTGTTTTGGCTGCTTTTTTGGACTCATTTCACCATACCCTTTCTTTTTTACATTTGAAGGACTGGTCAGGAGGAAGAAAGCAAATATTAAAAACAGTGTTTACAATTTGTGGCTTAAAGTCAGGTGAGAGAGAATTATGGCCTTTGAAGCTGATGACTTGAGGACCATCATTTGATGACTTGGGGATTAGCAGTTTGGAGGTGACATGTTTGGAAGAAAGAGGGTTACATAAGGAGGGAAAGACAGGGAAAAAGAAGTTTGGGTAAAGGCTGTGCCAGAAAACATTGGGAGGATAATAAATAAATAGCACCTTAAAGTAATTGATGTGGCTTGTGTCTCTCAGCAGGAGGGTGAAAATGAAAGCAGGCTGTAGCATCGTGGAAAAGCCAGAAGGAGGTGGAGGTGAGCAGAAGTTAATCATCTTCTGACATACCTGGAATGTCCCTCAGTGGTTCCTTTTCTCTCCACTTGGGCTTGGTTCACAAATGCCAGACCATGGCTGACAGCCTCTTGACAGGATAGATACTGCTAGGACAGTTGTAGGCTTGTTTCCTATGGATGAATGTTAACATGTCTGGTCACCACACCTTTATCCCAAGCTTTAGAGTCTCTTTCCTGTTAGAGACACATTTCCAACCTTGAGAGTAAGGTTGTATTTTCCTAAAACATTATCTTTCCTGTTCGTTCCCTTTGGAACTTTCATGTCCTCACAGAAAGTAGGCATGAGATTTAGTAAGATCTGAAAGGGTAAGAGATTAGACACCTGGGTGCTGCTGCCCAACTCTTACCAGATTTAATGATTGCCACAAGGAAAGGTAACTTCTCTCTGCTTTCCTCTCGGCTGTTGTGGTTAGCCCCAGCTGACCGAAAGGGTGTTTGTGGCATGTTTGCACAGCACTCTAGAGATTCTGAGCATTGGAATGTGAGGTTGGGGAAACAGGTATGTATGTTCCTAGCTCCTGACTACCTTGATCTTGCCCTTTTCATATTAAAGGGTATCAGTTTCCTGATTGGGCCTATAAAACAGAGTCGTCCCCGGGTTCCCGGCAGATCCAGCTGTGGCACTTCATCCTGGAGCTGCTGCAGAAGGAGGAGTTCCGCCATGTCATCGCCTGGCAGCAGGGAGAGTACGGGGAGTTTGTCATCAAGGATCCAGACGAGGTGGCCCGCCTCTGGGGCCGCAGGAAGTGCAAACCACAGATGAATTATGACAAGCTGAGCCGGGCCCTCAGGTAAAGGAAAGGATTCCCAGATCCATTGTGTTAACAGATTGGAAGGAGACTTAAGTACTTTGGTGAATGTTAGATAAAAAAGGTATCAGGTGATAAGAGACTACACTAGTGAATAAGGTGTAGCTTTAAAGTGAGAGTGGGAGCTGTTGAATCTGTGTAGCACAGGCACAGGAGGAGAAAAGGCATATCTTTGGTTATATGTAGGAGGGAATTCCAACGTGGCTGGCAGAACTACAGTTCTGCTCTGTAGTGGGCGAGAATGTGTGGTGAAACCTGGATTGGAGCTCATTTATAATCCAAAAGATTAGTTTACACTTCCCTGTTAGAATTCTCTTACAAGTTCTCTTTTTTAGGCTCTCCTGGAAGAAACTAGAAAAAGAGTGAAGCAAGCACACAAGAGAGCACTCACTGCATGGTAGTGCCCTAGCTATTCAGGAACCAATCAGTGAGCTCAGTGAGTTGTCAGTTCATAGGTTGCTCCGGCATGTCTAAAGATTGGTCACTATAAGTTTTCGCAGGTTTTCTTTTCACCTTGTCAGTCTTTACATTTCATAACCCTTTAGCCCTCCAGGGGCCAGTTTATAACCTGTGCCACTGAATAGATTCAAGCCTCAAGGTTCTAGGTACATTGAAATCCCCTTGCCTTCCTTCACTGTTAGTGACCCTGAATGTAAAATCTGGGCAGCAGCGTCGCTGGAGCCTCTCACTTCCTTTTGAAAGTGAAGTAGGCCAAGCTGACGGCTGTTTTCCAGATCAGGGTGTACCATTGTTTGACCTGCCACCATAAAACAGTTCTACATTCCTTTGTCTATGCCTTGAGCTTAGGCCTCCAGACTAACCACATCAGGTCTCCCAAGAGATTTGTCTGCCCCCACCTGGGCAAGGCAGAAAGGAGAAACAAGGCAGTGACATACAGTGGAACAGGAAGGAAATGGACTAAAGAATTGAAACCATAGAGAGAGAGAGAAGAAAGGTGGTTGGGGCTAGGATAGGTGTTCAGGATCTCAAAGTGAGATTGTCTTTGTAAAGGACTAGAATTTAGTTGAAAATTGAATGGGAAAAGTACGCTCTTAGGTCTCCCAGCTCTAACCTAAGAGCAAGGCTGCAAAAGAATGATAGTGATGTTTGCAAGTAATACTCAGCAAGAATTGTTGATCTTAGTGGTTACCTAAGTATATCAAAAACTGTCAGTAGCTAGAAGATAAATTGACGTGCATTCCTGTTTTTACAGATACTATTACAACAAGAGGATCCTTCATAAAACAAAAGGGAAAAGGTTTACTTATAAATTTAACTTCAACAAGCTGGTGATGCCCAACTACCCATTCATCAACATACGGTCAAGTGGTAAGATGCAAACTCTCTTGGTGGGGAATAAATTTTGAGTTGAAAAAGAATTCTAAAAACCCAAGTCTAATATGTGACCATATAAGTCCCAGTATACAATGCTGCAGTACCCTGCCTAGTTGGTTGCTTCTCTCAAAAGCTTTCTTCTGGACCCTCGGAAACCGAAATCTAGGACATAGATACATCATGAAGGGAAAACACACCCGTGGTTTCTGTTATCTGCTCAGTGTGACTGGGAAAAGGAAAGGTGATCCCAGCAGGGGTGCAGGATTCCAGAAGGATATGTTGATTTAGGAAGTTGATGGGACTTTTAGAGACATGTGTTTATAGAGTCAAATATGAACCTAAATTTCTGGAGGAGGATTCAGTTTGAGACACACATGTTTGAGTTATCGTTGAATGGACAGTTGTAGAAATGATCAGAAATAGAGAGACCTTCAGTGTAAAAAAAAAAAAAACCCAGGTCTAGGATTTGTCATGTTTAAGGGGTATTTAGAAACACCAAAGTAATATGATCCCCTGGATTTCCTCTGCGTTCTTGCTCAGGTTTTCTCATTCATCTCACAGGAAGTGATAGACTCTGCAGCATCAAGATAGATTTGGTTTATTTGGTTCCTTTTTCTGCATATTATTTGTCATCTCCTAGATATTATTGCATTGTCTTCTTTAGGAATGGTGTTCCATAGGTTTGTGTTGATCTTTAAGTTCAGGACTCAGAGTTTTAACACCCTGCCCAGTGACTCTTTCATAGACAAGAACTAGTTTCTACAAACACTTCCGATTTTCTATGAAACAACCAAGCTCACCCTTATCAAGTGAATATCATCAAAACCACAGCATCCTTGATCACAGAAAGGAGGTTCATATGTTTGCAGTGAAAAGCAGTGTCTTTGATCTGCACCAACAGCGCCTCAGAGAACAGGACTCTGGGGTTACTTGACCTTCTCTCCTCTGAAGTGCTGCAAGGCTTCCCCTCTAGGCTCTCCACGGGACAGGTTTCCGTGACAGCTTCTCACAGAGGTTTTGGGTCTGCCTCTCAGGGATGCAGAAGGCAGTCTCTGATAAGGATGTTTGTTTGTTTGTTTTAAGATGCAAATCAGACCCCTGCCTAAGACAACAGATTGTATTTAACTAGTTTCTGAGCAGTCCATTAATGCTCTGTCTTTGTGGCATTGTACAAGGCAAAGAAATCTGATTGTGATTCTGTAGTATTACAACTTCTCAGAGAAACGTTGGAAGAAACCTGAAAAATTAGAGCAGGGGTGTGGCTGAGAGAATATAATGCTGAGATCCATGGCAGATATGTAATTACTACACACAACAAGTTAGGGCAGTTTTAGCTTATGCTGCTATCATTACAGTTCCATCTCTCCTGTAACCACTCCCTTCTGTCCCTGGGGCATGCATTTTTAAAAAAAAGTGGTATTGGAATGCATCTCTCTAATTACAACCTGTTTTCTTTCCTTGTGCCTGAGGGAGAGGCGTTAGGAAATCAAACCTGTTCTAACCACTGGAATCTTGTTTCCTCTATTTTTCACCCTTACCCCCCTCCTCTGTACCTAGAGGAATTTTGACTCTAGCTGGGTATACTAGAGTGTGTGAGTCTGGTTCTTCTGTCTTTGACCCATTTTTTTTTTTATTGAAAACCCACAAGTCCAGCCACTTGGACAACCTGGAATGGGGCATTCATCAGCCCTTGGGAGTAATATTCTTTTCCATGGAAAGGAAATCTGGACCCTCACTATATGAAGACTCTGGTCTAGAAACCTAACAGTAGTGGCCTAGCACCACCTATTGTGCCTGAAGGTGGTTGAACCAACATTGATCCTTAACTAAGCTCAAGATCCTAATCAAAAAGTCATGGGGAAAGCAAAACTTTTAGGGATACTGCTTGGTTTTTACATCCTGGTTGCAGATAACCCCAAAGAACTAGAGTCATTAGTTCATAGAGAACTTTTACCCAGATAGACCAGATGTTTCAGGTTAACTTTTATGATGACAAAGGAATGTAACATTTATTGAACATCTACTTAATGGAGGTACTTTTGCCTAGTGTTTTGTGAATTGACTCATGCAACTCTCCTAGCCAAATAAAGTATACGTCTCAGTACCCTCATTTTACAAATGATAAAATTAAGGATGACAGCAAAGTCAAAGATTGATCAGAGTGGCTTGAATACAGTTATCTGTTGGACACTTTCTCAGGAAACAATTCTTGAGAGATTGAGCTATTGAAATAGATCATACATTCCTTCTCTGGATTGGGATTCATTCATTTGTTCAACAGATAATGTGTTAAGCCCTAAAGACAAAGAAAAAGATTATGGGGGAGTTCTTTCCCTCAAGGAACTTAAAATTTAGCAGGAGAGATAAGATACATGAGGTTTAATACAATTCGGAATACTATGTGGAGTGTGACAAATGCTCTAAGAAGCAGAGCTATGTGGATTTAGATCCTGGAGGCTAGAGAGATATTGTCTAGATGGTGGGTTGGTACAGTTGGGCTATTTTGAACTGTGTGTTTTTAAAAATAGAAGCAATACATTTAAATATTTTTAATTTTTTTTTAATATTTAATGTTTAAATGCATTTTTAATATTTACATTAAAATGTATTTTTTTAATGTACATAAGAAACCTTGGACAGATACAGAAGATACTAGTAAAAATGCTACCTGTCAGAGTGTGGGGGGAGGGCAGACCAGTTCAAGGATGGACTTGAGACCTCACTTCACCCCACCCCAGTTTTTTTATCTTTATTTTAGAAAACTTTAAAGCTACAGAAAAATTGAGGAAAAAATTGAACATCGAACACCCATATATCCTCTGTCTAGATTCACTAATCAATAGATAAACATTTGCTTTATATTTCGATAGACTTTTTAAATCTTCTGAGATTAAGTTGCAGATGTGACACTTCATCCCCGTGTACTTCAGTATGTATCTCCCAAGTACAAGGACATTCTCCTTCTGCTCACAATAACATTACCATACCCAGGAAGTTTTAACATGCTCTAATACTATTATCTAATATATGGTCCATATTTAAATGATATATGCCTTTTAAAGTTTTGCTTTTTTAATCATGATTATTGTCTAATAAAAAATTATTTATTTTAACAAACACATGCAGTTTGCTATGCGCTGGTACCAGTTTAAGGACTTTACAAATATTAACTCTTGTAGTTTTCATAGCATGAGGATTAGTCCTGTTATTATCCATTTTACAGGTAATGAAACTGAGGCATGGAAAAGTAAGTAAGTTACCTAGAGTAACACAGCTATTAAGTGGTAGGGCCGGGGTTTGAACTTAGACAAGGGCCTTATTATTCCCATTTTGCTAAAGGGGTTCAAAAACCAGTTGGTTACTTGTACCAGGCTACAAGGTAGAAGGTGCTGGAGCTAAGATTCAAACCCACGTTTTCCAGCCCTACTACTCCGATTTCATAGTGGCTCCACGAAGGTTGTCTTCTTCAAAGCAGTGTTTTCATACTTCTTTAAGCAGCAAACTTAGTTTTCAGACAAAATCTTAGATTTGTTATCTCAACATACTGATACAACATATAAAAATAGGACTGCTGCAGTTAATCAGAGGTGAGGGATCCAGAATGCCACCTCCAAATTGCCTTCCTTCACTCCCTCTAAATGCATTTGGAAAATGCTATGTATTCTGTCTCCTTTTTGCAGATTTACAGTGTACCTTAGCCTGTGTAGGGACTGAGATATCCTCCAGTTTAGAAAAAACAAAGCGAATAACTAAATTGTTTAGGAGACAAGACCTTCTCTACCACCTCTCTTCCCCCCCCCCCCACATTATACTTATTCAGTCCTTCAGAACACATAGAAGTGTTTTTTTGCTTTTGAATAGATGTGCTCTTAATACAAAATAAAGATCCAGGAGAATCAAAAAAAAATAGAATTTTAGCCATTGTAATAAGCTAGTAGAAGTGATACTTTGGAGACCCTCTTGACTCTACTCAAATTATATTCAAGGTCATCCATCTGTTTTTCCGAATTGTGCAATTAAATCAGTGGTTTCAGAAAAAAGACCTGCAGACCAGTTTTCTGTGGAACATCATTTTGAAATGCTGCCCTGGCACAGTGTTACTCAGGCACATGTGCCAAGAAAGCTACAGTCTTGCACATACCTACGGACTCCAGAGTCCTATCTGAGGATGACTCAGTTATAACAAGAATAGAAGACTGCAAGCAATTCCTACCCACATCGTATCTCGTGCACCTTTTTTGTTTCTTCTCCTGGATCACCACACTTTCACTTATTTGGGTTTTTCTTATTTTTTCTTCTCCTTTATCCTTCCCTCAGAGTAAAAATAGCCCTCCTGACATCATCAGTGATAGAAGCCACTGATGCCTCCCAGGCGCCCAAAGGGTCCCTGAGGCCTCATACCTCTCTTATGCTCTGATTGTCAGAAGGACCTTTTGGGGGCGTTGAGAACTTGTGAGGCTTTGAAGTTGACATGTGTAGCACAGTGTTGGTTTCTGCCTAGAGCTTCACTTTTTAGTCTGTGAATTTGGGAGAAGTGGTAGGTACTCAGCTTTCTCCCAGCGTCCTCAGTGCTTGAAAGCAGGATGGGAGTGGAGATCATTATACAGATTATGTATAATAGAAAATAGATTGGAGAGATTTAAAATTTTTTGAATCTCTACAAAGTAGTGATTGTATATCAGAAATGATAAAAGGTACACCATGAGAACCTACCTTAACAAACATAGCCTCTTTTTGTGATCTGTTTTTGTTCTTAAAATGTGGTCTTGTTCGTGTTCATATATGTGAGGTGCAGGGTCTTCAGGCTTTTAATGCATTGTTTACATACATATCGTTCCCAGTTTTGTTCATTGGTTTTGGTTTGTTTGCTTACTTTATAGATATGGCCAAAATTATGAAAAGATGATTTGCAAAGCTGAGAGTTAAAGCAGGTGATATATATACAGTATTTAGAGTTGCAGAGGAGAAGGCTGTAATACCCATTCATTCATTCATTCAACTGGTAGTTATTAAGCACCTACTAATTATTAAGCCCTGAACTGCTGGAAATCTACTTGCAAATGATAGGAAGTCCCTGCCTTCATGGGATTTATGTTTTAGAATACAGATAAACAAGTAAATGATATTTCAGATAGTAGTGAGTACCGTGAAGACAGTGAGTAAGACTCTAGAGAAAGGTGGCAACTAAATTGAGTATAGGAAGCTGAGGAGACAGGCAGCTGAGGGATTCAGTCCAGCTGGAATGTTTATTTTCTGTTGCTCTTCAGCATCTTGTACTTGTTTAGCATAAGTAAAATTGCTGATAATGAATGACCAGAACTCCAAAGTGGCCTTTTGTCTTTTCCTCCCTCGCAGGTGTGGTTCCCCAGAGTGCGCCACCAGTGCCAGCAGCCTCTTCCCGCTTCCACTTCCCACCTCTGGACACCCATTCTCCAACTAGCGATGTGCAGCCAGGGCGGTTCTCTGCTAGCTCCCTAACTGCTTCTGGCCAGGAGTCAAGCACTGGCACTGATAGAAAGGTGGAGCTTTCGGAGCTGGAGGATGGCTCAGCCGCTGACTGGCGCCGGGGTGTGGATCTCATGTCCTCCCGGAATGCTGTCGGCGGAGGGATTGGCCATCAGAAGCGCAAGCCTGACATCATGCTTCCCCTGTTCTCTAGGCCAGGGATGTACCCTGACCCCCATAGTCCCTTCGCCATCTCTCCCATCCCCGGCCGTGGAGGCGTCCTGAATGTCCCCATTTCACCAGCCCTCTCCCTGACTCCCACCATCTTCTCCTATAGCCCGTCGCCAGGCCTGAGCCCCTTCACCAGCAGCAGTTGCTTCTCCTTCAACCCTGAGGAAATGAAACACTACCTTCATTCTCAAGCCTGTTCTGTGTTCAACTACCATCTGAGTCCGCGGACATTTCCTCGTTACCCGGGGCTCATGGTTCCACCGCTGCAGTGCCAGATGCATCCTGAGGAGTCAACCCAGTTTTCCATCAAGCTGCAGCCCCCACCTGTCGGGCGGAAGAACCGGGAGAGGGTGGAGAGCAGCGAGGAGGCAGCGCCTGTCACTGTTCCCACGCTGGCTCCTGTTCCCCCGAGAATTAAGGTGGAACCAGCCTCTGAGAAGGATCCTGAGAGTCTCAGGCAGTCGGCACGAGAAAAGGAGGAGCGCTCTCAAGAAGAGGGCAGTGTGCCAAGCAGGACCACAGAAGAGGAAAAAGGCACCATCTTTGCCCGCCCGGCTGCACCGCCTGTCTGGCCCTCTGTACCCATTAGCACCCCAAGTGAAGAACCCCTAGAGGTGACTGAAGACGGTGAGGACAGGCCTGGCAAAGAGCCCAGTGCACCTGAGAAGAAAGAAGATGCCCTGATGCCCCCCAAGCTTCGGTTGAAGCGGCGCTGGAATGATGACCCTGAAGCCCGGGAGCTGAGTAAGAATGGCAAGTTCCTCTGGAATGGGTCAGGACCCCGGGGCTTGGCAACAGCTGCTGCTGACGCTTAGAACTGGAAGTTGATTGGGAGCTGTTTATACTATAATCAAACACATACATGTATTTATGTAGCAAGATTTCAGGGTGGGGGGCGGGGAGGGAATTAGGCTGGTTTGATCCTTCTAGGGGCATAGACTTGTATTTTTATGTTTGGGGGATAGGATGGGGTATCTTCTGTTGTAAATTAGATGGGATGTGAACACACTTTTTTTCCTGGTGAGTAGGACATGGGAAGGGTATTGAACTGAAAGAAGAAAGAGCCTCTGTTTCCTGTTGAGGCTTACGCTTTCTGACAAACTCCCAGAGGGCCAAGATACTATTTGGCCCCATGATAGTTCGGGTTCCAGACTTGTTTCTTTTCTATTGTATTTATGTATGGAAAGCCATTAATGAATTTATTTTGCTCTGAGACATACACATAAAAGGGAAAGGGGTGTGGTTGGGAGGTTGAGCAGTGAGAGACCATTAATACTTAAGTATTTTGCCTGAAATGTTTCTTTATAATTATTTCAGGGGAGGAATAAGATAATCTCAGTCTTACGGGGGCAGGAGGATGTTCAGGTGTTGCTCTTTTTCTTTTTCCCTTTGTTGTTGTTGTTGTTTGGCTTCTTTTTTTTCCTTTTTATAAAATGTTTTCAGGAAACATGAAATGTACTGCCAGTTAGAGCGGGGCTGGCAAGGCACAGGCGCTGAGCCTTCAGCTACGTTGTTGAGACAGGAAGCCCTGCTGTGAATTTCTTGGACATTTCACCTACTTCACCTATTAAGAAGCCATGAGGAGTTATAAACTCTTGTTCAGGGAAGAAAGAAGAGGGCAGGAGGAAGTAACCCAATGCCTTTAAAAACAAAAACACAAAAATGCTCTTTTTTTTTTTTTTTCTATCGTGGGTTTGGGGAGCCAAACCAACGTGTGACTGAGCGAGTTGACTGAGAGACGTGACAGAGTTGAAGATGTCTTTCTGCGGTGTCTGGTTCTCTTATCGTTTTCTTAAGTCAAAGCCTTAACAATGAACATACTTCAACATGATACGGGTCTGTCAACGTAAACCTGTAAAAGGGCATAGACAACTTTTCAGATAATCCAGGAGTGTTGGAAGATGGTTAAATTTTAAGCTGGTATTTAATCATCCCCACTTGATGTATTGGGATAGGTAGCAAAAAGGCAGGATTGTGGGAGTTAAGGGCAGATGATACCTGGAAACACAGAAGGTAGCTGGGGGTACAAGTGGATGTTTAGGAAGCTGAAAGAAGCGTTAGACAGACACAGAAGGCAGACAGATGCCAAGAGGCCTGGTATAAGTGAAACAGTGGGTGTCTGTCCTGTTGTGGTGTTGCCGTTCTTGCCATACCCATTCCCCTAGATTGTACTAATTCTCATGATCAATTGACTCTCCTACATGAGACCCCAGGAATTGTTTCTTCATGGGAAATTCCCTTCCAGCAACTTCAAAGGAATGGGAAAGTATTGATCTTACATGAAGCAAAAGGAGCCTGGATTAGGGGCAGAGAGAAAGAAGCCACAGCCAACTGTGTGTGTGTGTGTGTGTGTGTGTGTGTGCGCACATGTAAGTACATAGTAGTATACAGAAATACCTAACATGGCTCAGATCCACGAGCAGCGGAAAGAAGAAATAACTGCATCTCTGATAGGGGCAAGGAGTGGGCACAGGGATGTTGTCTAGAAATTGGAGAGATTCCTGGCTCCATCTCAGCCTAGGTGAACTCAGTGTACTAAGAAGCACTTGAGGGTTGTCTTTTCATGGTGGGGGGGGTGTCTATTTTAAACTGGAGTGCGTGCGTGAGAGAGGGGCCCAGGAGAGGTTGGAGCCGGTGAGTGAGTTGTTAGGTGGCTTAAGAGGACTTGAGTCCATCATGCTGTTTTTCGGCAATTGTCCTCCCCCTTGTTTGATTCAAATTCCGTGAGTGACTTGTCTTTTCCTGGGAAAAGGATTAGGAGAATGGTCTCTCACAACTCAGGCTTTGGTCAGGCTGCCTTTGGTTGGTTGTGTTTTTGTCGGTTTCTTTCTCTGTACCTCGACTTACCTCGAATCAGAAAGCAAGCCCAGGCAGGTGGAAGAGGCATCTCTGCTTGGCATTGCCCAATCTAACCAGGGAGGCTGGCTGCCCACCGTCTCTGTCCACTAGAGGGGAGGGCCGGCAGGTGTCAGCATGAACTCAGGAATAGAAACATGAGGCCTTTAAAATAAGAGGGAGAGAAATCCGTGATGCATACCTGTAACCCCCTAGAACCCAAGTGCCAGAATTAATTCCTAGATGCTGCTTCTGTTTGAATAAAAAGTCACAGCTTTTACACTTGAAAAAAACACACTCAAAAAATGTTCAACTCCATGAAAACTGTTTTTGGCTTTAAGAAATTGTTTGGTGTTTAACTGTTTCCTTTGATTGCCATTCCACCAGTAAATTGTTGGTTGATTTGCACTGCACACTGGGGTTGGGGGGAGGGTCCTACACAGAGCCAGACTTGGGCTTGCCCGGGAAGTGGACCAGGGGATGTGGAGGTCACTGATATTTCCTGGAGCAAAGGGGTGGGAGATAGTTTTTCTTCCCCGAGCCCACTCTGGGCAGCACCTGTCACCAGCCTGGCACAAAGCCAGGCCTTTCTCTTCCGCGAGCATCTCATCACTGTCCAACAGCAGGTGGAAAGGGGGGGACAACACCAGACGTATTCTGCCTCCCCATTTTTTCCACCTTTTGCTGTGCCAAATGTTTTAACATTTTGCAAATACAGATCTTGAACATGTATTAAGAACCTGTTCATGCTAACTGTTTGCTTTTTTGACTCTAGAGAAGAAAATAGCAGACATCTCTTCAGGGCATCCAGCCTTGCTGAGCTTTTTTTCTTTTTTTTTTTAAGAACGGCTAGGAGTGAAATATAAACAATTCACTAAGTCCCTTCAACCCCCAGTTTTCAAGCTGCACTGCATTAAACCCAGCTCGCTAACTAACACAGGGAATTACTGCACCCTAGTCCTCAATGGGCCAAGAAACTTTCAGAAGCATTAAAAAAAAAAAAAAAAAAAATAGTTGAAGTATACCACTTCTCACCAAGCAGGTAGAGTCAGTTGGCTGTTTGTCCCTTGTTTTTTATTTATTCCATAATTATGTTTGTGTTTTTTGTTTTGTAGACAGTAATGGAACATACTTTTAAATTTTGTTTAAAAGAAAAAGAACTTTGATCCAATCTTTCAAGAACTGTTCCATTTTTTTGTTTCTTCTTGGGGGAAAAAAAGTTACCAGTTAATTTGTTTTGAAATATTTAGGCATTCTTTGAGTTATAAAATTGTGATGCAGGGATTTTTGGGAATTCACATGTGAAAGATGACTTCACTAGTTATCCGCTTAAGCAGAATAAAGTGTGTATATGTACATAAAATGTAAGTAATCTTAACTCCATTGTGCAGTGCCTTTTAGATGTTCCGCTTTCTATAAAGTCTTCAAATTTTTGCATATATATATTATATATATATGATGTAATGTTATAGAAATATATGTATAATATACATATTTTTTCCAGGGGTATCTGATAGCTCTGTATTTTGTTATGGAAGTTGAAAGAAAAAAAAGTATTTTACCTCAGAAATTAAAGTTAAATAAAATTTTAAAAAAATACTTTTAAGTAATGTTTGCGGAACATTGGTTTTGTTGTTGATACACTAAGCCAGGGTGGTCATGCCAGAGAATGTGCCGTGTGCATGCTAGCTCACCCACCTCCACGCTTTTTATTCCTGTTGTGCAGGGGCCAACATGGTGAGGGTAGGTCCCTTAAGAGCTTTGGAGATTGTCAATTTCCTTGAGTCAATAGATGCTGCTAGATAAAGGACAACTGAAGCCAGGGACGCGAGTTAGTGGGGAAATTTCTACCTCACGATTGACTTGAGGATTCATTAAGAGTACATGGCAAAGCCCGACACAGTAGGCCACACTTTGTATGAATCTATATGAAATGTTCAGAATAGGCAAATCCACAGACACAACATAGATTAGTGAGTGGGTGCTGTGGAGAGTGACTGCTAATGGGTCACATCTTTTTGGGGTGATGAAAATGTTCTGGAGTTAGTGGTGATAGTTGTACAACAATTTGGATAGAAAGGCCACTGAATTACAGTCACTCTAAAAGGGTGACTTTTCAGCTATGTGAGTAATAATCCCAATAAAGGTGATTTTGGGATTATTGATTTTGTTTTGTTTTTTTAGTACATGACAAGCCAGTGCTAGGGAAACCTAGTATTTCCCAGTAGAGGACAAGAATCCAGAGGAGTAGGAGATCTTAGTGGGATATTGAGTCCCATATAACACACCCTAAGAAAAATGGTTCCAGACAAAGTATTCTCATTTTACTCTTGAGATAGGCAAAGTGATCTTCTAAAGATCCCAACATGGGTAGAATCACAGAAAGGTGTAAAATTTGACTTCTATGGAAGGGTCTTGCGAGTTCAGAAAGGCTGAAATTGATGAGGGGTGAGGCTAAAGAGGCAAACTAGGATGGATTATGAAGGGTCTTAGGAGACACCTAGAGTTTACATTTTACTCTGCTAGCAATGGCCATCCCCAATATTATGCAAAAGAGTTTGGGCTAGACCAAAGAGGAGCATGAAGGCCAGCTTGTCAAATTAACATTTCTGCTTAAGAAGACTATTAACTCATGTTGGCAGGAAAAGGTGAAATGACAGAGGCTAACTGGTTGACTCCCTGAAGCAACCCAAATCAAGCTGGGAATGAATGGGCTTGGATGCAGACCTTCCTGCTAGGAGAGCCTCCTGATTCTTTTCCTTCCTCAGGCTGCGGAAAGCAAAGTGCGACTTGTCAGGAATGAAACTGGGTATAGTTTTGAGATCAGGATCCCAGGCCACCAGTTCTGCCACCCAATGTTGACTATTCAATGCATAGAATTGGATGGCAATTATTCAAATTCTGAGCAAAGAGGAGTGAGTGGTGGTGAGCAGGGAGGAAGAAGTGAGGAAAGAGATGGAGCTTCAGGGTGAGAACACTTGGGGGGGAGGGGGAAAGATGAGGGGAAAGTAAGTCTCAGAGCCTGTGAAATGAGCGAGTAGGGAATAACCCCTTCAAAGTCTCCCCATTATCTCCCTGTTCACAGTCCTTAGTTTAGTTTAGAAGGCCCTTCATAATCTGGCTCCCGTTTACCCTTCCAGCCTCATCCTTGACCACACAAACATGCATACACACACTCTGTCAGCCCACACAAAGCCTAAGCTCCAACCATAACAGCCAGTGCAGAGACAGCAGTTACCATGTGCCAGGCATGTTAAGCGCTTACTTGAATTAATCCCCATTTTATCAAGGGGAACACTAAATCACAGAGACATTAACTGGTATGACCAGGGTTCAAGCCCCAATACCTGTGTTCTTAACCACTCATGCCATAAGGCCTCTTGGCCCTGCTGAACTCACTGCCTGGAGACAGACGTCTTTCCTCCACTTCACCTGACCAATTACATCTTTTCCAGAACGCAGCTCAGATGTCATTGCCTTCAGGGGCCTTTCCTGGGCACTCTTCTGTGTGCTATTGCAGCCCATGTTTACCTCTGTGCCACCACCCTAACACAATTTTGTCAGTGCTCTGCCGGTCCGGTTTCTCACAGGATGGTCCAGAAGCCTAGGGCTGGTGCAGAGGTCGGTTCGTTTTCTCCAGTGCCCAGCACACTGCCTGGAACCTGAGGATGCTTGATGAGTATTTGCTGGATAAATGAATAGCAAGAAATATATGAAGGAGGTTTGATTGTCCAGATAGAGAATGCCAGTTTGGAATACTGAGGACAGAAGGAAGACTCCTGTCTCAGACATCCCCACACTCCACCACCCCTAACCCCTCTTGTCACAGCTTCTGCTTCCCTCCTCTCTCAGGAGCTGGTGTGTTGACTCCCTGAGGAAGGGAGATAAAGTGGAATTGGCTTTAATCCCATAGTCCCACCCCTGCCATTTTACTGGCTGTGGGTCCTTGGGCAGATTATGGAACGTCTCCGTGCCTCTATTTCTCTATTTTAGAAGATTGTTCTGAAGATTAAATGATGCACATAAAGCATTTAGTACTCAAAGTCCTTTTTAAAATGACATGACAAAGATATTTATCCCTGTACTCTGTACAGGGCTTTTGCCTTCACATCACTTCCGTCGGCCCCTCTCAAGAGGAGGTAATATACTATTGTTGCAGGAAGGGGGACTCCTTCCAGGGCCCTAGAGTGGGCTCTTGTCTAACACTCGGAGATGAATTGTCCGAGGAGACACACTTACTGACAAAGCAAGAGACTTTATTGGGAAGGGGCGCTGGGGCAGAGAGCCACAGGGTAAGGGAACCCAGGAGAACTGCTCTGCCACGTGGCTCGCAGTCTCGGGTTTTATGGTGATGGGGTTAGTTTCCGGGTTGTCTCTGGACAATCATTCTGACTCAGGGTCCTTCCTGGTGGCGCGCACATCGCTCAGCCAAGATAGATTCTAGCGAGAAGGATTCTCGGAGGTTGATAGGACATATGGACTGGTGTCTCCTCTCTCCTTTTGACCTTTCCCAAATTCTTCTGGTTGGTGGTAGCTTGTTAGTTCCACGTTCCTTACCAGGACCTCCTGTTGTAAGATAACTCATGCAAGTGGTTACTATCGGGCTTGGCCAGGGCAGGCAGTTTTCAGTCAGTGGTTCCCCTAACACTATGATCCCTGTTTCACAGATGAGAAAGTAGGGGTCCACAGTGGGTGACCTGTCCTACTGATTCAAACCTGTCCCATGAGTCTGAATCCCATACTTTGCCCATTCATGGCCTTGGATCTCTGAGACAAGGGTGAAGACACTTTATTCTAATTAGACACGCAGAATTAAGGGTGGTGCGGGGGACCCCAACCTTAGCATTTCTCCAGGAGTCAGGCCTTGTGTCCCAATCAGGAGTGCAGAAGGAAAGCCAGCACCTGCAGCAGGCCCAGGGGAGGGGGCCTCTATCTCTGGACAAACAGGCTCCTGGGGCTGGGTTTCGAGGACTGATCACGGAGGGATAAAGATCAAAGATTAAAGCCTTCCCTAGAATGCAGACGAGCCCCACCCTGACTCCCAGGGCCCAGGTTGAGGGGAGAAGCCCCACATCTCCAAACTCCGGGCTCTAGGATCTGGGAATCTGGTCTAGGGAGACAATGGGGAGGGTGCCGCCCAACAATGGGCTAAGACTGAGAAGTGAAGGTCTAGAGCCAAGAGGCAGCAGGTGTCACTGCCCCTTGCCTCAGTTGTCAGGTGCTGGTTCCATCCCAGCTTCAGCCCGAAGACTGGTTTAGGAGAACAGTCAGAACCTTACAACCTTGGTCCCAGAGAGCTAAGGGCCCGTGAGGGAGGCCGTCTCTGACCTCTCACCCCACCTTCTGCAGGAACCTGACCAGGGAGGAGAGGGAAGGAGGGAGGAGGATGGAGGGACCCCTCTCTCCAGGAGACAGAGGTCAGCCTTGAAAACATGATTCTGGCTTCAGAGCCCTTTGTTCCAGTGTGTCCTTTTTGTCCTTCTGGTTTTTTCTTTCTCCCAAATTCCTCAAAGAGTAATTTAAACAGGCAGAGGGTGGGGTAGAGATTTCTTTGTATGATTTTGACCTCCAGGCAACTAACTGGAAGGAAAGGGGAGGGGAAACTGAGGTATGCGGTGTAGGCCTGTCTTCAGAATATCACAGTAAAGGAAGCTTGCTTTGGTTCTCCCACTCCTGGCCCAGCTGGGAAAAATCTTTATCTGCCCATGTTGAAATTTTGGACTTCTGGTGACCAACTCCTCCTACCCCCATGTTGACAATAACAAGTAACATTTGTACGTTCTTGTCACTTGCTTTAACTTACTTGATCCACGAGTTGATCCACAACATTGCCCTCTGTGGATTATTACTATTATTATCCCCATTTTGGGGATGAAGAAAACTAAGGTCAACGAAGTTGAGTGAATCACCCAAGGTCAACACAGCTAGTGAGGAACCAAACCAGGACTCACCCAGAGTTCCTGACTCCAAGCTCCATGCTTTTTCTCAAACACCTCCCTGCCCCTCAGTGATGACACACAGAGGCTAGAAGAAAGGGACGGGGGATTGAGTTGCTTTAAAGAGGCCCCTGATTTCTCTAAGGGAATCTTATGGAATCATCACTGGTGTGAGCTCCCCTGAAATGACCTCCAGGCCAGAGAGAGGCACACATGCTTTCAGTCAGTCATTCATTCCTGAAACTGACATGGCCACATGCCAGGAGACACAGTGAGCCCCTGCTCTCTGGAGACTCACAGAGACTCAGTTTACTGCGGGAACAAGCCAATATAATGAACTGAAATACAAGGCAGATTGTGGCGAGGTGACAATAGTCACTCATTTATTCATCTAACATTTCCTGAGTGCCTGCTGGATGCCAGACTCTGTCTTGGGATTTCGCAGTCAAATATAAACACTCCTAGCCCATCAGGAGCCTCCAGTTCAAAGACGGGTAATTAGGAAGCTCGGGCTCCGGCTCCAGTGCTCTCCCCACAATGCCACAACCTTTCCCTTCATCTCCCAGCGAGCTGTAACTTTTCTGGTTCCCGGAGAATTTTCAGTACTGACTTGGGCAGGCAGGAACTCAGATGCCCCCACAACACTGGGGGAGTTCTCACTCTCCTCCACAGCCCTTCTGGGGAAAAAAAAAAAACAGAGCCCCAAGATCCCTTCTAAACACAGGCAGTCCTCAGATGGACTGGTGCCTTTCCCTGGCAGCACCCACACCACCACTTTTGGATCAGCAGGAACCAGGGTCCTCCTCCTAGCCTCCTGCCCCCAGAGTCCAGCACAGCCAGAGCCTAGCACATAAGGAGTGCCCTATAGATGGAGTAGGGAGGTTGTATTGCCAGTAACAGTGAAGCAGGAGGCACCACTCCCTCTCCAGCAGTCAGGTCAAGGCTGATGGGGAAGGCTTGGTCCTTGCAAACCTAGTTCTGGTCCTTAGATAGCTCCAACCTGATTTGGGGGTGGGGGGGACCACTTAACCACACTTGGCCTCAGGACAGAGATGTGGGAGGCTGGCTATCCAACTGACTTGGGCTGTGGCCCCCACCAAGGGGGAACGAGGGTGGGGATGGGGAAGATGGAGAAAGAGGGTGAGGCATCAACCTAGAAGGACTGTTGAGAGTGGAGCAGTTTGGGAAAGGAGGAGAGGGGATGGGTGAGGGGAGATGAGACGGAGACGGAGTCCTGGGCCGGGAGCCTGAGCACTCGTTGGGAGCTGGGAGGGGCAGGGGGTGATACTCTGGGGGACAGAGTGCAGAGGCATTGGTGGAAGGAAGACCTAGAGGTGAATTCCCGATAAGGTGGGGTGGGGGGAACTGAAGCGAGTGGGCGGGGGCTGCAGAAGGGGTGGGCAGGGGAGCGGGGCAGACAGCAGGGAGCGCCCCCCGCCCAACCGCCCAACCTCCTGCCCATGGTATTGATCCACTAGATTACTCAATTTCACCCGTATTGATCAGGTAATTGCTTTATCTCGGGTCTCATTTGAGCTCTGCATTCTCCTGACTTTCCCGTCTCTCTCCCTCGTGTTTTTTTCCTATCAGCCTGACACAAGGCTCCTTAACACAGAATAAATATATATATAGATATATATATAGATGTATATATATGAACATAAAGGTTTGGTTAGCCTGCCCCGGGTTGGTGTTTGGGAAGGGGGACAGGGGTGGATAGAGGAAGGTAAGACCAGCCTCCCCTTGGAGCCCCTAAATTCTCTTTTAAGAAACCCTTCCTGGCTCCAGATAGTGGAAATGTCTGCCCACCCCAGGTTCTCTGGGGTCCAGATAAGAGCTGGGGGAAATAGGCTACACAGGCCTTGGTCTCAATCTGTCTCTTCTCACCACCCCACCCATCCTCCTCCCCTGCAAGACCTGGAAACCCCAACTCCTCAGCCAGGCTCTTGGACGTCCCTTTACTAAGTCTGCGGAGTCTTGCCTCTGTCCTTCTGGCTGCTCTTAACTATGTGTCCTGCCAGTCTGTCCCCTGTGGCCCAATGTGGGTCCTTCCTGCCCACCTTCCTCACCCTCTCCCACTCTCCCCATCCTTGGCCTTGGCCCAATCCCCTAACCCCAGGGTTCAGGCAGCCTGTCCTTCAGCTGGAGGAAGGAACACTAGGGAAGGAGACTCAGCCTCTCCCCAGGGAGTCCACAGTCTGTTCCTCCCAGGAGCCCCCAATCTGAGAAGCAACGGCTCTTGTCTTCCTGAAGCCTCCAGTCTGAGAGAAGGGACAAGACCCATCTGAGGACAGGACAAGAAGACCCACACAAAAGTTACAGACAAGGTCCCGGGAGGGGAGTGAATGCTGGAAGATCCTGGGCAAGATTCAGCTCTCTCACCATCTTCCAAAGCTCAGTCCCAGATTAGCTCACAGACCAGCCAGGCAGAGTGGCAGCAGATACTGAAACTGTAATTTGCCAACAGTAGCTCCCCGAGCCTGGGTGTGAAGTCTATGGGGCCAAAGGGGTCCATCCACCTGCAACCAGGTCCCTCCTTCCCGCACACTCTCTGGATTCCTGGCGCCCTGGAATTCCCTGTGCAATGGCCAGAGCTGTGTCCAGGCCCGCGTGTGCCTCCACCCTGGACGCGCCCTCCTGAGTACGAGCCCAGGGAGCAGCTGTCCATCTGTTCTCTTGCACAGGCGCCTGCAATGTCAAGAGTGGGCCCAGGGTGTGAAGATTCTTAGCATTGGAGCTCTATTTTCAAAACTTCTGCTGAGACTGTGTGCCGGGCACCTAAGTAGGAACTGGGAATTCCATGGTGAACACGATGGATAAGGCTCAGGCTCTCCCCATGGAGCTTAGAGACTCTAGTAGGACATTATAAACCAGCTCTCCCTCCTACAGCCTCCAGGATCCCCCACCCGATCCATGCACACCACCCAGGGCCTTGCAGGCTCACTCTGTCCCCTTTGAGGAAGGGAGCCCATCAGGTGGCGCGAGGGAAGGACTCAAAGCAGGGCGTCCAGACACCATCTGCGCTGGGGGCGGGGGGGGGGGTCCCATCTCTGAGCCCCACGAACTCATCCTACCCTGTGAGGAGCCAGAGGAAGCAGTGGAGGGTGTGCAGGAGGGTGGGAGCCCCACAGGGTCCATCTGGCTACATCCTACCTGCCATGAGCTGGCAAGCACCATCACTCTGTGCCAATGTCCTCCACAGAGCCCAACCCAACTCTTCACCAGAGTTTTCCAGAGCAGAGGGCAACTGATCCTTTTTCCTTCTCATCTTAATTTCCAGAGTCCCATCTCTGTGCTCTGGGGAAGTTCCTCCTTGAGTCTAACCAGCATTCCTCCTGCTGCTCCCACGGCCTTTTTTTTTTTTTCTAGGTTCCTCTTCCATTCAAATGCCTCAACCTTTCCAGCTTCTCCTTCAACTCTCCACGTCCCATCTTCCTCTCATCCTTCCTTCCCTGACACCTGCATTTATTCACTTTGGCCTCCTTGTATCCGGGCTTGGAAGAAGAGTGACCAACTGTCCCGTTTTGCCTGAGACTGTCCCAGTTTTCGTTCTAAAAGTCCCATGTTTGGGGGAACCTCTCTGTCCCAGGGACAGTGGGGCACCCTACCTGGAAGGTAGGATACTGCATGAGGCCCAGTTCAAGAAGCCAGATGGGAGCAGGGTTTGAGTACAAATACGAAGAGGCCAGCAGCATTTTCCCACATCTCCACAGAGACAAAGACACACACACACACACACACACACACATATACAGAGATATTCATAAACAGTCTCCAAAACAGAAACACAGCCCACACATCCAGAAGCAGACACCCACAGAAACACGGACACCCGCATTCAGATTCACACACAGACAAACCCCGCCTCACACCCGCATTCCTCGAGACAGGTGTGTGTGGACACACATAGGCATGCACAGTACACCAACAACGCACAGCAGAAACACAAAAACTGACACCAACACTTACGCACAAAAACACACGGTCATAGAGACAGACATCCACAGAGAGACGCTCGTTTTATGACTCCTCAGAGACACACAGACACACATTCAGACGCCCACACAGAGGCACGAATAAGACCCAGGAGCACAAAGATGCCTTCACCTGCGCCCACAGACTGAGCCAATCCACACATTCCAGAGCTTTTCCCTGTTCTGCCTTGGAAATGCTCACAGGATTGGGGATGTTGGCCCCACCCCCAGAGGAGAAGGTGGGCCCAGCCTGGAGGTCTCAGGGGACCCCAGCCTGAGACTCACAGAACCAGATAGAGAGAGCACACCCCGCCACCCTGCTGAAGACTCCTTCTGCCTGGCGGGCCCTGCCCCCGCGCCGGTGCCAGGGCTGGGGACAGCTCTGAGAGCAGCCTCTCTGGAGAGGGGGTCGGGCGTGGGAAGCCCTGGCCCCCTCTCTTGGGGTCGGGCGGCGGGGGTGGAGAAGTGTGAGTGAAATGGGTTTATTACTGGGAGTCTGTTGCCTCGATTGGTATCGATCCCCGCGTGTCACCTTCCATTGCCACTAATGGGACATGAAGAGTCGCGACCGACACCACAGCCCCTGGCTGCACACGCTCACCCGCGGCTCCCCTCCCCTGTCCCCGCATCCCGAAGCTGAATCCCAGGCTGCCTCAGCCGGGCCTCCTGCTGCACCTCCTCCTGCATCCCCCGCCTCACCTCCTCCCTCTGCCTCATCAACTCCCTCTCCTCCCTCTTCCTCTCCTTCTGCCTCTTCTTTGTCTCCCTGAGTCTGATTCCAAAAGCTTCCCCGGCACCTCCTTTTCTTTCCCCCCTTTCCGGCCACCTAAGGACCTTATCCCTCCATTCAGGGGTGTCCCTTTTCCCTCCCCTCGCTTCCTCTTTTCTCCCTCCTCTGGGTCCAGTCTCAGTCACCATCACTCCCCCATGGGGGTGCGTTGGGCCCCACCCAGTCTTGGGGAGTGATGGAGGATTCACGGGAATGAGCCAGTGGGAACCATCCCTCTTTCACCAACAGCTGGCAAGGAGTGCTTATCAAGGGATAGTCTCCTTCTGTCACACCTGGACTGGCCAGACGGACCCTCCTGGAACCAGCCAAGTCCCCCACCTTCATTCATTCCACTGGCTGCCATGACCCCAGGCCAGATCCTGGCAGAAGAACAAGGAGAGAGTGAGGAAGAGGAGTCTTTTTCTTTTCCCTCTCCCTGTTCCTCGTGGAGGAGATAACGCCACCTCCTCATCTCTCCCCCACCTGGCAAGCCCCTCACCAATTACAGTGCCTGGGGAAACCCTCCCCAGGGCCTGATCTCCCATCTGTGGGTCTTCGGTCCTTCCCATGTTAATGTCAGATGGTTATGAAGGCACAAGTGAGACCTGAGAGGACCCATTCAGGGTGGTGAGGTCTTGATACAAAGTATGTCAGACAGTGTCGATAGACTGGGAGTTTAGCCTATCGTGCTGCTTACTCAAGTATGAAAAAAAGTCACTAACTAGAACAGGAAAAGTCTACTGGCAGCTCAGATAGAGCATCCTTGGCTTTGCTGCTGTGCAAGCAGTCTGCGTGCCTGATTCTGTACCGTTACGCCCTGGGGGCTGGCAGGGGCGCTGAGCAGAGGGGGTCCTCCCAGCCCCGCCCTGAGCCCCGATCAGCCCTGAGAGACTCCCCTCCAGGTGACCCTGGGAGATACCCAGAGCCAGCTGTAAGCCCCAAAGTGGGAAGGGCTGCCTCTTGTTGACTCCTGTCCCCAGACAGGGATGGGGTCTCCACCCCCCCATCAATGGGCCCCATTACTGTGTCAGGGTTGTTTAGGGGGCTGCATCAGGCCACGTACAGTTACTAGATACGAAGTTGTGGGTTTGAAGGCAGTTTAAAATGTTGAGGCTTCCTGTTGCAGGTTAAGGTAGTTGGATTAGCTAGAGTGTGGGGAGCTGGTCGGGTACCTTTTGGTTTATTCACTCGGCGATCATCTGTAGAGCAGCCTCGTGTCCAGGCACCGCACCAGGCACCGGATGCACACAGAGATGCTCAAAAGAGCAAAGGAAAGGTCTGGATTTGGTCAGGGGACCTCCCCTCCCCAAAGGGCACTAGGCCATTTGCCTGTGTCTCAGGGAAGAAACAGAGAGGCTCAGGGTCCCACCCTAGAAGCCAAAGTCTGTACCAAGTGCCCAGCTTCCTAATCCCATGCCTAGCCTCCCCTACAAGGGCCAGCAATCAAAACGTGAATTGTACAGAAAGGGTAGGGGCGGTGGCGGGGGGACTGCTGTGACCAGGTTTACGGGCATGTGAGAGGAAGTGGGCAGGGACAGCGTGCGGAGCGGCAGAAGAGAAAAGGTGAAACCCTAATAGTCTCAGAAGCAGCTGCTCTGGTTCTCAAAGGACTTGAAGTTAGCAACGTGAGGGACTTTCCTGGGAGTTGGGACAGTGGCAGGAAGTGGGACAGCAAAAGAGCCTTGAGCCTCCCTCCCTGGAGGCCTCTCAGATGTCGCCCTCCCAGGAGAGCCTGCGGAGGCAGCAGGTGGTCTGAAGGACCTGGGGGGGTCCCGGCCCACCGTGTAGGTCCCAGTGCTCCCACTAAAGATTCTGCCACGACCTGCTCTTCCAATGGGGCCTTCATGGGGGTGGGGGAGGACGGAATGGCTCTTCTTCCGCAGAATCCTCTCCTTGGCCTTGGCATCTTCCTGCTCTGAACTCAAATGGTCCTAAATCCTTAAATGAAGGAAATGGGATGGGGTGAAGGTGAGCAAGGGGCAGAGCCAGCTCTTCAGGTGAGAAAACACCAGTGACATCTGAGAGAGATACCTGGGGTAACACGTCTTGGCACTAACCTCAGTCTTCCTGGCTATAGCTCTCTGTCCTCTATGGAGATCAAGTTTGCCTCGTCCTGGCTAATATTCCTCCCTTCTCCCTGCATCCAACTCCCTGGAACAGTGTTCTGGACCATCCCTCCCTTTGTAACCTCTTTCCTTTTTGCCCTTGATGGGCTCGGAGTTCTGTCCTCCTGCCTCTCCCCCAACAAGGACCCTCTCTTCGTGGCCCCTGGCTCCTGTCTCTTCCAGCAATCAGCCTCTCTCTCTCACCTTTCCATCATGTTAGCTCCGGTTGATTTAACCAGAAAACAACCCCCAGAATTTAATTCCATGGCCCTCCATTCCCATCTCGATCAGCTCAAGGCTGGGAGGGGCTGTGTAATGATGGGGGAGTAGTGGGGGAGAGAGAAACTTGGCCTCCCAGAGTCAAGGAGAAAAAAAAAAAAGAAAATCATATTGATTCCCCAAAGACAGCCATCAATCTTTTCCTCCCCACTAGGGATTGGGGAGATTGGACGCAGGCCCAACAGGCTCCAGGGTCCCTTGGTCCCCAGGACGTTAAAAGCAGAAGCTCTGGTCTCTGACATCCTCCCTCCTCTAGTTTCCCCTGAGGTCAGTTACCTAAATCCTCCATGCCCTCCCCAGTGTATTCTGGAATCCTACCGCCTTATCTTGTTCCTGCTATTTCTTTAGCAGGGTATCTGACACCCCTGCAGTTACTTTCTCCTGTCTGGTTTATGACTTAGTTGACAGTTCTTCTTGCTGTCTAACTTTGAGTAGTATTTATAAAGAAAAGGAAAAATCTATTTTCTAGAGCCCTAAGAGGAGAGAGACATAATAAGTGCTTTAAAAACCTTAGAGAAAAGGTGACTGGGTAAACTATTAGTTTCATTTTAGGACTTGAGACTAAGAGGAAATTTACAGATTATGAGGGTTCAACACCAGTACGAGAGCGGAGGTGGGACCTGGGACTCCGAGGGAAAAACAGGGAGTGAGGTAGTGTTAAAGAGTCAGAGGTTATGAAGAGGGGGTTCTTTTCCAGGCCTGGACTCATCTCCACAGGACGTTCTATGAGAGAAGGGCTGACTTAAGAGTGGGAAGGGTAGACAGCTGGAAGGACTTCCCGGCAGTTCAGTGTCCCTTTTCCTAAAACTGAAGCGGGTGTAGCCCTCTCACCAGTCTCCCTGTTGGTCAGATGTTTCAGGAGCCATCTGCCCCAGAGGAAGGCTCTGGATGCAAAGGACCCAGTGGAAGACACTCCCTCCCACCCCACCCGCCCACAGAGGTGGAGGGGGCTCAGGGCTGTGGTACCACTGGCCCCCGAAGGGTTAATGCTATTGTCTGAAAAACCACATCAGCTCCCCTGGGAGCTTGGAGATCCCGCTCTCATTTTAAGTAACCCTAACTCAGCGCGTGATGAGCGAGGGGTCGCTGGGCGAGGCGTGCGCCAGAAGGAGCCGCTGGACTGAGCCCGGAGAAGCTGCTGCACCAAGGTAAGGGGCTCTGGTGGCAGGTCTGCCGCTGGGGCTGGCCAGAGGGACAGCCCTTCTCCTCCCCACCCCTACCCCAGCTGTGGAGCCAGTCGCAGAGCAACTGGGAAGAGGAAAAGAAAGGAGACACAGGCACGGGGTGAACATGAGAGCCCAAGGGCCACACTGAAGCCGCCTAGGAGGGGCCAGGCTTTTCCACCCAGGTGTGGGACAGCGCAGAGGCAGTTGTGGGGCAGTCAGGGCAGGGGGGGGGGGGGATCCCGGAAAGACAGCAAGTCTGGCATGGTACCAGGCTCTTCTCCCCAGATGGGGCACAGCTGGGGTCAGATGTCAGCTCACTGGGGCAGAGAAGACTCCTGGGATAAATGGGGCCAAGTCAGGCTCTTGGGGCTGAATGAATGAGAGCCTCAGCCATCCCCGTGCCCTGTTGTCTGTCCCTACAGGGAGTTCAGCGGCTCAGAGAGCTCACTGCTGCCATCCGTGTGGCCAGGTTGAAGGGCAGTGGGGGAGGGCGTGGGCATCACAGCGTGGGCATCACAGCGTGGGCATGGGAAGGAGCAGGAGGTGGTCCCAGGGAGGGCAGAGTTAAGGCTGTGCTCCCATCTGAGCCAGGCTGGGATGAAGTGACATCTCTGATGGAGTGAAGGGATTCAGCCCCGTCCATCCGCTTCCCTCGCTTCCTCAGACTCCTGGCTTCTTCCCAAAGAACGAGGTCCAAGAAGCCTGAAATCTAAGAGCTCGGGTGCCCCGTGTCAGGCGCACCCCTGTGACAGTTGGGGCGGAGGTGGGCTGTGTGAGGCTGGACAGGCACAGAAGGCGATGCTTCTATGGCAGAGAGAGGTCTTACTCCTCTTCCCGACAGACAAGCGGAGAAGGACTGGGAAGAAAGTGGTGCCACTGCCACTCCACCTCCAACGCTTTCTGGTCCTGCTCGAGGGCAGTGGGGCCCCGTGGGGAGAGAGTCCGGGGCACATGGATGGAGTCTCGCGTTGGGTTTGGCGCTTGCTTAGTGGAAGCTGAACTTAGGGTTCATGGTAAGATTGGGTACGAGGGCCAGGGTTGAGGCGGAAGCGGGAAGCGGACATGGCATCGAGGGCTGGGGACTGAGTCAGAAAGCGTCAGAGGCCCCCAGCTGGTGAGAGCGCCCTGGGAGGCCCGCTGCCTGCTGCATTCCTCGTCCCTGTTACTCAGCCCCAGACAGGCCTGCCAGCTCATCCCAGCTCAGCACTTGGCTGGGAGCTTTCACTTCCTCTGGCTGGCCAGACTCCTCAGCCACCTCAGCACCTACTGGAGGGGGATTTCTTGTCCCCTGGGTGGGGAGATGAAGGGAAGGATCGGGGGTGTCCAGTCAGGGGGATCCCCTGGGGCCCAGCTGATGGGAATGAGATGAAAGGAACCGACACTGCGTTTGTGCTGGGGGAGAGGGCAAGGGGCCGCTGCAGGGCTGGGGGGAGGGGAGGGGGACTGGAGCAGACTGGGTCGGGAAACTGGGGGCCTGGGTTTTAGTTTCCATCTCTGAAGCACAGGTGAGAGACAGGAGGGCAGGAGAAAGACAGAAAGTGACCAAGAGAGACAGTGACAGAGACAGCACAACAGAGGGCAGGCTGGGTGAGAGGTGGTGAGGCAGGGACACCCTCTAAGGAGGAAAACGGGCACGGGGGAGGCAAGACAGACAGATCACTTGATTTGCAGACAGGAGACAGTGTGATCTGTAGACATAAGACGTAAAGGCAGGAATGGAGAGACCAAGGGAAACTGAGACAGAAAAGGATGGACAACAGAGAAAAAAGAAAGTGAATGGAGCTAGGGAAGTAAGACAAGAGAAGCCTGGTAGACAGGAAGTGGAAACAAGGAAGAATGAGACTTGAGAAGGGAGAGGAGAGAAACTGTAAGGAAGGAGGAAACAGTTGAAGACTAAAGGTCAAACAAAGTGAAACAGAGACTTGGAGGGGCCAGACCAAGGGAGCAGTGGGTGTGAGGCTGGAAGCTGGTCTCCTGACACCCCAATTCCCATTCCCCAACCCCTGGGTCCTTGAGGGGTCTGTGACTTTCCCCATGACTTTTAACTGCCCTTCCTGCCAGGCCTGGGGGTGGAGCATGGGGCTGTCTGGGTTTGGATTTCGACTCCATGGAGTTACACAAACCTTTTAAATCCCACGGCCCCCAGGGACCACAGAGACAAGAGCCAGAGACAAGTCTGCAAGGGGCTGGAGGGGTGGGGGTGGGGTGAGGAGGAGGTAAAGATCTGAGACCCGACGTGGGGGAACTGGCAATGGGAGCAGGTTGAGAAGGAGCCTGGAGAGGGGGCTCAGGGCTGAGGAGGAGGAAGGAGGGATTCAGGGGAAGTAGGGTGGACCCTGCTGGGGCAGCGGCAGAGAGAGAGGCGCCTCTCCCAGGTGTGGGCTGATGGCAGGAAAAGCTGAGGCTGCGGGAGGGAGATGGGGTTTAGCTGGCCAGATTCCCAGCCAGGGAGCGTCCAGAAGGGCTCCTCTCTGCCCTAGGCTGTCTGGGTTTGGCAGAAGAAGGGACAAGATGCCCTTGGTGAAGAAGGACATCGATCCCTGCCCCTCCCCCAAATTCCCCAAGGGAAAAGGTGTTGGCTTTGCCCTTCCGAGGCCCCCAGCTGGTCTTGCTCTCCCTCCTAAGCCGCTTTCGCTAATAGCATTAAGGGAGGTCTCAGGACTAACCGCTCTCCACTTGGGGTTGAGATCAAGGGGAGAGACCAGAGGCTTCTAATCAGACTGGGGATTTGGCCGGAGGCGGGGCGGGGATGAGGAGCTTGCTGGACGCTAACAAGCAGAAAATATTACACACACATCCCCCCAGCCTGCCATCTCTGTGTTTCCCTCATTGCCCCTCAGGGCTGGTTTCTCCACGCTGATCTTTCCGTCTCCCAGGGCTGTATCTGAACCTCACCTGTGTCCACAGCAGCCCCGATTTCCGCGATGCCATTTCTCTGTCTCATTCTCTCTGATTCACTCTCTTCCTCGCCGACCCTCTTGCCCTCTTTTTGGCCGCCTTTGAATTTATAAACAGTCCGTTTTCCCACTCATCAATCAAGCAGTCACTGAGAAGACTTCGTTGTGTCCAATCAATCAGATTATGGGGACAATCCACTTTAGCAGCTTAGAAGGGCCAACGACAAAGTGACTTTTGATGCTAGTTTCTACTTTGCAGAGAGGCAGCCTTGTCTTGAGCTCTGACCTTTGTTTATCCTGGGCGTGTTCCTGTCTTCCTCACTTCTCTGTATTCCACTCTGCCCATCTGACGGTCCTCTGGCTTCCCCTCGCCACCCCCCCACTGTTGATCATTTTTCTGGCCAAGAGCCCACCTCTCAGGTTTAGACTGGAGCACCTCCTTCAGGACCCAGGACCTCCTGCCAGCCTTGCCTCTGCTCCCAAGTTTCATCCTCAACTTTTCTGCCCTGACTCACTAATTACAGCTCAGAGCCTGGAGTCAGACCTGTTTGCATCCGGCTCCACCACTTGCCCTGGGATCTTATGCAAGTCTTCTAATCTTTTGAACCTCGATTTCCTCAGCTTGCAAAACAGAGATAATAATACCCACCACGAAGGGTTGTGAAGATTCAATGAAGTAACATAAGAAAAAAAAAAGTCAAGCCCAATGCTGGGTTCATGATAGGGGCCCAGCTCATATTAACTAAACTCTTAAAAATGTAAAATCTGCTTGGGACACTTCCTTTGGCTCCAACATCTAGGTTAAGGCTCTCTTTTTTATCATCGTTATCGCTATTGCTTTTCTTAAATAATTACCTAAAGCCTGCATGTGTTGTAATGAGCGCTTGTGTTGGCCAAGGGGATTAATCCTATTAATAGCAATCAGAATGATCGTGATGATGACAATAATAATTGCTCGCTACTGTAACTCTTCAAGAAACACAAAGCTCTTAAGAACAGGCTCTCTGATCATTCAAGATTGGGTTGTGATCCTTTGTGATTTATGGTTCTCAATACTTGTCCTCTGAGGCCACTGCACTGATCCTGCAGTAGGGTCTGGTGGGGCTGTTCAGAGCCTATTAGCCCCAAGCTCCAGAGCAAGAGGGAGGGAGCTGGGCGATGGGGGTAGTGGGACAGAGTGGGACCACCTCCCCCAGCCTTAGGGAGCACTGCCACCAGAGTGTGGGTTAAAATGAAGCACAAGGAATTAAGATTAAACAGCCAGAGCAATTCTTAGATGTAAAGGTAGAACTAAAATCTGCTCCTCTCTGAGGGTTCCCCACGGCCAGCTCAGGGGCTCCAGCAGAAAAGGACGGACTTGAGAGCAGATATTTGGCAGGACTTACCGACGGTGAGGATTTCCACATCCAGAACCAGCAAGCTCTTCAGACACGCGAGGATCCAGGAGGGACTCTCACAAACGTGGGAGAGGCCAAGGAGGAAGCTGCAGCATTCAGGAAACCCGGGGTTTGACCCACTTTGGCTTCATATTTTAGATTTTGTTCTTTGAGGGAGCAGGAGAGAGGGTTTGGTAGCCTACCTAGGTGGCTGAATATTATAAATTTTGTATTTTGTATTAAGTTCTTGCTTTCCACTCTTTCACTTAAAGAGCTGTGTGACCTTAGAGAAGCTAGTCAACCCCTCTGAGCTCCATCTCATCTGATACTTCCTGTGAGGTTCAGGGTGTGTCAATTTCTCAGCACAGTGCAGAGTGCCCCGAGTGTCTGCTCTGCGGTGGGTTTATTGTTCTCTTCTTGCCAGATCCTAAATCTACCCTGAGGTCTCAAACCCTCCAGACCAGGAAACATCATCAGATCCAGCAGGAGGCACTGCAGCCCTAGGAATTCTATCTGCTTCCTCCAAGGAACAGTCCTCCTTTGGAATCTCTCACCTCTGCACCCCCTATTTCCCCACCCATTTTCCTAAGATGAGGTAGGAGACATCCCAATCATCTGGAGGTTAGACAAGGGAAGAACTTCCCAATGGAAAGAGCAGGAAAGGAAGGTGGGAGAGGAGTAGGGGCATCTGCTTCAGGGGAGGAAAGGAAGGAGAGAAGATTCCAGAATATCAGCTATCAGTTTAGAGACAGATGGATGGGTGGGAAAACCTATTCACCCAGATTCAGAGTGGGCACGGACCTACTCATAGCCCTGTCTGCCTTAATTTCAAGAGATGCTCTCTGCTGGGGCCAGATTGGGTACCCCTGGACACACCTGCCCCCAACAGGCTGTAGGTTTGTCCACTGGCCCACCTGGAGCTGTGTGTTCCTTGGGAAAAGGAGAGCAAGAGACCCGGTGACCTCTTAGGGTGGGGGGAGGGAGGGCAGGGTTGGAATTCCTTGACTTTTTATTTTATTTTATTTCATTTTATTGAAGTATAGTTGATTTACAATGTTGTGAAGATTGCTGCTGTACAGCAAAGTGATTCAGTTATACATAGATATGTATTCTTTTTCATATTCTTTTCCATTATGGTTTATCACAGGATATTGAATATAGTTCCCTGTGCTATACAGTAGGACCTTGTTCTTGGGATTCCTTGGGATTCCTTGACTTTCCAACACCCACAGCTCCTTAATGCTGTTTCCCATGGATTCTTGCTACTCAAAGTACAGCCCATGTACCAGCAGCGCCGGCATCACCTAGGAGCTTGTTAAAAATGCAGAATCTTAGGTTCCACCAAGTCCCACTGAATTAGAATCTGCATTTTAAAGAGATCCTCCGGTGACTCCTATGCACATTAGAGTTTGAGAAGCACTGCTACAGAGGATTTGTTTCAAGTCTTAAGGCAGCACAGTGTATGAGAAAGTGCCGTGGATTAGGAGTGGAGGTGGGATGACCATACACCACGTGTCAAGTTGCTTTCCCTCTCTGAGCCTCATCTGGAAAGTGAGAAGGCCACTCCAGATAAGCCCTCACATGCCTCCAGACCTGACGGCCTAATAAGTTCTGGTTGAGAACAGCCCTCGCCTCATGCCAACTGCCTCAGAGATGGAAACCCAGAGCCCAGGTGGTGTGAGCCGGTCCCCTGTGCGCGAGTAGTCCGCTGCGCCCGGGCCCAGCCCCAGGAGCAGGCCTCTCATTCTCCCATCCCTCCTCATCCTCTGGCCTATCAGTTCATCTTGCAGTAGTGACAGTAGAAGCCAGCTTTTCGCACCATCCTCAGTTCCATCCGGAAGGCTTTGGGACTTAGACATTTCCTCTCCTCCCCTCACCTGCATCAGGCAAGTCTATCTCACTAGAGCTCGTTCCCCAGTCTTCCCCCCATCTCAGTGTCCACCCCCATCCCACCCCCAAGCCAAATTGGGAACCAGCAAGATTCCATCTTCCTTGCCCATGGTTCATTAATTCAACAAATATTTATAGAGCCCCTGTGAGTACAAGGCCCCGGGCTAGGATGAGTTCCGGGGAGCCAGCAGGGAAGAAGACAGCCAGGGTTCCTGGCCACAGGGAGCTGACACTCTGAAGGGGAAGACAGATATTAAACACATAGTGACACCCTTGATAAATCCATCACCATTCATTGATTCTACCAACAATCATTTCTTTTTTTTTTTTTCTTCTCATTAATTTATTTTGTTTTGGTAAGTATAGTTATTTTTATGACAATGCTATTTATGCTTATACATAATGTGTTTATTGTTGTTTTCAAACCAGTTAATAAGTACTTAAAATATTTATTTTAAACTTCTAATATGATCAATGTGATAAACATAACCCATAGAAATAGAAGTAGTTTGGGGATGTCAGTTGTTGCTAAGAGTGTAAAATGGTACTGGGACTAAGGGGAACCTCTGGATTACCCCAGCATCACTGTTTGCCCAGGTGCCATTGGTTGGTGGTGAGGGGAGGCGGGGGAAGGGCATAAACACCTTTCCTGGATGCATGGAGCGGGGGGTCGGGGTGACATTGAGCAGTACTATAAAGGGGGTGACAGAGCTCTGAAGACCAACCTCAACTAAGTTTTCAGGAATGAGAGACTGCGTTCTAGGGAAGCTAAGGGACTTTTCCAGAGATGCCTAATACCTTGTCCAGAGGAGGGTAACCTAGGAGTTCCCACATTCGGCACTCACTGTGGTGACTCTGTTCTCTCAGGACACACTGTCAGGTGCTTGGCAGGTGACTTTTGGGCGTGCTACTGGCGGTGATTCTGGGGGAACAATCATTTCTTGAACATCCACGACATGCCAGGCACTCTGCTAGGCACTCGAGACTCCTCAGTGAATAAAACGCACAAAAATCCCTCCTCTTCTCAAATGTAAAATTGTTCTAAGTACTATAAAGGTGTGGGTTTGTGTATCTGCCAACTCCTCTCACTCAAGGTTTAGAAAGAGCCAACGATTAATTACATTTTCACTTGTCTCCTCCTGGGAAAAACCCCAATCCTGTTAAGCCCTGAGAAAAGATCTCATTCTCTAAATCCCCCAGTGGCGGCAGGACCTAGGACCCTCTGCATTCCTCCCCATCTATAAAGCGGCTCAGCCTCAAGCCCCGAGCCCTGGGTCAGCCCCTGGCCAGTGAGGAGGTCCCCAGGCGAGGCTGGGCCCAGCCTGGCTAGGGGGGAGCTTCCTGCCTCAGACCGTGCTCCCCTGCCTCAGTCTCCCTTTCCTCCCCTAGTCTCATCCCTCTTCTCTCTTTCCTTCCTCTTTCACCTCCTTCTCCCCTGCCTTCTTTCTCTTCCTCCTAAGAGGGGACCATTTCCCCCCAAGACCCAGACACAGCTCTTGCTCCCCCGGAGCGGACAATGCACTGCAGCTGCCTGGCTGAGGGCATCCCCGCCATCGCCTCCCGTAACCTCTGGATCTCAGGTGAGCCTCCGCCAGGTGCCCCAGCTGTGCTCCGGCAGTGCCCCAGAGGCCTCGGGAGCAGTGGGACGGCGCTCACTCCCCTCTCCACCCCAGGCCTGGCCTTCCCCGACTGGGCCTACAAGGCCGAGTCGTCCCCGGGCTCCCGGCAGATCCAGCTGTGGCACTTCATCCTGGAGCTGCTGCAGAAGGAGGAGTTCCGCCATGTCATCGCCTGGCAGCAGGGAGAGTACGGGGAGTTTGTCATCAAGGATCCAGACGAGGTGGCCCGCCTCTGGGGCCGCAGGAAGTGCAAACCACAGATGAATTATGACAAGCTGAGCCGGGCCCTCAGGTGAGAGGAGGCAGACAACGTGGCCAGACAGGGCAGAGTTCAAAGAAAAGAGCTGTGGTTTCTGGCACCCCTGTCAGATTCCTGCCCCTCCGAGGCCTGGGAAATGCTCTGGAGTATGGTAAGATGTCCAGTGGTTATCCAGGAACAGCTCGGGCTTTGCCTTGCCAGCCTGGGGACAGGGGTTGTGGCTGGGTCTCTGACTGCATCCTCCCAGCCACTGGGCCAACCCTTTATTCTCAACCTTGGAATCTCCAGGTATTACTACAATAAGAGGATCCTGCACAAGACCAAAGGCAAAAGGTTCACTTACAAGTTCAACTTCAGCAAGCTCATCGTAGTCAACTACCCTCTGTGGGAGGTGCGGGCACCGCCATCCCTCCACTTGCTGCTGGGGGCCCCTGCTCTGTTTCGACCAGCCCTGGTGCCCATGGGTGTACAGAGTGAGGTAGGCATGAAGGCTGGTCCTGTCCCCAGAGCTCCACCAGAACCTGCCTCTCTGTCCAGGAGGCCCCCAGCCCTCCTCTCTGCCTCAGGGGCCCATCAGCTTTCAATGTTCTTCTCCCCCTGCATCCTAGTCCCTGTGTGTCCCAGGGGTGGGAGTGATACTCTGAATCACCCCTACATATTTAACAATCCCTGTAGTAGAGCACCTGCCTATGAGAGAGGGCGACTCCTTCTGTGCCAGGATCACAGGGAAGGGGGTGGGGGGGGTCTCAGGGGAGGGTCCAGGACATGTGGGCAGTGCTGACTTAACAACCATTATGAGAGTATTTCATTATTTTAATGACTGGTCATTAAAACAAACAATGTATACTGGGGAATACATGCCAGGCAGGGCCCATTCAACCCCTGAGCCTGCTTCTCCTCACTCCCCAGCTCCTGCATAGCATGCTGTTCAGCCATAGGGCCATGGCAGAGCAGCTGGCTGGACAGCGGACCCCTCAAGGACCACCAGAGGCCTCCGGGGACAAGAAGGGAAGCGGCAGCATTGTCCACCGTGAGTGCTCAGGACTGGGGAGGGCCCAGGGAATCTTAAGCAGAAGAGGGGAGGACTCTTTTGATTGAGCACATGGGTGAGGGGGCATGAGTCAAAGGATAAGTCGTGTATTCATTCAACAAACATTTATGGCTCACCAGCTATTTACTAAGTGTGGGGACCCAGAGATGAAAGATGGCTCTCAAGATGCTCGGAGATCAGTAGGGAGCAGAGATGGGAGGATGCTGAGATTCAGGGAAGCATGAGGTGCTATGGGAATGCAGATGAGTTGGGGCTTCCTGGAGGAGGCTACACCTGAGCAGGTGAAGAAGATGGAGAAAGATGCCCAGGCAGAGGGAACAGCATTTGTGAAGTAAAAAGCTGCAAGTGAGTGTAGTAAATCTGAAGATCTGCTGGTAGCTTACCGGGTGAGAGTAAGGTGCGTGATGGGAGGGGGGACAAGGAGGCGGGTGAGAGACGAGGGGGGCGAGGCGGACAGGCGTCTGGTCACGGAGGGCCTCAGGAGCCATGCTGAGGGGGCTTGGACTTGATCCTGTGGACAGGAGGGACCCAGAGGGAGAGGCACATCCAAATGTTCATTTTACAAAGACGACTTGGGTTGATGTAGAGTTTGGGGTGGAAGAGGCATACAACTGATGTTGGAGGCTTTGAAGATCATCTAGGCAGAGGATGATGGGGACAGAACCAAGGCAGGGGCCATGGGTGGAGAAGGAGGCCCAACTGAAGAGAGATTGGGAAGATAAAGTTCACCCATTCATTCCCTTATTCACTCATTTCTTCTTTCAACAAATAGCTCATGGGCTCCTGTTGAATGTGCCAGGCCCTGTCCTAGGGCCAGGGGTGCCAATGTGAGCAAGATTGCCTTTATAGAGCTTGTAGACAAGAGGGGGTTTGTGGACATTCAGTTAATAATCCAACAAGTAGATACGTAATGATAATTGTGCTAACTGCTACAGGGAAGTTCAGGGTGCAGCCAGGAAGACTTCCTTGACAAAGTGACATTTGAGCTGAGACCCAGAATGTAAATCGGTGCCAGCTTAGTTCAGAGGGAGAGAGGAGAACATGGCAAGCAGAGAGAATAAGGTGTGCAAAGGTCCTGGGGCAGGAAAGAGGAACCGGGAGGAAGCCAGTGTGACAGCACATGGTGAGGGAGGGGGACACGGCAAAAATGCAGGCAGAGGCCAGTTCTTCCAGGGCTGTAAGCTGGGAAGAGGCAAAGTCAGATTTTCTGTGAAAAAGATCACAGAGACACTTGACCAACACAAGGCTCTTCTGCAGAGGCCCAAGACCTATCCCTCCACTTCTGGCAATTTCATGGAACAAAGACCCATGGCCCTCACCCCACCCAAGTGCAGCTGAGAGCCCAGAGGTCCCACCTCCCAGAGAATGCAGGGCGCCTGGCTCTGGGTCCTCATGAGCGCAGCCAAGGCTGTGGGCGTAGGGCGGCCCAAGACCTGCTAGGACTCGTAGGGCCACAAGTCTGGCAGCCTGGAGCAAGACAGCACCTGAACACCTCTCTGTTCTTCCACCCACACCCACCCCTTCCCAGTGCTGGGAATGCCTTGGGCACAGAGCTGCTCTCTTTGGGAAACTATGAGGGGGAAACCAAAAAATATTCCCTGGCGAGCCCCCGCTTGACGTGAGGTATTTTGCACCTGCCTGCCCTCTGCGGGTACACAGGCCCCGCCTGTGCTTGGGTCCTGGGGCACACTGAGCAGCTTTAGGTCCCTGGGAGCCTAGTAGCAGCCACATGCCCACTTCCGGATCGGGACTCCAGAAGGGTGTGCCAGCCCTTCACTCCACCTTCGCTCACAGCATTTGGTGTCAAGAGAAGAAGCTGCTGGGCTTCCCTGGTGGCGCAGTGGTTGGGAGTCCGCCTGCCAATGCAGGGGACGCGGGTTCGAGCCCTGGCCTGGGAAGATCCCACATGCCGCGGAGCGGCTGGGCCCGTGAGCCACAACTGCTGAGCCTGCGTGTCTGGAGCCTGTGCTCCGCAACGGGAGAGGCCACGATAGTGAGAGGCCCGCGCATCGCGATGAAGAGTGGCCCCCGCTTGCCGCAACTGGAGAAAGCCCTCGCACAGAAACGAAGACGCAACACAGCCAAAATCAATCAATCAATCAATCAATCAATCAAAAACATACGCATCTGATTCAAGATCCTCATTAAAAAAAAAAAAAAAAAAAAAAAAGAAATTGCTGAAAATCTTTAAAAAAAAAAAAAAGAGAAGAAGCTGCTTCTGGGCAGAAGAGAGGCCAGGACTACTGAGCCAGGGGCAGAAGCTGCAGGACCAGAGCTGGGAAGGGGCGGGGCGGGGTAGGAGGACTCTTAGACCCATCTCCTCCACATGTCTACTCAGCTGTGGGGCCCTGAGCGGGGACTCTGCCCCCAGGAGCCCCAGGGGACACAACCTTCCTGGGGGAAAACAGCAGTCTCCACGTCATCTAAGGACCCAAGAAAAAGACGGTGACCTAGGAGAAGGTACACTGTGGCAGGGGTCTCCACGCTTTTCCTCATGAAGGATCATTTTTACTATTTTCCCCTTTCACAGATCCAACATCAGAAATATTGTTCCTACCAAATAAATCGGATGAATTAAGTAATAACTAAATTGTTTTTCCACTTTTTACTAACTATAGCCCTGCTGATGTCATCCCCTTGGGTTGATACTTGCTAAGAAAAAATGTGGAACTGTAGTTAGGTTTTTTGAACTATAGAAAGTGGTGTGAAGTTCTATATAATCATCTCCAGAGATCCCAGGCTAGGAGCCCCTATTGCAGGATCCTGGGGAAACAGGGAAGATTTGGAAGGAATGGAAGGAGGGAGGGCTTCTTGGAGGAGGAGAGCTATAGGCCAGAGCCAGCCAGAGAAGGGGAAGGCTGGGGCTCACCCCACATGCTTGGCCTCACAGCTCAGCAAGCCCCATGATGCTGCTTGATCTTAGCTGGGAGCAGGGGTTTTATGGATGAAGGAACTGAGGACTGAGAATTTAAATGACAAACCCAGGGTCACACAACTAGATCTTTGCCCAGCTAGAATAGAACTAGAGTCCTTTGCTACAGGGACGAGGAGAGTGAAGAATGGATCCATTGAGTTATGGCAAAGAATACCCTCATTCATTCATCCAACACATTTTTATCGAGCACTTAATACGTGCCAGGCTGGGTTGGATCCCAGGATCCAGAATAAAACAGATACAGTTCCTGCCACCACAGTGCTGGGAACACAGATATTAAATAATCACACAAATGACTCCTGATTCTGAGCGACGGGGCCCTGGAGGAGAGTACCAGGAAGGATGAGGGGGTTGTCCAGGGGCTCTCACCTAGGCTGGGAAGGCTCAGAGGCTTCCCCAAGGAGATGACATTTACCATAAGATGTGAAGCAAAGAAAAAAGGAAGGTGCACAGGTGGGGAGAGAAGGTTTCAAGCAGGAGCAAAAAGAAATGGGAAGTGGGCAGAGAAAGGAGACATCTCCAGTGGCGGGGACTCACTGACTCTTTCTCTCTCTCTCTCTCTCTCTCTCTCTCTCTCTCTCTAGGACTTGGCTCTGCCCCAGCCCCCTGCCGGCTCAGCCCTTGCTGCCATTTGGGGAGCCCCCACGATGAGCCTCCCAGTTTTGCCTCCTTCACCCCTCCCCTGCCACCCCCTGTCCCCTCTGACTGGCCCCACCTCTCAGGGCCTTTTTTGCCCCCTGTCCCTGCAGGGCAGCACTTCCCAGGGTCCTCCATGCCGGACACCCTGCTCCCAGGACCCGCAGGGGCCCCAGGGGCCCGGCATTTTCCCGGCCTTCCTCTGTTGGCCGGGCTGGCGCAGGGGGCTGGGGAGAGGCTCTGGCTCTCACGCCTGAGGCCCGAGGGGCTGGAGGTAAAGCCTGATCCCACGATGGATCCCAGGGAGGGCTTCTCCTCAGAGAGGCAGGAACCCTACATTGTAGAGGAAAGTCCTGTGTCCCCCAATCTGGAGAACTTCAAAGCAGTGTGGCCCTTGGATCCTCCTTAATGGGGGAGGAAGCTGTGAAGTGGGGGTGTGTCCCCCAAACTCCATCTCACCTCTTACCTACCTCCCTTCTGGCTTTGCTCCTTCCCCTGGCTGGAAACAGCTTTAAATTGTAGAATGATCTGAAGGAACGGAGTTGCACCCAAGGAGATGGGGGGCATCACAGGGAAAAAGCGAATGTGGGGATGGGGAAAACTGAGGCAGAGTGCCCCCTCCCACCAAATTGCTAATCAGATTAAGGAGACCTTCTTAATCTCAACTTTTTTTGAGGGAGAATGAGAATAAGGTTTCCACAGGTTTCCATCATTTGAAAGACCCCATACCTGCCCACGTGAGACGGGAAATTAAGAGTTTAAGTTGGGGAAGGGTCAGGAGTTGTTTTGTTCCCCGAGTCTCAGGGCAACTCCTTTCTTCACTGGGGCCCTTGTCCCTCATCAGGCTAAGGTCTCCCCTCTCTCTCCTGCCCCTCCGTGCAGCTCTCTCCGATCCCTCTGATTTCTGTGACCCTGGGAGCTCCTGTCCCCTCCTTTCCCCAAGACCCAAGCAAGAGGGGTCAGGAGGGATGGGCCTCCTCAGCTCTGTAATACTCCACGGCAGACCATGAATAAAATGCCCTTGGCAAACCTCCCTCTTGGCTGACCACCCCCTGCTGCGTTCCTGCTGCCCTCTGATCTGGTTTGGAGCTAAACACCACCCAGGGTTCCTGATGGGAAGGGGGGAGGGGGGTTTGGGAGGAGGAGTAGGAACCAAGCAGCAGTAGGAATCAAGCCAGCCACTCTCCTCCCTTCTGCTGCCATCATGTCCCAGAGAGAAAGGCTGAAACTGTAGCCCGAGGAGCTGCCCTGGCCAGTGAGAAACCAGCCTCAAGGAAGGAACCTAACAGCAGAGCAGGGGTCTTCACAGAATGACCCCCAGATCCCTGCCATGGACCTCTGAGGAGAGTTTTAAGGGTTGGGGATGAAGGAGGGAGTTGGAAGGGGTCCCTCTCCCTCTGCACCCCAGGTCCTGAGAATGACAAGGGGAGCCCACTGAAGCATCAGGTGGCTGGGGGAGGAGGGGACACATAGAGAGGGGTCTTTTGCTCAACCAAGGGAAGGCCACAAGAGAAGAATGTCCCAGGAGCCAAGGCAATGGAACCATATTACTCTCCTATCTCTAGGCTGCCAATTACACGTTTAGGATTTGTCTCCACTTTCTTCCCATGATGGAGAGCAGAAACTAAGGAGGCACAGAGGGTCCCTTTGTCCATCATTTGTCCCCGGCCCTCATCCAAAGAGTAGGGGTGCATCCCTCTCTCAGAGCTCCCTATTCATTCTACTACCCACTGCCTCTCAGTCCTTTGTGGCAGGCGCATGTTCTCATGGATGGACTGGGGAAGGAGAGACCCAGAGTAAGGCAGGGCTAAGCCCTCACCGCACAGAAAGGTTAAGACGAGCAAGGAACCCAGCTCCCAGGCTTCCAAGCGGGGTAGAGGCCAGGAGAAAGGATCTGTGAGTGGGCTTCTTCACAGTCTCCCTCCCTTACCCCAGACGCCAAAAAAGGGGACCTCAGAGTGTCGCTCCCAGGAGATCCTAGGAGCTACAGTGAAAACTGCTTCTCACTTGCTCCCAAAGTCACAGGCCCATCCCCAGCCCTACAAGAAGGACAAACACCCAGCCTGGGGCTTTCCCATCATCCTGTCCAGTTTGGAGAGACAAAGAGCTAGTGTTGTCTGCTGTGGCGCAAAGAACTGGATCACACTGTCATAGGGTTTGGGTCCTGTTCAGAGAGGCCAGCCTCGGGAACAGGGTCCCATAACAGGAACCCCCATGTGCCCTCTGCCTGACCCCTCCTCCTCTTCAGAAGTTTGTGGTTGCTATGACCCCCATGTTTCAGACAATGAAAAATGCTTTGTGGTCACTTTTCTAAAATTTCTTTTTGGAGTAGGTGAACCCAGGAGACTGAAAGCTCAGCTTCAGCGGACATAAATTTCCAGGTGGTGCACTCTGCGTTTTAGACAACAGATTCAAGGAGAGCAGAGTTTCTCAACCTCGGCACTATTGCCATTTGGGGCTGCAAAATTCTTAGCTGTGAGGAGCTATCCTATGCATTCCAGGATGTTTAGTATATCCCTGGCCTCTAGATACGAGTGGCACCCTCCCCCAGCCTCCTCTTCTAGACCTGGTGAAATGTTCTCCCCAGGGGAAGAAACAGTGCCTGGTTGAGAATCACTTAAGAAAGGCTTCAGCAAGTCCAGATGTTCTGGCAAAGATGGGACCCAGGCTCGAGCAACGCGAAGAGAACTGTTGGTTTCCACGTTACAAGAGTGCCCTCTGGTGGCCAGAGTCAACACCAGCGATCCGAAGAGCTCAGAGCTCGGGACCAGGCTGGGTGGGTAGAACCCATGCGGGGCGCTGTTTGAGGTGAAGGGGTGATGGGCACCTTGGAGTCTTCCGAGGGGAGGAAGGGAGTTGCAGGATAAAAATATTTTATAAGAACCCTCCTATTTCAAACCCCATTTGCAAATCATGGACTATTCACCAAAGGATCCACAGGTCTAATGGGAAAACAGAGGGCAGATTGTCAGTTCCTCTGGTACAATCGGGTGCAGCCTCAACCCTGGACATCACACCCTCTGGCCCTCTGGGGCCATCAGCCTCCTCTGAGAAGAGCACAGAGCAGATACTCAGCCTTCTTCTAGGAGGGGTGGGAACCAGGACAAGACACAGCAAATTCAGTTCCCCCACCACCCGTGCTCCCAGGCCCTGGACTCTGCTGCACCAAAGGCAGGGACAGAAGCACACCTGGGTTCCAGCAGAGTTTTAGGGCGTCAGAACTCCCAGGCTTCATGAACCAGACATTAGTAGCCATAAGGGACCTTTGAGATCATCAAGTTCAACCCCCTAATTTTACAGGCCCAGAGACAAGAAGGGACTTGTTCAAAATCATACATGTAGAAGAGCCAAATTTAGAACATAAATTTCCTAATTATCAGTTAATGTTCTTTCCATCTCACCATAATCACACGGATTGAGACTTTAAGAGACCCTTAAAATTCCTTAGAAATAAGAGCAGATTATATACTGAGAGGGAAATTTTAAAAGTTATTCCTGTGTGATTTTTTTCTTTTTTTAAAATAAATTTGTTTATTTTATTTATTTACGTTTGGCTGCGTTGGGTCTTCGTTGCTGCACGCGGGCTTCCTCTAGTTGCTGTGAGCGGGGGCTACTCTTCGTTGTGGTGCGCGGGCTTCTCATTGCGGTGGCTTCTCTTGTTGCGGAGCACGGGCTCTAGGCGCGTGGGCTTCAGTAGTTGCGGCTCGCGGGCTTAGCTGCTCTGCGTCATGTGGGATCTTCCCGGACCAGGGCTCGAACCCGTGTTCCCTTGATTGGCAGGCGGATTCTGAACCACTGCACTACCAAGGAAGCCCCTTTTTTTATTTTTTATTTTTTTTAATTAATTTATTTATTTATAGCTGTGTTGGGTCTTCATTTCTGTGCGAGGGCTTTCTCTAGTTGTGGCAAGTGGGGACCACTCCTCATCGCGGTGCGCGGGCCTCTCACTATCGTGGCCTCTCTTGTTGTGGAGCACAGGCTCCAGACGCGCAGGCTCAGTAGCTGTGGCTCACGGGCCTAGGTGCTCCGCGGCATATGGGATCTTCCCAGACCAGGGCTCAAACCCGTGTCCCCTGCATTGGCAGGCAGATTCTCAACCACTGCGCCACCAGGGAAGCCCCCTCTTTTTATTTTTAATTGAAGTATAGTTGATTTACAATGTTGTGTCACTTTCAGGTGATTCAGTTCTTTATATATATATGTTATTTATATATATTATTTTTTATATTCTTTATTTATTTATATATATTATTATTATATATTACTTATATATATATATAATTTTTTATATTCTTTTCCATTACGGTTTATCACAGGATATTGAATGTAGTTCCCTGTGCTATACAGTAGGACCTTATTGTTTATCTATTTTATATATAGTAGTATATATCTGTTAATCCCAAACTCCTAATTTATCCCTCCCTGCCCCCTTTCCCCTTTGGTAACCATAAGTTTATTTTCTATGTCTGTGAGTCTATTTCTGTTTTATAAATTAGTCTTGTGTAATTTTTTTTTTTTTTTTTTTTTTTTTTTTTTTTTTTTTTGGCTGTGTTGGGTCTTCGTTTCTGTGCGAGGGCTTTCTCTAGTTGTGGCAAGCGGGGGCCACCCCTCATCGCGGTGCGCGGGCCTCTCACCGCCGCGGTCTCTCTTGTTGCGGAGCACAGGCTCCAGACGCGCAGGCTCAGCAGTTGTGGCTCACGGGCCCAGTTGCTCCGCGGCACGTGGGATCCTCCCAGACCAGGGCTCGAACCCGTGTCCCCTGCATTGGCAGGCAGATTCTCAACCACTGCGCCACCAGGGAAGCCCCAGTCTTGTGTAATTTTTAATATGACCATAGTAGCAAACATTTTCCTTTTTGTGTGCATTTTGGCGCTTGATTACATATTGTCTAGTGCTGTCCTCTAATTGTCTGATTTGCATTAATATGGTGTCCCCATAAGGCTGGTCTTCTCAGGGTGGTGCAACACACACTAGTTAAATGGAAGGTGCTTTGTCACTGGAACACTTGATTAGCATACGGAAGAGGCCTCGGAAATTTCAAAACAAAAACAGAAGCAAAGTATTTGCTGCCCTGAATCATTGCTGGCAATGAGGAGAATCCCTATCCTCTCCCTTTTTCCCCCTAATGAAGACTCTGACCAAGAGGGGAGAAAAAATTCAAGCACCGTAGATGCTTTATACACACACGTATGAACACACACACATACGTATATATAATTCAACAAGCATTTCTTAAGTGAGAACTACGTGCCAAACACCGTGCTGCCAGGTTCTGAGGTGCCCTTGAGACACTTTCATCTGTGAAGTGTCACAGACAGCGTGGCTGGAGTCAGTGCCTTGCGTGGAACGTACGTGACTTGTCCGGGGAGAGGAGGGTGGGGTAGCCGGGTCAGGGTTCGGCAGTCACAGCAGATGACTGAGCACTTGAGAGGCAAGGTTTCTGCATACATGCGCAACACCTAATTTAAACGTGAATTTTGTTTAATAATCAACCTACTTTTAAAATACCTAAAAGTAGCCTGCTCTTACCTTCTGAGATGAACTGCGTTATCCATATGGAATGTGTCTCTTTAAATAAACTTGCTTCCAATAAAATAAGATAAATAAAATAAAATACCTAAAAGTAAATCTCAAGAAGTCCTTTCTAATTACCAAACACAGAAAGCCAGACAACATGTGCCAATTGTTTATAAAGTTATCAAAACAGATATACAATTCTGTGATCGCTTGTTTCATCAAACATTACTTCATAAACACTTCATTATGTATTTGTAATTAATGTTTTTTTGTTTGTTTGGTTTTGGTTTTTTTAGCTGCATCGGGTCTTAGTTGCAGTACTCAGGCTCTTTGTTGCCTCACGAAGGCTTCTCTCTAGCTAAGGCATGCCAGCTTAGTTGCCCCAGGGCATGTGGGATCTTAGTTCCCGACCAGGGATCGAACCTCCAACCCCTGCATTGGAAGGAGGATTCTTAACCACTGGACCATCAGGGAAGTCCCTGTAATTAATGTTGATAATCTTAACCAGGGCAGACTATTCCATCATGTTTAGACAACATATATTTTACCATTACCCTTTCGGTGGGTTTTTTTAGGTTTTTTCTTGTTATTTGTTTTGTAAATAAAATGGTTTCAAAACTTTTGTCCATAGTTACAATCTTTTTCTTTCCTTAAATTAATTCTTTGAGGTTCATTCCCAGGAGTGAGATAACTGGGTCAAAAATTATGACATTTCAATGGCTTTAGATACATATTGCTCAACTGTCCTCCAAAAAGATTATAATATTTCAAGCAGCCACATTTACACACCGCTTACTACGAGCCAGCTGTGTCATAAGTGCTTCAGATACGTCAGCTCATCCAAAACCCACAGCAGCTTTAGGAGGTAGACTCTATTATCATCCCATTGTACAGATGAGGACACCGAGTAGAGAGGTAAAACAACCTGTTCAAGGTCACTTTCCTGGCAAGTGGCAGAGCCAGATTCAAATCCAAGACACCTGGTTCCATAGTCCTGCTTCAAGTGCTGGCCTATGATGCCAACTGAAAAGGATGAGTTCCCCTGGACCCTCAGCAGCTATGACCTCTCCCCACCTTCCCCCACTTTTATTAATGAGTAAACTGTTACGTCATTACTGTCTTCTTCGGTTTGTCTTAAATAAATGGTGAGGGCAACTGAACATTTTTATGCTCGTATGCCATTTGTAGCTTGGACTCTCCTGCTTTAAACTTGGGAACAAAGCCTACCTCACTAATACAATTTTTTTTTTTTTAATTTATTTATTTAATTATTTTTGGCTGTGTTGGGTCTTTGTTTCTGTGCGAGGGCTTTCTCTAGTTGCGGCGAGCGGGGGCCACTCTTCATCGCGGTGCGCGGGCCTCTCACCATCGCGGCCTCTCCCGTTGCGGAGCACAAGCTCCAGACGCGCAGGCTCAGTAGTTGTGGCTCACGGGCCCAGTCGCTCCGCGGCATGCGGGATCTTCCCAGACCAGGGCTCGAACCCGTGTCCCCTGCATTGGCAGGCAGACTCTCAACCACTGCGCCACCAGGGAAGCCCCACTAATACAATATTTGAACGATAGTTTAAATTCATATTATGGCCTGTTAAGGATAAAGGTAGGAAATAGGGTTAGCCAAAAAGAGTGCTTTTCAGAAGGTTCTGAGGAAAGGGAAGAAGAAAATGTTCCAGGCACCAGGCTAGGAATCACTTACTTAGTGTTAATTACTTATCATAATTACCTATAAAAGTAATGTATCTGGTCACGTGACTGGGAGCTATTAATTCCATTGGAAGTGTTAATACTATCACTAATTAATACTGTTTATAATTCTTTCATTGCTTTGTCCTTAACCTTTCAGAGACTCAGACCAGTCAGAGCAACCCACCAGGGGAAAATTGAGTGAACACAGCAGTAATTACCTGGAAGGTTCAGCCTGAGGAAAGCAAGCAATGGGTAAGATTTGGTCTCTGGGCCAGAGGTTTTGCATCCAAATGGAATGAGACCCAAACGGCACAATTACCGTGGACCATTGCCAGGAATTTAGAAATGAAGCCAGAGAGATCATGCGTCCAACCCATCTGTTTTTCAGTTGAAGGTTCAAAGGTCCCCAAGAATAAGTTGTCCTGGGTCACTTGGAACAGCAAACCCTGGGTATCAATCCCTATGTAATCAAACCCATTCACTTTTCCTACCCCAGCTTGCCATGGATTGATGGAGAAAATCCCACAACTGCAGGACAAGGTGCTACCATGAAACTGCCCTCATCTGGGTCCTCACAAGTCTTTTGCTGATCCCAGGTCAGCTCTTAGCATCTGTTCTAAATCTTCTCTTACCTATATCCCGCTCCCTTCCTCTCGGTCTACTCCACTTCCCGCTCGAGGCTTCCCTCCCCTGCCCCGGTCCTTTTTTCCAGTCCTAGGAATGGATTGTCTCCCCAGTGATGTAACCCCTCCCACCCGTACCAAACAAGGAAGGTCAGGCAGGTGTCAACTCTTGTGCCAACTCCAATTAATTGTCTGGGGCCACAATTAGGAAGCCCATAGTTGAGGATTCCAAGGTTGTGTGTTGGGGCTTAGGAAGGGAACTGGTGTCATGTTTTTCTGTGACTTCCATATTACTAAATCCAGTGACTGCATTGTGTTCCTTATCTTATTCAACCTCTCCTCTGCATGCAACACTGTTGAAAACCCTTTGTCCCATTAGCTGCTAAGATCCATCCCCTCTCAACTCTCCCATTCCTAAGACTGTTCCTTTTCAAACTCCTTTCTGGGCTCCCCTTTGCTCCCCCACCTCCAGTGTTCTCCAAAACACTGGCCACAGCTCTGCTTATCCTACACATGCTTCCTAGATGGTTTTAGTTTTGTCTTGTCTCCTTGTCTTAGCTACCACAACATCTGCACAGCCGGCACTGACCTCTCACTCAAGCTTCAGACTTATTGGTCCAGCTGCCCACCGAGCATCTCTGCCTCATTGTCCCATAGGCAGCTCAGCCGTATCATGTCCCAAATGGAATTCTTTGTCTTATCATCCAGTGCTGTTCCTCACTCCCCTTTTCTCTCAGTTTCTAACTTTAGTTAATGACACCACAATTTAGCCGACTACAACCAAGTAGAAACTAGAGTGTCAGGCCAAGCTTTTTTCTCCCTCACTTCCTACACCCGGTCAGTCACCAAATCCTACCAGTTTCACCTCCTAAACATTTCTCGAATCTATTCTCTTCTGGACAATGCTACACTGACCTAGTTTAGGCCCCCACCAGCCTCTTAGAGAGTCTAAGCTTGTCCCTTTCCAATCCATAATCCATACTGCCAGGACGTTCTGTTTAAAAAGTCACTCTGATCATGAGACTCAAAACCCTTCGGTGGCTCCCCTAAAAGGAAAAAAAGGTCTTTGTGCCCCCAGCATTGGTAATTTATCTGTATTATAATGCCATTTAAATAGATATAGGCATAAAACTAGATATAAATATATACTTACAGTACATAAAACTATAAAAGCAATGGCAATTTACCAATTAAATACAAACAAAACTATAAAACCAATACATTTAAAAATAATAACATTAATGTATTGTGACAGATGATGTTTGCTGAAACTAATTGCTGCACAAAATGTGATTGTGGAACTGATCCCTCCAGCGCAGGGTCTCTGGAGTTTGGCAGGCGTGCAATGACTCACTTCTCCCACCACTTTTCTCTGCTGGAGCTTCTGCTAACCCTTTGTTCACTCAGCCTGCTGGGAGACATTTGGCCTCCTGGAGGCACAAATGCTTCATTTACATACTGAGTCCTTCTCTGTTCTCTTCCCATTAGCTGAGACAATTAAAGCAGCGCTACCTGGTGCCAACTCATCACAAAGACAAAGGCAAATGCAGACACTGAAGTCATTTGGCAATTTAGGTTATAAAACACCACCCAGTTGATCCAAAACACGATGGTCTCATTTGTTTTTCATATTATTATAAGTAAAACACGGGGCTTCCCTGGTGGCGCAGTGGTTGAGAATCTGCCTGCCAATGCAGGGGACACGGGTTCGAGCCCTGGTCTGGGAAGATCCCACATGCAGCAGAGCAACTAGGCCCGTGAGCCACAACTACTGAGCCTGCGCGTCTGGAGCCTGTGCTCTGCAACAAGAGAGGCCGCGACAGTGAGAGGCCCACACACCGCGATGAAGAGTGGCCCCCGCTTGCCACAACTAGAGAAAGCCCTAACACAGAAACGAAGACCTAACACAGCCAAGAATAAATTAAAAAAATAAAAAAGTAACAAATGTTCAAGTACAATTGGTGTCTTAAAGAAAAAAAAAAGTAAAACACAAAAGTTAACCGTTCTGCAGAAATTCCATTGACTTCGAGTTGAGACCTAAAGAACCAAGTCCAAGTTCAATATAGCATGGGATCCAGGAGCTCACTGCTGCACCTGCACAAACACTCAAGAAATACTTCTGCAGCCACTTCCCACCACCCACTTGACATCCTGCTGGTACTGAATTGCTTGTACCTCTGGGCTTTGGGTGCCTGCTTGTCCCGTGGACCGAAAGGCCCTGTCTTGTCCTCTGCTTAAGCTAACTCCTGCTCATCCTTTAGGATTTCGCTCAGAAGCTCTTTTTTATCCTGTGGGCAGGGTCAAATAGGTCCCTCCCCATCTCTACAGGGCTAGCACCTAGGCAGGACCTGGCCATGGCAGCATGAAACAACGGCTGCTGAACTAAAACCCAGGTTCCATGTTGTAGTAGTGGGAAACTCTCACAGTGGCTGGGTCGTAGAACTTGCTTCAGTGATCATTTGTGACCTTGGACTTGCCACTGCATCACCTTGAGTCTCAGCTGTCCCATCTATGAAACAGGGACCATACAGATAAACTCGCACAGGTGCAAAATTACAAGGGAATTCGATGCAGCATGGTTTCAAAAGCAAAATAATGGAAGCAACCAAAATGTCCACCCACAGTGTTAAACAAATTATAGTACATCCCTAAAATGGAACACTGTGCACAGACAAAAAGAAAAGAGAAGCACCTTGTGTACTGATGTCAAAATACCTCTAAGATTTGTTTTAAGAGAAAAAGTAGGTACATAGCAGTATGCATGGGATGTTATCATTTGTCTAGAAAGGGGGAAACACATATTCATGTTTACTTGATTAGGCATTTGTAAAAAAAATTGATAAACAGAAACCTCAATTAAATGGAGTGGGGAGACCAGAAGGGGGAGCTCTTACTCCCTGTGATAACAGCAGAGCCCAATAGGAAGAAGAAAGACCCCTCTTCTTTCCTGGAAATAACTTAGCCAATGAAAAGCCATGGAGTTGTTGTTTACTATAGCCCTCTCAACTTCCTTTTCCTCTCTATAAAAATTGTTCTCCTTCCCTTGCCGTTGGCGGGACTTGCAGATGGCTCGCCAAGGTTGCAATTCTCTGCTGATCCTGAATAAACCCATCTTTGCTGGCCAAATATCTAGCAGTCTATTTGTTTTAGGTCAACTCATTTAAACGTCTGGAAAAATAAACAAGAACTAATAACAAAGTTTACCTATTGGGGAGAAGGAAATGCGTGGCTGAAGGACAGATGTGAAAATAGATTTTTCACTGCAAATATTTTATACTTAAGATTTTTAAACTACAAGATTGTATTATTTATATTAAAGTTAAATAAATTTTTTAAGTAAACAATATCTGCCATAACTACATTGCAGGATCAAGTAGGAAGATCAAATAAAAATTGTAAAAGCATGTGCTATTATTGTAAGGTGTAAAGCAATAATGTCATTTTTGTGGTGAAGCTAATATCCTATAGTACTACTAATAATTATAATGGCAAATATGTCACATACCTTCCCTTCTCCAAACCCACATCCCCCCAATACATACTCACTGGGGGACGATCAAGTTTTACTATCATTTTACAGAAGAAAGGAGACTGAAAAAAGGAAAATGACAATTAGACTGAAACATGATCTTATACCTGCTTATATTATGGAGGGTCCCACATCTGAACCCTCCCCCCAAAAGCCTTCTAAAGGCATCCTCTTCAACAAGAGCCTGCCTCCTTCCTACCCTCCCTTTCCACGCCCTACCCCTACCTTCTCATGGCCCTCACGTAATCAGGGGCTCTTCGTCAGCTGGTCTCAAACATCTACCATCAATTCCACACATCATTTTCTTGTTGGCCTAGTACACACACTGAGTCTCATGACCTTCTCTCACTCACTCTGACATCCTCACAGAAATCTCAAGGCTGCAAAACCCAAATAGCAGGCTTTCAGCAGGCTCCACATGCAGATACTGGATGCTGACTGCTGAGACCCTCGACCAGCCCAGCTCATCAGGATGAGTCACTTCTGATGGTCTTCTTGCTTCTTGTTCCTCTTCCCCTTTGTCAAATGTCTCAAAGAAACCAAAACTGGAAGGAAAGAATGCCAAGGTTTGCTTTCCCCAGTAATGCACACAGCAAGGGTCTCCTATGATAAGAAGTTCCACACTGAGCCTTATTCAGTTAAAGGTATGACTGAAGAGACCCTAATGAAATAGTTAAACATATGGACTGCGGTCATATGTTTATTCATTCAACAAATATTTACTGGGTGCGTACTAAGTGCTAGGCACTGGACTAGATAATGGCATACTAGTAAACCAGCTCTCCAAAAACAAACCAAAAAAAAAATCCCTGATTTGAAGCATTAGCCAATTACCAGGGTGTAAATACTCCCACCATAGTCAATATCAAGCTCTGTGACATCTCTGAATGTGGAACTGGAAAGAAATGGACACAATTGGTACAAGCTGGCTCCAGCACACCACTGGACAATGAACAAGATACATACAGACCCTACGTTCATGAGCTTATACTAATAGTATAACAATAACTAACATTTGTTGAGTGCTTACTATATGCCAGTTAATATTCTAATAACTTTATAGTTACAAACCATTAAATTATTACCACAACCCTATAAGGTTCAATTTTTTTAAAAGATATAGGACTATTCAGATTGTGTATTTCTTCTTGTGTGAGTTTTGGCATATTGTACCTTTCAAGGAACTTGTCCATTTCATCTAGGTTATCAAATTTGTGGGCATAGAGCCATTCATAATACTCCTTTATTATCCTTTTAATGTCCATGAGTTCTGAGGTGATGTCCCCTCTTTCATTTCTGATATTAGTAATGTGTGTCGTCTCACTTTTTTCTTTGTTAGCCTTGCTAGAGGCTTGCCAATTTTATTGGTCATTTCAAAGAAACAGATTTTCATTTCATTGATTTTCTCTATTGATTTCTTGTTTTTAATTTCTTTGATTTCTGCTCTAATTTTTACTTCTTTCCTTCTTATTTTGAATTTAATTTGCTTTTCTTTTTCTAGTTTCCTAAGGTGGAAGATTAGATTATTGATTTTAGATCTTTTATCTTTTCTAATAAAGGTATTCAATGCCATAAATTTTTCTTTAAGCTCTGCTTTAACTTCAACCCACAAATTTTGATAAACTGTATTTTTATTTAGTTCAGAATATTTTTTTTTTTTTTTAATTAATTAATTTATTTATTTATTTTTGGCTGTGTTGGGTGTTCGTTTCTGTGCGAGGGCTTTTCTCTAGTTGCAGCGAGCAGGGACCACTCTTCATCGCGGTGCGCGGGCCTCTCACTATCGCGGCCTCTCGTTGCGGAGCACAGGCTCCAGACGCGCAGGCTCAGTAGTTTGTGGCTCACGGGCCTAGTTGCTCCGCGGCATGTGGGACCTTCCCAGACCAGGGCACGAACCCGTGTCCCCTGCATCGGCAGGCAGACTCTCAAGCAGTGCGCCACCAGGGAAGTCCCCAGAATATTTTTTTAATATTTTATTTATTTATTTATTTTGGCTGTACCGGGTCTTAGCTGCAGCGTGCAGGATCTTCATTTTGGCATGCGGGATCTTTTTAGTTGCAGCACTTGAACTCTTAGTTGCGGCATGCATGCAGGATCTAGTTCCCCAACCAGGGATTGAACCCAGGCCCCCTGCATTGGGAGTGCAGAGTCTTACCCACTGGAGCACCTGGGAAGTCCCCAGAATATTTTTTAATTTACCTTGAGATTTCTCCTTTGACCTATGTGTTATTTAGAAGTATGTTGTTAAATTTCCAAGTATTTTGGGATTTTCCAGCTATTTTTCTGTTATTGATTTCTAGTTTAATTCCACGGGGATATGAGAGCAGATGCTGTATGATTTCTATTCTTTTAAACTTGTTAAGGTGTGTCTTATGGCCCAGAATGTGGTCTACCTTAGTGGATGTTCCATGTGAGCTAGAGAAGAATATATAATCTGCTATTGTTGGGTGGAGTAGTCTACAGGTGTCAATTATATCCAGTTGATTGATGATGGTGTTGAGTTAAACTATGTCCTTACTGATTTTCTGCCTGCTGGATCTGGGCATTTCTGATAGAGGGGAGTTAAAAGTCTTCAGCTATAATAGTGGATTGATATATTTCTCTTTGCAGTTCTATCAGTTTTTGCCTGATGTATTTTTTGCCTTATGTTGTTAGATGCATATGTACGTATAAAGATCGTTATGGCTTTTTGGAATATTGACCCCTTTATCACTTTGTAATGCCCCTCTTTAGCCCTGACAACTTCCTTGCTCTGAAGTTGGCTTTGTCTGAAATTAATATAGCCACTTCTACTTTCTTTTGACTAGTGTTAACATGGTATATCTTTCTCCAGCCATTAATTTTTTTAATAAAAAATAATTTATTGTCAACAAAAGAGATATATACAACAGGAAAATAGGTGAATCTTTTTCATTTACTTTTAACTTATGTATGTCTTTATATTTAAAGTGGGTTTCTTGGGAGTTCCCTGGTGCTGTAGTGGTTAGGACTCAGTGCTTTCACTGCCATGGCCCAGGTTCAATCCCTGGTCAGGGAACTAAGATCCTGCAAGCTGCATGGTGCAGAAAAAAAAAAAAAAAAAAGTGGGTTTCTTTTATATAACACATAGTTGGGTCTTGTTTTTTGATCCACTCTGACAATCATTGTCTTTTAATTAGTGTATTTAGGTCGTTGACATTTAAAGTGATTATTAATATAGTTGGATTAATAGCTACCATATTTTCTATTTGTTGCCCTTGTTCTTTGTTCCCATTTTTGTCTTCCACACTTTTTCTGCCTTTTGTGGTTTTTTTTTTTTTTTAAAGAAATTCACGTTCTTTTATTTATTTATTTATTTATTTATTTATTTATGACTGTGTTGAGTCTTCGTTTCTGTGCGAGGGCTTTCTCTAGTTGCGGCAAGTGGGGACCACTCTTCATCGCGGTGCACGGGCCTCTCACCATCGCGGCCTCTCTTATTGCGGAGCACAGGCTCCAGACGCGCAGGCTCAGTAATTGTGGCTCACGGGCCCAGTTGCTCCGTGGCATGTGGGATCTTCCCAGACCAGGGCTCGAACCCGTGTCCCCTGCATTGGCAGGCAGATTCTCAACCACTGTGCCACCAGGGAAGCCCGCCTTTTGTGGTTTTAATTAAACATTTTATATCAGTCCATTTTCTCTCTTCTCTTAGCATATCAGTTGTATTTCTTTTTTTACTTTTCTTAATGGCTGCCCTAGAGTTTGCAATATAATACTTACAACTAATTCAAGTCCACTTTCTGGCGGTCCAGTGACTAAGACTCCCCGCTTCCACTGCCGGGGGGCATGAGTTTGATTGCTGGTTGTGGAACTAAGATCCCGCATGCCGCATAGTGAGGCCATAAATAAATACATAAATAAATAAACAAACAAAAAAACTGCTTCACAGGTAGTGCAATACCTCATAATCATAAGATATTCCTAATTCCTCTCTCTTGTCCCTTGTATCACTGCTGTCATTCATTTCACTTATACATAAGCACATATATACATATTTGTGTGTGTGTATATATACATGCATACATAATCAAATACATTGTTGCTATTATTATTATTTTGAACAAAATGTTACTTTTTAGATCAATTAAGAATAAGAAAAATAAAAGTTTTTATTTTACCTTTGCTTATTCATTCTCCAGTGCTCTTCTTTCTTTATGTAGATTAAGGTTTCTGACCTATATTATTTTCCTTCTCTCTGATGAACTTTTTAAAACATTTCTTCCAAGGCAGCTTTAATGAAAAAAATTTCCTCAATATTTGCTTGTCTGAAAAAGTCTTTATTTCTCCTTCATTTTTTTTTTCTCCTTCATTTTTAAAGGATATTTTGCAGCGTACAGAATTCTAGGTAGGTGGGTTTTTTCTCTTAACACTTTAAATATTTTACTCCACTCTCCTCTTGCTTGCATAGTTTCTGAGGAGAAGTTAGATGTCATCCTTATCTTTGCTCCTCTATAGGTAAGGTGTTCTCCACCACCCCCATCCCAGCTTCAGCTTCTTTCAAGATTTTTTCTTTATCTTTGATTTTATGAAGTTTAATATTATATGCCTAGGTATAGTCTTGTTTGGCATTTTTCCTGTTTGGTGTTCTCTGAGCTTCCTAGATCTGTAGTTTACTGTCTGACATAAATTTGGAGAAATTCTCAGTCATTATTACTTCAAACATTGCTTCTGTTCCTTTCTTTCTTCTCTTTCTAATACTCCCATTACATGCATGTTACGTTTTTGTATTTTTTCCCACAGCTCTTGGACATTCTGTTCCATCTTTTTCAGTCTTCTTTCTTTTTGCTTTTCTATTGTTGTATCCTCAAGCTTGGAGATTCTTTCCTCAGCTGTGTCCAATCTACTAATAAGCCCATCAAAGGCCTTCTTCATTTCTGTTAGTGTTTTTGATCTTTAGCATTTCTTTTTTGATTCTTTCTTAGAATTTCCATCTGACAGCTTACATTATCCATCTGTTCTTTCATGTTGTCTACTTTTTCCATTAAAGCCCTTAGCATATTAACCATAGTTTGTTTTTAAATTCCTGGTCTGATAATTCCAACATTCCTGCCATATCTGACTCTGGTTCTCATGCTTATTCGGTCTCTTCAGACTGTGTTTTTTGCCTTTTAGTATGCCTTGTAATTTTTTGTCGAAAGGTAGACATGATGCCCTGGGTAAAAGGAACTGAGGTAAACAGGCCTTTAGTAGCATAGTGGTAAGGTCTGGTGGGAGGGGAGTTTTTCTATAGATCTATGATTTGGTCTCCGTCTTTTAGTGAGCCTGTGCCCCTTGACTGTGAACTTCACCAGGGTTTCTCAAGTTTTCCCTCCCCTAAAGGGGGCTGGAGTTGGATATTTTCCCTTCCCCCAAATAGGTTAGGCTCTGATAAAACCCCAGCAGGTTAAGCCCCGGTAAAGTAGTTTCTCCTGAGGGCATACTTTATTAAGATGGACAGACTACTCTAATGTATTTCTCCTCCCCCCAACCCATCAACCCCCAACCCTCTGCCAGAACACAAAAGGATTTTTCTGCATTACTCACTGTGAAGTCCTGATAGGGCTCCTAGAGGCAAAACTCACAGAAATGGGTGCCTCCCACCCACCCATGACTGTGTCACCCTGCAGTTTTTAACTTTCAGACTTGTCCACACTGAGCCTCAAGCAATTTGTCAATTACAGGTCAGGTTTTCCTACCCCAGCTGTGGTTCCAATGGAAGTTTCTGCTCCTGGGTTTCTGCTCTGGTAAGATGTGAGTCTCTGTATCTGTGTATCTATTTCTCCAACTTGGGAGAGCAGCAGTTTGCCCTGTGACTTCACTTATTTGGTAAATCTAAGAATTGTTGATTTTGCATTTTGTTCAGATTTTACTTTTATAAAATTTAAGATGGAATGGTAACTCTAAGCTCCTTACGTGCCAGACTGGAAACCAGAAATCAACCATCTTTTTTTTCCCCCTCAAAAAACAAGAGTGAGAAGGGATATAGTGGGGAACACTTGAGGCAAGTGGGGAGATTTACAAGAGTTGCTATGGAGAAGAGGGGAGGAGCTGATACCGCTCAGAAATACACAGGATCACAGGAATTCATGGTAAAAGACCATGAATTTGTACTAGTGTTACATTCCATGGTTGGGTGACTCCCCAGCAGTGCTCAGCAGAACAGAGGTAGGGCCAGAAAAGAGGGACAGATGTGCTGCTCTTGGGTTAAAGTTTACAAGAGAGCAATGCATTTGAGAGCGTCAATAAGTGAATTATTGAAGTGACAGATCAGAGATCTAGGCCGATTGACTAGAGAAATTGGAGGACGGGTAGGGTAGGAAGTTGTAGCCAAGGATATTGAACTTAGTAAAGAATCAGGTGATAATAAGGCCCATGATAATGGCCATAAGAGTAAGTGGATGGTATAGAGCGAAAGTAAAAGGAGTTGAACATTAGAAGGTCAAAGCACGTAAAGAGCTTGAACATTGGACAGTCATTTATTTTGACCCTGGAACTGTGCAAGATGATGATAGCATCCACAAGTTACAGAAAGACTATGAGCAAGATTCCAGAATCTTAGATATGACCAGTTCCTTATATGTCAATTCCCTATATAACAAATAGGAGTAGATAGTCGTGTAGTTAGACAGTAAGAATCTCAAAGAGGATGGAAGACTTATGATCATCTCTTTGGGCTTCCATTTTCTCTTCTAGGAAAAAAAGGGGGAGGGATTAAATTGGGTAGTCTCCAAGAAATTTCACAGCTCTAAAAATCTGTGAACCCCTGTCTAGCAGATGACAGCCTAGAGGTTGCTCCCCACCTCCCAGTACAGTACTCCCTACCTTTGCTGCCCACACTCTACTGGGATTCCCACATATCAATGCTCAGCTTTTCTGCACTCCTCAATCATAACCATGTGCTTCCCTGGCTCATGGGCTGAGCTGTACTACCTAAACTCCATGGACTCAACCTGGGTGCTCCTTGCTGTCTGTGCTAACCTGGCTTACCTAGCTTGGTCCATCTGCTTAGCACATAAGTGGCTCTATTTATTAACAGTCCATCTTTGTACCCATAGCCTCCATATCCCTCACTCACTCACCTCTGCTCAGATAACTGGTTCTTTGCTGACTCCTTTCTATTGAGCGAGGCATGTGGGATCCTAGTTCCCTGATCAGGGATCAAGCCTGTGCCCCCTGCAGTAGAAGCGTGGAGCCCTAACCACTGGACCACCAGGGAATTCCTTTTTTATTGGAAGGGAGGGGTATTTGGTTTATTTATTTATTTATTTATTTGTTTATTCATTTATTTAGGCATCACCATCTTGAAGATTTGTAACACCATAAGGAAAATTCAACGCTTCCAAGGGCTTCTCCCAGGACTACCTCTTATTTGATTAGAGTTGCCCCCTTCATCCAATGCCCATTTTACTCCAATTAATTTCTGCTCCTCCATCTTCATTCATCTTAGAACTGAATTTTTGCCTGCCCCACACATTCATTCTGGGACTCCCATTTCCAGCTTCAGCCTTCAGCCTATCTCACAACACACCCCTCCAGCCTTTCACTTCTATCCTTCATGTTAACCCACTTTTCAGAAAAGGCCAGGTCTTTCCCCCTCTGGGAGCCTTTACAATCTTGGTGGAGAATCTCTCCAGTTTGACTGCTATGTGCTTACCAGCTGTGAGGATTAGTGAGGCATCAGAATAGTTTGGCAGCCATGCTGGGCTCTCCCTGAAGCTGCCATGCGCGCTTCTCAGAAACCACAGAGCAGGGAGCCCATCCTGCCAGCAGAGAGCTGCAGGCATCATTAGCTCCTTGTGACGTCCCTCTCAAAATGCAGGCGGGAAGGGTCATTATGTGTGCAAGTCCTTGTGCGGGACTCCCCAAAAGCTTCCAGTGAAACTCACTCAAGTATATAAAGAAGCGGTCATCAGAATATCTGTGTCTTAACCATCCCACTTTCCATACTGCTGCTAGAATTAAATACCGTATTTACCCTTTTCCTTCTCCACCAGATAATCTTGCCGGCTCCCTGCTGTCCCATATTAAAATTAAAATCATTTTTTAAATATATTAGATTTTTAAATTATTAAATTACTACAGGTTATTGCCGAAAACTTGGAAAAAACAGAGAAGTATAAAGAAGAAGATATAAATCACCCGTGTGATATTCTGATTTATAATGACATATATTTGGTCTTTGTCCAGTTTCTGGAACAGAGCTCCTAAAACCCTTGGAATTTCCTAAGTGATGAGAGCAACAAATATGTCTTTTGTTATGTTAATGAAGTGACTTTTGGACCACACTTAAGGATGGGGGCTGGTTGCCAGTGGACCCAGCCATGTGTCTAGAGGGTTGGAACTTTCAGTCTCCCCATTTAGTTCCCACTACCTCCAGGGAGAGGAGAGGGGCTGGAGATTGAGTTCAATCATCAGTGGCCGATGACTTAATCAATCATGCCTATGTAATAAAGCCTCCATAAAACCCTGAAAAGACAGGGTTTAAAGAGCTTCTGGGTTTGTGAACACATGGAGGTGTGGGGCGAGTGGCATTCAGAGAGCATGGAAGCTCCAAGGTCCTTCCCACACACCTTGCCCTCTACATCTCTTCCATCTGGCTGTTATCTAGTAAGTAACTTGTTTTCCTGAGTTCTGTGAGTTGCTCTAGCAGGTTAGTAGAACCCAAGGAGGGGGTCATGGGAACCTCTGACTTATAGCCAGTTGATCAGAAGCACAGGTGACAACGTGGACTTGCAATTTGCATCTAAAGTGGAGGGCAGGGGCTTCCCTGGTGACGCAGTGGTTGAGAATCTGCCTGCCAATGCAGGGGACACGGGTTCGAGCCCTGGTCTGGGAAGATCCCACATGCCGCGGAGCAACTGGGCCCGTGAGCCACAATTACTGAGCCTGCGCATCTGGAGCCTGTGCTCCGCAACAAGAGAGGCCACGATAATGAGAGGCCTGTGCACCGCGATGAAGAGTGGCCCCCACTTGCCACAACTAGAGAAAGCCCTCACACAGAAACGAAGACCCAACACAGCCATAAATAAATAAATAAATTAATTAAAAAAAATTAAAAAAAAAAAAATAAAGTGGAGGGCAGTCTTGTGGGACTGAGCCCTTAACCTGTGGAATCTGATGCTATCTCCAGATAGATAGTATCAGAATTGAAACGAATTATGGGACACTCAGCTGGTGTCAGATAATTACTTGGTGTGTAGAACCCAACCACTCCCACCCCCTACTTTGGAATTGGGTGACAGAAAGATAACCTGTCATTCCATCTCCCAGAAATAATATTATTAATATTTTGGAGTGTTGCCTAACAGTCGTGTGTGTGTGTGTGTGTGTGTGTGTGTGTGTGTGTAGAAATATTTTTCTGTTTCTTGTTTTGTTTTACACAATTAGGATACCTAATACTATTCCAGGATATAGCTGGGCTGTAACTCAATTAATTGTTTCATATCGTCAGGCATTTTTCCAACTGTTCCTTACTATAAACAATGCTGCTACCATGAACATCCTTGAGGAATTACTGGATCAAAAGATATGAGCAATACAATGGAATATTATTCAGTCATTAAAAAGAGGGAAATCCTGCCATTTGCAACAACATGGATGAAACTCGAGGGCATTATGCTAAGTGAAATAAGTCAGACAGAGAAAGACAAAAACTGGATGATTCCACTTATATATGGAATCTAAAAACACTGAACTCATAGACACAGAGAGTAGAATGGTGCTTACCAGGGGCTGGGGGGTGGGGGAAATGGGTAGATGTTGATCAAAGGGTACAAACTTTCAGATATAAGATAAATAAGTTCCAAGGATCTAATGTATAGCATGGTGATATAGTTAACAATAGTGTATTGTATACTTGACAATGTGACAATAGTAGAACTTTTATGTTCTCACCATAACAACAACGAAATGGTAATTATGTGAGGTAAAGGATGTATTAACTGACCTTGTTGTGGTAAACATTTCACTCTATATACGTGTATCAAATCATCACATTGTACACAGGGTTATATGTAAATTATATCTCAATAACTTTGAGGAAAAGAGATATGTCCACTTTAAGGCTTTTTATTCATTCTACCAAATTGTCCCCCAAAAAGTTAAAATTAATTTTTACTTCATTCACTCAATATGAGTTTTTATTTCATGGAATCCTTCCTGCCCACAATAGATAATTTCATCTTTCTAATGCTTTGCCAATTTGATATTTATAGGTAAACAGACTTATTTTATTTGTTTTTTGTTTTGTTTTGTTTTTCTGGGGGGGGGGCCTCATCATGGCATGTGGGATCTTATTTCCCCGACCAGGGATTGAACCCGTGCCCCCTGCAGTAGAAGCATGGAGTCCTAACCACTGGACTGCCAGGGAATTCCCATAATCTTATTTTAATTTATACCCCTTACTAGGAGTTGTACATTTTTTCATGTGCTTATAGGTCTATTCTATCTCACCTAAACCCAATAGCCCAATCTTGCAGCCTTCTTCCGTTGCACACATCCACCTTACCAACCTCACTTCTCATGACTTCCCACCAATCTATAGCCCACACTAGCCAAGCTCATCTGATTGCACTCTTCATACATATGACTAGCTAACATGTGATAATCACCTGCTACGTGTTAGGCAATGCACAGTGCTTTGCAAGTATTAACTCATTTAAATCTCATAACAACCTTATAGGGAAGGTATTATTATTATTATACACATTTTAAAATGTGGATACAGCCATTAATAAATTAATTAACATTCCCTAGGCCACACAGCTTAAATCTTGACTCTTGGAGGATCCAAAATTCAAAGCCAGAGAGTTGGCTCAAGAGCCCATAACAGGCTGAAAATCCTCCCTTCTAAAATGGTAGCATGACAAGCCTTCCTTTAAAATTTAATTCCACCAATGAGAAAATTTTTCAAATTTTAAGTATAGAGTTGGGGTTTAAGTTTGAAAATAAAAGGCAAGCCAGAATTTCCGCATCTGGCTAAGAAAGTATAATAGGGACTGAATTCCATTGCTTCAACTGAAACAACTAAAAAAATAGACAAAATAGACAAAACAACAGTTCTCAAGACATTGGCTACCAGGCAATGCAGGATAGTGATTCCTGGGAAATGGGAAACAAATGAGGTGAGTCCTTCAGTTAGTTGCTCCAGCTTACTTCCCGGACAAAGTTTCCAGGCCAAGGCGCAGGGAGGGGAAGCCCAGGTGGAGTGCAGTAGTGCCCCAGAGCTGAGGAGACAAAGCTGAGAGTCCTGGAGGACAAGGTGACTAGAGGCCAGAGGCCAGAATATCAGAAGGAGAAAGCTGCACAAAGAGAGGACTCTGGAGAGCTGCACTGGGCCCCCCCTAAGTATTCAGCTGAGTTTAGATCAGTGCATGTGTGGGAGGATAATATCCTAGATTGAAGACAGAACTACTTGAAAGGATTAGAAAGAGGAATCCTTGAAACTCACACAAGGCCAGGAAAGGTGCCTGTTCCTACCAGCCAGAGTGAAAGATCTCATAGTTCCTAGGCCGTCATACAGAGTACACAGAAGACCTAACCTCAGTAGCTGTGGATAGGGGGAGGGTATCAACTTTAGACTAAATACTGTCCTTGTTCCACCTAACAAAGCTTAAATGCAAGACCTGAAAGGGTTAAACTGCTTCCAAGAAGCTTAACTGTGTTCTATAACAAAATTTAAGAATATATATAGGAATACAAAAATATCCAGCACCCAATTAAAAATTACCAGGCATGCAAAGAAGTAGGACATTAAGGCCCATAATGAGGAAACATATCAGTCAACTGAACCTGACCCAGAAATGAAACATATGATAGAATTAGCACACAAAAATAGTTATTATAACTGTATTCCATATGTTCAAGAAGCTAGAAGAAAGACTGGGCATATTAAGTATATGTATACGAGGAATTTTAAAAAGAATGTAACTGAACTTCTTGCAATAAAAACTACAATGTTTGAGATGAAAAATACACTGGATATGATTAACAGTAAATTAGACATAGCAGAAAGAAAGGTTAATGAATTTGTAGAATAGCACTAGAAACCATCCAAAATGAAACATGAAAAGAAAAAGGACAGAGTATCAGTGAGCTGTGAGACATCTCAGTGGCCTAATATACACAGTCTCCAAAGGAGAAGAAAGAGATGGGGAACAGACAAAAATATCTGAAGAAATAATTAACCAATAGATTTCCAAAGTTAACTAAAACCATAACCCACAGATTTAAGAAGCTCAATGAACCCCAAGCACAAGAAAGTAGAAAATAATTACACCAAGCACATCACCTACACCAGCAACAAGAAATGTTAAAGGAAGTGTTTTCAGACAGAAAGAATGATACCAGATAAAATTTCAATTTACACAGAGGAATGAAGAGCACCAGAAATTGTCACTATGTAGATAAATACAAAACTTCCATTTTTATTATTTAAATAAGTTTAAAAGACAATTGACTGTTTTACAACATATTACAGGATTTACAACACATGTAGAAGTAAAGTGTATGTATGTTAACAATAGCATAAAACCTGGGAGATTATTATATGTGAGATGGTATAATATCACTTGAAGTTAGTCAATGATAAAAATTAAGAATTATACTATAATAGCACAACAAAAATTTATAGTTAATAAGCCAGTAAGAGAGATAAAAAGAAATCATAAATATACACCTGTACATTGTAAGGAACTAGAAAACAAAGAGCAAACTAAACCCAAAGCTAGCAAAAGGAAAGAAAAAAACAAAAATTAGAGTGGCGATAAATAAAACAGAGAATTTAAAAAAATAGACAAAGTCAATGAAACTGTCGTAGTCAATTTGGGCTGCTATAAACATTACCATAGACTAGCTTAAACAACAAAAATTTTTTTCTAACAATTCCAGAGGCAGGAAATCCAAAATCAGGGTACCAGTGTAGTCAGGTTCTGTGAGAGATCTCAAATCAATGATCTCAACTTCAACTGTAAGAAACTAGAAAAAGAAGAGCAAATGAAATCCAAAGTAAGCAGAAGAAAGGAAACAATAAAGATCAGAGCAGAAATCAATAAAACAAAAACAATAGGGAAAAAAATCAATGAAACTGAAAAGCTGGTTATTTGAGAAGACTAATAAAATTTATACACCTGTAGTCAGATTGGCTGGGAAAAAGAAGTTACAAATATCAGGAATAAGAAAGTAAACATCACTACAGATTTTATACATCTTAAAAAGATAATAAAGGAATATTATTAACAACTTCATGCCCATATATTCAAAAACTTAGATGAAATGAATAAATTCTTTACAAAACTGAGTCTATTAAAGCTCAATCAAGAAAAAATAGACAATCCAGATGGCCTTATACCTATTAAAAAGACTGAAGTTGTAACTTAAAACATTCCCACAAAGAAAATTCCAGGCCCAAATGGCTTCATTGGGGTATTCTATGAAACATTTAAGGAAGAAATAATGTCAATTCCATATAAACTGTTCCAGAAAATTGAAGAGAAGGGAATTCTTCCCAGTTTATTCCATGAAGTCATCATTACTCAAAACCAGACAAAACATTACAAGAAAATAAAGCTACAGACTAATATCTTTCATGAATATAGATGTAATAATTCTTAAAATTTTAGCAAATCAAATCAAACAATATATAAAATCATAACTAGGTGGAGTCTATCCCAGAAATTCAAGGCTGGTTCAACACTGAAAACTCACCATATCAACAGAATACAGAAGAAAAACCATATGATCATCTCAGTCAATGCAGAAAAAGAATTTGATATAATACAACATGTATTCTTGATAAAAACTCTCAGCACACTAGGAATACAAGGGGAATATTGCATGATACTACTACACCAGCGGTGCTACACTAGGAATACAAGGGAATGTCCACAACCTGATAGCAGAGCATCTATGAAAAACCTACAGATAACATCATATATAATGGTGAAAAAAACAATGCTTTCCTCCTAATATCAGAAACAAGACAGGGATGCCTGCTCTTACTAGTGCGGTCAATATTACACTGGAGGGTCTAGCTAGCACAGTAAGACACAAAAAAGAAATAAAAGGAATGCATATAGGAAAGGAAGGAGTAAAATTGTCCTTATTCTCAGACAACATGATCATCTACACAGAAAATCTGATATAACCTACAAAATATCTACTAGAACTAATAAGTAAGATTGCAGGATGTAGGATCAATACACAAAAATAACTGTTTCTATGAACTTACAATAAGCAATCAAAAATTGAAATTTAGGGGCTTCCCTGGTGGCGCAGTGGTTGAGAGTCTGCCTGCTAATGCAGGGGACACGGGTTCGAGCCCTGGTCTGGGAAGATCCCACATGCCGCAGAGCGGCTGGGCCCGTGAGCCACAATTACTGAGCCTGCGCGTCTGGAGCCTGCGCTCCGCAACAAGAGGGGCCGCGATGGTGAGAGGCCCGCGCACCGTGATGAAGAGTGGCCCCCACTTGCCACAACTAGAGAAAGCCCTAGCACAGAAACGAAGACCCAACATAGCAATCAATCAATCAATCAATTAATCAATAAAAAAAAAAAAAAAGGTATTAACCCTTTAAAAAAAAAATTGAAATTTAAAAAATGCCATTTAGCAATAAATTGATATATTCAACAACATAGGTGAATCTGAAAATAATTGTGCTGAGTAAAAGAAGCCATATGAAAAGGAACACATACTCTATGATTTCATTTATATAAACTTCTAGAAAAAGCAAACTAATCTTTAGGGAAAAAAAGCAGATCAGCGATCGCCCACGGACTAGGACGGGAGAGGGGGGTCCAGTTGGAAGCAGTGGGAGGGAAGAATTAGAAAGGATCAAGACTAAGCTTTGAGATAATAAATATGTTCATTATCTTGATTTGTGGTGGTTGTTTCATGTGTGTCAAAACTTATCAAATTGTACATTTTAAATATGTGTAATTTATTGTAGGTCAAAATTTTTAAAGGACATTTTTCAGTTTTTAAAGCAGGCTTTGGGCAGGTTTTGTTTTTCGTTTTTTGTTTTTTTAATCTTCCCCTTGGTATCTCACCTTTTTTGTATCTCGCATTTGATCCTGGGTACTTTTTCCTATTGGGAGGAAAAAAATAACACACATAACACACCCAACTTCTGAAATATTAGCCTTCAGTCTAAAACTGGTTTTCTTTCACACATTTCCCTTTACAACTTATCTTGGCACCTTCCCTGTTATTCAATTCGTCTCAGCTACTAGGGGTGTTGATGGGAGAGAGCTGGTTTCTAAGGTAACAACAGACAGGAAGGTACCACGCTTGGGAGGCTGGAGTGCACACCTGAGAGGTGCCACCGTAGACAACGCAGACCTCCCCTCAGTGGGAGTTAAGGTGAGAAGTCCCTTCTCCACTGAATGCCTTGAGATCCTCAAAAGTGACGAGGGAGCAAATTTCTGGGGGTGATATCTCAAGGGACACTGAGAAGGGAGACGAAGACGTGAGAGCACTAAGATAAAATTTGCTGTACACTGCATCATGGGAAAAATGACTCTCTGGAGGGCTGAGGAGTTAAACCGCTGACCTCTACTTCCAGCTCCACCCTCCCCAGTTTCTCCTCAATAAGCCCTGCACCTCTTCTTTCTGATAAGCTTTTGTCTACGCATTGTTCTTTGTTTTGGTTTGGTTTTGGTTTTTTGGTTTTGTTTTTTTTTTTCACCAGTGCCTGTAACATACAGCCAGTACAGCTGACAGTTAAGCATAGACTCTGGGGCCAAACTGCCTGTGTCCCCAGCTCTGTGACCCTGAGCAAGCTACTTTAGCTCTCTGAGCCTCTGTTTCCCATCTGAAAATGAGGATAATAACCACCTCAAAAGGTTGCTGAGACGGTCTAGTGGTTAATGCTCATAGTTTGTTTAGAACAGTATTTACATAGTAAGCACTATGTATGTTTTGGGTATTATTATTTGATATTTCTTCATATTAAAATTTTATTGGGAACTCAACAGGTTGAATGATCAGAATGTTCTGAGTGACAATGAAATGATATCTGTAACAGAGGTTTAATATTGGTTATTCTGGCTACCCAGAAGTATTCTAGAGAAATCTAAATCAGCTAAAAAATAAACCATAACATTTTCTCACCCTTAGGACTAAACAATATCTTAATTAAGCAAGCCTCTCCGCATCATTTTTCCAACTGATAAAGGTTGAAGAGGGATAAAAGATCTTCAATAAGCAGTAGCACTGTCCCACCAGTGGTGATTTTATTTGCTAGGCTTGTCTCCTAACAGCATCCCAGAAGGAGAATGACTGAAACCTGGAGTCCGTCTTTCTAGACTTTACTCCTGGTTTGGGCTGAGGCTGTCTCTGCATGAAAAAGTTGCTTCTCTAGAAATCACACTGGGAACCATTCAAGTTTCTCCATCACAGCTCTCCCTCAGCTATGCAATTAAATATTAAGTTTCTAGACTCCCTCTCAGAGGGAGAGGGAGTCTAGAAAAAAAAAAAAAGTTTTTTCCTTTGCTTCTCTCACCTAGAAATGAGGAGGTATGAACTCAAGCCTAAATGTATCAAACTAATGGGATTTCATGCAAATTACCTAAAACTTCTCTGTGCCATAGTTTCCTTAAGTGTAAATAAATTTAACCTAACAACTAATGAACATAACAATGAATGCCCTACCTATCCCACAGGATGTTGGGCAGAGAGGGTTCATTTATTAATAGAATTCTTGGAAAAAAGGTAAAAGGACTCTGTCGATTCAAGATATCACTTCTTAACGTTTATCCTGATTTTCCTGCCCAGCAATCTGTAGTTTACAGAGCCCATGCTTGACTTTACTTAATCCTTACAACCTGCAAACAGCAGGTCACAAAGCTAGAAAGGTATACAGCCCCAAACAAACTCAGTTCTTTGGATTCCTAGTCTAGTGCTCTTTTCATTAACCAACAGCTGCTTCCAGATTCCTACAACCTAGTCTGTCTTGGGTACAATCTAATATTTTTTTTTCCCTGAACTGAGACTGCAGTTCACTTAAATGACCAGCTAACTTCAGGGAGTTCTATCCTGCTAAGGCCACCCCCCCCCATCCCCACAGTCTTCAAAGTGGAGTATACAAAGAGATACGCTGCTCTGCAAGAGGAAAATATTTAAGTACATTCACAATAGTATTTAACAATAGTAAAAATAACTACTTAAGCTTTATATTAATATTTATTATTATTTACCTTTAATATACAGTCTGAGGCCTGACCTAGCACTCTCACCAGGTCACTGCTTCAGAAGTCATCTGTCACGTACAGTATGTGAGATGTTTCCAGGAACCCGCAGTAATGCCACACACAGTTCAGACATTCAGTTTCTTTATAATGTATGCCATCCACTGGATAAAAATAAGCCTCTTAATTGCTACAAACGTTCCAATTTTTAGTAAAGACAGGGAAAATGACCATGAAAATTCTTGTTCTGCTGAGATTCATTGGTTATCTCCTGGGAGAGGCCTAAAAAGAGATACAGAACAAAGCACGGATACACATTTTTATTTTACAAAGTTCTATCAAGAATGGCTGGCAAGAGTATACTACCTAGCACTTATTTTCAAAAACAAAAACCAACAAAAATCCACTTAATCTGTCCCTTCAAGGTGAGGATGACAGTCTATTAATTAGTGGGAAAGTTACTGCTTTTCTAAAGAAACTCACGCTTATTGAGAAAGCATTTGGAAAATGCCTGGCTGAAATGGTTCCAAAATTGTTATTTTAAAATTTATTTTTGGGTGGCACTGCGCGGCTTGCAGGATCCTAGTTCCCTGACCAGGGATCAAACCCACACCCCCTGCATTGGAAGCTGGGAGTCTTAACCACTGGACTGCCAGGGAAGTCCCTGTTATTTTTTTAATCACCAAAAACAGTGTGTTTCACCTGTAAAACTTTTGTCTGCACACTTGAAAACCAAGAAACAAAAATTTTAAATCTGTTTTAAAAATCTAAGCGATACTTCCAAGGGGGTTTGGACCCATTTGTTAAAAATATAAAATGTAAAACCTTCCAATCATTCAAGAAGCACTGATTGACTTAAGCTGTAAATTTACTAGTTGAATTTCAATTAAAAGCCTCTGCATCGTGGTGAATGGGATAGGAAGACGAGTTATCATAATTTAATAAATGCAATCAAGAATGCACTCCTTCTGCTTGACTCTACCTCTTTGACAAGCATCTTTTCCAGTCATGACAGCCATTAACTTTCACTAAAAAGTACGATTTTAAAATGCACTTCATCTTTATTTTAATCTTTTAATATTTCTACTCTAGAGCAAGATTTATAACATGTAATAAAATACATGTAAATATTTTAAAATATTATAGATAAAGAAAGCATGATAAGAAAAATGTTTGGTGACCACTGGTCTATCACCATAGAGGAAGTGTCCACATTTGGGAACATCATTTTTGCAGGTAGTATAGGAAGGGAATAAGCAACAAAGTCAGTAGAAATTTGAACTGTGGTGGCTCAGATTCCGGGCAGACCACCTGTCTTTGGGGATTCTGGCCTAGGGGTTGGTGGAGATGGGGTGAAGGTCTTTCTTTTATTTACCAACTTGTACCTGGTATAATTCAGAGGAAGGTTCTAGTTCATTCTGGGTCCTCAGCGGATGCTTGTTAGTTTCTTTTTCCTCTTGCTGTTTGCAAATTCATCACTTCTAACACTGCTGGGATCACTCAGATCCCTCTTTACTGCTTATGGATGTGTGTGGGTAAATACACACATACATGTATTTTCCCCCAGAACAATCAAGGTGGTGTGGAAGGGAGAGAACATATGCAAACACACCACCTCCGCAGGGTATTTTACAATAGCATTTACCCAGGCAAGAAGACAAAGTTCACTCCCCAGTCCTAATGAAAAAGTTTCCTTTTTGTCTTATTTTTAACCATAACGCTTGAGACCTTCTGACTAATGTCATGCTACTTGGAAAGATTTAGAAACCGTGATTCTTTGAGAGGGGGTTATGAAAATAGAACTGTCCTTGAAAGGATTTTCCATCGACTTCAAAAACACTTTACCCAGCCTGGTATTAAGATGCCCAAACAACCAGAGCGGGAAGAGCAGAAGGGTCTCTTCCCCCAGTGTCGGTGGGTGTTAGAAGTGAGGAGGACCACCGAAACGGGAGGAAAAGGTTAAAAGAGCTCCTGGCCCCCAGGCAGGGGGCCGCGACAAATTTTTGAAAAATAAGATGAGAAAAGAGGTGGAGGTAGTGTGAGCAGAGGCGGTGGGAGAGCAGGCGTAACGATGGTGAACGCAAAATCCAGTCCACGTGGGGAGGGGGCCTAGGAGCGCCGGGCACCGAAGCAGGGTGGGAAGAGGGGGAAGAAACAAAGGTCAGGTCTTGAGCTCAGGGCAGTAAAAGGGGGAAAAGCACCCAAGGGAAAGCAGCGAAAAGGCGGCCGGGGTGGTGACGGCGGCGGAGGCGGCGCCGTGTGACTCGCGGGATCCGGGCCGGGGTCGCCGGCGAGCCAGGCCGGGAAAAGCCAGGGATCCGGCTAAGCCCGGGATCGGCTAGGCCGCACCGAGGGGCAGGGCCAGCGACTGTGGGGCCGCGGAGGGGACCGGCCGAGAACCGGCGGCGAGGGGTCGCGTCGGGGCAGAGCGCACAGGGAGACCTAGAGAGGGGCCGGCGGGGCGGGAACCGCAGCCTCAGCTCTCAGGGAAGGGAAAGGCGGTCGGTTTCCCGCCCCCGCCCCTAACCGCGGCGTGAGGGGAAAGGCCGGCGGGCAGCGCTGGGAGGAGGAGCCTGCGGCCCCGCCCCCGCCGGAGCGAGGGAAGGAGAAAGGCTCGTGGGGAAGGAGGAGGGAGGACAGCGCGGGGAGGGGGCGGCCGGCCGGGCCTGCGCCCGAGCGAGCGGCGAGCCGGGGGGGAAGGGGCCCGGAAGGAGGCGAGCGCGGCCGCGACGCCGGGAGCCGGACGCCCGCCCGTGCCGGCCTGCCGCCGCCGCCTTCCCTGCCTGCGCCCGAGCCCGGAGTCCCGCGGCCGTCGAGACCGGAGCGCGGCGGTCGGGCGTGGGGCGTGGGGCGAGCGGGCGAGCGCGGCCGGGAGCCGGAGGCCGCCGGCGGTCCTGCGCGAGGCGCGGTGGGCTTCTCTGCCTGCGAGATTAGGCGAGGGGCGGAAAGGGAGGAAAAAGAGAGGCCGAGTGAGAGAAGCCAGGCGATCGGATTGTCCAGGAGGCTGGTGTGGAGGAATATCCCACCTCGAACTCAAATCCACAATAATAATCCAAACTATTAATAATAAGGGAGCAGTTTTTCTGGCCAGGCGAGAGGGAGAGCAGGGAGAACGGGAAGAAGCGAAATCTCCGTTTCATGGAGGCTGAGGCAAGAGAAAATTTCGGAGCCTGGATGTGGAGGAGCAAAACAGAACTAACTCAGGAAATTGTCTTTCAGAAAAAGGCCGAACCTAGGCTGGGAATCAGGCTGGGGTAGGTGGAGAAACCTGCAAGTTTAAAGGAAAAAGAAAAGGAGAGAATATTTTCAGAGATTTTTCTCTGGTTTGTGGTATTGCTACCATTTTAAAGGTAAAAAGCATTGCATTTCAGGTGTTCTTTGATTTTTTTTTTTTTGTTTTTGTGCGATTGGCTCATTTAAGAATTTCAAAACCTTTCATATAAAAGCTTTTTTTTTTTAAGGAAATTCATAATTTTGGTTCCCAGGGTTGCACTGGACTTGGAAGGAGTGCTGTTGTGTACATACTAGTGTATGGTTTTATTTATTTTTTTACTGTGCAAATCAGCTGGAAGATTTTTTCCAGGTGTCAATTTGGATTTTTTTTTTCTTTTTGGTCCCTCAGTATATTTGTTGTCGTTTTAAGCATTGGAGACCAGAGCATTATTTTTTCCCCCTTTGGAGCTTGAGGCTCTCTTGCCAACAGAAGGACAGCTAGGAAAACTAGATTAAAAGGATGGTTTTTCTCTATATTTTGCAGTTAAGATTGATATTTTGAAGGCACATTCTGTGATTTTTTTTTTTTTTTTAAGCCCATAGCGCTAACCTTGAAGAGATTTGTGGTTGGGTTTTTGGTTCTAAGAAGGTCATAGTTTTTTCTCTTTTTCTTTCTGATTTTTTCTGTTTTGTTTTTTTTAAGAGGGGGGGAGGGGAAAAGGGGGCTAAGGAAGGAGACCATGTTAACTGGTAGAAGTAGAATGGAGCTTCAGTTACCAGGGTCCTGAGAGCTGGAAGAAAAAGGATTCTGTCTTCAAGTTGGGAGGCCATCCTCTCACCTTTCTTAAAAATTGCAAGCGATTCAGTCCTGATCAAGACATCAAAACTACAGGATTCTGGAACCGTGGAGACACTGAGAAACCATGAGTGTAAGGTTACCCCAGAGTATAGACAGGTAGGTTTGCTAATAATGTGGTTTTTCAACACTTACTTAAGGAATGACTGGGAGGGAAAGTGTTGCATTTTGATAAAAGGTTGCAAAAGAAGGGTCTGTGTGGGCTGTGGGAATTGGTGGGGTCTCTGGGCACTCTCTGGGCATGTGTGTTTATGTTCCCTCTGTGTGTGTCCATGTTCAAAACATATCTCCTGATTCAGTGTTTTTTAAATATAAACAGTAGACAGTGACGCCAGAAGTGGGGAAAGAGGGGGAAATGCTTTCCAGCCGCCTTTGACTTTTGCCAGGCCAGAGGCTGAATTTGAGTCCCTAACTTGCCAGCCTAGGGGTGGGAGGCGGGCACAGGCCTGGTCACGTGAGACCCCAAGGGTGATTGGGTCCGGCTTTAGGTGTCGGAGCTGCTGGGGGAAGGGCCCTGGTAGGGGCGTGGGCCTCCACCGGCTGGTTGTTGTGGAATGGTGGGGCTTGGTGATGGGGTGGATCCCATTTCTAGAATGCGGAGGATGTTGTTGGCCTGAATGATGGGACAGAAACACCCTTTGCACCCATACAGGTCTGGATATTTACCGGTGGCTGATAATGGCCCCCAAAATGCATAGGTCAACACTAGAATTGCTTCCTCTCCAAGCTTGGGGTTTAATTGAAATCTGCCAACCAGCTGATGCTCTAGGTTAAATCTTCCAAGCCGTTTTGAATAAGCTTGACTCTGCAAAATGGGCCTTCCCTCTGCCTAGAGCCCGAAGGAGTTGTTTTAGGCTCTTAGGCCTGATGGGCAGAGACACTGGCCCTTAGAGTCGGAGCACAGGATGCCCTCCCCCCCCACCTCCCCCAAGAGTCTGCCCAGTCGCCCCGTCACCGGTAACACTGCAGTTTACAACTTTGTAAGGTGTCTGCCTTTTCCTTTCCTCTCCTCCTCAACCTTTTCTCCTTGAGAGTCTTTAGGGTAGTTTTGTGGGTGCTGGATGGATGGTTGGTTGGAGGACTGAACAAGCAAATGAAAGGACTGGGCCTGGAAAAAAAAAAATTATTGGAGAGATAGGGAAGAATATTTTCAAGGGAACAATTGTTTTCTCCCTGTCCAGTTAACCTTTGATTATCCATGCTGATAATAATTTCTTTTGGGCTGTGGAATGTGGCCTAAAATGATACAATCTCTCTCTCTCTCCCAAACACTAATCTCTGTATTGCCTCAGAGTCCCATTTAGATTAGTTCAGCAGTCCCCAGACGGGGACCTGACTTGGCAGTGGAGAGAAGGCAGACAGCCACAAAGGACAGATAGTATATGTGGCTGCTTGAACCTCCATCCCTTCCCCTTTTTGTTGGCTTCTCTTCAGTTTGACTCTTGTAAAGGGAGAACTGAGGCGTGTGTCGAGGCAAGAAGTTGAAATGGTTACATGGCTGCCCTTCTCTTTTCATCCTCTTGGAATTTGGGAATTAGCGCACTTGCCTTTTTGAGATTTGGGGGTGAACTATTTCTCTGAATTCAGAGATGTGAGCAGATGGAAACCCAGGTGTTGGGGGTACAAGAAAAAGGCAGTGAAGGTTCCTGGGCTAGTGTAAGATGCTCCTCTGGGAGTTTGCATACCCTCACAGTCTTCTCAGGATTTGTATAGCACGGTTTTTCTGAGTGCTTTCATAGGAATGTATCTCATTTGAGCCTCCCAATATTTCCATGAGGCAGACAAATCAGAGGTTATTATTCTCATTTTACAGAAGGGGTGATTGAGGCTCATGGGGGATACCTGGCTATCCCAGTGCCATCTTCCCTGACTAGTGGTAGAATCTAGACTCAGTCGCAGGTCTTCTGATTCTGAACCCGAGGCTCTTTCTCTTGCCCCACCCTGTCTAAGTAGGTTTGTATACCGGTCCTGTGGAAAAGGGGCGGGGGCCCCGTTTTATTCTTTCTGGCAGTAAGGTAAGATGCTTTTCAGAACCCCCTTGCACTTGGGATAATGGAGCTTCGCAGGGTGAGAGCATTCCTCACCTCTACCACTACCCCAGTTCTCTTCCCCATTAAAGGATCAGTTCTGGAACTTGGGTCCCCTTCACGGTGTCTCCAGTTGTATTGGATCGTACCCCTTTAGCAGTAGGTTCATTCTATTGGCTATTTTGACATCTCAGATTTAAGACCCTGTGGATTTTAAATAATTCACAGTTTTACACAATTTTACACCATACTGGAGAGACTGAGTGGAGGGATTTCAGGTTATAGAGTCAGGGATTCTCTTTTAGTTTATCAATTTGCTGTTTAGAGAGCGTAGTGTAAGGTGCTGTGCTCAGTGTTTCGAAAAATTTAAGTATGCAGTTCTTGCTTACAAAGAGCATGCAATCTACTTGAGGAACTAGGAAAGGTGTAAGACTCCTGAAGACCACATAAAAGCAACACTGGACTATAAGCTCTGTAAAGGTAGGAACTGTGTTTTGTTTGCTCAGTTATAGCCTGCACGCCTGGCTTAGTGCCTTGCGTGGGGTGAGTGCTCACTAAATATTTGACAAACGAATATTGGATTGAGTGAACATGTCAGCGTGTATAAATTCATCCGTTTCAGATTTTTCAACATTCATGTGTTAATTTCAAGTGTAGTCAAAGTAAGGTCAATTAGAGAAGGCTTCCTAGGTGATGCGTGTTTTCTAGGACATAAGCATGGAGGACCATGTCTATGGAGAGAGATTGTGGCTCGAAGAATAGAAGACTGTGGAATATTTATCCAGCAGAGTCTTTAATCCCCTCTTGGGAAGTGACTTCTGGGTCCAAAGAAACATGAAGTATTTGCAGCTAATCTTGATCTTACAGTGTTAATCAGTTGTTAGCGAAAGATGGGCTAAATGGTAGCTGTTCATGTCCCTTTCAGTTTTTGTCCATGGACAATTTATTGCCTGTTAATGTGTGTTCTTCTCAAAAGTTTCTAAAAATGTGTTTGATATTGCAAGCAGAGATAATAATACTGAATTATTTTTATAGGAATGCCAATGAGTTTTGCTAAGCCATCTATATCCATTTGCCTAGTTCTCCATGGCAAATGTTTTTGAGATGGCCAGATGGGTTAGGATCCATAAAACAGCATCCATAAAACAGCTTTTCTCTGTTCAGAGGTAGTTAGCTCATGTGAGGACCAAAGCAGATGGAGAAGTACTAGATTTAAGCTGAGAGTTCTTGGTTTGAGCCCTGGCATTCCCCTTAACTGTGTGATCTTGGGCAAATCACATGCCTCCTTTGGTTTCCTCATGTGTAAGGCAATAGCTCATTCATATGAAATGCTTTCCGGTTCACAAACATTTTCACACAGCTTGTCATTTGAGGATTGTAACACTTATTGTGTCTTTCTCACGGTGCTGTTGAAAGGAGCAAATCAAATTAGATAGGGACTTCCCTGGTGGTCCAGTGGTTAAGAATCTGCCTTCTAATGCAGGGGACGCAGGTTTGATCCCTCCTGGGGGAGCTAAGATCCCACATGCCGAGGGGCAACTAAGCCTGCGTGCCACAGCTACTGAGCCCACATGCTCTGGAGCCAGCATGCCACAACTAGAGAGAGAAGCCCTCACGCCACAACAAAAGATCCCGAGTGCCGCAACTAAGACCCGACGCAGCCAAATAAATAAATAAAATATTTTTTAAGAAAAACAACATTAAAAACAAATCAAATTAGATAATATATTTCAAATTGCTTTCTAAACCAAAACTCTATAACTTTTAGATGGTAAACTCATGGATTTGATTTAACATCATGCACTACTTTCTGAACTGGCCCAAAACAAATTAAGAGTGACTGAAAGATCTTTCCATTGTTTTGAAGAATTTAACCAGAGTGAACAGGCATTTTTGTTGCAGAAGTGCATGAGGTTAGAAAGAAGGCATACTTTTCTAGTTCTAGTGGTCAGGGTTGGGTGATGATACTAGAATATGAGAAGGGGAAGGTTATTGAATCTCCTTCCCAGGAATTTTGATGAATGGGAGAGGCTTGAGCTACCTTGGCTTCCTTAGATGGGGATAGAAAGGATTTGTTTTATGATCTCTGGCTGTTCCTTGTTTTAGAAGCATATGACTTGCCTAATTCAGAATAAACCCAGAGCCAGCAACTGTTCCTTATCAGGGATCTGAGATTGAATGTAACTTTTCCCCAGCCTGTAGCCCTTTTTTTTTTTTTTTTTTTTTTTGAAGAGGCGAAATCTTTCATGAAGTGTATGGAGGAGGTGGGAGAAAAAGGCAGAGGAAGGAGGAAAGAGCCTTCAGGCTGAGGGGACGTTTGTAGAGAAGAAAAGCTGGTAGCTTAGGCTGAGGAGACTGAGCTTGTCTGAGAAGGAGGTGGGGGAGGTTCTTCCCACCTCAGCCTCCCCCTTTCCACTTCAAGTTCTTACTGAGCCCTGGGAACAAGAAACCCCCAGACATTCAGCTGAGTTTCTGCCTAGTTTAGAGGTTGGCCTCCCAGAACAGTGACAGGGATCCAGAACTACAAAGAGTAAGTCCCCTGAAATGCTGAGTCTTCTCCAGAATGTACCCTTGTGCTCTCCAGGCGTGAGATGAGAGATGGCAGTGGATTTGCAGATGAAACATTTGGTGATTAATCACCATTATGAGCAGGAGCAGGCTGAGCTTACCTTCACATACTCAAAAACATTTCTGGGGCTTCCCTGGTGGCGCAGTGGTTGAGAATCTGCCTGCCAATGCAGGGGACACGGGTTCGAGCCCTGGTCTGGGAAGATCCCACATGCCGCGGAGCAACTAGGCCCGTGAGCCATGATTGCTGAGCCTGCGTGTCTGGAGCCTGTGCTCCGCAACGAGAGAGGCCGCGATAGTGAGAGGCCCGCGCACCGCGATGAAGAGTGGCCCCCGCTTGCCACAACTGGAGAAAGCCCTCGCACAGAAACGAAGACCCAACACAGTCATAAATAAAATAAAAAAAAATTAAAAAAAAAAAAAAACATTTCTGAAAGAGCACCCTTTGATGAGCAAATTTATTTAGCTTTTTTTTTTTTTTAAATCGTCAAAGTACTGTCAGAGTCCCTTTTGTTCTGTTTAGGAGGGTAGACAAAAAATGTGACAAGTTAAATGACAATGAGTTCATCAAAAATAAAAAAGATTCTGTGAAGGTCACATGGCTAATCCCCAAATTGGTATAAAGACAAAAGAGTTCTGGAAACTCGCAACCTTCGTGGACTAGAGTTTGGAAACTTTTGGATAGTGTCTTTTGGATAGCAGTGATACCGCTTTAAAGATCTGGGAATCTGATGTAGGTGAAAGGGCTTTGTTAACGCTGAAGTTCCATAAAACGTAAGAGGAACGGTTTTAATCTATACTGACTGAACTTGCTTCACATCTTCATAGTGGCACTGCCTTTAAAAATCCATTTTATTGGTTTATTATTTTTAAAACTTAATTTCAAGATTTATCATGTGGTTTGGAAACCCTTTTCCCCATGGACTGTGCATTCTTCTTTTCTCAATCACCGTATTGGGAAAAGACCCAAGCATAGACCTGCTAGTGGCATCCAAGGTCACTCCTTTGCCCCATGGAGGGAAGCAGGACTACAGAAGTTGCAGATTGTGGTCTCAAAAGAAAAAAGTAATCATTACTTTATGAAAAGTCATGTTAGATCCCCTGTGAAAAGAGGTTTGGAGTTCTGAGGGAAGACCCCCAGCATCCAAGTAAATAGATGAGTGAGTTAGGGTAGCCAACCTCTCAGATATGATTCCTTCTAACTGTTATGTTCTTTGAGCCTCTGAAAACATAATGCCTGTGCCCTTTCTTTCAGTGAGCCAGGACTTTTTTTCAGGAATCCTATCTGCCTTCCTGAAAACCAGTGAAAACGAAAGTTTGAAAAAACCAGGGAACAGAGCTGTCTGATGAAATGGGAGGGGAAAGTGGAAGAAGTACAGTGATGTGGAAGTGGAAGTGTGGGGAGAGGCAGGGAAATCTGTGGCCCCCCAATAAAATTGGAGTAGGATTTGGAAGACATTTTCAAGGCCTGGAAGAACACCCAGATTTGTGGTCCTAAAACAATTGGACAGATTTGAGGGGAAAATCACAGAAGTCTTAAGTCTTAGGGGATCCTCCTCTTCCCTTTCCTCTTGACTCCAAGTAGGGTGTCTCCTGAGCTGGTCCAGAAGGTTGAGGGACTCCCATTTTCAGTGATCTCTTGCGGTTCCATGAGTTGAATAGTTGTAAATTCTTTTGAATCACAATTTTTCCTTTGCTACAATTTTTTTTTTTTTAAGTGAATGAGAAGCACTACATTTTCTTTTTCTTTTCTTAATTTATTTATTTATCTATTCATGGCTGTGTTGGGTCTTCGTTTCTGTGTGAGGGCTCTCTCCAGTTGTGGCAAGCGGGAGCCGCTCTTCATCGCAGTGCACGGGCCTCTCACTATCGCGGCCTCTCTTGTTGCGGAGCACAGGCTCCAGACGCGCAGGCTCAGTAGTTGTGGCTCACGGGCCTAGTCGCTCCACGGCATGCGGGATCTTCCCAGACCAGGGCTCGAACCCGTGTCCCCTGCATTGGCAGGCAGATTCTCAACCTCTGCGCCACCAGGGAAGCCCCTTTGCTACAATTTTTTTTTTTTTTTTTTTTGTCTTCACTGTGTGGCTTGCGGGATCTTAGTTCCCTGACCACGACCAGGGATTGAATCCAGCCCAGTGAAAGCGCCGAGTCCTAACCACTGGACCACCAGGGAATTTCCTCCTTTGCTACAATTTAAGTCCATCTTCCTGTCTTTTACTTCTGATTTCAACATAGGCCCTAAAGTCACTAGTATCCCTCTGTCGTCTTTATTGACTTCTTCAGGATTCTCCTCATTCTAAAGAAGAGCAAACTAAGACGTGAATGTGTTAGAAGGGGGCTTTGAAAAGTTAGGGTGAAGTGATTTCAGAGTCCTGATTTCCAGCACTTTGTCCTCCAGTGTTTAAAGCTACCATAAAATGGTGCAATGGGATCTATAGTCACCAGTCGTGGACTGGCATCAGATCACAGAGGGAACGGGACCAATCTAACAACCTTCTGGAGGGTGACCTATGATCTGTGGCACTTGCAGTCAGTCGGTTGGACGGCAGATATTTATCAAAATAGCTCCATGCACAGCCTAGTTCTTAGTGTTCTGACAGATAATTTGCAAGAATGTGGAGCTTACATTCTTGTTGGGAAATGTAATTAATGAAACAACACAAAACAATAAAAAGATAGTACATCATTACTGAATCTTGATGTGTACCAAAAAGGTATATTTGGAGACGAGTAGAAAGTTGGTGCTAGTGAGAATAGCCAGGGGAGGGGTGGTTAGAAATTATTTAGGTTGAAGAAAGAGAGGAAGCTGTTTCAGACAAGGGTAACAATGTAAGCAAAGGTTCTGGGGCAGAACCAAGCATGGGGTGGTCTCAGGATGGTAAGAGTGTTGGTCTTTGTAGAGCAGAGAGAAATTAGGTTGTCAAGGTGAGTATGGTGGGAGTGTCGGGGGGATAAAGATATTCAGACTGGATGTGGTAGGAAAAAGGGAACCAGCAAGGTTTGTGTAATATATGGTGATAAAAGGAATGTTTAAGGAAAGAATTCTAATATTATTATGTAGGTGGGAAGAGAGCAAAAGATAATGTGAGGACAAAGAAGGGCAGGATTTGAAAGACATTTTGGAAGGAAAACCAACAGAGTATGTATGTTAAGGCTGAATCAGATTTGGTTCCCAAGTTTTGGAGACTGGCTATTGCTAGAGAGATTAAGACCATCATTAAAAGTCATTCTGCCTCCCGTTGGTACCCAGCAATTCACTGAACATAGCATATCGAATGATACTTATCTTGCTGAGGCCCTTAGGTTAGGCTGTTTGTACCAAATAGATTTAGAGGTCTTCAATGCAGTCTTCTAAAGAGAGAGAGAGGGCAGTGAGTTCTGAGAGCTCCCTTAGGAAATGGGGTCATGATTTGAGGAGATTAGCATATATTTGATATCCTGATTAATTAATCATACCCCACTCTCCCACTGCAGACCAAACTCCAGGGCTCAAGGGATATCTCTGCAGAAACCATCCTAGTAGCATGATTATAGAGAGTATAGGACTTGAAGTGAGAAGAGCTTTGTGTGAGTTCCCAGCCTATCCGCTAACTAGCTGTGTGATCAGGGCGATATGTGTAAAAGCATTTTGTGAATTCTATAGTGCCAAACATTTGGTGAGTGTTGTTGAGGCATTTGGTTTGGCAAGGACCCCAGATTGGCCTGAACTCTCCTCAGCTGCCGCGAGAAGACCTGTGCTTGGGTGCTGAGACCTGTGCTGATTCTAAACTGAGGACCGACAGGCATGGCTCTGGGAACATATTGAACAAACATAGGACGGTACTAGTTAAAAATAAGGTGCGGAAGATCTTGTCCTAAGTCCATCCTTTTTCGCTGGAAACCTTTGCACAGTGTCTTTCCTTTCCAGCTCGAACTCTCCAGCTTGGGATCCATGCCTTCTTGCTTCAGTTCAGCCCACATCTCACTAATTGTAGGTCTTATTACTGTCCCCTACCATCCCGCTTCAGGTAGCCTGAAGCCTGTTTCCCAGGCCTACATCACTCTTTCCACATCTTTATTTGAGTGTTCTCTTTCTCTCCCCAACTCCGGCTAGTCTTAGTTCCTTCAAGGTGACCTTTTCTGGTTAATATCATCAAACTCTATAGTACATTTATATTATTCAACATTCCTTTTGCACATACATATAGCAATTGGACTCTTATTATCTTTTATATGTTGGTATAAAATACTTTATATAAAAGTTCTAACAGAATCCCTAGCACATGGTCGACTATTATAAATAAATGTCGGTGCTCTTCCATTCTTTGCATGCTTTTTATATTGGTTATTGTGTCTTAACCTGTTTCTCAGGGTTCAAAAGCGATGTCTCTTCATTTCTCTAGCTTGTCTTCTAGTGCTCAGTAGAGTTCTCTACTCCTCCCTACGGTTACCTGACTTGAACTGTAGTTGTTCATTCTTGACATAACCAATTCCCTCCATGCCTACCCAAGGGATTTCAAGAAAGCAACTCTAAACATTGCTGCTAGGAAAGGAGACCAAGAATCCCCCTTGTTCTTACCGGGTGCTAGGTCTTGGGCACTTGGTATTTCTTCTAGGGACAGAGCAGCCTTGTTGGGTTGCTTGCCTTCAGCTTCTCCCAGCTCTCGGGGGATTTCCCCATTGGCGGCCTGGTTTCCGGGCTGCTGTTCCCTGCAGGGGTCTGACGGGGCACAGGGCCCGCCCTGCCATTGTCCTGCCTGCCCCAGGCTGGCCCCATTCATTTCCCAGAGCACAGCCCTCAGAAGCTTCCTTCCAAGAGACTGCTGCTGCAGAGAAAGGCCACTGTTGTTCTGGGGGGAGGTGGCTGGAGAGAGTGTAGTAAATAGCTTTGTGAATGGGACCTTGTATGAGACTAGAACCGCAGACCCTTTTCTCCTCCGAGCCCTAGGGATGGGGGCAGAAAACCACTTGGGCTTCAGTGTGTTCACAGGAATAGGGTCTGAGGTTTAGGAATACTCATGCTATCCCTCAGATAAGGAGATTGGTCCATTTAACAAGTCTTCACTGGCTGGTGCCCCTCAAGGCACTAGGATTCAACATGAATAAGTTGCTTACCCTGCCCTCTGGGAGCCTGTGGTTTTGTGTGGGGAGATGCAGGCGAGCGGGAGTTGTATGATACCACCCTGAACTTTTCTGTGATATCAGTTGAAGCAAATGGGAGGGACAATAAAGAAACTTTCCTGGAGGAAGTGACGTTTAATTGAGGCCAGAAAATGAGAGCCAGGCTTAAGCGAGGGAAAGTCCAGGCAGAGGGAACAGCATGTACTGAAGACAGAAGAAAAGGAAGAACATGGTGTGGCGGGAGCTGAAAGTAGCTGTGGTCTATAGCGAGACCTTGGAACAATTAATTAAATGAAACAGGAGCGTACAGGAGCTAGGGCCTGGGAACCATGTAATCCTCCCTATTAGGAGTTTTGGACTTTATCCTGAGGGCAGTGAAGCACCATTGCAAGACAAGTAGGGAGTGACATGGTAAGATAGGCTTTTAGAAAAACAAGATCACCCGACTGCAGTGTGGACGTTTAAATTGAAAGAACAAAAGAACAGAGAGGGAGGACAAATCAGGAGCCCATTGTGGTAATCTGGGCAGGAGGTGAGGGTGGCCTCTACTAGGGAAGCGACAGTGGAGATGGAGAAAAATGAAGGATTAGAAGACTAAGTAATTGGTTATGGGGGGTGGAGGGCGTGAAGGAGAGCGGGGGCAAGGATGACAGCCTTTTCCTTGGCTTGGGCTGCTGGGTGGTACTATTCAGTGAAAAGGGGAACTGAGGAGGAAGAGCGTGATTGAGGGAAGAAGTCCCTTTTGGACATGATGAGTTTGAAGTGCCTGTGGGAGATCCCAGGGAAGCTGTTCAGTAGGTTGGCAGCTGGTCATACAGGCCTGGAGGTCAGGAGGGCGTGCCGGGATGTGGGTCATCAACATCTGGACCGAATGGTGGAAGTGTGAGGCTGTCCAGGGACAGGGTGTAGAGTGAGAAGAGGGCCTTGGACAGAACCCTGAGGGGCACTGCATTCAAAGGTGAGGCAAAGGAAGAGGATCCCACACAAGAGACTGGTGGGAAGTGGCAGGAAAACAGGAGCCAGGACAGTGTGGAATCTCAGAAATGAAGGGAGGGAGTGGCCAGCAGTGTCAAGTGCTCCCAAGAGGCAAAGGATGGAAAGGATAGAGAAGTGTCTGGATTTAGTAACTAGGAAGATTTTCATGGCCTTGGGGGGATGTGGGGAGCAGCCAGTTTGCGGTGAGTTTAAGAGGGAAGAGGCAGTGAGGAGAGGGTGATAGTCTGGTCAATTCTTTTATGAAGTTTGGTCAGAAAGAAGAGGAGAAAAAAATGGAGCCCCTTAGTCCCCATCAGTAGGCCTTTGGGTTCATTTTTTTCAAGGTAGAACTAGGTTGTCTTAAGTCAGAGGTTAACACACATCAGAGTCTGCTGTGGGAGAGGCAGGAGGGGAGATGTGTGACAGGATTAAAGGAAGGATTAGACCCAAGAGAAGTCAGTTTTGAAAGTAGGGGAGGACACAGTTGACAGGGAGAGAAAGATGGAAGGTTTATAAGGCCGAGATAAGAGTGCCATAATGATGGTGCTCCTTTGTATTTCTGCGGTATGATATGTAGTTTGCAAAGCGTTTTTGGTCTGTTATCTTATTGAGGTAGTCCAGGCAAGTATTTGCATTCCCATATTATAGGTGGGGAAACAAGCTCAGGGAGGCTTTAATGATTTGCCTAAGTCTGTAAACTAGTAAACAATGAGATTGGGATTAAAAAAAAAAATCTGTGTTTACAGAGCCCTAGCCTAGTGCTCTTTCCATTTTCCTGTCCCCCTGGCCGGGCTCACTGGTAAAAATGTGTAAATCTTTGAGGGAGCCAGACATCAGGTTTGCTTGACACAGGTGAAAGGCGTCCTCCAGGAAAAGAGATTGGTAAATCGGGAATCAAGTCTCTTGAGTATTTAATCTCTTCCCGATAAGCTTTCCTTGTCCATGGCCTCCCCATAGGACCTGAGGTTTGCATTCACTATCCAAGAGGAAGGAAACTTCCCTCCCTCTCTGCCTCCTGGTTGGTTAATGACGGGGAAAGGGTGGCACTCTGGGGCCAGGTAAATTCAGTGACTTTGGGAAGCATAAAATCTCAGAAGTGACTGAGCATTCTTCCACTAAGCAGTGTGGCACCTTTAAACTACTCAGGGGCCTTATCTGTGTGTACCCTGCCTGGACTGTGTAGTGAATGGATGCTCAGTAAAGTTTTACTAAATGAATGGATACAGTATTTATTTATTTATTTGGCCGCAGTGCACAGCATGCAGGACCTTAGTTCCCTGACCGGGATGGAACCCACACACGCTGCAGTCGAAGTGCGGAGTCGTAACCACTGGACTGCCAGGGAGCTCCCTGGATACAATTTTTTAATTAACAGCTTTATGATATATAATTCACATACCATAAAATTCACCACTTTAGAGTGTACAATTCAGTGGGTTTTAGTATATTCACAGAGTTGTGCAACCATCCCTATTATCTAATTCCAGAAAATTTTCATCACCCCAAACGAAACCTCGTATCCGTTAGCAGCCACTCTCCACACCACCCAACTAGCCCCAGGCAACCATGAATCTACTTTCTGTCTCTATAGATTTGTCTATTCTGGACATTTCCTATACATGGAATCATATAATATGTGACCTTTTGTGCCTGGCTTCTTTCACTTATCATGATATTTTTCCAAGTTCATCCATGTTGTAGCACATATCAGTACTTTATTCCTTTTTATGGCCAAATAATATTCTATTGTATGGATATACTACCTTCTGTTTATCCATTCATCAGTTGATGGGCATTTGGGTTGTTTCCACTGCTCGACTGTGATGCATAATGCTGCTATGAACATTTGTGTACAAGTTTTTGTGTGGATGTATCTTTTCATTTCTCTTGGGTATGTACCTAGGGTGGGAGTTGCTGGATCATATGCGATCTCTGTGTTTAGCATTTTAAGGAACTACCAAACTGTTTTCCAAAGTGGCTGCACCATTTTACATTCCCACCAACAAACTGTGAGAATCCAGTTTTCGCACATCTTCACCAATACTTGTTTTTTTGTCTGTCTTTTTGATTATAGCCATCCTAGTGGGTATAAAGTGGTACCTCATCGTGATTTTGATTTGCATTTTCTTAATGATGTTGAGCATCTTTTCATGTGCTTATTGGCGATTCTCATGTCTTCTTTAGAGAAATGTCTATTCAAATCCTTTGTCCATTTTTTGTTTATTTGTCTTTTTAAAATATTTATTTATTTATTTATTCATTTACTCATTTGTTTATTTGGCTGCGTCAGGTCTTAGTTGTGGCACATGGGATCTTCGTTGCTGCATGCAGGATCTTTCACTGCAGCCCTCGGGCTTCTCTAGTTGCAGCATGAGGGCTCTAGAGCGCACCAGCTTAGTTGCCCCGCAGCATGTGGGATCTTAGTTCCCCAGCCAGGAATCGAACCCGCATCCCCTGCATTGGAAGGCTGATTCTTAACCACTGGACCACCAGGGAAGTCCCTGTTTATTTGTCTTTTTATTGTTGAGTAATGGATACAGTTTTAAGCTAAGTCACTTAACCTCGCTAGGCCTCTCAGTTTCATCAATCGTAAAATGGGAAAGTTGGATTTGATCTCTGAGATCCATCCAACTCTCATGTTAATCTGTGGAACTTCGGTCACTCCTTTAAGGTTCTACTCACCATGTTGCAGTAGACTAGTTGTTAGGAGTATGACTTTTGTGTCAAATAGACCTGGGTTTCCTGTTACTCAGTCCCTCTCAGCCTCAGTTTTTCCTTTTGGAAAATGAGAAAAAGAGTATTTCTCTCATAGGGTTCTTGCAAAAATTAAGTAAAAGTAATGCATGTAAAGTGCTTAGCAAAATACCTGACATAGTTAAGAGTTCAGTATATGCTAGCTATGATTATTATCTCATTTCTACCTCCTATCTTATAGTCTCTAGTTGGATGAGCCAGGTCCCCATCCCTTGGGTGTGACTTAGCTGTCCTGGTCATGGAGGCTTTGCACAGATCAGTATTGTTCAAAATATCCATTGCTGCATAACAGACCACCCCAAACATTGGCTTAACATAATACTAATTATTTTGCTCAGAATTCTGGGGGTTGACTGGGTTGAGCTAAGCAGTTGTTCCCAATTGGGATCTCTCAAACAGGTGCAGTTATATAGGGGCCGACCTGGCCTGGGCTTCAAAGACTTCTTCACTGTGGCCCCTGTGTTGGGAAGACTCAAGACAGCTGAGAGCTGAAACAGCTGGAGCTCCTGGACTCTCTGTCTCTCTGTCTCTGTCTCTTTCTTTTCCTCTCTCTGGAATCTCTATAGATTCTCTTTCCACATGGTGGGCTGAGGGTAGCCAGACTTCTTACAGGGTGACTGAAGGCTCCCAGAGCAGGCATCCCGTGATACTTGCAGAGGCTGCATCCCTCTTTATGAGCTAGCCTCAGAGATCACATGGTGTCAGTTTTGCCCTACTCTTATTAGTGGAGGGAGTCACAAAGGCCTGGCCAGGATTAGGGAAGGGATATGGATGCCACCTCCTGATGGGGAATGGTATGAAGAATGGGAAATACTGTTGTGGTTACTTCTGGAAAATTCAGCTTGCCACAGTCCCTTAATTTCTTTACGGTTAATTTTTGTCCCTCCTGTCCTTCAAATACCATTTCCAAACTTATTTACTAGTGAAGTCTTACCTGATTAACTGCTTGATTCAGGTTTCTCCTTTTTCCTGTATCTCTCACCACATAAACCGCTGTTGATTCTTATGTCATATCTGCTTATCTTTTCTGTCATCTGTAATACTCCTGTAGTACTTACAACTGAGCTCTGTGCTCTTTAAGTGGTGCCGGCTAGTGCCCTAAATTCTCCAGTTGGGGTTTTTCCAATAACTTTAATCGGCTAGTGTTCAAGTGTTGACTGGTTCTCTCTTGGTTAAAAGTTCTTGCAACTTTTCAGACTTACTAACTGCTAACTCTAATCCACCTGGCACTGTAGGGAAACCCAAGTCCTGCACCCTTTTGTTCTCTCATATGACACTATATCCAACCGTATAAGTATATAGAAGGGTGGATAGGGGAAGATCCAGAATAGCAACTGGCATTTGTCCAGCACTTTACTATTTTTTGGAAAGTGCTTTAACAGTCATTCTGATATATACTTACTACAGTTATTTTTCTCCTTTATATACGAAAACACTGAGGCTTACGGGAGTTGAGACTTGAAATCACAACTGTAGTGAACCTAGGTCCCTGGCTCTAAATCCTGGGTTTCCTCTCCTTGGTTGAGGAGGGTGTCTGGTTTGGGCCCGGTGTAACACTCTTAACACCCAGAGCTCCGGGGAGCCCCGCAGTACTGATCTCAGAAATCGCTTTCCACCTCCTAGTCTTTGCTGAAGGAGGTAAACTCAGACAAAATCTTCTACCATTCTAGCCCTACCTTCTCTGTAACAGTCATACAGTGATCTGGGACTCTGAGCTGTGTTTTCCTCCCATGGTCTCGCCTCTTCCGCTTTTATTCTTTACACCAGAGATTGAGTTCCTTGGGAGCCCTGTGAGCTTGGTTACTTTGGAAAAGGATCCTCCCAATTGGGGAAAGTGTGTGTGTGTGTGTGTGTGTGTGTGTGTGTGTGTGTGTGTGTGTGTGTGTGTGTGTGTGTGTGTGTGTGTGTGTTTTCTAGCAGGAGGGTCTGAGAAATAGTGCTTATAGGCTAGGAAGCATGGAATGAGCAAAAGGATGGGAAGGTAGCTAGAGAAGATAGAAAAAAAAAAACCTCCCAAAGTGGTTAAGTTCTCTTGTCTTCAGCTGAGGGAGAGTAAAGTCAGATGCAAAACTGATACTTTCTCTGCATCTGACCCTGCTGGTGATCTGCCACTGCCTCCAAATTGATACTTGTGTCATCAGGGGCTCTTGACTGAGAGTCTGCTTCATTTCATTTCCTGTCTTGTTGATCCAATGCTTGGGGAGTTTTATTAGGGTTCTGTTGGAAGAACTAGGACACAAACCAGGCAAAGGATAAGAGCCACTTAATATAATAATCCTTGCAGTACCAAGCATTTATACAGTGCTTTTATTCCTCAAAGCACTTTCCGTCTATTGTTGTACTTTAACCTCACTATATACTTGTGAGGAAGAGCCTAGGGCATGAGGGAGGCATCTCCTTCAGCTGGCTTAGTTTCTGTTTCTTCCTCTCCCTCCTTGGAGGTGGGTTCCCCCAGGACACACTGTTTCTTTTCTTTTTTTTTTTTAAATTTATTTACTTATTTATTTTTGGCTTCATTGGGTCTTTGTTGCTGCGCATGGGCTTTCTCTAGTTGTGGCGAGCGGGGGCTACTCTTCGTTGTGGTGTGCGCTACTCCGTTTCCAGCCCCAACTCCCTGGGAGTGGGTTTTTTTTTTTCTTGTGTAACAAATTTTATTTAGCATTCTTATAGAGTACACAAAATAAACACTTGGATAACTCAAACCTAACAAACACATATGTATTTTCTCATAGGAAAGCACAAGGAGAAGACAAAAATATTGTGAGTCTCAAGAATTTCTGAATGAAGTAAAAAGTTCTCCACAAAAAATACTTCATTGTGGTGGCTTCTCTTGTTGTGGAGCGCAGGCTCTAGGCGTGCGGGCTTCAGTAGTTGTGGCACACGGGCTCAGTAGTTGTGGCTCGCGGGCTCAGTAGTTGTGGCTCGCGGGCTCAGTAGTTGTGGCTCGCGGGCTCTAGAGCGCAGGCTCAGTAGCTGTGGCGCACGGGCTTGGTTGCTCCGTGGCATGTGGGATCTTCCCGGACCAGGGCTCGAACCCTTGTCTCCTGCATTGCCAGGCGGATTCTTAACCACTGTGCCACCAGGGAAGCCCAGGGCACACTGTTTCGATAGCTCTTCCCAGCTTTTGGAATTGCCTCCCTTCTGATACAACTTAGCTCCTCTGTCTTTTCCATGAATGGGGTGCCTTCCCTCCCTGGTGTTTGTTGACAGGGGAGCCTGCTCATCTGTGTGGCCGTCCTGTCTGTCACCATCAATCTCACGGAGAGCCTTTTCTATGAAAGCTACAAGATCAGAAAATAAATTGGCTGAGGCAGGATTACTGACTCAGGGGGGCTAGGAACCCACAGCTTCAGGAGGGCATGGAGAAGGGGTGGTGAGAAGGGAAGGATGAGATAACAAGCTGGCAGCATGAATCCTACTGGAATCTGAGGTTCTTCTTCCCTCTCTACCAGATTTATCCCCCATCTCATTCTGGCTGCTATCATCTCCATCAGCATCTACTCCTGCCCTGTATTATGTGCTTATCCCTCTTCTAGATGCCTTGGGGAAGATAATGGAGACTAGTGGTCCCTGACTTTAGGGGACCTAAAGGCTAGTTGGGAAGGCACCTGCAAAAGATCTAAGAACCCTTAAGCAGCAAGGGTGGAATAAAGGCATCACAGCTCACAGCCAGGGAGCTTACTGTCAGCTTGGTAGAGATAAGGAATCTCCTCTGCTTTCTGATTTTACCTTCGAGTCTTATGTGGCAATTAATTGACTTCAGCAAGAAATGTGTATTGGTCCCAGATTGGTATGTCAGCATTGTGCTAGAGGTTATGGGGATTTAATATTTACAGGCAGATATTTAACCTGAGATATGTGTTCAAAAAATATGAAATGAATAATAAAGAAATAGTCACTCAAGATGCCAGAGAAGTGATGTATCTGATGCACCTTTTAAAAGATTTTCTCTGGTATTACGAATAGACTAGGGGTTCAAGAGAAAAGCAGGAAGGACTATTAAGCTCTTGCAGTAATCTAGGCAGGAGATGATGGGCATAATTACTGAGTTAAAAATCACTACCGTTTTTACTGTGGCACAGATACAAACATCTTTTTTTTTCCCCTTAACCAACAGACTGTGCTTTTATTTTTAAAATTGAGGTAAAATTCACATAATAGAAAATTAACCATCTAAAATATACAGGTCAGTGGCATTAAGTACATTCACAGTGTTGTACAACCATCACCTCTATCTAGTTATAAAACATTTCATCTCCCCAAAGGGAAACCCCTTACTCATTAGCAGTCATTCCCCATTCTCCCCTCTGCTCTACCCCTACAAACGTCTTAAACTTAGGAATAGGGTAGGTTTCTATGGGGTTTTGTTCCCTTCCCCCATACATCTTAGCTTTAATATATCTTTATTGGTCAGAGATGAAAAGCGAATTGTTTATAAATGTACCCTAAAGTCAAGAGATAAATACATTAGATGTAAAATACATAGCAGGCTGAGCACCTCCCATACCTGCAGACAGGATTTTTGAGGATTAGTGAATTGGCTGATTTAATTGCTACCTCATCTAACCTTCATGACTTCACAATCCACAGCCGTTTATTTGCATCATAATAATCCCTTGTGTTTGTGCATTACTTTGCAGTTTCACAGTTTGAGTGTTTTCACATATATTCTTTTTTTTGTAACAGCTTTATTGAAATATAATTCACATGCCATAAAATTCACACTCAAGGTGTGCAACCATCACCACTATCTAATACCAGACATTTTCATCACCCCAAAAAAGAAACCTTATACCCATCACTTTCCATTCCCCTCTCCCCACAGCCTCAGGCAACCACTAATCTACTTTCTGTCTCTATAGATTTGCCTATTCTGGACATGTCATATAAATGGAATCATACAATATTTGTTCTTCTGTGTCTGGTTTATTTCACTTAGCGTATTATCAGGTTTCATCTATGTTGTAGTATGTGTCAGAATTTTATTCCTTTTTATGGCTGAATAATACTGTATTCCATTGTGTATATATACCATCTTTTGTTTATCTATTCACCTGCTGATGGACACTTGGGTTGTTTCCACATTTTGGTGATTTTTTTAAAAATAAATTTATTTATTTTATTTATTATTTGGCTGTGTTGGGTCTTCGTTGCTGCATGTAGGCTTTCTCTAGTTGCAGTGAGCGAGGGTTACTCTTCGTGTGGTGCGCGGGCTTCTCATTGCGGTGGCTTCTCTCGTTGCAGAGCACGGGCTTCAGTAGTTGTGGCTCGTGGACTCTAGAGCGCAGGCTCAGTAGTTGTGGCACAAGGGCTTAGTTGTTCCATGCCATGTGGGATCTTCCCGGACCAGGGCTTGAACCCGTGTCCCCTGCATTGGCAGGCAGATTCTTAACCACTGCGCCACCAGGGAAGCCTCACATTTTGGTGATTTATGAATAATACTGTTGTTAACATTGGTGTACAGGTATATGTTTGAGTCCCTGTTTACAGTTCTCTTGGGTATATACCTCATAGGAGAATGACTGGATCATATGATAGCCCTGTGTTTAGCATTTTGAGAAACTGCCAAACTGTTTTGCAAAGGTGGCTGCACCATTTTACATTGCCACCAGCAATCTGTGAGGGTTTCTAATTCTCCACATCCTCTCCAACACTTGTCATTATTTGTCTTTTTATTATAGTGGGTGTAAAGTAGTATCTCATTGTTTTGATTTGCATTTTCTTAATGACTAATGATGTTGAGCATCTTTTCATGTGCTTCTTGGTCATTGTATATCTTCTTTAGAGAAATGTCTTATGCTAAACCAATCTTGCATTCCTGGGGTAAATCCCACTTGGTCATGGTATATAATCCTTTTTACATGTTGCTGGATTCAGTATGCTAGCATTTTGATGATAATTTTTGTGCATATAGTCTTATTTAATCTTTAGACTAGCACTATGAGATTAGGGTTCCCATGAAAAACTGAAGCATAAATTAAGCAGTTTTCCTGTGACTGCATAGTGTCAGGACTAGAATAGAAAAGTAAGACTTTGGAATTTAGTCTAATTTTCTTACCACTGCTTTACTTTGCCCCTCTTTTTAGCATAGATAACCAACAGTTGTTTTCATTTATTTGGGCTGTTTTCCTTTTTTGAAATCCTATCATTATTGCTTAGATTGAAAACTCCCATTACATGGCCACACAATTAAGACTTAATATTAGATGCATTTTGAATGATAATGAAATTTATATCCTTGATGGTTATTAATTTGATTTTAAATGTGTCCTTGTCATTGTCTCTTTTTTGAATGAGGAACATGGCAGAGGAAGGACGTATCTGTGATTCTTCTCTCTTTTTTCGTGCTCAGCATTTGCTGTGCCCAAATAAATACTAAATAAAGGCTCTAGGACTGGAAGGATGCATCTCTATAGTGCCCACCTGAAAGCATCTAAGAACAGCTTATTCTGCTGGCCTAAAATCCTCTTGAACAGCTCTCTTCTACCTGAATTGTGTACGCCATCACACCTGTCTCTCTCCCTCCTTCCTAAGTAGCAACTGGTTCATCAGAGACTGTAATTGCTGAGAATTTACTGACAGAATCTCAGCATTAAATCTTTGGCTTTTGCCACCTTTTCTGATGTGTGCATAAGCAGGCTATAACACATTTCACATTGAGGTACAAGCATTTAGAGACCCAGAAAAGCTCTTCTGGAGAGCTCATGAGAGTGAGTGGGGAGCACGTGGGCAGACATTTCCCTGTAAGTATATAACATTGGTGGATATGTGTGAATGCTTTTGAATTCTTATTGTCTACATGTAATTCAATTGCTTTATCCATGTCAGCGTTGTAATTTATTCTTGCCACCTCTGAACTCCTTAGCTCCTGCTCTAGTAAAAAATAGGGGGGGAAAAGAGTTTATTTTAACGTTAGTCAAAGCCCAACATCCCTAGATATATCTTCTGAAAAACAAGACCATGTGTTCAGTTACAAAGGCAAATGAAAATGCTTTTTGTATTATATGTTTTTGCTGAATACTTGTGCTGCCTCTCCATTAATGTGGGTATTTAGGACTTGCCTGTGCATCAATTGATTAATCATTTGTATGTGTAAAGAGATAGAATGCGAGTGTGTATGTACATACTGCGATTTTCTCCTGTTTTAAATCCAGAAGCCATTGCCTCATTTTATGGTCTAGCAGCACTGTGACCTGGATAATGAACAGAATGTCTTGGGACACACTTGTGTTACCAGTTAATAGAGACCGCCTGCATCTCTATAATTGAAAAGGGCAATGTTTAGTTTCCAGTGTGGACTCAGAATATTTTTTTTTTCCCTTAATGCGTTTTTTTTTCCTTTTAATAGTTTTATTCTGGTATATTTGATCTACAATCAATGTATACGTTTACAGTATATAATTTGATGCACTTTGACATTGTGTACACCTGTGGCACTATCCCCACAGTTAAGACAAGGAGCATACCCATCACTCCCAAAAGTTTCCTCATGCCCCTTTGTAATCTCGTTCTCTCTCTTCTCTTCTTTCCCATCCCCAGGAAACTGTCCTTGGGGATTTCTTTTCTATCACTGTAGATTAGTTCACATCTTCTGTAACTTTATATAAATGGAATTATACTCTATGTCCTTTTTTCTTGCCTGACTTCTTTCACTCAGCACAATTATTTGAGGTTAATCCATGTTGTTGTATGTATCAGTAGTATATTCTTTTTTTATTGCCGAGTTTTATTCCATTTTATGGATAATTTGTGTATCCAGTCTCCTGTTGATGGACATTTGGGCCACCACAAATAAAACTGCTGTGAACGTTTATGTACAAGTCTTTGTGCGGACACGTTTTCCTTTTTCTTGTGTAAACCCTAGGAGAGGATTGGCTAGGTTATATTGTGAGTATATGCTTAGCATCATAAGAAATCGCCAAATTGTTTTCCAAAATGGTTTTACAATTTTACATTCCCACTAGACAATGTATGAAAGTTCCAGTTGTTCTACATCTTGGCCAACACTTGGTATGGTCAGTCTTTTTAATTTTAACCATATTAGTGTGTATGTAGTAATATATCTTATTGTGGTTTTAATTTGCATATCCCTCATGACTAATGATGCTGAACATTTTTTATGTGCCTGTTTGCCATGCATATGTCCTCTTTGGTGAAGTGTTTGTTCAGGTCTTTTGTCCATTTTTTAAGTGGGCATAATTGCTCAGTATTAACTCAGTTATTAAATTGTAAGAGTTCTTCGTGTATTCTAGATACAATTTCTTTGTCAGATATGTTTTTGCAACTATTTTCTCCCGGTGACATGCTTTTTCGTTTTCATAACAATGTCTTTTAAAACTTGTTTCACATTTGCATGCAGCAAAATACAGTGTCTTTGAAGACCAAAAGTTCTTAATTTTGATGAAATCCACTATATCAATTTTTTCTTTTATAGTTTATACTCTTTGTATTGATTAAGTAAATCTTTGCCTAATTCAAAGTAAGATCTTCTCCTAGAAGTTTTATGATTCTAGCTGTTACATTAGATCTGTGCTTTATTTTTAGTTATTTTTTGTATAGGGTATGAGATAAGAATTGAGGTTATTTATTTGTCTCTTTTGGCTTATGGATATCTAGTTGTTCTAGCACTATTTATTGAAAAGAGTGATCTTTCCTCATTGAGTTGCATTGACACCTTTGCTGAAAATTAGTTGATCATATATGTGTGGCCTAGACTCTACTTTGTTCCATTAATCTGTCAGTAACACTGGTTTGGTTATTGTCATTTTATAATAAGTCTTGATATCAGATGATACAAGTTTTCTAGCGTTGTTTTTTTTTTTTTGGCCGTGCCACACGGCTTGTGACAGCTTGTGGGATTTTAGTTCCCCGACCAGCGATCAAACCTGGACCCTCAGCAGTGAGAGTGCGGAGTCCTAACCACTGGACCGCCAGGGAATTCCCTCTAGCGTTCTTTTATTTTCAGAATTATTTTGGTTATTCTAGGTCCTTTTCATTTTCATGTAGATTTTAAAATCAGTTTGTCAGTTTTTACAAAAATGCCTTTTTGGGATTACAGTTGAGATTGTGTTGAATCCATAGATCAGTTTGGAGAGGATTGGCATCTTAACAATATTCAGTCTTCCGATCTCTGGACATTGTATTTTTCTCCATTTAGGTCTTTAATTTCTCTCAGCAGTGTTTTGTAGTTGTTAGTGTACAGGTCTTACACATCTTTTGTCAAATTTATCCCTAAATATTTCATATTTTGGATGCCATTTTATTTTATTATTATTTTTTTTTAAAGTATTTTATTTTATTTTATTTATTTATTTTTGGCTGTGTTGGGTCTTCGTTTCTGTGCGAGGGCTTTCTCTAGTTGCTGCGAGTGGGGGCCACTCTTCATCGCGGTGCGCAGGCCTCTCACTGTCGCGGCCTCTCCCGTTGCGGAGCACAGGCTCCAGACGCACAGGCTCAGTAGTTGTGGCTCACGGGCCCAGTTGCTCCACGGCATGTGGGATCTTCCCGGTCCAGGGCTCGAACCCGTGTCCCCTGCATTGGCAGGCAGACTCTCAACCACTGTGCCACCAGGGAAGCCCTGGATGCCATTTTAAATTGTAGTTTTTAAATATCAATTTTCAGTTACTTTTTGTCAGTATGTATAGATATTAATTTTTATATATTTATCCTGTATCCTGCTACCTTGCTAAAGTCAATAATTCTCATAGCTTTTTTGTTAATTCCCCAAGATTTTAGAACCGCTTGTTTGATTCTAAATCATGTTGTTGGCAAATAATGAGCCTTGCCTCTTCATTTCTAATCTGTATATTTTTTGAGTTTTGGAGAAAAATCAGGATTTTATAACTTTTTGCTAGACATGTGAAGCATATGTTGGATTCTCCCTCACTAGGAATTCTTTAAAAATAAATAAAAAGGGGATTATTAAGTCCTTCTATCCGTTCCTTTATTCATTCAGTAAACATTTAGTATCCACTGTGTGTCAGTCACTATCTAGTGACTAATGGAAGAGACAGACATATAAACAAGTAATTTTAATTTAACAAGTAAGTACAGTAAGTGCCGTAGTAGTTATGATGCAGAGTACTTTGGGAACTTCGAGGCAAGGCGATTCAGAATCAGGGGAGAGAATGAAATGATCTCTGCAGGCCTGCTGCTACCCTGGATGGGTATGATTGACAAAAGAATACTCAGAGATTATTGATAGGAAAATGTTTAAACTACACTGTCCTGAGAAATTCTACATCCTCCCCATCCTGATTGTTAGTGACAGTCTGCCCTCTATGTCCTTGGTTTTTGCATCCATGGATTCAACCAACCTTGGATCAAAAATATTCAGAAAAAATAAAATTCCAGGAAGTTCCAAAAAGCAAAACCTGAGTTTGCTGTGCACCAGCAACTATTTACGTAACATTTACATTGTATTAGGTATTATAAGTAATGTAGAGATGATTTAAAGGATATGGGATGATGTCAGGGGTTATATGCAAATACTTTGCCATTTTATATTAGGGACGAGCTTCCACGGATTTTGGTATCTGCCAGGGGTGGCAGGTGGAAGAGCCCTGGAATTAATCACCCTTAGATACTGAGGTACAACTGTATTTACTTTATTATTATTGAGAGTCTGAAAGGACTAAATCTTTATCTATAGTTAGTTCTTTTTCTCTTTCTTCTTATTATTTTTTTTAATCTTACATGAAGGCAACAGCCTTTGCTTCTAGCTGTAAATCTCACTGACCTAAGACCAGGAGCAATGGGAGCAGGGATATTTGATATCATGTTATTCTTTTTTTTTTTAAATTAATTAATTAATTTGTTTATTTATGGCTGTGTTGGGTCTTCGTTTCTGTGTTAGGGCTTTCTCTAGTTGTGGCAAGCGGGGGCCACTCTTCATCGCGGTGTGCGGGCCTCTCACTGTCGCGGCCTCTCTTGTTGTGGAGCACAGGCTCCAGATGCGCAGGCTCAGCAGTTGTGGCTCACGGGCCCAGTTGCTCCGCGGCATGTGAGATCCTCCCAGACCAGGGCTCAAACCCGTGTCCCCTGCATTGGCAGGCAGATTCTTAACCACTGTGCCACCAGGGAAGCCCCTCATGTTGCTCTTAATGCTAAATTATGCTGCTGTGTTCTTAAGAACCCTATGAGTTCGGTACTGTTGCCCCCATTTCTGCAGGTTTTTTTTTTTTTTTAATAAAGTGAGCTTGATCTTTTTTTTAAAAATATTTATTTTATTTATTTATTTGGTTGCACCGGGTCTTAGTTGCAGCAAGCAGGCTCCTTAGTTGCGGCTCACTGGCTCCTTTAGTTGCGTCATGCAAACTCTTAGTTGCAGCATGCATGTGGGATCTAGTTCCCTGACCAGGGATCGAACCCGGGCCCCCTGCATTGGTAGCGTGGAGTCTTAACCACTGGACCACCAGGGAAGTCCCAATTTCTGCAGTTTTGTTTTGTTTTTTAAAAAGCACTTTAGCATATATCTTGTTATTTTTTAAATTCTCATAGCAACTCCTGAGGTCTTTACATTTCTCCTGTCATGTACATTGAAGGAGAAGTAAGCTTCTGACTTTGTAGCCCCAGCATATTTCTCGGAATCTGGTGAGTAGGAGGTGCTAAATAGATACTAATGTGTGTGTATTGGCATAATTTCTCTTTAGCCTAGTTGTCATGCTTTGGGCTCCTCTAAATAATATAGGATCATTCGCATTTTATAGATAAGGAAATTTCTCCAGGCCACCAGAGAGTAAATGATTGTAGGTTCTCCTTCTTCTTCTTCTTTTTGGTAGAGAATTTAGTATTTTATTGGATTGTAAAATGATATAGTTTAAGAAACACTAACAGCACTCTTCATTTTAGAGGTGAGAAATCTTGCTTGCTATCATAGAGGAAGGCTAAAAACTTAGACACATCCACACTCCTTATTTGTTTCTGAAACCTCCGTAGTCATGACCTCATTCTTCCTGTCACCCTGTTGCAAAAAGAATCTCTCACTTTCCTGAATTGAGAACTCCCAGAGGGCGGGGACCAATATAGCAAAGTGACTGGCACATGGTAGGAATTGAGTAAACATTCTTTTTTTTTTTTTTTTTAATAAATTTATTTATTTTATTTTTTTATTTTTGTCTGTGTTGGGTCTTCGTTGTTGTGTGCGGGCTTTCTCTAGTTGCGGTGAGTGGGGGCTACTCCTCGCTGCAGTTTGCGGGCTTCTCATTGCGGTGGCCTCCCTTGCTGCAGAGCATGGGCTCCAGGCACACAGGCTTCAGTAGTTGTGATGCACGGGATTAGTTGCTCCGCAGCATGTGGGATCCTCCCGGACCAGGGCTTGAACCCGTGTCCCCTGCATTGGCAGGCGGATTCCTAACCACTGTGCCACCAGGGAAGCCCAAGTAAACATTCTTGACTGAGTAAATGAGTGTATCCGACTCACCATGGGAAACACGCCCATCAGACCAATGCGCTAAGAATCTGGTGGCCAATTTTCCATTCCACTGCTTCCTCCTCCTTCCCGGGTAAGAAGAAGTGAGCTGCACATACCTATGCTGCATGTGTTAAAGCCTTCTGTGATCTTATGATCGTTAACAGACACACCCTACGCCTTAATGGAGGGCTACAGTGCATGTGTGACAATAGACCTTCAGGCTGCAAGAGTGAGTAAGACAATCCCTGCCTCAAGTAGCTCACAGACTATTAAATAGATAACTTAGTGCAGGGTGAGTGCAGTGATGGGAATGTGCACTGGGAGTTAGGGGCACAGAATAAAGATAACTGACCCAGTCAGGGGAGCAAAGGGAGGTTGCTTTTTGTTTGTTTGTTTGTTTACTAAAAACAAATACAGTGTTTGTTACCTGCCGGGCACTGTTCTAAGCAATTTGCGCATAATAGCTCCTTTACTCCTCGTAACAACCCTGCAAGCTAGGTTCTGTTAGTGTCCCCACTTCACACTGAGGATAAGGAGCTATAGAGAGTTAAGGTCACACAGCTGGTAAGTAGTGGAACTGGGATTCAGACTCAGGCACTGTGGCTCTAGAGTCTGTGCTCTTAAGCACAGTGCCAACTGGGTCTCCTGTAAGTCCTGAAGTAGAGGGGAAAAAAATGAGAAATATAAACATTTGTATCAAACTGACAGGATTTCTTGTTTAACTGGCTATGGGGTTAGGGAAAAGGAAGAGTCGAGATTGATTGCCAGAGTCTCTACGTTGGGTGAGAGAGAGAATACAGGAGTAGTAAAGAGGTGGGGTGTACGGAGATGAGGTTTTCAGTGGATTGAGTTTGAGTGTTTACAGGTCGAGGTGTCTCCCCAGAAAGTTACGTATAGAAGTCAGAAACTTGAGAGAGTCTAAGGGCTGAAAAGAAGCTTCAGGAGTCGTCAGTGTTATGAGAGCTGGTTAAAAGCACCAGAGTAGACACTGTCCCCTGTGAAGAGAGTGGCAGACCCGAAGGAGAAAGAGAGAGAGAGATCAGCATTGTCAGATGCAGAGAGAAATCCAGTTTGATGAGATCTAGAAAAGAAAATCCTTCAAACTTTCAGTTAAGGGACTATTAACAGTTCAGGGTCAGCAATCTTAACTGAAAACAATCCCATCAGTGTCCGGAGGCAGAAGTCAGATTACAGTGGGCTGAAGAGTAAGTGGGAGGTGAAAACGTGAAGATAGTAAGTGTAGACTACTCTATACTTTCCAGAAGTCTGGATGAGGAAAGAGGTTGCTTGGTAAAAGCTAAAGAAGCTTTCTGGGTGAAGGAAATACTTTCTCCTCAGGTTAAGAGAGATTTGGATAAATTTATGGGTTGAGGTGGTAGAGCCCATAGTATTAGAGGGATCCTGAAGATTTAGGAGAGGAGGAGTTCCTGAGGAAGCAGAGGGGAGTGGAGTCAGGGACCTCGTGAGAGGGCCTTGACTAGAGGAAAGTAGCTAAGGTGTGTGTGAATGTTGATTGAGGAGCTCATAGGTAGAAGTAGGAAATTGAAGAAGAATATGCCTAAGGACTCTAGTTACATCAGTGAGGTCAGAAGAAAAACAATCTTATGATAGTGTGAGGGCAGGCTTTAAATACAGAACTTGAGGAGAGCCATAAATGTTTGGAGTGGTGGTGGAGAGGGTGTGAAAAAGAGAATTGGGCTAATAAAGCCCTGACTGGAGGCACTAAAGGCCTGACAAAGGTTGGAGACCTTGGATCTGCACGCAGGATTGCATGGCAGTGTGGTTTTTCCCCAGCTAACTGAGTCCACCTAACTGGCAATAGGAGCAGAGGCCACAGATGGGAGTTTCGCTGCAGTGCTGGTTTGCTGGACACATTTGATGGAGGATCGGAGGTACAAAGGAATCAGGACTGTGACGTTAGGTGATCAACTACAGAAGAGAAGCCAAGAGGGGGCTGACACCTGGAAGGAAAATAGAAGGGTCTGGTGAGGTCACTTACAGGTGAAAGAGCAGATGTAGTGGGACTGAATGTGAGAGTGAGGGAAACTGGAGTTGGTGTCTTTGAAGGTGGAAGTATTCTGGACATAGTCAGGATCCAAAGTGTGTAGTTCTGGGGGTGAGTAGAGGAGATTGAGTGGAGGTGAAAATCTTAGGAATTAAGGGATAAAAAGAAAATACATTCAGGGAATTCAGTGTGTTGTGTGAGACCCATAAACAGATTTGCTCTGCAGAATAAGAGGTACTATAATAGAGGGAGGGAGGATGTGAGCAACTATGCTGGGGAAGAGGCAGGGAAATGCTTCACCAGGGTATTAATATGTTTGATCTGAAGCTTGAGTAATGAGCAGGAGTTTGCTAGGCATTCAACGAGTGAGCCTGGCGAAGCGTGGCTGTGCTATGTAAAGCAGGATAGGGAAAACCAAAATGACTGTGCCTTTGAAATAAGCCCACCCACTGGACAAGGCTTCTGATGTGTGTTGGTCGGAATGGGAGATGCAAGGAGTTGGGAACAGACCCAAGTACAGGTGACGGCAGGGAAACGTAATTCAGTCCTGGAAATAAACCCTATTTCTCTAGTGTAGAGAAACCATGGCCAGCGGTCCAGGCATGTAGTTAATTACAGACGTTCAACACTAGATAGCAGAGCATAGGATGAGGAGTCCACATGAATATTAGCCCGTAAACTCCAGGTTCCCCCTCCCGTATCACTGCCTCATCAACCACCCGAAATGGCACCCTTATCTAAAGACCCTCAGTGACTTTGCATCAGACAAGGAAGGAGAATCTGACTTGTGTCTTGTTTTGCTTTTGAAACCTAGCAGTGCTTCTTCATACACATTAGGCACTCAATAAATTTTGTTGAATGAATGGCTCAGAAATGATGATGATGATGGTGATGATGATGATAGTAACTTAAAGCTTAAATAGCATTTACTATATAAAGCACTGTTCTAAAATAGTGCTTAATATTCAACAACAATACTGTGAAATAGGGCTTCCCTGGTGGCGCAGTGGTTAAGAATCCGCCTGCCAGTGTAGGGGACATGGGTTTGAGCCCTGGTCCCGGAGGAAGATCCCACATGCCATGGAGCAGCTAAGCCCGTGTGCCACAACTACTGAGCCTGCATGCCACAACTACTGAAGCCCCTGCGCCTAGAGCCCATGCTCTGCAACAAGAGAAGCCACCGCAGTGAGAAGCCCGAGCACCGCAACGAAGAGTAGCCCCCTGCTCGCCACAAGGAGAGAAAGCCCGTGTGCAGCAACGAAGACCCAATGCAGTCAAAAATAAATAAATAAAATAAATACATCTATTAAAAAAATACTGTGAAATAGGTTCTCTTTTTATCTAGATTCAACATAGATGATTGAGCAAAAATATCAAATTAATAGCTAGACAGAGAAACTGTTTACTTTGGATATATGAAGGATACGTATCCATCTGGAGCAGAGGATGCAGAAAGTAGTCGTGTGAGAGTTCTAGGAAAGATCTTTTCTTCTAATCAGTAAACCCAGGAAAGTGTGGGGGTGGATGGCTGTTTGTTTTTTGTTTATGTTTTTGTTTTACAGCTTTATTAAGATATATTTCACATACCATAAAGTTCACCCATTTAAAGTATACAGTTAATTGGTTTTTAGTATATTCACAGAGTTGTAAGACCATCACCACAATCTAATTTTAGAATTTTTCAGTACCCCAGAAAACACCCCCCTGTTCATTAGCAGCCCTTCCTCTTTGCTGCTCCCCGCCCTTCACCCTAGCCCAAGGAAGCCACTAATCTACTTTCTATCTCGATGAATTTGTCTATTCTGAACATTTCACATGAATGGAATCATACCATGTAAGGTCTTTGTGACTGGCTTCTTTCACTTAGCATGTTCATCCATGTTGTAGCAGGTATCAGTACTTCATTCCCTTTTCTATCGCTGCTTAATATGTCATTGTATGGATACACCAGCTTTGTTTATTCATCAGTTGATGGACATTTGGGTTGTTCCCTCTTTTTGACTTTTATGAATACTGCTGCTATGAACATTTGTGTACAGCTTTCTGTGTAAATATATGTTTTCAGTTCTTTTGGGTATATACACCTAGGAGTGGAATTGCTGTGTCATATAGTATTCTGTGTTTAATATTTTGAAGAGCTGCCAAATGGTTTTTCAAAGTGACTGCACTGTTTTACATTCTCACCAGCAATATCTGAGGGTTCCAATTTCTCCGCATCCTCACCAACACTTGTTATTTACCATTATTTTGGTTCTAGCCCTCAGGGTCAGTGTGAAGTAGTATCTTATTGTAGCTTTGATTTACATTTCCCTAATGACTAATGATATTGAACATCTTTTCTTGTGCTTATTGGCCATTTATATCTTTTCTGTAGAGAACCGTCTATTCAAAATTTTTGCCCATTTTTTAAATTGAGTTATCTGGTTTTTTAAAAAATTAATTAATTAATTTGGTTCCGCTGGGTCTTAGTTGCTGCAGGTGGGCTCCTTAGTTGCGGCAGGTAGACTCTTTAGTTGCAGCTCCAGGGCTCCTTAGTTGTGGCATGTGAACTCTTAGTTGCGGCACGCATGTGGGATCTAGTTCCCTGACCAGGGATCAAACCCAGGCCCCCTGCACTGGGAGCATAGAGTGTTATCCTCTGTGCCGCCAGGGAAGTCCCCTGGTTTTTTTTTTGTTTTGTTTTGTTTTTTATTGTTGACTTATATGAGTTTTTTAAAAATATATTCTGGTTACAAGTCCCTTATCAGATATATGAGTTGCAAATATTTTCTCCCATTGTGTGGATTGTATTTTTACTTTCTTGGTGTTGCCCTTTGAAGCACAAGTTTTTAATTTTAATGAAGACCAGTTTATTTTTTCACTTGTTGCTTATGCTTTTAGTTTTATATCTAAGAAATCATTGCTTAAGTCAGGATGACAAAGATATACTCCTATGCTTTCTTCTGAGAGTTTTACAGTTTTAGCTCTTACATTTAAGTCAGTGGCCCATTTTTTGTTAATTTTTGCGTGTGATGTGAAGCAGGGGTCCAACTTCATTCTTTTGTTATGGATTTCCAGTTGTTCTAGCACCATTTATTGAAAAGACTGTTCTTTTTCCATTGAATTGTCCTGGCACCCTTGTCAAAAATCAGTTGACCATAAACGTGAAGATTTATTTCTGGATTCTCTATTTTGTTGACCTATATGTCCATCCTTATGCTAGTCCCATTCTGACTTGATTACTATAGGTTTTGAAATTGAGAAATATGAATCCTCCAACTTTTTCAAGATCATTTTAGCTGTTTATTTTCATATGAATTTTAAGATCAGTTTGTCAAGTTCTGCAAAAAAAAAACCCTGGGATTTTGATAGAGGTTATATTGAATCTATACATCAATTTGTGGAATATTGCCATTTTTTTTTTTTTAAGGTTTCTGTTTGTTTAGAAGACACAGACTAACATTATTAGATGGTAAGGTTCACAAATGGGTTCATTTCTTTCCTTAGCTTTTTTTGGCTGCATTAGGTCTTTGTTGCTGTGCGTGGGCTTTCTCTAGTTGCAGTGAGCAGGGCCTACTCTTTGTCGTGGTGCACGGGTTTCTCATTGCAGTGACTTCTCTTATTGTGGAGCATGGGCTGTAGGCGCAAGGGCTTTAGTAGTTGAAGCATGTGGGCCCTAGAGCACATGGGCTTCATAAGTTGCAGCACGTGAGCTCAGTAGTTGTGGCTCTCAGGCTCTAGAGCACAGGCTTGGTAGTTGTGGTGCACTGGCTTAGTTGCTCTGTGGCATGTGGGATCTTCCTGGACCAGGGATCGAACCCGTGTCCCCTGCATTGGCAGGTGGATTCTTAACCACTGCGCCACCAGGGAAGTCCCGAGTATTGCCATTTTAACAATCTTAAATCTTCTAACCCATGAACATGGATATCTTTTCACTTAATTTCTTTCAACGATGTTTTGTATTTTTCACTATACAAGTCTTTCACTTCTTTTGTTAAATTTATTCCCAGGTATTTTATTTTTCTGCTACTATTAAAAAGGAAATGTTTTCTTAATTTCATTTTTGTATTGTTCATTTCTGGTGTATAGATATATAAATGTTTTATATCAGCTTTGTATCCTGTGGCCATTTATTAGTTCTAATAGTTTTTTGCGGATTCTATAGGATTTTCTATATACAGGGTCACATCATCTGTGAAGAGAAGTAGTATTACTTCTTCCTTATCAATCTGAATGCCTTTTATTTCTTTTTCTTGCCTGATTGCCCTGGCTAGAACCCCTAGCTCAACGCTGAAAAGAAGTGATGAGACCAGACATCTTTGTCTTGCTCCTGATCTTGGGGAAAAGGCAGCCAGTCTTTCACCTTTGATATTAGCAGTGGGTTATTTGTTTGCTTTTGAGGGAGGGGTGAGATAGAATTTAATAGGTGCTCCAGGAAGCAAGTTCAGGTTGGGAGAACACAAGAGAGGTTCAGAATGAGATTCAGCCACTGAATATTGAACTGGGGGTGGCATGCTTTTGTAGTGGAATGAAATGGCTCAGAGCTGGACTACTTAGTGTGTTGAGGACTTTGTAGCCAGGTAGACGAGCTTCACCCCTGTAGAAGTTTTCCACCAGCTAGCTTAGACTAGCTAATGAATTTGCGTTGTTAAGGAGTCCCCTTGTGTTTAGGTCAAATCATGGTTCACTTTGGTTTAGAAGCTAGGAAAAATAGAAGAAGGGTGTTTATCCCTTCTGGCTGCCCTTTAAGAGCTTAGTGCAATACCAGTGACCTCAGGATTACTCTTCTTGAAGAGCCCCATCTTCTGATCACTGTATTTGTTACTCAGTACTGTTTGTAAACAAGTGGCTCTTTGTGGATTTGCACTTAACTTCTCTTTTGCCTTAACTTAAGTCTCTTTTGCCTTTGTCTTCCTAACTCCTCAGACTGTAAATTTCCCAAGGACAAGAATCATGCCTCTACCTTAATATATGCCTCAGATGTCTAAATCACTTCTGTGTACCAATAAATAGTTATTAACTATTGAAAAAGGTAAATGTGATTATAAATACAAAGATTTCTGAGCTGTTTGGGAAGCATATTAAGTATAAATCCATTTTATACTCGATAAGCAGACTTTGGGAAGAGATGAAGGAGGTCACCTGAAAGTCATGATTTTACAGTTTAATATACACCCACTTGAGTTTTTAAATATGTGCACGAGTGATATTTCTAAACTGTCCCTAGAATTTATTTCAGTTCATTCCCACTTACGTACAGGTGACATACCAAGCAATCTGACTTTTCACTTCCTATGGACTTGTCCTTTACTAACTCCCACTCCTGAGTGCAACTTTGTGACTCAACAACAGCTGGGAGGAAAAGCCTTTGAAAGCAAAGCTGTACCTTGCCTTTTGTTCCTTTCCCCACCTTGTGAAGGAATGAAGCAGGACTTAGGAGAGTAGCTCTCTTTGTATTTCTCCCAGAGGCGAAGCCATTGGCTCTAAGTATAGAGTGAGAAGCTCTGAGCAGTTGAATAAAGGGTGAGATAGAGACACTGAACCCATTTTTCCAGCTTCTCCCAGTGTTGTTATCTCCAAAATGGCCAACACCCCTACACTGATGTGCAAACAAATTCCAAGGCCTTGGTGTAATAGAAAGCACCAACCTGGGATAGGAGCCCTGGCTTCTAGTTCTCACCCTGTCACTAGAGGACCCTGAAAAATTCAATTAAAGGCCTTCTTACTCAGCATAGGCTGCCATAACAAATACCATAGATTGTGTGACTTAAAACAATAGAAATTGATTTTCTCACAGTTCTGGAGGCTTGAAGTCTGAGACCAGATTACCACCGTGGTTGGGCTCTGGTGAGGGCCTCTTCCTGGCATGTAGACAGCCGCCTTCTCATTGTGTGCTCACATGGCCTTTCCTTGGTGTGTGCACATGGAGAGAGAAAAGGGGCCAACTCTCTGGTGTCTTTTCTCCTAAGGGCACAAATACCATTATGAGGGCCCCACCCTCATGACCTCATTCAACCTTCTTTATCTCCCAAAGGTGCATCTCCAAATACCATTACACTGAGTGTTAGGGCTTCAAAATAATGATTTTGAGGGGAACACAGACATTTAGTCCATAACAAAGGCTCTAATCCTCAGTTTTCTTGTCTGTGAAATGAGGATGTTGAGATTCTTTCTAGCCCTTAACATTTATGATTCTGTGAGGTTGCATTTGCATTATTTTCTATTCTGAGTTATTTATAATGTTCCCTGTTACATTCTCTCAGGCAGCTGAATGGGTTTAGATTTAAATGGAGTTAGGTTTATTCTTTTATTTAATAAGTACTTTTTGAGTATCTGAGCATCTCTTTTGTGCCAGGAACTGTTGTAAGCACTGAGACTATAGCAGTGAACAAAAGAGACAAAAATTCTAGCCTTTCTGGAGCTTACATTCTAGGTGAATTAAATAAGGAATAAAAGGATAATGTGTTAGGTAATAATTGCTAAAGAGAAAATAGGAAGTATCAGAAACGCAGGGTTGCAGTTTTAGATATGGTGGTCGGAGAAGACCACCTAAGGTGGCATTTGAGTCAAGAGGGAAGAGAGTGTGTTTATTTTATTTTATTTTTTTAAATTTAATTTAATTTATTTTTTTATACAGCAGGTTCTTATTAGTCATCCATTTTATACACATCAGTGTATACATGTCAATTCCAATCTCCCAATTCATCACACCACCACCCCCACCCCCACTGCTTTCCCCTCTTTGTGTCCATACGTTTGTTCTCTACATCTGTGTCTCAATTTCTGGCCTGCAAACCGGTTCAGCTGTACCATTTTCTAGGTTCCACATATATGCGTTAATATATGATATTTTTCTCTTTCTGACTTACTTCACTCTGTATGACAGTCTCTAGATGCATCCACGTCTCTACAAATGACCCAATTTCGTTCCTTCTTATGGCTGAGTAATATTCCATTGTATATATGTGCACATCTTCTTTATCCATTCATCTGTCGATGGGCATTTAGGTTGCTTCCATGACCTGGCTATTGTAAATAGTGCTGCAATGAACATTGGGGTGCATGTGTCTTTTTGAATTATGGTTTTCTCTGGGTATATGCCCAGTAGTGGGATTGCTGTGTCATATGGTAATTCTATTTTTAGTTTTTTAAGGAACCTCCATACTGTTCTCCATAGTGGCTGTATGAATTTACATTCCCACCAACAGTGCAAGAGGGTTCCCTTTTCTCCACACCCTCTCCAGCATTTCTTGTTTGTAGATTTTCTGATGATGCCCATTCTAATCTGTGTGAGGTGATACCTCATTGTAGTTTTGATTTGCATTTCTCTAACAATTCGTGATGTTGAGCAGCTTTTCATGTGCCTCTTGGCCATCTGTATGTCTTCTTTGGAGAAATGTCTATTTAGGTCTTCTGCCCATTTTTGGATTGGGTTGTTTGTTTTTTTAATATTGAGCTGCATGAGCTGTTTATATATTTTGGAGATTAATCCTTTGTCCATTGATTCGTTTGCAAACATTTTCTCCCATTCTGAGGGTTGTCTTTTCGTCTTCTTTATGGTTTCCTTTGCTGTGCAAAAGCTTTGAAGTTTCATTAGGTCCCATTTGTTTATTTTTGTTTTTATTTCCATTACTCTAGGAGGTGGATCAAAAAAGATCTTGCTGTGATTTATGTCAAAGAGTGTTCTTCCTATGTTTTCCTCTAAGAGTTTTATAGTGTCCAGTCTTACATTGAGGTCTCTAATCCATTTTGAGCTTATTTTTGTGTATGGAGTTAGGGAGTGTTCTAATTTCATTCTTTTACATGTAGCTGTCCAGTTTTCCCAGCACCACTTATTGAAGAGACTGTCTTTTCTCCATTGTATATCCTTGCCTCCTTTGTCATAGATTAGTTGACCATAGGTGTGTGGGTTTATCTCTGGGCTTTCTATCCTGTTCCACTGATCTATATTTCTGTTTCTGTGCCAGTACCATATTGTCTTGATTACTGTAGCTTTGTAATATAGTCTGAAGTCAGGGAGTCTGATACCTCCAGCTCTGTTTTTTTCCCTCAAGACTGCTTGGGCTATCCGGGGTCTTTTGTGTCTCCATACAAATTTTAAGATTTTTTGTTCTAGTTCTGTAAAAAATGCCATTGGTAATTTGATAGGGATTGCATTGCATCTGTAGATTGCTTTGGGTAGTAGAGTCATTTTCACAATATTGATTCTTCCAATCCAAGAACATGGTATATCTCTCCATCTGTTTGTATCATCCTTAATTTCTTTCATCAGTGTCTTATAGTTTTCTGCATACAGGTCTTTTGTCTCCCTAGGTAGGTTTATTCCTAGTATTTTATTCCTTTCATTGCAGTGGTAAATGGGAGTGTTTCCTTAATTTCTCTTTCAGATTTTTCATCATTAGTGTATAGTAATGCAGGAGATTTCTGTGCATTAATTTTGTATCCTGCAACTTTACCAAATTCATTGATTAGCTCTAATAGTTTTCTGGTGGCATTTTTAGGATTCTCTATGTATAGTATCATGTCATCTGCAAACAGTGACAGTTTTACTTCTTCTTTTCCAATTTGAATTCCTTTTATTTCTTTTTCTTCTCTGATTGCCTTGGCTAGGGCTTCCAAAACTATGTTGAATAATAGTGGTGAGGGTGGACATCCTTGTCTTGTTCCTGATCTTAGAGGAAATGATTTCAGTTTTTCACCATTGAGAATGATGTTTGCTGTGGGTTTGTCATATATGGCTTTTATTATGTTGAGGTAGGTTCCCTCTATGCCCATTTTCTGGAGAGTTTTTATCATAAATCGGTGTTGAATTTTGTCAGAAGCTTTTTCTGCATCTATTGAGATGATCATATGGTTTTTATTCTTCAATTTGTTAATATGGTGTATCACATTGATTGATTTGTGTATACTGAAGATCCTTGCATCCCTGGGATAAATTCCACTTGATCATGGTGTATGATCCTTTTAATGTGTTGTTGGATTCTGTTTGCTAGTATTTTGTTGAGGATTTTTGCATCTGTATTCATCAGTGATATTGGTCTGTAATTTTCTTTTTTTGTAGTATCTTCATCTGGTTTTGGTATCAGGGTGACGGTGGCCTCATAGAATGAGTTTGGGAGTGTTCCTTTCTCTGCAATTTTTTGGAAGAGTTTGAGAAGGATAGGTGTTAGCTGTTCTCTAAATGTTTGATAGAATTCACCTATGAAGCCATCTGGTCCTGGACTTTTGTTTGTTGGAAGATTTTTAATCACAGTTTCAATTTCATTACTTGTGATTGGTCTGTTCATATTTTCTGTTTCTTCCTGGTTCAGTCTTGGAAGGTTATACCTTTCTAAGAATTTATCCATTTCTTCCAGGTTGTCCATTTTATTGGCATAGAGTTGCTTGTAGTAGTCTCTTAGGATGCTTTGTATTTCTGTGGTGTCTGTTGTAACGTCTCCTTTTTCGTTTCTAATTTTATTGATTTGAGTCCTCTCCCTCTTTTGATCAGTCTGGCTAATGCTTTATCAATTTTGTTTATTTTCTCAAAGAACTAGCTTCTAGTCTTATTGATCTTTGCTATTGTTTTCTTTGTTTCTATTTCATTTATTTCTGCTGTGATCTTTATGATTTCTTTCCTTCTGCTAACTTTGGGTTTTGTTTGTTCTTCTTTCTCTAGTTCCTTTAGGTGTAAGGTTAGATTGTTTACCTGAGATTTTTCTTGTTTCTTGAGGTAGGCTTGTATAGCTATAAACTTCCCTCTTAGAACTGCTTTTGCTGCATCCCATAGGTTTTGGATCGTTGTGTTTTCATTGTCATTTGTCTCTAGGTATTTTTTGATTTCCTCTTTGATTTCTTCAGTGATCTCTTGGTTATTTAGTAACGTATTGTTTAGCCTCTATGTGTTTGTGTTTTTTATGTTTTTTCCCCTGTAATTGATTTCTAATCTCATAGCGTTGTGGTCAGAAAAGATGCTTGATATGATTTCAGTTTTCTTAAATTTACTGAGACTTGATTTGTGACCCAAGATATGATCTATCCTGGAGAATGTTCCGTGCGCACTTGAGAAGAAAGTATAATCTGCTGTTTTTGGATGGAATAGCCTGTAAATATCAATTAAATCTATCTGGTCTATTGTGTCATTTAAAGCTTGTGTTTCCTTATTAATTTTCTGTTTGGATGATCTGTCCATTGGTGTAAGTGAGGTATTAAAGTCCCCCATTATTATTGTGTTACTGTTGATTTCCTCTTTTAGAGCTGTTAGCAGTTGCCTTATGTATTGAGGTGCTCCTATGTTGGGTGCTTATATATTTATAATTGTTATATCTTTTTCTTGGATTGATCCCTTGATCATTATGTAGTGTCCTTCCTTGTCTCTTGTAACATTCTTTATTTTAAAGTCTATTTTATCTGATATGAGTGTTGCTACTCCAGCTTTCTTTTGATTTCCATTTGCATGGAATATCTTTTTCCATCCCCTCCCTTTCAGTCTGTATGTGTCCCTAGGTCTGAAGTCGGTCTCTTGTAGACAGCATATAGATGGGTCTTGTTTTTGTATCCACTCAGTGAGCCTGTGTCTTTTGGTTGGAGCATTTAATCCATTCACGTTTAAGGTAATTATCAATATGTATGTTCCTATGACCATTTTCTTAATTGTTTTGGGTTTGTGTTTTTTTTTTTTTTCTGGTCACAGCACCTTTTTTTTTTAAAATTATTTATTTATTATTTAGTTTTGACTGTGTTGGGTCTTTGTTTCTCTGCGAGGGCTTTCTCTAGTTGCGGCAAGCGGGGGCCACTCTTCATTGCGATTTGCGGACCTCTCACTGTCGTGGCCTCTCTTGTTGTGGAGCACAGGCTCCAGACGCGCAGGCTCAGTAGTTGTGGCTCACGGGCCCAGTTGCTCCGCGGCATGTGGGATCTTCCCAGACTAGGGCTCGAACCCATGTCCCCTGCATTGGCAGGCAGATTCTCAACCACTGCGCCACCAGGGAAGCCCCTTGGGTTTGTTTTTGTAGGTCCTTTTCTTCTCTTGTGTTTCCTACTTAGAGAAGTTCCTTTAGCATTTGTTGTAGAGCTGGTTTAGTGGTGCTGAATTCTCTTAGCTTTTGCTTGTCTGTAAAGCTTTTGATTTCTCCATCGAATCTGAATGAGATCCTTGCTGGGTAAAGTAATCTTTGTTGTAGATTCTTCCCTTTCATCACTTTAAGTATATCATGCCACTCCCTTCTGGCTTGTAGAGTTTCTGCTGAGGAATCAGCTGTTAACCTTATGGGAGTTCCCTTGTGTGTTATTTGTCATTTTTCCCTTGCTGCTTGCAGTAATTTTTCTTTGTCTTTAATTTTTGCCAATTTGATTACTATGTGTCTCAGCGTGTTTCTCCTTAGGTTTATCCTGTATGGGACTCTCTGTGCTTCCTGGACTTGGGTGGCTATTTCCTTTCCCATGTTAGGGAAGTTTTCGACTATAATCTCTTCAAATATTTTCTCTGGTCCTTCCTCTCTCTCTTCTCCTTCTGGGACCCCTATAATGCAAATGTTGTTGCATTTTATGTTGTCCCAGAGATCTCTCAGGCTGTCTTCATTTCTTTTTATTCTTTTTTCTTTATTCTGTTCTGCAGCAGTGAATTCCACCATTCTGTCTTCCAGGTCCGTTATCCGTTCTTCTGCCTCAGTTATTCTGCTGTTGATTCCTTCTAATATATTTTTCATTTCAGTTATTGTATTGTTCATCTCTGTTTGTTTGTTCTTTAATTTGTTCTATATCTTTGTTAAACATTTCTTGCACCTTCTCGATCTTTGCCTCCATTCTTTTTCCGAGGTCCTGGATCATCTTCACTATCATTATTCTGAATTCTCTTTCTGGAAGATGGCCTATCTCTGTTTTATTTAGTTGTTTTTCTGGGGTTTTATCTTGTTCCTTCATCTGGTACATAGCCCTCTGCCTTTTCATCTTGTCTGTCTTTCTGTGAATGTGGTTTTTGTTCCACAGGCTGCAGGATTGTGGTTCTTCTTGCTTCTGCTGTCTGCCCTCTGGTGGATGAGGCTATCTAAGAGGCTTGTGCAAGTTTCCTGATGGGGGGGACTGGTGGTGGGTAGAGCTGGCTGTTGCTCTGGTGGACAGAGTTCAGTAAAACTTTAATCCGCTTTTCTGCTGATGGGTGGTGCTGGGTTCCCTCTCGGTTGGTCGTTTGACCTGAGGCGACCCAACATTGGAGCCTAGCCGGTCTCTTTGGTGGAGCTAATGGAGGACTCTGGGAGGGCTCACGCCAAGGAGTACTTCCCAGAACTTCTGCTGCCAGTGTCCTTGTCCTCCCGGTGAGGCACAGCCACCCCCCGCCTCCCTCCAACACTAGCAGTTAGGTCTGGTTCAGTCTCCTATGGGGTCACTGCTCCTTCCCCTGGATCCCAATGCACACACTACTTTGTGTGTGCCCTCCAAGAGTGGAGTCTCTGTTTCCCCCAGTCCTGTCAAAGTCCTGCAATCAAATCCCGCTAACCTTTGAAGTCTGATTCTCTAGGAATTCCTCCTCCTGTTGCCGGACCCCCAGGTTGGGAAGCCTGAAGTGGGGCTCAGAACCTTCACTCCAGTGGGTGGACTCCTGTGGTAAAAGTGTTCTCCAGTTTGTGAGTCACCCACCCAGTGGTTATGGGATTTGATTTTATTGTGATTGCTCCCCTCCTACTGTCTCATTGCGGCTTCTCCTTTGTCTCTGCATGTGAGGTATCTTTTTTGGTGAGTTCCAGTGTCTTCCTGTGGATGATTGTTCAGCAATTAGTTGTGATTCTGGTGTTCTCGAAAAAGGGAGTGAGAACATGCCCTTCTACTCCATCATCTTGAACCCAGAAGAGAGTGTGTTTAATTTTGCACAGCCAGATTGGAAACTGAGAGCTTGCTAGGGAAAGCTCTGTAATCCAGAAATCCTGCAGCAAACCTGGTTCTTGCTTGCCAACTACCCACTTCTCTCTCCACTAATCCTTCTCCCCACCACCGCGTCATCCTTTTCTGTGCCAGACACTCTGCATTAATTAATGATTTCACAGCCCTTTTATAAATCTCAACCCAAAGACTGTAATGAGTTCCATTTAACACCCCTGCTGTCAGAGTCTGGGAGAATCTGGCTGCCTTAGAATCTGTACCAACTCCTGAGCTAGTTCGATGTTTAAATAGTTCTACAACTCTCTTCTCTCCCCTTTTGAATGCTTTTTCTCTTTTGCCCTAATTTCCCCTCTCCTTTCTCCACATCTTTCCACGTAGCCCTTGATCCCAAATCTTTTTATCCTGTTATGCTCTTGCTTCACTCTCCCCTTTCTTTTGTAACTTCCCTACTTCCTCCCCTTCTTCACTTTGTTCATCTCACATCTGCATTTATTCCATCTCTGACTCTTCTCTTCTGCCTTGTATTCCTTTCCATCCTCTCATTCTCACCATGCCCGGTGATGTGTGCAGAGAACAGGCTAACACAAGGTGAGGAGCTCTCTCCTTTCCTCACAGAGTAAGTCACATCTTGGCCTCTCTCCTGTCTCCCCCTCACTGCTGCCTGAGCGCACAGAACCTTATAGGGGAGAAATTCTAACACAAGTCAGTTAGGATTTAAAGGGCTGCTAATCTCAGCCAGGCTGTCCCTGCAGGAACCCCATCCTCACTAGGCCTGTGGCATAGGCCTCATCCTACAGATCCGGGGCTGCCACTTCATCCTCTGGCTCCAGCCCTTGGCACATTTACAGTTAGTGGATTATGGGGATGGTTTCACCTATCAGTCAGATCATTAAAGGTTCAGCATGATCCAGGGGAGGAGATGCCAGCATGTGGTGCAACCGTTCCTGCCATCTTTTCACTACCTTTCTGACCTGACCCCTGTCCAAGTGCCTCCTGACTTCCCCTGTGTTTCCGAGAACCAGAGCATTGAGTCCCATTCCAAAGCAGCCTTCTGCACCAGAGGGCAAACAGGATCAGAGAGGTGTCTACTCCTTGCCCTCAGAACCCTTTTTTTCTAAGCCCTGGAAAGAGTGACAGAGAGACTAAATTCTACCATTTCTATCCTGTGGTTATCGTGCTTTTGATGGGATGCATCCTTGCTCCCCACCTCCCTCCCTCAGTCCCACTCTGTCTTCAAATCAGAATCGGCCTCAGGATTGGAAGGAATCTTGGCAGTCATCTAATTAATCCGACCCTCTGATTCTTAGCCCATGTGGTTGTGTAGCTCCATCTTGAATATCTCTAGTTTCTCTTTGGCTACCTGGTCCCTTAGATTTGTGACTTGTGTCAGTGGCCATTTGTCAGCTGGTTTGTCGAACAAGTGGATCAAGCAGTGCTTTGTAGAATCCTGTATTTTGTAGTGGATGCTGTGTGTGTGTGTGTGTGTGTGTGTGTGTGTGTGTGTACGTATGTGCTTGTGCAAAAAAAACACCTATTTTATCCAGGTGGCCGACAGAGGGGAGAGAATGCAAAGATATTTCAAAAGTGGAAGACACATCCTTTCCTCTTAAGGAATTTACAGCTTAGTTGGGGGAAACCGGAGATGTGGAAGTATATTGATTTAAGAATACTTAGAAAAAGAGTGTCAAAACAAGTGTCATTTAATGCACAAATGAGGTCTTTGTGGAGTGAGTTCCACAGAGGTGTTCGTCTTTGGTCATGCTGGATATGACAAATATAACTTGAAATAAATGGTTTGAATGGCTGTTTGCTTTTCACTGAGGTTGTTGTAAGTAACCAACCAATAATACAGAGTGAATTTATGAAGGCTGAGGTTACGCCTGCCTAGGGGGAGAGGTTGGTTAGGAGCAAATCAAGGAAAGCTTCTTGGGATTAATATGGGTTTTTAAAATTTTTTTCTTTTTAAAAAATATTTATTTATTTATTTTTTGGCTGCATTGGGTCTTTGTTGCTGCTCGCGGGCTTTCTCTAGTTGCGGCGAGCGGGGGCTACTCTTCATTGTGGCGCGTGGGCTTCTCATTGCAGTGGCTTCTCTTGTTGCAGAGCACAGGCTGTAGGGCGCATGGGCTTCAGTAGTTGTGGCTCGTGGGCTCTAGAACGCAGGCTCAGGAGTTGTGGCGCATGAGCTTAGTTGCTCCGCAACATGTGGAATCTTCCTGGACCAGGGCTCGAACCCACGTCCCCTGCATTGGCAGGCGGATTCTTAACCCCTGCACCACCAGGGAAGTCCCAGGATTAATATGTTTTAAGTACAGTTTTGATGGGTGGAATTGGGTCAGTACCGGTCTGCTTTGGGGCTTTTCTCAGTTTGCTCTGTCAACCACAATTGTGAGGGCTCTGGACCGGCCTCAAGAAACTGCCCTGGCAACCTTCATTTCTGGCCTCTGAGCCATAACTGTTCAAAAGCCCTCTAGGATGTTGAGGTCCACTCCCTTTTTGGGATACCACCCCATCCCTATCCTCTGCCCTATGCCACATTCACTTCACCTCCTGAGAGTTCCTGGAGGTGATTCTAGGGTACTCAGACCCACTGAAAGCCTTCAGCATTGTGGGGACAGGAGGTAGGGACGGCCCTGAGACCACTGGCAGCAGTAGGGGACAGCATTCTGTTCTGTAATGGTGTATTGAGAGCAATCATCAGAGCTAAGCTGAGCAAATCCACCACGCAAACAAAGGACAGTGACATTGGAAGGGAGAAGGAAGGTGCTACATAAAGTACCTTGTGCTGGAGTTTGAAATAACTGGAACATCAGTCCCATGTTTCAGAATAGAAGAGCAGCAATTTTAGAAAAGAAGGCGAGGTCTGGCGTTCTTTCCTGTTAGCCAAGATTAGGAGGCACTCTGGGAGTGGTAGATTTCCTACAAGACTTTCCTAGGATCTTAGAGATAAGAGTTAGAGTTCTAGATCCCTTTGGCCTTCTAGATGTCATCTTTTCTCCATTCTATGTCCAGCCAAGATTGTTCCGTCTGGAGAGATTGAGGTTGCTGTTTCCTATTCCACAAGATCCCCTTCATTTTCACATTTGGGGGTCTCACCCACAGAATTCCTTCCCGACGTCATCTTTGTGGGAAATAAGGGATGGATTGAGGGGAGGGGCCTCAAGAATGCTTCTCTTTCTGTGAAAATAACTTTCAGCTCTTGCTGCCATTCAGCATTAGTTATATCCATGAGATGGCTTCTTTCCCCCCTCACCCCACCCTTCCTCGGTTTCCTGGAAATGGAGCAGGGCTGGAAGAAAGAAAGGATGGAAATTCCCATTGCATATCTCTCCACTGAGCAGTGGTTGAGATGGGGTTTGGGTGAGGGGGATGGGAGAGGTAGAGAGATGGAGTCAGCCCTGGAGGGAGAGGCCAAGAGACTGCTGAGCCGATGGTATGGGTGTAATTACTCCTCTGCCTTGAGCTTGCCTGTAATTGTGGTTTCTGGGAGCCAGCACGTCCTGGAAATCTGCTGGAACAGCAGAGATTTGGGGTTTCCGCCTGGGATGGAGTTGAATTTTCCACTTGGAACAACTTGCCCAGCACCCGTTTTTGCTTGGGGGGTGGGCAGGGTGAATCCCTAAAGCTCTAAAGGGGCAATTAGGATAGTCTTAGGACTACAAGGCCCTCCTTTGGAACTGAACGAGAGGTTGCATATTCTGAAATTCTGGGCATTAGAGAGGTGGCAGATAGCCAGATCTGGTGAAGAGTTGTATGCCGAAAGTTAGGAGAATGAACTCTGTTCCTAACCTTGGATAAGGGGCTTAATGTCTCTAGACCTTAGTTTTCCCATCTGTCATTTGATTTGAACAGCTGTCTTTTTTTTTTAATAAATTTATTTATTTATTTATTTATTTTTGCCTGCGTTGGGTGTTCACTCTTGGGTCTTCATTGCTGCGTGGGCTTTCTCTAGTTGTGGTGAGCGGGGGCTTCTCTTCATTGTGGTGAGCGGGCTTCACATTGTGGTTGCTTCTCTTGTTGCCGAGCATGGGCTCTAGGCGTGCAGGCTTCAGTAGTTGTGGTATATGGGCTCAGTAGTTGTGGCTTGCGGGCTCTAGAGCGCAGGCTCAGTAGTTGTGGCGCACGGGCTTAGTTGCTCCGTGGCATGTGGGATCTTCGCGGACCAGGGATTGAACCCGTGTCCCCAGCATTGGCAGGCAGATTCTTAACCACTGAGCCACCAGGGAAGTCTGAACATCTGTCTTTTTTACAGGGATCTTCCTAAATAATAGATGAGGAAATGCTAGACTAATGTAAGGGAGCAACTCATGGTGTGTTGATAAGAGTAAAAGGTAATATGCATTTTCGGTATTTATTGTGTACCCTGTGCTAAATGCTGTAAGGAATGCACCGTTTAATCTCATAACAATCCAGCAAAGTAGTTACTAACCTCTGCTGCAGATGGGAAAACCTGAGGTTGAGAGATTAAATATCTTGCCTGAGGTCACAGAGCCAGTGTCAGCGTCAGGATTACTAACCCGGGGATCTGATTGCAAAGCCTATGTGTTTGGCCAGCAGAAGTATAAATGGTAATCAGCACTGTGTTTTACGCTTGTGCCAGGAAAAACCCAGAGCCGGGCTTAATGAGGACTGGCTATTGGACTTGGAGACAGGGAATCTGAGTTCCAGTCCTGGCACGAGCCATCACTAACCCTGGGACCTCAGGCGAGTCCTTTATCTTCTCTGAACTGTAGCTTCCTCATCTGTAAAATACTTATGTTCAGAGTTCTGAAAATCAAATGAAATACTGTTTAGCACTACACCTGCCACCCAGCAGATGCGTAATAAATGTTAGCAGAATCTAAGTTCATATATGGAAAAATAAGCAGCCAATCCCTGTCATCTTGAATCTGTGATCTGAGATTTCAAGAGAACACTGACATAAGTTAAGGATGGATCTATGGCAAAAACAAACTTATGGTTACCAAGGTTGGGGGTGAGGATAAATTAGGAGTTTGGGATTAGCTGATACAAACTACTGTATATAAAATAGATAAACAACAAGGTCCTACTGTATAGCACAGGGAGCTATATTCAATATCTTGTAATAAACCATAATGGAAAAGAACATGAAACAGTATATATGTCTGAATCACTTTACTGTACACCAGAAACTAATACAACATTGTAAATCAACTATACTTCAGTTTAAAAAAAAAAGAAAAAAAAAAAGGATCTATGGTAAAGTAAAATAGGTGGTAAAAACTGTCTCTAACCAGAGAGCAAAGCATTAGCAGAGAACGGGCTCTGAGGTTAAACTGGTTGGGTTCAAATACCAGCTCCATCGCTCTCACTGGAGGCATGAAATTAAGCAAGTTACTTAACCTCTCTGTGCCTCAGCTTCCGACTGTAAAACCACAACATTAATAGTACCAATTCATAGGGTGGTTGTGAGGATTAAATAAAATAAATAAGAATGGCTAATATTTATTGATTATTCTTACTGTGACCAGGCCGTGGCCTAAGCGTTTTAGTTTTACGTTTTAAATAATTAAGTCCTAACAACAATTCCAAGAGATGGGTACTATTACTCTCCCCATTTTAAGGATGGGGAAGCTGAGGCACAGAGAGGTTAAGTAACTTGTCAGGTCACAGAGCTAATAAGTGGCAGGACCAACATTTACATCTGAGAGAGGGGCTCAGGAGCCTACACTCCTAGTCATACTGTGTTGTCTCAGTAAGTGCTTGAGAAACATGCTAGCTATCATCATTGTAGTCATCACTGGAATCTCATCTATCAATCAGTTACCTCACAATTAGTAGTTACTAAGAGTACATGTTTAGCACTGTGCTAGTTATTGAGGGCTCTGTCAACAAGGAATGTAACAGGATTTCTGCTCTTAAGTTTATTATCTGTTTGGAGGGAGACATGATCAATATGGATGAAAAAATTTGAAAACAATCAAGTACTAAGTGATAGAGGATGGACTCAAAATGCAGCAGAAATGAATTTAGTAAATAGTAAAAAGGTCATTGGAGAAGTTGCACTAGTTAATGAGAAAGCTTCCTAGAGCAGGTAATACTTGCCTTCAGCCATGGAAGACTGGGCCAAAGGACAAGGGTAAGCTATTTGGAGCACTGGAGTTTGGGAAGAGTTAGAATTTCAAGGTCGGTCATTCACCGTTCAGCACATTTTCATTGAGTATATACTATGTGCATGGATAAAATCAACACTAGTGCTCTGTTGCCATTGTTTCTCTCCTGGTCGATCCAGGTTGGATTCCTAAAGATTGTGTTTTGGAGACGGGCGATTTCCAAGTTGAAGTACTGTTACTGCCCTGCTCAAGGTGGTCTCTTGTTGACATAATAAAACTTCATTATAATATGATTTGTGCCTGGATAGAATAAAGAGTATGTTTTCCAGGCCCCTGGAAAGGCGCTGCAGGGAACCATCTGGCTCATCCATTCCTCTCCCCGTCACTCCCTCCACACTCACATGCCACCACACTCTTTGCTCATAAGGAAACGAAGGCCTAGAACTACGATTCTAATCCAGAGCTTCAAACCCCCAGGATACTTTATTTAAACTACCCTATGCTGCCTGATAGTAAACTAAGTCAAATTATGTGCTCTAAAATGTAGCTGTGTAGAACAAATGCTTGTCATTTCTGTTCACCTACACAGGGGGTTATAGTTCCATCTCCCAGCGCCAGTGATTTTTGTCTTTTTTTTTTTTGGACCGTGCTGCGAAGCTTGCAGGATCTTAGTTCCCCAACCAGGGATTGAACCTGGGCCACAGCATTGAAAGCACCAAGCCCCTAACCACTGGACCACCAGGGAACTCCCTAATTTTTGTGTTCTTAATATCTCTTCCACTGTTGTGTAGTCCCCCACCCCACCCCAGTATGAAAGGTTTCATTCAGTAGGAAAGGGTATAAGAGGCAGCAGCAGTTGCTGGAAGTGGTAACAGCCATTGCTCTAAAAACCCTTGTCTTGGCCTGGCATCTCCCCCAACAGAGAAGGCAGCAGCTGGTTTCCTCTCTTTACGTGTATGAGCTAGATCAGCAGACTCGAGGAGTACCCAGCTAGGCAGAGCCAGTGGAGTGTTCTTCTGGTTTGTGGTCTGCCCATTCTACCTCCTTTCAGGCAGGCATATACCTGAGTCGTTGCTCGGAGTTGTCTTAGGCCAAGTTTATGTTTTAATAACAGTGGCTGGTCCAGCAGTCCCGGTCCCATCAGTCAACATGAGGGGAGGGAGTAAGGGTCAGAGAGGTCCAAAGTGGATCACTTGGCGATGAAACTGCGACGAGAGCTTCAGGGATCTGGCTACTAGGGAAGTTGACTCAGATGTTCCCTGGCTGGCTTTCTATCAGCTTCCTAACCAACTATGTCTGTAAAGTATCCCTTGTAGAGCTCAGGTTATCGGTTGAGGGGCCCAGGTCAGGTGGCTGGAGATACAGGTGCTAAAGAGACACAAAAATAGAAGACAGTGAGTCCTTCCTTCAGAACAAGTATTTTATTAGACAAAACACAGAATACTTGAGTTCCCTTTTAAAGTAATACGGAGGCAAGGATATATGTGTTTGTAGCACAAGTCAAATGCTTAAGGGCTAGCAGGATGCAAAGAATAGGAGTGGTCATCATTAGAGAGTTAACTGAGGCAAGCTTCCAGAAGGAGGGGAGTTTCCGGGCAGCTTTTAGGAGGACGGAACAGGAATTTGTAGGGAGCCTGTTGCAGGCTGGAGAAGAAGCCCCCGCCCCCACCCTTCTTTCTTCTCTCTGCCTCCGGCCCGGCTTCCTGAAGTCACTAGCTAAGAATGTGATGTTCTGGGTCCCCTCCCCCCATTACAGTTGGTAGCTTAGATGCTATGACTTAGATTTGCATCTTCCTGCAGTTACCTCAGCTGAAGAAAAGGGTACCACCTCCCTGAGGTAGGAAAGGGATTGCAAAGCAGAGCAGATGTGCTACTGTCAACCCACGTCAACTCAAGTTACCTCCGCTAGTTACTCATTTTACGGTTTAACCTCGGCAGTTTTAAAATCGAAGACTAGCTTTCTTCTGCCACCAAGTACTTTCCTAATGATTGTGTTATGAACTCAGGGAATTGAAACCGCTAATTTAAAATCCACCTTAACAAAGTAAATCAGAAAGGTGAATCTTCTGAGACAAATGACAAAACTTTTTAAAATCAAAACGGAGACTTCTTGGATTGGCTGTTATTCTGGGTTATTTGTTTTCTGGTTTGTCCTTTATTTGTGCCAACAATAAAAAACTGACTCGAATAACAATTCTATTTTTACGGAGTAGAAAGCAAGGTACGCCTTGCTTTAAGAAAACCCAGTCTTTTGAAAGTTTGTTTTTAAATTAGTATCATCACCTTCAGGAGGATTCACTTAGGACACATTTACTTACCTTTCCAGGAAAACTTTAGGTAAAACAAGACATACCTGTAGGGTGATTTTTGGTTTACAAATAATTTAGTTATCCCAGTGCCCTGTGAGAAGTGCAAAGCGTGATCTTCCTGTTTTACCAGCACGAAAGCTGAAACTTAGAGGTGTTATGTGGCTTGTCCACTGTCACACAGTGGGCATGATGTAGGCAAGGAAGAAACCTCATTCCATAGATGGAGACCCTTTCCACTCCACCCTCCTAAGCCTTGGGCCTTATGACAGATGCTTATTCTTTACCTTGTGAATTCTAGGCTCTGCTTCTTATTCCTTTGCTTTTGTGAAAACTGGGAAATGAATAAAAATATTCTTAGCCATCTTGTGGGCCTTACCAGTACGGACCTGGAAGTGCTCCTAGATGATTGTTGGTGTCGGTGTCTACTGTTTTCTCCCAGTCGAATGAATTTAGTTCTACCTGAGCCCCCTCTGGGTGCAAAGACCTGATATGCCAAAGAAACATGGTGAGGGACAAAGAATCATGCAACGTTAGCGTGAGGAAGGACGGGAGATAATGTGGTCCAACCCCTTCATTGCAGGAGATGAAGTCAAGGTGCTGAGAGGGCAAGACTGGACTTTGGTCAGGCCAACTTAAGCTCATGTTCCTGGCTCTATCATTTAGCACCTGTGTTCTTGGGCAAACTATTTAACTTCTCTGAATCTCATTTTCTCATCTGTTAAGGCAAATAACAATGTCTACCTCACCAGGTTATTGTGAGGATTAAATGAATGCCTGTAACACATTAGGTGCTTGTTCTATATAATTTTTTTCAAGAGTAAACAAAAAAATAGGGGCAGATTTGGTCTAGAACCCAGATGCCTAGACTGTCAGTCCTGCCCTCTCACCACCTTGGCCTGTTCCCTCCCTGCTGCTATGGCAGCCTCCATGATCTCCATGATTTCCCTTCCTGTGTGCGCCGCCACGCCCCCAGACCACACACACACACACACACACACAGAATTACACAGCTAGTGAATGGCAGCATTAGCACTGGTATCCAGGTCTCCTGGTCTCTTCTTTCTGTCCTGAAGCACATTATTTTTATCAAAGGTAACAGTTTGGAGGATACTTAGACAAAAGCAAATGAATGTCAACTAATATAATAGCAATAGGTCATTTGCTTCAGAGGACATCTGTGAGATGGTTGCGTCTGTATTAGATGACTCAGAATTTGTTTATTTTGTGCTGTGAGGCAGGATATGATGGCTTTAGCAGTAGCTTACTAATTATGTTTGACTTAGGGTCTCATAAATAACAAGAATAGCAATCATTTTTTGAGCATTGCTCTGTGCCAGACATTGTGCTAGAGACTTCACTTACATTACACCAGTTCTTACAACAGCCCTGCAGGACAGGTAGCTAGTATTCAAGTTTTGTAGATGAGAAAACTGAGGATCACAGAGAGTAACTTTCCCTCGGTCACACAAATGATCAGAGACAGAGCCAGGACACACGCCCGTTCTAACTCCACACTCCCTCCACGCCGCTCCTCAATATCAGTTTGAATTCCTGGGCACAGCCTGAGCGTTGAGCTTTTCCTGAGGGATGTGTGACAATTTATAGACATCAGATGTGCATCTGTACCTGTGCTGGTAGAGCCTGGGAGGCTAGTGGGGTGTTGGGTTCTGAGTGAAGAGAAGGGTGCACAGCCAGGGTCGTGTGGCATTGTTCTCTGCTCAGCACTGCGGACGCTGCCCCCAGGGCAGGGCTCACTGCTTCCTCACTGGGGCTCCAGAGACGCCGTGGCGCGCCCTCAGGGGCTCACAGTCCAGCAAACAAGGGAGAAAGGTCGGCGCCCAGGTACGAAGTGCTTTGGCAGAAACGTGGACCAGGTGCTGTGGGAAACAAAGGTGCTTGGGAGGAGTGACTCTGGGCAGATTTCTAGCTTCCTTTGACTGGTCTGAAGGGCACGAGGCCCTGCCATGGGAGAGAAGGCACAGTGCAGTACAGCTGTGGCCAGAGGAGGCCAGACCAGCGCTGTCCAATAGAAATAGAGTGCAAGCCTCGAGTGTAACTGAAAATTTTCTAGTAGCCACATTAGAAATAGTGAAGAGGGGCTTCCCTGGTGGCGCAGTGATTGAGAATCTGCCTGCCAATGCAGGGGACATGGGTTCGAGCCCTGGTCTGGGAGGATCCCACATGCCACAGAGCAGCTGGGCCCGTGAGCCACAATTGCTGAGCCTGCGCGTCTGGAGCCTGTGCTCCGCAACGGGAGGGGCCGCGATAGTGAGAGGCCCGTGCACCGCGATGAAGAGTGGCCCCCACTTGCCGCAACTAGAGAAAAGCCCTCGCACAGAAACAAAGACCCAACGCAGCCATAAATAAATAAATTAATTAATTAAATTAAAAAAAAAAAAAGAAATAGTGAAGAGAAACAGGTGAATTAATTTTAATGTGTATTTCATTTAACTCAGTATATTCAAAATATGTTATTTCAACATGTAATCGATATAAAAATTATTAATATTTTACATTCTTTTTTGTGTGTACTTAGTCTTTGAAATCTTGTGTGTATTTTGTACTGACAGTGTCTCAGTTCAGACTAGTCACATTTCGGGTGCTCTGCGGCTTCCCTGTTACACAGTGCAGGGCTAGAAGGTACTCCTCGTGTCGGCCTCGAGCAGCCACTCTCAGTGGTCTCTCTCTCTCCTGCCTTTGCTATTATATCCCAGCAGCTGGGCTCTCATTCAGGTACACATCATCTCTGCCCCACCTGTTCTCTGGGCCTCCAGCCTTAATCTCTTCTTGTCTCCTCTACTCACTGCAGTCAGACCTGTCTTTTTTTTTTTTTTTTTTTAACATCTTTATTGGAGTATAATTGCTTTACAATGGTATGTTAGTTTCTGCTTTATAACAAAGTGAATCAGTTATACATATACATATATCCCCATATCTCTTCCCTCTTGCATCTCCCTCCCTCCCACCCTCCCTATCCCACCCCTCTAGGTGGTCACAGAGCATCGAGCTGATCTCCCTGTGCTATGCGGCTGCTTCCCACTAGCTATCTATTTTACGTTTGGTAGTGTATATATGTCCATGCCACTCTCTCACTTTGTCCCAGCTTACCCTTCCCCCTCCCCGTATCCTCAAGTCCATTCTCTAGTAGGTCTGCGTCTTTATTCCCGTCTTGCCCCTAGGTTCTTCATGACCTTTTTTTTTTTTTTTCTTAGATTCCATATATATGTGTTAGCGTACGGTATTTGTTTTTCTCTTTCTGACTTACTTCACTCTGTATGACAGACTCTAGGTCCATCCACCTCACTACAAATAACTCAATTTCGTTTCTTTTTATGGCTGAGTAATATTCCATTGTATATATGTGCACATCTTCTTTATCCATTCATCTGTTGATGGACGCTTAGGTTGCTTCCATGTCCTGGCTATTGTAAATAGAGCTGCAATGAACATTGTGGTACATGACTCTTTTTGAATTATGGTTTTCTCAGGGTATATGCCCAGTAGTGGGATTGCTGGGTCGTATGGTAGTTCTGTTTTTAGTTTTTTAAGGAACTAGATCTGCTCCTGTTACTCCCGTCTAGAAAACCTTCAACAGCTCCCGTCTGTAAAGAATAAAATCCATAGCCTGCCCTAACCTTTTCCTCTGTCCTTGTACTTCCTAACATGAATATGTTGTTTTAGTTTTGAAAACCTTTGATATTCCCTATCTCATTTAATTCTCACAGCAGCTCTATGAGATAGGTAGAGCAGGGCAGGTGAATTATCCACATTTTTTAGGTGGAGAAACTGAGACTCAGTGAGTTTGAGAGAGTTTCCTAATGTCCACCAGCTGTTAAGTGGCAGAACCAAGACGAGAACCCATGTCTTTTCAGTTTTATCTCTTGTTCACTCCTCTTGTCTGGCCCTTTCCTCTTTTCTCCCCTGTGATGCACTGACAGCCTCACCAAATTCGCTGTGTTCTTGACCTCCTTCTGTGCCTCTACTTCTGCTGTTTCCTCCCCCTAGCATGTCCTAGCACAGCACAGCTTCCCATCAGAATTCCACCCTTCCCCAGGCTCTGGTTAAATGTCTCCTCTCTGATTCCTCCTTTGGCCATCCCCTCAACCAGATCTACTTTGTAGTTACCAACACATCCTAACATGCATTTTCTTGTTTAGTGAATGCTTCGCTGCTTTGTGTACAGAATTGGATTCTAGAGATCTGAGAGATGGAAGACTTTAGGAGCTTAACCAGTTCTTACAGCCAGGTTGATGTCACTCCCTGCTGTAAGTGCGTGGAGAGGCTAACACCTTCCTACTTCATTTAGCCTTTGTTAAAACTGTGAAACTGTGGATTTAACCCTAACATACACACGTTGTGGAGGTTACTCAGAACACTTCCTTTTGATGGTAAGTATGTGCTTATGATATTTTGATGTCTACAAAGTTCTTTTGTGTGTATTATCTGATTTCATCTTTCAACATGTATTTATTGAATGCCCACTATGTACTGTGTTCTGGAGCTGCTATGTGCTCTAGAGAATAAAAGACAATGAAGTTTATCATTAAATGAGGAAAGTAGGCATTAAAAAATCAGGAAAACACCCAAATAACTAGTTACTATTGAGTTAGGCATTGCAAAGGGAAATTTCAGGGGAGATTCAGCTTCTTGGGTATCGGAGAAAGCTTCGCTGAGAAGAAGCGTTTACGCTGAACCGTGAAGAATGAGTGTGAGTTGGCCTGGCCGAGGTGGGAGAGAAGGCCCCTAGGTTTGGAATATAGTGAGCAAGGTGGGGGGCAGGGGGGGAAGGACAAGAGATGAGAACCTGCTAGGCCACGCAAAGGATTTGGAACTTTATACAAGGATAGCGGGAAACCACGGAAGGGTGATGTGTGTTCTAAATTATCTTTTGAAGAAACCCCCCTGACTGTGTGTAGAGAATGGGTGAATTCTAAAGGAGTGGAGGCTGGAGGAGATGTGAGGAGACCAATTGTTCTAGGTGCGAGGTGTCTTCCACCAGCGTGTGGCAGGAAGGGGCAAAAGTAAGTGGATTCCAAAAATAATAGGTAATATCAGTAGGACTTGGCGGTTGGTTAGATTTGAGGGGGAGTCAAAAATAAGTCAGGTTTCTGGCATGAGCAACTGTGTGTGGCCCTGTTTCCTGAGGAGGAACTATTTGCTCAGGAGCCAGGGTCAGGCTTGGGCTGGGGAGATTGATTTCAGTGTGAACATTTTAGCTTCGAGGGATCAGTGATGGTGATTTGGTTCCTCCAGTCACCCTTTGAGGAAAGTGGAATTACCCACATTTGTTATTGAGAAACTGGGACTTGGAGAGGTTGGGTTGTTTGCCTGAGACTACGCAGTGAGGACAAGGCTGAGCCTGAGCTGGAGCCCGTACTTTACCCCTAAAGCTGTGCTTTCCAGACCGTACCACATGGGCCGCGTGCTACCCTGTCGGCATACCAGTTCTCTGCCTCCACACAACCCTGTCTGCCAAGTTGTCTGCTCTGATCGTCGAACAAGTCCCCAAGCCTCTTGTTCTCCAGGAGTCCTTCATGGAAGTGCGAAGGAGAGCTTTCCTAGCTCTGCCCTACCTAGAATTAGAACACACCAGGAGTCATCCCCACTTTTCCATGTATTGTTCACTCACTCAGTCTTGTACTGTTCCGCTCACCTCTGACACATGTTGAGTGTAGGTCACCCAATCTGGACCTGGACAAGACTTCAGAAAACACAGTAGAGCCATTTGCATAGGACTTTACACTTCCAAAGAACTTAACAAATATTACCTCTTTGATCCTCACCTCAGCTCTGGGAGAAAGAAAGGACGTGTACATTCCTTCAGCAAACATTTTGGAGCAGGTGCCCACCACGCACAAGACGCTTTGCTGGACCTTGGCTGGTGTTACAAGGATGAGTAAGATGCCGTCCTTGTTCTCAAGGAGTTTAAGGTCTACCACGGAAAACAGATGATAGACTAAGAAGTTAAGGGACTTGTTTTGAGAGTTCCTCAAAGTTATGGTCCTCTAAATAAGGAATCACTTGCACTGCCTGTTGAAATAAAAATAGTATTCATACCACAGACCTGCTGAGTTGAACCCACAGGGTTGGAGCCTCAAGTAATTCATATGCTGCTCCTCAGCTAGTAAATGATCCACTTGAGATGTGAGCCTTTTCTGGCTACATTGCCAGAGACTTTCCCACTCCATTTTTCTGCCCTCTGCTTTTTTTTTTTTTTTTTTTTTTAAGGATTTTCTTTTTTTTTTTTTTAATTAATTAATTAATTTATTTTTGTCTGTATTGGGTCTTCGGTTCGTGCGAGGGCTTTCTCCAGTTGCGGCAAGCGGGGGCCACTCTTCATCGCGGTGCGGGGACCGCTCTTCATCGCGGTGCGCGGGCCTTTCTCCATCGCGGCCCCTCCCGTTGCGGGGCACAGGCTCCAGACGCGCAGGCTCAGCAATTGTGGCTCACGGGCCCAGCTGCTCCGTGGCATGTGGGATCTTCCCAGACCAGGGCTCGAACCCGTGTCCCCTGCATTAGCAGGCAGATTCTCAACCACTGCGCCACCAGGGAAGCCCCTGCCCTCTGCTTTTACAGATGAGAGAATTGACACGTGTAGAAGTCAAGTGGGTGGTGGCCCACAGTGAATTAGAGACAGAATTGGAATTAGCACCTGAATTTCCCTTATTTCCAAGCCCAACGCTTTTCTGCAACATCATTTAAAGTGTTAACTTTGCACTCTGGTTCTGATTGAAACCACTGCTTTTACTTGATCTGTACCCTTTTTTCCCTCTAAATGTCTTCAATTACATAAGCTCTTAGGGAGCATTTGTGTCATATTCTGTCAGCAAGGATTGTCTGCAAACTGGCCTCTTTTCTTTACTATAGGGATGTGCTATGTTTCCAGCCTCAGACCATAGGGAAAATTCTACCCAGAGGCAGAATCCTCAGAAAGTTAGGGTGCCAGGAGGCTGCTTAAAGCTCCACCCTGGCAGATAAGGGAAACCAGACCAGTAGGACCAGGTCAGGGTTCAGTGAGTGTGGACTTTATCTAGAACTAAGGTCCTGGCAAGGTAGCTCTTTCCTGGTTACTACTCCTCGCTTTGGGCAGGGATTCAAGAACATTACTTTGCCCCAGACTCAAAACACCTAGGTCAGCCTATGTATAGTGTACTTTTTTTTTTTTTAATGTTTATTTATTTATTTATTTATGGCTGTGTTGGGTCTTGGTTTCTGTGTGAGGGCTTTCTCCAGTTGCGGCAAGTGGGGGCCATTCTTCATCGCGGTGCGCGGGCCTCTCACTATCGCAGCCTCTCTTGTTGCGGAGCACAGGCTCCAGACGCACAGGCTCAGTAGTTGTGGCTCACGGGCCCAGTCGCTCCGCGGCATGTGGGATCTTCCCAGACCAGGGCGCGAACCCGTGTCCCCTGCATTGGCAGGCAGATTCTCAACCACTGCGCCACCAGGGAAGCCCTATAGTGTACTTTTTATATCTATCATATGTGTTATATATCTTTATATACATGTATTGCATATATGTATTATGTATTTGTATCTCATGTATATATCATATATATTATATATGTGTGCACATGTGAGATGTATATATTATATGTGTTTGTATATGTGTGCATGTGTGTACGTATGTATGTAAAAAAGAAAATAGAGAAAGTCCAGTAAAGACCAATTAGATCTACATACGGGCACAGGTCATGTAGCTTTTTGTTGAGGAACACAGACCTTGAAGTCAGTTACTTAACCTCTGTTCACTCATCTGAGAATGGAGATGTACTACCTGCCTCACCAGGCTTTTGTGAAGGTTAAATAAGATAATGTATGTCGAATGTTTAGCATGGTACCTGGTAGCTAGTAAGAACTTAATAATTGTTATCACAGAACGGGGATGTTCTCGGCCTTTCCCTCATTTACACATTTGTTGTGAGATGGGACTGAGGATGAAGAGACCTCCCATTGAAAGGGGCTGTTACCACCCAGCTTAAGCCAGCTGTCACCATATGAGACTAAAGCCCCAGTGGTGCCAGAACTTCTGCCTTTTCAAGAGAAACCAGAAACCTGTATTTTTAAATATGAAATTGCCTGATTTTTAAAATTTTTAACAATTAATTTTAAACACACATATATACATATGTGTGTGTGTGTGTACACATATATACATGTATATATGTGTGTATACATGCACACACACACACACAAATACCATAGGCCAACAGCAGGGATTTGTGGGCTGGTACCACTCTTCAGCTTTGCTGTCTGGAAGGTCACCAGAACTTTCCTTGCTTCCTCACACGCCCTCTAGGCTAGGATGAGGAGGCGCTTTCACCATGTATTTGCAGAGCGCCCGTCCTGTGTCTGGTGCTGGCGAGCATACTGGGAAGAACACCCTGTAACCTTTGCCCTCTGGCAGAGAGGCCGGACTAACACAGCAGATGATAGGGAGCAGTGTAGGAAGGAGGAACATTTGTGAAAGAATGTGGGCTGCATTGTAAAGTAAAGGATGAGGAAATGGAAGATTTCTGTGAACTGATATGGAGTTTCTTTGAGGGTATATTAAATGAGGAATCAAAGTGTAAAAGGTTGTGGAAGCAAGAAAGGAAAATAAGAATATTTATATGTGTTTGCTTAGTTTTTACAAGAAGAAACACAGAAAACCAAAAACAAATGAAAGTGGTTACTTGGGGAGGAGTGGGATGAAGGGACAGGGACACTTCTGAATATACCTTTTAAATTGCATTTTGAGTTTTCAACCATGTAAATGTTTGACAAATTCAAAAAATAAAATTAAATAAATAAGCCTGGAAAAGCAAACCCTAAAATTACAGACAAATATAAAAAGAAATCTAGGGACTTCCCTGACGGTACAGTGGTTAAGACTCCACGCTTCCACTGCAGGGGGCACAGGTTCGGTCCCTGGTGGGGGACTAAGATCCCACATGCTGCATGGTGCAGCCAAAAAAACAGTAACCTAAATGCATTTCAAACTGATAACATAAAGAAGAATTAATCCAAAGTAACTTTCACACACAGTACTGGCTGTATACCTTTCGTGGGATATAGTCTAAGGACAGAAAGAATTGCAAGGAAACGCTGAACTTTACTTAGTAAGTTTGCTGTTGCCAGTGTTACTGATGTAGTAACTCTGGAAACAGTATTTGATGTATTACAGAATAGAGCAAATGAGTAAATATATTACTGTTGTTTGTGAACAAGGTTCTCACTATGGGAAAAGGAAGATAAACTATGGAATTGGGGAAGATGAGGAAGAACCCTGTAGTGTTGGAGTCGAACGAGATTTTATTGTGAACTCACAGTTTCTTAATCAATTTATTTCCTGGCTCTGTCCATTGAAAGGGCCTAGAAGCAGTGACAGCTTAGCAGCGATGAGCACCTAGCATCCAGATCTTGTTTCTAAATACATTTCCTACTAAAAGGAGCCAGGGCTCCTTAGAGAAGTGTTTGAGTCAAAGTCTGACATAGGGAAAATACAAGGCGAGCCTGGAGTGTTTTTGTGTGTGTGCCAGAAAATGAGGATGCACTCAAAGACAGATAGTGACACTTTAAAGGACACAGGAGCTGGCTTGTAGAAGCTCCCGTCAGCCAAATTGGGACAGCTTTAACATTTTTTTAAAAGCAGTAATGGATTATAATGCATTGCATTGGGGGGAAAAAATTCATGAGTTCATAGCACTATTCCAGAAAAGGGACAAAATGACCTTCTTTACAAGATTGCCTGCTAATAGACGTAGAAGGAATGATAGAATTCCTTCACCTCATCATGCTGCCCCTTCAGCTTTAATATAGGTTTGAAAATTTTCCCAGAATGCCATTTGGCAGCCACCAGTGCAGTAAGTGGTTCAGGCCAGGATCATCAATGGATAGTAAAACTGTTGGGTGGGAAGCTGTTGGACAACAGGATATTCACCAGTCTCAAAATATCACCCCACAGATTTCCCACTAATTCAAGTGGGAAAATATACTTTTACCACTGAGAAATCTTAGGCGCACCAACTTATCTAAGTAGTCAAACCTAGGATCACCAGAAATGGGCAAGTTATGCTACACCACTTATCTAATATTATTTTAAAATGTTTAATCTGAATCTTATCCTGAGGAGACAGGCAGATCTGTTGCAGGCCATTCAATAAGACAACTGGCCTGAACTCTTCTACATATCAGTGTTAGGAGAGACCAAGAAAAGTGGGCAGGAAGGGGGGTGATATTCTAGATTAAATGAATCTGAAAACCATGAATGAATGCAATTCTGAGATCTTTGACTGGATCGTGTATTGAGGCAGTTGGGGAACAACTATGTAGGAGATTAATGAAACAATTAGGGAAATTTGAATATAGACTATATATTAGATAATATTATTATTTTTTGTTTTTATTTTTTGGCTGTGTTGGGTCTTCGTTGCTGTGTGTGGGCTTTCTCTAGTTGCGGCGAGTGGGGGCTACTCTTCGTTGCGGTGCACCGGCTTCTCATCGTCGTGGCTTCTCTTGTTGCGGAGCATGGGCTCTAGGCACGCGAGCTTCAGTAGTTGTGGCTCGTGGGTTCCAGTAGTTGTGGCTCGCGGGCTCTAGAGTGCAGGCTCAGTAGTTGTGGTGCACGAGCTTAGTAGCTCTGTGGCATGTGGGATCTTCCCGGACCAGGGATCGAACCCGTGTCCCCTGCATTGGCAGGCGGATTCTTAACCACTGCACCACCAGGGAAGCCCTAGATAATATTATTGTATCAAAGTTAAACTCATTGGGTGTGCTGATGGCATTGTGGTTATATAGAATTCCAAGGGTCTTGGGGGACATATGCTGAAGTATTTAGGGGTAAAATGTCATGATGTGTGCAACTTTCAAATGGGAGAAAGTGTATAATCATAGAAAGATAAAGCAAGTGACAAATGTTAATTGGTGAATCTAGATGAAGGGTATGTAGGTGTTCATCATGCTGCCCCTTCAACTTTAATAATAGGTTTGAAAATTTTCCCAAAAAATGTTGGGGTAAAAGAAATGCAAGCTGCAGTGGCCAGGGGAGGCCTCATGGAATCAATGCCATTTGACCAGAGCCTTGAAAAAGGAGTAAAGGAGGGATAGAGAGGAGAAGGGATGGAGGTCTTCATAAAGCAGAGGTGAGAATGAGCACAGCATCTTTTAGGATCCAGTAGAGGTAAGGAAAAGTGAACAAGTAATAAGAGTGAATTTGAAAGGTACTTGGATCCACTTGATGAAAGGCCTTTAATACCAGGTAATTGCACGCACATCTGATCATATAGATAGTAAGAAGGGAAATCATAGGTTCTTGACCAGAGGGGGACCCAAAGAAATATTGTTTGGGAAAGTTAGTCCTTTGTGGTAGAATGCTGGAGGGACTGGAGAGTGAAAACAAGAGGTTTTTTTTTTTTTTTTTTTTTTTAAGTCATCCAGACTTGAGGCAATGGACATGTGGCTTAAAGTGATGGATATCAGTGATAATGTAAAGGAAGGAGCAACTCTGGGAAAACATAAAAGGACTTACCAGTCTCCATAACTGACTGGATAAATATGGGGGTTACTGAGAAGTTGATTCAGAAGATCTATCTCAATGATGCCATTTAGAGAGCCACAAATTTTGCAGGAACTTCTCTACTCTGCTGGGCTTTCTCCATGCCCACCAGATTTAGACTGATTGGAATCTGATCTCTGCTGCCCAGTTTTGATGGGAATGTCATCAGGAAGAGGGAGAGCCCACCATTAAAGTCTTGATCTGCTGATACAGACGTTTCTTCCTCCTCTCATTCAGTGGTAGTTTTTCCTCCTTTAAGCTCTCAAAGAGAAAAAAAAAATTTTTGCATCTGTTCCAATTATACTTATGTTGTCATCCCCCATGTCCTCCACTGTCTCTGCCCTAGCCTGTGATTTTTTTTTTTTTTTTTTTTTAGAAGAACTTTCAATGGCTGCTGAAATGATCCTTGTCTTTGCCCTTAACAGTCCTCTACAGCCAGGTACATAAACCTTGGCTTCCTGTGCTTTGAGTTACGTTGAACAGCTCACAACCTAGCTCAAATGCAAAACCAAACCAGGTTAAGTTACCAGACCATTCCTTCTAAGCTTAAATGTGGGCATAGGAAACCAGTTTCCTGCAAAGTCAAGCAGAACAAGGCAAGGAGGAGGCCCAAGCTGTCCCAAGATAGAATGGGCTTTCTCCTGAAGTAGTAAGGAGGGAGAAGTGCACGCCCATTCTGGGTAACCCAGGGGTGGGATGTTGTGGATCTAGCCGAAGACAGCAGATGAGCAGCTGGAATAACAAACCTTTAAAAGTTCATTCTGAGAATCCCTCACCGATGTGGGGAGCGGAGCTGTTGCCATTCAGTGTTTATACTAAAGTTCTATATGTATACCTCATCCATTACCTGCAAGTGACTGTGTCTTATTCATTTTTGTACCCCGTAGTGCCTGGCATAGTATCTAGAGCAGCGCTGTGCAATTGAACTTTCTGCAGCGACGGAAGTGTTTTATTCTGCACTGTCCTGTATGGTAGCCACTAGCCATAGTACAACTGAGAAACAGAATTTTAAAATTTAAATATATACATGTGGCTAGTGGCTGTTGTATTAGATAGATAGCACAGGTCTAGAATCTAGGACTTTTTTTTTTTCCATTTTATTGAGGTATAATTGACACACAGCACTGCCTAAGTTTAAGATGTACAGCGTAATGACCTGGCGTCCATGTACTGCAAGATGATTACCACAGTAAGTTTAGTTATCATCCATAGATTCTAGGACATTAATTAAATGATGAGCTAAGTTGAATCTTTACCTCGGATGAGGAGGTGGGGGGTGGCAGGGCATGATGGACTAGGGTAATTTGAAGAAAGCCAGAAGTTGTAGCTTCTGGAAGTTCACCTTCTTGTCTGGCTGACAGGCATAGTAATGGGGAGTAGAGTCAGAAGAACATCTAGGAAGAAGGAGCAGTGTGGGCAAAGACAGGAGCCGGAAACCATGGCAAGTGAAAGAACAGTGAAGAGCAGGGACCAAAAATAGGACAGAGCATTCACTGTGTCAGGCACAGGGGGTGCTGATCAACAAGACCACCCTGACTTCCTGGACCTTACAGCCCTACAGACAAGCGCACAAGCAGCTCCACTGACTGTATGCAGTAAGGATAGGTACTGGGAGCTGTGGGAGACGGCGGACGGGTGCTGACTGGCATCAGGCAGTACTGCCTTTTCGATGCTGTGGCTAATGGCCTCGCTTGAAGACAGGGTGACCTTTCTCCCAAGTACAATGGGGAAGCTCTAAAAGGTTTTAATCAGCAAAATGGCACAGGTAAATCTGCATTTTAGTAAGGTGGTTCTACTGCATTGGCCAGTTTCCACCCCGGGTCCTTCTTAGCTTGATTGTGGTTTCTCTTTTAAACCAGCCATCTCCAGTGTCTTGTCTGGTTTATGTCTTGTTTCGTTTTTCTTCCTTGCTTCCTCCTTTCCTGCGTCACTCTGTCCTGGGCCCCACGCTCTCTTCTTCCTTGATGTCCTTCTCTCTCTGATCCAAAGATCAGCCAGTAAAAAGCAGTCTCACCTGTCCAGGTAAGTGGGGTGCCAGGGTGAGGGGGGGAAGAAGACCCCTCTTTTAAATTTAAAAGTTATTTATTTGTACTGTGTTGTATTTATTATTTGAATAGTTAGTACCTTCACATGACTCAGAATTTAAATGGTACAAACAAGAAGATAATGAAAAGATTCCAACTCCATCCCTTTGCCCCTGGCACAGTTTCCTTCCTCAGAGGCAACCAATGATATATGTTTCTTTTGTACCCTTTCAGAGGTATTTTACACATTTTATATATATGTAAGCAAACATATACATACAAATCATTCCTTCTCTTCTACCGTCTACATAATTCTGCATCTTCCTTTTTCCACTCAACAGCATGTCTTGGAGACTATTCCTTATATATAAAGAGCCCCCTCATTCTTTTATATGACTGAATACTGTGTCGTTATATTGATACACTGCAGTTTATTTAACCAGTCACCCATTATGAACACTTAGCTTCTTTGCAGTGTTTTGCCACTGCACACAGTGCTTACACGAAGCCCCTTCTACATAGTCATTTGCTAGATATGAATAGGAGACACCCTCTGGAGGGGCAGCAACTATTGATTAGGAACTGGCAACTCGTACACTTTTCTAAAAAGGGGAGGCATAGCAATGATCTGAGCTTCTCCTGTTCCTGCAGGGGCCCTATTATTAGGTCTGGTTTGGTGATCTTTGGTACCTTGAGGTTGTAGGGCCTTAATAGTTTCTAAGCAGGGTGCCTTAAGCTGGCTGTAGGAATGGGGTTGGAATACTACCACCAAACAGACCAGATTCCTGTTCTCCCATGGTACACACAAAATAAATGGAATTTCAGAGTCTCGGGTCATCATTGTACGCCTCCTTTCTAGAAAAAGGTACAAGTTGCCAATTATCCAACAGGTAAAGTTGCCAATTACCCAACGAAAGGCCTAGTTACCCTCCTAGAGACACTTGTTTTGGAGAGGGACGAAGAGACGAAGCTAAAGTGAGAGAGAGTGTCTCTGATACAGCCACTGCAGTCCTCTGCTGTGTCCCTGAGGGCCTCTGTGTGTTTGTGACCCTCCCATCCTTGCCTTCCAGTTCCCCCTTCCTTACAAATCATCACCTAAAACTAACTAGCTGTTTGTTTTTTTCTTGTCTTTTTCTCGCATTCATTTTCTCTGCTGCCTCCGTTCTGTTCCATCAGCCCCATTGCAGCCTGGTAAGACCCAACAAGCATGTGTATTTGTGCACACCCTGTTCTTGCTATTGTCTCTTTGTCTCCTGACTCCAGGAAGGGTTATTTCCCTTCACGCCTTGCTGGGCATTAAAGAGATCATGCTTGCCTTGCCAACCTAGGATTCCAGATAGGTGATGTTGCCAGTGGTGTAGATGTGGCTGATCTCCCACCAGATTGAGCGGGTTACAGGGTGAGAGGGTCGGTCTCTTGTTACCCAAGACTCAGGGCCCCTTTGACAGAGCTTCCTTCTGCTACAAGGCTGGTCCCTCCCTGCCCAATTCATTGTTGTGCTTTTCTTACTCTTTCTCCAGGTTAAGTAGCCTGTCTTTGGGAGATTCAGCACCTGAACGCAAGTCCCCTTCCCACCACCGCCAACCCTCCGACACCTCTGAGACAACAGGTAACCTTCTCGGGGCATTAACACGTAGACACAGAGTCGTTTACCCATACAGACAGATCTGTATACCCCAGATGTAAAACAACTTAGCCTTTATATTGAGCTCATAATGTGTGCTAGGTATTGTGTTATATGTTTTATACAAATTACCTTATTCAGTCCTTTTGTCAATTGTAGAAAGTAGATTTTATCATACCTATTTTATGGATGAGGAAGCTGAGACACAGAGTGGTTAAAAAATTTGCCAAGTGTACAGGCTTGTAGGAGACAAAACCAGGACCTGAAACCAGTTGAGTTTTAACTCTAGAATTCATGCTTTCTCCATCACAGGAAGCAGTCACACATACCTGCACACGTGCATGATGTCTGGTACATGCCCACAGGGATGGAGTCAGTTAGGAGTTATAGTCTCTCTTTCTTTTTTCCTATGGTCTGCATATGGTTGTACGTGTGACAAACGGGGTTTTCTCTTGTCATTTATCCTTCCCTGGATTTTGACAAGGGGCCAGCCCTCAGTCACCCCACGTGAGTTATCCAGCTCTGCAGAATCAAAAAGCACTGGTGTCCCACCTGCTGTATTCATTGGACGTAATTTGACGGAAAACGTCCAGTCTCACTTAGGCTTCAATCCCAGGGCTGCTTCTCTGTAACATTAGTCTTCAGGCTGGAGTTGGCCATGCCCCTTCTTCGACCAGTCTCACCCAAACAGGCCTAAAAAGACAGATATGCATAAGAGAGACAAACATCTCAGCACCTCAGAGAAAGGAATTTCTTGTATAGAATACAGAGTAGGTGACAGGGTTTTGTCGATCACTGAGGAAGGCAGGCATTGCAATAGTGTGTGTGGGCAGGAAAAGTCTGGGGAATCTGGAAAGGCTTTCTGGAAGAAGAAACACACTGGAACTTCCCTGGGTTGGTCTTGGCTTGTGTGCACTAACTTTCTGATGATAGTTCCTACCGAACTCCCTTCTTTCTCCTCCTTGCCTCTCACCAGGTCTCGTTCAACGCTGTGTCATCATCCAAAAGGACCAGCATGGCTTCGGCTTCACAGTCAGCGGGGATCGCATTGTTCTGGTGCAGTCTGTGCGGCCTGGTGAGTGTTAGGTCCCTGCTACCTGCAGTGTACAGTTCTTACAAAGCCACCATGTATGTGACAGTGCCATAGGACTTGGAGAACTTGCGTGTGCTTTCTCTGGAGACCTGGACATCCTGGGGCATGAATGATTCATTCTAGAACTGGTTCCCCAGGGGCACCTGGGGAAGTCTCCACAATGCTAAGCTTCCAGGCAGAATTTCTAGGGATCACCCTCCAGGCTTGTTTCCCCTGTTGGAAGTGTGAAAATGGCAGAATAGCCTTCAGGTCATCAGGCAGGTGCCTGATTGCCCTCCAGGGGAGCTCCTCGTCCTGGGTTGGAAGATGCCGTGGAGAAATCGAAGACTCGCTTTCTTCTTTCTCACCTTCACATGACCTTGCTCCATGCACGAATGGTCACTGTGCTGCAGCAGTTCACAGTTGAGACAGGCACACTGGTCTAAATGTATTTGCAGATATATTAACACTAAGTAATAAATGACCTAAAGATGTGTGTTGGACAGTACGTGGGAGGAAAGAGTGTTTGTAAGTTTGTATTTGGGTAGTTGGTGGTTCGAAGCTAAGTATTTCCCTTCTGATCAGTTTAGGAAGCCTCCTTAGAAGAAAATAGGATTTCAGGAGTAGTTTGAAAGATGGCCATGGAAAACACATTGGCAGGGTAGAAATTTGGTGGGAAGGGAGTAGAGAGTGGGAGGGCATTATAAGCAAATCGATCAAGTAACCAGTGATGTGTGAAAAAGCTTCAGATATTTCAAAGCACTGTCATATGTCAGGTGGTAGAATCATTGTTGTTAAGTGACCCAGACTGAAGAAGATGATCAGGAAGGAGATGGGAGTAGGGGAGAGTATGAAGCAAGTATCCCTAACACAAGCAAGTATCCGTAACGGAGTGAACTTCAGTGTAGCAAATGGGATTGGGCCTGGCAACCTGGCGCAACATAGGCTTGAAGAAGCGTACAGGGAAAGGGGTAGGGGGCAGGCCAGCGTTTTCCCACTAAGTACAGTGCAAAATGGGAAGGAAATATACTTACATAATTTGGGAGAAATATTTGGGATTTATTTAATGGGAAAGGTGAAAAGAGAATTTCAAATTTATGACCAAAATGAGGTATGTGGATCATACAAGGATATAAATAATTATAGCTCCTTATGTTTGGTAGTTAACTTTTGTCAGTGAGAGGTTTGTTTTTCATATCCTAGGGTAGAGCTCTGAAAAGATACTTTTATTCTTTGCTTCCATATTCTCTCAAGCTTCCTGGACTAGGGTGAGACAGAGCAAGTGGGACTGCCAGTAACTTGCACTTTGCCTCTATGGTCTCTTTGATACAGAAAGTATGGGGATCCCCTCCAGTGAAGTGTGAGTTCAGCACTCTTCCAATTTTTCCTCCTCTCAGACCTGGAGAGGAAAGAACAAAAGGATGGCTTGCAGTAAAATATGAGTTTTGGAAAATCTGAGTATGTATGTGTATTTCGGGCAGGAGAGGGGAAGAGACTTCACTTGGATTGGCATTGAAATCACAAGAGTAACAAAGCAGTTGTTGCCTTTTCCAGATTTTAGGCTTCTCAATTCACTGTTTCTCAAAGTGTAGTCTGTGTTCTGCCTACATCGGAATCACCTAGGCCCTTAGGATGATTGAAATCCTCATTCCGGGGCCCAGTCCCAGAAGTACTGAATCACTTGCTATCAGGGAGGTCAAGGAATATGCTTTTTAACAAATTTTCCTGGTGAGTCTCATGCTTACTGAAGTTTAGAACTTCTGCTCTAATTCCTTTACTCTGAAAAGTTTAATTTCTTTTAATCCCTAAGTTATTAGAAGTCACCTCACGTGTTTCATACATTCAGGCAAAATAGCTCTTTCCTCTCCACCTTTAGTTTCTAGATGACAGTGTAAAAGAGAGTTTTCAAGCTACTTGCAAGTACTTTTCCATAATAGCACGCTTTAGATGAGGGTAGTCTGGGTCCCCATACTGAAAAGCCAAATTGGAATGTAGTCATCACTGTAATTTCTCTTTTCAGACTAGAAACATCTAGATGTGCTTTGTCAGAGTTTTGTTTTGATCAGATGAATGCAACTTACAGATTTAAGGATCATCTTGGGGCAGATTTACAGGAAACATAATTTTTATGCTTCTCGTGAACTTCTTTCTTTCTTTTTTTTTTAATAAGCTTTCTGAGTGAACATATTTTATTTATTTATTTATTTATTTATTTGGCTGCATCGGGTCTTAGTTGCATTACGCGGGAACTTTCATTGCAGCTCGCAGGCTCTTCGTTGTGGCACACAGGCTTCTCTCTAGTTGTGACGTGCAGGCTCCAGACCACGCAGGCTCAGTAGTTGCGGTGCACAGGCTCAGTAGATGAGGCATGCGGGCTCAGTAGTTGTGGCACGTGGACTCTCTAGTTGAGGCACATGGGCTCAGTAGTTGTGGTGCGTGGGCTTAGTTGCCCCGCGGCATGTGGGATCTTAGTTCCCCACCCAGGGATCGAACCCGAGTCCCCTGCATTGGAAGGTGGATTCTTTACCACTGGACCCCCAGGGGAGTCCCTCATGAACTTATCTCATCATTAGTGTTTCTTATGCTTCCTGGGTATAACTTAAACTAGGACTATAACTTATTTAAAACTGCATTTGGCCTTCCATATCCGCGAGTTTCGCATCTGAGAATTCTACATCCATGGATTCAACCAACTGCAGATTGAAATTTTCATCTGCAGTTGGTTGAATCCACAGATGCGAAACCTGCAGGTGTGTACTACTCCATTTTAAGTAAGGGACTTGAACATCTGCAGATTTTGATATCTGTGGGAGGTACTAGAACTGATCCCCGGTGGATACCGAGGGACGACTGTACGTGGTGATCAAAACCACTGCAGCTCCAGAACAATTTTTTAACAGAAAATAAAGCAGTGATCATTATCATCCTTAATGCTAGGAACCCCCATAATATCCTTGTGAACCTCTCAGGGCTTAGGGACCACGGTTTGAAAACGCTTATTGTAATCCTTTTCTCATATTCCTCTTAAAAATGATTATTACTTCAACAATTATTTAATACAGTGAACTCGTTCTTCCCACTGGATAATAGAAATAACTTATTTGACCTTGGAACACATCTAGACACATTCAAATAAAGCACACATTACTCTCCCCAGAGCATGGCCCTGCCTCTCTGCCACCTTGGCCTGGCTCTCAGAGGAGAAGTCTGGCTTCTGAGCCAGGTGGAGGAAAGAGCAAGAGATGTGTCCTTATACAGTCCAGTCCAGCTCAAAGGTAGTTGTGTCACTGGAGCAGAATAAGATGTACACCCAGCATTTGAGGCACTTAACACAGAGAGGTGAGAAGAGATTTGAGGGGGAACATGATCTGACAGGGTCGTTGGTGTAGATTCAGCCACCTTTGGAAAGGTCGTGGGGCTCTGCTGACCAGGCCTTCTCCTTCCTCACAGGAGGCGCAGCCATGAAAGCCGGTGTGAAAGAGGGCGACCGGATCATCAAAGTGAGTGACCTTCCCTCTCCGCCCCCAGAGGAGGGGGTGCAGCGTCACTTCTGGCCTTGGCCATCCTCCACACTTCCGTTTTCGTACCAGCTGTCATCAGCCACTGAGTAGGGGGGTGGTACCATGAGAGTGAGTAGTATAATGTGACAGAGACTGGGGGCTGAGATAGCTGGGTTCCATATTCTGGGCCCCTCTTGACTCTGACCAAGCTTCTGTAATGTTTTACTATGCTAGAGAGCACTGATAAATGGCTCCCTAAAGGAGTGGCGATTGACCTAGGGGAAGGATCCCCTGGGCTTCCACTACCATTACTCAATAATGTCGTTTGTCCCCCAACAGGTGAACGGCACCATGGTGACCAATAGCTCACATCTGGAAGTGGTGAAGCTTATCAAATGTGAGTTGGGGAGAGCTGACAATGAAAGAAGTTAGGGGATCAGATGGGGCACGGGTGGAAGCAGGCCTGTTGCCTGCCCCAGGAGGCTTCCTTTGTAGATGTGCGAGGCAGCCGAAGTCTTTCTTCTTGGTCTGATCATTGTAGACTACCACAGTTCCCCACTGTCATTTCAAGTGGAGACACTATTAGTCTCTCATCTGACATCTTTATTTTTCCACCCATCTTTGCCCTACGTTTTAGATCATATTCTACTAAGACCAGGTCTCACTCAGATACCGCTCACTCCCCTCTCCCAGTCCCAGGAAACAAGGAACTGGGCAGGCAGGTCCCAGATAGTTACGGGTGGGATTTTGGTTGAGGTCTCTGCATGAGGAAAGGGAAGGAAGGGATACTTGTGTTGATGCAGGATGGAAGGACAGAAATTAGAGAACAGGTGGGGCATTAAAAGTAAGGAGAACTTTACCTGCAGAACTATAAGCTTAATGGAAGGAGAAGGGAGAACCCCCTCCTTTGTACCTTGAATGTCTGCTGTTGAGAACAATACCACTTGAGCAAGCCTCTCTTTGCCTTCCTCCAGCTGGTGCCTATGTTGCACTGACCCTCCTGGGCTCTTCACCCTCGTCCATTGGTGTCTCTGGGCCCCAGCAGGACCCAGTCCCAGCAGGAGCTCCCCGAGTCACCCCTGTGATCCCACCACCACCACCCCCTCCACCTCTGCCACCTCCACAGCGCATCACGGGACCCAAACCTCTGCAGGTAATGGTCCTCCTACTCCTCTCCTCATTCTGGTGTCCCTTTGAAGAGCTCCCCATTGGAATGAAAGGTTAAATCAAATGGCAGGCTGGCAGGAAGAGACAAGCCAACGAGCTGTATGAAGGCCATCAAAAAGTAGAGCAAGATGAGAACTGCATTAAAGGGGTGTTCCATGCCTTAATGTCCTCTTTCCATGTAAGTGCATATGCAGTTTATCAGATAGCAGCATGCCGTGTGTTTCCTATGTGTGTGCAAGACTCTAAGGAGGCCCTTTGAGAGTTCTCCTCCCCATCGGGGAGAAGGTGCACACCTCCAGACATGGTCAGAGGCATCTGTAAAGACTGTTGCCAGTCATTGTTACAAGGGTATGGAATAAGTCAAGGAGTAGGGGAAAAGGCTTCCTGGGGAAAAAGGCTGCTTGGAGGAATGAAATATGGAGCCTAGTCTGTAGGGGAGAGAGTCAGGAAAGGACGAGAATAGTAGGGAGAGAACCCAAGGGCCAGGATAACCTGTGTGAGGAGTTAAAAGAGGACAGGCGGCAGATAGGAATAGGGAACAGGATTTTCTGGTTGGAAAGAAGACCGACCAGCAAGTCCTGGGAGACTTCAGAGAGCAATTGATACCAGATGTGATTACAGCCAGGGTTTCTAGGAAATTAGGAGTGAAATCAAAATCAGATTTTATGTTTACTGAATTTCAGTGAGATACTGAGTGTTACACAAAACATTCTTACGAACCGGGCTCTACTCTCATAGCCTTCCTCGACCAGGAGTCAGCTGGTAGACGAGAATAAAAGCTATCGATCTGGTCCCCAACTCTCACTGCTGTCATATTTTCCATTCTTAGGATCCTGAATTTCAAAAACATGCCACCCAGATCCTTAGGAATATGCTGAGGCAGGAGGAAAAAGAGTTACAGGTAAGGTCGCTGCTGAGGGTAGACTGGCCATTGCCTTAATGAAATAATACTTTATCAGAGCAATCTGCCAATGTGTACAACTTAATTTGCAGGCCATATCCTATCACAGTAAAACCTTAAAAAGTCAAACTTCAGGACTACTAAAGAATTGTCATAGGCCAGTGGAATTTCTTAAAGCAGAATTTGATGGATAGAGTGAATAGGGTAATAGAGCTTATGGTAATAGATTAGAATGGTGACTATGTAGAGAAAATACAAACAAGTGATGAGACAGGTAGAATAAAATGAGGGAACATGAGAACTGAGGCAAATCAGTTGGAATTGATCTTAGAGGTTCTGGGAAGGGAAGGATAAGAGGGAAGGAAGGTGGAGGTGGGGGGTGAATGCCGGGCCAGGCTGATGGAGAAGGGGATGCAGAGAGATTTCCAGGCCTGGGGAATGATGCACAGGGAGAACAGGAAGAAGATTAATTTGGCTGGACGGGAATAACCAGATTCCTATAATAGCCATGGCTTACAATGGGCTCCTTGCCCCTTCATTTGAATTCAACAAATTTCTAAGTTCCCACTGTATGTAAAGCATTGCTTTAGTTCCTACGGTATACAGAGATTAAAACGATTAGACAGTTCTTGCCCTCAACATGTTTACAGTCTCATGGGGAAAATTCATATTACGCTAAGAGAGTGGGAGGAACAAAGAGCTTGCAATAAGAGAACAAAGAAGAGAGCAGTTAATTAATAATGGGAAATGTGAGGGAAACTTCACTGAGAAGATTGTATTTCAGCTGGGCCTTGAAGGATAGGGCTTCAGTAGGCAAAAGAGATGGAGAAGAGAATGCTGGTAAATGGACAGCATAGGTCAAAGGCACCAAGACATGAAAATACACTCATTTATTTAACAAACATTGAGTTCCTGCTGTGTGCTAGGTACTGTGTGTGTGCTGCAGTGGAGGCATGGGCCAGTGCTAGGGACAAAGGTTAGAATGGTTATAAAGATAAGTGAGAGATGAATCTTTCCTTTAAGGAGTTTATAATCCAGTAGAATATCAATGAATGAATGAAGATAAAGTTATACTGCACTATAATAAGTGCTGATACTTACCTTTTGATGCAAGTCATAGAATAATCAAGATAGTGTGGTACTGGTATAAAGATAGACCTATAGATCAGTAGAATAGAATTCAGAGTCCAGAGATTAATCCATACATCTATGGTCAATTGGTTTGTTTTTGACAGTGTCAAGATAGTTCAGTGGAGAAAGAATGGTCTTTTCAACAAATGGTTCTGGGACAACAGGATATCTATATGCAAAGAATGAATTTGAACGCTTACCTCACACAATAAACAAAATTTAACTCAAAATGGATCAAAGACTTAAATGTAAGAGCTAAAACTATTTTTAAAAACTATAAAACTCTTAGAAGAAAACATAGGTATAAATCTTTATGACCTTGGATGAGGCAGTAGTTTCTAGGCTGTGACACCAAAAGCATAAACAACCCCCCAAAAAAGATAAATTAGACTTCATCAAAATTAAAAACTTTTATCCATTAAAGGACACTATCAAGAAAGTAAAAAGACAACCACAGAATAGGAGAAAATATTTGCAGCACATATATCTGATAAGGGTCTAGTACCAGAATATGTAATAGACGCTTAAAACTCAACCCAATTTAAAAGTTAGCAGAGAATTTGAATACACAGTCCAATAAAGAAGACATACAAATGGCCAATAAGCACATGAAAAGATGCTTAATATCATTAGTCACTAGGGAGAGGCTAACCAGAACTAGGAGATACCACTGCACACGCACTAGGATGGCTAGAGCCAAAATAACAGTTATTGGTGAGCATGTGGAGAAATTGGAGAAATGTTTGTTTATATTTTGTCTACATATCCGCTATCCTAATCTACTCCCACCGTTGATGGGAGTAGTAATCTACTCCCACCGTAGTGCAGCCAGTTTGGCAGTTCTTCAAAATATTAAACGTACGATCTGTCAATTCCACACCTAAGTGTATACCCAAGAGAGTTCAAAGCATAAAACCTGTACATAAACATTCATAATAGCATTGATTAATTGCATAATGGCCAAAAAGTGGAAACAACCCAAATTCCCATTAGCTGATGAGTAGATAAACAAAATGTGTTGTATCCATAAAATGGGATATTATTCAGCCATAAAAAGGAATGAAGTACTGATACATGCTTTAACATGGAAGAACCCTGAAAACAGACTAAGTGAAAGAAGCCAGACACAAAAGGCCACATATTGTATGATTCCATTTGTGTGGAAGTCCAGAATAGGTAAATCCATAAAAACAGAAAGTAAATTAGTGGTTGCCAGGAGGTAGAGGAAGGGGAAATTGGGAGTGACTGCTTTCTTGTTGGGTTGATAGAAATGTTCTGGAATTAGATAGTGGAGATGTTTGTACAACTCTGTGAATATACTAAAAACCACTGAATTGTATACTTTTTTTTTTTAATATTTATTTATTTTCTTTATTTTTTTGGCTACGTCGGGTCTTAGTTGCAGCCTGCAGGATCTTTTTCGTTGTCGTGCTTCGGCTCTTGGTTGTGGTGCGCGGGGCTTAGTCGCCCCGTGGCATGTGGGATCTTAGTTCCCCGACCAGGGATCGAACCCGAGTCCCCTGCATTGGAAGGCGGATTCTTTACCACTGGACCACCAGGGAAGTCCCCTAAATTGTATACTTTAAAATGGTGAAGTTTATGTTATGTGAATTATGTCGATAATAATTTTTAAAATATTTTTTAAATGCCATTAAAACCCAAAAGAAGGAATAATTAATTATGCAGTGATCAGAGAAGGCTTCATGAGATGACATTCCAGTTGGGTTCAGTCTCTTTCACTCTGGAATGTGCTTTGGGCCTTCAGTACCATGATGAGCTTGAAGTTTATTCTGAAAGCAGTGGGAATTGATCAAAGGATTTGAGTAGGGGAGTGATCATATCTTCAAATCGGTTTTCTTTAGAAAAGTGTGTTAAGTGGATTGACACATAAGGAAACTATCTCGGAGGCTGTTGCAGTAGATAAGAAATGATGACCGATTTAACAAGAACAGCAGGAGTAAGAACAGAAGGAGGGATGGCAACGTGAGATATTGAATTCCCTCCATTCCCTGGCGGTCCAGTGGTTAGGACTCTGCACCCCCACTGCAGGGGGCACGGGTTCAATCCCTGGTCGAGGAACTAAGATCCCTCATGCCACTCGGCGTGGCCGAAAGAAAAAGAACAGAAAGAGGGATGGCAATGGGAGACATCTCAGGGGTCAGATCAGTAGAACTTATCAACTGGAAGGGGGAGGTAAAGAAGAAGAAAGAAAAGATAGCCCCAAGTTTGTGTGCCTACGTAGACAGTGATACCATTGATGGAGTGAGACGGAAGAGAGGAACAGGGTTTAGGGGAAAGGAATGAAGGTAATCTTTGGATGTACTGAGTTTAAGCACCCATGGGAGGTTCAGATAAAAAGATCATCCACCAGGCACATGGAGATAACAAGGATGGACCTCAGGAGAAGAGATTGGGTTGAAATAGAGATTCGGGTGGCCTCAGCATACAGGTGGTAGTTGCAGTTGGGGCCTAGGCGGTATCACCTAGGGCACCACTGCAGAAAAGAGGAGAGAGCTGAGGGCGGAATTCCGGAACATCTGTGCTTCTGTAGCACACCGCACCAACCTCTAACATCACACCAGTTGCTGTTGTATTTGTATTCTAATTATTTATTTGTCCTCCTCTATTGGACTAAGTTCCTTAAAGGCCAGGACCATGCCTACATTTGCATATTCCTCCTGCACAGCTGGCACAGGACCTGGTGTGTATCAGCTCTCTGTAAATGTTTGCGGGGCTGAAGGCTCACCTAGATTTAAGAGAGGAGGAAGGGGTAAAGCTATGGTTGGGGAGAGGGGTGTGAGGTGACCCAAGACAGTGTCGAGTTAAGAAGTCAAAAGAGGATAGCATTTGGAGGAGGTGGGTGTTTAAAGAGGTCTGGAGAGATGAGGACTAAGAAGAGACCGTTGGATTCAGCCGTTGGGTCATTTCGCCTTTGGAAGAGCGAGGTGATGAGGGGACCTAGGCTGTGTATGCTGAAGAGTGACCGGAAGGCTAAGAAGTCTGGGCTCTACATAGAGACTCCTGTTTGGAAACATGTGGCTGTGAAAGGGAGGAGAAAAGACTGAGGGGGTGGCTTGAAGAATAATCAGACTTGATGGAAAAGGTTTTGTTGTAGTGCCTTGTTTTTGTTTTAAGACAGGAAACGAGCATTTTTGTAGGATGAGGGGAAGGAGCCATTGGAAAGAGGAGACTTTGGAGATATGTGAATGATGCCCAGGAGGAGCCCGAGGCAGCTGGAGGCACTAACCTTGTGGAAGATTTAGACAGAGTTTCTATTCTGAGGCAGCGGGAAAGGGTGGCTGCAGATGCCTTGAAATGGAGTAAAGTTGGGAAAGTTCTTACCAGCCGATACTATCTGCAGAGACTAAGAGGAGGGTTGGGGGCTTGAGAGGCATGGAGAAGATGAGACAGCAAGTATGGCCCCAGACGATCTTGGAGAAAATGTGCACCCAACGTCTTTATTTAACTATTTAACCCGCCAACTTCACTGAGCATTTCATTTGGTAGTAAAATAATAATAGCTGCCATGTATTCAGTCAAGTAATTATGCCCCAGACATTCTGCTCAGCACTTTCCATGCATAATCTCATTCAGAACGTACAGCCATCCCCAGAGGCAGGTACCGTCATCTCCATTTGATCCATGAGGACGTAGTAAAGCTTGCCCAAGTCTACACAGCTAGTAAGCCAGAATTCAGAGCCAGGCCTCCCTGACTGCAAAGCCCAAGCTCTAAACACACATGCTGTGCTCTGCCGTATGCTGGGAGGATGCTAGATAAGTCTCAGAGTGGTTCCCAGCCACAGGGCTCGGGGACAGGGGTGCTTCTTCCTCTCATCTCCTGTGGTTCTCACTGTGTGTATGTTTCCTCCTTAGCACTTTTTTGTGTGTGCTGGTCTGGCCAGTCACTTATATATCTAACCCTTCAGCAGCAGTCAAGGAAGACCTCATTTAGCAAGTAGGCCTTAAGAACAGGTCAGATTAGGACGGGCCTTTGTGTCATGCCTTCTTTCTCTAGTTGCCTCGTGTTCTTTTTCTCACTGTTTATACCTCTTTCTGCTCCTGAGTGATGGTGAAATAACATGTATCTCCTAGGAGGCAGAGATCTCCTTTCTCTCCTCTTTGTTTTGGGATAACTGCCTACTCTCCCCACTGGTGAGTCGTCCATTCTCTACTAACCACTCCTCTGCCTTTTCCCTTCCTTGTCCTCCTCGCCCCCCACCCTGCCCCCCAGCGTATCTGTGAGGTGTATAGCCGGAACCCCGGCAGCCTGCTGGAAGAGCAGATCGAAGGCGCCCGGCGGCGAGTCACTCAGTTACAGCTGAAGATCCAGCAGGAGACTGGTGGCTTAGTGGTGAGTGATGGTAGGCTTAGCTCTAGGAAGGGCACGTGCAGGTGGACGGAGGGGAGAATGAGGGAGAAATCTAGCACAGAGGCTTAACGAGTCATACAGGACCGCAGGGCTGAGCTAGTGAGTGTTTAGTGTCTTCCAAAGAAACAGAGGTCAGCAGTTCTTTATATAGCACCATAGAGACTGAGCACTGTCCTGACACTTGGGTCCCATAAAAAGAAATAGCCTGTTTCTTGCCCTCCAGCAGCTTACAGTTGCAATAGAAAGAAATAAATATGCAATAAATCAGACTGTTGGCTTTAATCCTAACTATCCATCCCCTTCTGGGTAGTTTCCTCATAGCTGATGTATATTCCGACACTAATTTTACTCAGTATTCCTCTGGTAGCTTTTCCCATCACCTCTCCCTCCAGTAATGGGTCTTCTCAAAGAAATACGAGCACTTTTAAAAGTCAGCCTAAGTAAAGGATCCCCAGTCAGTTGAGAGGGATCTGTAGCAGTCCTAACCACACTTTGTGGGGAATCCCAGAGAGGAGGCACTTCCTTATCTGTTCTAGTCAGGGACTTGAGTATTAATTAGTGTCTTACTTCTCTCCATCAGGCCTTAATTCTTTGGGTAAATAAGTAACTCTCCAAAAACTTTAAGATCTCCAAGAATAATATTTGCCAAAGCCAATAGAAATTATTTGAGGATTATCTACTTTCTTTTTCAGAACATCCAGATCAAAAAAGTCTGGGAAGCACAGGCTAATCCAATTTAAACTTTTATTTTCTGAAGGCCTTCTCAGTGTCACATGGTTGATAGGAGCTCAGGTTCAGGACTTAGACCATCTGGGTTCACCTCCCAGCTATAGTGCCCACCAGCTTTAAGACTCTTGGGCAAGCGACTTAATCCCCGGGAGCCTTGGTGTCCTCATTTATGAAATGGAGCTACGGCAGGATCTGCCTAATAGTGGTATTGTCAGAATTAAAGGATGCCCTCAGCACGGGGCCAGTGCATGTTTGCTGCTGCCGCTGCCTCTGCGCTCGTGTGCCCTGTAAGTGGTTGAGTTTGAAACATGCAGCTTGGAATCTAGGGATCTGAGCGCCAACCCTGGCTTTATAGTTTACCTGCTGTGTACCTTGGGCAAGTTACTTAAAATCTCTGGGCTTCTGTTTCCTCATTTATAACATGGGAGTACTATACCTGCCTCAGAGTTGTTGAAAAACTCAATGAGATATAGACAAGATTGCATCATAAACAGTAAAGCACTAGCAACATAATTCCCTCCACAAATGGCTGGCCAGCCCCAGTCCAGCGCCTGTCAGTCTTCAAAGATCTTTAGAGGCAGAGCTTGCCATCTGCTAGAGCTTTTCATGCTCCTTGATAGTTCGGAAGTTCTTTCTGTGTCCAGCCCAACTAAGGCAATAGACGCTTTGAGGTCCAGGGTGAGAAATCAAGTAAGTTTTTAGAATTTTACTAATAGTAAAGCTCCCTTTTCACCATTAGGGGTCACCATTCTCCTCAAACTGTACAAATGAAGCAATACCTCTTCCAAAGGGGCATTTTTCAGGCAATGAAGCAGAAGAGGCCGCTAATTGTAAGCAGTTGTTATCTGCTGAGACTGAGGGAAGGGTTGATTGGAGGAAAACAGTAGGGGGAGAGGTTCACAGCATTTGTCCACCCTCCGGACCTTTCTTTTTTAGGACATACTTCCACTATATGGTGACACCAGCCAGAGATCATCAGAAGGTGAGTCCCCTCAGCACGCCTTTTTTCTCTGGCACATACATCTCTAGTCTACATTTCTTATCTATTCTGTTGTCCCCTCCCTTTGGGGCAGATTCAGGGGGGAAAAATATAGTCCCTGCCTCTGAGAAATAGAATAATGAGAGAAAGCAGTACCAGTGACAGGGAACTTGGATACAACTTATTCAGTAGAAATGAGTGTATAACCAGTAGCCCTGGATAGATAAGTGCCAGGGAGATACTAGAACAATGGTGGTCCAGACAACAGCGTGCCTACCAGCACCTAGCAGCTAGGAGCTCAAGAGATGCTGTCATGAGAGGAAATGGATGGGAACCAGAAGAGGGTTGGGATGAGCTGAGGGGTAGCACTCGTTGCAAGGTAGAGCTATGGAGGATTATTTTAGGAGGTGACACTGCCTGGGCTCAGGTGTACGGGTAGGTAAAAGCTAGGTGTAGAGGTTCTCAGGGAGTCGTGTAAGAGAGCTGAAGGGAAACTGGGAAAGAAAGGCAGGTGGCAGCTTCACCCTCCTGCCCTGGGCGCAGGTTCCCAGAATAAAGGCCCTTCTTTCCCCCAGGCCACAGCTCCTTCCTTACTGTGTAAACTCTTTTCTTCTCAGGCCGACTCTCTGTGGATTCCCAGGAGGGGGACAGTGGCTTGGACTCTGGCACAGAGCGCTTTCCTTCCCTCGGCGAGGTGAGTGCCAAAGCGGGGGGAGCCCCTTTTAAAACCATACATTCAGTTTTCCTTCTCTGAACACCTAAAGGTTCTATGCTCACTGCTTACACCAAGGCCTCTGGCCTGTCATCTGTGGCCCTCTGGTATAGTTCCAGTTCCAAGGGTTTTAGTCATTCTGCTCTGGGTTCCAAAAAAAGGGGGTTCAAATGCATCCTACACGCAAGATCAGCAAATCTGGCTTCTATTTTATCATCGTCAACTCTGTTATATAGAGTCGGGTGGAGAAGGAGGCCATGTCTTTAACTGTAGCAAGCCTTTTTTGAGTGTAAGGGAGCAGAGACGAAAATTCTGTAAAACAGTGACTGGACCAAAAACGCATTGCCACCTGGCTGCGAATAACACCATCTTAGAGTAATACAATGAACCTGGCCTAATCGGAGGTGGCAGCCTCTCTTTCTTTGTCACAGATCTTTCTGTACTTGAACAGCTTATCTTTTCTGGAGTGGTCAGAAGAACTTCAGGCTTTGGCTTTAAAGGTTGTCTTCTAGGTGTTCTCCGTCTGCATATATTAATTGCAAATATAAACTTGCAATATAAAAATAAGAGTGAATGGAAGAAGTGATAATGGTGTGAGCAAAATATTTACTTAGCCAGCTTAATTAGATATGTGAATACGTAATTGAAAACATGTTTAAAACCTAATTTTATATAATAGTTGGAATTTTATTTCTTTACTGCTCCTGTCTATTCATGGGAAGATGATGAATGTACATGGAAGGATCAGTATGTCGGAAAGACACCAAGAAGGGGGCGGAGGGTCCTAAATAATCCACAGTTGACATTCCCCTGCGGGCTCCACATCTGGAAGCAATGCAGCCTAGTGGGCAGTGGGTTGAGACTGCCCGGGTTGCATCCAGGGAATACCACATTACTAACTATTCGACCTTCAGCAAGTCCCAGAACCTCTCCAAGTCTTAAGTTTCCTTGTGTGAGAAGTGGGAGGAATAATAGTTTCTACCTCAAAGGGCTATTGTGAGCATTAAATGAGGTGATACATAACCAAGGGCTAGTATAATGTCAGGCACAGAGTAAGTACTGGACATTTATTAGCCAACGAGCAGAGCCCTGAGGGTCTTCTGGATGAGGTTTTTTTTTAATTTTTGGCTGCGTTTGGGTCTTCGTTGCTGCATGTAGGCTTTCTCTAGTTGCAGTGAGCGGGGGCTACTCTTCTTTGCGGTGCGTGGGCTCCACACTGTCGTGGCTTCTTTTGTTGCGGAGCACAGACTCTAGGCACGCGGACTCAGTAGTTGTGGCTCGTGGGCTCTAGAGTGCAGGCTCAGTAGTTGTGGCACACAGGCTTAGTTGCTCTGAGGCATGTGGGATCTTCCCAGACCAGGGCTCGAACCCGTGTCCCCTGCATTGGCAGGCGGATTCCTAACCACTGAGCCACCAGGGAAGTCCCTGGACGAGTTTTCTTCTCACAGAATTCTCTGTTCCTCTAGTCATTGGTGAATCGGAACTCAGTACTGTCAGACCCTGGGCTGGACAGTCCTCGAACCTCCCCTGTGATCATGGCCCGTGTGGCCCAGCACCACAGGCGGCAGGGCTCGGATGCACTGGTTCCCCCCAGCAGTGACCAGGTGAGTGATCAGAGCCACCGTGCGCTTTTGCTTTCCCTGTTTTCAGAACTGGGTTACCCATACGTGGCCTTGAACGATCAGACTAAACCCTGTTTTGAGATAGACACTTACTAGAGGACAAATAGTAAAGGAAGAACATGGTATAAATGCATACATGGAAGTAAGGCTGTCTCAGTTTCTGGGTGAAGAGTCAGTGAATGCATCTGTAGGGAAGTGATGTCCAAGGAGCAGATTGCTGGTCTTTCTTTTAATGTCTGTATAGAATGGGAAATAGGTTGGTTCAGTGTTTCTCCAGAATACTAATTTTCAATCTTCTCTTTCTTTAGCAAAGTCCTTTTCTTGAGCAAAATCTTATTATTTGGTACCCTAATACAGAAAACAAATAAATGCTTAGCTATCTGGGACTTTTCCTAATCAATCTCCCCACCTCAGCCCCCACCTCAGGGGCACTTCCCTGGAGCCCTAAGGTTCTGCAAAACCTGATTTGAAAGCCACTGCTTTCAAGGGTAGAACTAGGTCCAGGGGAGATTTCAGGAGGACAGTTTTTGGCTCCATGCAAAAAGCTTGCAAAGAATCTGAGCTATCAGACAATGGAATGGGCTGACTTGAGAGCCAGGGAATTGCCTGTCATTGTTCAGGCAGAGGTTAGGTCATTCCTTGTTAGAGACCCTGGCAAGAAAGCTCCGCGTTTTGTAAAGCAGTGTTTCTTAAAATTCATCTGCTACCACCATAATTTTTTTTTCCATATCCTCATAGCAACTGTATAATGTTACTTAATATTTTTCTTTAAGCTAGCTCACTTTTTAAAACTTAAATTTATTTTTAAAGGAAATTTGCCATTATATTAAAACCAACATCATATACCGTTTGATGCTCTAGTTCTCCCCATAGGATAGAGTTTAGTTACTTTCAGATCTTGGAGGGGGAAAGGCAGGGAAGTGGATCTCACATGTATTAAAATGCCTAGTGTACCAGCTGCTGTGCTAGGTCCTTTAGGAACAAATCTCATTTAATTCTTACCGCCAGAAAAGGAGATAGGCATTAGAATCTTCATTTCAGTGAGAAAACTGAGGCAGAGAAAGGCTAAGGGACCATTCAAGGACTCAGCTTGCTAATGGCAGCATCAGACTAGAACTTAGTTTTCCTGAGCCCCAGTGCAGGGCTGCCTCCTATCCTAGATGCTCTTTGATCACCCTTCCCACTCCTCCACCACCACCACCACCAGTCCCTCTTAGTAGTACTACAGGGCCAAGGTCAGGCTGCCAGGCAAGGTCAGGTGCACATGGTGTTCTTAAGGGAGGTTTTCCTTTAGGTGGCTAACAAGAGCAGGTGTGGAGTAATTGGTCTTGGAGTCCTTTTCCTCCTTCTCTGAATTTGTTTCAACTTCTGAAAACTATTTAAGTTGTTATTTTTGAGTGATAAGAGCAAATATAGTATAGTTCCAGTTTCTTAATAATAATCTATGTTAGTAAGAGCAAAGGTGGAAACCTGTACTATACATGAAACTTGCAGCAGCTGGGGGGTGGAATCATAGGGAGTTCAGACTTTGTTATGTAATTCTGCAATGTTTGATTTTCTTATGATAAACATATTCTGCTTTTGCAATCAGAAAAACTGTATGTTTGTAAAGACTTTTAAAAAATAAATCCTCCCGCCCAAACAAGCAAAAACCTAGTGCTTTCAGGTTTCACTAGAGAGCAAAGTAGAGACAGAAGTGATCATCCCACACCCCCTGGGGATCCTGGATCCCAAGGGATTCAGAGACTAGGGTGTTTGTTAGGGGAGAGGAGGATACTCAGGATGTGTCTGAGGAATTCAGGTCCAGTACAACAGGCCTGACTCTGCAGCTTCGAACATGCCATTATAAGTGAGTGCTAGACTCTGATCTCTGAGATGCCTCCTGGGTCTCTCGAGTTCTGTACTCAGTCATTCTGAGCATAGAGTCTGTAAATACCCAGGAGAACAAAAATGAGTGAGGAGTGTCAGGGAGGAACCGTCAGGAAAAGCTCCTTGAGAAGGTGGAATAGGAGGGTATCTTGGGCCTGAGAAAAAGTAGGCATGAGAAGTGCCTCCTCCAGATGGGTTCCAGAGCACAGCCCTTGTTGGGGAATCACTGAAAATGAGGTAGAGTGAATTGAGTGAAAAATATAGTTGGTAGGAAATCTTTGAAAGCTCAAGGAACCTTTAGGAGAAAGGCTTGTCCAATGAAGCATCTAAAACGTTTATACAGTATGAAATCTCTCATCAGACCTAATCGATGGCATAAGGGGGAAAGAGAGAAAGCCAAGCTGAGAAGCTTGGATTTTAGACTGGAAATGGGGAATCTACCATAGATTCTTGAGCAGGCAGGGGAAATGATGGGGACGGTGTTGGAGAAGGCAAAGCTCCATTCCCTTTTGCTCAAGGAGGCAGAGACGGACCACAGAGCTCTCCTCCAGCAGGGGTGGAAGGCACACGGTAACTGTAGAGGACCGCTGTGGAAGACACTAGGTTTGGAGGGCGTGTTTTTGGGGTGGGGGGGGGTCTGTTGAGGAGAACAACAAAGCCCCCGCCCACCAGTCCAGCAGAAGCTCTAGGTTCTTATTTTGTGGGCTGACACTCCCTCCTCAGATCTTTCACAAACAGGAAGAGAGCACTTTCTCTCACTTCCCATCTTCATACGTCATGTGACCAGGCTGCTCTGAGTCTGCCCTGCCCCACCCAGAAGCAGTTGCCTCCTTGCAAGTGGAAATCATTTTTTTCTGTTCTCTGAGATTTGGGGGGTGGTAGTGCGATGCCGGTGTTTACCAGCCCCGTGTGGCTTTCCCCTCCAGTACCATGCTGTCACTAACCAAACTCCACTGAGGGGGCCGGATCCCCTGTCCTCTGACCTCTCATCGCTACAACTCGCCTCTCTCCTCCAGGGTGTAGATCAAAGCCCAAAGCCTTTAATTATCGGCCCAGAGGAAGATTATGACCCGGGTTATTTCAACAACGAGGTAACAGTTCCCTGATTGTCTCCTTTCATCATCCTGTGTCGTACCTGCTGTTCTGGACTAGGAGCGGTTGGACTGGCACCAGCGGGGAGGGCGCGTGCGGGCGGGGCCGCGCTTGTCAGCCCTGGCAGGCAGGGAGCATGGAGCTGAGCTGCGGCGGGCGGTGCTTCTCTGCCCCCCAGCCCTGCCCGTCCTTCTGCCTTCCAGAGCGACATCATCTTCCAGGACTTTGAGAAACTTAAGTCACGGCCGGCTCACCTGGGGGTTTTTCTACGGTACATCTTCTCTCAGGCGGACCCCAGTCCACTGGTAAGTCGCAAGTGTCTGTCTCGACTGAGTGCCTGCTTGTGCTTGGCCTCTGTCCCTGCTCTCCAGATGTCATAAGTCAGATCCATGGGCATGGTCAGGCATCTCAAGGACAGACAAAACAGAAAAGAAGGTGCAACCTGGGTGGAAGGGATTCTTCACTGCTCACTGCATCGATAGCACAGGGAGGAGCAGGAAGAGCTAGGCCAAGAAAGCTGTTGTTCTGGGTCTGCTTCGAGGAGATGGTCTTTCTAGGTTTTTGGAATGAAGGTGGATACAGACCGACAGTGGGAAGTTGAGAGAGCAGCCCTTTGCAAATATACAGTGTTACTACAAGAAAGCTTGGCAGAGGGGCAAGGTGCTAAAAGGTCTTCAGTCTGAAGGTGATGACGAGAAGGATCATGAGGGGATGGAGGTCGGGGTGCTCTGTGACAGTGCTCAGAGCTAGCAGCCTTACCAGCTTCTGTCGTTCTGCTCAGCTGCTTAGGAAGGGGGATGAAGGAGAGGGGCTGCTGTCATGTTCTCCAGAATAAACTTCTTGCCCGTGGCATGCACTGCTGCTCTTCCTTTCCGGGGCTGCCACTGTTAGAAGCCAGAGTCAGCATCCATTTGCTCAACAGGTGTTCAGTGCACACCTGCGTGTACATCCCAAGCGCTGGTATCTCAGAAGCATTCCTGAATGAAGACGAGGCACAGCACAAAGAGAAATAAAACATGAACCCTTTCAAACAGCAGATAAACAAGCACAAGACAAAATGTCAAGTGTGGAGAGGATACAGAGTTGAGGAGAGATTGCATTGGGGGAATATGTGTGCGCGTGCCCAAGGGGTGGGGATGACTTACCACAGGTTTCTGAAACATGCTAAGCCAGGGTTTCTCAACCTCAGCACCACTGACCTTTGGAATTCTCTGTTGTGGGGTGCTGTCATGTGCATGGCAGGATCTTTAGCTGCATCACTGGGCTCCACCCAGTAGATGCCAGTAGCACCTCTCCAGATATAAATCAAAAATGCCTCCAGACATGACTAGCTGTGCCCTGGAGGGCAAAAGCACTCCTGGTTGAGAATCACTGCTCTGACCCATTTTCTCTCTCCCAGCTTTTTTACTTGTGTGCAGAAGTTTATCAGCAAACAAACCCCAAGGATTCCCGAAGCTTGGGAAAAGACATCTGGAATATTTTCCTAGAGAAAAATGCGGTAAGGCAGTCATAGACTGGATTACAGTTTTCAATTTTATTATATTGTTTGGACCATTCAGAGGCCGAGGAAAAACTAAGCAAAACACTCAGGCCGAACGGAGACAGGTTTTTTTAATATTTATTTTATTTTTATGGCTGCGTCTGGTCTCAGTCGCGGCACGTGGGATCTTCATTGAGGCATGTGGGATCTTTTGTTGCGGCGTGCGGGCTCTTTGTTGCTGTGCGTGGGCTTCTCTCTAGTTGTGGCGTGTGGGTTTTCTCTCTCTAGTTGAGGCGTGCGAGCTCAGTAGTTGTGGCACGCGGGATTAGTTGCCCCGCGGCATGTGGGATCCTAGTTCCCCGACCAGGGGTCGAACCCACGTCCCCTGTGTTGGAAGGCGGATTTTTTACCACTGGACCACCAGGGAAGTCCCTGGAGACAGGTTCTTAAAGAGGATTCCTGGATTCTGTTCCTAGCTCCACTCTAAAGATTAATCTCCTCTCTGGACCTCTTTTGTCCACATGTAGCAAGGTAGAGTGCACATTGCCTCTCTCTGAAATGTTTGGAGAAAAAGAACTTGCACCAAGTCCTAATTACTCTCCCCTGGATCAATGCCCTGGTTCCCTTCAACTCTCCTTGCCTTGCCCATCCCTGGGGTGAAGAAACAGAGGCCCAGAGACATCAGATGATAGAAATCAGTGAGCCAAGAGGCGAGCCCAGATTTCTGAAGTTCAGCCTGACGTGCTCTTACTGCCCCAAGGCAGGGTTCAGAGGGAGGGGACCCCAGAGTGTCTGGGGTGCACGAGCACTCTGCATCTGGACATAGCTCCCAGGGATGTGTCAGGGATCCCGCTGGCGGCGGCACCTCGGCCTGCAGAGGGCAGTTCCCATCTTAGACTTTCTAAGCTGATCAACTAAACTAATTCCAAAATGACTTTATTCATCTGGCAGTAAGCTGCTAGGACTAATGAGACTGGGGAATAAACTGCTTTCCCTCAAGATTTTTATTTTTGCCCCCTTCGATGGGTCTTGAGTAAGGAGGTTAGAGCTGCCAGTTGTTCCCTGTCGGCTGTTATGGACCCACCCCAGTATCCAGCTGTCAGGTAGTTGTAAAGGAAAAGCCAGGCACTGTGCCCACGGGAAGACTTGGTAACATAAGGCCAGTTTTCCCTTGGGAGTGAAGGAGAGGGGAAGCCCATCAAATCGCCTCATAAAGATTTCTCCCATGCTGCTAAATTGGTACCAGTCCACTTTTTGGAACCTCTCCATTCCATGCATCTTGATGTCCTTGAAATAAGAGTGGGAAGAGTGCAGGTGCCACCCTCGGAGTATAGTCCCAACTTGCCTCGCCACCTCAGATTCCACTTCTCAAATCCCGAGCCTAGAATTCAGTGGGAGAGAGGTGAGTGGAGGGTAGGGTAGTGTAGGGAAAGGGGGAGAGAAGGTAGTGTTCTGGAGCCCTCCTTGCCTCTGCACAGTACCTCCCACATCCCCTGGGGTGTGTGGATCTCACCACTTCTGCCCCCACCCTTCTGTCTTTTAGCCTCTGAGAGTGAAGGTCCCAGAGATGTTACAGGCTGAAATTGGTAAGTTGGCTCCTAGGACGGTTAGTCTCCTCTTGGTGTCCGTCTTGTGCTGGGCCCTCAGGAAGGGGCGGTGGGTCGGGGGGACATAGTCCCTGCCTTGGGCAGCTGTTCTCAGGGGGAAATAGGGACAGTTCCTCCAGAACTCCTCACGGTAGCTTACGGTCAAGCACAAACAGAACAGACCCTGCCTGGGAGCTTGTCGCGGGGAGACAAGACTTGGTTAGGAGACCGGGGTCGTTCCTGCCGACCTGCCATGTGACCTCTCTGGGCCTCAGTCGGCTCATGTGTACAGAGAGGAAATTGGATTCCTAAGCCTGGTCGATCATCAGGATCCCTTGGGGAATTCTTCTTTAAAAATACAGAAACCAGTGCCTCACTCCACCCACCCCACCTGCAGAGTCAGGATCTCTGGAGTATTTTTGTTCTTTTGGTTTCGTTTGTGTAAGTTTCTCAGCTCACACAGAGTGAGGAGCCAGGGAACTAAGCAGTTGCTGTGCTCCCTTCTCACTCCCAAGTCATGACTAGAAGAGCTGGGAGGTGGTATAAAGAGGACGTCAGTCTGAGAGGCTAATCATAGGAGCTTTCTAGGGGTAATAGTTTGAAGCTGCCTTGGAAAAGAGGCACTTTACAGGCCCAGATGATAGGAAAGCTTATGGGCACAGGCAGAGGGTGAATGTAGGGACAGGAGAGACACCTTCCAGTTTCTGGTGGGGAGTTAGGTTTCCTTGCCTTTTGCAGCCTTGCGAGCTAGCCCTGGGTCAGTGGAAGGAGAATGAGCCTCTCAGAGGTTTGCACATGATGTCAGAGGGCAGCAGCGTCTGGACACATCCAGAGAGGGACTTTAATATTTCCCCCACTTGATGGAGTGTAGAACACCCTGAAAATGTTTCTGTCCTTGCCTTGGGACTTGGATGTCAGGATTCCAGTCCTGAATTCAGGAATGACCTGGTAGGGCCAGGCCTCCACTTCCCTTGGTTAACAGGAGGGCAGAAAGCCAGCTTCCCCTCCCGGTGCCCCAGGGAGCTAAGAGGCTTGAAGATGCTCAGCAGATACAACCTCCTCCTCCTGACATCCCTCCCCTGTCTCCCCTCGGCTCCCACCGCAGACCTGCGCCTGCGGAGCGGTGAGGACGTGCGCACTGTTCTCTGTGAGGCTCAGGAGGCAGCCATGCCAGAGATCCAGGAGCAGATCCATGACTACAGGTGCCCGGCGCCCCCCCTCCCGCTCTCTCCGCTGCCTCCTCACCCGTTTTCCTTCCCCTGCGGTGTGTGTGCATCTCTTGTGATGTGTGTATGTGTGCCTCAGTCTCTGTCCAGCAGTGATGTACATGTGTTTCTTTCTCTGTGTGTCTCTCTGGCTCAGAACAAAGCGCACTCTGGGGCTGGGAAGCCTGTATGGTGAAAACGACCTGCTGGACCTGGATGGGGACCCTCTCCGCGAGCGCCAGGTGGCAGAGAAGCAGCTGGCTGCCCTAGGAGACATTCTGTGAGTCTCCGATCCACTTCTGCCCCCTGAACATGCTGCACAGATTGACGTATTTTGTGGGTCTGTTTCCCAACCTCTCCCCCTCTTCCACTGCTTGCCTGATCCGTCTTCCCCTGAAAGATGGGGAGAGTCCAGCCCTCCTGCTTCATTTCTCAGGCTGGGGCTGCAGGAATTTCAAGGGAGTTGCAGAGCCTGGGGCTCCTGACAGTAATTTGGTGATTATGACAAACCACGGGCTCCAGGAATGCAGGGAGCTTTCTGCTTCCCCTCCCAAGCCTCTTCTTGACGGTTCTCCCTTTTTGCTCTAAGGTCATATCTGATGCTGAGTGTGAGAACCACGCTGTGATTCTCCAGGGAATAAAGTTCCTTCAGGAGGCAGGTGGTTCATGGGAAATTGAACTATTTTTAACTAATCACATCAGAGGACTAGCCTAACTAAACTTACTAAGGAACTTCTGGCACAGCTGCTGTGGTTGCCTCTTTCCAGTCCTATTTTCTAAAAGTGTCCCAGGTGCCTGGGATGACTTTGTGGGGACACTTGCAGGCTTAGAGGTAGATTTTTCACCCCAGTACTTCTTTCCACTCAATAGTTGTGTGACTCTTTTTTTTTTTTTTTTTTTTTTTGGCTGCGCTGCAAGGCGTGTGGGATCTTAGTTCCCCGATCAGGGATCAAACCTGTGCCCCCTGCAGTGGAAGCGCAGAGTCCTAACCACTGGACTGCCAGGGAAGTCCCGAGTAGTTGTGTGACCTTGATCAAGCCATTTCATCTACCTTGGTATCATCTAAAATGACAGAGATTGGGCTAGATGATCTCAGTAGTCTCTACTAACAGTGATATTTCAATCCAGCAAATTTCTGTGGGGTCCCCACTGATGCTAAGCACTGTTCTAGGCTCCTGGATACATTAGTAAACAAACAACAATGCTTGTGGGGCTTATGTTATTGTGGGAAGAGAAAGCAGTATATAACAAGTAAGTAAATTGTATACTATGTTAGAAAATAAGGCTGGGGGGAGGGGGGAAATAGAGCAGGCTGAGGGGGGTCAGGAGCACCTGAGCTAGTGGGTTGCAATTTCAAATAGAGCCTCATCCAGAAAGTTACATTTGGGCAACTGAAGAAAGTGAGGGAGTCATCCTCGGAAATATCTTGGGGGAAGAGCATCCCAGGCAGAGGGAACAGCCAGGGCAAAGTAGGAATGTGCTTGACGTATTTGAGGAACAGTAGGAGACCACTGTGGCCAGAGGAGATTGAGAAGCTCAGTGCTGAAGTCAGAGAGGTGACAAGAAGAGCAGCCTCGCAGAGCCTGTGGACTGTTTTAAGGTCTTCAGTTTTTTTCTCTCAGCGAATGAGGAGCCACTGGAGCTGTGAGAGACTCGGGGGTGGGTGGAGGGTGGTGAGAGAACAAGGAGGGGTTCCAAACAGGGAGATCAGTTACGGGAACCCACGCAGTAGGGCTCCTACCAGAGAACTGGCGACGGAGGGTGTGAAGAGAGGTCAGCTCCAAGTATATTTTGACAGTGGAACCAACAGGAGGATTTCCTAAAAATTGTTGTATAGGATGTGAGAGAAAGGAAAACCAAGGAAGACTCCACAGTTCTTACCTAAACAACTAAAAGGACAAAGGTGCCATCAGTCGAGTTAGGGACAATTGTGTGAGGGACAGTTTTGTGGTAGAAAACCGGGAGCTCAGTCTTGAGCTCGGACGTGTCAAAATCTGAGATCTTTAGACATCAAACTGGAGATTTGAGTAGACAACTGCATAGATGAATCTGGCATTTGACAAGAGATCCGGGTTGGAGATGAAACTAGATGAGGCCCCACAGGGAGGGTATATTCTTTGAAAACAACCCTCTGACCCTCAGCCAAACCCTGAATCTTTCCGGGCCTTAGTTTCCCTAGCAGTCAGATGGCACTAATCACCCCGACCATGCCAGGGATGGTGGCAAAACCTGACCGAGCCTATTCTGAGGTCGTGGGCACCACGGAGTTATGTGGGGTTATTATTGACAGCACAGGCACCCTGCTTATAAAGCCTTCTATTTAAAAGAAGGAAGCGCTAGCCTCATTAAATGGAGATATGAGACCTATTTTTTTTTTTTTTTTTTTTTTTTTTTATGGCTGCGTTGGGTCTTCGTTTTTGTGCGAGGGCTCCCTCCAGTTGTGGCAAGCGGGGGCCACTCTTCATCACGGTGCGCGGGCCTCTCACTATCGCGGCCTCTCTTGTTGCGGAGCACAGGCTCCAGACGCGCAGGCTCAGTAATTGTGGCTCAACGGGCTTAGTTGCTCCGCAGCATGTGGGATCTTCCCAGACCAGGGCTCGAACCCGTGTCCCCTGCATTGGCAGGCAGACTCTCAACCACTGCGCCACCAGGGAAGCCCGAGACCTATTATTTTGAGTGTAAATATTATACGTGTAAATAGCTTAGAATAGTGCCTGGCCCATGGTGAGCACGCAGTATTAGTGGCTGTTACCATTAACCTCTTTTAAATAGGTTCCTCTGAATCAGGTCTCAAGGTATATATCTCTGCGCCCTCACCTTCTTTCCTGTTGCCTCAGTGTCAGCCCAACCCTTCTAATTTAGTTCTAGGTGGACACAAAGAGGAGCCTCTTCCTCCGTGATAGCTTCAGAGGCTGAAACAGATACCAAGCGAGAAGCTGTATTTGCCTCATTCCCCTTCCTTTTAGCTGGAAGGACACCATCATCATCATCACTCTGTGCTAACTGAGCCCCTCGGAGGAATGAGAACCCTCACCTCCTGAGCCCCAAGCTGGCTCCAGAGCTGAGACCAAGAGTCTGAGTCTGACCTTCTATCATCCTCCTCCCTTTCCTCACCCGCTCCCTTCCTCTAGGGAAGAACTTACCCTCCTCCCAGTCTTGCACAGGCCGAAGAGCCTCTGCCTTTGCAGTCTGCGTCATCTGTTCTTTCTTTTGTTCCAGGTCCAAATACGAGGAAGACAGGAGGTGAGTGAGTCTGTGTGGCTGAATCAAGGTGGGAAGGAGTGGGGTTGAGCTACTGGGCGTTGCATCTCTGCCAATCATAGGGGAGTCCCTAGCTTCAGAGGATCGCCGTCTGTCCAAGTTTAGTTTCCAGATGTCTGTGTAACCACCAGGAGGTCACGAGGCCCAGGCCCTGATACTCGGGGATCACTGCCTGGGACGTGGGTCTGCTCCTCAGTGTGAAGACACCAAGCTGCCAGCACTCCCATTCCTGGCCTCCTCTTCTCCACCCACAGTAGCCCTGTGTCTGCCTCCCCACTTCTTTCTCGTAAACCACCGAAAAAAGGAGCAGTGATAGAATCAGCCTGTGTTAGCAGCACCTGCAGAGGGGAGCTAGCGTACAACACATTTCCTCTGTTGGCACATTTTTTTTTTTCCTTGAAGCCTATATACATGTCTCTTTGTTTCTCAGTAGCCAGTGTTAAAGTGAGTATGCATTCCTTGAGCATACACGCAATCAATAAGGGAGAGAAGATGGGGTTAGAAGGCTGTTTCAGAGAAGACGAAAGCCAGGGCTGAAACATTTGCTTCATTGAATCCACAAAGTGGATAATCTGTCTACCGAATTGAGAGGCAAATACAGTTTTAAACACAGAGCTCTGGACAGTTTCATCTGTGGCAGTTGGAAGCTACTTGACAGATCATTTCCATCTCTTTTTCTCCTTGTACTTGGGGTGGGTGGTGGCAAAGGCAGCTTACCTGGACTTGCAGGGGCCGGCTGGCATTTCTCCGCATCCCTTTGCCACCCCACCTCTGTGTATATGCCTGAGGACATTAGCTGTGGGCCTCAGCTGTCGTCGCCCACAGCTTAGTTGCTTATGTTTTGGTGAACTGACGCGTCCTCCCACTGGCCACTGTCCCCTCGTTAGGAAGCGGTCTGCGTAGGAAAACAATGCGATTTCTTCTGGGAGTCATGCCAGCCAAGGCTTTTCTCCAGCTTCTGCCTGCTGTCCCACCTGAATATTCTGGGCCTCCCTCTGAATGCCCTGGCCCTTCGCCACCCCGCTGGGTGGTGGTGAGGAGCTTGTGTGAAGCAGAGTCCCAGCCCTTCCACCTGCCGGCGCTTTCCGATTCACCGCCCCCATTCCTCTTTTACAGTGCCCCCATGGACTTCGCCCTCAATACCTACATGAGCCACGCGGGCATCCGTCTTCGAGAAGCACGACCTTCCAACACGGCGGAAAAGGCCCAGTCCGCTCCTGACAAGGACAAGTGGCTGCCCTTCTTCCCGAAGACCAAGAAGGTGACAGAGCTCCCCTAGAAAGAATCATCTCTTGGCACGGTTCCTGCGCTGAGGCAGACCGGGAGAGTCATTGAGAATCCCCAAACTAGAGCAGCCCTCTCCCTCCCTCCAGTCCCAGACCAGAAGCAGATGTGCTAGATCAGATACAAGCATGAGTCTGCTTTCCGGTTGCTTGTTTAGGGCTAGTCATAGAGGCAGTAGCATGGTGGCCAGTGCCCCAGTCTGGGTACTGGGACCTTCTCCAAACCCTGGTGTCTCTTATCTCAGCAGAGCAGCAATGCCAAGAAAGAAAAGGATGCCTTGGAGGACAAGAAGCGAAACCCCATCCTCAAGTACATCGGGAAGCCCAAAAGCTCCTCCCAGAGCAGTGAGTATTTGGGGAGCAAAGCCTTGGACAGGGACCTCGGCCCCTTCACAGGCCAGCATGTTGGCAGAGGGCCTTCCTGTGCTTCTGGCAGCCAAAGGCCCAAAGAAACTCTGAGGTCGCAGCTTCCTCTCGGTGCTACTGCGTTCTCCCCTTGCCACACCCAGTGACGGCTCCTGAGGTACAGGGAACTGCTTCAGAGCCAAGGAGGCCGAGCCAGTCCCTGGGTCTAGGAACTCAGAGGCAGTTGTAGATACTGAACAGCCGTGCAGAGGAGTATCTCCCCCTTGGCAAGATTGCCCTGTTGACAGTCAATGCCTCCTTCACCTTCATCCATGGACTTGTCTGTCCTCCTGAGGGCCTGTGTGTTGGGAGCAATTATGGGCCCTTGATGGAGGGTTTCATTTAAGCAGAACTAGGTGGAAAGGGAGCAGGTTTGGGACCCAGAGGCTCCCCTCATGCCATCAGTAATCCAGACCTCCATGGATCACCGATCTCTTCCCAATTGTGTGTCATCTGTCTGGACATTGCTGCTGGCCCTCCCAGTCATTATCGTAAGACCCCAGTGTTAGTCTTGGGAACCTGGGAAGGGCCATGGCATGGGCCTCCTGCCTTTCCTGAAACTGCTGCCTTGGGGGAAGGGGAGAGGAGGGGACTCTACTAGATCAGCCCTGATTTTTGCCACTACCTTTCATTTTCCAGCTTGATGTAATTTTTATTTTGACTCTTGAAACATTAATTTGACTTTTCATGGTTTACTTTTGTTTTTGTTTGTTTTCTTTTAGCATTTCATATTCCCTTGTCCCCTGTGGAAGGTAAAAGGACCGTTTTCTTTGGGTTTTTCTTTGCATTAGCATTGAGTTTCCATTTCCCAAGTCCTGTCTGCCCTTCTTGCCCTCTCCTTCATCGCCTCCTGTCCTGGCTCTCTTTCCTCCCTCCCTTTCCTCACTCCATTACTCTTGTATGTTCCTCCATGCTGCTAAAGCTCCCCATGACACAAACGCCTGCCCAGGGATGCCTGCCCAGGGGCTTCTGCCCTCACGCTGGGTGCAGGACTCTGCCCACCTAAGGCAGGGCGGGAGGGGCCGGGGCACTGCCCCCCGCCACCGTGCAGCTCCTCCTGGCAATGCTGGCAGAGGCCAGCTTCTAGGCCCTCCAAGACTGGTCCACGGCCTGCGGCCTTTCCCTCATTCTGTCAGCTCTCCGTGAATGCGGCTCCAAAAGTCCAGGGCTCTATGTAAATGAGGGAAACCCTCTCATGTTGAAATGTCCCGTACAAGTTCCTCAGATTTTTGTTTTCAATTGAAATAATAATAAAATCCTCAGTTTTGAATGTTATATGGGGTTGTTTTTAGTACCTAATGGGTCTTCAGCAGTTTTGCCTTGGGGTATTTTCATTTCTATCATCTCCTTTAAGTCCTCCACTGTAGCACCTTCATCTCCTGACTCTTACCTTTGCCAGCACAGCGTCACTGCAACAGTTAAAGAGAATGACCCTAACGTATGTATGTTAGAGGCCTAATATCTTCTAGAATCTATGTATCAAAAACAAATACATAAAAATAAATAAATAAATACATACATACATACATATATAACAGACATTAACCCAGAGGAGCTTAGAACCTAGAACTGGGCAGGTTCATTTCCCATCAGTGAGGTCCATATGGATACGATTAAAGTGATTAATATTTTCTAGGTTCTGTAGTAAATCAAGGGGAGAGGTAGCAGTGAGATGGAATCAGGAAATTAATCTGTTGCTAGCATTCACTTTATATAAAGTGACAATTAAAAATAATGATTTTCAAAATTATTTTTAAAGTTAAATTCCTAGACTTGTTATGCTATTTCAAACAATATAAGTAAAGAAATATTAGGGGGGGAAAAGTCTATTAAACAATGGAAAAAATAAAAGAATGGCCTTGAAACCCAGGCCCTTAGTTTTTAACACATACTTCCTCCCATCCACCCTGCCCGAGGCAGGCATGAGGCAAGCAGCAGGCCTGAGACCGAGCAGCCCTGCCCAAGCTGCTTGCTTTGTGTCAGCCTGAGAGGGAACAGGAACACCCAGGGTAGGGTTGCTGATCCCAAGAGAGGATAAGGATGCTGGGTATTCACCATCTCTTTGAGTCATATCTTTCTATTGTCATTTCATGGTTTGACTTGATGTTCTCAAGTTCCCAGGACATCAGACAAGTCTGTGTGCGTATCTAAAGACCAAACACCCACCAAAGCTAGAAAGCCTCAGTATTGAGAACCTTGTTGTTTAGGATCATCAGCTATTGCCCCTGTTTATTAGTGAAAGTATCTGATTGTTAGTGACATATAATTCACTTTTATTTAGTTTCATTGTTATTCAGAGAATGGAGGAAGGGAGAGCAAAGGTTACTGATGAAAACCTTGCCCTTTTCAAAAACGCGTTCCTTTCTACGTGTCCTTTTCCCCTGTTACTCTGGGTTATTCAGTTATACCAAATCTCAGGGCCACACCTGTTCCTTGTCACAGCTAGGGTGTAACTATATCCCAAGAACTGGGCCTTTTCCAAGTGGCCCATGGGAGAGGGAACAATGGGCTCTGCCCGGAGGCATTCTATTATAGGACGTTCTCAGGCTCCCACGGCATCACCCAGCCAGGGGTGCTCCGGGCTGTGGCAGCACAGCTGACCCTCCCTGGCTGCTGCAGTTGCCCCAGGGCCCAGATGCACTTTCAGTCTGGGACAGGCAGATCTGACTCTAATCTCCAAAACGGGAGTGATGATAACAGCCCCTACTCCTAACACATATACACAGCCACCTATTCTGCAGTTTTAGAAAAACATTACCTGCCTAAAGGATATGAAATTGTGAGCTTTGAAGAGACCAGCTAGATGTTTTTCTGTTTCCCCTGGCTTGGAAATTTTCTTACGAATCTCAAGTTTAGAATACACAGGGAGATTTATAAGTTTGTCTATGTCGATGTCAGAATCTCTGGGTAGTGTGGTTAGGACCAGGGCCTGGCGCCCGGGGCTGTTTGTCTTGCCTTCCCCATCCCATTATCCTTCCTATTGGTCCGGGCAGAGCAGCATCTTTAGCCCAACTCCTGTTCTGACATCCTGGACCTGGAGCTGAGCTAATCGACTTTGAAGATAGGAGCCATGGAGCCCCTGGGCCTGAGCTTTCTTCTCCAGGGTCTCCGCATGGCATCACCTACGCCTTTTTACTCTCTTACCTGCCCTCTCTGCTTTGAACAAGAACAGCTCTCTTTCGTTTTAGCTTTGAAAAGCATCTGGAATTTGAATGCCAGAGAGTGACATCTCTCCTCTGTTCCTCCTAAGACCCCCCTCACTGTTAACGGAGGGTCTGATTCTTTAATGATGGAGAGGAAGAGGTGGGGGTGAGGGCAGAAAGAACAGAAAGGAGAGTCAAGGAAAACCAGAAATAGTGAACTCTAAAAGTAGTATAAATTTGAAAAGTGCTTGGTAAATTTGGCAACCCAAATTATACCAAGGTTGATGTGTTTTTGGTCTTCCTGGCTAATTTTTTTTAACACATATATGGCTCTTGGGAATAACCTAGTAACGATTCTCAAGCATGAGAATCACTGTAATAAAGAGTGGGAGAGGCAAAAGAAATATCCATAGCAAATGCACTTTCACACCCTCTCGTTTTGCATCTGAGGAAAGAGTAGCCCCCAGGAAGGTGGAGGGACTGCCCGTGCCACGCCCCACAGTAGAAGAGCCAGGGCTCACATCATGTCTCCTGACCCTCAGCCCCATGCTGTTCTCATCCATGCTTGCTCATCGCTGTCTTCTGGGCTGGAGGGGAGCGAGGGCCCCGAGAAGTCATCCCTGAACAGAAGGCAGAGTATCTTTCATTATCTTGTTTCTGCTTCCAGTCAAACCAGGCAACGTGAGGAACATCATTCAGCACTTTGAGAACAACCAGCAGTACGATGCCCCGGAACCTGGGACGCAGCGACTCTCAACGGGAAGCTTTCCCGAGGACCTGCTGGAGAGCGACAGGTAGCAGTGGCTGGATGGGGCCTGCTGGCTGGCCCAGGGAGGGGAGTGTGGGCAGGGTTCAGGGCTAAGGTTCAGTGCCAGCTACTTTACCCCCGACTAGACTGTAAGGCTCCCACTATAGAGCTCTCTCCCTCTCCCCCAACCTTCCCGCCTGGGTATGTTCAGAAGAAGACATACTATGTGTTGGTGATCAGAGGCCAGCGGGAGAGAGAGCAGGGCCCCTGACCTTCCAGTCCAAGAACCATATGCCTTTAAAATTTCCTTTGGATTCACCCCCTGGCCACTCCGTGGCCTCCACCCCAAGAATGAGCTAGATTATGTTATAAAGCAGCTAGTCAGGAAACCCTAAATGACAAGGCTAGAGAATAGTACAGAGTGGGGCGAAGGGAAATCCTGGGCAATAAGGAAGTCAGGCTAAAGACAGTCTGTGGCACCCGTGAAGAAGAGAGCTAGAGATGAGGTTCTGCTGGCTGCTTTAAAGGCAGACGGTGTAACTTGGGCATCAGATGTACATCTCAGCGAAGAAATAGAAAGGTCATTGATTCAAAACAAACTGCTCTTCTTTCAAGAAGAAAACGGGGAATGGAGGCTGTGACATTGCTCACATTCTCCGTCTTGGGCCGGATTCTAAGAAGAACCCTTCTCTGGTGGTGACACGTACTCTTAGACTTGCTCTTGACTGTGGCATGACAGCCATCAAGTCACGTCTAAAATTCTGCAGCCAGCACTTAAAGTGAAAACTGCCTGTAGTCAGAAGCATCCTTGCAGATTCCTTAAGCCACACTTGAGGTATAGTAAATGTGGTCTTGTGTATACAAAAATAGTTCTTGTGTACACTGCCGAGCTGGACTAAAGGCAGACCCAAAGGCAAGTCAGCATGTAACAGCCTGATTAGTCAAACCATTTTACCCCTGAAATAACTAATTACCAAACTGTAAGTCAAACGTTCCTGCTTGTATGCAGGGTTACTCCTTTCTGTTTATACTAAGCCTTTGTAAGCTTAATACTCATTAAAAGATTTTGCCATACTGAGAATTAACAAAGATTTAGGTAAGATAAAGGTTAGATTTGTACTGGGGTCAGAGGTTGAGTTCTGATATTACTGAGTAAATTAAATACACAAATTATATGATTGCTGGGGTAGGTGTGATCCTACAGATGTATCAAATGCACAATTATAAGATATACTGTCAACATTTTGAGGAAATATTTGAGACCATTTGTAAACGTATTCTTCAAGTTGTTAGGTAAATTTGCCCTGAGACATTCACTGGGATTCTAAACCTACTCTCAGCAGAAGCCTTTGGGTTTGATGGTTATGAGTTCACTGACAATCTTAGAAGAAATGGCATCGGCAGCACGGTGGGTCAGAGGTTGTCATAGAAACTAAACAGGTATAAGAAGCCCCCAATTCTAGACAGCAATAGTCTAGGAATTTTTGGCCAGAGGTGGGTTGTATGCCTCACTTCTTGGTGGGATCATTACTCACTTCTGGGTACTTGAAAGAAGCCCCAGGAACCTCATTGCATGAGGTTTGTTGTGGTGCTAAAGTGACCCATTGTGGGGCATGGTGAAAGTGTTTTGAGTTAGTCTGTGTTGGAATTGTTCTGTCAGACTTCAAGGGGTGAGTTCAGTAGGGCATCAGCTGGCAGTATGGTTTCTAACCCTGCAGGCGAACCCCCAGGACCTGGGCAGGGGAGCGGCATTTGGATCTCTGGCAGTTCAGAGAGACTTGATGAATGGAGACCAAGCCATTTGGCTCCTTCTCTGCAGCAACCTGCTGTGCTATTAAGAGCTCTCCAGACTCTCTAGGCCTTCTGTGATCCTAGAGGCAGAGCAGGATGTAGATGAGTAATAATGTCAGCAAGGAACTAGCCCAGCAGGACCGTGGGGGGAGGCACCATCCTGGGGCAGCTAGGGGTCAGAGATGCCAGCTGTCACAGGGCTGAGGCACTGCAGGACTCGAAAAAGAGCAACACCCAGTCGTCAGCATCTCGTCAAGCCCCACAGACACTCAGGGGCCAAGCATGGTAGGCCAGGGAGCAGGTCCTGCCCATCAGTAAACAGGCCCCTGTAAGTACCCTTCCAAGCTGGGCTGCTCCCGAGAGGGGACTGGAAGCCTAGGAAGGGTGCTGTCCGGATAAGAATGGAAGAAATCCATAGTCCACATCACAGCTGGAGGGGTGGGAATTCAACAGCGGATAGAATTTTCTGACAGGCAGTGTGGAGAATACTAAAGAGTGTGTGAAGATGGTGCTTTCACTTCCCTCTTAAAAGACCTTGTAAAAGGAGAGATCCGCCTCAAGCAGAGTCCAGGGTGGGAGCCGACCTGTTCCAAAGCAGAGGGCCTGATGAGCTGGCCACGAGATGGCCAGGGGCGGGGAAGGTGGGACCTTGTTGTCCCTGATGAGGGACTTTGGTGTCCACAGCTTTCCTGACAGGGACTTGGGGTCTTTGGCATCCGGACACCCCACAAGTCTGATTCAGTTAGTCCCAGATTTCACCTTCCTGTTGGGATCCCTTCCTGCCCAGTCACAAGGAAGTTGAGAGGCTCTGTCCATCCAGCTGGGCCGGGGAAAGGAAGGATTTTGTAGCAGAAGTGGTTTGTCACTGAGCAGCGTCTGCCACCGGGAGTTGGGACCCTTTGGGTCTGGTGTTTGGGGTGGAATCCTGCAGCGCTGAGGCACCCCTGAGATGGGGCAGCAGGTCAAAGCTGGCCAGATATAAGACCCCAAGGTCTTTTGCCCTCTCCATCCAGTTCTCGCTCAGAGATTCGCCTGGGCCGCTCTGAGAGCCTGAAGGGCCGGGAGGAGATGAAGCGGTCCCGGAAGGCAGAGAACGTGCCCCGTTCTCGCAGCGACGTGGACATGGACGCGGCCGCAGAGGCCGCCCGCCTCCACCAGTCAGCCTCGTCCTCCGCCTCCAGCCTCTCCACCAGGTGGGCGGGGCTCAGGGGCTCAGCCCGCTGATATCTTGGGGGCCGGGCAGAAGCAGAGGGTTGCTGAGAGTTGACATTCTCTCCACAGGTCTCTTGAGAACCCAACCCCTCCCTTCACCCCCAAAATGGGCCGCAGGTGAGCGATGAGTGCCGTAGCGCCTCTGTTAGGTGTCCGTGCCCCAGCCATGCTCAGCTGCCCCCGCTCCCCTTCCAGGGGCCGGTTGGTGGTGCAGCTCCTCTTCGTGGCCTGCTGGCTTCCCATGGGCCCCGGGCGGTGGGCAGGAGGCGGAGGGACAAACCCCGTGTTTGAGTTTTTCCTCCGTGTGACGCTGAGCTGCCTGTTTTCCCCCAGGAGCATTGAGTCCCCCAGCTTGGGGTTCTGCACAGATGCCCTCCTCCCCAACCTCCTAGAAGATGATCTGGGCCAGCTGTCTGACCTGGAGCCAGAGCCCGACGCCCAAAACTGGCAGCATACAGTGGGCAAGGATGTGGTGGCTGGGCTAAGCCAGAGGGAGATTGACCGGCAGGAGGTCATCAACGGTGAGACTCAGGGGGGAACAGGTGCAAAGCGCCTCAGGTGCAGATGGTGGTAGAGAAAATAGTGGGGGGCCTGGGGGCGAGAGCGGCCACATTGTGGTTCCTGTAAGGGCCACCTCAGTTCTGGCCCCTGGGGAGAGAGAAGTTGACACACCATCTGAAACCAGCACCAAAGGTGGTTGGGAGGTCCCGGTAGTGATGAGATCCTTGCTGACGGGTCTTCCCGCTGTCTTTCTGCCCCTTCCCGTCACTACCCCCGCTCAGAGCTGTTTGTGACAGAGGCTTCCCACCTGCGCACACTCCGGGTGCTGGACCTGATCTTCTACCAGCGGATGAAGAAGGAGGGCCTGCTGCCCCGGGAGGAGCTGGTGCGGCTCTTCCCCAACCTGCCCGAGCTCGTCGAGATCCACAGTGAGGAGCCCACCCCGCCCGCCCCCTTCCCTGGCCAGCCTTCAGGTTTCTGCCCCAGCTCTGCCCACATGCCAGGACCCCCCGAGCAGATAGCCCCCAGCAGTCCTCTTTGGCGAGAGAACCTGATATGCAGCCTGAACATCAACATTCCAGTCCCCCCACAAGCGAAATGACTGGAGACCCTGCCCCACGGCCCTGCCCTCAGATCCCTCTTCTCTCGTCATGAAGTGCCTGGCCATGCGGCCCAACCCCAGGCACTTCTGTCTTTTCTCCTTGCCCCAGATTCCTGGTGTGAAGCCATGAGGAAGCTCCGGGAGGAGGGCCCCATCATCAAAGAAGTCAGTGACCTCATGCTGGCTCGGGTATGGCTGCCCAGGCCTGGAGGAGGCGGCAGAGGAGGTGGTGGGGAGCGGTCCCAGGCAGGGGTGTGAGGCCGGGGCCGTGTGGTGTCCCTTCTGCCTCTCAGTTCGATGGCCCCGCCCGGGAGGAGCTGCAGCAGGTGGCCGCGCAGTTCTGCTCCTATCAGTCCATCGCCCTGGAGCTGATCAAGACGAGGCAGCGCAAGGAGAGCCGGTTCCAGCTCTTCATGCAGGTACGCTCGGCCTCCCCTCGTCGCCACCGAGAGCAGCCAGTTCAGTCCTAGCTCACTAAGGCTGAGGGGGACAGTTAACCGGGTTCACCCACAATCTCCCGGACTCCCCTCCCGGCCTCCAGCTCCAGGCGCTTGGCCTCTTCTCTCTACAGGGGAGGGTAAACGGCAACTTTCTGCTCCATCCACACCCTCCCCAACGCCCCCTCTTCAGAAACACTGACACATACTCGCTCTCAAGACGGAGACACTGGACTGGCCATCAGAAGGCCCCGCTCACCTACCAGTGCCTGTATTTACTTAGATGGATCTCAGTTTCCTTGTCTATAAAGTGGGAATACTACCTGCTTTATGTGGCTTATTTGACCACATCCCCTTCGGCTCCGTGTCCTGAGCTCACAGCCAGCTCATAACCCAGGCTGACGTCTTCCTCTGTTCCTCCTTCTGTCTAGGAGGCTGAGAGCCACCCTCAGTGCCGACGGCTGCAGCTTAGAGACCTCATCATCTCTGAGATGCAGCGGCTCACCAAGTACCCACTGCTGCTGGAGAACATCATCAAGCACACGGAGGGTAGGGCTCACAGAAGGCTGGCGTTGGGAGGCAGCAGCCCGCAGCTCAGACCCTGGTTCTAGCACTGACTTGCTTCGTGTCCTTAACAAGTCACTTGACCTCTCTGGTCTTCAGGGTCTTCATCCTTGTGTTGTTATGGTCAGTCTCAAAGAAGGTAACGGTTGTAAATGTGCTTTGGCAAAACTAAGGTGCTCAGCAGCAGGAGGAGGTAAGGGCTGCCGCTGGCCTGTGTGGGGCCTCTGTGCAGATCAGAGGGAAGCATCTGAGTGACACAGGTTAGTGCACAGAGGGCACCTTGGCTCCTCTGAGGATCGTGGTCCCACGCCAGAGGCTGTGGCTGGATGTTAGCCCTGTTGATCCCCCTGCTGGACGTCTCTGTGCGATGCACAAAAGATACAGCCATGCGTGCTTACTCCACAGGAGTAGGGGACCTTGCTGAATAGGGGGGGTCTAACCCCAGGTTGTCACTGTCCCTGGGATCCTGAGCAGCTCTCACCACCCTCAAGTTTGGGGTGTTGGCGTCAGCGTGTAGAAGTGGGAAGAACCACAACCTGATTTGAACAGGTGTTCCTAGAGGGAGACACCATCACTGTCATCACCCGCAGTCCCTGTCTCCGTTCCTGTCCTCCACACCTGTAGAGTGGCTGTGGTCTAGGCAGGAATTCCCAAGGGCTATCAGTGTCTTCAGAGCCGTGGTCTGAAACCCGAGGACCCTCAGTATAAGTCATCCTTACGATTGAGGTCCAAGTTAGGCAGGAGTGGCGTGTCTACACCCATCCCTGCTGGTGGGCGACTGGCCAGTGGCTGTCGGTAGCCAGGCACTCTCGGGCTCTGACAGACTTCTCAGGCAGGAGCCCTCACCACCTCCTCTCTGCGCCATGGGTAGGTGGCACCTCTGAGCACGAGAAACTCTGCCGGGCCCGGGATCAGTGCCGGGAAATTCTCAAGTACGTGAATGAAGCAGTGAAGCAGACAGAGAACCAGCACCGTCTAGAGGGCTACCAGAAACGCCTGGACACCACCTCCCTGGAGAGGGCCAGCAACCCCCTGGCAGCGGAGTTCAAGGTAGGAGGCTGAGGCTGCAGCGTCGTCAGCCCCACATGTGCTCCGGTCAGGACCTGGAGAAGGTGGAGGGGAGGAGACCTGGGCCTGTCTGTGATAGGATGGCGCTATGGGGGCCCTGGAATACACACAGCCCCAGTTACCATTGTCACCCCATCCCGAGATAGACAAGGGCAGACAGCCCTACCATAAAGGCTAGATGTTTGAACTCAGTCTGGGAGAGCAGGGGATGGGAGTAAACTCAAGGTAAAGGTGAAGGTCATTTGGGAGAACATAAAGCTGAAGGAAAGGGCAGGTAAAGCAGAGTGATCCTAGGAGAGTACACAGCATGTAGTAGGGGATAGAGAGACCCCTGCCATAACCATCGGCATATCCCCCAGCACAGCACGTAGCACGTGACTTTGTAGTTGCCTTTTTACTTGTCTGCATCCCCCACAGGAGTGTGAGGGCAAGGACTACTCTTGTTCACCACTGATGCCCAGCGCCTTAGCACAGTGTCTAGGTTTTCAGATACTTGTTGAATAAATGGTGTCTCCTTAACAGAGTCTGGATCTTACAACCAGAAAGATGATCCATGAGGGGCCCCTGACCTGGAGGATCAGCAAGGATAAGACCTTGGGTAAGTGCCAGGGGACTGGGGCCAAGAGGGAATCTAGGGCACTGCCCCTGGGCTCTTCCCTCTCTGGATCATAAGCCCTGTACCCGGTGCTCTAAAGGGATGGTAAGGAGGCAGCTTGAAACACGACTGGGGATGAGAGCTCAGGGCTCCTTAAGCACAGCATGGGGAGGAAGGACCAAAAACAAAGCAGTCAGAGGTCACCAGACTCCAGGGCTTCCTAGATCCTGGAGATGACTATCCAAGAGCCTCTGGTACCCCATGTGTTAATGGGGGATGAGTGGGCAACAGAGAACACCTCACCAGCACCACACCCCTCCAGACCTCCACGTGCTGCTGCTGGAGGACCTCCTCGTGCTGCTGCAGAAACAGGATGAGAAGCTGCTGCTGAAGTGCCACAGCAAGACAGCCGTGGGCTCCTCGGACAGCAAGCAGACCTTCAGCCCGGTGCTCAAGCTCAATGCCGTGCTCGTCCGCTCCGTGGCCACAGGTACCCGTGAAGAGACAGTCCCAGCCGGCCCACACCCCGGGGCCATGAGCCCTGTTACTCGTGTCCAGCGAGCACTGGGTGATGCGGGGCCGATCTGGGGCTGTACAGAGCTTATCAGCCCACCTGTGTTCCTTTCCTCCTAGCCCTGACTCATTGAAGCAGGAGGATGTGGTCCAGCGTGGGGTAGGGTGATGGGTAGGATGGGGACCACGATGAGGGAGGACAGCGTGGTTCAGGCAGGATGGGATGTGGGCGCTGGGGATGAGGTAACAGGATTGGGCAGAGAAGAGCAGGACAACCCTTCCTGCTGCAAAAGTGACGGGCAGAGCTCGCTTGCAGAAGACGGACACACCCACAGTCCAGAGCCTGGTCCAGTGCTCAGAGCATTTCAGTGAGAAGCAGAGTGTGTACAAGAAGGGCTCTGGAGCAAGAGCCAGGCAACCAAATTCTCTGGGCTCGCTTTCTTCATCTATAACATGGGGGGTGATATCTGTCTCTTGGAGGGAGGGTGTAAAGGGAGGATGGGTATGATGTAGTTTTATAAACCCTAAGCACCGTACACCCCTCAGCCTTCGCTGTTCGGAAAGCGAGAGGTAATGGGGGTGGCTGTGAAGATGGTATTAGGGGACCCAGAATTGCCTCTGTCCTCTTTGTAAGCGAGCCCCAAGTGGTTCTGAGGACCCAGGTCCGTCTGGTGCTGCATTCCTCAGCTGGTGAGGGTGAGGACTTCAAGTCCGCACTCTGTCGCCTTGGCTCTCAGGCTGCAGTCATGCCTCTGCCACCCCCAATGCAGACCCTTCTGCCTTCTCTCTCTCACACAGATAAACGGGCCTTCTTCATTATCTGTACCTCCGAGCTGGGCCCACCCCAGATCTACGAGCTGGTGGCATTGACGTCATCAGACAAGAACACGTGAGGATTGCCTGATGGGGGGGGGCGGTCCCACGTAACTGCCGTCCCCTTGGGACCAGGGCGGTGTATGAGGATGTGGACAGGGAGGCCAGGGCTGCGCCCCAGAGCATTCACAGGACGGGGCCTTGAGGGGCAGTGGGAGATAAGACAGGAGTAGAGAGGTTTACGGTGTCACCGCCCCTGACCCCATGAGCAGGCCTGCCCTAGGGAGGAGGAGTCCCCAGCAGTCTTCCAGCCTTTCTGAGGCTGCTTTTCTTTCTCTGGCCCCCCTCCTTTCCCCTGGGGTTTTTCTTGCCTTCCCCCATCAAGCGTTGCAAATGCCCACATTCTTCAAAGGCGTTTGCCTCCGGGACCCTCATCCCCACCCAGGGCATTCTCTCACCCGTATTCCCAACAGTGGCCAGCCAGAGGCAGCGTGGCACGGTGGGAGGGGATAGGTTGAGTCAGGCAGTTTCTCAGGCTCCGGGTTTTCCTCTGCGAAATGTGGATAATGCTACCTCTTGAGAGTTATTTTGAGAGAAAGAAGAGATATAGAGGGACTTCCCTGGTGGCGCAGTGGTTAAGAATCTGCCTGCCAATGCAGGGGACACAGGTTCGAGCCCTGGTCCGGGAAGATCCCACATGCCACAGAGCAAGTAAGCCCATGCACCACAACTACTGAAGCCCGTGCGCCTAGAGCCCGTGCTCCGCAACAAGAGAAGCTGCTGCAATGAGAAGTCCGCACACCACAACGAAGAGTAGCCCCCGCTCGCCGCAACCAGAGAAAACCCACGCACAGCAACTAAGACCCAACACAGCCAAAAATTAATTAATTTTAAAAAGAGAGAGATATAGAATGCTTAGCACAACGAGTAACAGAGAGTTGGTGTTCAGTAATTGGTAGCTGCGAGTAATGTAACCCAATGTGAGCAGCCAGTCGGGACTGCAAGGAAGCGGGGACCCCGCTGGGCAGAGGGGGTCCTCAGAGCAGGGCCTGGCGAAGGGCTTCGCAGCTCTGGCGCAGGGGGTCGGTAAGGGGAGAGGCTGTGTGCCTCGGTCCTGTTCTCACCACCAGTCCTCACTGTTCCCGCTGAGCAACAGATGGATGGAGCTCTTAGAAGAGGCCGTGCGGAATGCCACCAGGCACCCTGGAGCTGCCCCAAAGCCCGTCCACCCGCCGCCCTCAGGCCCCCAGGAGCCAGCCCACCAGAGCCCCACGCCCAGCAGGTGCTTAGCCCTCCAGGCCCCTTCACCATCCCCACTCCAGGCCACTTGTTTGCTGCTTCTAAGCCCTTCACCCCCGGGGATGGGCAGCCTCAGCGGCAGACGTCAGCGGGCAGGTGGCGGAAGGTACCCTTACATCTCTGCCTTCCGCGCCCGTCTGCTCTCCCCCTGCAGCCCCCCACTCGGCTGTAGTAGAGACTGTGCCTGAAGTGGGGTCGGGGGGTATAAAATCGTGACCAGGAGAAGCTTGGCCGACACCCACCCTCCCCTCCAGTTTGCCAGCCAGACGGCAGGTGCCGGAGTCTAAACCCCTCCCTCCTTGGGCCCTGCTCCTTCATTGCCCATCCCAACTCAGGAGGCCAGAGTGGAATTTCATGACACGGCCACCTCCTCCTGTCTGGCAGAGAGCCAGAATTCCCAGCAGGCGATCGTCTCTCACCCTTGGCTGTTTCTTCCCTCAGGGAAGGACTGGATGACTCCGAGGTGTTCCGTAGTGAGCCAGAGCCTGAGACAGTACCTGGAGGTAAGTCCCCTGAGCTGTCTTTGTGGGAGCCCAACCCCGTCCATTTTCTATAGGCACAGTAGGGAGGTGGTCAGGTGTGCCTGTGGGGGTGACGGGAGAGGGCCGTCGGGGCCAGAGGTGTGAGGTTTTGATAAGAGTAGAGAAGAAACAGAGTGAGCAAGGAAGAGTCTGGAAGAGGAAAGAGAACAGGCTGAAGCGAATGTGGACCAGCTCACTTGCACAGAGCTCTCAGCCTGGGCTCTCTGGGTGCCAGGTATCGAGCAGGGGAGGAAGAGAGGGGCGGTCAGGCCCGAGGGTGCCTAACGGAGAGCAGAATGCACTCAGATCTGCAGGCACCGGAGTCTTGTGGGGGCAGGGATAGGGAGCCCAAAGGGCTGAAGATACAGTCACCGGGATGGGATTGGCAGGGGCAAGAGGGTCTCAGACAGAATTCTCGTTGAGTTTTTATGTGAAATAACTTAGGGTCTCATGTTTAGAGAGAAATCTCCCCGGTGGGTTCCCTGGCTGGGTCCCTTTTCTGTTTCCTTCTGCTTAGGATGCTTCTCCTAACTCCCGCACCCCCTTCAAGTCTTTGTGCAGGTGTCAGCTTTGCACCAATATACCTTCTCTGACCACTCCATTTAATACCAGCATTCCTGATCTCCCACACCCTGCGCTATGTTTTCTTCTTTCCTGTAGCACTTCTCTAATTTTTTTTTTTTTTTTTTAAGTTTTTTTTTTTTTACTTGATTTTTTATTTATTTATTTATTTATTTATTTATTTATTTTTGGCTGTGTTGGGTCTTCGGTTCGTGCGAGGGCTTTCTCCAGTTGCGGCAAGCGGGGGCCACTCTTCATCGCGGTGCGGGGACCGCTCTTCATCGCGGTGCGCGGGCCTTTCTCCATCGCGGCCCCTCCCGTCGCGGGGCACAGGCTCCAGACGCGCAGGCTCAGCAATTGTGGCTCACGGGCCCAGCCGCTCCGCGGCATGTGGGATCTTCCCAGACCAGGGCTCGAACCCGTGTCCCCTGCATTAGCAGGCAGACTCTCAACCACTGCGCCACCAGGGAAGCCCTCTCTAATTTATTTAGACAATTTACTTACTTATTTTATTTTTCTCTATGTCCGTCCACTAGAATTTAAGTTCCGTAGGGCAGGGATCTCTGTTTTATTTACTGATATATGCCAAGAGCCTGGGACAGTGCCTGGCCATAGTAGGTACTCAGTAAACATTGTGGAATCAGCCAATGTTCCCAGCCCCTTGAACCCAAAGCTGGGCCTGGGATCAACCCATACGTGCCTTCCCTCTTTCCCTGTCTTACACTGTCCTCCCATCCAAAACAGGCACTGGGCCCCAGCAGAGGGTCAAAGGGAAGCACCCGGTCCTGCTAGAGGGCCCTGAGCCAGAGGGCAGCATAGAAGAAGAGGAGCTGGGTACCCTGCCTCACCCTTCTGCCTCCCTGGATGGAGAGAACAGGGGCAGCAGGACAAGGGACCCCATCCTCCTGCCCCTCCCAGGCCCTCTGTTCATGGAAGGACTTGCCGATGCAGCCCTGGAGGACGGTGAGTGCCTCATGGCCCCAACCGTCAGCCCCCAGTGCCCCAGTAGCATGACCATTGTGAACGCCATGGCAGACACCCCACTGTCTTACCTGCTCGAAGGCTCTCCCTGTTGTGTTTGAGGAGAGATGGATGCAGAGAGACAATTGTCATTTCTGTCCCCCCCCCACCCAGCTGGTTGGCCAGAGTCCCCCAGCTCCACCCTGTGACTGAAGCAGTTTCACCAAGATGGCTGTGGGAGAGGGGAGCAGTGGCCCTCCTGCCACCTCTGCACCCTCCCCCGACTGGCGAGGCGTGTAGTCCTGTTTCCAGGAAGCCATCGCGCTGTTTCCCCTCCAGTGGAGAACCTGCGGCACCTGATCCTGTGGAGCCTGCTGCCAGGTCACCCCGTGGACCCACAGGCTTCCGGGGAGCCCGAGGACGACTTGACGCCTACACCTTCCGTCATCAGCATCACTTCTCACCCCTGGGACCCAGGCTCCCCAGGGCGAGCTCCCACTGGGGGTGAAGGGGACAGTGCCCGGCTCTCAGGGCCAGAGCGGGGCCAGCAGGAGGACGTGGCTGTCTGTTCTCTGGAACACCTGCCCCCAAGGACCAGAAATTCTGGGATCTGGGACTCTCCTGAGCTGGACAGGAATCCAGAGGAAGAAGCTTCGAGCACAGAGGCAACAGGAAGTTACAAAGTTGTGAGAAAAGGTAAAATAAATTGGGGTGGCCACTGGGGAGACACATGCCCAATTTTGCTAGGGTAGTGCTGAGTCTTCCAGATGGCTGCTTCCTTGCCCGCCTCTATCCTGCAAACCATATGTGCAGAGGCTTGCCCAGATCCTGGGGGAAGGAGACATGTTGCTATCATGCAGAGGCTTTGGGGTTGGACAGCTGAGGTGCAAAGTCCTAGCTCCGTCACCTAGTACCCGTGTGACCTTAGGCAAAAATCTGAATCACCTCTGGACTTCATTCTACAATATAAGTATATTACTACTGCTTGGCACAAATCAACTGTCAATAAAAGTTTCTGCTAGCGTTTTTCACTGCTCTTCCAGTTCTAAGGAAAAGTGGGGCTCTTCTCAGGAGCCTCATTCCCAGAAAGACAAGGGCAGGTGCTTGCAGCCGGTCACTCCAGATAGCGGTGAAGGAATTGGCGTGTAGGATGGAGGTGGCAGCGGGACTAGATGTGGAGCCAAGACTAGGGGCTGAGGACAAGGCTGGGGAGACGTGTGGAGGGTGTGGAGCTGTGGTGAATGAGCAGGGACGTAGGGAGGGCGCCCAGCTGCTTGTGGAATGCCGTGGACAGTAAGACATGAAAATGTGGAATGCCGTGGACAGTAAGACATGAAAAGCCAAGACTGGCTGGGATGGAGGCTCAGGGCAGGTTTGTCTGGCCAGAGCTTGGGGGAGGGAGGGAAGAGTAAGCTGAAGAGAGGGCAGCCTGGTCTGAGGAGTGCAGCAGGAAAGATGAACCGAAGCGCGGGATGCCCTCGAGGGGTTGAAGTTGTGGGGGGGGGGTCCCATGTTAGTGCTACGGGGTCTCCTTTCCTCCCCTAGTGCCCAGCTCTGCCTCCTTTTCCAGGAGCATTTTTCTTTCCATCTGCCCAAGGTGTGTGCTCTCTCCTGGGTTTCTGGGACCTGACCTCCCTGCTCTCTCCTCTGGTGAATTGGTGGAGCGGCTCTCTCTAGCTCCCTGGGGTATAATCATGTGTGATCTTGTGTTCACTTTGTTCTTCCCTTTTTCTCCACCCCCACTCCCTCCCCCCTTCCTTCTCCCTCTCCTTCCTACTCTCTCTCCCTTCCCTCTCCTTCTCTCTCAGTCTCTACTCTCCCTGGTGGTGGTGTCGGTGCAGCTGAGGTGGCAGGCAGCAAAGTTGTCCCTGCGCTACCAGAGAGTGGCCAGTCAGAGCCTGAGCCACCCGAAGTGGAAGGCGGAGCAAAGGCTACGGGTAATGAACTTCTCCTCGGAGCCAGAGACAGGCCAGGGCTAGAATGCGGGTCCACGGGCAGAACTGGGCTTCAGGTGTTAGACCCTTGCCTGCAGTCACGTGGCCACACGCCTCCGTACATACTCCCTGAACTGTCTGCAATGGGTGAGGAGTAGGACGTGGGCCTGAAGACGGGAGAATAGACCTTGTGCCAGCCCCTCGCCGAGAGCTGCACAGGCCCCATTCAAAGCAGTAGGGTTAAGCAGCTCTGCTTAGTCACGCAAGGGGGCGGGGAAGCCTGGCCCAGTGTCCTTAGCCTGACATACTGAGCCACCTCTCCCCGACACTAGTCACCATCCAGTGTCACTGTGGAAAAGGGCTTACGTGGCCTTCCAGGCTCCTGGGCACTTACCTATGCTTACTGCCCTGTCAGTAAGCCTTACGTCCTTCTCTATCTGTCCCCGACCCCCTCTGATGGGTTGAGGTACCTCGAGGATCGTGAAGTAGATGGCAGTTGGGTCAGGGCACCGTGTCGGAAGTTTAGCAGCAGAGCCTGAGATGGGGCAGAGTGAAGGAGGCTACCGCCCGCTCTTTTTCAAAAGTGCCTAAAACCAGCCCACGCCCTCTTTACCCTTCCTTCAGGGAGTGGGAGCCACTCCCGTTTCCCAGAAGAAACACAACCACCCTGCCCCTTCTCCCTTAACTTCCACCACTAAGCATCGCCCCTGCTCTGGGCCAAGCTGAGCAAAGTCGCCATCTCGAAGGCTGTCTGGAGGGGAAGGGCTTTTGGGAGACTGGTAGGCAGTCCGAGGCCAGCCTACTCCAAGCTCGCCTGCAGGATGTCTTCCCTGGCCCCGTCAGCCGGCCTGGGGAACACCAGGGGAGGGGAAGATGGCTTAGACTTCCTCCCTGTTTGCCTCCTAATCTCTTTGTCTTGCTGGGGACAGGGAACTGCTTTTACGTGAGCATGCCGGCAGGACCCCTGGACTCAAGCACTGACCCCTCAGGGGCACGCGTGAGCCCCTCCCAGCCCGATGGCCTCCCTGCCTCGCAGACGGAACCTCCGCCCGCGCTTCGGGAAGGCAATGGAGATCAAAGGCGCCCGGGCCGCTCTCCCCCCAGCCTGGCCCTCAGGGACGTGGGCGTGATCTTCCGTACCATCGAGCAGCTCACCGTCAAGCTCAACAGGCTCAAGGTAAGGGCCTGGGGCCCTGGAGGCCTCCGTCCATTGCGCCGAGACCCATCACCCACGCGAGTGAGCTACACAGTGTGTCTCCATGGGAGCCCGAGATCCCGGCCTGGGCTCTACCCTCAGCCCACCCAGCCGCCCTCAAGCACAACCCATCCCCTGGACCCCACGGATAAGAGGGCATTGCCCCTTCCCCAGGGGCTCATGAACAGAGGGGCTTGAGAGCAGATGTCCCTCTACAACTCTTCCAGGACGTGGAGCTGGCCCACAAAGAGCTGCTCAGGTCCCTCGGGGGAGAGTCGTCTGGTGGCACCACGCCCGTGGGCGGCTTCCACACAGAGGCAGCTAGATGGGTAGACAGCTCCCTGTCCCCTCCAGCCAAGGAGCACCTGGCCTCCGACTCCAGGGACAGCCGCGAACTGGGGCCCTGCCCTGAGGACGGTGAGTGAAGTCCCCCGGGGTCGGGGCGGGGTGTGCAGGGAGAAGGCCTCCGGCTCCTGAGGAAGCACTGCCGTGCAGTGTGAGGACACGGAAGGGAGTTCTGAGAAGGGGCCTCGTCTCCCCCTGAGTACAGTTCATTCATTCATTCCCTCAGCTTCAGAAAGAGGTCATCTTAGGGAAGGCCCACAGAAGCTCCCCTAAAACTGGGAAACTTATAACTGAACCCTCTTTTCCCTTGGGTTATGGAGGTAACAAACCAGGGGGAGCCTCGTCTCCCATCTGAAACCTGTTCTTAATAAGTGGTTCAGAAGCAGATTGCATGGGCCAGGGCCACGGCTGTGTTTCAGCTCAGGAAGACAGACCCATACCTACCCGTGGGCTTTGGGGGCCAACAGAACAGAAGTGGGGTTCAGTAGGCAGCCCTTTCCGGGTCGCACAGGAAACTCCAGGGTTTCTGGAGGAGGAGAATGCCTTGTCACAGAAGGATGGCACTAAAGAGCTGCTGTCACAAGCCTGAGGACTTTGCAGGCGGAACACAGCGGGAGGGTCATCTCAGAGGCCAGCTCCTCACCGCCGTCCCCACATCCCTGCAGGTGCCAACACGCCGCTGGAAGACGGCCCGGCGGACACAGCCACACCCCCAGGACTGTAGCTGCCCAAACCACCGAATCCTCCGCATCCCCACTCCTCCTCTAGGGACCGGCCTGAGGCAGGGCACAGGGTGGGGAGACCCCAAACCTCCTCCCCGCGGTGGAGGCAGGCGGTTGAAGAGAGGCTCCAGCCAAGACCCGGGGGGAGATGCGCATGTTGCTTGGTCTGCTCAGATTGGAGTCAAGTTTCAGTGTCTTTTCCCCTCCCTTCAGCCCAGCCCTTCAAGGCCTTGTGTCTCCTAAGCATGCTGACTGCATCTGAAAGGCCCCCCTCGTCCCACGTACGTGTGCGCGCCTGTATGTGTGGGTGCCCTCAGACAAGCCAGTGCGGGTGAAAGGAGGCAGCTCCAGTGTAAATGCACTTTCTTCCTCCCCTCCCTTCTCCACAGGACCCCCAGGCTGGGGTGGGTGTCTCCACCTCTCCTCTCTTTGTCACTTTGGTTTCCTATAAATATGTATGTATTGTATGTGCATCTTTGCTATTGTAAATAACTTCGACCTTTTTTGTTTCTGATCCTGGCGTGCCGAAGGCAGTTCCAGAGGGACTGCTAAGGGAAGAGGAGGTTCACTTGTATTTCTTTGTTAGCAGCCCAGCTCCAGGATCAGGGCCCAAAGGTGGAGCCAGCCCTGAGCGCCCCGGCCCCCCGTAGGCAAGAAGGCCTCCAGCTTCTGGCCCACCTGGCCGGAGAGCCTAGCCTCTGCAGCTCGGTGCTGGGCTACTCCCTCCCTCCTAGGAATTCTCATCTTCAGGGGAACTTCTTACCCCACCTGTGTCCACCCTTCCCCACCCTCTCCCTATAGAAAACCAGTGTATCAGGTACAGAGCTGAAAACTGGGCCCCGGGGAGGTGGGGGTAGGGGTTTGAATGCTGGAGTCCCTAAACTAACAACCTAGGACCATCCCCAGGGGCCACCACAGCCTTGGCCCCTATTACCACATCCACTCCACTCCCCACAGACTAATAGAATATACACACTGTGCTAGGTGTATATATACATATATATATATAAATATATATAATATATATAAAATACAGATATGGAAATGACTGTTTTGCTGTTAAAATAATGTATACTCTTTTATTTTCTTCCTTTCATGGTTAAGATTTTTTTTTAAGAAAAGTTAAATATTCTTCAACTGTGGTGGTGTGTGTGTGATTCTTGGAACTGCTGTGATCAAAGATACTGTGGTTGTTCCCTCTGAGACTGATTGGAATTGAATAGAGGGAACAGAAGGCAGCCCCAGACCCAGGCCTTGCCATATTCTCTCCCGAAGTTGCAGATGTGCACTTCACTGAACTTCAGACTAAGCGATACAGCCCCCATGGCCAGAACACGGAAAGACGACGCGCGCACACACACACGCACACACACACGCACGCAGTGGCCCCAGAATCAAGAGCCCTCATGAGCTGCCCTCAGTGAGCTTCAGGACTTCGAAGGCAATACACAGGGGAGGGTCATGTCAGAGGCCTGGCCAGGTGCTGTCATTGGCCCTCTGTGCCCTCCCACAGGCTCCAACACCCGCTGGAAGCAGCTCATCAGGCGTGGCCACACCCCCAGGACTGTAACCACTCAAACTGCCTCTTTTGCCGTCACTGTGGGACTAAGCGACGAATTCTCTTTCCCCCCTAACTAATGCTTCCCTCCTAAACCCAACATGACGCTAGGTGCTGACCTTGGGAGCTTACAGTCTAGTTGGGCATCAGGATTAATACACGATCCGTTCTTGATGAAGGGTAGGGGTGAGGACAAGAACTGTACGGACCCACTGAAGCTTCAGAAGGCCTTGGGCAAGGGTAACAAGAGGCTAGCAGTTACTGGAGAGCACCTGCTACGCGCTCAGCGTTGGGGATTCAAAGAGCTCCTCCCCGCAGAAGCTCAGCCAGCCGCCAAGAGGCTGAGCAGCAGCGCAGGTGGTCAGAGGCAAAGAGAGGACCGTGAGGGCCACGGAGCCTCGCAGAGAGGCAGTGCTGGCGGGGAGAGCAGGGCTCTGTCCAGGCAACAGAAAGTGGTGTGGGGGCTGAGAGGATGTGACCAGAGGTGAAGAAGGGACGCTCCCCGAAGAGTGGATGTCAACTCCCCAGAAGCCGGCCCTGGGCTCTTGGGGCACGGTCGGGTCATCTTAGCGGAGGCAGCACTGAGGGGTGAAGAGTCGGGGCCCCCAGCTCTCCTGACTCCTCTGGCCCCCGCACTGTCTGGGTGGCTCTGGTTTCAGGCAGCTGACAGCAGCAGGCAGTGTCATTAGGGTTCGTGTTTAGTGCTTGGACTTTGCTACGTAGATGACAGGAGACTCAGCACCCTCTCTAAAGCAGCCTGACAACTCTACGTTTTCATAAGCTGAGCCCTTGCCTCTCCTCCAAACCAGTCCAGACACATGGGCCAGTTGGAGCAGCAGAAGGGGGAAGGGACCCAGGAGGGTGGCATGGTGGAGCCCGTGCTCCATCCCTCTGCCCCACCCGCTCTTCGCTCAGCTTGTGCGTGTTGGTTACTATGCGAAGTCTTTCCCTTCTGCCTCTGAGACCAGAGGCACTGCAAACCCTCGTGTATCACCTGTCCTCCAGGGAACGGGGACGGGTGGTACGGGTAGTGACTCTGGTCTGGGCAAGCAAGAACTAGGTCCTGAGGAGGCAGGAGAGCAACACCCCTGGTCGGCCACCACCAGAGGGGCTGAGATCACCCCCAGCAGAACCATAAAGCCACTCGGCCATTTCTGGCCATGTTAACGCGCTGTTAACAGGCGCAAAGTCCAAATATTCCCAGTAGTTCTGGGACAAAGTTTTCAGACAGCCTCAAGGAAAAAAGTACAGCAATAGACTTTGTTAATGATCTGAGCTCTCCCCTGGGAGGTCCAACCCACACGTGGAAAGGAGATGCTTCCGTGGCCCAGAATCTCTGGGAAGAAGGTGGGAGGGGACTAGGTGGAGGAAGCCACAGCCGCCGCCTCTTTGTGCTTGACTTTACTGACAGGGTCCCTTGGCAGCATCAGCTCTTGGATCGTGGTGTACGCAGGACATTGTGGGGAGAAGCAGTTTTTCTGAAGGAAGAAAAGGAAGGCTGACAGCTAACAAAAGCAATGAAGATTAATCACCTGGGAGAAAAACATTTCCTGAGACAGGGTGGGTTAGGGGCTGGGGGACATGGAGAAAAGGCAAAGGAGTGTGACTGCCTATCTCAGCGAGAGAGATGAAGGCTGGGTTGTGATAAAAAGAATGAGGGAAACTACAGGCCTGTCTTGGAAATGGGGAGACAAGCTGCCTGCAGCAGCTGCAGTCCCTGGGGACTCACCGCCAGGGACAGCCACAGCAGCCCCACGGGGCCCTTGGACGCACTCTTGGACTTGGAGAACTGTGCCTGGTACTGCACTGTGGTGAGGAAGGCCTCTAGCCCCACCTCCGTGATGCGGTTTCCTGGTGGAAGGAGCAGAAGACGTGGCCTCCGACACTGCCAACCTCCTTCTTGCCTACACCCTCACGGGACACCCTCTGCGACCCTCTTACTCCAAAACTAACCCCCTGCTCCCCCAGCTCCCCAGCTCACTTACCTAGGACTAATTTCACTCCAACCCTACTTCTCTGACGCCTCCTTTGTCTGACCTCCCTCACCCCCACCCCAAAGGCCCGTGCCAGAGGGCCTTCACCATCATGATGCCCAACCACTGGGGAACCAGGTTCCGCTCCGCGGAGCCGGGGCGGGGGCACCCTTGTGACCGCATGGGGCCCAGCTAGCCTCGTGCCAGGAAGGCGGGGCGTGGGGGGGTTGGCAAACGTACGGAGAAGGTTGAGATGCAAAAGGACCTTGTTCCCAGGCATGAAAACTTTCCCATCTCGGTGCTCCACGGGCTCCAGGAGAGGGTTGACCATCTCACTAGTTTCCCCAACCAGCTGCTAAGGCAGAATACTGATTGCAGCAGAGGAGAGGGGAGCTGGTCAACAGGCCATTCATTCATTCATTCATTCAACATACATATTTTGAGGGCCGGCTACAGTCCAGGTTTTGTCCCAGGTGCTGGGGAGACAAAGATAAATAAGCCCATACCCTCTCGGGGGGGGGGGGGGGGCACGGAGGAGGCACAGCTAGCCAGTCTCGGCAGGTGTCCTGGAGGAGGTGGCCTGTGAGCTGACGTCTGAATAGTATGTGGTCCCTATCAGATGAAGATCAGGGGGGAAGTGGCAGCAGGTGCAAAGGCATGAAATAGTGTGTTCGCATTCCCTAAGTTGGAGTTCACTAAGTAATTCCTAACAGGGAGAGCAATGAGGGCGATGGACTGGAGGGAGATGACACTAAAGGCAGGATGAGAGGAAAATGCAACAGTCCTGGGAAGAAACAGCAGCCTGGATCAAGCCTGGGGCAGGGACAGAAAATGCACTGAGAGGCAACCTTCGCCCGCTTTCTCCACCCGACTTTCCTCTTTTGTAAGATCTTGTCCTGGGTGCCAGAGTAGACTCCTAAAAGTGGAGTCGCTGTTCCCTGCCAAGGTGGGGAGGTCTTTTGATGACAGAACACAGGCATACCTCAGAGATATTGTGGGTTCTGGTCCTCTCACACCAGACAGCCGCAATAAAGCGAGTCACACAAATTCTTTTGGTTTCCCAGTACGTGTAAAAGTTATGTTTACACTATACTGCAGTCTAAGTGTGCAATAGCATTATGTCTAAAGAAACAGTGTATATACCTCAATTTTAAAATACTTAACTGCTAAAAAAAATGCTAACCATCATCTGAGCCTTCGGGGAATCATAGTAGTAACATCAAAGATCACTGATCACAGATCACCATGACAAATATAATAATAATGAAAAAGCTTGAAATATTGAGAGAATTATCAAAATGTGACCCAGAGACACAAAGTGAGCAAATGCTGTTGGAAAACAAATGGCACCAACGGACTTGCTCGACACAGGGTTGCCACAAACCTTCAGTTATAAAAAAGAAAAAGAAAAAAATCTGCAAAGCACAATACAACAAGGTACGCCTGTGTAAGGACAGATAGCCCTCGGGTTAGGGTTAGGGTTAGGGTTAGGGTTAGCTGACTCCACTGCGGAGGGGTGGGAGCTACGGAGTCAGCAGTCCAGGAAGGTTTCCAAAGCAAGGAACAAGTTGGTCCAAGTTTAAACAGAAAAGGGAGGGGCTTCCCTGATGGCGCAGTGGTTTAGAATCTGCCTGCTAATGCAGGGGACACGGGTTCGAGCCCTGGTCTGGGAAGATCCCACATGCCACGGAGCAACTAGGCCCGTGAGCCACAACTACTGAGCCTGCGCATCTGGAGCCTGTGCTCCGCAACAAGAGAGGCCGCGATAGTGAAGAGGCCCGTGCACCGCGATGAAGAGTGGCCCCCACTTGCCGCAACTAGAGGAAGCCCTCGCACAGAAACGAAGACCCAACACAGCCAAAAATAAATATAATAAATAAATAAATAAAAGATTACTATTAAAAAAAAAAAATAGAAAAGGGAGGCTCCAGGGGCAAAGGAGAGAGGGTCTCAAGTAGCTGTGCACAGGGTGGGGGTAGTACCACGACTAGGAAAACACCCTGCCCTCCTGGGGATCTGCTGGCAGGGGCAAAGGAGAATGTCCTTTGTTCCCTGTGCAACTGTACAAGCAACCGTGGGCGTGGTGGTGAGGAACAAATGGCCTTTTGGGAAGCAGACTGAGTTGAGGCAGAGGATCAAAAGAGTGGGCTCCTAATAAGCAAGTAAAGGTAGAAGGGGAGAGGGCACTGAGCTCTGTTACCCGCTGCAAGCCCAGGTTGGATCAGGGAGTGGGGCAGGACTGAGGACACAATGTGAGTTGAAGTGGCTGCTGCCACAGGACAGGGCTGGAGACTCCATCCCAGGAAGGCTGGGGGACTGGACCCCAGGGACTTGTCCCCCACCCCGCTTCTCCTGCAGCCTACCTCCGACTCCAGGAGGATGCTGCGCTTCTCTTTGCTCCCAGTCTTGGTCCCTTTTCCCTTGCTTAGCTTCTGCTCAGGGATGGTTACCTCTGGAGTGGGAAGAGGAGCCAGAATGCACAGTGCAGACCTCTGATACCACTCAGTTTCCCCAAAGAGAATGGACTGGGGCGAGGAAGGGGACTCCTCAAACTTTGGGTTTGGGTACAACAGAAATAGAGCTGGAGGAGGCACCCCCAGCTAGGTAGGCGGGTTTCTTCTCTGAGGGCAGGACCACAGGGGTCCAGCCCAGGAGAAACGGTGTGGAGTGCCGTGGATGGGGCCGGCTGGGGCTTCCGACATCATGGTGAGAAGACTAGCTCAGTGCAGGCCTCCCGCATCCCGCCCCGTGCTCCTCCTTCCTCCACACCAAGTGGGCGCCGCAGAGGGGTGCTAGCACTTACTCCCCTTGCCTGCCTTTGTGGAGTCTTCTTTCTTAGGGGTTCCTTGTGTGGGTAACTGCCCAGACCCTGACTTCTCCTCTTTCTTCACCACTTCCTGTGGAGGACGTAAGAAGAGAGATGAGAGTCCTACCTCCCTGGCAGATGGGGAGCAGGTGTGGGAGGGATCAGAGGTGGACTTTCAAAGGGCTTCCTCCCTCCGCCCCACCCGCAAATCAAGGAAGCTTCCTCCCCTGTTCCTCCAGCGCCCAGGGCTCCGCTGCCCACAGCACACCTACCCCGGACTTTTCCTTTTTCTTGCCCAGACCCTTAGGGGTCTTCGTTGTCTGCGTCTTGTCTTTCTCCACCATTGCAAAACTGCTGACCCCCATCAGCTGATTCTTCTCACGCTCTGTTTTGGAGTCCCCATGTCGAGAGGTGGAAGGCTGTGCTCACAAATGGGAGGGGATGGAGGAGAAAGAATCCGGCGCCCCTTCCCCAGTGAGGGGTGAGGGGAAGCCTCATGCCTGGGTGGCAGTCGGACTGGCAGCACCCCTACCCCAATCTCCCTGCCTAAATGCTAACATAATTTGTTTGGGACCCTTCTGGGGCAGGTGCTGTTGGGAAGAAATGGCAGAGGGACCCAGGGATGAGCTGGGGGTGGGGGAAGGTGGCATTCAGACTCATACTGAGGGAGAAAATAGTAGCTGACATTTTTTTAACTAAGTGCCAGGCACTGTTCCAAGTGCATTAGATGAATTAACTCATTTAATCCTGTCAACAATCCTATGAGCTAGGTACAGTTATCCCCATTTTACAGATGAGGAAACTGAGGCCCGAGAGGTTAAGTCACACGCCCAAGGTCCCAAGCTGTTTTGTGGAAGAGCCAGATTCCAAGTCCCTGCGGTATAAATCTAGTCCTTTCTCTTAACCAATACACTCTACCGCCCGCGGAGTGGTTCTGCAGTAAGAACCCAAACGTTTGTTAGATCTGTGCAGAGGTCGGAGAGAGAAACGGTCACGACACAGGGAGAGAGGATGGGTTAAGACTCGGCCAGCTGGCTGAAAAGCAGCCGACCTGGGAAGCGGTTCCAGGGGCTCGGGTCTCAGGCTCCGAGCGCTCCTCACCGATCGCGAGCGCTCCTGCGAACCTTTCTCCAGCAGGAGGCGCCGGCGCTCCACCACCTCGGTGTGCGTCAGCTCGAAGGGGCGCAGGACCTGGGGCGGGGCGGCACCTCGCGCTCAGCCGCCCGGGGAGCGGGAGGATGTGGGGGTGGCTCCCCGGCCCCGCCCAGCCCGCACACCCACCTCGGCCAGCTTCAGGGCGCCCTTGTCCTGGATGCGGTTGTGGGCCAGGGACAGCCAGAGCAGTGAGCGATTGAACCGGAGGCCCTGCGGGGGCAGGGAGGGGCAGTGAGCCGGCTGGCCCCGGGCCGCCACAGCTCGAGCGTGGGCCCCTGCCGGCCTCGCACGCACGTCCGCGATGTAGCCCGCGCCCTCGTCACCGATGTGGTTGAAGCCCAGGTTGAGGGAGACCAGGGTCCGGTTGCAGCTGTGCAGCGTGGACAGAGCCTGGCCTAGGAGCTGCGCCCCGTGGTCGTCGATGTTGTTGTTCCTCAGAGACAAGTGCGCGATCCTGGGCAGCAGGAGGGAGAACGCGGGTCACAGGAAACACGGGGTCCTGGGCGTTCCCCGGAACCTCGGAAAACGGGGGCATGAGGAGGGCCATTCGGTCTGAGGGTGGAGAGGCAGGAATTGAGGGTCCTTGGGGAGGTGCTGGAGGGGCAAGGAAGCGTGGGAACTAAGGGTGACTTGGAATGGGGGGCAGGCCCGGAGAAAGGGGGTGAGGGAAAGGAGTCTCACGTGCTGTTCACTGCCATGAGCTTGTGATAGGACTGCTCCGGCAGCGGGTTCCCCTCCAGAGACACCTTCCTGAGGGTGGGGGAGATCTGAGACCCAGGAGGCACCACTGAGGCCAGATGAGGGAAGGGGACAAAGAGGAAGGGTGGGGCTCTGGGAAGCAGCTTGGAAACAGAGGCAAAGGATGCACCCCCCGGCCCAACTCCTTGATACAGGAAATTATATGTGACAGTTCTCCAGACTAGAAATCCAGAAGTGTACCATGTGAAGGGGTTACTCCCCAGAGTTAGTGAGCTGTGGTAAGGGGGCCTCTAAGATGACCCCAGTGATCCCCACTTCCTGGTATCCGTGCCCCAGTGTAATCCTCTCCCCTTGAGTGTGGCTGGACCTAGTGACTCACTTCTTTTTTTTTTTTTTTTTTTTTTTTTTTCAACTTTTTTTTTTTTTTTTTTTTTTTAAGATTTCTTTATTGACTGATTGATTGCTATGTTGGGTCTTCGTTTTTGTGCTATGGCTTTCTCCAGTTGTGGCAAGTGGGGGCCACTCTTCATCGCGGTGCGCGGGCCTCTCACTATTGTGGCCTCTCTTGTTGCGGAGCACAGGCTCCAGACGCGCAGGCTCAGTAATTGTGGCTCACGGGCCCAGTTGCTCCGCGGCATGTGGAATCTTCCCAGACCAGGGCTCGAACCCGTGTTTCCTGCATTAGCAGGCAGATTCTCAACCACTGCGCCACCAGGGAAGCCCTAGTGACTCACTTCTAATGAATGGCATATGGCAAAAGCCATGGGCTGTCACTTCGAAGTTTAGGTTACAAAAAGGCTGTGGCTTCCAACCCGGGTGCTCTCTGGCACCAGCTGCCAAGTGCTGAGGACACCCAGATGACCTGTGGAAAGGCTCCCGAGTGGAGGCACTGTGGCCAATCAGCTGGCACATAAGTGAGCCTGGCGGCAGATGCTCCAGCCCCAGTCAAGATGACTGCAGCCCCAGCCAACAGCCTTACTGCAACCTCACCGAGACGCTGAGCCAGAGGTGCCAGCTAACCTACACCTGGCTTTATCTCACAGAAACCGTGAGATAATAAATGTTTGTTGTTTTAAGCCACTACGTTTTGAAGTAACTTGTTACACAGCAATAGGTACCCAATACATGACCCCTCCACAAGGCAGTGGCTTCTCCAACAGTACTGAGAAAATGGAGGTGTTTTTCCAAGTCACAAGAAAAAATGAAACTAATGGCTGGAAAATTCTCTATTAAAAAAAGTTTCTCTCGGGACTTCCCTGGTGGCACAGTGGTTAAGAATCTGCCTGCCAGTGCAAGGGACATGGGTTCAAGCCCTGGTCCGGGAAGGTCCCACATGCCACGGAGCAACTAAGCCCGTGTGCCGCAACTACTGAGCCCGCATGTCACAACTACTGGAGCCCATGTGCCTAGAGCCCATGCTCTGCAACAAGAGAAGCCACAGCAATGAGAAGCCCGCGCGCAGCAATGAAGACCCAACGCAGCCAAAAATAAATTAATTAATTAATTTTAAAAAAAAGTTTCTCTCATGATATTTGCCCAACCTTTCAGCCTGGCTCATCTAGCATCTAAACTTGATTGCATTTATTTTTAATTATTTTTATCATGTTGATCTGACTTATTTTTACATATTAAGATGAATTCTATAGTTATTCTCCTGCTGGCTAAATTGTTTCTAATTCCCACGACAGAATACAATATGTGTTTTGTGGTGTTCAAGACAAATAGCACACAAGGACCTCCCGCTGAAGGAGACAAAATCCCTGCCCTCAAGAAGCATCCATCCCATCTACAGGAGGAAGACAAGTGAGGAGGCAAGCCAGTGACGGTGGGCTCTGTGAAGCAGGAGAAGTCAAGGGCACTGGGGGAGCTTCAGCAAAGGGCAGCCAAATCAGCTGTGTCCTTTATACAGCAACCACCCCTGTAGTTATACTACTCCACACCTTGCTCTGGCTCCCTCCTATACAAGAATGCCCTTTCCCAGTTCCCTGCCTGGCCCCCTCCTATTCCTCCTTCAAGGCTCAGCTTAGCACCACCTCCTCCAGGCAGCCTTCCGTGTCTCTCATGAACCATTCTTCCACCACTACAGTCCCCACACTGCCCTGCAGTATCCACTCCTATGCCCTTCTCCCTCCCTCACTGGACTGCCAGTGTCTGTAGAGTAAGAACCAGTCCCTAGTACAGTGTCAGACACCAGGCAGTGAGGAACCTCCAGGGAGAGAGTGGGTAGTGGTGGGACTGATGGAGAGGAGAGGGGATAAGGCCCCAAAGGTAGGCTCTTTAGGCACCAGAGTAGGCAGAAAAGGGGACCCCACTGCTTGTCAGATGGGAGCTTCAAAACCCAACAGACACTAGCAGCACCCTCTTTCCACAGGGATGCCAGCCCAGGCCACAGGAGCTGGAACTTGTCACCCGCCTCCCCAAACTGCTCACTTCTGACCACCCATCCAGCCAGGCTACCCAGGTAGCCTCCCCCTTGCCTATTCCCTTCTGCTGACCTGAGCGTGGATGAGCAGAGAGGCAGGAGGGCGATAAAGGTGGTCAGGGTCTTATCAGTCAGCCCCACCTTCCACAAGCTGGAGATAGCGGGAAGCACAGAAACGCAGCTGGAGCACCACCTCCTTCCCACCTTGTCCTCTCCAGCCACCCTGACACCCCAGCCACACCCCTCCTTATCACCTTCCCCACAGTCCCCAGGGCCTTCCGTGCCCCTTCAGTTCTTTCTCCCAGGCCACTGGTGGTCCGTCTCCAACACTGGCCTCCTGCCCCTCCCCCACCCCATGTCCCCTCACTTGATGGCCTGAAGCTGGCTGAGGGAGGTCAGACACTTAGAGAAGATACCCAGGATCCGCTCCTCAACCTTCCAACCTGCGGAAGGGAAAGGAGGACGGCGCCTCAGGCCCGGAGGGGTGCGGCGGTGGAAGGCGGGTGAGAGAGACCGGGGGCGGACCTCACCGCGGATGTAGATTTCCTTCACGGACTTGTCCTCGGGCTCCAGCTCCACCTGGATGGTGGGCCGGAAGAACTCGTATTTGCTCTCCAGGCTGTTGAGGCTGCAGGACCCAGACAGCCGCTGTTCTTCTAGAAGGCAGGGGTGCGAGGAGCCGGGGAAGGAGGGAGGGGGCAGAGTCACCGCCCCGGGCCCCACGCCCCGGCCGGCCTACGGGAGCCGGAGAGGCCGGGACGGCTCCCACGGAGCCGCGGGATTGGAGGACTCCGCCAGACCCGCATCTGCGAGGGTTTGGAAAGGACGACGGAAGACCGCCCCCACCTCCCCACCCGCCCCCTTGAACCCACCCCGCTCTCTCACACACACATTTCCCTGCGTCCCCGCCATTTGGCCCGCCGTGCCATGGGGGATGGACGCGGTAGCCCTGGCAGACACCCCGGGGTCTCCACTGTCACTCACCTACGGTGGGCTTTTCCGACGTAGAGGCGGAGGGGACGAAGGTCGGGTGCGGGCGGGGCCGGGTGACCACTTTGGGGAAGTCCGTGTAGCCCCACCGCGTGCAGAGCTCAGCGAAGTCCACCTCGAGGACGCCGGTGCCCTGGTACTCCTCTGTGGGGGCGGGGACGAGAGCGGGAGGGGAAGCGCAGCGCCGCGCCGCGCCCGCCGCCTGTAGCCCAAGGCTGCCAACAGAGGGCAGCAGAGACCAGAGGACGTCCCACCAAGCCCTGCGCCCCCGCCCGCCAGGGATCGGCGCACTGCCCCGCGTTCCCACGCTCGTCAGCGCGGGGTTTCGGGCCTCTGGGCGGGCAGCGGCCCCTCCATCGAGGCAGACCTCACGGCCATTTTTAACATGTAAGATGCATTGTAGAGACCGACACTGAAAACACTTGAGAGGAAACAGTGGGAAATCAAGACCTGGGAGGAAGGGGACTAAAGGGCGTGGAATGTAGACAATGAGGGCGCCTCTTTTATGTGCCGGCTCGTCCACCCACCCCGTGGGTCAAGGCCGCTTCCACTCCCGCTCTCCGCTCCCTGGGGGGCCTCCTCCTCCCCAGCCCAGCCTCCTCCCACGTTCCTTCCTTGCGGGGACTGCCCAGGGCCACACGGCGAAAGAAGGCCCAGGCCTGATGTGAGCAAAGGAAGGAAAGCAGAAGGATCTCTCCACCTCCCCCCGCTCCCACCCCCATCCCCACGCCCGCACTCGGGTAGACCGAGGCCCAGCAGGGTGGGAGGCTTTTATTTATTTAGCAAACATTGATATAGCACTTACTCCTGTCCCACACTGTTCTAAATGCTTTGGAAATCTTAACTCATTCAAGAGTTTTATTAATTCAGACAGATGCCCACCACTTCCCATCCTGAGGGCTATGCAAACCTGAGGTGCCTGAGTCCCCAAAGACCCCTGCTCTTTCCTGCACCCGCATGGGCATCCCAACAAGAAGTGGGTTCCTTGAGACGGGAAGGGGTGTCCCTGGCAAAGGGGAGAAACCGGAGGCAGAAGGGTGGGCTTGGTGCCAGCCTGCTCTTCCAAGTGCAGGACAGCCTGGAGGCCCCACAGGCAGCGGGTGCTGCAGGGACTGTGCCCCCGACAGAACTCCTGCAGCCAACAGCAGGGAGCCTGCCCGGAGGGGGCAGGGGGACTGGGAGGACGTGTGCTCAGCACTGTGGGGCAAGATGCAGAGAGGTTTGAGGGTTCTCGTGGCAAAAGGGTGAGAGACACAGGCACCCAGACGTCAGGGGGGACACAGACACCCGAGAGACATTAGCTGAATGGATGAGGCCGATGAGAGGAGGCACTGGGAGGCTAGGGGAGCCCCTTGTACAGCTGACTCCTGCACACTGCCTGCTTTCCCGGACTCTTCTCTCTGCTGGGAGAGCCCCTCAGTCCTTCCTTGCTTCACTCACACCATCTTTCCCCAAACAGAGGTTCTCAAACTTTAACATCTTTCTGTAAGAATCAGTAGGAAAGCCTGTTAAAGCAGTTTGCTGGGCCCCATCCCCCCAAATTCTGATTCCATAGGCTGGGTAGAGTCTGTGAATTTGCATTTCTAACCAGCTCACAGATGATGCCAAAGATGGTCCAAGGAGAACCGCTGCTCTAGACCAGCACTGCCCGACAGAACGTAATGGGACGATGGAAGTGTTCCACCTCCGGGCTGTAGCTAGCAGTGACCTAGTGGGCAGCACAGCTCTGAAAGGGCCTTGCTCCTGCTCTCCTCCCCTCCCACACTCACTATGACCTTGCCTCGTAGCTCCTTGAGAAATAGAAGCCACCAGATGCGATGTCCTCTCAATCTATCAACGTTCCTACAACTGCCTTCACTCGCTACCCCATTTGAGCCCTGCCACAACACACGATAGCGGCTGCTAAAGCCGCTGTGACTGTGTGGCCCTGTCCTGTTATCACTCCCTTTCTCTCTGACCCCTCTGGCTCCTCCTGCCAGCTCCTTCTCCTCTAAGATCACTGAGGCTGGGTCCTGAGCTCTTTCCTGTCTCCGGTTCCACTCCCCCCTCCCCAGGGGAATCTCTTTCATTCCCGGGCTTAAATGCACCCAAACATCAGCAGTTCCCCAATTCACATCTCCAGCCCTGACATCTTCTCACCGCTCCACACGCTTCTGTGCAGCTGCTCAGCCGACATCACCCCTTGGAGATCTCTTATGTCCTCTTCCTTCAGGCCTGCCTGTCTCCATGAAAGGCACCTTAACCCACCCCGTGCCCAGTACAGAAACAGGGAATCATTCTTGCTAGCTTCCCCACTTTCCACCCCATCCACTACTTCACCAACTCTTTTTCTACCTCGGAAGTACTTTTTCAAGGAGCCTAACCCATCTCCCTCACTACCCGAGTCCAACTACCACCATCCCTCACCTGGGCTATTGAAATACCTCGTAACTCAGCTCCCTGCCTTCATTCTCTCCCTCTGCCACTCCATTTTCCACACAGCAGCCAGAGTGGTGTGAGTGTGTGTGTATGTATGTGTGTGTGTGTGTGTGTGTGTTTAATGTAACTAGGTTCATATCTGTAGGAGATTCTATCCTGTCTTGTCTCTCCTTCTGGAAAATGCTCTTTCTCCAGCTCCCATAGCTCCCTCCCCACCAGCCACCAGCACTGACAAGGAGATGGCACCTGACCAAGATCTGACAATCAGAGTCTTTTCCCACGTTGTTTTACCTTGAGTCCAGAGACAGCAAGTTCCTGTCCCTCTTTGAAGGCAAAGCTGGTAGATTTGAATCAAGAAGCCTTCCAATCAATTCCCTTTTGTGGATAATTAATTTGGGTTGGGGTTCTATCACTTGCAACATAAAGAACCACACTCATATGCGTACTTTTCCAATGGTTTTCTTTTCCTAGAGAATGTAAATTCCATTCCAGCTGGACTGTGTCCATCTCGTTCTCTTTCTATTGGACCTAGCCACAGAGCAGGCATCCAAAAAGTAATTGTTGAATAAATGAATGATTATCTATAAAACTAAACTCAAAGTCACCTCCTGGCAGTGCCCCTGTGTCTTCCCATCACTCCCTGGACCTTCTTCTCTGATACAAATTAGCACATCTTATTGTATTCGTCAGCATCCCAAACCGGAGTGTGGGTTCTTTAAGATCAAGTTAATTCAAACATCTGCCAACCTGAGTTTCAGGAACTGTGCTGGGACTAAAACTGTGATTCATATCCCAGGATGGAGCAGGGCGCTTTGGGTGGGTGCACAATGTACTTTTGTTGAGTGAACGAGTGAATTTGCAGTTTATAAAATACTTTCTCACCATCAACTCTATTGTGCCTCCCAGTAATAGGCAGGGCAGGACTCCATACTACAGAGAAGAAACGTGCCTAATAACACGTGCACACCTCATAACGGTGACCACTTATAACACCCTTACCGTGTGCCAGGAGCTAGTTACATTCACATACTGAACTTCAGCTGGTGGAGCCCTTTTCCACACAGCGCTCCTCAGCGCCAAAAATTCTGTTATTATTTACTGGCTCGTGTGTCTCGCCCGCCATTGCCTGGCACAACGAAGACGCCCCATCCAATCTGGCTAACCCGAGCGACGAGTGGCTGGTGGGAGCGCGCCGAGCCGAAGCCTAGAGGCCTGATCCCCCAACCCCGCCACCAGCGTACCAGGGTTTTTGGGTTCCTCCTCCCCCACCGGCGGCAGGACGGTCGTCGGCTTCTCCTTGGCCCCGCGGTCCCCCTTCCTGGTCACTGCACCGGATGACTTCTGGATCCCGGGACGCGGGGCCCTGGGTGAGGCCACCGGTGGTGCGCTCGCCTCGCCCGACATGCTGGTGCCGTCCGCAGCGACTCTGCGGACACTCACGGGAGCAAGGAGGCAGGACGGGATTCTGTGGGGCTCGCCCTGGAGGTGGCCGAATCAAGGGTCTCTATTCCGCGTCCACAGGCAGGACCCGCCTGCCGCGGCGTCGCCTCAGCGTCCCTCTCCAAGACAACCGCGCGAGGTGGGCGGGCCCAAGGGCAAGGGGCAACCACAGAGCGCACGCGAGGCCGACAGGGGGCACCACAGAGTCATCAGGGGGCGGGAGGAGCCAGGAGGGCGGAGCCGCGGAACTAGGGCAGCCGAGAAGGGCGGGGCCAGGGCGGAGCCTGGGCAGCCCTCTGTCACAGGGGCAGGGGAGCCCTGGAGCCCTGGAGGGCCGGACCCCGCGGACCCTGTGCGAAGGGAGAAGGACCTGGGCGGAGCTGTGGCGGAGGGAAACGAGTGGATACCGAACTGGACCGGAGTGGAGGGGGCTGGGCTAGAGCGAGACCAGGACGGAGAGGCGGGGCTAGGGGGCGCGCAAGGAGCTGTCCAAAGCCACCCTGGAAACGGAACCGGGGAAAGCAGGGATCCGACCCCGTGTATTAGAGATCGCGGCAGTCGGAGGAATCTAGGGAAGCAGAGTCCGGGTAGGGACAGATCCACTCTCTGGGGTCGGCCCTCCTACCCTGTAAGGAGAGGACTCCTGATGGAAAAGGCCCAGAGAGACCCACCGAGTTAGCGAGTTGGCGTGGCTCTGGGTTTGTAATACCGACCCCATCTATGTCGCCTCCTGGAGGTCTGGGGACTTAGTTGATCCGCTAAAGAGTTTAGGAGGCGGGTCACGCTTCCAAGAAACCTTGGATTCAAAGTCCTCAGATAGCCTAGACCCTGCCGGGCCCCCATCAGAGTATACTCTCTCCCCTCTGCTTTCCTGGCTCCAGCCTTCCCACTCCAGTCTGTTCCCCTCCCCCACCGCCACTCCCAGACCTTCCCACCTTTGAGCTTTTGTGCTGTTCCCCTGTAGAAACGCCACCCTTTGGGGAAGACTCTGACCTATGCAGTCTTTCAGCTCTCAGTGCACCAGTTTGCCCAGCCATCTTAGCACTTGCCAGCACTTACCACTGGTACTTTTAACTCACTCAGCCACTCAGCCTTTGGGGGAACATTTATTGAGTGCCTACCACGTGCCAAGGGGAGTCAATGTTGAACATAAACACAGGATTCCTGCTTTCAGGGAACTTACAGTCTGGTGGGGGAGGCAGAGATTAATCAAATAATCACACTAAAAAGCAACACATTACAGAGGTGCCTGGCACCCTGTAGGCCTTCTGCAGGTAACTGGTGCATGAACACATCAGTAATCAGTGCTGTGAAAGAGAATACGGGGTGTGAAGGACAAGCAGGAGTTAACAGGTGAGTGGGGGAGGAAGAGCATTCCAGATGTGCCAAGCCCCCGTAGTAGGAAGACATGTGGCTGATAGAAGGACGTAGAGGCCAGTGTGACTAGAGCAGAGTGGCAGGGAACACAGTTCAGAGTGAGGCTGAAGAGACAGGCAGGCCAGGCCAGCAAAGCCTTTAAGGCTTTGGACAATTTTGACTGTAGCCCAAGGGCCATGGGGCACCCACGGGAGACTTTCAGGCAGGGGTAACCTAACCAGCTTGTATTTTGAAGCAGTTGGTTGGCGGGAGTACCAAACGAATGCAGGGAGGCCAGTCAGGCTATTTCCAGAGTTAACTGGGTTTGGGCTGCCTCTCCACTATATAGTGAGTGCCCCAGGACGGGATCAGTGCCTGGTACCCCTCTGAAAACACGCATGCACGCACACACAGAGCCTAGCCCGGGAGTGCACAGAAAAGTTACCCAATATACACTTCTTACAGCAATCTGAAATCAGAGTTATCCAGCAACATTCAACCCACCAGTTTATGTATACAGGGCCCTGGGGGCCTTGAGGAGCAATGGGTTGGGGAAAAGGAACACAGGTTTCCTGCTGACCAGTGTTTCCCATGGTAGAACCTGGGAGCCAGGCTCCCATCTCCTCTCCATTCACTTCCTCTATTAAACATGTTCGTGTTCACGGCCGGCCAGTCCTCTCCCTGCTCCTGGCAGGGTACAGCGGGCTCTGTCCTCAGCCTTGAGCAGCAAAGAACCGGTGTGCTGACCTCTGCACACCCTCTTGGCTCCTCAACGGTCCTGGCGCCGAAGTGGGGGTGACGGGGGATGCCGTACTGGAGGCAAGTCGTAGTGTCCAGGGATGTGGCTGTTCTTGGGTGAGTCATAGTGGCCAGGAGGCAGGCCCGGGGGCAGAGGGGGCTGGGAACCCACAGAGTCTCGGTCTGGAGACAGAGAGGGGAGAAGATAAGGAGGTGGCTCCTCCCCTTCCCACCACTCTCCTGCCCTCTCCAGCCTCTTCTGCCCAAAGACAGATGCATAGTGCCCGGCTATAGGCCAGCCTCCTCAGCTGCCAGTGGGGGAGGCCATCTCGACCTGCCCACCTCACGGGATAGGAAGACACTCCGTCACCTGCCTTGTTCCCAGCTTTTCTGGGTATCAAGTCTACAACTCAGGTGCTGTAAAACCACCATTTCAAATCCTCAGCCCTGTGAGGGAGGTACCGCCACCTACAGGCTCTAAGAGGCAGTGTGACTTCCCAAACATCATGCCTGGTTTGAGCCCAAGTCTGACCCCAAAGGCCTTGCTCTTGCTGCCACTTCATGCCGACTCTGCATTCTCACCCTCTGTCCCTTCTCTTTTCCCACCTCCCTTGTCCCTCTTCTCTCTGCCCCAGTGGAGAAGGAAGGCTCACCATGGGTCAGGGGGCTGGGCTGCTCATAGGTGCCACTGTCTCTCTCTGGCTGGGGGTGTCGCCGCCTCTGGCTGTCCCGGAGCTGAGGAGGCTGCCTGGGGGGAGACCCTGAGGGAGGGCCTTTCATCTCCATGTAGCTGCTCTCCCGGGGGCTCCCTAGCAGGCCGGGCAGGTCCCGGATGGTGGCGTAGGGGTTCTCACTGCTCAGGGAAGCCACGCTGGCCCCCAGACCCTCTTCAGAGATAGGCCCTAAAGATAGGGGAAAGAAGTCAGGCTCAGAGGAGGCACTGGCCCCTAAACCCCAGCGCAGCTCCCTCCCTCGCTCCCCCGCCCCGCCCTGCCCTGCCCTCACCTTTACTGTAGAAGGGGCCAGGGCCATTCCTGTTGCTGTAGCTACAGCTGTAGCTTCGGTCCAGGCGGCTGCTACCTGAGGAGGAGAAAGCAACCTGCAATCAGGCCCCTGGTCCCCTGCCCAAGGTCCCACCTCCTCTAGAACTGAGGCCCAGAATCCCCTTCCACAGACACACACACGCACTCAGATGGAGCAGGACACTGGGCTGTACACATCCACCCTCACCAGAGGCCTTGGCCCCCAGGCTCCTACCCCTGTCCAGAGGCCCTGGAGGGGGCTCCCGGCGGTGCTTCCAGTCAGCAGGCAGCGTGGCGTGGTTATCATGCCCAAGGGCTCCACCCGGCCGCTCAGGGGCCTGGAGGCTGGCAAAGAGCTGACTGCCTGGAACCTGGCAGGGGAGGGGTGGGACAGGGAGAGGCACGTGCCCAGCTGGAGCTTTCTGGAGAACCGGGCTGTGCCCACAGGACATCCACAGTGCATCCCCGCCCCCAACACTGACCTTGTTAGGGGGCGGGGGGTTAGGTGAGCACTGTGACAGGGTGTGGTAGCTGGGGTTGGAGTAGTAGTGACTGTAGCTCGGAGGGACATCTGCACAAACAGACACAGTTGCAGGGTGACCTGCCCGGTCAGAGACAAGCCTGGGCCCAAGACAGTCATTCTGTTCCAGGAGATCCATAATCAGCCTCTCTGGCCTCTCTGACTCTCTCCAACTCCCCGCTTCCCACCTACAAGGTCCAGGGAGGGATGCAGGAGCCCCGCACCCCATCTGCCCTGTACCTAAGAGCCAGCCACTCATGTGTGTTCCCGCCCCCGGGCCAGCTCACCTGGCATGACGTACTCAGAGCCGTCCAGTCGCCCGCTGCTGTAGGCCACTGCCAGGTGCTGGTGCTCCTTGCCTTTTTGCCAATGGCGGTAGCCAATGAACAGCGCCACCAGGGCCACCACCAGGGATCCCAGCACTGCAATGCCAATCACTGCCCCGAGTGAGTTATAGGCCACCGGAGAGGTAGGCGTCATGGTGAATGGCTCCTGGCTTCCTGTGTGGGATGGGGTGGTCACTCAGGACAGTGTCTTGGCCCTACTGGTGAGCTTGGGATGCATGCATGGGAGAGGCCCCAGTAGGGAGGCAGGGTGATACAAGGGTACCACCTAGCAGAGACCTGGGCATGTACCTGTGTCCTGGTTCCCTGGGGACAGTGTGGGGCGGGGTGGGGGTAGGGAGGGGGCTAGGTGAGAACTCACCAATCCTGCAGGGGGCACCACTTTGCCCTGGGGGACACACACAGGCCCCAGTCTCTGGGTGGCACCTCTCTCCAGGACCACACTGGCATGGTTGGGAACAATTGGCGCCGAACATCCCTGGAGAGCAGCCTGTTTAGAGAGCCGAGGAGGCAGGCGGGGATCAGAGGGGCCAGGGAACTGCAGTCCCCTCCTCAGGCTAGGGCTGACTTGGAGGCAGGGGCATGGAGTTCCCCTTCTGCTGGTACCTTCCAAGCAGAGATGTCCGGTCCGGCCTGGGGGGCAGAAACAACTCCCATGCTGGGGGTGGCAGGTCCCGCCATGGCGACACTGGCAGAGCTGGGCACAGTTGGCCCCCCAGTGTCCTAGAGGGCACGCTGCAGGAGACAAGGTTGGAGCCTGTCTGGCGGGCAGGGCCAGCCCCTCCTGAGTGAATTCTCAGCCCCCAGCATCGCTGACCTCTTCAGCTCAGCTTTGGTCTCCCCAGGGGCACCAAGGCTTTGAACCGTATCTACACACTGATGAGTCACAAATGCTTACCCACAGCCCTTTGTCTTGCCTGAACTCCAAACCCACGTGCCCAGCTGCCTGCTTACCTTCTGCACTTGCCTATCTGATAGACTTTCAAAATAACGTGACCAGGGCCAGACAACCAAAGGCTTCCAAACTATCCTATATCGCTTGGCTCTGGACTTTTTTTTTTTTTAACATAAGAGAGAAATAATTGTCTACACTATTCAAGGCATAATTTTTGTGTATCTGACACTAGCAAAAAATCTAATAGTAGTTACTGAATTCTATGGAAAAAGTCTTGTCCAAGATTACTTCCCTCTACCTTGCCCATCTTTTTCATGGTAACTGCTTCTCATTTTCCCTTTTTAAAATTTGTTTGACTCGGTTTTCTGAACTAATTTTTTCCATGATGTCCTTCTTATATTTATGTGGGAAAGAGGCCATGTATAAATAAATAAAAATAAATTGGCAATCCAAAAGAAAAAAAGAACATGTCCAAAACTGAGCTTATGATTTTCCCCACCCCCATACAAACACTGCTTTTCTCAGGCCTCCCATGCAGAAGGGCAGGGAATTTTTTTCCCTGATCTGTTCATTGCTGCATCCTGAGCACCTAGAACAATACCCAGCATGTAGGTGATGCCCATAAATATTTGTTTATAGTGTTTATATAAATGACTGAATCAAGGTGGGTTCAGAGGCTTTTATACCCAGGAGCAGGGGAACAGAAGCCTCTGGTCCTCAGCCCACCCCCTCAGCATGCACACATGCTCAGACACATGAGCCACCACATACGTTGGGAGCAGTCAGGGCCTGTCCAGCCAGCCATGCAGTAGCAGGTCCCATTCGAAGGGTGGCAGGAGGAGTGGTTAGCACACTTGCAGGGCACACAGCGTTTGCCGTAGCGGCCGGGCTGACAGGCTGGGGGAAAGGGGCTCGTGGTGACCAGGGGCAGGGGCCAACCCTCAGTCAGCCCGTGACCCCACTCTCTCCCTCCCTCCTTCCCACTGCAGCAACCGGCCCAAAGATTGGAGTCAGCACAAGAGACCAAGAGGGGTAGAGTGGGAGCTTCAGGCATCTGACACTGCACTGCACATTACTGCTGGCAGGCAGGGGGAGGGGAGGGAGCCTCACATCTCTGGCAGGAGGGGCCTCGGAATCCAGGTGCACACACACAATTGCCATTCTCAGGGATGCAGGTGCCCCCATTCTTGCAGGTGCAGGTGTTGCTACAGTTGGCTCCCCAGAAGCCCTCAGGGCAGGGCAGGTGGCAGCGGGTACCTGTGAGAGGGGTAGGATGAGCCTGGCCTGTGGCCCCCCTTCCATAGGGTTTCTTCTGAACACACGTCCTGTGGGATGCATCCCCCAACTCCACAGTAAGCCTGGGGCCTGGACACCCAGAACGCTCACCTGTCCAGCCAGCCTGGCACTGGCAGTGTCCGTGAACAGGGTCGCAGCCATCAGAATGGTCACAGTCACAGCGACTGGCACAGCCTTCACCAAACTGCCCCTTCTTGGAGAGGGAGTAGAGGGTAGGACAGGCCAGTCAGCTGGGGGGTGCTGTGCCCTTCCCTCCCCCAGGAAGGCAGACGGTTGTGCACTTACCAGGCAGGGGAGCTGGCAGTGGGTCCCGTGCCACCCAGGGGTACAGGTACAGGCTCCAGTTTGGGGGCTGCAGGCTGCCTCATGGGCACACTGGCAGCTGGCATTGCAACCGAAGCCCCAGGTTCCAGGCGGACAGGGCACGGAGCAGTTACCATGCTGCCAACCTGGAAGAGGGGACTTGCAAGTAGGCATGGGGACCTGGCTCCCCTCCTGAGCAAGCACACACTGGGCATTGGCTCTGCCAGGCTCTGCACTATGAGCTGGGGCTGGGGGTGGGGATGCCCATGGCCGCATAGGAGACAAGCATAGAAACTGTTGGATGTTGGACAGAAGGCTGAAAGACCGCTGGGGATGCACCACCACCTTCTGGGTCTTGGTTGCCTCTTCTGCAAAATGAAGGGGGGTGGCAGCAAACCCAAACGCTTACAGAGGCCCCAACAGGTAACTAAATGAGTTCTCCAGATCATGTGTAAGACAATAGGGAGGAGTGGGGACTGGAGACTGGACTTTTGCTAAATATGATAGACAGCTAGTCAAACAAAACATATCTGCGTCCGAATCTAGCCTAAAGGTTGCCAACGTGGCACCCCTGGTAGATCTCCGAGGCCCTTCCTGGAGCTGCCATTCTGTGATTCTGTATGTCTGAGGATGAGGCATGTTCTGCAAAGAGGTACCTCTGGCCTGGGCCTTTAAGGACAATTGGGATTTTTGTGGTTGAAAAAAAACAAAGCGGATATTCCAGGAAGGAAGTAGCCTGGCTACTTTCCCAGCAGTCCAGCTGCTGACCAGTGCCTCCGCCCTTACCCTGCAGCCTCTCCCCTACTCTTGGCCTGCCCCTACCCTTGGACTCTCCCTTCTTCGCATGGCCCCGCCCCCAAATCCCCTTCCGGGAGACCCCAACCCATTACCTTCCTTGCAGACGCAGGCGCCGTCGATGGGCGAGCAGGCGATGGCATTTTCGCAGGAGCAGCGTGCGGAGCAGTTGACCCCATAGGTGTCAGGGGGACAGAGGCTAGCGCAGTGCGGGCCCTGAGAGCGGGCGGGAGCACCAGTGAGAGGAGCGGGCGGGCTCCTGGGCCTCTCCGGCACCTCCCTCGCGGCGGGGCGCGCCTCACCGTGTAGCCGGGCGCGCACCGGCAGAGGCCGCTGTCGGGCTGGCAGACGCCGCCGTGCAGGCAGAGGCAGTGCTCCTGGCAGCCGGGCCCGTGCGTGTCCTGCGGGCAGCTCTCGTTGCAGTGGAGGCCCGCCCAGCCCGGCAGGCAAGAGCACTCCCCGCTCATCGGGTGGCAGCTGCGGGCGGAGGCGGGGGCGCGGCGCGGTCTGAGCCCGGGTCCGCAGGTCGACTTCCCCGCCCCCTCCGCGCGGTGGGAGCCGAGCATCGCCGAATAGAGGGGGATATCGGGGAGGCTCGGTGCTGTTCCAAGAGCGGTCTCTCCCCGTCCCCGAGGCCCCTCCCCTTTCCCTTCTGTGACATCTGTCCCGCCCTAGGTCCTTTTTGTGACTCCGGTGGCTTCAGCACCGAAGGCCTCTCCCATTGGCCTCCAGACCCCTTGACCACAGTGCCCGCGGCCTACTTGAGACTGTGTTCCGGGTCGCAGGTGCAGGGCATCTGGCAGCTGAGGCCGTAGAGGCCGTCGGGGCAGAGACGTTCGGCGCAGCGGTCCCCAGTGAAGCCGTGTTCGCACAGACACGCGCCGTTGGCCGGGAAGCAGCGGGCGCCGGTGGCGCAGTCGCAAGTCTCAGCACAGTCCTGCCCGAAGCGGCCCACGGGGCACTCCTCACGGCACCTGGGCGCCTCGCGGGAGTGAGCCTGGGCACGCCGCCCGCCGCCGCCCCCGGCCCACCCCAGCCCACTCCCACCCCAGGCCAACACCACTCACCGGTCCCCTGTGTATCCCGGAGCGCAGTGACACTGCCCGGTGAACCGGTCGCAGAGGCCTCCGTTGTGACAGCGACATTCCTGGGAGCAGTTGGGTCCATAGGAGCCCTCGGGGCAGGGCAGGGAACAGATGGTGCCCTGTAGGGGTGAGAGGTCGACAGAGCCCCAGGAGCCCAGCCCCCTCCCCATGGCCACAGGACTCATCAACACCCCTACACCCCAAACCCTCAAACCTCTCCAGGGCCCACACAGCCTACCCCCCTCACACACATCCTCCTGGGAGCCCTGTAGAGAACCGCCCACAGAATTCATACCCACAGGCCCTACCCTTCATACCATCCAGCCAGGTGGGCAGCTGCAGGAGCCCCGAGAGGCCTGGAAGACACCCCCGTTTTGGCAAGGAGGGGTGCTGGGGCAGGAGAAGCCAACACTGTCCTGTGAACAGGACACCTCGCAGCTGTTGGGCAGAGGGGGTGAGGTCAGTATGTAAACAAGCAGTACCTGCTTCCCCCTTTGCCTCCAAGGGCTGGTCAACCACACACAGGCCCTCCCCAGGAGGAAGGCCCGACTCCAGGGCTCAATGAGTCACACCCACCCTTCGAGTCTCACCCCCCTTCCCTGTTGGGTACTGCAGGGATCAAGAAACAAACGTTTCCAGGACTGGAAATGGCAGGGACACCCAGCCCCATCAGGAGAGGTAGAGCGAAGAGCCATGGGTGGCGTGTCTGCTCTCCACGCACCCTCTGCTCCAGCACTAGCTTTGCTCACGCTAGTCCCTCTGGGGGCAACACGTCCGCCTGCCATGGTTTTCTATCCTGAGGGCTCAACTCCAGAGCTCCTCCATGAAGCTGGATCTTTGATCTCCAGCTAGATGCACATTCTCCCTCCTGTGACTCCCCAGCTCTCCCTGCACCCTGCCTTGCAGTAGGGTTCTCTGCGTCCCAATCTCAGCCCCAATTTGGGACGTGCTTTCGCTCACACGCTAGTTCGTGTTATCTTCACAGCAACCCTTCTAGGTGGACAATACTGCTCCCATTTTACAGACCGGAAACAAACACGTGAAGAGTCAATGATTTGCTCAAGGTTGCTCAACCAGCGAGCAGCAGAGCTGGGACCAGAATCTGGGCCTCTTGACTCCATCCCCACGTTTGGGATGCTGAGTCCCCTTGTGTCCCCACGTATGCCCGTGCACCCTGTGTCTGCGATCCCGTTAGTGTGTGTTCCTCCCGTTACACACCTGGGCCCAGTTCTCTCTGGGGGGCAGAGGCAGGCTCCGGTCTGGGGGTCACAGGGTGCCCCATGGCACTGGCAGCTGAACTGGCAGGCAGGGCCGTAGCGGCCAGGGGAGCAGGGCCGAGAGCAGTGTGGAGGCTGCAGCCCAGAGGCACAGGAACATGCCCCACTCTTGGGGTCACAGGAGCTGCTGTTGCCGCAGTTGCAGGGCTTGTCACACTGTGGCCCCCAAACGCCCGGGGCACAAGCTGTGGGATGGGAGGGCGGAAGGGGGTCACCAGGGGTCTTGCCCCTCCCCAGCCTCCAGTTAGTCACCGTCTCTGTGTCCTGGCCCCCACACATGCCCCCATGCCCGGCTTTGGCCCCTCCCCCTGTACCACACCTCCAGAAAAGGCTGCTGGCTGCAGTGGGACTCTGCTGGGTGATCGCCCTGGGGGCCTAAGCACCTGTGCCCTGGTAGGGAGGTTGTGCCCAAGGGTTCTGCATCCCTGTAGGCACAAGGGGTCATGCCCTGCTGTCACCAGCCACTCACCACTGGAGCAGTCGTCGCCCCGCCAGTCTTGCACACATTGGCACTGATTGGGCGCCATGCAGCGGCCATGGACACACTCCTGAGCACAAAGCGCTGGGGCAGAGATGGGGTGGGGTGTGTGTGAGAAGATGCTTCCACCCCTGCCATACCCACCTTTTATTCTCTGAAGCCTAACCCCAGCTTCCTCCCACACCAGGGACCTGGAGTTCGCCAAGCAGCAGTTCTGCCTCTAAGATGCAAAAAGACTGAGAGTAAAGCAACTCAGGTCAGAGCTTGTCAAGACCTCAGGATTCTGGACTCCCGAGCTCCTTTCTGTGAAATTCTGGAAGCACCTTGTTGGGAAATGGGCAGGCGGGGTTCCTCACGTAGGGACCAGACATGGATGCTGTCCAGAGAGAGGGTAGGGGTTGGGCTGGGGGCTCAGGCTGGGCAGGGGTCTCTGTAGGGGCTGGTGATGGTCCAAGGCTGAGAGAAGGGGAGAGGCAGACAGAGCGGGCTCTGCTCTGGGGGTTTCAGGGTGCTGGGGGCGGGGGACAGGAGAGACTGGACGGCGACCGGTCGAGACAGATAGCGACAGAGGGACAGGGACGGGAAGAGTCAGAGAGAGAGCCTGAGACACGGTGACAGAGAGATACAGGCAGCCCAGAGCCAGAGATGCAGAGCCGGAGACTGCTGAGGGACATGGCGAGAGAGGGTGGGAGAGACGTAGGGCCAGCTAGAGACAGAGGTATGAAGTGGCAGCTTTGTCCCTAGAGACAACAGGGCGAGCGCAGGGCAGAGGAGTAGCCCCACCCTGGTGAGGGCAGGGAAGGACTAGGTGGCCTATAGGCTCCACTCATTCCGCGGCCCCACCCAGGACTCACGGACACAGGCCCCGCTGCTCTCATAGAAGCCCCGGCAGCACTGCAGGCGCATTCGGTGCTCCGTCTTCACCACCTGGCGGTACACGGTCCGGTAGACAACCCTGGGGGAGACCCAGAGGTGGCCCTCAGTCCTCCCTGCCGAGGCCCCGGCTTCCAACCTTCCACAGTGCGGCACTGGGGGAGGCCTGGGGCACTGCCCAACACTCTGAGCTGGGGTAGCAGAGAACATTCCCTCCTTGCCCTCCATCCGGCCACACACATGCCCACAATACACCACACCTGCACACCCCAAACACACATACCCCACACACAACACGCCTTGAGTGCCCTGAGGCCAGATGCTTCCTCTGAACCCTATAGTTTCCGAGAAAAGAATCGGGGTACAGAGGGGCAAGGCCCAGGCCAAGGCAGCTCCTCTGACACCCATCTGCCGATGGAGGGGGACGGGCACTCACGTGGGCCGGGGGCAGGTGTGCGGGCTCTCCCAGGGCCGGTCACAGGGCTCCGAGGGGAGCAGGCTGAAGGGGCGGGAGTGCGACTCCTTGGTTGTGGTGGTGAAGCTGCAAGACAGGGAACGGAGTTGGGGCCCAGGGCAGGGGGAGGCCTGAGCTGGCAGAGCGGAGCGGGGGCGCGAGGGCTTGGCCACAGTGGGGAATATTTAGGCTTGCTCCCTCCAGCCTAGGATGGACCCCCCCCCCATCTGTCCCGCTTCAATCTGGAGGGATCCTCCCAGAGTTGGAATATTCCTGGGAATATTCCATTCCAGCCTTCCATTCCAGCCTTCCATTCCCCACCGCCTCCTTCTCCCTATATGGGGAAACTGAGCTAGAACTGACTTCTGGGCCCAGCTGATGGAGATGGGTTGAAGCACTTCTGGCCAAATCTTGCCCTGGGACTTGTTGCCCAACCCTGTCCCCTTGGCTCTCCCTGGGCCAGCCCCTCTGCTCGCCCCATAGCGAATGGCTCCTACCCTGTGCTCTGTCCTGCAGCTAGCCTCGCACAGGGACCGAGGCAGGGGGATAAAGAAAGGACAGGGTCACAGCTGAGATGGAGACTGAGACAAGATCAAGATGGGGATGGAGTCAGAGGCATCCCATCTAGAGGAGCAGAGAGAGTAGAAGCAGAAATAAGAGGGAGGTGAGGGCTGGAGAAAGGGAAGGAAGCAAGGGAAGGAGCTGGGAAGAGGAGCCCCAGTGGGGAGAACGGGGAGCTGGGGGCTTGCAGCCCTCAAGGCACAGCAGGGGCCCTCTCTCACCTTTCCCAGAAGCTGCAGGTGTTGGGGTCCTTGGGGTTGAGGGTTCCAGCCAGCCCCAGGCCCAGGGCCAGGAGAAAGAGGGCCCGCAGAGGTGGTGACATTGCTGAGGCCTGTGACAGGGCCAGGTGTGGAGCAGGTGAGGGGCACTGCAGCCACAAACCTGGAGGACCAAGTCTCTGCAGAGAACAAGCAGGGGTGGCAGAAGAGATGAGGCTCTGGTCCTCTGGCCCATGCTTCCCAGGCTCCAGGTCTTATTCCTGACCAGGTGGAGCACTGCCATGCCTCTGAGACTTTCTCACACGGTTTCCTCTGTCTGGACGTCCTCCCCCCCATTCTTCACTTTAAGCACTCACCTTTCAAGGTCTAGCCCAAGTGTCACCCCTCTTTCCCTGCCCTGTTTCCCGATCCACACTGGCAGACTGCCCCCACCCATCCCTTCCAGGAACCCCAGCACCATTCACCCACACGCCACTGTTCTAGTGCCTGTTCCCTGACCATGACCTCTAGAGGCAGGGACCTGTGCCTGAATTCCCAATCCCCAGCACAGCCCCTACCCAGGGCACTTTGATATTATACCAAGGTGTGAAATTGGAGCTGATGAAGGGAAGTTATAAGGGAAGCCAACTTCGGCTCAGTTAGAGGAAGAACTTTCCAACGGTCAAAGCAGTTCTGTAATGGAATCAGCGACCTCCGGTGGTGAGCTCCCCATCACTGGACGTAGGCAGGCAGAGGCCAAAACCACCCTGATGCTGTTAGGGGCTTCCTGCTTTATGGGGTGGGAGTAGGGCTAGGTCCAGGTGACCTTGAAGGAGGCCCCTCCCCACCACTGGTGCGCTGGCACGGCCCATACTGACTTCTGAGAGCCAATCATGACTTCTCTCCCCAACTCCTTGTTCAGTGCTGTCACAGGAGTAGCTTGAAACCAAGTACGGGGGTGGAAATCGGCACCATGGAAATCAGCAAACACCACAAATCAGGGCCCCCCCCTCCACCCATCCCCCCACCGAAGCCGGTTGCTAAAGCCTTGCCAGCATACCTCTGCACCCAGCTCTAGGTGCTATCACCCAGGGAGTCCCCAGCCTGGCCTCAGACTTAAGGAGAAGCCGCCACCTCCCTGTGACCACCCACCAGCCATCTGGAAATGGGCTCCTCCCCTCTCCTCCACGCCTGGCCTCGCCCAGTGGGTGGGAAGCAGGTCAGGACCTCCGAGGAGTCAGTTCTCGCTCCTGAGCTCAGGAGCCGCGTAGGCCCTTGAGCACCCGCCGCCCCCCCCCACCCCGCCCCGCCAGTTTCAGATTCTCTGTTAACTTGCCCCCGCTCCCTCCTCTACGACTCCCTGAGGCGCCCACATCTGCTTATAATTTTCCCCGAGAAGAGAGAGAAAGGTCGTGGTAGCTGGCCCCTTACCCCCCTGAGTATCTCTGGAATGCCTGCCTCCGGGCCCCACCCCAGACCCTCCACCCACACACTCCCAGGGTCCCCGCGGGCCGCTCTCAGCGCCCATCAGGGCAGCGCCCAGAGGGATGCTCCCTAACCTCACCGCACCCCACTGCCGCGTTCTGCCCCACCAGTAAACCCTCCAGCCTGCTCCCCACCCTCTCAGCAGCTGGGCTGGCCCACCTCTCCTCCCCATGCTCCCTCCCACCCACCGCAAATTTCTACCCACCCCCCCCCACCCCCACTCCTGTCTTGCAGAGCAGCAAGGCCTGCCCATGACTCTGGTTAGTGGCCCCATCACAGCTCCCCCAGGGCAGATCTCCACCTGTTGTCTTTTTTGTGTCCCTCCCATCCATCCTCAGTCCCCAGGTAACTCACCAGGCCTCTATGGCATCCTGGGGCCTGAGAAACTCAGGTGAGCCAGGGGCAGGGTGACAGGGCCCTTGGGCCCCAGGGCCTGAGGAGCCCAGAGAGTGTCCTGGGGGATCCCGGTGCTCATGATATGGAGCCTGAAACAGGAAACAGAGCCTGGCTAGAACGTGTGTATGTGGGGAGGGCAGCAGGGAGCATGATCACGGGCGGAGCATGGGGTAGCTCCGGCCTCCCACCACCCTGAACTTGGAAGGTAGGATGTGGGGGAGGGTGGGGAGTGGGGCGGGGAGGGACGCAGCCTGGCCTCAGGGAGCCAGGCCACAGTCAGGAGTGTCCTTCAGACGACCCCCATAGTCTGCCCTTCCACCCACACAACCCCCAGCTCCCTCCCCAACAGTTGGCTCCTTCTCCCAACATCCCCAGACTCTGCCCTTCACCCCAGGCCTGCTCCGGTCATGATCCCAGGCCCACCCTGTCTGATCCCAGCTGAACTTCTCCCTCGAGTGTGCATGGCAGCAAGCCCATGGACAGGACCCCGAGCCCCCCACGCATCTCCCCCTCTTCATGCCTCAGTCTGGTCCACACTCCCCTCTTCCTGTAGCCCCCACTGTGCCCCTGGCATGGGGGTCCTGTCCTCCAATTGGAGCTCAATCTGTCTGGATACAGGGTCATCACCCTTGTCCCTGGGTGAGCCTCATCTCCAGCCACGCAGGGACCCCCAGGCTTACCTGGGCCTGGATCTGTCCCCAGAGCTCGAGGCTGCGGTGACATGGACAAGACCTGCAGCAGGAAGGCCCTGATGAGGCGCAAAGGGGAGGGGCTGTCCTTCCTCTCATCTACAGCAGCCCCCTCCCACCAGCCACCTCCTCTTACCCAACTTCTGGAGGAAATGGTTCACCAGGGGGACTTTGAGAGGGACCTCGAATGGGCAGGGGAGCATGAGGAGGGCCTGACCCTAATCCCAGGGGGTTGACTCTAATAACTAGAGGGGTGGGGAGATTCTGTTCTCCCAAGGGCCTCAGGGTAGGACTGGAGAGCAGAGAAGGTCTCAGCTGGTCAGTGGAAGGGGCTGGAAGCCAGGATGGGGTCTGTGAGATCAGTGGGTGGTCTGCAGGGAGGGGAGAGATGAGATGGGGATCCTGGCAGGGAGGGGCAGGGTTTGGCCTCACCAGCCCCAGACCCTGAGGAGGGAACACAGGCCAGACCAGGAGCCCAGAGCTCCAGCCTGCCTGCCTAGGCTTGTTCCCATCTGAGCCTTTGTCCCTGAGGGGCTAGGGAACCTGAGACCCTGGCCCACCCTTCCCCAGCACCTCCAGTCCCAGCAGAACTGGGGCTATTGTGATTACACGTGCCCCTTCAAGGGGTTTAAATCAGACAACTACTGGGTCCCCATCTGACCCCAGGGGCCCCCACTGTAGGCTCCCTTCTCCCTCTTCCCATACAGATGCCCCCTGCCTTTCCCCTACTCAGCCTCCTTCCTCCATGGCCCCTCTGGATTGAGGGACCCACACACCTTCCCTCACAATTGGAAAACTAACATATGTTGTTTACTGTGTTGGCACGGGCAGAGTGCCTAGCAATTTATATGGATCATTTCGTGTAAAGCTTATGTCAACCCACTGTGGTAGGTATTATTATTCATTTTACTGATGAGGAAACAGGCAAGGAGAGGGTAAGTTCCCTGCCCAGGGCCACACAGCCAGTAATATCAGAGCTGGGATCCAAACCCAGACTGGCAGATCCATCCCTGTGGTTCCAGGCTCTCCCGAGCCCAGGCGGGAATCCCAGGGGCTTTACATCTCTTTGTAATAGCCTTGGTTATGGCGAGGGGGAGCCTGGCAGGGGGCTGGACAGGAGAAGGGGATCGGGCTGGGGGCTGCCGCAAGAACGCGATCAGAGGCGTGGGAACCGGGATGTGTTTACAGTCAAGAATGAGCTGACACTTCTCTCTCCTCCACCTCGAGATGCAAAGCAGCTGGGCGCCTGGCCAGGCCCCCCCCACCCCAGTCCCCAGTCCCGCCTGCGCGAACCCCCAGTATCCCTGCCCTCTCGGCCTCCAAGCCCACACAGGGCCCAACCCAGCTCGCCTCCCCTTCTCTTCTCCTGTTCAGCCTGATTCCTCTGGTGGGGAGTCCCCCTACCCTCACTGTACTCCAATCCTAACCCTGCTAGGAGGAGGGGGATGAGTCTGGGGCTTCTGGGAGGGGAGTAGAGTTCCTAGTGGACAGGAGATGATCCATGTCTATAGAAGGCAGAGAGCAAGAGTGGGGCTGATGGAAGTGAGACAGCAAGAGGAACTTCCCCACCAGCTCCCTTCCAGCTGCTCTTCTCCGGGAGGTGGTACAGCAAAGGATACCCTCTGAGCTCTGCATCCCCTCCCAGCCCCCCATTCAAACCTGGGTTCGAATCCCATCTCTCAGTTCCCTCATCTCTAAAATGGAGAGGATAATGGGACTTCCCTTTGTAGGATTGTTCTGCAGAGTAATAAATGAGTTGATACAGATAAGTGCTTAGAGAGCTACATAAGAAGTTCAATGAACAATTGCAGTTTCCATGATGGCATCCTCAGCCCCACTCCTCCTGCACCTATCACACCCCTTCTCCACTCCCCTTGGCACTGTCATACTCTTTGAGTATTAATTCCAGGAAAAGCTGTTTCTTTCTTTTTTTTTCCTGAAGAATCCCCAGGATGATCCGGGAATGGGAATAGGGCCTTAGATGCTGACAGAGAGAAAGGAAGTGGGGAGGGGAGGGGACTAGGCTCCCCAGAGAACCTGATCCCCCAGAACGATGGGCTGCCCGCCAGGTAGTCTTCAAGCCAAAGGCGGTTGATGAGGCAGGACGCCTGGATTCTACTCCCCGCCAGCCCTCAGCCTGAGCACCAACTCCAGCTTCTTGCTTGTTTCCACTGGTGCCTCCTCTCTGTATCTCTCTCTCTCCCTCCTTCCCATCTTGGAGGCCAAAGTTCCTAGTACTTAAAAGCTGTATGACCTCAAGCATGTCACTTGAGCCCTGTGAGCCTCCATTTCCTCATCTGTAAAATGGGACAGTAACACCCCACATCTCCCAGGGTTCAGTGGGGGTTGGAACTGTTGGTTCCAATGACCATCCTGGAACTGAGCCTCAGACCAGAGGCTGCTCAGTGGACATGTGTTGATGCAAAAACAGAATCCTCCAAGTTCTAGGCTCTCTGCCTCTTTCTTTTTGCCTTTTGTCTTGCTCTTCATCAGAAACTCTCTGCTTTCTGTCGTTTTTTCTTCCTCCATCAGTTTCTTGGTCTCTTCTGCCTCTCTCCTTCCTTTTCTATATCAAGGCTACCACGTACAGTTGTGCAGTATGTTCACTGCACTAGGGAATCCACCTTCAGGTATGGAGTGCAGGCTGAACTCCAGCCACGATCCACAAATCGAGCCCTGTGTCTTAGCTTGGTACCAAGGTTGCCTCGCCCTGTAGCTCTCTTGTCTTTCAGGATCTCCCCCGTGTCTGTGTCTGTTCTCTGTGCCCTTTCCTAACCTATCTTTGCCATGGAGACAGGATCACTTAGTCCTTCCCACTCGGCAGCGTGATCCTGAGTCCAAAGACTTCCCTTCCCTCCCCATACAGGGATGCCCTCTAACCCAGCTCCGCCAGCAGCCTAGACTGCTCTGCTCCACGTGCCACTCAGAATACCCGTGTACACGCTTGTACACGCACACACAGAGCCCCTCCTACATCCAGCCAAGCCAGGCCTTCGGCACGCCAGGCATGTCTGCCGGATGGAGGGACAGGAAGCCTGCATGTGCTCCAGAGGCTGGGCGGGGAGGGAGCAGGGGTGAGGGGCCGGCCTTGTGTTCTCTGTGGCTCAGGAAACAGAAGCTAGAGGGTCCTCAGCCCGACCTGTTTACTCATCAGGAAATAGAGAAACTGCAGGGATTCTGATTCACCAAACAATCAGCACGTGCCTACTGGAAGCTAGAGCCAGTCCGGACCCTCACCACCACCCACAGGTGGAGTGATTGATACCCCTCTCCATTTCACAGGAGAGACCATGGAGGGTCTCAGGTAAAAAGACTTGCCCAAGGGCCAACTGGTCGGCAGAGGCAACAGCAGGATTAGAATCTGCTTCCGAGAACAAAGCAGTGGGGGGTGGGAGGTAACCCCTGGGGTGACACAGGCCAGGGAGCAGCTCCCCCTGCTCATCGCCACCCCCAGATACTGTTGGAAAGCGCAGCTCTGCTCTGGCCACTGCCTCTCTCTAATGCCTCTGTAGCTCCCCACGCTACAGGAAAGGGCGCCCAGGGCCCAGGTGGCCAGCCTCTGCTCCTGCTCCTGTGCTCCCATCACACTGGACATGCCTCTCACCACACAGCCACCTCTGCCCAGGCCACTCCTGGAATGCCCAGGTCCTACCCATCCTTCTAGGCCAGTCTCCTCCAGGAAGCCCCCTCAGTGGTTCCACACCTCACCTGTTCCTCCCTTTCCTTGGAAACTTCCTCCAGGCTCTTAGCACACTCACCACGGACCCCTGTGGCCCAAAGGACCCCAGTTCTTCCCGGAGGCCGGCTCCATACTGGACATAGACCAGTCCCCCAGAGGCCCAACACTTCCCCAAACTCCAGCCGAAGGCACCAGCGTCCCTCCTCTGGGGTCAGGTGGGACTAACCCAGGTCAAGTCAGGAGTTCACAGGCCCCGGAACACCTCAAGTCTGATGGACGGATGAGGTAATGTACCCCATCTTGTGATGCCAGCTTGTGAGTCTGGTTTCCCTACCAGGCTGGGACAGCCTCCAATTCCATTCCTGTCCCAGGCTCTGTTAGTGGGCTGCTTGCCCCCCAAGTGTTCCCTGAAGGTTCCCATCCCGTGGTCATTATATTTTTATTAAGGTCTGTCTTCCCCACTGGTATGGAGCACCGTGGGGTCAGGGCACTTCTCTGCCTGCCTGACTACTGTGTCCCCAGCACCTACACACACGCATCTAGGGTGCCTGGCACCCAGTGGGCAGTAATTAAACATTGTGTGGAGTGGATGGACTGATAAACTCTAAATCCTTTCCGACTTGAGTAAGCCCAGCCTTACTTTGTGGGAAACAGGGGACAGGGAGAGATGTTTGGAGGCTGTGGCTTGTCCCCGGCTCACCAGACAGCAGGACCTTCCTTCTAGGGCCCTCAAGACACAACATCGGTAAGTCGATGGAAGATGGAGTTCAGAAAAAACTTCCCAACGTTACAAAGTAAAAGGCGTCTCCAGACTTGCTCTCCCGACCTCGGGCAGGAATTCCTCAGGGCCGGCCTCCAAGTTCCTCTGGGCTGAGTGCATGGGAGTGCAGGGCACTGAGTCACCTGGAGAGGAGGGAGTGTGCCCGCTGGCAGGGCCTGAGCCCTTATCCCGCACCTCCGGCCCAGGGACTACACCCCTCACTGCCCATCCACACACCACCTCCTACACAGACGGACTAGGCCCCAGATGCCACTATGTGGGGTGGGGTAGGAGGTACAGGCAGGAAAGGGGACTCACGAGGCTCCATGGCCCAGCACCCACCCAGGTGCTGTTTCTGGAGACCTCCATCTGGCCACGTGTGGGTGCTCTAACACCAATTCCCACCCCTTGTTAAATGTATATTGTGAGCTGGATCCTTTCTTTTCATCCTCTCAGCAGTCCTAGAAAGTAGGTGGTATTATGCCACCTGTTATGTAGATGAAGAAATCCCAGGCAGTTCCCCAGGTGGTCCAGTGGTTAGGACTCAGCGCTTTTACTGCGAGGGCCCAGGTTCAATCCCTGGTAGGGGAACTAAGATTCCACAAGCCAATGCAGAAAGAAAGAAGAAAGCAAGCAAGCAAGCAAGCAAGCAAGCAAGCAAGCGAGAGAGGGAGGGAGGGAGGAAGAAAGAAAAGAAAGGAAGGAAGGAAGAAGGAAGGAAGGAAGGAAGAGAAAAAAGAAATCCCAAAGAGGTTAAGTAATTTGCCCAAGGTCACACAGCCAACCAAAGGCAGGGTGGGGATTTGGACCAGGTCTATCAAGCTCCAAAGGCTTGTGCTGCCCCTTTTAAGTCCTTCTACCCCTGTGATTTCTCTTTGATCTTTGGACTTCCTCCTCTTTTACCTCCTCTACCACCTTCTTGTTCTTTCTCTCAGTCTCTGCTCTGTTTTTCCAAATATGCCTCTCGCTTCCTTCTGGGCCTTGTTGTTTCCAGAAGTCTCTATGCCTCTGCCTGTGTTTTCTTTGTCTGTTGGTTTCTGTCTGTCTCCATATTTCTGTCTCTCTATATCTCTGTCTTTGTCTTTCCCTCTCTCCTCCCCTGTCTTCTCTTGCTCCTCCTGCTGGCTTCTCCCCCATAGAGAAGCCTCTATGGTACCTCCCCCAGGACTGGTACGGACACCCTCCCCAGAGCTAGGATGGGCCCTAGGGCCCCTCTTGCATCCCGGGAGGGCTCTCTTTCAAGGTTTCCAAGGCTACTCAAAGGAGAAGCTCCGAGCACTGTGGTGGAGGCCCTGCCTGGCCCAGGTCCCCTCTCCAGCAGAATGTGTTGGTGGGGGGAGGCAGACAGCATCCCAGTGACCTCTATCTCTATCCAGGTTTCCGAACTGTGGATGGGGCTGCCTGCAGAGCTAGTTTCCTCTTCTGGGAAAGTCTGATAGGGGATGGAAGTGGGGGGGGCGGGTAGCGTAGAAACAGATGCCAACCCTCGGCTTCACCTCCCGTTGAAGAGAGGAAGACAGAGGGGAGCCTGGTTAACCCAGCTCCTAGGTGGCAGGGAGGGTAGCCCCAACTGCAACGGCAAGTTTAGTGGGTAGACTTTGGGAGACCTCAGAAGTGGGAGAGGCAGCAGCAGGGGACAGAGAGCTGGAGAGAGGAGAGCTGTCCCACACCCTGGCTCCCGTGTGCCCACACAGAGGGACTGTATCATGGATTGGGATGGGGTGGGACTCAGACAGCTCCCCGACCCCCCAGGCCCAGCTTAGGCCAGGGTTGAGAGCTGACCCCTTGCCCAATCCTGCCTGGAGCCGAGGTCTGGCTGAGCCTGGGAGCCTGGGAGCCTGGGAAACTCGGACCAGCACAAGCTGTTCCCATCCCCGGGGACTAGGGTCACAGCCCAAGCTCGGGAGAGGCCACTCATAAAAGGCCAGAGCAGGACAGCTGAAAGTTCACTACTGGAGGCTGGAGATGGGGTTGGGGTGAGGATGGCCTTGCTGGGGCCTGGGCTCCAGGGCCCCCCACCCTCACTCTCCCTCACACACACCAGCCCATGGGGCTTTCTGGGGATCCACATGCCTGAGACCTTTGGCCAACTTCTTCGTCCTCAAACCGGCAAAACTATGAGCCCCAGGGACCTGTAAACCTGGGTCCCTTCCCTCCATCCACCTCAAACGTGTCTCCTGGTGGGGAGAGGGCCAACACTGTAATAAACACTGAGCAGGCACGGTTCTAAGCAGGAGACATGTTTATGCTCATCTTAGCCTCACAGCAACCCCATAAGGTAGGCACTATATCTTATTATTCCCCTTTTAGAAATGAGAAACTGAGACACAGAGGTGAAGTCTCTTGACCAAGATCCTACAGGTAGTAAGGAGAAGAGTCGCGATTCGAACCTGGGCAGCCTTGACTCCAGTGTGGGTGCTCTTAACACTACACATCCCTTCAGCCAATTAGAGGGCTTCTCTCTCCAGCCCTGAAAGGGGGCCAGTGGGGTGGTGGCAGCCGCTGGACACACAAAGTCCCATACAAGGGGCTAAGAAACAGCTTCATTTGCATGTCATTTACATGCTGTTTCATTATGGATGGAAACCCCCAATCCCCTTTGGCCCATCTCCACTGCCCCATCCCCTTCAGGTCTCTCTGTCGGTCTCTCTTTTCCCCCCCACCCCGAGGTCCCCCAGTGCAGGGTGGTCGCGGGACCAGGGGCGCGCGGTCACTCACCTGCCTCGGGATCCTATCTCGCCGTCCGCCTGGGGTGGGGACCGCGGGGGTGGGCCCGGAGGAGCAGAGGGCGGGGGTCCCTGCGTGGAGCCCCAGGCCGACTGCGAGAGCGGCGGGGTGGCTGAAAGTTGTGGATCGCTGGGCGGGGAGGGGCGCGGAGGGGCGGGGGGCAGGAAGGGGGTGGGAACTCGGGCCCTCGCCAAGGCAGGAAGTTTTGACAAGGAAACCGGGAGCCGGGGGAGGGGAGATCCAGAATGCCCGGGAGGGAGGCTGTGTAGGGGTGGGACCACTGAGGCCGAGCAGCCGGGCCGACCCGACAGCCTGGATCGGGCGCCGAGAGGGGATGAGCAGGGGAGAAGAGCAGGGGCCCCGGGCCCGAGTCCCTCCTCGACTCTTCACCAGCTGTGCGGCCTTGGGGTACTCCGCCTCTCCGGCCTCAGCTTTCTTATCTGAAAAGTGGGGTGGTGGAGGGGAATCAATGAGATCGTCTACGTCAGGCACCTTCCCACTGAGGCCCAACAACCGTTACCTTATTAAAGATACAACCCGGGGACCGACCGACAGCATCCCAGACTGGGAGAAGAGCACCGGGAAAAGGCCTCTCCGCTTCTCTGGCCGCCCGAAAGCACCCTGAGGGAGGGTGTGATCCTGGGAAGCTGTGTTCGGCGGAGTCTCCGCCTCTGCCCGCCCCCTTGGTCCAGGGCCCGGGCGCTTCTGTGCACCTCGCGCCGCAGCCTCTGCGCGGAGCCAGCCCGAGCCGGGCGCCACCTCGCGGCCAGCGTCCGCCTCCCCACAGCCCGCGCACCTGACCTGGGAGAAGGCATCACTCCGGAGGCCGACAACCTGTACCCCACCTTTCTTGGGGCACCCTTCCCTTCTCAGTCTCTGAGGAGACAGAGGCAATTTTCATAACAACTAACATTTGCTTTCATCATCGTTAGCCCTTTAGGTGCTGCTTCTTTCAATCCTTAACTCGAGATAGGTTCTATTTACATAACATTGTTCGTGTAATTAGGGCACCCATAAGCGGCAAAAGCGGGATTTGAACCAAGATCTGTGTTCCGTCTGATTACAGGGCTCCCTCTACAAACCACCGAGACAGAGAAATCTACAATAGTTCAGGAAGAGCAAGACAGGTACGTTCTTCTTTGGCGCCTTTTACAATTGAACTTTATTGAAGTATAACTGACATAAATTTAAAAATGTACCCACTTAAAAGTGTACAGTTCGATGAGGGTCTTTTACATTTTTTTATTATAGTAAAATATAAATAATATAAATTTTACCATTTTAACCATTTTTAAGTGTACAGTTCAGTGGCATAAAGTACATTCATATTGTTCAACCATCACCACCATCCATTTCCATAACTTTTTCATCATCCCCAACTGAAACTCTGTACCCATTAAACTGTAACTCCCCATTCCTCCTCCCCCAACCCCTCTATTCTACTCTCTACCTCCATGAATTTGACTACTCTAGGTACTTCACATAAGTGGAATCACACAATATTTGTCCTTACAGTATGTGTCTGGCTTGTTCACTTAGTTCGATGTCTTCCTTTGATGCAGTTTTGTTTTTTGTTTGTTTGTTTTTGGCATGCCATGGGTATTGTGGGATCTTAGTTCCCTGACCAGGGATTGAACCCAGGCCAGGGCAGTGAAAGCGCTGAGGCCTAACCACTAGACCGCCAGGGAACTTCCCCCAAGTTTGATGAGTTTTGACAAATGTGTTCATCTGTGTAACCACCACCCAATTTAAAAAACTTTTTAAAAACATTTTCCTCGGGGCTTCCCTGGTGGCGCAGTGGTTGAGAATCTGCCTGCCAATGCAGGGGACGCGGGTTCGAGCCCTGGTCTGGGAAGATCCCACATGCCGCGGAGCAACTGGGCCCGTGAGCCACGATTACTGAGCCTGCGCGTCTGGAGCCTGTGCTCCGCAACAAGAGAGGCCGCGATAGTGAGAGGCCCGCGCACCGCGATGAAGACTGGCCCCCGCTTGCCACAACTAGAGAAAGCCCTCGCACAGAAACGAAGACCCAACACAGCCATAAATAAATTAATTAATTAACTAAAATTTAAAAAAAACAAAAAAACATTTTCCTCTCCCCAAACTTCTCTTGTGCCCCTTTGCAGATAACGTCCCACCCGCTACTCCATCCTCACTCCCGAACCCCAGCCCTATGAAATCTCTGATCTGCTGTAACTGTAGATTTTTTGTTCTAGAATTTCGTATAAAGGGACTTATACAATATGTACTCGTTTACATCTGGCTTCTTTCATTTACCATAAGGCTTTCATTCCTTGCTTATCACCGAGTGGTATTCCATTGTATGGATATATTACAATTTGTGTTTACATGAGTAGATGGGCATTGAGTTTTTTCCAGTTCTACTTAGAAGTGGGGGGACTTCCTTGGTGGCTCAGTGGATAAGCCTCCGCCCTCCCAATGCAGGGGGCCTGGGTTCCATCCCTGATCAAGGAAGTAGATCCCACATGCCACAACTAAGAGTTTGCATGACGCAACTAAAGATCCTTCATGCCACAATTGAAGATCCTGCGTGCCGCACCTCAGACCCGGCGCAGCCAAATAAATATTCTTTTTTAAAAAAATAAGTGGGGGGCTTCCCTGGTGGCGCAGTGGTTGAGAATCTGCCTGCTAATGCAGGGGACACGGGTTCGAGCCCTGGTCTGGGAAGATCCCACATGCCGCGGAGCGGCTGGGCCCGTGAGCCACAGCTGCTGAGCCTGCGCGTCTGGAGCCTGTGCCCCGCAACGGGAGGGGCCGCGATAGTGAAAGGCCCGCGCACCGCGATGAAGAGCGGTCCCCGCACCGCAATGAAGAGTGGCCCCCGCTTGCCGCAACTGGAGAAAGCCCTCGCACGAACCGAAGACCCAACACAGCCAAAAATAAATAAATAAATAAATAAAGTAGGGGGGGAAAAAAAAAAAAGTATGTTTCTTGGTGTTTAAAAAAAAAAAAAAAAATAAGTGGGATTGCTGGGTTATAACAGTTATGAATTCTTCATGTATTCTGGTTTCAAGACCTTTGTCAAAAATATGTGTTGAGGGACTTCCCTGGTGGCGCAGTGGTTAAGAATCCGCCTGCCAATGCAGGGGACACAGGTTCGAGCCCTGGCCCGGGAAAATCCCACATGCTGCGGAGCAACTAAGCCCATGTGCCACAACTACTGAAGCCCACGTGCCTAGAGCCCATGCTCCACAATAGAGGAGCCAACGCACTGCAAGGAAAAGCAGCTCCCGCTGGCCGCAACTAGAGAAAGCCCGTGCATGAAGCAATGGCGATCCAGCACAGCCAAAAATAAATAAATAAATTAATTAATTTTAAAAAACATAACCATTATTAAAATTTATTTTTTAAAATGTGTTGAGAATATTCTCTATTTGACAGACAAGCAAGTGTTGTTTAGTTTGTTGCTTTGAGAGGTGGAAGGTGAAGGGAAGGCGCGGATTGGATGGTGCTTCTCACTTTGGGGAAGGAAGGAACGGAGAAGGCAAGGTTGGGTGTTGCTTTTCCTGACTCCAGTGTTACTAAAAATTTCCAACAGGGGGCAGTAGAAACCAGAGCACAGATCCAGGGTCCAGAGGCCAAAGATCATAGAGTTGCAGCATGTCGGAGGCCAGAGGAGCCTTGAAAGTTGTCTGATCCATCACTTTCGAGGGGTAAATGGGGAGACTGAGGACCAGAGAGGAAGAACATGCGCTCCTCCCTCCTTCACCTGGGTCACTTGTTCTCATCCTTTCACATTCAGCTCTACTTTCCTTTCTCTGGGAGCCTTTCCAGCTTCTGGCTCTCCCTCCCCATCCCACTCCTGCATGTGAAAGTTTAACTCGCCCCTCTCTCGTTACTCTCAGTTCTTCAAGGACTGGGGCCAGGTGGAAATCATCTTTGTGATCTCAGGGCCTGGCACAAAGTAAGTGCACAATAATCGTTAGAGTAAATGGCTGCCACCCTGTGCAATGCTCTTCCAGGGTCTCTGGACCCTAACTCTGCCTCCTGGGCCCAGCCCTATAGCTAGAAGGATGGAAGTTCCCCTGTTGCCTCCCTGGAAGGTACAAGGGGGCCTAAGGTCCTCATTCATCCTTTTGTTCAGTAGCACTTGTTTTGTGTTTACCTGGTGTTGGGCTGCATCCGCAGGCCTGCAAGCCCTGTAAATGCCCAGCCTCAAGACCAAAGAAAGAGCCTGGAGTCATTGATAGAGACATTAATGGTTTAATAGATGGGGGATCTTACACATCTGAAGCAAGGTCCTGGAGTGACACGGGGGGTGGGGTGGGGGGGTAGGGGTTCCAGTTATGGAGGGAATTGATGTCAGGTTGGCACACCAGTTACCAGGGTAACCAGCAGAGGGGCTCCCCCTTTTGATAAACTACCATAGTGAAGATAGCTCTGATCTAAAGATTAGAGCAATCACTAGCTGGGGCCGGGAGCAAGTATGTAGGCATTTGCTGAGTAGGCTCTATGATTAAGAGGGAAGGTCAGTCATCGGACTAGGGTGTAGGTGAAGCAGGGACTGGTCAAGCGGGGGATGTACAGAGAGCAAGAGAACAGCCATCTTGGGTGGCCTGATACTGGCACCCGGGATACAGAGGAAATGACATCATGATGATGTTGATGGCAACTACTAACTTTTATGAAACAAACCCTACTGATTACTAGGCACACTTTTTTTTTATTTTAATATTTATTTATTTATTTGGTTGCACCGGGTCTTAGTTGCGGCAGGCGGGCTCCTTAGTTGTGACGTGCAAACTCTTAGTTGCAGCATGCATATAGGCTCTAGTTCCCTGACCAGGGATCGAACCCCGGCCCCCTGCGTTGGAGCACAGAGTCTTAACCACTGCGTCACCAGGCAAGTCCCCTAGGCACACTTTTAAGACCTTCACATTTAACTTATTTAGGGGAGAAGTAAAAGTTTCCTCCCTCAAAGAGCTCACATGCTGATCGGGGAAAGAGTCAATTATTCCTTCATTGATTCATGAATAAGGGCTAGAGATATGAACAAAATAGGCAAAAATCTCTACCTAAATATGAAAGGTAAAAAAATGAAGCTTTCATTCTAGTAGTAGTGCTGGTGAAGAGGTGATAAATGAAATCAGTAAAATCATGACGCATTAGATGATAAGTGTTATCATAAAAAATAAAGAAAAACATGTAGACAACATTCATTGTCCATTGCGATGAATAATGACTTGTACGAATCTCTCTCCTCGCCTTATACCCGGAAGGAATATTCATATTACCATATTGGAATTCTCCAGAGCAAGTGGTTATTGTTCACTCAACACAAACTCTGTTATAAAATCACTATACACTTTGAAATATTCCTCAGTGAGCCTTTTTCAGCTATCACCTTTAGTCCTAACTACACAAGAGTTTTCAATGTTTTTCTCTAATAGGATTGTTCCTGTAATTAGCTATAGAATAAAACCAAATTATCGATGGGCAATGAAAACAGTGCTCTAACAAACAAACAAACAAAAAATAGAGAAAAACAAAACAGGAAGAGTGATAGGGAGGGCTGAGGGTGCTGTTTTTGGAAAGGTGGTCAGGGAAGGCCTCACTGAAAAGGTATCCTCCAGGTGAAGCCCTAAATGAGGTGAAGGACAGAGCCACACAGATTTCTGAGGGAAGGGCATTCCAGGCAGAGGAAGAGCAAGTACAAAGGCCCTGGGGCCAGAGCATATGCCATGTTCACAGACTAGCTAGGAGACTGGAACTGAGTGAGCAGCAGGGAGCATGGTGGGAGATGTCAAGGACAGAGGTGTAACGGGGGTCAAATCTGCAGGACCTTGTAGGCTGTGGTAAGGCTGTTGGATTTTGTTCTGCATGAGACAGGGAGCCACTAGAGGTTATGGGACAGAGGAGGGACATGATTCAACTCAGCTTTTAAAAGAATGACTGTTGTGTTGAGAATAGGCTGTAGAGAGCACGGGTGGAAGCAGGGAGACTGGGGAGGAGACCACAGCACTGATCCAGGGAGCAACCTGATGGCTTGGAGGTGCCGAGGAGTGCATGAGCTCAGAGCACAGTAGCACGTGCCCACAGAGGGAGCGGGTGCCTCTTCCCTCCAGGATGGCAAGGGATTGCTGAGGTCTTGAAGGAATTGGAAAGGGTGGAGAGGGCTCCCCGATCCAGCTTCAAAAGAGGGGCTGAGTGGGACACGGGGCTGGTCTCACTGTCTCCTGGACACACAACTCACCTCAGGAGGCTGGATGTCAGCACACACCTCGCAGGCCACACTCCCTGTCTCAGCCACAGCTGCACAGAGGTGCGCTCCAGAACACACAGACACAGGGACGGAGCGGGTAGCTCGGCCTCTGCCCCACGCAGCCCACGGGAGCTGAAAGGATCCCTGAGGTCCTCTCAGGAAAGCCCAGGAGAAAGGATAGCACATTCTTGCTGCTCTCTCTGCCTCTCCAACCAAGCATGTCATAAACGCTTGGCAAGGATGCTGACGACAGTGGTGAGGACGACCCGCTGACAGGGCGTGTGCCCAGCTGACCCTTTCCCTCACCTTCCTGGGTGTTAATGGGGGGTGGGCGCGCTGAAATACAAGCTATGACACGCACACACCCTGCCCATTGCCCACCTTCCAACCTGACCTTCCCTCCTTATTTCAGGCTCCCAGGTCCCTCCCTAGGTGGTCTCTGCCCTGAATCTGCCCAAAGGTCCCCACGCCCTACTGTCCCCCTCCCAGCCCTGCCCGCCAGTCTGCCTGGCACTCAAGCTCTGTCCCTCACCCCCTCCACTCTAGCTGTAATCACAGCTCAGCCCAGCTCCCCCTCCTGTGAATAATTGGGGCTGATTTAGGGGCTATCAGGGGAGGGGGGGGCTAATGGAGTTCATGGGGGGGCCGCCCTGGTGATGAAGGGAAGGTTGAGAGGCAATTAGCAGGGCTGACAGCCTCGGGAATCACCTAATGTGCCCTCCTGCCCGCAATAAGAGCTAGTGAAGGGTTTGGGCGTGGGGGGTGGCCTTCCCCCCCACACATCCAGGGGCGGACTTGGACTTGAGGAGGGATCTTGGCCCTCCCTCAGCAGGAGGTTGGAGGCCAGATAGCAGGATGGACTTCCAGAAAAACAAGGGCAAGGGAGGGGGGGCACTTTGGGGAGCAAGGAAGGCTGACAGAATGAGCCAGGGACTCCTGGTGCTCCACAGCCCCCCACTTCCCAACACACAGACACAGACACACAGACACACAGACACACACACAGACACACACACACACACAGACACACACACACACACACACACACACACACACACACGAGTGCCCCAGCTGAATCCTATCCCTCACTGGGGACTGGCTCCTGATTAATACCAACATTAGCCCTGAACACGCTCCCCTCCTGGCCTCCCTGCCATTAATTACCTCCTCTCCCAGCCCAGCGAGGGGAAGCCAGCTCCTCCGGGGCAAAAGGAACAGTCTGACCCCCTGCCCAAGAAGCCACTCCCGCCCCCCTCCTCCCTGCTTCCGAAGGAAAAGAGAAGAGAGGAAGAGAAGAATCCGGAGGGAGGGACGGAAGGAAGGGAGGGAGATTGTGCCCTTCTGTCCCCAGCAGCACCACATCTCCCTCTCCGAGGCTCTCACCCCTTGGAGTCTCTCTGCCATCTAAGTTCCATCGCCACCCCTGCACATGGTCAGCCTGGAGCTAAAAAACCTCTGGCTGGAAGAGGGGCCCCCTGGACGAGGTGGGCAGTCAGATCCCTCGGCGCCTTCCCCTGCCTACATCCCTGGTGGCTTCGTCAGGAGCGAGACTTTGCACAGACGCGGGCAGAGAGCCCAGTTTACACAAACCAGCACACGGGAACTGTCACACACGAACACAAAACCTGACGCACTGGGACCAAAGTCACCCTGGGGGTGGGAAGGGGGCGACACACTCCACTGGGAGGGGCTGCCCACCACCACACACAGAATCACACCAGAAACATTCAGTCAGCTGCTTGGAGAGGGGCAGGTAACGTATCACAGAACATTCACGTGCCAATGGAGGAGGCTCTGCCTCAGCTGAATGTGTATGAGCCTCAGGAGGAGGGATCCCTGCCTTTTCTCTCTCTCTCCCTCTCTCTCTCTCTCTCTCTCTCACACACACACACACACACACACCCCTTAAAGCAAAGGGCAGTGAACTGAAACCAAGCCCACGTCTACTCCAGCTCCCACCCCACAGTCTGCTCCCTGCCCAGGGCACCAAGCCCTAACTCCCGTCTCAGCCCCTCTGCCTCCCTCTCAGCCCTTGTCCCCCACATTGTGTCTCTGCATGTCTTCCTTTGAGAAAACCCAGGCAGCCCAGCTCCCACTCAAGGATAAGGGGTGGGGAGGCTTCATGAGATTTTTTCTGAGCCCCTCCCGACACCCCCGTGAGCCCCATTATAAGACCAAGCGAGCCTGGAGACCCGACAATCGATATCCCTCAAAGATGAAGATGCTAATAACTTTATCCCCTCTTGTCCTCCAACTCTCTCCTACATTAGCTCTGACCACAGGCCCCAGGCAGCTGGGACCTGCAGTGGGCAGGCCTGGAGCTGAGTAACCCCTTCAGGTCCAGGTGGGAAGCAGGAGGGTAGACAGCAAGAAAGACTTCCTGACACTCAGGAGTGGGAGGCCACAGGGATAAAGGATAGAAAGCCTCAGAAGCATGTTTCCCATTCCTAGATGTATACACTGGAGACCTGACTCAGAGTCTGGGAGGATTTGTGACCTTAGAAGCACCCTACAGGGGCACCAAGGTCTGCGTAATCCCTGAGGTCTTCCCAGAGGAGGTGAGCCGGGAGGGGAATTCCCACTGGGGGAAGTCAGAGAGTTGAGGGACAGGAGTTGATGGGGCGGTGAGTGGGGGCCGCTCTGGCCCTACCATCCCTGCAGACCCAGGGCCCATCCTCCACCAGGGCCGGTTGGGGGGTACCCAGAGACCCACAGCCCATGGGGTTTCAGAGGGCGAGAGAAGCCCTCTCCTCCCTCACACACTCCACAGCCAGGCTAGACCTCTCTGAAGCTGGTGCAGCTGGAGAGGGTGGTTGGGATCAGGGGATAAGAGCTTCTCTTCTGTGAACACTATCCCCCAAAATATTTTTCCTGCCAGCCTGGCCTATCCCACCCCAAAGACCAGGGTCAGGCCTGGGACTGGGGTGCTCAAAGCCTGTCATAGGATAGAGAGAAGGAGGTGGAAAAGGAGGAAGAAGTGCAGGAAAGAGAGAAAGGAAAACAGCAAACATTTATATAGCACCTACCACAGGCCAGGCCTCATTGGAAAAGCTTTACACGTGAGACTTGTTTAAATCTCATAATGACCCTAAGAGATTAGTGCTATTATTATCTGCATTTTGTAGAGGAGGACACTAAGGCACAGAAAGGCTGTGTAAATTGCTCAGCATCACAGAGCTGGTAGGTACAGAACCAGGCACTCTGGCTGCAGACTCTAGAAGCTTGATCTCCAGGGAACCAAGCCCTGGAAAGAGAGGAAGTGACCCAGCTGAGTAGGAGGGGGTGTTAAAGAGCCTCTTGGTCCAAGGGCTCAGGGTAAAACACGCTGCCCCAGGGCTCTGGGCCGAAGCTGGGGCTCTCTGCTTTTTTCTCCATGCCCTATGCACGCACCTCTTGTTTCTCTGCACTGCTCCGGGCTGCCCCCTCTCTCCTTGTCTTTGCCCCTAAGTGGGCTCTTCTGGCAGCTCTGACCCTGTCTTGTCTCCATCTCGTGGTTCCAGGTCTCTCTCCTCCCCACTGCCCCAGAGCCAGAGCTGCTCAAACTTTCCATCTTAGCACTGGAGTCTGTCAGAGCTGGTGGGGGGCGGGGCCGGACAGAGAGAATCTGGGAGGGCACTGATGCTTGGAGCTGTGGAGTCCTCAGTCCCCTCTGAGGGTGGGGCTGGACTGCCTGGTGGTTCAGCCTGGCTGTAGACTGAAAGTTGGGGTTTCTGGGTCCTGGCTCCTGCCGGGACTGTCAGCCCCTCTCTCACTGGACTGCCTGTCTAAGGCCACGTTAGGAATTGGGCAAAACAGGCTTTCTCCAGCTGGTACTTGGAGAGTCCAGGGCCTATGGAGTCTGGAATTTCTCTAGGATCTCTCTTTAGCTTGGTGGTTCAAGGGGACATAGGACAGGACAGGACATTCTCCACCCAGGCTGCCCCAGCACTCTGCCTGCACTGTTCCTGGAAACCTGAACAGATGCTCCGCCCTCCTGTCGGGAATCCAGCCCCCAAGGGAGCAGACAGAAAAGAGGCAGAGGCTGGTTAGGAAGGCTGAGGGGGTCAGCCTTGGAAGGCTTGGACCCCTGGGTTCTGTAGAGAGCCCATCCCCCCTGCTGGGGGCCCCTGGGGAGCCACACTGGCTTCTGCATCACTGATTCCTTCTCTCCAGAGCCCTGTGGAGATGCTGGCAGAAGCTTCCTTAGACAGGGGAGTTCTGGGTTCTTTCCGCAATGTTGGGTGTTCCTGCAGTATCCACCACCTCATCTGAGCCTGTGTCTCCCAACCAAGACAGCTATCTCTGAGAGGGAGGGGTAGTGGGGGAACTACACCAGGTCTGGGGGACTCAGATGTCTGATCCCCACAGCCTCAGGTGGCTGTCCCTGTCCCAGCCCCCCATGGGGTCCTCAGGGCCCCATTCCATTGATTCCCCCTGCAGGCGTTCATCTCAGCTGGTGCTTAGCCCCTGGTGTGTGTGTGGCAGGGGTGGGTGTGGCAGTTAATGGACTTGGCACAGCCAGGAGGTAATTAACAGGGACGGGGCACGTGTCACAGTGGCGTGGTGGGGAGCACCATTAAAGACAATGGGATCCAACAGTTATGAGTCGGGGAGGGGGGAGGTGCCACGTGTGTACACGTTTGCACGTGCACGCCTGGCTGTGCGGGGTAGGCTGGTGTGCCTGTCAATGTGCTCATCTACGTGCCCATCAATGAAGGCAACGGACTGCGGGGGCTCTTAGGCCATGAAGCTGGCAAAGTGGGTGCAAGCTCCCTCCTTACCACCCAGGACAAGGCCCCAGGCCCCGATTGCCTGAAGGAATCAAAGTCATTGGCTTAAGCTCCTGTTCCCAGATCGATGAAAGCTATCCAATTCCCTCTCCCACAGTCTCCCAGCATTTTCCTTTCCCTGTCCTAACCTTGTTCCCAGAACCCCTCACCTCACCTGTCTAGCTTTTCCAGCAATACCTCCAGCTGTGGTTTTAAGAGCCTCTGAGACTCTGATGCTCTTGACCTTGGTAACGCTCCACATGCCCTGGCGGGTCCCTTCTGCCACCTGACCTCCATCCCCTCTGCTTCAGTGATGCTCAGTGTGGGCCAAACCCCAGGCCCCCTACGCCTCTACCCACAGAGTCTCCAAGGCTGGAAGTGTGTACCACTTCCCTCCACGGCCCTGAAGACAGGCTCAAGGGGCCTGAGGAGGTGGGGAGGATGGGAGTGTGTGCGAGATAGAAGGCACCCTCCAAGGAGGCCATGCTATTCTCCAGGACACTCTGATTCAGCTGTTTGTGCCACCTGTGTCTCTTTACGTCACTCATCTGTGCCTCTGTCTCTTCATCTGTGTCCATCCGTCTGTCTCTTTCTCCTTCTCTGTTTGCACCCTCTCGACAGTCTCTCAGCCTGTCTCCACATCTTTAGGTCCTGTCCCTCTCTCTGTCTGCATTGTCTCTCTCTTTGCACTGTCTCTGGGCTCACCTGTTGGATTTGATCCCCTGACCCTGTCTCTCCTAGCACGTTCCAACCTCCTCTCCTCCCAATCACTTTTGCTCAAGCCCTCCCTTCCCGGGGGTGGCGCAGCACCAGCTCCACTCAGCCCAGGGCATGAGAGGAGGGCCTTTGAACTTGGCCCTCAAGGACCAGACCCCCCCATCAATCAGCCTGCAGCCCTGGGTCAGACCTCCATTAGCACTAACCAGCCTGGACAAGAGGCAGACACCATCGGCCTAGGCCTAGGGGTGATAAGACCCAGATTGAATCACCGGGTGGGGAGAGCTGGGCACCCAGGGACATGAGACAGTCACGCCATTAGCCCTGAGGAGCCATGGGGAGCGTGGGTTATTGCAGGAGCTGGGCAGGTGATTGGAAGTGATGGGGCTGAGGGTGGGAGGAAATTGCTCCTCCCTGGCTCCAGGGTAAGGAAGATGGGGGCAGGGCCCAGGTCCTGGGGTGGGGGACCTCACCCAGCCTCGGAGCTGACAGAAGCCTCGGGCCAGTGGTGGCCTCGGGCCAGTGGTGTTCCAAGGGACAGAGGGGAAGGGAGAGCTTACCTCCTCCCTCGGGCAGAATGGAATGGGGAGATGGCTTGGTCCTTAGGAAATAGCCACCTTGCTCAATTTCTGGCCTCCAGGTATGGATCTCAAAGCACTTAGAGCCGAGAAGAGTGACAGAGGGGAAGGAACAAGGGGTCCTACTTCCCTCAACCATTCCTTTATCCTACTCCTTCCCTGTCCCTGCCACATGTACACACACACACACACCCACACGTGCGCATGCACGCGCACGTGCGCTCTCATGCACACATGCGCCCACATACGCAAGCTGTCCCCCCCTTTTCTTTCTCAACCTTTTGTTGCATTGTGTGCTTGCTCTGTTCTGGGCACACCAATACAAGGAACACTCACCCCACCAATGCTTCCATCCTGTCCACCTCCACATCTAACTTCAATCCCTCCTACTTCAGCCTTCCTGAGTGAAATACAGAGATAGGCAATTAGGGTCTGAAGGTCCGGGAAGCTCGACCTGAGGCTGCCTCACCGCCAGGCGGACAAGATGACCATGGGACTGGGAGGCAACCCACCACTACAAGGTGGAGGTGACGGCTGCATGCAGTAGGGGTAGGTGGTTGAGGTTAAGCAGAGGGGGGGAGGATCCCGGAGAGTCATCCCCCTACCTGAGTCCCCATAACCCCCTCCCAGAACAACACCATCCCAAGAATTGGCAAGAGACACAGCCAAGGGATAATAAATATAATTGCTATGGCGGAACCCTGCCTAGAGAAGCAGGGACATCCTCTGCTCCCAGACCCCACCTGTCCCCTCCCGCATGCTGAGGGTGAGTTAGATGCTTTGAGATCACCCTGGGGCTGCTGGGAGCCATGCGGGTTGCTGAGGGCAGGCTGCAGTATTCCGGCTACCCAGCCCCAGCCCCTGGGCCGGCCTCCTAGCCCAGGACATCCAGGTAGACAGGAGGCGCCTGGGCAAGGGCTTGCAGCCGGGTGTGCACATCCTTGATGCTGTGGCGTTGTTGGGGCTCCCGCTGCCAGCAGCCCCGCATAATGGCATAGACCTCCGGTGGGCAGGCACGCGGCCGCTCCAGCTCACGTCCCTGCGTGATGCACTCGATCGCCTGGGGCCACCAGAGGGAGAGAGAAGAGGGCACACTGGGCTGGGGGCAGGAGAGTGAGGCCAGACCCAGCACTGCCTCTGCCTCATTGAAGCTCCCAAGGCAGGTCATACGATATGTCTGGGCCTCGTGGCTACTAATAATCTGAAAGGATGCAGTGAATCCCAAGATTCCTTTCCACTCTGACACTGAGCAGTGGAAGGATTAAAGCTAAAGAGACCCTGGGAGGGTTGGGCTGGGGTAGAATTGTATCCCAGGGCTGGAATCAGACCCTAGGAAGACTTGCCAGATGGGCCAAGGAAGGGGAGAGGCCAAGGCATTTGCCAAATCCATCAGTTTAGTGTTGACGGCTGCATGGAAGAAGGGAAGGGTTCTCCATCTCTCAGCTCCAGAGGGCAAAAAACAGAGCAGGGTTGCAGGCAAAGGCCTTGAAAAGTGGCTGGCTTGCATTTTAAGGTAGACGGCAACCCCACTTTTTTTCTCTTCTGTAGGTACCACTCTGTGGGGACCTAGCTGCTCTTAAAAGAAAACTGCAGCAGGAAAGATCAAAGTTAAACTCCAGGAAGGACTGCAAGAGCAGCTAAGGGATCCAAGGAAGGAGGGATTGTGGCAGGGAGATACTTGAAGGGCCTGGAGTCTCTTCTCCCCTTCTTCCCTCCCTCGCCATTAGAGGACTTGGGTTATGGGCGGCACTAATTCCATTCCTTCTCTCAGTGCTTGAGAAAATTAAAATCTATAACCCTCTCTCCCACGCCACCAGCCTCCAGGGAGCAGACTGCATTAGGAGGAGAAATGGAAACTGACAGCTGTGAGCCAAGGAGCGGGTAGGGGGGAGCTGCTCTGGGAGAGGGAACACCTGTGCCCAGCCAGGAGGGCAAGGGGAGGTGTAGGACCGTCCTTCTTACAGTCTAACCTCCAGCCTTCCTGCTGCAGCATCAGGCCCTCTCGTATCGTGTTCCTCTTTCCATGCCTCTCCCTTTCACCCTGATGATGCCTACTAGGTCTATAAAATGCAGCTAGGGATGGGGGTCTGGGCTCCATTTATAAGTGCTTTGAGGTTCCCCCAGGAGCCAGTTAGAATAGGAGAAGGAAGAATGTGAGAAAAGAACAGGGTTGGGGTGGAGAGAGCAGTGTCAGCGGGATGCTGGATGGGTGCCCGGCCTGCCGGCAGGGGGATGAGGGGCAGAAGGGGACAGAATTTCCTGAAAAAGGGACCCGAAGGGGCGGGGAAAGGGTGGCCGGCAGGGAATGACCCACGGAGCGGGGCTGACCTCTGTGTTGGAGAGCTGGTACCAGGGTTGCTTGCCGTAGGTGAAGATCTCCCAGAGCACCACGCCGAAGCTCCACACGTCGCTCTCGGTGGTGAACTTGCGGTAGAGGATGCTCTCAGGCGGCATCCAGCGGATGGGCAGCATGGTGCGGCCTCCCACCTGCCGGCATGCGGGCGCTGCGTCACCTCCTGCGGGCGCCCACCGCGGACAGCCTCTCCTGACGCAGACCCGCCCCCAGTCCCGTCATTAAAAATAAATAGAAGTGGCTCTCCGGCCCAGGGCTAAAAGGGAAAAACCGATGGGGCCGTTTCCCTCCGCGATAGTGGAGACAGAGCCTCCTCCACTGGGGGCCGAGGGGGTAGGAGGAGGGTTAAAAACCAGAGCCAGAGAGTCTCAGACACCACACCGCCTGAGGAAGAGGAGGGTGTGCCCAGCAAGGGCAGGCACTGGAGGGGGACTCGGCATTAGCGTGTCTACAGTTTGGATGCTGTGGGAGGGGTCGGGGTGAAAGACTTACGCGGTAATAGTCGGTGCTGTAGATATCCCTGCTCATGCCGAAATCGCCGATCTTGACCACTAGTCCCTGACCCACCAGACAGTTGCGCGTGGCCAGGTCCCGATGCACGAAGTGCAGACCCGCCAGGTACACCATCCCTGCGGCGACCTGGCTAGCCACGGCCAGCAGCTGCCCCAGGCCCAGAGGCCCTGGAGCCACGTCCTCCCCGCCAGCCAACAGCTTGGCATCAGGCCCGTGGGACCTTCGAGAAAGAGTGAGGGAGAAGGATAGGCTGGGAGGAGAGAACCCCCAGGAGCCTGAGAGAAGGGAGCCCAGGGAGCTGGGGGTTGGGGGGTGGCGGAAGGGACTCAGGGAATAGAGGAAGGAAAGAACAGGGGAGGCAGCTGTCTGGAGGGACCGGGATGGGGGGCGGCTGGTGTGCCCCACCTCTAGAGCTTCCACTGGTGCCCACACTTTCCACATTAATGCTTTCCTCTCAGGCAGCACCCTTGAACTCCAAGCCCACTGGAGCTGCCCACTGGCCCCTACATCTCTTGCCCGGGTACACCTCCGACTCAGCCCTTGCGAAGGTGCTCAGCATCTTCCCCCAGGCCTGCCCCTGCCTCAGTGAAGGGAACATCCCCCACCCATTCAGGCTGTGAGCCTGAAATGTGGTCGTCCTTGATTCCTGTCTCTCTCACCTTTGCCCTCGGTATCCAGCCTTCCTTCCAAAGGTTTCCAGGAAGCCCTCCTCCTCCCCACAGCCATCCCTCCAGACCAGTCCCTGATCATTCATCTCCATTCCCCGATCATTCATCTCCATTCCCCAAATATTCCTTCTTCTGAAGCTGTCTGACTGATGGTTTTGTCAGTACTGCCCTTTCCTACTGGCCAACGTTCTCCTCAACAATTTATTTCTTCACTTATTCCAGGTAACATCTCCAATGTGCCAAGCACCAGAGCTACAGTGGAGGGTAGGATGCAGATAAACAGGTTACAGCAGTGCAGTGTGGGGGGCACCTGATGGGCACTCAGGGTAGGGATGGAAGAAGTCAGGGAAGGCTTCCTGGAAGAAGAGACATCTAAACTGACACTCAAGCCCTTGGGAAGGGAGGTGGGTAAGCCACTTGAAGGGGTCGGGGACAGGGGTGGGTGAAGGGGCTGGGAAGGAGACCCAGTGTACCAGGCAGAGGTAGAGGCCCAGAGGCGAGGAGAAATAGATGGCCCCTCCTAGGGGAAGTCTTCTAGACTCATCTAGGAGCTTTCATGTTTCCCTCCTTTGGTTTACCCGTGCTCTATCCACTATATAAAGCTGCTTTTCCTCCATCCTGGACCCCAGATGGATCCTGGCTTGCATCCGGTCCCTAGCACAGAGCCCACACTGCATCTAGTGAGTAAGGGGAAGGGCTCCTCTTTGGCCTCCTCTTGACTTGGGTTCCTCTGAGCCAATTCACCTCCACATTTAACCTCAGGTCTGCCCTCACCTCCTTCCCGCTCCACATCCTCCATTGGCTCCTACCCATGCTCAAGATAAGCTCAGACTCTGGAGTCTCTTGCAGCTGAATTTTGCAGCCTGGCTACATGAATGACCTGTCACTCCCAAAGGGATGTTTGGAGACCAAATCACTACCATCAGCTCTACAGGCACACTCATCCAGAACCACAGTCCCACGTTGTCCCTCTTACTGGTAGGGAAACTGAGGCCAGAGAGGAAATCTACTTGGCAAAATAGGCGCAGCTAATAAGTCGCAGTTGATTCCAAACCCTGGCCCTTTCCCTGCCTCACACGGCCCCAACCTCACAGGGGGTCCACCTCATCGGAGTAGGACGCAACGAAGGGAATATGTGACCATCACAGTCAGGGGTTGAGAGCAGGGCTCTGCCTGGGGTCACATCTCCCTGGACCATTTGTTACCTGTGTGCCCTTGAGCAAGTCACTTAACCTCTCTAAGCCTCATCTGAGAAATGGGTACATTTCTTGAAGTTATTAAAATTATCAGTACAAATTAGTTAACATATCAGAGTTGTTCTGTCCAAAGCCAAAGAAACGAATTTTTGGTAACTTTCTTCAAGTATAAATTGCCATATATGCTAGGAGACTATGAAAAATAAATATACATTTACATTATTATACAGACATATATGTATAAGCACATACAGTCATAATTAGAATGAATTATAAAATATATAGCATAGTGCCTGGAGCGTGGAAAGTGCCTGATAAATGTCTGTTATTGCTGTTATCGTAGTTATCAAAACTGCCACCTCCTACAGGCCTGGCTTCTGTGTGCCACACGCACGTGCACACACACAGTCTCTGCAAAGCCCACCCATCCTGAAGATTCAGCTCGTGACTTCTGCTAATGCAACCTCCCTGACATTGCCGCTCTGTCCTCCGCACGGACTCTCCTCACATTCACACACTTGCCTCACATTTGCCTCGCGGACAGGGCCTTCCTACTCCTTCTTGGTGTCCCACCCCCCTCAGTTCAGCAGACAAGCAGGGATGTGCTTGTAGGGAAGGGACGACGGGCCAGGGGCCAGCGCCAGGGCCAGGCCCTCATACCGGAGGAAGCGGTTGAGGTCACCATGCCGCATGTACTCAAAGACCATGAGCAGCGGGCGGCCCTCGGTGCAGACGCCAAAGAAGCGCACGATGTGCTGGTGCTGCAGCATGGTGAGCAGCTCGGCCTCCCGCTGGAAGTCCTGCCGGGCGCTCTCAGACACCTCCTTCAGCGCCTGGAATGGTAGGGGCGGGGACGGGCCTGGGTGGGGGCCCAGCCTTGACCTCCCCACGTCCAAGGTGACCCATCCACCCCCAAGTCGTGAACCATGCCAGACCCCAGCCTCCCACCCACCAGCCTGAGCACCCCACCCTGGAATGATGGTGCTCTGGGAGGGGGGCCCGGGCCAGCAATATCGCATGGCCAAGGTCTTACCTTGACGGCCACTAGCATCTTGTCCTGCTCAGGCAGCAGGTTGTGGCACTCAGCTAGGTAGACCTTCCCAAAGGCGCCCTCGCCCAGCTCCCACTTGAGCACGATATCTCGGCGCTTGATGTGATGAACACCTGCGGGGGGGCTTGCAGGATCAGACAAGAGCCCCAGTCTTGGGAAGGATGGGACAGGGGCAAGGACAGGACTGTCCAGCAGGGCTGTGCTCTGCACAGGGGGTGCCAGGCAAAGGGGAGGATGGACACTGAGCCTTCACACCTTCACCAAGCCCCATGACATGATGTGGACATGGGTGGCAGCGGGGTGGGAGGGAAGGCTTGTTCAGGCCTGGGGTGGGCAAAAGCAATGGCACACAGGGGCTTCTCCACATGCACACACACACGTACAAACACACACACACACACACAGGCTCGCCCGCACCCTTGACCCAGCCCCTCACAGGCATCACTGAAGTACTGTGGGTTCTCAATGATGTGGCCTTGGAGCCCAGAGCTTTTGCCCTCGCTGGGAGACAAGGAGCTGCCACCCAATGTCATGAAATGCAGGGACATGGCCAGTCCATCCTCTGGAGCCAGCACGGTGGGGCCTGGGGAGGAGACACAGTCACATGGCGGGGTCACAGCCCAGGCACACACTCTAGCTCCTGTCAGGTTGCAGCGTGCCAGGCGACCCCACCTCATAGCTTGCACGGGCGGAACAGAAGAGCTAGGAAGCAAGACAGCAGGCAGGAGGAAGGGGAGGCACTATGGCCATTCTCTGTCTGGCTCCTGTCCAACACCAGGCCCTGTGGGCCACCAGAGAACTCCCCCACTGCCCCCACCCCCCGCAGAGCCCAGACCTCCCAGACCCACTTAGTGTTTGACTACAATCCAGCCACCAATTAGCAGATGCTACCTCTGAAACTACCCCGGCTCCAGCACCGACACGCTCATATTCACAAGCCCCATAGCCAGTCCTCGTATACCCCAAACACACACTCTGTAGAACTCCACGTGTGCACAGGCCCCCACAGAGAGGACAGAGTGGGGAAGAGCCAGCAGGAAACAAAGCCAGACGGACAGACTGACAGACAGCCATTCTGCAGCCTCCCAACTCACGGTTGATCCCAAACTTGTTCCTCCGTCCACATTTGTTGAGCACAAGAAACGTCGTAGAAAGGAAGAGGCAGGCAAAAACAGCCAGGCCCACAGCCATGGAGACCTGAGGGTGTGGGGTGGTCAGATTTGGGGGTTGTCTGCACTCTCAGAGCTCCCCCATAGCAAACTGTTTCTCCATCCTGCATAGATGCCCAGAGCCAGGCCCCCAGACCTGCCTCCTCCTCCCCTGGGGCCCCCGAGTCACGGCTGTGAAGGGGGCTGATTAAGCTCAGGCCAGATTCTACTGATCTCTGTGCTCTGACCAGAAATGACATGCAGATGAGCCTCTAGCCCGGCCTCCTGATCCTAAAGTCCTGGACAAGCTTCCACTTCCCATGCTCACCCCAAAAGGTGTTTCATCCTTCTCCACTGGGTCTCCGGATGTGCTGTTGGTGTCTATGGGGACACAGGGCAGGAAGGATAGGCTTTGGCACACACTGTGTCTCCTCTACCGACTCCCCACCCTGGCCCCAGCTGACCCCTCAAAGATCAGGTTAACTGTACCCCCTGCCCCAGCCGCAGCTCCAGGGACCAGACAGAACCTGCCCTCCAGCCTGGGCTACTCACCCACTGGCGAGAAGGAGACTGCAGCAGGAGGGAGGAGAGAAAGCAATCAGATGGGGAAGAGAGCAGTGCGTCCCCTTCCCCCTCTGGGACTCATCCCTTCGTGGGTGGGGGTGGGATGGGGAGGTGGAGCTGCTGGACCTCAAGGGAGAAGATGCACGTGGCCCTTTTCCAGCTGGGCCAGGGATGCCCTGGTGCGTGGCTCTCTCTTCAGCCAGCCCAAGTGAATGGAAGAGCTCAGGGGTTCAGGACTCCTGGGGTTTGGGGGAAGCAGGGGCAAGGAGGACAGCGCAGAGCTGGACACCAGAACCCCAGGCTCCTTTCTGTCCAAGACCAGGCACTCCAACTTCTGAGGTCAGGATCACAGCAGGAAGTGGGCCAGGCATCCCTGGACACCTGGATCTGTACCCAGGTGGAACCCAGGGAGAGGGGGCAGGGTTCAGGGTGGCCCTCACACCGGGGATGGGGTCCTCAGGGTTGAACTCGAAAGGGTTGTCCATGAAGGCGGCCATGACGGAGGCGGCGGCCTGGCCCAAGGAGTTGGTAGCCAGCAGCGTGTAGTTGCCATTGTTGACGTGGGTGGGCTGGTTGAGGCGCAGGCAGCCGTGTCGCACGGTCTCGTTGGCTGCGAGCTCCAGGAACTCGGTGAAGATGAAGCTGGTCTCGTTGAGCACAGAGCCATTGAAGAGCCAGCGCAGAGAGGGCGTGGGCTGCCCGTCCACGGAGAAGGGGATGCACCAGTGGTGCTGCTCCACCGCTGGCTGCAGGTGCACACTGGCGGGGACTGCGGGCCAGAGAGGGGACAGAGAGAGTCCGGAAGCAGCTGCAGACCTGACAAAGCCTAGGTGGGGGTGGGAGTGTACAGCTGGAAATCAGGGGGTAGGCCTAAGACAAACTGGTCAGCAGGCTCTAAGCCATTCATAAGGAGAGACGTTTTGAAGAAAGCTGACAGTAAATCTTAAATAAATCAGGCAGCAGGTATATAAAACTCAAGCTTAAAAAACTTAAGTGGGGCTTCCCTGGTGGCGCAGTGGTTGAGAATCTGCCTGTCAATGCAGGGGACACGGGTTCGAGCCCTGGTCCGGGAAGATCCCACATGCCACGGAGCAACTAAGCCCGTGCGCCACAACTACTGAGCCTGCGCTCTAGAGCCCGCGAGCCACAACTACTGAAGCCCATGTGTGCCTAGAGCCCAAGCTCCGTGTGCCTAGAGCCCATGCTCCGCAACAAGAGAAGCCACCGCAATGAGAAGCCCGCGCACGGCAACGAAGAGTAGCCCCTGCTCACCGCAACTAGAGAAAGCCCGCGTGAAGCAAGAAAGACCCAATGCAGCCAAAAAATAAATAATTCCTTGAAAAAAAAAAAAAAACTTAAGTGGTGGGTTTAAAGAAAATAAGTAACAGTCCTAGAGAAGTAGGGTACCAGCTTATGGAAATTAGACATGGAGTCTTTTGGATGAGGGATCTAGAAAAATTAAGTGTAATCAAGCCTAAGAAGATCGGGAAGGGGGCCTAAACATCAAACAGACAAATATATATATATATATATATATTAAAATATATATATATATATATATATATATATATATATATATATATATATACAGTTTAAAAACTTTTTGAAAAAACATATGGGTTTGAAATAGACCCAACCTGAAAGAAGCAAAAGCCCCTCAATAATAGAAAAAAAATATATATATATATATACATACATACACACACACAATTGATACTGGAATTCCAGCCAGCACTCATGCAATGGAATACTACTCAGCAGTGAACTGAATGAACTAATAGTTACTCCCATTAACGTAGACAAATCTTACAAAATAATGTTGAGGGACTTCCCTGGTGGTCCAGTGGTAAAGAATCTGCCTTACAATGCAGGTGACGCAGGTTCAATCCCTGCTCAGGGAGCTAAGATCCCACATGCCGCGGGGCAACTAAGCCCATGCGCCACAACTACTGAGCTCGCGTACCTCAACAAGAGAGCCCGCGTGCCACAAACTACAGAGTCCAAGCGCTCTGGAGCCTGCGTGCCACAACTAGAGAGAGAAAACCCGCACGCGTCAACGAAAGATCCCTCATGCCTCAACAAAGATCCCGTTAAGATGCCGTAACTAAGACCCGACGCAGCCAAAAATAAATAAAATAAATAATAAATAAATCTTAAAAAAAAAATAATGTTGAGCAGAAGAAACTAGACACAAAATAATACGAGGTATGATTCCATTTATATAATGTACAAGAACAGACAAAACTCAACCATATTGGTAGGGAAGCATACATGTGTAAAATTATTTTTAAAAGCAAGGAAATGATTATCATAAAAGTCAGGATGGGGTGGAGGAGAAGGACGGGGTTCTGAATGGGGAGAGGAAGAGAGTGTCTTCTGAACTGCTGGTAAGAATAATTACTGTTTAAGGTGTATATGTTTTATGTACATATCTATGTATGTTGTTTCACAAGAAGAAAAATTTATATAACATAGAAGATTTTAAATAATTTGTGGCAGACCTAGGAAAATTAGGCAGTAAGCCTAAAGAGGAACTTAGATGGGGAATTTCTTCTTTTAAAACTAGGATGTAGGGACTTCCCTGGTGGCCCAGTGGTTAAGAATCCGCCTTCCAATGCAGAGGTTGCTGGTTCGATCCCTGGTGGGGGAACTAAGATCCCCGCATGCCAAGGGGCAACTAAGCCCGGGCCACAACTAGAGAGAAGCCAGCGCGCTGCAATGAAGAGCCCACCCACTGCAATGAAAGATCCCGCGTGCTGCAACTAAGGCCCAACGCAGCCATAAATTAATTAATTAATTAATTAAAAATTAAAAAAATAAAACTAGGATGTAGGGCAAAAGTTCTAAGGAGGAACGGACATGAGGAAATACAGCAGAGCAGTGAGAACGGGCAGGCAGCTGGTGTTGAGGGCTTCAGGTAGCAAGACTTGGGCAGGGGCCAAAAAGAAATCCATCTCCGTCCCTCTGGCCTTGACGAGCCCCCAGGACTTCCCTCAAAGGATCAGGTTTTCATGGGAATCTGGAAACAGCTGGGAGGGAGCAGCTGTGGACACACACATCCCACCCCTTTCCTGCAGCCCCCCACGCTCACATCCTCTTTTCAGGGAAGAAGGGATGGGAGTGGGCGCAGGGGCAGTCATTGGGACTCACAGGAGACGTTGACCTGGACGGAGATTTCAGCCCGGCCCACGTCATTCTCCGCCCAGCACGTCACGTTCTTCCTATTGAGGTCACTGGTGACATTGGCCAGGGTCAGTCCCAAGGACGGCAGACTCCCAGATTGCTGGGTCATAGAAGAAAGGGGAAAATCAAGAAAAGCTTCAGCTGGCTTGGGATTGGAGGCAGGGCGGCTGGAGCTGATGTCTTTGGGGAGCCCCTCTGGCCCAGATGGAAAAGGGAGGAAGGCTGGGAGGGAGGGGAAGGAAAAAGGTGTGGGAGAGAATATAGCAGAGAATGGCCCTCCTTTAGAGCTTGTTTGCAGATTCTCCTGGATCATTTGTTTAATGATCTGAAAAATCTAGAACACAACCAATAACCTCAAAATAGGCACAAAGTACCCCAAGCCATAAAACCACCATCTAAACAGCTAAATAGATGTCACAAATCCCAAGTACTAAATATGCACAACTAATTGGAAAACCAGCTAGGACCTCACCACCTACTCATTCTTGTTTTACACATAGTTCTAAGAAACTTAGTCTCAGCCCAAGGGAGATCAGAAACAAAGAGATGGTGCTGGTAACAGGGCAGCAGTTAGAAGCAACGGTAGAATCATGATGACTACCTTTGGCAGATGGAAAAAGAGAGTGAAGTTAGAGAGAAGCTAAGTGACTTGGTTCTGAATCATCATCAAAAGACTGAATCAGATTCAGATTCTCTTCCTAAGACACCATGAACATTATATGGCCTTAAGACAATTCTTAATCTTGCTGAACCAAGATTTTCTTATTCTGTAAGCTGAAGAGGTAAACAAAATGATCTTTTGACATCTTAGAAAGCTATTTTCATAAAATGATGAAAATAGATGAAGTAGTGGACAAATCTGATTTATCTGGAAATTTTGTAAATGTGGAATCCTTTGAATAAATACCACGAAAGGTGAAGTTTCTCTGGGCTTCCATTGGAATATGTGAGTTCAAAGATTCCAGAAGAGCTCTGCAGCCTCCTATGCAAGGGCTGGGTTCCAGCCACCCCAAGGGGAAGCCCTGCCCTAAGCTTCTCTCGGCTGTCCCATCTCCTCCAAGTCACCCTGGGGTATGGCGTCCCATGAACTCTTCCCTTTGAGCTGCTCTGCCACCCTTCACACTCCTGAGGGGGACCAGCCTCCCCTCCCCTCCCCTCCATTTAACCCAGTTAGGGTATGGCTTTTCTATAGGAAGTCTCCAGAAAACAGAAGTGGTAGCAAACATGTAAAGCTCCCAAAGAGAAAAGCAAAAACCTGCAACTTCCCAAAACAGATAGCTTATCAAAAGTCTCTCCACAGATGGTCATGCCCAGCCTCTTGTTTCTGCCTTGTCCCCTTTTCCATTACTCACTCTCAGTGGCTTTGATCTCTGGGAGAGGAGGAACCACTCAGTGGCTTGTGGTCCCTCCACCATGTCTGGACCCCCTGCTCAGGGGTCCAGTGGTTCCTCCTTCAATATTGTTCCAGGGGCCACCCGCAATTCTGGGGTTGACTCCCCTCCCAAAGCGAGGGCCTCCAAACTGAACACCACACCCCTGCTTTCACTGACCCAGCTCCTTCCAGGGACTGGACCCTCTGTGTCCACCCGTGAGGGGCCAGCTTTCTGGGTGGGCACAGCCCAACGTCGGCCCCTGCTGACCTTGTCCGTGATGCCTCCTGAGTCAACTACAGCTACTCTCAGCTGCCCGTCGCCAGCCTGAGGACAAAGGGCAAGACCTGGGAAGATGCCCAAAGACCGATCTGGATAAGAGAGATAGAGGCCAGAGAGTGCCCAGAGGCAGGCAGGACATCAGAAGGCCATCATGTCTACCTCCTCAGCTGACAGATAAGAAAACCAAAGTGCAGGCAGATTGAGGGATTTTTCCAAAAGTCACTCCAAGAATTAATTAGTGAGAGAGCTGGAACCAGACCTGTGCCTCCTTTATTAATATGCTCATCACACACTCAAGAGGATGTTGCTTCCAGAGTCTCCAGAAAATGACCGAAAGGCCCCCAAGAACTGGCCTGGGTGCAGGACCACAAATATTGCGCCCCGTCCCTGGTTCTCAGTTTCCTTATCTAGAAATGAGGTGGATGGGAGAGTTGGTCTGTTGGGTTCCCCTGTTCAGCTCCAATATGTGAGGGCTCTGTGACCCTCTCTCTTGTGGCCAGCACCTTGATCCCAGAGTGGGGACCTAAGTTGTGGCGGATCGGTGGAGCCTGGGGTCCTTGCTGGGCCAGGGCCTGGCCTGAGGGCATGTGCCTGCCTGCGGCTGCCCAGCAGCACAAGGCCTAGTCCCAGGGGTCTAAACCTTCTCTGTCCATCCCTCACCCTTTATGTGCTTCTTATTTGTTGTCTCTCTTTCCCTGTCTTTGTCTCCTGTGCTCGGTGCAGGCCTCGAATCAGGAGGGGGGCATGGGGGCACGGGCAGTGGAGGGCTTCTCACCATCACCGTGGCTGACTCCTCCAGCTCCGTGAGGATCCAGCCGGCCTGCTCCAGGCCCTGCCCCTCCACCTGGCACTGCAGCAACACGTCGTCCCCCACGTCCACGGAGGCATTGGGCATCTGGACCTTCAGCGTGGGCACACCTGGTGGCCCAGGATGCCCGAGGGGCGTTAGAGCTGGGAGTGGCCTCCGAGCCCCGCTCAAGGGCGGTGCTCCTTCTCCCACCCTCCTCAGAGCCCCTGCTCCTGCCCCCCAACCTTCAGTTTCCCCCAGCTCTTGCCAATGTCCGTTTCCCAGCCCCTCTTCAGGGCTCACCCCCTGAGACCTGCCCAATGCCCTCTCCCCAAGCATGGTGCTCTTTCCCAGCCCCTCACACCACCTCCAGCACGTACCGCAGCTGGTGTTGGACATGAGGGCAAGGGGCCCCTGCCCGGGACACTGCAGCTTCTGTTCCCGCACTCCGCCCAGCCCCTCCTCCTCCCAGCGCTGCAGCCAGAGCAGGGCACAGGTACAGTGCAGGGGGTTCCCCGACAGGACTCTGGTGGGTGTGGGGGACACCAAGAGAGTCAGGGGAAGGGCAGATGTGAAGGAAGTACTACAGCAAGAGGGAGTGCAGTTAGACAGCAGGGTGGACTGTCTAGAGGTGAAGGAGTGGGGAGACGGGAGAAGTTCCTCTCATGGACCCCCCTCACAAGACACTGCTGAAAGAAATAGAATGCCGAAAGTCAAAGACAGCCAGCTGTGGGCTACGTGGAACTCCCTCACCTGGGCTCCCCAGGGTGACAAGCCAGGTGAGGGCTCCAAGTAGGGTGACAAGGAGAGAAGGGCACAGCCTTCCGGGGTGACCCAGAGGCCTGAGGCGCCCACCAAACATACATGGACCACTGCCGTCCCACCCATCCCATGAGCACCGTGGGCGGATGTGCCCGTGTGCACAGGCCCCGAGAACCACGCCAGCACCCCGCCTCCCAAGCACACGCGCAATCAGTTGTCCAGGCCAGCTCTCCACCCCCCACCCCAAGTGTGCCCAGGGCAATCACCACCTCAATGGCTGGGCCTGCAGCTTCTGCTTCGATGGGGGGTTCACAAGCATGCATATGGACAGCCAAACACGCGGTCCCCAGAGAGAACACCCCACCCCCCCAAAGTTCCACGCAGACACAGCGACACATACCTTCACACAGAGGTTCAAGTGCCCGAGGGCACACACACACACACACACACACACACACTTGCTGCTCTTGCCCCTGGAAGTCCTCACACTCACAGTTCCTGTAGGGAGAGGCCCTGGACGGTTTTCCAGGAGAGAGACTCCAGAGCATTGAAGGACAGATCCCTGCGGGAGTTGAGACAGAGCAGACAGACCCTGTGAGCGAGCGACCTCGCTCTGACCCAGTGTGAGGGAGGGGAGGAGCCAGGAGGAAGCTGACATCTGGCTCCCCGACCCCAGCCCTGGCAACTAGAACTAGCTGGGCGAGTCACTGGAGAGGGGGGACTGGTTAGGCTCTCTGAGTCCCGCTCTTCTCCCTGGGACAACAAGGGTTAACCCCACTTAAACCCCTCCCCAGACCCCAGGGAGGCGGGGTGGTCCGAGGGAACAGCCGCTCCCCCTCCCGGAGCCTTGGCCCCAGCTGGCAAAGTGCTGAGGCCCCAGCTGGGGGCAGGGGTTCCATCTGTGCTGCCTGCCCACAGAGCCCAGGACCGGGCCCGAGGAGGAGGAGGAGGAGGAGGAGGAGGAGGAGGAGGAGGAGGAGGAGGAGGAGGAAGAGGAGGAGGGGGGGGGCACGGGGCCTCCACAATCCTTTGCCCCCTGCTGGATGCCGTGAGAGGATCTCAGAGTCCTTCCTCAGCTCCCCTCCCCACTCCTCCTTCCTTCCCCTCCTCAGGGACTAAGGAAAGTTGGCTGCAAGGGACCCCAGGCCCCCAGCCCCCTAGCTGTAGAGATGGAGAAGGGGAGTTGGGTGAGGGCCAGCTCCAGTACTCTGCGCCCTGCACCAGGCTGCCACTCCTGGGACCCTCTGCCTCTGAGGGGCCTGCCCTGACCCCTCCCCTTGCCTAGCTGTCTTTCAGTTTGTGGAGGCTGAGATGGAGAGTAGCCTCCACACGGGGATCACAAAGGCTACCCACTTTAGCGCCAGGCAGAGCTGAGTGTGCCTCTGTCCTGCCACTTACAGCTGCGTGACCTCAGCCCAGACGCTGAACACGTCTGATTCTCAGAATTCTCATCTATAACATGGAGATGACACTACCTTTCTCACCAGGTTGATTGCGAAGATTCGCTGACCTAAGTATCGTGAGGTGTCACTGAGTACGCATTTTTAACTGAAGCCCTAGTACACAGTCAGTGAGGTAACATCACCGCATTTTGTCTGTCGTTGTTGCTAAATCACGGACACAGAGAGTTTAGAGTACCCAGCACAACTCTGAATGACAGGTTCCCACCACACTTCCCATCTCTCCACCTGCCAGTGGTGAGAAGGAGGAGCTGAACTCCTACCCTCAGAGGGGCTGCCAGGGACTCCAAGGGTCTCTCCTGCCCACCCCTGCCCCTCCCCCTCCTCTACGGAAGGGGTGGCTGTGACTCCCAAGGGAGTACACCGAGTGGCTCCCAGGGGCCAGGGAGCAGGTGGGAGATAGAGTCCCGGCCAGAACCCGGAGCCCTGCTCCCCGTCCTTGCTCCCTTTGGACTGGTGTGTATCTGAGCCCTGGGAAGAAAACTGAGGCAGGCACCTATGAGAAATGCCCCTGTAGCATGAAGCATGGAAGTGAGACAGCAAGAAGGACCTTCCAGCTGGCAGGGGTGGGAGCTGAGGGCACCGCCATCCCTGAAGTGGATGGGAAGAAGGCCCCAGGAGAATGGGTGGAACGACTTCCCTGACCAGGCTGGGGCCTTCCTCAGAACAGTTCCCAGGGGAGGGCCAAGCCCATTAGCCGCCCAAGCCTAGGTGTCTTCTCACCCCCCTCTGCCCAGCCCTGGCCACTCACAGGCGACGGAGACGAGGAGTGAAATGGAAGGCATCTGGCGCCACGAAACGGAGACCACTCTTCACGATGGTGCTGGGGAGGGTGCAGCAGGATCAGCACCGAGGCTCGTAGCTCCCCTGGGTCACACTCTCTGCCCATGCCAGCCCTCCAGTCCCCAGTGCCGAGCCCTGGACCCCTCCCTGCCCTCCTCAAAGCTTTCTCAGCCACCCTGGACCCCTGAGACCACTGGGCTCACTGACCAGCCAGCCCCTCCATCCTCAGCCTCTCAGGTCCTCCCACGCCCCTCCCGGGCCCCTTGAGCCCTCCCTGACCCTCTGGTCCCCCAGGCCCTATGTGGAGCCCCTCACAGGTTTCTCAGCTCCCCCAGGCCCCTCAGGTCACTGAGCTTCAGCTGCCACAGATGCTGCTGGTTCTCGATGTAGCTGTGGGGAGAGGGGTTGGGAGTCACAGGGGCGCAGGCCCACGCTCGAGTTCCCACGCCCACCCACCTCCCTCCTTCCCAATCACATGCGCGTGTGCACACATGCATCCAGTCACACAAAAACCTGTTTACACGCGTACACATGCACAGGCATGCCCACACACATGCATCCTCATAGGCATGGAGACCCACCACCTCACACAGCCATATCGTCCCATGCATGCATCCTCACACCATCACACATGCACACTCTCACACACTCAAGCATGCACACACACAGATGTGTAAACATATGCACAGAGACACATCTCCTCACACACGCCTACACATGCATGCATGAACCCACAGGTGTGCCCGTGTGCATGCTCACGCTATCCCACGGGGAAAAACATAGCTGCATAACATTCATGCGCACACACACATGCACACACACGTGAGAATGTGTGGGCATACTCACATTCATAAACACACACAAGTCCATTTGCAGCTTGGCGTTCTGCTTTTAAACACAGAGCCCCTCCTGCACACGCTCAGCAATAGGGGGTCACGCTGAAACGCTTGCTTCCACAAAGCGCCTACGCTCATCCCTGCCACTGCCCCACCCAGAACAAAGGAAGCCCTGTGGCCATGTAAATATGCGCTCCCAAACACACCACTCAGGGGCCACCGTCTGGGCTCACCCATACTGCTGTGCACACGCACACGCACAGACACACACACACACCCCACCCTCTCCCCCTCAAAGCTGGTCCCTCCCCACACTCAAGAAGCAACCCCTCCATCGCCCCCCCCCATCTTTCAGCAAAGCGAGTGACAGGCATAGAGGCTGTCAGTCAGGGACCCCTTGAGCCCCTCCCTGCCCCAGGAGGGTCCCAGGGAGGAGGAGAGGGGCAATGAGAGGAGGGAGTCAGAGTTGGGGACGGTGGAGAGGCACCAAGTGGCTGTGTTTCACAGTGAGAGGGCAATGGGAAGGCTGAGGGTGGGGAGCAGGGTGCAGAAAAACAAAGAGGTAGCGAAACAGGGACACCTAGGAGGAAGAACTGACAGGAGGAGACTGGCAGAGACACAGAGACAGAGACAGGCAAGGAGAGAGACAGATAAGAAAAGGGAGACAGAGGGACAGGTAGATAAGCACAGAGAGCCAGAGAAAGCAAGATGGGGAGAAGAGAAAGAAAGAAGTAAAAGCAGGCATGCAGGGCTGTGGGATTTCTGACGTCCCAGGCCCTGTCCAGCTTCTGGATCTGGCACGCCAGGGAGTTCCTGAGAAGTCAGCTGCCCTGCAGCGGCACGTCAGGCCCGCCCCCAACACACACAGGGGCCCCTGACTCACTGCCTGTTCTCAGAAATCTCCCCCTCTACCCTGTACTTTCCTCAATTGTGGGAACCAGGACCAGCCTGAATGACCCCTCCCCGCCAGCCCTTCCCAGACTTGGCCCCTGCAGGACAGCCAGGCATCAGGTCCTCAGTCCCCTGAGGTCTAGGGAGTAAAACTCCAGTGACTCTGAGAGTGTAGGTCTCTGTCCTGCCAACCCCCCCACCAGCCCCTGCCCAAAGGACCTAGAGCTATAGGGACCCCGGGAGGGGGTGAGAAGTAGTGTGGCTGGGGGTGTGCAAACTGTCAGGCATGGTGCTCAAAGCTGCCTCATTCGTTTGGATTCATAATCAATCTGTCTATTCGAGTCCATTATCTCCTCGTTAGCTCTGCGGGTGAGGGAGGAGGAGGGGACCTTGCAGGCGGCGGCAGGGGTTAGACTGCCGCCCCACCCAGAGTGACAGCTCAGCTCACGACCCTGCATGCCTCCCACCCCCCCAGCCCCAACCTGTCCACACTTCCCACCACCCCCTCCCCCAGCTGGACCTACTAGGGGCTCGGAAGGGAATCAGGAAAAGAGAGCGCTGATGGGGAACATTCAGGAGCCTGGGCCCTGCTTTGAAGGCCCAGAGTGATGAATGGACGGGATTGGGGGTGGCAGTCTGGACCTCAGGCCCCCTCCCATCATGCAGAAACCTAGGTCCAGACCAAGACAAGGCCATCTTGCCTCCTCATCTCCCTAGGGCCATTAGGGAGAGAGATCAAGTACCTTCCTGTTAATTACCACAAGATACCCACGAAACTCAGTGCCAATTATTGCAGGCTGCTCAAGTCACTTCCAGACATCGATGGCCCCTGCCTCAGATACCTTCCAGCCTGTCATACATGAGGTCAGGGCTCCTTGCCCATTCGCTAACCCCAGGCCACAGGAGGAGAATATTCTAGCAGTTCCTTTCTTCTTCTAGAAGTCTTGCTGGCCACGCCAGCCACATAGAATACTCAAGTATTTTCCAGCCGCCACCATGCGATGCTTGAGTACCTCTAGGCCAGTAAGTACAGAATACTCCCTTAGGTTTCACCCGCTGCTAAAAAGTACTTGAGTATTTTGTAACCAGTTACTGCAGGATGTCAGAGTACTGCAAATGCTGGAGATTCCTCTTCGTTTCCGGTCCCGAAGGGAGGAGAGTCTCTCAGCAAGGCCCCTGACTCCCTGCCCAAAGTAGGGAGACAAGGGTGGTGAGGGAGATGGGGTGGGGAGAGGGAAGCCAGGTGGGGCTCTCATTTCCCACATCCAAATCAAGAGGCGGTGTGGACAAGAGATGGTGGAAGTGGGAAGAAGAGAGCTCAACCACCAAGCTATGGCTCCTCAGCGCCTCCCACCTATTCCAGTTGAATTCCCAATTCCAGAGAGAATTGGTGTTGCCTGGTCATGACAAGGAAGGGGGAGGGGGCTGATTTCTCCCTGGAAAAGGGAGATGGTGAGGATGCCAAACTGGGGGGGGGGGGGGGTGGGTGTCTCTGCAGATAACCGCCCCCTGCATAGGGCAGAGGGTGGACTCCTGGCTGAGCTCCAGAAAGCGGTTTCTAGAAGGCTGGGCTCTCTCAGATCTGGTCCACAGAGAGCCCCCTTTCCTCTCCTCGAAGCGAGCACCGCAGCTGCCCTGAGCCCAACTTCCAGGCAGTAACTGCGGAGGCTGCCAGGGCAGCGGAGGCACAGCCGCGGGCTGCACGGTATCAGCCTCCCGCCGCGCCAGCCCCTCCTGATACAGCAAGCAAGCGGCGAGCCCGTGCCCACGGGGCACTGCTATGCCCGCCTTTCCCCGCGCCCCCTCGCCCGCCAGACACTCACAGCTCCGTCAGGTTCTCGGCGCCTGGCAGGTGGCGGAGGCTATCCAGGGCCCCAGGCCGGGTGCAGCGCAGCCCCGAAGGGCCGTGGGGGCAGCAGACATCGGGGCAGGGTGCAGCGCCCGCAGATGCCAGCATCAGCCAGGCCAGCAGGCTGCCCGGCCCCGTAGCCCGGCGGTGCCCGCCGAGTTGCCCGCGCCGTCCGCCTCGCAGCATCGCGGCGGCGCCCGCCTCGCCCCGGCCGGGCAGCCGTCTGTGTGCTTCCAGCAGCGGCTGCCTGGCCTCCCGCGACATGTGCGCTGGGCAGTGTTAAAGACCCAGCCGCCAGGAAAGGGCGGAGCCAGCGGCCCCCGCCCGGCCTCGCTCCGCCCCCTCTGACTCCAACCCCTCCCCCTCCTCTTCTAAGTCCCCAACTTTGCCCCCACCCTGGCAGCCTACTCCCCCAAGATCCCCCCAGCTCCAGGAGGCGCGGAAGGGCATCCGCAGAACTCCTCGGAGGTGTCTGCTGGGAGTAGGGGAACTGGGAAGTTGATACATTATTTCTCCCAGCCTACAGAAGCTGCATTTAGGGGGGAGGGGAGATGACTGAGCTTCGGGAAAGCTTGCCGTCCAGGTCATCCTAGCCAGCCCCCGGCCTCACATCTCACTCCGCACGGGGCGCGTGCCTGAGGGAGTGTGCATGTCACTTGGGATAAATTAGGTGAAACACTCTCTAAAGCCTAGAAAGAAATGGGAAGGGATCCCCAAAAGACCAAACGCAGAACCTGGGGAAGGAAAACAGAAGACAGAAAGGGAAGGTGTCGCCCCCAAACAGCCGGAGAATGGAGACCCGGGACCCGAGACGCCGATTTCCAGGAGAGGCCACAGGGTGGCGCTGGAAGCCCGCGCGCAAAGGTGTGAGCTCCGCCGAGGTTGGGTGGCTGGGGGCGCCGTCGGCAGCCCCCACTGCGCGGCGCCTGGCGACCCAGCGTCAGCCACTGACCCGGGCCAGCCGGCACTGGCCCCCAGGCTGGGTAGGGCCAAGCTGGGCTGGGCTGGCATCGATCGCTGTTCTGACAAGAGCATCGATTTCTGCGCGGAGAAATTAATAGCTCTCTTAGCTCCTCGGACGCGGGAGCCGCCCGCGGGCGGAGCTGGGGACCCGTCGGTCCAAGGAGGCCGCGCACCCGGAAAGCCCCGGGTCCCCAGCAGCAGTCACAGGGCAGGTCCCAGCCCCTTCACCCCGCGGGCCTCAAGCCGGGGAAAGGGGAAGGAAGAGGGGCTCTGGAGGAGGGACTTTTGAAGAAGGGTAGGGCAGACAAGGGCCCAAGGAACCCGCAAAGGAAGCCCTCCGAGAGGAGAGTTTTCTCCACCAGGGCCCCAGCAAAGACTGTCCCCCAATTTCCCGAGACAGAGACAGACCGACCGACCAAGTAGCCTGAATTCAGGAAGGTGACGAGACAGAAGCGGGGCCCCACGGGGTCATTGCCCTCTCCACGAGGATTTTGGTTGGAACCAAGGGACTTAACTAGGACAGCGCCTTGCGCCCGAAAGCGGAAGTGACAGGCTCCTAAGGAGGTTGCCAGGGGCTCAAAGAGGCGAAGGACTTGACTATTCGGGAGACAGGTCGCATTCCCGCCGGGTTTCAAGCTCACCGGGTCGCTGCTGCCAGCAGTTACCCCGCAGGTGTCAAGGCAGCAGGTGGCCGAACTTAGAACCACCCTTCCCCGAGGGGCCCGGTCGCTCGCCGCCGCTCCGGCCGGCAGTGCAGCCCCAATTGGGAGAAGTCCGCAGGGGCGAGGGAGGGAGGACCCACCTCAGACGCAGCGGGGCTGGGGGGAACTCTTCTTGGCCCACCATCCCCCTGTATTTTGGCCTTATTTCCCCAACAGACCTGTCCACCCCTGAGTTGTCAGGCTAAATATTTTGGCTTGGCGGGAGGGGCGGGGAGAACCGAGAGGTCCCAGCAAACCAATCCGTTCGGTCTGGGGCGGGGAGGCGGGAGCTGGGCGCGGCCCCTGCGTGCCACCCAGGGAGATACCGCGGCAGCGCGGCCAGCTGGCGCTGGGGAGCCGAGCGCGCCCGGAGGGATCCGGGGAGACTGTCCCCGGCGAGTCCCGCGCTCCCCGGGACCCCCCGCTCCTCTCCTCTGCCTGTTCCCCGGGCTTCTGCTCCGCCCTCAGGGTTGACCGGCCTCTTGCGCTGCCTTTTGCTCTGCACCCTGTGTGACTTTGTTTCCCTGGAAGCCTCTCTGAGTCTCTCCCCGTTGCTGTCTGCATCTCTGTCCTCATCTCTCTGTCTCTGTGTTCACGCTGAGTCTCTGGCTCCAGCAGCCTGTCACCGTCTGTGTCTCTGTGGCTCTCATTACTTTTTTTCTGTCTCTTGCCATCTCTGTGTGGGATTCTTTGTCACTCTGCCCCTTCCCTTCCCCTTCCCTCTGAAGCTTGCATCTCTGTGTCCCTTAGGGCCTGTCAGGTCCTTCTCCTCCCTGGAGCCATCTGGAGAAGAGCCAGGACTGGGCACAAGGCAGGACTAGGACAATGGCAGTGCCCAGTCTGTGGCCATGGGTAGCCTGCCTGCTTGTGATCCTCCTCTCCTTGGGATTTAGCCTGGACACTCGCGAGGGTGAGTCCCCAGCACTGTCTCCTGGAGCCCCATCTCCCTTCCAGCAGACTGGGAGGCCAAACACTGAGCTTCCAGCCAGAACACATCTATTTACTTACTTCGACATGAAGACTGGGGTTAGGTCTCAGAAGGACTTCCCACCAGGAGGAGCATTTAGTTCCCAGAGATGGGTGTTTTCCTCTCAGTTCCCTGGGAAATGAGAAGGACCCTGAAACAGGGATGAATAGATGTCCTCCATTCCTGCTTATGAAACAGTGATCCCAGTAAAGCCTGAATGAGAATCAAAATGAGGGGGTTAGTCTTAGAGGTCTTTTCTAGAGCCACTGAATGGGAAAGGGGCCAGGATGGGAAGGGGAGCTGAAAACCAGGCACCATTAAGTAACTGAACCCATTGTGCAGACAGAAAACTGAAGCTCAGAGAACTGAGAGATCAAGCGAGACTGGGGTCCTGAGCTCCTGCCTCCAGGTTCTGTCCCACGTCCCCCACTTTGAGGGCCCATCCGCTGGGGTAGGAGGCTTCTTTTAATTAGTCCCCAGGCTAAACACTTCCCATGTGTAGCGTTTTGGGGGTTGGGACCATGTAGACAAAGTGGCCCTCATGAGGGTGCTGGGGGCTTGGCAGGGGGAGGAAAAAGTGCTGAGAGTGGAATATTCAAAGGCGGAAGGATGAAGAGATGTCCCTTTCCCCACACCCACCATTCCCTTCCAGACTGAGGAAGCTCAGGAATCCAGTTCTCTGTGCCTGCCTGAGGGGGTCCCATGATGCCCTCAGACTGGGGACTTCCAGGGGCAGAGCAGGGTCTCCCTTTCCTGCAGAGACAGAGGGGTGATGTGAATGGGTTGGGACAGGGGGTCCCCTGAAGAGTGCTAGTCACAGAGGCATTGCCTGCAAGGCATAGCCCCACCCCCTGCACCCTTCCCCTCCTCCACCCCTCCCCTCCTCCTCTGCTGTGCCAGGACAGGGCATAGCAGATGCCAGCCAGGAGCATGGTTGTCAGGACAGGAGCACGGCCCTGGGGGCAGGGGGGCGGGGGAGGGCGGTGTTTGGTCAGGGGACCCAGATGTCCCGTTCCCAGTGCAGCTCTGCACACCACCATGTCCTGAGGGGAGGCAGGCAGGGGTTAACCTGTGTAGGTCGTAGATTTGTTTTTCCAAATGACTCCCATCAGGGGAGCCCTAGAAAGGCTGGGGCATGACGGGAAGTGGCATGTGGGCTCCTGAGAGAACCCCCCATCTGCCTGCAGAGCCTGATTGGCCTTTGCCTGGAGGGACTAGAAGTGTTTTCTCATTCTCCCTCTCTGTGTGTGTGCATGTGTGCCTGCATGTGCTCAGACACACACACACACACATACACACACACACACAGACACACAGTGTTGCTGGATAGAGCCAAGCACAGGGACCACTAATGACAACAGGGAGAAGGTGTGAAGTAAGCCCCAGGGGGCCAGCCTAGCCTGGCCACCCCCTTTTAACCATCAGGGGATGGGCCTGGGTATGTATGATGGGTGCATTGTTTCTTGAGGGCTGGGTAGGAAGGGAGGGAGTGGAGGCTGGAGAGGTTAGCAGGACTTGAATGGCAAGCTGAAGGATTCAGACCTGAATCTTCCTGAGTGGGGACCATGGAAGGTATCCTTGGGAGAAGTGAGTGCAGGGACCAGGTATCCAGCCCATTAGGAGAATGGTCCTACGTGCCTTGGGGAAAGAAAGAAAAGGGGGGCTGGGGCCCTGCGATCCAAAGAAGCCAGACACACCCAGGTCCCCGAGGGAGGAGTGGACTTGGGATCCAGATGTCCATCGATTCAACCCACAACCCCTGAGTGCCCAGTGGTTCCTGCCCTCAACTGGGCACCATGTGGGGATGCTGACTAACAAGGGTCCCACCCTCAGCAGCCTCCTTCCTTGGAGGGGGTGACAGACAGACAGAAAGCAATGTTGGGGCAATACCCCAGGTGTTCTGGTGTGGATGCTGGACTAAGTGCAGCTGAGCCTGAAGTGATTAACTCAGAGGGTCAGGGAAGGTGGGGGCTTGACCTGAGGCTTTCAGGACAAGAACTGAGGGTGTTGGCAGGCCAAGGAACTCTTCTGAGGCTGGAGGTATTAGCGGGGCCCAGTTTATCAACACCCTGGAATGTCAGGCTGAGGAATTTAAACTTGAACTTTTGGCAATGGGAGCCACGGAATGTCCCTTTGAGAGTAAACAGATGCAGGGACCAGGCATCTAGCTTTCTCAGGCCTGGGAGAGAAGTGGAGTGTCTGAAGCTCAGACTACTGCTTCCCAGTCACAGATTTCATTCATTCATTCCTTCATCAAATATTTATTGAGCACCAATTTCGTGCCAGGCACTATACCAGGCACCAAGGATACAGCAATGAATTACACAATGATCCCTGCTGTTCTGGAGCTTACAATAAACAAAATAAATAAGTAAATTGTATATCAGCCAGTGTTAAGCATTTGGAGAAAAATTAAGTAGGAAGGGGAGTGGGACTTCCCTGGTGGTGCAGTGGTTAAGAATCTGCCTGCCAATGCAGGGGACACGGGTTTGAGCCCTAGTCCGGGAGGATCCCACATGGCTCAGAGCAACTAAGCCCATGTGCCACAACTACTGAGCCTGTGCTCTAGAGCCCGCAAGCCACAACTACTGAGCCCACGTGGCACAACTACTGAAGTCCGCGTGCCTAGAGCCCGTGCTCCGCAACAAGAGAAGCCACCGCAATGAGAAGCCCACGCACCGCCAGAAGAGAAGCCCCCACTCACCACAACTAGAGAAAGCCCGCGCAGCAGCAAAGACCCAACGCAGCCAAAAATAAATAAATAAATAAATTTATTTATTAAAAAAAAAAAGTAGGAAGGGGAGTAGGGAGTGTTGCCATATTAAATAGGATGGTCAGAGAAGTCCTCATTGAGAAGGTGGCATCTGAGCAAAGACTTAAAAGAGGTGAGGGAGCCATTGAGAGGGAAGAGTGTTCTAGCCAGAGGGAACAGAAAGTGCAAAGACCCCAAGGCAGAAGCTTGGCTAGCTTGTTTGAGGAACAGCAACGTGGCCAGTGTGTCTGAAGAAGAGAGAGAAAGCGGGTGAAGTTGGAGAGTTGCAGGGGCCCTGTAGGCTGTGTTAAGGACTTTGGCTTTTCATCAGCGAGATGAAAGCCATTGGGGAGTCTTGAGCAGTGGAGGAAAGTGATCCAGCTTGTGCGTTGTGTTTCCACTCTGGCTATAGAGGGGAGGATAGAAGAAAGAGGGGACGGGGTGGAAGTGAGGAGACTATTTAGGAAGCTATTACTGTAAAGCCAGGAACAGATGATGGTGAAAGCAGTTCGGGTGGCTCTGGATATATTTTAAAGGTAGAGTCCACAGAGTACAGGGGTTAGAGAAGGAAAGGAATCATGGAGGCTTTAGCTTTGGAGTCTGACTGCAAGAAGGAAGTTGCAATCAACTGAGAAGGGGACGTGAGTTTGGGAGGGAAGGTCAGCAGCTCACTTTTGTCCATGTTGGCTCATCTGGTGGGGGTCCTCCAAGCTGCCAATGAGGCCTCTGAGGCCCAGGGAGGAGGTCACGCAAGGGGTGCTTGGCCCAAATGGTACTGAGGGCTACCTGCACTTGAACCCACAGTGTGCCCCAGCCTGGACATCCGCTCAGAGGTGGCAGAGCTGCGTCGGCTGGAAAACTGCAGCGTGGTGGAGGGCCACCTGCAGATCCTGCTCATGTTCACAGCCACCGGCGAGGACTTCCGTGGCCTCAGCTTCCCACGCCTCACTCAGGTCACCGACTACCTGCTGCTCTTCCGTGTCTATGGCCTGGAGAGCCTGCGTGACCTCTTCCCCAACCTAGCGGTCATCCGCGGTGCCCGCCTCTTCCTGGGCTACGCGCTGGTCATCTTCGAGATGCCGCACCTGCGGGACGTGGGGCTGCCAGCGCTGGGGGCCGTGCTGAGTGGGGCCGTGCGCGTGGAGAAGAACCAGGAGCTCTGCCACCTCTCCACCATTGACTGGGGCCTGCTGCAGCCTTCACCTGGCGCCAACCACATTGTGGGCAACAAGCTGGGCGAGGAGTGTGCCGACGTGTGCCCCGGCGTGCTGGGCGCCACTGGCGAGCCCTGTGCCAGGACCACCTTCAGCGGGCACACCGACTACAGGTGCTGGACCTCCAGCCACTGCCAGAGAGGTGGGCACTGGCACAGAACACGACTAGGGGGCACAGAGGGGGCAGGGTCAAATGGGGCTGGCTGGCCGTAAGATGGTATGGGTAAGTACTTTGCTGACACTATTTATTTTAATCCTCACTCATCCTATGAGGGAGGTGCTGTTGCTATTCCAGTTTTGCAGATGAGGAAACTGAGGCTCAGAAAAGTTAAACAACTGATGTAGCATAAGGCAGTCAAGGGGTGGGCACAAGACAGCATCAGGTAGTTATGGAGAGACAGTAAATAAGTTGGAAGGGTGGCATGAATGGGTACAAGGCAGCTGCACAAGAAGCAGTATGGGGCAGTGGACAAGAGTGAAGCTGACTGGCCTGTGTTTGAATCTCAGCTCTACTACTTACCAGCTATGTTTATTTAGCTTATCTGTGCCTCAGTTTCCTCATCTGTAAAACGATCAGAGCATTGTGATGAAGAATGAGCTATTCTGTAAAACATTAGAGCAGTGCCTGGGCCATGTTAGCAGTTCTATGCTTCTGATAAAAATGGCCACAGCACAGGCCGGCAGTATCGAAATGGGAAGGTTGGGAGCTGGGTGGAAGGAGAAAGGAGGAGGTGACAGATGAATGACAGGGCAGGTGAGGACAAATTATGTGAAGTGGGATCTTCTTTAGGAGGTAAGGTGCATAGAGGGGAAACAGAAGGAAAGAGTGGAGAAAAGGAGGAGTGGAATAAGGAGGGGATGGTTGGAGGAGGAAGTGAAAGTTATAGGGGAGGGAAAGAAGACCTTCAGAGACTGGGAGCAGATCTGGGGTCCCCAAGCTGGGGCTCTTTCCACACAGCTCCTGGAGGTCAGCTCCCCTCACCCCAATGCCTCAGCATGAGGGCAGAAGAGTAACCAGATCCCTGCTGTATCCACTGGGCCCCACCTCCCCAATATCTCCCTGTTGGCTGTAAACACAGCTGCTGCATGTCCTTCTCGTGTATAGTGTCAACACGCCCTGGCTGACCCTTGCCACACGCATCGCTCCCACAGACATCCAGCTGCCGCTGTGCAGAGTAGCCAGGCCATTGGCACCCAGCCCCAAACCCATCCACATCTGCTTGGGGCCACCTCCCACCCAGGGCAGAGCGCTGAAGAGGGAGGAAGTATGGGGAGGGGCATGGGTCAAATGACCGGGGATGGTCCTTCCTTCTACACACTCCCAGGCCCACCTTGCCCTGGGCCTCACTCCTCAGGAGAAGCTGACTTGTTCACCTTGGCCCCATGCCCAGCAATGATCTGGGCACTAGGCCTAGACAGGACAGCAGGCTGGGGAGCAGCAGCCCTTATAGACAAGGTCACTGCTTGGTCCTGAGTTCTGACACCCCTGACTAGGCACTGTGGGAGGTGAGGAGTCACAGAGAGGGGCCACGGCCCCTATCTTCAAGAGCTCCTGTCTGCGGAAAGCAGAGCGGGCAACCAGTGTCATCTGAGCTGGAGGGATTTGGGTGCAGACTAAGAGTGTTAGCCCAGGAGGAGGGGCTGGGGCCAGGACCAAGGAGGCGTGGGTAAGGTCTAATGCAGCACTCTGCCCGCAGTGTGCCCCTGTCCCCGTGGGCTGGCCTGCACAGTTAGGGGTGAGTGCTGCCACACTGAATGCCTGGGAGGCTGCAGCCGGCCAGAAGACCCCCATGCCTGTGTCGCCTGCCGCCACCTCTACTTCCAGGGTGCCTGCCACAGGGCGTGCCCTCCAGGCACCTACCAGCATGAGTCCTGGCGCTGCGTCACGGCCGAGCACTGTGCCAGCCTGCGCTCTGTGCCTGGCCGCGCCTCCACCTTCGGCATCCACCAGGGTAGTTGCCTGGCCCAATGCCCTCCAGGCTTCACCCGTAATGACAGCAGGTGAGTGTCGGGTGGGTGGGGGGCACCCTTGGAGCAGTGAGGAGGCCCACACTGGTCCAGGGCTCATGCCACGTCCTCTGCTTGCCCCTACTAGCATATTCTGCCACAAATGCGAGGGGCTATGCCCCAAAGAGTGCAAAGTGGGCACCAAGACCATCGACTCTGTTCAGGCAGCACAGGATCTGGTGGGCTGCACCCACGTGGAAGGGAGCCTCATCCTCAATCTTCGTCAAGGCTGTTAGTGCCTTCCTCAGGGCCATACCTCTCCCCCTGGCCACACCCTTCCTCCTGGCCACACCCCTTACAATGATCCAGCTAAAGCACCACTTTCCACCATCCTGGGTCCCAGCCCTGAGGGCCCCCTTCCCTTGGCCCCCGTTCAGCTCCCCCCTCCCAATGGAACCATCACTTTCCTTGCCCCTGCTCCACCCCTGTCTTCCCCATTCCCAGATAACCTGGAGCTGGAGCTGCAGCACAGCCTGGGACTGGTAGAGACCATCACTGGCTTCCTCAAAATCAAGCACTCCTTTGCCCTCGTGTCCCTAGGCTTTTTCAAGAACCTCAAACTAATCCGGGGGGACACCATGGTGGATGGGTAAGGGGTCAGAAATAGTTCCCTCTCTCTCATCTCCTCCCCAACACTCCCAAAATTGTGGTGAAGAGTATGGGAAACAGCTCTGCTACTTACTAGCTGTGTGACTCTGGGTAGGTTACTTAACTTCTCTGGTCCTCAACTTTCTCATCTGTGAAATGGGGTTAATATAACTACTTATTTCTTAGGGCTGTTGTGAATATTACTTAAGTTGTTATGTATAAAGCACTTAAAACAGACCCTGAAACAAAGTATATATTACTACATAAAATTATAGTTACATATAACTCGATATGTATTGGCTATAATTGTTATCATCTGATCCTCTTAGCTGCAGAGCAAGACTGCCTGGGTTTGAAACCCATTCCTACCTTTACCAGTCAAGGCCTACCCTTAATGTAGCCAGGATTTTTCAAAATAATGTTTTAAATTACCATCCAGCCAAGTGGTTTCTCATGTACCCCCACGGGTGCCCCCGCTCCAGCTGGAGAGGCATAGCCCCAGGCTGAGTCCCACTCCTCCCTGTGTCCCCAAAGCCAGGACAGAACCTGGCACATAGCAGGTGCTCAGTTAATGCGAGATGAGGGAAGGAGGGAGGCAGAAAAACGGTTGACCCCATTTCACTGATGAGGAAAACACAGAGTGTGGGTGACTTGCCGGACCTCACATTTCTGGTCAGTGGCACCGAGTGGGTGTGTACAAATGCCCCACATGTACTGGTGTGGGTGGGCTGCTGTGTGCCGCTCCTTCCCTGTGCCCCCAGTGCAGCCCCTTCGGGAAGAACCCGTAAGACACCCCCTTCCTCACCCCTTGCCCCCACCGGCCGTGCAGAGCAAGGTTCCCTGGCCTCCCCCAGGAACTACACTCTGTATGTGCTGGACAACCAGAACCTGCAGCAGCTGGGCTCCTGGGTGGCTGCAGGGCTCACCATTCCCGTGGGCAAGATATACTTCGCCTTCAACCCACGCCTCTGCCTGGAACACATCTACCGCTTGGAGGAGGTGACTGGCACGAAGGGACGGCAAAACAAGGCAGAGATCAACCCCCGCACCAACGGAGACCGAGCTGCCTGTGAGGCCCAATACCCCAACCCCTGGCACCCTGGCAGTGAGAGATGTGACCCCAAGGAACACCCAGACGCGCGCACACGCTGACCTTCACACACGCTGAAATACACCAGACACGCTCCCGGGTGGAAGGGGACGCTTGAAGGGGTCAATGTGATAAGTTCTCTTCAGAGGCCACGTTGGGGGTGGGATGCTGCGGCGTCAGGGTGGGGGGTTGGGAGTAGGCGGCTCAAGCAGGTGCTCTCAACACGGTCAAGAGCAAGTGTTCGCCCTTCACCCCGAGCAGGCCAGACTCGCACCCTGCGCTTCGTGTCCAACGTGACGGAGGCCGACCGTATCTTGCTGCGCTGGGAGCGCTTCGAGCCTCTGGAGGCTCGCGACCTACTCAGCTTCATCGTGTACTACAAGGAGTCGTGAGTGGCGGGGGCGGGGCCAGAGCGGGTGGGGCCAGAGCGGGGGCGGGGCCAGAGCGGGCCGGGGTCAGAGCCCGACCAGGTCAATTTGTTCACGACCGCAGGCAGGTGAGGGCAGAGCCCCGGGGGGCTGTGGAGAGCCAGCAAGCCAGGACCCCAGAGTCGCACTCCCTCGTAGGGCCCACGTCTGGCTCTCTCCTCTCACCTTCTTCATCCCTTCGTGCCTCAGTTTCACCTTAACCAGTGATGAGGAGAGGACAATCAGGATTTCTGAAAGCCCAGGAGAGGCGCCCTGCTGGGAAGGCCTGGATAATTAAACTTCAATTCACTATACTAATGTTTCGTACTGACCACATGCTCCTGCCCCAGCAGCGGTTTGGGAAGTACCCACTAATTTGGCCAGTTTTATGCATATCTTTGCCAGCATTTCATTAAAGCCTGAGGAAGGGAGGGAGCAGGGACAACCAAGGACCAGCTGCTCTTTTCTTTGGAGAGAATGTACTGACCATAGCAGGATGGATAGTGGTTAGACCACAGGAAGAACTTCTCCAAAAGCATGGCTAGGGATCAAAAATAGAATTCCTTAGAGAAGAGAGATGGATTTGGGAAGGCAAGCTGGGAGGGCAGGAGTGAGGAGTACTAGCCCTCTGTGGTAGATAGAAGATGGGAGCCACCTGGTTTGGAATCATTTCCTGTGAATTTAAATGGAGAGATCTTAGTTGCCCACTAGCACAGGGCCTGGCCTGGGAGGAAGGGAGAAATACTAATGGTGGGAGGCCTGCTCACAGGGCCAAGACTCTCCTAGGCCTCAGTGGAAGATGAAGGACTCTAGCACGAGGAGCTGGAGAGTTTGTTAAATACAGATTCCTGGGCCCCGCTCCCACAGATTCTGATTCCGTTAGTCCTGGACAGGGACCATAAATCTGCATGTCTAACAAGCTTCAGCATTCAGGTAATGCTGAATCTTCTGGGCCATGGACCACACGTTAAGGAGTGCTAACATGGACTGCAATGTAAAGCCCCGGCCTCCCACCCCTACCCACCGGTTGTAGAGCTCACATTCTGCAGGACTATACACAGCTGCCTTTGGACTCAAAGGGCAGAGAATCTTCGAGGTCTTTCAGGAAACTCCCCTAGCATCTGCCTTGCAGTGTGGCTATGGCTGTGCTTCCTTAGAGATATACTGGGGATCCTGGCTCAATTCCAGCTCTGAGCAGACCCACTCAGTGAGTGTGTCATGCCCACAAGGCACCTGCCCCAAAGGGCAGACCCACACCTGCTTCTGAATGCCCTCATACTGGAAGAAGCATGACAATGACAGTCTTGGAGTGATTCAGAGAGGAGGGGGATGCTAGAAACTGGGGTTGGGGCTGAGCTGCCCCTCATCTCTAGGGATGGGGTGTTCAGCCCATTCCAGAATGCCACAGAGCATGTAGGTCCAGATGCCTGTGGGGCCCAGAGCTGGAACCTACTGGATGTGGAACTGCCCCTAAGCCGCACCCAGGAGCCAGGTGTGACCCTAACCCCGCTCAAGCCCTGGACACAGTACGCAGTGTTTGTGCGGGCCATCACGCTGACCACTGCAGAGGACAGCCCGCACCAAGGAGCCCAAAGCCCCATCATCTACCTCCGAACCTTACCTGCAGGTAGGCTGAAGCCTTTGAAGGGGGTTGGGAGCTAAATGCCTGGGTCCTAGTGAGAATGGGGCAACCCAAGCACCAGAAATAGAGAAGCTGGGTCACTGAACATCGGGCCTATAGAGGCTGGGAGGCCGGACCTCAGAGAGAGGGGCCCTTAACCAGACAGTATTTGAAAGGGGGATCTGCAGCCCCTCAGTTGTACCCTACTCACACCCCCAGCACCCACAGTGCCCCAGGACGTCATCTCCACGTCCAACTCCTCCTCCCACCTGCTGGTGCGCTGGAAGCCACCGACCCAGCGCAACGGAAACATCACCTACTACCTGGTGCTGTGGCAACGCCTGGCAGAGGACAGCGACCTCTACCTCAATGACTACTGCCACCGCGGTGCGCAGGGAGGAGGCGCGGACCGGCGGGGTTGGGGTGTCGGGCCGCGGGCGCTGCTAGTCTAACTCTTTCCTTCGCCGCCGCCGCACCAGGCTTGCGGCTGCCCACCAGCAACAACGACCCCCGCTTCGACCGCGAAGACGGGGAACTCGAGGCCGACAGGGAGCCTGGCTGCTGCCCTTGCCAGCACCCACCTCCTGGGCAGGTCCTGCCACCGCTGGAGGCGCAGGAGGCCTCCTTCCAGAAGAAGTTTGAAAACTTTCTACACAATGCCATCACCATCCCCAAGTGCGTCTCGGCACGAGAGAGCCGGGAGGCCAGGGTGCTGACGAGCGGGGTCTGCGGGCCGGGGAGCGGGGGGGCGGGGCCTGGGTTGTGGGTGGGTTTGGGAGGCGGTCCGCCGTTGCAGAGGGCACTGGGGCGCCTTCCAGGCGGGCCTGACAGGGCCCACCTCCCCGATCCCCCGGTCTCCCCAGATCCCCTTGGAAGGTGACGTCCATCAATAAGAGCCCTCAAAGGTGAGCGGGGGCGGAGCAGGGGCCGAGAGGCGTGGCTCCCGGGACCGGGACCTGGCTCTGACTTGCGCCCTCCCTAGGGACTCAGGGAGGCACCGCCGGGCAGCCGGGGCCCTCCGGCTTGGGGGGAACAGCTCGGATTTCGAGATCCAGGAGGACAAAGTGCCCCGGGAGCGAGCGGTGCTGAGGGGCCTGCGCCACTTCACAGAGTACCGGATCGACATTCATGCCTGCAACCACGCGGCGCACACTGTGGGCTGCAGCGCTGCCACCTTCGTCTTTGCGCGTACCATGCCCCACAGTAGGTGACCCACCCCCAGCTCTACCCCGCCCACACGCCGACCCCAAGGACCCCATCCAATTAGTGCTCCAACTAGCCAGTTTGACCTCCCGCCAACCTCAGGGCCGCAGTTTGCTCACCCTTCCCAGTCCCCATAATCCCAGCGTTTCCTCAAACCTCCCAGTTTAGAGCCCTTGGGTTTGAACATGAAGGTGAGAGGAAATACTTGTGGCCGGGCTGCCTGATGCCCTGTCCCGCAGGAGAGGCTGATGGCATCCCAGGGAAGGTGGCCTGGGAGGCAGCCAGCAAAAGCAGTGTTCTCCTACGCTGGCTTGAGCCACCGGACCCCAACGGACTCATTCTCAAGTACGAAATCAAGTACCGCCGCTTGGGAGAGGTAGGTACCCCAGGAGACACCCTAACCTAGCCCCAATTTGTGCCTGCATCCTCTTCCCAGCCAGCTATTCTGTGTTGCCCTCAGGAGGCCACGGTGCTGTGTGTGTCCCGCCTGCGATATGCCAAGTTTGGGGGCGTCCACCTGGCCCTGCTGCCCCCTGGAAACTACTCTGCCAGAGTTCGGGCAACCTCACTGGCTGGCAACGGCTCCTGGACAGACGGTGTCGCTTTCTACATCCCTGGCCCAGGTATGCAGAGCCTCTGTCCCAGACCTGTACTCCCAAACAGCCCCACCTGGGTCCCCAGACACATCTCCCATTGTGGAAACCACAGGCCCCTCCACCCCATCCCTCCTCCATCCTCACCTCCCATTGTGGAAAGAGAAGTGTCTTCTATCCTCTGACTTCTCCATCTTTTTTTATTATTATTGTTTTTTTCTTTTTTTTCTGACTTCTCCATCTTTGACCCAACCCTCTGCTGCCTTCTGGCCACCAGAGGAGGAAGACTCCGGGGGGCTGCACGTCCTTCTCACTGTCACCCCCGTGGGGCTCATGCTGCTCATCATTCTTGCTGCCCTCGGTTTCTTCTACAGCAGGAAGAGGTGATGACAAGTCCCATTGGTTCCCAGCCCCCTTCTTCCCTGAGCCCTCATCATAAGGTCAGTGCAATCAGAGGGTAGTAGATGAGACAGCAGAAAGGAATTCTTTAGAAGCAGTAACTCTTCCCCTGGGGGGCGGCATGGAGGAAAGAGACATACCTTTCAGTTAGGGGGACCAACTTGTCCACGTTTGACTGGGACTTTCCTGATTTTGGTAGTGAAAGTCCCAAATCCTGGGAAACCCCTCAGTCTGGGCATACTGGGTCTGTTGGTCACCAAACTCTTAGCCTGAGAACTAATGAAACTGGTCCTATCATAGCAGGGGGAGAAGCAGGAGACCTCAGGATGTGTCCTGGGATCCTGGGATTCTTGATGTCAGATCCCCCTAGGGCTGGATGTGAGAGGGAACTGAGGGCAGGACTTTGATTAACTGGGTTCTGAGGACTAGCTGAGCAGACAGCAGCTTCTCTACTTCTGTCCTCCCTTTTCCCAGCCTGTCAGATCCCAGATCCCAGGACTAGGACCAAGACTAGCTTGGAAAGTGCTTGGTGTTCCCCAGGGGTCACCCTGATCAGAGCTAGGGGTATGATCAGTAACTTCCTTCCTCCTTGTAATGTCCCTCTTCCTTGTCCTCTGACACTGCTTCTTCCTTCCCGAGGACCCTTCCAGCCTGACCCTCTCACCTCCCATTGCAGAAGCAGCACGCTGTATACCTCTGTGAATCCGGAGTACTTCAGTGCCTCTCATAGTAGGTTTGGGGGTGGCTGGACGGGTGGTGTGGGAAAGGGAGACAGGAGGGGAGAAGAGGCAGACTTCCAGACCATCTTGGAGAAGGCAACCTTGGGACCCGAGCCCTTCAGAAGAGAAGAGAAGTGGGTGGAGGTGTGGCAGGGAGCAGTACCCTTGCCTTGTGACTCCCACTTCCTCTCAGTGTACATCCCTGATGAGTGGGAGGTGCCTCGGGAGCAGATCTCCATAATCCGGGAACTGGGCCAGGGCTCTTTTGGGATGGTATACGAGGGGCTGGCACAAGGACTTGAGGTTGGAGAGGAGCTCACGCCCGTGGCCCTGAAGACGGTGAATGAGCTGGCCAGCCCACGAGAACGCATTGAGTTCCTCAAGGAAGCCTCCGTCATGAAGGCATTCAAGTGTCACCATGTGGTAAGGGAGGGTCAAGGGCATTGTCAGCGTCAAAATTAGGGTGAAGTTCATGTGGTAAGAGGGAAAAGATCAGAGATGATTTCAGGGCACCATCAAGTTCAGGGTTGGGCCTGTGGTTAGGATCCTAATTGGGGTAAAGCTCATGGCTGGGGTTAGAGTCAAAACAGGGTCATCATAGGGCCATGGTAGGATCATGGCTAGGGCTGGAATCAGTCATGGTGGAAGTCAATACTGAGTGTTCACATCATTATTAGGATCACGGTCAGAGTTGATTCAATCATGAAGATTGGGATGATAGTCAGATCGATTAAGGTCATGGGTTAGCGACAGGGTCATTGTTAGGTCAAGATTAGGGTTATGGTCATGGTTGGGGTTAGGAGGGTTGGTGTCTGGGTCAGTTGTGACAGCAGAACAAGGTTTTGGCCAGGGAGATCAAGGGAGCTGGGTAGACCTACAACCAGGCTCTTTGTCCATCCCAGGTACGTCTCCTGGGTGTGGTGTCTCAGGGCCAGCCAACTCTGGTCATCATGGAGTTAATGACCCGAGGGGACCTCAAGAGCCATCTTCGATCTTTGCGGCCTGAGGCAGAGGTAGGGACCAGGAAGATCCTGGGTGAGGGGCTGGTGAGTTAGAGAGGACTTGGGCACAGTTGTAGGGGTAATCATTTGGCAGGAGTCCAGCCTCAAGTTCCTACTTCACTAGCCCCCTCTCTTGGCTCTAGAACAACCCTGGGCTCCCTCGGCCAGCACTGGGAGATATGATCCAGATGGCTGGTGAGATCGCGGATGGCATGGCCTACCTCGCTGCCAACAAGTTTGTGCACCGAGACCTGGCGGCCCGAAACTGCATGGTGTCCCAGGACTTCACCGTCAAGATCGGGGGTACAGAGGGGGCCAGGCGGGCGGGACAGCCTGGATAGAGTGACTCCCCCTAAGCGAGGCTTGAGGAGACCCAGGCCTGTCCCACAGCTCTGTCCCTGATAGCCCCCAACCCTGGATCTCAGTCTCCTCATCCAAGGGCAGCGGGATTTGGATGGGATGATCTCTGAGGTCCTTTGAGCCCTCACATTCCAGGATTCTTGGAGACTATGGAGGTGGAGAGGGTTGGGAGAGGTATTCCTGGGGCAGGAGCTGGTGAATGGCTCTGCTGCCCCACACCCTGTCTACCCTCACTTTCCAGACTTCGGGATGACTCGAGATGTGTATGAGACAGACTATTACCGCAAGGGCGGGAAGGGGCTGCTGCCTGTGCGCTGGATGGCCCCTGAGTCCCTCAAAGACGGAATCTTCACCACCCACTCGGATGTCTGGTGGGGCCTGGCTGGAGCAGAGGGCTCAGGGGGTGTGGAGGCAGGGCCTTGGGAGAGGCCTGGGTGCACTCCTTAGGGTGCGCTGAGCTGCATTAAGGGTGCTGGGCTCAGGCCCTCCTCCGCGTCCTCCAGGTCCTTTGGCGTGGTGCTCTGGGAGATTGTGACCCTGGCTGAACAACCCTACCAGGGCCTGTCCAATGAGCAGGTGCTCAAGTTCGTCATGGATGGCGGGGTCCTAGAGGAGCTGGAGAGCTGTCCCGTTCAGCTGTGAGTCACCCCAGTCTGCCCCTGCCTCGTCCCTGCCCTGCCTACACCTGTCCCACCCCCGTGAGTCTGGCCCACCTCCTCTGATGCTTTTACTTGCACTGATCCCCAGCTCTGAGCCCTCCAACTCAAAATGCCCACTACAACCCCCATTTACTCCCCTGTGACCCTCGCAGACATAATCCCCCATGATCCCCCCTACAATCACACTGATTGACCCTCTCAGTGCAGGAGGCAGGACGTGTGCACCCCTCTGACACTGCCCCCCACCTCCACCAGGCAGGAGCTGATGCACCGCTGCTGGCAGCAGAACCCGCGCCTGCGCCCAACTTTTACCCACATCCTGGACAGCATACAGGAAGAGCTGCGGCCCTCCTTCCGCCTCCTTTCCTTCTATTACAGCCCAGAGTGCCGGGGGGCCCGGGCTTCCCTGCTGCCCACAGATGCAGAGCCCGACTCCCCGCCAACCCCTAAAGGGGCTTCCTCAGACTTCAGCCCCCAAAATGGGGGTCCAGGGCACTGAGGGGCACCCCATTCCCTGGCTAGTTGGCCTCCCATGGGCAGAGAGGAAGGGACCTGACCTTTGCAGCCATGAGATGCTGAGACAGGGCAGGGGGTGGCCGAGGGGGGCACAGAGAGCAGGAGCAGGACAGATTGGGGGTGACGGGGAGAGCAGAGCAGAGTCATGGCAGGAAAGATTTTCTCAGGAATCTGATCCTCCATGAGAAAGTAATCAAGGCCACAACAGAAGTGGAGGTTAGACCGTGGACAAGACATCCTGCCCTCTGAGTGAGAGAGCCTACTCAGACTAGGAAGAGAGGCCTGCCCGCCCCAGAGGCAGGGTCTGGGGAACCCCACCCTCGGCTTCGGAGCTCCTGTGGGCATCTGGGGCCATCAGCACGTTTGAAACCAGATGAGCAGCCAGAATCGGGCCTGGAACCCTCTCGGTCTGTGTTTGGGATGCTGGGTTTGGGCGTCCACGTGACTGCTCCTCTCACCTCCTCCCCTCTGCCCCGTACCGCAGGGGTTGTGGGGAGAACCCAGGGACCCGGGTGAGTGGGTTCCCAGCCTGGCCTGGAGGCCTGCCCTCACCCCTTCCTCTCCTTTGCCATACCCAAAGACCCCAAGCTTGCTGCTCCCCCTTCCTCTTCTCCAGGGCATTCCCTTGGTGCCGATTCACCCCTTCTCCCAGTCCTTTCCCCCTCAATCCCCCTCCTACCCTTGGATTATTAAGGCTTTAATAGCCTTGCTTCCTCCCTGCCCTCACTTCTGCCCCCCACCCCTGCCTCTCATGGGAAGACTGGAGAAGGCACAATAAAGGCCGAGGTCTGTTTATACCCTGGTCCCGGGCAGCCCATTATCTCTCCATCTATATGGTGTTAACACTGGATGAACTTCCTCCCTCCCTCCTTGGGGACTTGAGGTGGTGACCCTGAGGCAGTGATATAGGATAAATACACTGCTGTCAAACACCACCTCCATGAGGACCTGAGCAGCCAGGGTTGCCATGGCAGTGAAGCAGGACCATCCTGCTATTATCTGCAGCTCAGGTGGCCAGAAGTGGTTGAGCCCGGCAGGGGAACCTTTGTATCTGGCCTCCCAGCCTCACCAACCCGTCCCCCACACCTCATCCCTCCCTATTTCCACTGGGCAGACATTTCCTGGGGTATCACAGGACAGACTTGAAGTGGGCAGAACTTGGGGTGGGGGAGGGGTACTGATGACATCACCAGTCCGTGCTGGATGCCCCCGAGGCAAGGCAGGGGACACACGTCAGAGCAGAGTCTGTGTGTCTGGCTCCCTACTGTTATTCCATCCCAGGAGCAGAGATGCCCCGGAGGCAGGTTAAAGGAGCGCATGGGAGTCTGTTTCCAGGCTCTTATGCCAGTGCCGTCAGAGCATTCGAAGGGGAGGAGCTGCAGATGAACGACTTAAAACCTTGGTGAAGGGGGTGGTAGCAGAAGGGGCTGGGCCTGGCTCAAGGCTTTTTCGCATCCTATATCAGCGTTTCCTGCATCCAGGTCCTCAGGGCCAGAGCTCCCATGCTGTCACACACAGGGGTTCTGCGGAGGTTTATACTTCTAAGCGTGCTTGCTCACCCCAGCACCCGTCCTGAAAACCACAGCTCCTTAAGGCATGAGTGGAGTGTGCATGAGTCTGTGCGAGGCGTCTCTATGATAACAACCACAACTCATACACTATCCTGTTAGGGTCCAGGTGGGCAGCAAGGACCACGTGTCCCACCGCACGCACCCCTGCCCTTCCCTGTCCCTGCCTGTCATTGCTGGCTAAGGCAACAGTGACCCCTAATGGTTGCTGGCGGAACCACAGCTTAGGGAAAAAAGAGTGGGGAAGGTTGTTCTCTCCTCCCTGTGTTGCTGGTCTCCGGCCACCAGCGAGTACAAGGGAGGAGAGACTCCACACATAAGCCCTGGATCTGAGACCCACACACTCGCACATCAGACAGGCACACCTGCACTTGCACAGGCCCAGAGGGCAGCACTGGGGTCAAGCCCTCTCCCTACCACCCATGTCCCCTAACCTCCACGGGATGGGACATTGCGTGCTCAGGAAGCGCTGGGCATGTGCTGGTGGAAGGGCTTAAAGAAGGGATTGGGAGTTGAAGAAAAGAGGGCTTCAGAAAAACACTGCCTGTGCTTCACCTCCAAAGATGAGCAGGTGGTGATGGGCCCAAAATAACGTTTTGGAGAAAGATATAGGGATGCTGGAAGACAAACTCTACTGCCATCTATGTCCTGGAAAAGAAGTGGATGTACATTGTAAATCAACTATACTCCAATAAAATTAAAAGAAAGAAAAGTAGATGTAATAAGGTAGCAAGATAGATGGTGGTTAGACTTCAGAAGGGACTTCCCAACTATACAGGGAAGCTTTGTGGAGGGAAGAAGTGTCCTCTCTCAGAGACAGCTAAATACAGACAATAGGTTGGCCTGGGGAAGGAGAGTGATGGACACCTACCAGAGAGGCAGAAGGATGAATGCAGTGACTAAAATAGAGAGTCCAGAAACACCTTTCTTGATTTCCTCCTCCCCCCCACCCCCACCCCCATTCAGACAGAAGTCCAGAAAAGATAACCTGCAGCTGGCTAGGAAGGGTAGGAAATGGCGTGGAGACAGATTAGCATAAAAGAATTACATGTTTACCATCTACCCCCTTGGAACTGTTCTTGTGCCCTCTTGACAAGTCCCCCACCTGGGCAAAGGGATGCTGGAGGCTATAGGTCTCATGTCCCACCTGCTCCCAGCTCAGGAGCAACTGATGCATCTTTGTGGGGAAGAGATTGGAGTCCTCCATAGTGAGAGGCCCAAAGGCCTGGGGCAGGAAGGTTCGAGGTCAAGTGGTCCGGGGTCAGGTGAGCTGTGCCACTGGACCAGGCCTTGGTTGAGGCAGGACAAATAGGGGTGTTCACAGTTCCTCTTCCTCTAGGCTCTGGGTACAGAACAGAAGGCTGCAGCCAGGGTGGTTCCTGGCTATCATCACGTAGGAGGAAGAGCCAGGTACGAAGACAGGAGAGGTCAGCATCCTGCTCCTGCTCCTGGGCCAGCCCCACAGCCCCATACTCCCTCCGAGACTCAGGGAGCTTGGATGGCAGGGCACCAAGTCTTAGATGCCCAGCCAGGGGGCAAACCTGGAGTAGAAACTTGGACCCTCCCCTTGGCCTAGTGTCAACAACGTTGTGGAAGCCCCTCCCCTGGTCCAGGAGTTGTTTGTCTTCTTCTCCAACCTTAGCTGAGGTGAAGGACAAGGGAGATGTTAGTCACAGCCATTACCCCACAGCAAGGGTCTTCCTCCTTCCAGCAAGAGACTTCAATGCCCAACTCCTCAGGCCACCAGTGCCCGCCCCCAGGGGCACAAAGGAGAGTTTGGGGGTCCTCTCGTCCCTGTGAGGCCGATGGGCAGTGTGCTGGCACCTCCTACCCACTCCTGATCTTTGCCCAGGAGTCAGAGGGCCTGAACACCTGGGGCTTCTTCTGGCTGCCTTCCATGAACAGGAGCCCCTCTGGGTCACTCATCTAAAGGCACTACTAGTCAGTGGACACTAGGGTGACACTAGCTGTCCCTGGAGTGAAGGAAGTGACACTGAAAGTGCCAACTCAGGAATCCAGGCTGGTGGGGTTGGGATGGAGCCAGAAGGGAGGGCATTTGGTGAGCCCCTGGGCACATGATCAGGAGCTTGAGATCAAGTGCTCAGGTACCCCTGATGCCTGGCTGAAGGAAGGGTCTCAAAGGGGCCACACAGCTAAGAGTTTTGACGTCCTCGCTGTGGAAAGGAGGCCTAAGGGCCATGCGGCAGGCGTTCAGGGTGGGTGTGGTGAGGGGTGGAGTGCCCCCTGGGCCCGAATATCTGGATTACCCAAACTCAGGGACACTTGCCCTTCTCCAAAGCCAGGAGAGGTAGCCCCCTGCCCAGGATGGTAGCTGGCTGAGTAGATCCTCCAGCCCAGCTTCCTCATCTGGTCCCTGGGAAGGCAGGACATCTGAAGATTTTGGCATCTTGGACTGATCAGGCCAGGACCTCCTCTTGCCATCTTCACTTCCACCACAGAGGGGAGAGGGGAGAGGTGGGGCCGCCGGTCAGGGTTGGGGTGGGCAGAGGGAGGCACTCCCAGGATAAAGATGTCAACTGAAATCCTAGGACAAAGAAGGAGGGGCACAAGACATTCCCTCCTGTCTCTCTCCCCGCCCCCAGTGGCTGCAGCTCTCAAGCACCACGGACATTGTCAGATGTCAGGCAGAGGGAGGACAGGAAAGGCTGGGGATGCTGGGGAGGTAGTGAGGAGGGAGAAACAGGCAGAGGAAGGGGGTGCGGGAGAGAGGAGACCCAGAGAGGCAGGGAGACAGGAGATCAGAACCCCTCAACACACACGCACTGGAGGCTCTGAGGACACCCCAGCCTGCCCCTCGGCTCTCTGTGGGTCTGGCCCCCACCCATCCCCACTCATGAGCAAGAACAGGGAAACTTTGTGCTTGGCTGTATCTGGAGATGAAGAGGGGGTCACATCCTGAGGGAGCAGAGGGTCACGCAGGTTCCCACCTTTTCAGGTTGTGTCAAGCTGGTCCTCAAGCAGAATCGGACAGGAGAGGGGAAGTGGGCAGAGGTGCAGGGGGAGAGAGGGGAAGGATGGCTAGGGTGGCAGTGGGGACAACATTCTGAGACTATGCAGAAGGATTCTTAAGCAAATGAGACAGAGGCCCCTTCCTCTCTAGGAGGCAGAGAAAGGAGAGCGTGTGCACAAAAGGACAGAGGTTGACAGCTGGGTCAGGCAGGAAGAAGTAGAGATGGAGGAGAGGGGTCTAGCCAGCATGCATCTCTCCAAATGGCAATTGGAGTAGAAACTGATGGCTGCTGAAGCAGGAAGAATGGAGGTGGAGCTATATAAAGACTTCCGGGGAACAGGGTCAGGGGGCAGGGGGCAAAGGAGGCAGGGGTGGCCTCTTTTGGCAGCAGAATTACCTAAGGGAGAGACCTCCATGAGAGAAGGCCAAGGGCTGAAATAAGATAATAGACACCAAGTGCTTTGTAAGCTATAGAGCACTATACAAATTATAGTTGTTGTTATCTAATTGTGATATCATTTAAAAAGATGCTGCAGAAGCACATTTAGTGCCATGGAAAGATGGCCATGATGAACTGCAGAGTGAAAAGGGCAGGTTGCAAATAATAAAATGCCATTTTTTGCATTTACATGTACAAACCCAGAGAAGTGTCTGAAAGTGTAAATATGCATCTGGGAGATGGGGTTGTGGATGATTTATATCTTCTTTTTGCTTATCTGTATTTTCTCTTTATGTTTTTAAAGAACATACATTATTTATGTTGTGAAAAACAAGCAGTTTGCTTTGAAAGGAATGAGACTTCCTCCCAGTTGGTCGAGGTCCTGGGCTCAGGAAGGGTGAGGTCAGAGTCGGCCGGGGCCCTGACTCTGCCCTCTCTCTGCCTGGTTGGTTACCTTGGGGTCTGACAAATACATATTCTCCATGAACATTTTTTTCCTCTATGCTCTAGGCTGGGCCAAAGTTGGTTTGCGTGAATTTAGAATTGGCAGTGTGTTTTTGTAACCCCACGATGTTTCCGGCTGGGAAGATATAAAACAGGGGGCAGGTAGAGAAAAGCAGACAGAGATCCCCAGCAACTCTGAGCCCACCCACAGGGAGGCCCACAGCCCTCTGCTTGCAGTGTCCTTGGGACCACCTTCCCCACGCAGCCCTGCAGGACCAGCCTCCACCTGTAGTGGCTTCCAGGGCCTGTGGCAACCTAGGTTCCCACCCCCGCTCATTCCTCAGCCTTACCCATGTACCACACCAACACCCAAACGTGGCTTCCCTTTTTATCCCTTCCCCCACCCTCTGCCTCCCAATCTGAGTGTGGACCATCACACCCTTGGAGGCCTCCCCCCACATTCTTCCCCACTGGGCTCCCACCTTGTCTCTTTCCCAGCCTGAAAGCACCCTCCTCCCTCCTATGAGCCCCTCCCCCAGAGCTACTTAGAATAGTACCTAGTATCGATAATTCCTTATGCTGGCAAAGAGCTTTCTGTTTCCAAAGTGTATGGAAAATCCACTTAGAGAGGATGGCATCAGTGATCTGAGAGGCCAAATGACTTGCCTAAGATCACATAGCCAGTTCCTGGAGGTCCAGCCCCTTCTACCACGAACCCAGCCTGAAGGGCTGAGAGTAAACTGATTTGTCCTCTCTGTCCTTCAGTCCCTTCTTTATCTCTAAATTGCATCTTCCCTGGCATGTAAGCCTTCCACTTCTAGCTGCAACTTGCCTCTCCAGCATCGTGATCTGCCCCACCCCAAAACAAACCTCATGTTCTAATCAGTCTAGACTCTTCCCTATCCACCAGCTTGCACCATGCTGCCCATCCCCTGACCTGTGCTCTACTGGGAATTGCCTCCACATCTGCCCCACCCCCTGCCCCATCTTTGGTCTCTGAGGCTGTTTCTGAACTCTGCACCATCCACAGGGCACTGAGTACCTGCTGCCTTATACAGCCATGATGTTAGTGTCAGGACTCCCCTTAGGAACATAGAAACCACGCTAGGTATTTCCACAGAGAGTATTGAATATAAGAGGTTGGCTTTACTGGTGTGGGAGGGCTGAAAAGCAAAGAGGGAACACTAAGTAACACAGAGAAAACCGCAAGAGGAAGCTCCCACCCCTAGGTTGGGAGAACAAGCAGGTAAGGTTGAGGTTGTCAGAGTCTAGAACCTCAGGGAAGGGATACCCCAGAGGTGGGATCCAGATCTTGGAGGAGGTAATGCTGCCCACCTGGTGCTGGAGCAACGTTGAAAGGAAGCAACCGGAAGAAGCAAGTCCTCCCCTCTCTCCCTGTAGGCAACCTCCCTGTTGGCAGAACTTAGTAAGAGCCCACTGGCAAAATACGCTCTGCAAAATATGGTTTGCAGAGTCAGCCCCAGCCTCACAGAGCAGAGTATAGAAGGGAGGGGTTAGAGCTGAGAGACAATAGGTAAGTGACCAGCACCCATGAGGGTCATTATTTATTATGATTATTGGACCTAAAATGTACTGAGCACCTTCTACATATCTACACTTGACATACACTCGAACATAAAGAATAAAGTGGGGACTTCCCTCGTGGTCCAGTGAGTAAGACTCCTCGATCCCTGGTCGGGGAGCTAGATCCCGCATGCATGCCACAACTAAGAGTCCGCATGCCGCAACGAAGAAGTCCGAATGCCACAACTAAGACCTGGCACAGCCTAAATAAATATTTTTTAAAAAAAAAAAGAATGGTGAGCTTCATTCTTTCACTGACATTGTACAGATGAGGGAACCATGCCTTCAGGAAGTGAAATAACTTGCCCAAAGTCCTGCAACTAATAAATGGCAAAGCTGGTATTCAAAGTCCACAATTTTTCCACTCTATCCTGTTGTCTATAAGGTGCCCCACACCGGGCTAGGAGGGCTCCAGAGAGGGGTGGGCGTAAGTCCTTATGGGCAGGGATGGCAGATTGTACAATGGTCTGGCGGCAGCGCCAAACCTCCTTGAGCACGTTGTATGTGCTAAACCCCTGCTTACAGTAGTTCCTGCCATGGGTGAAGGAGCCACAAAGATGGACAAAAGCCAGGCCCTACCCTTGCAGAGCGCACTGCCTCCTGGGCAAGAAGGCATGCAGACAGATCACTGCAGTGCACCATGACAGTCCCATGGAGCCGTGCAAGAACCAGGGCTCTGAGAGCACTGCAACTAAAACTCAGATCTCATCACTTCCCTGCTGAAAGCCCCTCAATAGCTCCCCGGTGCCAACCAGCAAAGGCAAAGCTCCAAGCAGGCTGACCTGTCAAGCTCTCTGCCCCTCACACCCATGCCACCCCCAGATGGCACCGCAGCTCTAAGCCTCCGCACCTTCACTCACTTTGCTCCTTCAACCCAGAACGTCCTCCACTCTCTCCACCCTCCCCTTCCCGTGTACCCTGAGGATCATCTGCTCACCCTTCAAACCAGCTCTCTCAACTACTACCCCCTCTCTGAAGCCTTCTTGACTTCGCTCCCCCTTCGCAGCATTATCCTGGGCAGCATGGACCACTCCTTCCTACACATCCCCTGAACCACAGGCTTTTAGTTTAGCTCCTGTCACTCTGAATTATCTAGGTTTGTTTACCTATGTATCTCCCCTGCCCTCGAGTCTTATTTATCTTTGCAGCCCTTGAAACTATCATACACTCCAGTACATAATAGGTTTTTAATAGATGCTCCATGAATTCATGATAACAAACCAGCCAAGGGCAGGGAGTGCAGAGAGGAAAAAAATACTGCCTTTGGAGCCAGACCTGAACTGAATCTTAGTTAAACATACTTACTAGTTTGCTTGAGCAAATTATTGGTAATTTACTGCTCCCGGCCTCTGTCAAATGGAAAGTCCAGTGCACTCGTCACAGCACAATGCCTGAACCCAGACATCTGCAGGGCTACCTGCGTTCTCCTTCAGGTGGTCGTGGGTGAGGTCCAGGCCACATATGAGGGCCTCAGCCCCAAGGGCTGCACCAGGAAGTCTGCAGGCCTGACTGCCATGACTCCTTCCCAGCCACAAAGTCTACACGCTGGACATGCTAGAGGAGAGAGAGTGGAAACCCTAAATCTCCCCAGCCGCTCTAGACCTCAGGTTCCACCCCCCAGAGTCTACGAGATCCCAAACTCCCTTGAACATCTTCCTGTGCTGACCCACAGTGCCCTTGGTGCCTTTGGTGCCCCCAGCTTCACAGGCACCTCAGCACATCTGGAGCTCCCTCTGGTGGTCTGGAGTCCCTAGAGATCACCAGGATCCCCTACACTTCTCCACGGCTCTCCCTTCCCCAGTACCTCCAAGCAGTCCTGGAACCTAACTCTCAGTCACCAAGAACCCTCTCCGCAGTCTCTCCAGACTCCCAGGGTCCTGCGGTCCTTGCAATCCCTCTCCGCCCCTCCAGGCGCTGCCAGCTCTAACCCTGCACCATCTGGATGAGCGGCCAGCCAGCTGGCGCAGGGGCTCAAGCTGCTGCAGGGGTCCTTCCGCTGCACTCCTGTCAGTGCCGCCCAGCCAGCCCTTTCCTCTGCCATGTTGCAATTCACTCTAACAGCAAATTCAGCCTGAGGAAACTTCTGGCAGCACACACATTCCCCAAGTACCCACACAGCAGGGGAGAGAAGCAGAAGAGAAGTGGGGACGGCAAACTGATCTGACCCGGCGTGCTCTTCACATGGTCCCAAGTCTTTGCCCAGACTTCCCCTGGGCCTGGGACTACCCCTCTGCCCACAACTTCTTATCAAGGCCCAGCCCAGATGCCCCCACATGGCACTCTCCTCTGAGACTCCTTCCTCCATCACCCCAGCCAGAAGAGAGCTCTCTCCTCTCAAGTCCTGGAGGATGCACATGGCTCTGGGCATGACCGCTTCTCCTCTGTGGTCCTAGCTACCTTAGAACTTGAGCTCCTTGAGGGAAGAGGACAGGTTTGACATTTGGTGTATGGACTGAATTGTGCCCCCTCAAAATTCATATGTTGAAGCCCTATCCCCAACGTGACTATATTTGAAGATAGGGCCATGAAAGAAGTCATTAAGGTCAAATGAGGTCATTAGGGTGAGGCCCTAATCCGATAGGACTAGTGTCCTTATAAGAAGAGGAAGACACACCAGAGATATCCCCCTCTTCCCCACATGAGCACAGAGGAGAGGCCATATGAAGACACGGTGAGAAGGCAGCCACCGGCAAGCCAGGAAGAGAGGCCCCACCAGAAACCAACCTTGCTGGCACCTTGATCTTGGACTTCCAGCCTCCAGAACTATGAGATAATAAATTTCTGTTGTTTATGCCACCCAATCTGTGGTTTTTGTTATGGCAGCTCGAGCATACTAATACATTCAGGAACTCAGGGAAAGCGTTCTGGGAAGGGAACACCAGCAGACAAGCCATCTCACATGTGCTCTTGAGCCCTTCCCGTTATCAGCCCGGCAGCTCACAGGACAGAAGGGAGGGACCAGACCCAGCTGCTACAAGCCCAGCCAGAGGGAAGACCTGAGGTCTGACCCTCTGCCCCGGCCCTGAGGAGACAGTGGTTAAATGTTCCCATCACATTGCTAGGAACTTATAGGAAAGAAGGGAAAAAAATACCTGAGCTCCTCCTGCAGATCAGACAGACCCTCTGCTGGGCTCAGCACCCATTTGCTGACGGAATCCCACAACCACCCTTCCAGAGAGGTGTTCTCCCACGTTCCAGACCAGGCAACCAAAGCTTGGAGAGATCAAGCAACTTGCCCAGGTTGACCTTGGCACAAGGGTGGAGGGGGATGAAAATACAAATAAGGGTGAGAGACAGTCACAGCCTCAAGATGCTAGAGCTCTTCCAAGTGCACCTACCTGACAAAATGCTGAGGCACACGCAAGATTTCAGCGGCAGGCCCGGAAACTGGTCTGAATTTATGGGAGGGATCCGCTGTACCTGGGTCTAAGAGAATTCATTCCTTGCCAGGGCTGCTGGCCTGGGCCCAGGCCTCCAGACAAAGAGAGTGAGTAATAATTCCATTTTAAAGGTGAAAAGTACTTCCGTTGCAATTATCACACAGTGTATCAAAGCAGTGGGCACGGTTTCCAGAAGCAGGGGGGTGGGGTGGGGGGAGGTGGGGTGCTTGGTTACTGTGCACAGAGAGCAGCCAGAGCAGAGTCGTGGCGTTCGGTGGAGCTGCACCAAGCCCGCCACCTCCCCGCCCACCCCCCCCAAACTGGTGATCAATTAAATGGCAGGTTTGGAGAAGATGGCAATCAGGTGTTTGAGTACTGATAATCAGACTTGAGGCTCTCCTGTTCGATTCTTCTCTCTCTTGAAAAGGAGACAACTCATGGGAGGGGAGGGTAGCGGGTAGATACTTAATACCAAGCAGGGCTCATCCTCATGGTGTCCTCCTACTCAGGGGGGTGGAGAGAGACAGTCCATCCCCAGGGTCCTCCCCGGTCCAAAAGGCAGAATCCCAAGATGGGGGTGACCAGGATTCTGGAATTCTCTGCAGAATCTCTGCAGAATCTGGGCTGGGTAGACAGACTTCTGGGCTGGAGAGACCATTGCAGCTCCTCCACACCCCTCCTTTCTGCCTTTTGTCTTTGTTTCCATCTTCCCCAACACCTTTCAGGCCCGCTCTGCCCTGCCCCAGGCCTTGGCCAGCCCTCCCTACTTCCCAAGGAAAGGCTATTAAGGGAGGTTGTAACTGAGCCAGTGCTGGCGTGGCTGGCGTGGCTGGCGTGGGAAAGGCCTGCGAGGGAGCCACACTGGCCCCAACTGCGGGCGGCTCTCAGGAAAGGTCAGCAGCCTGCAGGCAGGCAGCTGCTTTGGGTGCCTGGCCCTGTGACTGTCACAGTGCTCTAGGTCTTTGTACTCTTGTTCCCCCTGTTTGGGACACTTTCCCCAGACCTTGAAGGGCTGGCTCCTTCTCACCTGGTCAGTGGCTTACAGTGTCTGTCACCTCCTCAGGAGCGGCCTCCCAAAGCAGCATCTACCCTACATCTAACATCCTGCAGTATCATCTTATAACTCGTATCACGATCTGAAATTATCTTTCTGATTTGTTACCCGTTTCTTTTCGTCTCCCCTCACCAGAATGCAGGCTCCCAGAGGGCAAGGGCCATGCACATCTCTGCTGCTGCATTCCCAATGCCTAGGCTGCCTGACACATCCTGGGAGGGCTCAACTCTGTTGAACTGGCCAACTGGATGGATCTCCATTTCTTATTATTACTCTATTGATATAAGAAATAAAATAATGATACAGAAACACAGCAGACTTTTCCAGTTGACGAAGCATTGCATGAGTCACAGCATGTTGTCTACATACAACAGCTTGGTCTGGGTTATCCCCATTTTACATGTGAGGCAACTGAGGCTCAGGGGGCCTGCAGGATTTGCCCCAGGTCTCAGGGCCGGTAGGTGGTGGAGCAGGAGCTCAGACAGACCCAACTTCTATTCTCGTTCCACAGCCCTATAGTCTTCTCTTCCTCTGACATTCTCATCCACGCAGGTGCCCACGGCAGGCACAAGTGTGCATGGGGAAGAAGAAGTCTGCACCGTGACAGAGGCTGTCCTGCAACTGTGTGCAAGGAGACACATATGGAACTGCAGGAGGGTGGCCTGTGGAGGGGACCGTTGCACAGCATGAGGAGATGGGGAGGTGCCAACAAGGAGCCACCTCTGCCTCTGGGGTTTTTTTTTTTAAATTGAAGTAGAGTTGATTTACAATGTTGTGTTAGTTTCTGGTGTACAGCAAAGTGATTCATTATACATATATATATATATATATATACATATATATACACACACATATATATACACACATATATATTCATTATATATATACACATATATATTCATTATATATATATATACACATATATATTCATTATATATATATACACATATATATTCATTATATATATATACACATATATATTCATTATATATATATATACACATATATATTCATTATATATATATACACATATATATTCATTATATATATATACACATATATATTCATTATATATATATACACATATATATTCATTATATATATACACATATATATTCATTATATATATACACATATATATTCATTATATATATATACACATATATATTCATTATATATATATACACATATATATTCATTATATATATATACACATATATATTCATTATATATATACACATATATATTCATTATATATATATACACATATATATTCATTATATATATACACATATATATTCATTATACATATATATACACATATATATACACATATATATTCTTTTTCATATTCTTTTCCATTATAGTTTATTACAGTATATTGAATACAGTTCCCTGTGCTATACTGTAGGACCTTGTTATTTATCTGTTTTATATATAGTAGTGTGTATCTGTTAATCCTAAACCCCTAATTTATCCCTCCCCCACCCTCTCCCCTTTGGTAACCATAAGTTTGTTTTCTATGTCTATGAGTCTGTTTCTGTATTGTCAATATGTTCATTTGTATAATATTTTATTTTATTTTTTACAAGTTTATTTATTTATTTATTTATTTTTGGCTGCGTTGGATCTTCGTTGCAGTGCGCGGGCTTTCTCTAGTCGCGGTGAGCAGGGGCTACCCTTCATTGCGGTGCACGGGCTTCTCACTGCTGTGGCTTCTCTTATTGCGGCACGTGGGCTCTAGGCACCTGGGCTTTGGTAATTGTGGCATGTGGGCTCAGTAGTTGTGGCACACGGGCTTAGTTGCTACGTGGCATGTGGGATCTTCCCGGACCAGGGCTTGGACCTGTGTCCCCTGCATTGGCAGGCGGATTCTTAACAACTGCGCCACCAGGGAAGCCCCTGTATCATATTTTAGATTCCACATATAAGTGATATCATATGGTATTTGTCTTTGTCTTTCTGACTTACTTCAATTAGTATCTCTAGGTCCATCCATGTTGCTGCAAATGGCATTCTTTCATTCTTTTTATGGCTGAGTAATATTCCATTGTATATATGTACCACATCTTCTGTATCCATTCATCTGTCAATGGACATTTAGGTTGCTTCCATGTCTTGGCTATTGTAAATAATGCTACCATGAACATTGGGGTGCATGTATCTTTTCACATTCTTCAGGTATATACCCAGGAGTGGAATTGCTGGATCATATGGTAACTCAATTTTTAGTTTTTTAAGGAACCTCCATACTGTTTTCCATAGTGGCTGCACCAATATATATTCCCACCAACAGTATAGGACGCTTCTTTTTCCTCCACACCTCTTCCAGCATTTGTTATTTGTAGACTTTTTAATGATGGCCATTCTGAGCGGTGTGAGGTGGTACCTCACTGTAGTTTTGATTTGTATTTCTCTAATAATTAGAGATGTTGAGCATCTTTTCATGTGCAGAAGGGCTGTTTTTAATTCTCTAAAAGCTTTCTTTTCTCCTTTTAAAAATGTTCTCAACACGTTAATATATGTTGACTATCTCTGACATGCCAGCATTTTTCCAGACACTGGGAATTCAACATAAATAAGAGATTTTCACCTTGGAGTGGAAAAGAATGAAAAGAAACTCGGAAACCTATCTCTTTTGCCATTGATTCATTGTTTCCTTTTTTTTTTTTTTTTTTTTCCTTTCCTCCTACTCAGTTACATGGGGATCTTTCTTGTGGCTCTAGTTGTATAAGAGATCTTCTGCCAGCTTTCAGCTGGTATTCTGTTCCACATGAAGATGTAGTTTTGATGTGTTTGTAGGGGGAGGTGAGCTCCATGTCCTTCTACTCGGCCATCTTGATCTTCTCTATCTGATTCATTGTTGACTCCAGGAAATCGGATGCTCTTTGAGCTCTTTTACTATATTAAAAAGTAAGAAATTGATCTAATTTATCAGTGTCAATACTAATATTACATTTGCAAAAGGCCTTATAATTTTCCAAAAATTTGTAAATATAGTTATTATGTACATTACTTTATAGAGGAAGTTTTTTTCATACCTTCATAAGAACAAGGAACAACTTTACTAGGCCTGGATCATTACAAATTCATGTACTAATTCTATAATAAAGCTATGATTTAGAAATGCAGCCAGACACATGCAGACCCACAGGGAAAAGGGGCTGTTGAGGGGAGGGCTAAGGGTGGACGTTTCAGTTCACAGTCCCTCACTTATAGCGTGCTTCTTTTGTTACCTACTGATTTGCAATAAGAAGTAAGAGGCACTAAAAGGTTAATATGCCGTGGGCACTTCTCTTCACCCAGATGTGAACTCCAAAAGAACAGGTTGTTGAGTTTTTATTTACTTTTGCATGCCTAGCCCCTAGCATGTTTGGTATTCTGTAGGCAGAGAATACTTGTTGACTAAATAGATAGAGCAAGAGTAACTATAAAGTAATGCCTTTGGTCCTGTAAATGCCTAGAGCTGTTCAGAGAAAAGGCATTATGTGAAATCTGAAATATCACTGCTCCTTTCCATAGCGTTATGGGAGTGTGTCATGATCGCTTGTGATGTCAGCAAAGCACATTCTGCTGGATGAAAAACTACATTCAAAGACACTATGGTTTTGCAAATGAGTCCATGTTGTGAGTTGAAATTGCAGCAAAGCATAGGTTACTAGAAGGGTACAGTTATGACCTGTGGTTAGAAAAGTTTCCTGGATTCTGATTTTTTACAGCTTGAACATTTTGGTCTTCACAGGCAAATTCCTTAGAGGGCTTTTTGTTCTAGTGATAGTTAAAGTCTTGAAAAGTCTGCACCTTTTCTGCTCTTCTCAGGTATCTTTAACATGAAATCATTCAGTGGGAAAGCAGTGAAGCAGGGCCCACCCATCCGTGTGGGGTTATGTCCCTAACTTCTTGGCATCTGTATTGGCTAGTAGTTAATCAGATCTGATCCCAAGATCTGAAGCCAGACCACCTGGTTCTAATGCCCACTTCCTGACTGTGTGACCTTGGGCAAGTCCCTTGACCTTCTTAAGTCTCAGATTCCCTGTCTGTGAAGTGGGGATGATAATCAGAGCATCTCCTTCATGGGTCTGTATAAGGGTATAAGAGTCCATGCCTGTAACGCACTTAGCACGGTGCTTGCTAATGGCAAACACTCAAGACTTGATGGCTCTAATCTCCCTCCCCACCCCCATACCTAGAGGTCCCAAGTTGGAAGCCCCAGGTTAAGACTAATGTTCTCATTGTGTGACTGAAGCTAAGTCTCTTGACCTTGATCTCAGTTTTCTCACCTGTAAAATGATGCCAGGTAACCCTCAAATAAGGCAAAGCCTGCCCTTGGCAATTATTTATCAAGTAATAACTGATTATACAAGGTAACGGTGGGCCGTTGGTAAAGTCTGAACACAGGGTAGGATGGTACACACACACACACCAATTTTGTTCCCTGAATGCAAATGGTAGGAACGAAAAAGTAAAGAAAGATATTTGTAACCACAGTGTATATTATCCTTGTTATGCTGGACACAGATCTCCTCAGATTCCCTCCATTGTCACCTCCTTTCCAAAAGCCCTGGTCTGGAACTTGCTATAAAGGACAAGATGTTGCTCCTTATACTTTCCAGCACTAAGAAAGAGACACAGCATTTATCTGGACTCTTTAGATTTGGAGGCTAGGTGTGCTGCACTTGAGAATATCACTTCAAACTAGTTGTGAGGTGATCCAGAAGGCTGGCAGTTTTAAGTGAGTCCCAGAGCAAGATAGGCCCCTGCAGCAGGTCCAGGCTGTAAACAAGCTGCCCCGCCTCTTGGGCCTCGTGATCCAGCACGTCCAGTGGTGCTAGAAATCCCTGTTGTGATGGCTAAGGATGCTGTGTGGAGTCTGGCAAGCTCTGACGGGGAACTGCAGCACATACCCTGGGATTCTGGAACAAGGTTATGCTCTCTCTGACGAAGAATTACATCTGAAAAACAGCTCCGGGTTCGATATTGGGCCCTAATAGAGACCGAGTGCCTGACCAATGGGCACCAAGTGACCATTCAACATGAGCTGCCCATCATAAAACTGAATGTTATCTGATCCACGAGTCCTAAAGTTGGACAGGCAAAGCAAGTACTTCATTCTGTGGTGGGCATGATACATCTGGACCAGTCTTGAACTGATCCAGAATTCAAAAGTAAATTGCGTGAGCAGGTGGCCCAGACTGCCAATCTCCTGCCTCTATTGCTACTGCTTCTTCTGCAACCACATTTGTGACCCCATGGGGAGTCCCTATAACCAACTGATAGATGTGCCAGGATGACACGTTGGCTCTAGCAGCAGTATGGTCTCACTCAGAGTGTCCCTGAAAGACGGTGCTAAAGGGAAGTCCTCCCGGAGCTGCAGCATGCATCAGTCATCCGCTTTGCACATAGGGAAAGATGGTCCAGAGTAAGGACGGGCATGGACTACTAGGGAGTGGCAAATAGCTTGGCCAGTTGGTCAGAGAATGTCTGGGACATCTCTTAGTACTTCCATGCCTGGCGATGACTGTTAATGGGTAGCTACAACAACCAACAAGGGCAGGGCAACTAGGGGTCTATACCTTGGGGGAATGAAGTTCTGGATCACCCCACCAGAAAAACAACCCAGAGCAGATGAAATGCTATCTAACGGTGGGGGCATCTAGAATGAGTGGCAGAGGAGGGAGATGATGCCTCTGGATCAGTTACAACTACAAGGATTGTAGCTTTTCTCACTTATCCTCTCACCTCAGTCTTTGAGAAAGACACCCTTGACCTCCACCTTGAAGGGGGTTGTGTGACTGAGTGTAGCTCCCTTCTTGGAGAGTAAGGATGTTTCTGTTTGTACAGAACAAATGTAAACCCTGGGGCTTCCCTGGTGGCGCAGTGGTTGAGAATCTGCCTGCTAATGCAGGGGACACGGGTTCGAGCCCTGGTCTGGGAAGATCCCACATGCCGCGGAGCAACTAGGCCCGTGAGCCACAACTACTGAGCCTGCGTGACTGGAGCCTGTGCTCCGCAACAAGAGAGGCCGCGATAGTGAGAGGCCCGCGCACTGCGATGAAGAGTGGCCCCCGCTTGCCACAACTAGAGAAAGCCCTCGCACAGAAACGAAGACCCAATACAGCCATAAATAAATAAATAAATAAATTATTTTTTTTTTAAAAATGTAAGCCCTGTCTTGTAGTGTAAGATCTGTATATGATGAGAAGACACAAGGGGCAGACTGTGTTGGACACAAAACTTGTACACCTCCTTAGATTCTTCTCATTGACTCCTTGGCTGGCTGCCTCCCAAACCACTTCCACTTTTTTCAGAGCCCTTTTTTGGGACCCGAGCTGGCTAGAGTCCAAGCTGAAGTCCTAGGAATGCACAGTCTTCACACCTCACCTGTTGAACCTATCTCTCTGAGTCACCTCTCCATTTCTGATTAATATCAGACACCACACCAAGGACCATGAGATCTGGCTTCCTGAGTGGATACCAAGGTACAGGGGATGCAATCTCTAAGTCAGTTCTTGTGGGACCATCTTGATCAATGGGAAGTGGGAAGTATGAGGGAGCTGGGAAGATAAGTTCCTCCTCCTTTCTCCCCTCTGTGGGTTACTCCAAGTTGTGGTTTCAGCTTGCACCCTGTCTGGAGAAAGTCCTCAAGTGAAAATGCCTGTCAAGAAACTGGATGTTTCTCTTTTCAGCTCATTTTGAAGTGGTAACCAATGCAGTAATATTATTTTGCTTTTTTTTTTTTTTTTTTTTTGCTTCACTTCTCTTCTCCTCATCCTCACCACCCTGACCTTGTACCTCCCAAATAAAGTGTCAAACTTTGAGTCTTGCATTGAGCTCTACTAAGACACTTGCTAAGCTTGTCCTCAAGACTAAATTCTGAGCTGGGATGCTTCCTCACTACAGGAGACATGACTGGGTTCATCAGTGTAGCCGTTGCTCCTCCCCATGTGGAAGAATACACATCCCTGGGAGTTCCCTGGTGGCCTAGTGATTAGGATCCCAGGCTTTCACTGCTGTGGCTTGGGTTCAATCCCTGGTCAGGGAACTGAGATCCTGCAAGCCACCTGCTTTGGCTAATAATGTGTTAGCGGAAGGAGCACGTTTCACTCCCAGAGATGGGGAGAGCATTTAGGAAAGAGTGGATAACTCTTCATGCTCCTCTTCCCCTGCCACAGTGACTGTGGGAGGGTGTGTAGATATGGCAGCACCATAATGTTTAGGCAACCTGGGAGGCTGAGCCACCACCTGGGCAACAGCTGCCCTGAAGAGATGCCCAGCTCTTCAGTGTAACTTGCATAGGTAAGAAACAAACTTTTGGGGCTTCCCTGGTGGCGCAGTGGTTGGGAATCCGCCTGCCAATGCAGGGGACACGGGTTCGAGCCCTCGTCCGGGAAGATCCCACATGCTGCGGAGCAACTAAGCCCATGCACCACAATTGCTGAGCCTGCACTCTAGAGCCCACGAGCCACAAGTACTGAAGCCCATGCACCTAGAACCCAAGCTGCACAACGAAGAGTAGCCCCCGCTTGACGCAACTAGAGAAAGCCGCACGCAGCAACGAAGACCCAATGCAGCCAAAAATAAATAATAAATAAATTTATTTTAAAAAAAACAAAAACAAACTTTTGTTGTGTTAAGCTGCTGAGATTTTGGTGTTCTTTGTCACCTCAGCATAACCTAGCCTATACTAACTGATGTTCCACTTCCAAACCATATGAAGGAGAGGTGTTCAAGAGAATCACACACCATCATGGGAGGAGGGCTTCAAGAAGAGGACAGGGGCATCTTGCTCCCTGGTTGACGTCTGCTGAGACCACTCTGCTTTCAGTGCAGAGCATAGTGAGGGAGATCATTCATCATGCCTTAGTCTCGATCCCATCCCTGGGGGCTGGGATCAAGGCTAAGGCAACAGTTTTTAAGGAAGGGAAGAGGGCTCAGGCAGCTCAGGGGGAGGCAAGGCTTTGGGGTATGGGTGTGGCTGGGCCAGCCGTGACTCCTGGGGGAAGTCTTTCCCTCTCAGAGCTGCTGGGGAAGTAGCTCTCCAGGCTGTCGGGACTCCAAAGTCCTTCCTGGGTGCAAGGCAGTGTGTACTCTGGCCCTGGCCCCTCCAGCTGCACAATCCACTGCTGGCAGCCCCCAAGCCAGCTTCCGCTCCAGTCACACATCCCCCGCTCCACCCTATTTCCTTTTTCCATGCAGTTGCACATGCTCATTCCTCTTCTAGAAACACCTTTCCCCACCTTCCTCAACCCTTCTCATCCTCCACAGCTCAGCTCAATCCCCTCTTCTGACGTCCCAACCCCCTGTACACGCAGGCACGCACTGCACACACGGCTAGATTAGGAGCCTCTGAGGTGGGCTCCCGTAGCACCAGCCCACACCACTAACTCACCACAACCTTCTGTAAGTACCTGTTGGCAAGTCGTTTCCCCCTCTTGACATCTTGAGACAAGATCCTTTTTCTCTCTGGGCTCTCAGCACCAAGAACAGTGCCTGGCACGTAGCCATGGACTGTTGGCCTAAATCACAGTGAAATTTGTAAAAGAAGATCTAGTTTCTAGTCCCAACTCTGCCATGAACATCTGAGACACTGAAAGACCCGGGCCAAGGCACTTAACTTCTCTGAGCTTCAGTTTACCCTTCTGGATAATGGAGATAATGTTCCCTGACTCCTTCTCATTTGTGAGGATCACATGAGAGAGAAATGGGATTGGTCCTCTAGGGTGGCAGCAGATGTAAGCACACTGCAGGTTTAAGACATCAGCACTAAAGTTATTAATAACAACTGCTAATAATCTTGCTGCTAATAACGACCTGCTTAGTTGAAGGAAATTTTGCCTCCCTTTCTGCGGGATGGCCTGGTTTTGTCCTAACCCAGATCCATTCTCTGCTTGACGATGAAGCCAGGTTCCCTCTTCGCTACCTCCTTGTCTCACAGGTTTCATATGACCTCAGAAAGTCCTTCAAAAGTCTGACCCACATTCTTTCTGTTGCAGCTCTTCCCCCCTCTCCTCCTCGTGTGTCCTAAGAGCACAGTCCTGCCTATGAATCTTTGATGACCCCGAAGCCCCATCACCTTATAAGGCTTATCCTTCTGAGGTTGACGTCCCCACTGCCACTGCTCAGACAGAGGGAGAGAGATGGAGAGAGAGACAAAGAGAGAGGGAGAGAAAGGGAAGCCCCAGTCTGGAGTGAGGGCGTGGAGAAAGAATCACCGGAGAGATGGAGATAAGACAGCAGCAAGGACTCCCCAACACCCAGACCCACAATGACACAAATACTCACCACACCACCACCACCTTCATCTGCCTGGCTTCCGGGGGAGGGACAATTGTCTTACGGCTTTCCATGACGTGAGTCCTCCGCGAGGGCTAGGGCTGTGGGTGAGGCGACATTTCCTGCCCCCGGGGGCTGGGGTGAGAGCAGAGATGAGTAGCTGAGGGTGCACACCTTTTGAGAGCCCAGACGCACACCCTGCTCCAGGGGGCTCCTTTCCTAGGCTGCCCCCATGGAGTTCCCCCTGGCCCAGATATGCCCCCAAGGTAAGTGTGAAGTTGGGGAATGTGGGTGGGAGGGAACATCAAGACCCCCGTGACCCCTGCTCTCCTCCCTCTGGGCCTGAGCTCCCACTTCAGGGGTGACGGGTCACACCTCAAGCCAGAGCTGGCGGGCAGTCGGCCCACAACCCCTGCCCCTCTTCGGGGGCTCCAGGTCCACGCATCCCTGAGGATAAGGGTGACAGGGTCTTCTGAGGGCTTCTTCGAGTGGAGAGAGGAGGCAGCAGGAGGATGAAGGGGGCTGGGAGGCCGAGGATCCTGGGCCAGAAGAGGGACCTGCCCTGAAGAGATCTGCCTCCTTTCCCGGATTTCAGGACTTCCGGACCAGCCGAAGGCCAGCTGGCTTCCCGGCGCTCCTTCCTGGGGCCCAGTTTCCCTGAGAAGCCCCTCTGCGCCTCCTTGGCCCCTTGATCCTCCTCCCTGAGAAATCATGTCTGCCATCCCTCCTGCATTTCTCCTGCTGTCACAACTGGCCCTGTCCTCCAGGTCCCCAGGGAGAGGCCTATGGGGCCCCTCTGAGCCTGGGGGAGGGGTGGGCAGCAGAGGGAGAGGCAGGCCTTCACTGAGAAACTTCTCTGTCCTAACAGGGAGTCAAGAAGCCCCCACCATAACCTTCAGCACCTTCCAGCCCCTAGACTTGAACCGCAGGAGCTGCCAGGGCCTGGGCTTGCTTCCAGGACCCAGACTCCAGGCCCTGAAGGCCGAGGAAGCCCGGCCCAGCCCCAGGGCCTCCGCTGCGCACGCTGCGGTGAGTGGGAACCTGGGGGGTGTTGCCCCCTCCTCTGCTCCCACCCTCCCACGGGTGAGGGCTTGCAGGCGGACAGAGGCCAAAGCAGGAATGAGCTGGGTCTGCCGACAAAGCCAGGGGCCCAGAGGGAGGGTCTGCATCTCTGTCCGTGGCCTTCATTTGCCCAGTGCATCCTCATCTCAGGCCTTCTCACTCACCCAGTCATAGGAAATCCTCCCCGTGAACCAGCTCAGTCCCTCCTACTGTAGGGTGAGCCCTCCCTCATTCTGGCCTCTGGCGTTCCCTTCATCCCTCAGGCCAGGGAATGTTTTTCTGACCATCTGGAAGGCCTCACTCCCATTTAAGCACAGTTTAACAGTTCACTGCTACTGGATCAAAGGCCCACGGACCCAGATGGAAGTGGAAGGAAATTCCCTGGAAACAAAAACATTTTGACCTAAAGAAGAGATTTAAGTTACACTTTGGGAGGGACTTTCTGGGCAATTATACCCTAAAATAGGCAACAGGGATGGGGGATGGGGAGCTTCCTCCGCATGTCCAGGAGGGGCTAGGTATGAGGATGAGAAGGGAGTAGCTGGCTTGAAGTCAGAAGAAGGACCACTAATCATGGCTACTTCCCCCTCCTTGAACTCTTCCCCTGTCCAGGCACCTCCCCAGGCCCCAGGGGCTGCCTGCAGCCCAAAGGATATGGGGAAGGAAGAGGTGCCTAGGGAAGAAGGCATGTCCCTGCAGGCTGAGACTCAGGCTTGGTTCCAGAAGACCCAGGCCCATGAGCTCCTGCAGCATGGGGCAGCCCCTGCTTGGTTCCACGGCTTCATCACCCGGAGGTGAGTCACAGAGGAAGAAATAGGCTCAAAGGAGGGCAGGGGCCAGTCCTGGGTCCTGCGGTCAATCAGGAGTAGATTGAGGCTACAGGCCAGGCTATGACACCTGGAGGTTCCAAGGCTACTCGTTAAGGCAGCTCCCCTGGGGGAGATCATTGGAGAGGCTCTAGCCCAAACCCCTCACTCCGTGCCTCAGTTTCTCCCTTCGAGGCTCAACTTTCCCCCTGTCTCTAAGGCTTCTAGTGCTCAAGTTTCCACCTCTGCCTCAGTCACTCTCCCTCCATCTTTATTTACCTCTGGCTCTCTCCAGCCCTCTCCTCTTTCTTCCCTCCCTTGCAGTTCCTCCCTCTTTCTCCACTTCTCAGCTTCACTTCTCCTGTATCTCTCTGTTCACATCCTCTGTTCAGCTTGTGGCTTGTGAAGTCTAGAAGTCTATTACCACCCCTGTTGCTGCGGCCGCTGTACTGCCCCCCTTAGTCCCCCACCCCAGGCCGCTTTTCCAGGATGAGGCCAGGAGGAGGATGCAGGGCTGGGAGGTCTCCTGACCATCCACGCCCAGTCCCTGCAGCAGGAGCGCAGTGCCCACATCCTCTCTCTCTCCCACCTCCACCCTTCTCTAGCCACTTAAGCCCTCTTGGTAGTGGGTAGGGGTCCCCCCCATGAGAGCCAGGGAGACAGGGGGGTGAGGCTGGAAGAGTCCGAGCATCTTCCGTGTCTTCTCCATCACCCACAGAGAGGCCGAGAGGCTGCTAGAGAGGAAGCCTCAGGGATGCTACTTGGTGCGTTTCAGCGAGAGCGCCGTGACCTTTGTACTGACTTACAGGTGAGGGGCGGAGCGCTGCGCTGGGCGACAGGGAGGCGGGGCTTCGGGCTAATCAGGGGGTGGGACTTGATACTGACGGACGTGTGAGGGGAAGAACTTCATGCTGACTCCCAGCAGGGGTGGAGGGGGTCTATGCTCAGCCCCCAGGCTACTAAGGAAGGGTGGGAGACACGGGCGCGGGGCGGGTAGGGGTCACTCCTCGTGCTGGTGCCCTGGCCGGGAAGAGGGAGCAGGTCTGATCCTGACTAGTGCCTCCAGGAGCCGGACTTGCTGCCGCCACTTCCTGCTGGCCCAACTCGTGGACGGGCGCCACGTGGTGCTGGGCGAGGACAGCGCCCACGCGCGGCTGCAGGACCTGCTGCTGCACTACAAGGCGTGCCCGCTGAGCCCCTACGGGGAGACGCTCACCGAGCCCCTCGCCCGCCAGGTACGCCACCCCCATCCCCGGCCCTGACACTGACCCTGACCCTGGGAACCCAGGCCAGAGCCCAGGCCGCAGGACCTCGACATCAGGCACTTTCCCATTCCCACCGACTACCCAGCCAAACCTCCCTTGCCCACACATCTCCACGCAGATGCCCTTCCAGAAAGATGCGTGTGCTGGAGGAGGGGTCCTTGAGAGACCAGCCCAGCCACACAAAGCCTGGAGGGGCTGGGAGTGGCCAGCTAGGCAGACGGGTCATTTGGGAGGGGGGGGGTTTGTTTTTTGTTTTTTTGTTTTTTGCCTCGAAGCTTGTGGGATCTTAGTTCCCTGATCAGGCATTGAACTCGGCAGTGAAAGTGCCCAGTTCTAACCACTGGACGGCCAGGGAATTACCGGGTCATTTGTTCTTTAAATTAAGAGATATTTACTGAGACAAGACAGATGGGTGTCAAACCCACAAAGCTACTTACCAGCGGCAAAGACATATAATAGGAATCAAGTGTGAGAGTGTGGTGAGAGAGGAAATACAGAGTGGGGTGCCATTTAGCTCACGTGGTGGGGAGCTGCGTCAGCGAGTGCCTCCCTGAGGAAGTTCAGGCAGTTCTGAGGGACCGCTCTGTGCCAGGCATTGGTCCGGGCACTGGGAAAATAGCAGTAAACAAAACTGACCCAAATATCCCTACCTCCATGGAGCTTCCATTCTAGTGACAGGAGACAGACACCGAATGTGTAAGACAGATAACAAACAGAGAATACAGAAACAAGGAGTGACAGGGTTGGGGCTATTTTACATAGGAACATCAAGGAAGGCTATTCTGGTAAGGGGACATTTGAACAGAGGCCTGAATAAAGTAAGGGAGAAAGTCATGCAGATAACTAGAGGAAAAACATTCTAGGTAGATGGCACAGCAGGTGCAAAGGCCCTGAGGCAGAAGGATCCTTGATGTGTGTGAATAAGAGTAAGAGCAGTAAGGAAGCTAGCATGGGTAGAGAGGTAGGAAATGAGACCACAGGGGTGAAGGAAAGGGGCCCAGTAAATTCTTGTATGATTTGGGATTTTATTCTGAGTGAGATGGGATGGCACTGGACAGTTACAAGCTAAAGAGTGACATGACCTGGCAAGTTCGGGAGGGACATGGGTGACCAGATGGAGACCACTACAATACTTCAGGAGCGAAGATGGCAGCCTGGACCAGGTTGGTAGAGGTGAAGGGGTGAGGAGGTGGAACACTGGGTCTGTTTGGAAAGTGGAGCTGACAGAGTTTTTGCAGAATTGGGTGAGGAGTGTGAAAAGATGGAGTTGTCATTGACTGAGATGAGGAAGGCTATAGGAGGAGCAAGTCTGGGGGAGGCAGGGGAGATCACGAGTTCAGTTTTGACATTTGCGGTTTGAGACATCCATTCAGTATCCAAATGGAGATGTCAAGTACACAGTTGGAATATATGGATCTGGAGTTTAGGACAGAAGTCTAGGTTGGAGATCAACATTTGGGAGCCATCAGCATGTAGATGGATTGATTCTAAAGCCTTCAGGAGGGATGAAATCTCAGGAATGAGTGTAGCTGGAAAAGAATACCAAGTCTCCAGCATTGAGAGTTTGCAGAAATGAGGGGGAACCTACAAAGAAAACTGAGGAGGAGCAGTCAGAGAGAGAGGGGAGAAGAACCAGGAGTGTGACGCTCTTGACGCGAAGCAAAGAAAATGCATCAGGGAAGAGCAGGTGCCAGTGGGTCCAGAATTAACCGCTGGATTTGGCCAACAGAAGGTCACTAGTGACCTGGGCAAGAATAGTTTCCTGGAGCTTGATTGGAGTCAGTTCAAAGAACTTGCCTTGAGGAACTGTGCCTAGGGGTAACTCTTGTGTGGAATTTTGTGAGGAATAAGGGGAGACCTGAAGATTTCCAAGCAGTTGGAACAGGGTGTAGGGAAGTCTGGTGGGGAGGGGAGCCAGCTGGAGCTGCGAGAGCCGAAGGCAGAGCTGTCAGAGACCACGCTCCATGACCGGCCCTCAGAGGGTCTTATCACTCACGTTTTCTGGAGTTTGGGCTTTATCCTGGAGCAACAGGCAGCCACGGAAGGATTGCTAGGGGAACTTCTGCAGGCTCACTCTGCTCACGGAGTGGAGAATGGGTTAGCAGGGCAAGATGGTGCAGGAGGACGACTTAGGAGGCCTGAACTGGAGTGGTAGCTGTGGGCATGGAGAAAGTGTGCAGATGTAAAGATATTTAGGCAGTGGAAGGAGCAGCGCTTGTGCTCCGTTAGATGTGGGGAGGAAGGGAGGGAGGTGTCCAGATTGACTCCTAAGGTGCTGCTGTTTCGGCAGCAGGGTAGAGGTGCTATTTTTTATTCATAAAGGGAATGCTAAGAACTCTTAGGGGGTTGAGGCAAGGAAAAGAATTCTGATTTGAATCCATGAACTGCCTATACACCTTCAGACGGAGACATACACTTGGCGGATTGCAGAAGCATGAGAAAAGGCCTATGGCCTGAGCCTTCCAAAAGTAGTGGGCATGTGGAGAACATTCAGGAACCCAGGGATAAATGCTGAGCAAAAAGCATACCTAACATGGGAAGGAACCCTATAAGGCTCATCTCCTCATCCCTGAGGCAGTGTCTCTGTCCCTCGAATATCTAGCTTATAGCTCCATAAAGTAGTCGCCTGGCACCTGCAGAAATAAACACAGGCACAGAAGTCTTGGAGATCTATCCCCATGCCGAAAAATTTTAGGCTAAAGACTTCTAAAGCCTTGTTGTAGTTTTACAACCACAGGTACAAATGGCGACTGGCCTGGCCCTGGCCCAGATGAAGTTAAGTTTAATGCTAAATATGGCCTGTGACCAGAGCGACTGTCCCACTTCCTGGTCTCCTTGCCCCCTCTTCCTCACCCAGAAACCCAGCGCCACCCAAATTTCTGTGTCGCACCTCCACCCCCGACATTATCCATATGGACGAGATTATTTTGCGCCCCCCTGCATCACCTGCCGACTCCCACCCGCCCCTCGTGCACCAAGTCCCTGAGGCCTCCTTCTTTCCCCGCAGACTCCTGAGCCCGCAGGACTGTCCCTAAGGACTGAAGAATCAGACTCTGGAAGCAAAAGCCAGGACTCACAAACTCAGTATACCTCAATCCTCAAAAAGGAGCAAAGCGCAGCCCCCACGCAGAAAGACGGGGCGGGGGAGCCAAAGCAGGTACTGGGCGGGAGGGGCGGAGAGAGGGGGTGGGGCCTGAGGGAGGGGAGGAGCCGGGAGACGAAAAGAGGGAAGGCCCTGCGGTCAGGGGGCGGGGCCAGCGGGGAGGGGGCGGGGGCCTGCAGGGAGCGGAGGCTCGGGCTGAGCTCCAGCTTTGGCCCTGCCTGCGCTGCTCTGACCCACTCTCCTCCCCGCCTGCCTTCTCTCCTAGACGTCCCAGCCGCCCAAGCCCAAGCCTCCCGTCCGCGCCAAACCTCAGCTGCCTCCCGAAGTCTACACAAGCCCCGCTCCGAGACCCCGCCCAACCCCGCCCCCCAAGCCCTCCAACCCCATCTACCACGAACCTGATGAACCCATAGACTTCTATGCCATGGGCCGTGGCAGCCCCGGGGAAGCCCCCAGCAACATTTATGCCGAGGTGGAGGTGAAGGTGCCTGATTCAGGGTGTGAGGGCCCGCCGTGCATCCTCAGGCACGAAGTCCTACGGAAGTGCCAGTCCAGGCCTGTCCCAGGAAGCCAGGTAAATGGGGGTGCAAAGAGGATTTCCTGAAAGCTAGATTGCGGAGGGTGGAGAAGGTGTTCAGACTGGATGCCTGGGTCAGGGTGAATGCAGGTCAGAGATCTGAGGTGAGATGGGAAGGACAGAGGGTCCAGGCTGCCAGCAACCCTCTTCCAGGCCCAGATTTGCTCCCTCTGCTCTGCCTGGAGTTACTGGGACCTGCCTCCCCTTTGTCAAGTCCCCACTCCCTCCACTTCTCAGAGAAAATAGAGGCCCCTGTCAGCCTTCCCCCAACTGAGCCTGTGTCCCTCTCACCTGGCTTGTCCTCTTCAGACCCACCTGAGATTGACCCCACCCTGTGCTGGGAATCTTGGCTCCACCTCTCCTCTCCTCTCCAGTCTGAACTTGGGCCTCTCTCACTCTGGCTCCCTCCCCTCAGCCTTCAGGGCCCTCCTAAAGAAGAGCACCTGGAGTCCCTTGTGTCACCTCAGATGAGCTCAGGGGAGGGGGTACCCGCACGTCCCCTCCTTCTGCACACTCCTCCTCTCCTCCATCCTCCCACCTGCCCAGTCTTCTCATTGATCCGTTCAAGTCAGTATCTTGTTTCATGGGATGTGTTAGACCCACCAGCTGCTCCCACGCAATCCCTCTGCCTCTGCCCCCCTCCTCAGGCCCTTCCCCACCTCCTCCCCCCACTGCTGGCACCTCAGGCTCCCCCTCAGCCCTTGTGCCTGCTCACACTTATCCACACCCCTGCCACCTGCTACCATCCTAGAGCTGATGTCACCAGCCCATGTCTCTATGCAAACTTCTCTCCAGGCTTCTGCTCAGCTCCCCAGCATCCCACAGCTTCTTGGACTCAGCACAGCCAACACTGTTCTTACCCTTCTCCCCGGATTGCTCCCTCCATTGTTCCCTCTCTGATCGGGTACCTCTCCAGTCACCCAACTATTCAAGGTCGTAGGGCTGCCTTGACATCTCCCCTCTCTTCACCCTCACTCCCCTATAAGCCACTGATTCCTGCTGAGTCTCTTCCTAAATATGTTTTTCCTTTCCCCAGTTTCAGCCCCCATCATCTCTCATCAGGACTTATCCAAGGGCTTTTTAACTGGTCTCCTAACCACCAATCTTGCCACTTCTGACCCACTCTGCCCCAAGAAAGTCAGAATGGTCTTTCTAAAACAGCTACCTGGCCCATGAGGCCCTCTATACTTCTGTGGGCTGGGGAACCACCTCCTCAGTCTTACCATCAGCTGTTCCCACCCTCCCAGAACTGGTCACATTTCTCCAAACACACCAAGTGGTTTCAAACCTCCCAAGGTTTTGCACATGCCAGTCCCTCTGCCTATAGCTACTTCCTGCAAGTGCACCCTCCTGCTGCCCAGCAACCTTCTAATCATCCTTGAAGACCAGCTTGCCCTTCTCCTCCTCTGCAAAGACTTCCCTGACCTCACCGCAGAGGCCGTCCACACAGAGGCTTTATACACACCTGCCATGCCACTGATCATTGACACCCATCTCCCCTCTCCCCCAGCAGAGTGTGAGCTCCCTGAGGGCAGGGGCTGGGACTTGTTCATCTCTGTTTCCAGAGCACCCAGCACAGTGCCGGGCAAAGAGCAAATGCTCAGGAAATGTTTGTTGAATGAACGAGAGAGGTTTAGACCTCCTCTCTGCAGGGCAATGTCTGTTAAGATCAGACGTCTTGGCCCTTGAGGCTGCAGGTAAGCGTAGGAGGCAGAAGGTAGAGGGTGTGACCTGGGACCATCCTTCTCTCTACAGAATCCAGGTGGCCAACGACTGCATTCTGAGAACTCTGTGGCTGAACAAGGCCCTCCTGTGCCCCACAAGCCCCTACCCCGCTGGGGGCACACACTCCCCCACAACCTTTCTAGATAGGTGCTTCAGAACAGAGGTCAGGCATGGCTCCCCCTGGGGCCTCCTCAGTAGCTGCTGAGTCTGAGCTGGGGCGGGGTGGGGCGGTGGGGGGATAACTTGGAACAGCGGGTCCAGAGACCTTCACACACACCCAGGCGCCCTTCTCAGAAAATGTGGATGGAACAAACTGTAGATGATCAAAGCTGGAAAGGACCTCAGCCATCATCCATTGCAAAGATGGCAAAAAGGTGTCACCTCGCATGCCAACTCCAATCCATTCATTGTGGCTGCCTAGAGCGCTGCATTGGAAAGGATGTTAAGGTCATATCTGAACTCAGCAGAAAAGAACTCTGTGATTGATTAGTGATGTCTGCCACGGGTGAGAGAAGGAAAAGGAGCATCGTCTCCTTTGCCCTTACTGATCAAGTTCGACTCCCTCACTGTGCAGATAAGGAAACAAAACCAGAGGGGGATAGTGGCTTCATCAAGGTCAAGGACTAGAACCCCAGCTTCCTGTTTAGTGCTCTGTTCCGTACCCCACATCCACTAACTCTTTACCACGGGAAATGTCAGAGATTTCCTCAGGAAATCTGGCTGCTTTCCAGAGTTCTGCCGCATGGGGGCCCGGGTGCTTGTTCCCCTCCTCCAGATCCCAGCTTAGCCCTGTTCCCCTAACTGATCTGGGCCCCCACAAAGAAGCCTGGAGGTCAGAGGAGCAAATGTGGAGTCTGCTTCCTTTTAGGGACACACCCACTGGTTCCCTCCCAAGAGTCTCCAAGAATCCAATGGCTCAGTGCTTGCCTCTAAGGAAGTAGGCTAGGAGGGCCCTGCTGCATCCCGCTGCCCTGGTTTCTCCTCCTGGAGTCTGATTTCCTTGGCCCTCTGAGCCTTTGAGTCTGGGCCCTGGTCCAATGCTGCTGTTGTCTGAGGAACAGTTTGGCGAGAACAGATGTTAGAACTTGTTTGTTGATTCTTGTCTGGCTAATAAATCATCGCCAACCACCTCCCCCAACAGGGATTCAAGTGCTCCAGGCTCCTTCTGTCTCTCCTTCTGACTCTCTCTCTCATATTGTGGAAGGCAATTGTTGAACGACCATTGCAATGGGGGGAGAAGGGTCGGGGGTTGAGAGACTCCTGGGCAAGGGTCACAGATCTATGGGCTGGGGGCAGGGAGACACCAAGGCAAGGGACACAGACCTCTCTCTGGAAAGTATTCTTTCCCTAACTGGGGTGGGCTGGGCAGCTAGCCAGGGGCAGAGGGGTGGCTACATCACCTGGGGGTTGCCAGGAAAGAAAGGGGCAGGGATGGGAGTGGTTGAAAGGTAGCCCCTGCACCTCCTTCCCCAACCCCCTGCCAAACACAGGACTGGGAGGGGGAGGGGGCATTGTTAGCCTATGTGTGTGAGCCCCTTAGGAGGATGGGGAGCCCCCCTGCAGCAGCTCCCAGCCTCTTGGGCTTAGGCCTCCCCTGTTCCTCTTATGAGGCTTCCTCCTGTCTGCCCAGACCCACTTCAGGGTCATCCTCCTGCCTCTGTGGCCGAGCTCTGCATTCTAAGCTTCAACCACCTAGAAGAATCTGCCTTGGGTCTTATTTTTGTCTCAGACTGGAGGCTCCCTGAGGCAGGGCTGTGTCTGCACCTGGAAGGCCCTGAGGGCTCAGAATAGACTGCCCCCAGGAGCCACTCAGGGGGCTTCTGGGTGCTCCTGTGGTCCCAGCCTGTTCTTACCCCCATTTCTATGAGAGTTCAGTGAAGACAATCAGAGCCCATCGAGGTCTCTCTTCCTGCCAAGGGGCCCTGGGTACTTGCCTGAATCACAGAAGCCCCCCAGACCCCTCCCTGAAGACATATTCCCTAGGCCTAGGTGCTGCCACCACCATGCCACCCCCAGCCTGGTGCAGGGCCAGCTCCAGTGACTAGTGAATTCCCCTCCTTTCCACTCAGTGCTAATCAGCTCAAGGAGAAATATAGTTGCTGAGTCAACAGAGTGGGGTTCCACTTCCTTCTGCCTGTAGGTCTAAACTCGCTCCTGAGTAAGAGACGGGGGAGGGGAGGGGAGCAGATGGCTTTGGGAGGGGAGGTTGCAAGTGCAAGAAAGGTCTTAGATTAGACTCAGGGAGTCACCTCATGGCTGGTTCCTCGTGGCAGGGGAGGAGGCAGAAAAAGGAGAGGCTTGCTGTACAGCAAGGGCTGGAAATCAGAGTCAGAAGATGGGATTTCCTTAGACTTCAGGATAGAACAGGATGGCGGGTTCGGGGAGAGGACAGAAATGCCTAGGGACCCACTTGGTGTTTCTGAAGGAGCAAAGCCTGCTAGAAAGGGGTGAGCAGGACCCAGGGAATCTCCCCCTCCCGCTTCGGCTCCTCACTGCTAGGGGTGGACTCACCGAAGTGGGTGGGAGGATCCAGATGATGGATTGTCAGGAGCCCTGGGTTCCTGTTACGGCTGTTTGCTAACAAGCTGCCCAACCTTTAACAGGGGAACTTTTTTCTGCACCACAGTTCCCTACATTCCTTTGAAATGGAGATAGTGCCTTATTTGCCCACAGGGATGCTGTACAGAGCAGATGAGACCAGGCAGCGAGGGGCTTGGCCGAGCAGGGCTGCTGGGACTAGAAGGGACTTCAGACCCCTTGGGACTGACTTCTTGGTTCAACCAAATCGGAAACTGAGGTCTAGAGAGGGGAGGTGACAGGGTACTGGAGATAGGACCAGATCTTGTCATCCCAGTCCAATGTTCCCCCTTATACCGTGAGGCCCTTCCCAGGCCAAAGGATAAGGCCCCGGTCCTCCCGAGGGCTCCAGCTGCAGGCCCAGCCCTGAGGCCCAAGGTGGTGGAACCTCCCTTCTCCCCACCATAGCCATAGGCACCCCTGCACCATCCTGCTGATTTCACTCCCACAGGGGCCTGGGGCTGCGGTGAGACCTCAGGATGGAGAAGTTGAGTAACTAGTACAGGAAAGGGAGCCTGGCGATTGTGCTGAACAGGTTCCTCTGCCCCAGCAGAGACCACTCGGGCGGGGAGGGGGAGGGCATTTCCCAGCTGACTCAATCTCCCGTGGTTATTCCATCCCTCCAGCTTCCTCTAGGGAGGGCTCTCTCTGGCTCAGCCCCGTCAGAAAGAAGAGTCTCCTACCCCGAGCCCCAGATCCCCTTCAGAGCCTGCAGAAGGCCTTGCTGCAAGTGGAGGTTCCAGCCTTTTCCTCCAGTTCCAGCCCCTTCAGCACCATGGCCAACCCTGAAGTCTCTTTTTTCCTGCTCCTGTCTCCCTTAAGCTGTCCCCTTTATCCTATCAGCTCCCTCAGCTAATGCAGTAGACAGTCTCAGTAAAGTACCCTGTAACTCTGGCTCAGGGGACCAGGGCAGGGGCAGGGGGCTGAGAAGCTATTACACCCCCAACCTCAGCTGTCCCGAGTCTATAGCGCATCATTCCCCATGAACCCACTTAAGGAGGACTGGGGGCCAGTCATCACTGAGGCCCCATCCCCAACTACCTCTACTGGCCTTAGAACATGTGTCCCCACCGGAAACAAAGCTGAGCAGAGGGAGAGGGGTAAAAAAAGGTTGGCAGCAGACAGCAGAGCCTTCCAGCACCCTTGCCACCTCCCCAAGCCCCACAAAACTTCAACCATCCCCTCAACAGACTGCGGCTTCTTGGACAGCAAGCTCAGCACCCAGCTGGGGCAAAGACCTGGCCAGGTCCCTGCCCAAGGGTCAGAGCTGAAACCCCCTTTGTGACAGCTGTGCCATCTCTGTGCAGTTCCTAAGTCTGCGTCCTAAGCCTGTTCCTTGTGGACCTCACCTTCCTCAGCTCCTCTGCCCTGATCAATGCGGCACTGCACACTTGGGCTTTGCCCCGGCACCTCCAACACCTTCTAGGGCCATTGGGAGCCACTGCTGACCAAGGCCGTCACCTCCCGCCCCCACCAACCCCGTCCCTTGGCTGTTACTGCCATGCCAATCTGAGCCGTTATCATTCCTTATTCCTCCTTCCCTCTCCCTCATCCCTGTCTTCTCTTTCCTGTTTATTTATCAGAACTTGAGGTGATTACCTCAGGAAGCCCTCCCAAATAAAGTCTGTCCATTTTCTAACTTGTATTTCTCTTGGTGACCAAGAAATTCTAACCACCAAATAAAATGTCATCTTTGGTAGGAGTAAAAAGTGGCTTTAAAAAAATGGCTTAATACTACCTCCAGAGAACCAAAGGAGGTGGGAGGCAAGAGGAAGCTGAAAGATATCTGGCTTAACTATCCGTTCCCAGAAGACACCAGGACAATCCCTGCCCACCACGCCTTGCCTCCCAACCCAGAGCACTTCCAGCTCCATCATGATGCAGCCCCTAAAATGAGAAAGTTGAACTGCTGAATCCCAGGAGTGTGGCAACTCAGGAGGGCAGGGCTGCGTCTATAGCGTACTGAATACAGAAACAGCACTTGACTCCATGGGACCTCAGACTCTGGGGCCCTGCTGAGCCTACTTCACCGCCTCGCTTCACTATGACACCCCAGAGGGGCGACCTCAGCCCTCAGTGCCTCTGTGGATGGTGGGAGTGGTGGTACGGGCGAATGCTCCTTGCTGAAGGCTGGCTGGATGCACTGACTTGGACAACTACAGCCCAAGTGTCCCTGTGGGATGCAGGAGCCCTGTCTGGCTCCAACCCGAAGTAGGTCAGATTTCAGATAAGCGGGTGCTTTTCCTGTAAGTGATGAAACCCTCCTCTGTACTTAATGAGAAACAGACTCAAGTTACCCCAGCCGACAAGACCAGAAGCATGGCGAGATTCCTCACTTCCTTCTAGTCCCCAAGTCCCCAGCACACACTTCTTCAAACTGCCCCTCTGGCCTTAGCCTTCCTGTCACCAGGACTGTCAAACACCAAGTCCTCCCAGTGTTTTCCCCATTCAGAACCTGCAACGACTAGAGTCAGGCATCTTCGTCCAATTAACGCTGCTCTGCCTAGCATCTAAGGCCTTTCTTCTTGCAGGAGTTTAACAGTCCCTTCCTGCAGGAAGCCACTGCAGTTACGCCCTACTGGAGTCCTAGTACCCTCAGCAACAGGTTTCAGCAGTGTCTACAGTAGGATTTGCATGCTGCATTGTGAACGATACCCGGTATCTTCCATCTCTACTTGAACCTTGCTCCGAGGAGGAATCATGCCACCTATCTTGCGGCTCCTGGGCACCACAGTGCCCTACAGCTAACTCAAGTCATAGACCCTACCACCTCCCTTCCTCATCCATCCACCCACCCACCCAACCTGCCCCTCCCTCTCAAGCAAAAAGCTAGGAGTCCAGAAATCTCCAAGATCTGTCTAGCCCCCAAGCTCTATGCAAAGCTTCCAAACCAGCCCAGGTCGATGACAACCAGTATAAATTTGACTCATCTTTAGGGACAGGCATTTCACCACTTTTTCATGTCCAACAACCCTTTCATGTCACAGAAACAATCTCCCTGACTTCCCCCAGTCTTCAGAGATACCCGAGATCAGCAATACTTTCCATATTTGGGATCACAGGCCCCTGTCCCATACAAAATTGTCGTACAATTCCTAGAGTCTTCAATGGCCATGACCCCAGTTTAGATGATGAGTACTCAGAAAGATGCAAAGTAATCATAAGACAGCTCATGATAGTTTGGAGGTTGCTTTACACAAAGTAAATATTGAGATCCAAGGACAGGATAACAAATGAGAAGGGTCCAAAAAAAAGAGACCTCACTTAAAAAGTAGGAAAGGGTCAGAGCAGGCAGCATCTGTCAGACTGAATGTTTTATTTCAACAGACATCCCTGGTTTAAAAAAAAAAAAAAAAAGATGGAGGGGTTCAACATTTCATCACACCCAACAGGGAGCAAAACTCCCATCCAAGAACTCAGAGCCCCTTCTGAGGCATCACTTGAGTCTTTGCTAGCTCCAAGACAGAAAGGAGCTGAATTTTCTAACTTTTGTTAAGAAAAATCTATCAAATATGTTCATTCTCGCAGAGGCGAGGGCTGGGTCCTCAGGGAAGGAGATCCTGGGCTTGGAACAGCTGGGGTCCCAGAGATGAAGCTGGGGGCCCGGCCAGCTGGGCAGCAGGAGATCCAGGGGGCAGTCAGGTCCAGAGCCCTAGAATCCATATTTGGCTTGGGTCTGCCGGCGGCTGAGCTTGTTCTCCGACCAGGTGTTCTTCAGTTCCAGCTCCCGCTCCTTAGCCTATGCAAGGAAGAGGGGGCAGGGGAGAGTCACACAAAGGTTCTGAGAAATATTTTTCTCTTGCCTCTGTGCACTTCCCAATTTAAAGTCTTTCTCCCATCAAAACAATTATGTGGAAAAAGCAAATCCCTTGGAAGATTTAATTTTCCCCTTATTCAAGCAGAAGGGGAAGACCCTGAGAAAGCAAAGAAAAACCATCTCTTTGGGGAGCTAATAGGGTTTAAGCAGAATAAAGACTCAAGAATCCTGGTCCTTCATCAGCTAGAATTAAAACTGAGATGCTCAAGTAGGAAATGGACAAATGAGAAATTGAATTTGGCGTCTGAAAGAAAGACAACTGGCTACCTTGGATACCTAACTAGCCAAGCGGGAGAGGACAGCCCCGAAGACGTGGACAGGTCAAAACGGGACACCAGCCACGTCTGGGGCCACCGTTTGCTGCTGTGCTGAATACAGTGTATATGGTACCCTAGAAATTCACACCACTTTAAAGTATAAATTGAAGCTGTGAGAAATTGACTGGAAGGAACTAGAATTAATGCTTTCTCCTTCTGACCACGACAACTCCTGGCTCTACACTGCATTCTGGGAAGGTACAAGCACCACCCTAGAAAAGGGACTCCTCAACCCCACTCCCACAAGCTAGCTGATACCTGCTCATTTCCCCTGGAATGGGGTGGGGTGCTAAGGGTTCGGGTTTAAAAAAAGACCTTACAGGGGAGCAGCGAGCAAAAAAAAATAATTAATTAAAAAATAAAAATAAATTTAAAAAACTTTTGAAAGACCCTACCCTCAAATTCTTTCCCTACAAACAACAAGACAGGGTAAGGGTACAAAGGAGTCTCTGAAAAGGAATGTGAAAATATGATAAGAACAACGAAAGCAAGTTTTGCCACTGAAATCACCAACCAGCATATACACTCCCCAGGGAAATGGCCAGGAAAGAGTCTTATTCCTGGTCTGTTCCCTTGACAGCATTCAGTACAGTAGGTCTTGAAAAGATATTTAGTGATTCAGTGAATATTTGAAAGCTGCCAGGTCCTATCAAATAAATACCAAGACATATTCTAATTCCAGAAGATATTCTGGATTATCTGTAATTTTGAATTATTTACACTGATGTTTCCTGCCATAGAAATGGAGAACATAAATAAAACCAACTTCTTCATGAGGTGGATGTTTTGCTAAAAGTTGGTGAACCAATTTTTCTTTAAAGTTTTTTTTTTAATTTTTAAAATTTATTTATTGGCTGCATTGGGTTTTCATTACGGTGGGCGGGCTTCTCACTTCAGTGGCTTCTCTTGTTGCGGAGTGCGGGCTCTAGGCGCGTGGGCTTCAGTAGTTGTGGCACGCAGGCTCAGTAGTTTTGGCTCGCGGGCTCTAGCGCGCAGGCTCAGTTGTTGTGGCACACGGGCTTAGTTGCTCCGCGGCATGTGGGATCTTCCCAGACCAGGGCTCGAACCCGTGTCCCCTGCATTGGCAGGTGGATTCTTAACCACTGCGCAACCAGGGAAGTCCCTAAAGTTTTTAAAATTATCAGATAAACTTGCTATTTGAAAGAACCCTATGATAAACCATTTCACTCCCCTCTTTTTTTTTCCCCCCCCCCTCTTACTTTTATGCTTTGAGTATCTGAATTTTCACTTACAGAGTTTATTCCAAGCACCTGTACTTGAGTCTTATCTGAAGTGAGACTGATGCAGAGGAGAATTCTGAAGGACACAGCCCCACCTAGTGGCCGTATGGAGAACTGGGGAGGGTGCCTGCTGGAAGCTTCTTAGCCTAGATCTCAGCCTTCAAATCCCCAGGTTTATAGGGATCCTGCCTAGCAGGCCAGGGCCCTCAGCCCTCTCACCTGATGAATCAGATACGTGATCTGGTGTTTCCGCCGCTGCTGGCCTGTTGGCTGCTCACCTTTCTTCTGCAAGGGAAGAAAACAATCATTAACCCACCGAAAGAAAAGTGGAAGTTTCTCACGTGCCCCAGTGAGGCAAGGTTGGGCATTAAGAAACCAACTATACACAGCCCAAATCCTAGGGGGAAAAAGTCAGCTTGGAGCTGTTTTTATGTCTGTATACTTAACAGTTATTTTTATTAAAGCCATTATGCAAAAATCCCAAGCTCAGACTACTTGCCTATAATAGCCAGCTAACATCCCCATTAGACTGGAAATTCTGTGGGGTCAGGACTGTCTACTACATCTTTGGTAACCCCACCTCGCCCCCAGCACCAAGCATGGTGTTCTGCCCACAGTGGGCACTTGATACCAGCTTTACTGCCTGCAGTCAGTCTAAAACAGCTGAAGTGCCAGGGTACAGGAGACCTTCCTCCCGCCCTCCAGACCCCTCACCACCCCCTCTGCCCATCTCCCCTTTAGGCCCTCTTCATCTCTGTCCACCTCTCCCCAGTCAGGCCAGATGTCTAGCCTATCTCCTACCTGCTGCTTACCAAGCTCTCTCCCATCAATCACCTCTGGCTGAAACCCCTCTCCCTCATTCTAGTAACTGCCAACAAACAACTTCCCTGGAATTAGATTTTCACCATCACCCCACCTCTCTCCAGTCTTCCAGCCTCCACCCGTAACTGCACTGAACCCCTAACCAAACTTTGATGCAAATGATTTACTGTCAAAGTCTATATTGGTCTGGGCTTTCATTCTGCGGTTTTTCTGTCCTCTGCCAGTCTTGTCTCAGACTAGAAGCTTCCTAATCAGCCCCACCCAACTCCCAAAACTCCTCTCTGGAGTCTCCTCAGCACTTATGTAATCAATTTGCACCATAATCATTTACACTCAAGTGTCCTTAAATCTCTTTTTCTCAACTACACTGTAAACCCCTCAAGGACAGGAACTGTATCTTTCTCTCCTTTTTTTTCAATCTAGCTCAATACAATGAGATGATGGAAAAAAACCTTAGACCTGGGAAAATAGCAAACTCCAAATCCTTGATGCTATTTAATATCATTTAATATGACAGTTAAAGATGACAAACATAAAACATCCAGCTCCATTCCTGGCCCACAGTGAGCACTGACAACAGTAGCTATTACTACGTTATGATGCTTCTAGACCCACAGTTAGTAGAGCATGCTCTCCTAAGTGGTTTTTCCAGTAAACAATGATGGATCTATGCTGATCTAACCACAATCCTTTGCTCTGTCCTGTATGGCCGCCAACATTCAGTTAAAACAAATGGCTGGGGCTCAGATGGCCATCTGTGGCCACAGAACAAAGCAAAGAAAATGGACAGAGAAGGGAATAAAATGCCCGACCTTGGCCTTGCTGGTGCTCGGCTAGAATCCAGGGCTTCCCCACATTTTCCCCCCTGTGGCAGGCTCATAAATGTCCACATTTGCTGTACTCAGCTACTAGGTGAAGAGATGTTCATCATACTGACTGAAGAAAACTAGCAGCGAGAAGGTAGGAGTGTGGTGTGGGAAATGTGAGGAATAAAGCATCTGAAAAGACTACAGCTGGCTACAATAAATAATGGAAAGAAAGGAGAGAGAAGGACATGTACACTCAGCACCTAGGACCCCAGGGCTTCTGAGGCTGTGCTGTGCCCACACCTCACAGATGTGCTGTGCCAGGTCCCAACTGAACAGGATGCAGAGAGGGATATGACTGCAGAGAGAAGGAAGAGCAGCTACGGATCCTGTCCAGCCAGGGAAGGAGCCACACATAGCAGAGATCTTCCCAACTGCAGGTTAGGAAACTGTTTCAACCATCCAATCTCAGTAACCAGACTCCACCATCCAGATGGAGAGCAAAGTGCTGCAAAATTCTGAAAGGCGGGAGCTCTATCTGGGAGGCTTGGTGTACACTCCAGTACCAAGGGGAACAGGTGTTTGCTAGAGGTGCTGGAACAGTAACAATGGGGTATGGGGTCAGATTTTGCTTTGGCCACCCACTAGACCTTTCCCACTTACTTTGCTGAATGACTTCATGGTTTTCTCTTCTGTCAATGACTTGGTCATCCACTGCTGGGCCCCACTGAGCTGGTCATCACCTTTGATCTCCACAAAGTTGATCTCCTCCCTCCCTCGGTTCCTTTTGCCCTGCAGCCGCTTAAACTGGAAAAGGGGGAAAAAATTCAGGAGTGGGGGGTCTGGGTAGGGGGTCAGGAGACGTCACCAAGGATCCAGAGTTTATAGAATGGTTTTGGGCCTCCCCAATTCCACTGCACCCTTAATTCTCTCTATGCAGTATGTCCTTTCACCGTGCCACCTACCAAGTGGCCTTAAAGCCAGGTGAAAGGCTACTTCTCAGAAGTTCTCCTGGCCTCAGGGAAAGGAAAGGCAAAATGTATTCCCAAACATAAGTGAGTGCAGAGAATCACTGATATGAATTTGTATTCAAATTATTTATAAATTGTATCTGCGTAAAAGGACTGCACACTATTTTCAAATTAAGGGTACAAAAAAAAAAAATTTTAGGATTTCTCTTCTAAAAATTGGTTCTTTTAACATGTCTGTTCCTTCTCATTGGTTCAGTATCACCAAATCAGCAGACCGCACACCAGACCAGACATTAGAGAAGGAGAACGTAGAGATGGGGAGAAAGGAAGCCTCAAAAAAAGACCTGGCAAATTTTCTAGGAGACTGCTACTCTTTCCTCCTCAAAAAAAAAAAAAAAAACCACACCACAAGTCACCAGGAGATGTGCCTAGAAGGAGTGTGAGCAAAGGGGAGTTACACTCAAGACCACTCGGAAACCTGCAATGAAACCCCGGTTGTGGTCTGAGCATTAGCAAGGCCTCCTGGGGTCACTCTACCCATAAGAAGCTGACTTTTGCCACTGGATGGGCTCTCTGCTGCCTCCTAGGCTTAAAACAAAGAGGGCCTAACTACTGAACTTGTCAAGGAGGATATACACAGGGAAGTGGATGAACACAGTATTAACCACAGGCAGAAGTTTGCAAAGGGATGCACATCTTTCTGTGAAAAGGTGAGAAGAAATTTATTTTTATAAGAACTTGCATGCAAAGAGGTAGAATCCCCTATTTCTCCAACCCACTCCTAATAGGCTGTGACCTCGCTACAGATGGAATACTTTATCTCCTGAACATGACCAGATGGCCGCAAGACATGGAGTTTTCATCTTCCCTTGTGCTGAGCTGGGGAAAAGCTCAGCAGCAGGGAACACAGTGATGTGAAACACAGGGTTATTTACTGTGGCTGCTGTTCCCTCCCCAAATCCACTCTCCCTGTCTCCGTTAGTGTGAATGAACCCAACATTTTGGCTAGGCATATTACCACCCAACAAAAAGACCACATTTCCTTGCAACTAGATATGGCCATGTGACCAGGTTCTAGTCAGTAAGACAGAAGGGGAAGTGTTCTTAGGAACTTTCAGGAAGTCTCCTAAAAGGGGAGGTGACTTTCTTTCTCCACTCTGCTGCCTGGTATGCAGTAATGATGGCAGTGGACTTAGCTACATTCTTATTCTTATCACTAACCATAAGAATAAAGGCCACAACCTAGGGATGGGCAAAGTAATGATGAGAAGGGGACTGGATCCCTGACAACTTTGTGGAGCTGCCATACCAGCCTTCGCCTACCTACCTCTAGCCTTCTTTTATGAAGAAAAAAGTTAACTTCCCTTACATAAGCCAGTATTACTTGAAGTTTCTCAATTATATGTTGCCAAACCTAATCCTAAATGAATGTAGTTTAAAAAAAAAAAAAAAAAAGAAAGAATTCCTTTAGCTTCAGCTTTGAAATCTGGTGTCCAGGGGTCAAAGATGGTCACTTGTGCTTTGTTAACTTACTGCTTCGTCATCAATGAAGGAGGCATCTGGGGCAATTTCCTGTGGGGGGACCAGAGTCGGGTCCTGTGCGGGATAGTAGCCACCACTGTAATAATCCTGCAGTTAAGGAGGGAAAAAAACACACCAACTGAGGGCACAGTGGAGAGGGGACAAAGAAAACCCTCATCAAAGAGGCAGTGGTGACACCCACACCCACACTACAGACCCTCAAATGGACCAGTAAAAGCACAGATCCTAAGGACCTACCCTATAACTCAAGAACCAGAGTTTCTTCTCATCTGCACCATCCAGACAGATGGATATTTTTTAGGGAAGAGAGATAAGAAATAAAGACATTCTCTCTGGCTTCAATTTACACCCTGCTCCCTTGGCTGCTTCCCAAGAGTGATTCCCACTCCTGACCTCTACTGTGCCTCAGCCCTGCTCCTCCTGCTCATGAGACCCCAGTAAAATCCAGTGTGAGCAGAGGTGAGAGGGTGTGAGGCGTGCCATTCCCGCTCCTCGTCCTATCTAGCACCCTGGACACAGGGGATCGCCTGTAACAGGCAGGGAGGTTGCAGATCTCTGATAAAAATCAACCACTACAAGGGTGGTATGGAATTTACAAAGCTGGGAACAAACCAGGTTTGCATTACCAGATTTTTAGTTCAGGAATTGATAATTCCCCTTTAGAGGTGAGCTGTCCAGATGTTGTTATGGACCCTAGAGGAAGAGGGGTGAAGGCAAGGGCAAGGCCCCTACTGTGGCCGAGTCAGGCAGCCACAGAGCTGAGAAGCTGTTTCCTCCCTGCCTGCATTTTTTCCTAATTCTTCCACCTTTGCCCAGAACTCCAAGAAATGCTCCTCTAAAAACATTCATTTTATAGTGAGCTATATGAAAAATAAGGTTTAATTCTGACTAAAAATAATACATAAAAACCCAGAGTAATTAATTTTCATTAAAAGTATTGATAATAACATACATTTAAATTGCAGGGCCCCCTACTGTATTTAAAGTGCTTTAATTTGCACAGATTACCTCAATAGTGTTTATAACTGCATACAGAATTCCAACTGATAACTCATTTGCTGGATGTAAACTAGTGGTTTCTTAGATTTTTTTTTTTTTTTTCCTGCTAAAGAGATCAAAACACTCATGTTCCTCCTTCCTTCTAACAACCTGAGGGGAGATGCATTGTCCCTGATCAGCCTACAGGATACAACAAGGTTTAACGGCAAATAGTTTTCAAAGTCTTTAATCAGAACAGAGTCCCTTCAAAGCCCACTACCTAGACTGTAGATAAGATTAACACTGACCATTCAGAGAATCACACTGGCTGAAGAAGACAGAAGTCTTGAAACCATCGCATGCTGGCAGGAAAACTTCCTACAGCTGCCCAGCCACGGGGCCAGCCAGAGGCCTCTGTCCCACCTCCACCACTGCTGCGAGTCCCCGAACTCCTGGAGCACTCTCCATCTCAGGAAGCTCTGACCACTGGAAAAGTCTTTCTTAAACCTATTTACAACCTGGCCTCATATATTCTCACTCCCTGAGGCCACAGAGAACAAGTTAAACAGCTCTTCCAAATAACATGTGAATAAAAAGTTATCATAACCATTTACTGAGCATTTGCTATGTTCCAGGCACCACGCTAAACCAATGTAATTCTACCTAGCAACCCTGAAGTTGCTAGTATTCTTCCCATTTGAGAGCTGAGAAATCTGAGACTCAGAGAGGCAGTTAAGTAATAGACTCACATAGTTTGAGATTCAAACTCCAAACCACCCTCAAACCCCATTCTCTATCTCTGCCCAAACTACGGTCCTCCAGCATCTTCTTTCCAGGGACTTGACTCAGTCCCTTCAACTTCCTGTGACTCAGTCGAGGCCTCTCACCATTCTCCTAATTCCCTTTTGCATTCGACTCTCCAGATTCCCTCCTGTCCTCCGCAGTCCCTCCCCTCCCTTGCAGTCCTCAGCACTCCCCACCTCCAGAACTCTTCTCGGACTCACTGCTGTCTAGGAGTCTATGCCACAGTTCACTTATCCTCCTCACCCACATCTGCAGAAGCTACCTGGGATCTCTAAGACTAGAGACTGCTCCTCTTCCACTTTCTCCCTATACCTTTCATCAGCTCCTACAATGACACTCTGTTTTCAGAATAAATGGGTCAATTATGTGTTTCGACCTGTCAGACTTCAAGACTTAGCATAAAGGTAGTATGTTTTGAGGCCTGACAGGTACAGGAAAACCAAGACACCAGAAGATTCATTAATTCAGCCAAAGTGATGCCACAGAGGCCTTATCACTGGCTCAAAGCTCTCCCTGACGGCCACACTCCAACATTCCCTGGCCTGCCCTCCACGCCTCTTACCCACCTGATAGTAAGCACCAGCGGCATTGGCATCGCCATACGCGGAAAACTGATTGTAGCTGTAGTCATCCCCAGACTTAGGCATCCAAGGGGCCCCACTTGAGCCTGCTGCCATCTTGAACTCTAAGGGGGCATTGGCTGCATCGTCCTGGAAGGCCGGCTCTGGTTCCGTGCCTGGAGGCAACTCTTCAGGGACAGTGGGAATGGGGTAAGGGTATGGCTCAACTCCAGGCGGCTCGGCCTTCTCAGGGAGGGAGAAAAAGTTCTCAGGGGCTACTTCCTCATCACTATCATCCTCTTCCTGCGTGATCTGCTTCGTCACCTGCAGGGCAGCACTCTTGGCAGCAGCCTTGATAGCAGAGGGCGATGGAGTGGTGGTCGTGGTGCCCACAACAGGGGCGAGAGAAGAGGGCTTGGTCTTAGAAGCTTGTCTGGAGGGCTTAGTGTCAGAGGAGCCATCCGAGGGTTTCCGGGAGAAGGCATGGGGCAGGAGCAACCTGTTAGTCTCTTTCACAGTCAGGTTTTTAGGCTGGGGAAGCAAGGCGGACAAACCAGTCCCCTCACTGGATCCCTGGTGAGCCCAGGTTTGGGTAAGGAGGGAAGAAAGATGACAAGTGAGATGTTATGATACATACTACTGACATTAAGAACAAGCATTACAGATATGTGCTCTAGCCTAAAATCTTACCAGCCCTGTTTCCGTCTTACCTCGGCCCACTAACGTCATCCAAACTGGACTTGACTCCTCCTACCTCAGGCCATTCTGCTGTCCGCTTCTCCCAAGGTAAGATGTCATCCCTGTTTTCCTCATCCATCTCAACCCAGCTCCTCTTCCCTCTGCCACAAAGCCTTCCCTGACTCTGATTTTTTTGCAAATATGATAATACATTTGGCAAATACATCATCCTTCTTCCCAAAAAGCCCAGGGCTCTCTCCAGCTGATCACTGAACCTCTCCCTATGTCCTAAAGGTTCCTCTTAACATGGGTACTCCCTGCTTCCTTTGGATTGCCACTCAAAGTCAAGCGCAAGGCTATGTCCAAAAAAGACATTCATACATACCGCCAAAAGTTCCCTCCCCCACCCAAGAAAAGCCCTACAGACGGGGTATATTCAGCTTGTTTACGCCAGAGTCATGCATTTAATTTATCAATTTGTAAGCTAATTGGCTCAGCCTATCCAGTGTTCCTCAGCCCAACCAGAGTTGCTATTATTCATAAGAATCTCTGGGATTCTGCTTTCCATGTGCTACAGGGCCAGCTTGGCCTAACTGCAGGGCTGAGGGAGGTGTCAGTCTGAAAAGGAAGAATGGAATAAGGTCATTGTGTCACCGTCCTGGAGTACCCATGTACTTCAGCTCTCTCAGCCAAGAAATGCCCAGAATGAGTAAAATAAGACTTTTGAGTCAAGCAGGCCAGGCAGAACTGTTCATCCAGAAAATGGGCTCTTCTCCCTGCTGTCTGGGTTCACAGATTTGGGTCATTTCAGCCTGGTAGACCCCAGAGGCTCAGGTTCATAAAAACCAGACTGAGGTGGCAGGTGGAGCACATCCTCAGGCTACCTTCAAAGTGTCTGACTTCTCAGATACATCTGGGATCACGGCTACATCCCTTTGCAGTGTTGGGTCCCTACTCTGCCTTAACAGCTCAGAGTTTCTCTATGCACTCATCTCTTCCCACCATCTAGAAGACTGCTGTTTACTCCTGGGGTGCCTTCTGAGCCAGTGTCCTCTCATCTCTTTAGTTGCCAGTCCACGTCCCCCAGGAAGCCATTCAGATAACAGAGAACAAGTGGCTTCATTCAGTCTCAGCAAGTCAGTATCTTCCATGATTCCTCCTCCATCACCCACTACAAATATGGACACAACATCACTCTCACTAGTTATCTTTCTTTCACATGACTTTGTCCTTCTAACACCTCCCAGCCATGGAAGTGACACCTTAACAGAGTCAGGAGAAGGAGCAACTTCAGCATCATATACCTAAATCATGAGACAGCAACCTTATAAAGGCAGAACTGTTTTTTTTTTTTTGGCTGCGTTGGGTCTTTGTTGCTGCGCGCCAGCTTTCTCTAGTTGCGACAAACGGGGGCTACTCTTCGTTGTGGTGCGCAGGTTTCTCATTGCGGCGGCTTCTCTTGTTGCAGAGCACGGGCTCTAGGCGTGCAGGCCCCAGTAGCTGTGGCTCGCAGGCCCTAGAGTGCAGGCTCAGTAGTTGTGGGGCACGGGCTTAGTTGCTCCGCGGCATGTGGGATCTTCCCGGACCAGGGCTCGAACCTATGTCCTCTGCATTGGCAGGCGGATTCTTAACCACTCTGCCACCAGGGAAGTCTCAAGGCAGAACTGCTTTTGCTCTTCCTGAGGCATATAATCAACATGAGGTCAGAGAGTGTATAAATCACCGAGTGTGGAGCTGAGCAGGAAGAAACTTCTGGGAGCCAGAATAAAGGCACGGGGACAAGGGGAAACAGGCAACAGCAGCGAGATCATCTCCCGACACTGTCTGGTTAAGGACTTTTGGTCTTGATGACAGAGCAGCAGCCAAATGCAGCAGATAAGAGCCTGGACTCTACAGTCAGACTGCCTCAGTCTGAACCCCAGCTCTGTCCCCACTAGTTGTCTGACCTTGGGCAAGTTCCTTAAGCTCTCGTTTTCCTTGAATGTAACATAGGGATGATAATAACGCTATGACTTAGGCACTATTAGGAGGATTAAATCAGTTAAACACTGGTATAGCACTTAGTGCCTGGTAAGTGCTATTTAAGTGTTTCTTTTCCAGGTTAAAAATGAGGCAGGGAGAAGATGGATAATTTTAAAGTTCAGATGCTCCATAACAACATTTTGACCAATCCGTTTATTCTACCATTCCTAAATAATCCTTTTACCTGAAATGTAATGAATCAAATTGAGTTCCAATTCATCTCCCTACCACGCCTGTCCTCTAGGAGAGACGCCAGTGCGCTGAAGCCAGGGAACAGCGAGGAGAGGGTAGAGAAGCACGAGGTCTGATGTTATCAGGAAAACAAAACTACACCCAAACAGGCAGTTGTCCAATACTTGCATTTGCTCTAAGCCTGACCTGGAAATTTCCCGTCTTTCAGGAAGCAATATGGGAAGAGAAGAAATGGCTTCTATTACGTCACAAAGCTTACCTGAAGGACAGTTTTCTTCTTTGTGGGTTCATCTTCCTCGGAATCTGACTGAGAGAAAAAGAAACGGAGTGAGGTCTCACTGTTTAAGGACAGTGGAGAAGCACTCACATTAAATGAAGCACAAATAAAGGACTGGACAACAGGGGCCATCATCTGGTCCGAGCCCCTCCTCTGTATGAGAGGTGCACCCCCCCAGAACCAGCCAAACAAGCAGAGCTTCCTTCCTGCTCTCGAACAGCTTCAGAGAACAAGGTATGCGTTGACCGCCCCTGGTCACTCATCCCCATACCCCAGACCTGTTGCACAGCCTTCTCAGCATCAATTTCCAGTCCTTTAAATTAAGACTACTTCCTCCCATTCAGCCTTCGGTGGAAAGAAAAAGCTACACCCATTCTTCTTCCTATAAATCTGTCCACTAGAAGATGAATGAGATTTGGCCCACAATCTCACCCAATCTCAGTTTCACTTCTAAAACCACTTACATAGACTACATAACCACAGGGCTGGGGAACTCCGGTGGGATTAAGTGGTATGTTAACTACTCTTCTATGAGGTATTAAAGGTCAGAGCCATTGGAGAAATCCATTCCCTCTCCAAGTATGATCTATTGTCTGCCAGACAGAGTTGTTTGTGTCCAGGAAGAAGGCAAGCAAATGACGACTGTGAGAATTTGGAGCAAGAAGGGAGCTTATCTGTGTTACCCCTCTGACTCACCAGGATTGTTTCTAATACAAGCTCTCACACTAAAAACGTCTAAACTTTTAGCTCAATACCAGTTCCTCAGCATCTCCAACTATCAGAAAGATGCAAGGCATATGAAGAGCAAGCTTTCACATTTTATTTTAAAAAATTAATATCCAAACTGAGAACCTTAAAAGTTTTCCATTTGTTCTTAGCACCCTGGTTTGGGGCATCTGTAAATAAAGGTGATTAGGCAAGAATCTAAGATCCTATTCATCTCCAAGATTCTAAAGAACTCAAATCCTCTGCCTGTCTTTCCCAACTGACCTTCATATCTCACAAGTTCCTTTCGGGATTTTTTTGGTTTTTTCTATTTTATTTTTATTTATTTATTTTTTTTTGGCCACACCCCATGGCATGCGGAATCTTAGTTCCCCCACCAGGGATCGAACCTACGCCCTCTGCAGTGGAAGCGCAGAGTCTTAACCACAGGACCGCCAGTGAAGTCCACAGGTTCCTTTTTGGATCTGTGTGCTACAAGGACTTTTTGATCATTATTACTCAGAACCTACTGTATGCAAGACACTGTGCCAGGTACTGCAGACAGAGCTTCCCAACTGGTGTCCTATGGCTGGGTTATAGATACTATGATGATATTGATCCACTCAGCCCACAGGGCATCAGGCAGGACTTGGAGCAGGTAGGGTCCTGGCCCACTGGTTTCCAGAGGCACAGCCTGTACCACTTGCCCCACTGTGCTTCAAAGATTTTCTTGTGTGCCATGACATGAAAAAAGTCCCTGCCCTCAAGAAACTTACAGTCCAGTTAAGAAGAATGACAAGTACCCAAATAACTGTAATAAAGGCAGTAAAAAGATAAGGGCATCAAGTGTGGTTCCAACATCCCCTCAAAGAATTGGCTGATCCTCCATTTGTGCTTTCTTTCACGTAAGGCCCCCACCTTATTACTCCCTCTCGCCTACCTGAATCACTGACACCTCTCACTCTCCTGTCAGTCTGCACTCTGTACTTCCTGACTCGAAACTCCTAAAGTCTTCCTGAAGAAGCTCACCTTGCTCTTTCTCACTCTGTGTCCCTAAGTTATTCATTTGTCTGGGGTGGCGTCATGCTAACAATGATTCATTTGTGCTTGCTCTGTAAAAATGTTACATTTTTCACGTGCGTATTCTTCCCTTTACTCCTGACAGCCAAGGCCCTATCTTACGGTTCAATATTACCTCACAGTAGTCAGTGCACAATGATTTTAATTACTAACTGCTGCCAATCGTAGTATTAAAAAAAACCTGTTAAGAGAAATCTGTCTTGGACTTCCCTGGTGGCACAGTGGTTAAGAATCTGCCTGCCAATGCAAGGGACACAGGTTCGAGCCCTGGTCCGGGAAGATCCCACATGCCTCAGAGCAACTAAACCCATGCACCACAACAACTGAGCCTGCGCTCTACGGCCCACAAGCCACAACTACTGAGCCCGTGTGCCACAACTACTGAAGCTCACGCGCCTAGAGCCCGTGCTCCCCAACAAAGAGAAGCCAGCTCAATGAGAAGCCCATGTACCGCAACAAAGAGAAGCCCCCGCTCGCCGCAACTAGAGAAAAGCCCGTGTGCAGCAATGAAGACCCAACACAGCCAAAGATAAACGAAATAAATAAATATATATATTTTTAAAAAAAGAGAAATCTGTCTTAGTACTTAAATATGGAGGTAAGGGAAAGGGCAGTAAAGGACAGGACAGTCATTTGCTGAGTAGCTACTATGTGTCAGGCAATTTATTCACAAGTTTTTAATTCAATCCTGAATAAAATTTCAAGGTAGGCATTATTATCTCAACTTTACAGGTAAGGAAAATAAGGCTCAGAGAGGTTAAATAATTGCTAGTACACGGCAGAACCAGGACCTGAATCAGTTTAGGCTCCCATGCTTTTGCAGCTGAGCTGTGTGCGTGTCCAGACCTGAGATCCACACTGATCAGATCCCACTAGATCCCACAGGATACAGCCGAGAGCACAAGGCACAACATCAGAAATACAGGTTTAAATCTCAGCTTTGCCACTCACTGGCTGGGAGGATCCCCAAAGAGCCATTTAACCCCCCAAGCCTCAGTTAGCAATAATACTTAATCCATGTCACAACATTGTTCTAAAGACTGCATGAGCTACTATCCATGAAAATGTATATAAACTAAAATTCTTAACAGAGTTCAAGGATTACTATTCTCTCTGGTCTGCCAAGATGTCAAACGCAACCGAAGAATAAGCCTTAAGCCCCAAACACCCAAGCATTTTTGACCTTTTCTCTCTGTTCCAAACTTCCACTGCCTCAGGGGCTACTGACCATTTCCCTTGTCTTTTGACCGTGAAGACTTTTCTCCTTTCCAGCAGACCACACAGAGCCACCTCACTATGGGGTATGCAAGGTTTTCATGAAGTCCCCAGGCACGTTTAAACTTTAACATCTAAGCCAATACGTCCAATGGAAACAATCTGAAAATAAAATTTTATCAAGTTTAAGACGATTACATTTATAAAATTGTACAAGCATATTTTTATTTTTCAGATCCTGTGACAAACAGAAAGTGGCTACTTTGAAAGTGTAGGCAAACTGTCCCATGGCTAATAGAATTGAAGGCCAGATCAGCTGTGGGAAGAAAATTCAATTTTTCCTTAAATGTCAGATTGTTTCCATTACACTGTCAACCTAAGTTTAAAAGCGCACGCACACACAAACTGTACAAAGACTTTAGGAACACCTTATTAATTTTGGATTTAGAGAACTGCTATGGCTACTCACAATCATCCTTCTTTGAACATTTTGTACTAATCTACTGAACCCCATTATAAATCATCTCAAGATGGGCACAAAATATGACAGACTCCCTAAAACAGAACACTAAGACCCTCAAAATAAATGTGCTGAGCCCTTAAACACTTCTTAAGTCATGACTATTCATCTTTGAGGGAGGGGTAAAAATAATCTTTACCTCTTAAAGCTGACAAACAGGACTCCGAGACATTCAGTAATCTACCCAGGGCCACAGAGGAAGTCCAGGGCCATTGGGAGGGTGAGGAAATAGAATGAGAACCACCTCTTGCCCCCTGAACTAACTTTAGCCAACTAAAGAGGTTGGAAACACAGAAGTCACTGGTTCACTATGAAAAGAGGTCTAGATGCCACTCAGAATACTTATGAGCATGTGGGGGCCTGAATGAAAACTAACAGGAAGCAAAAGGAAAGCTCAGCAAGGAATTATCCAAATACCTCAAACAGAAAAATAAACTTCGGTTCAGAGTACCAAAAAGGAGGAGATGAATAAGCCAAAAGCTAAAAGATGTGCTATATATCCTCCAGTCACAGGGTAGGGGTTGGAGTTGGGGGGATACAGCTGTCTTGGAGCATTTAAAAGAAAAATTAATTCAGCTTCTATCAGGAACCAGCTAGAGGCAACGGGCTTAGCCTAAATACAGTATATAACTAAGACACAAGAACTTCCTGGATGGTGAGAGGTACATGAGTATACTGGGTTTTTTCCCCTTATCATGGTAAAACATATATAACACAAAGTTTATCATTTTAACCATTTATAAATGTACAATTCAGTGGCAGTAAGTACATTCACAATATTGTATAACCATCACCACTATTTCCAGAACTTTTTCATCATCCCAAATAGAAACTCTGTACCTACTGAACAATAATTCCCTATTCCCCAGCCCCCAGTAACCTCTACTCTACTTTCTATCTCTGGATTTACCTACTCTAGGTACCTCATATAAATGGAATCATACAATAGGTGTCCTTCTGTGTCTAGCTTATTTTACTTAGCATGATGTCTGCAAAGTCCATCCATGTTGTAGTATGTACCAGATTGCATTCCTTTCTAAGGCTGAATAATATTCCATTGCATGTATATACCACACTTTTGTTTATCCACTCATCTGTTGATAAGTTGGGCTGTTGCGCTGTTGCCACCTTTTGGCTACTGGCTACTGTGAGTAGTGCTGCTGTGAACACTGGCATACAAGTATCTGTGTGAGTCCGTTTTCAATTCTTTTCACCTAGGAGTGAAATTGCTGGATCATATGGTAATTCTAATTAACTTTTTGAGGACCTGCCAAACTGTTTTCCACAGGAGTATGTTAAATGGAGGCTGTGGAGTCAATTCCTAGAGAATGCTAAAGACCAGTGAATGGTGATCTGAGTGGGTCTGTTTCCTTAGACCCAGAAAGAAGGGTGACGCTAGAGATACGGGAGCACCCAGGGCTGGAAGAAGTACGCTGGGCCACAACAGGCATTCCCGGGTTTTAGAGACACAAACCGGCTGTGTCTCTTAAGAAGAAAGTATTGTATTTCTTCTTGGCCTCATTAGAGCCTGAGCCTCAATGGCCACCACTGTCCTCTCTGTTCCAGCTGCCAAGAGTGACAAGACACACACACCCAGAGACTGCTGAGCAAGAACGGAAACAGGCATTTTCCATTAAGCCAGGCCCAGTGGGATCTGCTAATCTACCAGAGCCTCGTTCCCCGTGGCAGCCTCCCTCTTATCTTTCCAGGCTCTGGTCCTGACAGACTCCCTCTCCAAAAAAGCAATCGCTAGTTGCCAGGGCCAGGAGCCAAGAAGAAAATCAGGGCCCAAGCACAGACTCCCCCACCCCCAGGCTCCAAACTCTAATCACTTCTACACTCCTCTCTGCTGTTACCCCAATCAGCTAGATTCATCAACTTTTCTACCCTTTGGTCTCAAATATGTTCTTACATCTGCCCTTCAGTTAGGACACCATTTTCTCTCCCACCTTTTTTCTCTCCCACCTTTGCACTGCTCATCGTATCACTTTCATAGTTCTGGTTGCTCAAGGTTCTTCTATCTTTTTGGTAGGCACTATGATAGAAAGGAACAGAACACACCTGGGTACAAATACAACTTCTGCTATTCCCAAACTGTGATTTTAGCTCTGTTCTCTAAATTCCTATCTCCTCACCTGTAAACTAGGGGTAACACTTAGCTTACAGAGTCGCTGAAGTGCCCAGCACAGTGTCGGACCCCACGCAGGTGCCCCACAGATGTTAGTGCGCTCCTCCTTCCCTTTCTATCTAGGGCTAAATCCACCGCAGTCAACTCTTATATTACTTGGTTAACAGAAATGAGCAAAATTAGTGAACTCGCAATCTCACAGCTTCAAATCTTCCACTACCTGGGTAAACAATCTAAAAGGATGGTTAATACTAATCCAGATAACCCTAAGATTTCTATTTGTGTTGTAATGCACATTACATGACAGAAAACTCTCACAGCAAACTTATTCTTCTAATTTTGTTTTTTTTGGTATCCTAATTTTAGAAGTCTGCATCCCCTAAGCCCGCAAAATCAACAATAAACCACTGTTCAGAAAAAGAACAGTAAGAAGGGAAAAGGAAAGGATGATTCTCCATTTTATGGATCATTCCTAGTTCCTCACATAAGTCAAAAGCTGACTGAATTTGATTTTGCAGTGCACCTGGAGAGAGAAATTTGGTACTACCCTGCCCCCTGACTGCAGCTGATTGAGGAGCTTACCCAAACCAATCATATTCTCTCCCCTGGAAAACCAGAGCTGGGACTAAGACTGTAGGTCAATCTGAGCCAATCACTAAAAGGAAGGAACTAAAAACCAAGGAGGTATGGGTGGCCATCTTTTACCTGCAACAAAAGTTAAGAAGTGGAAACTGGTCTGCAGACAAAGAAGAATGAATCAAACGTGCAAAGAGGAGCTGTGGGGGTCTCCGACAGATCTCCAATTCCTGATTCCAGGCCCTTTCCAAGGTACCTCAGTATACTTATGACACGTTTCCATTTAAGCCAGCTGGGAGCAGTTTCTTGTAACTTGTAACCAATTACATCTAATCCCCAATCTGCTCAGCCTCTGTATTCCCTAAATAAATGGCACCACTACCCTCCCAGCTGCCTGAGCCAAAAGGCAAGGGGTCAGCCTTGAATCCTCTCCTTCACCCATGACATCCAATCAATTCCCTAGTCTTAAAACGTCTACCTCAGAAAAAGACCCGGAGCCTCCAGCTCTCTCCATCCCCCGCTACTCCCGTATCCAGGCCGCCATCGTCTCTCACACTCTCTCTGCCGGTCTTGCTCCCGCCAGACCTTTCAGCACCCTGTGATCAGAGAATTCTTGCTCAGACTTCAAGGGCTCTTCACTACCCTAGAATTATGTACAAAGGCCTTGGCATGGTATCCAAGGCCCATCATCATCTAGCCTCAGCCTCCTCCTCTCTAGCTTCATCTCTCGTCACTGCCCCGCCCACCCATGCGCTCCAGCCATGGTGCCTTACGAAAGGTTCCCCCAAAGCATTTTCATTCTCTTACCTCTGGGCTTTTGTACATTCTGTCCCCCTGCCTGATGTTCTCCTCTCCATCGCCCCTTTCTCTGGCTACCTTCTGCTCATCTGTCTTATCTCTGAAGTTTAGACATCGACTCCTCCTGGAAGCCCCCCCAACCTGTGAACTGGATTAGTGCCCCCAAAGGAGTGCTCCCACGGCACCAGCTCTATCATGGTTCTTCTCTAACTTGACCTAAAATCTGTTTCCTTGTCTGTCTCCCCCCATTGACCATAAACTCCTTTTGTGACAGGATCTATCATGTTCACTACTGTACTCTCAGCTCCTGGCACAGAGAAGCAGCTCAATACTGAACGAACAAATGAATGAATGAAAATTCAGAGTTAATTACTTCTACTTCAGCACCAAACCCTAAAGAGAAACTATTTAAGGAAACCTAATTCATTCACTCAAATGTTTACTGAGAGCCCAATAAGCACAAGACACAGAGCCTGGAACCACAGGGCCTTAGAACCACAACTATTTCAAAGGCAAAGGTCACCCTCACCTAATCATCTTGGAACTCTCTTAGGCTACGCTTCCCAGGAACTATATGTTCAGAAAACAAAAATACTAACTTGAACAGAACAAAAATGGGAAACTGAACCAGCTAAGGGCTAGGATTTGGCTTTATTTTAATTATCCACGTCAGGATTCACCTCAGGAATTTAGTGAATTATACTTACAAAGGAGGGATAGTTAGAAGTCCTCAGAGTTTTCTGCCACTTCAGCCAGCCTAAAAGGAAGATTCTACAGCCTCTACCAGCAACTTTTCCTAATGCTACCTTTGCAGACCTAAAAATGAGCCTTTCCGCCGTCACCGTGGAGGGTGGAGGGAGGCAGACTCAAAGTGCCATCTTCCACCATATATCACAATTAGGCTGCGAGAAAAGTTGGTGGGAAAATTGTGAAAAGAAAACACCCCAAACAACAAACCTATTTTCCTCTGTCCTACTCAGGGACTTTCCTTTGTTCCAGGTTAAATCAAGACCAAACTAAGTTTCAGTGGAGCAATACAAGGCTTTTTGGGAACCTAAACTTAGAAATGACAAACTCAGGTGAGAAAGAAGGGGGAAACGATATGGAAGAAAGTTTGGAACAAGGTAGTAAGGGAGATTCTGGAAACTCCTTCTATAAAGAATCCATATTCATTTGAGTTCATTCACTCAAAATATTTAGGTAGTACTCAGCATGTGCCAGGCACTGTTTTAACCACCAGGAATATAGCAGCGAATAAAATAAACAATAAGCTTACCTTCATGGAGCTTGTATACTAGCAGAAGAAGAAAGGCAAATAAAATATACAGTATGTTAGACGGTGGTAAAGTATTTTAGATGGTGGTGCTATGGAGAAAAATAAAAGTGGGATGGGGAGGAGCGTGTGACAGGAAGTTGCAATTTAAATAGGTCGGCTAGAAGTCCTCACCGAGAATGTGTCTTTTAAGCCAAGATTTGAAAGAGGTGAGGGAAAGAACCTTAGGACATGTGGAGGGGAGAAGAGAAATACCCTCCAGGCAGAGTCGGAAGTCTGAAGAAAAGCAAGGGCAAAAATCAGCTTCTCTCAGAGGGTTACCAAAGGTGAGCCAGGGATTGACCCAATTAACCTTTTAGGAGAGAGAGAATGGAAAAGAACTCCAAATAACTCTAAAGTATCACCTGCCCCTAGGCTGTCTCCTTTATCCCCCAAAGCGTTCACTCCAGAAAAGGCCTTCAATTTTTCTGATACAACATTCAGAAAACGACAAGAGCTTGGTTGCCTCTCTAGGAGCCAAATGTCCTAATTCACCTAGGCTTGAGAAATACCTAAACCGTGAAACTGAGGAACAGGCCTGGAGTTCAGATAAACCCTTAATCTTCACACTGCCCTTTGCCAGGTAAGATCTTGCATGCTGGACACCTGTTTCTTATCTGTAAAAATTAGAATGTTATCTCCCAGAGTTCTGTAACAATTGAAGGAAAGGGCCAGTGCCTGGCAAATGATCTGTACTCAACAAATGCTCAATTTCTTCCCTAACTCCCCTCAAAAACAGAATCCAGGATTCCTATCCTTTTCGTTCCAAACCCTGATGCTTTTAAGTTCAGAGGCAAAGGAAAAGGTTAGTCCTGAATGTTCAGCAAGGGCTCAGGAATCCTGTCTCCCGTTACCTCAGGTACCAGATTTTATGCTGTTCTCAGTATAAGAGAGAGAGAGGAAAAAAAACCAAAAACTGGCCTGCGGTGAAGATGCAACAAAGCGGAGTGGAACCAAGTGTCCCTAGGCCTGGGCCTGTCAGTGCCAGGTGATGGTATATGGCCCTTCCGCAGGCGAATCCAACTTGAAGACACCCGCATGGACAAATACCCTAGCTCCCCAAAGCTGACAAACTTCAGCTCAATTAATCGCACTGTACCAGGAATCCAGCGGTCCGGAATCAACGGATGCACTTACAGGAGGGAGTCTCGGAATCTCCACAAGTCCCTCCTACAGCTGAGCCCATGCCCAAACCCAACGGACAGTTTGGGGGTGCCCTCCTCAGATACTCACATCCCCCTTATGCAGCTCTGGCGCCGCAATCTTCACCGGCTCTGTCCTCTTCTTTGGCTTGGGAAGCCCCAGGGGGGGCCCGGCCCCGCCGATAGGGGGGGGCAGACTGAGGCCAGGGCCTCTGGGCGAGGGCAGCCCCAATCCCAGCCCCTCCCCAATTCCCGCCGCTTCAGCCGGGCTCACGCCTGGAGGTGGGGGGAAGCCTCCCAGACCGAAGGGCAAGGAGGGAGGAGGCTGGAGCCGGGGGTCTCCGGTGGGTGTGGGCAGCAACAACGGCGGGGGAAAGGCTGGGGCCAGCATCTGGGGGGACGGAGGCAGCAAGGCCGGACCCTTGGGCGCGGGAAGAGAAGCGAACAAGCCCCCTAAAGTGGGCCCAGGTGTAGGGGCCGCCGCCTCCTCCTCCTCCTCCGGCTCCGGCTCAGCCTCATCCGGCTCACTCTCATCGCTGCTGGCGTAAGCAACCAGCGACATGGCGCCTCCCGCCTTTGGGGCGCCCTTGCCGGCAGACGAGGCCTACTTGACACCGGGGATGTCCGGAGGCCTAGTGGGCCCCGCCAGTCAGCGGAGCGGGGAACCAAAAAGCCCGCCTTCTCCGTACTCTAGGGGTAGCCCCGGTAGAGGCCCATGCCCACAGTTGATTTCCACCGAATAAGCCTTCCCTCTCCACTTAAGCTCCTAGTCCCGGGCAACTACACACAGCTAATGGCCGCCGAGTCACTCCACCTCCTCCTCGTCTCACCAATATACGAACTACAACTCCCAGAAAACACTTTGGCCACAGCACCATTCTCCGCCGCAGGGAGCTCAGCGCAAGGCACGGTGGGAGTTGGAGTCCGAGGAAGGATTAAGGGGTGCGGAGAAAGACAGGAGGTAAACCCGCCTCTGACACGAGGGCTCCTGGGATGAGTAGTTTTTTTGGTCTCCTGGCAATTCCTAGGTAACTACAAGCCCCATCAGTCACCGCAGTAGTCACGGAGACGGATAGGAGAGCATTTCGGTACTTGAAGTTCCCTAAAACAGCTGCTTGGGCGCTAAGATTTATGGGAGACGTAGTGCTCTTAGAAACTGCAAGTGAGGTCGGGAATGAGAGGGAGTCTGGGAAGGTGACGGATTGAGGGAAAATAGCTTAAAGGGAAAGAGGTCTGTAAATGAACTGATGTGGCTTCCGAGGCCACTGAAACCCCGAGTTGGAACAAAACACCCCAAGAAGAGCCAGGGCCCGAGACACCTGTACGGAATTGGGCTGCGAGCCAGAAAGAAGCAAGACTTCAGGCCTAATTAAAAACATCTGAGGGGCTTCCCTGGTGGTGCAGTGGTTAAGAATCCACCTGCCAATGCAGGGGACACGGGTTCGAGCTCTGGTCCGGGAAGATCCCACATGCCGCAGAGCAACTAAGCCCATGCGCCACAACTACTGAGCCTGCTCTCTAGAGCCCGGGAGCCACAACTACTGAGCCTGCTCTCTAGAGCCCGGGAGCCACAACTACTGAGCCTGCGCGGTACAACTACTGAAGCCCGCGTGCCTAGAGCCTGTGCTCTGCAATGAGAAGCCCGTGCACCGCAACGAAGAGTAGCGCCCACTTGCCGCAACTAGAGAAAGCCTGCGCACAGCAACGAAGACCCAATGCAGCCAAAAATAAATAAAATTAATTAATTAATTTAAAAAAAAATCTGAGAGCTGAAATAAATGTGACATAAGAGGGAGTAAGTGATCTCCCTCACCTTGACCAAGGTGCATATCCAGGAGCACACCTAGCCCTTCCAACCTGGGTCCTGACTGCTCTTTGCAGTGAGACAGAAAGATGGGCAGGGCCCTGGAAGGCAGAGCCTGGCACTTGAGGTTAATCCCTTCCCCTCAGCCCAGTGGTTTAAGGGGGCCAGGTACATCTGAGCCCCCTTCACAGATCTGAGGCATCACCTGAGTCCATCTCTATGCATATGTCCTTTGTATCTGTGTGTCCGTGCCTGGTATTCGTGTGACTTTGTGTGTGACCTTGTTAATCTGTCTCTGTGAGTGCCTCTTATATCCATCCATGTTTCTGTGTGTCCTTTTCCAGCTCACATATGTCTGCCCGTGATTCTGCAGCTGTCCTTCCCTGTCTGCCTGTAATTTTGTGTCCTTTTCTTTGTATTCATCTTTGCCCCTTCCTGTCTGCCTGTGACTGGGTGCCCTCTACTTGTCAACTCTGTGCATGTCCTGTATATGCCAAACCACCTCTGTGTGGGCTCTATCTCTCTATTCCCAGAGCAGAAGGCTCTACTGAGCTCAGCCCATAAAGACTGTTGAGGTTTGGGGAGGAGGCTACAGAGGAAGATGGAAAGGATGACAAGGGGGGCGATGATGATGGCAACAACAGAGAGGGACAGTGAAAGCCCAAGCGTGAATTCTCCGTCAGACAGGCCTGCTATGGCCCCCTCCTCCCCACCTTCTCCATGTGTCTAAATCTCACCCTGCCTTCACCAACAAACTCATATGTTGCCTTCTCCATCTGTTTGCTTAAATCTGTTTGCTCCCTGCTCTGGATGCCCAGAGCATTTTTTCTGCCCACCAATTCTTAAACTTTATTGTGCCTAAGATCACTGGGAAAACTTCTTAAAAATGCAAATTTCTGAATTCCAGCCTAAGAGATTCCTCTTCAGTAAGTGTGGGGTGGGGCCCAGAAGTCTGAATTTTTAAGAAACTCCTCAGTTGATTGCAAAGCAGGTGCACTGAGAACCGCGTTGAGAAACTAGACCTGCCAGTCCTCCCTCGCAGCTGGTATGCTTTGCACAGTGCTGACTTCTAATACCACCTTTTCGAATCTAGGTTCCCCAACCTATTTTCTGGTGACTTTGGACAGTCACTTCTCTGAGTCTCAATTTCCTCCTTTGAAAAATGGTTAGAGTATGAAGGAACCCTACCCTACTTCTGTGAGAAACATCTGATATTAACACACAGTGAAATGATTTAGAACCCTAAGAGAATGGGAAACTTTCAAAGGGAAATGACTATCTTTGTTCCTGGTCAGCACATCGTGCTGCCCTGCAGTGAAGAGTCACCCCAAAAGGGCAGAGATCTTTTTGACAAACATTTTCTAAGCAGGGTCCTCTTACTGTAAGGATTAATGATTTACCTTAATAGGTAGATACCCTGCCCTCGAAAGGTTGTTTTCGTGCAAGAAATTGAAAATAGAAACTTTAGGACAGGGATGGGAAGGGGATTGATTTCTTACTTCTTACTCCTTTACACCTTTAGAAATTTGTAACTTGTGCATGTATTACCTATTCAAAAGTAGTAATAACAGTTATAAAGTCTTCCATTAAAGATAGTGAATAGAATAGACAAATCTAATTTGGTTCCCTCTTGAAATTCTACTAAAACGTCAATTAAAGGAATTTTTTTTTAAGGCGTTAAAGATCATTTTGAAAAGATTTAAACCCACAAAGATGGGGACATGAGAAAAGGAGATCACAGTAACAACATTTGGAAGGTGGAGAGCAAGAGTCATCGATGGTACTGACTTGGCATATCCAAGAGAGCCGAGAAGCAAGCTGGCCTTGGGGAATGGTGAAAATGAATCTGAAGTATCTGTGGAAACCTCAAAGGGCTTAGGATTGGTGGCATCAAGTACCTCCGGAAGTGAATGAGAAGGGAAGGGAGCAAAAGTGAGGGCTGGTTACAAGCTGGTTAACAAACAGTTAGATCCCTAAATCCCCTCCCCCACTTCTTGCTAGTGGAAGACTGCCTCTCCCCAATCCCAGAAAAAATAAAGGGTTTTTGTTTTTGTTTTTTTCCAGAGGGAACAAAACAGAGGGTTTCTGCTATGGGGGAAACCAGGCACAGTCAAGGGCAGAGGTATTTTACAGAAATCAAAGGAATTAAAGCAATATGCACATGGAATACTGAGACCCCAGACCTATTTCTCCAGAAGACTGGCCGCCGGCCTTTACCCTAAAGACTAGATGCTGAGAAAAATCTCCACAGGAAAATGTGTTCAGCCCAAGAGGAAAGATCTATGGAATCCCACATCAGAGATTCCCCCTACAAATTTCCCAGCCAGATACCCTCACATCAAGTTCTCAGTTGAGAAGCCCCAACCACATGCCCATAGGTACAAGATGTCTTTTTAGTCCTTCACTCTTTTTTAAGTCCCTCACTCTTAAACATGAGCAGGCACTCTGACATGAATGATAGAGACAAAACAAACAAGTAAAAATAGAGAAAGTGCAGGGAGAAGAAAACTTCCAAAACCTATCAATTTTCTCAACTAAGTAAGAGAAAATACTGTATACATGAAACAAGAACAGAATGCCATAAAAAAGTAACAAGCAGAAAATAAAATAGAGCTCTTGAGAAATCAAAATATAAGCACACAAATAAAATTCTCACTAGAAGAGAAAAGTTCAGAAAATCAGAGAACCAGCCCAGAAAGTCTAATATCTGAATAATAAGAGTTCCAAAAAAAGAGACAACAGGGCTTCCCTGGTGGCGCAGTGGTTGAGAGTCTGCCTGCCAATGCAGGGGACACGGGTTCGGGCCCTGGTCTGGGAGGATCCCACATGCCGCGGAGCGACTGGGCCCGTGAGCCACAACTGCTGAGCCTGAGCGTCTGGAGCCTCTGCTCCGCAACGGGAGAGGCCGCGATGGTGACAGGCCCGCGCACCGCGGTGAAGAGTGGCCCCCACTCGCCACAGCTGGAGAAAGCCCTCGCACAGAAACGAAGACCCAACACAGCCAAAAATAAACATAATAAATAAATAATAAATAAAAAATTAAAAAAAAAAAAAGAGAGACAACAGAAAAAAAACAGAGGGAAGGAAATCGTCAAAGGAATAATTACAGAAAACTTCCCAGAACTGAAGGACAAGCGTTTGTTTTCAGATTGAAAGGGCCTACCCACTGCTCAGCATAATGGATAAAAATGGATCCACACCAATATGAAATTTCAGAACACTGAAGACAAAGAGAAGATCCTGAAAGTTCCCAAAGAAAAGAAACAGATCTCTTAAAATGGATCAGGACAGGTACTTCCCTGGTGGTGCAGTGGTTAAGAATCTGCCTGCTGGGCTTCCCTGGTGGCGCAGTGGTTGAGAATCTGCCTGCCAATGCAGGGGACACGAGTTCGAGCCCTGGTCTGGGAAGATCCCACATGCCATGGAGCAACTAGGCCCGTGAGCCACAACTACTGAGCCTGCGCGTCTGGAGCCTGTGCTCCGCAACGAGAGGCCGTGATAGTGAGAGGCCCGCGCACCGCGATGAAGAGTGGCCCCCGCTCGCCACAACTAGAGAAAGCCCTCGCACAGAAACGAAGACCCAACACAGCCATAAATAAAAAACAAAACAAAACAAACAAACAAAAAAAAGAATCTACCTGCCAATGCAGGGGACACGGGTTCGAGCCCTGGTCCAGGAAGATCCCACATGCCACAGATCAACTAAGCCTGTGCACCACAACTTCTGAGCCTGTGCTCTAGAGCCCATGAACCACAACTACTGAGCCCACATGCCACAACTACTGAAGCCTGCGCACCTAGAGCCTGTGCTCTGCAACAGGAGAAGCCACTGAAATGAGAAGCCCGCGCACCACAACGGAGAGTAGTCCGTGTTCACCGCAACTAGAGAAAGCCTGTGCACAGCAGTGAGGACCCAACACAGCCAAAAATAATAAATAAATAAATAAATAAATAAATATGCTGCAAAAAAACCCAAAAAACAAAACAACAACAACAACAAAATGGATCAGGACAAAATGTGCAAGGGCTTCAAAAATCCAAACGAAAAATATTTCCAACCTAGAATTGAACACCAAGCCAAACTATCAATCAAGTGGGAGGGTAGAATAAAGACATTTTCAGACATAGAAGTTCTCCAAAATTTTCCATTCTAAGCACCTTTACTCAGGAAGCTACCAGAGGATGTGCTCTATCAAAAAAAAAAGGGGGGGAGGGGAGATTAACCATGAAAAATAAACACCTAGGATTTAGAAAATACAGGAGAGGGATGAAGGGAATCCCCAGGATGCTTGGGAAGGGAGATTCCAGGAGGAAAGCTGGAGACCAGACTACTCACTGCCAGCCACCTATTCATCTTCAAACCTACGCCTTGCCCCCAACACTCCCTCAGGGCCTGGCACAGCACCTACCAATGCCCTAGGAATATATGTGGGAGTGAATGAATGAAGCTTCAAGCCCGTGGCAATGTGGTGGCAGAAATGGTGGCCTTTCAGTACCTCCATTGCCATCTGTGCCCACAGAAGCCATAATCAGCTTCCTGCAGCAGAGCCAAAACTGCTGCTCTCTCTCCCTCGGTGGTGGGGAGGGGGGGCGAGGGGCAGAGAAACCACTAGGGCTCAATCTTATCATTCCAGAAAAGGGCCCTTGGCCCCTCCTCACCCAGGCACCTCCCAGGCTCCTCTCCTCCCTCGGCCTCTGTCCCTGGTGTCTCAGAGCAATGCCCTTGGTGGGAGAGGGCTGAAAAGTGTGGTCAGACACGATCAGAGGCACAGCAATTCTGTCAGCCTGACTCTGGTCCCAGACCTCATTCCTTTAAGTCTCAGGGACCGAGGGGAAAGCAGACAGACCTGGGGTTTGTGGCTGTACACAATGGAGGCTTCTCATTCAACCTTAGATGCCCCTGTCTATAATTAGCAAGGTTACTTCCAGCACTACTTGTCAGCAAACTCCTGCAAATAATGTTGCTGTGAATGACCTTTTTCATCTTGCAAATGGGAGAGAAAAATGGTGAGGATCCTCGCCCATGAAAGAGATGAAATGGTACAGTTTTATTCACTACAGCATTATTGGTATTATCAAAAGAAAGGGAAAAACCTAAACATCCATCTACAGGGGACTGATTATATCATTTATGACACAGAAATGTTGTGAACTATTATGCAATCATTAAATTGAATGGGGTCAATCCTTGTGTACTGAAATGGAAGGAGTCCCAAGATATATTGTAAAGTAAAAGGTAGTAAAGTGCAGAACGGTGTATATGAGATGCTACAATTTGTGTAATGGAAATAGATAGCTCTGCATTTGCTTGAAAATTATATAGAGAGAATATTACTAGAAGAATACATACAAATTGGTAAATTTTTGCCTCTTAGAAGAAAATTGGGGTGGCAAGGGATAGGGAGGGGTAACATGAGATGACTTTTCACTAAATTATCTTCTTGACTTTCTAAATTTTGTATCATATACACATATTAATTACATATACAAAAATTAATCTGAATTTTTTAAAATGGCATCTACAACTCATGGGGATCTTGAGATGCTCTGACTCCTTCCTGGTCTATGAAGGCTGAAGTTCTCTCCCCTGAGGGCTAAGGCGCCAAGGAGCCATTGCCACCATAATTCTTGGAAGAGCAGAGAAGAGAACCCAGGAATACAGGTCCCCGGGAGCTTTCATAGCCCCTTCCACATGTGCGGTCACACGTCCCTCAGCAGAAACTACCGCTGTACCCTCTCCATGACCTGGCAACTCCAAGCCACTCCACACCCGTGCTGCCTCCAAATGAAGCTTCTAGAAGTTCACCTCTGTTCATGTTTCTTTCTTGCCTAAACACTTTAACAGCTTCCACTGTCAACCAATTAAATCTAAACTCTGGGGAGTCTGGCCCAGGCATTAGTATTTTTTAATTCTTCAAGTGACTCTAATGTACAGCTCAAATGGAAAGCCATGGCCTTGGAACAGTGCTGTCCAACAGAACTTTCTGAGCTAATGGAAATGTTCTGTATCTGCTCTGTCCAATACAGTAGCCAATAGCCACATGAGGCCACTGAATACTTAAAGAGTGGCTCATATGACTGAAGAAGGGAATATTTAGTTTTAATTAATTTACATTTAAATAGTCAGATATGTTAAAAGAATAGCTTTAGAGAATGAATCCAGTGATTCTCACTTTTTAAAAAACAGAATCCAGGAGTTCCCTGGTGGCCTAGTGGTTAGGATTCTGGGTTTTCGCTGCTGTGGCCCAGGTTCAGTCCCTGGTTGGGGAAGTGAGATCCCGCAAGCTGCATGGTGGCCAAAAAAATTAAATAATAAATAAAAATAGAATCCTCTTAAAAAAAAATATTTTTCTTATACAGGATATTATACATACAGAAGAGTTATAAAACATAAGCACTTTTAAGAAAAATAGCTAAGGGAATTCCCTGGTGGTCCAGTGGTTAGGACACCGCATTCTCACCGCCAAGGGCCTGGGTTCAATCCCTAGTCTGGGAACTAAGATCCCACAAGCCTGTTCTAAGCACCTGTTCTAAGCCTGTTCTCAACATCCCCCTTTACAGATGGAAAACTGAGGTACAGAAAGGTTGAGTAACTTGTGGCTGGTCACACGGTTGGTAAGTGGTGGAGTGGGACTCAAACGCAGGTAAATGGGTTCCCAAGCCCATGTGAACACCCACATTCATTGTAGTAGTGCCAGCTTTACCAGCGCATAAGGCTAGTACCTAGAAGCTCACTGCAAAGTAACCCATTTTCTTGAACTAAATATTACTCAATCTAATCTGATAAATACAGTGATAACTGATTTTATCAAGCATTTACATAGAAGACAAGACACAGAAACTGAAACTCACCCATTTCACAGACATGCAAACTGAGACTGGGGGCAGTGAAGTAGGTTTCCTAAAGCAATACAGTGTGTCACGGTGGTGGAGCAGGTACTTAGACCCTGTTATCTCTGACTCTGACTCCTTGTAAAATGCATAAAAGCATGAATGCTTTTTTATTTTGGAAGGCACCAGTGGGAGGGGCCAATGCAGGCGGTTTTGAAAACCACTGGTCTAAACTACCCATCCTTCTCTCCTCCATTTTCCAGAAGGGGTAACCGGGCCCAAGAAGTAGTAATGGGAGCAGGTCACACAGCGTTGAGGGCTGGGACCGGAGCCAAACCCCTCGACTCTCTCTTAGGAGTTAAAGGGAAGGAAGCTGACATTTCCTTTGAACCTAATGAGCAGGTAAGGTTTTCACTCAGATGATCTCCTTTTCACTTTACAACCACACCATAAGGGTAGCTATTTGTATTAGTATTTTTGCAGTGGAAGAAAATTTTGTTTAGAAATTCTAGTTAAGTCATTTGCTAAAAGCAAGTTTCAAACAAACACAGATTGTTTCCACTAGACCACATTGCCCCTGCCTCTAGTACAACCCAACTGCTGTGCCAGTTCCTCCTTCTTCCTGACATGGACAGAAAGAAGTCCGCCACCATCTTCCCTGACCTTGCTCCTCCAGACTCGCTTCAGAACCCTAGAGCCAGATCTGCACCCTCAAGCCTTCTCTGCTCTAGGGCCCCAAGTCCACTGTCTGTCTTGACCTCCCTCCCACACAAATGTAGAATCAAGCACCAGCATCAAAGGAATCATTTCACTGAGACATCTGTGAATTGGTTCCAAGCTGGACTAGCAATCGGGGGCCTGTGACGGAGTGTTTTAGACCTTACTAATCAAATGGAGGTCCAAAGCAGCAGCACCTTGGGTGATGAAATAGAAATGTGGGCACCCCACACCTACTGAGTTAGAATCTGCTTTCTAAGAGGATCCCCAGGTGATTCATTTGCACATTAAAGTCTGCAAAGCGCTAAGTTAGACCTGAATCCCAGGGGAAGCAGGTTTATGCCCGCCCGTGTAACTGACCCTCTGTGGCTCTTGGCTTGGTTGTTAGGGGCAGCTGTGAATTGGTTGATGATGTTATTGTAAGGAGAACTTGGATATTAAATTGCAACCAAGGCCTGGGAGATTACTGCAACAAAGGGAACCTTGGTTGTTTTATTGCAACCAGCATCTGCATGGCGGACTGAATGACAGGCCCAAGAGATTTGTTGCAAAAAGAATTTAAGAAGCCTTATTGCCATCTCCATGCAACAAAGTGGAGAAATGGATAGGAGTCTTTGGTTTAAACTAAACTGGGGTGTGCTAAATTGGAAAATAGTTGAAAAAACATGTTTTTTGCACTGAAACGGCATATTTATAATACTGGCCTGAACACTAAATAAAGGAAACCAATTGTGACACTGGATTTACTGAAACATTTCTAAGAACTTGTGACAAGATTCTCTCCTAACAACAATAAGAACAACAAAGAAGGGTATTAGCCTGACAGAATCTGGACTATCACACTGACTGCATTTCAAACTGGAATGCATGGTAGAGTAAACACCAACTGGGATCTAGCTGCTCTGTTGCAACAAGTTTGGATTTGCTATTGAAACAAATCGACAAGTCTGTGGCTGAGGGCATGCATGAGGACCTTGCAGAGTGCCCAGCTGTGCCAGCAGCCTGGGGCCTGGAGTGCCTGTGGACAGGGCCAGAGGACTCCTATCACAAGGTGGGATTATGCTGAGAGGCCACATTTTATAAACGCAAAAATTGTGAAATGCATTGCCATGGACATAAGGACAACCAACTGATATGAAGGTCTGTAGGGAGCAAGGTCAGGCCTCGGCTAATGATAAGCAGCCCTTCAATGTCTGTGATGTTCGCAGGAAAGTAATGTGATCCCATCTCACAGTTGAAGAAACTGAGGCTCAGGGAGACGTTCAGGGGTAGCCCAAGTTCTCATGACTAGTGAACAGCAGGGTAGGATGTGGATCTGGGCCTTTTGGCTTCATCCTGCACTTCTTTTTCAGGGAGACTTTGCATATGCTTTGAAGTAGGATCAGGAAACTTGGAAGAAAAACACACATATTTTATCTCTTCAAACCTAGAATATTCTGTTGCAAAATTTTAAGGATCTGGACATACTATAACATAAGATCCAAATAGCTTATTTCTAAGTTACCATAGGCGTCTGGAATTTCGGCAAACCCAAGATCAACAGAGTGACAGCAAATCAAAGATGTAATTACGGCAAAGTCTTGTTCGGCTTAATGGTAAGAGACGTGAATTCAAGTTTTGGCTCTATCAGTTCTTAACATATAACCTAGTCTAAAATGTAGTCTCCGGAATCTGGCAAGATCACATTCGTCCTTTAAGGCCCAACTCAAAAGTCACCACTTTGTGAAGCCTTCCCAGATTTTCCCCCACTCTCACCACCCCAAGAGAGCTAGTGACTTCACGTTTTATCGATGCTTTGGGATTTACTGGCATTCTACTGTCTCTTCCCACTAGAACAGAGCTCATCTGTGAGGGCTTAACTGGTGGTAAAGCCCAGATCTCTTTTGCCAGGAAGTAGCAGAGAACCGAGACCTGTCTAATGCACATGGAACGTGGCCACTTTGTGCCACAACCCCTCCGAAGCTTCCTCGATACCGAATTCCACAAAGGCCGTCGTAGGGCGCAGTCCCCGACGTTTCAGGAGCCACCCCACAGACAGTAAGCACGTCGAGGTCCAGGCCAAACCTCTGTGCGCTCAGGGGCGCGGTGCCCAGCCCTCGCCCCGGCGCCCAGCACGCTGCCATGCACTGGGTGCCGAGCAAACATTCGTGGATAGGGATGGAGCCGAGGGCAGGGAGACACTGCGCCTAAACGTCGACAGTTGGCAGCGCCGAAGCCGCAGTTGGGAGCGACCCGCGGGGCCGGGGGAGGGGCGCCAGGCCGCTCCGTCCTGCCGGGCGCCAGCTCCTCCCGGGCGGGCGGGCACCCACCGACAGCGGGCACACAAAGCCTACTCGGCTTGCTCGGCAATCGGCTCCTCACGCCTGTGTCGCCGCGCACCGCCAGGCGGCTCCAGGTTGGGCGCCGGGCAGTGGCAGGCACAGGGCGTCAAGAAGCCGCACTCATCAAACCGCCGCGGGAGGGAGCGCGGAGGAGGGAGGAGGAGGAGTGAGAAAGGGAGGAGGGAGGAGGAGGAGTGGGGACCGGGAGGGGGGTGGAGGAAGAGGCCTCGCGCAGCGGAGGGAGCAATTGAATTTCAAACACAAACAACTGCACGAGCGCGCACCCACCGCGCCGGAGCGTTGCCCCCGATCCGCGCCCGCCCCGTCCGTGCGGCGCGCGGGCGGAGACGCCGTGGCCGCGCCGGAGCCCGGGCCGGGGGCCACCATCGAGGCGGGGGCCGCGCGAGGGCCGGAGCGGAGCGGCGCCGCCACCGCCGCACGCGCAAACTTGGGCTCGCGCTTTCCGGCCCGGCGCGGAGCCCGGGGCGCCCGGAGCCCCGCCATGTCGCGATCCAACCGACAGAAGGAGTACAAATGCGGGGACCTGGTGTTCGCCAAGATGAAGGGCTACCCACACTGGCCGGCCCGGGTGAGCAGGGCGGCCCGCCGCCCCCTATCCACCTCCAGACTTGGGTTGCATAACACCCGGGAGGGCAAGAGCGCTCCGCGCGGAGGGGGTGGGGGTGTGGGGCGTCTGAGTCCCCGAATCTTTCCCGAGCGACTCAAGCCCACCCGCCGGTTATATAATGGTGGAGGCGGGGTGGTGGGGGTGGTGGCGGCGGCAGCGGCGAACACCTGGCCACACGGCGTCCGCGCGTGGTGGCGTGTGCGCGGCGTGGGGATCTGAGGGCGCCGGTCACTTCCCGGCCCCCGGCTCCGCGTGCTCAGTTCCGCCCCCAGCCCCCATACTCCCAGCGGTTTCGGGCGCGCTGCCTGGGTTTGGGCCAGCAGTGTAACTCCTCCCACCCACCCCCCCAGGCGCCACCGCTACCCCCTTCAGGGACCCCTTCAGGGACCCCCAGTTTCTTCACTGATTGTTACCCCCAGTTCAAACTCTCCTCTTCCTAGATTAGATGGTTAAGAAGGATCTCAGCCCTGAAAGGCTAGATGGAGGCGGAGTTCGCTTCTAGAAAACTTTGGTTTGGGGCATCCGTAAGAGATCTGAAGTTGGGAGGGTCGAGGAATCGTTGGGGGGCGGCAGAAGAGGGGATCCGTCTAGCTTGGAAATTACCGGCTAGTACCCTTCACTCCTGAGCCCCACAAAAATATTTCTCCGTATGCTGCCGACTCAGACTGGGGACTGAGGGTGGCAGAGCCCTTGTTGGGATTGGGAAGTCCAGTCCAGACTGCCCTGCCTCTCGGTGGAGGTGGGGGGAACCCGAGTTGCTTCTCCTCCCCGTTTCTGAGCCTCTCCCGCCAGAACGGCCCAGTCTGCCATGTGGTTGATTCAGCCCGCCAATGTGAGGCGCCCACCCTCCCCACCCCCCCAGCACCTGGCCAGGTGGGAGGGTGGGGCCCAAATGCCCAGCCTGGCGCATTCATCATGTTTCCCCTAAGAACTGAGACAGGTGAAGTAAGGAGTAAGGGAGGTTGCCAGAGGGTGCTGGAGGAGGTTGGGGGTGTCACAGGGGACAGTGTCTCTGGCACTTTATTTCAACGTTGGTGTAGAGAGAGGCCTTTGGTATCGGCCCTAGAGTACAGGACTCCTGTAGAGTGTAATCCAAGGGCAGAGAGGAGTAGAGGGAGTGTTCTGGACAAGGGGGCCAAATGCAGAACTGCCTTATGGCTGTGGGTTGCTCTTTTCCACATGAGTCTGTGTCTTCATCTGGGCCAGACCCTGCTCTGAGCTTGGGAAGTTGCCCCAGGCTCCCTTGGGTCCTGTTCAGAGTGTCCAGACCAACTTTAGGGCCACTCTAAGAAAGTCCAGGAGACCCTTCCTCACTCAGTACCCTCTCCTGAGGAATATACCTAATCCCATATGCCTTGAGCTCCTTGTTCCCTGAAACTTCTAGATGTCTGGCCTTTGGAATGGGAGTGAAGTACAGAGTGAAGCAGGGCTCTCCCAGCCTCCAGGGCCTCCTAGGGGACTTGGGTTTGGGGGGTGGGGGGCAATGTGAGGAAGCAGCCACAGACAGCCTTGTGTGTGCATGTATGTATGTGGTGTGTGAACACTCATGTAGTTTACCCTGCACCTTTGATCCATCTGGCTTCTTGGTCCAGATGCCAAGGTTCTGGTGGGCAGGGCAAGAACTGAACACAGGTCTCTACTGCTCCTACCTCCTGGGGGTGGGACAAAGTCCAGAGACTGGGGAGGAGGCTCAGCTGGAATGGGGGTTGTAGGGAACCCCTTCAGGCTGCAGGGAAGAGAGAAAGGGAGGCCCATGCAGACCCACATTGGCCCCTGTGAAGAAGACCTTCAGGTTTCTGGTAGCCTTTGGAGGGAGGGCAGCGCCTGGGACTGGGGATGCTGTCCATTTCCTCTGTTCACCCTGGGCCTCCAGGACAGAAGGGCAGGACAGGGAGGCAGTCTCTTGCTCTGTTGAGGCCTGGGCCCTTTAGATAAAGTTCGGGTTCGGGGAGGGAGATCAGACTGGATCCCAAAGAGATAGGACCCCACCCTTTGCCTGTGCTCTGGGTCTTGATTCTGAAAATTGGAGGGAGTGGTACACCCAAGGTTGTTATCTTCCAAATACATTCTCCTTGAGCACCGAAAGAGCAGACAAATCTGAGTCTCCTCACCATCCTTGGGTGCTGTCTTAGTCTTTTGAGTGGCAGAGCCTGACGGGGGCCTGGCTCCTCCTGAGATGCAGGAGGAGTAGGGGGGCCTTGCTGACTGCTCCATCTAATAGGCAACCAGGGTCCTCAGCCATGGTGAAGGCCACTGTGTGGGCTTTCCTTCCTCAGCCCCTGCTTCTGGGGAGGATGGCTGACTCTGGGTGAGACTGGAACAGCCCAGTGCTTGGAGAGTTCAGCCAGAGGGACCACGTGGTAGGCACGACCTGCCTGGAAGGATGGTGTGACTCCATCTTAACCTCCTCCTTTCCTCTTCCTCCTGCCTGACTTCCTGGGGGATCTCCAAGCACTTAACAATTAACCTCCAAGACTCAGGGATTTTCCCCCTTAGGTTCCTTCCTCCTCTCTCCACTTCCTGTTTCACAGTCCCAGAAAACCTGAGCAGCCAGAGGGCCTCGCCCCATCTGTCCTCCCTCTGCCCTTCCCCCACATCCAGGCACCACCTTCTCTTTTCTGCCTCTTGGGCTTGCCACACTTTCCTGGCCCCAACTGTCTCCTGCCCCAGATTTTACGATTCCTGGGTCAGGTTGGGCCTGGGCCTTGGGGGTGGTGGTCAGAACCCTGGCTGGCAGTCAGGGTGGGCTTAGCCTTCTCTGCTGCCTTTCTGTGTGCTGAGCTGGCGCCCCTGGGCCTGGATTTGGTATGAGGCTGGGGGAGAGGTGTTCAGTCCTCTCTCCCCACTCCTCACCTGGGTACTTCAGGCCTTAGAAGGTGTCCTGGGCTCTGGGAGGATGGGACTTCTTGTGCTCAGGCCTGTGTGATGGAATGAGGCACATGCAGAGGGCAGAGGGCCGGGGAAGGGGGGGGTGGGTGGGAGTGGATGAGCCCCAGCCGAGGGGAAGTAACTTGCCAGGATTCCTGGAATGGCTGAGAAGTAGCAGAGCCCCCTCCCCTGTTGGCCAGTGGAGGAGGTGCAGTGGGGTACCCAGCACTCATCTGGCTCCACCCTGACCCACTTAGCTTTGACTCACTTGTTCTGAGTCACAACCTGGATATAAAGGCACCGCCTGGGAGACACATGTCTGTATTGGGAGTACAGGCCTCCCCTGAGACCTCATATCCTCTACGTCGTCGTCTTCGTCGTCGACGAAGAACTTCCCTTCACTTCCAAATGCAGAAAGACATTTCCTTTGTGGCTTGAAGGATGAAGGGTCCACTAGAGAAGGAATGTCTCCCCTTTTTGGGGTGAGGGGTTGGGAATTCCATTAAGTAAAAAGAGCACGCCTCTCCTGGCCCTTCCCCCTCGGGTGCCTACACTCGAGGTGAGGTGGGATTGGGGTGTCTTTATGCTTTGGAGGTAGATGCCCATCTGCCCAGGCCCCTGGCCTCCCTCTTTCCTCTCGACCTACCCTTTATCTGGCTAGAAGTCAGCAGGGCGGGTATATCTGGTGTGTCCCGTTCTGTCTATTTTTAATTCCCATCCATTCTTTGGTTTCTCCCCCGCCCCTGAGGCTGGGCAGCTGGTGGCCTCCTGGATCCCCTGTCACAGCGTTCAGCTACCTCTCTTTGAGTTTGCTTCCCACGGGAAAGAGACTGATGGGCACAGCGCTGTTTTGCCTGGTCTGAGCTCCTTGAGAGGACCTCATGTCTCCTGTTTCTCACCCCTTCACTCACCACCCCCCCTTCCCTGAGCCTCAGTTTCTCCCTTTTCATCATATGTTTCCTACAAGCCTGTTAATGTCCTGGCTCAAGTGTGGCACTGAAAATGCAGAGCCCAAAGTAGTTCCCAGCTGGGACCCTTAGATATTCCCCCCCCAGCCCCCCACCCCCTGCCCTCTTTCCTGGTGCACAAAGATCCACCAAGAAGAGGCCTAGGAAAGAGCTTTTGCTATTATTGTCCTATGCCTGTCTCCTGGGATCTCTAAGCCCTGGAGCCCCTCATTTTATTTTTTGCTTCCCCCGCTGAAAGGAGGGTGGGGAGCTAGCAACAGGACCCAGGTATCCTGACAGAGGACTGGCTCCTCCTTTGCCCACACCCCAGCTCTGGCTTCCTGAGAAGGGCCCCCAGCCCTCAGCCCTAGCTGTGGTTTCAGGCACAGCCAGGGACCCAGGTGCCAGACTCCAGGCTTGGGGGTGGGGTGTGTGTTAGTGTCCCCTCCTCCCCAATCTGGAGAGAGGGCCTGGGGGGGAGGGGCAGTCACATTCCTGGTTGCTGAGTGGCCCCGGGGGCGGGGTTGGGTTGTCATGGCGATGGGGATTGAGCTGGGGTGGGGGACAGCGTGCCTTTCCACCCCCAGCTCTCACACCCCAGTGTCTCCCGGTTGTGGGGAGGGCCCAGTTTGTGCTGGGCCTTCCTGGGGGGGAGGGGCTGGACCTCTGTCCCCAGAGGCCACAGGGCAACGGGGGAGGTGCTCAGGAGCTTGAAGACTCCATGTCTGGAGCAAGATGCCCCTCAGATTCTTGCTCAGGTTCCACCCCATCTCCTGGGTGTGTCTCAGCTTATTCCCATCCACCTAGCCTCCCTGTCTCCCCAGGCCCCCAGTCAGGCACTCTGTCCTAGTCTCTGTGTGTTTAATCACTGCCTTGGCCTGTCTGTCTCTTTCCTATCTGCACCCCGGGCCCCAGCCAACATGGCCACCTGGCCTCTGTCCGGTGGGAAGCCCGGCCGCTAGGGCTGCTGCAAGTGTTGCTGGGAGTTGTAGTCCTCTTCCCCCGTCCCCCACACCCCCTCCCCCCCAGCTCAGCTTGGCCTGGGCTTCCAGGGCCTGATCTGCGAGAGGCTATCTGGGCCACTGCCTCTCACCATTTCCCTGACGGACCTCGGCACCTTCTCCACCACAGCATCCCTTATGCCCCCAGGACATTTGAGGCAGAGGATCAAGTCAGGAGCTCTAGTTCTGAAATCTGGCCCTCACTAACTTGTCCTGTCATCTTGGGCAAATCACTTTTCTTTTCTGGGCCTCAGTTTCCTTGTCTGTAAAATGAGAGAGTCTGACTGCATCACATGACTTTCAAAGAGTTCCCCAGAAGTCTTTTGGAGCTGCTGCTGATGGGGGATATTGAATAGGCAGCCCCTTGGCCTCACCTCTCCACTTCAGTCAGAGCAGGCTGCTTTTGTCTGTTTCACAGAGTCATTCAGCATATCTTCACTGTGCACCCAGTGGGTGCTAGGCACTGTGCTGGACTTATAAACAGACCTCTCTGTTCTCGGGGCAGGTATAGTCCACGTAGACATTAATCAAATGGTAATATGAAGAACCGTAAAATTGGAATTGTGAAAAGCACTGTGAAGGAGAGGTGCTGAGAGTTTTATCTGGGAAGCTGACCAGGTTGGGAGAGATGGGGAAGCTTTCTGGAGGAAGTGGTGATGGGGCTGAGGTTGGAAGGCTGATCAGGAGTTCGTATAGGAGACTGAAAGGTCAGTGTGGCTGGAGCAGAGAGCAGAAGGGCAGTGTACTGGGGAGAGGAGGATGATAGCAAGCACTTATGCGGGACGTACTGCGTTATGGTCATTTAATCCTTACAGCGCTATGGCTTAAGTACTATGACCATCTCCATTTTATTTTATTTATTTTTTTTTTTTAAGATTTTTTTTTTTAAATCCTATGCTTTTTTTTTTTTTTAATATTTTATTTATTTATTTATTTATTTATGGCTGTGTTGGGTCTTCGTTTCTGTGTGAGGGCTTTCTCCAGTTGCGGCAAGTGGGGGCCATTCTTCATCGCGGTGCGCGGGCCTCTCACTATCGCGGCCTCTCTTGTTGCAGAGCACAGGCTCCAGACACGCAGGCTCAGTAATTGTGGCTCACGGGCCCAGTCGCTCTGCGGCATGTGGGATCTTCCCAGACCAGGGCTCGAACCCGTGTCCCCTGCATTGGCAGGCAGATTCTCAACCACTGCGCCACCAGGGAAGCCCCCATCTCCATTTTATAGTTGAGAAAATTGAGGTTCTGTCAGTTGCCCAAGCTCATACAAATACTGTTGGCAGCATTGGAATTCAGACCTTGACATCACGGAGAACGGTGAACAGGTGGGCCCTAGAGTCCTGAGAAGCCACCGAAAGGTTTCTAGCAGGGGGAATGGAATGCTCAGACCCGCACTTGGAAAGGCCCCCTCTGGCTGCAGTGTGGAGAATGGGTTGTAGTGGGGCAAGAATGGAGGCTGAGAGAAGAGAGGGAGGCTGTGGCTTTAGTCCAGGCAAGAGGGGACGGTGGTTGGACCAGGGTGACGGCAAAGACGTGGAGCTTTATGGACAGGATCTGTTTATGGATGCTGTTTGGTTTGTGAAAGAGAGGCGGGGATCCTGCTGGGCTTTTATGCCTGACTTCTTTTGAACAAAGTTACACTGCTAAAAATGGTTCAGAAACCCCTTTGGTGAACTCCTGGGTCCCTCTCAGTCTGAGTTTTCACAGATGTGCCTTAGAGATCAGCCCCTTAACCCCTACCCTCCGGCCCCAAATTCGTGACCTCAAGACTCCAGCTCACGCTCACTTTACTCACCTTGCTCTCAGATTGACGAGATGCCTGAGGCTGCCGTGAAATCAACAGCCAACAAATACCAAGTCTTTTTTTTCGGGACACACGAGACGTGAGTGAGGGGGCAGAGGTGGGGAGGGCCACGGGGGGACCACTTTGGGGAAAGAGCAGTGGTGACGGCACGCCTTCCCTATCGGGCTGCGCAGCTCAGATGCAGTGAGGGACTCGAGAGCACAGTCTCCCATCTCTCACCAGGGCATTCCTGGGCCCCAAAGACCTCTTCCCTTACGAGGAGTCCAAGGAGAAGTTTGGCAAGCCCAACAAACGGAAAGGGTTCAGCGAGGGGCTGTGGGAGATCGAGAACAACCCTACCGTCAAGGCTTCTGGCTACCAGGTGAGCTGCCATCCGCCCCAGAGACCTCCTGGAAAGCGGGTGTGGCCATAGGTGCCGGGAGCCCCTGGGCCCACATGTGATGCTTCAGGAACGGGGGGCTCATACACCAACACCAGGGCTTTCAGAGTAGGAGCTCGTGGGGTGGGGGCTTGGGGGAGGCTTTCTGCAGACGGGAAGGGGTTCCGGGTGTGTGATGTAGCTGTGGTCAGGGGCCACCTGTTAGACAGCGCCTGGGGGGGCAAGAACAGGATGGAGGCGGTAAGTGGGGACAGGCCTTTGGCAGGCCCAGTGTGAGTATAGGATGTGGCCTTAACTCTTTCCACAAAGGCTTCCAGGAGGAGGTGCTCGTGAGCCGGGCAGGATGAGGCGGGAGGGTGGGGGGCGGGGGTTGGCGGGGAAAGGGTCCCAGCTCCCTTTGGGAGAAGTTGACCCGAGGTTTTGCCTCCTGCTCCAGCCCTCCCCCCTCCTGCACAGAGCCCTGCCTGCCCGGCCAGTGGGTTTACCCCGGGGCTAATCCGACAGAGGTGGGTCTCAAATCACTTGTGAGACTGGGCACCTGGGTGGGGGCGGGGGAGAGGTGGGAGAAGGAAGGAGTGAGTGGCCGAGGGAGGGGTCTGGGGAGGGGGCCCAGCGTGGCAGTCGCTGGTGCCACTCAGCCTCTGCTGTCTCCGCCGCAGTCCTCCCAGAAAAAGAGCTGTGTGGAAGAGCCCGAGCCCGAAGCCACCGAGGGTGATGGCGATAAGAAGGGGAATGCCGAAGGTAGCAGTGATGAGGAAGGGAAGCTGGTCATTGATGAGCCGACCAAGGAGAAGAATGAGAAGGGGGCGCTGAAGAGGAGAGCGGGAGACCTGCTGGAGGTAACTGCCCCCTGCCTGGGGCCCCCGGAGCAAGGCTCCCAGGCTGAGGAGGGAAGTTACGAGTTTTTCAGGGAGTGCCCGTCTGAGAGACAGACTCGGCCCCTAGTCTTGGGGAGTCCCTTGCTGAGAAGATGGGACACAGGAGACATCTCAGCTAGCAGAGGGCTGGAGGACTGTGGGTCTGCCTAGGAAGGAGAGCCTCTGGGGAAAGGAGGGAGAGGCTGGTGTCCTCCCCCTCGAGCCTCAGCCCACCTCATCTCTGCTAACCCTGCCCAGGACTCCCCCAAACGTCCCAAGGAGACAGAAGACCCCGAAGGGGAGGAGAAGGAAGGGGCCACCTTGGAGGGTGAGAGGCCCGTTCCAGTGGAGGCGGAGAAGAACAGCACCCCCTCTGAGCCGGGCTCTGGCCGGGGGCCTCCTCAGGAGGAAGAAGAGGAGGAAGAAGAGGAAGAGGCTGCCAAGGAAGATGCTGAGGCCCCGGGCATCAGAGATCATGAGAGGTGAGTGAGCCCCCTGCCCCTTGGCAGCTGGGCTGGGAGGGCCCAGCCACCTGCTGAGAGGAGGAGGAGGAGGAGGAGGGCCTGTCGCAGTCAGCCTCTAGGGAGGCAGGGTGGGCTCTCCCAGGAGACCGGCACTGGCTGGCCACACCATTAACCCTTCTCCCCTCCAACCCTCCCCCGCAGCCTGTAGCCACCAATGTTTCAAGAGGAGCCCCCGCCCCGTTCCTGCTGCTGTCTGGGTGCTACTGGGGAAACTGGCCATGGCCTGCAAACTGGGAACCCCTTCCCCACCCCAACCCACTCTCCTCTTCCACTCACTCTCCCCCTTCTGAGCTCAGACCCTGGAGATTGACCCGGATGGGGCAGGCCACCTGGCCCTCACCTCCATGTCCCCACACCCCTGTGACCTGAGTCAGGTCCATGTCTTCTGCTCTGTGGGATGAGATGAGGCCACTGTGTCGCTCCCTGCCTGGAGCTGTTTCCCAGTGTATTTGTTAGGGCCTGGACCGGCTATTTCCATCTTCTGACGCCCCTCTCGCCCTTCGCTGGGCATTCTAGACCTCTGGGTTGGTTGGGATCAGGGCTATGAGTGGAAGGGATGGAGAATAAGTAGCACGGTGGGCTTCTGGGGCCTGGGAGGGGCAATCTTCAAATTGGGGTGGGGGAGTGGGCAAGAGGATGGCATCCTGTCCCTTCCTCCCACACCTGTTCTCCCAGCTACCTGGATTCAGGGAAAGTGGGACAGCTTGTGGGAGAGGGGCTCCCTTCCATAAATCCTGGATGGTTGACAATGCCCATTCTCTTACGCCAACCCTAGGTGTTATGGGAGTTACAGTTTATCATCAAAAGATTTGGGGTCTTCCAAGTTCTTTGAGTCAAGGACCTGAGATCTGAAGGGTTGACTTCACCCAGCTCGGATGGGAGTGTTGAGGAGTATCCATCCATCTTTAGACCTCAGGCCAGAGTTGGGATGCCCTGGGGAGACCCTTAGCTGCCCTTTTCCCTCTCCCCACAATGCTCAAGGCCAGCCTACAGTCACATACGTCACCCAGACATAAAGGAAAAGACACATTTTTTAGGAGATGTTTTTAATAAAAGAAAATTACAAAAAAAAAAATTTTAAAGACCCCCCCCATCCCTTTGTGTGCCCCCCACTCTGCTCCTTTCTTCCCCACTGTTGCCCCCATTTCTGAGGTGCACTTGGAGGCTCCCCTTCTGTTTGGGGCTTGATGACTTTTCTTGTTGTAGTTGGGGCTTTGGTGTTCCTTCTGGTGTCATTTCCCATCCACATACCCTCACCTGGCCCCCTCAGTGTTGTCACCAGATCCAATTTGTAACCCACTGAGAGGCCAGAGGGAAATAAGCGCCCTCTCCCAACCTCTTTCTAGTGGTCTATTTGGCTATTCCGTCTCTTGTCTCTTTCACCCTTGCCCCCCTCCCTTGGGCTCTGATGAAAAATTGCTGACTGTAGCTTTGGAAGTTTAGCTCTGAGAACCGTAGATGATTTCAGTTCTAGGAAAATAAAACCCGTTGATTACTACATTGGATTTTGACTGATTCTTTGGGGGTGTGTTGGTTAACTGATGGTGCAGGGGAATGGGAAAGGGAATGCAAATGGTTTCCAAATCCACTTTTCAGATTGAGGTAAGGTGTGCCAGCCTTCTCCATTCTCAGTCTGTTAGAGATATCTAAAATTCTACATGAGGGCAAAGTCACAGAATGCTGTGCCCAGTATTCTACTTCTGCCCAGCCACTGTTTAACCCAGTTTCCCCCATAAACACCTGGGAAAGTTTCTTTTAAAGTTCGCACAAGAAGTAGGGTGTGGGACTTCCCTGGTGGTCCAGTGGGAAAGACTTCCCGCTCCCAATGCAGGGGACCTGGGTTCGATCCCTGGTCAGGGAACTAGATCCCGCATGCATGCCACAACTAAGAACTCCGCATGCCGCAAGGAAGATCCCACGTGCTGCAACTGAGACATGGTGCAGCCAAAATAAATAAATAAATATTAAAAAAAAGAAGAAGAAGTAGGGTGTGAGAGGTGACAATATCAGCCACAGCTCACGATAGCCAGGGAAGTTAGGGTGTTGGGGCTGGTTGTAGAAACAACTTTGACCCTCAAGGGCAAAGCTAGGGATGCCCGGTACTGATAACTGGTGATGAGGGTCGGGGAAGTTGATAGCATGGAATCCTCCCAATACTCCTGAATTAAGTGGAATGGCTGGATTAGATCCTCTCTGAGGTTTCTTTCAGTCTGACATTTTGTGACTAGATCATCAACTGGCATTGGAAGGGCCCACGTTTCATCCCTTAGTTTAGAAAGCCTATGACACTTTCTTCATCTGCCTTGGCTCCCTCCAGCAGAGGGCGGGCGGGGAGAGTATTGACTGTAGCCTCACTAGAAAGAGAGGCCCTCTGCTTTGAAGAAGCCGCAATCACCTAGAAAATGGAGCCGTTGTCTCTAGTAACTACAATTCCCAGCGGCCTCCACGCAGGGCACGTGCAGGAATGTGCCAGGCGCGATAGCATATTCCGCTTTGCCTTCAACTCCCGACGTGCTTCACGGTGCTCTTAGGCTTCCTTGATTTCCTACAAAGCCAAATTTCCTGTTTCTCGCTTGCTTTGCAGCAGCGGACTACAACTCCCAGCATGCAGAGAGGCTAGATTATCGTTGTTGCGCGTCCATTGTACCATTAGACTACTTTTCCCAGAAAGCCGGGGGATGCGGTGGGGCGGGGCTTAGGTCCCACGTGCAGAGGGGACTGGCGGAGGCTCTGGGGCTCAGCGGGAAGCGGAGGTGAGGACAGCGTGGCCCGGAGGTTTGGCAGCTTCTGGGCTGGTCCGGGAGCGGGAGCGGGAAGGGCCTTCCTTTACCCTGGCATGGCTCAGTCGCCTCGTCCGGGGTCTCCCTGCTTCGGAAGCTCGGAGCGGGTGGTTGCTGAAGACTGCTGGGAGATGGACATCACCCGTACCTAAGATGGGGCCGGCGGGGCCTTTGGAGCCGGGGTCTGAGGGAGCAGACGCTCTACCTCACTACCTAGCACGGCGCCCCAGAGCGCGCCATGAAAGCCCCACTGCTGAAGGGCACCAGCCTCTCCAGGATTTGGAGGGAAAAAAGGAAAAGATCTAGGGGGCTGGCTTTTTTTTTTTTTTTTTTTTGGCCGCACTGCGCGGCCTGCGGAATCTTTGTTCCCCCACCAGGGATGGAACCCGTGCCCCCTACAGTCCTTCATTGGAAGCGCAGAGTCTTAACCACTGGACCGCCAGGGAATTTTGCTTCTGTCAAGTCATATGAACTAGGCCAAGTCACCAGCTCTCAGGGCCTTGGTTTCCTCGTCTCCTGTCAACCTGTCACCAGCTCTCAGGGCCTTGGTTTCCTCGTCTCCTGTCAACCTCCCGCGGAGAGCAGTGTGAAGATCAAATGCTGGGAATAGTGAAGTTCCCAGCATTAGACCTGTCACATAGTAGTCCTCCCTAAGCGTTTTTTGATTCTGAATGGGAACACCAAGGCCCTTAACAGTCATCCAGCATTAATTAAAAATAATATTAGGTCTTTTCCATATTGAAAAGTATAGAGAAGAAAAATGACCTGATATCTCACTGTTCAGATAAACCAGTTGATGTATTATTTTAAAGGTACGTGGTTAGAAAATGCAAACGTTATGGAAAGGAACAAGATGGAAAGTAATAGCCCTCCCAAACTTCCTCATCTCCAAAACAAGTACTTTATTTGTTCCCTGTTGCCTTCTTGTAAATATTTATGTCTGTGATAGAATATATATTTTTAAATTTACCCAGGAAAGGATAATAGTATCCACATGATTCTGTACCTTGCTTTGTTCAAATGTTAAAAATAACTCGAATGACAGAAACAACCCTGTAAAGTTTTATGGATGATGAAACTGAAGCTCAGAAGTCAAGTTGCCTAGGGTCACAGAATAAGTTGATGGTGGAGCAGGGACTAGAAGCCAGGTCGTCTGATTCCCAGTCCAGAGCTTTTAATGTCATTAGAGTGCACTTTAATTGTACTTTGAAGTTAGGCTTCATTCTTAGCTATGAAACAAGGTTAATGGTACTTCCTTCATCAGTTGTCCTTGGGCTTAAATGAGATGATACAGGAAAGCACTTAGCATGGCAAGTGGAAGGTAGCAAGTGCTCAGCAAACTGAAGCACTTATTATTTTTGCCCTCAGTTGTCTCACCGCCCTATTGGTTTAGTCCATTATCCAAAATTGGGAGGCTTAGAGTACATACTTAGTTTGGAAATGTAGGACCCTATAATCCTAGAGTCTGGCTCTGGGTCCTTTTCCTTTAGAAAAGAAACTATCTTAGAGAGAAGTGGTTATTTCCTGATTGCGATTAGGAATTGGATGTTGTGTAGGGACATTTTAATCCCAGTTTTTATCTCTGCCACCTGTTTGTTTGTTTGTTTTACCTTATAACTGCCTGCTTTTTGGCTTTATGTCAGTGTTTTGTCCATTACTTGTTTTCTTTCCATCTTGCTGTTGGTGCGTTTATTAAATAACTTTTTATTGAGTACCTACTACATGCCAAGCCCTACTGGGATCTGCTGGATTCAAGGGTGATCTAGATAACATGGTCCCTGGCCTCAATGAATTTTTGGACTTTGAAGTCAGATATATGTGGCTTTGAATGCTGATTCTCCCACATAGTAGCCTTATGACCATTGACAAGTCACTTAACTTCTCTGAGTCTCTATCGTCATCTGTAAAGCGAAGATAATATCTTGTGAGGATTCAGTAAGATCAAGTCCATTGAGCCATGAAGTAAGTGCTTAAGAAAATGTTGCTTCCCTTGTTTCTTTGCCCCCTTTTTTCTGTCCTACCCCACAGCTGACTAGGAAGATTTCTGGGTCTTTCGCCGGCCAGGGGATTTCTCACAGCCTCCAGCTATGCGGCTCTCTGCTCTGCTGGCCTTGGCATCCAAGGTCACTCTGCCTCCCGATTACCGCTATGGGATGAGCCGCCCAGGCTCCTTGTCAGACAAGAAGAAGAACCCTCCAGGGACTAGGCGGCGCCGGGTGGCTGTGGAACCTATCTCTGATGAAGACTGGCATCTGTTCTATGGGGACAGGGTGAGAATCTCAGATGGGGTAGGGTGGCGGGGTGCTCCTGGGCAAGGATCTCCCTCCCTGACGGTCATCTCTTCCCACAGGTAGAGATCCTAGAAGGCAAGGACGCTGGGAAGCAAGGCAAAGTGGTTCAAGTTATCCGGCAGCGAAACTGGGTGGTCGTGGAGGGGCTGAATACAGTAAGTGAAGAGTGAGGATGGTGACGCTCAGGAAGCCTGTGCCATCCGTCCCTGTCCATTAAGAGCAGCACAGGGAGGCCAGAGACTGGCTGAGGGGATGGTGAGACAACTGAACCTTTTACTTTTTCAACTTGGGCTGAATGCTCTGAGTTGTGGTAGACAAGCCCCCTTCACGCCTCCTGGGTTCTGATAGCCCCCTCCTCTTTTGGACAGCATTACCGCTATATTGGCAAGACCGTGGATTACCGGGGAACCATGATCCCCAGCGAAGCACCGTTGCTCCACAACCAGGTCAAACTTGTGGATCCTGTGGACAGGCAAGCACATGGGGCTCTGGTCCGAGGGTTTCTTGCCCTCTGAGTCCACACAGCTATTAACCATATATTTTTTTTTTAATTTATTTATTTATTTATGGCTGTGTTGGGTCTTCGTTTCTGTGCGAGGGCTTTCTCCAGTTGCGGCAAGTGGGGGCCACTCTTCATCGCGGTGCGCGGGCCTCTCACTATCGTGGCCTCTCCCGTTGCGGAGCACAGGCTCCAGACGCGCAGGCTCAGTAATTGTGGCTCACGGGCCCAGCTGCTCTGCGGCATGTGGGATCTTCCCAGACCAGGGCTCGAACCCGTGTCCCCTGCATTGGCAGGCAGATTCTCAACCACTGCGCCACCAGGGAAGCCCTATTAACCATATTTATCCAAAGGGAGTGGTGGGTTGGATGTGCTGGAAATTGAGAGGGGCCATCTCATGGACATGACCCCCCATAGGAAACCCCAGTGCAGGGGTGGCAGAGAAACAAGATGGTGACCTTAGTGTTTTTAGTCACTGATTTTCGGGTTGGAACATAGGAGGGAGACCTAACTCCCTGACTGGCCTCACTTCTTCTATCCCCTAGGAAACCCACTGAGGTGGAGTGGAGATTCACTGAGGCAGGAGAGCGGGTACGAGTCTCCACAAGATCAGGAAGAATTATCCCTAAACCTGAATTTCCCAGAGCTGATGGCGTCGTCCCTGAAACATGGATTGGTGAGGCTGGGTGAGGCGGCAAGAAGAGGGGGGTGGGAGGAGTGGGAGTAAGGGATGTTAAGAAGCCTTCCCACCCATCTTCTTTCCTCTGGCTCAACAGATGGCCCCAAAGACACATCAGTGGAAGATGCTCTAGAAAAAACTTATGTGCCCAGTCTAAAGACACTGGAGGAGGAGGTAATGGAGGCGATGGGGATCCAGGAGACACGGAGACATAAGAAAGTCTATTGGTATTGAGTCTGGGGAGAGCTGCTTCTCCCCTCCTTGTCTTAGCCTTGAAGGTTGGGACCACCTCTTCTTCAGACTCTAATAAAGAGCCTTGGGTCCTCTGTGTGCAGCTGCTGTCTTTTGGTAGACTGGCACCCCTAACCCCTGTTTCAGGGACTGAGGGAGGGAGCATCTGTCCTGATGTTATGACAAAACCTGGATAGAAGTTAGCCAGCCTTAAGGTGGTCCTCCCAAAGGGCAGGGCCTGCAGATTCTGGGATGGAGATCTAAGGGAGAGACAGCTTCCCTCCATGGAGACCTCTGAGTAACAAGGTGCTACCTGTTAGGGAAGACAGTGGGGATTGGGGATGTGAGACCTAATGTAGCACCCCTGCAGGATTCGGTAGGGAGGGTGCATGTCTGTCCTTTTCTATACTTAATAGAAATGATAGAGAAGTAAAGATTTCAATTTTTTAATAAATTAAAAATAAGTTTTTGCATAATATTACATAACACACAGAGGGAGAGAAAGGGTATGAAGCTGAAGGTTTGTAGGGAACCAGGATTCCACGGAGGATGCTGGTTCTCTGGCTGAGGAGGTGAAGACTCCGCCACCCAGTGTGGTACCTGGCAGTTTCAGATGGGGTCGGAGATATGCCCTTCCTCAGGCTGTGTCAGCTGTCTTCAGTCTCCAGAACAGAGAAGGTCTCACCCAGAGGCCTTTTGGTGGCCACCAGAACCAGGTTTCTCGGAGAGAGTTCGGGGCTGAAGATGGGCAGAAGCTCAGCATGGAAGCCTATGAGAAAGGCAGGGCTACTCAGAAGGGGAGAAATGAAACAAACTCTTAGCCACTTCCTGCTTAGCCTGTAGGCATAGCCCCTTTTCCCCATGGGGGAGGCTCGAGGGGGTCTAAGGAGACCCAGCTCTCTCCAGGAACATGAGTGCCCAAGACACTGACTCGGGAGGAGGCAGTCTGCAGCACATCATAGGTTCTCAGTGCCTGGGATGCTGGCTTAAAATGCACCTCAGGGAGGTACCACCACAGGCTGATTCAGTAGGAATTTGCATTAACAAGTTCCCCTCCCCCCATCTGACTCTGAAGCAGCTGGTCTGAGAATCACCACAGCGAGGAACCTAGTCCTGGCAGGTGCAGGGGCCGGGACCTGAAGGAGAGCCCTAGAACTCCAGCCCCTCTGGCCCTGGGTCCCTGCTTTGGCCACCCTCACCCTGCTCCTGAAGGTAGAGCAGCCGGTCCAGTAGAATCAGTGTCTCCACCAGCGGGGCCAGCAGCAGGGCCAGGCTGAAGAAGGCCACCACACGGTTCTCCTGGGCCTGGTGGGCCCGAAGGGCAGCCAGATTCAGCGGCAGGTGGGGGTCAAGCCCCACCCGCTGTAGCCCCCGCTGCACGTATCTGTGGGGTCAGCCACAGACAGCACTCAGTTTGGTTTTAGAACCCTCCTCCCCCATTCAAACTGTCCATTCCTAATTCAATTCCAGCTGTAACAGATTTGCCACCCTAAGGTGCATTTTTAAATGTTTTTCTGGCTGTGAGCTGTCTGTCCAATAGCAAATCAATCCAAAAATTTGTTTTCAGCCAAATCTGTCCAATTATTTAGCCATATTTTTAGCATTTCAAAAACTTGACAAAAGAGTGACAACTGCTTTTTAAGGAAAGTTTGAAGCTGCCTCAGAACTCAAAATCACTCCCCTCCTCCCAGCACATTTAGATTTTCTTCAGGACATGCTAACAGTTGAGGGTGGGAGGGGAATCATACCTCCAGTAGGTGATGCCCCCCTCCTCACGCCCCCCCAACTCCCCAGCCTCACTCTTCAATCTTGAGCTCGTGGACCCTGGGGATCCCCTGCACGCCTGGCCGACGGAGCTCGGGCCGGGCACGCCGGATGACCGTCTCCAGTGCTGCCCGGTAGCAGTGGGTTCGGAGGCCAGGGCCTGCTTTCTGCAGCCGCTCAGCGTATTCCTCCAGGGCGTGGCAGGCCCCCTCCCGTAGCCTGTAGGGCAGTTCACGGCCGGGCAGCCCAGCCACCCACTGACTCAGAGGGTAGCCACCGGGGTCACTCAGCTTCATGTAACAGCAGCCCACTGAGGCCAGGGCCGCCACCTCGGGGCAGCAGGAGAAGTGCCTCAGCAAGGCAACACTCAGATCCCCACAGGCATGGAGGCCTGTCAGCAGCAAGCGGGCCTCACTCTGAGGTGAGTTTTCCAGTGGAAGCAGAAGCTCCTCACACAGGGCCGTGGGGTCTACCCACCTAACCACATGGTGGGGGCGGTGGCGAGGGCCAGTGTGGACCACCTGTGGAGGCAGGACAGAATGGAGGCAGATGGGAAGCCGGTTTCCCGTCCCCGTGCCACCTCAAGCCACGGGAACAGATCTGTCCTCTTGAGTTCCTTCCCAAGGAGGAAGGTGGGAGAGAAACGGGCAGAGGAGAAAGTGGGACTTTAAATCAGGAGATGGGATAGATTCTGGGTCTGTCATTAGTAACTGCAGGTCTTTTCGTCTCTGAGCTTCCTCATTTGGCCACTTTTTACAGGTGGCTGTGAGAAGAACGTATCGGTGTGGAAAGCACTTTTTAACTAGAAGGTGCCTTTAAGATATGAGGAGGCTTCGGTGAAGGAGGGACCTTGGGAAAGGGGTAGCAGAAATAGGGACACGCCATCTCAAGCTGAGAAACTTAAAAGAGGGAATTCAGCCTTGGTGCCCAATTCCAGCCAAGCAGACCCTGCTCTCACGGTCCTGGCTGCAGGAAGGGCTGGTCTACCTGTGGGTTCCGCTTCTCCTCTTTCTGCAGAGCCTGCAGGAGCTCCTGGTCTAGGCGCTGGGCTCTCTCCACCAGTCTCTGATCCCCTTCAATGCTCTTCACCATCAGCCCCAGCCCCAGGGACATGAAGCGGGAGAGATGGCCCTGGAGTCCCAAGAGGGAGGGTGGAGACAGCCCCGTTCAGTGTCCTCTCCACTGTCCCCCTCCCTATCTGTGGTTTGGACACCTGGGTCCTAGGCCCCCAGAAGGCTTAAATTCTGCCCAGCTTACTTCTACCACTCCTTAGCACCTGCCTCCCTGGGCCTGTGGCCTGATAACCTGTCTTCCAGCTGTTCTATCCCCATGACAGAAAACCAGAACATTAGGGGTCTGGCTCACCTGGCCTGAGCCTACATCCACAACTTGGGTGCAGCCTGTGAGGTCACTCAGCTTCTTCACCAACTGAAAGAGGAGGGAACAAAGGTCTCCTGGCCATTGGTGTTGGCTCCCAGGGCAAACACCCATAATGAGGGTGGAGGAGCTGAAGATGGCAGAGGAAGATGGGTAGAGGGAAGAGACAAGAGACATGGAAACCACAATGGGGTGTGCTGACCCCAGGCTCAGGCTACTGTCTTTGCTCCTCTCAGGCTAGTGATTCAGTCTCCTCCACAGAACAAGAGCCCTGCTGTGAAGCCATGAGCAGATTGTGAAGGTTATCAGAACAAGACTAAGCCAGTGATTCAAATATAGCCACCAAACAACCCGGCAAAAGGATGAAGATATGATTATAGTGTATCTGCCAAGGAAGGGACCTTCTAGGGCCTCTGGTCCTGCAGGTGGTATAAGGTGCCCACACCTTTGTAACCCATAGGCTTAAGGAGTCCCCAGGCTCCCAGATACCACCTATACCCCAGCCATCTCCTCACCTCTCCCAGCCTCCGAATCTCATGCTGCTTCTTGGGCCTGACATGTTTCCGGAATGGAGCTGTCAGTCGGGAACTCTGGCTGGGGTTCTCCAGGAACTCTGAGGGGGTCTGAAACCCAGGCGTCCGGGTAAAAGCCAGGGCATAGGCTGTGGACTTCAGGGCCAGCAGGGTGAGTGGCCACACCGACCTGTACCTGAGATAGCCCACCCAGGCCCCCAGTGAATAGTCCCATTGCATCCTGAGCGTGCCAGTTTACAACCCAGGAAGCCCTTGTGAGACTCTGAGCAATGGCTCCCTGCAGGGCTCAGCACCAAGTCCCCCAACACAGGTCCCTCTTGCCCATACCTGGCCACTTCCCCTTCCCCAGGCATCCCCAGCAGCAGTGTGGCCAGCTGTGGCGGGTTCAGTCCATCCAGGGCTTCCTGCCATGAGCAAGGGAGTGTGCCCCATAGGTTGTCTGTGAAAAATTCCTGTAGGGGAAAGGGAGAAGCAATCAACAGGCTACTACTCTTCCCATTCTTCCCTGCCCCACTCAACACATGGCCACTGGCTGCAACTAGCAGGTGCCTCTACCCATTGGCTGTCATCTCTTCTCTGAAACCTGCTCTAGCCTCCCCCTCCTTCCTCTGAGCCCAAATTGCATTCTGGACACACCTCTCCTTTTAGCAGTGTCCCCACTTATTTATGTGTCTGTTTCCTCCACTCAACTAAAGGGCAGGGATGGTGGCTTCACATCTGCATCCTCAACACCACAGTGACTTGACACCCAGTATTTGTGTTGCCATCTAGTAACCTACCATTAGATGTACCAGGCATTATATATGTCAGAATGTTGGGGTTGTGTTTTTTTTTTTTTGGCCGAGCTGTGTGGTTTGTGGGATCTTAGTTCCCCGACCAGGGATTGAACCCAGGCCCTTGGCAGTGAAAGTGCCGAGTCCTAACCACTGGACCACCAGGGAATTCCCTGCCAGAATATATTTTTATTCATTCATTTATTCAACACAAATTCTGGAGCTTTGGTTAGGCACCAAGTTCTATCCTAGGCTCAGGGGATACAAACAATGAAGCCGACAGACAAGATCCTTGCTCTTACAGAGCTTACATTTTAAAAAATTATTTCAGATAACATCAAATGCCACATAGACAATAAAACACTAATAGAACAGTAACAATGGAGAGTTTGAGTACTATTTTAGATAGAGTGATGAGGGAAGACTTGTCTGAGAAGGTGACACTTGAGCTGAGACTTGAATGATGAACAGGAAACAGCACATGTAAAAAAAATTCAGACAGTGGTTGCCAGAGGCAGGGGGTGGGGGTGGGTAAAATGGGTGAGGAGGGTCAAAAGGTACAAACCTCCAGTTACAAAATAAATGTCATGGAGATGTAATGTACACCATAGTGACTATAGTAAATAATACTGTATTGTATACTTGCAAGTATTGTATACTTGAAAGTTGCTGAGAGTAGATCTTAAAAGTTCCCATCACAAGAAAAAAATGTAGCTATGTACGGTGATGGATATTAACTAGACTTACTGTAATCATTTCACAATATATACAAATACGAATCACTATATTATACACCTGCAACTAAAATGTCAATTCTATCTCAATTTTTTAAAATTCAGGTAATAGCAAACACTTACAGAATACTATAATATGCCAGGCACTGTCTGAAACATTTTACGTATATCAATGCATTTAATCCTCACAATTACCCTATGAGATAGTACTATTTTTATCCCCCATTTTACAGATAAGGAAACCAAAGTACAGCAATTAAGTATTCTAAGTCAAAAAGCTAGTAAGTGGCACAGCTGGGATTTGAAACCAATTTGACTCGAGTTCTTGCTCTTAACCACCCTACTCAATTGCCTTTCTGTGGAGGAAAAACATTCCAGGCAGATCAGTAAGTGCAAAGACCCAGTGTAGTACAGTGAATGTGGGAGAGAATGAAATGTGATGGGGTTTAAAAGGGAGCAGGGGACAGATCATGTAGGGTTTTATAGGTAATGGTAAAGAATTACAATTTCATCAAAGAACCTAAGAAGCAAGGAAGTGTCCTGGTGAGATTTACATTTTTAAAAGATTAATCTGGCTGTGTTGTGAAGAACTGGGTATGGAGGAGAGGAAGCAAACACAGATATCAGTTAGGAAGTAGTCCAGGAGAGAGATGATGTTGGCTTGTCCTAGGGTGGTTAGCAATGGCAATGGAGACAAATGGGTGAATTTGGTATCTATTCTGGAAGTTGAACCAATAGGACTTGTTGAAGGGCTGGATCGTAGATCAATGAAGAAAAGAGCTGAATCGAGGATGGCTTCTGGGTTTGGGAGCTGAACAATTCAGTGGATGCTGGTGCCATTTATACATCATCTCATTTATTCTTCACAATGATCCTTCAAAAAGAGATCCATTTTACGACTCAGGAACTGGGGCTAGGAGGAATGTTTTTTTTAATGCCTAAGGTTAACACAGTAGGGGAGGCAGGATTCTAGTCCAAGTCTGTCAACTCCAAAGTTGTAATTGTCCATTACACTGCAAAGCCAGGAATTTATTCAAAGCTTGAATGAATGAACATGTGTGTTCTCGAAACACCTCACATGTTCCTGGGAGAGTTCAACGTAGCTGCAGCAGCATGGCTCAAATGTCCATGCGTTTTATTACTTTGGACTTGAGAAGGTTAGAAAAACAACCTAGATGCTAAAACTATTAATATTTAGGTCATCTGAAAGAAAAAGGAGGTGGGGGGGCTGCCCCAGCTTTAACCCTTTCTTGTACAAAAGACTGAAGAAACATATTAGAAAAGAGATCAGAAGCTAACTCTCTACATTCTTCCCCTGTCGTGGCTAGGGAGCCACCCACATAACCAGGAGCACCCCACCCACAACCCTGTGGCCTCACGATGATGTAGGCGTCCAGAATGGAACGGTAGAGCGTCACGACCCGGGTGAGGTTCACAGCTAGCTGCCTCCTCGCTTCGTGAGAGAGGCCACGGGCGGAGACCCCCGGCATTCCGGGGCCCAGCCGGTGGCGCGGGGAGGGAGAATGCAGTGAGGAGGGAACCTGGGTCAGGACCACGCGGGTCCGGTACCCGGGCTGGGCTCAGCTCTGCAGGACCGGAAGAAAGCGCTCAGAATCCGGTCCCAGACGCTGCCTTTCCGGGATTCGAGGTTGGGGTTGAAGACTTGAGACGCCCTCCTGACGTCACAGGCCGCGACGTCCCACAGCCCGAAGCTGTCAGCATTGGATGCAAACCGGGAGGCGGTGCCAGCGCAGTGACGCCACAGAGGCGTGCCGCGGCGACCACCTCACGGAGTGGGGCGGGCCAAGTTCCAGGTCCCGCCTCCAGATCCCGCCCCTTCCCGTACACCTCCCTCTTCTACCGGAAGTGAGGCCCAGGGCCTCCGGCGTGCTGCAGTGCCAGTTTGTAGCGGCCTCCGAACACCTTCGAATTGTACCTCCACTGGGCTAGAGGGGCCGGGGAGCGCATCCCGCCCCCGCCCCCGCCCCCACCCACGCCGCCCCCTCCGTCGCAGCCGCCGCTGCCGCTGCCGCTTCTCACACACTAGGAATCCCTGGCCTCGCTCCCGGAGGCAGGGGCGCTGCGGGTACGCGGGCCCGGGCTCCGGCGCGTTCCAATCCGCGAGCCTGCCGGCTCGGGCCTCGCCGACGCGCGCCAATTTCCGCATCCGGCTCCTGGCGCTTCCGGTCTTAGCGGGGCCCATCTGGGAGGTAGGTGTGTGAGCGTGGGAAGCTGGCTCCGTGGCGTGGACGGCCAGAGTGTGCTGTCCGCAGCCTCGGTTTTCCCCTCCGCTAATGTGTTGTCAAAGGTCCTTTCTTGGGAGAAGGACTTGAGTGAGATGCATGTGGAGATTTCCCCCACGTGGAGACGAGGGAAATGGGTGCCTGAATTTGTATCTCTGTCCTTGGGTCCCGCGCTGGGTAATTCAGAGGTCAACTATGCCAAATCTGTGACTGCCTTCGAGCATACTTAGACGTTTCTTCCCTGGGCAAATGATAGAGCTCACCTATTCTGGCGTTCCAGATCACAAGAGTTTCAGCTGGTTGGCCCTGCAACCCCCTCAGTTTACAAATGAGACTGAGATCTAGAGAGGGGAAATGGCCTTCCTAATACCATACTGCTGGAGAATTGTGGGGCTTCCCTGGAACCCAGGCTTCCTGGTTCAGAAGGAAGTCCTCCCTCCATCATTTCACATTTCACATTATCTGAGAGGTTACTCTGATGTCTTTCCTCTCTTTTAAGTCCTACGGAGATGGGTCTTACCTTACTGGTTCCCAAGCCTATGGACTCCGTTATCAGGATCACTTTCTTCCCCAGGGTATACTACAAACCTCCAGATGTTGGCCTATGGGATTCAGCAGAGGATGAGTTGTCCATCCTCTCATTGGTAAGCTGTTTTTCCCAACTGTTCTCACACCATCCACCGTCATCATGTCTACCTTACTCCTCAATCTGGATTTTGGCGAACCTCCCCCCAGAAAGGCATTAGAAGGGAATGCCAAGCACCAAAAATTTGTCAAGAAGCGGCGGCTCTTGGAACGGAAAGGCTTTCTGAATAAGAAGCAGCAGCCCCCTAACAAGGTCCCTAAGTTGCACTCAGAACCTTCAAAGAAAGGGGACACTCGCAAGGTGGATGGCACTTGGAAGGCCCCTCCCCTTCCAAAAAAGAAAACTGCTGCTTCCAGCAGTGGGTCAGAGCAGTCCCTGGACAAGAAAGCTGCAGTGCCTTGGCTGACCCCTGCTCCTTCACAGAAAGCTGGTTCTGTTGTGGCTAAAGTAGATTTGCTGGGGGAGTTCCAGAGTGCCCTACCAAAGATTAAGAGCCTCCCAATTCGCCCCCAGAAGAAGGGCTCCCAGAAGAACCCTCCTCAGAAGACTGCCCCACAGATCTCCATCCAAGCTCATTCAGAGAATAAATACCCTGGAGCATCCCAGAAGATGCCAACGAAGATGGTGGCAATTGACTGTGAGATGGTGGGCACAGGACCCAAGGGGCATGTCAGTTCCTTGGCTCGATGCAGCATTGTCAGCTATAGCGGAGATGTGCTTTATGATGAGTATATCCTTCCCCCCTGCCACATTGTGGACTACCGGACCAGATGGAGCGGTATCCGGAAGCAGCACATGGTGAATGCTACTCCCTTCAAGATTGCTCGGAGCCAGGTGAGAGGCATGGGAGACGGTGGTAGCAGCGGGGTGGGTGGGGAGAGGTCCAAATCATTTTTCTGCAAAGAATATCACCCCGGGAAGGCGCCAAAGGATTGCGGAGGGAGGGATGGAGTGGGTGGAGGAGCAGATGAAGAAGGCTTTCTGCTGGGATAAGGAGTGGTGAGAGTCTGGAAAGTCACAATTAGCTGGTGTAACGAACTTTATTAGTTAAGATCTTTTAGGTCCCAAGTGGAATCCTCATCTGGAGAACCGGGAATCTGCTAGAGAAATAACAGCCAGTGATGGACAGAGCAACAGGCATGAGTGCCAGGGGGAAAGGGCTCAATTTGAGAATGCCTTGTAGAGGTGGGGTCTAGGGTTGAGAATAGAGAGGTGGAGAGGGCTTCCCAAGCAAGAAGTAGCCTGTGGCAATGTGGAAAGTTGGTGGTAGGGGAAGGCAGAATATTGACAGAAGGAGCTGGGGCATATTTGTATAACTGGAACAGGTAGCCTGCAGTGGAGGGGATAAAAGACACAGGGCTGATATGTTGGGGTTCTCATCTCACTCACTGAGCAAACCTAGCCACTGTAAGTCCTATGCTGAATACTGGAGGCACAACAAATGAACAGGAAAGGAGGGTGAGCTGGCAAATGTGAAGGGGAAGGGAGCCTGCTGGTCTTGGAAGGCCTCCAGAGGGCGCCTTTGGTCCACTTTGTAATTTCAGCTCCACATTCTTTGCCTTCTCTAGACACACACTGTTCCAATAATTCCTCATATGCCAGAGCAGTCAGTTGGAGGAATTTCATCAGAGGTGGAACAGCTGGATTTTAGAAAGAACTTGAAGAGTTGAAGAACATCCTGTGCACCAGGGGCATAGCTGAGCAAAGGCTTGGGAGAGGCAGAAGATGGGGTGGGTCTGAAACAGCAAATCCACTCAGCTTTAAGGAAGGCTATATGTTGAAATTAATGCAAAGTAAAGGTGTTAGTGGTCAGTAAACTGCAGGTGAAGTTAGGAGCAACTAAATACCAAGTTGATTGGACTATATCTGGCTTTCATCATAAAAACCAGTGCCCAAGCTGGGGTGTGAGACTAAGGTACATTCAAATGAGTCTGTTCCCTTCCAAGGGGTCCCATTGGGAGGCCAGGCATTGATTCCAGGCCTGTTGCTCTTGTTCACAGTCTGTTTGGAACCCCATTTTGGTAATGGCCTTCAGAGCCCATGACATATTCTGTAGTTATCCTCATTGGCAGTATGTCCTTATGGTTTAAGATTCTGAAATGGTGAGAAATTATTTGTTTCCAAGAATAGTGTGAATAAGGTTCCTGACCAGCTGGTAAATACCCTCTGGTTATGAGCAGGAGGAGCTATAAAGCGGTGGGACTGATTTTTTGTTAAAGCAGCATAAGCATGGTCACTTGATCACTTACCTCTGCAGCCTTAGTCTATAAATGATTCTTAATGTTTTTCTTTTTTGAGGTGGGGGGCTGTGCCTCACAGCTTGCAGGACCTTAGTTCCCTAACCAGGGATTGAACCCCGGCCCCAGGCAGTGAGAGTGCCGAGTCCTAACCACTAGACTGCCAAGGAACTCCCATTTCTTAATCTTTTATGGCTTGTAGGCTCTTTGAGAATCTGATGAAAGCCATGGATTCCCCCCCCCCAAAAAAAACAAAAAACAAAAAACCGACAAACATATGCATATCTATTTGCACATAATTTGGGGCTTCCATTACCTTCCTGGAGCCCATCTTTAACAACATTTGTCCCAGCCTGTGTCTAAGGCCAACATAATGATCATAGTTAAAGAACTTCAAGTATCAAGCCAGGACTGAACTAGGTAGTTACATGAACATCACATTGGGATAGAAATTAATGTGAAGATAAGGAGCCACTGCTGATGTAAATCCAAACAGGGTTACACCATAGAAAATACCTACTTTTATCTTGGGGAGAGGAGGTAGATTTCAGGTGAAAGAAAACTTGTGGAAGAGGGCATTTCAAGGATGAGGCAGGTGGGCAATTGGTGGAAAGAACCTAGAAGGACTTAGACAGCCATGTTGGGCTTTTAAGATGCAGGGGCTACATCTTTGAATCCTGTTCCTCACCACCTCTTCTTCCATGCCTGTTTCAGATCTTGAAGATTATCACAGGGAAGATAGTGGTGGGGCATGCCATCCACAACGACTTCAAAGCCCTTCAGTATTTTCACCCTAAGTCCCTCACCCGAGACACCTCCCATATCCCCCTCCTCAACCGTAAGGCCGACTGCCCAGAGAATGCAACCATGTCTCTGAAGCATCTCACCAAGAAGCTGCTGAGCCGGGACATCCAGGTAGCGTCTTCCCAAATGCTGCCAGACCTGTAGCTTGGACACTGAAGGCTCTCCTGCTGCCTCTCCAGGCTCTGACCCTCACATTCCTCTGGTTGTAGAGAGATCTGGGCGGGGTGCTCTGATGGGAAGAGCTTTGGGCAAAGGGGTCCATCTCTACATAGGGATAACTATTCCTGTTCTCTACCTCACGGAGTGTTCCAAAGGATACTTGGAAAAGGAAAAAAGCCTGAAAGTGGGGATAAAACCCTAACTAAGAAAAGTAGAAAGCAGGTAGTTGTGGTGGTCTAAAAGACCATGTAGTGGATGCAAGAGGCTCTTATGTATTTCATATGCTTGGCAGTCAAAGAGGGGATGGCCTGCCTGGCATGAGGCTGTAGACACATGTCATATACAGATCAGTTAAGGAACTGGGGAAGATGGAAGACTCAGAAGGCCTGTCTGTGATCTGGTTTGTTCTGCCTCTACAGAAGAATGTAGAACAATATGGTATGTACATGTTGCTACAGAAGGGATTGAGGCAGACAGTAGCATAGGAGTTGAACCCCTGAAATTAGATAAGGAGTAGGGCCTCAGCAGAGGTCTACCTTTGTAGCCCGCTAACTGCAGAAGCAGCAGCATCAGTGGGTTGGAGGGAGCCAGTTGGGAAGGGAAGAAACAGTCTCTTGTAGCTTCATGCTCTTTTCTTCCTCCTTGTTCTTCCTTCCCTCAGGTTGGGAAAAGCGGACATTCCTCTGTGGAAGATGCTCAGGCCACCATGGAGCTGTACAAGTTGGTTGAAGTTGAGTGGGAACAGCACCTGGCCAAGAATCCCCCAAAAGACTAGTGCCAGTGGGGACACTGGTGATGTGGGGAGGCAGAGGCAGCACCACACCCGGGAGAACAGGGCAGTGGACCAGTGCACAGCTCTACCAGCTCTACACCTTTGGAAACTAGAGTTGTTGGGGAGAGTGAGGCTCCACCCCAGACTTAATAGCCATTAAAATTCCACCTCAGGTGTTGTTAAGTGTTCCATGGAAGGAGGAAGGCTCCATGTCAGAACCCAGCCCTATAGGCTGTTTACCTCTTAAATGGTGCTAACCATGGGTCCCAGGGTGCTTTGCTCCTGGGAAAAAGCCTTTTGACTTTCAAGGGGCAGGGCATACTGGGAAGTGTAGTTTCCCAAACTGCCTTATCACTAGGGTGACCATGTGTCTCATTTTATGCCTTTTGTTCTCAAGTAATTAGCAGCACCGTGTTGAACTTCCCAAAAGTATCCTGTTGGATGATAACTTGTATGATCACAGTTCATCTCTCAGACTTCTTTTGGCTCAGAGTCTACATCCAGTCTGTGTCGGGATATCACCTGTTCTTTCCACCTTGACTTCCAGAGGAGCCATCCCTGGTGAGGTTTAGTTCTTAGGGTTACAGGGCAGTAGAGGTAAGAGAGTGTGACTTGGAAATCAATTTTTCTGATTTAGGAAAGCAGCCTCTTTCCTAAAGTGATAGAGGATTTATTTAATTTAGACCCCACTTGGTAGGTTAAAGAAGAATTTAAAGTGTTTTAATGGTTTTTAGTCTTTTACTTTGCTAAACCAAGCCTCTTAAAACTCAAATTATTCCCTTGATAAATTTTTATAAAGGAAAAACAATTGTGTGATGTTTTCTTTATAACTTCACATTAAATAGCTTTGTCACAGGATCCTGTAGAGCTGTAATTCTGATAGGGGGTCCAGGGTCTGTGTGAATGACGCTTACTGGGCCCTGGTTTGCTGGAAGTCATCAAGAAGCGCTGACCAAGCCTTTGTGTGTAGCCCATGTGCTCTGCTGCCTTGTCCTCGTCCCTACCACAAATCAACGAGCACACCTAAAGTGATACCCCAAGCCATGCAAACACCTTCACACAGAGGGTATGTGACCAGGAGAGTGACTCAGAGAGTGGGCATGCGGGAGGGATGGAGCCGGGGAGGAAGGGTGCTTGATGACGCCAGCCTGGTCGCTCCTGCCAGCCCTTCCTCCTGCCAGCCCTTCCTCGGTGGTATACACCCTCATGTTGGGAAGGTGAATCACAGGTCTGACCTTGTGTCTGGGATCACTGCACTCTGTCTTGAGAGAACGCAGACTCCACGTATACACCAAGGCTTGTGCCCTCTTGAGTGGCTAGTTTGGCTCCAGGGGCCAGAGTCACAGTCATGGCTGCCTATAGAAGGGAATTTCCTGCAGCCAAACCGGACCCCAGACATGGTCTTGCTGTTGTGTCCTGCGCTACAGGATCTGCTTGCACAGGCAGCTGTTGAGCTCTGAGCAAGTTGGTTCCTGTTGAACCCAACATATGTGGTGTCCATGACACTTCACAAAGAGGTGCTAGGCATCCTTACACACCTCTAAGTGGGAGTAATCTAGGAAGGCTACACCAAAAACGGGGGATACAAGTCTTAATTGAAATGAAGGCGAGTCTTAATTACATTGTGATCAGTAAACTAGAAGATACGTGGAAAATTCTCATTTGAGTTCAAGTTTTAGGGTACCTGGCTTCGTAATTTATTGAAGTATAGTTGATTTACAATATTGTGTTAATTTCTGATGTACAGCAAAGTGATTCAGTTATACATGTATATATACATTCTTTTTCATATTCTTTTCCATTGTGATTTATTGCAGGATATTGAATATAGTTCCCTGTGCTATACAGTAGGACCTTGTTGTTTATCCATACTATATATAACAGTTTGCATCTGCTAATCCAAACTCCCAATCCATCCCTTCCCCACCCCGCTTCCCCTTGGCAACCACACGTCTGTTCTCTATTCTGAGTCTGTTTCTGTTTCATAGATAAGTTCATTTGTGTCATAGTTTAGATTCCACATGTAAGTGATAGCATATGGTATTCGTCTTTCCCTTTCTGGCTTACTTCACTTAGTGTGATAATCTCTAGGTCCATCCATGTGAGTAGCAACTGGCTCTTATGCTCCACTTCACCCCCCACTCAGGTGTCCTCAGTCCAGCATTGGGAAGAGCTCAGTCTCACTTTAGCTCACCAGGAAGAACCTGGAGACCAGAGGACCTTGCAGACATTTTCTTACTCTTTTCTCTTATCACACTTCCTGGTCAGAGCCCAGCTCACCCTGCAAGGTGCCTGGGGATCCCTGTACTTCATTATTATTTTTAAAATAAATTTATTTATTTATTTATTTATTTATTTTTGGCTGCATTGGGTCTTTGCTTGCTGCGAGCGGGGGCTACTCCTCATTGTGGTGCACGGGCTTCTCATTGGGTGGCTTCTCGTTGCGGAGCACGGGCTCTAGGCGCACAGGCTTCAGTAGTTGTGGCCCGTGGGCTCTAGAGCACAGGCTTAGTTGCTCCGCGGCATGTGGGATCTTCCTGGACCAGGGCTCGAACCCATGTCCCCTGCATTCGCAGGTGGATTCTTAACCACTGCACCACCAGGGAAGTCCTGGGGATCCCTGTACTTTAATTCCCTCTTTCTCTGCCCCCTCTGTTCCCAGGCTTCATCCAACTGATGACAGATAAGCCCCATTGCAGATTACTATGGAAATAGCAATCAGCAAGTCCTGTTTTGCCTTGGGTATTAAGGCTCTTCAGAGTGGAGCATACGTATAACAAAACACATGCTCTTCCAATGGAATTCTTTTCATAGCATAATGTTTTCTAATGCCGAGACCCCCTTCTGCAGGTGAGAATGATAAAGGGCAAAGAGTGTGAGAAGTGTATCATGCCAAACACATTACTGATCTTAAATTTTCATGTAACAAAGTGATTCTCAGAAGGGTAAGGGGGGATGTATTTTGAAATTTCAGGTGATAGCACTGCCATTCTCTCTACCCTTAAGAACCACTGACTGAGGGAATTCCCTGGCAGTCCCGTTAACCACTGGACTCTGCACTCTCACTGTCGAGGTCGTGGGTTCAATCCCTGGTTGGGGAACTAAGATCCCACAAGTCACACGGTGTGGCCAAAAGAAAAAAAAAAGAATCACTGATCGAGCCAAGGCTCTAAAGGAATCATTTGATTCCTAGTTTAACAGATGGTTACAGCTGACGATAGGAAAGATGAACAGCACTGTAATTATGAACTTACCCCAAGGCACATTAGCACAAGTCCAAGTTTAGAGACACAAATTCCCATGTATGCAATATGCCAAGTGTGTTTATGAATATCCTACGCCTACAGTCTACGTATTATTCACAGTGCACTTTCATTTACCCTGTAAGTAAGGGCAAGTCCACCAAACAGCCCATAACAGCATTTTATTGTTGTATTGATACTAGGTTTCAAGTTTGATCTTGCCACTTACTAAATTTGTGATGGTCAGTCAGTTTGTTTCTTGGAGCCCCAGTGGTTCTAGCATTAAAATTCTGGGGTTCTTTTCTAACCTTGAAGTTTAACTGATGGTTGCTGTCATTAATAATAATAATGGCAACCATTTATTGAGTGCTTCTCTGTGTCAGGCACTGTGCTGAGTCCTTTAGGAGCATTGTCCCATTCTCTGTAAGGTAGGTGGTGGTATTCCCATTTAACAGTTGAGGAACCTGAGGCTGAGAAAAAGGAAGAAATCTTCCCCAGGCCAAATAGCCGGAGCTTGGTGGTGCTGGCACTCAGACCTGCCAAGTCTGCCTGTCTGAAGCCTCTGCTCTTAACCACTGCCCTACTTGGCTGTTAACACATTCAGGCAGCACCTGATGAGGCTTGGAATCCTTCCACTCAAATGTTTATTAAGCACCTTCTATGTGCCAGGCATTGTGCTAGGCACAGAGAAATGGCATGTGCCCCCGAGTTGCTTACAGCAACCTGAAGAAGAGAAACCAGTAAACTAATTTCAATGCCCTGTGGCAAGTACTGTCCAGAGTCACTGAAGGATTTAAAGCAGGGGAGTGAGGTGGTCAGATCTGGGTTTTAGGAGGACGATGCTGGCAGCCAAATGGAAGCAGGATTGGAGAAGGGCCAGGAGCTGAGTTCTTCTGTTTGACTAATTTGATGAGCAGTGATGGAGTCCTGAATTAATGAAGTGGGAAGATGCATATGATCATCACTGAGGAGGTAGAATCAGTAAGACTTAGAGATCAGGGCAAGAGGATTAAAGGTTGCCTTGATATTTCTGAATTACAGTGAATAGACAGCAGTGGTGCCGTTCACCAAGACAGAGAATATGGTGGGCAGAAGAGCAGGTTTTTGAGGAGGATGACTTGAGTATTGACTGGCTTGACTTTGAGCTGCCTGAAGATACCCAAATGGAGATGTCCAGCCAGCAGCTGGATGTACCAGACTGGAGTTTAGCAGAGTAAAAGAGATCTGGGGCTGGAAACTAAGGCTTAGAGACAAGAGTGTAGCAGTGGGATGGAAGCCTTGGATTGGAATGAAGCCTTTATATATAAAGGTATAAAGAGGAAGAGAAGGTCAAAATCAGAGTCTCAGGAAGTACCCATCCTTATAAGCTGCTGGAGGAAGAGGTCTGAGAGAGGGCTATTGGGTAAGAGGACAACTAAGGAGACTCACCAGGAGAGAGGAGATAGCATTAACAGCACGGAGAGCCAGTAAGCTGAGAGCAAAGAAAAGGGTCTATTTTGTAGTGATTTGGTGCCCTTCATCTCAGCAATGTCTGTGGTGGTGGTGGGGAGGGCGGCAGAAGCTCAGCTGAGGTGTGCTGGAGAATAAATTGGAGGTGAGGAAGGAGAGGAGTGGGTGTGGACTGCTCTTTCTTGGCTCTGAAGAGAAGCAGGTGAAGGTTGCTGTAGGAGTGAGAAGTCTTAGGATGCCAATGGACAAAGCCAGTAGAACATAAGGTGGCTCACGAGGGGGCAGGTGAAGTAAGCTACAGGGGATCCTGAAAGAGTAGGGGGAAGGGATGCCAAGCTTAGGCTTGGCCAGCAATAGGGATCCCTTGTCTTCTGGGACAGAAAGGAAAAAGGAACGGGTAGGGCAGATGGAGATGGTTTTGGATGACGGTGGAATAAAGTGATTAGCACCTGGTGACCTCGATTGCTCATTCAATCAGAGGCAGAGTGGTCTGCTGAGTATGAGGGGGAAGTCAGGGGACGGGAGCTTGGGAAGAATAAAGACAGTTTGCAGCAGCCACTGAGAAGACGGGAGAGCGAGCCGACCGAGAACACGAGGAAGGGCCTCTGAGCAACGGCAGAGTTCCTGACTGAGGTCAGAACCTGAATTTGCAGGAGCACTGCAAGCTGCTTGTCACAGTTTTTTCTAGCATCACTCGGCAGCCCAAACAGAGAAGTGGAGAGTTTAAATGCTTGCGGCTGCATAGGCCGCAATGGGAGGACAGTGTGTGGTCCTGGAGGTGAGTGTCTGAACTGAGATGGAGATGAGATTGTTGGAGTCCGTGGAGTCAAGGACCTGAGAGGCTGACCTACTGAGTAAGTGCTGGAAGCCCCCAGGTGGCTGGCCATAGGATTATATATCTATATATCTATATATCTGGATCTATATCTATAGATAGATAGATTTCTTTTTGATTGCGCTCCACGGCACGTGGGATCTTAGTTCCCTGACTAGGGATCGAACCCGTGCCCCCTATGGTGGAAGCATGGAGTCCTAACCACAGGACCTCCAGGGAACTCCCCAGCAGCAGGATTAGAAACAGGAGGATGGGGAGCCTGAGCTAGATCCTTAGGGACCTGAGGTAGATAGATGCAGCAAAGAAGGAGTTGAAGATGCAATAAACATATGGCGTGAGCCTCAAAGAGTTGGGTCAGGGATTTCTAAGAGGGCGGCTGAGGCATCATGGAGAAGCATGCAGAGTTCTGAGGCCTCCCAGGCAGCGGTCATGGCCTCCGCCAGGGCTATATCACTCTCGTTTTCAGACCTGATGTTTGTCAGAGTACCTCTTTCATGCACCTATCAAGGACAGTTAAATAAATGATTAAGCCAGGAACAAGAGTACTAATGAAAGACAGGTATTTCTTTCAGCCTTAGTAGTCATTGATTTTGGTTGATGTCATTCACTTTTCATTCACTTGTTCAAGAAATATTTATTGAGTACAAACCATGTGCCAGGTACTGTTGTAGGCTAGCAAAGTCTGCACGAACTTCCCTTGTAGTGGGGTGATGAGTGACATGAGGAAAAGTAAGGGGATAAGGCAGATATGTGTACATAAGATTTTAGATGGGCTGTTTAGAGAAGACCTCTCTGAGGAAGTGACATTTGAGCAGACCTGAAAGAAGTGAAGGAGCAAGTCATGTAAATATCTAGGGGAAGAACATTCCAGAGGAATAGGTAGGTGCAAAGGAAGGAGGAATGTTTGGTGTATTTAGGGAGCAGCAAGGAGGCCAGCATGGCTGGAACAGGGGAAGCCAAGGGGAAGGGGGTAGGAGTTGGTGTTAGTTAGCAGGGGGAGATACAGGCAGATAATATAGAGCCTTGTAGGCCATCGTAAGGAGTTGGGCTTAATATCTGCACAAGATGGGGAACCAGTGCAAGGTTTTGAGCAGTCTGGTGTGAACTGACTCAGGATTTAAAGGACTCCCCCTGACTGCTGTGAAGGGAGGAGAGTGGGAACAGAGAACCAAAGAGGAGACTCTTGCTGTAATCTAGGCAAGAGATGATAGGAGTTGAGGCAGTGGATGTGGTAAGTGGCCTCATTTGAGACTAACTTTACATACACATGGACGATCTTTGGTGTGGTTGATGCTGAACAAATGTTTAAGCCAAGACCGACATCTTTGGCTTTTCAACTCTCACCCAAGCTCCTGTATACACTAGCCCACCAAAAAGAGCTCAGGAAGTACATGCACCCTCAGAAGCTGGGGACCCAAGGATGGTCAGGGGCGGAGATTTGCTGCAGACTCTGGGAAGACAGGGTTGCACTATCTCTTTCGGGCAGTGACTAAATGGGTAAGTGACATCTAGTGGCACTGCTAGGGGAGGGGTCCTGGTGAGTCCCTTCCACCCCAGCCCCTGGCCTGTGGGAACTGCTGCACAGATTTTTGCTCCACTCTCCTCTCTGCCCTCCCACCGCTTAACTGTGCTGACTTGCTGGTTTTGTTTGTTTCTTTCTTTAATATGTAAGGCTTCTGGCCTTATTTAGGGATACCATCAACTCTGTGCTTTCTTTGAAAGAGTGTATATAATGCATAGGATTTTGAGAGAGATGGGGGTGGTGGGAAGAGGCAGAGAGAGAAGGTATTTTTAAGAATTTGCCATGGAAGGACAAGTACATCTTAATCTTCCTCCAGGCTCAACTGAATTCCACTCTGAAGTGTTTAAGAGCAAAGCTTTGGAATCAAACAGACCCAAGACAGTACATGGAAAGTTGTTGCACAGTGGTGGGTTCAGAGTCAGAGCCACTCCTTTCCCAGACCTGGGCACTGAGGATTGGGCCCTGTGCCTGTGACCCTGACCCCCTGTCCCAATGCAGCACCAGGAACCTAAATTGTCTGGCATCCCTAGACCAGAGGCAGCTTCCCCAAGGGGCAGGTTCTTCACTCCCTTCTACCTTGTGGAATCCTGCTCGGTTGCTTCTTGGAAAGATTCCATGAGACGGATCCAAACCATAACCAAAGGAGGAAGAAGGCAGAGTGCCCCTGCCCTGGGAGCTGGGGAGGGAGATGGAGTCCACACCCAGGACCAACAGGGAGGCAGAGGCAGATAATCCAGCCTGACAGCTGGAGACCTAAGGCTGGGGCTTGGACGCCGGGCTGAGCTGGCAGAGTGGGTAGGTCTGGGAAGCTTTCCTGAAGGGTGGGAAGGTGGATATGGGGTCAGATCAAAGGGGCCCCAGGCTGGGGAAAGGGCAGAGTGTTCTGTTGCCTTTCTGCTAGATTAGAACCCACCCTCATGCCCACTCTCCACTCCAAGGCAGGAACTGCCTCCTCCCAGCTTTGGAATCAATTCCCTGGGGCTCCTAGGAACCTAGCACCAGCGGGTCAGGGAGCTCATCAGAGGAGACTTGGCCCAACGAGACCACACTGCCTGCAAGCAGGGAGAAAGGCACACCCTGTGTGTCCTTGACTCAGGATGGCTCCCTCTCTAGGCCAGTTACTGCAAGCTCAGTGGGAAGACTAACCAAAAATCCAGCTCATCTGGAAACCTGGAAATGTGTGGCTGACAGTCCTAGAGAGCTGGGATTTAGGAGGAGTGAGACTGTGGCGAGAGGTTGGCAGCTGTGAAATCCAGGAGCTGCTGGCTCCTTTGATCCCCCAGGGACGTGTCCCTGAGGATCCCAAGTGCCAAAGCTCCCGCTTGGATGTCTGTCCCAGGTTGGTGGAGAAGACGCAGGCCGGGGCGGGGTGGGGGGGAGGTGGGGGCTTTGTCACAACAGTGTGTGTCCTCAGCCTGGCGAGCTGAAATTCACAGGCACTAGTCCAGTGCCCTCTGGGAATCTGGGCAGGCTGGGGGGCCCTGGTGGATGGGATGGGGTAAGGAGTACTGGGTTGGAGGAGGCAGGGAGACTGTACAGTCTCTCTTTGACAGCTAACATTTTCCAGAGCTGGAGCCTACAGGGGAAAGGAAATCAGAGCTTCCCACCTCACACATCTTTTTCCCATTTTGTTCATGCTGCCCAGGGAAAGCCGTTAGGGCTAGGTCAGTCTGGGGCCTCCCTCACCCTCCCATGTCTCCAGCCCTGCTATAAGGAGGGGTGGGATGGCAGGGTCACTGGAAGGACAAGGTCCTAGCCTGGCAAAGGGGCCAGACTCTGAACTCTTGTATCCCTTCTTAATTCCCTGCCTGCTCAAGATGGGAGGATGGGGGCAGGGACCAGGAATCTGGGCTCCTGGGGCCCTCCCTTACTCTGCTCAAATCCCCCTGCACCTCTGATTCTGTCTACAGGGAGTCTGGCCCACTGGCCTGGGCCTGGTCTGCAGCAAGAAGGGCCCTGGTGTTGGGGAAGCTGGCACTTATTACCCAACTCTTGTAGCTTCAGCCTCCTTCCTGGAACCATTAGCACAGCTGGTTTCCGTAGGCCCCTAGGAGCCAGGCTGGGGGCCAAGCTACTAGGTCTTTTTTTTTTTTTTTTAATTTATTTATTTATTTTTGGCTGCATTGGGTCTTCGTTGCTGTGCGCCGGCTTTCTCTAGTTGCAACGAGCGGGGGCTACTCTTCATTGCGGTGCACGGGCTTCTCATTGTGGTGGCTTCTCTTGTTGCAGAGCACGGGCTCTAGGCGCGTGGGCTCAGGAGTTGTGGTGCACAGGCTTAGTTGCTCCACAGCATGTGGGATCTTCCCGGACCAGGGCTCGAACCCGTGTCCCCTGCACTGGCAGGTGGATTCTTAACCACTGCGCCACCAGGGGAGTCCCAAGCTACTAGGTCTTATCTGGAGACAGTAGCTGCATTTGGGGGCTAGAGACAGGAGGGAAATGGGAGAGCTAAGGAGCTTTGAAGAGGTGTTCTCCCCAAGCTGGCCGACGTTCCTGAGTCTGACCCATCAGCCGCCCTTACCCTGCCCCCCCGCCCCAGGGACAGTGAGTCCAACACCCTCTTTCTGTCTCCATCCAGAACCTCAAAGCCCAGACCTGGGGCCCCCTCAGTTTCTTCTCGCCCTTCTCGCCTCCCTCCTGGCTCTTTCCTCTTCAATCCCAGAGTCTGATTATCTGGCCCAGTGCCCACCTTCTGCAGTTCAGGCCAGAGGAGGAATATAGCACCCATCCAGTCTGCAGCCTTGCCGATTTCTTTCTTCCTCTAGAAACTCCAGATCATCTCAATGGAGAGAAGGGTTCTTTAGACCCCTGGTTCTTCTTCCATTTGCCATCCTCAGAGAGTGGGAGAGGAGGCGTCTGGGAGATGGCTCGGGCTCCCGAGAACCAGTCTTGGGCTAGACTGCAGGCTGTTCATCTTTTCCAGGGTTAGCCACTGTCCCCAGGTGCCATGCAAACCCAGGTGTCCAGGCTGCCAAACCTGTCATAGCTACAGCCTTCTCCCTCCTGCCTTGGGCTGCCAGGGGTTAAGGGGCCCGTGCAGGGCAGGGAGTGGAAATGGCAGAGGGGTCTGGCCCTAGTCACTGCATCATAAAAGCTAAGAGGAGTTTAACTGCAGGTCACGGTGCTGACTGACTTCTTCATCCAGCAGTGCTGTCCTGGGGGGATTCCTTCAGGAGCAGGGGAGGGGCCACAGCTGGCCAGAGTCAGGTCCAGGCCCATCCAGCTTCAGATGTTGACAACTGCTACCAACAGTCCCGGCCACACTGAATCCCCACCTCAGCCTGGAGGTTCTCTGAGAAGCATGGAGGCTCCAGAGGAAGGGGAGTCGGGTTTGGTGCCTTTCACTGCAGTAGGAGAGAAAACAGAGCAGGGCCCTACGTGGAGAAAGGGATGACCTCCCATGCCAGACTGGCAAGAAGCAAAGTCTAGGTGGTGGAACCACGGTAGAGGGACAGAGGAACAAAGAGCCCAGGGTCAAGGAATAGAATCAGTGCAGTGGTGGCCAGGCCTTGTGCAGGGGGTCTCCAGGCTCTTCAGTGACTGCCCACACCTCTGCGCCTGCCCCCTGAAAAGACGAGCAGAGCCAGGGGCCTCTCTCAGGCGAAAGAGATTCAATCCTGACACGTCTTCAGCCAGTGCATCCCCACCTCCTCCTTCTCCCCTCCCTTGCTCAGCCTGCCCGGCTCAGTGTGCCCGGCCCAGCCCTGAGGAAAGCGTTGGCAGACGGAGCTGGGAACCAGGTAGCAGAGCCAAAAACAACAGAGGAGCCGCCTGGCTGCCTGGGTGCGGTGCAGATCCTCCCCTGGTCTAACTGTCATCCCTCCTGTCACAGTCAGTCCCCTCCTTACACCCTGTGGGTCTGACCCTACTGGGACATACTTACCTCCCTCTTTGCAGGGCCCCAGGGCTGGCCCCGGAGGCCACTTGTCATCCCCTGCCTTTGAGTCCAGCTGCCCCTTCCCCCTGGTCGCTCAGATTCTCTGCTCATGCCTTCCTTAGTTCCCAGGGTCTCTCCTGTGTGCCCAAATGTTCCTGGGAAATGAGTTGCCTCCTTTCTAGATCTCTGTCTCCCAGCTTGCACTTTAGCTTGCTGGAAGCTCTTTTTTGGTCTAACTGCCATCCATCCTGTTGCAATGGCAATTTCATTTGGGGAGAATCAGAGCCGGCCTTACCAGATTTGAAAAGGGCTGGTCCCTAAACCCAGGGAGACACATGAATGGAACACCCCCTTCAGTACCGAGGATCAGAGCAGACTAGGAGGCAGGATGCTTAAGTCTACGTTTGGTGCTGAGTGGAATCCTGAGGGCTCAGGGAGGCCAGGAGACACAGCTGTCCTGCCCCAGGCACTCCCAACTCCTCTCTTCTACTTTCCGACTTCCCCACCCTCTATAGAAGTCCTGCTTTATTTGCTGCCCCTACCCTGAGTGGCAGAGACCCAGGTGTCCAGCCCCACCTGGGTTTAATTTCTACGTGACTCCCAGCCAACAAACTCTGTGATCCATCAGATGCAATAACACTGGTCAGGGTGAGGCCCTTCTACAAGTGCTGGCTTTGGCCAGAGAATCTCCTTGGTCCCGGTTGGGGGTGAGGGTGAGGGGTTCATGACACTCCCACTCTTCCCATCACCCCTCCCCCACTCAGCTTCAAGGGAATGGAGAGGAGTGGGGGAGCATCTATATCTACTCACACCCACACTCTTGCAACCATTCAGAGCCCACCCATCTCCATTCCTTCTGCAAAACCAGCCACTTTCCTCATAGCCACACTGCAACGGGAACAAAGCCCCAGAGTGTTTCTTTCCTAACTCTCTCAAGCTGGTTGGTTTCCTCCCCACCCCACCCCCATCCTGCCTCTGCTCCCCCAGCTTTTCTCACCAATTAGGCACCCTCCCCCACCTGAGTCTCCAAATTCCTAGGGGAACCCCAAGAGGAGTATGACCAAGGCTCCTAGAAAGGGGAATGCGTTGCCCCAGGAGATCTGCAGCAGATTTGGTCATAATTAAAAGGCCAGCGACACTAGGAAATTCCTTCTCCTTATGGATCCCAGCGGGAAATTAAAGCCAGTTGTGACTGAATGACTGATGCTGGCTAAACTCCTCCCCATCGCCTGGTTTCAGGGCCCTAGCCCCTGCCCCTTGCCCCTAGGCTCCCCCAGCCTCCTCTGTTAGCCCCCTTTCCCGGCACCCCCAGCCCTCTCATCCCACTGCCCCCAACCCCAGTCCCCCAACCCCCTTCCCCTGAATCTCCCCTAAGCACCCCTTACACATGAGCCTCCATGCTTCTGTGGGGTAACAGGGCTGCTGCAGGCTGAGACATCCAGCCTAGCTGCACAGCACCATGCTCTGGACCCTCTGCCCACCTCCCTCAGCCAGGGTTGGGGTGCGGGGGCTGAAGCTCAGGCCCAGAGCTGCCAAACCACAAGCACATCTGGAAAAAATTCCCCTCCCAGCCCAACTTTCCTTTGTCTTACTTCTGTCTTTTTGGAAATTCTGGCTGCCTGGCCAGTGGGGGGAGTGAGGAAATGAAGGGAGGGGAGTGGGCCCAGGCCTCCTTCCTCCACCCCAGGGAGCCCCCACCTCCAGCCTCTCCAGTTTCCTCAGCCAGACCACATCCCTCCTCTGTGCTCCTGCAGGTCTAGGCTCCCTCATTCTGGTGACCATCTGTTGAGCGAGGTTTCTACATCCTTGGTCACAAGGCTTGTGGGGGAGAGGGCCAACACTGGCCCTTCTCTTTTGCAGCAGGAGGGATGCATATTGAGGAGGAGACTGGACTATTCTGGCTGGGGTCCCAAGAGGGCTGGAGTGGAGATGGACATGGGACCTGGGTGGAAGAGGTAGGGGGCAGTGAGGGGGAAGGAGAGGCAGCAGGAATCTGCTTTCCGCCATGTTCCCTCCCCCAGCCTCTCCTCATCCCTTTGGCTGGGAGCCTGATTTCACTGTGAGAACCTAATCCCCCTCCCTTTACCTACAGCGTTGCTGGAGCCGGGTGGATGGGGGAGGAGCACAGGCAGTGCCTTAACCCCAGGCCCTGAGCACCCCCTAGGGACCACCCCCTTCCCTCCACCACCTCTGCTTTTGTCTGTCCATCCTCCGAGAGCCCTTCGACCTGCTGCCCCCTCACTTCCAGAAGACCAGGCCACCCACACCCCCAAATAAACTCTCCCACACCGAACCTGGAACCCTAAAACCAGGCTGGAACATTCAGCTCCCTTCTTCAGAATTGACATTTTATTGGTTATTGCAGGGTGGGACCCTGTCGAGAAGTCCTTTCTACAGTCTAATCTCCATCCCTCCTGCTCCAGAGTCACCCTAGTTGCATTATTTTTTTCCTACACACCCATAATTTAGAGATTTTCCTCTTTACAGCACAGAGGCTCGACCTCCAGTGTGTCTTTGGTAAATCCTCCAGCCCCTCTCCCTTGGCTCTCCTCCTCCGGGCTCCTCCCCAACTAAGGCCCCTACCTCCCTAGACCGTTCCGGGGCTCTAAGGGAAAGGGCTTAGAGTCTCGGAGAGCCTGTCCTCTGCTCCACCCATGGCCACGCTGGCAGGGAGGGGCCAGGGCAGGAACCCAGGGCTGGGACCAGATGTGGGGATTTTCTTCCCCGCCTCGGAAGAAGCTGGGAGGACAGCTCCGGCAGGGTGGCGGGGGTGCGGTGCGGTACGGGCATCGGGGCCACGTGCACGGATTCGCCGAAGGCAGCTGGGCCGCAGTGTCCCTCAGCGCTGGACAGGCCCCCGGGTTCCGCCCGCTCGGGGTACCGCATCCTCTGCGGTCGGCGGTCTCGGGTCTCCCGGCCTGTCTCCGAGGTTCCCTGCCTGACTTCCATTTCTGTTTCTCTGTCTCCCCCCGGGGTCTCGCTCACTCCCATTTGGGTCTCCGCGGGGAGCCGTTCCCTACCCCCTCCTTTGATCTCCCACTTCAAAGCCGCTCGCGGAGGGGCGGCCTCTCCTTCCGCCCGTTTTACGGCTCAGAATGGTGACACCTGAGACCCCGCTCCGCCCCTTCCCCGGGGCACCCAGACTACCCCCAACCTAGGTGGCAGGGCGGCGCGCCGAGGGCTCCGCGCCTCAGTCCCCGCCTCCCCTCCCTGCCGCCTACTGCGATTCCCTCGGGGGTCTGGGGAGCCGAGTGACAGAGAAAGGACCGTAATAAAGAGCTCCTGTCAAGCGATTGGCTGTGACCTCTGCCCTCCCCAGCCTGGCGCTCCAGGCTCTTGTTTAACCCTTCGATGGCCGCCCAACGCTTTAAGAAGAATGAGTCTCCCTGCGCCAACTTCCAGCGTCCGCAGGCGCTACTGGAGCCGGATACCGGGTGGGGAGTCGAGGGTGGTGGGTAGCGGGTGAAGCCCCCTCCCAGCCTCTTCGAGTTGTTCCAGCAGGGGGCGCCGCTGCCTCACTTAGGTGCCTGGCCCCTGAACCCCAGGGGTCCCCAGCCGAACTCTTGAGTTCGGAGCGGTCACACTGGACCCAGCTCAAGCTTCAGTGGAGCCGGAGCTCGGCCGCCCACTCTCTTCCCCAGCTATGGCTTGCAAGCAGGGGTTCACCCGCCGGTGGTGTCGCCGGGTGTCCGGCGCCAAGGAGTCGAGCGCACCGTGTCAGGTTGGGCAGGGATGGGGAACAGGCGAGGTGCGACCCTGTGCCTCGGACTGCAGGACATGAGAGCCCAGCATCTGTGCCCCGGGCCTAGCGCCCTCTCCTCTCGGTTGAGAGCCCAGTCCGAGGGCTAGCCCTCCGTCCGCCTCCTCATCCACCCACTGGCGCGGGAGCCAGCAATCTCGGGCCCTCTCAGCGAATTCTGGATCCGCCCACTGGGCTAGATCCAGAGGACGGGGTGGGAGTGGGGGTGGGGTGGTAATGCAGGGCTGGGGCTCAAGGCCCCCCAGGTGGGGTGGAGGGGGGGAGCGGGAGGCGGGGCCACCTCATTCTTGGGCAAGGGCGGGTCCACGAAGGGTATAAAAGCTGCCCGCGCGAGAGCCCAGGCCGGCTTTAGGGTTGTCCTCGGACGAGTCCTGGTTCCTGAGTCTCAGCATCCGGCGAAGGCGGTGGAGACATCTCTTTCGACTAAAGGACTCAGCGTCCAGTGCTCCAGCCGAAGGATCTAAGGGGACCGCCACTAGCACCGCCACCATGCCCAACTTCTCTGGCAACTGGAAGATCATCCGATCGGAGAACTTCGAGGATTTGCTCAAAGTTCTGGGTAAGGAGATTTTTGAGCGCCCGGGAGATGAGAGGGGGCTCCGAGGCCTCGGAGGTGGGTACGAGAAAGAAAGGGAAGTTGGAATCAGGGCGTGGGAAGCTGGGCGCCTGCATTCCCAAGAATAGGGGTCGGACGCCTGGGTCCCGGGGCGCTGGGTCCGAACACCTAAATCCTTCTTCCTCTGGCGGGGCGCCCACAGACGCCAACTCCTGCGGCGACTCAGACTCTGAATCAAGTAGAAATCAGAAGCATGAGGTCGGTATTCCCTGGGGTGAGGCAGTGGGGTTCTCCGCAGCTCGGAATCTGCAAACCCTGCATCCAGGCTGGGAGCCTGGGTCCCTACCCAGCCGAGCCTCCCACCCCCACCCCAGGCATTCTTGCCTCCTTCCCCTTGCCCCCCGCAGGTAACCCAATCCCCGGGCAGATTCCATATCTCTCTGCGCGGGGCTCCACCCACCAGGTGATCCGTCACCGCAGGGCCCCCAGATCCCCCTTTCTTCCCCTTTCAGAACTTTTCCACTCTGCTCCCCCCACCCTCCATCTGTGAGACAAATATTTTCCTACAGCGAGCAACTCCAGAATCCTAAGCTCGCTCTGGATAATTATCACTTTCTTAGATTTCAACAAATGGCTTCGTGTGAAACCCCAGCCATCCCCTCCCTTTCAGAAAATCCGAATTCTCTTCTCCCTGCCTCCCTGGAGACGGGCTGCAGCCCAGCTAGGTCTGTTGGTTAAAGGTGGAGGAAGTTGAATCTACCCAGACTGCCCTTCCCAACTTCTGTGTGCCCTCTGGTGTCTGGGGAGGCGGGGGAAAGCCTGGGCCGGCTGGGGAGAGGGCTCTGCAAAGAGATGGAGGTTAGTCAAGGACCCAGCCACTGGGAAGCCACCTGGAAACCCGGGAGCCATCAATTTCTAAACTGAACAGAGAGACCCCAGCTGGAATGAGCAGAGGGCACCCTGTGTGGGGCAGGGTGCTGTAGAAATGAGTCAGGAACTAGGAAGGGTCTGGAACGCAGCGAGGAAAGCAGGGATTTCCATCCTTCCTTACCGTTAGTTCTTCTTGCAGTCTGACCACAGTATTTCATGTAATCATGTCAGCCTTTCTTGCCCTACCCTTGTTCAAATTAAAGATCCAGGGACTTCCCTGGTGGTCCAATGGGGACTCCGCACTCCCAGTGCAGGGGGCCTGGGTTTGATCCCTGGTCGGAGAACTAGATCCCGCATGCATGCCTCATGCTGCAACCAAGATCCCACGTGCCACCAAGATCCTGCTAAAGGATAAAAATTTTCCCTTCAGAAAGCCTAGATGCCATTCCCTCCCCCAACTTCTCTGGATTCTGGCCCCTCTCCCCAGTGGAGGAGGCAGTGGCCTGGCACACCCCCAGGCCCCAGCTGGAGGATAAGATCCCAAACCCAACCTTGTTGTCTGTCTGTCTTCAGTCTGTTTGTCCTCCCTGCGGGGTCTCTCAGAGCCACGTGCCCTCCTCAGGGCTTGCTTGGGGGCAGATTGAAAACAGACCCGTTAGACAAACACAGTCCTGAATCAGCCAAGGTTGGCTGAGCCTGGCCCCAGCACCACAGGTACCAGAAGCTGGCTGGAGGGGTGTCTCCTCTGGACCTAGCCTTGCTTCCGCAGGAACCTCAGTCCCTTCTCACCCCTCTTTGTCCTATGCAAGAGTCTCTCTCCTGGGGAGGGATGCTCAGGTGTTTGGGGGATACCCGTCCCATCCAGTATGATGATCATGACACATAGCTAGCAGCTCCTGTTCCTATAACGGGAAAGATGGATAACAGGATGGACTTCCCGGGTAGCACCAGAGAGTGAAGTAGTCTTTTTGTCCAAGGAGGTGGAGTGGGATATGTCTCTTTTACCAAGTCAATTGGTCCTGGGAACCTAAGTCATTTCTCCCTGGACCCAAGAGATCGGCAGCCAAGAAGTGGGCTCCTGGGGCTCCTGAGGGACAGGGCTTCCTCCCACTCCCTTCTGTCTGGAATAGAGTGGGTCTGCTCTGGTGCCGAGGGGAAAGGGGATTTGTTTCTCTAGGGACCCAGGTCTGGAGGAGGGCCAGGGGGTCTGGACCGCATTGGGAGATAGGGAATCCCACTTGCCTGGCCCAGCCCAGCTTGGCCCCTCATCCCACCCATTGCTTCCCTGAAGCGTTCTGCTCCAGTTCAGGGCAGGAGGCCAGGCCAGGTGAAGCGGTGTAGAGCTTGGACCTGGGCCCTGACTAGAGGTGCCTCCCTGCTTGCTTGACTTCCTGTCAGAGGGCTGCTCTCTCCAGCTCCTCTACCCCTTTTAAATAACTAGGGAATAGAGAGAAGGGGTCCAATCTGGGAAAAGCTAGGGGGACAGCACAGGGACTCTGAATCCACAGAGGCTGAATGAGAAGACCTGACCCCTGAAGTGGGGTGGTTGTTCCTGGAGTCGGGCCCACATCAGGGGAGGGGAGGGGAGTGTCCCTTTCTGTTCCAGGAGGGCAGGTGGGCAGGAGTCCGATGCAGGGAACTTTGTCTGAGCCCCCACTCTGGCTTTTTCTTTGCCTTCCTTTTATCAGTGAAAATAACAACAACAATAAGAGTAGCTATTGTTTCCTGAAAACATAAAGATGTGCCTGGCACTGTGAGTGCTACATGTGATAGGCTCTTGAAGAAGTTACTGTCTCCGTTTTACAGTTGTGGAATCTAAGGTTCAGAGAGGTTAAGCCATTTGCCCAGGGTCACCCAGCCTGCAAGGGAGGGTGAGCCAGGTGGAAATCATGGCCTAATGGATCTTATTTCACAGCCTGTGGTGTCCCCAGGCTGCTGACCATTCTGTAGGGGGAAACAGCTGTCCCACCTCTTCCCCTGCTGAGAATCCCTGCTCCTTCTCATCTTGGGGAGGGACAGAAACTCAGCAAATAAAGGCCACAAGACAAGGGAGGTGCGTGGGCAGAGAGGGAAGTGGCCCCTGCTCCAGGACGTGAGTAGTGAGGCCTGGCTGGGGAAGGCCTGCCCTGCACTTGGGCGGGGGTGCAGACGCAGTGACTCTGATGAGCCCACCCCAGCAGATGGTCTCCAGCAGGGTGGACAAAGGACCAAAAGTGAGGTGAACTGAGCCAAGGTGAGCTGTAGCAGGATGAGAGGAATAGGGGGAAGCTGCCCCCAAGAATCGAGTGAAGAGCTGAGACTTGGGGATCCCGATCCAGGGCTGCTGACTCATCCAGGTGGGGCCGTAGCTAGAAGCAGAACTCCCAAGGGCAGGGCACTGCCTCTCTGTCCCTCCTCCCTGAACCCACCAGCCATCAGGGCTGTACCACCTGCCCTCCCTCCAAGGTACTTTCTTGGACACCCAGGCAGCTTGCCCCTCTTCCCAGCTGCTCACAGTTTAGCCTGCTCCTGCTGTCCCTGGGGAGAGTGTGAGACAGGTGCCTGGAGCGCCCATAAAAGTCGAGCCCCTCCTCTCCCTCCAGGGGTGAACGTGATGCTGAGGAAGATCGCCGTGGCTGCAGCATCCAAGCCAGCAGTGGAGATCAAACAGGAGGGAGACACTTTCTACATCAAAACCTCTACCACCGTGCGTACCACGGAGATCAACTTCAATATTGGAGAAGAGTTTGAGGAGCAGACTGTGGACGGGAGACCCTGTAAGGTGCGTGCCGGGACGGGGTCCCTCAGGGTCATGGCATCTATTGCCCTGCCTCTCAACATGACATTTTCCAGTTTTTTCCTAGAGTCTTTCCTCCAGTTCCAATGGAGAAAGTACCTAGATAGTGGTGGTGGGTAGAAACGGGGTGCATCCCCTATACCTCTCACAGCATTGTCCCTGCTGTGGGCCCACCTCACTTGACCACCCTCTCATGCAGAGCCTGGTAAAATGGGAGAGTGAGAACAAAATGGTCTGCGAGCAGAGGCTTTTGAAGGGAGAGGGTCCCAAGACCTCCTGGACCAGAGAACTGACCAATGATGGAGAGCTGATCCTGGTAAGGCCTGCATCCTCTCAGCTCAGAGCAAGCCCAGTGCTACCTTCAGAGATTTTCCAGGACATTCCAGGGTGCAGGAGATTTAAGAACAACTGTGGCTGGTCTCCCCGTCTCCTATGAGGCTGCTGGGGCAGGACTAGGCTGTCCCTGTCCCATACAGTGTCCTTGTGCAAACGTAAAAGTGTGTCCCTTCCGTGTGGAGCAAAGGACATGCGCTGAGAGGTCCCAACAGTTCTCTGCGGGGATCTTCCTGGCTTGGGGAGAAAGACTTAGGATGGACCCCTGGGGCTGTATTGTCCTCCATCCCATGATGCCCAGGAATTTTGTGACCAGCTCTTACCTGTCAGTCCTGAGCCAAGAAGTAGGTTTGGACCTGGAGGTCAAGCAGAACACCTCCACTCAACCCTGCTGCTCCCAAGCACAGGACCCAGGGGTCTCCCGGGCTAACAATGACTTCTCCCCTTTCAGACCATGACAGCGGACGACATCGTGTGCACCAGGGTCTATGTCCGAGAGTGAGTGGCTGTGGCCCAAGAGCCGCCAGAGCCCGCCACCAGCCCATGCTCCCTGCTTCACTGCCCAATGGGCTGCCCCTCCCCCATTCCCTCCTTCTAGGCTAGCTCTCCCCTCACCCCAGTCACTTCTGGGGGTGCTAGGATGCCTCCTGCAGGGGCTCTGCTTTTTTTGGCCCCTCCTCTCCTCCCATACACCAACAAAGTGGGATGGATGGCAGGACCCCAGATCACCCATTCCAGAATCACTCGCCCCATCCCAAGTGAGCAGTCCCAGCCCCAAGCCAGCCCAGAGCACCGTCTCTCTCTTTTTCTGCAAGGGGACCCGAGGGCCCGACTGGGAAGACCGGCCCTCTGTCTTCCACTCTTTGTCCCTGTAGCCCATACAGTGTAGAATATTTATTGGTTAATTTTATTAAAATGTTTTAGAAAATAAAACCTGTCTCTGGCTCACTGGGAAGGGGTTGGGTAAGTCATCTGAGTTCAACTTCGCCTCTGAATTGCAGTGTGAGAGAGTCGATGTTTCAGCAGCACCGGTGCGACTCACACACCTGGGAGGGAACCACCTTCCCTTCACCTTTCTCATCACCACCCCCTCATTTGCTGCTGAATCCATGAGCATCACCTTCACTTCCCCTCCTCCAGCCTCCTTTGTCTCCTGCTCTGGCTTCCAAGGCCACCAGGACCCCCCTGACTCTGAGCAGGCGCTGGGGAACTGATTCCCACCTTCTCCCATGATGGTGACACAGCTTCCTCCTCCTCCAATTGTTCCTTCTCTCTCCTCCAACCCCAATCTGTGGACGACCCCGGGCCTGGCCTTGGCTTCCCACCTGGTTCCAGAAGAGCTCGTCACCGCCCACAGGCTGGCCTTGCTCTTGCCCAGGTGTCCTCTGTGTCTGAGACAAACCCATCTCTGCCTTGAGATCCCTCACTCTGCCCCATCTGCCCTGTCTCCTGGGTCTTCCAGGCCCCTTGGGTCCTCCTCCCACTCACCTCCCTGAGCCTCCACACTCAGGTCTGTCCCGTGTCTTCCCAAATTCCATCATGATCTCTCTCAAATGCCTGCCCTGCTTCCCCAGGCCACTGCCCTAGACCATGCTTTCTCATTGCTCACCTCCTAACTGGTTTGCCTGTTTGCTCTTTACATTGCCATGCTGTGACAGGGCGAAATGAGCACAAGTGTTAGAATAAGAGAGGTTCAAATCCTGGTTCTGCCACTTGCTAGTTGTGTGACCTCAGACAAGTTACTTAGTGTCTCTGAGCTTCAGTTGTCTGGATTTTTTGTTTTTGTTTTTGTTTTTAATTGAAGTATAGCTGGTTTACAATATTGTGTTAGTTTCAGGTGTACAGCAAAGTGATTCGGATATATACATATATATATTTTTTCAATTCTTTTCCATTTTAGGCTATTACAAGATACTGAATATAGTTCCCTGTGCTATACAGTAAATCCTTGTTGTTCACCTATTTTATATGTTAGTGTGTATCTGTTATTCCCGTACTCATAATTTATCCCTCCCCCATCCCCTTTCCCCTTTGGTAACCATATATTTGTCTTCTATGTCTGTGAGTCTGTTTCTGTTTTGTAAACAAGTTCATTTGTATTATTATTATTATTTACTTTTGGCCACACTGCCCGGTTTGCGGGATCTTAGTTCCCTGACCAGGGAGTGAACCCTGGCTCCCTGCAGTGGAAGTGTGGAGTCCTAACCACTGGACCACCAGGGAATTCCCTGTATTATTTTTTTAGATTCCACATATAAGTGATATATAATATTTATCTTTCTCTGTCTGACTTACTTCACTTAGTATAATAATCTCTATGTCCATCCATGTTGCTGCAAATGACAATATTTTATTCTTTTTTATGGCTGAGTAATATTCCATAGTATATATATATATGCATGCCACATCTTCTTAGGCCAATCGTCCGTTGATGGGCAGTTGGATTTTTTTCCATGTCTTGGCTATTGTAAATAGTGCTGCTCTGAAAATGGTGGGGGAGTACATGTATAGTTTTGAACTAAACACAAAATAATGTAATTTAATAGCTTATGTACTGGGAAGTTTCAGCTGGGTCTAGCTTCAGGTGTGGCTAAATCCAGGGACCCAAACAAGTACATCAGCCTCTCCCTTTGCATCCATCCTGCTCACCTCTGTTTCTTTGTACATTGGTCACCTTCAATCCTATCACACAGGAATGTTCTCTAAATCATAGGAAATTGGCTTCATATGCCCCGAGCTTACATGGTTACCGCTTGAGATCCAAAAAGAAGTGGGACTCTCTCCCGGGGTCTATATCTTCAACATCCCAGAAGGACTCAGTCTGGTTCTGCTTATATCACATGACCATCCCTTGGACCCTTGGTCTAGTTGCTGTTGGCAGAGCAAGGGGCCCACTGATTGTCCAGGCCTGGACCTCATGCCACACCCATGGCCAAGGAACAGGTCTGGCTCGGTGATTAACAATCCCATCAGAATCCCATGGGATGGGAAGGAGCACTTTTCCAATGAAGAGGGCTGCTATGAGTCTCAGGCTTCTAATCTAGAAAACAGCAATTATATATAACATCTACCTCACAAGGATGTTGTAATAGTTAAATAAAATAAATCTCATTACGTACATAGCACTTAGCAATAGTAAGCTCTTAGGGCTTCCTTGGTGGCGCAGTGGTTGGGAGTCCGCCTGCCAATGCAGGGGACTCGGGTTCCATCCCTGGGCCGGGAAGATCCCACGTGCCGCGGAGCAACTAAGCCTGTGTGCCACAACTACCGAGCCTGTGCTCTAGAGCCCTTGAGCCACAACTACTGAAGCCTGCACACGTAGAGCCCGTGCTCCACAACAAGAGAAGCCACCGCAATGAGAAGCCCACGCACTACAACAAAGAGTAGTCCCCGCCTGCCGCAACTAGAGAAAGCCCCGCTCATTGCAACTAGAGAAATCCAGGGCGCAGCAACAAAGACCCAACGCAGCCAAAAATAAATTAAAATAAAATAAAATTTAAAAAAAAAAAAAAAAGTAAGCTCTTAGTGTCTCTGATCTATCCTCCACAGTGCTGCCAGAGGATCCTTCAAAACATACATTTTATTATGTCAGAGCCCTGTTTAAAAAACAATAAACAAGACACAAAATCCCCTTAGCTGCACCCCATCTTTTTGTCCAAAATAAAGTCCAAACAAACAGGTATCAGAGGCCCTTCAAGACATGGCCCCTGCCCTTTCGGGTGTGTGTTCCTCCAGGCAGGCCTCAGCTCCAACCTCCCCTGCATGGTATGCCGCCCTCTCACCCACTGGCATTCAGCTGCTTCTCCAAAGCTCAGCTCCTCACACGGCCTGAAGCGGCCTCTCCCTCCATCAGCACAGTCAGTGGTCACGCTTCAGAGTCTCTGTGTCGGCTGGGGAGCCTCTTCTCCCTGCAAGACCGGGATGCCCTGGGGCCTGAGCCTCCTGCTCCTGCCCCAAGAGAGGCCACATTCGGCAGCTGAGGGCAGAGGGTCAGGGCCAGGGAGCGGGCAGACAGTGTGCAGAGTCCTTGGGTAAGCAAGTCCCCTCTCTGAGTGTGGGGTGGGGGAGGTGAGGGGCCCTTTTGTTTATTCATCCAACTACTGTTTCCTGAGAGCCTCCTAGGAGCTGGGCACCCTGCTAGGTACTGGAAACACAGAAATGAATAAAATGGACAAGATCTCTGCCCTCATGGGGCCTGTGGGGGGGAGGTGAACAGACCTTTAGTAGGGAAAGATGGTTAAAAAGTAAATGCATCAATAAATATGCAAGGGACTTCCTTAGTCGTCCAGTGGTAAAGCATTCACCTTACAATGCAGGGGACGCATGTTGGATCCCTGGTCAGGAAACTAAGATCCCACATGTCGCAGGGCAACTAAGCCCATGAACCACAACTACTGAGCTCGCGCGCCTCAACTAGAGAGCCTGTGTGCCGCAAACTACAGAGCCCACGAGCTCAGGAGCCTGGGTGCCACAACTAGAGAGAAGCCCATGCACCACAACGAAGACCCCGCACGCCTCAACGAAGACCCCACGTGCCACAACTAAGACCCAATGCAGCCAAAAAAAATAAAAAATAAAAAACTATGCAATTACCTGTTGTGGTAGGTGCTATGAAGGAGAAGCGGAGTAGAGGGAGAGAGTGCCATAGAGAAGAGCTCATTTAGATTGGGGGTGGGCAGAGCATCAGAAGAGCAGGTGTTTTGGAGGACAAAGCACTTAGGGGGGCCCTGGAGGACTCAGTGGGGTAGAGCAGAGGGGAAGGTGCTCTAGGCAGAGAGAACCACAGAGTAAAGTCCCTAAGGACAGTTTGGGGCTGTTCAAGGTCCCATAACTGGAGTGCCTGGCAGCTGGAGGCCATCAGTGGCTGGATCGTGCGGAACCTAAAGGACCTGAGGGCCACAGTAAGTATTTCTTTTCTTTTCCTTTCTTTCTTTTTTTCTGGCTGCGCCTTGCGCGGCTTGTGGGATCTCAGTTCCTGACCAGGGATCGAACCCGGGCCCTCAGCCGTGAGAGCGCAGACTCCTAACCACTGGATCACCAGGGAATTGCCACTATTTCTTATTTTACTCTAAGAGCAATGAGAAGCCAGTGAAGGATTTTTAAAAAGGGGTGGCATTTCATTTGTGTTCTAAGGATTTTCTTCTGGCAGCCAGGTGGAGATGGAACAGAGAAAAGGGGGAGTGAAGGAAAGCCATCAGAAGACTGGTGAGATGCTTGGGCAGAAGGTGGAGAAAAATTCGGGGGAGGGTGCAGACTGTGATGCATTAGAACAGAGGAAGAAAAAGGGAGGTGTCAAGAATGGCTGCCTGGGGGCTTCCCTGGTGGCGCAGTGATTAAGAATCCGCCTGCCAATGCAGGGGACACAGGTTCGAGCCCTGGTCTGGGAAGATCCCACATGCCGCGGAGTAACTAAGCCCGTGAGCCACATCTACTGAGCCTGCCCTCTAAAGCCCACGAGCCACAACTACTGAGCCCACGCACCACATCTACTGAAGCCTGCACGCTCTAGAGCCCGTGCTCCGCAACAAGAGAAGCCACCGCAATGAGAAGCCCGTGCACCACAACCAAGAGCAGCCCCCACTCGCTGCAACTAGAGAAAGCCCACGCGCAGCAACGAAGACCCAACACAGCCAAAAATAAGAAATAAATAAATAAAAATAAATTTATGAAAAAAAAAAAGAATGGCTGTCTGGCTTTGGTTGCTGATGGTGCTGTTTTCAGAAATGGAAGAATGAATCAGGCTGAGCCTTCTGGATGCCAGTTTTGTGTTTGGTTTAACCCAGAAGAGTCTTAACTTGTCAGCCTGAGCCCTTTCTTTATCTTCGGCATCACCTCCTCCCCTCTCACCCCATCCTTGACTCCAGCTCTGTCTGGCCTGCATCCAGGCTGCTGGCTCCCCAGCCTACCCTTCCCGCCTCAACTTGACTCCCCACTCCCACCCTGGAGAGGTCTTTTTTCAAGCCTTTCCCAGGCCCTTGCGGCTGGAGCTCTGTCTGTCTATTTGGGGCATCTGCTCTTGTTTCTCTGCCTAGCTTGTCTCTTTCTGAATAAAGTTGTTGAGAATGGCAGACAGAAGAGACATTTATTTTTCCCAGGAGATCTCGGAGGGCAGGGACTGGGACTCCCCCATCAGACTGGGGGTCCTCTGAAAGCAGTAGCTGTGTGTCCACCCTGAGACGGAGGCTCCCCTTGGGCGGGCCCTTCCTCCTGGCTCTGCTTCTCCAGTACTTGCCTGCCTGCCAGCCTGAGATGACGAGGAAGTTACAGTCCTGGACCCAGGAGATTGGACCAGGGAGCGGCCACCTCACCCATTTGGCCCAGCCCAGCCCAGCCTGTGAGAAAATCTCTCCAGCTTCCCCTCCCAACCCAAGGCCTCTTGGGCTCCTCTTTTGTTACCTGCCCTCATTACTCAGCGGTGCATTTGAGGGAAAATGCATAGGAGCCCCCACCCCCTGCATGCATCCTGAAAATTCTGTGAGATATCTGTGGGCAGAGTCTTTTCTAGAGTCCGAGCTTCTCAGAGAAGAGGGAGAGGGTGAAACCTCTGGGGCAACAGAGGGGCCTGGGTCACTGAGCCCCAACAAGGGCCAGAGCAAGAGGAGCCAGAGAGGAAGGGAGGGCAAAGACAAGGGAGGGGGTATGTGTGATTCTCTCCTGAGGTCAGGGCTGGCACACATGGCAGGGGCACTTACAGGCACTGGGACAGTCTACACCAACATCTTAGGGAAACTGAAGTACACACACACACACACACACACACACACACACACACACCAAGAAACAGGAGCGTGGAGCTGAGAGAAAGGTCTAGAAATGTCAAAACCAAGAGAATCAGGGCACAGCTGAGACCAGAGAGGAGAAAGCCCTGGGGAAGCCAGGGCCCAGGGTACCTCTGAGGCCTCCAGAACCTGAGGGCAGCTCTGTGCCCATGTGTGGCAGGAGGGGCCACGTTACAGGAATCCACATGGGAGGGAATGGCAGAGGTGGAGCCAGAGGCAGGAAGCCCTGAGAGAGAGAGAGAGAGAGAGAGAGGAAAGGGAGGAGACGAGGGGAGGGGAAGACGGGAGAAGGCAGCGTGGGCAGGGACAGGAGGAGATCTAGGCTGGAGAAGGCTGAGATACTCAGGAGGAGGGGAAGAGGGGGAAAGAAAGGGCCCCAGGGGTGGGGCTCAGAGGAGAGGGGGCATGCTGGCCAGGCCCTCTGACCCCAGGTCCCAACAAAGGGCTGCTTAAGGACCGCCACAGGCACAAGATGGATGGGACTGGGGCCGCCAGGCCCTTTGTAGCGGAGGATGAAAGGGAGCAGGCTCTGAGGAGAGTCCTCCAGAGTCCCCCACCTCTTGCTGGCTCCTCTGCCTCTCTCCGCAGTGACTTCAGGACCCTTCATGTGTCAGTGGAAAGGGAGAGACTGGGGTGGGGAGGTGGGGAGGAGTCCAACCAGGGATTTCTCCTGCCTGGGCCAGTCATACCTGAGAAAGGCGAGGGACAGGATAGCAGCACAGGGACAGCTGCGGGACCTGGGAGGGTCCTTCAGTCCGTCTAGAAAGTGAATCCGTCATATGCAAATAGGATGCAAAATCGATGCCTATGGAAGTCCCCCAGTGGTTGAGACTGCTGCTGTAGTGAGGGTCAGGGGTCCCCAGGTCAGGTCCTCCCACCTCTCCTTCAAGCCTGCTGCTGCCCTCCTGACCTCTTGGCTTCTTCCTGCCCCTGTCCCCCTTGGTGCTGCCAGTCGAGAAACCAGTTCTGTCCCTGCCCTGGATAAGGATCTCTGGGCTGGGCTCTTCCCAGGCAGCGGCAGAAACCTGGCCGGCTGACAGCACCCTCACTCCCAGCCGGGGCTGCCAAGAGCTCCCCACTCCAGGCCCACCCGAGGGTGGCCCGGCCCCTTCCTCACCATCCCTCCCACAGTCCAGTCCCACCTTCCTTCCCAGCCCTATTCCCACTCAAAGAGAAGTTCTCCTCAGAGTAGCCTTTTAGGGGGCAGGGTCCCTCCTTCTCCTTCTTCCTTGGGTGTCCCAGGAGCCCCGGTCCCTCTCCTCCCATCTCTGCTCCCCTTTCCCTTTGGGCTGGTGGGCTGGTGGGGTTTGCCTGAATTGGCCCCTTCCTCCCCCGCTCCCTGCCCGCTCCCCACAGGGCTGTGACAATCGCTCCCGGACAGCAGGGTCAGCCCTTTGCCCAGTCACTGGCACCGAAGGCGGTAGGGGGAGACAGGGCTGACCCCACTTAACCCCAGCCCCTGGTCTCCTCTTGAACCATCATTCATTTCCCATGACATTCTGGTCCTTTTCTCATCCCTTGGAGCGGCATGCCCGACTCCTCCAACTGGAAGGGACTTTAAAAGGTCGTCTCCCCCGTTCTTCTGCCTCCTCATCAAATGTCTGCCTGACCTCTGTCCCCGGCCAGCGCCCCAGAAACCTTATTCCTGTCCCAGCCCTCCACAGGTTTGGCCAGCCTCTCCCAGCTTCCCCCAGGGGATCCAGCCACTTGCAGGGGAGTGAGTGGGAGATCAGAAAAGCAGAGAGGAAGGCAATTCTGGCAGCCCTCAGAGGAGATCTGGGGGTGTCTGGAGGAGACTGGACTCAGGTCTCAGCTCCCACCCCCACTCCTTGAGGTGAGCAGGTGTGTCAGGTCAGGTTGGGATTCAAGCTGGTGACTCAAGCTGGAGCAGCCTGACAGCTGCACAGTCCTCGGCAACGTGCCCTCCCTTCCGGCTGCCCCAAGGTGGCATCTTAGAAGCTGGGAATTGTAGAACCAGAGAACAGAGTCCCAGAAGGAAGGGCCTTCGGGGATCATGCCTCTCCTTTGTTCAAGAAGAAACTGAGGACCAGAAAGTGGTGTGGCCTGCTTGGGGAATCACTCAGGCAGCAGGGAAATCATTGGTCACATTAAGAGGGGGCTGCTTGGTCCCAACAGGTGTCAGCAGGACCCCTCCACATCCTCTTTCTCCCCAGCCGGGGAAGTGGGTGCTCCAGGGTGGAGAAGTGTTAGTCTTCCCCATAGGCTCTCTTCCATCTCTCACCCTGGAAGGGGGGCAACCTCTGCTCGTTGCTGGGCCTCTCCACTCCTTCTGGACTGAAGATTATGAGGCCAGGACAGCTGTGGGAGCCCTTCAGGCTCAGGTGGGGGATTATGGGCTAAAGTTTCAGCAGGAGCCTAAGGGCAGGGGATCCTGGGCTCAGCCCAGAGCTGCCTGGGGAGGGAGAGCCACCCTCACTTGGCCCAGCTTCAGGGCGGGACACTGGAGCTTCCTCAGAGGCCTGATGATCCAGCCCCCAATTCATTTCAGCCCACCCAGGGTGTACCTAAGTGTAAGGAGACCCAAGGACCAAGGACCAGACCATCCTCCTCTTGGTTCAACCGCAGCACAGGTGTCATTACTGTTTTCCGGGATGCCTACAAAGGCAGGGCCCAGGCCTGGCCTTGGCCAGATGGGCAGCATTTATTCCCTTGACAAACATTTACGGAGCAACAGCTATTCGCCAGACCCTGTGCTGAGCAGGACCAATGCAGTCCCTGACTGTCATCCGTCCTCTCATCCACTGAGGAAATATTCCCCGACCTCCTAGTATGTGCCAAGCACATCATTCCCGCTTCTCCCCCTCAGTTGCAGAGCTGAGCCAGGATGGGATGCCCCACAGCAGGCTCTGTGGGACAAGGTGTCAGAAGGGCCCTCTCGTGCCATCCTCAGCCTCTGCTATCAGGCTGCCCGGGTCTCAGCTCCAGCCCCGTTCCTCACAGCTGGGTATAGAGGCTAATCTTTCAGTGAAACTTTCCTGTAATTGTCCTTCTGTCATCACAGTCCCTGACTCAGAAATCAGCCAAGGAACTGCGGAAACAGAGGCAGAAAGGTGAGGTCATCCTTCCAGCAGCCTGTCTCAGGGCAAGAACGTGGGCCACAACCCGGCTGAGTCCCAGGGCTTAACAGAGAAGGAGAGATTGCACCGTCCCACAGTCCTCTCTGGCTCACTCCTTCCCTTGCCCCCATTCCTCCAGGGAAGTTCTTCCTAAAGGCTAACTGAAGTTCCTCCCGCTGTAGCTTCAGCTCCTCAAGGGGCTGGAACCCAGAAGACAGTCTCCTTTCCTCAAGTAGCTTTAGGGGCTCAGAAGAGGAGTAGTGTGGGCGCACCCACGTGGGGACACTTTCTCCACCTCTCTCAGCTCTCTTTTCTTTTTCTCTTCTCCACCCCTCATCCTTTCCCCTTCCCTCCTCTCTCCTCAGTCCCTGACTCCAGCTCCTGGCTGAGTGCCAGCATTGTTCCTGCCTGACTCCCCGCTCCCCTCCTCCTTCCCTCCCTGCTCTCTCCAGCCGGCCCTAGGGGCACCAGCCTGCCCAGTCCGTGCCCTCAGTAGCCCCAGGCGGGGGGGCAGGGGGGGCGGGGGGGGGAGGAGACCTTTCTGGTTCCATCCTCTGCTTCCTCTTAGCTCTGTCCTCCTAGTCCCCACTGATGGCCTCCACCCTGCCATAGAAACCTGGGAGCTTGGATTACTCAGGGGCCCTGGTTATTTTTAATGCCACCAGCTCAGAAGATAAATATACCTCCCCCTCCCCCCAGCTGCCCTGCATAGACCAACACCTCCTCCAGATTCCCTCATTCTCCCACCTTTTATCCAGTCTCCTCAGACTTGCTGCATGCCTTCCCCTCACATTCCTCCCTAGTGGGTCCCCCCACCCTGGACTCTCAGCAGGAAGACAGCCTGACCCCCAAACCCCCATAGCTGAGGTGGGAGGTGTCCTGGTGTCCTGCCTCCACTTGGTGGCTTCCTGAGACATCACGCCCAGCAAAGGGCTCCGTGGGAGCCTCATGCTCGGCTGGCATGGCTGGGGCAAGACTCAGAGAGCCCTGGGGAGGAGGCGCTGGACAGGAGTCACTCCTTGGCCCCAGCCTCAGCCCTGGGGCCCCTCTCCTATTTGGCCAGGGGAGGGGCCAGTGGTCAAGAGCCCACTGCCTCTTGCTCTCCCTTATCCCAATCCATTTCTGTTTGATCCTACAAGGCAGGCAAGTTCTTCCTGGAATTAACTTCCAGACCTCTTGTTTTGGCTCAAAGAACCAAACTCTGGCAGGGAGCTCCCTGGTGGCCTAGTGGTTAGAATTCTGGGCTTTCACTGCCATGGCCTGGTTTCGATCCCTGGTCGGGGAACTGAGATCCCGTGAGCCGCGGTGCAGCCAGAAAAAAGAGAAACCTCTGGCAATAGTTCAGGGCAGGAACTGCAGCTCTCCAGGGAGGACAGGAGCAGAGCGGGGGCCCTGGGGTCAACATGGATTGTTGTTCATTCCTAGAGTGCTGGAATCCCGAGGGTTGAAGAAGCCACCAAGGTCCTCTAGGACAGATCACAAAATGGATCACCCTAGAGTGGTTAGCTGTCCTGTGTCCCAGTAACGGGGCTCACACTCCCTCTGGTGGCAACCTGCTCCAGGACAGAAACAAGTCCTGTGGCCATCTCCTTTGTCTGGGCTGGCATCTGGGCCCGTAGCGTCTACTCATCAGGACCGGTTCTGATCTCTGGACCCACTAAGAAAAGTCTGGACCCTTTTACCCAGGAGCCCCTCAGGCGCTTCAGATGACCCCACCGTATGTGTTTATTTTCAAATATTTCACATAGTCTATCAATAAAGAAGTACGTTATGCACAGTGGTGGACCTCTCCATCCCCCTTGCATCTCCTCCCTCCTCCCCAGAGGGAACTACTATCCTCTCCTTTATTTTTACCATTATTTTGCCTTTCAAAAATGTTTTTACTACCTATGTACATATCTCCAGATAACACATGGTTTTGCAGGGTTTTGAACTTTGATAGAAAAGGCATCTGCCATGCGGATTTTACTGCAGCTTGCTTTTTCTTCTCAACATGATGTTCGTGAGGTTCATCCATGCTGATGCGTTTCCACAATTGTACTGAATGAACACACTTCACGATTGTGAAAAATTAAAAAACCTGACAGTACCAAGACAATGTGGAGCAATGGGAACTCTTTGTACACTGTTAGTGGAGAGTAACCTGGTATGCCCGCTTTAAAAAACGATGTGGCAGGAAGTCCCTGGTGGTTCAGTAGTTAAGACTCCAGGCTTTCACTGCCAAGGGTGTAGGTTCGATCCCTGGTTGGGGAACTAAGATCCCGCAAACTGCGTGGCCAAAAAAAAAAAAAAGATGTGGCATTGTGGCATTGTCCAGTGGAGTTAAAGATGTGCCTTCCCTCCAACCAGCAATTCCCTTCCAGATGGCTCCGAAGAGAATGGGACTCACACGGGCCCCAGAAGACCTGGCCAAGAATGTTTGCAGCAGCATTGGTAGTAACAACCTAACACACCCCACCTTATTCACTCATTTATTCATTTCACAAACATACACTGAACACCTGTTGAGGACCAGGCGATTGGACAGACTGAGAGGCGAGCTCTCTGTGCTCAGGTTGGGTGGGTATTATTGCCCCCATTTTATAGATGAGGAAGCTGAGACTCAGAGAGGTTAAGTGTCTCTCCAGGACTCAGGTCTGCCACCAGAGCCTATGCTCTTAACATCCTCACCACACTTCCTCCAGGTGCCTGGTCCTTCAGTGGGCACATTACGGTGTGTCTGTGCCCTCCTTCAGCAGGGTGCTCGGAGCCAAACTCAGCCCTGGAGTGTGGCCAGACCAGCGTGGGGTTGGACAGTCAGTCAGCAAACACCTCTGGGGCAGGGGTGAAGGCTTCCAGGTGAGTCTGGCAACTTTCTTTAGGATATGCATGGTGCTCAGAGGCTATTATTTTTTAGTTTCGGAACTTAGCTGCAATCCTGAGACATGAGTAGATTCAGAAATTCTTCATCAACCATTATTCCAAGTTGCCTTACCATCTGCTCATCTTCCTCTGGGATCAATTCCAACCTGCCAAGGTCCCTCTTAAAATACTGTGTCCAGAACAATATTCCAAATGTGGAAGGGCAAAGGGAATGTCACCACCCCTGATCTGGACGCCTTGCATCTATGAATCACTTATATCCTTTTTACTTTTTTAGGTGGCCACGTCACAGTGTTGGTTCATAACAAGCTTGTAGTCTGCTAAAACCCCTAGGTTTTCTTTACTAGATAGGCTTTATTCTTTTCTCTTCTTATGCTGTTGAATTTTTTTTTTGAAACCTAAAGCAGAATTTTACATTTATCCCTATTAAATGTCATCTGGTTCATTTTTTTTTTCCTATTCTGTCAAACCCTAACTCTCATTTCTTGCATAATATGTAGATTTGATCAATATGGCTTCTATGATTTCATCCAAGTCTTTAATAAAAACTTGTGATCATCAGACCAAGGACAGAACCCTGAGGGCCCACAGAACCCTCTTCAGCTTTCTCATGGACATCTCTGGGGATGGCTACTGAACTTTGTATCCACCCAGTGTAGTATCACACAGTCCATGTGTCCTGGGCACAGGGACATAAGAAGTGCAGGCAAAGGCCTCATAAAAATCCCAGTAACAATGCAACCCCTCGAGGGAGGAGAGGACACCTGGCCCACCTTGTGCCCATTGAGTGTCCCCCGGTCCTATGGAAGGCCTCATTTTCCTCAGCTTCCCATTGCCTCAAATATCAGTTATCTGTTTAGAATTTTCTGGGCCTTGGTGTCAGCTCCACCAGCTGTGGTTGCTGGGACCCACCTTCTCCTGCCTTAAGAAAATCAACATCCCACTCTTCTCCAGCATTTCAGATCATCTCTGCCTTCCAAGATTCCCAAAACTCACCAAGAGTGGTTCACGGGAAGGGTTTGCTCTAGCTTGGTGGCTTTCATGGTGATGGTCCTCAAAAAGCCTTTGTACAAAGACGTCCCCATACCCGGTCTTACCTGATGCTCAGAACAAATGCCTGGGGATGGGTAAGTATTAACCTCCTTTACCAAATAGGTAAACTGAGACTCAGTTGGAGAAGCTATGTGATTTGCCTAAGGTCATTCAGCTAGAAAGTGTAAAAGTCAGACCCAGTGCTCTTTGCATGAAACACAGTCCAAATGTCTCCCCTCTGGGCGAGAGTGAGAGGCCCAGGAGGGAAACTCCCCACCCCAGTGCCATGCCACATTTCCAGGGGACCACCCTTGGAGGATCCCAGGGATCTCAAGTATTCAGCTTCTCTCTCCCCACAGCCAGGAAGTGAAAGAGGAGGGAAAGATGCCAAGTGACCTCTCCTGGACACAACTTTTGGGATGCCCCAGCCCAAACCAAACCGCAGGATTTGTGAGATAATGTGGGGATGGAGAAGCCTCAGCCTCCCGGTCTGCACTAAGTCTCAGTCAATCCTTCCACTCCACGCCCACCGGCCCCTCCCTTCCTGCTCCATGTATGGTAGTGAATTCAAAGTCCAGTTGGCCTGGTGGGATGGCCTCCTGGTCATTGACCCTGCTGTACCCCCTTTCCAGAAAACCTTCTCCATTCTCTGTGTTTCCCCGGGTCTCTGTGGATACCTCAGGTGCTAAGTATTATGATAATATTACCTCCACCACCATTACTGTTGCCCTCACATTACCAAATGCTCCTCCAGGGCTGGGACAGAGTGCTGACACATAGTAGGTCTCAATTAACACTTGTAGAGCTAAATTGGATTTACATGAGCAGAAATTCCTTCCCCAAAGACCCCCTCAGTCTCATTATCCCTGGCCCTCCCCCTCGGACCCTGCTTCCCCTTTACACTACAAACCCCAAATCCCACCTCCCTCACGACCCAGTTCAAGGACCCCTCCTCCTCCAGAAGGTCTTCCCAACTACTCCCGCCCTCAGTGAGCTCTTCGTTTCCTGAACTGTGGAACCCTCAAAGGGATGTTTTGAGGATTCAGTCAGATAACGTAAATAAAATGTTAGAACATGATTTGGCATATTACAAAGACTCGATAAATTTGGACTAGTTGTGACTTAAGAGATGCCTCTTCTTTCTGCTTCCTCTTCTTGGCCTGGTCTGTGAGCCACCAGGGGGCGCCCTCTGCCCAAAAATCCCTGACAAGGAGGCCGGGACGGGGGGTCCTTCCCTGCGAACTGGTGTGGGGGCTTCCATTACCTAAAAAGTGGGTATATGAACCTCAGGTTATATGAAAGATGAGTAGGAAGGATGGAGGTGAATAACGGGGAGAACATCTTTTTGCCTGCTCTCTCCGTTTCCTGGTGGAGACTGAGGAAATAGGGTGTGTGTGCATATGGGGTGTTTCCCAATAGGACACATTTGTTCTTGTGTTCCAGGCAATGTCTCTTCTAACCTCTCTCTGCAATGCTGCCTTCTTCCAGTATTTCAGGAGGGTGAGCCTTTGCTATTTACGAAAAACATGGCCACATCTATTCTTTCAACAGTCCCATGACAGTTCCATCATCACTCCCATTTTATGGATGAAGAAACTGAGTCTTAGAGGAATTCAGTAAGTAGATACCTCTCTTGGATGCGCTGAGTAACTGAGACTCGCATCCCCTCGCAGGCCTGAATCCCCTGGCACCCCCTCCACAGGCTCAGTTCTATGTATAATCTGCTTTTATCTGGGGTTCTGACCTTGCCTCACGGCCTCCTCCCCCTGAAAGCCACCATCGGATCGGATTCTCCGGGCATGGCTTTTCCTTTGGTTTCACTCTCCAGCATACCGGGGGCACAAGGACAAAGGCTGCCGTCGTTTCTCTGAACTCTAACGGGTTAAGGCCTGGGTCCCGCCCCTTTTCCCGCCAGGCTGGCGGGAGTATGAATAGCCTCGCTCCCACTCCCGACTCTCAGTCGCTTCAGCAGCTCCTCGCCCCGCCCCGTCATTGTCCCCATCCGTCTCCATTACCCTTCCGTCCTAAAAGCTTTGAGAGCTGCTGGCTTCTCCCGGTGCTCCGCGTCTCTCCACCTTCGGTGGGTCAGACCGGCAGGATGGAGGGCTGCCTGGGGGAGGAATCTTTTCAGATGTGGGAGCTCAACCGGCGCCTGGAGGCCTACCTGGCCCGGGTCAAGGCGCTAGAGGAGCAGAATGAGCTACTCAGCGCTGAGCTCGGGGGTCTCCGGGCACAGGCCGGGGACGCCTCCTGGAGGGCCCGTGCCGACGACGAGCTGGCGGCCCTGCGGGCCCTCGTCGACCAGCGCTGGCGGGAGAAGCGCGCGGCCGAGGTGGCGCGCGACAACCTGGAAGAAGAGGTGGAGGGCGTGGCGAGCCGGTGCCAGCAGCTGCGGCTGGCTCGGGAGCGGACCGCGGAGGAGACGACCCGCAGCCGGCGCGCGGTCGAGGCCGAAAAGTGCGCCCAGGCCTGGCTGAGCACCCAGGCGGCGGAGCTGGAGCGCGAGCTGGAGGCTCTGCGCGCGGCGCACGAGGAGGAGCGCGCGGGCCTGAACGCTCAGGCTGCCTGCGCCCCCCGCGGCCCCGCTCCGCCCCGCGGGCCCCCCGTGCCGGCCCCCGAGGTGGAGGAGCTGGCGCGGCGGCTGGGCGAGACGTGGCGCGGGGCAGTGCGCGGCTACCAGGAGCGCGTGGCGCACATGGAGACGTCGCTGGGCCAGGCCCGCGAGCGGCTGGGCCACGCGGTGAAGGGCGCCCGCGAGGGTCGCCTGGAGCTGCAGCAGCTCCAAGCGGAGCGCAGCGGCCTCCAGGAGCGCAGGGCCGCGCTGGAGCAGAGGTTGGAGGGCCGCTGGCAGGAGAGGCTGCGGGCTACTGAGCAGTTCCAGGTGAGGAAGCCTGGGGGCCTGGGCAAGACAAGGCTTCAGGAAGTCCCGTTGGGGATCAGAGACCTGGGAAAGGGAGTGGGAAGTGGGGGGTGTGGTGGCTACAGATTCAGGGGCCACTTCTTAGAAAACCATGCCTGGTGCCACTGTCCCAGACTTTCACAACTCTGTCTAGTGTAGGGCTGGAATGATGGAGGTTCAGACCTCAAAGCACACCCCCTCGAAGGGCAGACAGGCACAAGACATTGCATCAGCCTCCTCACTGTCTAAATGGCACCTTGGTACCCTGATGGCCCCTGGACCCCTCCTTAGGCCCTGCTGTCGCTCAGAAGACGCTCAGAACTTTCCCTCTCAGTGCTGATCTGATGGTCTGGCCACTCGAGAGTCTCCAAGTTCCCAGCCACCCTCCTCCCCACTGACAGGAGAGGGTGAGGGGCCCTGGATGGGGGGCCATCAGCCCTTCTCTCCCTTGTCTGGGCTTTTCGGCTCCTGAGCACATTCCAGAGGCCTGGGACAGCTGCTCCCCCTCACACTGCGCAGACGTGACCAGCAGCTGAGAAAACAGCCTCCTGCCTGGGCCAGACAGAGGTCTCACCATGTCCCCCCCCACCCCCCACCCTGCTTCAGAGGAGAAAGATTCCAGAACATGTGGGAAGTGGAGGGCGTGGGGGCCTAGCATGGGGAGCAGGAGACAGTGACTGGGACCGGGCCTGTTTGGCTTCCAGTCCTGCAGGCTCCAGGCCTGCTGATTAATTGTTTTTCCTTCTGCTTCCACTTTTTTCCCTCTGCTCCTCTCTGTAACCCATCTCCTCTCCTCCCTCACCTCCCCCTTCCTGTGGGAGCTGAATTCTGAGCAGCATGTGCTACCATTTAATCAGCATCCTCAGAGGAGGAGCCAGGCCGTGGGAGAGGGCTGAGAGGGGCCACTGTGCTCTTCTCGGAGGCTTCAGAAGGGGTTCCCTGGGCGGGAAGCGGGGTAGGGGAGGCAGGAATCTGCTCTGCAGAGAAGTTAGTCAGGGAGCAGAAGATGCTGCTGCAGCAGCCAAGGGGGATGCAGGTAAGTTAGCAGGAAGGACCCCGTCCCTTCACTGACTGCCTCTGGCTTGCTCTGCAGCTGGCCGTGGAGGCCCTGGAGCAGGAGAAACAGGGCCTACAGAGCCAGATCGCCCAGGTCCTGGAAGGTCGGCAGCAGCTGGCACACCTCAAGATGTCCCTCAGCCTGGAGGTGGCCACATACAGGTACAGGTTGACCCTGACCCATGCAGGCACACAGATGCACACATACATGCAGGGGCAGACTCCTTGGCTGAAGGGGCCCAGAGCCACGGGTGGTGGAGGCTCTGTCACTGCTCGGTCCTGTGACTCTAGGCTGATCCCTTCCACACCACGATGTGTGTCACCTAAGCCCACCTGCTCTCTCGTGGGTTCAGGACCCGAGAAGCATCCTGTGCCCAGGAGATCCCCCAAGGAGAGGTGATATAGCTGAGTGGGACAGCCTCAAAGGACAGGGCTGGACACGTGTGGGTCATCCATATCCAGAACCTTACCCCAAGGGGCTGAAAAGGCCAACCTCTGTGTGTGTGCTCACACAGAGAGGGTGATGTCCTTGAGCAGCCTCAGGAAGAAGGAATTGGCAGGTGTGGGCTGGTGGCACTGACTTACCACCTGACCTGGGCCTCAGTTTCCTTGTCGGGAGGATGGGAGATGGGCTGGGTGAAAGCCAAGGTCCCTTCCATCCTGGATGTCCTGGGGCCTGGCTCCTCTCAAGCCTTAGTGCCCTTGGCCCTGCCCAGTCCTTCTACTGACCACATTCCCTGTTGGCTCAGGAAAGGTTGAGACCAAGGAAGTGCTGCTTCGCTGGCTCTGTGGCCTTGGGCAAACCCAGCTTCTGGGAAACTGGCCTGGTTAGCCAAGGATCCACTGATGGAGCCTGAGGAAGGGGCTTTGCTACTGTGAAGGGCTGCGTACCCCAAGCCTGCAGGATGGAGCCAGGGCTAGACAGGCTATGAGGACAGTGCCCCCAGAATCCACAGGCAAACAAAGGCAGGGGCCCTGGGACAGGTTAAGGAGGGGAGGGGAGGCAGGGCCCAGAGAGGGAAGGTCAGTGAGGATCTAGGGATGAAGAAGAGAGGGGCTCCACCTTCATGGGGCACAGAGCTCAGACAGCATGATGCTGCATCGAGAAGGACAGAGGTGAGACCATAGAAAACACTAACCAGACTCAGAGATCACGAAGAAGAGCACAGAGGAGATAGATGTTCAGGATAACTTGTTGAATTGATTGGTCCTCCCTCCCCCGCAATTGGTCCCCTCCTCCTCAGTCCCCATGGGGCACTAAGGCAGGGGCATGTACACAAAAACCTCCATCGCCCTGAAAGGCTTGGGATCCAGAGTACTTAGAGATCCCAAGATGAGGGCCTTGACCCCTAAATCAAACCACTGAGGGGAAAGGACTGCGCAGGCTTAACCTGGGTTTTGAGGCATGAAAAGGATTTGGAGAGAGGGAGCTGAATTCATTGGCTTTTGTCTGTAACCAGCTCTGGGGGCCCTGGGGGAGAAGGAGGAGGGAGCCTATCCCATGGGAACGGCCTGAGAATTCCCACTTCCCCTGGGAAGCCCCCTACTTAGACCCTCCAGATGGCGGTGTGGACAAAGGCAGCAATTAGCATGAGAATCGGCCCCCCACACGGAGGATGAGGTCATAGGCCTGGGGTTGGGAGGGGACTAGTCTAAGCAATGTGTGGGTGTGTGTGTACACTGTGTCGACTGTGTGGGAATCTGCTTGTGTGTCTGTGAGTGCAGCTGTGTGTCCCAAATAAGTGTGTGACTCCGTGTGACCAAGTGGGTGATATCTGTGGGATGTGACCATGTGATTTCATGTGCAGAGCCAAGTATAACCCATGTGGCTTTTGTGTGATAATGGTGAGAATGAAGAGATAGCCTGCCAGGCCAGGGACGCGCATGCTCAGCTGTGACTTTTCCCTGGCTGGCTTGCCGGCTGGCCTGTGGGCAGAGGGCTGACCCCGCTTTTCCTCCCTTGTCCCCAGAACCCTCCTAGAGGCGGAGAACTCCCGGCTGCAGACACCTGGCAGCGGTTCCAAGGCTTCCCTCAGCTTCCTGGGTAAGAGGAGGGGCCAAGGTCCCCCCAAAACTTTACCTTTCTTCCCTCTTCACACCCAGAGCGATGCCTTTCCTGAAAAGCACCAGTCTAAGTCTTGACTCCGTGGTCCCCCACGGCAGCAAGCATACTCTTAGCCCAGCCCATAAAAGGCAGGAGCAGGGCACTCTTGCCAGAAGTAGTAGCTGCTCCCCTACCCCACCCCCAACCTGTACGTGCTGACACCGTTTCTTCCCCTCTACCTTTCCAGACCCTAAACTGGAGCTGCATTTCCCTGGGACCCCAGAGGGCCGGCGTCTGGGACCTTTGCTCTCTGTCCTGAGCCCTACTCCCCTCTCCTCACCTTTGCCTGATACCCTTGAAACACCTGTGCCAGGCTTTCTGAAGAGCCAGGAACTCCTTCAGGCCCATACCCCCACCTCGGCCAGCACCCCCATTCCGCCCACACCTCAGGCTCCCCGCCCTGCCACAGATGCCAAGATCAGAGCCCAGGATGCCCCTCTCTCCCTGCCCCAGCCACGGGTTGGGATGCAACAGGTTCCAGAAGCTGTGTGGGCTGAAGCCAAGGTGGCCACCCCTGCCAGCGTCCTGCCAGGACCAGAGGAGCCTGGGGGCAAGCAACAAGAGCCCAGTCCAGGCCAGTCCTCTGAAGATCATGCCTCCCTGGCTCCAGCCCTCAGCCTTGACCATCCCAGTTTAGAGGCCAAAGATGGAGAACCCGGTGGGTCTAGAGAGTCCAGCAGATTCCAGGAGGAAGGGGAAGGACAAACCTGGGGGCTGGCAGAGAAAGAAACAGCTGTAGAGGTCAAAGTAATAAGCAGCTTGCAGCAGGAAACACGTCAAGAAGAGGGGGATCTGGACATGAAAGAAATCCAAGACTCCCCAGGTCCTTTGGAAAAAGAAACTCTGAAGTCTCTGGAAGAGGAGATTCAAGAGCCACTGATTTCTCTGGAAAAACAGCGCCATGAGACAATGAGATCTCTAGAGAAGGAGAATCAGGAATCTCTGAGGTCTTTGGAAGAAGAGAACTTAGAAACACTAAAACCTCTAGAAAAGGAGAATCAAGAGTTATTGCAGTCTTTAGAAGGAAAGGAGATGGAGGTAATGAGACCTCTAGAAAAAGAGACTCTAGAACTACTTAAGCCTACAGGAAAAGAGGACCCACAGACATTGCAATCACTAGAAAAGGAGAGTCAAGAAATAATGAGGTCTCTTCAAGGAAATGTAGAAACATTTTTATATCCAGGAAAGGAAAATCAAGAATTAGTGAGGTCTCTAGAAGAGGAGAACTTTGAGTCATTGAGAGCTCTAGAAAAGGAAAGGCAAGAGCCACTGAGATGTCAAGAAGTAGAGAACCAGGAAACATTGAGACCCTTAGCAAAAGAGAATCAAGAGCCACTGAGATCTCTAGAAGAAAAAGACCAGGAGACATCAAGACCTCTAGGAAAAGAGAATCATGAATCTCTGAGGGCTCCAGAAGATGAGAACCAAGAGACTTTGAGACATCTAGAAAAAGAAAACCAGGAGTCACTGAGATCTCTAGGAGAAGATCAGAAGGCAATGAGACCTCTAGAAGAAGAAGACCAGGAGACATTGAGACCTCTAGAAAAAGAGACTCAGCCACTGAAGTCTCTAGAAAAAGAAGACCAGATGACCTTGAGCCCTCTAGAAAAGGTGAAACCAGAGGCACTAAAGTCTCTTGGAAAAGACCAGGAGATGGTTCGACTTCTCGAAAAAGAGAATCAAGACTTATTAAGGTCCCTAAATGAAGAGAGTGTAGAGGCAGTGAGATCTTTAGAAACAGAGACTCTAGAACCACTAAAGCCTACAGGAGAAGAAAACCTGGAAATGTTGAAACCTCTAGAAAAGGAAAGTCAAGAACCACTGGGGTCTGTGGAAGGGAACCAAGAGACATTGAGACCCCTAGAAAAGGAGACTCAGAAATCACTGAGCTCTCTGGGAGGGCAGAATGTAGAGAATATGAGATCTCCAGAGGAGGTAGACAAGGGAAGTCAAAGGTATCTGGAAGAGGAAGAGAACGTGGAGAAGGGAGAGAATCCAGAGCCACCGAGGTCCCTGGAGGAGGAGGGACAGGAGCTGCCACTCTCTGCACATCTGCAGAAGTGGGAAGATATGGTGCAGGGGGGTCAAGAACCAGATCAGGAAACGCCCCCTGGGAGGCCTGAAGTGGACAGTGAGGACGAGGCAGAGATGGCACCTAGGGAACGGGATAGCCTCGCTGGGAAGGGGGAGGCCGTAGAGCAGGGGGAGCTGCAGCTGACGGCCACAGGCAAGGCCTGGAGCCCAGGTGAGGGGCAGCCGGGGAGCCCTGAGCCCAAAGAGCAGAGGGTCTCAGCTGAGGGAGCCAGTGGGGTGGGAGGCACTGAGGGCCTCCAGGACCCTGAAGAGCGGCCAGAGCAGGTGGGGACCCCGGGTCTCCCAGCTCCCCAGGGAATGTCAGAGGTGACAGAGCCAGTGTTGGAAGGTGAGGATGTGGCCCCCAGGGATGGCCGAGCCTCCCCAGAGGTCACCTTGGGTTTAGAGACTGCAGGAGCGGAACAGGGACGGGAGCAGGAGGCGGTAGGGCTGGAGGACCCAGGTGGCCTGGCCAGAGAGGAGGTGATGGAGCCATCCCTGGGGGAGGAAGGTTTGGAGGCAAAGAGGGTGCAGGGCTTGGAAGGGCCCAGAAAGGAGCTGGAGGAGGCAGCTGCTCCGGAGCCAGAGCTCTCCACACTGCCCAGGAAGAGCAGAGACCCGCTGGAGACTCCCAGGGGCTGGGAGGAGTCTGAGCCCGAAGCCCCTGAGGAAGCAGAGGAGACGTTCCCTGCTGAGACCTTGTGCTGTGATGGAAGTGATACCCCTCAACCCAGGCCCTTGAGCTCAGAGGGAGCAAAGGAGGATGTCAAACCAGCGCTGGGGCCCCCCAGCCCACGGCCCACTGAGTCCTGCTCACCCACCCCAATCCCTGAAGATGCCCCTGGGCCCCAGCCCCTGGCTGAGGGGAGCCAAGAGGCTAGCTGGGAGCTGGCAGGCAGGGCTGAGGTCCTGGGAAAGGTGGAGGGGGAGCAGGAGGATTTGGGCTCTGGGGGAATCCCTGAAGGCCTCCAGGAGGAGGGGGAGGAGAGCAGAGAAGAGAGTGAGGCTGATGAGCTAGGGGAGACCCTTCCCGACTCCACTCCCCTGGGCCTCTACCTCAGGTCCCCTGCTTCCCCCAAGTGGGACCTGGCTGGAGAGCAGAGGCCCTCCCCTCAAGAGGAGACTGGAAAGGAAGGCTGGGGTCCTGCAGTCTTGGCCTCTGAGGGCCTTGGGGCCCATCCCTCAGAGGAGGAGGAGGGGAGAGATGAGGAGGAGGAACGTGGCCATGACTCTGAGCTGTCGGAAGAATTTGAGGACTTGGGGACTGAGGCTTCTCTTCTTCCTGGGGTCCCTGGGGAGGTGGCAGAACCTCTGGGCCAGGTGCCCCAGCTGCTACTGGAGCCTGCAGCCTGGGATGGGGATGGGGAATCTGATGGATTTGCAGATGAGGAAGAGAGTGGGGAGGAGGGAGAGGAAGAAGATGAAGAAGAGGGGAGGGAGCCAGGGGCAGGGCGGTGGGGGGCAGGGCCCTCGGTGGGCAGCCTCCCGGCCCTGAGTGGCCCTCAGAGAGGGAACCTCCAGGGGTCTGAGACCATGGATGTCAGTGTCCCCTGGGATGATGGCTTGAGGGGTGCGGCATCTGATGCCCTCATGACCGCCCTGGAGACTGAGTCCCAGGACAGCACGGAGGCCTCAGGATCAGAGGAAGAGTCTGATGCTATTCCCTTGGAGAGGGAGGGCCAAGTCCCTGGCCCTCTGGGGACCCTCAGTGGGGTGGAGGACACGGGCTTGGAGGTGGGGGACACCCTTGGTGTCAATGGCCAGGGCCCCAGCCTGAAGGAAGAGTTGGAGCATGTGAATGGGGGTGTGGTGAACGGGCTGGAGCAGTCTGAGGGAGTAAGGCAGGGGAAACCGGGGCCCCCTGAGGGCGACCAAGGGAGCCCCTTGGAGGAGGAAGAGGAGGGGGGTGCCCTGAAGACCCCTTGGGCAGGGGCTCCTCTACACCTGGGCCAAGGCCAGCTCCTGAAGTTCAGTCAGCGAGAAGGAGATGGAGACTCCTGGTCCTCAGGGGAGGACTAGAGGAAGAGTACCCCCTCCTGCACTGAGGTCTTGGGCAGGGGGGTATCCCCAAGCCCCTCCCTGCTTGGAGGCAGCACCCTTAACTTATCTCTTGACCTGTGGTTTCTGTCCGAGAGGCCTGGCTAGCCGAGGTGAAATGGGTGTGGCAAAGGGACCCGTTCCAAGAATGCAGGCTCTGGGAATAGATACCAGCCCCTTGGACCCCGCTAATGGGGACATCTGGCCTGCACTGTCCCACGAGGCTGAAGCCAACTGAATCTCTGTAGGACTAGGCCCCCCCTTTCCCTTGCACTCCCTTTCCTCCCCGTCCCATCAGCTGGAAAAGGCCAGGGGCCCGGTGGCTCCTCCAAGGGGAGGGGTCCGTGGTGGTCCATGCGCCAGGGCTCACCTGCTCTGCCCTTCTTCACTGCACCCTCATGGGATGTCTGGCTGGTGGCTAATGGGGGTGAGGGGGTGCGCCTATGTCCTGACCCCCCCATATGCCTGCCATGTTGTAGCCCCATCTGGCTTTTCCCTGCCTGAATAAAGTAATGCCTCCGCCTACAAAGTCTGGACTCTTCCTTCCTTAATTCAGGGGGGCCTCAGGGCTGACACAGAAGGAGAAGAGACTGGGGGAGGAAGCAGGAGATGCTAGTGTTAGGGAGGGGCTGCCTCCTGAGGAGAGGAGGACCTGGAAGGCCTCATGGGGGAGACAAGGCAGGCAGACCAAGGCTGCAGGCAGCAGTGCTGGGGACCTGGGGAGGGCTGGGGGTGCTGCTTGACCAGGGAAGGGGGGGCCAGCCCAGGTGACCTTGGCGCCTGCAGAAGTCAGGCCTGTCATCATCTCTGCCCACAGCGCTGATTACAGAGATTAAGCCTTGGGGCCACCCTCACCCGCGCATGTCCTCCCTGCTGGCCCCTCAGTGCCGCCAGCATAATAAGCCCCGTTGCCCCCAAACCCAAACAGTTGTATGGCCTTCACGTCTGCTCAGACTGGCTGGGTCAGAGCCGGGTAAGGGAAGAGGGAGGCCTATTCTGTCTCGGTCTGGCTGTGTGGCCTCAGGTCAGCGTTTAACCTCTCTGAACCTCAGATTCAGCCACACAATGAGGGATGCTGGGCCAGGTGACTCCGGGGCCTCCCAGGGCAGGGAGAGCAGGAGGAAGGCTAGGGAAAGCCGGAGGGCTATAGTTTAGATCTTCAGTAGGACTTTCCTTCCATGCTATAGCCGGAGACAGAGAAGACAGGAAAGTGGAGGTGAGGCCGGGATAGACTGAAGCTGTCAGGGGTGAAACAAAAGAGCGAGGGGGTGTGCTGATAACAGGTTAGATCGGGGGTCCACCCAGCCACAGCTTCTTCCCAAGAGTACCCCCCTTCCCAGGAGTTCTCTGGGTCCCTGTGTAGGGCAGGGTGACACCAGGTGTTCCTGGATGAGGTGGGGCCTGAAGGCCTTGAAGTCAGGATACCCAAATAGAAACCACTCCCCAGCTCAGCTCTGCAGGGAAGGAAGAGCTGGCAACACCTCTAAATATCCTGGGTGGGGGTGGGGCAGGGGCTGCCAGACAAATGTTCCACGTCTGGGGACAATCCCAAGGCCAGGAGCAGGCCCTTCCTTTCCTCGGGCCCAAGGCTGAGGGCAGGGGAAGATGAGAAGATGAAGTCTCAAGCCCTCTGACCTCAACTCATCCTCTGGACAAGGAGGGGTGGACAGGAGACCCCCTGACAGAACCTCACTGTCTGTTCCTCTGCCCATGCCTTTCTCCTCCACCTAAGAGTCTTTGCATTAGGTACCCAGGCCCCCACCTCTGCCCTTGGGGTCCAGGATGCTGGCAGCCCTTCTGGCAGCCCAAGCCTCCACGATCCTTCCTGTACTCACTGCTAACAAGGCCGTGTCTGCTCCCGCCAGGCTGCCAGGCTGGGGGCCAGCACACTGGCATCCGGGCAAATAAGGCCCACTCCCTGCTCCTCTAATGGGACAGAGGAGACCTGTGCTTGATCTCCCCAGGCCCTCGGGCACCGCCGCCTGGACGAGGGACCAAGGACAGAGGCCAAGCCAAGCAATCCTTCCCTGTGTCTGGTGCCCATCCTGCCCCCCACACCAAGATCCCTGGTCCCCTGCAGAATTACCCAAACTAGCCATTTCTGCCAACAAATCCCAAACAGGTGGAAGGACATCAGTTGGACAGAAGTGAAGACTTTCTAAAAGACGTATGTGGTGGGTGGTGTGTTCTCTTTGGCAATGGTAGTCCATCCGTGCAGCAAGAGAAATGAGGGTTGGACCATAACAGGGGCTGTCAGATGTTTACAGGGCATCTCCTATGCGCCATGGACCATGCAGGTGCTGGGAGTCCAAGGCGCCTGGCCCCGAGAGCTCTACCTTCTAACCGAACAAGGGCTTCTGAGTGGAAATCATATTTGAAAACAGAGAAGGGCAGGAGGTTATGGGAGCATAGAGCAGGGGCCCCACATGATCTAGGCTGGGGAAGGCTGGGAGGAGGAGGTCAGGGAAGGCTGCCCTGGGAACCCGAAGGATGAGCAGGAGCTGACCAGCGTGGGGAAGAGGAGGGAGGAGGAGGAAGTAGGAGGCGGAGGAAAGGATTCTAGTCAGAGGGAACAGCAGGTGCAAAATCCTGGGGCGGGAAGAGAAGTCTGGGCATTTGAGGAACAGAAAGTAGGCTTGTGTGGCCAGAAGGTGGAGAATGAGGGGTAAAATGTCCACAATAAGACTAGAGAGGAGTTGGGGGCCAGTGGGCCAAGGCCTCGCCAGGCAGCCAAGAAATATGGATTTCGTCCTAAGGGAAATGAGGAGCTTTGAAGGGTTGTAAGTAGTGAGATGACATGACCAGGTTTGCATTTTAAATAGAACCTTCTGGCTGCTGTGTGAGAGTGGATTGGGGTAGGTAGGTGGGCTTCAGGGAGGCTACTGTAGCGGTCCAGGCGGGGGACAAGGGTGGCAGCGGGATGGAGAGGAGGCATGTAAAGGAAGCACAGTCTCAGGCCTTGGTGACCCGCTGTGGGAGATGGAGTGGGAGTGTGGCAGTAGGGGCAGCTGGGAGTCGGTGGTCCCGTCTTCTGAGCTGGAGAATCCAGCAGGAAATTGTGACCTCTAGGAGGAGCTGCCCCAGGAGAGGGTAGGTTTGTGGAGCTTAGGAGAGAGGACCAGGTTGGAGAAGAGAATTGGAGGGGTCTGGGGGCCCAAGGGTGCTCAGTAAACACGGATTGAATACATGAATAAATGAATGAATGAACGACTGTGATGAGATCAGACAACAGGAAGCACTTGGGAGGGTGGAGTCCCGGGGGAGGGAAGGAGGAGGCAGCACCCGCCACGTCCCCCCCATCCCAGCATGAGGACAAGTGGGAGGTTATTCTGGGACCTCCTCTGGGTAAATATAGCCTCTGAATGGGGCGCGGGTAGGGTGGGGGGGCTGGAGGTGACTTCCTCAGTTTGCTTGGGGCACTTCCTTATAAGGCTGTGCAGACCAAGTCGCCTGGGAGGGTGAGGTCAGGGGCTGAGCTCTCCATTCAGCCCAGCCTGATGCTGTCCCTGTTGCTGCTGCTGCTGCCAGAGGCTCAGAGGAAATCAAAGGCCTTGGCTTTGGGTTCTGGCCAAGGAGCTCAGAGTGTGGCCTCTTAAAGGGCCCCCTTGGCCTCATGTCTATGCAGGAGCCCAGTCCAGGGGTGGGAGAGGGTGTTCTGCCAGGGTCCTCTCAGAAGGTGATGCTGGGGGCCTCGGTTTTCCCATCTGCACAATACTGCTCGGACTGGATCATTCCCTGCCGCTCCATGCAGCTAGGAGACGCTGCCGTCTAACCTGTATCCCTCCCACTGCAGGGTCTATGCTTCTTGCTCTGGCCTCTTGAGATCAAAGACTCAGAGTTCATTCATTGCTTCCAAAGGCCCTGGTCCCTCAGCTCCCCTAGTTTCCCCCTCTCGGCCCCTCCTTGGGGGACCAGCTGCTGCCACTTGACCCTGTGGTGTCACAGCTGCTGTCAGAAATGCCATCCTTGTCAGGCAGGGATGGAGGAATGTGATTTAATTTCAGCTGGAATGTGCCCTCTGGGGCTGCCCCTAGAAAGGGGAGGGAATGGAGACTAAGCCCACCTAAGCCCAAGAAACCCAAGAGGGCTCTGGGCTTGGCAACAGGCCCCTGGGTCCCTGTGAGGCCACCCCACCCCACAGGGGATGGTAAGTTCCAGGACAGTGCTGCAGCAGGATGGATGGAAGTTAGACATGAGGGTCTTCCTAGGAGGTGGGAAAAGAGAAGGTGTCATGTGAATGCAGCTCCAGTAGATAAAGAAAAGACCCAGGGACCCACTCCTGAGTCCTCAGGCCCACCTTAAAAAGACAAAGGAGAGTCTCATGTGAGCCACCAGGGAAGGGACTTTTTGGCTCAGGGGCAGGAAGAGGGACAGAGTGGCCTCAGGTGAGGGCCCACGGAGTCTGCGACCAGAAGCAGAGGAAAACACACGGTCCTCTCTGTTTCCACTCTCATGATCCGAAGATCCCATATCCACCTCTCCATCCACCCTGGGGGCCCCTCTCCCCTCTCTTTCTAATGAAGCACTGGCATGCCTAGATCATGTCTCTTCTCCAACAATTCAGAAGCAGTAGACTCTGCCTCCCACTCCCCCACCCTTTCCCCAACCCCATTAATCCAGGGTCTCCAATGTGGACATCCCTCCTGTAACCTAACTCCTGTTTCTCATGCTGTCACCTCTGGCCCCTCTTTCCCAAAGGGGCAGACCCTGGGCCCCAGAGTCCCAGGTCCTAGAGCCTCCATCAGCCTTCTCCTCTTCCAGTCCTAAGCTCCCCTTCCCCCAGCTTTTATTCACTCTCCCCGCCCCATGACTCAGCTGTGGCACCAGAAATAAACCGAGGCAGGTGCCAGGGGGCCACTGTCGAGGAAGCACCTCCCAGCAGCTGTGGGCTCAACTGCTGACAAGTGGAGCCCCAGGGTCCCAGGAGGGGTGGCTGGGAGGCTTCAATTTTGGGGGTGGGGAGACGTCTCGCTGGCTCTGGCTCCCTCCTCCATCCTCCCTGCTAAGGAGAGACACCCCCTCACTGTCAGCCTCACTCACCACTCACAGACCCACTCTCCTTCCTCGTCTCCCCCTTTTCACCTCTCCTCTGTCTTCCACTCTTCCACTTCCTTTCCTCCCGCCTCCCTGGCCCCTCCCCAACTCCTGAATCCCTTGGTCTCTCCTGGATTCCCTCTTTTTCTATTCACCTCGTTTGCCAGGAAATTCTGTGTCAAAAGAGAACTTCAGTTCACCTTGATGGGGATAAAGGCACAGACAGACATTCTTGCCAACGATACTAAGAATCCTTAGATGCCACTTGGGGTCCATAGAACATGGGCCAGGGGACTGTGGGCTGCTTCTCTTAAGGGCTCCAGTCCAAAGTGGTCAACCAATAGCCTTCCCTCTGTTAACAACTTCTAAAGACCAAGGAAGAATCATCAGGAAATAAACACAGAGGCCACAGGATCTACCCACTCAGACGATTAACGAGAGTCTAGAGTCCTTCAGAGGGGAATTTCCTCACATTTTTCTTCCATTTTCCTCTTTTCTTTTCTCTCCTCTCTGTCCCAAGCCTTTTCTCCTGCTCTGTCCCTGAATCTTTCAGTTCTCCCTTCCCAGGAGGAAGAAGGCTGCTTTGCAGGAGGCAGACGGGAAGTTAGATCTCAGGAAGGACCTTTAGCCTGGGGAACAGAGGAGACTTTATACCGCTGGGAGGGACAGCACCTGGATCCTCACTCCAGGCGGTATCTGACTGCAGCCCCTAGGGAAAGCCCTCCCATCCACGGGGGTCTGACAGGCTGAGCATTTTTGGAAGTCTTTGGGAGCTACTGTGTCGCAGAAGGCAGCCAGGACAATGGGGCCCTTTCTCTCCCTGCCCAGGAGACAGGCCCACAGACAGGCTAAGACAAAGGCTTCAGTGAGGTCAGGGCAGTGTGTGGGAGTTGTGGGTGCGGGGGGGTGGGGAGTGGGGGAGGAATGGGGAGGTGGGATGTGGGTAAGAGCAGCCTGGGAAAAGCTGGGGACCCTGGCAGGTGGAGGACCTCTGGAAGGCCCATCTCCCTGGGCTCTCAGGCCCCTTTTCAATGCCCAAGCCCCTAACCCAAGCTGGGCCTCCTGTCTCCACATAGGCGGGGGGGACCCCATTTTAGATATGTGGGAAGGAGGCTGGGAGCTTAACCGTATACCCAGGGCACTCTGCTGTGTCCTGGAGGCAGAGGTAGATACAGCTGTGCCCCTACTCCAGCTGTCCAAAGAGATGGGGATGACACTCCATGAGGGGCTGATTCCCCCTATCCAGGCCAAGAGAGGCCACACACACACACACACACACACACACACACACTGGTCCAGGGGTTAGATTGTGTGCAGGGTGCTGAGTCACCCCTGGACCAGCTCTCCCTTCCCCAGGAAGCCCAACAAAGCCAGGAGAAGGCTTCCGTTTCCGGCAGCCCTGCCCAAGCAGCTCAGCAGGTGTCAGGGGAACAGAGGGGATTCTAGTTATTCTGGAACTCTCCTCATCCACAGATCAATGATGGTAGATCCCTGCCTACTGCTGCCGGGAGATTCAGTGAGAAAGCTGATGACAAGGCTGGGAAACCAAAACCCCTTCCAGCTTACCACCAGGGTCTCTCCAGGAAATCCAACCTGCTACCTAAACTCCATCTCTGTGAGGATATGTTTCTCAGACAACCTCCCTTAAGAACCCAAGGACAGGGCTTCCCTGGTGGCACAGTGGTTAAGAATCCGCCTGCCAATGCAGGGGACATGGGCTCGAGCCCTGCTCCGGGAAGATCCCACATGCCGCGGAGCAACTATGCCCGTGTGCCACAACTACTGAGCCTGTGCTCTAAAGCCCGTGAGACACAACTACTGAGCCCACGTGCCACAACTACTGAAGTCTGTGCACCTAGAGCCCGTGCTCCACAACAAGAGAAGCCACCGCAATGAGAAGCCCACGCACTGCAAGGAAGAGTAGCCCCCGCTCGCCGCAACTAGAGAAAGCCCGCACACAATAAAGACCCAATGCAACCAAAAATAAATAATAAATAATTAAATTAAAAAAAAAATAGAACCCAAGGACAGACACTGCCCCCTCCTCAGCCTTCTCCTCTTCAGACCCCACCTTCAAAGGCCCACTTTGTTCTTAATCCACTTACAATTCCAGCTTAATGCTCTGACATCCCTAAAAGTGCAATGAGCGGGCAATTGCAGGGTAATACAGGATAAAGTGGGGTTCTGCTCTGGCCCCAGGATCATCTTCTTCCTTGCAGCTGCTTAAGAAACAGTCCCACTCCCTAGCCATGCTAGGCTGTGTCATGTGGAGTGTGGGCCGGGCAGAAGGTGGGACAGGAGAGCCTGGGGCAAAGAGAGGAATGTGGTGGTTGGTGATTGGTAGGGAGCTGGGTCTGGGAGGTCAGTGTTGGTGTCTCAGAGACCAGCTGGTTTGGGTTTACATACCTGGAGAAGGCCCAGTATGGGCCTGGGCACGGATGGCCTGGGAGAGCCCCCAGCTCCCCCCAACAATCACCTGTCTTTCTCTGTCCTGTCTCACTTGTCTGGGTCTCTTCATATTGCCCTCTCTAAGCTTTTTGCTCCTCTGGATCTGTCTCCCTGTCCTTTAGTTTTATCAGGTTGTACTGACTTCTACAAAAAGGAGTAAGAACTGCCCATGAGCATGAATGTGTTGTAACCGTGGGCACAAGCAGAAGTGTGTACACATGACAGTGTGCACACGTGTGTGCATGTGTGTGAACCAGTGTGGTTAAGCGTGAGGATCTGCAGCAGTAAGATTCACCCCCATCAAGAAGACAGACAGGGCTTCCCTGGTGGCGCAGTGGTTGAGAATCTGCCTGCCAATGCAGGGGACATGGGTTCGAGCCCTGGTCTGGGAAGATCCCACATGCCACGGAGCAACTAGGCCCGTGAGCCACAACTACTGAGCCTGCGCATCTGGAGCCTGTGCTCCGCAACAAGAGAGGCCGCGATAGTGAGAGGCCTGCGCACCGCGATGAAGAGTGGCCCCCGCTCGCCGCAACTGGAGAGAGCCCTCGCACAGAAACGAAGACCCAACACAGCCAAAAATAAATAAATAAATAAATAATAATTTAAAAAATGAATATCTAAGTTAAAAAAAAAAAAAAGCAGACAGCATGCTGACAAAACACTTTACCAGGAGGCACAAGAAGGCACAATTCAGTGGACTGCGATGAGGTACACACACACACACACACACACACACACACACACACACACGCAGCTGATCATTCTCTCTCCAGTATTAAGAGAGTGACCTCATCATCTCAATCTCCGCTGACTCATAGACCCCAGGGCCAGCTCAGCCTGGCCGGAAGTCCTACCTTCCTCCCGCCCCACAGCCCGCAACCCGCTTCCCTTCCCTGGGCTCCTCAGAAAGACAGACCCCAGCGCTCCCTGGCGGTATCCTGGGACTCCTCCCGTTCGGCTCCACTCACGCACGCGCACACGGCACTCTCAGGCTGACGCGCCTGCAGCCGCAGCGCCCTCTGCTGACCACAGCCTATGGGCCTCACAGGCCGTTCCCCAGATCCCTGCCTGCAGCCGGGCTGGGGGGGGGGGGGTCTCTCCGCTGCCCTTGTTTCCTTGTTCCTGCATCTCTGCTTCTTCTGCTGAAAGTAAGCCTTCTTGAAGCCTAACCCTCTGGGTTCCCTTCACCCTCACACCCCCTGGGAGAATCCCCCTCTGGAACCTCGGAATGGGGACACCAAAGCACCCACCTCTCTGCCTTCCTCTCTGGGCCCTCAGCCCCTCTTCCTCCCCAGACTGAACTTCTCCAGGTCTGCTTGACTGGACACTCTGGGCACTCTAGCTTCTTCCAAATATCCTTACGCTGTTCCCCAACCCCCGTGGGCTTATTCATTCCATAAATACTTACTGGGCAGCTATTCTGTGCAGGCACTCTTATATCAGGCACTGACATCTTGAGGACTTCTCTGACCTTCAGAAACTAATAAACACAGAAGGTCTATTTATCCTGTGAGGCCCGGCCCAACTCCACTTTTCTCTCTCACACACACAGAGGCATCAAACTTGTTTGGGCTCAAATGCAGCTTTATTTCCTGCTGGTTTTACAGGTACTCCATCCTGCGAACCCATTCTCTTGGAAAACCGAGAATGAGTGGGCACAGTGCCCCCCAGGGGAATGGAGAGGACAGGATGGCTGGCAAGGAGAGGGCAGTTGAGGCACTTAGGGACCTACTCAAGGCCCTGAGGGAAAAACCTGATGCCCAGGATAGGGGTGAGAGAGCCTAAGGCAGGGCTGGAGCTACCCAGGTATATCACAGAAGCCCCTCAGGCACTATCACCTGGACTTCAGCTCCACCCCTCTCGTTGTCACTCCCTGTGATGGGAAAAGCATGGGTTCGAGGGAGGGTTGGGGGCAGAGGGCAGTGTTGGCGGCCTTGACCCTTAGGGACCTGGAGCTGGATTGGGAGGGGGGGTCAACCGTGCCTTCCAGCTCCCCAGGAGCCTCCTCTGACGTCCTTCTGGGGTTTTTATTGGGCGCAGAGCTCGAGCCTGGGAAAGACACACACACTCACCCTCCACCCTTGGGCTCCTCCTCCTTCTCTGTCTTCTCAGAGCCTGCCCTCTGGTGTTCTTGCTCCTTGACCTCTGACCTCATCAAAACACTTTCCCTGGCTCAGCCCTTAAGAGCCCAGAGTGTGGCTGCATATTCTCAGACAGCAGCACTGAAGGGGACCCCGGAGCATTCAGCCCACCTCCTCTTTGCCCCAGAGAGGGGTAGTGATAACTCCAAGATCACACAGCCAGTGATGGACAGAGCTAGGACTGGATCCCAGGGTTGTGTTGGCTAGTGCCCCCCACCTGCCTCCTCCTGGCACTCACAGGCCTGCGGGGCACACAGGAGATCTGGGGGGGCTCCCAGCGACCATTCTCCTGGCAGCGGATCAGTGGTAGGTTGCGCTGGGCCAGCCCCTCCCGGCACCGGTAACGAAGCACTGTGTCTACTTCATAGCGCAGCCGTGGACGGCCAAATACTCGAGCCAGGGGCAGCTCTGGTGGGGGGCCACAGGACACTGCAGGGGGGACACAGTCAGGAACTGGGAGCCGGGCTCTGGGGGTAACAGTTCCCAGAATTGGGATGAAGGAGGAGAGGAGTAGGCCATAACCTGACACACAAAAAGAGTAGGGGTTCCAGGGACTTCCCTGGTGGCGCAGTGGTTGGGACTCTGAGCTCCCAATGCAGGGGGCCCAGGTTCGATCCCTGGTCAGGGAACTAGATCCCTCATGCATGCTGCAACTAAGAGATCGCATGCCACAACTAAGGAGCCCACCGGCCGCAACTAAGACCCGGTGCGACCAAATAAATAAATAAATAAATAATGAAGAGTAGGGGTTCCAAATGGACCCGTCTAATTTGTTATCCCGCCCATGCCCACGGCCTGGGACACATTTCTGATTTCTCTGTGTAGCTCTGCACCCTCCTCTGCATACACATCAGTTCCAGGGTTCTCTAGCCCCCACCCCTCCTCCCCCTCGCCTGCCCTCACCCAGCCCCATCTTGCAGGTGTAGGACAGGTGGTAGTTGCAGGGCACATCACTCCATTGTCCCTGATCGTGCCACACCATAACCACGCAGTTCTCTCCGGACAGGAAGTAGCTGTCTGGCTGCCCAGGGTTCCAGTTCTCATAGAGCTGGGAGGGTGGGGGGAGGATGGAGGAGGTGGTGAGGAGCTCCAGCCCCAGGAGCACTGGGAGGAATGGACCTGGAGGACCTGAGGAGAAGGAGGTGGGGGAGGGGCACCAGGAGAGGGAAGGCTAGAGGGATGGGGAGTAGGGGACCCAGAAGGAGAAAGAAGATGTCAGGGGCTTTGGGGGGAAGGATAATGGGAACCAGAAGAGAAGAGAAGGGGACACAAGGAATGAAGGAGGGCCAGGAAGAGGGAAAGGTAAGGGGCCAGTAAAAGGAGAGGGAGGGATGGGGGTTATTGCGGGTAGAGGGCAGAAATGCTTCGAAGAAGCGACCTAGACAGCGTGAGGGATGGCCGGAACCTCTCACCAGGGGGACGCCATCTGACCACAGGAAATCGCCTTCGATGGTCCTGTCATTGAGCCCGATCCACTGGTACTCCCGGTATCGATCTGGGGAAGAACCGCAGGGGAGACGAAGGCGTGCAGTGAGCTTCGCTGCCAGCAGATGGCGGCCATTCCCTGTCATCGGGCTGTCTGTGGGTGCTCGCGGGGGGAAGTCCTTCCCGCAACCCCAAATCCGCGCTTCCCGGTATCCTTATCCCTCCAACCTCTGCACAAGGGCGGGATGGAAGGCAGGGGCGTGGTGGGTGAGGGAAGAAGAAAAATATCACCAGGGCTAGAAAAGGGAAACTCTGGGAAAAGTAAAAACTTTCAGCAAGGTCAGAGTCGGGGAGAGTAGACGGAGGCAGGAGAGCCAGGGAGGTGGGGAGCGACTAAAGATAAGCCCCCAAGCAACCGCCAGGCTGATGCAGGTGTATTTCCTGAGCGAATCTCAGCCCTCCCCTGCCTGAAGCCCCACTACCCACGTGTGGAGTGGGAAGGAGGGAAGGAGGAAGGAAAAGTGAATGAATGAATGAATGAGGTAAACCAAGTAATGAGTACCTGAATTAATGTATAAGGGAGTTAATTAACACACTCATTAATTGATTGGTTGATGAGTGAGTGAATGTGTGAGTGAGAGAACAGGTGACGAGGGTCGCCTCCCGCCCTGGCCCCAGCCCACTGTTGATGAAGTCCTGTTCCTCCGGCGTGCTGATGCTGGCCAGGTGCGCGCCGTACATCCGGCACTTGTTCTCCGCCTCCTCCCAGCTCCTTCGTGTAGAAAAGTGCTTGTAGCAGGCGCCCTGGAAGGCGTCCCAGCCGGGGCTGCAGAAGCGGAGGCCTAGGACACAGAAGGGCAGGCAGCTTAGGCGGAAGGACCCCGAAACTCTGAGAGGCTGGGTCCCCAGACAGGGACTGGGCTCCTCCCACCACCTCAGACTGAGGGGGCGGGACTAAGTGTAGGAGGGCGGTGCCAAAGAGAGAGTAGAGATGGAGCGGCTAGGAGCTGGAGGGGCCCTGGTTGGAGGGGGGCCTTGATGCCTTCCTTCTCTTGAGCGACAGAGACCAGGGTGAGGCTGGAGTTCCGGCCTGGGTCTCTGCAATCCTCCATCCTAAAGAAGAGCTGAACCCTCCTCTCTTCCCAGGAGAACGGAAACTGACAAGTACTGACTGCCTGCCAAATTCCAGGAGCATAGACTCCCTGAGAGAGTCATTTTTGATTCCACTTAACAGATGAGTAAATTGAGGGGAGGGCTCAGGGAAGTTATGTGATTTGTCTAAAATGGGGATTCTTGGGCTTCCCTGGTGTCACAGTGGTTGAGAATCTGCCTGCCAATGCAGGGGACACGGGTTCGAGCCCTGGTCTGGGAAGATCCCACATGCCGCGGAGTAACTAGGCCCGTGAGCCACAATTACTGAGCCGGCACGTCTGGAGCCTGTGCTCCGCAACAAGAGAGGCCGCGATAATGAGAGGTCCGTGCACCGTTATGAAGAGTGGCCCCCACTTGCCACAACTAGAGAAAGCCCTCGCACAGAAACGAAGACCCAACACAGCCATAAATAAATAAATAATTTTTTTTAAAGGCCCGAATTCCTGATGGCTTTCAGGGGAAGGCTTTTTTTTTTTTTTTTTTTTTTCCTTTTGGGTTTTATTTATTTATTTATGGCTGTGTTGGGTCTTCGTTTCTGCGCGAGGGCTTTCTCCAGCTGTGGCAAGCGGGGGCCACTCTTCATCGCGGTGCGCGGGCCTCTCACTGCCGCGGCCTCTCTTGTTGCGGAGCACAGGCTCCAGACGCGCAGGCTCAGTAGTTGTGGCTCACGGGCCCAGTTGCTTCACGGCATGTGGGATCCTCCCAGACCAGGGCTCGAACCCGTGTCCCCAGCATTGGCAGGCAGATGCTCTGCCACTGCGCCACCAGGGAAGCCCCAATAAATAATTTTTAAAAAAATAAAAATAAAATAAAATGGGGATTCTTCTCCCACGCTTCCACTGCAGGAGGCCCAGGTTCAATCCCTGGTCAGGGAACTAAGATCCTGCAACCTGCGCCGGTGCATTCAACAACAACAACAAATGGAGATTCATTAATGGCAAGGCCAAAACCAGTGCCCCGCCCCACCCCCCTGGAACTAGCACGTTGTGGCAGGGTCTAGGCTTCAGCTCTCCCCCCACCGCAGCCCCTCAGCACACTCACCAACATCGCACAGGTCCCCCCCATAGCCAGGCAAACATAGGCAGCGGACCCCCTCCTCCTCCTCCAAGCACGTCCCACCATTGTGGCAGGGGCTGCGGACACAGTAACCTGAGAGGGAGAGAGGAGTGAGGTGGGGGGCAGGGGAGCACACCTCTGCAGCACAGGGTTCAGGGGTCCCAGCCCTGACCCCCTGGTCCTGGGGGCTATCACAGCACCCTAAATGTTCTCCCTGGAGCCTGCCTCTGGTCACAGCCCAGACCTGAGTTCTGGGTTTTTCCCTCCTCACTGCCCCCCACTTCAGCACTGGCTCAGCCCAGTGCTGGTCATTGTCATGCCCACCAGTGTGGACCACGTCTAACAGGGGCCGAGAGGAGTGTCCAGGAAGGCCTTCAGGGCCTAAGGGGAAGGATACTGGGCTGTCAGTCATGCGTCCTGGACTCTTACCTAGCTCCTGGATCTGCCGGGTAACACTGAGCCAGTCACTTTACCTCTCTAGGCCTAGAGTTTAGTCCCCCACCCCTTGTCATTGTGCCAGGTCCTAGCACAGTTCTGTGTAGTCTAGGTGGGCTGGGTGGAACTGAAGGAGAGGAGAGTCACCATAGCAACAGTGAGGTGTGGCCTGCCATTTACTGCTTCTGGGACCTGATACTGTGGTGGTCTAGGAGGGAGCTAACCATTCCTCCTGCTGTCCACTGGGCAGAGCCAGGCCCAGAAGCTGTTAGTGAAGATCCAATGCACTTCCCTCACTCTATGCCCTACTCCCTCGCCCCCCCTAACCCATCCCAGGAATGGAGCTGCAGCAGCTCCCACTGTCCTGTAGCACTGGCTCGACACACTCTCTCAACATCATCCAACCTCTTTGCCTCCCCTTCTTTTCTCCCAGGACTCTCCCCCCCTTACCAGGCTCCCCTTTTCCCCTCCACTTGGGGCCTCCTGCGGGTTCCCCAGCCTAGAAACCCCTTCAGTCCATTTTGTTCCTTCCTTCTGGCCCCTTCTCCTCCAGGCAGTCTTCTTGGACTAACACACTACTCTGAAGGCCTGCAATCTGTTGTCTAGATCCAGCTCCGTCTGGCTAGGCCATCTGCCTTCTCTTCTGGACTCTCTCTCACGATCTTGGGTGGCTGCCCTTAGACTGGGCCTAGGTGCTGAAGGGGCTGTCAGATTCTACTCCTTTCTGATCCGGATGACCCGGAGATGATGGCCCCACAGACTGACAGAGCAGGTCAGGGTTCTCAGCCCAGCCCTGGGCAGGACCCCTCAGACCAAGCCATCCACTCCTAGCAGCCAAGGCCCATGCCCACAGTGCTTTACTCTGGCCCAAGATCCCACTGCCTGGTGGGGATCAGAGCAGAGGTGGGGGGAGGAGAAGCTGGAGGTGATTCAAAGAATTTTGCTGGGATGACCTAGCTGTTTTGGGTAAAATGAATCAGCTGTTCCAACACCACTCCCCCTGTCAATACCCCTTCTGCCAATAGTTTCTTTCAAGCTGGTACTGCTACCTCCTAGGGCAAAGCAAGGAGGGACAGTGTTTTATTTAACCCTTTAAGGACCAGATCCTTCAGAGCATAGGAGTCCTGAACCCCTTTCCTTTCCTCACACTTTCCTGCTCCTCCCGTGATCCTCTCTGCTCCTCTCTGTCCAACCCCCTAACCCTGGGGGCCAAAGACTCTCAAACTTGGTCCCTGGGGCCATACCCAAGCCATAGGTCCCTCCCCCTGGCTGTGGGCGGCAGAACCTGAACCAGGATGGTGGGGGGCGGGTGTTGGCGGTGAAGGAACTCCTCTTGAGACTTTCTGGTCTTCCACCTGCCCCCTTTTGGATCAACTACTATACACAATCATAAGGTTCTTCCTTCCTTACTGCTGCAATAGCAGGCTGGAGGACCTCTCACTCATCCCCCGGTGGGGTAACTAAGACACCGCAGATACTTCCAATGGTGCTCCTCTCCCACCAAAGCCCCTCCTCACCCCGCAGCGCTGAACTCCAAGGCCAGCTGGGCAGGGAGCCAGTAGTTGAAATGAGTGAGCCTAGGTGTGATGCAGAGCCCCCTAGCCCACCCTGGGCCATCTAGGAGAATGGTCCTGGGACTAGGAGGGTCCCAGCCTTCTCCAGAGATCTCCATTTGGAAGCTCAACCTTCACTAAATAGATAGGGCTTCTTTCTCTCAGACCCCAGAACCTAACTCCCCATTCCCCCTCCCTCCACACTCTCCATCCTCCCCTCCTGATTTGTTTCTTCTCCAGCAATAGGAACTTTGAGATCCTTTGGGTTCAGGAAGGGTGAAATAGTGGGTGAGGGTGGTCATTAGTGCAGGAGTTAGTGGAGGAGGGGGAGGCCATGGGCAGTGGGATGAAAGCGAGATACCATTCCCCTGCTGATATGTGGGGGAGGGGAACAGGGCCTTGGGGCACCTGGATGCCAGGGAATGGCCTCCATGCTAAGAGGGACTTTCTCTGTCAGTCCTCTGTATGTGTGGCTCTAGATGGGAGCCATCAAGATGGATCAGAAATGAATACAAAGGGACACATGTACACACACACACACACACACACACACGCACGCACACACACTCTGGGCTGCAGAGGTTTCTCTCGATCAGGAGTGAGGGACTTCAACTCCCAGCACTCCCGCAGACTGACAGACAAAGACTTCTCTGGGGTAAAGTGTACAGTCAGATTTGGGATCTCAGCAGTCAGGAGGGCGGAGACAGGCCTGAGGAGAGGACAAGGGAACAGCAGGGGCTGTTAGACTGCTAGGACAGGAAAGGGTGCAGGCTGAAGATGGAAAAGGAAGAGGCACAAAGACACACAAAGACCCAGGGGGAGAAAGAGACAGACGGAGAGACACAGAGAGAGAGGTGGCACCAAAAGAACCATCAAAGAGCTACCCAGGACACAACTCCATGGAATGAAAGGGGCAAACAGCTGGGGGTGGAGACAGAGGGTGCCAGAGTTTTGGTTATAAAGCGGTTTAATAGAGATTTATTTCCAAGGCTTGTTTCCATGAAACAGTCGAAAAAAGTACTTCACAGAAGTAGTTGCTTAAGGCTCTGTGGGGATAGGGCTCTCCTAGACCCCAAAGGTTGAGGGGTGGGCATGGGATCCCAGGCTTCCCTGATACCAGTGGGAGGCAGCTGAAGGGAGGTGGCACACAGGAGGGGGAGGGAGCAGTGGAGGATGGGCCTGGGCCTTGAAGGGTGCAAAAGGCAATGAGGGCACCCACTGAACAAGGCATGAGGGTCCTCTGTGGGGCCAGTGAGATGTGCGTCACAGGTAGAGAGCCGAGGGTAGGAAAAAGTTCCAGGTGTTTGGTGGTAGGGCTGGGGGTCACAGTGTGGATTTCAGAAACAGGGATAGGGTCACAGGGTGGGAGTCATGGCATTGGGGGTTACAGGGTGAGGACTCAGAGAGCTGGAATGGAAGTCACAAGGTGGGGTATCCAAGATTGGAAGCCCACAGGTAGAGGTGGGTAGGAGAATGAAGGCAAAGGACAAGAGAGTCTGGGGCAATGGTGGGTTAAAGGACTATAGGTCAGGTGATCCACAGCTGCAGGGGGAGAAAGAGGAGGAGGATAAAGAGGGAGGTTGAGCCTTGGGCAAAGTTACCTGATGAGGGGGCCACGGCCACTCCACCATGGCTGGCACTGTCAGTGGGCAGCACCGGCTGGGCATGCACTGAAGTCCCTGCTGGGACAGTTCTTCCAGAATTCTCTTCAGAAGGGGTCTCCAGATCCCTGGTACCCTCAGGGACCCGTGTGGCTGGAAGCAGGGAAGGGGCATCCTCGGAGCTCCCTGTCTCCTCACTCTCTCCTCGAGGGACCCCAGACAGCTCAGGACCCCCAGTCTCCTCCCCTCTCTCTCTTGCCCCAACCGGAGTGGAAGGTGATGGGGATGCCAGGTTCCCCTCCCTGGGAGTGGGCAGGGTCTCAGTGGGTGGTCCAAGGACCGTTGGAGGCCTTGGAGCCTCTGGCTCTCCGTAGGGAGGTGGTGATGCATCAGGCTGCAGGACTGCCCTCACTGGTGGGGATGCCTGGGAGAGTGACTCCTCTGGAGCCAGCTCAGTGGGGAGAGGGGCCTCTGGGTCCAAGCTGCTGAGCTCACTGGGCCAGGCCCACAGGGCCTCGTCCTCCACCTCCTCCTCTTCGTCTTCCTCTTCTTTCTCTTCTTCGTCCTGGTATTTCTCTTCTTCCTCCAACACCTTGCCTTCCTCTTCTGAGGACCCCAGGGGAGGTACAATGGATTGGGTTTCAAATTCTAGGCAAAGCACAGATGATTCAGCACCAGGGACAGCACCCACCAGAGGACAGGAAGAAGGAAGGGGAAGGGGAGAAAGGCGGGGCTGGGGAGGATGAGCCCTCGGGGCGGAGGGAAGAGCCTGCCCTGGGGAGGAATCGCCTTTGCTCCACACCAGAAGAGTTTCAACTGGAGCTGCAATAGTGAGGCAACACTTGAGGAGGCTCTATGAGCTGTCATTAGCCCAGGAAAACCTGGTGGTTGCATCTCCCTCTCCCAGTCTGTTAAAATTCTCTGTTTATTTTGGGTAGGTGAGGGGGAGGAGAGACCAAAGAAAGGAGATCCCTCCTTCCCAGAGGGCAGCTCCTTAGTCCAAGCATCTCCAGACCCAGCTATTTGGGAGTGGGATTTGCTGGAAAGGCAAAGGTTGGGAGAGGAACAGGAGAGGCGCCTTGCACAACCGTGCTGCTGAGAGAGGACAGGGCAGAATCACGGCAGCGACAACCCCGGCCTCAACCTGGGCTTGCCCCTTCTGCCCCAACTTCTCCCAGGTGCGGACATCCCCAGGGTAAGAGATTTGAGTTACCTAGGAGGGTCCTAGGGGCCTCTGCTGGGTCTTCTGGAGTGGAGCTTCCACCTGCTCCATCCTCCATAATGGGAATGGAGTAGATGGCTCCCCGGGACTCGCTCTCCACAGCTTCCTGAGGCAGCTGCAGTTCCTCCAGGGTCTCCGTCACTGTGACAATGGCTTCCAGTGCATCAGAGGCCAGGTCAGAGGCTGGGTTGGAGGCCTCAGGGATGGCAGAGGGCTGGGCAGAGTCTGTGGCAGGAGGAAAGTGTCAAGGGGAGGTTAAAGCGGTGGCTCTGCCCTCACAGGCCTGCATGTGAGGGTTCTGGGTTAGACTCAGAGACCATGGAATTCTCTTAATTCTCTCTCATCTTCCCTATGGAGCACCCATGGGGCCCAGGGAGCACCCCGGGGCTTCATCACTCATTCCTCAAGCATTAATCAAGTGCCCGCTATGTGTCATGCCGAGCTTTCTCCTGGGCACTGAGGATACAGTGCAGAGCAAAACAGCAAGCTTCCTGCCCTCAAGGGAATTCATATTCTAGATACAGAGAAACAAATAAACATATAATGTTACCATGTAAAGAACAATTAAATTTAGTAAGGAGATGGGAAGTACCACTTTAGACAGAATGGTAAAGGAAGGCTCAGGAGAGAGGTCATCCCTTGAGTAAGGAGATGGAGGCAGAAGGATGGACAGAATGGCCTCAGCACCTTGGGACCCTGGGTTTAGGGTAAGGTGTGAGGGATCCCAGTCATCCTAAGACTCTAGAAATGGAAGGGGACAGGCTGCCATCACCACAGGAGAGCTGAAGGGTAGAGTACAGGAAGGACATTCAACCATCACCACCTGATGATCTCGGTGTTGGGGCAAAAGGGCAAGTGGCCACCCCATCCTTCCAGGATCTGCTCTCTTCAAATAACCAGAGTTTTAGAATGAATTACCTTGTCCCGGGGGAAGGGAACCAAGAGCAGAAGGCCAGTGAAGCAAAGGTGGAATTGGGCTAAGAAAAGCCCTGAGGGCCATCTGTGTTCAGCCAGACAAGACAGGACAGCACATCCTGCCTTCGTCACCTGCTTCAGTGAGCCTTGCTCATACCAGACAAGCAAACCTGTGCCCTTGCCTGCCTCTGCCCTCCACCTGCTCCCAAGCATAGTCATCCTCTTCCTTCCCCTCTTCTCCCGATTCAGTTCCTCCTTCAATTTCTTTCCAGAACAGTGCTTGGGACATAATTATAATCAGTGCTAGAAGTGTTAGCTACTATTATTATAATTATTATCATCATCACCATTATCTGTGTTCAAGTAAGTCTTTCCAGATGGACCTGTCTTCCTGTGGACTTCCCTTCCCCATCCCTCCCAGCCTCAGGCCAAAGGCATCTGGAGATCTGTCCCAGGCGAAGTAATGCTTTTCTCTCAGTCTTTCCTTGTGCTGGGGGTGAAGCATTTCATCTTTGGTCAGACTGGGGGCTCCCGTGGCAGAAACTGTGTCTTCCTCCTTCAGACTAAGGGCTCCTAGAAGGCTGTGTCTTCTCTTTCCAATTCTGCCTCCAGCCCTTGTACCAGTACTGCAGGCTCACAGTTGGGGCAGGGACTCCAATACTCCATGGCAATGCCTCCCTGATTGTCAGTCATCCTTGGCCTGGGTCCTGTGCCTCTGGGGGTCGCAGGCACTGCCTCCCCTCCAGCTCCCAATGTAAGATGTGGGCAGGAAGCCATCTCTACACCCAGCTGTCTTTAAGGACCTGCTCCCTGTGCGGGGAATTATGTCTGTCCCTCAATATTTGGTGGTAAAAATCTGTTACCTTCAAGCTGAAGGTTCTGGAAACCCCTCTGAAGCGTATTTGGTTAACTGGAGCAGATCATTCATTGGATTCAGAGGATGTCAGTCATCTCTGATCTGCTCATGAGCTGACCAGAGATGGAGACATATTTGGCAGCCCAATAAGGGAGAGGCAGCTTTGCAACAGGAAGAGACAAGGCAGGGACTACTGGTGTGGAGGCAGGTGAGGAGATGCAGCGAGGTGAGCCCTCCCTGAGGCCACACAGACCAAGTCAGAGGGCACAACCAGAATTAGAACCTAAGTGACAAGCTGAGCACCACCCAAAGCTCCTTGAGGCAAATGGCAAAGACCCAAGAGAAACTGGTCGGGGCTGGGGTAAGAGCGTAGGCCTCGACTCTGTCTCCCTGAGGTTGGTCTCAGCCTCTGCAGGGAGGCGGGCTCACCTCGGAAGCAGTAGACATTGAAGCGGCTGTGCTTGTTGGGGAAGCCGGTCTGGTTGGGGAAGAGGAAGAGAGTCTTGACACCAGGGAGGCCCCCACCACAGCGCTGGCTGGGTGTGACGATGGGGTAGCGCACACTGCCATCAGCCAGCCAGCCTGGGCTGCAGCGGTCCAGGCCACCATCCCAGGCTGCATACAGCTGGCCCGTGGTTGCAATCTTAGCACCCCGCTCCTGGCAGTACGCCCGTGCCTCCTCCAATGTCAGCTTGTCTGGAGGGGCCCCCAGGAACAGCTCTCCTGGGGAGGAAGAAGAGGCTGGGTTACCAGGAAGGGAGCTCCTTCCACCCTGGGCTCCCACAGAGACTCTGGGCAAGCTTCTCTGGGCCTCAGTCTCCTCATCTGCGACATGCAGTCCATCACACTACTTTATAGGATCGAAGTCTTGATAGAACCTTAGGATGGATAATACTGCTCGAGGGAACCTGGCCCAACTTCCTAATTCTGCCAAGAAGGAAACTGAGGCTCAGAGATACTAAAACGTAGAGAGATGCACAGCAGGTAACAGCAGAGTCAAACTCAGTCTCCTACCACCTGTCTGAGGCTTTGGCCATGAACTTGTCTATATGACAGTGTTTGGAGGGAGGGACACTGACTGTTTCCTTACCACTGGCTGCCCACTTAAATATAGGATGATAAAGGATGATAAGATCCAGCAGAGGCCCAGGAGGACCTATGGGCAGCACTGGAGAGGGGGCTCTTCCCCTGGGAACTCCCTACCCCCAATCACCGTTTAGTTCTTCAGCATAACAGTAGACATCATAGAGGTCATCCGGGTCCACCACTCCATAGTTCCGGACCCCAGGGAAGCCATCCATGTCTCCATAACAGGCCTCTCGCGGAGTCTGGATGGGATACCTGGGGAAGGGGTACAAATGCCTTCACCAGGGAGCCATCCCATGGTGACCCTCCTGAATCACACTGCTTTTCAGTGCAGCCAGTTGTCCTCCTAGCTCTGCAGAAATGCACACCTCCCACCAGGGCGGGGTCCTAACCCACCCTCCAAAGACCAGCTTCATCTGCCAGAGGCAGGGAGACCTATATGGCCAGCCTGAGGCAGCAGTGGGCAGCCCCTGGCAGAACCAGAGGCCACAGCCCTCCTCAGAAACAGCTAGAAACTCCTGAGCCCCAGCCCCAGCCCACCTCACGGTCTGGTCGGACAACCAGCCAGCATCACACTGTTCATAGCCCCCAAGATAGGCGGCATAGAGCTGCTCCGGAGTGGCGATTCGGGCTCCGATGCGGGCACAGGCCTCCTGGGCCCCAGCGAAGGAGAAAGCATAGCGGGCAGAGCCCTCCCGGTAGAGAAAGACGACCCCTGAGGGGCAGAGAGGATCCTGAGGCAGGATCACCCAGCACACTGACTTTCCCTTCCCCTCCTTGTCAATCCCCTGTATACAAAGGGTAAAGTCCAAATTGCGCCCACTCTACAGCATGAGGGGCTTCAGTTAGACTGTGGGTAGAACTTCCTCCACCTGAAGAGAGAAAGGAGGTAACAGAGGCCTGTAGCTACGCACTCCTTTTCCAACTCAGTCTGTGCCTTCTAGGTGTTTGCTTCCGCTTCAGACTGTGGGTTCCCCTCCCTCTCTCCGGGAACCTCCATCTCTGCCCTCTCACCTTTGACCTTGACCTCCACGGCGTCGCTGCTGTCGTCGATGCCGTGCTGGACCTCGCAGCGGTAGATACCCGAGTCGTTGGGCCGCAGCTCGCTCAGCACCAGGGAGACATCGGTGAGTGACGCCGGGTAGGCAGGCAATGCCACGCGGAACCGGTAGGCCTCGCTCACCTTGACGCGTAGCCCCCGCGCCACTAGCACCTCGGCCTCCCGGCCGCCGGACAGGAAGGTCCACTTGACCCGGGGGGAGCCCTGCGCGGCTCGGCGGCTTGGCGGCGGCCGCAGGTAGTGAACGTGGCACGGGATGGTGAGGGCGCCGCCCAGCACGCCCTGCAGCGGCGCGTCACCCGCTATGCGCACGCGGAAAGCCCGATCCTCTGTGGGCGGGCGGGGCCGGCTGGAACTTGGTGCTGTGGATCTGCCACGACCCGCCCCAGGGTTTCCAAGCCCCGCCCCAGGATCCCGACGCCCCGCCTTAGGATTCCCGGGCCTCGCCCGGGGGTTTTCGTAACCCCGCCCCCAGGAACCTGGGCTCGGGCCCGCTGAGTCCTGCAAACCCACCTCTAGGTCCCCCAGGCCCACCCCTCACGGTCTACAGACCGGTCCACAAAGTCTCCCAGTCAAATTCACCTCCAGAGTCTCCCAGTACCACCCCAGGATTCCTGGCCCCCACCCCAGGGTCTTCTAACCTCACCCCCTGGGTCCTGCAGCCTTGTCCTCAAAGTTTCCCAGTCTGTTCCCTTCGGTCACTTTCACGATTTCTCCCAATTCCACCTCTGTTCTGCCTCCCAGACCCATTCATCGTGCCCCAAGGGTCTCCCATCCTCCACCCTGGAGACTGGCAGCCATGCACCTAGTGTCCCTTCCCAGCCCTACTCCCAAGATTCCGCCACCCTACCAGCGGCCCACAAATCATCCCTTATTTTCAAGTGTCCCTGCCCTGATCCTCCCCCACAGTGCTCCCAATTCTGTCTCCTCCCTGGGTCCCTCAAGGCTGACAGAGGTTGGTTAGGGCTGAACAAGAGGCTCCTTCCTACCACAGGGGAGATGCAGGAGACAGTGACCCTGAATGGGGTTGCTTACCTGAGCTGTCTCCTTCCAGAGCATCAGCTAAGGCCGCAGGGACACAGGCCAGAGCCAGGGTTGCCAGCAGGGGCAGAGATGGTAGGGCCATGCTGCAGGATGAGGGAGGGAATGGAGGAGGAAAGATGGGGTTAGACCTCTGGATGGACTTCTGACTCCCTACCACGTCCACATGGGTCACACATATCCTGACTCCAGAAGCCCACTGCCCCCACCTCACTATTAATTAACACTGCTTCTGTCTCCCCCCAAGGGATTCTTATTTATTTATTTATGTTTGGCTGCATTGGGTCTTCGTTGCTGCGTGTGGGCTTTCTCTAGTCGTGGCGAGCGGGGGCTACTCTTGGTTGCAGTGCGCGGGCTTCTCATTGCAGTGGCTTCTCTTGTGGAGCACAGCCTCTAGAGCGCAGGCTCAGTAGTTGTGGCGCACAGGCTTAGTTGTTCCGCAGCATGTGGGATCTTCCCGGACCAGGGCTCGAACCCGTGTCCCCTGCACTGGCAGGAGGATTCTTAACCACTGCGCCACCAGGGAAGTCCCCCCACCAAGGGATTCTTATTCAGAACTGAGACCTGGGTCCTCGTCAACTCACTGTGTGACTTAAGGCAAGTTCCTTACCCTCTTTAAGCCTTTGTTTTCTTACTTGTAAAGGAGCACCATTACTACCACCTCACAGGTTGTCATGAGGCTATGGGCTTTGAGAGTGCTTTTTATCCTAAAACAAAACAAAACAAAAACAAAAAACAAGCAAACAAAAAAACCTGTACAAATGTATAGCACCTGCACACAGTAAGAGCTCAATAAATGCTTACAGCATATAGCATGAATTGTGGGTGCTATTATGCTTGAGTCTCCTCTGCCCCTCCCAGTATCGGACTTCTTTGAACCTTCCTCCTCCCAAACTTTCCTTCCTGTCCCTTCCTCCCTGAGTACCATACCCACCTAGCCTCCTCTGGGAAGGCTTTCTAGACTAAACCCAGGCAATGAACAACATCTCTCCAGCCCAACCCCTCATTGAACTCCCCCCACTGCACCATTACTTATAAGGAAACTCTTCTCTTTACCCCCCAGCATCCTCCACCCCCTCATCCTTGGCTGCCTTCTCCCTCCTTCCTCCCAGCCTTTCCTTTCTGCCTGGCACGGGCTTTCCCACAGGATCTCCTGGCTCAGAAACCAGCTGGGACAAAGCCCCTGTCTCTGCCAGTCTGGCCTCCATCCAGCCTCTCCCTCCGCCCACCCCAGCCCCAGGCTGGGGGGTGGGCTAAGGGGGGTGTGTGAGAATAAATGAAAGGGACCATTTCCCTCCTGCCCTTGGCTATCAGAAGCTCTGAGAGCTTGAACTATTCTTCTGAAGATCTCAAAGCTCTTACACTCTCATAATGGAGGGATGGGGGTGGGACATTGAGAAATGGGCCCAGAGAGGGATTGAACCTGAGTCCCCAGTGAAACCAAGTCAGGCACCAGGCCAGTATGCCCTCAGGAAGGAAGGCTGCAGAGCCAACGTCATCTTTAATGGTTGGCTTAGACTCAAAAGAGCATGGAGAGCCAAGGCTGCCATGGAATAGGCCAATGGTACAGCAAGAGAGATGAAGGTTAGACTGCAGGCAAGGCTTCCTAGACATCAGGCTTATTCCTACTGTCTACTCATTCCCACTTCAGGCCCATTGTTCCACTTCCATCTTCCCTGACCACTCAGGCTCTGCCTTTGTACATGTCCGCCCTTTTCTGAGCCTGAGCTGATAGGAAATTTCCCTCTTCTCCCAGATCCTCTGAAGGATCCCAGATCCTCCTAAGGATGCCTCCCCACCACGGTAACATCCATTTCCCCCATTGTGGCTGGGCATCATTCCCTCAAGGTCAGAGGTGGGGGAGGAATGGCAGAAGCCAGATGCCCAGGGCCTCTCTTCGACCTTTGAGAGGGAGGGGGTTCTTGATGGGGCCCAATCAGAGGGTGTGAGACCAACTCTTGGCATGGGGGCACTTGAGAGGACTGCTTTCTGGGGTTGGAGTGGGGACCATTTGGCATGAACAGCCAGTGCCTGCCGAGTGCTTGGGAGACTGTTTGCCATGCATTTGAGCTGTGCCAGGTCCTAAGCCAGACCCCTTTCTGGCGCCTTCCCTCCCCTCGCCCTGGGCTGAATCTGGAGCTACTCACAGCTCTCTGATGGGCGGCCCAGAAACCCATATAGTTGGAGCCACTCTGTGACCAACACCCTGGACCCTGCCTTTCACCTCTGTTATGTAAGTGGGGGAATGAAAGGAGAAAGTCTGAGTCTGATGAGGACCTGGATGCCCTGAATCATAGAGGGTATCCCACCCTCACCTCCTAGATTTGGAGTCACTGACCGGAGGGGCCAAGAGAGTGGGCCTGATTGTGTGGTTCTCACAGTCAGAGAGTTCTGCACACCTCCCAACCCCACACCAATCACACCAAGCTTGGGCCTCAGCCCCTTCCTGGTATAGCTAGGAGTCCTGAGAAAACTCAGGCATCCCCTCCTCTGGTACCAGACTCAGACTCAAGGATCCAAGCCTTGGTCTCCATAGCACACACCCACCCACCTCCACTCCATCTTCTCATCCTCCAGAGCAGGACACACCACTTCATCTCTATCCTCAAGAGCTCAGCAGTCTTCCTGTCCCTTTCCCTGATGCCACACCATCCCTCTGCTACAGCCTCTGGATTTCTCCCCTTGTCTTGAGTTTCCCCAGCTGTTCAGGAAACTTCCCTCTTGTTACATTATCATTCCTGTCTGACCATGGGTGTCTATCCCCTCACAGGCTTCAAAAACCCAGTGCACAGAGAATCAAGACCAAGCTGTGTGTGTGTGTGTGTGTGTGTGCACGCATGCATGCATGTGTGTACATGCACGCATGCATGTGCGTGCACTTATGCACACATGCCCAATGCCCACCATCTTTATGCTGAATGCCCACCAGCTGGCAGTTCAAGGTCGGCCCCATGGGAACTGAGCTCCAGCACTCAGCAGGGTGAGCAGGGATGCACAAGAGGCCAGAGCTTCAGTCACAGCAGGAGGGAAGCTTTCAGCTATCCCCTTAGTGGCTGTGTGAGGGGCAACAGGAACCTACACAATATCAGTGAGGCCTTAGCAGGGCCTGCAGGAGTAATTGCGGTAACCATATAAATAGTCCTATTTATTGGAAGCACAACTAACAATATGATTAGCAACATCGCCAGCTGAGCTATTGTAACTCCTCCTAGTATAAAATCTGACATGTGGATGATGCTGTTATCAACAGCAAAGTTAGCCATGACAACACAGGCACTGGTAATACTGGGAGTGGATCTATGGGTTAGGTCATTGTCCCTTGATCTCACTGGTATTATCTGGAATAGAAGTAATGCAGATATGAATGGTGCTAACAAAACTGATGGCAAATCTTGGTCCTGTTAGAACCAAGTGGGCAGAGCTATTCTGATAGGAAGGGGATATGGAAGTACCTGGGGGGAGGGGGGTTCCCGGCCCAACAGCAGGGCTAGGAAGGAAAGCAGGAGTGGTAACTGGAATTCCAGCTGACAGTTCCTGACCATCTACCTGAGCCAGGCCTCTTACTAAATGCTTCCCATGTACAACCTCAAGTTTGAGAAAAATACTGATTAGGCATTACATCGATGAGGAATCCGAGGTTCAGGGAGGTGAACTAACTTGCCCAAGGTCACACAGCAAGTAAGTGGCAGAGTTGGGATTCCAGCTCCAGTCGGCGCCGGGACCACCCACAACAGCGGCTCCTGTTTGCTGTCCTGCGGGCTCCGGGCAGGTACCCCTAGGGTGGCCGGCCGCGGCTCCTCCCGCGGTGCTGCCTGCACGGTGGGTACAGAGTCGGGGGCTGACTCGAACCGCCGCCGCCCTGCCCAGGACAAGGTCGGAAATCTCGGGTGGTGGTGCTGGGTCTGGAGCCCGCAGCAGGGAAGACGCAAGGACCCAGAGGGGCGTTCCCATTAGCCCGCGGACTCAAGGGGGCTGCGGGTCAGGCTGCAAACAGCAATGGGGGTGCCAGCGGCAGAGCTGGGAGGCAGAGCTGGAGATGGCAGGACGGCAGCAGGGGCCGTAGGCGCTCCGGGCTGGCCGACAGCGGACCTCGCCGAGGTGTCAGGGGTCGGCGGGTTGCGTGCGCCGGAGCCACGCGAGGCAAGGCCTGAGGGGTCGGGGGTGCGGACCACAGGGCAGCCGGGGGTCGCTCCCTTCTCTCTCCCTCCCAGGTCTGGGCGGCTGGGATGCGGTCGCACTCACCTACCGGCGGGAGGCGGAGGACCGGGGTGGGGGTGCGGCACCGCGAAGTTTGCTGCCTCCTCCGGAGGTCTCCTCCGCGTCCACGGCTCGCTCCCGCAGCTGCAGCCGAGACTGCGGCGGGGACTGCGCGGGCGCGAGCAGAGGCTGGGCCCGCAGGACGCTCGAAAGAGGGCGCCGGGCGGCCGGGCGCCGCACAAAACCCCCTTTCTTTCCCCCCCGCCCCGCCCTTCCTCGAGGCTGCCCCCGCCCTCGGACTGGGAACGCGGGGGGCTCGGGAAGATCACGGGACCCGCTGCCTTCTCTGCGTCGGTTCCCGGCGGCGGCAGCCGCAAGAGCAAGGACGAGAGAAGTAGGACAGCGTCCTGGGGATGAGAAGCTGAAGACTTGGAGTAGGGAGGGAGGGAGGGCTCGCCGAGCTAGAGGATGATGTTGCAGCCGGAGGGATGGGAGTTAGACAGTCGGAAGGACTTCCCGTTGGTCAAGGGGAGAGGAGGAGGGACTCAGACAGTAGGGAAAAGGATGAAGGGAGAATGGGTGGGAGGCTTTGCTCCTGGAGAGACATCACACGCACGTATAAATGGGGGAGGGAGTCTCTTTTATGGAGGCAGGATGAGGTGCAAATGACCTTAGCCACCTCCCTGGAGGAAGCTCTGATTGGGTTTTGTCTTCTTGGTGCTCCCACTCCCTGCACAGAGGAGGAGCTGACTTTGCAGCGGGAGGGATGGAGGTTAGGCAGCAGATTCATGGGTTAAGCAAAGCAGGGAACTCTCTAGACATGGAGGGGGGAATGTGGCACTGTGAACGGTCATTACTGGTCATGCAAACCAATGTGCAAAATGCAGGCGTTGCTGGGAGCCCAGAGGGCCCACTGGCCAGAGCTGTCGCTGATGAATGCACAGCCTGGTGCCAGGGGGTGGGCCTTGAGTGCTGCCCAGCCGCTGGGGACTCCTCAGAGCCCAGAATACCAATGACACCCCCCTCCACAGTTCCAGGGCCTCTGCTTGCCTCTTCTTTCCCAGGCTCTCTTTCCCTCTCCCTCCTCCCTCCTGGGATTCCAGGCAAAGGCCATGGCACAGACTGTGGGCAGGACAGCCAGACTCGTGGATTCTCTCCCCTGGATACCAGTGATGGCATCAAGGATAGCTTGTCAGGGGCTTTGATATACACAATCTCCAACAGCACCTCCGAAATATCCCAAGTAAAGTGGGGTGCCTGCAATGCAAATGCAGCCTCAAGGCAGGTCCATGTCCATCCATCTAGACTCACCCAAGTCCGTCTTGTATGGAAATTTTGGACTGCCCTCTAGTGGATGCCCCAACTGCCCCACTCACCACTGCCAAGGCTTCCACTGCCTGGGCTTCCACTCACAGTGCTGTGAACTTGGTTCCGAAGGACTCGAGACGCTCACACACACACACACAAAAACAAACAACCCTCCCCCCCCAAACAAAAACCCTCCTCCCCAAATCCTTGAGGACCTAAAGGTAGAATTCTGGTCCCTCCGCACAGACCCATCTATTGGAGAGACGGGACAAGAAGACCTGGGGGATGTGGGTGGCAAGGTCCCTCAGTAAGAGACATGCCCCAGGCAGGGATGCAAGACTGAAGGGGACAGAACAAGATGTCTGAGGAGTCTGGGGAGAAAGAGACCTCAGTTTATTCATTTCATTAAACAAATACTAACTGAATGTCTGCTATGGATCAGGCACTATTTTAGGCCTTGGGAATGCTGTCCCACGTTCCTTAGTGGGGGTGAAGGATCTGAGAATGCCTCTGGGGACAGATCTAGGCAACGCCTGGGCAGACCTAGGACCTCCCTTTGCTTTCCTCAGACCTTGCATCCCCGAGCTGAGAGACAGTCTCAGCATCGGCACCTGCATCCAGCCTAACCCCCTCTTAGGCTTGTCTCTACATGGGCTCGATGGGGCTTGAGCCCAGCCAGGCAGAGCCATGCAACTGAGTGGCTGAAATTCAATCCCAGCGGTGGCTCACACGTAACCACAATTCTTGCCTCAGGGAAACCTGGCTGTGACCAGAAAAGACAGAGAAAGTGACTTTCCTCGCCACCTACCCGTGTGAGTAGAAATGTGGGCACACATTTTGGTGCCCTGGAGGAATCCATCCTCCAGCAGCACCTGCGTCTGGACAAGGGCTGGTACCAGACAGTCTGTTCCAAGAGGCAGACCCCTGGTGGGAAACCAGACCTGGTGAGAGAACAGTGAACTGCTGCTGTGAAGATCTTGATGAGAACAGGACTCTGGAGTCATGCGCACTGAGGTCAAACTCCTGTCCTGCCATTTGCAGTGGCAAAACCTTGGGAAGGTCTTTGTTTCTCTGGAACGGTTTCTTCTGTACAACAGGCTGAAGAGTATCTGCTGCACTGGGTAACATGTACTGCACTTGGGCTGGGTAAGGGAGGCACGTGGCCCATGGCTTAGGCTCAGCCAAATCTAATTATTTTTTATTTTCTTTTTTTTTTAATTGAAGTAAAGTTGATTTACAATATTGTGTTAGTTTCAGGTGTACAGCAACAAAATCTAATTCTTTTCCTTTAGTAGTCATACACACACACCCTAATCTACACCAGATCTCTTGGCCGGGAGGTCAGTGGGCCACTCCCCTGTGAATGGGATAGAGTGCTCATTATTTGAGAGAGGAGTCCTTTCCCAAGGATTTCCCAGGGGAAGAAATGAGCACCTCCCCAAGACTTTCCAGTATTTCCAGCTGTGAAAATTCATACTGAAGTCTAACCTGCACTTGATCTGCCAATTTCTGATCAGGGACTTTCTTTACTTGCATCTTGACCCATGGCCATATGACAATCTCCCCCACTCCCCATTTCTATCCTCTTTTTGAGAAGAGATGAGATCTAAGATCTTCCCCTCTAGGATTCAGAAAGGGATCCTCAGGGACTGGCTGAAAGCAAACAGGATCAATGGAAGCAGGAAGAATGAAAGTCAGATTTTAAGTAGAACTTCCTGCCCCAGTAACAGGAGGAGAATGTCTCAGGTAACCTTAGGTATCTTCTGGATGAGGAAACTGAGACCCAAGTGGTGAAGTGACCGTCTAGGGTCACATGGCATGTAACTGACATGACCAAAAACCAGGTCTCCCGACTCCCAGACCCGGGTTCTTGCCAGGGCCCACAGCTGTCTCTCTCAGGGGAGAGAAAATGGGGGAGGTGGAGAGAAGAGAGAAGGAAGGAGGTGGGTCCAGCTCTCCTCCCCCTTCCATGTGCAACCCAGCTGGCTGTCTCCCAGCCTCCTGGGCCCTGGAGAATTTTCCAGTCTCTCCAGATGAGAACAATCTCCTACCCACTGCCCACCCCCAATATCCTCCATCCAAGACAAAGCTGAGGTCATGACCCAAGTTCAGGAAGCAGAATCAACCCTCCAAGTTCTAGCATCCCAACCCACCCCCCCGCTGGACTCCCAATCACAGTGGCCACTGGGAGAGCCTGTCTGTCCAGCTTCTTGAACACCTGCCTCCACTTTCCCAGACTTGGGGGTGGGGGCCCAAGCAGCTTGATTGCTCTCTGAGGCCATGCACATCACACGGGCACCTGGCTCCTATGCCATGGGGACGTGAGAGTGGGGCTGAAGAGGAGGGATGGACATGGCACTGAAGGCTGGCACAGCTGTGTTTGGAGAATAGGGGCTTTGATAGCTTCTGAAAGGGGCCAGGAAGCTTGGGACCCCAGCCCAGGGGAGGGAGGGCCCAGGAATGGCTGGGTGTAGCTCTGAGGGCTCCTGCAGCTGACCATGGGCTGGGGGTGGGAGGGGAGTAGGGTGGTGGAGGGACAGTGGGGGGACCTACAGACTGACCAGCATTGTGGGAGAGCCCCTGCTGCATGAGCAGGAGCCAACTGTCCCCCCTGACCTGACAGACCCTCGCTTTGAGGGCTGCAAACTCATGTGTTCAGAGAAGACCACCAGCCTGTTCCACAAAGAACAGCTGAAGGAACTGGAAGGCTCAACCCTGAGTACATCCAAATCTACTTCTTGAGAAAAAGTCTGTCCCATCTGCAGACTCCCTGCAGCCCTTCTCCCGCCCCCTAATGGGGAAAGACCGCTCACTTTTCTGTGATGCTGGGGCAGTTGTTCTCTGAGTCTCAGTTTCTTCACCTGTAAAATGGTAATAACACTTTATTTTATGGTTTTGATATTGGAAGAATATAATTAAAACAAAAAATTAAACTGGAAGGAATTAATTTTAGATTAATTTAAACAGAGGAAAAGTGATGCAATCCCTAAAATTTTAAAACAAAATGAAACTCATGCACCTAATTATATATGAAGTTGGAGGCAAAGCCACATAGAAGAATTTTCTTTCAAGTGATTATAAAACTCAGCATTTTGACTATAGAACTCTAAGAACAAAAAGAACCATGGAGATATGTTACTGCTGGCATTATTATTTTGAAAAGGGCTATTTATGGTGATAAAGCAAATAAGTAATTATAGTAATGGTGTTAGGAACTAAGATTTTCAGTGTAAGAAAAGGAAAGTTAAGCAAAAACTGCTAATCTTAAATCTGCATTGGAAGTAGCAGCATGAACTCATGATTTGCATATTTATCTTCTGTCTCCTGAAAAGGCTTAGAAGCAATGACAAACCAATAACAGTGACTACCCCTTGTATCCAGATTGAGGTCTCTAAATAGTACTTTTCACTAAATGGAACTCCTTGGAGAGATTCCAGGTCTGGGGCAGGATAGTTTGTCATACTTGAGAATAAGGAAGTTATGAGACTTAGGTCGGGTTCATGTCAAAAGGACCCAGTAGCCAACTTGAGAAGACTCCCACTGGCCAAAGATGAAACAACATCAGCATTAAGATGAATAATGACTGGAAGAGATTGAAACATGTCAAATGGATAAAAAGTCCATGATTTCATAATGATACTAAAAAATAAGATCAATGGTCACCTCTGGACGTTGATAGGACATCAACTCACAATTTTGAAAATGAATGGGGTATATAGCAGGTCCTGTTGGTGTCCCTGTCCCTTGATAAGCCAAAGGCTGCTGACCTCCTGAGGATTAGTTTCTGATGTGGAGGCACACTTGGCCTCAGTGCATGGCAAGTCAGAATGCCCCTGGAAACGGCCCTCAATCAGTGACAGAAGGGGAGTTGAAAGACTAAAACCCCAGCCCCTCGCCTCTCAGGAGGGAACACTCTGAGGCAAGTTTCTCTCAGAGCTCCCAGCAGCTTTGAGCTCCAGCTGCCCATAGCCATCACCTGCCCAATTATTTGGATTATTTACTTAATTATTTATTGGATTCCTTCCCTTCCCTGTTTCCCTGTCCTATCAAGATCCGGGAATTTTCAGACCTGCTAAGTCATGAGCACACGTGGGTGAGCACAGTGGCAATCCACAATGGTACATTTGTGACTGGGTGTGAATACATACAGAGGCATGAGTAAACTACATGAGCAGGAGGCCCAGATTCCCACATTACCTATCTCTGCTGCACCCTTGCCTCTCTCTCAGCTCACCCTGTAGCCTTGTGGGGCTTGTCTGTGATTAGGATTCAGAGGAGGACAAAGCCCACCCCTGGTCCATAGATGAATCACTGCGACATTTTTTTTTTTTTTAAGAAATTTATTTATTTATTTATATTTATTTTTGGCTGTGTTGGGTCTTCGTTTCTGTGCGAGGGCTTTCTCCAGTTGCGGCGAGAGGGGGCCACTCTTCATCGCGGTGCGCGGGCCTCTCACCGTCGCGGCCTCTCCCGTTGCGGAGCACAGGCTCCAGACGCGCAGGCTCAGTAGTTGTGGCTCACGGGCTTAGTCGCTCCGCGGCATGTGGAATCTTCCCAGACGAGGGCTCGAACCCGTGTCCCCTGCATTGGCAGGCAGGTTCTCAACCACTGCGCCACCAGGGAAACCCACTGTGACATATTGATGTGAGCTAAACATGGGCTGTTACCACACTGCAGCCCCCACAGGGGTGGCCCTGAAAGACAGTGGTGAGGGAAGATCCTCCCAGGAGGATGTTTCAAGCAGTACACAGGTCATCTACTTTGCAGTGAGAGAGATGACTTGAAGGAAGTATATACATGGACTCTTGAGCAGTGGCAAATGGCTTAGTTGGTTGGTCAGGCCAGAAAGGGCAAAACTGGAAGGTTGGAGATAAGAAGTCTAGGGAAGAGCTATATGGATGGACTTACAGGAGTGGACATTGTGTCTGATGGCAGTACCGTTTAAGAGCATTCACTGCAGAGGAGACATTGAACAGCTAGGGGAACAGAAGGACTCCAGTGGATAACAGCCAGCCTTTGTCCTCCGCCATGCCAGGGCTTGCACAATGTGCCCATGAATGGAGTAGTTGTGGCAGTGAATATGGAGACGATATAAGGGCTCACCAGCATGGGTTCCCTCTCACCAAGGCTGATCTAGCTACTGCCAATGCTGGATGTTCGGCCTGTCAACAGCAGAGACAGATGTTAAAGCCTCCACATGGTACCATCCCTCAAAGAGATCAACCAGCCACTGGGAAGCCTGTTGATTACAATGTACCTCCTTCAGTTTGGAGGGAGGGAGCAGTAACTCCTTACTGGGATTAATGCATATTCTGGATATGGATTTGCCTTTCCTGCCCAAGTGCTTTGGCCATCACCAATATCTATATCCAAGGACATAAAGGAAATGGTTTATCCTTATGAGATCCCATATAGTATCACCTCTAACCAAGGAGATCAGCTTTATAGTGAAGGAAATGTGACAGTGGGCACATGACCACAGGATCCATTGGCCCTACAATGCACCATATCTCCTTGAAACTGCCAACCTGATAGTATGTTAGTATGGCCTCTTTACACCACATCTAAATACTAGCTTGGGGAAAACATCCTTTAGGATTGGGGTACTGGCCTTCAAAACACAGTATATATATATATTTTGAACCAATGGCCATTCCATGGTGCTGTATCCCATGGGTAAAAATCATGGGTACAGGAACCAGGATATGGAAGAAGCAATACCCCTCTCACCAGTGACCCAATTCGGGAATTTGTGCTTCCTGTACGTATAAATTCAGGCTCTGCAGGATTAGAAACCATAGTTCCTGGAGTGGGAGATGCATCTACCAGGTGTCACAGTAAGGGTATCACTAAACCTAAGGCTATAGCAACTTCTGGGTCATTTTGGGCACCTCATGCCAACTGACCAGTAAACAAAGAAAAGAATTATACTGGCCAAGTTGTTTGATCTTGATTATCCCATGTCCAGTGGTAATCATGAACAGGCAGTTACAGCAATGTTGGCCTGTTAAGGGCATGGTAATGAAAGGCTGAGGCCTTCAGGGATGAAGGTCAGGGTTTTTCCATTGTGAAAGACTCATAGACCAACAGAATGAATTGTAGAGGAGGGAGATGTTGAATATTGATTACGGCCTTGGAACCAACTGCAGCAACTGTTTGTCCCACTAACCTTCTTGTTATAAGACACTTTTTTCTTTTTTTTGGCTGCACCATGGGGCTTGTGGGATCTTAGTTCCCTGACCAGAAATTGAACCCCGGCCCTAGGCAGTGAAAGCGCGGAGTCCTAACCACTGGACGGCCAGGGAATTCCCAAAACTTTCTTTTTTTAAAGGTTCCTATTTTTTTTTAATTAATTAATTTATTTATTTATTTTTGGCTTTATTTATTATATTATATATATATAATATATATAATATAATATAATATATATATAATATATATTATAAATAATATATTATATATTATATAATATATATTATTATTATTTATTTATTTATTTATTTATTTTTATTTATTTTTGGCTGCGTTGGGTCTTCTCTTGTTGCGGAGCATAGGCTCCAGACGCGCAGGCTCAGCAATTGTGGCTCACAGGCCCAGTTGCTCCGCGGCATGTGGGATCCTCCCAGACCAGGGCTCGAACCCGTGTCCCCTGCATTGGCAGGCGGACTCTCAACCACTGCACCACCAGGGAAGCCCCCCAAAACTTTCTTTTTAATGAATTAGAAATTGCGATCAGCCATGACCTTGAAGAATCGGTGAGGGGACAAAGTGATCTTATCATGGAGGCACAAATGGATGAGCAGTGCAAAGGGTTTAGCATAGCTGTGACCCCTATCCTTTGCATTCACCTCTGCAAGGGGAAGGCTTCTGGGAGAACATCTGTGACTCTGCCTGGGAACGTTTTTTTTCTGGCTGTGGGAGTATGTTTGTGCTCAGGGCTAGCCAGGAATGGTAGAGGGTTAATGCTTCCAGAAGCAGCCCTCAACTTTCAGACAGGAAGTTGACCAATAATACTTTAGTTTCTTTGCCCCTCAGGTGGGATTTCCTGAGACAGGTTCTACACTGCCTTCCAGAATTCCCCAGCAGGATTGAGCCCCAGTTGCTCCACCTGCTCTATCACAACCTTTCATTAGCTTCCTCCCCTTTCCTGTCTCACTTCTCCACTTCTATACCAGTGCTCCTTAGCATGACCTCCCAGATAAACTCCTTGCACTCAAAGTCTTGACTCACATCTGCTTTTAGGGAACCCTGTTGTCTTAGTCATTTTAGGCTGCTATAACAAATTACCATAGTCAGGGTGACTTAAACAACATTTATTTCTCCCAGTACTGGAGGCCAGCAGATCTGGTATCAAGTGAGGGCCCACTTCCTGGTTCTCAGATGACTGTCTTCTCATTGTATTCTCACATGGTGGAGAGCAGAGAGAGGAAGTAAGCTCTCCCAAGTCTCTTCTTATAAGGGCACTAATCTCATCATGAGGGCTCCACCCTTGTGACCTCATTACCTCCCAAAGACCCCACCTCCAAATACCAGCACATTAGGGATTAAGGTTTTAACATATGAATTTTGAGGAGTGGCAGGACACAAACATTCACTCCATAGCACCTATCTAAGACAAATGGAAGAGAATCAAACATTAATCCTACCTTCCCAAATGGGTTATATGTCAGGGTAACAAAATAGTGGATAAAGAGAAATTTTTCCTCATAGACAATTCACAGCTAATAAATGAAGGAGAAATGACAAAATGAGAACGTCTCCATTTCGCACTTCTAACGAAATAATGGATCTAGACAGTGATCATCAGTAGCCATTAGATTAAAAAGTTGATGAGTGTAGTGAGTTGACAGATGGCCACAGATATATCCATGTCCGAATCCCTGAAATCTGCAAATGTTAACTTGCTTGGAAAAGGGTCTTTGTGGATGTCATTTATTACATGAATTCATTCCTGGAATTCAGATAATGGTTTTGAGATGAGATCATCCTGGATTAGCCAGGTGAGGCAAACCCAGTGACAAGTGTCCTTATGAGAGACGGAAGAAAAGACACAGGCGCATGAAAAGGAGGAGGCGGAGATTGCAGTGATGCAGCCAGCGGAGCCCAAGAACACCACCAGCCACCAGAAGTTATAAGAGGCAAGAAACAATTCTCCTCAGAGTCTCCAGAGGGAGTGTGACACTGCCGACACCTTGAGTTTGGACTTCTGGCCTCCAGAGCTGTAAAAGAATAAATTTCTGTTGTCTTAAGCCACCAAGTTTGTGGCAGTTTGTTACAGCAGCCATAGGAAACTAATACAGTGAAAAACTTTATAATGAGTGGATCAGACTTACACTATCTGAATTCACTGATCAATCTTAGCATCACTATTTTAGCCCAATAATCAGACACCATGTGCCTCCTGATGTGATGAAGGAGGAAGTATACAGTATCACTTATTAAATATTACTGGGGGGAAAAAAAGTGAGTGTTAATTTAATCAAACTTGTAAATATAATTACAGGAGATGGAGGAATATATTAAATGACACTTTGAGGATACACTCAGCCAAATCAAGACTGTGGGAAACCTGACAGGAAAAAGACCCAGTTACATAAACAAACAAGATGGTATAGATAAAATGAAGGAGGAAGTATTATGGCTTAAAAGATACTTAAAGGGGCTTCCCTGGTGGCACAGTAGTTAAGAGTCTGCCTGCCAATGCAGGGGACACAGGTTCGAGCCCTGGTCTGGGAAGATCCCACATGCCTTGGAGCAACTAAGCCTGTGCACCACAACTACTGAGCGTGGGCTCTAGAGCCCGCAAGCCACAACTACCGAGCCCACGCGCTGCAACTACTGAAGCCCACGCACCTAGAGCCCGTGCTCCACAACAAGAGAAGCCACCACAATGAGAAGCCCGCGCGCCGCAATGAAGAGCAGCCCCCGCTCGCCGCAACTCGAAGGAAGACTGTGCGCAGCAACAAAGACCCAATGCAGGCAAAAAACTAAAAAAGTTTTAAAAAAAAAAGATACTTAAATTAACCCAAAACAACTAATCAAATGCAATGTGTAGACCTTAGTTGGATCCTGGTTTGAGCAAATAAACTTATTATAAAGTTATATTTTTAGACATTCAGGAGAAATTGATCATGAACTGCATGTTAGATAACATTAATTTTGTTGGAGGAGTGTGATAGTAAATTATGCTTGTTTGTTTAAAAAAAAAATTTTTTTTTTGCCACACTGGGTGGCTTGTGGTATCTTAGTTCCCCAACCAGGGATTGAACCTGGGCCCCTGGCAGAGAGAGCGTGGAGTCCTAACCACTGGACTGCCAGGGAATTCCCAGAATTATGGTTATTTTTAAGTCACTATATATTAGAAACACATACTGAGTATTTACAGGTGAAATGATAGGCTATTTGAGATTTGTTTTTAAAATACTCCAGCAAAAAACAAACACAAATGAGAGGATTCAAGAAACAAGGATAATTTTGAAATCGTCAAGCTGGAGGATGGAGTGATTTTTTATTCTGTTCTATTTTTGTGTACTTTTTAAATTCTCTATAACGAAAAAATAATAATAATAGCAATATGAAGAGTAGTTGTAAGAATTCGTGGTCATATGTTTCTATGGGCAAAGAAACAAAGCTTTGCAGCAAATGAAAAGCTCCTCCCATGACCGTTTCTCGTATGGTCTCTTGACAAATGCTGAAGGCATTATACTGAAGACAAGACATCTTCCTACGGGCTGAGCTGCAAGGCCTTAGATCTTGGCTTCCTGGGGTTCTGACTCCATAATAGGAGTGGGGGGACACAAACATTCACTCCATAGCACCCAAGACAAATGGAAGAGAATCAAACATTAATCAAACGTTAAGAGAATCAAACATTAGAAAACCCAGAAGATTGGGGGAGTGGGTGACTACCAATATGTCCAATATGTCCCAGAATTTAGACTGCCCTCCTTGCTGTTGGTGGTCAACATTTGTGCTGGTGCTGTTCACCAAATAGTTCCAATTCTACGTCTAGGCCAAAGTAAGATTGCTCTTTGCTGCCCCCTTGTGGTTGAGTGGGGCCATGTAATTAGTTTTGGAGAATTGAGTTGTGAACAAGACAGGTGTCTCTGGGGCCTGTAGCTATCAACTGCTTGTATAAGACCCTCCAGTGCTCTTTTTATTTTTTCCTTCTGGCATGGTGATTGATGGCATATGAGATGGTGGCTGCTCTGTCACCCGGGGTCCCTGAATAACTAAAATAAGAAGAGCCCCCTTATTGACCACAAAGCACAAGTAGCTAGAGTGAGAAATAAACCTTTATGTTTTAAGCCACTGAGATTTGGGGGTTGTTTGTTATCACAGCATAATTTAGCTTATCCTGACTAATCAGTGCCATACAACAACCGATTCTACAGGCTACCTGGTAAGAACCTGAATAAGAATAATTATTTTTGTTCTGTTACTATCATTATTACTCATTAATTATTATAGGTACCACTTACTGAGTGCTTCTTATGTGTACCAGGCATGTACTATGCAGTCGATGCATTGTCTCAATTACTGTTCACAGCAAACTCGGGAGGCAGATCTTATTATCCCATGACCAAGATGAAAAAACCAAAGCTTAAGAACTGGCACAAATATTTCATTTGCTATATGAGGATTACTGAAGATGATGTTCATTCAGTTATCTTCTGTCCCTTATATAAAGTCCCATGGGATGAATTCATTTGACAATGATTGCAAGAATTCTCTTGGAAAGCAATTTTACAACATGTATCAAGTGCCGTTAGAAAGTTCATACCCTTTGCGCCAGTCATGACTATTCTCTAGCCCAGGCTTTTTGTGGTGTAGCTAGATTGCTTGAACAGTAATAAACAAACAAACATACAAATAAAATATATAGAATATAATATATATTAAGGAAAATGAATTAATGACATTGGAATTTGTCTCTTGAGTTTCTGGTATGTTTCTTTTAGCCAGATGTTAAGAATGTCCCTGGTCCAGTTGCCCCTTTTGCCCTGGCGGCCGTGATGGTGGTGAACGCTAAACCCAATGCACAGCCGCCCTGCAGTATCAGCCCTGCGAGGACCTTACTGTGTCCGTTGACCTCCTCTTCCTTCTGAGGGCTTAATTTCCCATCAGCTGTTAACAGCGGAATGACTTTCCTTCCTTTAATAGCAATCATGTAAACCCTTCTGGGAGACTGGCAGGATACAAACACATTTTGAAATATGTTCAGGTCCACCTTGTATTTGTTCTGTGGTGCCCAGGGGCTAGGCCTGGGGGTTTGGAGCGCTCCTGGAAGATTTGAACTAGAGTAATCTTAAGTGAGTGTGTGGCGCCCCCGCGTGGTGCCTGGTACAACACCACCCTGGATTCATTTGCTCCTATCCGTGGCCAGGCCGTCCACGGTGAATCCAACTCTCTTCCGGCCTTTTGGTGCCCTCTCCTCGCAATCCCTACTCTCTTGCAGGTTCACCCCTCAGGGGCAGTAGCCTCTGCTCTTACTCTGTCTTCCTAGGCGCGCCGTCAGCACGCTGGGTCCAAGGTCATCCCCCTCATCCCCCCACGCCTCGCCGCCGCGCTTACAGCTTCACCCGACACAAAAAGTCCTCGAGTTATTTTATTGCTGTATATAGAAGTCAGTTAATGCCCCCGGGACGCCCCATCCGTCACCCAGCAGTGGCTGCCTCGTCTGCCGGGGCGCGCGAATCGCCGCGGGTCCGAGGGTCGTAGCCGCGCACCGCCACCGGGTGTGCCACCACTTCCCCTCCCCGACGCCGGGCCAGCCGGGATCCTCGGCCTGCAGCCCTCGGCCGAGAAGGCGGGTCAGGAGGGGCTGCTCCTCGTCTGATGGAAGGGGAGGCTCGCGGGAAAGGGGCGGCAAGAGACCCCTGACACGACTCCCAGGCTTTGTCGCGCGCGCTGGAGGGGGCGCTGTGGGCCCCTATTCGGAGTAGCAGTACGTCCCGTAGGCCGCCTGCTGGGGTCTGGGGAAGCCGAAGCTGCGCACTCCGGGATCCGGGAGGCCCCCGCAGCGCGGCCGAGGCGTGGTGATGGGGAAGCGCACGCTGCCATCCGCCAGCCAGCCGCCGTCGCATTGGTCCAGCCCGGAGAACTTCCAGGCTGCATAGAGGTGCCCGACCTTGGCCACCATGGCCCCGCGCCGCCGGCACGCCGCGTGGGCTTCAGACAGCGTCAGCCGCCCCGGCACGAAGAACACTTGGCCTGGGGACCGAAGCGGGTCACCGACTGATCCAGAGAAGGGCCAGCCGGGGCGCTGCGGGATTCAGACTCCCAGGGAGCAGAGTCGGGGGGGCAGGTGTGGTCGGGTGGGTCCGAGCTTGGGTAGGAGGAGTGGGAGTAACGAGACTGGGGGTGCGGGTGAGGTTGTGGGTGACAGGCTGGAGCCTGGGTGGGCGGAGTGACGGTGGGGCGAGGCCTTCAAGAGACCACGGAGCTGGCCCGGGATCTCAAGCCACTTGCCTTCTACCTTCCCCGCCCCATTCTTCAGGTCCGGGTCCTGGCCCCGCTCGCCCCGCCCCGCCTCATTCACAGGCTGAATCCTCCTCCTTCGCAGCCGGTCAGGCCCCGCCCCCTCCGGTGCTGAGGCTGGCTCGCCCCGCCCCCCTACCTGAGAGCTCAGAGGTGAAGCAGAAGGCGTCGTAGCGGTCACGCTTCCGGTCGCGGGGCCCGTAGCTGCGGATCCCGGGCCGCCCTGGGCCACCGCACGGAGCGCGCGCCGTGAGCACAGGGTAGCGCACGGAACCCTCGAGCAGCCAGCCCGCGTTACACCAGTCCAGACCCTCGGTCCACGCTAGGGGGAGATGGCGGGGAGTGGGGTGGGGGGTCGGGCGATTAGAGGCGCCACAGGCGGGAGCCAGACCCGGAGTTCGCCTCCACTGGGGTCCACGTGACAGCCCGGAGGGCGCCTGGGCGGTGCCCGGGTTCGGCCGCTCACCCTGGTACAGCTGGGCGTAGGTGGCCAGGCGTCCGTCTTGCTCCTCGCACGCCTGCTTCGCCTCGTAGTAATTGAACTGGTACCTACCCCGGCTGGGCTGGTACGGAAACACCACACCTGGGGGGGTGGCAGACAGCCTGGGGAGGGCCGGCAGAAGGAGCGGGGGAAGGAAGGGCGGTGCAGCCTAGGAAGAAGGGCTAGGGGGGGCCCCGGGAGCAGGCGGGGGAGAGGCTGGGGAGGAGCCCTGGGAGGCCTGAGATGAGACAGCCGAACCACCCCTGGAGAGGAGCGGGGCAGTAACCGAAGGGCCTCACCCTCCAGGCGAAGGGTCAGCGCCACGCTCTCGTCCTCGATGCCATTGATGAGCTCACAGCGGTACCGGCCCTCGTCCTCCAGGCGCACGCCCGCGATGACCAGAGAGGCGTCTAGCCGATGCCCCCTTCGCATCCTGGCACGCCCCCCCAGGGGCCCGTAGCCCCGGGCGTGCAGTCCGTTGGTGATGAGGATGGGCGTTTCCTGGAGTTCCCCCGGCTCCACTTTGCTCCAGCGCACCTTGTAGCTGGGAGGCGGGGCGCCCAGGACGCAGGGCAGCGTGGTCGTGGCCCCACGACGAGAGTGAACGACCTCGTGGATGGGAGGCAGGAGGTAGTGGGGGCCAGGGTGGGGTGCTGAGCAGAGGGGGCCACAGTGGCAGGAACCCCCTCACCCTCAATGCCCCAAGTGCCTACCCAGATCCCCGTACCCCAGGCTCCCCCAACCCTCTCCTCCATTTCTCACTCAGCAATGACTCTCAGCCCCAGAGTATCTCCAACAGCTGCCCTTTCCACTTTCCCCACCACTGTTCCCCAGATTCTGGGCAGAGCTAAGGTCTTACCTGAGTCCCCCAGGGCTCTGTGGAAGGTGGTGAAGGCCCAAGGGAGAAGGAAGTGGCAGAGAGTGGGGAGACTGATCCTGCCTTGCATGATGGGGAGTCAGCCCAGCACAGTCTGCAGGGCACAAAGGGTGGGCATTCCTTAGGACTAAGGGAATGGGGTGGAGGGAACAGGGTAGATCTCCCATCAGGGATTCCTGAGAGGGGACCGTCGAGCAGGAAGCCATGAGGGCAGAAAAAGGGGCTGAAGTTGTTAGCAAAAGGAAGGTGATGGGGGAGGGGCAGTAACTAACTCCACTCCCTGCCAGGCCTCCTGAGCCCATCCCTCCTCCCCTCTCACATCCCTTCAGTCAGCAGGTCCTAATTTAGCACCTCCTCTACCTATCCATTCTCAGCACAAGTGGTACTTCCAAGTCTTGCCTTCTGGATTGCCAGCTGTGGTCTCTGTCCTCTCCCAATACCCATTCTTCATCTGAAGCCAGAGTAAATATGGTCTTGTCACTCTCCTGCTTAAAATAGTGACTCCCCATTGCCATGAGGATCAAATCCAGTGTCCGAACCCAACTTCCAAGGCCCTCTGTGATCCAGCCTCTCCCAGCACCTCCAACATTGCCCCCCTACCCTACCCCTCACCACCTGTGCCCTCTGCACTGTGCTCCAGACATGTTCTGGCTCCAACACAGTCCAAGTTCACCCTCACCTTCCTCTTACAGGCAATCAGTTTGGGCCTCACCTCCTCTGGGAAACCTTTCCTCTCCCCTCCACTTCACGCTGTAGTGCACTGTGATCTACTCCTCTGGTTCCCCTACTGCCTTGGACTGGGGACTTTTTTTCTTAGAAGTATTTCTATTAGCAGCTAAATTAGCAGTGTGGATCTGAAAGTAATACATATGCATATGTAGACTATGTCAGTGAGCTTTCCAGTAATTATAAAGTTATAAAGTATAAAATTATAAGACTATTAAAAATGATTTCAAACACAATTGTCTATTTCAGTAGTTGATTTTCCCCCCCTTCTTTATTCTATTCTTTATTCTTTATCACCTTGGCCATTTTTTTTTTAATCCTTATAAAAGACTTCTACAGGCAAGTCTATTGACCTAGATGGAACATTTTAGAAAAACATTTTCTAAATGTTTACTGTAGTGTATATTTAAATTTCCAAATGATAGTTAACCCAGGATTTTACAACTAAGCCTAGAATTTTGTTACAAAATGTAATAAAAAGCTTTTAAAACCCTTTAACAATCAATGGTATAAGTTTCACATTCTCCTGAATATATAAATTTGGTATACTTCACTTCTACTGATAACGTTTGTATTGTTTCTAAGAGACATTAACTTTTAATTTTCTGGAACATATTATCATTAAGTCACAAATAGTCTCTTTTTTTTGGTGATAAGAATGAATAGCAGGAGCAGCATTTGTTAAACCAAATCTAATATGAAACTGACTCTTTCTTGTGAGTAAATTTGAATTTTGAAACAGTAAAACAATAAGGTTTAATATAAAGCAAAATAAATTTTTTATGTTTATGATCTGACCTTGGCCATTTTTTAAAAAATTGGACTAAAGACCCCTTAACCTAGTTTTATTCTTTCTGAGATCTGATTCCTCCACTTCCTAATCGCATGACTTTGAACAAGTTGCTTAACCTCTCTCTGCCTCAATTTCCTCATCAGTAAAATGTGGTGAATAGTAGCACACCTACCTCACTGAGGAGTTGTGAGGATTAGAAGAAGTAATATATGTAAAATGCTTAAATAGGTCCTGATATCTAGTAAGGGCTATGTATGTGTTAGTTGTTATCTGCAGCTCCCGGCATAGTTTCTGGCACATAGTAGGTGCTAAATAAATATGTGTGTTAATGAATGAGCTCCCATTAAGGACTTCTGGGAAGAAGAGCAGGGACCTGGCAAGAGGAAGGAAAGACTGGAGGAGTCGGAAAGCTAAGGAGCTGGACTCCATCTTCTTGCAGATGAAGGCCAGAGCCGAGCATGCAGCAGAAGAGACAGGGTTTAGGTGCAGAAAGGACTTCTCAATGGTTAAAAAGGAAAGCACCTGGGACAGGGACCTGAGCGAGAGAACACATCTCCTGTACAGGAGAACCTGGTAAGCACAGTGATAGTGGGAACTGAGACCAATTGAGGGACCCATAGTAATGACAGCCAGCACCAACATGTTTAAAGTTTAACGTGCCTGAAACAGCTCTAGGCACTTTACATGTACACTTTTATATTTACTCCCCTTAGCAATCCTATGGGGTAGGAACAACTATGGATCCCATTTATATATGCTCAAAGGTGCTCACATGTCAGGATACTTGAGTGAGGTCACACAGCTAGTAAGAGGAGGGGTTTGCTGGGACTTGAATCCAGACTTGACATGAGGTTCAAGCTCTTAGTCACTGATCTGTCTTTCTGTTTCTCAAAGCAGGCGCACACATATCTTCTTCATACCCCTTACAGAGAATGAGAGAGTGGCCAACAGCTCCAGTGCCTCCCCCCACCTTTTTTTTCCCACTTATAAAGTTTTATTTAAGAGAAATATTCATAATTTTTATGGGACACTTTTAGGTATAGAATAAAATTATTTCACTGATAATTATTTTATAAACATTCTGATCAACAGTACTGTGTAAGATATTTTGACACTGACCTGTTAGAAGTGGGCCTCTTCACAGAGATGGAGGGAGAAGTGACTGGCAGCTTTTTGTCCTGCTGAAGGAAGAGGTTCCAGGTGAAGGAGTTGCCTGGGCCCCTGGGAGGTCCAAGCATCTAAGAGCCCCAGGACTTGGGCCCCTGATCATCGTGGTCTCTCCTTTCACACCTTTGAGGAAAGGCTTCTGTCCTGAGTTCAAAGAAGTCAAGGTACCAAAAACTCCCCCACTCATCACTCCACTAAGCCAGGCTAAGTGACTAGGGTCCAGCTCTGTGACCGGGCACTGTGTCTGTGGCACTCACTGTCCTGGGTCCAGGGGAAGACACGGCTTAGGAAGAGGCATGGGAACCCATGAAGAGGGATGGAGTAAAGGAGGCAACCCAGGAATAATTACCTGGAATATTGTGGAGAATGGGGTGCCTCGTTTCTCCTAGATGCTCTTAGACCAGAGAAAGGATGGATTAATGGGTGGGTGTAAGGATGTTGGACTGATGGGCATGGACTGAACTACAAATGAGGCTCAAAGATCCATAAGTGTCAAGTTCCAGCTGCCTCCACTTTTCCATACGGGCTTACTCTGCGCAGCACCACTCCACCTCCCCCAGCAAAGCCCTCACCTCTGCCCTCCGGTGCCTGGGTGCGCATTGCCTATGGGAAGAGGCTCTCAAGGTGGGAATCAGACTTCCAGGACCTCCAGTTGCTTCAAAAAACCTGACCCCTTCTGTCCAGCTCCCCTGTCTGTCATCTGTCTGTCCTTTCCTTCTCTGTCCTCACCCCATCGGAAGCACAATTTCCCATTGTCTCCTTCTTTTCCCCTATTGTTGAATAACAGGGGCCCTTTCTTTATCCTGTGGGTAATGGCAACGAAATGTCAACAGCTGGGGATGTGGGATGCAGGACCGGCTGGCACACGCCACCGGAAAAAGGGCCTGGGTGGAGGCGGGCTCAGAACAGGAACTGACATCCCCAAGGAGGAGAAAATGGGGAGAGGGAGAGAGAAGGTTGGTGAGAAGGTTGAAATGAGGTCCCCCTCAATATTCAAGCTTCAAGGCTCTAAAGAGATTTTGTGTAAGGCCGGGGAAATGGCTGAACTCCACAGAGAGCAGAGTGAGTGGTCAGCATTGCAATAGGAGAGATGGAAATTAGATAGCACAGAGGACTTTGCTGTCTCTGGGAAGGACATGGGAATTTCTGAGGATGGAAGGATTTTGGAAAGCTCTCCAAGAGAGGGCATCTTATTTGTTCCCTAGTTCCCCATCGCCTCCTTCAGCAGATGGATAATCTTAAAGTTCTCAAGAGAAGGGAGATCCTTAACCTCCCCGAGTGAAGATTCACTTCTCTAAAATCCCTCTTATTAGGAAGTTCTTTTGGAAGTCTAAACTCCTACTGGAGTTTAAGCTCATTTTTAAAACCTTTCTATTGAGATAGAATTTACATACAACAAGGTGCAGATCCTAAGGGTACAGCTCAATAAATTTTGACATGTGTACACACCCTGTAACTACCCAGCCCCAGATTAAGATATAGAACGTTTCCAACATCCAGAATAAGCGCATTTCTTTTTTGTTTGCTGTCAATGCAAAGGGAGCACTCCCTCCGTAAATAGCCATTTAGAAATGTTTCGAGCTTCGAATGGCCTCTTGACCTTCTTTTCTCTCTGCAACCCAACATCAGTGGCTTCACGTTACTAAATCCTCCACTTTCAGGATCCTTAGCCTCCTCGTTTACCAGAGGGAAGGGAAAGTGACTTGTCCAAGACCACACAGAACGCAGTTGTTGAGTCGAGCCTAGGACGTTCTGCTTTTCCGGCTAATCCCTCTTCCACTCCTCTCCTCGACCCTCCGAGTCAGCCCCGGAGCTGCAGGGTCTTCACTGGGGCCATATTTGACAGCATGGAGCCCACCCCGACGGTGCTCTTTAAGGATTGGATCGACTGTCTTTTCCTGTCCGCTCCATCCTTTCCTAAACCCTTCCCTCTTCCTCCCAGAGAGAAGGACAAACGAGAACAGACAAATAGCCGCCTGTCTCCTCTGCCAGGACACCCTGATCCCGCGCATCTGATTGGCTTCCGCCCAATGCAAACAAACAGCCTTACGCGGAGAGGGAGCGTATAAAGCCTCCGTGGCCTGACCGGTCGCACCCTGATTCCCAGGCTCACCCCTCGTTGCTCCTTTCTCCCCAGACCACTTCTGAGTTGCGATTCGGAAGCCTCTGGTGTATAAATCCGTAAAAGGCTGAGTTTGGCAGGGAGGAAGGCCTAGAACTATGCGATAGATGCAAAGAGAACCCCCTTGAGGATGGAATGAGAAAGGAACAGACCAAGAATAAATATAGCGTGAATAACCAAACTGTTTAGTCTGCTCAGGTCACGTTCATTCTCAGTTCTTCCCGAAGACACTACGAGATAGGAATGAGGTAAGACTGCTCAAGCTTGAGTTGGCATCTTTTCTGGCATCTTCTGAGGAGAGGCCTTTGCCACTCCTGCTGCCTACCAACCAGGGTGAGGTGGAATCATCTAGGAGGAGCATGGAGTCCTGACACCTCTTTCCCTGACACCCCAGACTCAGCCTCCACCCTCCAGGCACGTTCAGCAGACTAATTTTCTGGATCTTTGGTGACGGCAAGCATGGGCCCAGTTTACTACGGGATTGTTGCATGAAGGACTGGAAAAGTCGGCAAAATGGTACTTTAGGGCGCATAGCAGGGAAGGGCCAGGTGTGCTGGGGTGGGGGGGTAGTGGGGGGCTTCCCGCTCCTTCCAATGAAATTTGCGTTCACACCCAGCTGCCTCGGCCACCGCAGAGTCTCCAGCAGACGCTGCAGGGCCGTCTTTTGCTCTTCCTCTGCTGGGTCTCACCTTTCTCCTCCTCCCTGGGAGCCCCCAGGCCTCCTCTTTCTTCTAACCCAGGCTCGGGCCTTTTGTGGGGCTGCATCCTGGCTGCACTGCAGGACCATATGGCGGGAGAGCCTGGGGGAGTCAGCCTTGTGGAAAGGCATGTTTTCCCCTCAGGATGCCTCACTGTACCCTGAACAGCCTTTGTCCTGTAGACAGAGTCAAGGGTGGGAAGGAAGGGGAAGATGTAACCCAGGCCCTTGGGTGTGGGGTGGGCTGCCAGTCTGGAGGGGGTATGAGGCCACATGGGCTAATGGGAAGAACACTGGACCATGAATCAGGAATCCCGTTCCAGCCAGATGCCGACTTCCTATGAGACTCTATAGCAACCTCCTGGAGCTTCAGTCTCTCTAATTATCAAATGGGCACCACACCTGCCCAATGGGACTGGCTGGTGTGAGGATGATGGAACAGCCTTCTACCCGGTGAAAAGCACGCTGTGTATGAGGTTCATTGTTATAATGGTTAGTTCAAATTGGAAAACTGCTAGAGAAGGGGAGAACAAGATGGGAAAGAGCTGAGATCCGTTAGACCCCCTCATCCTTGAACATCCTTGAACTAGCCACACCCTCCAAGAACAGATGGAGCCTCTCATGGGGCTGGGGTCTCTTTCTAAACAGTGAGGGTGTCCCTCTCTGTATTTCCATCTTACTCTATTTCCATCTCTGTGGAGAACAGGAGGATGTCACCACCATGCCTAAGATGCCACGTGGAGCCCTGACCGTGCCCCATCTCAAGCTGCCCCGCCCAGCCCAGGAGTCCTGACAGAACTCAGTTCCCTGTTCGTCACTCCAGCCCCTTGATTTGGGGCTCTTGAGAAGTGGACCCACAGTGCCCACTTCAGTACTGATCAGAACCTAGAAACTAGAAGCAAAGATGTCCAGAGGGAGGAGCTGGCTGGCTCTATGGGCAGCCTCTTCCTGGCTCTGAAAGGTCTTGAAAGACAACAGTGGGGATATCTGGTTGTCCTCATCTCAACCTGGCAAATGTTCAGGTTCCTCAACCATCTCTATCCTGAGGGCGTGGTGGCTGAGGGGTGTGGCCAGGGTAGTGCTTTTTCTGAAGTCCCCCTTTTCTGAAGGGCCTCAGGGTGTAGAGAACTGTGTGAGCAATGCAGTAAATGAACTTAAGAAGGTCTTGACCTTATGAAGTGCTCAGGCTAGTAGGATAACACCTGTCCTATCGCAGAGGTAGGTGAGGGTAAAATAAAATGTTGGAAAGTGCAGAGAACAGTAAAAGACAGATGTCTAGAAGTTGTTTTCATGGTTACTAAGATTTAACAATTATATTTTACATATTACTAATCATGTCTCTGTTTGTCACAGTCAGTTCATGGCTATATTCAAGTGGGCCATTTAAATTGTTCTTTTGGGGTGCAGCTACTATGGAAAACAGTATGGACGTTCCTCAAAAAACTAAAAATAGAGTTGCCATATGATCCAGCAATCCCACTCCTGGGCAAATATCTGGAGGAAACTATAATTCGAAAAGATACCTGCACTCCTATGTTCATAACAGCACCATTCACAATAGCCAAGACATGGAGGCAACCTAAATGTCCACTTACAGATGAATGGATAAAGAAGATGTGGTACATATATATAATGGAATACTACTCAGCCATAAAAAAGAATGAAATAGTGCCATTTGCAGCAACATGGATACAACTAGAGATTATCATACTAAGTGAAATAAGTCAGAAAGAGAAAGACAAACACCATATGATATCACTTATATGTGGAATCTAAAACATGACACAAATGAACTTATCTATGAAACAGAAACAGACTCACAGACATAGAGAACAGACTTGTGATTGCCAAGGTGGAGGATGGTTGGGGAGGGAAGGATTGGGAGTTTAGGATTAGCAGATGCAAACTATTATATATAGGATGGATAAACAGCAAGGTCCTACTGTATAGCACAGGGAACTATATTCAATATCCTGTGATAAACCATATAAAAAATATGAAAAAAAATATGAAAAAGAATGCATATATATGTATAACTGAATCACTTTGCTGTACAGCAGAAACTAACACAGCACTGCAAATCAACTATACTTCAATAAAATCAATTTTAAAAAATAAAATTGTGTTTTTGTTCATCTACCTCTGCAAATACCTTGAGATTCCCGAGTCCTCATTTTATCAGCCCTTCTCACACTCCCAGGCCTCAAGGCTTGCTCTCTCAAATCCCTGCCTCTGTTCTCATTCAAGGCAGTCTAAGTTGGATCTGACCCTACTTTGTACAGACTCTCACTCCCAATCTCACGTTAGTCAAACTTAAGCCCAGAAGTAAGAAGATTTGCAAGTATTAATCAACCATTCTCAGGCCAGAATGTGAATAATTTTAAAAAGTGAGCCCTAACTTATAGCTCTACATTCTCTCACATGGGAAATATAAATACCCTCACAGTATTAACGTTCCCATTTTATGGACAAAGAAACTGATGTCTAGAGAAAGTTAGTTAATTGTTAGTGAGTAACCCAGGGAGCTCATCTCCAAAGCTAGATGAGTTCTTCCCTTCTGTGGAAGAATAATTCCTCCAAACTTAGAAAATGTAAAATGAGAATCGCTTTTTTTGTTGGTTGTTGGGGGTTTTGTTTTGGGGGGGAGTTGTTTGGTTTGGTGTCGCTCTAGAGCATTGTCTAAAAGCTTGCTTGACACTCAACTGACTCTCCTGGAGAATGTAACTTTGTTGTTATAGTATATTTGATAAATAATCTACAACCAAAAAGAGATGAAACATTTACAGTCTGTATGGTTAGTGGTTAACTTGCAAAAGTTGATAAAATGATAGGGTTTTATTGCCCAACAGAGAAGTTAACCACAAAGGTGTTTTGGTTTTATTGTCCTGGAAACTTGACCAATCATATCTAAATTAGCAATCTTATTTCGGCATTCCTTTTTTTATTGACTATATAAATCCCTGTTTCTCAAATGCTCTTCAAAGCAGCTCTTTTGTCTTCTTCCTAGTTCTGCCATTAATGAGTTAAATAAATCTTTGATGTGAGTTCAAAAATAACTTTGAGAATTGTTTTTCCACTTCTCAACTTCCCTATATTGAAAGCAACATCCTAGTGCTTTCTGCTTCCCTGGAATAGCAGATCCACTTGTAGAACTAACATATGAGTGCCCTGAGAGACTGAACCTCCTTGAGGGGAGGATACTTTGTATCTCCAGCCTGCAGAGGACCAGCAATGGCACTAGGAGGAAGTGGCCATTCTCAGCAAGAGTCCTCTACAGTGCCTTCTTGTAGTTAAGGCTACGAAGGCTGCTGCTCCAATGGGCCACCATTGTTACAGCAATTCAATTTCATTAGCTACATCAGAGACTTTATAATGCATCCATTGTTCTTCCTCCAGGAAGCCTCCCAAGAAACAATTTAACAGTTTTCTCACCTGCCATATACTAGCATTCAGAAAATGTTTACTGAATAAATAAATAAAATTGACGTTTTCTTTCTTTCTTTAATTTCTGCAAGCTTAACCAAAGGGCAGGACATAATGGTTAAGTTCCACAGGCTCTGGAATTTGAGTGTCTGGAGATAAATCTCAGGCAACCTACTAACTGGATAACATTAGGCAACCTTCTCTTTACTTCATTGTTTTCCTCTGAAAATGAGAATAATGACATCAATAATTAGAACTGTGCCTGACTCATAGAATGCACTCAATATATTTTAGCCCTTACTGTTGGTGAGGGGAAGAAGTGTCGCAGGGAACAGAATCAATCAAAACACAGATACTGACTGATTGAGCCTAAGGGATCACGTGATTTTTAAAAACCATAAACACATACAAATCAATGTCCCACTTATTTTTAGTTATCACAAAACATAACAAAATTAATACATGAACATAATGAAAAAGGATTAAACCACTAACAAAGGGATAAAATGAAAAGTAAAATCCTTCCTTCCTTTCTTCCTTCCTTCTTCTTACTTCCTCCTGGAACAATTAAACCATTGTTAAGCTTCTTCTGTACCTGCCCATAAAGTTTTAAGAATCTACAAGAATTCAAATAAATAGAAACATACATCATGCACATATTCTTTTTTTTATCTAATTGGGATCATATACAAACTGCTCCCTACTTTGTTGGTTTTTTTTTTAACCTAATAATATGTTGTGAACATCAGTCCTATCAGCACATGACATAAAGCTTCTTCATTGTTTTCCATGTCTGCATAGTATTCCAGTGGGTGGCTGTAGCATAATTTATTTAACGAGATGCCTATTGTTGGAGACTGCTAGAGGTTGGACAACCAGTTAGCCATCTTGGGAAAAAAATATGATTCATAATTCATTCCTTAAACTAAATAAATTCCTGGAAGCTCAAATATTTAATGTAAAAATGAAGCCAGAATGAGTCATAGAATAATAATTTTTAAATTGAAGGGCAACTTTTATTGCTTTCTTAAAAACTGATTCCACAATGATACATTTAATTGTAGACAGTTTAACAAACATAAAAACATTTAAAAATGAAAATCCCAGGACTTCTCTGGTGGCTCAGTGGTTAAGACGCCGTGCTCTCAATGAAGGTGACTTGGGTTTGATCCCTGGTCAGAGAACGAGATCCCACATGCATGCTGCAACTAAGGAGCCCAAGAGCCGTAACTAAAGACCCAGCGCAACCAAATAAATAAACAAGTATTTTTTTAAAATGAAACTTAATCCTACCACACAGAGAAAATAAATTTTAACATTTTGTTGTCTGTCCTTCCAAACTTTCAAGGCATTTATGTATTTATTATGTGTATGAATTATTTCATGATTTAATATGCAATACATCTGACAGCCAGCAGGTGGCGCGAGAAGGCAGCGTTACCGGCGCTGACGGGCCCTGCAGAGTGCTGGGCTCCGCATACAGCTCGAGTCCTATGCACTGTTGGAGCATCACCGCTTGTTTACTGCGGACGACGTTCAGAGATGGGAATGCTATAGCAGAGACCTGAAAGTTCTGGGGGCGTCCTCCAGACTCAGAGCGCCCTTCAGACTCGCTTTGACAAGGCTGAGCTAAGCTTCAGTTCAGAGGGAGAGAGTCCCAATACCTCAAAGCGTTTTCCTTCGTATTTGTGGCAGCAGTGCCAAGAGAAAGAATGAGGTGGGGCACCCTGCTGCTTTTCTTTCCAACAGGGTCCTTTTTCCCACCTCTACTTCCACTCATATTGGTGTCTTTCATACTGCCCCCGTTCAGAAATTTTTCCATGGCATTTTTACTGATGTATCTGGAAATATTTCATTTAAACAAAAATACTGATTGATTGATTGGCTGCATGAGGTCTTAGTTGTGGCACGCGGGATCTTTCATTGCGGTGCACGGGCTCTTCATTGCAGTGCGCGGGCTTCTCTAGTTGTGGCACGAGGGCTCCACAGCGCGTGGGCTCTGTAGTTGGGGCATGTGGGCTCTCTAGTTGCTTGCCCCACGGCATGTGGGATCTTAGTTCCCCCGCCAGGGGTGGAACTGGCATCCCCTGCGTTGCAAGACCGATTCTTAACCACTGGACCACCAAGGAAGTCCCTGGAAGTATTTTATTTTTTTAAATATAAAAAACAAGCCAAGTGGAAATGTCTGCTGCCTTGCAAACTTCACTTCTCTAGGCTGACCCTAGAAGTGGCAGCAAGCACTACAGAGGAAAGAGGGCCCCTTTTGCAGTTCCCTCCCTCATCCATTCTCACCACCCCACCACCACAACCAGCATGTACACACACTGGGGTTTCCAAGCCCCTTCACAGAAGGAGACACTGAGGCCAGGGAAATACAGAGAAAAGAACTAGAGGGACAGTGATGCAGAGCTCAGAGACAGGTCTTGACCCAAATTGGAGAGAAGCGTGGTACCAAGGGGCAGATGGCAATGATGCTTCAAAGAGAAATAAATGTTTGTTAAGCAGAAACCCACACCAGATTGCATCAAAGAACAGCTGTCTGTGGCTGAGACCATTTCATTTCTGTTTTCTGTGCTGACTGGCCCTCAGGTTGCTTACCTACAAATAGGGAAGATTATATACAATTTGGGATTAGGCTGAGAATCAAATAAAACGATGTTTGTGAAAATGATATTTTAAACTGTGAACCACTGTTTTAAATAAAACCCACTATTTTAATTTTTTTGAGTCACTTAAATTTATTTATTTATTAAGGCTGCTCCGGGTCTTATTTGTGGCACGCGGGATCTTTGTTGTCGGCATACCGACTTCTTAGTTGCGGCGTACATGTGGGATCTAGTTCCCTGACCAGGGGTCGAACTCGGGCCCCCTGCATTGGGAGCATGGAGTCTTAGCCATTGGACCACCAGGGAAGTCCCCAAAACCCACTATTTTTAAATAGCAAAGCACTCTGCACAAGGGATTGTAATGTTTTTGTTGTTATGGACTTAAATGGTTAATGAAGTAGGAAAATTACAAACTGCCTAGGCCTGAGGATTAAGAAATAATATCAGTCTAAGAAAAAACCCTAAGAGACATAGGCGCACCTTTTTTTTTCTCAACAGAAAGAAAAATAACATTATATTAGGCAAACATTGCCAATATTTGTGATATAGGCTTTCAAAAATCCCAACATTTGGTACTTCCCTGGTGGTCCAGTGGTTAAGATTCCATGCTTCCACTGCAGGGGACATGGGATGGATCCCTGGTCAGGGAACTAAGATCCCGCATGCCACATGGTGTGGCAAAAAAAAAAAAAATCCCCACAATTGTAGTTGCAACCACAGGCTCTTTTCTCTTCCCTCATTCTCAAATTTCAGTAATAGAATAAATACATGAATAAACAACTGAGAAGAGGTAGAGGAAAATGTTATACAAGTTTATGCACCAGAGGGATTTGTTAGCGTAGTATGATTTTTATGACACTGTGTGTGGACTTAGAGTATAGAAAGATAACCCAATACCTAATTTTTAGGATTTCATTCTGCTCCAGAAATTTTGAAAGGAATTCAGAGTTGGTCATCTCGGACTTCCCTAGTGGTGCAGTGGTTAAGAATCCGCCTGCCAATGCAGGGAACACGGGTTCAATCCCTGGTATGGGAGGACTCCACATGCCTCGGAGCAACTAAGCCTGTGTGCCACAACTACGGAGCCTGAGCTCTAGAGCCCACGAGCCACAACTACCGAGCCTGTATGCCACAACTACTGAAGCCAGCGCGCCTAGAGCCCGTGCTCCGCAACAAGAGAAGCCACCGCAATGAGAAGACCGCGCACTGCAACGAACAGTAGCCCCCACTTGCCGCAACTAGGGAAAGCCCGTGCGCAGCAACAAAGACCCAACGCAGCCAAAAATAAATAAATAATAAATAAATAAATGTATTTTTTAAAAAGTAAAAAAAAAAAAAAAAGAGTTGTTCATCTCAGGGCCACATTCACCTCCTCCTGAAGGTCTCCCTGTTGCCAATCATATTTCTCCTCATTTCTGCACCAAGTTCCTCAGCACTGAGGAACTCTGATTTGTATTCATTTGCTGTTTTAAAGTTATTTTTCCTGATAAAATATGTTAATTGTAGAAAAAACTAAAATTCAGAGAGAATATATAAAGAAGGGTATGCACTTACTCATAATTCCTTCATCTCAGAATGACTGCCTGTAACATGTTAGTGTTCTTCTCTTGTTCTTTTACTGTCCCTGTGGATTTTTGGGTTTTTTGAGATATAATGCACATACCATAAAATTCACCCTTTTAAAGTGTACAATTCAGTGGGTATTAGTATGTTCACAAGTTTAACCAACACCACTGATTCCAGAACATGTCATCAGCCCAAAAAGAAACCCTCCACCCACCCATTAGTAGCCACTCTCCATTTTCCTCTTCCCAGCTGACCTATGTCAATGGATTTGCCTACTCTGGACATTGCATATAAATGGAATCATACAGTATGTGGCCTTTTGTGTCTGGTTTCTTTCACTTAACATATTTTCAAAGTTTATCCATGTTGTAGAATGTATCAATACCACATTTCCTCTGATGACCTAATCATATTCCATTGTGGATCTACCATGTTTTGTTTACCCATTCATTAGCTGATGGACATTTGGATTGTTTCCACTTTTTAGCTATTACTACAGATAGTGCTTCTATGAAATTTTGTGTACAAGTTTTTGTATAGACATATATTTTCAATTCTCTTGGGTCTATACCTAGGAGTGGGATTGTTGGGTCATACAGTAATTCTATGCTTAACTTTTTGAGGAATTTTTCAAATTGTTTTCCAAGGCAGCCACACTATTTTACCTTCCCACCAGCAATGTATAAGCGTTCTCATTTCTCCACATCCTCACCAACACTTGTTATTGCTCATTTTTTAAATAATAGTTATCCTAGAAGGTGTGAAATGATACTGTATTGTGGTTTTCACTTGCATTTCCCTGATAACTAATGATGTTGGGCATCTTTTCATGTGCTTATTAACCATTTGTATATCTTCTTTGGAGAAATGTCAATCCAAATCTTTTACCCATTTTAAAATTGTGTTGTCTTTTTATTATTGAGTTGTATTCTTTTTTTAAATTTTATTTATTTATTTATTTATTTTTGGCTGCATTGGGTCTTTGTTGCTGCGCAAGGGCTTTCTCTAGTTGCGGTGAACGGGAGCTACTCTTCGTTGCAGTGCGTGGGCTTCTCATTGTGGTGGCTTTTGCTGCGGAGCACGGGCTCTAGGTGCGCAGGCTTCAGTAGTTGTGGCACGCGGGTTCAGTAGTTGTGGCTCGCGGGCTCTAGAGCGCAGGCTCAGCAGTTGTGGTGCACGGGCTTAGTTGCTCCGCGGCCTGTGGGATCTTCCCATACCAGGGATTGAATCCATGTCCCCTGCATTGGCAGGCGGATTCTTAACCACTGCACCACCAGGGAAGTCCCTGTAAGAGTTCTTTATGTATTTTTTGGATATTAGAACCTTATCAGAAATATGATTTGCAAATATTTTCTTCCATTCTGTAATTGTCTTTTTACTTCTTGATGGTGTCCTCTGGAGCACAAACGTTTTAATTTTGATGAAGCCCAATTTATCTGTTTTTTTCCTTTGGTTGCTTGTACATTTGGACTCATAGCTAATAAACTATTGTTTAATCCAAGGTTATGAAAGTTTACATCTAGGTTTTCTTTTAAGAGCTTTAGAGGTTTTGCTCTTACATTTAGGTTTTTGATTCATCTTGAGTTAATTTTTGCATATGATGCGAAGTAGGGGTCCAACTTCATTTTTTTTTGCATGTGGCTATCCAGTTGTCTTAGCATAATTTGTTGAAAAGACTATTCTCTCCTCATTGAATTGTCTTGGCATTCTTGTTGAAAATCAATTGCCCATAAATGTATGGGTTTATTTCTGGACTCTCATTTCTATTCTATTGATCTTTATATCTAGCCTATGCCAGAACCACAGTCTTGATTACTATAGCTTTGTGGTAAGTTTGGAAATTGAGAAGTGTTAGTCGTTCAACTTTGTTCTTTTTCGAGAAAAAGGACTCCTTGCATTACCATTTGAATTTCCAAATCAGCTTGTCAACTTATGCAAAAAAAGCCAGCTAGGATTTTGATAGAGATTGTGTTGAATCTGTAGACCAATTTGGAGAGTATTGTGATATTATTAAGTCTTCCAACCCATGAACACATGTATCTTTCCATTCACGTAGCTCTTCTTTAGTTTCTTTCGATGACATTTTGTAATTTTCAGTGTACAACTCTTGCTCTTCTTCTGTTATATTGTGTTAAATTCCTAAGTGCTTTATTCCTTTTGATGCCATTGCCTATGAATTTTTAACATAGATGGGCTCTTACTATGCAGGAACCAGTTTGTACCTGCTTTTTTAATTTCAATCATATCATAGACATTTCCCCCAAGTTATTAAGACTCCTTTTAAAGCTACATATTAGTGCATTGTATGGTTACACTATAATTTATTTAGCCATTCTCCTGTTGTGGGATATTTAGGTTCTTTACAATTTTTCCATTTTATAAATATTCCTGTAATAAATATTTCTATTGATCTTGCTATGTCTGCATTTTAGATTATTTCCATATAAGTAGTCACGGCCCCTTCCACCACGAGAGAACACAGCAAGAAAGTGCTAGATATGAGTCAGGAAGAGGGCCCTCACCAGAAGGTGATCATCCCAGTTCCTTGATCTTGGACTTCCCAGCATGCAGAACTGAGAGCGGCCAAGATGGCAGATTAGAAAGACCCTAAGCTCACTTTATAAGTAGCCATGTATTCTTGTTCTCTTACAATGGCTTTTATTTCTCACAACTCTTGTGAGGAGTGTGAGACCCCATGAAACTTGGAACTCCTGGAGGCCCATTTCTTCTTTTGCAGTCCCACATAGCCCCCAGGGACAGGCTTACAGCCTGGGAGAGGCTCCTTCAGGAAGCCCTCAGGGGCCCTGGCTTCTCCTCTTACCCCCGTGGCACTGTGTCCTGACCTTGCCGCAGCTCTCATCACTCACTCATATAAATGCTTGGTAACTTGTTACACTCCCACAAGACGGTGAGGCCCAACAGGACAAGGGCTGGACCCCTAGCCCTTGGCCTACAGAAGACCCTTAATAAATGTTTATCAAATGAGTGAGTCAGGCAGAACAGGAGTTCAAGGTCCTAGGCCAGAGGAAGAATCTTGAGTCAAGGAATTATGGCCATTAGGTTTTTGGAGTGGCTGGCAAAGTATGCCACACAGAAATTGTGGGCGAGAAAGGGCCCTTGAGGTTGCCCTATTCAGGAGTTTTCAAACCTCTTTTATGCCCACAGTATAATATATTAGATAGATAGGTAGATTGATAGATAGATAGGGAAGACGGAGTGGGAAAATGGTGGTAACTGAAGACCTATCTGTGGAATTTTCTCTCTCTCTCTCTCTCTTTTTTTTTTTTTTTTTTGCCGCGCTGCTCTGGCTTGCTGCATCTTAGTTCCCCGACCAGGGATCGAACCCGACCCCTGGCAGTGAAAGCGCGGAGTCCTAACCGCTGGACAGCCAGGGAATTCCCCCTTTATTTTTCCTTCCCAGGTAGCATATTTTTAAAGTAAAACTAATTTTAGGTAAAAAAAAAAATCTTGTGGGGATGAGGGAGTATGACACACTGAGCAATTATGACAAAACTTTACTGTGACACGGCAGTTTTTCTTTTTGAAGTTCCTTGGGGTGGGGGTGGGGTGGGTCGGGCTCTAAGTTACCGTAAATACTGATACAGGGACGCAAACAAGGGATTTTTTTTTCCGGTTTTAGTTCTTGGGTGGCTCAGTGAAGCCTAGGAACAGTTTGTGGGGATGAGAGCACGCGCAGCCTCTCTTGTTGATTTGTTTGCAATATGTTCTTTCCCTCCCCTGCTCAATGGACCCTAATACTTAAAAGGCAAGTCCAAACTCCTCAACCTGGCATGGATTCCGGGATCCTCCCTCTCTCTCCAGTCCCACTCGAGGTCCCGATTTTCCCTGGGCTAGACTAGGTGCACCCCGAAGTCAGGGCTCTCTCTTATGCATCTTTGTATCACCAGTACCAAAAGGGGCAGGTCCTGGCACAAAGTGGTGAGTCAAAAAGTGTTTGATGAACCTACTGAAACCTCTCATCTCTAGGATTTTATAAATAACTGTCCCTGCAGGCTGAGTATTCATCCCCGCAAATCACCTCAGAGGTGCTACCTCCATCTCTGCCTCCACGAATCTCTCAGGCCACTCTCGATGGTTTCCCCTAAAGTTTTCCTTCCTCATATTTGTGCCTGGAACTAGTCAGTGTCGGACCCAAAGCTGTTCTCGGCATCCCAATAGAGCCGGATAGGACTGAAGTCCCACGGCCGTTCAGACCTGCAGGGAGGAAGTAAACAGAACACTTTCCGGATCTCCTGAAATGGGCACAACACAGTTCCTCCGGGGACGACCGAGAGTTCGGTTCCGGCGTGCGTCTCTATGGTTTCGACAGCCTAGAACGACCGAAAGGCACTTCCGGGAAGATGGCGGCGCACAGATCACGTCTGGCACATGTTTCTGCGGAGAGGACTTTGCACTAACGGTAAGAGCCTACAGTCACCCGAACGGTGGCTGTCGGAGCCCGGGCTCAGGAGCAAATGTGAGAGCAGGAGAGTAGTTTTACCCAAGTGAAACTGCGGGAGGAGGGCTGGAGTTTAGACCTCAAGAGGAAGGAGGCCTAGGGAAAGGGTTGCCGGTTCTTTGGAATCGCTGTAAGAAAGGTGGCCCTGGGCCCTTCTCCAGAAAACTCAGGTTGACTGGAAAGAAAACAGTTCCTGGAAGTGTCTAGAAGCCTTCACAGAAACTGCGGCGCACAGCCTGGGATCTAGTTGCTTCTGTCCAGTTATCCGTTCTAGGTCGGTTAAAGCAATTACCATCTATGTCACTCAGTTCAACGAATGACGACTGAACGCATTCTCGATTCTTGGAGTTGCATTAAGTACACCGGGGTTGGGTAATAAAACCAGGGCGTATAGTTTCGAATTACTGCGACAAGGGACAGGCAGTGGTAGGTTTTACAGCGTAAAGTACAAACGTCTATGAGACTGAGGAATGTAGTGATTAAGAACACCAGTTCTGGAATGCCTGAGATCCTGGATCCGCTACTTGCCTGCTGTTTGATTTGGACAAGTAACTAAACTTCTCAGCGCCATTTGTCAATTACCAAAAAAAAACCAAAAAACAAAAACCTCCTAATAGGGTTGTTGGGAGGATTAAATGAGATAATGTGTGTGCAGTAATTAGCAGCAGGCTGGCATTGAGTAAATGCACGTGTTGGTGGTTGTTGTTATTGAAATCTGGGGGCTAATAGATTAGAAATAACGTCTGAGAAGAAGCAGAGGTTTGAGGTGGCCTCAAAGGCCTCAGTGTTTGAATTTTACTTCTCTTGCATTATCAAGAAGCAAGATAGGGCCATTTCTTCACTCAGTGCTTTTCTGTTGGGACTCTCAAGGTGTCAGTTAGGTTTTCAAGTAATCATCCTTCACAGTAGAAATGTGAACAGAAATGTGATTCATCCTAAATTTGCTACTCTTCATACCTAACCAGACTGGTCATCGTTGTTAAGCCTAATATGTAATGTTTAGGAGGGGTGACTTGATGTGTCTGACTTTTTTTTTTTTTTATTAGCATACTCACTAGACATTCTTAAACACAACTGAAAGTTTTAGCCTTTGGAGTTGTCTCTTGGGGAGGCCAGAGGGTTACTCCAGGAGTGCCATTAATCAGCTTTTAAAATGGTCTGCAATGCCTGTAATAAATGATCTTAGTACAAGTTAACTTTAGTGACTCAAGTCAGCAGTGATAGTCTTAGTTTTGAATGTCTTGTGTAATAAGCCATCTTAACCGTTTCAGAGACAAATTTGGTATATAAGTCGGACAGTGCCATTGTGGAGTCCAAAATGAGGAACACCTGAACGACTCTAAAGAACTGCAACTACAGTTGACAAACAACACAGATTTGAACTGCATGGGTCCACTTACATGTGGATTTTTTTCAATAAATATTACAGTACTACATAATCAGTGGTTAGTTGAATCCTGAGATGTGGAAGGCTAGTATGGGACTTGAGCATCCATGGGTTTTGCTATCCACAGCAGGTCCTGGAACAAATCCCCTGCTGATACTGAGGGATGACTGTAGTTGGTAATGTGATAGAAAGTGGGCCACTCTGGAGTCAGGCAACCTGAGCTCATATTCCAGCTCCATCTCTTACCAGCTGTGTAAACCCAGGCAAAAAACCCTTTGTAAAATAAGGATAAGGTGTATCTCACAGGACTGTCAGAATTAAATGAGACAGTATAGCAATATGTGTAACCCCTCTGTTACGCTTTAAATGCTCAATAAGAGCGCCCTTCCTAAGCTGGACAGTTTCAAAAGGGGTGCTCCAACAAGACTGAAAGACAGTGGGGAAGAGGCACATAGCCTTCACATTGAGAGGACAGTGTAAATGCTGGGGCACAGGTATAGGATATGGGCTCTATTAAGTACTGTTGTCTTATAACTCAGGTTAACAAGCACCTCCTTGCTTTGTTTTTACGTGGTAATAAATCGTGGGAGATGCTATCAGGTAGTGGTAAAGAGTGGGGACTCTGCAGACAAGCTTCCTGGGTTTGAGTTCTACATGTATCAGCTGTGTGACCTTGAGCAAGTCACCTAACCTCTTTAGGCTTTAGTTTCCTCATTTGTAAAACAGGGATATAATAATACTTTCCTGAATGTAAAGTTCAGGAAATCTTCCCGGGCTGGGAAGAGTACACGAAATGATCCATGTAAAATCTTAGCACAACCTGGCATGTAGTGAATTCTCCATACATTTGGGTGTTATTATTAATACCAGGTCTCCTTGGCTTTCAACATGTTGACATTGACCTCTCAGTGGTCGGACAGGGAGCTCCCCAAGGACCAGGCCTCTTTCCTCTGTCTCTGCTCCAGCTTCAGGAAAGAGTTCTTATAAGAGCAGTCAGGATGGATTTGATGGATGACTTGGGCACTTTCTTTTTTTCCTCTTAAAGGGAAGATAGTGACCCCTTCTCTTCTCTGGTGAGGGCCTGAGGACAGTGACTCTTTTCTCACCATGAGTGTCACCCCAGAGGTCAAGAGTCGTGGGATGAAGTTTGCTGAGGAGCAGCTGCTAAAGCATGGATGGACTCAAGGTGATTCCCATGGGGCCCTTTTCACATCCCCCCAACTCCCTCACTACCCTCTGCCCAGGGAAGAGGCATCATCCTGGATTAACCCCTATGTAGTCCATTCAACTGGAGGAGGAAAGTTAGTTTAAAGGGAAATTTGCAGAAGAAAATTGCTGACATTTCCAGAAAAGGGAAGAAGGGAAGAAATATGATGGTGGATAGTGAGAAAGAAGTGGTTCGGAGGACTGGGAGGGGGAGGAAGAGACACGACTTCTGTCCTGAGAGAATTATGAAGGAAAGATAGTTTGGGCTCAAAGATGGGAGGACTGCATGGAGAGGTGCTAGAAAGAGTGCAACTGGGAGGGCTTCCAGGATGGACGGAGCATGCCCAAAGTTAGATATGTGGAATGGCAAGGAGTGGCATGTGCTGGGGGTGCCTTGTGAGGGCTTGGGGCAGGAGTGGAATAAGCCAAATCATTCACTGTTTGCAGGCAAAGGCCTGGGCCGGAAGGAGAATGGCATCACCCAGGCCCTCAGGGTAACGCTGAAGCAGGACACTCATGGGGTAAGACTGGGCAGGCTGAGGGAGGTCAGTGTGGATGGGAGAGGGGGGGCCTTGAGGATAGGGGGAGGGAGGGGAATGACAGGTTCTGAGTTCATACTTCTTCCTCTGGCAGGTGGGACACGACCCTGCCAAAGAGTTCACAAACTACTGGTGGAATGATCTCTTCAACAAGACTGCGGCCAGCTTGGTAGTGAAAACTGGGCAGGTATAAGCTCTAATAGTAGGCACATGAACCGTGAGGGCCTGGGACATGTGGGGGTGAGGGAGACATGGCATGTCACCCACTCACGGATACTCCCCCACAGGATGGAGTACAGATAAGGTGCCTGTCTAAGGAGACCACCCGTCATGATCATGCCAAGCCCAACCTGCTGTATCAGAAGTTTGTGAAGGTATTAGAGGCTGGGGGTGAGACGGCCCATCCTTTTTTCCTTCCCTGGTCTCCCCTGGGGCCTGAACAATTGCCTTGTACGCCCTACCTATTCTCAGGACTGTCCTAACAGTGGGATCCTGTGACCAACCTCGCTGTTGCTTACCTAGACTGCCCAGACCCTCAGCAAGAATTGAAATCTTCAGGTTGAATGTATCCCTGCCATCTGCTGAGGGGGCAGCAACAGGGAGTGGGAGGTGGGGCACAGTCAGGAGCTGTCAGAGCAGGGCAGGGAGGGGATGTCTAATTCAGAGGACTTAAAAGTCGGAGGAGACTTGCAAGATTATCTGACCCATTGTCCTTATTTTGCAGATGTGGCCAAAAGGGGGGAAAGTGGCTCGCTGAAGAGCCCACAGCTGGCTAGTAATGGCAGACAGGACTAGAACCCAGGTGTTGAGACTCCCCTTTTCTAGCCCGCCAATAGAAGGGAGCTAACATTTAACGATCCTCTATTACGTCCTTAAGGGCTCTATGTATTATCTAGCAAATCCTTCCCATTCATCTCTGTGGCCATCTTCTGCCCCAGTTCAGACCATCATCCTCTCCTGCCTCATTTCTTTCACAGCCTCATAACTATATTCCTCACTCTAGTCTCAAACCCTACTGCGATTAGTTCATCCTCCACAAAGCATCCAGTGTTCTCTGAAAAACACAAATTTCATTCTGTCACTGGCTCCTCCTTGACCTAGGATGACACAGTCCAGATGCGTCAGACTGGCTCACATGGCCCTTCATGCCTTGTCCCTGCCTTCTTTCTTAGCCTGTCTCTCGCCACCTCTCAGGACCTCTACACTTTAGCCAGATGGAATCTGAATCTTTTCAAGGTACCATGTTTTTTCACTTTCAAGGTTTTGCACATGCTATTCCTTCTGCCTGGGACATTCTGCTTCCTTTGCCCCTTTACCTGCTGACCTTTTTCTTGTCTTCCAGAGCTCAGCTCCTTGTAGTAACTATTCCCCAAACCCTGAAGCCTGAGTAGGGTACCCTTCCTCTAGCACAGACAACACTTTCATCATCGTTTTCTATGTTCTGACATATTCCTTTACCCCTCAACCATGTAGATTCCATCTGGGCCGGAACCATCTCATCCTTATTCCACTCTATCCCCAACCTCTTAGCCCAAAGTAGGTTCTTAACCTGGTTAAAGTACTGTGCATAGGTATGGGGGGAGGGGCATGAAAAGTAGCATCTTTATTGTCCGTTACTGGCACCATGGGATGACCGCCGGGGGCACTTGTCCCACTGTGAAGACCTGATGACCCAGAGCACTTCTTCCTCCCTTCCTGTTCTGTCCACTAGCTGGCTGTGAGCCAGGGAGGCCAGGACTGCCCCCACCCCACCCACCCCCAACTGCAGCCCACCTCCTGCCCAAGTTGATGTATGCAGTTCGACACACCTCTGTGTGGGGCTGCAAGGAGCGATGTTGGGGGCTGACAAATTTGTGCCAGTGGCTGTTCGGGGTGGCAGTGGCACCACTGCTCTTCCCTTTCCAGGAGGGAAGAGCAATGGTGGTGGTGCTGAGTGGGCCTTGTCCACCCCCATGATTCCTCCTTCTAGACGGCCACACTGACTTCAAGTGGGGAGAAGCCAGACAAGGACTTGGAAAGCTGCAGTGATGATGACAGCCAGGGACCCAAGCGTCCAAAGATGTGAGACTTCTTTTTTTTTTTTTTATTTTTTTTTATTTTTTTAAATTCACGTTCTTTTATTTATTTATTTATGACTGTGTTGAGTCTTCGTTTCTGTGCGAGGGCTTTCTCTAGTTGCGGCAAGTGGGGACCACTCTTCATCGCGGTGCGCGGGCCTCTCACCATCGCGGCCTCTCTTGTTGCGGAGCACAGGCTCCAGACGCGCAGGCTCAGTAATTGTGGCTCACGGGCCCAGTTGCTCCGTGGCATGTGGGATCTTCCCAGACCAGGGCTCGAACCCGTGTCCCCTGCATTGGCAGGCAGATTCTCAACCACTGCGCCACCAGGGAAGCCCGAGACTTCTTTTTAGTGCTAGGGGCATGTGGGAGGAGATGCCTTCCAATCTCAAAAGAAAGGACCAAGTGTAATGCTTGACTGTGGGCTTCTTCAGGGTGGAAATGTGTTGTACTCATCTTTGTATGCCCTACACCTAGAAAAGTGCCGGGTCCTGAATAGGAACTCAGTGCTGAAGGAATGTTTTAGAGGGGAGGAGAGGTCAAGCCTTTCCACCAGATCTGTTTGTAATTCCTGATTCCTGCCCTTCCCCAACAGTCTGACTGATGAGATGCTGCTCCAAGCCTGTGAGGGGCGAACTGCACACAAGTAAGTAGCGGTTAGCTTCTTGGGCTCCCCTCTTTTCTCCCCATCACAAGCCCACCCCTGTGCCACTCTTTTCACCCCAGAGAAAGTGATTCCTATTCTCTGCCCATTTCTGAAGCTGCCTGAAGACAGGCAGCTCCTCCCTTATGAACTTTCCCTGCAGTCTCAGAGATTAGGCCTGTTTTCCCCAATACCCTCCCTCTGACTTGGGCCCCATCTATTTCAGGGCTGCCCGTCTTGGGATCACGATGAAGGCTAAGCTTGCTCGGTTAGAGGCCCAGGAGCAGGCCTTCCTGGCTCGTCTCAAAGGCCAGGACCCTGGGGTCCCTCAACTGCAGTCTGAGAGCAAGCCCCCACAAAAAAAGAAAAAGAAAAGGAAGCAGAAAGAGGAGGAAGAGGCTACGGCAACTGAAAGGAATGCAGAAGAGTACCCAGAACACACTGATCAGAGTGTCAGGAAAAGCAAGAAGAAGAAAAGACGGCATCAAGAAGAAGGTGTCACAGATGAGAGAGAGGGAACAGCTGTAAGGCATGAGGAAGAAGAGACCACAGGAACAAGCGGGCTTGGGGAATTGAAAAACAGAGAACAAACTGATCAGTCCCTCAGGAAAAGGAAGAAGAAGAGGAGGCAGCATGAGGAAGACTTGAACATGGAGGAGGCTGTTGTAGATGGTGGGACCAGAGAAGCAGAAAGCAAATCATGCAGTGATCGGAAAAGTAGGAGAAGCAAGAAGAAAAGACAGCGGCATCAGGAGGAGGAGGACGTCTTGCGTGTAAGGGATAAAGGAGATGAGGAAGATGGCAGGACTAGGACAGCAGAGAGCAAGGCATACACGGGCTCAAGTGGCAGAGGCAAGAAGAGGCAGAAGCAACCAGAGGAGGAAAGACCTGGAGTCCACACTGACCAGAGAGCAAAAAAGAAGAAACAGAAGAAGAGAAACTGAAGGCCAGGTCAAGATGCAGCCCGATCGAGTCCTCTTCAGGAGTTGAAGCCTCAGAGACCTGAGTTGGTGCAGGTCTTGTGCACCCTCTCAGTGAGGAGTCCCTCCCAAGGAGGAAACAGCTCTGGAACAGTAGTCCGCTGAGAGGAGAGCGGTAGTGCCGTGTCTGACTTGAGGGAGCAGGCACATTCCCCCTTACAGCATCTAACCCAGAGATGGTGAACTCAAGCACCTGCAGGGACCAGGCAGCTAAGGGACAAGGATGCTGGGGGCTGTGGGAACGGGAATGCAGACAGCCTCTGAAGGGGCATCTTGGCTAAAAGAAGCTGAAAATATAGACCTATGAGAAATGTACTGATTTTTTAATTTTGTGAAGGCTAAGAAAAACATGCAAATTCAGCCCATAGGTTGCCAGTTTCTAACTATACCAAATTGAATAAACATTAGCTTGGTCTCCTAGCCTATGTATAAGTCCTGACTGTCATCTCCATTCTCAGCCTGAGAAGGTCCTGAATACAAGTTAGTTTCCTTAGAGGCCTCTGAAGAAATTCCTTCTGTTAACTTCCTGTAGTCTTGCTATGCTGTTAAGTGGAAGGAGAAAGTTTAGAGAACCTCCCCCAGCTCCCTGTCTGCATCCCTGATAAGAATTGTGTGTGTGTAAAGGACAGCACACCTCACTTGGGAGCCTTTTTTAGCATCTGAAAGTGAATTGTCATTGCCCCCAAATGTCATAGCAACCCCTCTTGCATATTGTTCCCCCAGAGAGAGGGCACCACATCTCCAGTGTTGCTCTCTGGCTCCTGCCATCTCTTAACCTTTATTGCCAGAAGAGCTCCCAGGACTCCACAGCTCTGGGAGAGAGGAACTAAATCTATTGGGAAGAATGCCCGCCCACCTTCCCTCACTGCAGACGATAGACACACTCGGTGTCAGGGTAGGGTGGCAGGTTCAGCTGGTACTTCTTTTCCAGAGCAGGAGGCACAAAACGACCCCCCAGGTAGTGGTAGCGACCAGTAAAGTGGGTTGCAGACTTTTTGGGTGCTGTCAGGGAGATGAGCAAGTCTGGCTGGATCCCTCCAGAGTTTCCCTTCTCCACATCCCATCCTGAAAAGAAGGTGGTATTCAGAAAGAGCGGAAAAGACCAGATGTCCAGTCCCCTTCCACACCTTGCTCTACTCTAGTCCTAAAAGAGTGGGAAGCCCCCTGGGTCCCCACCTGAGGAAATCGTGTCCATGTACGCCTGGGCTCTGGTCTCTGACAGTCACTGTAAAGGGCATTCCTGAACTCTTTGCTCCCCAGCCCTACTTTAGCTGTGGTATGCGCTTCTACACTTGGTCTGAACCTTGAGTCAAGAACCAGGACTCCTAGTACCTACCTCAAGGCAGGGCAGGGCCCCAATCCCCCCAACCTCCTTGGACCCAGCACCTGAGGGAATGTCGATGCTGGCAATGGGCACGGTGAGTCCATTCAGGACACTCAGGATGCTGCGGAATGGCTCCCGAACATCACCCTTGAAGCTGAAGCCAAAGATGGCATCCACCACCAGCTCATATAGTTCATCAATCAGCAAGGGCTGTGGCAGAGCAGAAAAAGGAAAGGATGTCAGAGCCGGCAGCTGCACAAAGAACCCTTAACAGGAGAGGGCTGTCCTTGTACCCACAGACCATTCACATAGGCACAAATATAATTTTATCTCATTCAGATGGCATTCTGAGGCCTAGAGTTAAGCGCAAGTGGGTCACTGATTGAGGCCAAGCTGAGTCCAGTCACATTTTCTGTTCTGAGTGCCTGCCAACCATTGGGGAGGCTACAGTGTAGGACAGCCTGAGACTTGGAAGTCAGGAGGGACAGGTTCTGGTTTTGGCTCTGCCGTGATCTGGTTCTGTGACTTTGTACAAATCACTTCCCTTCTCTTGCATCTCAGTCTCTTCACCTGTAAAATGTGTTAAGGAATTTTAAAAAGAAGTTCTCAAGTTTCCCACTCCTAAATCCAAGATCTGAAACATCTGAAGAAAGGGTTTAGGATGAGGCAGTCACTTCAGCTCCCAGGAGATGCAGATGATGTGTTTACTGCAAGCTAGGCGAAGAGGAACTGGCTGCAGAGTTACAGGAGTGGGGCTTCCCTGGTGGCGCAGTGGTTAAGAATCCGCCTGCCAATGCAGGGGACACGGGTTTGAGCCCTGGTCTGGGAAGATCCCACATGCTGCGGAGCAACTAAGCCCGTGCCCCACAACTACTGAGCCCTGCGCTCTAGAGTCCACGAGCCACAACTACTGAAGCCCATGTGCCACAACTACTGAAGCCCACGCACCTAGAACCCGTGCTCTGCAACAAGAGAAGCCCGCGCACCGCAACACAGAGTAGCCCCCGCTCACCGCAACTAGAGAAAGCCCACACGCGGCAACGAAGACCCAATGCAGCCAAAAATAAATGAATAAATTAATTAATTTTTTAAAAAAAGTGACCAGGGGAAATTAAGGGGAAATGAAGCTGTAGAGAAGGTAGTGTTGGGAACTCATGGAGCACGCCTTACGGAGAAGGCTCTTACACCACTTCCATTCAGATAGTATGCTTTAGGCATCTTCTGTGTCAGGCACTATCCCTGCCCTCTAAGAGTTAATCCTCTAGAGAGGAAGATAAGCAAATGAGCTCAGCCTGGAAAGGTGAGGGAAGAGCAGAACACAGGCAGCAGTATTGAGGAGGGCAGTAAACTGGAACCACCTACCTCTGGGGGCATTTCACCAAGGAAAGGGATGTCCATTTTCTGGCACTGGGTCACCAGTGCAGTGAAGAGTGGCTTGTTAGGCCTTTTAGGATAATAGATGGTTGGCTGGTAGCCCTGTGAGGAAAGGAAAGGGGTGATTCAAGACCAGGTCCTGGAAACCTCATACCCGACAGCCCTTCCCCGCATACTCACAAAGAGTTTGAGGTGTCGAGCACAGACCAGGCCATCTCCTCCGTTATTCCCAGGGCCGCAGATGACCAGGACAGTAGGGGGACTCCTGGACAAGGACGTGGGGGGATATGCCTGAAGGCAGAGTCAAAGGGGATTCAGAGGGGCTTTGGGCAGTGACAGCCCAGTCTCGGCCTGGCCGTCCCTCCCACTTCATTGTGCCTAGGCCAGGTGGCTTGCACAGTGACTTGCCCCTTGGGTGGAGAGTTGTGCCACTGACCTTGGCAATGGCTGTGGCACAGCTCAGCCCGGCCAGCTCCATAAGTTGGTCCACGCTGAACTGGTACTCGTTAAACAGCTCCTGGTCCACGGCCTGGGCCTCCTCCTGGCTGAGGAAACCCACAACCTGAGTCCCCACCCCTCAGGTGTTCCGTCGCGCAGGCGGCGCCGCCCAGGTCCCGCCCCTGGGAGAGGGGGTCCTTCCAACCAAGTCCCGCTCCCGCGTGCCCGCCCAGAGAGCACTTGCCCGTCCAACCTCAGGTACTTCACTGCTGAGCTCGCCATGACCTCTGAGTCCCCGCGGCCACCCGAGATCAGCCGCTGTGGCCCCCACCAGGTGGCTCCCGCTCGACAGGCGCCGGCCTGGACTCTGAGGAGCGATAGGCGCGAGCCCGCAACCAGCAGCCCGAGCCCCAGGAGCGCCCGCAGCCCGGACATTCAGTTCTCAGAGCGCGCGCCCCTGCCCCGCGCCCGCCTCCCCCCAACCCCCGCCCCCACCCCCCGCCCCCGCCCCGGCGCATGCGCGGCCCCTCGCCCCGCCCCCGAGAGGCCGGGGCCGCGCGCACCGCTGACGGAAGCTGTCATGGGGCTGGCGGGACCGGTAGTGGGACTCCACCGCTCCTTTGCGCGTTACTGTGCGCGCCAGCGCCCCGGGTGCACTCCCGCCCCGGCCCCACCTCGTCCGGGCGCCTTGCCTAGATGCCAGCCCTTCGCGGGAGCATTTTCATGTTGCCTCACAGATGACCCAAAGTGCTTTGCTTCCAACCGCCCTTTGATAATAATTCTTGTTTTTCGTAGCTCTTTCAGGAAGCTGTATAGCATAGCAGTTAGCCCGGGTTCCTCCCCTACCACTTAGTGACTGAGTGAACATGGCTCTCCAGGTTTCAGTCTCCTGTCTATAAAATGGGGATACGAGTACATACTTCATGGGGTGGTAATCCATGCAAAGCCGTCGACAGCACCTGGTACATACGGCTCAATAAATTAATGTTCTTATTCACACTGCTAAGCATTTCATATAACTTAGGACCCCTCTCCCTACCAAATTAGCTTCCCCTATCTCTGTTTACCAGGATAGCACGCTGTACTTCCCTAATCATACATAATACTTATCGCTCTTTATCGGGTAATAGCTGTGGAAATAGAAAACCATAAACCTTAAATAGGTTGAGTATGCCAAGATTAAAAATGTAGTTGAAACCCTAGACTCCAGGTCACGATAATATTTCAAGAAAAACCTGGAGAGGAAGACTAAACTTGTAACCCAAGAGCTTTTAAGAATGCAAACACACTCCTGCCGGGTTAAGAGAGAAGTTTGGGGAATAACAGACCGGTTACATTAAGGCACTAAGATAAAGATAATTATCCAGGCGGAATGAAGGACTTGGGTTTTTGTGGGGGTTTTTTTCCGTTTTCCATTATGGTTTATTACAGGATTGAAGGTCTTGTTTTTATGCTAGTATATTCTTTTTCTGTATCATGAATTCCATTCCCGGCTAGTTCACTGAGAAAACAAGAACCCCTCCTGCTTTTAACTACTCCTCTGATAGTCTCCTTTTTAATTATAGGAGGTTTAACATCTCCTATGGGTTGTACCCTTGGCCTTCATCTATGTTTGTTTTACATGTTTGTTGTGGGAAATTGAATGTATCAGACTGGGATTGTGGTGGAAAATTGTTTTTGTTAGACTTTGTTTGTGGTTTACTCATTGAATTTACTCATCTAAATTGAAATGTAGGGTTTACATTACAATTGGATGATCTTATACAAGACCTCATTAACTTTGTTTTATAACTTCACCGGTATATATGTAGTTTCACTTTTATATATTAGTCAAGACTCCCTACAGGCCTACTTGAGAAAATTAATTTGGTAATTCTGAAGATTCATTTCTAAAACACAATGTGAAGCATGCTTCTTTGACATAGATAACATTTTGAGTTTATGTGCCCAGTGCTGACATGAATCATCTCATTTCATCCTCACAACTCTGTTATTATCCCCATTTTACAGATGAGAAAACTGAGGCTCAAAGATGTTGAGTGACATGTCCAATGATACAGTGATAGCTGTCAGTGGAGCTAGGATCCAAGCAGCTTGACCTAGAGTATGTAGTCTTTTTTTTGTAAGGGCTGCTGTGTATGCAGTGATCTTCAGTGTTTTTATTTTTATTTATTTTTTTAATTAATGAACTTATTTATTTTTGCCTGCATTGGGTGTTCGTTGCTGCGCATGGGCTTTCTCTAGTTGTGGCGAGCGGGGACTACTCTTCGTTGCGGTGCGCGGGCTTCTCATTGCATTGGCTTCTCTTGTTGCAGAGCATGGGCTCTAGGCGCACGGGCTTCAGTAGTTGTGGCGCGTGGGCTCAGTCGTTGTGGCTCGTGGGCTCTAGAGCACAGGCTCAGTAGTTGTGGCGCACAGGCTTAGTTGTTCCGCGGCAGGCATGTGGGATCTTCCCGGACCAGGGCTCAAACCCGTGTCCCCTGCATTGGCAGGCAGATTCTTAACCACTGCGCCACCAGGGAAGCCCCTAGAGTATGTAGTCTTAAGCATTATTCTATGCTGAAATGCCTCTCCAAATGCAGAACTATGTAACTAAAGGGTTGTCAACTGCTGACTTCATTCTGATGAGACGTAACTATAAAATTATGACACACTCAGAGTTTATGAAACAGCCAAATGAGGGCTATCCTCAGGAAGGCAGTGCCCAAGTGCCCTAGTCCACCTTGCTGCCTTTCAGATTTTGGAGTTTTCTTTGGGAAATGCCTTCAAAACCAGTTTAAGAAGGGCATGTGGATTGAGCACCTGCTGAGTTCCAGATGCTTTACATATATTATCTAATTTAATTCTGTCCATCCTATGATGTATTTTTATCCTCATGTTAGAGATGAGAAATTGAGTAGCAGAGAGAAGTCGAGTAATTTTCCTAAGATAATATAGCTATGAAATGGTAGAGCCAATGATGGTTGATATTGGGTTGGCCTGACCCAGTAGCAATACTCTCGTGTGGCAGATGCTGCTACTTGTCCCTCAAAATCCATTCTCCTTCCTTCCTTCTCTATTTAAAGGCAATGTTCTATTGGTTTTTGTTACAGTCAGTGAATCTGCATCCCAATCAAGACATCTTGAATGCCTGACAAGATAATAAGCTCCATTTAGATAAGGAAGATTAACAGCTGTGTCCCCTGCACCTAGTTCTGTGCCTGGAACATAGTAGGTCCTCTACAAATATTTTAATGCATCCTCAAAATTTCTTTTTTTTTTTGTAATATTTTTATTTATTAATTTGGTTGCACCGGGTCTTATTTATTTATTTATTTTTTATATTTTTTTATTTTTGGCTGTGTCAGGTCTTCGTTTCTGTGCGAGGGCTTTCTCCAGTTGCGGCAAGCGGGGGCCACTCATCATCGCGGTACGCGGGCCCCTTCACTATCGCGGCCTCTCCTGTTGCGGAGCACAGGCTCCAGACGCGCGCAGGCTCAGTAGCTGTGGCTCACGGGACCAGTTGCTCCGCGGCATGTGGGATCCTCCCAGACCAGGACTCGAACCCATGTCCCCTGCATTAGCAGGCAGATTCTCAACCACTGCGCCACCAGGGAAGCCCCTCAAAATTTCATTGTGAAGTAATTCACAGTACAGTACATGCTCTTATCTGACATGACTGGGAGTAGATAATTTTATTTCGACTTAAAACAAAAAATACAGGGAATTCACCAGCAGTCCAGTGGTTAGGACTCCACGCTTTCCCTGCCGAGGGCCAGGGTTCAATCCCTGGTGGGGGAACTAAGATCCCACAAGCCACATGGCACGGCCAAAAAAACCCATTCATTTGCCATCTGTCAAAGTGTGACCAGGGTCTTGTCTTTGAGGATAGGGCCAAAGATTGTAGTTCTCCATTTTCTTTATCTCATAAACTTCACCACTTACATATCACCTGCAATTTGCAGTTTGTGTCCTTAAGGTGGAAAAAAAATTAACTGTATATTTGAAGCAAACTGAGTGCAAAATTCATCTAGATTTTTATGATTTTCCCCCAATCTGTAATAGTCTCTCTGCTTACATCTAATTCAACAGCAGTTTTTAAGGTGACTCACCTGAATCACGTCTTCTAAGGATTCAACTTAGTTTTCATAGAAACTGCTTGTTTTCACACTCTTAGTTCATCAATTTAATTAAATTACAAATTACAATAACACAACTGGAATAAACACATTTGGTATCAAACACAACCAACTCGGTAAGCAATGGCTTAACTGGGGGAGTAGAACTGACTGCACAGCATTCTAGAAGGTACTCAACTCACTGCCTAGGTTTGAATCGCAGCTTCACTTACTAGTTGTGTGACCTGGGTGGCAAACCAGTTAACTTTTGTGCCTTGTTTTCCTCATCTGTGAAAGGGGATTCATCTGCTGTGAGGATTAAAGGAGAAGACACTTGTGAAGCACTTTGCAGAACAGTGTGTAGTATGTGCTAAGTGATCAGTGTTACATAATACTGTTGTTGCAGCTGCTGGCAGCAGTTTTGCTACAGGCCTGAGGGGCCTGCATCCAGCATCTGCTATGTTTCTTGGAGGAAGAGGAATGCATCCATTGGTTGGTTAAGGTGTATCTTCTGTAGCATTAGATCACCATTTCCCACCTGAGAAAATGGAGTCAGTGACTCCAAAGCCTCTTAACCAAGATGTCATAGTTTTAAGAACTGGCAAGGGTCTTAGCAATTGTGAGGTTTGAATCCAGAAGGAAAGGGGGGAAATTCACCATCCGTTTTCCATTTTTCTTTTGCTTATTGAGTCCAAAAATCCCAACGAGGAGCACACAGACCGCCTCAGTGCTGAGACTGCAAAGCCCTTGTCCAGCCTGCTCCGGAGCCCACTTTCTGACGTTGTATTCTGTGTCCATATAGTACTCACTGGGAATGACTGGGAAGGGGCTCAGCCCCAGAAGCCCCTGAAGTCTGTATGTTGAGGAGGTACTGCAGGGGCCATGCTGTGGCCAGCAGGGGAGGGTCACATGATCCTGCAGAAGCCAGACTCAGTGGATCTCCTCTGAGGGTTCCTGCTGGGGGTTTCCCTAGGCTGTTTGGATGACCTGAAGGAGGCAGAGAGGGGCTTGCCAATGGGAGTGACTAGGGAGCGAACAGAAGGCAGCTTGCCCTGGCTCCAGTTTCTGTTACCCTCTCTGGCCTTTACCTCTGCTCGCAGGCTCCAGGGCAGGAGGCAGTAGGCTTAAGCCGCCTGTCCCCCAATTCAGCAGGACCCTCCCTTTCGCTGAGGCCTTCACTCAGGCTGTGCAGGAGGCAGGGGACACCCTGGGCCTCCAGAGCCGGGTGAGGGCTGTTCAGATTGCTAAAGGGCAAAGACAAGGAGGCTTAAAGCACCATATCCCTAAGCACCAGACCACATCTTCGCCCAACTTTAACAGTGATCATGTTCCATTAAAGTCATCCAAAGCCATATCCTCTCCTACTTCTTTTATCTATTCTCCAGGCCTCTTCCCTTCCCCCAGGGACCCACCTCTTGCTGTGGGGGCCGTTGGTGACCAGAAGGCCAGGGTTCTCCATTCTGAGGGGGCCTTGGCCTCCAAATGAGAGATGGGCCCTGGGTCTTGGACCTGAATGGAGAGGACCAAACACGTTCATCACAGGCCTCTCTGCACCAAGAACCATCATGGTGGAAACGAGACATCTTTGGGAGAAGAACAAGGAGGGTGGGTAACAGGGGATGTATTGGTTACTGTACACAGAGGAGACACCTGTACAGGGCAGGTGCTTGGCAAACCTGGGCCGACTAAAGTTGGGGATGATTCACCAGTGTCACTGATGCCTGGAAGAAAACACACTGAAGAGAAGACATCAGTGAATTCAAGCCACCAAGTAGCAAGGAACTCTGTCCTCAGAGTGCCAAGCCTTTGGGGGAAGAGACTAGTAAACAGTAAGCTAAGGTAAGAAAAGTATCCAGTGCCTGGCATGTAGTAGGTGTGAAAGCCTTGGTGCCCTAAGATACAAAGTTCTAGATGTTAGGAAAGCCTCAGAAGCAGGGAGGAAGAGGCGATTCAGGAAAGGGTTTAGGGGAAATGGGCCAGGGCCTTGAGAGACAAGCAGAAAGTGGGGAGGCCTGGTCCTGGGGTTGGGAATACAATGTGTGTGGGGGGCGGCCTCAGTATCAGACCTGAGGCGGGGAAATGACAGAGTGGGGCGTGGGGATAAAGGAAATGAGAGTCTCCCATTTGGGGGAAGGCGATGCACAGCTGGAAACAGCCTACTTAGACTCACGCTCCAGTCTTGGTGCCCAAGACGTTGTGAGAACATTCGCCAACTCTTCCTCTTTCCCCTCGTGGCCCTCCTCTAACTCATCTTCCCACCTGTTGGAAGATCTGTAGGGGCAGGGAACAGGGGGTAGAGTGGCACTCCGGCCAGATCCCCTCCTCCCCAGATCCCACCGGCCACTGCCAGGCTGTGACACCTCCCAACACCCTCCAGAGGCCATACCCACACCTGAAGCTCTGTTCCTGCCTGCCCTACTCACTCACCTGTGCTGCACTCCTGCTGTGTCTTTCCCCACCCTGGCTGGGGTCCCCACCACGGGGCAGGCCCCACCTGGAGCCTGGGGCCCCCCTGGAGCTGAGGTCTGGTAATGAAGGGGAGTAAAGGGAATCAGTTTCAGAAAAATGGCCATCCCAGCTGTGGTTGTGGTGTGTATGTATGTTCTCTCCACACACAATGGCCCCAGAGAGACAGAGAAGTGCTAGAGACAGCTGGGCTGTGCCTTGTGTCTGAGGATGAAATTACAGGGCAATGTCCTTTGTTGTGTTAAGGGCCCTGCTAGTAACTCTCAAGTTAGAACTCGGGCTCATGGACTATCAGACCTGGCCAGAGCTTAATGACCACCTCATCCTGCCTGGGGCCTCCGGGACAAAGTCACACAAAGTCGGTGGCCAACTTCAGATGGAACCCAGGTCTTCTGACCCCCAATCCAGTCCTCTGCTTATACCAGGCTAATTTAATTTTACTTGCAAATTATAAATATGGTGTCCTAGTCTTTCAAATAAGAGAACATAAAACCTAGTAAATAAATATAACAAATAGTAAAGTATAATTTCAATTCCTGGTGTAGGAGGTTGCCTGAGAAATCTCAGAGTGTAAGGGAGGAGGCAGCTGGAGAGACACTGACCTGCTGAGAGAGCTGGGAGGTAGCGAGAGGGGGAGGAGGAGTCAGAGAAGGAGGGACACGGCTAGAGACCCACAGAAAAATGCCCCCTAGCGAAGGAGGGAGGGGAGAGAGGAACGTCCTTGGAGCACTGCTCCCATCCTGTGGCCCTTTGGGGAACTGCAGCCAAGGACAAACCTTTCCACCTGCTCACAGGTTTGGCTCAGTATCTTTGAAGGCATCCCTTGGCTTTCACCCACTGAGCTAGTTACCACTCAGCCAAGGCCCTGGCACAGCCCTAGTGTTGGAGACGTGCCACAATCCCCCGCCCACCTCCCCACCCCCAGGTGGCCTCTGGAAAGTGATATATGTCCCATACGCAGGCCCCAGGGCAGATGAACACAGATGAGCAGTCAAGTGCAGCAGCAGCCCCGAGGACATCAGCTCTGCTCACCACCACCCCTTTCTCTGGGTAACCTCTCCCCACCCCCCGCTCCTTGTCTCAGGTGTCAGCTCACCAGGGTGTGGGTCGGGAGCAGTCCACCCCGGGCCAGGTGGGTCCTTATGGCGTCTGTCAGCTTGGCCACCAGCCGCTCTCGCACAGAATCTGGCTCCTTCTGGGGAGAGGGTGGATAATGGGGTAACCGAGGAAGCCTGGGCTTTGTGGTCCTCTGGGGATCGGGGAAGAAAGAAACAGGAAAGGGGGAGGGAAGGGGACTTTGTCTCCCCTCTTTTCTAGCCCATCCCCATGCCTTTGCCAGGGTCCTGCCACCGCCTGCCCAGAATTGTGGACAGAGATGGACTCTTCCTCTCAATAGTGTCCCAGGACCTAGCACACAATGTGCTCAGTGCACATTGGACGAGTGAATGAATGGTGGGGAGAAGGCAGGAATGTCAGCCAGAGAAAGGATAGCAGGAGAGAGCTGGAGGGATACTGGGGAAGAGTTAGAGTCCGGGATGGAGGGTCTCACCTGACACCGGGCCAGCGCTTCCTTATAGTACTTCAAAGCCTGGTCATGCTGCCCCAGTCTGGCTGCAGCAGCCCCCAGACCCTCACAGGCCTGCCATTGCCCCTTCACGTCCCCTGGGGAAGACAGCCTGAGAGGTCCTCCCACAGCTCCCTACCCCTCCAGAGGTACTCCCCACCCCGAGTCCCCCTATCTGCCTCCCCACCAGCCCCAAGGATCCTCAGCCTTTGCCCCACCCCAAGCCACCTGCAAACCCCCTCACCCTCACCAGTGTCCCGGGCAGCCTGCAGAGCATGTAGATAGTTGTCTCTGGCAGCCTTGTGGTCTCCCAGCTGGCTCAGTGCAAATGCCAGGCTTCCAAAGCTCCGGCCCTGCTCCCATCGCTGCCCCACAGAGCCTGGTGACAGAGCCCGCCCCATATTAAGAGAGGACTTTGGCTGCTGGGGCATCAGGACCCTACCCCCCAAAGACAAAGGGAGGGTTGCCAGGAGTCCTTGTGCTCAACCCTGGCACACCTCCAGATGCACCACAGAGGCCTGAACGCGTGAAACCCAGCCTCTCCTCAGTCCTGAGCTTCGGCCTGAATGCCTCTCCCATGCTAGTCTGAGCCATGTATAAATCCAGGGAGTGAGGCGAGGCACGTATTAATAGCTCCATTTTTATACATGTAGAACCTGTATCTCAGAAAGCAAAAATGACTTGCTAAATGTCACACAATCATTTAGAGGAAGCACTGGCTCCACTTCAGGCCTCCTCTACCAGCCAGGGCTCTTCCCTCTGCCCATTGTTGCCTTCCCAACCCCAGGCCTCAGCCTCTGGGCCCATGACCCTCTGTCCTGTCTGGCTATCCCATCTCCTGCACCCCCTGTACACCCTCACTCCCCTGTTCTGGACTTCCCAGTCCCATAATTAGTTCTAAACGTCCATCTACTCTTCAGCCTCCGGGCCCCAGCTGGAACCCCCTCTTAGTCCCTTGGCCCCAACCCCATTCCCCAGCCCCTGGTACCCACCGTGCGTGTCGGCAGCCTTCTGGTGAAACTCCCGGGCTTCCTGATAGTTGCCGAGGGCATTGTGGGTCATCCCAAGGTTTCTTAGCACCGTGGCCTCCTCTCCTGGCCCCCGGCACAGGGGCAGGGCTTGCCGGAAGGCCTCTGCTGCTAGCGGGAACAGCTGGAGCTGGAAATAGCCCAGGCCTAGGTCGTTATAGAGTTGCCCTAGAGGGCATGGCCAAGGTCAGTGGTAGCCAGGTCAGATGCAGCTGAAGCTGTACTGCTGCAGCCTCTGTCCCACTCTCCCAGGGTTCCCCCAGCCCTCAGAAATGCCTCTGCTTCCACCCCACTTCTCAGAGTATCACCAAGTCTTAATCTCCCCAGATCCCACACCTTCTCTGCCCAAAGGCCTCACCCAGCAGTCCTCGCTCAGTGCTCCTCTCAGCAAGCCTCCGGCTCTCCTCCAGCACCTGCACCACATCACCCACCCCGTGCTGCCCGCTCTTCAGCATACAGCCCGCTGCAGCCCCCAGTGCCAGGGCTGCAGCCCGGGGCTGCCCTGCTTGGGCGTAGGCCCGGCTCGCTTCCTGCAGGCAGTGGGCTGCTAGCTCAGGCTGTCCCAGAGCCTGGTAGCAGGCTCCCATTTTTGCCTGGGCTTGCCCCTGGTCACCTAGTGGCTGGTAGTGGCCCAGGGCCTTGTGATACCAAGCCAAAGCCTGAGGCAGGTCGCCCAGGGCATGGTAAGCCAAAGCCACGTTGAAACACTGGTCGCCATGACACCCGCCCTGGGCTGTCTCTTGAGGTTGAGCTCGTAGGAGCAGCTCAAGCCCTCTGGCTGGGTCCCCAGTCTCCACGTAGGCAGCCCCCAGGTTGAAGGCACAGGCCCGGAGAACAGGGATGTCCCTGGTTTGTGGTGACTTGGAAGCCAGGAGGAAGGCCCTCTGGAAGCTGGTCAAGGCCTTGTGATTCTGACCAGCCAATAGGGCCCTGTGGCCAGCCCTGGTGAGGGCTTGGATGCTGGCCTCTTGCCGTGGCCACTTTCTTGTCTTCTTTTTCTTCTTGGAGCTTGAAGGCAAGGGTGAGGGCTCTTGCGGGGTATCCTCAGTGTTGAGGGAAGACATAGTGCTGACGATTGGGAGCAGAGGGGTCAGTATGTCATCCTTGGCTTCCTCCAAAGCACTATCCCTCTAGGCAATTCAGCTCTACCTCTGCCCTGGTGTGACCCTCAGGGTTTCAAGGATTTCTCTCTGCCATCTCACTTTGCTTCAGCTAACCCATTGAACACCATATTAACTCTCACTCTAATGTCCAGACTAATTTTTCGTCCTCCAAGGCTCACTTCAAGCTTCCTTCAGAAAGCCCCTCCCCTCAACCAACTGGGTCCCTCTTCTGTACTCCCATAGCACCTTATGTCCTTTATGGCATTTAACACACTGGGTTTAGGATTATTGACTTTCCTGTCTATCTCCCCTACTAGATTTGGAGCAACTTGAAGGGTCTGGCACATAGTAGATTTTCAATATATGCTTATTGAATGAGATGAAAAAGTTTTATAGATCATTAGATTATTATTATGAATAAATGAATGGATGAACGAACAGAGCACGTACAGGGCCTCTTCTCCACCATCTCCTTCACCCTGTGCCTCCAAAGACATCCACTCATATCTAGGTTCTCCTGCTGTCTAATCTCAAGGTATAGTTCAAGTCAGCTCACCAAACAGTGAGCTCCTGCTGTGTGCCGGAAGCCACACAAGGCACTGGTGGCACAAAGCTGCATAGGCCATGGGGTTGGCAAGGAGCCAACTTCCAGGAGCAGGGCTACTGTCTCTCCATTTACTGCTTACTCCCTATCTCAAGGGGAACCTCTTTCCCCCCTACCTCCTTGGCTTTCTGTCTGCTTGCTAGTTTCAGCCCCCCAACATCCTGCTCTGGTCTCCAGGGCACTCTTAAACCCAAATACATTTCTCTCATCAGCACATGTTTCCCATTAGTATCTCTCCCCCAGAAAGGCAAAGCCTTTTCATGAACTCTCCTCCCAAGAGACAGGAAAAGGAGTGGAAAAGATTCAGTAGCTGAGCTCTCAGCCCCTCCCATTTGCTTCTTCTTCTCCCTGTTTTTTTTTTTTTTTTTCTTTAGGAGAAGCAGGCAGAAGTGATACATTTTCTTTTTAAAGAAACTCCCCCTGCTCCTAAGAACAGCCAGGAATCCTGTCTCTTTGAGGCCCGCATTCCTGAGGCGTTCCCGGCTGCCCCCACCAGGTCTTGGGGCCCCAGACACAAAACGCCTTACCTCCTTCGATCTTCTCTGTAGCTGGCTTTCTGGAATGGTCCCTCAGGCTAGGGTTACCTCCCTTATCTCTTAGCTCAGAGCCCCTGGGGTTCCCAGACAACCAGGTACCGCCCTCCACTCCTAGGGAATTCTTTGATTGACAGCTCAAATGCCCTATCTTAGTGCTGAACCCTGCCGGTGCTTGGGCACAGATACCTGGATTCCATTGCCCTTCCTGCCCCACCTCTCCCCACCCTTGCAGACACACGCATCAATCCTTCACTTCAGGCAAGAATCAAAGCATCAAGGGCTTGTTACTAGTCACAGTTTCAAAGATCATCTATCCCATTCCCTCATTTCACAGAGGAAGGGACCTCAGAAGAGCAGATGTAACTTGCCTGAGGTCACAGAGCACTCATGTAGCTGGGATTAGAGCCCAGGTTTTCTGATTCTGGGCTAACTAGCCTAAGGTCCCTTCCACTAACCGTGATTGCGAGCTTTAATGAGGCTTGGGTTGTCCCAGAAGTGAACCCTTTCACACATACACACACGAACACACACACTCTCTTATACACTGTGCTTCTGTGTGGTAGTTTCACATTTGGAAACAGGGTGAAAGGTTGATGGTCAGGAAGGGCCTGGAGATCAGAAGAGCCTCTCTGCCCCCGGACTCCTTTTTCCAGCTCCACTGATCTGCAACCTCCAGGTTCTGCTTAATGAGAGGACAGCAGGCCCCAGGACAACAGGCACCTACTGCCCTAACTCACCAAGGGTGGCCTGCATCAGAAAGCAAATGTCCTCATTTATCTGGGAGAAAGGCCTCTTTTAAGCAGAGGCCATAGCCAGAAACAATATTATAAGGAAGTACTTGGGCTCACCTGCATTTGCCAGGCAGCCTCTGCTGAGTGCCTGCTGCGTGCAGGCCTGGTGCTGTGTGCCACAGATGGTGCCCATGCCCGAGGCCGGCTCTCCTAGCAGCCTGCAGCTTCTGCCCACGGACTGGGCCTTCAGGATGCTACCACAGCATAGCCAGAGCCAAATATGCAGCTCAGTCTGTTGTTCACTGAGTAGCCTCTCTTAAGGGGAGAGGAGGATTTGGGGAGGGAGCAAGGACTGAAACCGTTCTCACCAAGGTTCCAATGACCTCTCAATGATCTAGTGATCATTTCTGAATCATTTTTCTTGTTTGATTCCCTGCTGTATCTGACATATCCTTGCAACTCTCTCCTCACTTGGTTCCACGACCCACTGTGTCCTGGCTGTCCTTCTCCTGTGCTGACAGCTCCTTCTCCATCTCCTTTGCTTGCCCTCTGTCCACCTCTTTTTTTTTTTTTCCACACACACACACACTGTATTTTATTTTTACAAGAGATAAATAGACTGACACCAAGCATTGTACATGGATGACCACAACAAAAGCAACAATGATTGCAATTACCAAACATGAAACACACTCATACTATGTCATAATATTGACATTCAGTCCAGTAATCCTCCACTGTAACAGCTCCTTTACTTTGCAGTGAAAATTCATTTGTATATTCTTTGCCTCTGAGTCTTTGTGGGATTTTTTTTTTTTAATTCAAACAGAAAGTCACAAAACTTATACTCATCCTCATCAGTTCACTCAGTCCCATGTAATTAATTTTTTTTTCATCTTGATCTTTTGTTAGCACTTTTATGAATTCATCAGTTTTCCATTAGAGTTCTGAAAATGCTTATTCATTCAGTTCAGCAGTACAGTCAGTTACCAGAAACCTGTACTTGTCAGAGTCTTTTCCATGAATTTCTTGAAGATGAAACCCTTTTATAGGAACATGTTTGCAAAAGCATCGGAGTACACCCAGAACTGTCTGTAAATGACAAAAGACTTAAAAATGACCACGGTTAAAGATTTGATGAAAGTTCATAATAATGCAGTTGACAAGGAAATTAGTTATTTCTGAGATATACATTTTAAAGTAATAACTAGGATTATGACTTATAACATTATACCAGAACATATAAGATCTTTAGAAATTTCATTTAATGTCTGAAACATTTATATTAACATATTTCCATACAAATAACCCAATGAAAGTTTAGTATTAGTTGTTTTGTTTGTTTTTTTATACTGCAGGTTCTTATTAGGCATCAATTTTATACACATCAGTGTATACATGTCAATCCCAATCACCCAATTCAGCACACCACCATCCCCACCCCACCACAGTTTTCCCCCCTTGGTGTCCATATGTCTGTTCTCTACATCTGTGTCTCAACTTCTGCCCTGCAAACCGGCTCATCTGTACCATTTTTCTAGGTTCCACATACATGCATTAATATACGATATTTGTTTTTCTCTTTCTGACTTACTTCACTCTGTATGACAGTCTCTAGATCCATCCACGTCTCAACAAATGACTCAATTTCGTTCCTTTTTATGGCTGAGTAATATTCCATTGTATATATGTACCACATCTTCTCTATCCATTCGTCTGTCGATGGGCATTTAGGTTGCTTCCATGACCTGGCTATTGTAAATAGTGCTGCAATGAACATTCGGGTGCATGTGTCTTTTTGAATTATGGTTTTCTCTGGGTATATGCCCAGTAGTGGGATTGCTGGGTCATATGGTAATTCTATTTTTAGTTTTTTAAGGAACCTCCATATTGTTCTCCATAGTGGCCATATCAATTTACATTCCCACCAACAGTGCAAGAGGGTTCCCTTTTCTCCACACCCTCTCCAGCATTTGTTGTTTGTAGATTTTCTGATGATGCCCATTCTAACTGGTGTAAGGTGATACCTCATTGTAGTTTTGATTTGCATTTCTCTAATGATTAGTGATGTTGAGCATCCTTTCATGTTTTCGTGGCCGTCTGTATGTCTTCTTTGGAGAAATGTCTATTTAGGTCTTCTGCCCATTTTTGGATTGGGGTGTTTGTTTCTTTAATATTGAGCTGAATGAGCTGTTTATATATTTTGGAGATTAATCCTTTGTCCGTTGATTCATTTGCAAATATCTTCTCCCATTCTGAGGGTTGTCTTTTTGTCTTGTTTATGGTTTCCTTTGCTGTGCAAAAGCTTTGAAGTGTCATTACGTCCCATTTGTTTATTTTTGTTTTTATTTCCAGTACTCTAGGAGGTGGATCAAAAAAGATCTTGCTGTGATTTATGTCAAAGAGTGTTCTTCCTATGTTTTCCTCTAAGAGTTTTATAGTGTCCAGTCTTACATTTAGGTCTCTAATCCATTTTGAGTTTATTTTTATGTATGGTGTTAGGGAGTATTCTAATTTCATTCTTTTACATGTAGCTGTCCAGTTTTCCCAGCACCACTTATTGAAGAGACTGTCTTTTCTCCATTGTATATCTTTGCCTCCTTTGTCATAGATTAGTTGACCATAGGTGCGTGGGTTTATCTCTGGGCTTTCTATCTTGTTCCATTGATCTGTTTCTGTTTTGTGCCAGTACCATATTGTCTTGATTACTGTAGCTTTGTAGTATAGTCTGAAGTCAGGGAGTCTGATTCCTCCAGCTCCGTTTTTTTCCCTCAAGACTGCTTTGGCTATTCGGGGTCTTTTGTGTCTCCATACAAATTTTAAGATGATTTGTTCTAGCTCTGTAAAAAATGCCATTGGTAATTTGATAGGGATTGCATTGAATCTGTAGATTGCTTTGGGTAGTATAGTCATTTTCACAATGTTGATTCTTCCAATCCAAGAACATGGTATATCTCTCCATCTGTTGGTATCATCTTTAATTTCTTTCATCCGTGTCTTATAGTTTTCTGCATACAGGTCTTTTGTCTCCCTAGGTAGGCTTATTCCTAGGTATTTTATTCTTTTTGTTGCAATGGTAAATGGGAGTGTTTCCATAATTTCTCTTTCAGATTTTTCATCATTAGTGTATAGGAATGCAAGAGATTTCTGTGCATTAATTTTGTATCCTGCAACTTTACCATATTCATTAATTAGCTCTAGCAGTTTTCTGGTGGCAGTTTTAGGATTCTCTATGTATAGTATCATGTCATCTGCAAACACTGACAGTTTTACTTCTTCTTTTCCAATTTGTATTCCTTTTATTTTTTTCTTCTCTGATTGCCGTGGCAAGGACTTCCAGAACTATGTTGAATAATAGTGGTGAGAGTGGACATCCTTGTCTCGTTCCTGACCTTAGAGGAAATGCTTTCAGTGTTTCACCATTGAGAATGATGTTTGCTGTGGGTTTGTCATATATGGCCTTTATTATGTTGAGGTAGGTTCCCTCTATGCCCACTTTCTGGAGAGTTTTTATCATAACTGGGTGTTGAATTTTGTCAAAAGCTTTTTCTGCATCTATTGAGATGATCATATGGTTTTTATTCTTTAATTTGTTAATATGGTGTATCACATTGATTGATTTGCGTATATTGAAGAATCCTTGCATCCCTGGGATAAATCCCACTTGATCGTGGTGTATGATCCTTTTAATGTGCTGTTGGATTCTGTTTGCTAGTATTTTGTTGAGGATTTTTGCATCTATATTCATCAGTGATATTGGTCTGTAATTTTCTTTTTTTGTAGTGTCTTTGTCTGGTTTTTGTATCAGGGTGATGGTGGCCTCATAGAATGAGTTTGGGAGTGTTCCTTCCTCTGCAATTTTTTGGAAGAGTTTGAGAAGGATAGGTGTTAGCTCTTCTCTAAATGTTTGATAGAATTCACCTGTGAAGCCATCTGGTCCTGGACTTTTGTTTGTTGGAAGATTTTTAATCACAGTTTCAATTTCATTACTTGCGATTGGTCTGTTCATATTTTCTGTTTCTTCCTGGTTCCGTCTTGGAAGGTTATACCTTTCTAAGAATTTATCCATTTCTTCCAGGTTGTCCATTTTATTGGCATAGAGTTGCTTGTAGTAGTCTCTTATGATACTTTGTATTTCTGCAGTGTCTGTTGTAACTTCTCCTTTTTCATTTCTGATTTTATTGATTTGAGTCCTCTCCCTCTTTTTCTTGATGAGTCTGGCTAATGGCTTATCAATTTTGCTTATCTTCTCAACGAACCAGCTTTTAGTTTTATTGATCTTTGCTATTGTTTTCTTTGTTTCTATTTCATTTATTTCCACTCTGATCTTTATGATTTCTTTCCTTCTGCTAACTTTGGGTTTTGTTTGTTCTTCTTTCTCTAGTTTCTTTAGGTGTAAGGTTAGATTGTTTACTTGAGATTTTTCTTGTTTCTTTAGGTAGGCTTGTATAGCTATAAACTTCCCTCTTAGAACTGCTTTTGCTGCATCCCATAGGTTTTGGGTCATCGTGTTTTCATTGTCATTTGTCTCTAGGTATTTTTTGATTTCCTCTTTGATTTCTTCAGTGATCTCTTGGTTATTTAATAACGTATTGTTTAGCCTCCATGTGTTTGTGTTTTTTACGTTTTTTCCCCTGTAATTCATTTCTAATCTCATAGCGTTGTGGTCAGAAAAGATGCTTGATATGATTTCAATTTTCTTAAATTTACTGAGGCTTGATTTGTGACCCAAGATGTGATCTATCCTGGAGAATATTCCGTGCGCACTTGAGAAGAACGTGTAATCTGCTGTTTTTGGATGGAATGTCCTATAAATATCAATTAAATCTATCTGGTCTATTGTGTCATTTAAAGCTTCTGTTTCCTTATTTATTTTCATTTTGGATGATCTGTCCATTGGTGTAAGTGAGGTGTTAAAATCCTCCATTATTACTGTGTTACTGTCGATTCCCTCTTTTATAGCTGTTAGCAGTTGCCTTATGTATTGAGGTGCTCCTATGTTGGGTGCATATATATTTATAATTGTTGTATCTTCTTCTTGGATTGATCCCTTGATCATTATGTAGTGGCCTTCCTTGTCTCTTGTAACATTCTTTATTTTAAAGTCTATTTTATCTGATATGAGTATAGCTACTCCAGCTTTCTTTCGATTTCCATTTGCATGGAGTATCTTTTTCCATCCCCTCACTTTCAGTCTGTATGTGTCCCTAGGTCTGAAGTGGGTCTCTTGTAGACAGCATATATATGGGTCTTGTTTTTGTATCCATTCAGCAAGCCTGTGTCTTTTGGTTGGAGCATTTAATCCATTCACGTTTAAGGTAATTATCAAGATGTATGTTCCTATGACCATTTTCTTAATTGTTTTGGGTTTGTTTTTGTAGGTCCTTTTCTTCTCTTGTGTTTCCCACTTAGAGAAGTTCCTTTAGCATTTGTTGTAGAGCTGGTTTGGTGGTGCTGAATTCTCTTAGCTTTTGCTTGTCTGTAAAGCTTTTGATCTCTCCATCAAATCTAAATGAGATCCTTGCCGGGTAGAGTAATCTTGGTTGTAGGTTCTTCCCTCTCATCACTTTAAGTATATCATGCCACTCCCTTCTGGCTTGTAGAGTTTCTGCTGAGAAATCAGCTGTTAACCTTATGGGAGTTCCCTGGTATGTTATTTGTCGTTTTTCCCTTGTTGCTTTCAATAATTTTTCTTTGTCTTTAATTTTTGCCACTTTGATTACTATGTGTCTTGGCGTGTTTCTCCTTGGGTTTATCCTGTATGGGACTCTCTGCACTTCCTGGACTTGGGTGGCTATTTCCTTTCCCATGTTAGGGAAGTTTTCGACTATAATCTCTTCAAATATTTTCTCTGGTCCTTTCTCTCTCTCTTCTCCTTCTGGGACCCCTATAAAGCGAATGTTGTTGCTTTTAATGTTGTCCCAGAGGTCTCTTAGGCTGTCTTCATTTCTTTTCATTCTGTTTTCTTTAGTCTGTTCCACAGCAGTGAATTTCACCATTCTGTCTTCCAAGTCACTTATCCATTCTTCTGCCTCAGTTATTCTGCTATTGATTCCTTCTAGTGTAGTTTTCATTTCAGTTATTGTATTGGTCATCTCTGTTTGTTCTTTAATTCTTCTAGGTCTTTGTTAATCATTTCTTGCATCTTCTCAATCTTTGCCTCCATTCTTATTCCGAGGTCCTGGATCATCTTCACTATCTTTATTCTGAATTCTTTTTCTGGAAGGTTGCCTATCTCCACTTCATTTAGTTGTTTTTCTGGGGTTTTTTCTTGTTCCTTCATCTGGTACATAGCCCTCTGCCTTTTCATCTTGTCTATCTTTCTGTAAATGTGGTTTTTGTTCCACAGGCTGCAGGATTGTAGTTTTTCTTGCTTCTGCTGCCTGCCTTCTGGTGGTTGAGGCTATCTAAGAGGCTTGAAGGGAGGCTCTGGTGGTGGGTAGAGCTGACTGTTGCTGTGGCGGTCAGAGCTCCGTAAAACTTTAATCCACTTGACTGTTGATGGGTGGGGCTGGGTTCCCTCCCTGTTGGTTGTTTTGCCTGAGGCAACCCAACACTGGAGCCTACCTGGGCTCTTTGGTGGGGCTAATGGCAGACTCTGGGAGGGCTCACGCCAAGGAGTACTTCCCAGAACCTCTGCTGCCAGTGTCCTTGTCCCCACAGTGAAACAGAGCCAGCCCCCACCTCTGCAGGAGACCCTCCAACACTAGCAGGTAGGTCTGGTTCCGTCTCCCCCAGGGTCACTGCTCCTTCCCCTGGGTCCCGATGCGCACACTATTCCATGTGCGCCCTCCAAGAGTGGGGTCTCTGTTTCCCCCAGTCCTCTCGAAGTCCTGCAATCAATTCCCACTAGGCTTCAAAGTCTGATTCTCTATGAATTCCTCCTCCCATTGCCGGACCCCCAGTTTGGGAAGCCTGACGTGGGGCTCAGAACCTTCACTCCAGTGGGTGGACTTCTGTGGTATAAGTGTTCTTCAGTCTGTGAGTCACCCACCCAGCAGTTATGGGATTTGATTTTACTCTGATTGCGCCCCTCCTACCGTCTCACTGTGGCTTCTCCTCTGTCCTTGGACGTGGGGTATCCTCCTTGGTGAAGTCGAGTGTCTTCCTGTCGATGATTGTCCAGCAGCCAGTTGTGATTCTGGTGCTCTCGCAAGAAGGAGTCTCTGTCCACCTCTTAAATGCTAGTGTTTCCCAACACTCTGCCCTTTGCTCGTTTCTTACTTTACTTGCTCTTCCTCAAAAACTTCATTCAGTCCTTTGAATTTTTTTTTAATTGAGTATTGTTGATTTACAATATTGTGTTAGTTTCAGGTGTACAGCATAGTGATGCAGTGCTTTTTCAGATTGTATCCTATTACAGGTTATTACAAGATATTGGGTATAATTCCCTGTGCTATACAGTAAATCCTCATTGTTTATCTATTTTATGTAGTTTGTACCTGTTCATCTCATACGCTTAATTTGTCCCTCTCTGCCTCCCTCTCCCCTTTGGTAACCACAAGTTTGTTTTCTATGTCTGTGAGTCTGTTTCTGTTTTGTATATACATTCAGTTGTATTATTTTTTAGATTCCATGTATAAGTGATACCATATAGTATTTGCCTTTCTCTGGTTTCACTAAGCATAATATTCTCTAGGTCCATCCACATTGCTACAAATGGCAATATTTTATTCCTTTTTATGGCTAATATTCCATTATATGTATATATAGTAGGCCCTCAAGTTAAAGGGACCAAAGAACACTATAGGAAGTGGAGGGGGGGTTAATGGGAATACTAGGGGGAAATGATAAGAGGCAGGGGTAGGCGCAGGGGCTACTTCAGATAAGATGGTTTAGCAGCGAAGGAGCCCTGGAGAAACAGCGACCCAAAATACCACAGGAACGGGAGCTCCCCTCGGGGAGCGCCCCTCCCTGCCTTGGACAGTACCCTTCGCCTCACCTGGCGGCGCACCTCCCAAACATGGAACTACAAATCCCAGAAGCCCCTGCGGCACGGACCGGAAGTGTCCTGTCCGCCTGTGGCTACGATGAGGGGCGGTGGCCGGGCGGCGGGAGATTCAAACCTGGAAGAAGGAGGAACATGGAGGGGAGAGGAACGGGCCCGGGCCGGGCGACCTGTGAGTGCCAGAAGGGGCCGAGAAGGGTCCGGCAGTGATGCCACTGGTCGGGGACTCGGTGGTCCTGGGAGAGGTTGGGGCTGGGGTTGGGCGCAGGGCCAACCAAGCAAGGGGCGGCCGGGCTGTGCTCAGTGGGGAGGGAGCACTCAGTCCGGACTCCTGCGGGCCGGAGTAAAGCTGTGAGCTGCGAAACGCTCCGACTACTCCGTCGCGCTTCAAAGCTTACAAAGAGTTTTCTCCCTTATTCCCAAATTCTGGGGCTCCGGGAATGGGAGAATGTAGGTGGTCTGGATGGCCCCTTAAAAATTCGGCAATTACTGATGGCTACCATACTTGCCAAGCGCTACCAGGGGACGGGACTCCTAACAAGGCCTGGGGGGGCTTCTTTGACTTTTTGATGCTTCTTTGAGACAACGCCTCTCAAACTTTACGGTGTCGGAATTACCCGGGGAGCTAATTTAAAATGCAGATTCCTGAATCCTATCCCAGAACTTTAGTAACAATAGGTCTCGACTTGGGCCCATAATCTGCATTTATAACAAGCACCGCTGTGCTTCTTCCGTCACCCCACGTAACTGTGATGCGGGTAGTCCAAGTACCACACTTTCAAAAACACTGCTTTAGAAAGAGAGACTGGGGTCCGAAAAATGGGACCGCAGAAAGGTTTCCATCTGACCTTCTGAAAGAAAAGCAAAATCTACTCCTTTCCCTTCCTCTCCATTAGGATTCAAAAAGCGAAGTCCACGTCCACCGATCTGTTGAAGGAAAGCTAGTTCCAGATCTGAAAAGGACAGGAAAACTGATTTTTTTTTTTAAGACTCTGTGTGTATGTACAAAGTCCCGCCCATCTCTCACAGTCCTCAATTCATAACTCTGAAGTGATGTCACTCACTTACTGGTTTATTTTCCATGCTTAGCAACCAACACTTGTTTCTTGTACACCCCCCTCAGGAACTGATGGATTTCCTGCGATTGGCTAGTGCTTTCAAATTTGAACATGGAGGGGTGTGTGTGTGTGTGTGTGTGTGTTTTAACTTGCTTAACTGACAATTCAAAGAAGCCTTGCCCCTCCCCCAATCATATTGCAGGATATGCAACATAATGAAAAGAGATAAAGAGTGGGAACGACATTAAGTGCTGAGTCAAAGACATTTGCTAAGCTCTGTCTCTGTTTTCAAGCTCTCTGACTTTATTTTCTTGGTGTATGTGTGTAGCTTTCTCTCATTTTGTCTGCTTTTGTACTGTCTTCCCTAAGGAGACTAGAGAGATAGGGGAGAAGAGGGGGGAAAAGGATAAAAGGAGGCTGTGGCTAAGGCAGAATATGAATGCTGTCTCATTTAAGGGATTTCCTGTTCTTGAGTTTAGGAGTCAGAGACTGTCTGCATTTTATTTAGCTTGGAGACTATTTAACTCCTCAGGTGACCTATACCAAAAGGGAGAGTAAATACACCTTTGTGATCTTTTAAAATTCTCTGTCCTTCCACTTAAACCCAAGTGAGTGGCTTTTTTTCACGTGGTTCCCTCTGTTGAACTGCCTTTTCTCCCTTTCTGCCTGTTCATTCTTTAAGATTCTACTCACAGATAGAATCCTTTGCTTCCTCTGCTGCTTCCATAGACTATTTTAATTTATTTATTGGAGTATAATTGCTTTACAATGTTGTGTTAGTTTCTGCTGTACAGTGAAGTGAATCAGCTATATGTATACCTATATCCCCTCCCTCTTGGACCTCCACCCCCCCCCCCCACATCCCACCCATCTAGGTCATCACAGAGCACCGAGCTGAGCGTCCTGTGCTTTATACCTTGTCCCCACTAGCTATCTATTTTACACATGGTAGTGTATATATGTCCATCGTAATCTCCCAGTTCATCCCACCTTCCCCTTCCCGCCCTGTGTCCACATGTCCGTTTTCTATGTCTACGTCCATAGACTATTCATGAACTATGATCGCACTTCTCACATCAGGTTGAAGTTTTTTACTTACATGTTTTTCTCTTCTAATAATAATCTTTGTACTTCTTGAGAGTAGGGGTCCGCTAGTCCAGTGCCTGACATATAGGAGGTATTGAATGAATGAATGGCTGCTGAATGATGAGTTCTAGTTGGTCCTGTTAACCTAGCCTCTGGGAGAGTACCTGAGGAGGATGACACAAGTACAGTTCTTGGAGAACTCAGAATCTAATTAGGGATAAAATGAGGAGCTAAGTTCCCAGCCAAGGAAGGATCTGGACATTCCTACTAGGAGGTACTGAGGGAAGAGCCGTGAAGTAGGTTTTGGAAGGGGGAGGTCAGGAAATGGCTAGAGGGGAAAGGGAAGGAGTACCTCCAATACAGGAAGGATCCCCTCTTAAAGGGTGCAGAGGCCTCCCTTTAACAGGGTGCTGACTAGGATAGCTTTACTGGATGGGAGAGAAGATTTGAGCCAGTGTCCTGGGAATAGGGGGACAGACATGTGGGAGATGCCTCCGGTTTCTGAACAGAGTTGCCTTAGAAAGTCTGTTAAGAAGAAGCTTGCTACAGCCCTCTGTCTAATGCTCCCCTCCTTGGTTCCTCAGATGAACGCCTCACAGCTGAGGAAATGGATGAACAGAGGCGGCAGAATGTCGCCTATGAGTACCTGTGCCGGCTGGAGGAAGCCAAGCGGTGAGCAGAGGGACCGCCTCTTTCTGGTCTCCCTTTCCCACCCTGCCCACCCCAGGCACCTGCCCTCAAAGCAAATACAAAAAGACAAGAGTCCATTCTATGGGAAAGGGAAAGTTGAAATAGCATCTTTTTTTTTTTTTCTTTCAGGCTAGTTTTTAGAGCAGTTTTAGGTTCGCAGCAAAATTAAGAGAAAGATACAGGGGTTTTCCATATGCTTCCTCCCCACAAACATACATAGCCTCCCCCATTATCAACAGCCCCCACAAGAGTGGTATGTTTGTTACAGTTGGTGAACCTACTTGGGCACGTAATCCTCCAAAGTCCATAGTTTGCCTTAGAGTTCACTCTTCATGTTGTATACTGTAGTCTATGAGTTTGGACAAATGTATAATGACATATAGCCATCCATCATTATAGTATCATAGAGTAGTTTCACTACCCTAAAAAGTCTCTGTGTTTCATTTATTCATCCCCTCTGCCCCACCGCCACCCCCAACTTCTGGCAACCACTCATCTTTCTACTGTCTCCATAGTTTTGCCTTTTCCAGAATTTCACATACCTGGGATAATACAATATGCAGGCTTTTCACATGGGCTTCTTTTACTTAGTAATATGCATTTAAATTTCCTCCATGTCTTTTCATTGCTTCCTAGCTCATTTTTTACTAGTGCTGAATAATATTCCATTGTCTAGATGTACCACAGTTTATTAATCCATTCACCTATTGAGGGTCATCTTGGTCGCTTCCAAGTTTTGGCAGTTATGAATAGAGCTGCTATAAACATCCTTGTGCAGGTTTTTATGTAGATGTAAGTTTTCGACTCCTTTGGCTGAATACCAAAGAGCACAGCTGCTGGATCATATGGTAAGAGTATGTTTAGTTTTGTAAGAAACCACCAAACAGCTTTCCAAAGTGGCTGTACAATTTTGTATTCCTACCAGCAACGAATGAGAATTCCTGTTGCTCCACATCCTCAGCAGCATTTGATGTTATCAGTGTTCCAGATTTTGACAATTCTAATAGATGTATATTGGTATCTCACCATTGTTTTAATTCATATTTCCCTGATGACATATGATGTGAAGCATCTTTTCAGATGCTTATTTGCCATCTGTATATCTCCTTTGTATATCTTTCTTTGGTGAGGTGTCTGTTAAGGTCTTTGTCTCATTTTTTAATCAGACTGTTTTCTTACTGTTGAGTTTTAAGAGTTCTTTGTATATCTTGGGTAACAATCTTTTATCAGATGTGTCTTTTTTTTATAATTATTTTATTTTATTTTATTTATTTATTTTTGGCCATGCCATGTGGCTTGCTGGATCTTAGTTCTCTGACCAGGGATTGAACCTGGTCCCTGGCAGTGAAAGTGCCGAGTCCTAACCACTGGACCGCCAGGGAATTCCCTCAGATGTGTCTTTTGCAAATGTTTTCTCCCAGTCTGTGGCTTGTCTTATTATTTTCTTTACATTGCCTTTTGTAGAGCAGAAGTTTTAATTTTAGTGAAATCTAGCTTATTAATTATTTCTTTCAAAGATTGTGCCTTTGGTGTTGTATCTAAAAAGTCATTGCCATACCCAAGGTCATCTAGGTTTCCCCCTATGTTGCCTTCTATGAGTTTTACCGCTTTGCGTTTTACTTTGAAGTTGATGCTCCATTTTGAGTTGATTTTTGTGAAGGGTGTAAGGTCTAGGTCTAGGTTCATTTTTTGCATGTGGATGTCTAGTTATTCCAGCACCATTTGTTGAGGAGACTATCTTTGCTCCATTGTATTACCTTTGCTCCTTTGTCAAAGATCAATTGACTGTATTTATGTGGGTCTCTCTTCTGTTCCACTGATCTATTTGCCTATTCTTTCACCAATACCACACTGTCTTGATTACTGTGGCTAAGTCAGGTAGTGTTAGTGTACCAGCTTTGCTCTTCTCCTTCAATATCATGTTGGCTATTCTGGGTATTTTGTCTCTCCGTGTAAATTTTAAGAGTCTCATGCTCCACTGACTGAGTTAGCCGGGTGTGCCTCCATGTAAACTTTATTTTTATTTATTTATTTATTTATTTATTTATTTATTTATTTATTTATTTTATTTTTGGCTGAGTTGGGTCTTCGTTGCTCCGTGCGGGCTCTCTCTAGTTGCCGCGAGCGGGGGCCACTCTTCACCATGGTGCGCGGGCTTATCACTGCAGTGGCCTCCCCCGTTGCAGAGCACGGGCTCCAGGTGCGAGGGCTTCAGTAGTTGTAAATTGCGGGCTCCAGAGCACAGGCTCAGCAGCTGTGGCGCACAGGCCTAGCTGCTCCGCAGCATGTGGGATCCTCCCGGACCAGGGCCTGAACCCGTGTCTTCTGCATTGGCAGGCGGATTCCCAGCCACTGCGCCACCAGGGAAGCCCCCATGTAAACTTTAGAATCAGTGTGTGCAATATAATCCTACCTATCAAAACAGCACAGAACAATTCTCTATTTTTCTTATGGGATGTGTGTGTGTGTGTGTTGTGTCTGTGTGATCTTGAAGATCACATGCCAACATGTTAGCACCTCTGGGAAGGTGCGCAGGACAGGCAGAAGGAGAGGAAATGGGGACGGAGAACAATGACTAAAGGGGGGTTTTAGCTTTGTATGGATTTTTTTTAAATGAAATGATTGTGTTTACATTATTGTTTTTGCAACAAAAAATTAATTTTAAGATTTCAGATTATTTATACTTCACTGTAATTAATCACAAGCCATGACTGCTGGGTATTGTAGAAGCCTAGCGCCTAATGGTACTAGGAAAGCATTATGGTAGATGCTGTAGAAATTCCTAAAGCGTATGACTCCATTAATGTTCCACCTTTTGAGATCCATGTCTCAGGCACAATTTCCGAAGGAGAAATCAAATGTAATGACTGGCAAACTGATTGCGGTCTAGGTCTTTAATACCAGAGAAATATCTAGACAGGATCATACTAAATTAAGAAGTAGTCTGTACCTCCAAAGAATTTACTTTGATACTTCTGAGAATCAGACTAACTCTGAGTAAAACACATTTTGCAAATAAAAACAGGAGAAGAAAAAAAAAAAAAAAAAAAAAAAAAAAAGAATCAGTGTGTGGAGATCCACAAAACAGCTTGCTGGGGTTTTGACTAGGACTGCATTGAATCTATAGCTCAGGTTGGTAAGAACTAACATCTTGACAATATTGAGTCTTCCTATCCATGAATATGGACTATCTCTCCATTTATTTAGTTCTTCTTTGATTTCCTTCATCAGAGTTTTGTAGCTTTCCTCATGTAGATCTTGTACATATTTTGTTAGATTTATACCTAAGTATTTCATTTTCAGGGGTGCTAATGTAAATGGTATTGTGTTTTTAATTCAAATTCCACTTGTTTGTTGCTGGTGAATTGGAAAGAAGTTGACTTTTATTTTATTTTATTTATTTATTTATTTATTAAACATCTTTATTGGAGTATAATTGCTTTACAATGGTGTGTTAGTTTCTGCTTTATAATATTTTATTTTATTATTTTTATATTTATTATATTTTATTTATTTATTTATTTGGTGGCACCAGGTCTTAGTTGTGGCAGGTGGGCTCCTTAGTTGCAGCTCACGGGCTTCCTAGCTGCGGCTTGCTGGCTTCTTAGTTGTAGCACATGTGCTCCTTAGTTGTAGCCAGCGGGCTCCTTAGTTGTGGCTGGCAGGCTTTGTAGTTGTGGCTCGCGGGCTCCTTAGTTGCGGCATGCATGTGGGATCTAGTTCCCTGACCAGGGATCAAACCCAGGCCCCCTGCATTGGGAGCACAGAGTCTTAACCACTGCGCCACCAGGGAAGTCCCGCAATTGACTTTTATATATTAACCTTGTCTTTTGCAACCTTGCTATAATCACTTATTAACGCCACGAGTTTTCTGGTGTCATGCTTTCAGATTTTCTACAAAGACGATCATGCCTTCTGTGAACAAAGACAACATCATGTCCTTTTATCCCCCTACATAATTTAATACATATCTCTATATATGGACACTTGCTTACATAACCACAGTACCATTATAATACCCACCTAAGTTATCCATTAATCCTTGGAAGATCAACACCGAGGCCATTTTCAAATTTTCCTGATTGTCTAAAAAAATCATCTATTTTTACAGTTGGCTTATTCAGTTAAGGATCTGAAAGAGTTCACATGTTACATTTGGTTGTTATGTACTACTAAGTCTTCTTACATCTAGAACTGACATAAACAGTTCTTTATGTCATTGACTTGTTGAGGAAACCAGGTCATTTGTCCTGTAGAACATCCTACATTCTGGCTTTGTCTATTCACTTCCTGTGTCCCTCAACTTGTTCCTCTGTACCCCATATTTCCTGTGAATGGATGTTGGCTCTAAAGACAGGATAAATGCTTAATTCTTTCCTTTTAATCAATAGCATATTTTTAATGTTCTCCAAAGAAAGTAGGTAGGATGGGGTAGATAGAAAACCAGGGTGTCTGTGTCAGGGAAGGCATGAAGGGAGGTGTGACTGGCTCTCTCTTTGAAAACAGATCTTTCCTATAGGCCCCAACATGTGGAGAGGCCCTTATTCTCTCCCTCATACAATCATCAGCCATAATAATACTTTACATTTATATTCAAAGTGTTTTCACATTCATTAACTCATTTAATCCTGGCAGCTGCCCACTGAAGCAGGAAGTACAGGTGGTATCTTCATTTTACAGATTATGCAGCTGAGGCCCAGAGAGGTGATGTGGGGGAGATGGTGTGGAAAGCAAGTCTTCTGATTCGAAGGGCTGTGACCTTTCTGTCCCTTTGTGCTGCTCCCCTCGCTTCAACCCTGGGGCTTCCCTACTCCCCTTATCATCATCAAAGCTGGGTTATGGGCTGTGTAGACATGACCTTTGTATACCTGGGTTCTCAGAACATGCAGAATAAGAGAAGTGAGCAGGTACAATTTGGTTCAACAGCCAAATGCATAACCAGACTGAGTGAGAGGTTATATCATGTAACAGGTAAGAGCCTGTTTAAGCCTCACTGAAGATGGGCAGCTTCAGTATCTGTCAGGGAAGATGTATAGGGTGGGTGGGGGCTGAGGATAGGCCAATCCCGGTGTTCGGGGCAGTTTGGGAGAAGGTGGGAACAGCCAGGCAATGGGCAGAGAGGGGAGTTGGGAGTAGGGCAGGAACAGGAGGCAGGAGAGAGTGAGAGGCTGCTTAGGGGGAGAGAGGGAGGGAGGGAAGGTCTTGTGGTTGGAATGAAGTGCTGTGGCCTGCCAGAGGGGGTGAGAAGCTGCTCTTATGCTCTCAGCTGGATGGAGGCCTGCCTGAAGGAGGAGCTTCCTTCCCCTGTGGAGCTGGAGGAGAGCCTCCGGAACGGAGTACTGCTAGCCAAGCTGGGCCACTGTTTTGCACCCTCTGTGGTTCCCTTGAAGAAGATCTATGACGTGGAGCAGCTACGGTACCAGGTGGGGAGCAGAGTTCTCTACTTTCTACCTTCTTCCTCTCAAACTATCTGTTCTCAAAGTTGTGAGAGTGGGGTGACCATATAATTTATTGTCCAAACCTGGGTACTATTGAGGATAAAAAGGGTGCTAGTAATCATTGCACTGGAACAACGGGTTTCGATTGGTGTCTTGCAGCCGGGCGGTGTGTACTATGCTTAGCAGCAAGGGGCATTTGCTAGGTGGGCTTTGAGATGCCTCTGATATGAGAACTTCCAAGCAGACTTTTCTACCCACAGTCTACACTCAGAGGCTTGTAAGCTTTGCCACTTTGAAGTTACTTCCAGGACATGCTGCCCCTTCCCTGTGCTCTAGTCAACCCAACCCGCCTCTCCTTCCCATCCCAGCTCCGGACTCCCCTTTTCCAGGAAGCCTTACTAGCTTGCTAATCCCATCCCTGTGCCATCCTTCCCAAATAACCCACTGGGTCATCCATCCCTGGTGGTTTCTCTCTGTCTTTGTGTCTCTGTCCTGGGGGGATGGGAAATCCATAGGACAGGGTCCTCTGCCCCTACCCCTTGAATCTTCAAGCTGTCGTCTGGGCTCTACCCAGAGGGAATCCTGAGAACTGTGGAAATAGATTCCCTTCTCTTTCCTTCCCTTTTAGGCAACTGGCTTGCATTTCCGTCACACAGACAACATCAACTTTTGGCTGTCTGCAGTAGCCCACATCGGTCTGCCTTCGGTAACATAGGGTCTCAAGACTGGGGTTCATCTTTGCTCTTCACCAGCACCCGCACCTCCACCACACAAATGAACTTAATCTAAGAGTTTAAGTTCCCTGAGGCTGTATGTCTTTGAACCATGTTACTTGGTCTCTGTCTTTACTTCCTTGTGGGTAAGGGAAGTGAAGGGAGGTGAAGGCAACCTGGCCCAGGATGCATTGTTCCCATTAGTCAGTGAGGCCCCTATATAACACAGGAGGTGGGCCTCACGTTGGCCAGCCATCTTTCCACCAGAATTTCATAGCGTGAAGCAAGGACACACCACATCCCAAGGTGGTAGACTTGGAAGCCTAGGCCAGGACCCCAGCTGGACACATGCTGCATGTCCTCTCACTCTTTGACTCTCAGTTTGTTTCTCATCTGTAAAATGGGGATAGTAATCCCTCCCCTGTCTTCCTTATAAGGTTGTCAGGAAGATCACATAAACCTCATTACAGTCGCCAAGTGGCATGAGAAATCATGCCTGGGGTTACTCAGTTCTTAGAGGGGCGCCCACTGATCAGAGACCTCTGGCTTGAAGACAGGGATGGCATGCCCTGACCCTTTGCGGTCCTTGGCAGTGTGTGTTTCATTAGGCCCCTTGTGGAGTCATGGCCAGCTCCCAGCATGCCACCTTTCTGGCAAGAGTCCAAGGTGAGGGGCACAGGCTGGCTGTGTCTGTAGGATGAACAGGAGGCCTGTTTCTCCTGGAGCATGTGGCCTGCGTCCTATAGCCTTGATAGCCTTGTCTGGTGTTTGGTTAATCTGGGGCTGTGTGTCCGTGGCTGGGTCTTGGCTTAGTATGTGTCCCCAGTGCCTTTCTTTTACACTGAGTGCGTGGATGCAGTGCTGACTGTAAAGAGTTGGGGAGATTGACCCAGAAGCCCCAGGCAGCAAAGGAGTATACACCCCAGGTCAGAGAGGAAGACCCATTCCTCAGCCCCTCTCTCCATAGCTGGTGCTGCTTCAAAGGCTTCGATGGCAGTAATCGGCTGGTTTCCCCTCTAGACCTTCTTCCCAGAGACCACGGACATTTATGACAAGAAGAACATGCCCCGGGTGGTCTACTGCATCCATGCACTCAGGTGAGAGACCAAGACTTTTGTCATCCAGGTTCCTCTAGGTGGATGCAACCAACGGTCAACAGCAACAAACATTGCAGCAGGGAGGATGGAAGATAGACCACAGGGAACACTTCTCAGAGTGACATTTTTGATCTACATAGTTTTGTTTAGATTTATGTGCATGCTGGAGGGCACATTTATGTGTGATCTGTGTGGATGAAGGGAAAGAGCGGGCAGGGAAGAGTGTTCAGCTTGTGACTGCGGTGCAAGGAAGTCAGATTAGGATGCATCAGAAGTGTCACATGCCGTCAGTGTGAATGGAGAAGGCTATTTGGTCCTACTCGCAGCCAGCCATCAGCAACCAGTTGGCTAAATCATAGAAAGTAATTGACCAGTTCCTATGTCCATCATGTCATCCCTTCCTGACTTCATTTCCCACATCCTTTGAGGACTCTGTGCCTTAGCTTAGCGGGTCTCTGCTTGTTATGCCCTTTCCATCCTCCATCTCCATCCAGTGACCTGCCACTGCAATGTGTCCTTCTCTGTGAAGCCTTCGCAATCCCCCCAGAGCTCCTACAGCATCTTATTTTTCTGCTATAGCATTGCCTTGTGCCGACTTACAATAACATCTCTCCCTGTGAATGGGGGATGACTTGTGGGCAGGCGCTGTATGGTCTTCATCTCCAAGTCCCCATAGTATCTCCTGCAAACCTATTATAGGCAGCATGTGAAAATGAATAGGCCCCAATGCCTTCCATTCTTTCCTAGTCTCTTCCTCTTCCGGCTGGGATTGGCCCCTCAGATACATGATCTATATGGGAAAGTGAAATTCACAGGTAAGCCCAGCTCCTTCCCCAACCGCCACAGTCTGGGCAGGTCTTGGGGGTTCCGGGCCTGATGAAGGGCATCTGTGCTATTATTGCAGCTGAGGAACTCAGCAACATGGCCTCTGAACTAGCTAAATATGGCCTCCAGCTGCCTGCCTTCAGCAAGATCGGGGGCATCCTGGCCAATGAACTCTCGGTGGATGAGGCTGCAGGTAGAGACCAGGCCCCCCTGCTGGGGTAGTTCAGTGAGTATGGGAGGACTCTGAACCTTATAGCCCCTGCATAAATCCTGGATACTTCTCATCATAGGCAGGGCCAACAGCCTACCTGGCTTGCCTGGCCCTTATGGATGGAAAAAGGGGATAATGTCAGAGTGGTCTGCAGCTGGTTATGCTGTAGCTGGACTGGGGTTTGCTCTGGCATCCTGACCTTGTTTTCATGTCCCCTCCTAGTCCATGCAGCTGTTCTTGCCATCAATGAGGCAGTGGAGCGAGGAGTGGTCAAGGACACTCTGGCTGCCTTGCAGAATCCCAGTGCTCTGCTGGGGAATCTTCGAGAGCCTCTGGCAGCCATCTACCAGGAGCTGCTGGCCCAGGCCAAGATGGAGAAGGCTGCCAATGCCAGGAACCGCGTAAGGAGCCTTGGATGGCAGGGGCCGAAAAGCTGGGTGGCCTGGAAAATCGCGAGTGAAACCAGGACTCCTATTTGTCCTGTCTTCGGAATCCAAAGTTGCCTAGAGAAACCAACTTGTCAGTTATTTTTGAGAAACAGGAGAGGAACTCAGGAGAATAATGGGAATTCAAAAGAGAAGATAAGGGAAAATGTTCTGGGGCAGGGCTGAGGGATTGGAATGTAGAACTGGATGAGATTAGACTGGAGATTCCAAAGGGTAGTTCAACTTAACTGTGTCAGTGCCAGGGGGTTAGATCCCACGATTTCCTCAGATTCCTTCCAACCAGACTGACCTTTGGCCTTGGGAAGACCCCCAGAAGAAGAAATAGTTATAGACAGGGAGGGAGGAGTAAGAAAGATTGAATTGGTTTTCCCAGGTTCCCCTCTCAATGTAGTTTTTGCAGAATGATGGAGAAAGCCAGGACATCTATGACTGCTACCTAACTCAGGCTGAAATCCAGGGCAACATCAACCATGTCAATGGTAAGAGAGAAAGGCCAGGAGGGGTTTGAAGGGTAAGCCCCCGCCTAGGGAGTTTTGGGCTTGGCTTCTCTCAGGCCAGAAGGCCCATGACCTCACTTGGGCCAACACTTATTTCAAGGGAAGATCAAAGTCAAGGCTGTGTGTGCTCTGTTTTACGTCTGTTAATGTCTGGAGAAGTGGTCGCTGTCAAGGGGGCTTCTGTTTGAATGGACATCCATAGAGTGGACAGAGGCAAAGGGGCAGGCTTTTCAGCTCTTGGTCCTGGGGGCAGTTGGTCTGGGGTCCTTCAAGAAGAGAGTTTGGAGAATGGATGGGGGTAGGGGATCAGGGCAGGAGAGGCTGCTTGAAAGCCCAGGATGGAGTGTGCCTCTGCCTTTTTAGGTCAGGATATCCTCAAGGTATGGGTGGTGAGATGGGAAGGCTGTGAAGATCAAGCTGAAGAATTTGGGCTGGGCCCTAGGAGCTCAGGGGGCAGGGGTGAGGGTAACCCTGGGCAGGCAGGAAGAGGGCTGAACTGGGGATGTTAAGGGGTGGGCTTTCTCACTATCCATTATGGAGTCTTGGTCTTTTCAGTCCATGGGGCTCTAGAAGTTGTTGATGATGCCCTGGAAAGACAGAGCCCTGAGGCCTTGCTTGAGGCCCTTCAAGACCCTGTCCTGGCCCTGCAAGGAGTGAGCAGAGACTTTGCAGACTGGTACCTGGAACAGCTGAGCTCAGACAGAGAGCAGAAAGCACAGGTCAGGCTCTGTCTATGACCTGCTACCTCCTCTATCTGACTCTAGGATGGGGGAGGGCCTCACCACTGTCAATTCTTTGTATTCAGTAAGTGCTGACTACATGTTTAAATGGTTAAATTACCCCAAAGCCTAATGGACCAGACTGATCAGCTTCTGCCTTCTGAGAATCTCTCATACTGACTGGGGGGGACCCAGGGGCAGTCCAGTAGGCAGTGATATGCTCCCCCATTGCTGAATTGAGACCTCAAGTTAGCAGTCTTATTTTCAATGCTGTTGACTTTCCCCCTGACACTATATTTGTGTTGCCCGTGTTGTTATTTCAGATGCTTGCTGGGTAAGAAAGAGCCAGAGGTTAGAGATGAGTTCTGAGGGATGGGTGGGCCAGGCTAGTCTGCCTAAAGGGGAGAGGTGGGATTGAGGGTGGGCGACTGGGTGGACCTGGGGCTCATGCTGGCAGCTCCTGAAGTATGTTCATGGTCCCAGGAGGATTCTCTTCTACTGCATCTCTTCCCTCTTGCAGGAGCTGGGCCTGGTGGAGCTTCTGGAAAAGGAGGAGGTCCAAGCTGGTGTGGCTGCAGCCAACATAAAGGGTGATCAGGAGCAAGCCAGTAAGTCGTCTCCAGACTGAGACCTGGTCTGGGTGTATCACTGGCTCTTGGGAGAGCATGTAACTCCTTTGCCAGCCTCTGTGTAGAGCAAGGTAGACTGCTGCCCGATTTTCCAGCTCCCCACCTAGTGTGCCCTATTCCTGGCCGCCTGGGGGGATGCTACAGGTAAGTTCATTAAGGCCCTGGAGGCAATGACAGTCAGTACTGCACCAGGCTGGACTTCTAGGGCAGGCAGTTTCCTTCTAGGCACCTCCCCTGTATTTTGACCGTCTCAACTTGGTTGAGTTCCTTTGGCTTCTGAAATATAGTGATGGCCCAGATGAGAGAGAAACTCATGATCCAGCTCAGTTTCCCTTAAAAACATGAAATACAAGTATAATTCTTTATTAAAAGAATGTGGGTTGGCGATTGTCTCCCTCCAAGGGGATCAATCTGGGTAGCAGGTGTGAAGAGAAGTAGAGTGCCAAGGCGCCACGCAGCAGCCTGTGGACACCACACCTGGCACGAACGCTTGCCTCCGACTGGACTTGCCCAGTCGCCCTTCACCTTTGTCTGGCAGGGCTCTCCGTGGCTATCTCATGGAGCCCCCAGGCCGCTCCTGGCTAACTGCCTGCTTATCACTCAGTTCCTTGCTGTTGCCAGAGTGATCGCTCAAGCACAGATCTGATCTTAGCTTCTTTGTTGAACATCTTCAGACCTTCATGGGTTCTTCCATATTTCTCCTAGACTTTAGTCCCATCTCTTCAGCATGGTAGGTGAGACCTTCCAGATGTCTCCCCCAACCCTTCTCTTCACATCGCACCGGCCCAGTTGAGTCAGATGACCTGTTCTTCCTTGACTGCCCACAGCTTTGCCCACTGCCAGGCCTCTGGTCCTCTGGATTACAGTTCTCCCACGTTTTCACCAGTGGAAAGCAGATGAAAATATCCTGCAGAGCTGCCTCAAATGCCTCCTCCTCTGTGAGATCTTCCTCCTCTCTCCCCCTAGAATCCCTCCTCCCCCGCGCTGCCAGTGGATTTGCGGGGAGGGGAAGTACCTCTCACATAGCAGTGACAGCAATGCAGTGTAGGTAATTTTGTATCCTTATTTTCCCCCAGTGGATTTTTTGCTCCTTGATGTCAATGCCCATATCTGCTTGGCATTTTATAAGCCCCAGCATTTGAAAACTAAAACTACATAGATACACCAGGGCCCGTTTTTAGCTTGCTCTCGCCCTTTGCAGCCCAAATGGCTCCACCTTGGAGCTAGTTCCCTATTCCTCTGCGCTGTCATCAAGATTTGGTCCCTGGAGCCCCTTGACTAACCTCATCTTAGTTGTGCTACATAGCCTCCTGTCAATCTTATGCTCACCACCCTAGGAATTCACCTCTGCTATGACAGCCACCTGCTGAGCTACTCAACTTCTAGGCCTGACAAATTGCTTCTTCCGGAGCCTCTTCTTAAAGCGACCCAACCCCTTTCCCTCCTGAACATTTAGAAACGCATTTTGAACCTAGCAGAGGTTCAAAGCCATTTCCCCTCAGAGATCACCAGCAGAACCTAGTTAGCCAGGAGAGTGGAAATAGCACAGGATGCCCAGCCTGTACAGCCTCTCCCTCCTCCCCTGCAGTGCTCCAGGCTGTGCAGAGGATCAACAAAGCCATCCGGAGGGGCGTGGCAGCTGACACCGTGAAGGAGCTGATGTGCCCGGAAGCCCAGCTGCCTCCAGTGTACCCCTTTGCATCAGCTGTGTACCAGCAGGAGCTGGCAGTGCTCCAGCGGCAGCAGCAGGGGGTAAGCCCTAGAAATGAGGATCCAGCTCTTGGGTTCCCAAGGAGCTGGAGGGATCAGAGCAGTCAGTCCAGAGCACCCATGAGGGCACCCTTAGATGCTGGCAAGAGATTAGGAGTGGGAGGTGGGCTACCATCCTTGCCATCCTGAGTGTATTATAATAGCGAATACCTTTGAGCAAACACTGCTTTAAACACTCATTTAATCCTAAAAGAACCCTATGAGGTAAGTATTATTATTTCCATTTTAGAGATGAGGAAACGGATACAGAAGTTAAGTAACTTGCCCAAAACAGCTGTGGCTGGCAGTGCTGGGAGTGCATGCAAAGCTGAATATACTTGAAGCCTATGTTTTTAACCACTCTGCTGTCCCACCTCCCCCTGTCCGTACAGCTTCTCTGACGGTGAGGTGATAGGGCCCTCCTGTAGGGACTTCCCAGCCTGTTGGAGGAGTTAGAATACACCCGAGGGTCCAGGCAGAGACACAGGGAGGAGTAGATGATGTAAATGGGAGATGACTTCACACTAGGGAAATGGATGGGGCAGAGCTCAGGGTAAGTCTGGGAAGGCTTCTCGGAAGAGAGGAGACTCAATAAAGAATCCTAACCACAGCAGGCCTTTATACAGCATCGACTCCAGGCATGACACTCAGGAAGTGCATGGTCTCAATGTATGAGACTATAGTACAAGGAAGCATAAAATAAGTCCTAAGAAGTAAAGCATAGCGACTAATGTGGACTTCAGAGCCAGAATGCTTGAGTTAAATTTCAGCTCTACTGCTTCCTAGCTACGTGACCTTGGGCAAGCTATTTACCTCCTCTGCCCCTCAATTCATATATAAAATGGGAACAATAATATACTTATTTCATAGGATTGTTGTAAGGATAAAATGTGTTAACATATGTGCTTAGAAGTGAGCCTGGCGTGAAATTTTTAGCCATTATCATCATCATTATTATTATTATTATTATTATTATTATTTGCAGCATTCTATTTGTAGAGGACAGGAAGGGTGCTCCAGACAGGGAACAGCACAAGCAGATATTTGAGAAGGAGGAGAAGACTGGGCAGGGAAGTGGCCCTTGGGTGTGTAGTACAGCACTGAGGAGCCCACATAATCTTGCTCTCAGTGTGCCCAGGGCCTAGTGCAGTTCTTGGTGTGTGGTAGGGACCAGAAAGGAGCAGGTAGAACTCACTGGTTGAATGTGGGCTCTGGTATCTGGCAGTTAGCTTTAACTTATATTACTTGACTATGGGTTCATCTGTGAAATAGGGATATTAACAATACTTACCTCTTTGGCTTGTTATGAAAGTTAACTGATAATGTGCACGAAGTACTTATACATTGAGCACATAGTAAGCATTCTCAAGTATTAAGTATGATTAATTATTAGTGAATGGATTAGGCCATAGGTGTTTTTAGACAGAGACTCTGGGATGTGGGAGAGTCTTGGGGGCAGGATGGCAGGCAGACCCCTGAGGCCCTTCACCAGCCCGCTAGGGAATCAGCCCTCCCTCTGTTGTAGGAGCTTGGCCAGGAGGAGCTCTTCGTGGCCGTGGAGATGCTCTCAGCCGTGGTCCTGATCAACCGAGCTCTGGAGGCCAGGGATGCCAGCAGCTTCTGGAGCAGTCTGGTGAACCCCGCCACAGGGCTGGCCGAGGTGGAAGGAGAGAATGCTCAACGGTGAGAAAGGTTAAGGTTTAGCCGCATGTTGAGAGAGGGGATGCGTGGGTGATGGAGGGAATGTAGCCAAGAGTCCAAGTTCTTGTGCTCGGAGACTAGCCTTCTGCATGATGCCCTGTTCTCCGGCACAGGCCCACCCTCTGGGTCTATTTGCAGTTAGTTCCCTGGCCTGTGTTTCTCCTGGGAGTGAGTGGGTTCACAGTCATTCCCCTTTCCTCCATTTATTTAATCTTTTATCACAAAGGTTTGAGTACTCACTCATGTGCCAGATACTACTTTTTTTTTTCTTCAATTATTTATTTATTTAGTTGCACCGGGTCTTAGTTGTGGCTCGCGGGCTCCTTAGTTGTGGCACGTATGCTCCTTAGTTGTGGCCAGCAGGCTCCTTAGTTGTGGCATGCAAACTCTTAGTTGCAGCATGCATATGGGATCTAGTTCCCTGACCAGGGATTGAACCCAGTCCCCCTGCATTGGGAGCGTGGACTCTTAACCACTGCTCCACCAGGTAAGTCCTGCCAGGTACTATTCTAGGTGCTGGGAAACAACAGTGAACAAAACACAGTTCCTTGCTCTCATCTAACTTATGTGCTAGTAGAGGGAGACAGACAAAAAATAAACATGTCAAATGATTAGAAGAGCTATGGTGGTTAAAAAAACAGGGCAAAGTAGATAAAGGGTGGGGACATGGTAAGGGCAGTTTGTCCCTGCTACATAGTATGGAACCAATGGAAGCCTTCTTTGGTAGGGGGGTCATTTTGAGAGAGACCTAAAGGGCATAAGTGATGTCCATGAGCTGTCTGGGGCACAGACCCTGAAAAAGAAGTGTCCTTGGTGTGTTCAAAGAACACAAGGAAGCCACGAGGCGGAGTGGAGGGAGGGAGGGAGAATAATGGGAGAAGAAGTTGCAGAGGCTGGATCATGTAGGCCTCTGGCTTTTACTCTGAGTGAGGAAGGAAGCCACGGGGGGGGGATTTGAGCGAGGAGGGAGGTGATCTGACCTACTTTTAACAGGATCACTCTGGCTGCTGTGCCGAGAATCAACTACAGGGTTAGAAGGGAAGAAGCAGGGACACCTGTTAAATGTCTATTGGAGTAACCTGGGCGAGAGTTGATGGAGGCTTGGCCTAGGGCGGTAGCAGTGGAGGTGGTGAAAAGGAGCCAGATTTTGGATATATTCTGATAGCTGAACTGACAGGATTTGGTTATGTGGTGGATATAGGGTGTGAGAGAGACTGGAGACGGGTATGACTCCCAAGATTTTTGGCCTGAGAAGTTGGAGTAAACATTTACCAAGATGGGAAAGACTGTGGGAAACGCAGGTTGAATGGGGGGGATCGGGAGTTTAGATGTTTGCTGCTGGGCTTGCGGTGATTTTTGGCATTCACGTGGAGATGCCGAGCAGGCAGCTGGCATTTATGAATGGGCTATTGGTGTACTTTTTGGAGTCATTAGAACGTGGTGTTTCAAGCCATGAGATTAGGTGAGATCACTTAGGATGTGAGCATGGAGAGAGAAGAGGCCTGAAGACTGGGTCTTGGGATGCTCCGACATTTAGAGGTGAAGGAGGAACCAGCAGAGGATACTTAGAAAGGACAACCTGTAAGGCGAGACGAGAACCAGGAGAATGTGACGTCCTGGAGGTCAAGTGAGGAAAGTAGTCCAGAAGTTTCCCCTGACCTCTGGCTGATGATGCACATACTACCCCCCTCATTCTCGCTCACCTTGCTGCCAGGTACTTTGATACTCTGGTGAAGCTGCAACAGGTGCATGGAATGGATGGGGCCTTCCTGAGCTGGAATGATCTTCAGGCCACCGTGAGTCAGGTCAACGCCCGGATCCAGGAAGAGACCAATCGTGAGTGGAGTCCAGGACTGGGGGAAGATGGCCCAATGCGGACAGCCCCATCCCTTAGCCGTAAGTCTGGGCCCTGTGCCCACCTAGATCTCTCTTTCCCAGAGGTCCTTGCGGTCAGCCTCATCAATGAGGCTCTGGAACAGAACAACCCTGAAAAGACCCTCTCCTCCCTTCTGCTTCCTGCGGCTGGCCTGGACGATGTCAGCCTTCCTGTTGCCCCTCGGTACCATCTCCTCCTCGTGGCGGCCAAAAAGCAGAAGGCCCAGGTGAGGCTTGGGCTGGCTGGGTTGGTCACCAGAGCAGGAAGAATATCCCCTATGGGTAGAGCTGTGCCCAGTATGCACCCTGGGAAAGCCAGTCTGATGGACACTGTCCCTTCTGGGGATGCGAGGCAGTGGGGGTTCTGATCTGGCCTTGGGGGAAGAAGGGCAGAGTTCTGGTTGCCAGCACAGAGCGAATGGTGGGGGCCTTGTGCGTGGGAAGAGCACAGGTCTGGGAGCCAGAAAACCCAGACTGGATTCCCTGCTCTGACACTCAGTGACCATGTGACTTACAGCAATTCCCTAACATCCCTGAGCTCTCCTTATACATCTGTAAAATACTACATGCCCTGGTCCTACCTACCTACTGGAATGAGGGTTAAAAACCAAGTGAATTGAAGAATGTGGCAGGGTTTTAAACCTGTAACATCCAGAGCAGGCAGCAGCGTAGAGAGTGGCTGAGGACAAGGACTCCTGCATCCTTGTCCAGGTTGCATCCAACTCCAGGTTGCATCCTGGCACCTGACCCTGCACATGTTACTTACCCTCTCTGGGCCCCAGTTCCCTCACCTACAAGCTTGTGATAATAGTGAACTTGTCTCAGAGTTATAGGGTTTAAGTGAGGTAATATGACAGGAGTACTAGCTAAGGTTGATGGAGTTCTAACTCTGTTCCCGAGCATTGTCTTATGTGCTTTGCAAGTTTTAGTTCATAAGAAAGTGCTTTGTAACACTGCCTGGAACACAGTGCTCAATAAAATGTTAGTTTAGAACGTTCACTCTATTAATGAGGAGAGCTGGGAGGGAGTAGAGTCTGGGGTTGGGATTGGCTAAAGCAAGGGAGGGAACAAGCCTGACAGCGTGGCAGGCACAGGCTCACTTGACCCGTGGTCACATGCAATCTTCCCACTGCCTTGTGCGGCAGAGGAGCGTGGAGAGGAATGGGAAGGAGAGGGTGGAGGTCAGGGTCAGATGGGCCCAAGAAGCCATAAGTTGAGGCATAGAGGAATGGGGAGGAGGGGCAGGTAAGTAGGGCCTCCGGCGTGGGCTCTCCCTGGACATGACTGAGGCACAAGGGCAGGGACGTGAGCTGTTGAGAGGGTGGTGGATGCTGAGGGTTTAAGAGGGTTCTGGGGGTGTTGTGGCCAAGCCGAGTTGATGCTTGGCCTGAAAGCAGGGTAGGAAAGAGCCTTGTGAACTGGCAGCTGTCCAAGGAAGCCACAAGGCCATGCCCACGCAGGGTAGGCAGAGGGGAGCGGAGACTGCTACCCTGTGGCTCTCAATGTGGGCCTGCAGTTTGGCTCCCCTGGGCAGCTGGGCTTGGGGAGACCAGCCTGGGCTCTCATCTTGTCCCATCTCTCTCAATTTACCAGGTGACAGGGGATCCTGGAGCTGTGCTATGGCTGGAAGAGATCCGCCAGGAAGTGGTTAGAGCCAACCAGGACACAAACACAGCTCAGAGGAGTAAATGGGCGGGGGTGGGGGCAGGAATGGAGGGGAGAGGGGTTGGGGGAGGCGAGGAGATGTGGGCTCAGTGGGAACCTCCCCAGTCACCTCCTTCTCCGTTTCAACCTCTTTGGGGAGGCAGGCCAGAATGAGAACAGGGCTGGTGCTTTGACCGTAGGATGGATTTCCTAGCAGTCAGCCGGGCAGGAAATCCTCAGGAGTCGAGAGCCCATAGTCCACCCACTGCCTCCTTCTGTGCCTTCCTGTGTACACTTTCCTCCTGCAATGCAAGCATGTGAAACCACGTGGGGGTCAAAAACCCATCCCATTTTCTACTGGTAGCTTGAGTCTGGGTTCCAACAATCAGCTCTGGTTAGAGAATGTTTAGTCTTGAAGTTGGCGAAGAGGGGTTGGCTTTGAGGAAAACTAGGCAAGGTGAGTACAAATAGACACTGGTGTTATTTGTGGTGTGGGGTGCGGATGGTGTTAGTTTTCAGTGTCTGGAGTCCATCTGTCCATCTGTCTGTCTGTGAGTGACTGGAAGGCAGGGATTGCATCAACTCCCCCCACTTCTTGGACTTTATTCTCCTCCTAAAAGACTGTCTTGAGGCTCTCTGACCATATCCTGCCCTGGAGCTTCTGTACAAGCTGACTTTCCTTTTACCAAGCCCCAGCCCAGCCCTACACGGCCTTCCTCCAGGAAGCCTTCCTTGATTGCTACCTTTTCCTCCAAGCACAGCTGCATGCTGCTTCTTTTCATCTGTGTCCATCCTGGGATGTCCTTGTCCCTTCCATCAGGCAGAGTGGTTTTGTGTCCTTCTTCTCTGGATCCCTTCCCAACAGACAGGACAGGGCCTCTGGGAGGGGCTCAGGGAAAGATTGACCACTTCCTCCCAATGCCCCTATTAGTGGCTCTTGGTGTGGCCGCCATCAATCAGGCCATCAAGGAGGGCAAGGCAGCCCAGACAGAACGGGTGTTAAGGAACCCCTCCGTGGGCCTCCGATGGGTGGTTCCTGACTGTGCTGATGGGTACCAGCGAGTCCTGGAAGATGCCATGGCAAAGAAGCGGCGCCCAGGTAGTGGCCTTACCATGCCCCTCCCTTCTCTGCATGCCTCAGCCACCTCTAGCCTCCTCTGAGCCTTCTCTGCTTACTTGGTTTCTGCTTAGGGGATACAGCGCTCTGGGTTCAACATGACATGAAGGATGGTACCGCCTACTACTTCCATCTGCAGACCTTCCAGGGGACCTGGGAGCGACCCCCCAGCTGCCGCCTCAACACCTCCCACCTGACTCGGGAGGAGATCCAGGTTGGTGGGCCCCTGCAAAGGAGGGGCCTCATGGATGGGAAGTTTCCTGTGGGAGAGGCTCCCACCCACCAGGACATCAAAGGCTCTCTCTCCTACTTCCGCAGTTGGTCGTCACCAAGATCACCGCTGCCCACGACCGCCAACAGCTCTGGAAGGCCAATGTGGGCTTCATTATCCGGCTCCAGGCCCGCCTCCGCGGCTTCCTCGTTCGGCAGAAGTTTGCTGAACGTTCCCACTTTCTGAGGACCTGGCTCCCAGCAATCATCAAAATCCAGGTAGCAGGCTCTGGCCATCTGAGGCTTCAGGGCCTGGACATATCTGAGCTTCAGGGTTTCCTCCCTACTTACTTTTTGCTGAGTGGAGTTGGGATGATCTTTTGGCCTCTGAACAGTAGTGGTTAAGAGCATGGTTTCTGGAGCCCAGACTACTTGGGTTTGAATCCCCGTTCCACCAGGTTAGCTGCATGACCTCAACAAGTTACTTACTCTCTCCCAGTTTCCTCATCTGAAAACTAGGAATCTGGAAATTGTAGCACCCACCTTATAGGGTTGTTCTGAGGTAATATCTAAAGTACATGTAAACAGTACCTGGCAGATAGGCAAGAGCATGGTATAAATGCTGGTTACTGGCATCATCCTCACCATCCAGAGGGTATGAGAGGTGCTTTTTAGCTTCTCCAGGGGGAGAGTAAAAGATTTAGTGAGACCTCAGGGTATAGACCCCAGGAGGACTTCCTGCCTAGAAAAGGAGTAGTGAAGAGGTGGTGGTGGTTAAACAGAAAAGAGGTGGAATCCCTTAGGGAAAGAACTCTACCTTTTCTCTCTGGCCAGCCTTTCCATTTTTATTCTCCCAACCTGTGGATGGTCCAGTGTGGCCTCTGAGACCAACCCCCAAGTAACTGGGGCACGAGGCCAACTGGGAAGAGAGGCCTCGGGCCCAGGCACTTTACAAGCCAGGAACAGTGGGAGCTGAGCAAACAGAGCTCCTCAGGCAGATGTGACTTGGAGGGCCTCGTGGCAACGTTGGCAGTGTAAAGAGACTTTATTTAATGAACACCTCCAAATGCCCAGTATCTGCGAAGGATGCCACTTGGCACTGGGCAAGGGTGAGAGATGGGTGTGAGAGACACAGGTGAGCGATCACATCTCTCCCATCGCAGGAACTGGAATACAGTGGATGTGAGATATTGTGATAGTAGGGATGCAGAGATAATACCAGAGAACCCCAAGGGAGACAGAAGCACAGACTGAGACTGGCCAATGGCCCTCGATTATGATCTGGGACATGTAGTGGTCATTGAGAACTCAGGCTTTGGAGTCAGAGGCTGCAGTTTGCCTCTTGGTCCTACTACTTCTGGGCACCTTACTTAAGCCTCTCCAGCACTCAGTTTCCTCATTCATAATGGTGGTGCTCGCCTCATGTTGATTGTGAGGGTAAAGTAGGAAAATTACATGTAGCACTTAGTGCAGTGCGTACTTTATTGGTGGGAGCCATTATGAGACGTTAAATTTCGGGCCGTTGGTCCCAGAATTCAAAGCAGAACCTTAATAATCAGCATTTAGTGGTCTAAATCATAGGGATTCCTCCCTCCTGAGCACAGCCTGGAATTTCACACCAACTCTAAGGAGCAGAAAAGCCACACCAGCAGTGGGAGAGGGCACAGTGTCGGAAGGCGAGTTTGCTACTGATCCTGGATCTGTGCCGGCTCTGGCCTGGGTCCAGGGAGACAGAGAAAGGGAGAGGGGGCCCAGAGCCCCAGGCTACCTGCTCTCCAGCTAGGGGGAGTGAGACTCAGAAACGAAGCAGCTTGGGTGTGTTGAGACTTTAATCTCTCCTGAGAGGTCTGACCCTGGCCAGGACCCCAGTCAGGGTCCTGAATTCTGACCAATCCGGATTGGGAGGCCTTCTCTTTAAGGAGCAGCCACGTGGGGGTGGGTAGGTGGTAAGAGCAGAGAGGAGACCCCTCTGCCTTTCCCCACAGCAACTGACAATATGTCAGGCAGTACCTGGAGTAGGAGGGGAAGGAGTGCTGAGGTAAGGCACAGACTTGGGGCTTCCTGGCCTCTAGGCTCCAAGATGGACAGCTGGTATCATGGGGCCAAGCTGTCTCTTTTATATCCTTTCCCAACAGAAGGACAGTGTAAGTCTTAGGGGAAAGCCTGGCCAAGAGAGCTGGCTTTAGAAGGGGCTGGGAGGGACAGTTGTCTGAAAGGAGATGCTCTTAACGCACCAAGCCATGGCAATGTCAGCGGCAGAGTGTTCTCCAGGGCCTGAGCTCTCAGGAGATGTTTAACGTGTTCCCTAAAAGATAGGATTTCAGTAGGTAGAGACAGGGCTGAGGTGAGGGTGGGCCTAGACAAAGGTTCAGGGGCAGAAGATCATAAGGCATGTTTAGAAGAAAGTGAAATGTCTGAGGTGGTTAAAATCCTTAAGGAAGTAGGGATCAGTAGACAGATAGGAGTGTGGGGTCAGATGGTTGAGAACTTCTGGAAACTTTGGGGCTGGAAGAAACATGGTCTAAGTGGTACTTTAGGAAAATTAATCTCACACAAGCTTGGGGTGAAAGGGAAGAGGCCCCTAGGAAGGAGACCAAAACAGAAGGGAGCCATGAGATTTGTGTCTTAGGGACCGAAGGGGATGTGACTTATGGAGGAGATGGTCATTTAGACCCTTTGCAGCAGACTAGCAGTGGGGAGGGGCATCAGCCTGACAGCTGAATTACCGGGGGCCTTGGAGGGAAGATTTGCTTAGAGCTGGGGTTCAGAGCTGAATGGTAGAGTTGTAAAGAGAAGGGTGAGTTATGAGAGCATGAACGACCTGCTGCCCAGATGGCCATTGGCAGAGATGGTGGGCACACAGCTCTGTGCCTGCATACACTTTCCACCCGTGCCACCATGTGCCTCTCCAGACCATGGAGTGTGTGACAGAGTGTGGATAGTCTTTATGTGGGTGGATTAGGATGTTGGGGGGGTTATGGTACATGCTGTGGTGAAGCTGGTGAGTAGATGTATGCTTTATTAATATCTTTTACGCTTTTATCTTAACACTTGTTTCTATGAGGAGGTGTTGCTTAGCATGAGTGTGTATGTTTGATTGCACGGTGCACGAGTGAGTGTGTGTGTGGGGGGGGAACCAGGGAGTGTGGCAGAGGCTATGATTGGCTACATGCAGACGTTTGGTCTTCCCCATGAAGTTGGAAGTTCTTTGAGAACAGGGCCAGTTTCCCCTTCCTTCCCCCTCTACTTTCCTGCCTCCCCACACCCCCCGCCCCTTCCCTGGAGATCCCAGGACAAGGCTTTTCCCACAAGCTTCTCAGGCCAACAGGGACCAGCTGGGGTTACCGCTTTTTCCCTTCTGATCTCAGGCTCATTGGCGGGGTTACAGACAGCGGAAGATTTACCTGGAACGGTTGCAGTATTTAAAAGCAAACACGAATGCTGTAATCAAGGTAGCTATCATGATTTGGGTGGGTTCCTGTCTCTCTTGAAGGACTCTCTGAGAAGTTTTTAGTCCCCTCACCTCCTATGACCTCTAGAGATGGCTGGATTGGCCTGGAGGGCGGGCCCTGAGCCTGGAGCTCTGAGGCGGTGTGTCTCTGCCCCCAGATCCAGGCTTGGGCCCGGATGTGGGCAGCTCGGAGGCGATACCGGAGGCGTCTGGGCTACTTCCAGAAGAATGTGAGTGTCATCCCACTCTCCCTGTCCCCATATCCAACCTTTATCCATGAGACCAGAGCACAGGCAGCCAGCAACCCTTTTCCCATCTGTGTTCCTGGCAGGTTAACTCCATCGTGAAGATCCAGGCATTTTTCCGAGCCAGGAAAGCCCGGGATGACTACAGGATGTTAGGTAAACTGCCTGGCTTCCCTCCTCTGTCTGTGCACGTGTCTGTCTTTGCGAGTTTCCTGGCTTTCAACAGTTAGCAAGGTAGAAAGTCACATGACCCCACAGCTCACAAACTGGGACCTTAGAGAAGTTGTCTGGCCTTCTTAAGCCTTTTTCTCTCACCAACAGCTGATATCCCCAACCTTGAGCTTGTCTTAGGACCCAGGGTGGGTGGAGGAATGAGGAGATGTGCTCCTGCCTTTGCAGATACCCCAGTTTGATGGGAGGGATAGGAAGGGAGGTCTAGATATCCCTCCTGGGGCCACACAGCGGGTAAGGGGAAGGTACAAGTTGTCTGTGCAGGAATGTGGAACAGAGGTGGTAACAAAAGCCCCCCTGCCCCACCCCAGTAAGAGATAGCCTCATCACAGGAAAAGCCCCTCTAACAAGGTTCTGTCTGTACCTCTGTACCAGTCTTAGATTATCTTCCTGTTGCTACCACACAAGCAAAAAAAAAAAAAAAAAAAAAAAAAAAAAGAAGAAAGAAAGAAAGAAAAGGATCTTTCTCCTCTCCCTAGAGTTCCAGCCTTCCCCCACTTTGCCCTCTTCCCTGACCCATGATTCCTCCACTTCCTGCCCTCTGTGGCCCAACACACAGGAAGCCAGGCGAGGTACCTGGGGTCCTCTCTGCAGTGCTAGGGAACTTGAGGAGGAGCGCTTGAGGGAGCTCCATCTTCCTGCCCCATGGCTCCCAGTAGTTGGGCATACATCTAAAGCCTTAAAGAGGTCCTTCTAGGCTGCTCTTGGCTCCTGTTCTTAAAGCCCAGAAACCCAGCCTTGGAGGTCCCCCTCCTTTTGGTGAAGCGGACTAGTGGTCTATCTCCAGGTTTGCCTCCAGCCCGTGGGTTTCCGAAGAGGTAGGCCCCTTTCCTTCCTGGGCCTGAGGCCACACCTGTGGGCTTCAAGGTTGAGTACATTGTTCAGGAATCATCTCCTTCACCTCCTTAGTCCATCTTCCCACCCTGTCCTGCCGGCAGGGGTACCACCTGCCCCTCTCTAGCCATCTGCTTCCGGGCAGCTAGCTGCTTTTCCCTCCTTACCTCTCCCCAGCCTGGCCTTTTCTGTTTTTTCTCTTGCTGTTGCATTAATACCACTGCCCTGACCATCCTTGATCTCTTTTTCTTCTCTTTAATTTATAGTTTTTCTGGAAGAACTTGTTTTTACCAGGTCTGTCTCCCAATTTCATTAGCCCCAGCTCCACTCAGGGCACTGCCACTTACTAGCCGTGTGGCCCTAGGCAAGTTACTAAACTTCTTTATTGCCTCCATTTTCTCATTTATAAAATGGAGATAATGATCAGGTATGGCTGTTGTGAGGATTAAATGAGTTAAGGTGCTATATCTCGTGAATCCAAGATGCCATCAACTGTCTTCCATTGGTTCATCCATTCTTCACTCCTCAAAGATCTGTCTTCCACACAGTAGCCAGATTAGTCCATTAAACCTCATGATCTTGTCACTCTCCTTCTTAAAACCTGTCAGCGACACCCCATTGCCCTGGGGATAAAGTCCAGTCTCCTAAGCACAGCTTCCAAAACTCTTTGATCCAACCTCTCCCTGCACCTCTGACCTCACTGACCCCCAGCCCTGTCCCTCAGCACCTGTGCCCTCCACACTGTGTTACAGACATGATGGACTTCTAGCACTTCCTAAAACAGCCAAGTGCACTCCCTCTCACCTCCTTTTCACAGACATCAGGTTGGGTCTCACCTCCTCCCGGAAGCCTTTCTTCACTCCGCAGGTGGCCTTTGGTGGCCCGCTTTCACTTTCCCAAAGGTCCCCATGCTTGCCCCTCTCAGAGCACTAACCACACTGTAGTGAATTGTGGTTTATTTGTCTGCTTCCCTTACTGGACTGCCTTTAAGGACTAGGCCTAGTTTTGTTTATCCTCCAAATCTGACTCCTTCATTTCTTACTAGCTGTGTAACCTAGGGCAACGTACTTACCCTTTCTGTGCCGGAGTGATTTCCTCAGTAAGTTACAGTGGGCTGACCTCACAGGGTTGTTTTAAGTATGTTAAAGCACTTAGAACAGTTTCTGTTCCATAGTGAACATTATATGTCTTAGTTGATATTTTGTTGTTATTCCCGGCAGCTTAGCTCATAGGCTTCTCTTTGCTCAAATATCATTCCAAAAGAGATTCAAGGAGAATCCCTCTAACTCTGACCTCCCTATATTATAAAATCCATTGAACATTCCTTCTATCTGTGCTCCCCAGACGCAGACACTCCTGACGGAGGAGGGTTGTGTGAGGGTCAGGCAGGGCTGAGTGGAGGCTGATAGGTGGAAGTGAACTTGGGATGAAGGATGAGTAAGTTGGCCCAGCAGGAGTGGGGAGTGAATCAGAATAGGGGGGCCTAAACGGATCATCAGAGGATGCTAGGGCTCTGACTTTGGTGTGGGAGGTCACCGAGATAGACCCAGGTTGGGGGTGAATCCAGGCAGGGGAAGGACAGCTCTTGTGTCATCCCTAGTTATAAGATAAGGAGCTCAGGGACAGGACTGGCTGGGAGGCTGCCCACTGCCCTCCAACTGCAGGCAGAACTAATTAGAAAAGGACTGGGGTTGGGGACCTGCTAGCCTCCAGCAGAATGGACACTGAGGGAGGGATTACTGGGGAAGGGGGCTGGCGAGGAAGCCTCTAGCGAAGGCATGTCTAATCCCGGCGCCTCTTCCCTTCCCGCCAGTCCGCGCGCCCCATCCCCCTCTCAGCGTGGTACGCAGATTTGCCCACCTCTTGAATCAAAGCCACCAGGACTTCTTGGCTGAGGCAGAGCTGCTGAAGCTCCAGGAAGAGGTGGTCAGGAAGATCCGGTCCAATCAGCAGCTGGAGCAGGACCTCAATCTCATGGACATCAAGATTGGCCTGCTGGTGAAGAATCGGATCACCCTGCAGGTGAGGGGCCCACTGGCCCACCCTTCTCCCAAATCTAGCTGCCCCTGGAGAGGTGATGCTGGCCATTCTCTGGTTGCTAATCAAATATTTTTTAAATGTCTGGATTTTATCACATGGCTCAGGTCCTTGTACAGTGGTCCTCTGCCCTTCTAGTAATTTGTTGGGGCACATGATATAGCAGAAAGAGCACTGGACATAAAATTGGAATGGCTGGCTCTGCTGATTCCTAGTGATGGGACTGCGGGCTGGTTGTTTAACCTCTAGGTCTGTTTCCTCATTAGTAAAGTGGGAATAATGAGAGTGCCTACCTCACCAGGCCAAATGTAAAAATAGATATGAAAGCTCCTTAAACTGTAAATTACCATACAAATATGCGATGACGGGGTGGAAGTGCTATAGTGATATCTCCACCTCAAATCTGTACAACAGTCTAATAAGAAATAATAGCAGAAACGAATAGACATGGTGCCTCAGTCTGGTAACCCACTTCTCTCTGGGGACTCACCCTGTGACAGCAGAGGTGCCAGATGGAGTCTCGGGGCAGTGGGAGGCCCTTTCTCACCCTAGAGCTATTTATCTCCCTTGGCTCATTCCTTGAATACCTTGAACAGCAGAAAGCCCTGGCTCTTCAAGGCACTGATTCTAGACCATATGTTCTGTGCTCTGTGCTGGCCTGGGTTGGTTGTATCACACGCTCCCCCGCCCCTGCAGGAAGTGGTCTCCCACTGCAAGAAGCTGACCAAGAAGAATAAGGAACAGCTGTCAGATATGATGGTTCTGGACAAGCAGAAGGGATTAAAGTCGCTGAGCAAAGAGAAACGGCAGAAACTAGAAGCTTACCAACACCTCTTCTACCTGCTCCAGGTGAGCAGAGGACTTTGGAAGGAGATATCTCCACTATCTCCTGAGGGTCTGGGACCTTGAGGCCTTCATGTCTGTGCCTTTACCTGCAAGTAAGGTGTTCTTTCCTACAATCCTAATGCCTTGTACCCAGGGAAAGAGACTACCTCTGTTCATTTGTCTGGAATGTTCCCAGTACCCCCCAGAAAGTGTGACAGTGTTCTCTATTCCAAGTTCCAATCAGCAAAGCCTTTCTTTATCTGATCACTAGTCCTCAAGGTGCATTATCAGCTATTCCTATCTCCCCCACTGCGTACAGACTCAACCCATCTACCTGGCCAAGCTGATCTTTCAGATGCCGCAGAACAAAACCACCAAGTTCATGGAATCAGTGATTTTCAGTCTATACAACTATGCCTCCAACCGCCGAGAGGCCTATCTCCTGCTCCAGTTGTTCAAGACAGCACTCCAGGAGGAAATCAAGTAGGTTTTCCAGATGCAAAGGAATGGGAAGAGAATGGGTGAAGAGATGCCACTATTGGCTCCTTCACAAGGTGACAATTTATTGAGGTTTGAAGGTAGAAATGGAATCAGAAGACCTCTTTTCTCTGCCTCCCATGGAGACAAGCCATCTCCTGGGACAGCATGCAGGGAGGACATGCGCTGACATGTTAGCACAAAGGCCGAGACAGAGATAACAAGACATTCCTTAACAGGAGGGATACCAGAGCAGGCTTTAAAGAGCCAAAAATCTCAAAAGGAAAAGCAGCTATTTTACACAGAGGCAGGAGACCAGCTTCAATTACCTCTTGACCCATAGGTCGAAGGTGGAGCAGCCCCAGGACATGGTGACAGGCAACCCAACGGTGGTGAGGCTGGTGGTGAGATTCTATCGTAACGGGAGGGGGCAGAGTGCCCTGCGGGAGATCCTGGGCAAGGTGATCCAGGATGTGCTGGAGGACAAGATGCTCAGCATCCACACAGACCCTGTCCACCTCTACAAGAGCTGGATCAACCAGACCGAGGCCCAGACAGGGCAGCGCAGGTGAGCAGACGGGCAGAGGGAGAGCTCTCTTTGATCAGCTCAGTCTGGGGCCTCACTGGGGAAGCTTGAGTGTGCTTTGAAGGTGGCATATAAATGAGCATGCTGATTTATGCAAATATGACACCAGCCCTATAGGATGAAATATGGTAGCCTTTAGACCCCCCTCTGGTAATTAACATGGAACTGCTGTAAATGACACCAGACCTGGTGTGCTTAACATAGAATGAGCACAGATGAATATGCAAATGTGTTTAATTGCCATGTCAGTGCTTGCAAATGATATGTCAGGTTTACTGGGAGTTGGGATATGGACTCCTTATTGATAGGAGTATAGTTGAATATTCAGATTTATGGATGAATAGGCAAATGAGATAGTGGGAGAAATAAGTTGGCCTTATAGATTGGAGGCATTAACTCAGGTGCATAGGTACTAGGGAAATGGAGCTGTTGAGGAGAGTAGGCAGTGCTGGTGGCTTCTCTGGGTGGCACGCAGGCATATAGGATGGGGGTACTGCAAGGCCTGGCCCAGCCTTCCCCACCACCACAACTACCAAAGATATGCAGGGTGGCCCTGGTCTCCTCTGGTTCCCCTTAGGATCTTTCCATAGACTCCAGGTCCTCCATTTCCTCCTACACTCTTCCACCTCCCCCTGGGTGCTCCATCTCTTTCTTCGTCCACCCACATCACTCTAGTCCTCTCCGAGTCCTTTCTCTTATTCTGGCCTAATCCCCTTAAGCATATGCTGGGCTGCCCTCAGCGTGTATGTATGAGATCTTGTTGTTAGATGAATTTAGGGGGTAGAGCCTCAGGGAAGGGAGGCCATGGGAGGGGCTTCTGGCTGATACCTTGTCTCTCTCTGCCCATAGCCACCTCCCCTATGACATCACCCCAGAGCAGGCCTTGAGCCACCCCGAGGTCCAGAGACGACTGGACATCTCCCTCCGCAACCTCCTTGCCATGACCGATAAGTTCCTTGCAGCCATCATCTCATCTGTGGACCAAATTCCGTATGTGCACCAGCCGCACACCAGCCTAGGCACAGGATCTCAAGAGGGCCAGGCCACGATGGGGAGAGCAGAGCAATACTGAAGGATGATAGCAGGAAGGGAAACTGGTCTCGAGGTGCTCCGGGGCTTCAGGAGATGGGTGGAGAATGCCCAAAGCCCCGGCTAGAGACTTGCGCTGGAATACAGCACGCAGGTCTGTGTGGGCAGTCAGGACATCACTGGGCCAGAGAGGGGAACCTCAAGTGATTATGGGGACATATTATTGTCTGAGTGTAACTGGTGGACAATATAAAACTCTTCAGTCCACAAAGTCAAAAATAAGAAAACTTCAAACCAGTAAACACTTGATAAAAGTCCTTTCCTTTCTTAAAATTTAGTCAATAATTATTTTTTGAAAAACAGATGATTGAAAACGGTGAGAAGGTGGGCCTCATCTAGATCATCACTCAGCCAGCCAGCCTTTCTGGGGCTCAGTGGTGCACGGGGCAAGGTGGGGATGCGGCAGAGGGGAGCCCACAGAGTTCAGTGCCCTGCTCCCCAAACCTGGAGGACTGGATTAAGGATTTACAATTAGGATTCAGAAAAGGTTGTCCTAGGACTAATAAAGGAAAGTACACAGTGAGCTGTAAACTTCTGTCCCTGACACCCTAGGAGGTGGAAATAGCTTTTAAAGGTATTTAATTAAATTTGTAGGTGGCACACCCATAATAGGAATAATAATTAAGTCTAGCATGTCTGAATAGCACTCTACCATTACTTTCACAGACATAATTTCACTTGATCCTCATAAAAACCCTATGAGATAGAGATATGAGATAGAATGAGATAGATTCTATGAGATAGAATGAACATTCCCATTTTTCAGATGAGGGAACAAACTTATAAGGGGAGCAAAACAGCCTAAGCTGACATCTCTGGTTAGTGGTGGAATCAGGACTGGATGCTTCTACTCCAGTTCATTGTGCCCTTGGCCCCTGCCTCTAGCCCAGACCAGGCCCTTCATAGATGCTCTGTGATAACAGCCTCAGAGCCTCCCAGGCTGTCCTGGGATGGGATTCTGGCTGTGGGTGTCAGACACCTAAGGTACAGGCTAAAGGTGCCTCTGTGGGGAATGCGGGATGAATATTGGGATCTGGGGTGTTTCCCAGGGGAGACTAAAGGGGACCAAAGAAGAGGCTCTCAGGCCAGGCTAGAGGCTGCGTGAGAGCTTAGTGGCTGACCGGGCCCTGGTCCTGGGTGCTGACATAAGGGCAGGAGGGAGGGACAAGGCCCAGAGATGTTTGGAGGAAGGCAGCAGGGAGCTGGCTGTGGATAGGGGAGGGCCAGTGCTTGAGCTCAGCTCTGGGGTGGCTGAGCCCGGGGAAGGAGAGGCAGACACTCAGGCCCTCACTCCGGGGTGGGTGGGCAGGGCCATAGCGCACCTGTTGCTCTGCCCCCAGGTATGGGATGCGATATGTGGCCAAGGTCCTGAAGACAACTCTGGCAGAGAAGTTCCCCGACGCCACAGAGAATGAGGTCTATAAGGCAAGTGTTGTCTCCCATCCCCCCACCTCTTGCGCTCTCCTTTGCCCCGATGGTGCCTGTGAACCCCCAGACTGACACAAAAGGACAGAAAACCCTATGCTGTAAAAATCCAAGAAGGAAAATATTCTCCACCCTGTCAATCGAGCCTGGCTCACCAGCAGGGCTCAGGTAGCAGATGGAAAGACACCCAGGACATGAGTTAACAGTGGCCAACCCTGGACTTGTCAGATCTGGGTTCCAGTCCCAGCTATTGCTCAAGTTTGCTGCGTGACCTTGAGCAAGTTCCCGGCCTGCTCTGGGTCTGTTCACTCTTCTGTACCATAACGGGGTTGACCCAGGTGGTTCTTCCAGCCAGGTGAGCTGGGAGAGCGGGGCTGGGGCTGTGGAGGTGGACCCCAGGTGCTTCTACGATCCTGTGCCCTCAGGTCGTAGGGAACCTCCTGTACTACCGCTTCCTGAACCCGGCTGTAGTGGCCCCCGACGCCTTCGACATTGTGGCCATGGCAGCAGGCGGCGCCCTGGCCACCCCCCAGCGTCACGCCCTGGGGGCTGTGGCTCAACTCCTGCAGCACGCTGCAGCTGGCAAGGCCTTCTCCAGGGAGAGCCAGCACCTGCGGGTCTTGAATGACTATCTGGAGGAGACACACCTCAAGTTCAGGTCTTGGGTCCTGGCATCCTATTCCTCCCTGTCCTCTCCTCCTTTTCCCATCTTCTTTCACGTACCACTTCCCCTCTCAACTCCATGAGGAGGGGAGGCATAGAGGTGAAGAGTATGGTTAGTGGGTTGGAGGATAGATTGTTGGAAGGACTCCCCAGTGGAGAGAAAAGAGGACTATTGAAGGAAGTTGGCTTGAGGGGACCACTGGGAGAGAAGGTAGAGCAGCACAGAAGGGCCGAAGCCGAGACTGGAGAGTCAGAGTTGGCTTGAGCAGTCACTGGAGAGGGCCAGCGGAAGGCTGATGGGAACAGAAATGTGGCGGGTGCTGACCCGCCCCACCCTCTCACATGATCTTCCTCTGGAGGTAGGAGGTTCATCTGCCGAGCCTGCCACGTGCCAGAGCCAGAAGAGCGCTTTGCGATGGATGAGTACTCAGACATGGTGGCTGTGGCCAAACCTGTGGTGTACATCACCGTGGGGGAGCTGGTCAACACGCACAGGGTGAGGGGCGGCAACCTGGGGGCGCTGGGTAGGTGGGCTGGCCCTGGAAGGCCTGGTTCAAACTCTGCATCTCTTTTTCTCCCTCCGTCCTATAGCTGTTGCTAGAACACCAGGACTGGATCGCCCCTGATCACTGCGACCCCCTGCACGAGCTCCTGGAGGACCTTGGGGAGCTGCCCACCGTCCCTGACCTCATCGGTGCGTGCCATCCTTGACAGCTGGGGCGGGCGGCAGGGGCCTGCAGGCAGGGGCGGGCAGTCAGGTGAGCAGGGCATGGGAACGTGCCCCCTCAAGTTTGTGTTCAGTCGGGGACGTGTGCCAGGAAGCTGGTTACACGCTCTCCCTCTCTCCCTCTGGTCCTGGGATGGACAGACTGATAGGGAGAAAGTGGACAGACAGTAGGGGACCCCGTACCATCATGTAAATGGCCAGTTAAATCATACGAGAGAGCCGTGGAGGGATAGGGCCTGTCTTGGGTCTTAAAATGTGTCTCTGATGAGGGGGGATTTCAGGAGCTGTGGAATGGAAGGAAGCTGGCTTACAGGGGTGGAAGGGCAGGGTGGAGGTGGTGACAGATGGGAGATAGCCGGGAGCTCCAGGCTTGGGGAGGCACAGCCCCAGTAATGCAAGGGTGAGCTCTGTGGGTAACGGCCCTTCCGTTGGTGCTCAGGGCTGAGGGTACAGGGCGGTGCCGCAGGGCAGTGTGGGAAAGCTTCCTGGAAGAGGGGCTCATGGAGCAGTGTATTTATTTACCATGGCCCCATCTGTGCGTGTGTAAGTGTGCTGGTCTCTCTCCTTCCTCACCTGCCTCAGGGGAAAACGTAGCTGCGGATGGGAACGTGGATCTGAGCAAGCTAGAAGTGTCCCTGACACTGACCAACAAGTTTGAAGGGCTAGAGACAGATGCTGACGACACCAATGCCCGGAGCCTGCTTCTGAGGTGGGAGAGCAGCCTCGGCCCCCTGAGCCTCCCCAGGCCAGTAAGATGGCTACTCTGGAGTGGCCATCCCACCTTCTCCCTGGGCTCTCTTATCCTTCAGAAAGTTCTCCTTGAAGCCTAACTGGCCTTCCCCTTGCTGCAGTCTCAGCTGTTTTCCTTCTGGCAGCCTCAGCTTTTTGCTCTGTCTTGTGGCTGAAGGCAAAGGAATAGTTAGGACATTGGCAACACGGTTGTTTGCATATTGTTGTGCTGTTTACCAAATGCTTTCTTACACATCATTTAACCTAAGGGACAAACGGTGAGGTAGATAGATGACGGTTTCCCTGCCTTCCAGTGGAGGAAAGAAACTTGGATTAAGTGACTTGCCTAAAGTCCCACAGCCAGTCGGTGGAGGAGCTCGTGTTCTAATTCCCTGTCCTTACGAGTGATGGTCAGGAGATGGGCATGGAGCTTTTTCATCCCCAGTTCTGCAAAAGTGAGGGAGGACCCCCAGCAGGCCTGGGCTGGTCATCCAGGCAGTAGAGGAGCCAGGTCGCCACTTTGATCCCCCTGCCAGCAAGACAGCCGCTCTGCTCACCCATTCACCCGGTAAACCAGTGAGCTGGGTGTTCAGCTCTGTCCTGCCATCAAAGCCCTTACAGTGGGGCGAGGCTAGGGGTGAGCACACATCAGAGAGCCACCAAGAGGGAGGTGGGTGTCAGGTGCATGAGAGCTCAGAGGGACACCTAGGTAGGGAAAGGTCTCACAGAGGAGGAAGTGTGTCCTTCAGCCAAAGGACTCAAAGGAAAACCATTTGTGGGAGGCATTGTAGGCAGAGGACACAGAGGTGTAAGAGAGCACAGTGTGTTCGGAACCATGGTAGTTCTGCATCACAGACCCATCAACCCACCTCCTGGGTCTTCCTCCTGGTTATGTTCTCCTCACAACACCTACCTCCATCGCACCCTCTCTCCTTACCACCCAAGCATCCCTGGCAGCCATAATGCGGGGCAAGGTCCACTTACTCTCAGCTCCCTAGCCAGCCCCATGTCCAGACCCTCCCCCTGTCCCTCACCTCTCCCCCATTGCTCCCCTCCTGCAGCACCAAGCAGATGCTGGCTGACATCATGCAGGTCCACTCTGGGGATTCCCTCAAGGAGATCCTGTCCCTCTCGGCCTCCAGAGAGCAGGTGAGCGGCAGGCTGGCCCACGGGTACTGTCCTGTTCGCCCCCCACCAGCATGGCTGATGCCTTTCCCGGGCAGACACCTGTGCTTACCAGTAATGAGAGCTCTGGGGGGGCCGAGGCCTCTGCCCTTGGCCCCCAGAGACCCTCAGGCTGCAGAGTGCCAAGACTCCACCTCCCTCCCTACTCCCCACTGAAATAAGAGTGGGCCCTGCAGGGACCCCAGCCCCTGCTGTCAGTGCTAGGAGTGCTAGGGGGCTGCAGAGAGGCAGTCTGGCAGGCTCCCTTGAAGAGCACCGAAGGGCTGGTGCTCAGCGTAGGGAGTGGGCTGCTTGAGGGCCTGGAGGCAGGAGAGGGTGGCGAGTGGTGGCTGGCCAGGGGCAAGTTGGGCCAGCTGGAGTACAGACTCAGCCAGGGGCTTCCCAGAGAACAGGTGGGGACAACCAGTAGAGGCCTGTCCCAAAACACAGGACAGAAGGAGGGAGAGAACCCCAGATACCCTGGAGCCATCACAAAGCTCCGTTGTTGGGAAGCCGCAGCCACTGTCTACCGGAATCCTTTATGCTGTACTCCTAGTGGGTCCCCCTTGGCCACTCTTCCTCTAAGGTGACCCACGAGGCCCTTCAGCATCTGTGAGGTTGTACACTTTGATGTTCTTCACAAGCCACCTCACCCCGCCCCTCCCCCTCTGGACCCACGGCTTGGGGGCAGGATGGTAGGGCCTGCTAGACCCCTCAGCATCTCTGCCCCCCAGGAAGCAGCCCACAAGCGGCTGATGTGCCGACGCCAGGCCTGTGAAGCCCAGACCCCAGAGTCGCTGCGACGACACCGCTCGCTGACAGCCCACTCCCTCCTGCCGCTGGCAGAGAAGCAACGGCGTGTCCTGCGGAACCTGCGCCGACTCGAGGGCCTGGGTTTGGTCAGCGCCAGCGACAGCTACCAGGGGCTGGTAGATGAACTGGCCAAGGTAACGGCCTGGGCCTGGAGGGAGCAGGAGGGCGAGAAAGAGAGAGAGAGAGAGGGAGTGAGTGTGTGTGTGTGTGTGTGCACGCATGTCCGTAGTGCTGGCACCTCAAGGGCAGGCCTCTCCCTGGTGAGTGCCTACCCAAAATTGTCACCAGCCAGGGGAAGGCCAAGCGATCTCCAAGGGTCCTTTTTGAAGGAAAGGTCTCAAAATTAGTCAGGGAAGGGAGTATTCTTGAAACTCTCTTTCACTAAAAAACAAGGAGCCATGGAACAGTTACTCCTCAATGGGGGAGAGGCCCTGGAAACGTCCTTCAGGGGTTTGGGATAGGGTCCTTGAGATTGCCCTCCTCCTAGGGAGAACAACCTTGGAATCTTCCTCTTCCTGCTCTTCCTGAAGATCCTTACAGTGAGTTGTTCTTGGGCCTGAATCAGACCCTGAGGCTCTCCTGCCAGGAAGGGTCAACTCACCCCTCCCCTGGTGCCCCCAACCCCAGGACATCCGCAACCAGCGCAGGCACCGGCAGCGGCGGAAGGCAGAGCTGGTGAAGCTCCAGGCCACGTTCCAGGCCCTGAGCACTAAGACCACCTTTTATGAGGAGCAGGGCGACTACTACAGCCAGTACATCCGGGCCTGCCTGGACCACCTGGCCCCCAGCTCCAAGTAGGTGCTCCCTTCCTACACTTTGAAGCTTACCTGTGACCTCTCCTCCTGCCCATGGCGACCTTTGCCCCACTCTTGACCAGCTTTGATAGGGACATCTCACCCCAGAACAGCATGGTCCCTTCCTGACTCTGGTCTTTGAGTTTCACTCGCAAAGTCTTGGGTTCAAGTGCAACCCCCTCCTTTGTCTTCCACCAGTGAGAAGTCTTCCTCGGGGTCTAATTTCCTTCCTACCAGCCACAGAGAGAACTAGTGTCTTTGGTGTTGAAGGGTTTGTTAGATGAATTCTCTGGGGCCTTTTCTTCATCAGGAGTTCTGGGAAAGGGAAGAAGCAGCCATCTCTCCATTACACTGCTGCCCAGCTCCTGGAGAAGGGTGTCTTGGTGGAAATTGAAGATCTTCCCACCTCTCAGTATGTGTCTTTGGAGGGCAGAATGTCAGACCTTTCCCATGTCCTAACCTGGGGATGGGGCTCTGGGCTGGGCACCAGGTGGGAGGGAAGGAGATGCATGGTCCCTGCCTTGAAGGAGCTGCTAGAACAATGGGGAAGACATGACATTTCCAGACAGAGAGTTAAGGGCAGTGGGTGTGGTCTGGCACAGTTCTAGACACCCCAAGGCAGAAGATGCTGGGAAAGTGTCCTGCAGGAGAGAACAGCTGTTTAGGGCTGGGCAGAGAAAAGAGCTGAGGTGTGAGCAGAGGTAAAAGTGGGAGGAGAAAGAGAGCGATAGAGGGGAAGCCTGGCTCTGGGTGACTCACATCCCTGCCTGGGATGAGCAGCAGTGGGTGGAAGAGTGCGGCTGTGGCCCTGGAAAGAGGCACTGGGGCCCTGTTTTGAATCCTTTTCTTGATAGCTTCAGAAATGTGATCTTTGACATCACCCCTGGAGATGAGGCAGGAAAGTTCGAAGTAAATGCCAGGTTCCTGGGTGTGGACATGGAGCGATTTCAGCTTCACTATCAGGTGAGGGGACACTCCCATGAGCCCTCAAGACACCCGATGGCCTTTTGGTGCTAGCCTAAAGATGGCAGCCTGGCCTGGCTTCCCTGGGCCGCGGATGACATCAGCTCTGTTCCCCACCCAATCCATGTCGTCTGTTCCTGAAGAGAAGGGTGATGGTCTGTGTAGCCCAAGCCTCTCTGTCCCCATGCCCTGACACAGACCCCACTGCCAAGCATCAGGAGAGTGGAGTGGGCTGGTGATGTCAGAGCAGGATTAATATTTGAAGCCCTATCACATGTCAGGAACTTTACACATTACCTCATTTAATCCTCTCCGAAGCTCTCAAGCATTATCCCTATTTTATAGGCTCTGAGACTAAAAGGTTAAGAAGCCGGCCTAAGTCATAAACCAGTGTTCAGGGAAGCAGTGATTTTTAAATCCAAATCTTTTTGCTCTGCTGTTTTGTCTTTTAAATGATTTCAAGCCCTGGCTCTGCTTGAATTGACATTTGGTCAAGTCACTGTACCTGTCTCTTGGCCTTGGTTTCCTCATCTGTGAAGGGGGTTTCAATGCCCACTTCAGTGGCCAGTGCCACTGGATGACTGTGTAAGGCTCCAAGATGTTAGTGTTTTATAGACTAGCTGTATGGGCCACCGTGAGAAACCCTCAAACTTGCCTCCCTGCCCCTTCCCTCCCTCCTAGGACCTCCTGCAGCTCCAGTACGAGGGTGTGGCTGTCATGAAACTCTTCAACAAGGCCAAGGTCAACGTCAACCTTCTCATCTTCCTCCTCAACAAGAAATTCTTGCGGAAGTGACAGAGGCAGTGGGTGCTACCCAAGCCTTTCTTACCTCGCTGGATGCTTTTCTTAACACTAATGCACTATTCCACTTCCCTGCAGACACCCAGAGCTCAGGACTGGGCAGGGCTCAAGGAGTCTCACCCTTTCCCCAGCTGGGGGGAGTTTGTCTACCTGGCCACAGGCAGGGACTCTAATTGGCTCAAGCGAGCCCTGTCTCTGAGTCTGGCTGTGTGGCTGTGAAGTCCCAGAACCCCACGGTTTTCCAGCCAGATGGTAGGGAATGAACCTGGGCCTGCGCTTTGACCTGAGAAAGCTATTGCTCTTGCGTCTGCTGCTGCCCTCCCAATACCGTGAGCACTGCCCCAGCGGCCTGATTTCCTGCTGCCTCCCTTCTCTTCGCAGACCCCAAAGCCAGGGCTAGGCTCCCTGTCCCCACTCCCACTTCATCAGCAGTGTGTGTTCCTGCCCTGTTAAAGCCCAGGCCCCTCTGCTGCTGTGACGCCTCACCCCCTCCAGCCCGTCACCCTCACACCGGGTGGGAGGCGCTCGTGAATGCCCACGTGGCGTTGTGACACGGTCGTCGTCCAAGGCGGCCTAGGCAAGATGACCCTCCGTTAACCTCAAATCTCATTCCCTTGTTTACAGTCTGTTTTACATGCGGGTCACTAGGGTATTTATTCTCTCCTACCCCTATACTCTGTGCAGCCTTAATCATGGCTTTCTTTTTGAGCTCAGAGAAAGAGTTCCCATTTCCCTGTTCAAACTAATATTCGTGCCAATCTTTTATACCTTGTATGTAAAGTCACCTTGGGTCACTCGTGTTTAAGATCTCATTACTTCAGCTTCATACGGTACAAAGAGCAGTCTTCCCCTTTTCTCTCTCACCCTCAGGATTCTTGCACCTTAGAGCTGAGTCTTCCAGGCAGTTTCCATAGATCTGCCGTCTTGTCTCTGCCACTGTCTCTCTCTTATCCCCACATCAACCCAGCTTCCTGTCCCTGTGGCCCTTCTGATTTCATTTTAATAAAAGCAGCTGTTACCCCCACATCTGTTGTTAACCCCTTATTTCACTTCCTGCAGAGCAGGCCTCCAAGTTCTGGGACAGATGTTCCCTGGTGAGCTGGGGAAGTCCTTCCTGCAGCCTCCCCCAGCCTCCTGCCTGCCTCGGCTGTGGGCCCACTCTGCCTGCCTGAGCTCATCAATGCTTAATGAGATGTGGCGTTTATTCCTCTCTTCCCTCCCCCAGGGGACAAAGGGTAGGCAGGAATGCTTAGGTTTCGATTCTGCTTTTATCGCCCACTCTGAAGACTAAAGCCAAGAGGAGGAGAAACCAGTCCGGCTTCTACTCCACCCTTTTTGCACACATTTGCAGCAAATTCTTTTCCTGAGCCTTGGGTGATGACACCAAAGGTGCTTGAGCCGCAGCTCCTTAGTATCGTGGGTTCTACACTCTGATCAAAACCCTGTGTCCATGAGGAAAGCCGCCCTCCTGTCCTCCCAGGTTTCAGGAAGCACAGAGGGGAGTCTGGAGGAGGGGACAGTCTATACAGATACCTGTCCTGACATCTGAACTCCCAAGCAGCTCCTATTGGGCAGGCGCACACAGGTTTGCCCGGTGCAGCCCATCTCCCTGCACTCTGTTCCATTCTGTCACTCAGGACCTGTCTTGCTGTCACATTCAATCTCAGTCACATCCTCTCTCCCCTTAACATGTCACAGCAAAGACTTCAAGTACCGCCTCGCTCTGGGTGACAGTGACACGTACCAGTGGATCCGAGTTTCTACACATGATCAGTCATCATTAAAAGTCTCACACTCACCAAATGGCTCCAACACTATCCCACTGTGGTGCCCCCCCCCACAATCACATGATCTCAGCTGCAGGCACCACATGTAGAAAAGTCACAGCAGCTACCGTAATTGCTGGGATATTTACATACACTTACTCCTCACAACAACTCTACAAAGGTAAGCAATCACCATTTTTGTTTAACAGATGATGAAACTGTGATTCAGAGGATTAGATAACTACCCAATGCTACACAGCTGGTAAGGGGCAAAACGTCTTTAAACTCGGGGCTTCCCTGGTGGCACAGTGGTTAAGAATCTGCCTGCCAATGCAGGGGACACGGGTTCGAGCCCTGGTCTGGGAAGGTCCCACATGCCGCGGAGCAACTAAGCCCTTGAGCCACAACTACTGAGCCTGCGCGTCTGGAGCCTGTGCTCTGCAACAAGAGAGGCTGCGACAGCGAGAGGCCTGCGCACCGTGATGAAGAGTGGCCCCCGCTCTCCGCAACTGGAGAAAGCCCTCGCACAGAAACGAAGATCCAACACAACCATAAATAAATTAATTAATTAATTAAAAAAGAAAAAAGTCTTTAAACTCAGGCCCATCTGCTCAGATTATATTCCCTTGCATTTTTCTCTTCTCTGAAGCATTTCCACTTCCTTCACCCCACACTCTCATGCCACTCTCTTCTTCCAGGCTCACCCGACTCAACCCTAGTGATGGTCCCTGATGAGCTTCAGTTCATCAAGTCTTTTCCTAACTGTTGATGCCCAATCTGAGATACAAACACTTAGCGCCAATGGTTGGGGCTATGTACCAGTGCAACCTCTTCGGAGGACAATTTGGCAACATCAGAAATATAAGTGTGGGGTGCCAGGACAATGCAATGGGGGAAAGAGTAGTCTTTTCAACAAATGGTGCTGGGACAACTGGATATCCACATACAAAAGAATGAAGTCGGACCCCTACCTCACACCATAAACAAAAATTAAAACAGATCATAAACCTAGACATAAGAGCTAAAACTATAAAACTCTTAGAAGAAGCACAGATATAAATTTTCATGACTTTGGATTAAGCAATGGTTTCTTTAGACACTGAAATCACAAGCCACAAAAGAAAAAGTATTGATAGATAAATTGAACTTCATCAAAATTCAAAACTGTGCTTCAAAGGACACTTTCAAGAAAATAAAAAGACAACCCACAAAATGGGAGAAGATATTTTCAAACCATATATCTGACAAGGGATTTATATCTACAATGTATAAAGAACTCTTACGGGGCTTCCCTGGTGGCACAGTGGTTAAGAATCCGCCTGCCAATGCAGGGGACACTGGTTTGAGCCCTGGTCCGGGAAGATCCCACATGCCCAGAGCAACTAAGCCCGTGGGCCACAACTACTGAAGCCCACATGCCTAGAGCCCATGCTCCGCAATGAGAGAAGCCACCACAATGATAAGCCCATGCACCGCAACAAAGAGTAGCCCCCACTCGCCCTAACTAGAGAAAGCCGGTGCTAGGCAACAAAAACCCAACACAGAGAGGGAGGGAGAGAGGGAGGGAGGGAGAGGGAGGGAGAGAGGGAGGGAGAGAGGAAGGGAGGGAGGGAGGGAGGGAGGGAGGAAGAAATTAAAAAAAAAAAACAACTAAAATAAAAAAGCCCAACTAAATGGGCAAAGAATTTGAAAAGCCATTTCTCCAAAGAAGATATACAGATGGCTAATAAGCACATGAAATGATGCTCAACATCATTAGTCATTAACAAAATGCAAGTCAAAATCATGAGATACCACTTCACTCCCGCTAGGATGGCTAAAGTAAAATAGGTAATAACAAGTGGTGAGGATGTGGAGAAATTACAAGTCATATATTGCTAGGGAGCTTGTAAAATAGCGGAGCCACTTGGGAAGACAATTTGGCAGTTCCTCAAAATTTTAAACATAGAGTTACCATATGAGCCAGCAATTTCACTCCTAGGTATATACCCAAGAAAATTGAAAGCATATGTCCACACAAAAATCTGTACATAAATGTTCATAGCATCATGATTCATAGTAGCCAAAAAGTGGAAGTAATCCAAATGTTCATCAACTGATGAATAGATAAACAAAAGGTGATATATCCATACAATGGAATATTATTCAGTCATCAAAATGAAGTACTGATATATGCTACGACATGGAAGAACCTTGAAAACATTATGCTAAGTGAAAGCCAAATACAAAAGGTCATATATTGTATGATTTCATTTATATGAAATGTCCGGAACAGAAAGTAGATTAGTGGTTGCCAGGGCCTGGGGAAAGGGGAGAATGGAAAATGGCTGCTCATGGATATGGGGTTTCTTTGGGGGATGTTGAAAATATTAATTAAATAGTGGTGATGGCCGCACAACTCTGTGAATATAGTAAAAAAAACCACCTGATTGTACAACTTAAAAGGGTGAATTTTATGGTATGTGAATTATATTTATTTTTTTAAATGTAAGCATACATACCCAGTAAGGAATTTTTCCTGTGGAGACACCTGGATAAGGGAGCAAAGAGCTCTGGAGTGTTCGTTGCAGTATTATTTGTAACGGTGATGATCTTAGAAGGGCAGCCACACAATGGTACATTATGCAGCCAACAGAAATGATGAGCGAGATCTGAGTGCAATGATGTGAAAAGCTGTCAATGGTACATGTTGTTTGGAAAGATACACAAGAAATGTGGCAGTGGTCACCTTTGGGGAGGAGGAAGTATCTTTCTCTGCTGTTCTTACAGTGAGCTTATACTAGTCCTATGAAAAGGAAAGCCAACTCATGCTATGGCTCTAGAACTGAGGTGTGAACATCGTGGAGGAGTGGCGTGTCCCTTGTTCTACAGCAGTGCTGCTGGGATTAGGCACCACAAGCTGTTCCTGGTCCGCTACTGGGACACATGCCGAAATTGAGAGCAAGCATTTAGAAACTCACAGCCAGCAGTTTTACCCCTGAATCTAATAAAAGATTGAGTTTATATTTTATAAGTCTTTTCATTTCATTTTTCTAATAACTAGTTTTTATTGTATTTCACGAAAATATAAGTCCATAACAGATGGGAAATTTTAAGATGTCACCCTTCATTACAGACAGTTTGAGAAGAACTGTTCTACAGGGAATACTTTTAGTCATGTGACATAAGCATGCATCAGCAGGGACTTCCCTGGTGGCGCAGTGGTTAAGAATCCGCCTGCCGGGACTTCCCTGGTGGCGCAGTGGTTAAGAGTCCGCCTGCCAATGCAGGGGACATGGGTTTGAGACCCGGTCCGGGAAGATCCCATATGCCGCGGAGCAACTAAGCCCGTGCATCACAACTACTGAGCCTGTGCTCTAGAGCCTGCAAGCCACAACTACTGAAGCCTGCATGCCACAACTGCTGAAGCCCGTGCACCTAGAGCCTGTGCTCCACAGCAAGAGAAGCCTCAGCAATGAGAAGCCTGCACACCACAATGAAGAGTAGCCCCCGCTCACCACAACTAGAGAAAGCCCGCGTGCAGCAACAAAGACCAATGCAGCCAAAAATAAATAAATAAATAAATTTATTTAAAAAAAAAAAGAATCCGCCTGCCAATGCAGGGGACACGGGTTCGAGCCCTGGTCCAGGAAGAGCCCACATGCTGTGGAGCAACTAAGCCTGTGCACCATAACTACTGAGCCTGCGCTCTAGAGCCCATGAGCCACAACTACTGAGCCTGTGCACCACAACTACTGAAGCCCGCACGCCTAGAGCCTGTGCTCCACAGCAAGAGAAGCCACCGCAATGAGAAGACCACACACCGCAACAGAGTAGTTCTCGCTCGCCGCAACTAGAGAAAGCCCGCATACAGTAAGGGAGACCCAACGCAGCCAAAAATAAATAAATAACTTTATTTAAAAAAAAAAAAAAAAGAATGCATTAGCACTGGGGTTTCTGGGGGGGTTTAAAAAATATTTATTTGTTTATTTATTTGGTTGCTCCGGGTCTTAGTTGTGGCAGTTGCTCAGTTTTTGTTTGTGGGCTCCTTAGTTGTGGCATGCAAACTCTTAGTTGCAGCATGCATGTGGGATCTAATACCCTGAGCAGGGATCAAACCCAGTCCCCCTGCACTGGGAGCCCAGAGTCTTAACCACTGAGTCACCAGGGAAGTCCCACATTGGTACTGTTGAATTAAACCAGAGGGACTGAATGGAGTAGCTGAGATCACACTATACATGCAATTTTAGAGTCTGCTTTATTCATTTAGCTGTGAAAAACATTCTCTATGTCTTAAAAATTTCTTCAAAAACGTTATTAATGTCTATAAATAGCCCATATAGTTCATGTATTTAACATTCCCATAATACTGGACGGTTTTCCATTTTCATTAATTTATATAATTCTGCAATGGATATCTCTGGGTATAAGATCTTTATTTACATTTCTAATTATCTCCTTAGAATACTAGGACAGGAATTACTAGATCAAAGAGCATGAAATTTTAAAAAATTAGGTTTTTCCAGATTATAATACATATTCATTGTAGAAAATTTAGAAAATATTTAAAAAGCAAAAAAAGGTTAAAATAATTCACGATACCATCACCAAATGATAGCTACTTGTAACATTTTGATGTATTTTCTTCTAATCATATTTGTAATTAGAATCACACTATGCATCTTATTTTGTAACTTGCTTTTTCCATTTAACACTGTAAACAATTCACCATATTAAATGGGATATACTATAATTTACTTAATCCATCCACTGTAAAATAACCATCTATACTTAATCTATCCACTATAAAATAACCATCTAGAGGGTTAAGTTTTGATATATAGAAGAATGTTATGTTGCAAATCCCTTGTAGGGGGCTCTGTTGGCATTGTTCTCTCTGGGTCTCTTTTTTTTTTTTTTTTGGCCAAGCCATGCGGCAAGCGGGATCTTAGTTCCCTGACCAGGGATCGAATCTGTGCCCCCTGCAGGGGAAGCCAGAGTCTTAACCACTGGACTGCCAGGGAAGTCCTGAGTCTTTTCCTTTAAGGAACTGATCCTATCTTCCTCCAAATGACTGGTGGGATTAATGGTTAGCAGAATCTGCCTCCCCCTGACCAGGACACTGGGCTCAAGGCTATAGAATAGACACAGACTCCCTTCCCTTCTGCAATCGGAATTTGAATTCTGAGGGCGGCACCCAGGAAGGAAAGCCAGTTGAAGCTGAGTCACCAGCTGGCAGCACCCTGGAGAGACAGCCACCAGTTTCTGGCACTGAGATCCCTAGAGGGGTCAGCGTGTCATCTTTCCCAGGTCAAGTCATCTCACTCCTTACAGCCCTGAGTGCTATCAGCGTCTCCCAACAGATCCCTGCTTGCTGAAATTCCTCAGCGTCATGTTTTATTATTTACAAAGATTCTTTCCTGATTCATCTTTGTACCTAAATCTTTGTGCCTGGGTTTATTTCCTTGGACTATACTCCTAGAAGGGAAGTTGCTGTGTCAAAGGGTAGGCACCTTTTAAAGGCACTTTTTACATATGACCTAATGTCCTCCAGAAAATCTGTATCAATTAACAAAGAAAGAGGGCACAGAAGGTGAGAGAAAACTGGTACACCCTATGGGGCCAGTACTCCTTGATCCAGAATGAAGCCCAGCCTGACTCTTGCAAATCAACACAAATCTGCCCTCATGGGGCTTGCGAAACCTCTCAGTTGCCTTCCTACCACTCCCAGTGTAGCATAAGAAGGCACCTTCCTCTGCAAGGAACACACATTTAAAAAATACAGATTGCCAAATGCAATGTGGTACCCTGGACTGAATCTTGGGACAGGAAAAAGAACACCAATGGGACAACTGGTGAAAATGAATAAAGTCTAGAGTTTAGTTAATAATAATATGTTAATATTGGTTTCTTAGTTTTGACAAATGTACCACAACAATGTAAGATGTTAACCTTAGGGATATACAGGAACTCTCTGTACTGTTTTTGCAACTTTTCTGTAAATTTAAAACTATTCCAAAATTAAAAGTTTATTTAAAACTCTATTACACCAATTTATAGTCCCACTAAGAGGGCATAGAAGTGTTAGTCTTACCACGACCTTGCCGACAGCAAGTATTTTTAAAAATTCAGTCCTTCAACAAATATTTATTAAGTGCCGTCTCTGTGCCAGGCACTATCCTAGGTACTTGGGATCCGTCATTAAACAAAGCAGACATAGACTGATGCCCTCATAGTGTTGACATTGCAAAGAAAGACAGATACTTTAGTATGTTAGAAGTAACAAGAGCTTTGAACAACAAGGATTTACTGTATAGCACAAGGAACTATATTCAATAGCTTTTAATAAACTATAATGGAAAAGAATTGAAAAAAGAACATAGATATATACATATATAACCGAGTCACTTTGCTGAAACTAACACAATATTGTAAATCAACTATACTTCAATTGAAAAAAAAAAAGAAGTAGGGACTTCCCTGGTGGCACAGTGGTTAAGAATCCGCCTGCCAATGCAGGGGACACAGGTTCGAGCCCTGGTCTGGGAAGATCTCACATGCCGTGGAGCAACTAAGCCCATGCGCCACAACTACTGAGCCTGTGCTCTAGAGCCCGCGAGCCACAACAACTGAGCCCATGTGCCACAACTGCTGAACCCCGCACACCTAGAACCTGTGCTCCACAACAAGAGAAGCCACCGCAATGAGAAGCCCACACACTGCAACTAAAAGTAACCCCTGCTCGCCACAACTAGAGAAAGCCTGTGCGCAGCAATGAAGACCCAACGCAGCCAAAAATAAAGAAATTTAAAGAAAAAAAAAGAAGTAATAAGCACTTTGGAAAAAGCAGAATAAGGGACAGCACGGGTGAAGGAGAGGAATAAGGGCTGGGTTACGATTTTCAGCAGGGTGATCAGGAGACGCTTCACTGAGGAGGAGACATCTCGGCAATGACTTGAAGGAGGTGAAGAGGTAAGCCATGTGGATATCTGGAGAAAAGTTTTGAGAGATAAGGTGGAAGGACAGATCGTGTATGGCCTTGTTGGGGTTACACAAGATGTGGCAGAGACCACTAAACGCTCACCCAAAACCCCAATTACTCTGCTACATTCCCCAGCCCCTTGCAGCTAGACAGGACTATATGAACAGTTTTGACCAACGAAATGTGAGAGGAAGTGTAGTGTGTCACTTTCAGGTTCACAGGCGACAAAAATCCCACATGTGATTTTCTGGTCTTTCTTTCCCTCATTGGTATCTGTGGTCCAGAGAGTGCAGCTACAAGGTGGTAGAGCCTCCACCAGCCTGGGTCACTACTGAGTGACTACACGGAGCAGAACCTCCCCTTACTATCCTGTGTGACAAGTGTCATGAGCTGAGTCACCAGCTGGTGGCACCCTGGAGAGACAGCCAGGCACTGTCTGCCACTGAGACTTACTATCTTCAGCTACTGAGATTTGGGGGGTGGTCATCACCGCAGCACAACTTAGCCCATCTGGCCTGATACAGAAGGACTTGGCTTTGACTCTGTGTTAACCGAATCCATTGTTCGTTTGAAAACTACAAGCGTCATTGTTTAGTTTTCATTTTTTGGTAATTACTGAATATAGCAGATTATATTTTCTAAGATGGCCATAACAAACTCTCCCAGCGCCCATGCTCTCCTTATCATGGCATTGGCACTCCTCCCATTGAGAGTTGGCATCTATGTTCCCTTCCCTTGAATCCGGGCAGGCCTAGAACCACACTGAAAGTGAGGCTCTGGGACCTCTAAAGCTAGTCACAAATGACACGGCTTCCGTGCAGTCCTGTTGGAACATTTGTTCTTGGTAGGCTACTGCCATGCTGTGAGGAAGCCTTTGGGAGGACTCCAGAGGAGTCAAGTGTAGGTTCCAGTTGACGTTCCCAGCTGAGGTCCTAGCTGACAACTAAACATGTGAGGAAGCCTTTGGGAGGACTCCAGCCACTGTCTGTCTGCAACCCCATGAGTGACCCTAAGACAGAACTGCTTGGCTGAGCTCAGGCAAGCCCAGAACCATAATGATAATGATGATTGTGATGATGATGATGTTTTAAGCCACTACGTTTTTTTTTTTTTTAATAAATTTATTTATTTTATTTATTTATTTTTGGCTACGTTGGGTCTTTGTTGTGTGGGCTTTCTCTAGTTGCAGTGAGCAGGGGCTACTCTTCGTTGCGGTGTGCTGGCTTCTCATTGCAGTGGCTTCTCTTGTTGCGGAGCACGGGCTCTAGGCACGTGGGCTTCAGTAGTTGTGGCATGCAGGCTCACTAGTTGTGGCTCACGGGCTCTAGAACGCAGGCTCAGTAGTTGTGGTGCACGGGCTTAGTTGCTCTGTGGCATGTGGGATCTTCCCCGACCAGGGCGCAAACCCATGTCCCCTGCATTGGCAGGCGGATTCTTAACCACTGCGCCATCAGGAAGTCCCCTAAGCCACTAAGTTGTAGGGTGGTTTGTTACATAGCAATAGATAACTGGAAGAGTGAGGCTGAATATTTTCACTATTCTTACCTAATATACTGAAGTATTTTTACACCAACATGCCACTCCTTACCAGGCCTGGCTTTTCTCTTTCCGGATAAATATGTGAAAAAGGGTGAGACAATGGATGGAACTACCAGACATGTCCCTCAAAATGGACTCAGAACAAAAATGTTCTGGGAATAGCTGTTCAGTTAACACATGTAGGTGTTCAATAAATATTTGTTAAAGGAATGAATGATCCTATCCATGGGGGGTGGGAAGATGGGAGATGTTGGTCAAAGGGTACAGACCTCTAGTTATAAGAGGAATAAATTCTGGGATCTAATGTACAGCATGGTGACTACAGTTAACAATACTGTATTCTATACTTGAAAGTTGCTAAATGTTCTCACCACACACACACACACACACACACACACGCACACACACACACATGATAATTATGTGAGGTTTATGGAGGTGTTAACTAACCCTGTTGTGGTAATCATTTTGCAATACATACATGTATCAAATCGTCACATTGTACACCTTAAATTTATACAATGTTATATGTCAATTATATCTTAATAAAGACAGAAAAATAACAATAATGCTGTCCAAACTAACACAACATTGTAAAACAACTATACCCCAATAAAAATAAATAAAATAAAATAAAATAATAATGCTGTCCACATTTCTGCATCTTGTTTAAATATATTATAATCAACTTAATTAAATGCTTTCATGAAATTCAGATGCATTATACAACATTCCCCAGAAATACCAATCTATTAAATAATTTTATTATAAAAGGCTTACAGCAAAGTTTTACTTTTCTCTTCTCTTCAGTTTCCTTTTCATTAAACAAATAAAATAATGTATATTGTATCTCAATGTAAAAGACTCAAGTAATAGGTATGAAGGTAAGCTAAAACATATCTGCAACCTATTTTCCCCAGAGGAAAGGTTTATTGATAGTTTGGTATGGATCCCTCCAAACCTTCTTTCTATATATTATTTGCATTTATGTATATGAACTTTTTGCGGCAGAATGTATTTTCCAAAAATGGCCATGACAACATTTCCCATCCCACGTGCTCTTCCAAAACCTTACCACACCCCCTCAGGTGGAGGCTCTGTCCTCTATCCCACAGCCTGGGCAGGCCTCTGGGCCTGTCTCACTAAGGTGTGACAAAAGTGGTGCTATGGGCTTCCCTGGTGGCGCAGTGGTTGAGAATCTGCCTGCCAATGCAGGGGACACGGGTTCAAGCCCTGGCCTGGGAAGATCCCACATGCCGCGGAGCAATTGGGCCCGTGAGCCACAATTACTGAGCCTGCGCTTCTGGAGCCTGTGCTCCGCAACAAGAGAGGCCGCGATAATGAGAGGCCCGCGCACCGCGATGAAGAGCGGCCCCCACTTGCCGCAACTAGAGAAAGCCCTCGCACAGAAACGAAGACCTAACACAGCCAAAAATAAATAAATAAATAAATAAATAAATAAACCCAAAGTTTAAAAAAAAAAAAAAGCTACAGAAGTTGTTTAAAAAAAAAAAAAAAAGTGGTGCTAGGTGACACCCAAGGCTTGTCATAAGAAGCAATATTGATTCCCCTTGGCTGTCTGTGTTAGGACACATACTTCTAGAGCCGTAAGCCACATTGTAAGAAGTCTGGCTACACTGAAGCCCCCATGCTGGAGAGACCACAAAGATAGACTACAGAGGGAATAGATCATAGCTTTTCCGGACCCCTGCTTGAGTGTTCCCACCCTGATTGAGTGTTCCCACCCCATGTGCCAGACATGTGAGGAAGCTTTCACCTTAACCCCTATCAGAGTGTGACAGTGTGAGACTCTGCATGAAAAAGCCACTAACCATTAGATAATTAATATACATATACCTATGTATATTATGCTTACTTGCATAAATGACCTACTATTATATAGATTGCTCTGAGACTTGCTTTTTTCACTGAGCAATTTCTGAGACTGATGTGTGTCAGTGGGCTCAGATCCATTCCATGTTTTGTAAGGCTGTGCAGCATTCCATAGCATAGATATTCCATAACAGGGCATAGAAGATTTTCAAACATCTTTTAGCTGTGGCCTGCCTCTTCAAAGGAAAAGTATTCTTGGAAGCCCACTGTTTAAAACAAGTGAAACAAGCCGCTGGGTCCCAGGCAGAGCCTCTCCTCACTACACTCCATGGAGGGAGGGGCCCTTCCTTGAAAGAACTCCTAACTTTTGATGCCACATTTAAAAATCACTCACCTTGGGACTTCCCTGGCAGTCCAGGGGTTAAGACTCCACCCTTCCACTGCAGGGGGCACTGGTTCCATCCCTGGTGGGGGAATTAAGATTCCACAAGCTGCGCTTGCATGGCCAAAAAAAAAAAAAATTCACTCACCTCATAGAGGGTCCAACAGTAGGTCACAGCAGTGCTTCTTGTCTGTTTTTTATTCTTTTTCTCTTTTTTTAAGGTATAATTGGTATATAACATTATATTAGGTTCAGGTGTACAACATAATGATGATTCTGTATTTGTATATATTGTGAAATGACCAGCACAATCCATCACCACACGTAGTTCCAATTTTTTTTTTCTTGTGATAAGCGCGTCTCAGTCTTGAATGCACATTCGAATCACCTCTGAATCTTTTTTTTTTTTTGTAAAGACCACTCTTTATTTTTTTTTTTTTAACTTTTGGGTTTTATTTATTTATTTATTTATGGCTGTGTTGGGTCTTCGTTTCTGTGCGAGGGCTTTCTCTAGTTGCGGCAAGTGGGGGCCGCTCTTCATCGCGATGCGCGGGCCTCTCATTATCGCGGCCTCTCTTGTTGCGGGGCACAGGCTCCAGAAGCGCAGGCTCAGTAGCTGTGGCTCACGGGCCTAGTTGCTCCGCAGCATGTGGAATCTTCCCGGACCAGGGCTTGAACCCGTGTCCCCTGCATTGGCAGGCAGATTCTCAACCACTGCGCCACCAGGGAAGCCCACCTCTGAATCTCGTTAAATGCAAGTTGTGGGACTTCCCTGGTGGTCCGGTGTTTAAGACCCCATGCTCCCAATGGAGGGGGCATGGGTTCGATCCCTGGTTGGAGAACTAAGACCCCGCATGCCGCACGGCGGGGCCAAAAAAAAAAAAGGTAAAAAAAAAAAAAAAAAAACGCAAGTTGTGATGAGTAGGTCTGGAGTGGGTCGAGATTCTCAGCAGTTCTGACCATCTCCCAGGTGATGCCTGTGCCCACTTGAGTGGTCAGGGATTAGCAAACCCCAGCTAGCTCCTGATGACCCCTGCTTTCCTCTCTCACCTTCCAAAATGGTGGTGGGGGTTATCTTTCCCTCCTCCTTATTATTATTTATTTATTTATTTATCTTGGCTGTGAGGCATGTGGGGTCTTAGTTCCCCAGCCAGGGATCGAACCTGAGCCCCCTGCAGTGGGAGCACCGAGTCTTAACCACTGGACCGCCAAGGAAGTCTTTCCCTAAAGATTGGAAGCTCCTATTCTCACCTCCAGTCTTTGGCTCCCCTTCTATTCTCCAGAATTCCTCACAGATCGGGGGCCATGCCACCACAACCATCTGTGCAAATTCCCTCTGCGCCGCTGCGCTGCTGAACTTCACGGCGTGGAGACAGGAAGTTGCTGAACGAATGGGCTGTAGATTTGATTCTCACCTTTCCAGAACTTCAGTTCTCTCATTTCCACTTTAAATATCTGTTTTAGGAGAGAAACGGGTAGAAAACAGGAGTTGGGAATTGTGTTCCCTCTGTCATCTGTCACCATTACTCAGCGTGCTCCAGCAGAGGACCCTTTTTTGGCCCTTTCTCAACACTTTTGCTCCAGACATGACCTTCCCCCACCCCCTGCCATGAGAGAAAGAGAGAAACCTCTAAGATGGTCCACAAACCTCTACCAGGCTTTGAGCATTCTGGTACTATACCAACAGATTTGCACCACTCTGGAATCTGGCCTTGGTTACATGTGACCCTCTCCTTCTGTAGGGGATGGAAGGAGAGGGCCTTTGTAGCAAGGCACCATACATACGTTATTTACATTAACTACTGTAATCTCTGCAGTACTTTATGAGTATCACCCTCACGTTATCACTGAGGAAGCTGAGGCTCAGTGACTCACCTAAGGTCACACCGCTAGAAATGACTGAGCTGGGATTGGATCTCAGACCTGCCTGACTCAGCATTTTCCCCAGGCTGTCTCTAAACCTGAGCAATTCTGAGGTCCCTGTGTGACCATGCTGGGTCTCTGAGTGCCCTTTTCTCCCTCATTGGCACTTTCAGTCCTGAATTCATGAGGATACAGTCCCAACTACGCCCTGGGGTCTCCCTTCCGTGTGGAGTCCTGGGCCCCTCCAGCGTTCCTGTAACCACGTCGTCAGGGTTCTCTTCTTTGGCAACAGTGAAACCATTTTGTCCCTGACCCGACTGGGCACAGACAGGCTTGGGTTGGAATCCCACAGCCACCTGTTGTGTGAATACAAACACGTTCCTTCACCTCTCTGAGCTTCGGTTTCATCATCTGTAACATGAGGATGATAGCTCTATGTCAGATGGGCTATTGGAGGATGAGAAGAGTGTCTCTAATGCCTTTCAGAGTGCCTGGCATCAGGCAGGAATGAAAACAAAACAAGCTTGTACCTTTTATATCCTCAATTTTTTAACTTTCTCATGGATCAGGACTAAGGTGGCCTCTCATTGGCCCCTGCGTCTTCGCAGCAACAAAGCCCTCCAGGGGCAAGTCAGGAGTGTGTGAGATGGAGCAATTTCCTAGCTCTTACTGAGAGCAGGAGGGGGCTGAAGCACACCCCGTTCCCTGTGGAATTTGGGGACCATGCCAGGACAGACCACAAGCAGTTTTAACCAGTATGTGCAACATGGGTGAGTGGAGAGCGATGGGAGAACCAGAGTTTGGCGAGACACCAGCGGGCAGGCTGGCACTCCGCACGGGGAGCTGGGTATGGACCACCACGGTGCCCACCCCTCATCACTTCCCCAGCTCCCTGTCACAGGTGCTCAGTAAAACTTATTGAATGAAGATGCTCTTTGGGGATAGGGGCTGAGCCAATGGGGGAAGTGACAGAAGAATGGTGATGGCCGTGTGTGTCGACACTGCATGAAGGCCTGAGCTGCTTCCTGATAGACCTGTTAGAGGTGTGGTTGGGTGGGTGACAGAGCTCAAAGGAGAAACAATAGAGTCGTTCCTATTGATGGTTACTTCTGTCAAACTCCAGCCAACTTGAAAATAAATTTAAAGTAATAGAATAAAAATAATGAAATACCGTGGGGAACTTCAGCTTTGAGAACACTGAAACTTCCAGGTTGAGTGAGGGATCCCGCCGCCAGGCTGTCTCTCCTCTGCAGAGCCTCCGTCTGACTGGGAGGCCAGTGCAGGTTCCAGCCAGCCTCTCCTCGCATTCCAACTCCTGCCAAGCTTCTACCCTCCGGCCTCTGCAGTTCTGCAGAAACTCCTACCTTTTAGTGGATGGGGCAAATCCTTGACCCCTTCTATCACCTGAAGAAAAATGCTTGACCTGGTCTTTTGTCCCCTACCTCCCGTCCCCACCCCCAACAGCCCTCAACAGATAGTCTGGAGCTTCCCTGGTGGCACAGTGGTTAAGAAACCACCTACCAATGCAGGGGACACAGGTTCGAGCCCTGGTCCGGGAAGATCCTACATGCCGTGGAGCAACTAAGCCCCCGCGCCACAACTACTGAGCCTGCGCTCTAGAGCCTGGGAGCCACAACTACTGAAGCCCGTGTGCCACAACTACTGAAGCCCGCGCACCTAGAGCCTGTGTTCTGCAACAGGAGAAGCCACCACAATGAGAAGTCCGCGCACCGCAACAAAGAGTAGCCTCCGCTCGTCGCAGCTAGAGAAAGCCTGTGCGCAGCAACGAAGACCCAACACAGCCAAAAATAAATAAATTAATTAAAAAAAAAAAAAGAGATAGTCTGATGAGTACCTCACAGGCAAGCACACACACAATCATAGCATCCTGGAGAAGGACCATACACACACTCATTAACACGTGGAGTGACAAGTACATCTCTCCTCTGTAACCATCATGAGGAGGATGGGAGAGGGAGCCTTGAGCTTTGTCCACCCTGTTCCTTTACTGTCTCCCTGCCTCCCCTGCCCCCTACAAACGGTGCCAGGGCCCCCTCCTATGCCGCCAGGTACACAGCCTCTGGTTGCTTAGCAACGGCGTGCCTCTTCTCCCTACCTCAGCAACCTCCCCTTGTAGCTCTAGTAGCAGCCACAGCAGGGAGAGCCAGGCTGGACCTGCCAGGAGTTGCTGCTGCTGCTGAAAGGGAATGTGTGGGAACAAGCCCCCAGATAGGCCCAGGTGTGAAACCCAAGGTTCTTTTTTAACACACAGGTCCCACACTGACTCTCGGAAAGTCCTGCCACCCTCCCCTGTCCCTAGCTTCTGCCAAGCTGCTGGTTCCCCCTCCCACACTGGACATCTCACCCCACTGCTGTGCTTCCTCTGCCCTGGGTCTCTGGATCTGCCCCATGTGGTCTGTTCCCCTCTTGAGGCTCAAGGCCCCTTGTCGTCCACATCCACGTGTGTTTGTCTCTGGGGTCTCAGTGGCTGTCCTAGGCTCTCTTTCAGCCCCTCCTGCTCAGACTGAGTAACTAACTGCCTGTCTCCCCTTCACTAACACCAATCCCCTCACTCCCCACCTCCAAAGACTGGTCGCTGGGATGACCCCATGTTGCCCCAGAAACCATGACCACACCCCTTGTTACCACCTTTCCAGGAAAGGTCTGTGGTGGGAGGGGCTTCACCGAAATGGCCCCCAGGGGAATCCTGCTTTCTGCAGTCAGCCTGCCCTGGGCTTCAGTTTCAATGGAAACTGACACTGGACTTCTGGCCAACTAGAAGAAGACCAGGTCCAGAAAAGAAAGAAAGTCCTCCCTGCTGCTGCCTTCCCTCCATCCGATCAGCTACAATGTCAGAGTCCCCAGGAGAAGCTCCTGAAGAGGCTCAGCGCCTGCAGTGGGCAGGAACCTGCCCCACCCAGAACAGTGCTGCCCAGCCCCCAGCTGATAGAGTGCCCTCCCAGGGCATGGTGTCCATCTCCCTGTCTGTTTCCACCTGACCTGACCTCTTTACCTACACTCCCTGCCACCCCACCTCCCTCAGTCCCTTAGGCTTGGGTTTGACAATATTCCCTGTGGGTTAAGAACCAGGACTAGGGAGCAGTCGGCAAAGAGATGGCTGAGAGGAAATACTTTCAGAGTAAAGGGAGACGGGGTGGAGCCCAGGCACGGCAGGGTTGGAGGGATGCTGAAATGAGAGCATGAGGGAGATTTAGGGAGGGAGGCCTGGATTCTGCCTTCTAGCAGAGGAAGCCAGCAAACAGCAGACGGAACTTTCAGGCAGGAGGCTGGACTGAGTGACCTCACCCAAACCCTGTGGTCTGCTGCTTTTGCAACCTGGCGAGTCTCCCAGCTCTCCTGGGTCCCCAAGTAGGAGAGCTTTTTATAGTTCACTACCCAACTTGGGTTTGAATAATTAAACAAGATGGACAGAAATAGTAGCCGGACAGCTAAGACGGGTTATTTTGGGGTTTTCTGGAACACAGAGTGCTCCTGGGCGGCACCCTACCCCTGCAGTGGGTGGAGCCAGCATGAAGGCCGATGGGAGATTCCTGTGGGGGAAACCCACCCGCACCCCCCAGGGTTCCTTGGGTTGACAGGTTTGCTCTCAGCCAGAGGAGGGTCTCACCACATCTTCCTGGTCTTCAAGGAAGGAGAGGGCTCCCACTGCCTTCTGCTCATAGCTCCTCCCCTGGCAGGAAGTCCCTTCTGTTGTCTGTCAGCCCTTCTACTTCAGAGATGGTGACAGATATTGAAAATCAGATCGATAAGCAGCTTCAAGACAGGCTGAACCAGGACAAGGTGGCTACTGCTCCTCTGGCCAAGGAGCTGGAATCAGGTGATAGGAGGTCTTGTGTCCCCCTCGCCCTCCACTATAACTGTTGGAAAGCTGTGGAGGGAATGAGGGTTGGAGTGGGGGATGGGAGGCAGAGATGGGGAGACGAATTGATGGGGGGACAGACTAGGCTCCAGGGAAGAAAAGGCCAAAGATGGATTAGTGTTGGGGTTGAGAACCTCTGAAGGGGCAAGCAGCTCTCTTCTTCTAGCTCCCTAGTGTCCTGTGTTCCTGGCAGATGCCCAGCCTGGATTTGCTGGGACAGGGTTCTAGCAGCTGGGGATGGGGAGAGGTGGGGAGGGCCCCTTCAGGTCTCCATTGCAGACCAATCATTTGTGGCTTGTTTGCATAATACTTTTGGTTCAACCGCAGAGATTAGGGCCTCACCCCAACTCTACCTTGAGGCTCTACCACAGAGCTTAAAACCTGGGGCCAGAGGGGGCACTTGTAATGTTTTCTCCCTTTGGTAACAACTTCAGGGGTGGGTTTGGAGGTCAGATTTCAGGAAATACTGAAATACTCATTCATTCATGTTTATTCATTCAACAAACATTTTAAAAGCATCAACTATAAGCCTTGCATTGTGCTGGTGCTGGGAATAAATTAGTATGGCAAGCTCCTTGCTCCCAAGAGGCTCGAAGTTTAGTGGGGGAGATGGCCATCTTAAAACCTGCTCTCCGCCATTATCGAGTGCTTACTGTGCATTAGATACCATACAGGAACTTCACAAAAATTGTCCCATTTAATCCTCATAACAGATCTGTGGTCTAAGTAGCATTAGCCCCATTTGACAGTTATTAGAACCAAGATGAAGAGATTTGTCCAAAGTCACTCAGCTTGTAAACTATCTAAATGGAACTGGAACCTACGTTTATGTGATTCCAAGTTCTGTGCTCTTAACCACTGCCCTTGTGGTCGCTAATCCCTGGAAGGAAGATGTAAATTCATTAAACGCCGTGGGTGTTCAAAAGAGAGTGAGATTGCCTTTAGCTTCGGGTATGTGCTACGCGTGGCTGGGTGGGGCAATCAGGGAAAGCCTCCTAAAAGAGGTGGCTTGGCACTGTACTCCATTCATTCTACAAATACTTAAATTGAGTATCTACTACGCCCTTGTTGTTGGTGCTGAGGATCCCGAAGTGACCGAAGTCCTTGCGCTGTGTACATGCTGGGCAGGGATAGAGGAAAGGCTGAAATTATAATTGCGCGAGTCGTAAATGCCAAGTTTCCTTTACCCTCAGAGTTGTTCTGCTCCTCCTGGGTTTCTCTCCCAGGAGCAAATACCCAAACTTCTGGGGAATCTAGAGGAAAGGCCTGTCGGTCCTACTCTGGGAAGTCCTTCCTAACGTCTATGCTGCATTTCTTTCTGTTCCAACAGAGTTCCCCACCTCCCATTTCTCTTTTTCAAGGCCAAATCTCACAGCACTAACCCGGCAGGCCGAGAGCGTCTGGCCCTTTAAGGCCACCTTCTTCCCCCCACGTGCCGTCTGGTTGGGCTGGCGACGCTGACGCACGCGTGACGTCAATGGCAGCTGGCGGAGTCTGGGCACGAGGAGCGAAGTTGGGGTGGGGGTGGGGGGGCGAAAACGAGAGGGCGGTTCATTTGCATTTAAAGGGTCCACTCCAGGGTTAGCGATCAAGGCTTTAAAGAAATGTGTATTTTGAAAACTTTCCTTCTTGCGCTATGGGGCAAGAAAAAGGCGTGGTATAGCTAAAGTCGGTGGTGACTCAAGTTTGCAATGTCAATTATGTCCTTCCGCGGAAAGGGGGAAATAGTCCATCGGTGCCCGGGCTGGAACCACGTGACATGGAGGGGGCGGTGGGGGGTGGGGAGCGGGAAGAAGGGAGGAGCTGGGGAGACGACTGTCAGGCTTCGTTTCAGCTGCCCCCACCCCCACATCCTGCCCACCCTCCTGCAGCTGCCACCACATCCTGCCCAGCCGGGGGCAGGGAACTCGTGTTGGGGGGGGGGCACTCACCCAGGACCCAGGTTAGGCACCCCTTCCCTACCTCCTTCAGTTCCAGGGTGGGGCGTCTGCCCTTTGCCCTGGGCCTGGCCCCAGGCACCCTGGCACTGAGCTTGGGGCACAGCTCTGCCAACACAGTCTTGGACACCTCTCTGCCCGACTCCGCCCCGCACCCTGCCCCCGCCCAAAGCGGGACTTGTTCGGTCCCAGATCAGAGCCCCATCCCTGGACTAGCACAGTTATCAATAGACAATTAGAAGTGTTCAATAACGTTTTTATAATCTTAACTCAGATATACAGCTACAAACACATATACAGATGCGTGAAACAGACGTTTGCTGAGCACATTCCATGCCAGGCCCTGAAAAGCCGTGAAGACTCAAAGTTGAGTTAAACTGCTGCCCTCAAGGAGCTCAAAATCTAGTGAAGGAGAGTAAATTAGAAACCAAAAATGTCAGTACAATGCAGTGTGTACTGATGAGGTAGATACACAGAGTGGAGAACACTGTACAGAAGCAGAGGTACAGGAAGACACACAAGTCCACATGGAGAATATGTACACAGAAGGATCACCAGTATATTACCCGTGCTGATGGCCCTTCCCCTCACAAGTGAGGTGGAAGATGGGAGAGATTGGGGGCCTTTGCTGGGATTACTGGAAAACTGGGAGGAAGAATGATCAGCCGAATGGAAAGGATGACATGGATGGAGGTGAGGATGAAGATTGTCCAAATGACTGTGGAGAAGGCAAGAGGGTTAACAAAGCAGCCAGTTAGAGGCTGAAACAGCAGTAATGGCTTCCCATAGTTGTGAAACAACAGTCAGGAGAGAAGCAGCCCTTGTGGATGAGGAAGACCTTTCCAAATTAAGTTGGATAGGGATGCTTGGGGAGGTGTGAATAAAGGGAGCTATTGATGTCCCTTTGCCATGTAAATTGATGAAGATAATACTGTACAGAGGAGTTTAGACACACTTTTTAGGACTTTGGTGGGCATCTGTCCGACTCACAGGGGATTTTATAGCAACATTAGTTGACTTTTCTCTAAGAAAGATTGAGTTGGTAGTCAGAGGGAGAGAAGGAAAAATGAGACCCAGCCACATCTGAGCCTGCCTAGGCATTTTCCACCTAGCACATCCTAGGATGGGTAGTCCAGGGGCTAGAAGAAAAAGATGTAGTGAGTCATTTTCAGGAAGTCTTTATTATAATCTAACTTCCAGCAACACTCCCTAGATCCTTTCTTAGTTCTCCATGGAAATCAAGACCTCGTGTGTGTTACTTTTCCTTTCCTATGAAGTTCTCTCTATAAATACATGTATATGTAAATTCTATTCTACTTGTAATGTCAGCCTCTCCTACTCTTTCCTACTCTGTTTTCTAGTGGATTATCATTTCAGCATCTCAGGGTCCAGGACACTCCATCTCCCCCACTGAGCTTTTCCCTGCCCTCTTTTCTCCCTCCTGCTCTTCCTGGCCCTTTAACACCCTCCTAGGTGACTCACCTACCTTCCTTCCTCATTCCTTTATTTAGGACCCAACATTCCAAGGCAGGGAGGACCAGCTGGCCAATCACAGCCCTGGCAAACCTACCTTGGGCTTGAGATTGGCTGGAGCTGTGGTTGGCGGGAGGCTCACCACTCAGATCTGTAGGATGTTGGGGAGGGGGTTTCTGGGAATCAGCCCTGGGAAATAATTTGTTCTGGGGCTGCTAATGGTTTTGGAGAGAATCCTTCCAATAGAGCTGGGGCCAGAGGGGTCTCTAGCTTGACAGCCTCAAAACTGGAGGCAGGCTGAGAACCCAGCTTTCTCAGTGTCCTGGGGGCTTGGCTGCCCCCTGCCCACTTTTTTTTCCTGTGATCTGGGACCCAGTGGTTTGAAGGCTGAGTTCCCAGGCCTGTTACTAAGAAGTCTTTTCCAGCAGCCCTGGATCTCTCCAGTCTCAACATTCTGCTTTCCCGACGTCGGAAACAGCCGGAAAATAAACACCCTGATGACTAAACGGTTTCTCCAGCTAGAGCCTGGGGAAGCACTAAAAATAGAGGCCACAAGTGAGGGGAGGTTCCCCACTTGAGGGAGGGGGGGGCACTTTCCCATCCTGCTATTGCCACAGCCCCAGGCCTGGCACAAGGCTCTGTTCTTCTCAGAGTCCTTGGGGACAGGGCAGATGGGCTCCCCCTGCCTACACTGAGGTCCTTCAGGCAAGCTAGCCCTGCCTGGTAGGGAAGACTGACATCTTCTGGTGCTGGGGCCCCATCTCTCAAATCTAATGGGGAACTAAGAAGCTATGTTTGGGGACAAAGTGGGACACTTTAAATCAGGTTTCCTGAAGGAGGGGCCAAGTGGAAGAGTTGGAAACTGAGGCCAAGGAAATAGGAGCTTGCTGGCTTCCTGACTTAAAGCATACAAGATAAGCCTCCAACCTATTTGCAAAGCAATTCCACTGAACTTGCCTCCGCTGATGCTTGTATAAGATAATAGGACTAAAGGGGGTCTTGACAGTCCAGCCCTTGAATTATTATAATGCAGCATGAGGTACTGTTCAAAGCAATCTACTTGTATGAACTAATTTAATCTTCACACCAATTTATGAGTTACATACTATTATCATCATCTCTATTTTACCCATGAGGATCATGAGGCACAGGGAAGTTAAGTAACGCGCCTATGCTCCCAGTTAATAAATGGTGGAATAAGGATTTGAACCAAGGTAGCTTGACTACTCCAAAGTTGATGCCTCTTATCACCATAACATGCTGCCTCTTTCGGGATATATTCGTCTCTTCAGCCCTTAACCTAGAATTGAGTCTTTGTCCAGTAAATCAGACCCAGCCAGATAGAAATCAGGGTGTGTGAAGAACTGAGTGCCCTTCTGTTCTGCAAGGTTCTTTCAGATCTAAGCCAGATTCCATCATTTCCTCAAGCTCAAGGTAGGAAGCAGACGTTGGAGTAACAGGGATGCTGGGAGAGGAAGTCTGATGGGTCAGTTGTCCAGTAGGCATGGCACCCCCACTCCTGTTGCAGGGCACGAGAAGATTCACCACACCCTGGAGCAAACAGGAATTAAAAACTTTTTAAAACAGCTACTACTGCTTCTTTAATAAGATGCTTTTGGGCGTTTCCTGTGCTGGGGGAAATTAGGGTCACACCCCTTTAAATTGCCCCCCTCGGCTGTAAGTGTTCTGGGGCCGCAGGCACTGGGGATTAGGTCACCCACGAACTATGAGCTGTCGCTTTAAATTGCTGGGCGTCTGCCGAGCCGGGCTCCGGGAGGGGAGGGGGCCTGTCACAGGTAGAGGGAGCAAGCGAGCTCTCCAGGTAACCTCCCAGAAATGAACGTGTCCCTTTAAGTTGGAGCTTCGGCACACCCTAAGTGAGGGAGATGGAATCTTTTCAACACTTAGCGTCTACCCTTAATTTATCTACTTAGACTCCCACCTCCCAAATCTCCTGGGCCTTGGGGGATGGGGGGAGCTGTCGAGGTAGCGTGTGTGTGTATCCGAGAGTATGCACTTAGTCCGAGGAAGCTCCCGGGAAAGGACCTCCTCGAGCGCACGGTGGCAGCAGTGCTAGGCGGCCGTCCGGCCAGATGGAAACGGGGGCACCACGGGCGCGGGCCGATCCCTTTAGGGGCCTCTGGGTCTCGCCTGCCTACTTTGCCTCGGTCCGTCGCTGTCTCCCTCCCTCCCGGCTGGCGGAGGGATCTGCCGCTCCCGGCGCCGCAGCCTAGCTTGGAAGGGCGGTGGGGTGGGGGCCGACCCGGCCCGGCTCGGCCGGCCCGAGGAAAGCGAGGGGCGGGGCCGCGTCCCCGGGACCGCCTCTACTCCGGCCCCGCCCCCACGCCCCCACGGGTTCCTCCCATTGGCCCCCCGCCTGTCCATCACCCCTGTTCCCCCCACCCCTCAAGCTAGGCTGAGCTGTGCCTACGTCGGCCTTGACTCTTGGGGGCTGGAGGAGTTACCTTTGGAGCCCTAAAGGAGGAAGGAAGCAAAATATCAACAACAGCCGAGGCGACTCGGACGCTCGGCCCGGGTTCCCCGCCTGCCTGCCCGCCCCCGTGCCCACGACGGGGGCCTAGGCCCCCCGGCGCCGCCCAGGGCCCGCGCGGACGCCGGCCTCATTTATTATTCCCCCCGCCCGGAGCTGCGGCTTCCAGGTGCTGAAGATCCCCCGGACTAGGGGCTAGGGCTACCCTCTCCCAGCCGTGACACCCCCCCTTCCCCCAGTGGGGCCGGTGAGTATAGAAAAATAATGAGCCTGCCGCTTTAAGAGGCCCCCTCCCCCACCCCGTCCCGGGGTTGGGGTGGAGGGTGGTCTAGACCGTCCCCCTGAGGGGTGGGATGGGGTGGCCTTCTGGACTGGGAGGAACTCGCGGAGCGGGCTGTTTTCGTGTGGCGTTGGTGGGAGATTATATGGGGGACTGTTTGGGTGAGGGAGTCGGCTGTGGGGGACAAGTGGAGTGGGCTGTAATTCCCTTGGGTGTTGAGGTCGGGGTGGGGACCGGGGGCTTGGGGGCGCGCCGGTCTGTAGGTGTCCGGGGGTTAGGGCGACCCCCGAGTGGTCTGGGAAGGGGCGCCATCCTCAGAGGGGGTCTCTGGTGACAGCCGGGAGCGACTGACATTTTAACAGCCGGCCCTCCCTCCCTCTCCCTCCTCGCGCCGCCTGTTCCCTCCTCCTTGGCCCGAAATGGTGCAGAAGGGGGCCTGGGAGGGCGGCGGGAGGGTGGGGGCGGGGGGAGCCGCAGCTGTTTGGGAAGCGGGGGAGGGAGGGGGGATGTTGTTCAGATGACACCAGGGTGGTGGGTTGGGGTGTGTGAGTGTGTGTGTGTCCGGGGCCCGGGTTTGCCCGGCGCCTGTGGAGTTGGGACGCGGAGTCACCACGGAGGTGGGCACGCAGGACCCTTCCTTGGGACCTCCTAGCCCGCTCCCGAGACCCCTGATCTGGTTTGTCAGCAGCCCCAGCTGGAGAACCCCCGGCCAGAAGTTTGCAGCTGTTCAACATCTGGGCAAGAGTTCTCCAGTCCTTCTCTCCACCTATGGCTGGCTGAACTGGGCTGGGAGTGGGGGTCTAGTGAGTGTTGGGGGGCTTTTGGGGAGGGAGGGCCAAGGAGGCTAAGATGCATCTAGTCTCTCACCCCAGTGCTAGCCCCTTTCCTATCAGGTTTGGTCTTACAGGGTCTCCCTTCCCCTAGTGATTGAAGCCTATCTCTCAGTAGCCTCCTGAGGTCTCTCTCCAGTGAAAGGAGGGCTTCTGAGTGTGGGCACCCTTGGAACCGCTGACTCGGTTATCCCAGGTTTGTCCTTTGAGTGGGGGACTCTCTCTGCCTTCTCTTAAGCAGCCTATTGTTGATGGGTTGGGGGAGGGTACAGTGGGTGGATCCTGTGTCCCCCTTCTCAGTGCCCAGCCCCCTTTTGAGGTCTCCTTGTAGGCCTGGTTTCTTTGGTTTGGGGGAGTGGCCCTCTGCTGCCCCTTCCCCCATCCCCTCCGTGGTTCTCGTAGGCAATTCAGGGGCCAGCCTGGACTATGGGAAGTTTACCGTCTGGGGCGGTGACCTTGGGCTGCTCTGGCCTCGAGATAGCAGGGGAGCCCTGGCCAGCAGAACATTGGGTATTTTGAAGTTAGGGAGCTGTCCACCTCCCGCTCCCCTCCAAACCCCCAACAGAGAAGTCTTAGTAGTCAAGGAGAGCATTGAAAAAGGCACATGTCAGTGTTCACAGATGTCTACCCGCCTGTGGCCGCCGGGTCACACTCGCCTCAGGACTTAGCCTGGCTGTCCCAGCTCCCACGGCCTGCCTGGGAATGAATTTCCTTCCTGTGGTTTCCCAGTGTGTTGGGCAGGAGATGGGGGTGGGGTGGGATCAGTGTGAGGGTGGCTGAAGACCCGTTTATATGGAGTGATTGGGGGTTCAGTAGAGCTTATGTGTAGCTCTTTCTCCACTTTCCCCAGCAGACATTTGGACCCTTGGGTCTCAGTGGTCATATTCTCTTTGTTGTAACTTCCCTGCCACCCCTCCCCCAACACAGCCTGTGTGTGTTAGTGCATTTGTGTGTATATGTATGTATATGCATGTGCATTTGTAAAGGGCGGGGTCTCTGGTTTCTCTGGGAAAAGGGGGAGCTTTCACTTACATACCTTTAGAGGCCAGAGAGGTTGTTTTTTTTAATCTGAGGTCACACAGCAAATCTGTGTCAGAGCTTTAGTCCAACCACCACTCTTTCAGGCATGGCTTCATAGCAGGGAGAGACCATAGGAAGGAAGACACAGTCCTTCCCCTTGGAGGCCCTGGTCCAAGTGGAGAAGCAGGACCCTTGTGTTGGGGGATGGGCATGAGAGGTTGGGCTAGACCTTCTGTCTGCTCAGTGTCTGGAATAGAGTAGTGGAGGACATGAGAGGGTGGCGGGGACTGCCCATTGTCTACCCTACTCTGTACCTGCTGTCCCTGGACTGGAGGAGCCTGGGCTTCCCAGCTCTGCCCCTCTTGGTTCCTGGTTCTTCTCATAGGCTCAGAGATATGATAGTCTTTCTGGCTGCTGTTACGTAATCTCTCCAGAAGATTTTTTTTTTTTTTTTTTTTTTTTTTAATCTTTCCTGGGTCTTTCCTGGGAGGTGTGATGAGGGGAGAAGGCAGAGGGTAGACTCCCCAGGTTGGGGCTGGAGGACCAGTAGCAAGGAAGTTCGGAGAGGCCTCCTGGCCTCTGAGGGGGACAGGAAAGAGGACACCTTGGGTTTAGGCCCTCATTGATTGTGACCTAGCCTCTCCCACCCTCCTCCCCGACCCTGCCCTGGGAAGGTCTCTCTGCTGTGAGTATCCCTGGGCCTTGTGCCCCCAGAGAGGCCTGCCCCTCTGCTCATCCTGTCAACCTTCTTCTTCTGGCCAGCTGGGCCCCTTGCCCTCCCCAATTGGCTTTGGTCCAGAATCTCAATGCTTACCCTGGCCTGGTATGGGAGGGCCCTGTGTTGGACACGTTGCCACCCACTTCTGTACCTCTGTGGGGGCAAGAGGAGTCAGGAACAAATGGGTGGGTCCAGCATTTCCCTAGTTGTATTTAGAGCCAGGCTCCCTGCTTCTGTGCCCCTCTAGTCCAGAGGGTGGTGGCCTTACTGGAGAAGGGAAGTCAGTGGGGGATGTGTAATAGAGGCCTTGACCTCTTGGGAACAAGTCATAGTTGGTGTTCACCTGGGTTCTGGAAGTGGGTATGAGGATCAGACATGGGCCTAGAATCCATCCTCAAGGGTCAGACTCTGGGTCTTGTGGCACTGTGGTGGCGGGTTCTCCCCACCCCTTGCGATCATAGCTGGGACTCTCCAGGCTCTCTGAGGCCAACTGGTTTGAGGCAATTATCTCCCTTGTAGAGGGAAGGAGGAGATGGTGGCAGGGCCAGCATAGCCTCAGCATCACTGTAATCTCTGGACTTTTATGAGCCAGTCATGGGGCCGGAGTCCGGCCAACCGTCTGTCCTTCTGTCCCAGTTTGGTGACTTACTCATGGGGTGAGGGGGAGGTGTTAGGTGCTGGTAGTTCTGTTCTGGGAGCTGAACACCTTTCTGTGGTTGATGTCCCTCTGTCTGTCCACAACTGCAGCAGGCAGAATGGAGCTTAGACTTCAGGAAGAACTTATCAGTGGAGGTAGATGGCAGAGAGAGAGAGAGCTCTAACTTGGCTTGCGAAGGATGGGATCTCAAAATACTTTCTTCGCCAGTGGCTCTTGGTGGCTCTGCTGAAAGGCCTTGAACTTTGGCCTAGTGGGGATGGTGCTGTTTGGCTCCTGTAATCTTTATTTTCTCTTCTCCCCCCATGCCTGGGACTGAAAGTATCCTGAGGAGAGTTTGTCCTGAGAGCTGTGGGATGGCTAGCGTTTGGGCTCCTTTCCCCTGACGGGGGCGGGGTGGGGGTCTTTTGCAGACTGGCATGCCCAGATGCACCTGGCAGGTCCACAGCGTTTAGTGACACACATGCATGGAGGTGTGCAGCACATACACACGAGTGTGTAGACACCCATGGAGCAGCTGCACCCTGTAGGGGGTGGGGGTAGCGAAAGGCAAAGATAATTAAAAGATTGGAGACTGGGGACAGGGTGAGGGGACTGGAGGCAAGAAGGCCGAGGCATGCAAAGCTCTGAAGAGAGGAGTGTTGACTGGAGCAGGAAGGATTGAGTTTAGACCTAGAGCATGGCGTGTGAGTTGGGGAGCCCTGGCTGACTCCCCTCACTGCCCCTTGCAGCACTCCACCCCCGCCACCATTTATCCCTCTCTGTGCCCCTGGCTCAGCCTGCCTCGGCCCCTCACTCGAACCGCATGTCCTTGGGTAAGTCTGCTTTCCAGATGTACAGGAGTTTCACCTAGCCTTGTGGTGAGCAGAGCACCTGGGTGTTTTGGTGGTTTGTCACTGGTCTCTTTTGCCCTCCCCACTCACCCAGATAAACAAGGCCATTCTGAGGTATCAAAGTTACATCTGAGCCCTCAAGCATTTTGGGGCCAACTCCTGGCCTGGGTGATCCCCAAGGCCCTTTGCATCTGATTTGTCCTTTTCTTGAGGCTGTGGCCACAACCTCTCCTTCCTGGGAGCCTAGCCATGCTTCTCTGGCTGGTCCTGCCTGGTGTGGAGACAGGGGGATGCATTCACTGACTCTGCACAGGACCCTGATAGCCTGGGGTTGGGGGGTGGCAGTTGTGCCTATTGTCTGATCTCTCTCCCCTCTGTTGTAGGCTGGGAAGGGAAGGACTTGTATGGAGCTCTGGCCTGTTGCTGGCCTCACCCAGGTGGGACCATATTTACTCATTTAAACTCACCCTCCCAGGAGGCTCCAGGCTCTAGGCCTGATCACTGACCTTGGCTTGGTGCCTCTGGCTGGGTGCTCTGGCCACTCCCCTAGGAGTTGGAGAGACCAGGGAAGCATATAGAGAAGGAACTTTTTTTGCCCCCTGGTCATGAGCACTTTTACCCAAGGGCAGTACCCCACTTACCCTATTTTCCAATATACTTTGGAGACCAAAAACTAAAACTTTTGAGATCCCTGGGGATTGGAGGAAGGAAACTTGCATTTGTTGTGTTCCTGTGTGCCAAGCTCTGTGCTGGGCATGGAAACATAGGAAGACTCATTTATTTTTCTCCACACTGTTTTTTGTAATTGAGGAGACTGAGTCAGAGATTTAAGTGACTTGCTCAAGCTTTCCCAGTTAACAGGTTTTAAGGGCTTTTGTCTAAGGTTAAGGGAAGGATCCTGCCCTGCAGGAGGGGCAGTGGAAAAGGAGGCCCAGGGAGACCTGGGAAGAGGAGGAGGATACATTGAAGGGAAGAACGAGCCCAGTAGGATTCCCTGGCAGGAGTGCAGAGGATTAGGGTCTGGTGGCAAGATATGGGGGGGGACATGCTTTGGTTCCCTGAGTAGGTATTGTCTTCTGATTGAGTGCCATGGGAGGAAGCCCCCAAAGCAGGGGTATATAGGCAGGAACAAGTGACACTCAGAGACCCTTCCTGGGTACCAGTTAGTACCCCCTAAAGCTGCTGTATGAGATGGATGAGGAGAGAGACTAGATCAGGAAAGACTTGAGCCACAAGAGTCCTGGGCTTGTGCAAAGGCAAGAGGCATGGCTGACTTGAGCCTCCCAGGCCCAGATATTAGGGAACCTGCCCTGGAAGGAATGTGCTATTACTCCTGGGAGGGAGAACCTGCCTGCTCTCAGTCCAAGTTGTGCGGGGAAGCGCTGTGCTCAGCAGTCAGCCCTCCTCTGCCACTTATTCCTGGTGACCTTGGGCATGTCCCTGCACATCTCTGAGTTGGTTTCCATTTCTATGAAACAGAGATGCCTCCCCTGGAAAAGGAAGGAGGTTCCATGGGAAAACGTGTGGTACTCAACACAGAGTGGGTGCTTGGAAAGTGGCTGCATCCTTTCTTCCAGACATCAGCTCCAACCTGGCCCTGGACTTGCCTGCTAACGCAGCGGTCCAGAAGGTGGGGTGGAGGCACGCAGTGTCCTGGGTAGGGACTTGATGTGAGGGGGCCTTAGGAGGCCCTGAGAGGACCCTGGGACGGGCTTGGGAAGCTGAGCCCAGCTCTGCCCTCCCCAACGAGCTGCCTCCTTGTCTCAGAACCTACCCACTCCACATTTCACCCCCGACTCTTACCAGATCCCTCTGGCTGCCTGCTTACTTATCTCTCATGATCTCCCTGCCCCCACCCCTGCCAGCAAATACTTGGGATTGAGGGTTGGGAGAACAAGGAATAAGAAAGAGCTCATCCTCAAATCTCAAGGGAAGACATACGGGCGGGAGTGGGTGTGGGTGGGGAGAGGAGGGTTGGTCTCTTTGTGGAGTCTTCCCACTCCAGTTGGATCGAGTAACACGGAGGCAAGGGGATGGAGCAGGTGACCTCAAACCTTTAAAGCCTGCGTGTGTTCATGGTTGGGGGTAGACCAGGAGGAAGGGCTGATCTTGAAAGGGTTGCCTCAGGCCTCCCCAGGCACATCTCTCTTTGACCTCTGAGCCCCTTTTCTCCATCCCCCACAGCTGCCTGCCTCTCTGCTGACTCCCCTATGCATACCCCATGGCAGGCCTGTGGGGCCCAGGCTGACTGGGTGGGGACAGGTGTCCTGGCCCAGCTGTTCCCTCTTGTCTCCCCCACCTGTCAGCCCAGAGGGTGGGGAGCTGACAGGGAGCAGAGATGAGGAACCCCTTGGCCTCCTCACCTGCTCCCTGGGGTGGGGCCCTGGTTGTAAAATGTAGCAGAGGGATTGAGAGTAGACAATAGGCAGGACTTCCCACTCAGAGGGAGGATAAATCCTGACCATAGGAATGGCAGGGAATGCTGAGTACTAGGTGTGTGTAGGTACTTCCCCGCCCTGCCTGCTAGTGTGGCGGGGTCGGGGCGGCCCCATCTGGCTGGGCATCTTAGCCTCACCTGGCACCTTTCCTGAAAGCAGCAAGCTAATCCTACAAGAGCTGCCTGGCTGGCCGCCTCAGCAGGCCCACGTATCCGCACTGCCGGCCCTCCCTTGCCAGGGGCTTAGAGGACTGTCCTTCGAGTCAGAAGGAGATCCAGCTGCCACCCTGAGCGGCCCCTTTAAATCCCCGGTGGCTTCCCGAGGTCATGATGTCTCTAGGAGGATTTGCTTTCCGTGATTGGATTGGCCTCTTTGTGGGGGGCAGTGCTGTCTGTAATTGTAGGTGAACGCTTCACATTCTCATCCTCCACCTTCCCTTCCATCGGAATTGGTGCTGTCCAGTCTGAGGGCCCAGGCCTCAGGCCTCCTCCCTTCTCTCCTTGCTCTCACGTTCCAGCAATCAGGACCTGGAACCCCCTTCATCTGCTTCAGCTAGAGCAGCCTTGCCCCTGTTCTGTGGATGGGAAAAAAGGATCTTGCTGCTTTAAACAAGGGGACAGACCACTGCCCTGGAATACAGTGCCCTTCTGAGAGTGTCTACTGCCTGTTTTTCTCCACTTGTTCCTCTTCAGCTTGTTCTTCCTTCGGCCAGGGGCCCATGCTCCATAGTTTTCCCAAGCCCTCATTTCCATGGGCAGTCCCTCTCCTGATCTAACCACCAGCCCGCCTGCTGCAATGGCAGGCAGCCCAGACCCAGCACTGGTGGCATTATGCTCACCCCAACGGCTCTCAAGCTGACCCGCCCCCAAGGCCCCAGCTGCCACTTTCACTTCTGTCTCCTGAGACCCCAGAGGGAAGTTGGGTGGGGAGGTGGAAGGTGACACACTAACCGTCCCAACCGCCCCACCTCTCCTCAGCCGAGGCTTCGGCTGGCCAGGGGCCCCTGTCCACCACTCTCATCTAGATGAGTGGAATGGGCTTAGGTTGCAGGGGAAGGGTTGGCTGCAGTGGGAGGAATGGTGGTTAGATAGCAGGAAGGACTTCCCGGGATAGGAGACCACTGCCTGCTTGGCTTCATTGTTTCAGAGGGTACAGCTAGAAGCATAGGTATTATAACTGGACAAACAGAGGTCAATTTGACCTCTTCAAGGTAGGCAGGGGATTGGCTGTCTTCTAGCTCCCATTAGTTGGAGTACAGTGCTGGGGCCGCCATGCCCTCCCAAGTGTTACCAGCTGCCCATGCTTAGTCAGGTAACTTCTAACAAAGCAAATTTTAGCCCCAGAGACTACTTTGAGTTCAAAGACTCAGCCTGGGAAGTCCTCTCTGTAGTCTTACATCTGTCTCGCCTGCTGTACTAGGCTGTTTCCTCTCGTTTTGCACTTTTGGGAGTGGAATTTAGAAGTGAGGATAGAGGTGGAAGTAAGGACAGTCCACTCATATCCTACTGCTGCCCCAACCTTGGCACTAAAGAGGGGAATAGGGTTTTTCTCCTGAGGAACCCCCAGGCAGTTTTGGAGCCATCACACTTTACCCCATGAATCTTATCAAATTCCTCTAGCTGCAGTGCTTACTTGTTCCTCATAATTACACCTCCTCCCCTCAAATCCCTTCCTGGACAGGGGACGTGGACAAGAGTGGAGGACCCAGTTGGATTGAGAGCTCTAGACAGTACCACTAGATCAATTCAGAAATGTTTTCTGCAGAAGAAGGATGAGACTGGAGACCTGAGGTGCCAAGAACTCCACTTGGGGTCCCTAACTGCCTAGGGATGCTGGGTTGGGGTGTCCCAGGTCCTAGAATGGGAAGTAGAACTTGATGGAATAAGGTCAGAGACACTATGCAAATCCCCATGCAAATGAGCAGTAGTGAGTCATTACTGATTGGCCTGCTGGGTGGAGCATGAAGCAAGGCTCAGGCTCAGGTTCCAGAGCTGGCCCCACTAATGACCATGACAGTGACCTTGGGCCAGTCACTACTCTAACCAGAAGCAGGATCCCAAGCCCTGGGTCTGATAGGCATTCCAGGTGTGTGAGGGGACTGACTTGGCAGAATCTCTGCTGCCAGGGCCTGTGCGCCCTGCCTGGCACCTGCCCTGGCTGACCATGGGCCTCTGTCAACCCTTGGCCATCTGTTGTGGAGGTTATCGTTCCGAAAGCACCTCCGTCTTCATCAGGCCTGTTCCTCCACTCTTCTGGCCTCCACATTGCCCTCCCCTCCTAAGCTGGAGGACAGGGGACCTAACTGGACCATCTCTTCTGTTACCTCTCCATGGAATCACACAGTCCTGACCTCCCTTCCTTTTGAGCCTCTATAAAGAGCATAGGAACAGAATGTCTTGGCTGGAAGGGCACTTGGGTACCTAGTCCACTCCACCTACCCATTGCACTGGCCAGTGGGGTGAACTCTGGCGGGGGCAGTGCCTTATTCAGGTTCACACAGTTAGGGCCAGGGCAGGGACTAGAACCCAGGCATCCAGAATCCCTACCCATAGTCCCCGTATTTCCCTGGGCTGTTCATTACCCTACCTCACCTACCCCTTTTCTACTAGGACTCAATCTCCTGTTACCCCCAGATTCTTCCTGAGGTCAGCGGGGTGGCTCTGGGAACTTGTGGGCGCAGGGTGGTTCCTAGGAGCCAGCCTAGAGGCCACCAGGGGAAGGCCAGAGCTGGGGTGGGCAGTGCTGGAGGTCGGGGGTGGGGGTGTGCCTGCTGCCTCTGTAGGGGGCCATACAGCCTCAGTGCTGCTACAGGAAGGATGAGAGCTAGACTACAGGAAGGACAAGCCGGGGTGGGGAAGCAGTGGAGGCGGCTCAGGAGACAGACCCTCACTGGAGAGGCATCTCCTGGGCAGAGAACAGGCTGGCCGCATCCCAGGAGATTTGCCAAGGAGAAGAGGGCGGGAAGCCTAGGGTGGGGCGCGGGAGAGTTGTCCAGCGGAAACTGGAGGGAGGGCTCCTAGCCCTGCTCCCCACACTGGGTGCTCCTCTTGGCAAGTCGATTCCTGTCCCTTAAGCGAAGACTTCAGTGCCGGCCTCTGCTTGTGTTCTTAGGGTGCCTGGGACCTGAGACCACCCCCGCCCCAGGTCCAGCTTTCTTGGACTGGCCCTCTCTCCCTCCCCCCAGCCCAAGAGTCCGCCCCCAGGTCCCTTGTCGGTGAGTTAAAATTAGCTCAGTGCCCAGACTAAAAATAGCCCCTGCCCAACCCTGAGGCTGTTGGGCTGGGGGAGGGGAGTCCCCGAGGGAGGGGAGGATGGTGGGAACCAGGGGTTTGGGGAGTGAGCCTGCCAAACAGAACTTTGAAGGGAGGAGAAGGACGGGGATGGGGACCCGCCTGTGCCTTTGAGAGCAGACCCTAGAAGAACTTTGGGGCGAATGAAAAGAGGCTGCCTTGTGGGAGGGGGCAGAGGGAATGGAGAACAGGGAGGAGCCGGGGAGCAGTGGGTGGGGAGCAGGCTGGGGGTGTGAGAATTGGACTGTGGGCGGTGGGGGAGAGGGGCAGCGTGAGACCCCAGCACTGCCTTTGCCCAGACTTAGAGGGGAGGGTGACGCCCCCCACTTCGGGGCTAGTACAGTGTTTGTGAAGGAAGGGCTCTCTGTGTAGATTCCAGAGGCTGCGAACCCCTGGACTCTCTTGCCTGGGCCCCACCTCTTGATGGTCACTGAGTTTACCTTCCCACCCATCTTCCAGAGCTCCTCAGCATGTGTCTCTGCGTAGAGGGCTGCGGTTCAGCGTGAGTGGCTTGGAAGGTTAGTGAGCCCTGGGGTGAGGCAGGAATGGAGGCAGTACCCAGGGCGTTGAGAGGGCCGCTGGGCCTTGTGCCCACCTCCGCCCACTCTCAGGGTCTGCTTGCCCTGGAGCCGGGACCTAGCCAGAGCCTCAAGAGCCGAGATGCTCCATCCCCGGCCAGGTCTGGGCTCAGTCCTGGCCCCTGAGGGCCTCCTTGCCTTTCCCTGCCCTGCCCTAGGTGGGCCCTGCCCTTCCCTTGTCTGTCTCTTGGCAGGACTGCAGGATTTCAGAGGACAGGGTTGGAGTCCTGTCGAGTTTCGCCCACGTGCTCGGCCTAGCATCATCGTCGTGCAAGCAGTTGTTGAACCTGCCTCTTGTTCTCTACCCGCTTCTCTCTCAATCTCTGTCTCTGTCTAGTCTCCTGCCTCTCCCTGTCTCCTCTGGCCCTCTCCTTGTCCGCCTCTGCCCCTCACTCTGCCTTCCTCTTGGACTCTCTACCTCTTTTTCTCTGTCTCTTTTCCTGTGTCTGTGTGTCTGTCCCCCTCTGCCACCCCCCTCTGTGTCTGCCTCACCCACGCCTCCTCCCTCGTTAGTGAGCAGGCTGCTTGAGGCCGCCTGACTGTGGGGGTGACAGGTGGATTGGATTGTCACCCCCTCCCCCAGCGCCTGCTGCTTATTTCATGCCCTGCAGCCCAGCTACAGGGAAGGGGCGGGAGGAGGGATGACAGCTGTCTCCAGCACCTCCTGCCTTCCCCTCCAGTCCACAGCCTACAGCCCTGAGCAGCCTGGGAGGAAGGGATGAAGGGCCTGCTTAATGAGAGTTTCTCACTATGTGGAAGAGCAGGGTTTGAAGCCCGATGCTCTGTGACGGGGGCTGCTCACTCAGCCTCTCTGGGCAGCTGCTCCATTTTGACTTGCGCTGGTATGGCAGCTCCGAAAGCAGATGCTCTGCAGTTCCTCTGAACCTCTGGGCCACTGGGACAGAGGATGGATATGGTTGGAAGGGTGCAGGGGAGAAGGGGAGGTAGGTGGTCCCCTGACAACAGCAGGAGAGGGGAGGTGCAGGCTAGCCACTGGAAGGCGCTTCTCCTGCAGCTCCCCCAGGAAGGGCAGCCCTGCTGCAGCTGCAGCTTCAGGAGGCTGCCCTGACCGCTCCCCCCAGCTCCTCCCGCTGGCCCCAGGCCACCCTCACACAGGAACTGAGATAGCATCATTCTGAAACCCGAGAATGGTTTGAATATTGCTCAGGTACCAAGTGGTGTTACATTGGGGGAGGCAGGAGCCTGTTCCTTCTCCCATGCCCCCTCCAAACCAAGATCCCCTTTAGGGTACATTTTATATGTTATTTGCACCTTATTTGCATGTCAGTACAACCCACATGTTCCTATTGGGTCTGTAGCCCAGCTGAGGAAACCGGTTGTCCGTGGGGTCCTTCTGGAACCCCCACCGTTTCTGGTCCCCTCACTCAGCCTCTACTTGTCAAGAGTGTTGTCAGATGAGCCTCCTGCCCTGTGTCCTGTCTCATTTGCAAAGGCTTCTCTGCAACCACCCTTCTCCACAGACGGTGGGTCTGCGCCTGCCTCCCTGGGGCTCAGCCCAGCTGCCATCCTCCTCCCTCTTTGCTCCTTCTGTCTCTGTTGGGGGAGGCCCTATCTCTGTCTGCTCCCACTTACTCCCCAGGAGGTCCACCCTGCCCAGTCCTGTCCTGCCAGCACTACTACGAGTAGGTGAATCAGAATCAGAAGCAGCTGGAGTCTTCGAGGGGGTACTTTTGGTGACAGGGATGCTGCCAGCCCAAGGAGTCACAGCTGTGGCCTGAGGTCAGGATTGGGTGGGCCCTGGGGCCATCCAAGCAGGAAGGCCATCCTGGATAACCCCGTCTCTGTGGCAGCCCTAAGCCCTCCCAAGCCTTTGGCCTCCAGGAGAAGCAGCCAAAAGCCAGGTCAGTCATCTGGGAGGGCCTCCTAGAGGAGGAGCAGGCTGGAAAGGGGAAGAGGAATGGGGCCGGCCCAGGCGAAGAAGAAAAGGCTCACATCTGGATAACAGATGCCCAGGCCTCTGGCTCCTGGCAGTTGGTTAGGTAATTAGGAAGAGAGCTAATTAAGGAGGTCCAGGTGTTCATTAAAATTTCCCTAATTGGATAGGAGGGAAGCTTGGACAAGATAGGCCTCCATACCTTGGATAGGGTCAGTTTAGGGTTCATTGTGCCTACTCAGGCCCCAGCCACCCCTTTTTCCAAAGTAAGGGCTGAGTTCATGTTCTTGCCCCTAAGCTTTCCAAGACTGCAACAGTGTAGAATGGATAGCAGAAGGGGAAAGAGATGAGTACAGACTGAGCCTCCTTTGTAGGAGGGCTCCTGGTTAGATAGGAGGAAGGACTGCCCAAGGTAGGGGCATCTCCTCCTCTGGCAGTGTTGGCACAGAGGTAGGAGTGGCAATGGGGAAGGCGCCATGGGAACATGGAATCATAAAAAGTGCTTTGGGCTACTGGGTATAGATGAGGCCTGGTCTTTTTAACCCTGACTTTGCTCTGTCAGAGGATGCTCAGTGGGTCTCTGTGGCTTCCCTGTCTTCTCAGCCCTGATCCCTCTAGCGGCCCAGCTCCCCCAGCATGAGGCGGGGGTGGGGGTGGGGGTGTAGGAGATCAGCCAGGGAGCTGGTTGCCAGGTGACAGTTGCCTAAGCAACCCAGTCCTCTCCATCTCCATGTGCTCAGGGCTGCTCCTTAGAAGACTTTAGAGTCTCACCCTCTGTACCAACCAACCCGAGGGTAGGGAGGGTTGAGGACTGGAGTAGCAGGGGTAGTTGGAGGGTAGGTGGCGTCCAAACAGGCAAGCTGCCGGCGCAGCTGGGAGAGGAAGAGTTCTATCTCCACAGAGGATAGAGTGGGAGGAGCTGGTCCTACAACAGAAGTTAGACCACAAGAAGGACTTCTCACAGGGTCACAGCGACGAAACAATCCTTTCTTCCTTTCAACAGACATTTCCCAAGCTCCTCCTTACAGGGGATAGAGTGGTGAAGGATACAGGTGTGGTTCCTGCCCTCATGAAGCTTCAGTCTCATAGGGGAGCCAGGCATTAAATAGAGCACAGGATTGTAATTATTTACAATCGTGATAAGTGCTAGAAAGAAAAGAACAAAATACTCTTGAGAGTCAGTAATCTTGGGAGAACCAAAGGAATGAAGTTAGATTGTAGGAATGACTTTTCTGAGGATCGTGAGAGCAAAGAGAGGGATCTCTCCCAACTTCAAGGAGGAGGTAGCATTGGCCATAAACTGGTAGAGGTTACCTCTCAGCAAAAATTTGCTGATGAACGAAAGGTGGCGAGAAGGAGATAGTAAAATGGGAGAGGGATGCAAGGTGGATACTGTGAGCCAGAGGAGGGTGACAGTGACTGCATTTACCAGTCTAGACTGGGGTTTTCAAGGCCAGGCCAGAGAATCCCATTTAAAAAGCCCTCTTCTTGAAAAATTAAAAAAAGAAAAGGAAAAAAAAAAAAAACACGCCCTCTTCTTAGCCCTCCCTTGCCCTCAGTGTGCCCTCCCCCACTTCTCTGCCAAACCCATACCACTGCAACTCTGGAAAATACAGCCTTTGGATTGCACTGGGAGGCGGGGCAGCCGAACTCCTCGGGCTGGAGCCTTTGCAGTGGCGTGTTTGGCAGAGATCGGGGTCACAGACGAGGGATGGGGTGGCTGGAGCTGGTTCTGGGTCCAGATATCTGCTCAGCCAACTCAGGGTTGGCTGGGCTGGTGATGGTGATGTCCTAGGGCATGTGTGAGGGTGGACAGTAGGAGGCCCGAGGCCCATGGAGCACCTTGAGGATAAGGAAGAAGGGAAGAGGGTTTGAAGATTTCTCCCTGGGGAGAGAGAGGGAGGTGTGGAGGGTCCTTCTAGGAGTGGGGAGGGGGCTACATTGTTTTCTGAAGGTACCTGGACAGAGCAGAAGCTCTCTTTCCAGCTGGGCTAGGGAAAGCCTGAGGGAAAGTCCTGATAATGGGAAAGGGTGGGGAGGGATATTCCTGGCTTCTCCCAAGTCCATAGATTCCCTGCCTTCCCTCTCTGCTTCCCTCTATGGCCAAGATGCCAAGGCTGAACTTTGGCATCTACTATGGAACCTTGGGGCCCATGGTTGAGTGGATATGTGAAGGCTAGAGAAACTCAGCAGCCACTGGAAATGGGGGCTGGGGAGGGGGTTCCTAATTACAGGTGTCTCTGTCGTCAAACACCCACCCTCTGCCCAGGTTGGTTGGGGGGAGGTGAGAGCCCACCTTCCTGGACTCTGTAGTGGGCTCTCTGGCAGGGACTCTGTGGAAGGGTAACTCTGGAGAGGAGGGCTGGGCTTCTGTGGTCTGGGCTCCTCCCAGGACCCTATCAGAGTGGCTTTAGAAAGCGTGGGCCCCATGCCTACTGCCCCTTTCCACCATCTCCCACTATTCCATCTCTGGAATCGCAGAGCCAGAAGGGCCCTGGGGTCATCTTGTGCCTCCATCCTTGGCCCTTCCAGTCCCCAGGGGCTCACCCAGCCTGTTTAGGTGCTACCCACACCTGAGAGCATGCACCTTTTCTGGCTCAGGCTGGGCTGCCATCCCGGTGCCTCCTTCCATCCTGTGGTACCTCACGCTGTACAGTGCGGGGCCTCCGTTTCCCTTCCTGGCTCTTTAATTGGAGCTCTTCACCCAGTGGGCCATGATGGGTTTATAGGTGTACTGAGACAAGGATCCCTCCACCTGGTGCCTGTGTCCCCCTGGCTGCCAGCAGCCTCTTTCCTGTCTGGCACTGGTTCTATATTTTCTCTACATGCTCTGAGTTGAGCAAGGTTGGGAGGCAGTGCTCTTAGACTGAGCTTGGGTTCTAGACATGCCCCACTCCTCTAGAGCAGGAGTTGGCAAACTGTGACCCATGGGCCAAATCTGGCCATGTCTGTTCTTATAAATCTAGTGTTATTGGGGGCACAGCCACACTCGTACTTTTAATATTTTTATTTATTTATGACACTCGTACTTTTAAATGTGTTGTCTACAGCTGCTTTCATGCTGCAGTGGCAGAGTTGAGCAGTTACAACAGAGACGGTATGGCCTGCAAAACCTGAAATACTTACTATTTGGCTTCTTTTTTTTAAAATATTTATTTATCTATTATTATTTTTTTTGGCTGCAACAGGTCTTAGTTGCGGCACATGGGGCCTTTCGTTGTGGTGCGTGGGCTCCAGAGCACGTGGGCTCTTCGTTGCGGCTCGCGGGCTCTCTAGTTGAGGTGCGCGCGAGCTCAGTAGTTGTGGTGCGAGGGCTTAGTTGCCCCGCGGCATGTGGGATCTTAGTTCCCCAACCAGGGATCAAACCCGCGTCCCCTGCATTGGAAGGCGGATTCTTTACCACTGGACCGCCAGGGAAGTCCCTATTTGGCTTTTTAAAGAAAAAATTTACTGACCTCTGGTGTAGAGGGGTGGTTGGTTGGTTGGTTGGTTGGTTTATTTAAAGCAGCAGAATCCTTTCTTCAAAGCAGAAATTTAGGCCAAGGCCCACTGAGTAAAACAGATTGGGGTAGAGGAAACCCTGGTTAAAGGGAGATAGGGGTTGTGCAGCCCAAGCCCTACTTTGGGACTCCAGGCTCCAGGGTTCCATGAGTCTGGTATGAGGACCACTGCTCTAGACCTGCTCTGGTATATTCTTGAGCCAGGGGTGCAGACACACTCCCATTCTGGCAGCAGGCACACCAGGCTAGCTGTTCACGGCCTCGGCGGGTGTTCACGCGGCACGTTCTCTGCACCGGGCTCCGTATGGGGACCACCGCCCTAGGCCAGCGGGGCAGCTGGCGAGCCCAGGGGTCTCCACTCCTGGTGGGCTCTGGGGAGAAGTGAGGGGGTGGGACGTTCTCTAAGACCCAGACCCTTAGGAGCCAGGGAGCTCCCTGATTGTGTTCTGTCTGACCTAGAATCTGAGGGCAGCAGTGATGGTGTGGAAGGAGCCTGGAGCAGAGTGCTGGGCCCTGAGTGAATTCCATCTTGTGCCTGGCTGTGGCATGCCATCACCTCAGGTCACCGCCATTTCCTTAGTTTGTGGATGGGGCTCAGATGCTACCAGCCTCTCACAGGGGTGCTGTGAGGCTGGCCCGTGTGCCAAAGGAGCAGGCATGAGGGTCGCCAGGGCTGACAGTCCTCTTGTGACCCTCCCCACCCAGGAGGCTGTGCAGAAGGTGTCCTGCAGACCATGAACTGAGTGCTGGTCCGAGACTGTTCATGAGCACAGTGTAAGGTGTGCCGAGACCCGCCACCCAGCGATCCCCTCCCCTCCCTGGCACTGAGGATCCCCGGAAAAGATGGGGAGGAAAAAGATTCAGATCCAGCGAATCACCGATGAGCGGAACCGACAGGTGAGGGGATCCTGGAGCTTCACAGAGTGGATGAGGGCAGGGAGCTGGCCTCTGCCTCCAGTCCACTTGCAGCCACTCCAAGAAGGCTTCCCAGAGGAAGGGGGCTCTGGAGTCTGTTATGGAAGGGCAAGGGCTGAGTTGGGAGAAGAGGAATCCCCACCTCCCTGCAGCTCTTAGGACCCTGTGTCCTAGAACCCCAAGACTCATCTGCTGCTGCAACCAGGCAGACCTGAGCCCCTACCATATGCAATATGCAAACCTCAGGCCGCACCCAGGCACTTCCCCTTTCCCAAGATGAATCTTTCCCCTCCTCCTACCCCAAGGGAAGCGCCTGGAAGCTCCTCTGTTCTCCCTCCCTAACCTCTTTATAGCCCCCAGCACAGAGGTGTGGAGTTCTGTCCATCTGTTTTTCTCTGCTTTCAGTGAATTGGCCCTGGGCTGTGTTTTGGCCACGTGTTGGTAGAGGGGTGCTGGCCTGTTCCTTGCCCAGACCAGGGGCTCCTGAGAACAGGGTTACCGTGAGGCAGGGGCTGGCTATGTCCAGCTTCCTGTAGGTGGGACTCCTGGGCAGACCTTGACTGAGCCAGACCTGGCCGCCCACACGCCCACTTACAGGTGACATTCACCAAGAGGAAGTTCGGGCTGATGAAGAAGGCGTACGAGCTGAGCGTGCTCTGTGACTGCGAGATCGCGCTCATCATCTTCAACCACTCCAACAAGCTGTTCCAGTACGCCAGCACGGACATGGACAAGGTGCTGCTCAAGTACACGGAGTACAATGAGCCGCACGAGAGCCGCACCAACGCCGACATCATCGAGGTGGGCCCACGCACGCGGACCCCACCCCTGCCTGCAACTGCACACCACGTGCCCATGCAGCATGCACACTTGGACCTGCCCGTGCACACACACATGTACACCTGCCCCTTGAAGCCCCCTCACCTGTGCACACACCATATAAACCCACATCCTCTCCTACAAACCCCGGGCCCGAGGAGGAAGGAGGGCAGTGAGGTAGATGTCAGATGGGGCTGCCCACCCAGCCCAGTCCCACCCCAGCCCTCTCTGAGCCGCTTTCTTCATGTCTGTCAGGCACAACATGACATCTCTGCTCTGTCTGCTCTCAAATTCTCTCTTTCTCTCTCTTTTCCTTCCTTCTCCATCTTTTGATATGCTCCTGCATCTGACTCTTCCTTTCTCTGTCTCCCTCTTTGTTTCCATCTCTGCTGCTCTGTCTCTGTCCCTTTGTGGGTCCCTGTGGCTCTATTTTCTGTTTCAAAGAGAGCTGACATTGTAAACGATTAAAGGACATGGGCTTTGGAATCCAGCTCTGGCCTTTACTGGCTGTGTGGCCTTGGGCAGGTGGTTTAGCTTCCCAGAGCCTTGGTGCCCACCTCCACGAAATGGGGCCAGTGCCTGCTTTGAAGGGTGTTGTGTGAATTGAATGAGACAGCCCAGTTCCTGCTTCTCACACTGGGGGTACGGGACCTGTGCCGATGAAGAAGGGTGCCTGGGAAGCCACAGGCCTGCCTTCCTGGAGCGAGACTTTCACTCCACAGATGTGGAAGAAATTCCTCTATTTTTATATTAGAGAAAACAGATTTACTCTAAACTAGAATGTAAAATTCACATTCATTTTCAAGACAAAACAAGTATCTGTGAAGATGTTTTGAGCATGGAGAGGTTAGCTTTGGGGTCTCCTCCACACCACCATGTGTGCATCCCCTACTTTGTGGGTGCATGGGAGAAGCTGTGGCCTTTGCTCTAGGATAGCGTACAAGGTGGTACATGGTAGGAACTCAGTAAATGCAAAGAAACGTTTTGTCTTTCTCTCTCTTATTCTTCTACCTCTCTGTCTCCATTTCGATTTCTCTTTCCCCTTCTTCTTCTAAGCAGAGCCCAGGAATTGAGCCGGGCAAAGTCAGCCCTGACGGCCTTGTGCTGGAGAGTGCTCTGTGCCTTCTGGCTGGGGCTCACCTAAAGGGTGGACAGGCACAGGCTGCCTCAGGGCACCAGCCCCTCAGCTCATCCCCCAGAAACCCCCCACCCCACCTGTCGCCTTGGAAGCACGTGTCTCTGTGCCGGCTGCATTCCCTGGGTTAGGCCCGCCTTCCACGTGACCCTGTATTCTGATGCCTCCCCCCACCAGCCACACAGTCACCCAGTGCCCTAGGAGGGGAGGGTCACCCTGAGGGAGGGGGCTGGGGAGATGTTGGGAACCCTGAGGTATGAGGTGGTGAGAAAGTAGGAGAGTCTTAAGGAAGGGCTGGAAGGAACGCCCGGGGGCGGGGGGGGTCGGGGCTGGGAGGACCCTCACCCCTGCTGACGGTAGTGGTGCGGTTACAGACCCTGAGGAAGAAGGGCTTCAACGGCTGCGACAGCCCGGAGCCCGACGGGGAGGACTCGCTGGAACAGAGCCCCCTGCTGGAGGACAAGTACCGGCGCGCCAGCGAGGAGCTCGACGGGCTCTTCCGGCGCTATGGGGTGAGCCCCACTCACTCTCTCTCTGTTGGCCCCCCCTTCCGGCCCCTTCCCCCCCAGGCGCTGCACAAGAAGCACAGGGAATGTGAGAGCCCTGAGGTGGACGAGGTGTTTGCCCTGACCCCCCAGACGGAGGAGAAATATAAAAAGATAGACGAGGAGTTTGATAAAATGATGCAGAGTTATAGACTGGCCGTGAGTAGTCGCATGGAGGAGAGCCTCCCTGTGGTGCATGGTGTGGCTTCGCGCCCCGCCCCGGCCCTCGGCTGCCTCTGATGGATGTTCTGCTCTGAGCCATGCTGGGGCTATTGGTGACCACTGAGGAACCTCTGACGTTGGTCGTGATAAACCCGTGACCCTTGCTGAGACTCATCTTGGATGGAGCATAAGCCGGGAGAGGCCTGGAGTGTCCCCCTCACCAGCGAGAAGTGTGTAGATGACCTGAGATCCTTAGATGACAGGAAAGTAGAGAATGTGCTCTTTGTCCAGATTTGTTTTGGGGAGAGGCCCCTTTGGGCTTGCTCTGACACCCCCAGCCCAAGATACTCAATAGCACTGTCAAGGGAAGGCAGAGACTCCTGCTGAAGGGGAAGGCAGTGCGGTGGGTGAACGCCCTCTGCAGCAGGCAGACGGATGAGAGACGACAAGTGAGGTGACGCCCCGACCCACGCGCTCATCCTTAACAGCTGTGTGTGTGAGTTTGGGTCTGTACTCAGGGCCTCTAACCTGCTCTCTGTGTGTCCTGCCTGGCTGAGGACTAACCCACCTCCGCTAGGGGGGTTCCAGGTGTCCCCGGGTCTCTCTGCAGTGAGCAGAGCCTTCTTCTCATTCTCTGGGCCAGAGCTGGATCCCAAAGCACTCCAACCAGCATACTTCCTTGGTGGGAGTGGCAGGCATGACTCCAGGGGGTTCCAGAGCAGAGAGATCGAGCTACTGGCCCAAGGACGCACAGCCCAGAGACTAGAGGAACCCTGGCCTGCCCTCCCAGGCAAAGTGAGTCCAGGGTAAGGGGTCACCCTGGCCTGACCCTGCCTCTCCATCTTCTGTCTAGTCAGCTGTCCCGGCCCCCAACTTTGCCATGCCCGTCACGGTGCCCGTGTCCAATCAGAGCTCACTGCAGTTCAGCAATCCCAGCGGCTCCCTGGTCACCCCTTCCCTGGTGACGTCATCCCTCACGGACCCACGGCTCCTGTCCCCCCAGCAGCCAGCACTACAGAGGAACAGTGTATCTCCCGGCCTGCCTCAGCGGCCAGCCAGCGCAGGTAAGTGATCTGATAGGTGGGTAGGTGACGTGGCAGCGAGGTGTGGTGAGACTTTGGGATTCCGTTTTCCGCAGTGACTATTTCCCTTCACCCACGACAGCGCTCTCCCATGTGTGTGGTTCCAGAGGGGAAGGACCGTGGCTCCCAGTGAGTCCAGTTCCCAGGACTCACTCTGGAAGAGGGTGTCCTGTCGGCTTATGGTTCTCTTTTTCCTCCAGGGGCCATGCTGGGGGGAGACCTCAACAGTGCTAACGGAGCCTGCCCCAGCCCTGTCGGTGAGTAAAGCTGCCCTTCTGCCTGGGGGAGCGCCAGGGTCTGCCTGCTCGGTGGCCTCAGGTGTTCCAGGGACCGAGAGGGACCTAGATTAGGGGAGAGGAAGATCCCAGGGCCTGAGCTGGATGTAGTGTCTGAGGATTTTTAAGCCCCTGGATTTTTTTGTCTGTAGCAGTGATTGGTGTGGATGATTGGCAGAGATGTAGGCTCAGGGAATTCTGGGCAAACTCTGAGAACTGACCAACATTTCTAGTTGGAGGAAAGGTTCCAGATTTTTCCAGTTCAGTAGGTGGGGGGGCGTCTGGTTGGGATCTGGAAGATAGGAATATCTGACATTGGCGACAGATAAGAGGCACAGACTCACACGCACTTACACACGTACGGACATTTTCTCACTCTTATGGAAATATCCAGACATTAGATGTGCACTTGTAAGCACACGTCTATAAACCACAGAAGAAAGGCTGCTCGCTCCATGCCACCCTGCCCCGCCAGCAGCTGACAGCCCCTCCTGCCCTGTGCCGTTGTCCGGCTGGTGACTATGACTTCGAATGTCACCATTGACGTCACCCCAACATTCCTGCCATTCCCGGAGTGATCCGGGAACTGGGATGGAGGCAGCCACACGCTTCCAGGGAAGCAGTGTGCTCTCAGGGCAGGGGGCGAGGTGATACTTCTGACATTGGGCACCCCCACATCTCTGGGTTTTAGAGTTCCCCAGCTTGGCCCCAGGAACCATGTACTGCCTCCTTGGCAGCAGTTGTGTACGGGGGCAGGAAATAGGGGGAATGGGTGAATACCCCTCCCTCTCCAAGGAAAGGGCCGGAGAAGTGCCTGCAGACCTTAAGGGAACGGTGATGCTTCTAGGCCCTCAAGCACAACACGTAGAAAGTGGTTGTGTGGCCCTGGAGAAGTCATCACACCTCTCCCAACCAGCGGTTGGCAGGTGTTTCCTCGTCTGTAAATAGGCCTAATGATACATGTCCTGTCCGTCTTGCAGGGTTAGCGTGAGGATAAATACGATGATACGCGTGTGACGGCCCTGTGTTGGTTATGGTGTGTGGAACAAATGTAAAAGATGGTTATTCTGCTTGTTATCACCAGTTGAATTTTGGTGGCAGCTACGTCATCAGTCCCCCAGTTCCAGTAACACCAGCACTGCAAGTGAATGGCTCGTCTTTTTCCCAGAGCTACAGGCATCTTGTCATGTGCTTATCCAAATCACAGCATCCCGAGCTCAAGGCGAGGGGAGCAGTCTGAGTGGTTGATTAGCCCTCGTGACCGGGATCCACACTGAGTCTCAACTTCCAGGCTGCCACCCTTCTCCGACCTGCATCATTATGGGCCCAGTTGGGGGCAGGTGCTGGACTTCCTGTCGTTGGAGACCAGCTCCTACTACCCAGTCCCATCACATGTAGCTTAGAGGCAGGGGAATGAACCCGATGATTGAGGAGTAAGGAGTGTTCTCCCCTTACTCCCAAGACAGGGTGGTTTTAGGGGAAAATTAGAGAACTCAGTAGCCACTCAAAGTCTGAATATGGCTTTGAGAAGTTCTGGGTGACAGGAGTATTGGTTTGGGAGCAGTTAACAGGGCTAAGTGGTGGGTCCATGTTTTTCCTTTTACCCTCATCTCTTCACCTTTCCAGGGAACGGCTACGTCAGTGCCCGGGCTTCCCCTGGCCTCCTCCCTGTGGCCAATGGCAACAGCCTAAACAAGGTCATCCCTGCCAAGTCTCCGCCCCCACCCACCCACAGCGCCCAGCTTGGAGCCCCCAGCCGCAAGCCTGACCTGAGGGTCATCACTTCCCAGGGAGGAAAGGGGTTAATGCATCATTTGGTGAGTGGGGTGTCTGGATCGAGGGCCAGGGGCTGGGGAATGGGAGAGTGGGGAGCAGTAGGGTGGGAGGACAGAGCCGACCTCTAGCAGGAGAGATAACCAGCAGTTAGGACTTCCCTAGAGAGATCGTGGAATCGTGGCTTTTTATGAGCTCTTCCTTCCCGAAGGGCCTTACAAGAGGTTGGAACACAGAAGTACCGGTCTCAAGGGCAGTAAAAAGGGACAGGAGGTGGGAGAGAAGGTTCCGTGATGATGATAGGAGGATGATCAGAGGGATTTGCCTCTACAGCAGAGGGATGAGGATTAGACTGTGAGGATTTCCTAACTGGTGGGCATTGGGCTATAGCATCTTCTGGAAATCAGTCAGGACAGTGAAGAGCCCTGCCCTTCTAGGCTGGAGAGCCATCCTGCTCCAACGCAAAGAGGTAGACGGCTGTGGGGGCAGGGGCGTGAGGGGAGGGCAGGGGCCAGAGACTGAACCATCCCCTTGGTTTTATTTCTGCTCCCAGACTGAGGACCATTTAGATCTGGTAAGTGAGCCTATGAGATGTTTGCTGTGGCTTTAAATTCTGGGTTAGCCCATTGCTCTGCGGTCCCCCAGCATGGAGTATGTGTGTGCCTTTGTCCTTTCGCCTGTGTGTGTAGTGTGTGGTGTTTGTTTATCTGGTTCTTTGCCAAGAGCTATGCTCAGTGCCAAGTGGGATGCAGAGATGAACGGGGTGGGGGCGAGGGGCTCATATGCATGTGTATGTACCTGAGTGTCCGTGGATGTTTTCATGGGATGTTGCATTCATGCAGACACACCTTTGTGTGTGTGTATGTGTGCGCGTGCACGCACACGTGCGCCAGTGGAGTGGGCCTACCTCAGGCCTCAGAGGTCCCATCTCAGTGTATCCCAGGGTGCCTGGATTAGGCCCTTGGACTGAGGGTTGGACTGCGCTTGCCCTCTGACTCTACTCATGCCCACCCAGGACAGAGACCTCCTTAGGAGGGATGCCAGCCGGACAGGAAAATCGGTTTTCTAGGGAAAGCTGAGGCCCAAGGCAAGGCCAGAGTTGTCCTTGGTCGGGGGCTTCCCTGCTTCCCTCTGTCTCCTGGTGCTCCCTCCTGCACGCAGCCTGTCTTACAGACACTCAGAGGCATACGCAGCGCTCTTCCTCTGTCACACATATACACGCTTACATACTCACCCTCAGCCAGGAGTGGGGCGGGGGCTCCTCCCTCCCGAACTCCCTGACGGGAGGCCAGAGAGGCTGGAAAAGGCAGGCAGGCTTTGGCGGCCAACACGGCGGCAGTTACGGCCCCAGCGTGGAGTTGGAATAAACAAGTGACTCAGCGGCAGATGGAGCTGACAGCCCTACACACGTGTGTGCGTACACGCAGGCACACGCCACGCCAAGCCCTGCATTCCCCTCACAGATGCTAGCACACTTCTACCAGGGCGTGTGCTGCAGTGTGACGGGTGGAGGGTAGACTCTAGGGGGACTAACCAGGAGAAGAATGGAGACAGGGCCCGTGGCTGGTGTTGGGGCCACAGGGCCAGCATATGTACCTTCCTTTTCGCATGTGTGTAGGCGTCAGTGAATCTGTGTGTGCATGTCTCTCTCCATGGATCTCAGTGTCTCTGTGAATGCACCAGTGTGTGTTTGTGTATCTGCGGGGCCTCCATGCTAAGGCATCCCTCCTGGGCCTCGAGATTCAGGGACCCCAGCTTGTCCTTGGAATGGGGGGCCTGGGTAAAGCAGCCCTCCCATTTGCCACCTCTTGACAGACTGTTTTCTCCTGCAGAACAATGCCCAGCGCCTTGGGGTCTCCCAGTCTACCCACTCGCTCACCACCCCAGTGGTTTCCGTGGCAACACCGAGTTTACTCAGCCAGGGCCTCCCCTTCTCTTCCATGCCCACCGCCTACAATACAGGTGAGTGTTCATGTGACATGTAGCTGTGTGCACTTGGCCTTGGGGCACAGGAGGGACCAGAGAAGGAACACGAGGTATTCTCTGGGGGATGCCCCAATCTGAGGAGGGCCATTGATTTGGGGTAGCCCCTACCTAATTAAGGTTGCCAGATTTAGCAAATAGTAACATCGGATGCCATTCACATGGTGATGGTGTTACTGGAACTGTCTCAAAGACATACTTGTGCAAAAATTATTCATTGTTTTGTCTGAAAATCAAATTTAAGTGGGTATGAGTATCCCTTATTTTTAAATAGGACCTAATGGAGAAGGAAAGCCCTGTCCTTGGGGAGCTCCCATCTGAGGTGGGTTGAGCAGCTGGGTGACTCGGGCTGACCAGGGTCGGGGAGTGGGGAGGGGAGCATGCCGAGGTCAGCAAGGCTTCCTGGAGGAGAAGAATGAAGGAATGAGGGAGAGACAAAGACAGAGAGAGACAGGGAGGCTGAGGAGGCCCGAGAGGAAGCATGGTCAGGAAGATTTATCCAGCTTTCTGGGAAAGCCAAGTAGGGACTCCAGGGCGGGGTGGAGGAGGAAGAAGGGGGTCTCTCACCCTGATGTTGGCTTGGTCGAATGATGAGGGGGAAAGGGAGGAGGAGGTCTGATGAAAGTGGGGGAGGGGATCTGAAGGTGAAGAGTCACTTGGAGACATGGGAGAGACCTCTGGGTAGAAAAATTCAGAAAGGACACCCAGTGCTTGGGCAGTCCTGGGTCCCCAGGGCTGTCCTGGCCTCTGTCACCCACTCACACCCTCCCAGGAACAGTCTGTGACATTTTCAGCCATTCTCGCCTGCATTCCAAGCTGCTGTGTCAGGAAGGACTTCCCAGTGCGGAAATGCCTTGTCACCTTGTTTCAGAGCATCGATGTGGCTGGGAACCTGGTCTGTTTCTCCCACTGAAGAGGCTTCTGATGTTCCCCAGCTTTTCTCACCTGTGAATGGCTTGCATCAGGGCTGTTCTGTGGTGAGATCAGACTAGACCAAAAGACCCCTAAACTTCTCCCCACTCCCCAAGCCCACATTCCAGATTTGAACCATGCTAGGTAGGTCCCAGACACCAGTACAAATACCCACAAAATCCCACCTCTTCCATGTGTGTAAAACTGCAGAACCCAACCCTGTGTGTGGGAAAGCCCTTCAGGGCAGGTAAGAGAGCTGGAGGAACTGCCTCGTGTTGAGAGGCCAGACCCTGGCATGTGGGTCGGTGTCCAGATTTTATCACCTGGGTGTCTTGTGAAGTCCCTCGTCCCTTGTGTGTGCTCCCATGTGTGTACCCACTCCTAAGTTATCATGTCCTTGGGCAGCTTCAGAGAGGACCACTTCAGATGGCTGCACCTTCGGGGGCCAGTAGGAGTTCTCATCTGTGAGTTGTGGGGGGACAGGAAGTCTCTGAGGCCCTTCTAGCCCTGCCAGCAGGGGCGGTTGGTAGAGAGCAGCACAGGCCACTTTTCAGGAGCTGCTGTTTATTTGGGAATCCCATGGTGGTGGTTTCCTGCCATCTTCTCAGGTCCTCCACCAGTCTCTGTGAAGCAGGAGGCAGGTTAGTGGGTGTCAGTGAACCTGGGACAGGCGCTCAGCAAGGCCAGACTTCAGACTCTATTTGTCAGTCTGGTGTGAAAGCAGATTCTGACCCTGGGCCTGCCGTTGGAGCCCTGCTGGGAAGTATTTGGGCTTTCTCACATCCTCTCAGAAACCAAGGGCTCCAGTTCCTCTTGCTGCAGGAGTAGTTAAGCAGACCTCAGTTTAAACAGCAGGTGTTTTCAGGTGACCCTACATATATAAACAAATCCCCAATGAACACATTGCTGTTTAGTTGTTCACTGTTTACAGTGCTTGGCCCCAGTCCAAGTTCCAGCTGGGGGTGATCTGCCTGTGGTAATATCATGGATAAGGGACGCACCTGGCCCCTTGTTGACACTGGCTGCAGAGGTCTGGCTGTGGTCGCTCTAGGAGCAGACCGAGGGGCCTGCTGGGGAGCCAAATCTCCAGGTAGACAGGGCTGGAGTGTGGTGGGAAAGTGCAAGACTGGGGTTTGAGTCCCTACCATTCACTGGCTGGGGGACACTGCACTGTTCAGGGTTGGTTTCCTTGTTTGTAAAATAAATGTTGTAAATAGTTGGTCGAAGGGGCCCCTGTCTGCCCTTGGTCTGCTTTTTAAATGTAAGCATCTCAAAACTCCTGGCTAATTAACATTGTTATGAGACCAGAGGCAAGCGTGGACCATCTATAGAGTGAGATTTAAAGGTAATAAAGAAGCCTGGGGTCTTGTCTTAGCTCTGCCATTGGCTTTCTCTGTGGCCTGGGGAGAGCTCCTCAAACTTGAGGCTGCAGCCGCCTCATTTGTAAATTAATAATAACAGCAGGTAAATCTTTTGATTATTTATCATGTGCCAGACACTGTTCTACATACTTCATGTGTATTAACGTGCTCAGTCCTCATAGCAGCTGAGTGACGCAGGCAGGATTATTGCCTCCAGTTTATGGACAGACTAAGTAACTCGCCGAAGGTCGCATGGACTGTAAGTGGAGGTGGCCAGGAGGTTTGACCCCATCGCTCATGCCCTTCACCTTACTGTTCTATTGCACGGATAATCCTGTCTTCCCTGCGTAAAGACAGAGGGCTGGAGCAAATGGCCCCTCACGTAGGAGCCACATGGTGTAGCGTTGGGAAGACTGGCGGGTGTGCCCTCCTCATCACACCACGGTGCAGTCGGCCTGTGTTCCTCAGGGAAGGCATTTTCTAAACTGTCCCAAACAGGCTGCGGCATGAAACATAACAGAGCTGTGTAAATTGTGGAACATTTCATGGTTCTGTTTGTTCTGTGACAGTGCAAACATCACAGTTTCTTCATTAAGACAGAAATTTTGGAAAACAACAAGTGCCACCTCATGGGGAAATCCGCCAGAACCTTGGCCAGTTGCACCACAGGCCTGTTTCTCTCACAGCCCCTCTGCTCTTGTAGGCCCTTCTGGGTGGCAGACGTGCGTCCTCTGTGTTTGTGGACACAGCAGCCCGAACGCTTGCTGCTACCTATTTCTGCCTGTTTTATGTGTTGACAGTCTTCAGGAGACTCAGGGGCTTTGAGGAAGCTGGAATGGTAGTTACAGTCATTTGCTTCAGATGCACCGTTCACCTAGCATTTCCCACCATTCCCCTCTAATCTCAGAAAGGCTCTTGAAGACTTGGCAGTTGAAGAGATGACAATTAGACTTATACTAGACCTTCCCTACCTACCTTTTTTCCCCTTCTTTTTTATTTTTTAAAAATTTACTTATATTTTTAATTTTGGCTGCTTTGGGTCTTCGCTACCGCGCATGGGCTTTCTCTAGTTGCGGCAAGCGGGGGCTACTCTTTGTTGCGGTGCGCGGGCTTCTCATTGTGGTGGCTTCTCTTGTTGCGGAGCACGGGCTCTAGGCGCACGGGCTTCAGTAGTTGTGGCGCGCGGGCTCAGTAGTTGTGGCTCGCGGGCTCTAGAGTGCAGGCTCAGTAGTTGTGGCGCACGGGCTTAGTTGCTCCACGGCATGTGGGATCTTCCCGGACCAGGGCTCGAACCCATGTCCCCTGCCTTGGCAGGAGGATTCTTAACCACTGCACCACCAGGGAAGTCCCTCGCCTTCTTTTTTAAAATTGACATTCTAAAAGTGATACCTACACATGGTTAAAAAAAAAAAAAAGTTAAACACTATTTTAAAAAACCACCTCTCTTTGCATCCTGTTAAAAAACAGCACCTCGTGGTTATTAAGATTTACGTTTTTTTGAGTGCCATCTTCACTGAATTTGTATGGGCTTACTTGATTATTCACATCTGTCGTTAACAACTCCCCCCATCCTGATAGTCCTGGAGGCGGCTCCCCCATGGGAGCCTCGGTCCTCTCTCCCACTGCAAGAAGCTCACCCGCACCTTCTTCCCCACCCCGTGCAGATTACCAGTTGACCAGTGCAGAGCTCTCCTCCTTACCGGCCTTCAGTTCGCCTGGGGGGCTGTCGCTAGGCAGTGTCACCGCCTGGCAGCAGCCGCCGCAGCCGCAGCAGCCGCCGCAGCCCCAGCCGCAGCCGCAGCCCCAGCCGCCCCAGCAGCCCCAGCCGCCACCTCAGCAGCAGCCCCACCTGGTCCCCGTGTCCCTCAGCAACCTAATGTGAGTCCCGGGGATGCCCGCCAGTGTTGGGGAAGGGGGAGCTGAGGGGTGGGAAAAGGAGGGGCCTCTTGAGAGCTGAGATCCCTTTGAGGTTGTCTGTCATCATTGGACAGCACGTAAGCCACTAAGTGGCAGCCCTGGAGCCCCCTGTTGAGGCCTGGGAGAGCCATCCTGAGCCTTTCCCCGAGCCAGCCCGGGGTTGGGGTGGGGTGTGGGGCCCTCCCAGCTCTGCAGAAGACGACATGGGATGGAAAGACAACTCATGTGACTTCTTTTCCTTCTTTTCCCTTCACTTGGCCCTCTCTCTCTCCTGCTGCCTCTGTCTCCATCCACTTGCCTCACCCCACCCCCAACCCCCGTCCTCTCACTTCCTGTCCTCTCTCACTCCCTGTCGTGTGACCTCCCATCACTTTTTCTGTCCCTCACCTCTATTTCTGTCCCTTGTACTCCATGCCCACTGCCTGTCTCCAGCCCCGGCAGCCCTTTGCCCCACGTGGGTGCTGCCCTCACGGTCACCACCCACCCCCACATCAGCATCAAGTCGGAACCAGTGTCCCCAAGCCGTGAGCGCAGCCCTGCGCCTCCCCCTCCAGCTGTGTTTCCGGCTACCCGCCCTGAGCCTGGCGACAGTCTCAGCAGCCCGGCTGGGGCCTCCTATGAGACGGGGGACCGGGATGACGGACGGGGAGACTTCGGGCCCACACTGGGCCTGCTGCGCCCAGCCCCAGAGCCTGAGGCTGAGGGCTCAGCTGTGAAGAGGATGCGGCTCGATACTTGGGTACTGTAGCATCACCCCTCCGGTCTGCCGTTGTCTGCTACACCCAGGGACTGGCCCATATGCCCCCAGCCTGTCTCAGCTCCCACCTAAGAGGCCCTGTGGCCAGCTAGCCCTTCCATCAGCCCTTATGGGGCAGCACCGACGCCCTTTCCCCCCCACCAAGGGCCCATCTCCCCTCCCTCCAGCATCAGTCCTTCTGCTCGATGACTTCCTCCCCTCAGAGCTGGCCCTGCCACTAGAATCCTGGCCCTACTGGGAGAGGGACGTGGGGGGCACATACCCCGTAGCCTGGGCCACGCCCTCACACCCCCTTCTCCATCTCCTCTCTTCACAGACATTAAAGTGACGGTTCCCACTCCCCTCCTCTCAGCCTCCCTGATGAAGAGTTGACAATCTCACCGCCCACCCCTCCCTGTCCTGGGCTCCTCCCGCTCGACCCCCACTTCCTTTCTTGTGCTCCGTGTCCTGTTGACGGTTACATTTGTGTATAATTATTATTATATTATTATTATTATTATATTTTTTTTAATTTGGATTCTCGCTTTGGAGAGGGGGATGCTCCCATCCCCTCTTTCTGCACCCCCCACCAGTTTCACTGGCTGGGAGGCTCTTTTTTGCGGGAAGGGGGGGACACTTTGCACGTTGTACACATATGCTGCAGGAGGGGGTGGGGGGCCCGATAGGCCTTGGGAAAGGACAGGTGCCGAGCCCTGCATGCGGGGCCCTCCCACCCCATCCCCCAGACAGAGGGAAATAACCAAAAACTACCAAACAACAAAAACCCCTTACAATAGACTGAAACCCCAAAGTCGGCCTCATGGGTGGTTTTGTGTTTCAGGGGGAAAGTGAGGCAGAGGTTCTGAAGAAGGTCTCTGCTTCTCGGCTGTTCCTATGGCCACAGGCACATGGGGCAGAATACCCAAGCCTGGGCCCCAGAGGCCCCTGCACACACACCACACACTCTCAACTGGTTATTGTGTGATCTGCACCTCCAGGGTGTGCGGGTGCTGGCTGAGGTTTGGGGCTGGGAAGGCTGCCTGGGAATCGAGGCTGGAGGGGGAGGGGCTTGAGGTAGGGCCCCTATGAAGCACAGTTGGAGAGAAAGACAGAGAGCCATGAGGAGAGGGCTGAGGAGGGGCAGAAGGGCTGGGGCAGGGGGTGAATTGGGGGCCCCCTCCCTTCCCCAGCACTTTCTCTAAGATACACAGTGCAATAGCTCCCCATCCCTCAGTTGACACCAGCCCTGTAAAGCTGGCCACAAAGCGCAGGGAGAACTGGGGAGAGTGAGGTGGCTCAGCAGGAGACGGCCTCAGGCACCCCGGGGTGCCTGAGGACTGGAAACCCTTGCATCCAGGGACTAGCGTGAGTGAGGGGACTTGCTCTTCCTTGCACGTACACATACCCAGAGGAGTGGACACTGGGGTGGTGTGTGAGGGTGGGAGAGGGGATGGAGAAGGTCCGCAAAAGGCCTGCCTCCCTTCTTTCCTCCTTGGCCCCTCTCCCCAGCCCTCCTCCCAGCTCCTTCCGCTCCTGACCCCACCTCCCTGCTCTTGGCGCCCTCATTGTCTCGCTACCTCCTGTCCCACCACCCCCAGGCCGCATCCCACCTTCTGTCTTGGCTACTGTAATTGTAAATAGCAACCTTTGGAAAACGTTAGCAGTGTAACAGTCCAGGAAACTGTTTTTTGTTGTTGTTGTTGTATTGATATGAAATGAGATTCTATTTTTGTCAAAGTATATTGTAATAATAATGACTCAAACGGCCCGTACTGTACAGATGAGATTTTTCTGCTGTTGTTCTTGCTCCCCTCCCCGCCCCCAAGTCCGCCCTCTCTACTGCCTCCCCAGTGGGGGCAGCCAAAGCGTGGGGTCCTGAGACCCCAGGCTGGATCACAGATCAAACTGGAGGGGGCAGGCCCCCGGCCCGCAATCCACCACTACCCCCTGCCCTAAGGGGCCTGTCCTGGGGTGACATGGGCAGGCAGACTGGGGCCTGCCCCACTCCTTCACATAAGAAGCCCAGCCCCTCTGCCCAAGGGGTGCAGTGCTCCCTTGGGGTTTCATCCTGGTGGGAAAGTAGAGTTAGACAAGGCCCGGTTTTGTGGTAGGCGACAGACACTCTGCCTGCCTCTACGATCCAGCCGCTTGCAGTATTCCGACACTTGATGCAGGGAAGGAAACCAGAGCAGAGGGGTGCGTGTGACCGCACAGGTACCCGAGTGTGTTTATGAGGGCATCTGGTATTTATGTGTCTGAGTGTACCTTTGTATTTATGTGTGTGTGTGTATGGTTGCATGGGTGTACCTTTGTGTGTGTCTGAGCCCATCTGGGCATGTGTGTGTGAATCTGTGTGAACTGAGCTCTGAGGGTGTGTGCCTGTGTGTGTGTGTGTGTGTGTGTGTGCCTGAGTGTGTGTTTACAGAGGGACAGATGGCTCTTCTTGCAGCCACACAGCCCTGGCTTCCAGTTCTATGACCCTCCTTCCTGAGCCCCACTCTCTTCTTCCCTGCTGCATCCCCTGTTCTTACCCTCAGCTCTAATATGTTTATACTTCACTTGGGGATCTGGCACTTGGCCCTCTTGGCTTCTCCCTATAGCCCTACCTCTCCCGCAGCTCCACGCACAATTGTTCACCCAGTGCCCAGGCCTTTATACCCAGCTCCCTTTCTTGGAGTACGCTCTTCCCCCCACACCCCCTCCTGCTTTCAGGATGATACTCAAGTTCCTCTTCCTCTCTGCAGCTTTTTGCTCACCTGGGCTGTGATCCTTCCTTACAGCTTACCCCCCAACTGCTGATTGGGCACACAGCATGCTCAGTCTTCCTGCACGTTCCTAGAGGGAGTGTCAAGAATCGATGAGGCTTGATCAGGACCTTGAAAGAAGCCAGGGTGTAGTCTTGTGCATGTATGCATGCATCCCCAGAGCCTTGCCCAGTGCCTGGCACATAGCCAGCGCTCAACAAATGCTGATTGGGTGAAAGGTGAATGATAGGTGCTCAATAAACGTTGAATGACTGGCCTTCCCTTCTCAGGCTATTCCCGCCATCAGTCTGCCCACCTTTCTAGGCTGGGCTTGGCCACCATTAAACATGGGGTCGGGGTGAGGGCCCCTGCAGTTCACGGTGCAATATTCACCAGTTTTGCCCTCTGCCTTGTAATGGCAAACCTGGCTTTTGATTACCATGTGTGGATGTGTGTGTGTCCTTTTCTCTCTATCCCTGGGGGCAGGGGGTGATCTGTGAATGAATATGTGACATTTCTGCAATTCAGTATCCCAAGGTTTCTCTTGGGGGTAGGGGCCCCTGGCCGGCCTGATGAATGGGTCTCTGGGAACCCAGACCTCAAGTGGAGACTTCATTTCTTCTTCCTCTCACAAGCCAAATTTGCCTCCACCCACTCCTTCCTCCGAAGAACTGGGCATTTGCCAAAGTAATCACTGGAGTCATCCAATGCCCCTCCACTCCCCAGGTTTCCCACAGCTTTCAGGGATAGTGGGCAAGAGGACCTCCCACACATACACACCCCCCGGTGGAACACACCATTTCCCCTCCCCCCAGCAGTGCACTCAATGCAGCGAGACTGACCCCTGACCCTTATCCAGCCCTTCCCACCTTGGACAGGAAGGAAGTAATGCACCTTCTCTTGCTGATTATTTATTTGTTTGGAGAGACAGAAATGATGTAAAAGTGTATCTAGAAATATCTATATCTATATATTTTTAACTGACTCTTTGGAATCCCCTGGGGTGGGGTGGGGGGTGAAATTAGGCTTTCACGGAGGGGAGGAGACGTGGAGCCTGGGAACGCTTCATCTCCCCTCTTGCCGCCTCTCCATCCCCTAAGCAGTTGGTAGAAGGAATGGGATTCGTAGGGGGGGAGGGGGGCTGGAGTGTTATGTGGAGAATCTGGATTCTCTCTGTCTTCCCCATTCAAGTCCCAGAGGGAAGGGGGGAGGGAGAGGGAGGGGAGACAGGCCCGGAGGTGCCCCATCCTCAAACCCGACAATCACCCACACTCCTAGGGCTCATCCTGGGTCCTGGGGAGGGCGAGTCCAAGTGTGTGACTGTTGATTTGTTTTCAATATTTCTTTTTGTGCTGTATGGTGATGCTTTCTTAGTATTCTACACAATAAGAAAAGACAAAGTCCTCGAGATTCTTATGAGTTTTGTTTGAAAACTCTTTCACTATATTTGTTGTAAAGAGGTTTACTATTAAAAGAAAAAGAATACACGTTTCTGATACTTCGGCCTGGGTTCTGGTTTCTTTGGTGCGGTCGGCTGAGGAGGGGAAGGAAGGATCGTGTGGCCCTGCCAGGGTGGGAGTCCAGAGCTCCACCTCAGCAGGAAAGAAGGGCGGTTAGCCTGCCGGGCGGACACTCGAGATGTCTGAGGTGGGGTTTTCAGGTGAGAATTTCTTCCAGGTGCTCTGTCAGAAGCAGAAGCAGCCCCAGGACTCAGGAGGGTTGTCTGGTTAGAAGCCAGAGGAGGGATCCTGGGACACAAGAAAAACAAATACCACTCAAGGCCAGGTCAGGAACAGATGGAGTGTGCGAGGAGGAGGAGGAGGAGGAGTGTGATAGAGGACCTTCAGCTACGGAAAACTTTTCCACAGCAGAAACTTGCCCAGGCACTATGTTAGGCACAGATGGATTCCACCTTCACGGCCCCCCCAGAGTTCCCTCCCGAAGGGGCAGCTGCCCTACCCCTCCCTTTTGAAGCGCCCTCTAACAGTGCCAGGAGCCTCTCCCTGCCCTCCTCACATACCCCAAAGGGCTTCCCCACCTGGTGCCTTTCTGCAGAGGTTTGGTTGGCAGGGGCTGGTGGCTCTTGCTCCCGTAGCCGTGTGCCCTGCACAGCTATGCTGTAGGGCAGATGCAGGGGCTCTGGAGGGAAGTGCATGGGGAGGGCCTGGCTCACTACTAACAGGGTTTGGCCACTCCTCTGTACTAGGCCCATGCTAGGTGCTGCAGAGGCAGACATGGAGTATGAAGGGCCCACATAGGATGGTGGCGACAGGCCTGCAAATGCCTAAAATCCACAAACCGTGGTTTTGATGCTTTGGTTGCTGCACATGCAGGCACATCACAGAATGTCTTCATTCCTTGGGTTCCTCATCTGAAAACTGCGGTCATCTGTACCAGTCCTGCCTCCCTCTCAGGGTCATTACAGATTTTGCTTCACTTCTCCCTCAGCTGGAGCAGAGGTGAAAGATGCTGAGCAGGAAAGGGTTAAGAAGGTACTATCCTCCGGGTGAGGTTCCCCTGCTGGCTGCCTGTGACTAGAACAGCCTTGACCTAACACAAATCCTGAGCAAAACCTCTCTCCTTTGCACATTTCATACACTCAAGACTGTTTGGCCTCACCCCTCCTTCTCTATAGGCATCGGCTCCTGATGTCCTGGGTAGGCATTACTATTGCCCACAAATATTTCCTGCCCTCTTCCGCTTCCTGGACACATAGAAGACTGTATTTCCCAGTCCCTGGGTAGTCAAGTGAGGTCATCAGACTAGTTCTGGCCAGTGGACCGTACTGGAAGTAATGTGTGTCACTTCCAAAATCAAGCTGGTATGTGATTCTCCAAGTGCTCTTTCCCTATCGTGGCAACAACTGTGGAAGCATGTCAAAGCAGCCTGGATGGCTAAGCTGCCTTAAGGTGATGTCCAGCGCCACAGTGGACTTTGTGTGAATGGCAAATAAGTGTGTTATGTTAAGCCACAGAGATTTCAGAATTGTGTCTGCAATATAACCTATCCTATCCTGATTAATGGAGTATCCATTCACATTGGGACAACCTTGAAGCCCCATCTACTGCATACCCGCTGTGGTGTGGTATAAAGATCTCTGGACTTGGCATAGTCCAGAACTTGTTCCACTCCTAGTTCTGTTGCTTACCAGCTGTGTGGCCTTGGGTAGTCACCATCTGCCCAAGCCACTGTTTCATCAACTGTAAGACAGAGCTAACAGCTACCTGTTTTCTCTAAACCAAGCCTTCGCCTTCTCTAATCCATCCTCCCATCTTTGGCACAGCACTGATCAGCCAGCACCTCATGGTTCTCTACTGCCCACCAAATAAGCCCAAACTCCTGGGCAGGGCTCCCAGGGCCTTCAAAGAACTGACACGACCTCTTTTCCAGGCGTAGTCCATGCAACTCCACTGCACATCCCTTGGCCACTAGGGCAACCAGGCAGTACAGTCCATTCCTTGACAGACCCTTTGAGTCTTCAGTCATGCCATCCTCCTGTCTTAAATGCAACAAACACTTATTAAGCACCTGCTGTGTGTGAAACTCTTTGTTAGGTATTGGAGATATAGAGAGGAACAAGACAGCTCCTGCCTCTCAACTCACAGTTAAGCGGGGACAAGAGAGAAGTGAAGCAACAGTTAACACTTGAGTCAGCAGGCTGCATTAAATGACATGTAGGAAGGCTGTAAGTGGGCTGTGGGATCAGAGGAGGAGGCACACCGAAATCCGAGCCAGTACAGATCAGGGGAGGCTACTTAGGGGAGGTATTTGAGCTGGATTTGGAAGACATGTACAAATGAGGGCAGGGAAGTCATTCCTGGTAGCCGGAATAGCGTGTAAAGTATGGAGAGAAAATGGTGCATTCAGGAAATCAAATACTGTGGTATGGGTCAAAGGTATAGCAGAGAAAGCTGAAGAGGTAGGCGGAAACCTCACTGTGAAGGACCTTGATTGCCATAATTGGGGTTTTATTCTGCAGGAGATATTTGGTCATCAAAGGATTTTAAATAGAGGAGGGACTTGATCAGATTTGCACTTCAGAAAGCTTCCTGCCAGTATAAGCTCCCTCAGACAGTAATGCCGAGAACCAGTTGGAAGGCAGGCAGAATTGAGGTCCAGTCAGGGTCCTTTGCAAGTGAGAGGATGAATTTAGTAAATACTTAAGAGGTAGAATAACAGGACTTGGAAACTGCCTGGTGAGGGTAGAGGACGAAGGAAAGGGAGGCGAGTCAACGACTCTCAAACACGTGCTTGTACTGCTGACTGGATGGTGGTGCTGTGGCGCCAGACGAGGCCACCAGGTACGTCCGAAGGAGATGAGTTTCGTTTCAGATGAACCGAGTTGGAGGTGTACGTGGAAGCCCTCGTATGGTATTGATAGATGGTCATCCTGTCCAGGCCAGCAGGATGAAGTCACCCCATGGGTAGAGAGAAGGTTTTTATGAAGAGGGAAGCCATTCATAGTGTTGGTCACCTGTGAAGTCGTCGTCTTTGGGACATGGGAACTCCAAGGACCATGGAAAAAGGTTGGAGGGCGGGGCAAGGAGAGACTCATAAAGGGCCCCAAGCTGCATAAGAGTTTGAGTTGTATAGATCAGAAGAACCAGAAATGTATTTATCTGTGATCTCCTAACTTCATTAAAGGCCTGCTTGACTCATTAGTCTTTTTTTTTTTGGCCGTACCACATCTGGGATCTTAGTTCCCCGACCAAGGATCGAACTCACGCCCCTGCAGTGGAAGTGCAGAGTCTTAATCACTGGACCACCAGGGAAGTCCCTTGACTCACAAGGCTTGTGCTAACCTTGAAAAAGGGAAAGCTCACTGATGCATTCTTTGGGGCATCGAAAGTAGAGAGGAGTGTTTTGCTCCCCAGGGGTAACTGCACAGTCAGGTGTGGTGGACCCGGTGCAACCCTAGAGGTCACTGGTTTTCTTTTGATAAGGAGAGATAACACTTCTTTACTAGATACCTGGAAGATATTCCAGAGGAACTACCTGGTAGGCAGCTGGATGAATGAAGCTGGGGCTCAGGCCAATGCCTAGGCCAGAGACAAGAGAAGACTTGTGAGACATCAGCCTAGAGCGTACCTTAACTTCTTCAAGACTCAGTCACTTCATGTGTAAAATGGGTTGCTGTGAGATTTAAATAAATGTTACAAATTAATCACTTGAAACCATTCCTGATCCATAACAAGTGCTCAATCACTGTTATTATTTTTATTACTGCTACTTGTCAAAGACATGAAAATAGATTAACTTACTTGAGTAAGAGGTTCTATGGGCAAAAAATTGGGCTCTACATGCCTATTTCTTTGAAAACTTTCCTATCATTCAAGCTTTTACTCCTACAACTTTCCCTCCATTAAACTTTTCCTGATTTCCCCCATCCTACCCAGCTGGCTATGATATCCTTCTCTTATGAAGTGTCTTAGGAATCTGCCCCTTTTTTATAGCTCCTACCTCATTCTACATGAAACTGTAGGTCCTAGCTTCTATTTTCTCTGTACAACTGGACTGAAAGCTCTTCTTAAAAATTCACTGTCTCACCCATTTTTGTGTCTGGCTCAGTGCCTGGCACACAGTATGTGTTCGGTCAGACTAAAATGAGATAATGCATGTGAAAGTGCAGTTCATAAACTGAGCGCTACAAAGGGTTTTTTTCCCCTCATGGGCGTGGTAACTTTCTGCAGCTTCTCTACTTTCCAGTACCAGATCCAATGGGGCTGAGGAGCGTGGATTCCCGTTTCTTCTAGTTATCACTCTACTGAAGAATTAGCACCCAGTGGGCTCCCATCCCCAAAGAGGTGACTCTTGGGAGGTGGGAAGCAAAGGGTGGTATCTGATTGTTCCAGCCAAGGAGGCCAAGCAGTTCCCTGTAGCTCATGTTCTTGTGACTCACCCCTCAGTCCCATGGGCTAACTTTTCCAGCCTTGTGATTGTGGAAACTTGTTTCAGGAACAGCAAGCGGATGTGAAAGGGACATAAGGCGACCCCACCCCAGGCTCCAAAGTGGCTCCTACTAAGCCAATACAGACTGCTTGTTTCTGATTGCAAACTTAAATCATTCAGTGTCATTGCCCGGCTAGGGGGCACGTCCAGTGCCCTACTCTATTTCAGTTGGTAAACCCTAGGCCCAAAAGGAAAAGGTGGCTCTCAGGTTCTTTCCACAGCGCAGTTCCCAAATAGGTATAGTTCATTTGAGCCCAGGCTTTACTGCTTCCAGTTGGATTGACTTGCATTTACCCACCCCACCCCCCTTTGCTTTGTCCCCGTTTCCACCTGTTTACAGCTCTTAGGCCTCATTCGGGCACTTCGTTTGGCTTGAGGTCCCCGCCTTCGCAGTGTGGCCTCCCAGAGTCACTCCCATTGTCACTCCCATTTACTGCGCATCAGCCGCCATGTGCCCAATAAAAGCTGGTGACGACGCCGAGGGCCCAAGAGCGAAGGGAAAGGGGAAGAGGAAGGGGAACGGCCCCGCCTACACGGAGGTCACGCGCCCGCCAAACTCCGCCCTCACGTGACCGCAGCGCCAGTCCTCACCCCTAGTCACCGCCCTCGGCTGGAAGCGGAGGCTGGCCTCGGCGCCTTGGTGCCCAATCCCAGCGCTGCCACCCAGTGCCGGGTGGGGACCTTGAATTGGTTTAGTATTCGCGAAGAGGAGACTCTCCATCTAAGGCGAAGGGGAAGAAGGGAGGTGTAAGGCAATAAAAGCACTTGTTTAACCTATCCCACTAGGCTGTAAGCCCCCATGGAAGCAGAGATCACCGTTCCAAAGCGCCTGCCTAGGGCAGCGTCTGGCATACAGTGGGTGCTCAACAAATGACTGACTAGCAACGACCCCTGGGGACCCCGGCGCCCTTTACACGGACCCTTTCACTCTCTCATTCACCCTCCCCGCTATAACAGCAAATAAGGCAGTCGGTCGCCAGCGGGTGAGCAAGCTTCCTGCCCGCTCCCAAGCTGCTTTCTCAACCGCTTGGTCCACACGGCTATGAGTGCGGACAAAGACCCAAATCCACTCCCAGGGCTCCCCACCGAAGGGCGGGAAGTGGATCTTGAGGCTCACTTCATTGGCTCATCCGATGACGGATGGGACCATCAGCCAACCGCAGCCTACACAAGACACATGCGTACAGAAAAGATTTTTAGCCCCTGTATGGAAAAAACCCGAGCGGAGCGAACCAATTTTGGCTGGGTCTCACCAGGGCCTCAAGGAGGAGATGCGCATGCGTGAATACAACTGCCTCGCGCCCTGCCCAATTCCAGGGGAGGGAGCGCCCTCCCGCCTGCTGGCAGTTTTCACAGAAGTTTAGCCTCCGTTAACAGTACGGCCCGCCATGGTGCTTCCTGGAGTATCCCGAAGAAAGGAAGAATCCCGGTCCCTGCCCTCGCGGGTGACACGGCCGTCCCCAGACACAGCCAGAGCGCCACTGGCCTGGCCCTGTGTGCAGAGGCGCCTCTGGAAACTGTGGGCCCAACGGTGACGTGACTATTAATTCGCAGGTTACGAAGCGCGTTGTATCCGCTGTCTCAGGAGTTCCTCGCAAAAACCCTCCTGTTAAAGTAAAGAAAGAAGCGGAGGCTCAGAAAGGGGAAGGAACCAGGCCGAGGACACTGCCTGTGAGGGTGACACCGGAATTGGAACCCAGGCCGCCCATTCAGTGCTCTCCTACCATGATAAGCCACCTCCCTGCCTTCCAAGGAGTTTATGTCTAGTTAGGGTGATGCCACTTAAGATATAGGAAAAGTGAAGCTACAATTTCAGCTCATTTTAAAAATAGACAGTGACTACTAGAGGCGTTCAGAGTGGGAAGGATCGCTTTGTGCTCTTGTGATCTGAAGAGGCTACGTCAAGGAGATGAAGCTTCAGAGTATGTATAATTGGATTGACTAAATCTTAGGAACATACTATTGAATGATAAAAGAAATCCCAGAACACTGCAAGTATTTGAGACCATTTTCATAAATTTCAGAAACAAGCAAAATTAAACAATATATTGTTTGGGTATATATGGTAAAACGTTTTGAAAAGCAGAGGAATGATAAACACAAAATTTATTAGTAGTTACTTTGGAGAGAGTTTGGGGATGGGATGGGGAAGAAAAGTGGATGCTCTTGGTAATGTTCTAGTTATTGGGTTAAATGGTAGATTTGTGGGTATTCATTATATCTTATAACTCACATATAACAACTATTCTTTTGTATGTATAAAATATAATCTAAAAGATGATAGTAGAATCATCTCCACCACCACCCCCCCAAATAGAATACACAGTTGGAGAGATGAGGAGAAAGCCTTACCTATATTACAGTTGGTTTCCAGAGCATTTCTACACATGTTATATCAGTTGATCCTCACAAAAACCCTTCGAGATAGGTATTATTATCTCCATGTTAGAGAAGAAGAAACTCAACTGAAAGTTACTTGAGGCCAGTGAACAAAGACAGGAAAGGCGGAAATGCAGAAGGCCTGTGGGGAGCCCTGTACAGCTAAACCTCCAGTGTGCCAAGCACTATGCCTGAACAAGGAACGTGATCAGTAGACATTTGTTTTTTTTGTTTTGTTTTGTTTTTTTATAACTGTTTTTTTTTTTAAGGTTTGCATTTTTTAAAAAATTTATTTATTTATGGTTGTGTTGGGTCTTCATTTCTGTGCGAGGGCTTTCTCTAGTTGTGGCAAGCGGGGGCCACTCTTCATCGCGGTGCGCGGGCCTCTCACTATCACGGCCTCTCTCGTTGCGGAGCACAGGCTCCAGACGCGCAGGCTCAGTAATTATGGCGTGCAGGCTCAGTAATTATGGCTCACGGGCCCAGTTGCTCCGCGGCATGTGGGATCTTCCCAGACCAGGGCTCGAACCCGTGTCCCCTGCATTGGCAGGCAGACTCTCAACCACTGCGCCACCAGGGAAGCCCAGTAAACATTTGTTGAGTGAGCGAGTGGCTGAATTTTCTAATTACTTGGGTGTCTAGTGGTGAAATGAGCTGTCCTAGAAGTAGTTGAATACCCTGCACAGCAGCTGGCTGACCATTGTCAGGATCAGGAGTACTATAGAAGTGATTCTCTCTCTGGGTAAAGGTTGGATATAGATAACCTCTAAGATTCTTCTCAACTCTAAGGCTCTATGAGTTTATCAGGGGATGAAGGCAAAACCATATGAAGATAATAAGGCTTTCCACTGGGGAAGTGGAAGTGGCCACCAAAGAAATGCCTGGACAAAGGAGACATTTTGAAGGACAAATTAATAAGACCTATTGCCAGAATAAGTGTGAGGTGTGTTGTAGTTGTTGTTATGTGTATTGTTGTATGTAGCTACAGGATGTTGACCCATCCCAACTGGATGAATGGTTGTGCTACCAAGTAAAACAAGGAAGTAGGCCTTCATTTAGAAATGCCTAGCAGACAGTTGATAATACAGGATAGTGCTCAGGAGAAATAAGGGCTGAAGACACACTGAGATGTAAGAGAAAGAACACTGGAGTTTGAGTTAGGAGACCTGATTTCTAGACCTGGCCTTGCCTTTAATTGAAAGAGTCGCCTTGGACAAGTTACTTAATCCATCTGAGTTTATATTCTCAGATATTAAGGAACATATACACACAGCAAGAACTATAAAAAGAAGCATGTGCCCTACCCTCTTCTCAAGATCTAGTTAAATCTACTCATATAGTTACATATGCAGATATCCATCATTGGAACTTTGCTGTCCTAGGTTGTCCATTAATGTCATGTTCTTTCTCCATTATAGGACGTAACCACATTTTATTTCGTGTGCTTGTGCTAGAAGTGAGTTCCTTGAGAGAAGGAACCCTATCTAATTCAAGTTTCTATTCCCCCATGGTGTCTTGCACAAAGTAGTAGATGTGTCTTGAATTGCACAGAATTGTGTGGTGAAGTAGAGAGCGATGTTTAATCTCTGTGAGACCTAAATGTCCTTATTTGTAAATTATGCTAGTTCATCTTTAAAGTTCTTTTGCATTATAGAAGTCTGTTATCCAACTATGTTCTATGGATTGGGAAGATTGAACTATCCGATCTCTAAATTCCTTTTCCAACTCCAATATTCAAAGATTTTGTAATATTGAGTTACAGGTAATCTGCACAGAAGTGATAGATTGAACTTGAACAAGTTCTTGAAGGGAAAACGTGTAGAAGAAGAAGATTGAGAACAGAAGCAACACCCAGTTATCCGACACAAGAAAGAGAAGCCATAGAAAGTGACATAAAAATCAGTCTCAGGGCTTCCCTTGTGGCACAGTGGTTAAGAATCCGCCTGCCAATGCAGGGGACATGGGTTTGCGCCCTGGTCGGGGAAGATCCCACATGCCACAGAGCAACTAAGCCCGTGCGCCACAACTGCTGAGCCTGCGCTCTAGAGCCTGTGAGCCACAACTACTGAGCCCGCACGCCTAGAGCCTGTGCTCCACAGGAGAAGCCACCGCAGTGAGAAGCCTGAGCACCGCAACGAAGAGTAGCCCCCGCTCGCTGCAACTAGAGAAAGCCCACGTGCAGCAACGAAGACCCAACGCAGCCAAAAATAAACAAATTAAATAAATTAAATTTAAAAAAAAATCAGTCTCAGAAGTAGGAGAGACTTCCCTGCTGGTTCAGTGGTTAAGACTCTGTGTTCCCAATGCAGGGGTATGGATTCAATCCCTGGTTGGGGAACTAAGATCCCGCATGCTGCACAGCATGGCCAAAAAAAAAAAAAAAGTAGGAAAGATAATAATAGGAGGGGTTACAAATTCAGATGCCTGGCAGATAACATAAATAAGTGAAGTGGTCATGTGGTAAGTATGAGGGAGCAGTGGAGACTGGAGAGGACACAGCCCATCCAAAGAAGTCAGCAGTCTCTGGTTACCAATGCTTGTGTTGCCACATCTTTTAGTTTTTAAGATGAAGCTGGAAATCCAGATTTTTGTTTGAAATCTCATGATTTTTAAATGTGGGGAACCAATTCAGATTCTTTTAAAGCTCTATGCAGGTAAACACACACACACACACACACACACACACACATCTATAGGCCAGATGTGTTGGGCCACAGTCTTTAGCCTCTCTAATATAGTACCAAAGAGGAACTCTTTTCCCACCCTCAAATCATACATGCTTAAGTATAATTTTAGTGGAAGAGGTTCCTGTTCCTGTTCATACCAGTTCTATAATATCAATCCCAACCCTCTTGGTACTTCCAGGGCTTTGCCCCATCAGTTATACCCTTCCCTTCCTCTTTTTTTCTTATTTATTTATTTATGCTGCGCACAGGCTTTTTCTAGTTGTGGGGAGTGGGGGCTACTCTTCGTTGCGGTGCATGGGCTTCTCATTGCGGTGGCTTCTCTTGTTGCACAGCACAGGCTCTAGATGCATGGCAAGCTTAGTTGCTCCGCAGCATGTGGGATCTTCCCAGACCAGGGATCGAACCTGTGTCCCCTGCATTGGCAGGCGGATTGTCAACCACTGCGCCACCGGGGAAGTCCCCCTCCTCTGTTTTCAACTTTTCCCTTTCTACTAGCATCTTTCCTTCAGTCTAAGAACATGTTTAAGTCTCTCCAGTGCTCCATTGTCCTATAATCCCTTCTAGGTACTTTCTAGAAAGTTTTATCTCTTTTTCCCTTCTCCAACAAATTTCATAACAGAATTAATTGCATTTGCTATTTCTATTCTATCTTTTCCCATTATAAGTTGGCTTCACTCTTCAACTCACTGTAGTCTAAGGTCAGCCTTCACCATTCCACTGAAGCCTTTCTGACCGGGGCAAAAGTCTCTGTTGCTAAATTCACTGAACTGCTCCAACTGGGCTAAACTCCTCAGAGATCAAGTATTATCCTTTGCACCTAACTAAGAGGTGTTCCATCAAAGTTTATTAAACCAAACTGGAAACTTTTCAAGAAAGAAGGATGGTCAGCATCATCAAACTTGCAAAAAGATCAAAGACTGTGTTGGCTAAATAAAACCCATTAGATTTTAAGATAAGGAGATTGTTGGTAACTTTTGAGAGGGTAGTTTCAACAGAGGGAGTTGGTAAACATATTGCTGTGGTTTATAAAGAAAGCAGTTGTGAAGTGATGACAGAGGATATAAATCATGCAGAGAAGTTTGGCACTACAGGGAAGAAAAATCAAGCAGGAAGTATTGGAGAAATAATGCCAGTTGGAGTTCCTAAGATTGAGAAAATCGTGGCATGTTTGTAAGTAAAGGGGACAAAACCAGCAACATAGGAGATGCTGAAAATGCTCGAGAAAGGGAACACTTGAACATGCATCATCAGAGGGGATGGGAGAGAGTTGAGAAATCAGCCAGTTGAAGAGACTGGTTGGCCTTTGCAAGGAAGTGAGAAGTCTCCTCCTCTGAAGTAGACAGCAGGGTTAAAGGCACAAGTCATAATTATATACAGACCCTTGAGGTAGGAAAGGTGGTGTAGGAGAGCTCCTGTGGATTTTTTCAGTCAGATGGAAGCAAGGTTACATGTCTCCAGTAATGGCGTGGTGTACCAGAACTATAGACTGCTGGTGATCTAAGAGACATTATTCTTTACTGGCTATACTCCTTTTGCTCACTGTGTATTGTTTCCTGGGGGTTCTGTATTTGCTGCCCTTTCTTCTTTACTCCTTTTCAGGGAAGTGTCATCTAGTCCTGAGGTTTAAGCAAGCACGTAAATGCTGATGACTCCCAATCTATGTCAGTAGCTTAAATCTCTCTCTTGAGCTTCAGATCTATGTATCCAGCTACCTATATAACATATCCCTGGGGTATTTTACGGATTAAACTGAACAAAAACTCAGTATCTCCAGGAATGAAACTGTTAATTTCTCCTAAATTGCTTATCACAGCTAATGGTCACAATACTTTCTCTGTTGCCCAAGCCAGATACATGTCTTCATCTCTCTCTCTCTTTTCCTATCTCCCTCTCCTTCTCTCTCTTTCTCCAAATGTGTGCGTAGGTAGATAGGCATTTAAAAGACTGGGAACACACTTCTATTTTGTGTATTATGTTTTCTTTTTCACTTACTAATGTCATAATCATTTTATCATGTCAGTAAATGATTTTCTATATTTTTAGTGTCTGCATAGTATTATCTCCTACACATGTACTATATTCTACTGCCCCGTTGAAAATTCTGTTTGTTTCCTTTTTTTTCTATTATAAATAGCACTGAACATACATGTACGTATTTTATTTCCTTAGACTGAATACTTAGAACTGAAAATGGAAAGCCAAAGAGTATGCACGTTTGAAAAGCTTTTAACACATATTGCCAAGTTGGCCTTCCAGAAAAATTGTACTAGAAGTATATGGGTAGCATTCATTTACCTGTACTTCTGCCAACATTGGATGTTAACACCTTTAAATTTTGCTGATATAATAGATTATATTTGGCCCTCCAACTCTCAGCCCCTGTCTTTCCCCAAAATCGTTTATCCTTTGCTTCTCACAACTCCCCTGGGATACACAACTCACTTGAAAGGCCGAGGGGAAAGTTACACCAAATTTCCCATAGAGATAATTCTCAATCTTCTGCCCTTTCTTTAAGCCTCTAGCCTGATTTTTGCTGCTTCCATGCACAGTGGTTTCTAGACTATTCTATATAAGCTTCCAAAATATGTTTTTGGTGACTCTTTAGTGTTTTCTCTTATCTCCCTCTTTTCCTAAATTCCTGTCTCTGAAAAGTTGTTCTTCTCCCTCCTTGAAGGTTGACCCTTCCGAAGCACTCCTGCCCTTCCCTCCTCCCCTAGAACCTTTGCCTTATTTGAGTAGTATCTTCCATTAATAGAGTATTAATGTCCTTCCTCTTCCAGCAAATATAGTTAAATCTCTCCTATACAAGAGAAGAGTTCCATCACCCTTTTTACCTTCTCAAACTTCTACCTTCTTTTCTCCTTTTTTCATCATCAAACTTTTCTAAACAGTAATCAAGAAGTGTCTATTGACTCTCATTTACCTCTCACCCCTTGAATTACGTGTTCCAGCCCCTTTTCTCTCCTGAAATTGTAGTCTTCAAGGTCCCAAACAGTCTCAAAGCCGTATTGAAAATCTTGGTCTCTGTTGTCTTCCTTCACGTCTTAGTAGCTTGTGACACAGAACCATGGCCTCCATCCTGAGGCCGTCTTCTTCTGGCTGTGTGGCTCTGCCTTCTCCCGGTTCTCCGCTTCAAGAGAACGTCGGTAATTCTTCATGCCCTCTAAATGTTTGTGTGCCTCAACCCTCATCTCTTCTCTCCCCTCTCTCTTTGGGTTTTCTCACCTACTTCTGTGGCTTCAGTGATCTTCTTTACATTGATGACTCACAGCCTCTCTCTCGAATTCCAGACCCAAATGAGATAGTTACCTGTTAGACAGCTCTACCTGGATGTAACTCCTCAGATTCCACAAGTCCCGTATTGAATTCGTGAGCCAACCACCCCTTCCCCTCCCCACACAGAAAAATCTGCTCTCCCACCATGTTTCCCATTTCAGTTAATGCTGTCACCATACTTTTAATGATCATGTTCAAAATCATAATCTAATAGTTACCAGGTATTGAGTACCTGCTATATGCCAGGTTCTTTCCAGACACTGTCAAATCCAATCCTCTTACAATAATTGTGTAAAGTTGATTTACTATTCCCGTTGTTATAGATGAGGAGACTACTAGAAAGTGGTGGTATTCACGAGTCTAGTTAGTGCTAAAGCCTCTGTGTGGTATTTCACCACATAATTTCTTCCTGCTCCTCTACCACATCCAGCCAGTTTCCAGGTCCCCTGAATCTCTGCATTTTCACTGTACATCTGCCCCTTCTTTATCTGCCCACCACCTCCTTCAGTCAGCCTTTGTTCTTTTTGCCTAGAAATTAGCAAACCCTCTTCAACTATCACTGACAGATTTCATTCTAAAGCATAGTTTTAAACATATCACTCCTTGTAAGTAAAAATCCGAAATTGCTCTTGGTGCTGAATGAAGTTCTAAGCCTTTAGCTTGGCATCCAAGGCTCTCCACCCTCTAATGCCAGCCTTTCATCCTGCAGGTGCCCTTTGTGGACTTATATTCCATCTAGCCAAGAACATGAGCCTTCAACATGCCCTGCACTCCTAACCCAGTCTTTGTTCTTGCTATTGCTTCCCTCTTTAATTCCTTTTCTTCCTTATCTAACCCCCCGCTCCCATATGTGTCTGTTGAAATCCTACCCACACTTAAAGCCCAATTCAGATGCCACCTCCTACCTAAAACCCCTTCAAATCCTCTAAGGGACATTTTAGTTCTACCTCTTCCAACCCTGACTCTTAGTATTTTTGCTTTTCTTTGTCATATTTTTCCTGGTCTCAGAGATATTTTTGTAACTGTCTGGCTTCCCAACTAGTCTCTTATATTCTCAAAGGATATGGACTATTTCTTAGCTATCTTTGTTCCTCTCACCTTAACCCCGCCCCCGCACACCCCTCCCCCCGTCCCCCACTAGGCAGTGTCCAAAGCAGTCATGTGCTGTGTGTTAAATTTTAGTTTGGCTGATTTGAACCAATCAAATAAACATTTGGTCCATTCTTGTTAATCCTTCAACTTCCACATTCCAGGCTCTGTCAGGTGAGGTGTTGTGCTGTGTTTCTAGACTGAGTGGCCTTGTAGGAGGGAGTCATTCCTGGAAACTGGAATAGATCAGAGATACCCCTACGAAGAGAGATTATTTTCTCCCATTGGATTCCGACATAAATAAATTTTGCCTACTTTTACACAGTCAGTTCTATTCCGAGTGTTGGGTAGAGGGAAGCAGTGTTCCAGGCTTTGGAGTCAGCCCAGGTCCCACCACTTACTAGTATGACTCAGAACATATTGCTTAACCTCTTGGAGTCTCTGTGAGTACTTACCTCGTAGAGTTGTGAGGAGTCAATATAATGAAAGTAAAGCACTTAGAATAGTGCCTAGCAAAGATTAAGTGTTTAATAAATGTTAGGTGTTATAGTAACAGTAGGAATTATAAAATACATTCAAAATGGGTTTTATCTATTTATACTTTAGTATGCATGTGCCTGCCTTTCTGGAAATCCACATCAGTGTAGATTAAATGACTCTACTTCCCAGCTTCTCTTCCCAGCCCAGGTCAGCCCTTTCAGCCGCTCTCCTTCCTCTCTCCTCACTCTCCTGTGTGGAGGAGGATACTGCCATAGCCTTGCATGGCCACCAGGAGGAGCATTTGTGCCAAAGGAGGAGTTCCAACTCTCCCGCAGGAAAAAGCTTGCTTGAGTCTCCTGGCCACATATGCTCCCCTCTAGGGCATGTTGCTCGGTAGTGTGCTATTTTGCGATGCCACCACTTCCATCTCCCTGTCCCCTCCTCCTCCAGGCATACATGGGGCTCTCTAGTTCTACATTTCTATTCTCTTCTTTCAGACAGCCTGCTCTAAAGGAATGAACCCTGGATGAGAGCCAGGAGACCTGTGACTTACCCAGCTTTGCCACTGATTAGCTAACTGCTTGACTTTCTTTAGCATCCGTTTCCTCACCTGTGAAATGATGATACTCATACCTGCCCTGTGAGCCTCACTAGGTTGCTATAAAACTTAAATATCCTGACATATGTTGACACTATTTATTAACTATAACATGCCACAAAGCTTATACCTTTGTCTAATCTCATACTGTGTCATTGCTCCCTTCCACTGTCTTTGCGGTCTATGCTCTTCATTCCCATCAACCCTGTGCCTCAAGTTGGAAACTGATGGTCAGGAAGGGAATACAGAGCACAGCTTCTCTACCTCTGCTAACAAAAAGGAATGAGTTTCAACTATAGCAAGAGGTTGAAAGGCTGGAGCCTCTTTTAACAGGGAGAAAAGGGCAGAGAGGGAATTGTCTAGAGCAGCATGAAAGCAGGGGTACCTAGAAACAAACAGAGGGATGGGGTGACTTGCTCCATAATTGGCCAGAGAGAAGGCTTAGCATATTTTTGCTAAAAGGTTAAGGGCATCAGTGAATAAAAGAATGAATGTAGGACTTCCCTGGTGGCGCAGTGGTTAAGAATCCATCTGCCAATGCAGGGGACACGGGTTCGAGCCCTGGTCCGGGAAGATCCCACATGCCGCGGAGCAACTAAGCCCATGCACAACTAGTGAGCCTGTGATCTAGAGCCCACGAGCCACAGCTACCGAGCCCGTGTGCCACAACTACTGAAGCCTGCATGCCTAGAGCCTGTGCTCTGCAACAAGAGAAGCCACCACAATGAGAAGCTCGCGCACCGCAACAAAGAGTAGCCCCTGATCTCCGCAACTAGAGAAAGCCTGCACGCAGCAACGAAGACCCAATGCAGCCAAACATAAATAAATAAATAAAATTTTAAAGTTTAAAAAAAAAAATGAATGAATGTATTGGGACTTCCCTGGCGGTCCAGAGGTTAGGACGCTGTGCTTCCAGCTGCTGGGGGCCCAGGTTCTATCCCTGGTTGGGGAATTAGGATCCCGCAAGACGCGCGGTGCAGCCAAAAACAAAAACAAAAACAAACAACAACAACAAAAACCCGAAAACAAGAAAAGAATGAATGTATAAATGAATCTGCATGAACGAATCAACTGTGGTCTCTCCGTAGGGTAAGGTATTTAAGGTTTTGGGACACTAGGTGGCAGCACAAGGCAAGAAACGAAGAGATGAGACGCGGCACCTCATCTGTATTCTGCTGACTTTAAGCACCTTTTCCCTTTCTTTACCTACATTCTTTCAAAGGATGACACTCTCTAATGGTAAAGATGCAGACAGGGAAGAGAAAATCTGAGGGGAACCAAATGCATATTTCCTAGGGTCGTTTTCAAATAGCCCCTGGGGTTGGAGTGTTCCAGCTTTCAAACGGGCATTAAAAAAAAAAAGGAAAATTCAGAACACTGCGTGAGAAATCTGGATTAGGGTAAGGAGGCATTCAGATAGGACTCCCAATCTAGACTGATTGGGAAAAGAACTGTGGCAGGAATCTTTTTTTTTTTCTTTTTTTAAAATCAAATAATGGTACTCTGAGGAAGTTAGTGCCTCACCCATTCCTGCCTCAGGACACCAAAGACATGTCTCCTCCAATGTCTCCATAGATAGAGAGCCCATAGCATTTCTCAGCAAAGCAAAAGCAAAGCAGAAATCAGGAGTGTAGTTAATGGAAACTCTTCATTTTATCCTCCCATCAAGTATTGGTTCTTTGCTACAGGAAAGAAGGCTCTGCCAAAAGCCGGGGGCCATCGAGTAAACCCCCATCTCAGCCAGGAAATCCTCAAAAGCTACTGTGGTACAAAGCAGGGAGTTGATCACGCCACCTTTGCCACCATAACGCCAGTCTTCTGTGTCGTGAACATCATCCCAGTGGAAAGATGCTGCCTTCTCCTTAGTTTCACTCTGCTTGGTTTTGTAACTCTAAGACAAAATTCCCCTTTCTATATCATTTCCATTTCTCCTGTTGCTCTGTTCAACATCCTATTTTAGCAGCCATCCATGGATGTGCAGCCCAGTGATGCCCCTCCAAATTTCCTTTAGCACAGTAGAACAAATACCACCATCTTATCCCGTTTTCTCTGTCTATGGGCTATGACTCCTTGATTCTCCCTGTCTCTTCCAGACCTCACTTCTTCCCATGCTTTTCCTTTGAACTGTAACACTTACTGTCTTTGTAATAATGCATATAAAGCACTTGAAACAGAACACTCATTTATTCATTCATTCAACAAATTATTTATCAAATGCCTGTTATACTGTTCTGGGCACTTGATAGAGAAATGAACCAAACGGGCATGATTCCTGCCTTCATGGAACTTTCAAGGAAGCTTATAGTTTTCACTTTAAGCTGACACATCCACTGCTTTGTGTCAGAATCTTGGCATTGGAAGGAATGTTTGAAACAGCTAGTTCAATCCCTTACCCAAATCAGAAATTCCTTCCTCTATGTCTTTGATGGGTGGCCATTATTAACAAAACGTTCTCTATATTTGGTCTTTTCTGGCCATTTATACATTCTTCTTCATGCCAACCCTAATCTTCCTTATTTCCATTCACCGATTCTTCTCCTGCACTATTTTTTTTTATATCTTTATTGGAGTATAATTGCTATACAATGTTGTGCTAGTTTCTGCTGTACAACAAAGTGAATCAGCTATACGTGTACATATATCCCCATATACCCTGCCTCTTGAGCCTCCCTCCCACCCTCCCTATCCCACCCCTCTAGGTTGTCACAAAGCACCGAGCTGATCTCCCTGTGCTATGCGGCTGCTTCCCACTAGCCATCCATTTTACATTTGGTAGTGTATATATGTCAGTGCTACTCTCTCACTTCGCTCCAGCTTCCCCTTCCCCCCCCCCACTGTGTCCTCAAGTCCATTCTCTACGTCTGCGTCTTTATTCCTGCCCTGCCACTAGGTTCATCAGTACCGTTTTTTTAGATTCCATATATGTGCGTTAGCATGTGGTATTTGTTTTTCTCCTGCACTATTAGTCTGTCCCTTTTCTTTCTTTACTTTTTTTTTATTGGGGTACAGTTGTTTTACAATGTTGTGTTAGTTTCTATTGTATAGCGAAGTGGAGTTCCCTGTGCTACACAGCGGGTTCTTATTAGTTATACATATTAGTGTATATATGTCAATCCCTAGTCTGCCCCTCTTCTACATGATGGCCCATTGAAAATTAAAAGTTAAAAACAGATATCATGTCTTGTATTTTCCATGTGCCAGTCACTTTAGTGGGTCTTTTCATATAATCTCATTTAATCCTCACTTACTGTGCAGCCAATGTCATTCTCACCTTACTTACTAATAAGGAAACAGAAGATGAGACAGGTGAAGTAACCTGCCCATGGTCATACCCCTTATGTATCACAGAGCCCCCTGTTTTTAGCTAATCCTCTTCTCAGTGCTATCTTATATGTTAATATCTCACTTCAGATGAAGCCAGTTCAAAGAACAGTAACATTCTTCATCTTTCTTGATCTGGATGTGATTCTTCCCCTCATAAAGCCAAAGACCACGTTAGCTTTAAGCAGTTACATGATGGTATCGGTTCATAATGAGCTTATGATTACCTAAATGTTCAAGTCTTATTGATATGCATTATCGTGAAACATGGTCTCTCCCATTCTCTCCTTTCCCTACATTCTGCATGTTCAGGTCCTATTCATCCTTCAAGGCCCACCCAGCTCATGCCACCCCCTTAATGAAGTCTTCCTGATTCCACATTATGCCAATTGAATATTATCTCTTGGGCTTCGCTTGTGGCGCAGTGTTTAAGAATCTGCCTGCCAATGCAGGGGACACGGGTTCGAGCCCTGGTCTGGAAAGATCCCACATGCCACGGAGCAACTAAGCCCATGCACCACAGCTACTGAGCCTGCACTCTAGAGCCCACGAGCCCACAACTACTGAGCCCATGTGCCACAACTACTGAAGCCTGCGTGCCTAGAGCCCGTGCTCCACAACAAGGGAAGCCACCGCAATGAGAAGCCCGCGCACGCACTGCAAGGAAGAGTAGCCCCCGCTCGCTGCAACTAGAGAAAGCTCGCGTGCAACAACGAAGACCCAACGCAGCCAAAAATAAATAAAATAAAAAAATTTTTAAAAAGGATCTCTTGCTCTCCCCTTAGAATTTCTATCTGGTTTTCTGAGCACATATCATGTCCTGCTATGTACGTCAGTAATCTGTGTCCTTGTCTTCACTCTTTAACCAGGGCATATGCCTCATTCCCTTTTGTGTCTCTTAGTGCTTTGTATATAGAAGTATCCAGCCACGTTTGCCAAATGAACAAATCTTATAACTGGGAAATTAACATTGTGTCCTTGTATGTGCAAATGCTTTACACACTGCTGTTAAATTTCTTGAGCAAAGGCTTTCTAACTTCTCTGTGGTGTTGAGGCACAGTCCCTGCTCCGTCTTGCACAGTGTTTTGTATAGAACACCCGCCAGGAACTGTGTATTACCTCATTGATTTTTCACAGCAGTCCTGTGAGGTAGGCATTACCTCTGTTTTACAAATGAGGAAAATGGAGAGTCAGAGAGTTGAGGATCCAGACCCAAGATCACCTAGCTAGTAAGCAGCAGAGCTGGAGTGATTCAAACTGAGATCGTCCTGACTCCAATGTCTGTGTTATTTCTGTCACTATGCTGCTTTTCTAAAGTAAAACATGTGCCCCTTCTGGAGACCAAGTGTGTTTGGGACAGTCGCCCCAAACAGGCAGTTAATTGTTGGCCAAGCTGGGGAGGCCTGCCTCTGCAGATTGTCCTGGAGATGATAAAGCAGGCTGCTGGGAGCCCCTTTAGGTTCTTGAGCAGGTCAGAAAACAGCTAAAAATAATGGTTGAGAGACAGAATGGGTTAGAAGTGGCCAAGACACAGGAAACTGTGGGAAGAGACTGGCTATTCTATGTGTGTGGAACTCTCTCCTGATTTCCTCTTGAATAATTCCCTCATCTTCTGCAAGTCTCTGTTCAAATGCCACCTTCTCAGTGAGGCCCCATCCCTCACTCTCTTACCCTGTTTTATATTTCATTTATTTTCTATGGCACTTATCACCTTTTAATAAATAACTTGCATGATCTAATTCCTGGAGCCGATTTGCACATACGTATTCCTCCTGGTTCAGCCATAAACTTCCCGTGAGGCTCCTCCTAAGCCTCTCCCTCCACCATTTATGAAGCCCCTTTTGGCCACAGAGTAATAACAAAGAAGAGAATAAATGTGAAAAGCCTATAGAAGAAATGACTTTTAGATGGAATTAAATTAGTGCTCCTGTGGATTTTCCTGTCCTTTTCCCCACAGTTCCGCCAAGGGAGGGATGAAAGTTAGATTTCAATAATTATTTCCCAACAGTCACAGGTGGGAGAAACTTGAAGAGACTAGAGAGAAAGAGAGACCAAAAGTGGGCTGGGGCAAGGTGGCCTCAGAGCTGAGACAGCAGGCCAGTGGGGCACAGAACAGGCTGTCCCACACCTCCACAGGGGGCTGATCCTCAGAGACCCCCAGAGCCCCGGGCCCGCCCCTCTCCCCGATTCCCATCGTCGCAGGCTCCCGAGAAGAATGCAGGTCAGGAGCATAAGTGACCTTTCACACCTCAGACAAGCTAAGTTTGTTTTCTCCTTTTCTGTCCAGCGCGCAGCAGGAGGGAGGGGGAAATGGGATGGGCCTTGTCGAACTTTCTCCCACTACAATACCCCAGAGGAGCTGAAGTGGAGAGAGTAAAGGATCTATTTATTTTGGCTCAGGAGGGACAATGTAAGCAGATGGTCTTTGATGGGATTAGCGGCGTAATCTCTAAGACCCTGGTAAATTGGAAAATGATCCATTATATTCCAGGAAACTTTGGCGGCTTCAGCTCCTGGGGAGGGAGGGGCAGGGCCTGGGGGCACCTTGTTAGAAAGGACCCCCCTCCGGGAGTAGCCAAATCTTGCACAGAGAATTTGGGAGGAAGTTCGTTAGCTGGGCGATGGAAGCCCCTCTCCACTTGAGAGAGCACAGAAATAAGAATTCTCTCAGTGCCCTCTCAGAGCCTTTTTTTTTCTTCTTTTCCCTCCTCCCTCTCCTGGGTGTGCTGGGGTGTCTTCACTAAGGGCCTCTGCCTCCAACACTTTCCATTCCCAGGAACTCTTCTTTGGGGAAAGATATTGGGTCTCCTGCTTTGGGAGGTCAGAAAATTCTTCTTAGAATCCAAATGATAACCCTCCCAGTGGAATCTCACCATTTCCCACTCCCTCCACTGGGACTCCCTCCACTCTCCATAGACTTGAAAGCCAGGCAGAGAAAGAGCCAAGAGGAGGGGGAATGGGCAGGGAGAAATGTGAAAGGGGAGGTAAGGTGATAATGAGCCACTCTGCCCAACCCTTCATCCTTTTAACTCACCTCAATTCCCCCAGAGCCCAAGTGCCTCCAGACCTAGGATCCCCTCCATCTGGAGGAGACTCTGGGCCTCTGAGTTGGAGGCTTACGGGAGACGCATTCAGTATGAGGTGTGGTGCAGTAGGTAGGGTCATATAAGTTATTTGTAGTGTGTTGTGTGTAAGTTATTTGTAGTTCCTCACAACTAAGTGAGGAAAATTGAAATCGAAAAACTGGAAAGCCTAAGGTCACCCACTTCAGTAAGTGACAGAACTAGGACTGAAACTTGATTTCATTATACTGTGAGATCTACTCGTGTTGATAAATATGTCTAAATCTTTATTTTAACTACTGCACAACATTTTATTTATTTATTTCAGTATTTAAGTAATTTCCAAAACTTTATTGTTACAACCATTCTTGAACAGATATCTGCTTGGAATTGTATCAGATTTATAGATTTAACTTGGGGGATTAAAAACCAAAACACAAATGGTCAAATATGCATTTTTCCATACATAGAATCTCCACAGTTCTTTGAAAATAAGTATGTAAATAAGGAAAGTTGGTGGTGGGGAGGGGCAGATAGAAAGGCAGCACAAATTATTCAGTTCTAAGTAAAAATTCCAACACTTTTGAGTATATTCAACTCTAAGAGATGTAACAGTTGACTGGTGAGGGTTCCAGGAGGAATTCCACTTGTACAGCATTTTGTTTCAGGCTATTTCAATGTACTGAGGTATGTTTTATTTTATTTTAGTATCATTTTTTAAAAGAGTGACACTTTGTTATGTGTGTATTTGTCTATTTGGGATAATTTGAGGCTGACACAAGGATTTGTAGACTGGTTAAAACAAGAAGGCAGAGTGAAGAGGCAGCAAGCTACAGCCATTCCTCACCTCCCAAGCCCCCCTCCCCCCCAGCAAATATGGAAATTTCTCCCAGCAAATATGAAAATCAAACAGTTGACATAACAATCCTGGACTGGAAGAAACTTACTATTTCTTGAGTGTCTATGAGGGGCCAAACAGGTACACACTGGGTGCATTAATGCACTGAGTTCACAACCCAAGGAAGTATGTTTCCTCTCCTGCATTTTACCTGTTCAGAACAGAGGCTCAGAGAGTTTAGGTAACTGGCTTAGAGTCACACAGCCAGCTAAGTGGCAGGGCTGCCACTGCAGACTGCTCTTCCCAACACCTTGCTCTTCCATCAAGCCGTCTGGCCTTATGTCATCCTCTGCCCAGAGCACCCCGCCTGGTTATTCACCCTCCTGGGAAGTCCTCTTGCTCCCTGTTCTGGGTTTCTCCCACAGAAGGAGGCTACTCCTCACCTCCCGCCCCCACAGCTGGTGCCTTTCTCTCAGGTTGGCCCGCACCCTGCTGAAAATTAATACACAGTATGTTTACTGATGAAGTCCAAAATGTTCTGGGGTGAGACTGACTGACTCGCCAAACCTGGGTTGGTCTCATTCCTTCCTGGCTCTGATCATCTTTGCACTGGAAGGATTGGTGACTCCTAGCCCCAGACTCTCCTTTTATAAAGGAGGAAATAATTTGGCCAAGGCCACATAGTTGGTCCTAGCAGCCTGTTCCCCACCAGTCCGTGGATACGGGGGCCAGGAGAGAGACTAGGGTAGGTATTTATTCAGGTGTTCTGAGAGTAAAATGGCCACTGAGTCAGCTGGCGCTTATGGGTGAGCTCTGAACTCAGCCAAGCCTCTTGGTGGCTGTGATTCCAGAAATGGCTCTGCACCTTTATCTGGAGGACTTCAGCTTGCTGGGTGCATCTCTTAGGCACCTTCTCTGTGCTCTAAGATGTTAGAGCTTCCCCATCGCCTCACACTCTCTCTATCACCTTTCTCTGCTTCTGACAGCCACAGACATGTTCAGCGGAGTCTACATGTTCCTAATTCTCTGAAGTCTGTTGCAGGCTACCATGTTATGGTCTCCCCATCCGCTACCGGAAGCCCAGGGTCTAAGGGCAGAATTCAGCAGCTTTGGAAGATAAGGTCAAGGGCCCCCAGCGGTGCTTCAGAGAGAGAGGATATCAGTGCCTCCGGCCAAACTCCTTGAGGGGCTCGGCTGCCCTTCCACCACCTTTCTCCGTCTCCCTTTTCCCCTTTATGTTTCCTTTTCTCCAGCATTTCTTCCTCTCTTATCCGCCGCGTTCTTGGCCCCCTCTTTTCTCCTCTGTCTCTCTCATCTTCCTTCTCCTCATCCTGCCAGGCTCCCGTGACACCCTAGCTGCTCCTGGTTATTAATTACTCACCGCCCTGGCCCCGCACCACAGTCCGCGGGACTTTCTGTCTGGGGCTGGGGCCCTGAGCTGCCGGCAGGGAGTGGGCGCCGCCGCGCCCCCCAAACCCCACGCTGTCAACAGGCCGGTTTTCCCGTGGCTCCGCTTGGCACCACGAACCCAGAGAAGCGCCTACAAGGGCCTCGCGGCCAAGAACATGAACCTTGGGGAGAACTGACCCTGACAGTCGAGGGATATAGGGGGGGGATAGGAGGATCATTCTTGGTTTTATTTTCCCTGGGGGTGAGTTCAGTAGCGGAGGTGGGGGGCAGAGGTGGTCCTCTGTGCCATCGCTGCTGGCGGGGCGAGTCGGGACTAACAGACCCTCCAGCGGGGCTTTTCGCCGGACCCGGGTCCGGGGAGCGGGCGGACGAGCAGAGGAGGCCCCGGGGGCTTGGCTTGGGCCGAGCGCAGGCGCCCGGATCCCCGAAGCTCTCAAACGCCGACTCGCCCCGTCTAGGCCCGCTTTCCCCTCGGGCGCCTTGGAGTCGTTTCTTTTCCATTTTGTTTCCTTGCCGTTTCTATAATTTAGTTTAACATTTTAAATGCCTTTGGTATGTTTCCTTTTTATTTCATTTAGTGTTATTTTATCTCGTTTGTTTTAATGTGTTATTTCTTTTCAAATAGATTTTGTTTTTCCCTTTTCTCTCTTTCCGATTCTCTATTTTCTTCTGCTCACTTCTCTCCTCGGCTCTTCTCGTGCTTTCATTTCCTCTCCTGGGCGCCCGCAGCCCTGCGGCTCCCGCGTCGGAGGCGTCCGCGGTCGTCCCGCCCTGGGGAGGAAGCGAGTGTCCCCCACGCCTCGCCCTTCCCACCCGGAGCCTCCTCGGCGCCGCCCGGCGAGTCCGCGCCCCGTGCCGCTGCGGAGCTTGGACTTTGTCGCAAGCGGGAGCCGGAACCGCTGCTGCCGGCAAAAGCGCGGAGAAGAGGCACGGGCGCCGGCTGGGGCCGCACGGGCGCGCTCCTGCCTGGCTTTGGCCGGGCCCGGGCACCCGCAGTTCACACATAGAAGCCACAGGTCCACACACACTGGCATTCCGGGGCCCGCAGACCGTGGTCCACGAGCCACAAAGACACCGAGGCTCACAGCCAACTCAAGGGCGTGCGCTGCGCAAGCACAGCGCACAGCGACAAACACAAACACCGAGATCAACAAATGTCACACATACAGCCCCAAACTACACACACACACACACACACACACACACACCAGTCACGAGTGTCATACGGTCATATGGACATATATGTGATCATAGTACACATACACCAACCAGCACACACATGACTGCGCACTGCATGTAGACATGAGGCAGAGACACACAAACCTACTTGTGCACACACTGCCGCTCAGGGGGGTTTCAGTGCTGACTACTCAACCCATCCCAGTGGTGACCCTGGGGAGAGCTCCCGGCAGCGGGGAGGGAAGCTGCCTGGTGTCACCAGCAGGCACAGCAGTAGCCATATACACAGACACCCAGCGTTCAGTAGCTCTGCCTGGACTAAGGCTGTAGGGGCTCCAAGGTGGGGAATACTGGCTGCATTTTTAGCTGAGGGATCCAGCCCAGACCCCAGAGCCTGAGCCCCAGAAATGAGCATCAGACCTAAAGAACCCTCTGTGAAGCAGACAGAAGCGGGCACTGCACCAAGAAAATGGCACTGTGTTAGAGTATAAAGCAGGCATGCGATATGCGTGCCAGTATGTATTCCGTGCCACATGTATCCCACACAGTGCCGGTGTTTGGCCAGGTGCCCACATGGAGACCATTATTTTTGTGAAAACGAGCAGAGGAGATGTATATGGTTCCAAGAATAAAAGTAACATATGTATACAAATATAGGTACCAATACACAACTAGGGAGATGTCAAGTAGAAAATCTCTCTCCAGCTCATTGATATCGTCATCAAGCTAGCATGCTAGACCAAGCCTCTGCGGCAAGGTCTGTCTCCTTTCCAGGGCGGCCGTGATTATTTGGTGCCATGGGAGCTCTTTGGTGAAAGACTGGTTTGTGGGAGAATCAGATGTATCTGACATATTATCAGCCCATCAAAAGGGGAGATTTTGGCAGCTTTAGGGGGGAACTTTGGGGTAAAAAACTATCTGAATTGCACCCCAGAAGTCCTGGGTTTGGAAGGTGCCCTGGGCTGTAGCAGCACCAGTGATGGCCAGACACGCCTGGCCGATGGTGGGGCCTGACCGCAGGCAGGTGCCGGTGCACATAGACTGTGCTGGATAAAAACATAAACCTGTTCATGCCATACACAAACCCTCTCTACACACGGACAGCTCTGAGAACCACACTGGGCAATGTGCGGTTACAGATGTCCAATTGGATTGCCAGAGAAATTAATTTTGTAGGAGAGAAGAGAAGAGATATTTAGGTGCACACACAGAGCTCTATGGTTTTAGAGCTCAGTTATTGTAACAGGAGAGCCACAGCAGCAGGAAAGTGCCTAGCGCAAAAGAGAAACACAGGCAGGTGAGTCCCCCTCATAGAATGCCAGGCTGCATGGAGATGGGTGTCTAAGGGGCAGCCCCGGGGAGGGATTCGATCCATTGTCCAAACGACTCCAGATGCACACAGAGGGATGTGCCTGATGAAGCTGCAAATCTACTCACCAATTTCTGGGCTGAGCCTGGGGGAGAAACACGCAGAATTGAGGGCCACATCCCAGGTCTCTAACGTGGGATAGAGAATGGAAAGCGTGGCCCTTGGGGCTGGCTGGCTGGCAGTCTCTGGATCTGCCCTGTCCTTGACTGGCTTTCTGGTGCCTCTTAGCACCTTTTTCTTTCACTCTTGCAGGTCGCTGTCTCTGGGTCGGTCTCTGCCTCTCTCAGTTTCTCTCTCTGCTCCGTTTGTCTGTGTTTCTCTCACTGCCTCTTCAATTCTTTTACTATTCTGTATTACATGGCCACAGAGAAACACAGCCAGATGCAAGAGCAGATACAAAAACAAATGCATATCGTAGATGCAGAGGTCATTGGTGATAAAGCCTATCCATCTTGCTGGTCTATATAGATTTATGTGACAGCACATTTTCATTTTTGTGTAAAAATCTAAGTAGAGCCTTGAAATTTTGTTTCCTTTCAGTCCTGTGGCTGCTCTCTCTTTGGGTGTCTGTCTCTGTCTCGTTTCTCTCAGAGACCCTTCCTCTTCTTCATTATATCACTTAAGAGCAGGCATTTTGGCCCTTGGACCCTGCCACAGTTTCAGTAATCCCCCCTTCCCTATATTGCCTTCTTCGAAGTTTGCCTCAGGTGGGCAAAGATTTTTTTTTGAAACAGACAGTTAGATTGCCACATTGCAAGTGGTACCTGGAGAAAGACATTTGAAACATGATGGAGACACAAGAATATAAAGGGACATAAAAAGGGTTTTGGGGCCAAACAGAGATACTTCCTTAATTCACCTGGGGGCTGGAGGCTTCTTCTGAGTGGAGTGGAGGGAAGGATATAGGTGAGGCTCTGAAATCCCAGTCACTGGTCCATGGCTGCCGTGGGCCAGCAGAATCCCACCCCGCAAGGCAGAGGAAGAGGTACCCAACTCAGTAGGGCAAGCACTGGGAACAATATGATGGAAAAGCAATGAAAACTGTCAAGGTCCCACTTCCCAATCTTGGATCTGGTATAAATAGTGTCTGAGTAAAAGAAGGATAGAACAGGAAAAGGGAGGGAGTGGTATGGCTGACTCCTTAGAGACCCACGCACCCCGTGGAGATCTAGCTGGGGAGCCAGAGAGTGAGACAACCCCTGAGAGGAGAGGAGGGGTTCCCGGCCCAGCCCTGGTGGGAGAAAGGAAGTTGGAGAGTCGGACTTCCTTCACGCGATTTATGCTTATCCTGTGGTTGTTAGAATAAATGATGCGACAAAAGCCTCTCCTGGGGCCCCTTGACCATTTACTAGGTGGTGGAAAGAGGGCAAAGGACTTGGTAATGTGGGTTGGGCTCTGGAGCCAGCAGAGGACTGGGGAAGGCCTCCGTCCTCGGGCTGCCCCAAGCCCAGCCTGAGTGAACCTGGAAAGCTCGTCCCTCCCGCCTCCAGATCCTTGTTTTCTCTCCAGATCTGGATTCCTCGTGCCTCTCTCTGTGTGAGTTCGCCACTCTGTTTCTGGCTTCTCTACTCCCTTGAACTGTGGATCTGTCTCTCTCCATTTCTGTCACTGCTTCGCAGCTTTTCTGACTTCATCTGTCTCTGTTCTCAGGTCTCTGTCTCTCCGTACCCCCTCCCTTTGTTAATTCAAAGGGTTCTCACTGAGCCCCTCCCTAGGCTTCCCAGAATAACATTGAGTAAAATGAGATAAAACCCGCCTGTAGGTTTTTTTTTCTTGTCCTACTCCCCTCAGCCCCCTCCTCCAGGGCTACAACCCCCTCTTATAATGTCAGATAATTGCTGGTGTGCAGCTCTGAGAAGCCAGAGCTGATACCAGGGAAGGAGCGGGGGGGTGGGGTGGGGGGAGAGAAATAAATAATAATCTGCTTCCATTCAGTGTATATAGGTTACCTGATTTGCATATATGCTAATATTGTTATAATTACCCTGCTGTTCTGGCCTATGATCAAGTTCTATAAATACATAGGATAGCAGAGCTAGGCCTAGCCACACCACCCTGAAAATTATCAAGTATACGTATGTATCTGTGTGCATTTCTGTGTACTCTAAATCTATGAGCCTTTCTTTGATATAACACTCTCCCTTACAGATCCTAGCTATTCCGGCTTTTAGTTACCCCTCCTATGTTTTAAGGCCACTCCAAGGGAGGAGGAAAGAGAAGCCTGAATGAGAAAACATTCTAGGTTATATTTAAATTCTTAGAATTAGTATCATTATGAATAAGTTATTACTATTTTATTAGGAAAATCAAAGATTTCCCCAAATTATTGAATTAGTTATCTCCTGAATGCCCCCCTCCTACAGGGCCTTGCTTTGGGGTACAGGTTGGGGGATAGGAAAAGATATCTCCATGTCCTAGGCCTTTTGAGATGTTTAAGAAAATGCTGTCTATGGGAGAGGAAGTGCAGTCCCCTTCCCCAAATCTGCCCCCATGCCTCACTCTCTTAGCACACTCCCACTCTCAGGAAGCCAAGGGGAAGATGCTCATGGAGCTGTGCAGCTTTTGGGGTGACAGTGGCAGAAGTGGGGAGGAAGCCTGGAGGAACATAAAAGACGCAATCCACAGCTGTCTGCTTTTAATTATAATTATCCCCTTTAGCTTCCTTTCTGGCTAATGAGGGGGGGATTAAATTTTTTTCTGCCTTTCTCCCCCTCCCTCCTTTCTCTGGAATTGAGGGGTGGAGTGAGTTCAGGGTCCTCCTCCCCTTCCTCCCCAATCCCTTGGTTACTGGGAGAAAGGCAGACTCCAGAGGGTGGTGACAGTATGAAGAGATTTGTAGGAACAAAGGAAGGACAGGTTTGGATTGCTGGACACGTCCCAGAGTTGGAGAGACCCCCCCTCCATTCCACTGGCACCCCCTCCCATCAACCCCCCAGCTCCCTAGACAAGGAACTCAATGTCTTCAGCCGGTGAGAAAGGAGCTAAAGGGAGCCCTGGTCCAGAGGGAAGGAGGAGGGAAGGGGTGGGGAGCTGGGGGCGGGGGGTGCAAAATTAGTCTCAAAGGATCTTTATTTCTGAGCTAGTGAAGCAGATGTAATCAAGGGGAGAGCAAAATAATCATAATGGGAGGAATGAGGGGAGGGGGAAGCTGAGGCTGGAATGGGGGGACTGGGCCAGAACAGGGCTGAGAATTGGGGGGCAGGTAGCCTTGATTGGGGGCAGCCTGTTACCTTCTCCCACCTCCCCAAAGTCTGCCTACCTTGGGGTAGGCAAAGAAGGACCAGGTCTATAGACTCTGACCTTTGCCCTCAGAATCCCCCTTTCAGAGCTTAGGGATGGCCAGGCCAGAAGGTGGCTGGGAAGGCACCAGGGAGAAGAGAGCCCCCCGCCCCAGCTGAGGGAGGTGGTGAGGAGAGGGGAGACTGAAAGCAGTGGGGGAGGGTGAGAGAGGGGAGCCAGCAGAGACTCAAGTGGCCTCCAGGTCTGTGGGACAAAAGTTGGAGGGAGATTTGTATATGAGAGAAGAGGGGAGGGGGCCTTGGGGAAGGGGGGGCTTTGACAATGAACTTGAGACAAACTTCATTAGCATGCAGGCCTGCTGTCTGTCACGTCGAGCTCAGACTGAGTTCCCATGCAGGCCAGGAAGAGAGGGAGGGAGAAGAGGGAGGGGCTGAGGGTGGGGGTGAGGGAGAGAAAAGAGACCCGACCATTGTACCATTCTGGGCCCCAGCTTCCACCAAATATCGGGACCCCAGCCCTGGAAACCAACCCCCAACTCACTCTCCCTCCTCTAAGAACAAGATAATTTATCTCCCACTTTGGATCTGTGGTCCCACCCCTCCTCTTCTCTTGTCTAGTCTTCCAAGCGCTGGCCTTCACTGCCCCCCCAACTTGGTCACCCCTCCAGCTCTCAGCCTTCATCTTCTGACTGTCACTTTCTCTTTTACAACTAAGATCTGGATTTGTGATTAGTTGAGCTGACAGGGACAGAGAGCTGGGGGAGGTTTGGGAAGGGGAGACCGGAATACTTTGAACCTCCAAATGGCAAACTGTGTCCTCTTTCTATCACTCCGTATCAACTCCACTCCCCACCCTAGACACACATCATTTAATCACGCTCTCAAGTTCGAAGGTGAATTAGAACGGGAAGGAGACTGGGGACAGGGTATTTCTGTCACACACTTTCTCTTGCTTCCTTTGGGGATAAGGGTGGCCTGGAGGAACAATAGCTTTCCTTAGCCCCTTCTTCCTGCCTCAGGTTAGAAAAGGCAGTAGGAGGAGGTGGGAAAGAGTGAAGATGACAAAGACCCCTTCCCAGACAGGCATTAGATGGGAGAAGGAGGGGCTTCATCAGAGTGGGTTGTTATTCTGGTGGTGATGGTGTCTCCAGACAGGGGCAGCACCCCCTTTTTGCTGCCTTTCCAGGGAGCGCAGCAAGAGAAAGAAAGAGAGAGGCAAGCGAAATTCCTGAATGGATAGACAGGTGCTACGTCATCGGAGCTGCATCCTCCACTCCACAAGAGGCTAGGAGCCGGGAGAAAGAGGCAGTCCAGCGGCAGGGGCCACCCGAGCAGGATGTCCTCCTCCCAGCAGCCGGGTAAGTGGCCATTCTTTCGGGAGGGTCCTAGCCCCTCAGACATCTGAGCCGGGGGTGGGAAGGGATCCCCTAAAATCAGTCAGGGCGCCCTACCTTCCTACTTTGCCCACTGGCTAATGGAGGCGGGTGCAATAAGCACAGAAAAGAAAGGCTGATAAAAGATTTAAGGGTGACCAAAAGGGATGAGGCATGTGTGTGAGTAGTAGTTGGCAGAGTGGGATTTCATCTCTTGCTTCCCCCTTCTATCTATCGAGGTGGGCCGAGGCAGGCCCCTGCCCAGCCGTCCCAGAGCGCCTCTTGGTCCCCCTCCTTCCCCTAGCCCAGGCCAACCGGGAGACAGCTTACTAAGTTTGTCAATGGGATTCAGGGGGGCTTTAGGGTCACGGTGCTACTGATCCTATTAATCCGCCCCTCCCTTCTCTCCACCAGACAGGGCCAACATCTTAATGCTTGCACCGGAGGAGAGGCAGGAAGGGAGATTGTAGTGGAGATGGGAGGGAAGAGAAAAAATGGGTCTGTATTTGGACTCCTGACCTTCTTTCCTCGCTCTGACTCTTATTCCTCTCTGCCCCAAAGACTTCAGGTTTTAGGGGCGGACAAAGTCTGAGGGACTGGGGTGATTGTGGGTTGGGGAAGGGGCCACATCTCCAAAAAGGTGGAGACCAGAATCAGGAAAAAACACTGAGAGCATTTAGATTAATTTTATTCCCCTTTTTCCTTGCTTTTCTCATGAGCTGGGAGGTGGGAAAGGGGCTGAGGGGAGCTTAAAGGCAAGTGAGGTACTGGGGGCAGATGCCTAGGTTCAAAAGGGGAGAGCACCCTGCTCCAGCCCTTATGCGACCCATCTGACGGTGTGTTTTTAATGTCTTGCTTTTTAAGAAGGGCCAGAGGAGATAGAAAGAAGACACTATTCTTATCCCCAGTCTCCACCCACACGGTGCTTTCTGGGACAGAGGCTGGGACCATTGTGGGGTAGTAGAGGCTAGAGGCCAGCAGGCTATTTCTGATACCCCAGGGGCCAGGTTTCTGGGAGAGGCTGAGGCTGCCGCCACGGAACAAGCACACACATGTTCCATGCCTCCTGGGGTGTGGTCCTTGTCACCACGTCCCCCTGGACATTGTGTGTGTGGGGGGGGGTAGGGTGGCGTGCAGGGCAGAGGTCAGCAAGGAGAGGTAAGCTGCTCCAGGGACCCCATGACGCTTTTTGATTAGGGTGGGAGAAGGAACCTTAGGCTCCCCAACTGTCCTCGTGCTTATTTTCTATCAAGTTGGGGGTTGAGGTTGGCCCCCTCTTTGGTCTGAAGATAATTTCAGACTGAGACACCCCTTTATGAAATGGATGGGCCTGCAGAGCTGAGGCTGGGAGTTCAGTGGGTATTCATGGGTGTTAGAAGTGGGGAGGGGGGCATTCAAAACACCCCTCCTAAAAATCAGGCTTGGATTTAAGGCTTATCTCTGCTCCCCAGCCTTCCTTTTTTTTCTGATTTCCTCTGCATTTAGGTAGGTTATCTTCCTGACTTTAAAAAAAAAAAAAAGAAGAAGAGGAAGAATTCGTTGTGGAATTGAGTTTGATGTAGAAGGAATCACCAACTTACCCCAACACACACACACACACACACACACACACACACACACACACACACAAATACACTTCTCTTAGTATTTTAGGAGCTGGGTTACCTGTGGTATACATGTCATTCCTCAAAATCATAATTTAGCCTGAAGCAAATACTGGGAAAGTAAGACTATAAAATACTGAGACTGGGTTTCAGACCCAACATTAAAATTTTTTTTAAAAACTGCTTTGTATTCACACCTTTTGTGTATGTGAGGAAGAGAAGGAGAAGGAGAGAGGGAGAAATTGATAGCTACAGGATATGTCTTTATGGATCCTTAGTGATATGCATGGGTAGATGATAGGTAGATAGGTAATGATAAGAAGGGGGAAGAAAGCTAGAGACACAATATGATTGACAACATCTCAAGTGGATAGCACTTTACAGTTTACAATGCCATTGCATCTAGATGGACAAAAATGTATATCTGACCCCAGACCCTTCATTCTATCTAGAGCATGCTTTCTCATACACCAGGAGCAGCAGGAATCTGTGAGGGGATGGTAGCCATTGGGCAGGGAATTACTCCTCCAGTTTTAAGTCAGAAGGGTCACAGCATCTCCACAGGCTCAGTTCAAACCCCTGGGCCGGTAAGGTTTTGGACAGAGGTGGAAGGAGGTTGTGAGCATGGGCCTGGGTTAGAGTCGTCCAGTCAAGATGGAGCCGGAGAAGCTCTGGCCAGGGGCCCTGCCTTCCCTGCATGTCTAGGCTTTTCTCTTTTAGCTATCTCCCTGTGCAGCCCAGAGCTCTGGCAGTTGAAGAGGGGAACCTAGACTGTCTAGGTCCTAAAAACATAAGAGTAGGAGAAAAGGAGTTGGTGAGAGAGTGTCAGGGAGACAGGGGTGTTAGTGAGAGAAGACCGGAGCCACTCAAAAGACTTTAACCTTTGTATTCTCCTCCTTGACAGGAGCTGGGCATCCGAGAAGAAGCAGCCTCCTTTGTTTCTGGTGTCATCGTAGGTGTCCCCCCTTTGGCTTTGGGGGTATTTATTTTCTTGTTCGTTTGTTTTTGATGGTGGTGTTGGGGGTGAGGATGGAGAAAGAAGCTGGTTCTGCAGTCATCTGGGTTTTCTCCTGTTCCCTACACCTCTCTACCCCATGCCCTGTCTCTTCTAGCTTTCAGCCCCTGATTTCGGTCTATTCTGATTGTAGTAAGACTTGTATAGTCATTGATAATGGGAATGGAACATGGAGACTTAGGAATGAAGGCCACCCTGCGCCCAGTTCCGTGAGAGAGAGGAGAGGCACTGAGGATTCCGGGGACTCTTTTCCCCCTCTCTCATAGGCTGCTGAGGGCAGAGATGGAGGCCAGTTGACACAGGGGGAGGTGGTTGGTTGCAGAGGAGCAGAGATATCTGCACATGGGTGATAGAGGTGAGAAAGGAGAGGAGTGTGGGTTGCGGTGAAGGGGGACCTGCAGAGCTTAAACAGCTGTGAGTGGGTGTGTGTGCCAGGGTGTGTAAGCATTGGGAGGTGGTACTGCTGGGAATATCTGTAGATATGTCATTGCATTTGTCTTAGTTGACAGGTTTGTGTGTATGCGCGTGCATGTGTGCATACACAGCACCCTTACACACTCATGCTTTTGCCCCTCAGAGAGACCATTTGCTGATGGCTAACCCTCTACCACCTCTGTCACCTTGTTCTCACCTTTCCAACTCCATAGGGCTCTCAAGCAAGTGAGCGGTGTGTGAGTTCAAGGACAGAATTGGGAGCAGGCAGGGAGGCAGTGTTTAGATAGACCTGAGGAATTTTCAGGCCAGCCTCTCAAGAGGAGAAAAACACTTTGTGGGGAGCGAAGGGTGGTATCCCCAGGGATGAAATCTTCCAGATTATGTCTCCACACCCTTTAAACTCATCTGCCCATATAGAGATTTTTTTTTTCACAGCTTCCCCATGTTTTTTTTACTGCGAATTCTTGCTTTTATTTGTCGCTATCCCATAGAAAATGCAAATATTCTATAGCAAAAGAATAATGTATGATAATGTTCACAATAATGATGCACTTATAAGACAGAAATAAATATCTGAACCCACCCTCTTCCAAATGCAGCTTTCATGTGTATCTTCAAGGCAAATTAACCTGATAATTGAAACAAAGAACAAATATGCTTTTTACTTAATTACCTAAATATTTCAAGAGAGTTGCTTGATGCCAAAATATATTTTGGGACCCAAATTATAAAGATCCATCCAAAAGCTGCATCCAGAGAGCATAATTCAGGCCATGTTTTTTTATACATGGACCTCTTCAGGGACACAGACAATGGGTGGGCATCAGGCCTGTAGGGGTGGGGGTGGGAACAGGCACTGGCAAAGAATGTATGCTCCTTGGCTATTTGAGACACTTACAGACTCAGATCAGCACCAGGGATTTGGTGTGCTCTCTCCACAGTCTGCCAGAATTTCCCTGGAAGGACTTGGGTGGGGTCTGCAGACCATCGCTCTAAGAACACTGCAGCGGAATCTGCTGTGTGCTGGAAGCAGAGGGCTCTGTTCCAACTGAGGCCTTCCTAGAGAGACTGAGGCTGGTTAGCCAAGCGCAAGGGGCATCTAATGCACCCATTTTACTCCAGCTGTTAGCTTCTCTCTGGTCAGCTGTATCCAATTCTCCATAGTAGAAGGGTCCCTTCTGGTCAAAGGAACTGCGGAATAGTCACTAACACACAACACACAACTCCCCACACTCCCCTCTCATCCCCATACACAGATCCCACAAGACACACCTTTTGTCAATGCCTGCCCTCTGCATCCACAATGGGCTCAATCCACATGAAGGCAAACTCAGACTTGCAGACACACTCACAGAGACACACATTCTTTTATTAATTCATCAGTTACTGAAGGACCTACTGTATAGCACAGGGAACTCTGCTCAGTATTCTGTAATAACCTAAATGGGAAAAGAATTTGAAAAAGAATATAAATATATGAATATGTATAACTGAATCACTTTGCTGTACACCTGAAACTAATACAACATTGTTAATCAACTATACTCCAATACAAAATAAAAATTAAAATAAATTAATTCATCAGTTACCGGGCACCCACTTTGTTTTAGGCATGATGTTAGATACCATAGAGTCGAAAATGTATGAAATCGCCTCTGCCCTTGAGGGGCTGTCTCATTTGCTACCCTTGAATTAGTTTCTTTTTTGAAACTGGAGCAACATGGCTTGGTATACAAACCAATTCTAGTTAATATGATGGTGGGGAGTTTTCTGCTTCTTTCATGGCTTGCAGTTCCATCTCCATTAGAGTAAAGACGATGCCCCACTCATCGTCATCCCTGAGCAGGAGCTGTGGGAGATCAGGTTGTCAAGTCCACCCAGACAAAACTAAACAAAAAATTACTTCATCAGGAATCTAGGCAGAGAGGGGGATTCCAAGTAGATAGTGCCAGGACAACTTAGAATAATCTCCATTTTCTTTTGTGGCTCCCCCCCCCCTTATATTTGGACACTCTGTTTAGACTGAGGTACCTCTGTAGGATCCAAAGCCACAGTAAGGTGCAAGGGGATCTAGTTCTTTGTCTAACTATTTGGGGAAATTTAGATATGTACCCACTTCTGTCCTGACCTTGGTTTTTGAGGAATTCCAGTTGAGTCTGAATTTGGGCAATAAGGGTGTGGTTGGGGGATTTCTGCTGGACAAAAAACCGTTTCTGTCCTCCTCCCTCCCCAACAAAAATACAGCAGTGGCTGAAGGGGAAGGGAGGTTCCTGCTGATCCCAACTGCTTCTTGCTAAGCTGTCTGGATGGCCCGGGCCAGGGCAAGGAATTGTGGAGATAAGCTTGGGCCCCACAGAGGGCAGGGAACTTGGTTGGAAATTAGTGACAGAGAAGAAAGGGGAGTGTGCTAGCTAGCAAGACAGGCTCTTTCCCACATGCTGGCCCCAGCCCCCAGGAGCTGAGTGAGGGTAGGATGGAGGGGCAGAAAGGTTTGTTTAGGGTGCTTTTAAGGGATCTCGTGGAAGGGCAAAGGGGTAAATACTTGTAGGGGAAATTGGTGGTGTGTTCGGAGAAGTGTAGGCCCTATTTAGGATTGCTGGAATGTCTAGAGGATATTGGGTATCCTATAAAGGGGTGTGAGGTGGTACACTGAAAAATATTTGAGGAGGTCTGTAGGCATGAAGAAACCTATAGTTTCTCTGGAGCCTGGCATGGGGGATGTATGTAGGGAATGCATTTAGCAGCACACCAGTAGGATATGTCTACCTGTGAGAGTGGGGAGGGCTCTGCTCTTCTGCAGCTATACCCCACCATTGGCTGGTGTGCTCTCAGTTCTGGGAAGGTGAAGAATTGACACTGTGGAAGTTTCTAGAGAGCCTTTTCCTTGGGTAGGGGCCTTGAGACCCTATGGAGGCTGACAGAGGGGGGAAAGGTGTGCCAAGCACTGCCCTGAGAATGCCCTGAGACCTGGGGAAATCAGGGCATCTGCTTCAGCTCCCTACTGTCACTGTGGTGGGGAAATGCAGGTCCCTGGGCTTTATCCTATTTCAAAGTGCCCCCCACCTCACAATCATGCAGCAATTATTCATACATTTTCCAGTCTTTGAGGGGAGCACCAGATGAAACCCACTGGCACGGGCTTGCATCTAACCAAGGCAAATAGCATTCAGGCTGGGCTTTGTCTTAGACTATGCAGAGGCAGGACCCTGGGGCAGATAAAACCACCTGGCTGGGTCTGATGGCCAAACACTGGGCCAAACCCAGTGCACCCCTGTTGGTGTAGGATCCCTGGTGATAGGAACCAACCCATATTAGGCAGAGGGACTGGCTCCCGGTGTCCAAGTCATAGGATTTTTTAGAAAAGGGGTCCAGAGGAGAGTGGGTGGAGGGATGGGGTAACTCGGCACCAGGAAATAGAACTGCTCCCTGTCAGTCACAGCGGCTCAAATGGGGGTCCGCAGCTCGATCTCAGAGGGCTCCGCCAGTCTTGGAGAATCCGGATCCCGCCTGCGGACCAGCGTGTGCCACCGGGAGTTGAGATACGGCATTATTCGCTTCTGATTCTCCCGGCCACATGGGGAGCCGGGTCGGGAAAGCCCGCAACCTGAAACCTTGCTTGGAGAATGATTTTTCTCCCTGTGACCCCGGCTCTCCAGGCACTCGGAGATGGAACCCGGGTTGGGGGTGCAGGGCTCGCGGTTGAAGGCGCACGGGGTAGGGGAGGGGAGAGAAAGCTCTAGCGAGGGCCTCCAGGGCTAGGTCAAATCTGCAGGTGTTGCCCAGACTAATGCCAGCTGGGATCCCCAGCCTCCCCTACCTGGAACTTTGGTGCTGCGAACAAGTTCAAGAGATATTCTCATTTCTGCACGGCGAAAAAGGAGGCCCAGCCTCGCTCAGACCCTGCATCTCCCAATAGGAGTCCCAAACTTCCAGGATCTTTCCCTCACTGTTTTGGATTGAAAACCAACAAGGGAGGTTCCCATCCATCCTAAAAGATTAAGGTCACAGTCTGGGAGGGATCAGAATCCGAGAAGCACAAAGAATATCCTGATCAGAGAAGGCAGGTAGAGGTAGAATCTCCAGTCATCTGGTTCTTTTTGAGGAGATGTCACCCGATCTCTTTTCCCATCATTGAGCCCTGGACCTGGTGCAATACACCTAGGGCCAAAATGGAAAATGTAGAACCTACAAAAAGAGTGAGGTTGGAGTGCAAAAGCACAAATGGCAATGGATTGGAGATGGCCGGCAGGTCTCGGGGATGCAGCAAAAGGCTGGGAATCAGCACACAGACATAGTAGTTCCTCCCCCCCTCACCATTCTCCCGGGGGGAGGGCGCCCCAATTGCGCGCTCCGGCTCAACCTGGAAAGGGGGAGGGGCGGAGCCGGCGGGGGAACGAGGTGGTGACGTCAGGCTCGGCGGAGCCAATCACAGGCTCGCCTGGGGAGGGAGCGTAAAAGGATGAATGAAAAGTCCGGAGCCGGAGCGCGCCCGGGTCAGAGCAGCGGCAGAAGCTACGGAAGGAGCTAGGGAGGTGAGGCCCGCTCTGCCCTGCTCGCCTTGGCTCGGCGGAGGCTGAGATCCCGGCGGCGCCTCCACCCCGGCGCCCGCTGAGCCCTGGCATCTCGGACCCAGGGCAATGGCATTCCGTGGGCGGGAACGTGCAGGGAGGACCGCGCGGGAGAGCACGGATGGGCACACTGGGCTCGATGTAAGTGGCCTGGCTGGCTCGGGACACGAGGTGGGCTAGAGCCTCGGAATCCTGCGTGCCGGCGCCTCCGCCACTAGGGGGGCTGGCCGAGCCCCACACCCTCCTCAGGGCTCCCGGGACCCCCTAGACGATTCCCGTTCCTGATCGGAACCCCCACCAACCCCTAGGGCACCTCTCGCTTCGGACCCCTGGCCATTTTCACAGCCCTGGGTGATTCTGGACCTCTTTGTACAAAGCCATTTCTCTGGGGGGTCCTGCGGGGCCCGGGACTCGGCTCACCTTCCCGGCCCGCCCTCCGCTTTCTAGCCTCTTCCCCATCTCATGGGTGCTCTCTCGGATCCCTTCCCGGGTGTGTCTCTGCCCTTTCCTTCTCTCCTAGAGAGACTCGCTTGGTAGTCCCTGGGTCGCCTCCTCCCACCCCCTTTGGGTTGCTAGGATTTTCCTGTTTCCTTCTGGGACACCTCCGGGGTTTTACCCCCAGGATTTCGCTACCCGCTCCCCCTTTTAGTCGGAGGCTTGGATCCAGCCCTTTCCCCTGCATGAGCTCCGCTTCGCTTCCACCGCCCTCGCGAGTTGGAAGCTGTGGGGGGGCCGGCTCCGCGCCTCCCCCCTACGACCCAACACGGAGGCTTGGGCTCCGCTGAAAGCTAAGGTTCAGTCTATCCGATGCGCCTGGATCTTCCAAAGGAGGTCAATGTAGACCCCGTGAGGTTTGGGAGGCCTCTGCCTCGGTCCCTGCAGTCTTCCCGTGTGGCACGAAAAGCCCGAGAGTCCCTCCTCCCAGGGACCAGCGGAACTCTCTCGCTTCTGGCTCGAATGGGGAGCGGGAAACGAGGCGTCGCAAGCTTTGGGGATCCGGGGGCGATTCCCGGACTTCGACACCGTCGGCCGTCGCGTCCCTTCCACGCCTTTTTCGGTCTCTGTCATGTCTGTGTCCCTGTGTCTCTGAGTCTTTTTCCGTCCTGGACTCTGTTTCTCTCTCCGTCCCCCACCTCTACCAGTGCACCCTTTCCCCAGCCCCCATCGGCGGGCGACCAAGATGCTTCGGCGATACAGGCGTCCGCAGAGGCAGCCGAGAGGCTGCGTGGAAGAGGCGGCGACGGCAGCCAGGAGGCGGGGTTGGTTGTTATCTTTGGTTATCTAGCTGTATGAGTGGTGTGGAGTCTTCATAAAGCTAGATAACCGAAAGTAAAAATAACCCCATACACTGCGCGGAGGGGCCCCGGGAAAGCTGGCGGCACGGGCGGGCGGGGGAGGCCTAAGCGAGGGGCTAGAGCTGCGAGGACCCACGGGCCGTGGTAGGCGAGAAGAGGACCCGGCGGCCTTCGGGCCTCAAGACCGCAACAGTCGGGGCGACTTTCCACCTTCCAACTTCGGTCCGCGCAGGTAGGAGTCGCAGCCCCATAGCCAGGCGCAAAGCAGTACCTTCCCCCGCCGAGTTGGGGGGTGGAGGGTAGCAAGAAAGGGCTTTGTGGTTACCTCTCGGGATGGGGCCTTTTCTGGCAGTCTGCGGATTGGGTCACTGCCGGGGAAGCTGCTCCAAGGGAAAGATCTGTTGAAATCTTGTTGTAGGGTTATTCCGGACAGTGCCGGGGGTTCCTGGGCCAGGCCTCTCCCGTGGGCGCTGGTGAACAGCTTCCCGCAGGCTATTCACAGCTATTGCTGGGGCGGGAGAGTTTGGGCGAGGTCACCTGAGAAGGCTAGCCATTTCTTTGATCGGCTCCCTGAAGCCACGTAGGTCTATCCAGCTAGGTCGGGAGCCGAGAATGGCAAAGTGGAGATAAGTGGAGGTAGACTGGAAGTACTGGGGGTGGGGGCGGGGTCGCTCAGAAAGAGGACAGGGTGGCTGGGGAAGCTTTTTGCCCAGCCTGGGTTCCGGGGCGACGGAGGGCAGAGTATATCTCAGCCCCCTTGTTTTCATATTCTTTCCTCCTTCCCACTCAGGACCTGAATCTGATGTCTTGAAAAGCTTCTCATGCCAGCTTTGTCTTCACTGACTAAAGGGGTTGAGTTGGGGTCTTTCAGGACACCCTACCTCCCCACCCCATCCTCACTGTCTTGGAAATCATCTCCAAGAGCAAATGGCCTCAAGGAGCTCCAACACAAAGGAATTTGTGGCTTGGTATTTATGCTGCCCAGAGAAAGCAAAGAATTAGAGAGATTAATCAGGGCCTTTCCTAAAAGAATCCATTTATCTGGCCTGACCTAAATATTTTAAGCAAAAGAGTGTTTAGGTGCAGTTGAGTGGAGGATGGTCTAGTCACTTGGTAGAATAAAAGTAACTGTAGCAAAACTAGAAGTGGGCCCCCTCTGCATTTATTACCTCTCCCCATCCCGACAACTCCCCACCATCCCCCCACCCCACCCCCACATTCCAGAACACAGGGCAGGGCAGTGACGAGTCAAAAGAGGGCAGGAGAACTGGACAAATGACCTCGTACTGACTCCCTTTGCCTGTGTAAATTTAAAATTTCCTCCCAGGAGCTGATTTTATAGCTACAAGATTATGATTCAATTATATATTATGTGGGAGAAATATTTGGGAATCCAAACTAAAACAATTGGGCTCCAGAGTACCTATGTCTTCTTCCTTCTGAGGTTTGGAGGAAAGAGAGATTAACGGCCTTTTTGCTTTTTTCAGCTGTTTGAAATCTGGTTCTTTGGAGGGGGGGTGTGCAGCTGGAGACAGGATTAGGAAGAAAGGGAGTGGGTTTGGGGCAGGCACTATTAACCCCTAACACCACACCTATTTCCCAGTAACAGTACTCTGCCTAGGTGCCTTCCTTTGATCCCCCAACACTGTGAGGTAGCTGTTACTAACCGCATTTTACAAACAGGAGCTACACATTCAAATGAGTTGCTAATGTCACTCAGTGGTTTCAAATCCAATACTTTTTCTACTTCTGTACTCTACCATGCTTGCCTGAGGGAAGGACTAGAGAGGGTGAGGTAGGTAGACTGGGATGGGAATGAGCTAAGAAGGGAGGGAATCTGTGCATCAGTGGAGAGGGAAACCCCACTGTGAGATGCAAGGCCTGGTTGTGAGCACGGGCTGACTTTTTTTTTTTTTTAACTTTTCATGTAGTTAGCTGGAAATGTGTATTTGGGATCTGCTGAGGCTCATCCACAGGAGACTTCAAACCTATATTATTAGCCACACCATTTGGCTTTATATTATTATTGTTGTATCCCATTAACGCGTTTGACCACAGGATCTCCAAAGGAGAATAGAGGGCCTGAGGGCACTGGTGGGTTGAGGGTTTACATCCTACAAAACAAGCACCTCAATGGAAAGGGGGAATAGAAGGCAGGAGCGATGTGGGAGTGAGGGTTTGTGTCTGCCTCATGCGTACATACGGTGTGTGGGTGTGTGGATAGGGTTGTCAGGAGAATGATGGGTGACAGTGTTTGTGGGCTGTGTATGTCTGCTTATGAGGGTGAGAAACTGAGTGATGTGTGACCTGGTATGAGATTGGATGTGCGTGATCCATGGTGGGTAGGAAGCTCAGATGTGAGATTCGGGATTCCTGGCTACATATAGCTATAAATCCACTAGAGGAAGAGACACTCCGGGATCTGGGGGGTTTTACCAAATGCAGACATCACAGTGACACCACTGAGTCCTGCCTTCTGCCTCCCCCAACCTTTATACCAGATAGCACTTCCTCCAGCTAAACCCAATAGGAGAACCGATGGAATGGGGATGCGTGGAGGCTGGGTTGAAAGGGGCACAGAAGGGCCTTACCAATTTCTCTTTTGTATCATCACATTTCTGTGTCCAAGAATTTTTAGTTCTGTTCTTCGGATCTTGCTACATCCACCTATTCCTACTGGAAAACAAATTTTAAGCTAGGTTCTTTACCTATTTCTCTCCTCAGCCCTTTATCCCAATACCCTCCCCTATTGAATTCTGAGTCCAGGAGTTCAAAGGAAATTTTCTTCTAAATATTTGTCTCAAGTTTTACATTTTCACTCACACCCTCACCCTGGGACAAAATTTTCCCAATCTAGGCATCAAAAAGATTTTGTTGAAAGGTCCTTACAATAATAGGAATCAACACAATCAGAAAGGCTAGGGAATGAAAGAGAATGAGCAAATGTGACTGAACCAAGGTCTATGTTTAGGTGCCATTATTAACCAGCCTCAGATCAGATATTTGTACAGTGGGGGTAAGAATTTATATCCTCAGGGTTGTTACATGGAGCAAATGAAGAATTCTATATAAAAGATCTTATATGTTATGATACCCACAGGTAAAGAGTAATTCTTAGATTGCAGAGTAGCTAAAGGCTACAGTTTGAAATGACTGTTTGAAAGCATATGATTGACCTCAGAGTGCAAAAAGGACAGCTTTTTGGCATATTCTCGACTGAGGATCTCAAAACACTTAAACTTGAGAAAATTCCTCCTCCTTTTCAGCTTTGGCATTGAGGAGGGACTCTTGGGACCTGAGGAAGCAGTGTTTGAAGCCTGGGGAGAGGAGGAACAGACCCCGGGAAGCCTGTTAAGGGAAGTGGCTGGAGTCCACGTGGCAGAATGACCATTGTAGTTTTTTCTCCTTAATGGATCTTACCATGAATTGGTAAGAATACTTAAGATTGGTAAACTGACTTATGTAAATAGAGAGGTATGGCTGTGTAAATGATAATTCCAAATTTATTCTATTAAGCTTCTGGAGTTACTAAAAAGAGTTTATTAAATTAAAGGACCAGTTAGGTAGTGGGTATAATTAATGAACCAAAGAGAGTTCTGTCTATCAGTATGCAGACTTTTCTTCATCACTGAATGACTTTAAGAAAGGGTGTTTTCGGGGACTTCCCTGGCAGTCCAGTGGTTAAGACTTCCCGCTTCCAACGCAGGGGGTGCAGATTCAATCCCTGGTCTGGGAATTAAGATCCCACATGCCACGCAGTGCAGCCAGAAAAAAAAAAGGGGGGGTTGTTTTCTGTCTTCTTGCCTCCCAACCCCCCACCTTCCCAACCACTGACTCTTTTTTTTTTTTTTTAATATTTATTTATTTATTTGGTTGTTCCGGGTCTTAGTTGCTTCGTGTGGGCTCCTTAGTTGTGGCATAAGAACTGCTAGTTGCGGCATGCATGTGGGATCTAGTTCCCTGGCCAGGGATCGAACCCGGACCCCCTGCATTGGGAGTGCATAGTCTTAGCCACTGTGCCACCAGGGAAGTCCCCCAACTGCTGACTCTTGATTCCCAAGGTTGATAACTCACCAGAGAGCACAGGCCCCTCTGCATTCTTCCACATCTGGAAGTCCTTCTGAGGTCTGTACTTCCCAAGGTTTGGGAGTTGGAATACTGATATTTATTTCTTCACCTCCTTTCCACAGTGATGTTCTGGGGATCTTTGACCTTTCCATCTCCCTTCCTTTGCTACTGAGACCTCAGAGATCTTGAGTGGTTATAACACTGTCTCATTCAGAGGCAGGGTGTACCAACTTCCTTAGTTGTTAAATGAGTTTAGGTTAATGCTTTAAAATCATTGGAGGGAAAGAGTAGACAAAACCATAAAAACATTCTCAGAGCTTTGAGGTGAATGAGGAGCAGGGTTGTGGAAGGTAAGTGTGGGCCAGAGCATATTTAGATAGGAGAGAGGTAAGAGAAAAAGGGGAACCCTTCCTTGCCACCCAGGCTCTCCCAGGGCTTAGAATGACACCCCCCCCCTCCTCTTGCCCTAATCCCCCCATTAAGGCTGCTCTGAGTTTGTTATGACAGCGGCTGAAGGCAGCTGAATTGCTGTTTGCTGTGTCTGCTAATTGGACTGAAGGGTTGGAATCTGGACACTGAAAGAGACCATTGTTGCTGTTTACCTTCCACAACTGCCTCCCTGGGGACCTTCTGGGTGAAGGGGAACAGCATGCCCTCAGGGTCATTGCACCCATTCCCTGTCTCTGCACAAGGGACTGGGGTGGGGGGAAAGTTCATCTCATTGCCTTGGAATGGTTTGAGCTCCCACAGCACAGAATAGACAGGCCCAACACCTGAGTCGGTCTCCAGGCCAGGCTTGGGGCCATTGGGAACTCCTAGGAGAGGGGAGGTTATGTTTGTCCTTCTCTTCCCTATTCATTCCCTTCTTCAGGGGGCCTAGCATTGCCTCTTCCTCCAGCTGCTCAGGCTTAACCCCTGAAATTTTTCTTATTTGCTTTCTTCCAGACCAGTGATTCTCAACTTGGTTATGCACTAAAATCACCTAGGAAACTTTTAGAAAATACTGATATTTGGGTCCAGCGTATCCCAGAGTGCCTGAGAATGAGGCCTAGATCAGTATCATTTAAAAGGTCTGTTGGTGTTTCTAAATGTGCAGTTAAGGTTAAGAACCACTGATATAGGCTCATCTCTCTGCCTGGGAAACACGCAAACACACACACACACACACACACCACACACACACCTGTGCACATGCAAGCAGGCACACACATACCCTTTCCTACTTTCCTTACCTTTCTATCACCGCCCCCCCAAGCTCCTAATAGCTATAATACTATCAGGGAGATTGTGTATCTTTCTCATCTTTATTACTAAATTCCTCGTAGGAGCCTTAGAATTTAGGATGGAATTTAGAAGTCTGTAACCTGTCCACTACTTCAACCTGAGCTCTACCCCAAGGGCAGAAACTATGACTCCATCTCCCTGTGGATTTCCAAGTAGGATCCAGATGAGGACTGATCTAATCCGGGACACTTAAATCATTAGGGATGAAGGAGTGTGAGTTTCAGAGTTTCATTGACTCTTGATCTCTTCCTCCCCCAAAGTAGTATTGGCTATTTGGAGATCTTCAGAGAGGAGAAACTGTCTTCAGAAATACATCTGCCCCTTTCCTTGCTGTTTCCAAATGTTTCTGCTTCTCTTCCCTTTAGCTTCTCGTCTGGGGTGGGTGGGTGGGTTCTCCACCACCCTCCCACCCTCTTTCCTCCACAAGGGCACCAGAGCCGTATCCAGCACCACGGACAGCTCCCAGGCGGTGAGTGAGGTGGCTGTGCTGACCCCCTTTGGGAGGGTTAGGAGGGGATCCTGTCTGCACGGTTATATATCAAAGACTCTAGAATTTTTAATCTTTGGGAGTTGTTTGCAGGCACCTGTTGAGTCTCAGGGAGAGGAAAAGGCTGAGGGCAGTTGCCATTCCGTCTCCAGGAAACTGGGTTTGTCCGCTTTGGGGAGTCTGAATGAGAGGGCTCCAGCAGTAGGGAGGTTGAGGGTTAAATTTCAGGAAGAATTTAACCTAAGCTCATGTAAGATACAGAGTGTATGGATCAGGTAGAGCCTTAGATAGCATCAGCTCTATAGCCCTCATTTTACAGATTCCCAAGAGAGTGGAAGAGGTATGACCAAGGTCACTCAGCTGGTTAGTGGAAAGGCCAAGATCCAGGCTCCTGGTTTCCAGCCTGGCCCTGCTTATTGTGTCTGATACCTCCTTAAGGAGTCTCCCTGCCTGAGTTGGGTGGAGCAGTCCTACTGCAGGTAGGTAGAGTTCACAGGTTGCCCCCATACAAAAAAGGACAGGATGCATGTCTGGGCATGTGAGGTGTCCACACAAGCCAGGAAGAGATGGAACTGACTGCTCTCTCTGTCTGAGAAGGCTGGGAAGGGAGGCCTCAGGGAGAAGCACAGCGGAAGGCATACCTAGCAGTAGCTGGTAAGCCCATGGGAGAAAAGGCAAGGAGGCAACAACCTGCCAGGGCAAAGAGGCCAGTGGATGTCCACAAGGAGTCTCCAGAGGCCAGCAAGAGTCACGCAAACTGGAATGGGGCCTGGGAAAGGCCCTTCTGTATGCCCAGTCCTGCTCCCCCAACACCGCAAGCCTGGAAACAAAGGGGCCATTCTTTCTAGGATTTGAGGCCGCCATCTCCGGCTGGCAGTGCCAGGTGGTGGGGGCATCGGGGGTGTCAATCCATTATCGCCCCCAACTCTCTAGGTCCTCTGGGGCTGGATGTTGGGGAGGTGGGTGTTCCATGCTATGTTGCCATGGCAACCACCCCAACCCCCACCTTCCAAAGCACAAAGAGAGACAGCTTGCACCGCCCCCCCACCCAGGAAGAACCTGGGTCTGGTTGGGAATCTTCCCTTGGGAATCCTCCTTTCTGATGCACAAGCCATGGCATGCATAAGCATCACCCTCTTTTCAGCTGAAGGTTCAGCCATCAGCAGACCATACAGGCAGGGAGGCTGGTACATCCAGAGTCTATGGGCAAGGTTGTGTAAGTGAGTCCCTTGTACTTAACCCCCTCTCCCCACAAGCTCTCCTGTCTCTCCTCACCTATAGCCAAGGCCATCCTAGGCCTTCTCAACTGAAGCAACGGTGCCTTCACCTACTCTTTCCCAGAAGCGAAGGACACCTCACTACCCCTAGCAAGCCCCCAGGCTGTGGGAACAGAGAAGATGGGGTCATTCCTGCCACCCTCCATCTGTACCCTCCGCCATTACTCATTAGGCATTCTGCCCCCTCCTTCCGCTTGTTAAGCCTGATTTGCATACATTTGCATAATACAACTCATTTGCATTCCAGGAGGCTCTTGGTAGAAGCCAGGAAAAATGGGGAGGGGGGTTGGAGAAGAGAGAAAAGGGGAGAGATTTTGTTTTCATCAAAGTGTGTGTGTTGGAGGGGGAGGTGGCAGGAAGAAGACAGAAATAAAAACTCACACTACTTTCTTTCTTCCCTTCTGCCCTCCCTCCCTATGCTACACTCAAATGCCAAAGAGAGATGCCAAGGGGCCGGCTTTTCTGTCCTTTTTTGTCTTGCTTCCTCCGGCCTTGGCTCCCTAGCCTGGCCCCCCACCTTGTTGGGCTCAGGCTTCAGAAAGAAAGGGGCAAGGGTAGGAGGCAAGCTGTGGGAACGGAAGCAGAGGGAGCGAGGGAGGCCACCATCTTAGGTAGCTGGCGCCTATAAAATGGCCGCCTCTGACAGGTGTGGGCTGAGAGCCAGCCTTGGTTGGTGGGCAGGGAGGGAGGTGAGACCATAAGAAGGACTTTCTGGCTGACCAGGAACATTGCTGAGTCTTCCTACTAGTGGAATTGTGAGAAGAGGATGGGGAGTGAAGGAAGGAGGGAGAGATGAGGGATGGCAGCCCCAGAAGAGACATGAACGTCACATAGGATCAGGGGTGGTAGAGAGGCCTCTGTGTTGAGTTTAGTTCCGGACCCCTCATGGGTGCCAGTGGTTAGAGAACTTGGAGGACTATGAAGAGTGTAAAACAAAAATACGGGAAGAATCAGAAGTGGGAGTATCAGCAGGAAGGGGAGGGGGAGAGGGTAAGGTGTGGGCAGGCAGGATTATCTGTCAGTTTGAGGGTTTCTCTGGGGTCGGTGAAGGGCTGCTCGCTATGTACTTGAGGTGAAGTTCCAAGTCTTCTCTCCTCAGCCCATCAGTCTGGCTTCCACCTTCATAACTGGTGAAAACTGTGCCCTCTCCAGCCTCTCACACAGACTCTTCAGCTGGACCCAATGGCCCTTGCTCAAGCCTGGTGACCTCTGTGGAACATTTCCTACTGATATCCATTTCATACTGATGTCTTCTCCTTTGGCCTTTGGTTCTTCTGTTATATCCCTGATTATTATATCCCTGATTATATCTATTATTATTATTATTATTATTATTATTATTATTATTATTATTATTATTATTATTATATCCCTGTTATATCCCTGATTATTCATTCTGGGTTCTAGTCATTCAGTCCTCTGGGTAGATCAGTTCTCCAGCCAGAATTGTGTCCCAAGGTTCTGCTTTCAGCTCTTTTTTTTTTTCCCTTTCCACTCATGCTCTTTCACTTTTATCATTTCAACCATCATTTGGAATTAAAACACTCACTCATTTCTCTAAACTCCAGATTTGCACCCTAACTACTGTGGTCCTGTCATTAGCTCCCAGATCAGACTGGAGTGGTGCATCTGATTGGCTAAGCCTGGACCGCATGACCAGGCCCTAGCTGCAAGGAAACCAGGGAAAGTACCTGTGCTTTTGGCTTCTGTAGTGGCTTATAAGTACAACCTCCCTCCAAAACTCATGAGATGGCCATTCCCCAAACATAGGGAGGGCATTTAGATGCTTACTCACTCGGCATTGTGCTTTCAGTCTTGCGCTACATTCCTGCTTCCCCACCTCTATCAATAGCATCATTAAACTTCTAGGTCCTCAGGTGCAAATCCTGAGCATTATCCTGGCTTTGCCTTCTTCCTTTCCCCTTCATCCAGATCGGTCACATCAGAACCCATCACTTTGTCCTCAGTAGCGCTTCTCACATCCATGCCTTCCTTTCCCTTACGCATATCTCCATGTCAGCTCATTCACTGAACAGGCATTTATTGGGTGCCTACTGTGTGCCAGGTGCTATGTTGAAGAGGAAGGTGGAATACAAAGCTGCTTTGAGGGCCTAGCAGCCTGGTGGGGGAGGCAGACACGAATAATTACAAGACAGTGTAAAGGCTGCTGTCCTGAAGACTTATACAAGGTGCTGTGCAGCATGCGGGCCGGAGCCCTGGGACACCTTAGGTGAGTTAAGGAAGGCTTCCTGGAGGGGGCCAAAAGATAAGTGATAAAATAAAGGGGATAAAAGTGATAAAAGTTAAGCAGGGGCTAACAGTCTAAGGAGTCTGACGAAGTGCATGGTGGGGAGTGGACAGCATATGTGAAGGCAAGGAGGTAGGAAAGAGCATGTTGTGTCAGGCGACTAGAGTGTCCCTCAGAGGGAGTCTGGACTGGGAGGAGATGGGAAATGGAGGCAGAAGTTCAGTTATCAGGAGTCTTATGTGCTTCACCAGGGAGACTGGATTTGATAGGGGTACTGGGCAGTTAGCTGACAGCCTCAGAGGTGCTGAGTGCAGAGTATGGCTCAGGGACAGCACATAACCACCCCCAGGATGAAGGGGGAAACCCGAAGCTAGCTGCCCGCTGAGCCCAGCACCCACCAGATACTTAACTGGCTCTTGGCTGGTTCTGAACAAATAGAGGAATGTGAAAGGAGTGGGAGCCGCCTGAAGAAGGGTCTCTGCCTCTTCCCCCTCTAGAATCACCCTAACTCCTCTCGACCACACACACCTGCACGGTCGGTCGGGGCAGGCTCAGGGGAGCTCCCTGGGAAGAGATGTGGAGAAGCCAAGGTTGGTCCCCAGCACAGTGAGTGCCCTGAGGTCAGGACAGGAGATGGACCTCTGGGGACTGGAGCGAAGAACAGAGAAGTTCAGTCCTGGAAACTTCCTGGAGGAGGGAGTGGGAGAAGGGGTAAGGGAGGGTCCAGGGGTGGGCCAAGGCTCCGAGGAGATTCTTCCTAGAGAAGGGGTGAGAGGCTGGAGAGACAGCTGAGGGGATGACGATGCCACTGCCGGCCACTAGGGTGGAATGTAAGTGGGTGTGCCGCCTACCGCCCCTCCCCCAGGCGCAGCCTCTGCACAAAGACCTCTCTGTGAGTAGCTGTGGAAGTGGCCATGTCAGGTGCGGGGGCTTAGCTCCCAGGGCCCACTGGGAGTGGGCTGGAATGGGGTTGGAGGAGGGGAGGGTGAGGGGTGGCCTCAAGCTTTAGCCAGGTCCTCGGAGGAAACAGAAGCTGAGGTTTGGCCAGGTCTCACAGTGAGGCCGTCCATAGTAGAGCCTTCCCAGGACAAGCTCCCCTCCAGCGCCAAGGCTCTGCCCCTGCTCTCTCCCCATGTCTTTCCCGGTGTAACTCCGATCCTGCCAGGCCTGTCCAGCCTCCCTTCCCCAACTGTACATGCCCTCCCATAGTGCCTCTGCTGCTGGCCCCGCCCGGAGCCTCTCTCTCCTTCCAGCATAGAGTCCCCTCCAGCTCTGCCCAGAGCTCCCCGTGCAGGGAGGGCTATGTTGGGAGGGTGGAAATGCAAGACTGACCAGAGCCCGAAAAGGAGTCCAAGGTCCCCTCGGTCTCCACACCCAGGGGAGGTTTCTCTCCTTGCCTGGCCTCAGTGTCACTTATGCTAATCGGCAGTGTGGGTAGACCTTCTCCCCTACCTCCAACCCTCCATTGTTGGGTACACCGTCCCTGCTAATAAAAGTTTGGATTTGGGGCACTGGAAGTGGTAGAATGACAGTGGACACGCCTCAGCTGGCAGGTCGCTCACAGATTTGATAGAGGGGCTCCAGCCATAGGAAGAACAGCAAAAGAAGGAGGTTTTGGTTTTCGACTCTGGAATAGGACAGGCTGGTGGAGATACAAATTCTATCTTCCCTCCCCGACTAGCTGGATGGCCTTAGGCAAGTCACTTAACGTCTTTGGATCCTAACTTCCTTCCACGGTTATCCTGAGGATCAAATAGGTCGGTGTGGATGAAAGTGTTTTCAAGGCTGTGTGCAGATGTCCAGTGCCCATTCTAAATGCTGAGGGACACAGAGTTAGAGGGACCATGATAGGCAGACGGGGACAATCGAGGAAGGCTTCCGGAGTTTGGAAATGAGGGAGTGGGTTGCTGGGGAGGAGAGTGAAGGGACTCTGGGTGCAAAACGTGATGAAGCCCTGTCTGGGAAGCGTGGCGGGGCTCTGCGGACTGGCTGGAGCTCTCTGGTCTCAAGCAGGTGAGCCTCTTGCTGAGACAGGTTTGGGAAGCACTTGTTTTTAACAACTATGTGCTGAAATGGACTCCATGACCACAGCTTCTTTCATCCTTCTCAGGAAGAACTTCCCACTGGCCCTGTGTAAATACTGTCCAGCCATTCCGGGAAGAGAGGAGGGGTGGAGTGAAGCTCGATTTCCCTTAATGGCCCTAACCCACTCTGCTCCCTCATCTCAATGCTCTCCAGAGGGAGCCTTAGCCGGACATTGTGACCCTCCACTGAATGTGTACAAAATGGTACCTCCGAGCCTTGCCACTTAGGACCCTCCCAAGTCCCTGATTTTAAGGTTCCTCAGCACCGTCAGGAGTGAGCCAAATCCAGACCAGTTTCGATCTCTCGGCTGGTGGGCCAGGGAGACTTTGAGCAGGAGGGTCTTTTGTCTCTAAGCAGTCATCCCTTGTTGTACAAACAAGAGTCTCGAGGAGGAATCCCCACAGATAGCAATGGAGCCTTTAGGCCTGGAGGGAAGGGACAGGCTGAGGCTGGCATATGGAGGGAGAGCCCTGGGCACAGGGTCATGAGCTTCGCCCAGCTGGGGCTCCCTTCTGCTGGGTTTGTCCATCTGGCCCCAGCTGGCTTCCCGGCACTGCCCCCGCAACCAACCAGACTCCTTCTTCTTCTGTTACCATGGCAATTGGCTGCCATCTTGTACTTGGGGCACTATCTCATATCTGGATTTTCCCATGGGGTTCCTGGAGGATGGGAGATAGGTCTCCAGGGGATTTATCCCTCCTCTTGATATCCATCCAATGAAAAATCATATTAATATATGATTTTTAAAAATAGCCAAAACGAAGGCTTACTATATGTCAGGCTCTGCTAAATACTCTCTATGTGTTATTTAACATGGATAAGAAAGCATTACCCACTCAGTTTCCTGTTTCTTTGACAGACTTTTCCTCTCTCCAACCAGGAAATTCCATGATCTTGCTTACTGCTGTCTTGGGAAGTCCTTTCCAGTGTCTAACCAAGATCTGTACTACTGAAGTACCAGTTCTTTGACATTTGGCTTGACATGGCTCATCTGAGAGGTAAGGAAGGAACTGCCACCCAGCTTTAGTCACTTTATTGAGCTTCCTGGACTCCAGCTGTTGGGATAGGGAAACTGAGACTTGGCCAGATTGGTGACAGGCCCAAGTGCCCCTTAAAGACTTGGAGGTCCCAAGTCTAAAAGCTTTTGTTTAGAGAAGTGGAGTCAGTGTCACAAATGCTTTGAAATTTCCCTTCCTTGCCCCCATCCCCACCCAAAGAAAGAGGCAGGAGCCAGAGACCACTGGCAAGTGATAGTCTTCTAGCTCGGGTGCAATGGGGGTGGAAGGCAGTCACCCCCTCCAGCCACTGGGGACGTTCCAGCAGGGTCCCTGAGAGATCCTGGGAGGGTAAGAATTCCCTCCCTCTGTAGCTCAAGCAGAAGGCTGAGAATGGTCACCTTGAGCTAGAGGGGCACCTCTAAGGGGCACTGAGCAGGGGCCAGCTTTGCAAGGGAATCCTGAACGAGGAGCAGGTGGAGAGAGAAAGGAGGCCATTCTCAACTGAGGAAGGGTGGGCTGGCAGGGAGGGGCTAGGGATAATTTACGATATCACTGTTCTCCGCCCCGCTTTCCCAGCCCCCACCCTCTTCCCAGCCCCCTGCTACTGTACGGTTGCTAGGAGATGCTCCCTCGGTCTGGAGCTGGGAGGGTGTACCAGGCGGAGACTGTTCCATCTGGACTCCTCCTCCCCCACCCAGGGGAGGGCCCTGCGCTGGGCTTCATCTACCACTCCTTCCCAGGCCCCGAGAGACACCAGTTTCCTCTGCTGTTCCCCCAAATCCAGCCAGCCTGGGGCTAGCAGGGTTCCCAGACAGGCTGAGGATCTGGAGCAAGGAAGGGAAAGGGAGCTGTGGAGGGAGAGGCTAACAGACTTAGCGGGCACTGAGGAGAAGCTGGCTCACGTCGGGGCCTCTGGGAGCCAGCCCAGGCTGGGAGTAGGGCCACAGGGGGTCAGGGACACAGGCCTCAAGGAGCCCAGGTCTGAGGGAGACTGAGTCCTTACCTTTGGGGAGCTTCCAGTTTGATGGGTGAGGCAGGCCTCCCATCCCCACCCCTCCATAGTATGGTCAAGGTCAAGGTTAGGGACTGGCAAAGGTGGGGTTGGGGGCAGGGAAGGGAAGGAGGAGGTGGGACAGGGACGAAGGAGGCAAGTCTGGAAAGTCTGAGAGTCTAGGTAGGAGGAAGGTGACACTGATCTGAGCAGAGTTGGGCAGCGCAGCGGTGTGGCCTAGATCCCCTTCTCTTTCTGAAATTCTCTTCTCAGATTTTAAAGCCGTTGGAGAAGTCGGGTGAGGTGAACTTTGGGGGCTCCCAACTCCGGGTGGGGCAGGAAAGGAATGCTGTGCCCACAGCTGTGCTTCTGACACCTGATTTCTGTGTAGCCCCTATTGATTTTATTCTTTCCTAGGCACAGCTTCCCTCCACCCCAGGAAGGAAGGGACTAACCTTGATCTGGCACCCACTTGCTTGTGTAAGCCCTTTCCTAGCCATTGTCTCAGTTAATCTTCCAACGGTCCTGAAAACTGGGTGATACTGTCCCCACTTTACAAAGGCATAATCAGAGCCCCAAGTCATAGGACTAGTAAGTTGGGCTGGGCTTCAAATGGGACTTGGTGGCTCCCAAAGCATAGTCTGTGTCCCTCAGAAGTGCTGACTTCCTGCAGAACATGTTCCAAACACAATCGGAGGGACTGAGAGGAGAGACGACCAGATGGGCAGGGGGCCTTCTCTGCATGTTCTCAGGGGAGGAAGGGGCGCTCCTTCTCAGGTGCAGGAGTGAAGTCTGAGGAATGCTGAAACAGTCCTTGCAGGTTAAAGACAGGACTGGCGGGACTTCCCTGGTGGCGCACTGGTTAAGAATCCGCCTGCCAATGCAGGGGACACGGGTTTGAGCCCTGGTCCGGTAAGATCCCACATGCCGTGGAGCAACTAAGCCCATGTGCCACAACTACTGAGCCTGCGCTCTAGAGCCCGCGAGCCACAACTACTGAGCCCGCGTGTCACAACTACTGAAGCCCGTGCGCCTAGAGCCCATGCTCCACAACAAGAGAAGCCACCACAATGAGAAGCCTGAGCACCACAACGAAGAGTAGCCCCCGCTCACCACAACTAGAGAAAGCCCGCACGCAGCAACGAAAACCCAACACAGCCAAAAATAAATAAATACATTTTTAAAAAAAAAGACAGGACTGGGGAAGAGGCCATGGGAGCTGTAGAAGTCAACAAAATCTTCCCAGGTTTGTCCCTAGCCAAGGAAATATGCCTTCTGTCTTCCTGAAGCAAGTCCCTTGGGCCACCGCCTAGCCTCTCACCTGTCTGGGATCTGAGTTCCTGCCCTGGGCATGCCCTCTCTGCCTCCCCCTCCACACACACAACCCCTGCCATGGCCCTGCGTAGAGCACCTAGAAGACATTCCTAGACTCATCCACTGTCATGGTGGCCCCCTTTTACCTGGAGCCCTCCCCAGTCTCTCGCCTTTCCTGGCCACTGGATGCTTGTCCTCTGCCTCCTGCTAAGGTCTCCATCCAAAGAGAACCTTTTTCAATCTTGACATTTTTTTTCCTTTTCAGACCAAAAAGAAGAACCTACTTCACCCAGCTGGCTTGGGTTCCCTCTGAGAAGCCGTCCTGATTGACTGAAAGATAAGGCTAAACTCTAGCAAGTTGAAGAGCTCTTTCAAGAAGCCTTTGAGCCAGAGAGAAGTGGGGAGGCCCTAGCCTCCAGCCTGGGCAGCCCACTGTACCTGAGCCACCTGGGATAAGACTTTGCTTCACCATTGCTCCCAGGTCTACAAGCTGTCCGTCCCACCCGTCCTGGTCTCTCTTGTGTTGTCTGAGCTGAGATTCCTCTGAGATGGAAGTCCGGTCTCCTGTCTAATAAAGACTCTTGAATACTGAACAACAGTACTAGTGGTAGTGGATGTACCTGGGCAGGGGAGGGGCTAAATGAGAGGAGGGCAGTACCGGGCTCCCTCTAAGAGACCAATGTTATAAAAGCCACCATTGCCACAAAAGGGGGACGCCTCACTAAGACGGAACTCCCACCTGTGGGGGGTGGGTTGGGGAGGAAAGATCTTGGCTCCTTCCACCTCTCTGAGCCACCCCAAGGCCCCTGGGAACACCATCCATGATCTGGTCAGTCCCAACTCAGAGCAGTGGGCTGATGCTCCCAGCCAAGGAGGCCCCTAGGTACCACCCCAAGGACCAAGAGGATGGGAGAGGGTGGGGTTGCTCCCCCAGAGTGCCTGTGTGGGAGGTCACTGGATGGCCCTCTGTCTCAGCCACAAAGGGACACATCCTTAGAAATGTCCTCCAGGGTTTGAACAGACCAGAGAGAAAGAGCATCCCTGCTTCACAGGGCCACCCACTCCTGCTTCCTCTCTGTCCACCCTCAGTAGAGGCAGACGGGGATGAATATGCCTAACAAGAGGGATTCAGGTTAGACAGCAGGTAGGACTTCCCAACAATACCTGGGAGGGAACCTGAGGGAGCAGGGGAACCACAGCAAGAAGGAGCTGTGCTCTTGGCCTCATTTCCCCCGTAACACACCTGCGTAAAACATGCTCCCCCAAAAGATAGCGCCCCCCCTCCAATCTCTAGAGAGTTCCTGCTGGAAAGTGTTAGCAGAGTCCAGAGTGCCAGCTCCTTTTAAGCCTTCTACCACTCCCTAAAAAGTCGTTCCTCCCATCTAACAACAATCCCTCCATGGAACTATAGCTGGAATCCTGGGATTTTTCTAAATAAAAAGGCTTAAGATAATACACACGGTTCAATTCCAACAGCACAAGAGGGAAAGTATGCCTCTTACCCTCCCCTGTTCCCAGCCACCCACCTCCTCTCCCAAGAGGCAACCACTGGTGCCTATGTCCTCCCTGAGATACTCTGCGCATCCAAGCACGTATGTCTACACACCCCTCCCCTTCCATTTAAACACTGACCACAGCATTTTTAGCTCCTCTAGACCAGGGCTCCTAGCCTCAGGTCAAGATGAACCACAGGGGATCCTTGCATCTGCTGAAACTGCATACAGAATGCTGGCTAGGCACCTGGGCATGATTTCCAGGAAGAAGGAATGCATTAAGAGCCACCTGGTCTAGCCCAGCTCCTCATTTTACAGAGGAAACTGAGGCCAGAGAGGGGAAGGGCTGTGTCCAGGGTCCTCAGCATGGTGGAGGCCCATGAGGAGAATTCCAAGCTCCCCTAACCTACATTCCAAGGAGCCCCAGGATCCTCCACAAGGACAGGGTCTAGGAGGGCTGATTGAGGCCAAGGATGCACCCAGGAAAAGGCAGTTCCATTTGTATCACAATCTGGCATATTTAAGGGGCGGAGCCTGGGCTCACCAGGTCAGGCAAGTGCTTCTGAAGTCCCCAGACCTCCTTTCAGGATCCTTCCCACTGCGCAGCCTTGCAAGGACCCATTGCAGCCCTGGGGTCAGCCCCCAGAGGAGGAGGGGTGAATGGAGACAGGGTCTGGCCTGGGATCAGCAAGAAGGAAGTTGCCCAGGTCTGCCCTCCCCCTCCCCCTGCTTTTGTTTGGACCCTGGAGGCTAAGCATCAACCTTCTATGGCTTCCTTACCCTCTGGATATTGGGGGGCCTGGGCAGGGAAAAGCAGCCCTCTGCCTTCATTAGTGGCCTGGCCTCCTGGCTTGGAAGGGAGGCTCCTGGTGAAGGAGCTGGGGCGGCAGGAGGAGGTGGGAGGAAGGACTTATCTGAGCACAGGAAAAGAAAGCAGGACACTAGTGACAGCAGGTGGGAGAGGAGCCACAGAGGGTGGGCTGCCTTTTGGAAACAGAAAGACCCAGACCCAGACAGGGGCAGAAGGGGTGCGGAGGGACCCCTCCCTCAACAGGGATGCCAGGACTGGGCTGGGAGGGTCCAGGCAGACACTTAAGAATCTGCTTTCAGAGTCCCACTGAGCATATGCAGATGAGGCCTGTCTGTATGCAAATGAGACCGTCTGTATGCAGATGAGGAAAGAGGGCATTCTCTTCTCAGGGTTACCATAGAGCCCATCCCTACCCCCTTCCCTCAGGGCCCCAGGTGCAGGGCAGCCTGCGAAGAGGCCAGGCCTGGGGAGGAGCAACCTGCAATAGAAGGTTAGACTTCGGGAAGAACTTACCAAAGGAAAATGGCCAGTCCTGTGAAATGAACTGTAGAGGAAATGAGGAATATAGAGGGGCTGCTGAGAGAGCCAGGCAAAAAAGATGGGGGTGGACTGTGAAAGAACATCTCAGTCACCCAGAAACGCAGGCAGACTGCAGAAAGCTTTGAAAGGGAGGCAGGAAAAAAAAGAACTTCGATTGAGTATCCACTTTGTGCCAGGTCCCACATGGAGTGTCTTCCACTCACTGTCTCACTATTCGGTGATAACCCTGTGAGGCCTTTCACAGATGAGGCCCAGACAGACTGACAGGTACAGGTCACACAGTTTGCAAATGGCAGGGCCCCGGGCTGTCTGACTCCATGGCAGGCAGCCACGGCTTAGGATCTCCTTACTCCTCCCTTCTGGCAAGCCGCTCCTCCTAACCTGAGGGAAACTGAAGGGCCTTAGGGGTTGGGAGGCTGTGCCTGAGTGAGGAGTGCTGCTACCCGCTGAGGGGAGGTCTGGCTGGGTATCAGGCCCAGAGAGGGCCTGCCGAGGACTGGGAACTGGCGGTGGAAGGTAGGGTGTGGCTGTGAGGGTAGCTGAGTGGGCAGAAGCCGGGAGAGGGACATCAGGGCTGGGAAGGACGCCAGGGATAATACAGTGGGAGAAACTGAGGCCCACAGGGATTGGGAGGGTTGCCCTCCTCACTCAGCAGATCCAGGTCCAAGCTGGGCCTGAACCCAAGGCACTGGGCCCCCAGCCCAGGGCCCCTTCCTGGGAATGCAGAGGCTGGGAGTCGGGGCGTCTTGGAGAATAGCCTCTCCTCTTCCTTCGGTGGTCCCTGGTCCCCCACATCCCATGGTGTAGCCAAGGGCTTTGTGGGGAATCCGTGGGGAAGAGAGGCCCCTTGTTGGCCCATTCATCGTGCTGGAGGCTCGGCCAATGCCAGCCCAGGCACCGGCTGGGCTCTCCTTCCTGGGGGTGCCAGCCGGCCCCCACCCACTGCCACTGCCCGCTCCCCAGCTCTGGTGTTTCCTGGAGCCTCAGGGCTTTGGCCCTGGTCCCGGCTGAAGGATGGCGGGGAGCCCCAGCCCCCGCGCCCCCCGCACCTCGCCTTTCACACGCTGGCACCAGAGCCGTGGGAACGCTGGACGGCAGCTGGGCACCGGTGCCCGGCTCTGCCCACCCCCAGCCCGGCCGACCTCAGAGAGGGGAGAGGAACAGGCTGCCCCAAAAAAAGGCCCCCTCCGGGACGGGGCCCTAGAAATCCTTAGCACTAATTATGAATCTGGGGACAAACAAGGCATTTGCAAGTCAATTAGTGACAGAACTTTCCCAGGAAAGAGCTTCATCCAGGCTCAGCTTCAGACAGGGCCACATGCTGGGTCATCGTGTCCCTCCCCCTGCCTCTGCCCTGCTCAGAGCTCAGGGACAGAGGCCGCCCGATGTTCTGCCAGCCCCTACGTGGCGGAGGGTCTCAGAGCCCTGATGGGCAATGTGGGGCAGGAGGGCAAGGCCGCACTCTGCTGAGGTCAACTGGAGGTCACTATAGCGCTGCCACCAGGAGACGTCCTGTCAGGGCCCCGGCCTCAGTTCCACCTGTGACAGAACCTGGCTGCTCCTGGATGGCATTGTCAAGGAGACAGCTGGCCCGGACAGGGTGGCATGGATGGGTTGACAGGAAAATAGAAGTCATTGTGAAAGGGCCAGGGGGACATGCTACCCGGAGGACACAAAGGAACCAGGACAGGAGGAGACCAAGGGAGAGACAAGTGGTCCCAGGCATCTCAGCTCGTGCCCAGGCAGGAGGCATGTAATCCGAGGGGGCTCAGCCACACACGTGGGAACTTCAGGCGGACCAGCCGGCCATCTGGGGCCACTTCCCATAGAGAGGGCGACAGAGCCCGTGAGGCGGCTGCTTCCAGGCGGGGAGGCCTTTAGCTGGGAGAGGGGCTCTCTGCTGAGAGGACCCCTTAATTGGGGGAAGAGAGTGAGGGAAGGGGCTATTTGGGGCAAAAGCCCTAGAGCCAGCCTCGCCATCTGAGGGAGATTAAGGGATTATAATTAAAATGCGTTTGAGGGACTCCAAGCAGGTGGGTTGGGGCTGGTGCTAACGATCTAATTGCTGCCTTTAGCCAGGGCTTTAGCCGGGGCCTGGTAATGAGTGGGGGTGGGTTCCTTTTAAAGGAGAGTGGGTGAGAAGAGGCGGAGTTGAGGGGCCAGGAGGGGCAGTCTTTCTCTCCACCGTGAACACCTCAGCTCACAGGGTCCTGTGCCCCGGCGGGGCTCCTCCTACTGCTCTCCCTGAGAAACCAAGGGGAAGGCTGCGGCTCAGTGGAGCTCTGGGAGGCCTGGAGAAGAATCTGGGGGGCCAGGAGTGAGCAAAGAGGATACTTACGTTCCCACAGAGAGGGGACATTGAGACGGGGATGGTTAGGGTGTCCTGGGAACAGTTACAACGCCAACACGAACTGCAAACATACTCTGTGTCGAGCATTGTACAAAACACTCTATAAACTGCTTTCACCCTCACAACCATGGTAAAGTAGGTCTCCCCCTCGGGACTAGAGCTGGGCCCAGCCCCCTGGCTAAGCAGACGCCAGGGGTCCCACTGGCCAGGGGTGGCTCCTTTCTAGGAAGGGACAGATGAACAAACCCTCTCTAGACTCTGAGAGACCTCAGGCTGAGGGGCAAGAGCATGCAGATTGTAGCCCAAAGACCCCGGACTCTGGGAGTCCAGTCTGACCGAGGTGGTGCCGACCCCCTCCTGCCTCTCATGCAGAAGGCACACTAGAGACCTGGACACACATCAGGTGTCACACCACTAAGCCTTTGCATATGCTGTTCCCTCTCCTTGGAAAGCCATCCCTTCCGCTCTGTTTCTGCCCTTCTGAGAGATCTTCCTCTCCCCTGCAACCCCTAGATCCCCTAAGAGATAAGGGTTCTCTCTGGCCACCTAGAGCCTGGCTGAGAAGGTGCTTACCACACATTTAGGAAACAGATGAATGGCCTGGTGAGGGGCCGGTGTTTACTTTTATAACTAAATGTCTGAGCAGCTCTGGGAGGATACAGGGGAGACCAGGAACATTAGTTGCCTCTGGCATGGGAACTGAGTGGTGGAGACCCGGATGCAGGAGGGAAACTTTAGTGTGCGGTACACCCTTTCGGGCCTCTAAAGTTTTGTGCACTTAAAGTGAAGAAATTTCTGGAGACCTCCCTGGTGGTCCAGTGGTTAAGACTCCTCGCTTCCACTGCAGGGGGCATGGGTTAGATCCCTGGTCAAGGAACTTAAATCCCATATGCCACGTGGCCAAATATATTATTATTATTATATTTTTGGCTGCATTGGGTCTTTGTTGCGCGGGCTTTCTCTAGTTGCTGGGGGGGGGGGTGCTACTCTTCGTTGCGGTGCGCGGGCTTCTCATGGCAGTGGCTTCTCTTGTTGCGGAGCACGGGCTCTAGAGCACAGGCTCAGTAGCTGTGGTGCACAGGCTTAGTTGCCCCGCGGCATGTGGGATGTTCGCGGACCAGGGCTCGAACCTGTGTCCCCTGCATTGGCAGGCGGATTCTTAACCACTGCGCCACCAGGGAAGCCTCAAATAAATAAATAAATAAATAAATAAAATTAACATTTTAAAAAGTGAAGAAATTATTATTCAGAAATAAACCTAATTTAAAATAATAATTACTGCATCTTTTTTGAAGGCTTGGGAAGGACAGTGTTTAACCCCAAAGGCCAGAGCATAAGAGAACACCTGAGACTCCTCACTGGGGAGGAAACAGTGCAATTTCAGTTCCTTCTCTCTACCTCCCCCTTCTCCCACCCTGCTCCTGCCTCCTCCCAGGGCCTGGTCCCTGTGCCCCACACTCCGCCTGGTCCTCTAAGAGCATTTCAGTGTTGGCCCACAGAGCGGAAGTGCCCCCTCCCTATCACGTGGGCATTGAGGGCAGAGCCCCTGGATTCTCACTAGCCTTGCACAGGGCAAGTCACTGAAGCTCCCCGAGCCAGCAGCTGGCCCTGTGAACATACAGTGACGGCCTGGCTGCTCTCGCCTGGAGAGGTCTGGGGGCGGCTGCCCGCCCTCCTCTGCTCATGCCCGAGGGACGCTTGCTGCCCAGCCCCAGCCGTGGGCCGCGCTATCTGCTGTGTGCTCCCTCCCCGGCCACCTCCCGTCTCTGTGCCTCCTTGTCCCATCTGGGGCATGGGTGTATCCCTGCCCTTCCTCCCCCTGTATGGCTGAGCTGAGGATAAAGGAGCTCTGGGCACCCAGTCTTAGCATTCTTATCTGAAAAATGGGGATACAAACAGTAGCTATTTGCCAGAGCTGTTGGGGGGATTAAATGAGATAATGTATGTAAAGTGCTTGGCGCGGCGGGGCACGAAGTGGGGGCTCATAAATGGTGGCTGTTATTATAGTTATTAAATGGGAGGGACCCTGCAAAATGTGCTAGCCTGGGGAAGGGACTCATCATTATTGCTCTGGCTGGGAATAATGAGGCCTTGTGGTAATAGCCCCTCGCACTCCCAGGCCCCTCTGACAAAAGGACGCAGCGGCTGCGGACGGGCCCGACAAAGTGAGAAGTGAATGGTACATAATGGGACACTTAGGGGCTTAGCCCAGGCTGGGGGGACGCTGGGAAGGACCCCCCGGCTGTGGCTCCAGGTGCTGAAGGACCCCACAGGCCAGAAACCCAAGCCCATGGGCCGCCTTTTCTCTGCTTCAAGGCGGCTTGGCCAAGAGCCTTCAGCCACAAACCCAGGTCATCCAGGCTTTCGCTAATATGGACAAAGCGCCCCTAAGTGCCAGGTGCTGCTCTGTGTGTCAGGGCACCAGCCCGCACCAACAGACCCCAGGACCTCAGGCCTTGGGAGGCTAGTGTGGGAGACCAACATGAATCCAAACAAATACTCAAAATATGTAGAGATGCTGATGAATGATCTGAAGAAAAATAGGAAGGGAAAGGGAACATAAGGGCTGGAGTCAGGGTGGTGAATTCAACTTAAGATAAGGTGCTTCCGGAAGGCCAGATTTTGTCCAAACTTTTCTTGTGGAAAATGTTAAATAGATGCAAAAATAAATAGACTAATCTAATGAACCCCCATCTACCCCTCATCCAGCTTCAACAACTGCCAGTCTTGTTCCATCTGCACCTCCACCTACTCTCCCCCCACCTCCCGTGTCACTTTGAAGCGAACCCCAGACTTCTCCTTTCATGGAGGATGTGATTTGAACAAAGACCAAAGGAGATGAGGAAGCCAGCCACGTGGTCATTAGGGAGGTGAGCATTCCAGGCAGAGGGAGCAAGTGCAAAAGCCCTGTGCCTAGGATTGGAAGATCAGGCTCTAACCTCAGCTTTGCCTCTACTGGCTGTGTAAACTCACATGAGTCCCTTAACTGCTCCGAAACTCAGTTTTGTCATCTGTGAAATGAGGCTGATGCCCTCACCCCACAGGGAGTTTATAGAGGTGGGATGAGAATCTCTGCGGGTGTTTTATAAAGTAGAGCAACACGCCAGGATCAAGGTCTACTCTCAGAAACTCAGTGTCTTGGTGGAGGTGAGGCAAGGCCCCAGGGTACCCAAGACTAGGTGGGGGTTGGGAAGGGGGTCTGGGGGTGGTTTCCTGCAGAAGGTTACCCCCAAACTTAGTCTAGCAGGCTACGGTGATGGGGAGGGGGCTTGAGCTCAGAGCTAGGCCATGTCTGCTGGCCTCCCCCTCACCCCCACCCCCATGGATGGGCCACAGGATCCCAGGCTGCTGGAAACAAGAGAAGGGCCAAAGGCCTGAATGGCCAACTGTTCTCTGAGGAGGCTTGGCCCCCTCTAAAGACCCTTATCACCACCTCCACCTCCCTCCCAGGGTGATTATCACCCAGAGGGGCCTTTCCTGGGGGACACAAAGAGACCCTCCACTCCCATCCTCTAGGCAGGATAATGGGCCATTCACACTGAGGGGACCCCAGCCCCACACCTGGCCCTCTCAGGCAGCCCCCGACAGCCCCATTGTCCCAGGCCCGCCTTGCACACGGGTGTCAGTGGCAGGGAAGCCCTAGCCCCCAGCTGGAGTGCTCCTGGACTTCCCCCACCTCCCCAGCCGCCTGGACTCTGGGCTCGATCTGGGGGGAGGTGGGCCCACCATTCATCCCACACCCGCTCACTCGGAATTTCACTCCTCTCGAAAGTCCTTACAGAGCGATGGGAAAATGGGAGGGAATAATTAGGAAAATCATTAACGTCTCAAGGCCCATCTGAGAGGGATTAAGGGATTAAAAGCCTTCCAACCAATCTCTCTTACTTTAAGGTTGTTGGAAGGGTTTTGTTTCCAGGACTTCTTTTTCCTCTTCTCTTTTCCTGGATTGGGGGACACTAAAGTCTTGGTGGATCCTTCCTTCAAAAGCTGCAGGAAAGAGTCAAGACGGTAAAGTCTGCATGGAGAAGAATGGGGGAGAGCAGGTGTATGGGGGAGGGTCCCTTCCCAAGCTCTCCTGAGCCGCCTTGGGCCACTTCTCCGGACATGGGTGGATAGGGAGGGGTGCAGCGGCCAGGCTGGGCCGGAGGGGAAGCCCAGACAGGCCTGCTGAGAGCGGACCGGCTCCCTTGGAAGGCCCCTGAGAGGCCCAGCCCTGCATGCCAGGCCACATACCACCTCCTCCGAGTCCTGGCTGACTGGGTCCAACCGAGGCAAAATGGGCCAGAGGCTCCACGCCACACATCCTGCTCTGGAAGCCCAAGGCTGGAGGTCAGAGAGGAGGGAGCAGGGCGGGAAGGCTGAATCAACAAAGCCTTTTACTGTTTGCAGTAAGCAACATACAGCCGCTGTCCTTGAGCAACGCGTGGTCCAGTGGGGGTGAGCAGGTAAAAATGAATAGCTCGTTACAACACACTGTGAGGCTGGCTGAAGTGTGAAAGGGGGTGAGGGGGTCTACAGAGGAGGCAGACCTCAGCCAGTCTGGAGGGATTTGGGACAGTCCCCTGGAAGGGGTGATTTATTTATGAGAGGATCCCTAAGGCCTGGCACCTGGTAGGTACTCAGCAACTGGGAGGTAAATGCTCCACTCAGATGCATCACTCCCTTTTATATGGAGTGTCTCACTGAAATAGTCCCCCTCACCTGGCTTAAGGCAAAGCCGGTATTTGGGTTGCTGGAGAGCAGAGGTGCACGTTAGGGGATGGCCCAAGCTCTCCCTAGAGTCTTCATGAGCTCCATCCTGACCCAGCCCTGAACATTCTGGGGAAGAAAGATACTGGCAGCACGTGGCTCACACAGTGCCCTCCCCACCTCCCCACCAACACACACACTCACGGTTCCAGTTTGGGGGCACCCTGGAGTGAAGGCGGCACCTCCGTTTCTCTGGAAGGCTCAGCTAAACCCCCTCTGAACTTCTGTACCCACCAACCCTTGCCTCAAAGACCTGAAGCCTGGTGGGGCAAAATGGAGGCAGGCGGGAGCCATCCCAGAGCCAGCACCTCGCCAGTGGTGCGGGTGATAGATGCTGGCGGCTGCAGCCCTCTGCAGCATTAATAACCACGTTTACAAATGGTCTTAATTAGCAACTGCCAACAAGAAGCCCGGTACTAATTCCACCAATAATCGAGGATTGCGGGGCGCGGACAGGAACGCAAGTGAGGGGATGGATGGCTTGCAGACCCTGTGCATAGCTTGCAGATACCGTGCAGCTGTAGGGTCCAGCTACAGCAGAGGCCAGCTGAGTGGCTGGAGGGCTGGGAAGAAGGGGGACCCTGCCCCCACCGGCTCCCACACCAGGGTTCCTTGACCCCCCACGGCGCAGCCTCCTCAGATGGTGTTGGGACAAAACGAAGCGTGAGGAATTGCAGGGAGGAGGGGAGATCTCTGTCTGTGCCGTCAGAGCCAGAACCCAGACAGCAGCCTGTGGGATGAAGGCGAGCCTGTAAAAGCCCAAGTGAAATGAGCTAGAAGGGGATTGGGAACAAGCCCCACAGTGTCCTGGGGCCACATTCCTTGCTCTGGGGAGATGGAGATGGATGGTGCTGAGCTGGGAAGGAGGGGACACTAGGGTTGGGGGGGGCAGCTTCTCCAGCTGAGGGCTCCCCTGCCAAGACGAGTAGGGTGGGAAAAGCGAATTTAAGAATCCAGCCGATGCCCCAGCACAACAAAGCCCACTTCCTCTCTCAGCCTCAGAGCCAAGATGGGTCTGCTTGGGTCCTGCCCAGGGACCTTCCAAAGACCATCCAGAGCAGGCCCAGAGAGCTCCAGAAATCCAGGCCAGAGAGAGAGAGGGCCCCCTTCAGAGCAGGTATCTCTGGTCCAACCTCTTCTGGGGACCACCTGCAAATGTCCTGGAAGAGAAGAGGGAGGGTCGTGGGAGGAAGGATGTGTTCTGGGGCTCAGGCGGGTGGAGCCTCTAGCCATGTGTGGAGACGTACGGGGGCCTGGGTTTGGCTTCTTTCAGATGTGGCTTTTGGGGTCCCCGGAGGAGTTTCCATGAGGCTGGGCAGCCCCAGGTCAGAATGTTTTGGAGGGTTCCAGGTTGGAGCAGAGACCCAGTGAGGAGTTGGAGGAGGGCCCACTTCCAAAGGTGGGGAGTGGGGGTGGACAGAACTCTGGCTGCTTCCCTGGCACCATGAACTGCCTCAGCTCCCAGCCCACATCCCCTGACCCCAACTTTCCTCTTATCTGTCTCCCAAATGCTATCCCAGGAGGCCAGGCTCCACTGCCCACACTGCACCTCCACCTCCCCAGAATGGAGTTGCCATGCATGTTGTACCTGGATCGTCACAGAGGCCAGGAGGACAGAAGGAAGAGCTCCGTCTTAGTGAAAGCCTGGGCCAAACCAGAAATGAACAGGCCTCTGAGGCAGCACTAGAACCCCTGCTTCCCGGAAGACTGCCTGCCCTACCAGCATCTTCTCCCTCCTCTCCCCACTCAACTCTCTTCTGCCTTACTGGAACTGAAAACCTGGACTTCCTGGGACAGTTCTCATTTTGCTGTTGCCCTGATTGATTTTGCCCCGAAAACCTTATGAGTGAGTCTCAGAAGCATCATTGTTTCAAGAGCCCAGGCACCATTTCTGAAAGAGCTCCCACCTGAGTGGCATCAGCCCTTGATCATGAGCCTGTGTGGGAGTTTAGGAAAGGTGGAATCAGGTCCTGCACCTTGCAGAGTCGAAAGCCCAGTTACTGGAGCTCAGCCCATAAGCACCCAAGTGCAGAGGCCAAGTTCCCAGCTAGAATGGACTCTGCTTCCAGCATAGAGTCCCTTGTCTACTATCCAGTCAATACCAATACCAATACCATTGGGCCAATACCATCTGTTAGATGGGCACAAGCTCCTGGGCTGGGGGCAGAGGGATGCACGTTTCACTTGTGGGAGGGGACTTTCTGTGGCAAACCACTTCCCCGCACCTCTACATCACTGGAGAAGTCTCTTTCAGTCCTGCATGGCTAGGGTTTCTCCCAGTAAACGGTGGGCCTTCTTAACTGGTGGTGGCAGCAGAAGGAAGCAGGAAGGAGGCCTGGACTGGGCCTGGGGCTCATGAGTCACAGAGGATCCCTTGGGGGGCATCTCTGTCCAGTAACCTGCTTTGGGGAAACCATGAGTATTTCCCTCAAGGTTCTGGAAGGGAACTGGCTCCAGAGACACCTCTGGTCAATGTAATGTGAAAAAATGGATGGAGATGGAGAGGGCAGTTAACAGGTAGGGAGGACGGGAAGAGCATCAGCGATAGGCTGGGTTTAACCTCCAAGAGACGAGGCTCAGAAATGAACTGATTTGTGTGAGTGGGGGAGCCAAGTTGGGGGCCCACCAAGGTCTGACCCCAAAGTCAAGGCTCTCTGGGGAGAGGAGTAGGTATGGAGGGAACAGGTGACCACCCCTCCTTGGCCCCAAGGCCTGGTTTGGGTCGCCTTCTTCCTTCCTCCCCAGGCTGGCGAACTCCGATCGGTGATCAGACGGCGGCACAGAGACAATAGCGCTCTGTCCAGGGCGGGCGCTCCGGGAAGACAGCTCATCCCTATGCAGGGACGGCCTCCCCCACCCGGGCCTGGCCGCCAGCCCCTTTCAGGCGGTGGAAGCCGGGGCGGCGGCAGAGGGGGATTCTCACAGGCCGTTGGACATTTGCATAGCCCGCTCGCCCGCCCGGAGACATTGGCCCGCATTGTTCCCGGGCGGCGGCGGCAGCGGCGGCGGGCGCACGGGCCGGGGCGCGCGGGGCGGCGCGGAGGACCCGGCTGGGAGCGGGCGGGAGGACCAGACAAAGGAGACGGGGCGCGCAGAGCCGGGCGGGGGAGATCTTGACGGTGGGAGAGAAATATCGGGGTGAGGTGGGGGTGGGGGAACGCGGCTGCCGAGTTAGTCTGTCCCGGGACTGCCACCGACCCCCACTTCGGACACCCACGCCGTGTCTAATTCCTCCCTGAGCTGGGGCCACCATGCGCCGTGATTTGAATCCCAATAGCGGGGCATCTCAGGCCTTCCCCAGGCTACGCAGGTTCAGGGCGCCAGGTCCTCCAGAGGTCAGAGGAGCAACTCCTAGCTCCTGGCCCAGGGGGCTCTGGCCACACAGGCACAGAAGCACCCTGAGGTGCGTGGGGAACCTTGGACCTCCCAGCCAGATGTCTGGGCAGGAAGCTCTGTTGTCGCCCACACATACTTGTGCCAAGCCCGTACAGCTCCACCTCCAGAAACCCTTCCCTAATGCCTCTGGCTCTGCTGGCTTGACACTGACCCCAGCGCAGCCAATCTTCCCCATCAGTGGGGCCCTGGGAGGCGAGCAGGGGCCCAGTGTCCTCGTCCATCATTGTCCCCAGAGCTCAGGCACTGGGGCTGGACAGACGGAGTTCATGAGTGGGCAAGTGTCTGATTGTCCTGCATTGAGAGTGATAATGGTGGTGATCAGAGGGGCTGTCCCTGAGGGGCAGAGGCCTCATTGTCCTGAAGGGGTGAGGAAGGAGCCCCCTCGGCCCCTATCCCCGCCATCTCCTTGACCTGCTCATTGTCACCCTGTCGACCCAGCCTGAATGGATGGGCCACCGTGTGGGGAACCAATGGTGCTGAGCCAGGGGCTACAGGAAAGATGGGGGAGGGGCTCAGTCTTGGTGCAGCAGAGAGGCTCCAAGGATACCTGTCTTTCCTGCCCTCTGAGCTCCCTGCCTGAAAGCGGTAATGGGACGATCACCCCCATACCCAAACCAGTAATGATGGCTCAGTCCATCATTTGGACCGAACAATCTATGGACTGCCCACCAGGGTGCTAGGCACTACAGGAAAAGCTGGGGGAGGGAGAGGAGGAAATGCAGAGGGAAAAACCAAGGGCCTGGTTTAGAAGAGTTCAGTCCAGGACAGAGTCCCCTGAGCCATGAAGCCAGGGTGCTGGATCTTGTAGTAGAGCTCAGCAGCGTCTCCCAGGCCATGAGAGGCTTTATGGGGGTGATGGAGCCTGAACTCTCTGGTTAGGGGATATTCAGGGCCATCTCTTGTCGGGCAGCCATCACCCTTTCTCAGGGATCTCTTGGTGGGCCACCCTAGGAACTGTAGCCTTTCCTCCCTTCGAAGCTGGCTGGGTAATTGCCCTCTCCTAGGGAGGGTTCAGTTGTCACTTCTCCAGGAAGCCTCCCTGGATTGAGATGGGAGCGATGACCAGCCTAGGCTAGAGCAGCCCCTTTTTGTCAAGCCTGGAGGAGATTTGGTTGTGGTCAAGAAAGAACCAGAGTAGAAGGAAAGGATCAAGTGGGAAAATCTTGGTGGTATGCGTAGTAAATGAATACTCGTAGCCTTTCCCACCCAGGATAAGCAAGGGCAGGGAGGGTCTTATCCTTAAGTCTCTCCGTTCCTATAAGTCTTTCAGATCTCTGTTTGAGGACTGCTCAGGGAGCTCAGGGGCAGAACAGGTCAGCTGGGTGTACCTGGATCCATGTAGAGGCAGAGCGATGGCTCTGCAGGGTGAAATGGGGGATGGGCCTCTGCTTGCCCAGACTCCCTCCCAGCAGGGGCTGACAGGACAGGGTACCTTTTTGCAATCTCAGCAGTCATCCTGCCTCAGCACAAGGATGTCCCTCTAGCATACCTACCCCAGCCAGCAATGGTCAGGGGAGGCTGTGGAGGAAGGAGGGGAGCTCAAGGGGAGGGATATACCAAACATATTTGGGCCACATGGGCAGGGGTGGTTCCCATGGGGCACTTCTCTCTCAACCGCCCTCCTTGTTCCTCAGCTTTTCCTCAACTCTGTGCTTGACCTCTTTCCCCAGCCAGACTCAGTCGCTTCAGCTACAGTGAGGATGGAGCCTCGTGGGAGCACCTTTTGCCCCTGTCCCAGAACTAGGCCTCAGAAATCCCTCCTTGGGTTCCTAGGTGTGCATGGGTTTTGGTTTTGAGGAAGAGGTCTCTAGTCATGCTCACTCCTGCCAGAAGCCTGGGGAAGAGCAGGAGAGGGCAGAGGGGGGTCCCAGTACTTCAGGGTTGGGAAAGGAGCTCTGGTCTACTGGGAGGATGGATTCTCTGCTGAATGAGAAATCTGGAATGACATGTGGTAGGGACTGGGAGCTCAAAAAAGTCTTGTGGCATGAATAGTGAGGACCAGCTCTGAAGCAGACAGGGATGCCTTTAGGCTGTAGGAAGGACTTCCCATTCTTGGTAGAGGATGGAGGGGCAAGAAAGGCCACATCTTCCTCTGCTGGGTCTGGAGCACCCTCTGGTGGTCAGATGGCTTCAGGCTGACGGAAGCCCCATTCTCTGCAGCAACTCATTTGCCCTTCCTAGTCCCCACTCCTCAGACTCGGGACAGGGACATAAGTTGGTGCCTGGGGGCTGGCTGCTTCCAGCTTCTGAGGAGTTAGTGGCAAAGAACTCCTTTTGCCCCTCTTAGTCCCAGCAGGGGCCCTCTTCCTACTCTGTTCAGAGGCCACCCAAGTTCAGGGTCAGAGTGGCAGCCATTCTGGAATAGGAAGAGCTCTGCAGCAGCCTGAGCTGTCCTATAACAAACACAGACTTGCTGGAGGAGAATGAGCTCCCTGTCTCTGGAGGCAGGTAAGCCCAGTCTGGGCATCCACCTAGCAGAACATGGCATCCTAGTGGGAGTTCCATGGACCCAGGGAGGCAGGATATTGTCACCACTAAGGTCCTTTCTCACCCGAGGTTCCAACATTGTGAGTTAGATGGTAGGAGGAGCCCCCCAAATTCCCAGTGCACAAAAAAAGGAGAGTCCTCGGTGACCGTGGTATTTATCACCCTCAGAGAGCCAGGCCCTGGCTCAGGCTTCACTGTAACAGAGTGATGCTGGTCCAGTGGGTCAGCAGTCACTTGGGTGCCTCACTTGCAGGGCGTGGGGCGGTGGGGTGGGGCTGTGTGAGGCTCTCCCCTCACCACGCTAGTTACTGCCCCTCGCCCAATGTTGCCTATGGTGAGGAGGCTCCTTCCGGCTCCTGTCTTCTTTCTTGCAGCAGAAGTGATGGGAACTAGAAAAGAAAAGCTTCCCAACGGTAGCCAGCCATCATCTTCTAAAAGGAGAGCATCCTTTCAAGGCCTGGAAGCAAGCTAGGCCCGAGTCTCCGGTTCCTCTGCCCTCAGAGGTCCCTGGGCTAAGTCCTCATGCTCCCCAGGCACCTGGAGGACAAGGATGGAGGAGCAGGTGAAGGGGCAGCTCCACGGGGCTGGAGACCACAGCTCAGGGGGGAACGCCAGAGGAGAAGGAGCAAGCGAGGAAGGAAAGAGGCGGGTTGGATCAGAGGAGGTGCGGCAGGGAAGGGAAGGTTGGAGGGTGAGAGAGCCCTATGGGCCTGAGGGGCTGCAGTCACATCTCACCTCCCAGTAAATCTGGTCCTCGTAGCACTGGGAGTCTGGCGGGGAGTCCAAGAAGGGCAGCCTCAGCAGGAGCCCTGGTGGCAGTAGGGGATCATGTGTGAGGCTTTTTGCCACCCCCATGGGGGAGATTGCCACTCAATACCACCGGGCACAGAGGAGCCAGGAGGCATGAGGTCAACGTGATGCCTGGCACAGGCAAATCACAGCGGTATTTATCGAGCACCAACTTTTGCTAGGCCCTATGCAAAGTGCTTGACAAGCACTGCCCTCCTTAAGCAACCACAGGGGCCCTGCAAGGTGAATAGGATCCCTCTGTTACAGAGAAGGGGGCCAAGGCTTAAAGAAGTTAAATAACTTATTCAAGGTGGCACAGTTGGGAACGGACCAGATAGTGAGTCTGTCATGAACCACAGCTCATAAGCCTTCTGTGGCCGCCTATCCAGGAGGGGTGCAGAAAGTGTTTATTGAGTAAATAAGTAATTAAATGAATGAATGAATGAGCTGAACCTTGTTTGAGAATGAAAATCTCAGGGTGGGAGCAGGAGGGTGGGGCTACTCAATCAGACGTTTTATTCTGAAGGCCAAAAGGACTAAGGCCAGATATCAGGAAGGACTGCCTGACCTGGCATCAGTGGGCAGGCTGCCTCTGTGGAAGGTTTTTGTGCTCCAGTCTAGTGATGAGCCAGGCAGGCCTCTTCCTTCCCTGCCCCGGCCCCACACGCCTCAGGGCCTCAGCCTGGGGTTGGGCTGCCCTCTAGTGGGTAGAGGGAGCAGCACAGGGAAGCCACAGAGGAGAGGGATCTGTCAGCCCCTAGCAGGCTTCCCACCTTCCCTTGGCACCGGAAGGGAGCAAGTACCCTTGGTCCTACTTATCTGGAGGAAGTTACCCCTTAAATGTACAACCCCACCCTGCACCTGGCACAAAGTAGGCGCTCAACAGATATCTGTGAGTAAATGAATGGCAGGGGGATGGGATGCAATGGCCCTTCCTCCAGAGAAACCCCCTCCTCTGTCTTCTGCCCTCCCTGGAGCTCCTGCCAACGCCCCTCCACCCGCCTCCCCCCAGCCAAGGTCACTCACCTCCAAGGCTCCCACCCACAGAGGCAAATATCAGTGTGACAAACAGTCCGAAGAGCTGGTGCATGGCCTGAGACGTCGCGCTGCGCTGGCCCTTGGCTAGGAGCGGAAACACGCTCTCTAGGCTGCAGGGAGAGGAGAGTGTGGGGAGACAGGGACGGAGCACGGAGCCAGGGCTGGTCAGTGTATCAGTGCACTGCACCGCTTCCTGCAGCGGCCAAAAGGGCCTCAAGGGAGCTGCCAGGCTGAGTCACCTCCGGGCCTTTGCTCCAGTCAGGCCCATAGCCTGGAACACCCTCCCACCTCCCGTGTGCCAGCAACACCCTCACACCTTTCAAGGCTCACTTTGCGGGTCACTTTTGCCTGCCCTCTCTTCTGAGCCCTGATGTGCAAAAATCTATCCTAAGGGTCAGTATCTCTTACCTGACCCTTTAGTAATAACACTATTAAAATCATTTGTTCAATGACCTTCTGCTGCACTTGAGTGAGGACCAAGAGGGCAGTCCCCAGTCTTGTACACTCCAGTTTCTTCAGCTCCCAGGAGGTAGAGGAATGAATGAATGAATGAAAGAAAATAGACAGCTTTTTCTTGTTGGTCCACAAAAGGAGAAAGAGAGTGAGGGACTTAGTTCCAGGGGGATATCAATTCCACTGGGGATGGGGGGTGAGGGTGGGGAGAACTTACCCATCTCCGTAAGCTTCATGGGTGGCCAGCCCAGCCACAAGGACCCCCAAGAGCGCTCCCAGGACCCCAGGCATCCCATGGAGGTTGTGGACACCACATGTGTCTTGGACTTTGAGTTTTGACTCAAGGATGGGCTGGAGAACAGGACACCAATAATGAGTCTCGTGTGCCCCCAGAAGACCCCCTGTTCTGCCCAGGGCCTAAGAGGCATCTGTACCGTGAAGAACTTGTACCCCAGTGTGGAGACGGTCCCAGCCAGGAAGCCAGCTACCAGAGCCCCAAAGGGTGTCAGCATCATTTCAGCCGATGTCCCCACCACAACCCCTCCGGCCAGTGCGGCATTCTGGACGTGGACCTAAGGGAGCACAGAAGAACAAGGCATTGGAGGCCCTTTCAGATCGTCACACCCACAACCAACCCAACCCCGCCCACCACAGTGGCACCTACTGCTTCTTAAGTCCCCCCACCATCTAACCCTCTAACTCTCCTGCTATCCTATCATCACCTCATGCTCCGACCCAACGCCTCCAGTGCAGATGGAGCCCCCTGTGCCTGTGCCCTTACCTGTTCCCCTGGAGAATCCGCCTTGCAGGGTCTCCGATCTCTCCCCCACCTCCCGGTCCATCCCTCTGCCTCTCCCAAGCCTCTCCCCCATACCATGTCCAGCCGCCCATCCCTCCCGACAAGGGCTGACAAGGCGAAGGTGCTAAGGGTGCTGGCAGTCAAGGAGTAGTACGTGTTGAGAGCCGTCCGATGCTGCCCATCCCCCAGCGTAGTGGGTGCAGAGTTGAAACTAGGCCAGAAGATCCATAGGAAGATGGTCCCTAAATGGTGGGCAGGCAGGCAGAATGAGAGGAAGGAGGTGACTTCCCCACAGGGTACAAGCTGTGTAACTGCACTCAAGTCACCTACTCTCAGCAGCCTCAGTTTTCTCATCTGTAAAGTGGGGATAGTGATACCTAAAGTGGGGATAGTGATACCTTTATAAAGTGAGAACTAAATGAGGTGATACATACGAAGTGCATAGCGCATGGCCTAGCCAGTACTAAATGTTCAACAAATGGTAGCTATCGCAGGGTACTGGCACAAAAGGGAGCTACTTGATTGAAAACCACAGGGGGTTGAGATTTTTTAAGTATCAGAAAAGGAAAGAAAAAAAGGCAAAGGGCACCACATGTCAGGCACTAATCTGGTACTTGATATACATAAGAGGAAAATCATTTGTTTTATAACCTCAACTGCCCCCTGGAGAGGGTGGGCCCTGCCATGAGCACCGATGGGCTGGGCCTGCGCAGCATCTCGGGTAAGGACTGGGAGCTCCATATGCCCTGCCTGCGGTTCCCAGGTCAGTCCTGGAGGGAGAGGGGGAGGGGCCAAGGGCAGGTGAAGGGGAGCCTCCCTTTGGGGACCCCGTAGGGTAGGGTCAGCAAAGCAAAGAGGCTTGAGAGACTGCCCCTTAGTCCTGAGTGGTCCTTGGGTTGCGATGTAACTTCTGCACCTCCACAGTCTGATTAAAATCTACCACACATACACATGCATCTTCGGAGAAGAGTTTTGGGAGGAATCAAGGAAGAGGCCAGTTTTCCTGTCTGGAAGGAGCTGGGAGGCAGAGGAGATCTGAGAATGTAAGCCTCGCAGGAGAGCACAGACATCTTGGGGAGGCCTTTGGACTTCAAGCTAAACTTATCTGCGTCTCAAAGGGCAAGGAGGCCTCAGCTGACCTAGGGTTCCACATGCTCTATTTCACAACAAACCCAGATGTGAGCAAGAAATACAAAACCAGTCTCTTTTTAATGTAAGAATGGGCACTTTGGTCACTACTTAATACTACCTTCAAGAACATAAAATCCGGATTTCCTTTCCTGACTCATTAGTGAACAAAGAGAGAGGAGAAGAGGCCAAGGCGGAGGTATGCGCTTAGAAGAAACAGGTGGTGATGATGGGGCTTGCAGGTCAGACCCTACTGCTCGCAGGCGTGACCTACGACCTCTCCTTCTCCCCCTTGAGAGTGCAGGGGCTTCCAGGAAATCTCCTGAGAGGACGTGACCTCAGGAGGGGGGACGCAGCCCCAGGGACAAAAGCCTGGAGGTTAGAGATGGGGAGAAGCTGAGTCTGGCTGGAGAGAGAGCGCGGGGAGAGTGAGTGGGGAGGGGGGAAGGGGGCGAGGAGCGGCCAAGATCCTGCAGGGGTGGGTGTGCCAGGCTGAGGAGTCCGGTTTCTAACTGTCTGTCGGTAGTGGGGGCCCTGGAGGCCTTTAACAGAGATTGATGCCATCAGACTTCGATTGAGAAAGGCCCCTGGGATGGATCTCAGGGCATGTGCATACCCCAGTGCTGAGTTCTAAGAACCTGTCATAAAACGACTGAGAATGGTGAGCACGGATTCCCGGGGCTCTGGTGGAAGAATCTGAGTTGGAAGGGAGTTCCCAGCCAGAACCCCAAGGATTCTAGGTGGCACCCCAAGACCAGGCCTGGAGATGAACCGGCCCCGTACCCACCACACCTCAGCAGGCCTCACCAATCATGGCAAAGAGGTCCGAATGGTAGACGGAGCCCTGGCGATGCTTGCTCTTCTCCAGCTGGGGCCTATAGAGGACCCTGGAGAGGACCAGCCCGAAGTAGGCACCAAAAGTGTGAATAGTCATGGAACCTCCTGCATCCTTCACCTGGGGAGGTGGAGCTGAGGTGGAGGGGCAGCCCCTCGCCCCTACCCCTACCCGACGCCCTCCCTGCTCAGGGCCTGGCCCTGCCCACCCCCACTCCTCACCCCATCCCCATCCAGACTCACCCCGAGGAGACTAAGGAGCACAAACTCGTTGAGGCCAAATAGCACCACCTCCAGCAGGGCCATGAGCAGCAGCTGAGCCGGCCCAGTCTTGCCCAGTATGGCACCAAAGGAGATAAGCACAGCCCCGGCGCAGAAGTCAGCATTGATCATGCTGGGGGGTTGGGATGGGGAGGGTGAGAGGGGGCTGGAAGCGAGGGCAGCCCTGGGCGGGTGTGGGGAGGGGAGGAGGCAATGAGCCTACCCATCTAAGCTCTTCCCTGGTAGGCAGGAAGGTATCACCTCGCCCTTTTTGTGGATGCGGAAACAGAGTCTCAGGGAGGTTCTGGGACTCAGCAAACAAAGCCCACGACAGGTGGAAGACCCAGATCTTGAATCAAGAGCTCCTCTGAACCCTGCCCTTTTCCATGACACTATCTATCCTCCCAACATCTCTTGGGTAATAAGGGGCCTAAAGAAATGGGGAGGTTGGGGCTCGAGGATGGGAGAAGAAATTAGGCAACAGAACAGGCAGGGCACCTAAAAGAAATCAACTGATGGGTCAAAAACCTGGGTCAGGGAGCAGACTTGAAGGACTGGGTTTGAGCTGGGTCCCTTGGACAGGGGCCTCCCAGGTAGACCTGAGGGGAGCCAGGGTGGCCGCCACTGCCCACCTCTCTATGCCTACATGGATGTGGCCACCGTGGAAGGAGTGGAAGAACCCCTGGACGAGTGTGGACCATTGCAGGGCAAAGGCGGCCAAGAGGAAGGTGAAGCCCACGCTGCTGAAGCCGTAGCGCTGCAGGAAGACCATGAGGAAGCCGAAGCCCACGAAGATCATGGTGTGCACATCCTGGAAGCCTGCAGGGGTGAGGGGGGGGGCATTCAGGCCTGCTCAGGCTGCCACCCATCCACCAATCAGCCATCCTGCCAGCGCCCCCAGCTCTCACCAGCCAGGGCCGCCTTGAGGCTGGAGCTGAGCCTATAAAACTCCCTGGGCATGGCCGGCCTCCCAGCCTGGGTCCCCCATGCAGAGCTGGCCAGCTTGGAGCAGTGGGACCCAGACCATCCCTGCTGTCGCCATGTCAGAGCAAGAGAGTAGAGCCTTTCTCTCTCTTCTCTGCCCCACTCATTTGCCTATCCCTGGGTCGCTTACAACCAGCGAGAAGTCCAACCTTTCCTGTGTTCTTTCCTGGCACAGTCCCTGCCCTCTGTGCTGGAAATTCCCTTCCCCTTCCGGCTTTTCTTCAATTTTCCCTTTCTGTCGGAAGTCCTTCTTGATGTCTACCCTCCATTCCTCATACTTCAGAATCTATACCTCTCCATTTTCAGGATTTTAAATTTTATTAATTAATTTACAAAAATAACTTTAAATTGTTAACAGAGATTATCTCAGGAAAAAGAAATTGAAGGGAGGGGGCAGGGCTGCTGAGCTGTACGACTCCGGTGCAAATAACGCCCCCTGGAGGTATGCAATATGGCCACACCGGGAAGGAGGATTTTACCCTATAGTTTGTTTCTTTCTATACTTTGAATGTTTTAATTTTATAGATGAATCACTTGAATTTTTTTAAGTGTCAGTGGGGTTTATGGGCAGGGAGATTTGGGGTCTTTTCTGTTTGCTTTCTATTCTGTGTAAAAAAATCTAAAATAATAAACAGTAATAGTGAACATGAGATAAATACAACAATTTGCTTTTGTATTAGTTTGTCCTGTACCCCTCCCCCCATCTACTTGTAAATAGGGTTTGAAACACAACCTAGTATGATGTTCAGCCAGTGCATCTGGTCCTGTTTCCTTTGTCTTGGGTCTATGTACCCATAATGCTGTGCTATCTTTGGCTTTGAGAAATACTAGAGAAACACTTGAGTGCATTACTGCATTTGTTGGAAATAACTTACTGAGAAACAGGGTCAACCATGACCATAAACTCTCCTTTCATAGCTCCATGTGAGAAATTTCTCCTGGAACTTAGTACTAGGAAATGTCATTTCCCCTGAGGAACCAGGAACCGGTTTGCTTTCCCTCATTCATGTGATAGATGTTTACTAAGCAGTCATGCATCAGGCTCTGGTAATGTAGAGCTGTCGGTGGAGGACAGCCATCAAAGGATCAAAGAATCACATTTGTGAGGCTTCCTTGATTCTGATGAGAACACATACCTGACCATATTACCCCTTTTTCCTGGCTGCCTGGAAGCTCAGAGCTACATTGGAATTTCAATTATAACAACTGTAGGCCTTCACAGTGTTCATTATTTGTGTACTGCTTTTATACTTTTCTTTTCTTATTCACACGTTTTTGTTGTAAATGACCTCGTCTCTTGTAGAAAGAGGCAGATCACAAAGAAAGAAAATCACAATCACCTTTTTTGTTTAAAGGTGAAGCACCAACAAGCCAAAAATTTATTACTGAACTTTAGAATGTAATCAATAACTTTGAGAGAAGCAAATTTTTATGCTTTTGTGTGTGTGTGTGTGTGTGTGTGTTGTGTATAGGCTGATAGGAAATGAGTTTGCAAGCCCCTGGCAGAGGGTTGGGTGCATGTTGGAACTGGAGGTCTACAGCTCAGCTGCCAGCCCCAGGGGCCAAGGGGGTGAGGGTCTGGAGGCCCACTGGCCTCACTAAATGTCCCCACCACTGTACCACTTTTCCAGCCCTGCTCACTCCCCAAATCACCCAGATCTCTCTTCCCTCTCAGATCTTAAAACCCAACAGAAAAGGAGAGGTATCTTTTAGAACTCAGCCCCAAGCCTAAGTTCTTTTAGCCTCGCGGCCTGACTTGTTTTCTCCTTGTGCAAACAGTAAAGGGGGTGCCATGTCTGCTCTTTTGCCCAAGGATAGCAAAACAACAAAGGGGGCTGGGTCATGCCCATTTCATGCTGAAACCGCTCCAGAACTTGTCTTAAATGGCAATAATATTTACATCTCCCACCCTGGGTTTGTTTGGAATCAAAACACAATCCCTTGGCCTTTCACCTGGAGTCTAAAAATCAAGAAATCTCCTTTACTCATTCCACTCTGTGGAACATTCCACACAGACATTCTCCATGGACTGTGGTGGGTAAGGGGCTATTCCAGCTGGAGGCAGGGGGATAGATGAGATGACCCCTCAACATTCCCTTCAGGGGATCCCTGGGTTGGGCAGGATGGAGCCTGTTTTCCATCACATCCCCACCCCCACCAAACCCATGCACCTTTGGTTGGAGAGAAGATAAAAGCCCTCTAGGAGCACCTATCACCCTCCCTCCTTCCCTTACTGCCCCTCCCCAACCGCACCAGATGACTCCTGAACAAGGTCAGACTGTGGGACAAGGGGACAGTTAAAGCTGGGGCTTTAGCATCTAACAGAGCTGGATTTAAATTCCAGCACCTCCCTCGTCCACTTCTCACCGTGTGACCTTGGACAAGCCACTTAACCTCTCTAAGCCTCAGTTTCCTCATCTGTAAAGTGGGGATATAAAATGTGAGAAGCAGGAAAAAGGGAGTGGTAAGGTGGGGAGGCCATCTCCCCCCCACCACTCTACCCCCACGTGCCTTTAAGAGGGCAGATAGGGCTGTATTCTCCTAGAAAAGTCACAAACCACTCTGGTCCCAGTCACTTCCCCCTGCCCCCACCTCAAGAAAATCCTGATTCCATTTGTCCTAAATCCCTCTCCCTGCAAGTCAGGTCTCAGAGATATATAAAAAAGAACCTGTCCATATTTTGTCTTAGAACCCTTTCTCATCTTGCTTCTGTGTCCCCTGTATGCCTAGTCTTTTTCCCTAGTCTTTCCCCTTCTTTCTTTTTTTTAATTTTTATTGGAGTATAGTTGCTTTACATGTTGTGTTAGTTTTCCCCCTCTTTCTTATTTTCCATTACTTGCCTCATAGGATAAGAGGTTTGTAATGTGGGGGAAAGTCTGCAGATGGGGAGTCAAGAGACCCGGTTCTAGGCTGGCTAACTTGCTGTGTGACCTTGGGCAGTCACGTGACCTCTCTGGCTCTCTTTCCACATCTGAGAGGAGTGGACCAGATGAGCTCTAAAGGTGCTTCTTATAGAGATAACAGACAGACACTCAGAGCAGCCATGCACTTGGCATTGGCTAGTCCCACAGCTAAACAACATCGGCAAAACTCTCTTTCATCTCCCAAATCAAAGGGCAGTGGCTACACCACCCTCTGGCCCTGACCACTTCTCTTGGACACAGGGATAGGTGAAGACTTGGCTCATCAAAGTCCCAGGCTCCAGGGACCTCACACCTCCCTCCTCCCCAACCCATCCCCGCACCAGGGTCCCAAGTCCACAGGGGTAGAAACCTAGTGCAGAAAAACAGGTAGGATTCCTACTGCTATTCCTCTTATTGCAATCCAGGGACAGAAAACTGTGCATCCAGGAGAGCCTACCATTGTAGCAGAGGGATGAGAGGTTGGGGGTTTCAGGGAGGACTGTGAAGCAAGCAGGGCTTGGAGGCCTTGAGTGAGGCCCATGGGAGAAGCAAATGGGGTTTCATGGCAGGTAGCCAGCTCAGACCCTAGAACAAAAGCTTACTTCTCTCAGCCCGTGGACTGTCCCTGCCCAACTCCCTATCTCTGTAGACAAATGTATGACCCCAAGAGTCTGCCATCCCAGCTCTGTGGCTCTGGCTTTGATTCCAGCATCCATGGCTCACCTCATGCAGCCAGAATTGGGGTGAAATGTGGGGAGGGAGGAGCTGTAGCCCCCCCTCTGCCTAGGATGGCCGGTATTCTGGCACTTTATGCCCAGGTCCAAGCCTCCACCTCACCCTCTCTATCCTCAGCATTGTGAGCTTCATTTTGTTATTTTGCTGGGGTTGGGGCTGGGAGAGGGTCAGGTGGGGACAAACTGCTGCCAGCTCTGCATACAGAAAGTAGGGTAATAACAGCCTGGGATTTTTATAGGAGACTCTCACATTCTGGGCCTCGTTTGAATGTGTATCCTTCAAACTGAAGCATCTTTCTCCCCATTGCTCAGGTGGGGAAAACTGAGGCTTAGAGACCTGGTCAAACATTTGTGATGAAGTCTGGGAGATCTGGTCCCAGCTGCCCAGGGCCTGAGTCACAAGGTTGGGTCCCCAATCTTGAGGGAGAGGCTCTGTCCACAACAGGGGGCAGGGGCTTAACCTTCTCCTTCCTGGGCCTTGTCAGCAGGCAGGTGAGCTGTGGTGCTAGGAGTTGAGGATGGCCGAGTCCTAGTTCCAGTTCTGTCACTCACATGGTAGGTGATCATGAACAAATCACAACCCCTTTGAGCCTCAGCTTCCTCCTGGGTGAAATGGGCTAATGACCCTGCCTTGCCTCCTAAGCAGGGCTGGGGAGCTGCTGCTCTGTGATTGGCTGGTGGATAGTTACATCATTTTCTCTCTGGCTCTGGAAGGACCAGCTTTGGGGGACTGGGGAAGAAATGCCTCAGTCCATTAGTCTTGGCTGCCTTCACAGCTAATACCATCACTGCCTCCTGCGCCCCACTCCCTACCTCCCCTGCCCAGAGGATTTTTTCCCTGTGGTCAGGGTGGAGGCCCCAGGAAAGGCAAAGTCTCTGAACAGCCCAGCAAAGCCCAACTAGGCCAACAAGAGAGTAGGTAAAGCTGGGGCTTCAGATCTGGGTTCAAATCCCAGCTCCCTCAATTCTGACAGCAAGACCTTGAACCAGCCATCTAACCTCTCTGAGCCTCAGTTTCCCCATCTTTGCCTACTTCATAGACTAAAAGAGAAAAAATGCATGTGCCGCCCTCAGCATAATACCTGGAACGTGGCAGACGCTAGTGAAAGGGTGTTATTATAAATCTGGGGCACCTTAGATCTGGGCATCCAAGTGCTCCCTGCCAAGACATCGGGGGAGCTTAGGGCCTTAGCTCCCCCCGCGCCCTCACCCGCACTCACTTGGGTAGCGAAAGTAAAATTCATTGTCCGCGTTACTGTGGTTGCGCCAGTGCCAGAGGGCAGCGTCGGTTTCATGGTTGTAGCGGACAAAGACCGCAAAGAGGATGGCGGTGGCGCCCTGGAGGAGGAGGCACAGCAGGGGCAGCTGCAGTCGCCGGCCCGCGGTGCGGCGGGGAGACCCGGCCATGGGATAGAGGCTGCGAGTCTCCGGCTCCGGTTAGGGCTCCTGGCGCGCGGCCCTGGGAGACACTCACCGGGCGGGCCGGGCAGGTTTCACTCGAGCCAGGCCCCGCCCACAAGAAGGCTTACCTGCCCACAGTTTCTGGCTCCAGCCCGGGAGGCGGGGAAGGGTGGGCGGCGTCGCAGACCTGAGGTGGGGCAAGGAGTGGGAGGCGATGGGGCGTTCATACCCCCAAGTCCTCTTTCCTTTGGGCCAGCTGACCCTGGCGCCGTTCCGGTTGGGACAGGTCCTTGGAAATGACCCTGGAAAGGCGCCCTATGTTCTGCCTGCTGGGGCGCAGCTGCGGGACCGCAGGGGGCGGTGCGGGGTGGGGGGAAGAAGGGAGGGCACCCGCCCCCTCAAACATGGTGTTAGAGAGTGTTTCCCAAAGAATAAGCGGCCTTATTAATAGGCTCAGACTTCCCTGGCCGAGCCCCTCCAGGGTTAATACAAGAGAGAGGAGAGGGATTACTCAATCTTTTGCCCAACTGAAAAGGCGATGGAGAACGGAGATAAAGAAGAGCCGGCTCTCTAGGCGTTGATGATTAACCTGGCCGGGGAGGTCTGAGCCTCAACAGTTGAGCTCCTTACCCCACTCCCAAGCCTCAGCCTCCTCACCCGCGTCTGCATCCCACCACACTTCTAGGTCAGAAGGCTGGACCTGCGAGCAGGCTGGGCAGGGGCCAACTGACACTTGGGTTCCCTGCACGTCCAGTGTGGATATGAGAGGGTCTGGGCTGCCCCAGCAGCTGGAAAGAAGGGAAGCTAGATGGCAGGAGAGTCTTCTCAGTTAAGAGTCAAGAGACCCTTGTTACACAAGCAAGATTTGCATCCGCCGGGGTCCTGGTAGATAGACAGCGAGGAGACAGCTGTTAATTGAGCACTTACTGTGACCCAGGCTTCAGAGATGAACCAGATGACCCCTCCCTCCAGGAGCCACTGTCCAGTTGGGAGAGAGACACTTAGGAGAGAACTGAATTACCACCGGGGTAAATGTGTGACCCTGGGAATCACAGAGGCTCTGGGGGCCTAGAGGAGAGGCTGCAGAACCCACAGGAGTGGGGATGAGGGAGTGGACAAAGATGGAGAATTGCTTCCTGGGAGGTGGTTTCTGCAGGCAGCCTGGAAGGACAACCTAGAAACTGAGTAAGTGAAGAAAGAAAGAAGAGGAGAAGTTTCAAGAAGGAGACCCACATAAGCAGAAACCGTGTGCACATTCAGGGTGCTCAGGAACTGAGGCCAGGGGTGGCTATCAGCAGGCGGAGGTACGTGGCCTCTACCCAGTGGGTGCCGGGCCCCTGGAGACCTCTAAACAGATGGAGGACCCTCACATTATTGGTTCTGACACCCAGAGGCCACAAGGGGCTTCAAAGAAGAAAACGTGAAGGTCAGTGGGGCTGGTGGTGGGTAAGGCCCTCTGTCTACACTGCCTGTAGCCTAGCCCCAGCTGTCTGAGGGGGTTGTTGTGTGGGAGGGACTTGTGGGTATTTGCAAAGATGTCTCAGACCCCGGCCTGAAGGAAGAGCTGCCATTCTCAGGGGATGTGGCCTAGGCCCATAGGGACCAGCCACTGCCCAGAACTGATGCAGGGTAGGGCTCCTCCTAGGAATGGGGGTTGCCCCTTCTCAGGAATTGGAAGGGACAGGAGTGACAGGAGTCCCTGACCCTCCTCCTTGCTTCCCCTTCTGCCCTCTCCCCAGTTCACCTCCTCCCTACCTCCCCTCAGGGGCCTGAGCCTCTGGCCCAGCATGGGCTCTGGGGGACAGTTGGATTCTAGGTGCCCAGCCAGGCAGGCTTGGGAGGGTGGTAGCTGCCTCTGATAGCACTGCTCTACCAGGCTGAGCAGCCTCTCTGGCCTTCGGTGGCCCCTGGCCCCAAGACTCTCTCTCACTTCTTGGTCAGCAGGATGGCTGTTTTCTAGCTCCTCTGCAGTTGGTGGGGCAGGGGGAGGAGGTGGGGGAGGAGAAGATGTCTGGTCAGCAGCCTTTGGATAATGATTCTCAGATAATTCAGCATCTGGGGTATCCTCCCAGGTCCAGCCTTCTGCCCCAAAGGTTCAGCCTGCTTCCTGAGCCCTGTTTGGGAGCGGGGGTTGCCCTGGGTTGCACAGGCAGGGACTGGACAGGCCCTTAAGGGCAAGAGTCTTCAAAAGCAGCAGAACGCGAGAGAGAAAGAAGGAGTGAGCTGGGCCTTCCCAGCATCTTCTGGGAGCCTCCAGCCTGATGCCAGCCTCCTCCATCTCTATTCACCTGTTGTCTCTCGTAGTCTCTGAATTCCTCTGAATCTTTGATTTTCCCTCTCCTCTGTTGCTCATTCATTCATTCAACGAATACTCACTTAGTGTCAACCCTAAGCCAGGTCCTGGGGCTGTGACCTGAGGTTCTAGTCACACGTGTAACATGGTTGGGTCCCGGATGCCTCCAGACCTGGCAGGTGTTAACCCTTTATTTGTTGGATTGTGGGAGGTCTAGAGGGAGCCCCCCGGAAGGGCCAGGATAGCTGGGCCAACCTCTTGAGGGCATACTTGGAGACCTTTGGGGAACTGCTAAATACCATCTTTATAGGAGGATCTTGGTATTTGAACAACTAATGGGTTCCATCTGGTATCACCCCTGGTCCAGCAGAGAGCAAGACCCTGACAGTCCTCCCCTTTTGAGGGTCCCCCTGGCCCACCCGCCCCTTCTGAGGGCTCTCCTGGCAGGCCTACACCTGTGAGGACTCCCCTGGCCCACTACCCACTATGGAGAATCTCAGTCCATGGTTTTCTTTTGGATTGCCAAGTGCTGTCAGGGCCCCTGGCCCTTCCTCCTGCCTTCTCTGGCCCTGAAAACTCTGATGGAATGGGGGGACTTCACCTCTCACCCCTTCCTCCATCCCTGACCTCCTCTCAGAGCCCAAACTCAGTCACCAGCTCCCATCCTGCCTGGCCTGGGGTCTGCCCAATCTTTGACCTTGCATCTCCAGTTTCTAGCTGTGACCAGCTGGGCACTTGAGGGTGGCCAAGGGGAACTGGTGTCTGCTGCTTGCCCTGGCCCAGCCTGGCCAGGCTGTCCACGGGGACCAGGGTTTGGGTTACTGAGTAACTCGGGGTTGCTTGGAGCTGTTCTCTACTGGGGTCACCTCCTCCCTACTCCCTGCTCTCTTGGCTCAGGAATCCCCAAAGCCAATTGGCTCCTTTTGCTCCATCGAGCTATCCCCAGTGTTTATGGGGAACAAAAGAGAAAAGTAGCAAAGCACCAGAATCAGTAAGACACTTGTTTGTTCATTCCTTCATTCATTCAATACATCTTTGCTGTTATGACCTCGGCAAATTGTTGAGCTCTGAGTCTCAGTTTCCCTATCTATAGGAGTAATAATATTCCCTTTGTGGAAGTGTTATGAAGATTACAAATAATTGATGTAGAGCGTTGGCATTTTCATAAGCAGTCAACAGATATGGTTATTATTGTTCTGATTGGCTGAGCAGAGAGGGCAAATGGGTTGCTGACTCCAACATACTACGGGCACATGCGCCTCTGGGGACAGGAAAGGATGGAGGGGGCAGACACAGTCTTGATGTGTTTTCCTGTCATCGGCTGGAGGCCGTGACCAGCAGAGTCTGGGGCCTAGGACAAGCATGTTCAGAAAGGGCCATCAGACCAGCAGCCCCTGTGACACAACAACTCTTGAATAGAGGAGATTTGGGAGAAGGCAGAGCCTTCATTCATTCAACAAACATATTGAGCACCTACTGTGTGCCAGACATGGTGCTAGGGGCTGGAGATCCAGTGGAACGAGATATATCCCTGGGTGGGGGTGGGAGGTCTATCTGGGGGGGATGCAGGTGAATCAGCAGGCAATCGCATTGCCAAGGGTGATGGTGGGGAAGACAGGTCCTATGGGGACGCAACTCATGCTGGGGGTGATCAGCGAAGGCTTCCCAGAGGAAGTGATGCTTACCTTGAGATCTGGCCTAATTTCACAGGTAAGGTGGAGCAGAGGGATTCCTTTTTGTCTAACAGTCTGGTATGAAAATAGAAAAAGAAGCTATACTAGAGAACTCCTCAGCACCCATTTTCTGGGGGTGGAAAACCCCAGACCTCAATTTTTCCCCAAAACCACAGCCACAGTGGCACCATACACAATATTGTTGTGTTTACATACAGCCATTGGTAAGAATCAAATATGGCTTTCTGTCCCCAGAGGCTCACCAAAATAACTTCCATGTAAAAGATTGCCAGAATCAGATTACTTGTGTTTGTTAAGGTTTCTTCATCTGTAAAATGAAAATGACAATACCTTGGGGAAAAAGTTTGTCAGAAGGCAGTGATATCCAATTAAAATGTTTTCCATTCATGTAATACATTTTGTTTGCATTCCTGCTATGTGCCAGGTGCTACGCTACGTGCTAGATTCTGGAGGAATGTCCTCCACGCTCCATCACCATCAAACAGAGCAGAATCATGCTCTGTTCTCAGGATGCCAAGATGGATGAGATGCAGTCTCAGTTCCCAAGGCCTGACAGCAGCTCTGCTTCAGTGGTGCAATTCTTGCGATCCTGTTGGGGGTCTGTGATCAATTCCTGACCAGTAAAGGTTTCGAAAGACAGCAAAGAGCAGCAGGTGAGAGCGTGGCCTCAGAATGAGAGGGACAGAGGTCAGAGTCCCAGCTCTGTCCAAAAGAGATTTTGGAGAAGTTGCTTACCATGCCTTGAACCTCAGTTTCCTCATCTGTTACATGGAGATAATAATACTAATAACCCCACAGGGGTTGTTGTGAGGATTAACGCCCACAAATCACGTGACATGTAGTACGCCTTCAATAGTACAGCCATGGTTGTGACTGTTGATCAGCACTTACAGCCAGGGAAGTCCCTCAGTCCTTAGTTTTAAAAATATAATTGTGTTCAGTTAATTCTCAAGCGCCTGACTGGAGCCACTTAAGAGAAAAGCCAGGGGGGACTTCCCTGGCGGTCCAGTGATTAGGACTCAGCCCTCACTGCGAGGGCCAGGGTTCCATCCCTGATCGGGGAACTAAGATCCCACAATCCATGTGGCACAGGCAAAAAAAAAGGGAGAGAGAGAGAAAAGCCAGGAGGGAACCTAGGGTGCAGTGGAATTGCATCTAGAAATGGGTCAGGTGGAGATGACAGCAGTTAAAGGGAGCGGGGAGATAAGAAGCCACATCCCCACCCCAGCTTCCCTTCCTCAGGTCTCCTAAGGATTCTGCTGCCACCACCAAACCAACCAAAACTACACTCTGCCCTGGACAAGCCAGGAAAGCCGGCTCAAGCCCTACTACCTCCCTCTGCCAGGAGCTGTTGTTCAGGCATCCTGGTGTTGGACCCTTGCTCCCCTAGGCCAGTCCCATCCTCCCCTCCCCAAAAGTGAGTGACACTTTGTGATGAACACCTCTCTTCTCTGGAAAGGGAGCAGTTGGATAGAAATATTCTTTACATACAACCCAGGACAGGACAGTTGTAAAGGTTGGAAGCACATCTTCTCTGCCCCGGGCCTGAAGCAGCCGGGATGGAGGTGGTAAGATGGTTCCATAAGGTTTGACAAGAGCTGCAGAAGAGTGATCAGACTGGGCTGTGATCAGACTCAGCCTCCCTGGGGCACATCTAGGGACGTGGGCTGTCTGCTCTGATCTCCCTCCTGCAGCCCCGCCAGCATACCAAGCTCCTGAGACACAGAGGAGAATGTGGGATCTGAGTCTCTTAATGCTGTTAAGCAAGGTCATGACCATTCAGCCGTTCACTTCGTAGCTATTTATTGAGCCATGCGTTGCAAGGTCAAGCAGGCCCTGCTTTCAACCCTGAGGACCTGGCAGTGAACAAATAGACATCGTCCTTGCCCTCATGGAGATGCTGTTCTAGTGGGGGAGACACACAATAAACACACACAGATAGATACATAAGATGTCACGAGAGGTTTGTTGAAGAAAACAAAGCTGGGCTAGAGGATAGAATGACAGGGGTGCTGCTAGACTGGATTGCTAGGGAAGGCCTCAGGAGGGATGGAAGGAAGTGAGAGGGGATCTTACAGACTGATAGGCCGAGGGAACAGCAAATGCACTGCCCCTGAGGTGGAACAGCAAGGAGTGTGGCAAGAGCTCAGTGAGCAATGGGGCAGTGCAGGAGGGGTAGCAGGGGCCAGCACACGGAGGGCTCAAGGCCCTGGTGAGGAGTTTGGACCTTACCGTAAGGATAATGGGGAGCAATTTGAGGGGTCAAGAGCAGAGAAATAATATGATCTGATGTATTATTTTAAAGGATCCCTCTGGCTGCCTGGGGAGCAGGTAACCAGTCCAGAGGCCACTGCTGCAATCCAGGCAAGAGCCGACGGTAGCAGTAACAGTGCAGAAAGCAGTCGATTCTGGACGTATTGGGTTGGCCCAAAAGTTCGTTCGGGTTTTTCTTTAACGTCTTACGAAAAACCCTAACGAACTTTTTGGTCAGCCCAATATTTGGAAGGTAGAACTGACAAGGTTTCCCGAAGGGTTGGATATGAGGTGAGAGAGAAAGGAGTTGCTATGGACCGAATTGTGTGCCCTTAAAGTCATACGTCAAAGAGCTAACCCCCAGGGTGATTGTATTTGGAGACGGGGGTCTTTGGAAGATAATTAGGTTTAGATGAGGTCATGAGAGTGGCCCCCTCATGATGGGATCAGTGCCCTTACAAGAAGAGACACCAGAGAGCTCCCCGCACCTCTTTTGCTCTCGCTTTCACTCTCGCCCTCTCTGCCAGGTGAGGACAACAGCAAGAAGGTGGCTGATTGCAAGTCAGGAAGAGAGCTCTCACCAGAAACAGATCGTGCGGGCACCCTGACCTCAGACTTCCAGCTTCCGGATCTGTGAGAAAAGGAAGTTCTGTTGTTGAAACACCCAGTCTATGGTGTTTTGTTATGGCAACCTGAGCTAATATACGAGTCAAGGATGGTACCCAGGTTTTTGACCTGAGCCGCTGGTGGTGATCCCATCTCCAGCAGGGAACCGAGAAGACCCCTCCCAAATGCAGCCTGTTTCTCCCTCCAGGCTGAGAGATTCGCTTTCCAGACTCTGTACTTCAGTTCCGGCGGGTAATTAGTTCGGGCTCTTACCTGCGTGCCCCTTCTTCAACTAAAAGAGGACTTCACCTTCAAGGCCCACCTCAAGTATGATTCCCTGCCTTTGGGCTCCTTGCCGTGTGCTCCCCAAATTAGAGTGCTGGATGCCCTGTTGGGATTTATACCTCCACCCCTTCTCTGGACTGGGCCACCTTGAGGGCAACCCCTCTACTGGGCATGGCATGGTCCGCACTCCCAATTCCTGACTGCAATGTTGGGCTGAAAGGAGACAGGACTTTGACTCCACCAGGGTGAGTCCTTTCCCGCTGCAGGGAGTCCTTTCCAGATCTCCATCCTCGAGAGCCTGCCCTTCCCTACTGCTTCCTCTGCCAGGCCCTCCACCCTGAGACAGCTGGTCAGCTGGCAATGGAGCTAAGTCATCACACCGGTCCCCACCTTCCTCTGCCAACAACACCTTCACCCTAGGCTTGCAGCTCCAGCACTCACAGCTCACGCCAGTAGCAGGTTAGCTCCCATGGAGGGGGCAGGCCGCACCCCTCCATCTCCGTGGGCGTGGGCAGCGATGGTGGACAGGAAAGAGGGGGACCCTGCCCTGTTGGCTGGGCTGGGCTCCCTGGCTGGCTCTCAGTGTGCTCTTCACCGTCCTGTCTTCTTAGCCAGATCAGTTTGTAAACGGTATTATCCTTCCCACTTACTCATTCAATAAATATTTATCTATTTAAGTATTTCATTTTATTAGCCATTTAAATATGCAGCAAATGGCTACTGAGAGCCAGCTATGTGCCAGGCACTATTCTATGCGTTGGTCATACAGCAACGGGAAAAGCTGTCAAGAACAGGAACAAAAAACCCCTGATTTTTCACTAATGTGAAACTTACTAAAGTTCTTTTTAACTGTATTGTTTTAAAATGTGTCACTACTGGGAATTCCCTGGTGGTCCAGTGGTTAGGACTTGGCGCTTTCACTGCCGAGGCCCGGTTCAATCCCAGGTTGGGGAACTAAAATCCCGAAAGCCGCGCCACGTGGACAAAAAATAATAATAATAATAAAATGTGTCACTACTTGAAACTGGTGGTCTGACGGCATCAAATTCCTGCCAAGTGGTTTGCAAATATCAGATGACAAAACTCAGAAGATCCTGAGTTCAGGAAGGGAGAAGCTGGGCCAGTGGGGTGGAGGAGTGTCTTGGGGAAATGCTCCCAGAGAACTCCTCCTGGGTTCTGACTCTCCCCTTCCGATATTCATTTTTACAAGCTCTGGACACACCTGAAGTTCCGGATTCAGTTAGAACTGCCACATCTGAGATGAGCAATAAACAGAGAGGCAGGTTCAGATGAAAACCACAGGAGGGTGTTACAGGAACTGGGGCTGCTTTATCTGGGCACTGGAGGTCTTAGATTGCGGGGGCTGCGGATGGCACTATTGGTTCCTGCCTTCACCATGGAATTAGCTTACTAAGTGCTTGGAGAAAGCTGTAGGAGTCAGACCCAGGTTTAGGTACAAGAGCCTTCTAGCACCCAGACCTGCTGCCCTGGGAGGAGACTGGGCTTCCTGCAGCTGGGCTGGAAGCTGGGTAATTCCTGGCAGGAGAATCATAGACACAGAGGGGTAGGGGGCCTAAAGCACACTCACCAGAGCCACTGCGGGAAAGTTGAAAAGGCTCAGCAGATGATTGTGAGAGACCCCATATGGCAGCACCCACTCCCTCAAGTGAACCATGCTGGCCTGGTGGAGACGCTGGATCAGTGTCCCTCTGAATCATTTGGGTTGGGGAAGAAACTCTGAAAAAATACCAGTGCCTACCCCCACCCCCAGAGACTTTGATTTAATAGGTTTGGGTGGAGTCTCAGCACCAGTATTTTTCTTTTAAAGCTCTCCAGACAATTTCAACGCATAGCCAGAGTTGAGGATCGCTGATATAGACCAGCACATCAGCCCCCTGCCACCGGGGAGCTTGTTAGAAGGGAGAGATTGGGAATTCCCTGGTGGCGCAGGGGTTAAGAATCCGCCTGCCAATGCAGGGGACACGGGTTTGATCCCTGGTCGGGGAAGATCCCACATACTGCAGAGCAGCTAAGCCCGTGCGCCACAACTACTGAGCCCACGTGCCACAACTACTGAAGCCCGGGCGCCTAGAGCCCATGCTCCACAACAAGAGAAGCCACTGCAATGAGAAGCCTGTGCACCGCAACAAGGAGTAGCCCCTGCTCGCTGCAACTAGAGGAAGCCCGCGCACAGCAACAAAGACCCAATGCAGCCAAAATTAAATAAATAAATCAATGAAAGAAAGAAAGGAGAGCTCTCAGGATCTGCCCCAGACCTACCGAATCAGAAACTCCAGGAGCGGGGCCAGCAGTCTGCATGGAACAAGCCCTCTGGGTGATTCTGATGCATGCCGACGTTTGGGGAACTTTCAGGCCTTTTCTAGCTTTAAGAGTCTCAGAACCTCAGGGAAACAAAGGTTGATAATGGCTTACCCTCTTCACCAAGGATGTGTGTTCATGTTTAACCTGCTTAGAGAACAAACCAGTCAAACCAGTCAAACCTGAGATCACAGAATGGTTTCACTTCTTTGTTAGTGTCTCACTTCGTGAAAAATCCAAACCAAAAACTACCCATCTTCAGACTTTTTCAGTAAGTGTTCAGTTTGGCAGCAGTGGTCCTTGAATTAGATGCACCCATCACCTCCTGTCTCAGAAAATCTACTACTTGAGTCCTTAGGACCCTACTGTCTGCTTTATGAGGTCTTCACTTATGGGACCCTGCCATCCCCTTGGTTTTCATCCCATCCCCAGGAGTCAGTGTCAGTACACAGAGGGAAGGACCTACCAGGCAAGAGTTGGCCCAGCTCACCCAGAGAAAAAAGTGGTGGCAAAGCAGGCTTGAGCAGAAGATGTCAGTCCGGGCACCACTCTTCATTCAGTGGAAAAATGCCAATGTGTCAGTGGTAAAGGGAAGGGAAAACCAAAACCCTGTGTCAGAGGAAGCCCACAGCAGAGGGCTTATTTGCAGGGAGGTAGTTTAGCACTCCGCGCTGGAGGTTCTGGATGAGACTAGAAGGCTGTGAGGATCCCAGGGTTTCCATCCGTCAATTCCACCCCACCCCCTCTGCCCCAGTGTAGAAGAGAAGGAGGGACCCAGGTTCCACTCAGAGATTTTTCTCCAGGCCTTTCTCTTGGCCTCAGAGCAATTAGAAAGGCCCCAGAACCCAAAAAGGAATCAAGCCCTGGAGAGGAAGTAATGGCAAAATCTAGGATCTCTAGGATACACAGTCAGGTAAGAAGGAAGAGGAACAGTAGTTAGTGAAATCTCAGCCCCATTGAGGGGAAAGCCAGGAGGAGACGGACACTGGGGGAATGCCGCTCAGGCACACCAGCCATTTTCCTTCTCCCGTACCCCTCCGTGCAGTTCCCTCTGAGACACTGTCATGAGGATGTCCCAAAGGCACTATCACGTGTTATAACAGGCACCTATTCTGTAAATTCTCTGGACTCTACCTCTTGCTCCACCTAATGCTGCGGTGACAGTTTCATACAAGCTTCAACCAGCTAAGTGCAGGTACAACCTCTCAGTGTCTCTCCTTGGAATCTGTGCCACCCCTCCCATTTATTGCCCTGGGGCTTCTTTGCAAGAACCTACAAAGACTTATGCATGTGCAAACTGGAAGCATGGGGGTGCTAGGGACTGAATGTAGCCTCCCAAAATTCTAAACTGAAACTGAAACTCTAAGTTGAAACTGAAACTCTAAACTCTACCCCCTCAGTGTGATGGTATTAGGAGGTGGGACATTGGGAGTTGATTAGGTCATGAGGGTGGAGCCCCCATGAACGGGATTAGTGCTCTTAAAAAGGGACCCCAGAGAGCTCTATCACCCTCTTTTCACCATGTGAGGATACAAGAAGTTGGAAGAGGACCCTCACCAGAACTCGACCAGGCTGGCACCCTGATCTTAGACTTCCAGCCTCCAGAACTATGAGATTAAATTTGTTATTTATAAGCCACTCAGTATACGGTACTTAGTTTTTTTGTTTTTTGTTTGTTTATTGAAGTATAACTGACTTACAATATTATATTAGTGTCAGGTGTACAACATAGTGATTCTATTTGTATTTTATTTTATTTTGTTTTGTTTTGTTTTTTTGGCCACACTGTGTGACTTGCGGGATCTTAGTTCTCTGACCACGGATGGAACCCAGGCCCTCGGCACTGAGAGCATGGAGTCCTAACCACTGGACTGCCAGGGAATTCCCTCGGTATCTTTATACATTACAAAATGGTCACCACTATGGTACTTTGTTATAGGATCCTAGACTAAGACAGGGAGTTAACAATAGTGGGGCACTCTTGTCCAGCAGGGGTCAGGAGCCAATAGATACATTTCCCCTTTTCATTACCTCTTTTCATTTCATTTCATTTCTCAGAAATGGTTCTGAGATCCATTTCATGAGGCTCCTCAAAAGGTCCTGTGCGACTGAGCATGAGTCACCTGTAGTGGTGGCCAACTGAATGATGCATCTTTATATCATCTTTCCCTTCTTCCCTGTCCACTCCGCTTGTTCTGCGTACCTTCTCTCTGGATCGCATTCCCAAATAAACTACCTGCATGAAAACACTTGCTTCAGGCTTTGCTTTTGGGAGAAACTGGCTAAAACAACTGGTTCCAGACTAGAATGAAGACTATCAGGATGGGATTTTGGAGCCTGATCACTTTTTAGTCAGACGGCAAAAAGGATTCCATTGTTGGTAATTCCTGGTGTATTATAGCATCAAATAACTAAGATTCTCACCCGTGGTGGACTGGGATGTGGTAAAAGGTGAAGTGCTGGCATTTGTGATAGCTATGACCCTTTAATGGCATGGGGACAATGGTAACTATAAGGGTTGGCTGGCTTTTAACTGCTTTGGAAGCCTTCAAAAAAAAGAAAATTATAGGCTCAGGTCAACCAACTAACAACTCAAGGCATACCACAAAAGTCAGAGAGCCTCTTTGGCAATGTCTAAGGAGACTCTCATCTAAGTTGCAGGGCAGACAGTGAGAAAATCAGATACGGGATCTAACTGAGGGTAGCAGAACAGCAAAGGAGACTGAATGCACAGCACCAACAGGTCTCCTATATCAAAGTCAGGACCCTGATAGGAAAAGAGTAAGACTCAAAGACCTGGAAGAGACATCTGTGCGCATGAACCTGAGAATTCTGAACCTCCAGCTTCATCTGAACACTCCAGGTCAGCAGAAGCAACCCTCTCCCCTTGCAGAGATTAGCACCACCATCAAATACTTAAAGGATACAGGGATGGTAGTTTTATTGGGATAAAGTGATGGATACATAAGGGTTCATATACTATTCATTTGTCTGGCTCCTGCAGAAGCCAGAGTGGATGATAATGGGTTACCATAAATTCAACCACATGGTCGCCCCAATCATAGCTGCCATACTGAACGTGGTATATTTACTGGCCAGCTTCTAGCATCGATATGTGACTATTGGTCTGGCAAGTGTGTTCTCTATCCTCCTTGGTAAGGATGGTTTAAAGCAATTTGCCTTTATATAAGAAGGACAGCAGTACACAATCACTGTCTCGCCATAAGACATTAGCATGCTAACCCTCCTGTTCTCTAACCAATAGAGTCTGCAGGGAACTCAATTGTCTTGACACACTGCCCAACATATGCCAGTCCACTCCATTGATGATTTACTAATTGGACTTGACGATCATGAAGTGGTAAGTAGTTTAGTAAGACTAGAAGATTCAGGCTCCTGACTGTATGGCTGTTAGTGTGACTGACGCCATCTTGGGCCCTTACAGTTTCTCCTGACCTTTCGCTGACCCTACCCAGGACTGTAGTGTGCAGTGAATCACTTCTCTGTCATCAAGGGCTTTGTAGTTAATAGATATTGCCTAATAATCATTCGGACTAGGTAGCCTCTATGCTCTGTTAGTCCCCAAACAATGATGAAAAACCTTCCCTGACGTATTCCCAGTGCCCACAGGACTAGTTACCCATTCACAAACCTTAACTTAGGAATGTACGTCCTGTTTCCAAGCACCTACCCCCATACCCTAGGTTAACTATAAAATTATCCCAATGGCCCCTCTGCGGTATGGAAAGCAGCTGGATCCCAATCCCACCCACTGATCTACTGATTATATGGAGCTGCCTCGTTTTTCAGTCTCAAGATGCCTTCTCAGTTTGGTGTGTGCTTTTCATTCCCTCTGTCCTCCAACACTGCAACATTGAAGAAATTTTTTGGGATCCAATAATCTGAGGTATGCCAGAACATCGCCCCTAAAGTGAAGGACAAATAGTTGCATTTTGTATCCCCTACCACTAAGAAGAATGGTAACTGGCAGAACTCTTTAGATTTTGGAGGCAACATATCCCACACATGGGAATATTGCTCCAAACCATTTATTAGGTGACCTGAAGGGCTATCAGTTTTGAGTGGGGTTCAAAGCAAGAGAGAGCTCTATGGCATGTCCAGGCTATGACTGAAGCTGTCCTGCCACTAAAGCCACATGACACAAAAAAACACAATGAATCCAAAGGTCACTACAGTGGATTAGAACATTGTAGAGAGTCTCTAAAAAGCCCCAATAGGAGGGCTGTAACACAGACTCAGGGTTCTGGAGCCAAACTCTGCCTACCGTGAAAGAGAATGTTATCATTTGAAAAATGGGCTATAGGGCTTGAGCACAGACCCAGCACTGACTATGGGACATCGAGTGACTATTCATCCATAGCTACTCATCTTGACTGGGTATTATCAGATCCACTGAGTCATAAGATTGGGAGGGCACAGCAGCAATCCACTGTACAATGGGAAAATGGCAAATTTGGGATTAGGCCTGAGCAGATCCAAAAGACCCATGCTAATTATATCAACTGGTGGTCCAGACTGTCTATGTCCTTTGCTCCAGTGCTTTTCCCTCAACTCATATCTATGGCCTCATGGGAAACTTTCCAAGACCAACTAACAGAGGAACAAAAACTCAGGTCTGATTTTGAACACTTCCTATATATTTGATATTAAGGTATTATTGCTATTTTCAAGTGTAATAATAATGTTGTCATTTTTCAAAAGCATTTATCTTTTAGTGATACATACTAAAATATTTACAGTGAAATTATGTAATGTATGCAACTTGTTTAAAATATCATGAGAGGGGAAATGAATGGCCATGGTTAAGCCTGAGTTAGGGATAGATGGGAGTTCATATGCTATTCTATTTACTTATGTGTATGTTCTAAATTCTCTGTAAATCAAAGTTAAAAACAACAACTCAGTCTGGTCCAGAGATGGGTCAACATGATACACTGGGGTTAGCTGTAAATGGGCTGCTGCTGTATCACAGACTTACTCAGGGGTGGCTTTAAAGGACACCATGGAGGGAGATCCTTCCCGGACCAGAGCCTTGAGCATCACACCTAGCCAGTCATTTACTTTGTATGGCAGAAGTGGCCTGAGGTCGAGTATACATGGAGTTCTGGACAGTAGTGATGAATGGCTTGGCTGGTTGATCAGGGGCCTGGAAGGAGAAAGATTGGAAAATCAGAGACAAGGAAGTACGGGAAAGCAAATATTGGTGGAAAATTTGGGAAAATAATTAAAGTAACTTTTGTTTCTAGTAATCAAATTATGTTCCTAACAGTGAAAGAAGGGTAATTTGGCTCTTTCATTCCTGAAGATGTTTTCATCTAACACTACCTTAGCCTTTCCAATCAAAGCTAAGGACAGCAGAGCCTGAGAGTAGCTCTTCCTCTCACGGAACTCTTAGCCTTGTGGTGCCCAGAGCTCTATTCTCTGCCTCTTCATTCTCTAGGTGATCTCCTCCAGTTTTGTGGCTTTCAATATCATTAATATACTGATGTCTACGGAATTTTTATCTCCTCCCAAGCCTCCCCCATGAATTTAAGTCATGTATCTAACTGCCTGGTGGACGTTTCCACTTAAATACATAAAAAGCATCACAAATCTAACACAGTCAGAACCTTGCTTCTGCATCCACCCCTTCCTATTCCTCCCCCAGGCTTCTCCATCTCATAAATGACAACTCTATCACTCCAGCTGTTCAGGTCAAAAATCTACCGTCGGGGCTTCCCTGGTGGCGCAGTGGTTGAGAATCTGCCTGCTAATGCAGGAGACACGGGTTCGAGCCCTGGTCTGGGAAGATCCCACATGCCGCGGAGCAACTGGGCCCGTGAGCCACAACTACTGAGCCTGCGCGTCTGGAGCCTGTGCCCCGCAACGGGAGGGGCCGCGATAGTGAAAGGCCCGCGCACCGCGATGAAGAGCGGTCCCCGCGCCGCGATGAAGAGTGGCCCCCACTTGCCGTAACCAGAGAAAGCCCTCGCACGAACCGAAGACCCAACACAGCCAAAAATAAAAAAAAAAAGATAAATAAATAAATAAAGTAGCTATTAAAAAAAAAAAAGCAAAAAAAAAAAAAATCTACCGTCATCCTTGACTTCTCTTTCTCTCATACATCGTACCCATCCATCACCAAATCCTGAGACCTATACCTTCAAAATATATTCAGACTCTAAACGTTTTTCACCACCTCCATAGCTACGACCCTGGTCCAAGCCGCCTTCACCTCTTGCTCGGATTATTAAAATAACCTCCTCCTCCTCCCTTGCCTCTATACAATCTATTCTCAACACAGGAGCTAGAGTCACCCTGTCAAAATAAATGTATTTCTGATCACATGACTCTTCACAATCCTCCAATGGTTTCCCATTTCACTCAGAGTAAAAGCCAAAGTCCTGGGCTTCCCTGGTGGTGCAGTGGATAAGAATCTGCCTGCCAATGCAGGGGACACAGGTTCGATCCCTGGTCCGGGAAGATCCCACATGCCGCGGAGCAACTAAGCCCGTGCGCCACAACTACTGAGCCTGTGCTCTAGAGCCCACGTGCCACAACTACTGAAGCCCTTGCGCCACAACTACTGAAGCCCGAGCGCCTAGAGTCTGTGCTCCACAACAACAGAAGCCACTGCAATGAGAAGCCCGCGCACCGCAACGAACAGTAGTCCCCGCTCGCTGCCACTAGAGAAAGCCTGTGCGCATCAACGAAGACCCAACGCAGCCAAAAATAAATAAATAAATAAAAATTTAAAAAAAAAAAGCCAAAGTCCTTAAAATATCCTGCAATGCCCTACACATCAACTGGGATTCTCATCACCTGTCTGATCTCACCTCCTTCCACTCTTCCTTGCAGTCATGCCATTGCAAATATCTTGACCTGTTTGTTCTTCCAGAATTCCAGGCACGCCTCATGGCCTTTGCACTTTCTGTTCCCTTGGTCTGGAATGTTCTACTCCTATATGGCTCATTCCCTCTCTACCTTCAGGTCTCCGCTCAAATGCTACTTTCTCAGTAAGGCTTCCCTTACCTCCCACAATCTCCCCCTTCCCCCCATTACACTACACCAAGGGTTTTCACAGTGTTGGTTTCAGGACCCCTTTACACTCTTAAAAATTGAGGACCCCAAACAGCTTTTGTTTATATGGGTTGTATCTCTCTATATTTACTTTGTTAGAAATTAGAACATTTAAAAATATTCATGTATTCATTTAAAAACAATAGCAACCTCATGTTAACAAATATTTTTAATAAAAATAACTATAATATCCAAAACAAAATTAGCGAGAGCACTATTTACATTTTTACAAATCTCTTTAATGTCTGGCTTAATAGAAAAATAACTGGATTCTCATACCTGTGTCCAATCTGTTGTGATGTCACATCCATGTAGCCTCTGGAAAACCCCACTGTATACACATGAGAGAATGAGAATGAAGGCAAATAATGTCTTAGTATTACTTACTACAAAAATTGTCTTGACCTCAAGGATCCCCTAAAAGGGTTTTAGGAACACTCAGGAGTCCCTGGCCCCATTTGCAGAACTGTGTACTACACTATATTTTAATAGTTCTTATTGTCATCCAACATAACTATGTATTTACTTGTTTTCTTACTGTCAGTCTCCCTGCACTAAAATGAAAACTCCATGAGATGGAGACTTTGTTCTGTCCACTGCTCTATCCCCAGCTCCAAGATCAGTGCCTGCCACATGAGAGGCACCCAGTAAATGAATGAATGAAGAAAAAAGGAAAAACAAATGTTATCATTTTTAGGATTATCTCATCACGAAGAATGCAGTCATGCTGTAAAACACCTCATTTTTAAAACAATTCCATTGATGAATTTATCCTGGAGTCTCAAGTACCTATCACCCAGATAAGACAATTAACCACCTATGATCAATTTTATTTCATCCACACCCCAACCCAGCCCCCTCTACCAAGGTTCTTTCGAGGCAAACCACAGACATCATCTGTATATGTTTCTGTATGTATCTCTAAACATGAGGACCCTTATTTTCAACATTTTATTATGAAAATATTCAAACATATATTATAGTTGAAATTTTTCCAGTGAAAACTCATGGATAACCAATACCTAAACTCAACCATAACATTTTATTCTATTTGTCACGTAATTATCTATCCATCTTTCCATCTATTTTTTTTTTTTGATGCATTTCAGAGTGAGTTGCAGACATCAGTATACTTCACCCCTAAACCTTCTGTATGCATATCATTAACTAGAGGTCAATATTTGTTTACAGTTTCTTTTTTTTAAATTAATTAATTTATTTATTTATTTTTGGCTGTGTTGGGTCTTCGTTTCTGTGCGAGGGCTTTCTCTAGTTGCGGCAAGCGGGGACCACTCTTCATCGCGGTGCGCGGGCCTCTCACTATCGCGGCCTCTCTTGTTGCAGAGCACAGGCTCCAGACGCGCAGGCTCAGTAGTTGTGGCTCACAGGCCCAGTTGCTCCGCAGCATGTGGGATCTTCCCAGACCAGGGCTCGAACCCGTGTCCCCTGCACTGGCAGGCGGATTCTCAACCATTGCACCACCAGGGAAGCCCCTACAGTTTCTTCTTAAGGTAAAATTTACATCCGATGAAACGCACATATCTTAAGTGTACCATTTGATGAGTTTTGACAAATGCATACTTTTATGTAACCCAAACCCTATATCAAAATATAGAGCCATCAACCAGAAAGTTCCCTCTGCCCCTTCCCAGTCAATTCTCATTCCCACTTCATCCCCAGAGGCAACTGTTGTTTTTAGTTTTTTTCCATCATATATTAATATTGTGTGTTCTAGAGCTTCAAATAAATGGAATGGTACAATGTGTGCTCTTTTCTGCAAGATGCCTATCACTTAATGTAATGTTTTTGAGATTCATTCATGTTGTTGAATGTATCAGTAGTTTGTTCCTTTTTATTGCTAAGTAGCACTCCATTGCTTGAATATAACATTTTATCCTAACCTATCTATCATTATGAAATGTTCCTCTTTATCCCTGGCAGTACAATTTGTCGTTTTTTTCTTTTTCTTTTTGGCTGTGTTGGCTCTTTGTTGCTGCGCACGGGCTTTCTCTAGTTGCGGCGAGAGGGAGCCACTCTTCATTGCGGTGCGCAGGCTTCTCATTGCAGTGGCAGGAAGAACCGACATCTTTACAAGATTGAGTCTTCCTTGGGACTTCCCTGGCAGTCCAGTGGTTAAGAATCCGTGCTTCCACTGCAGGGGGCGTGGGTTCCATCCCTGGTCAGGGAACTAAGATCCTGCATGCTGGGCAGTGCGGACCAAAAAAAAAAGAAAAAGGTTGAGTCTTCCTATCCATGAACATGGAATATGTTTTCATTAAGCGTGACTATAAATTTTTTTATTGAATATATTTGACAAATAACATTGCGTATATTTAATGTGTACAATGTGTTATTTTGATATATTTATATTTTGTAATATAATTGCTGTTGTAGTGATACTTACCACATTACATAATTATAGTACAATATTGTTTTCTAAATTCATTATATGGTGCATTAAGACTATGGCTTACAACTACTGAGCCCACGTGCCACAACTACTGAAGCCCGCGTGCCTGGAGCCTGTGCTCCGCAACGAGAGAAGCCACCACAGTGAGAGGCCCGCGCACTGCAACAAAGAGTGGCCTCCGCTCACCGCAGCTAGAGAAAGCCCCGCGCGCAGCAACAAAGACCCAACACAGCCAAAAATAAATAAATAAAATAAATAAATTTATAAAAAAAAAAAAAGACTGTGGCTTATTTACTACTTGTTGCAAGTTTGTACCCTTAAACAACATTACTTTTTTATCCCCCCACCCCCATCCCCTGAAAACTACCATTTTACTTTGCTTTTCTTTTTTGTTTGACTTTTTTAGATTCCACATATAAGTGATATCATACAGTACTTGTCTTTCTCTATCTGACTTATCTCACTTAGCATAATGTGCTCAAGGTCTATCCATGTTGTCACAAATGGCAGGATATCCTCTTTTCTCATGGCTGAATAATACTCCATTGTGTATACATACCACATCGTTTTTATCCATTCATCCTCTGATGGGCATTTAGGTTGTTTCCATACCTTGGCTATTGCAAATACTGCAATAAACATGGAAGTGCATTTACCTCTTCGAAATACTGTTTTCATTTCCTTTGGGTATATACCCAGTAGTAGAATGCTGGATCATATGGCAGATATATTTTTAACTTTTTGAGGAATCTCCATATTGTTTTCCATAGTGGCTGGACCAATTTACATTCCCACCAACAGGATATAAGGGTTCCCTTGTCACCACATCCTCACCAGCAACTGTTGTCTTTTTTCTTCTTGATGACAGCCATTCTAGTGGGAGCATGACTCTTAAATTTTAAGTGTGAATGGAGAGATCACTGGCTAAGGGAAGAGGGGACCCCATTCAGACTTTATTCAAAAATTGCATTCTGGGGACTCCCCTGGTGGCGCAGTGGTTAAGAATCCACCTGCCTCTTCAGGGTACACGGGTTCGAGCCCTGGTCCGGGAAGATCCCACATGCCACAGAACAACTAAGCCCATGCACCACAACTTCTGAGCCTGTGCTCTAGGGCCTGTGAGCCACAACTACTGAGGCCTGAGCGCCCTAGAGCCTGCGTGCTGCAACTACTGAGCCCACATGCTGCAACTACTGAAGGCCATGTGCCTAGAGCCTGTGCTCCGCAACAAGAGAAGCCAATGCAATGAGAAGCCCGCACACCACAACGAAGAGTAGCCCCTGCTTGCCACAACTAGAGAAAGCCCGCACGCAGCAACGAAGACCCAACATGGCCAAAAAATAAATAAATAAAAATAAAAATGAAAAAAAAAATGTCAAAAAAAATAAAATAAAAATGAAAAAAATGTTAAAAAATGAAAAAAAAGTTAAAAAAATGAAAAAAAATTGTTCAAAAAAATTGCATTTTGATGAGGATGAGATGATGAAATAAACATACTTCCAGACATAACTTATCCTTCCTTTTTCCAAGCAGTTTGGTCTAAACTTATCCACAAATATCTTTGTAAAATTATTTAAATTATTTCTTTCTCTTTCTCCATGGATAATAGCTTAATCAGAATTTTTTCAATGCCCAACCCCAATTCCTCAAGCTTCATTTCAGCCTTATTCCTGCTCAGTCCTCTTTAATTATACAGAATAAAGAAGTCTCTCTGAAAAACCCTTCAAAGAGTTGAAGCCAATGTGAAGTCCTCTTCTCAATCACTGCTTTCTCACTTCCTCCTCATCTCTGTTTTCAAGCCTAACTCTCCTTTCATCTTCTCCACATTCCACGGGAAAATAAACCTCTGGAAAAAGGACCCAGTCTCAATCTCAAGAATAATTTGCCAACATATTTGTAAAAGAAAGTGGTGACTAATGTATCTCAAATGGCTAAGCCAAACTCAGGTGTCCCCTTCTCAAACACTGAAAACTTATGGCTGGACTTGAATCCTCATTAAAGCTAAACTGACTTCCCAACTTAGAAATTTCAGGATGCAGTCTCTTGGTGTTTCAAGCTCAAGACTAGTCCTTCTCTGTAATTTAGCTCAGATTTACCCATTGCCTGTCTTTACTTCTAAACCCTTTATCCAGATCCTGGTAGTTTTGTATCAGATTACTATTATTAATTAGTGCAGGCCTCTCCACTTCCATTCTCCCTTCACCCCAAAATGTTCTACCCATTATATGTGCCTTGCTGCTATTTGAAAGCCTCCAATTGCTCTCTAGTGCTTCAAATAAAATCAGAGCTGGGACTTCCCTGGTGGCACAGTGATTAAGAATCTGCCTGCCAATGCAGGGGACACGGGTTCAAGCCCTGGTCCGGGAATATCCCACATGCCATGGAGCACCTAAGCCCGTGTGCAACAGCTACTGAGCCTGCGCTCTAGAGCCCGCGAGCCACAACTACTAAAGCCCACGCACCTAGAGCCCGTGCTCTGCAACAAGAGAAGCCACTGCAATGAGAAGACCGTGCACCGCAACAAAGAGTAGCCCCTGTTCACCGCAACTAGAGAAAGCCCGTATGCAGCAACAAAGACCCAACGCAGCCAAAAATAAATAAATAAATAAAATAAATTTTTTAAAAAAAGAATGAAAATCAGAGCTTCTAACAGTTGTTACCGGAATAATTCCCCAGGGAAAGCTGCTCTGTCTGTTCTCAGCTGCTCTACATTGTGACTCATATCCTATACTCTGGGCATAAAAAACCCTCTTATCCTAATTTTTGATGACTTATTCTCCTACCTCTAGGTCTTTGTCCAAGCTTCCCAACTGACATGCAACTACCTTACTTCATCTGTCCATGTCATCCAACGCAGCTCCTTCATCAAGTGGCACCACTTCCTCCAGCAAGATTCCACGATTGGTCCAGTATCCTACTAACCTCTATCTCCGAACTTCCATTCCCCCTCAGAGTACCACTAAATTTTACAATGAATTTTTTTTCTTATTTGCCTCGTTAGATAGTAAATCCCCCAAAACTCTCTCTTCTGTAATATGTATCCCCACGTGCCTTGTATAGTGCTTTGCACTCAATGAGCACTTACTATGAACTTGTGAACTAACCAACTACTTGTAGAATATATATGCCCAGATTCCACCAAGGGTTTACTGGGAAGAGAGTAGGGAAAACATACACAATAACTTTGTTCCACAATTCATTTACTGAATTGGGGCAGGTGATTTAACAACAGATTGCAAGATAAGGTTGGGAGAGAAGAGTTCTGGCTTTCTCTCCCAGGAGCCAGTTGTGTCATGGATGCTTGTAAATTTTCAAAAATAGCCATCTGTTGTTGGGCAAGCTGGGTCTCAAGCTGGAGACTGGCATACATACATTCTAGGAGTCCTAGGCATTCCTTGGGCTTGTGGTCAATTCCTGAAGGAAGAGCAATGGAGGTGCAAAGGAGACAAAAGAGAGATTTTATAATTGTACTGAGGTGGGAAAGGCTCTAATAAGATGACCGCTCTAATCTTTCTGGGCACAACTCAACCCAGATGCAGCTGTGCTCAGCTGTCACCTTCTCCATGAAGCCTACCTGGCCCCCCTATTTGAAACCAATCCACTGGAACTTATTAGCCACTCTCTTGCTTTATTTTTCCCTTAGTACTTATGATTATTTGGCATATTTTGTAATTAGTTACGTAATTGTTTTTAATTGTAGCTAGTTATGTAATCCCCCTTCTAGAATGTAAGCTCCAGGAAGGCATAGATTTTTGTCTGATTTGTTCACTAGCGTGTCCCCGGCACCTAGAACAGTACCTGGCGCGTAAGTGTTCAACAAATATTTGATGAGTGAATGAAATGGTCTGAGAGTGAGGCCTAACTTCCCTTTCAAGAGCTCAGGGGATGCCTCAGCATTCTTCTTACCTGACATAGTAAGGTCATCAGCAGTGACCCGAAGTTCTTCCTGTTGTCTAACTTTGACCAGTCTCGCTGAAATCAATTCTTTTTCTAATGTTTTCAACTACATTATCTGCATCCAGCTCTTAGTTAACCTTGGTAGTTATTTATCCATTGTTTGTGTATTTATTGGTCTTGACTTCTTTGTTAAACTCTGAGGTCCTCAAAAACAGGACTCATGACTGTCTAGTGTGCTGTTTGGCTTCCCACAGGTATGCTAAATACCCACTGATTTCGCCATGGGAGGATAAATAACTGAAATGCAAAGAAACTGAGCTAACTGTTATTATTTCCTTCCCTGGCCACTTTTCAACTAACATTACTAGCAAGCAATAAAATTTTCAGCCAGCTCCAGCCACCTCCTCCATATAACCTTTCCCCCTGCTGAGTCCATTTGGGAAATCCACCCTGCATCCTTCCTTACCTGAGGACAGCTTTGTTGCCGGGATTTTCAGGCAAGTGGCTGGTGGGGAACTTGCTTGAAGATTAATAAAGCTGGGGGTGGGTTTGGCTCAACAAAGAGGCACAGCATTACCTTCCTCTTTGGCTGGAACAAAATCAGAGGCAACTAAGTCAGAGTTCATTCCGACAAGGGACAGCCTAATTAGATCCCTGCGTCTGGTCTATGAATGCAAGTGCTGAGATCCTGGCCTGAATATCTTCAAAGAAAGTTATATAAGACAAAAGAGAAACCATAGTGGGACTAAGGGAAACCAAGCAGGGTTGGGATAAGCTAAAATCTAATTTGCTTATATTCTGCAAGTTCTTATTGATCTGTGCTACATGCTGACTACTGTGCTGAATGTTAGGGCATACACAAGACATCTAAGACATGGTTTCTTAGGTGTTTAATACCTACTTAGGGAGACGAATCAGACACTGGTGAAATAGTGATATAACAACACAGGACATAAACAATGAGTCTGACAGCCTCGGGTGAAAGTAAGTCCTTTTATCTTTTAGTTATACTAAGATGTGAATAAATGTAAAAATGAATGTTTTTGAAATGGGGTAAGATATCAATATGAGTACAACAGTCAAAGAAGACTCCAGGCAGGTGGAGGATATTTATTGGACCTTGAAAACAGGAAGCTTTGGATAAATGGAAAAGATATTTCAAGTGGGAGAAAAAAAGGATGGCATGAGCAAAGGCAAGGAAGCAAGAATATGGCTAGAAGGATGAGGAGCCCTAAGAAAGTGGCCAGAATTAGAGGGTGGAGAGTGGGAAAGCAGGATGGGTCATGGAAGACTCTTTCCAATAGTAAATCTGAGACTTTCTCAGAAAGTCACTGAGCCTTTTAGGATTAGAAAATATGATAAAATTTTTACTTTAATTAATCCATTGGGATTAAAATGGGTTGGACATGGAAGTTCTCAAAGGGGAAAACAGATTACCTTCGGCAAAAATAGTTACGTTAGAAGGAAAATTTGATTTGTAGGGAGAAAACCATGAGTCCTATAGGAGACATATGTTATTTCTGTCTACTGAGCAACGCTTGCTCTGGAAAACTACTCTTTCCCCAGATTCCAGGTCATACATACATCAGGCGCCTCTCCATAGTCCAACGGGAAAAGGCATGTGACCCAATTCAGGGCAATCATGTTTTCCTATCTCCCTTGGCAACTTTGACTGATTGAAGGGATAAGCACATGAGGCAAACTGGGCCAGTCATTCCTTGGGATTGATATATAGATTCTGTGTCAAAGCCTGCTTTCCTCTGATTTGCTGTGCTGGGAAGATGTAAATTTGGGGTCAATGAAAGCTACTGAGTTTGGCTAGCATGCTATGAGAAGCAGATACAAGCAAGAGATTAGAGAGGAGAGAGTGCAGGAGAAAGATGGAGAGATGGGCAGATAGCTACAGGCACTGAATCCCCAGTTCCAGTCCCTGTGGTACTGGTAGCTCTTCTTCCTATTCTCTGACTACCTCAGCAACCTCCCAATTGCACAAGCCTCTGAATTTCCTTTCTCACTCAAGGGAATCTGAGTTGGGGTAATGTCATATTAACATAAATCACATTTTGGACATATTGGATCTGAGGTGAGACAAGACAGTCCAAATAGAAATGCCTAGAAAAACAGCCAGAGAGAAGGCACTGAGCTCAGGTGAAAGGTCAAACTGCCAGGCCAGTCACAAAGAGGTGATGAAGGAACTGCAAAAATACATTAGTTCTCCAAGGTCAAAAACTGTGAGAGAAAACTGGACCTTTGGGGAACTCCTCCTCAGGAGTTTGGAAGATGAAAAGGAAGTGGCAAAGTAGCCGGGGAAGCAATGGATGGAAAGGCAGAGCAGCTGGTTCTATGAAAGAATTAAAGGGGTTGAGACAGTGGGGAATCCATTATTCACTATCATAATGAGATCAAAAAAGGATAAAAAATTGAATTCATTCATTCATACACATAAGAGACAGTTAAGTGCTTGCATGTATCAGCCACTGAAGATACCACAGTGAGCTAAACAGACATGGTTGCTATTTTCATGGAACTGACAGTATTGCAGTTTAGACAGTCATTAAGTGATCAAGCACCATCAGTTACTCTTGGTGAGGGAAATCCATTTTTTTGCCCTGGGTTTGTGGATTTTTCTGAGCCCTACTGTAGGTCTTCCATCTTCTCCTCGCTCCTGCTCCAGAGTCATCATCTCATTTGATGGCTCACTCAGCATGGTAAGGAGCTAGAAGGTGAAACTCAGGCCTCAAGATTCTTCTCACCATTTGAAAAATTTGTGAACTTCCATGCAAATGCACTTCTCATTTGGGCCCTTCCTAGGTGTATGAGGATGCATTTTCTACTGAACTGTAAGGTTTGAAGAGTATGTTACACACAATCCACACTAAAGGAACCATATTTCTGACTAGACAATGTATAATAGAGGATGAGGTTGGGGAGCAGCCAAAGGAAGCAGAACAGAGAAAATAATAAAAGGTGATTTACATACAGTATCTTATACATTTCTCATAATGACCCTATGAAGTAGGTAGCTTTATCCACATTTTTTTGAGAAAACTTAAGTTAGGAAATTTGCTCAAGATTCCACAATTAGTATGTGGCAATGGCGGAATCAAATCCAGGCCTACAGACTCCAAAGTCATGCTCCTTACCACTGCACAATATAATCTGTGAAAAGAGCTAGTTCATTTATGTTCAAGTTATGACAGAGCAGGCCTCTCAGATAAAGTAATCTACCCCACCTAACAGTTAGGTGAATAGCCTCTGGAGTCAGATGGTCTCAGGCACTTCCCTGGCCACCAGTGGGACTGTCCCACTCAGTCTGAGTATCTGTTCACTCTAGCCAACAATATGTCTTCTGTTCTAAGTATTAAGAGGAGATACAAAGTAATAATTAATATATTCATTCAACATATAATTATTGAGCATCTGGGACTTTCCTGTTGGCACAGTGGTTAAGAATCCGCCTGCCAATGCAGGGGACACAGGCTCAAGCCCTGGTCGGGGAAGATCCCACATGCCGCAGAGCAGCTAAGCCCGTGCGCCACAACTACTGAGCCTGCGCTCTAGAGCTCATGTGCCACAACTACTGAAGCCCGCGTGCCTAGAGTCCCTGCTCCACAACAAGAGAAGCCACGTCAATGAGAAGCCCGCGCACGGCAACGAAGAGCAGCCGCCGCTCACCACCAACTAGAGAAAGCCTGTCTGCAGCAATTAAGACCCAAAGTAGCCAAAAATAAATTTAAAAATTTATTAAAATATATTTAAAAAATTATTGAGCATCTATTATTTAACAGATTCAGTTCTAGCCACTGGGAATACAGGAATGTTCCCATTTAGTGGGAAATGCAGAGCAAATACAAATACTTTCCAATTAAATAAGTAACAGGAAAAAACATACATACAACTAGCTTCATTTTCCCAAAAGCTGAGCAATTAAGGAGGCCTGGTTTTAAGGGAGAAAAAGCAGGGCCTCTGACACACACCTCTTCTGTTAGTAGGATGACTAGAATTCTGCTCCATCTGAACACCAACGGGTGTGGTGCCTGGGAAAGAATCACATGACCACCGACAACCCATGCTATTATTTCACTATTAACAACTTCATAAGTTCTCCCCAGCAGAGCTCAGGCTGTTCCAATTTGGTGAGTGTACTGTTCTATCTCGTGTCCAAATATAAGTAATTGTTCTTTTTTTTTTTTTTTTTTCTTTTTTTTTTAGTGTCTGAAACATTTATATTAACATATTTCCATACATATTTCCATACAAATACAAATATAAGATTTTTAGAAATTTCATGTAATGTCTGAAACATTTATATTAACATATTTCCATACATATTTCCATACAAATACAAATATAAGATTTTTAGAAATTTCATGTAATGTCTGAAACATTTATATTAACATATTTCCATACATATTTCCATACAAATACAAATATAAGATTTTTAGAAATTTCATGTAATGTCTGAAACATTTATATTAACATATTTCCATACATATTTCCATACAAATACAAATATAAGATTTTTAGAAATTTCATGTAATGTCTGAAACATTTATATTAACATATTTCCATACATATTTCCATACAAATACAAATATAAGATTTTTAGAAATTTCATGTAATGTCTGAAACATTTATATTAATATATTTCCATACAAATAACCCAATGAAAGTTTAGTATTAGTTGTTTTGTTTGTTTTTTTATACTGCAGGTTCTTATTAGGCATCAGTTTTATACACATCAGTGTATACATGTCAATCCCAATCGCCCAAATCAGCACACCACCATCCCCACCTCATCGCAGTTTTCCCCCCTTGGTGTCCATATGTCCATTCTCTACATCTGTGTCTCAACTTCTGCCCTGCAAACTGGCTCATCTGTACCATTTTTCTAGGTTCCACATACATGCATTAATATACGATATTTGTTTTTCTCTTTCTGACTTACTTCACTCTGTATGACAGTCTCTAGATCCATCCACTTCTCAAGTAATTGTTCTTGAATTGATCTTGGTCTCACAGCCCTTTCATTAGTTTGGAAAACATGTTTCTAGTAGTACTGCAGCCTTTTTTCCTGGACAAAATAGTACTGTAACCATGCCCAAACCTTAAGAGTCTCCTATGAACGGGCAAATATTCTGTGTTCTCTCATCGTTTTAATTTCTGTAATATCCGTCCTTTTCCTGTCTTGTAAGGTAATTTAAAAACTCTGGCTCCCCAACATCTCTAATGCACCGGGAGATGAGGAGGGCAGAGGAGGGAATGGGCGTGGAGAAAGAAAATCTGAGAGCACTACAGGGAACACTTGAAAAAGTGTTTTAGATAGGATGACTCGGGGAAAAAGTAAGCCATCACCCTCCGGTACCGCTCACAGCCTCAGCAGAACACATTTGCCTAAGAAGGTAAAGGTCCACGCACAGCAACGAGTCAGAAACAATAAACCACAATTCCCAGCGTGCCCGGAAGAACAGTTACCGCCCAGCCCAGTCCGATCGGACTACAACTCCCACTTCACCCCGCATCAAACCGGCCAGGTCTTTCCGCAACTGCCGGTTTAAGCCCCGCCCCTCTATCCCTCCCGGTTGCTAAGGCTGGAACGAAAGCGTGGAAACTGTCACGCCTTTCTTGACCTTCGGGACCCGAGAGGAGCTGAGACGCAAGAGTTTAAGGACCTCACCTGCGGTGTTAATCGAAAGCCTCAACCCCAGCAACCACCCTTGTAGTTGCTACACATGCGCAGTGGCATGCCGGCCAACTGCCCGAGCCTTGGCGCTTGCGCGGAGGTTCGCGCTGCACGCGGCCGGGAGCGGCCACCCTATTGCGCAAGCGTCTGTGCCCTCTCTATCTAGCTTTCCCTGCGTTCTTACGTAGGGGGCGGGGCTAAGAATGTCAATTGGTCTGTGTGCGTGCCGGTCAGTGAGGTGGGTGCGGTGATTGGTGGCGACCCGGAGAGTAGCGGGTTTGTGTGTGAGCCCTGTGGAGGCAGCGTTTTCTGGGCTTCGCTGGTTCTCTCTCTCCAGAAGGTTCTGCGGGTTCCCCCAGCTCTGGGTACCCGGCTCTGCATCGCGCCGCCATGATGGGCCATCGTCCGGTACTCGTGCTTAGTGAGTTGTGGGAAAGCCGGGGAAGGGACCCCCCGGGAAGGGACCCCCCCCCCCCCTTCACCACCCCTCTTTTTCCGCACTTTACAGCCTTGCCCCAGCCCAGTCCCGCTCAGGTCCGGCCACTGAGCCTTCCAGTCGTTAATTTTGGAAGCCCCTTTTCCTGTTTTCCTCTCTTCTCTTAACCCATTCCCTTGTCTTGGCAAATGTAAACTGACCTTCCTGTCGCCGAGCCTGTTGAACGGAACGGTGTTCCGTTCTTCACCCCCAACCCCCGCCCTTGAACTCTTCCTTGAGCGATTTTCAGTGTGTAGCTGAATGAATAAAGGTTTTTTAGTTTGGCCTAGTTTTATAATCTTGGCTCATCCCTTAGTAATGGTGTGGCCTCGGCCAAACTGCTTGATTGAAAATGGCTCCATCTTTGTTATTAGGGTTAACAGTATTTCCTCATAGGATTGTGAGGCTTAAATGAGATAAGGAGATACAGCTGTTTAAAAGAGGGTCTGGCAAACAGCGAGTGGTATCCTTGGCCACTTCCATTTCGGTAGCCGTCCTCTTGAATTTCTGTTAGTCAACCCCTGTTCACGAAGTAATAACCCTGCTTCCCTCACTGGTCTGGCTTAGATGTAATTATGCCCTCAAGTGTCCTCTCCGTTGTAATATTTCCCACTTACCAGCTGAGTTTTCCCAGATTCCTCGATTGGTTCTTTTTACCCTTCGGGAACATCCCAGATTTCTTTCCTTACTTACGAGTCCCATTTCCCTTGTCTTCCCTTGGTATGTTTCCAACCTGTGTAACTTCCGTATCCTATTTGCAAGAGCACCTGAGATGCCTGACTAGCCATTTTCCCTCCCTCACCATCTTCTTTGTAGAGAATGCTATTCCAAGATTTTATCTATTTTGTCTCTACCTGGAAAATAACTGTTTTCAGACAAGAATTCACTTAACCCAGAAAAAAACCCTATTTTTTCTGATGAATCCATTAGAAAGGTCCATGCAGGATTTTAGTTATCACTGCCTGAAATAGGAATCTAAATCCTGAGAATTGTGTTTAGATTTGATGGGACTGGATCGAAAATTTTACAGCAAATTGTAGGGAAAATATAATTTGGAGAGAAGAGTGAGACATTACGTAGGTTCAGTTATGGTCATTGGCTTGTCTCTCATTGAGAGGGCCCTGGGGTGACTGAGTGGTGCATTGTGCAGCCCTTTGGAGGTCCACGTTAATCTCTGGCATTAGTGGCTGTATCCAGTCAGGCTCCTTATTAAAATACGTAGTCAGCTCTTTCTAATGGTAAATGGGTAACTGAGGCATTCTGGTTATGTCCAAGCATGATGTGACTATCTTGGCAAACCCAGACACTTGAGTGTGTGTTCTCATTTCACAGCACAGTGGGTGGCCCTATCAGTAATTATGCTGGGACTGTCAGTATGATTCTCCATATCCAAGTATGAGAATATGAACCCCCAGACTCCCTTTTTACGTAAAGGAGAGATTGATGCTTTTTAGAGACACCAGCCCTTTGAGAATCTCATGGATCTCAGATCTCAGGTTATGAATTCTTGCTGTAAATACATGAATGTTTGGCTAGAGGGAAAGTGATGACCAAGATTCCAAAGTTGAAGCTTTATGGATTGTTTCTTCGTATACCAGGGGTTGAAGTAAATAAAGAAGTAAGTAGCCATAAGTATATATGTTTACTTTTTAACAGTTTGTCGAGGTATAATTGACATACAATAAGCTGCACATATTTAAAGAGTACAGGTTGATAAGCTTTAATCCGTATATACATCATGAAACCTGGGTGTGTTTTTATTTTCAAAGATTGGGGAATAAATAGCTTATATACAGTGAGGCAATCCTGGGCTGTTGCCTTTTGTTTTTATCTATTCTAGGCCAGAACACAAAGCGTGAATCTGGAAGAAAAGTTCAATCTGGAAACATCAATGCTGCCAAGGTAGCACATCTTTTAAGTTGTTTATATAGTTTGCCTGTAGCTGCCTTCCCTAGTATTTCTGTATTTGTTTGCAATTAGGCAGAGGAAAAGTTTACTTCCCTTCCTTCAGGACATTTCCGTCTCGGTGGTAAGGAGAAGGAAGCCTTCCCTCTCTGAGCTAGGCCTAATTGTCTTCTTATATTAACTTGTGCATATTCTATTGCTGTATATTGTCTCATAATATTCTGTTTGTGTTTGTCTCCCATACTAGACTGAGTTAGTTGAAGGGAAGAACTGTATTAATTCCCTTTTGTATTCCTAGTACTCAGTGTAGATCCTGGATAGGTATTCAGTAAATATCTTTTGAATGAAAGAATGAAATAGCCCTAGATCTAATTAACATGGGGTGGAGGCTACTATCATGGAAAGAAATACAAATACGTGGACTTTCAGTTATCTGGACTGCTGGGAAACTGAAGCTCTGGGAGGCATGTCCCTTTTTTTCCTTGTGAAAAGTTATTTGTTTCTGCATCCAGAAAACATTCCCAAAGCGGAAAAAGCAAAGAACAGAATCTAGCCATGTGGCGTGCTGTATTTAAAGTGGTCGCCAACCCTACTTTAGAAGTGTCCTTGTTAAAACACTGGCTCTGTGGGTTACTCATGCCTCTTCCCCTAACACACTCACTATCTTCTGATTTGTGCTTACATGTTTTGTGTTTTCTTTCCATAGACTATTGCAGATGTCATTCGAACATGTTTGGGACCCAAGTCTATGATGAAGGTAGGCTTATCTCATTACTGAAACTTCGACTACAGATTTTCCCTTTCTGTTTTCTGGGACACTTAAATATAACTTCTGCTTTTGTCCTAGATGCTTTTGGACCCAATGGGAGGCATTGTGATGACCAATGATGGCAATGCTATTCTTCGAGAGGTTTGACTTTTCGTTTTGCTTTCTAACATTTTATAAAGGACACATAAAGAGATAATGTAAATAATGATTAGCTTTTTTGGGCTGCTGTAGCAAATTACCACAGACTGTGTGACTTGAAACAACAGAAATTTATTCACATGGACTGGAGGCTGGCGGTCCAAACTCAAGGTGTCAGCAGTGCCATGCTCCTTCTGAAGGCTCTAGGGAAGAATCCTTCCTCTTATAGCTTCTGATGCTTGACCACATTCCTTGGCTTATAAACTCTCTTCCTGTCATATGGCATTTTCTTGTGTGTCTCATAAGGACACCAGTGGTTGGGTTTAGAGCGTACCTTGATTACCCCTATGACCTCATCTTAACTTGGTTACATCTGCAAAGACCCTATTTCCAAATATAGTTTTCAGGGGATGAGACATCAACATGTTCTTTCAGAGGACACAATTCAACCACAACAATGGTGTTCCCAATAAATAAGCTAAAAGATACTGTTCTGTTCTCAAGAAACTTCAGTAGTTAAGTTGTCCTAATGCATTTTTCCCCAAAAAGAAAAAGACTTGGAAAGGTGTTTTACTTAGATATTTTAGGGGCCACTTTTAATCTTTAAAGCTGTGGTAAAACAATAAAAGGGAGTAAGTGTGGAAGCAAGAACCTCAAGAGTTAGGACCAAGCAGAATGGGTTAAGAGGTCTTTCTTTCAGATTCAAGTACAGCATCCAGCAGCCAAGTCCATGATTGAAATTAGCCGGACACAGGATGAAGAGGTTGGAGATGGGACCACATCTGTAATTATTCTTGGTAAGAAAAGAATGGAAGGTTGATAAGGAAAATTAGATTGAAACATTAAGATTTTTGCCAGAAATAACGTCAGAGCTTTTTGTTTTGTTTTGACCGCAACGCGCCACATGTGGGATCTTAGTGCCCTGACTAGAGATGGAACCCGCTGCACCCCCTGCAGTGAAAGCATGGGGTCTTAACCACTAGACCGCCAAAGAAGTCCCCTGAGTCATATTTTAAGAAGAACATTTTTACCAATCCACTAATTATAAATGTTTAAAGAACTTTTTGCTAATTTTCTGTGTATTCTCTCCAACTGAGCATAAAATGTTCATCATGGTATAGGATGAGCTTTGCAAATCTGATTGAATAAAATACAGTCCATTGTCATACTCACAATGTTATATTCTATAAAGTCACCACAAACACTGAATTAGTGAATACTAAACCATCACTCCGGGGGGAGTATAGGGTTAGGTTCCTCAAGCCTCCAGTCACATATTTATCAGTGCATAAATATATATGTTTTATGTTTTATTTGTTTGTTTTAAAGACACTTTATTTATATATATTGTTGATTCATTAACACTGGACTCATGCCCAGTAACACTATAACTTATGCCTGAACAAAGCTTATGTAGTAAGTTATTGTCTCTACAGGGCACATTACAGCTTTCTTGCACGTAGGAAAATTAGATAGTACTTTAGGACTATACTTAGGCCATTTTAAACAGTGAAATCAACAAGAAAATGCACAAAAAATGTGGAAAACATGCCACTAAATATACCACGTAAAGGACACTTGTTTACATGTGTTACATGGGAATTCCCCAGTGGTCCAGTGGTTAGAACTCCACACTTTTTCACTGCCGAGGAGGCGGGTTCGATCCCCGGTTGGGGAACTCAGATCCCACAAGCCGTTTGGCACGGCCAAAAATAAAAATTAATTAATTTAAAAAAATGAAAATCTGTAGCAACATGTTTTCAGGAATTGAGGGAAAAACTATTTTCAGTTAGGAGATGCCAATTTATAGTGTTGGCCCACAGGCCTAAAAATAGAATCCTTAACAAAATTATTATAATATGAACTTTTTAAAAATTAATTTTTAAATGCCTTTGTACTGCATTTTGAGAATGGTGAGTTGGGTGGAGATTTGCTTGAGTTACCACCAACTAATCACATCTTTAGATCCAGTTCTTTTGTGGATTGAGGATTAATTACATATGGCTAGTTCTGTACTGAAACTTGGAGGATGAAAGAAGTAGGTAAGACTCCATATGCTTTTTCACTTATTTGGGTAGAAGATGAGCTTTAGGTTTCAGGCAGAATTTTCTAGCTGGTAATCTTAGTTAAATCTCCTGGAGATATTAAGTAGGTTAAGTATCCATGAGTCTAGGTTTCTTAGACTTAGGTAGCTTTTTAAAAAACCAAAACTGCCATTTCTGAAGATATCTTTCTTCTGTGATACTGTTCTGATTCTTCTTTAACAGGGTATAGTCTTTTCTAAGTTAACTTACTAGAGCATGTTTCAAAATATTTGATTATCTTTCTTTTAATATACATGATGGTCACTTAGGAATTCTAAAGTATTGAAATCAAACATTTGAGCACATGCCAAAGAGTATACATGTGAACTTTTACACGTTTGTGTACATGTTAAAAATTAGTATCAGTGGACCTGGTAGTACAAGCCCTTTGTGCAAAAGGTCCTTTTTTGACCAAAATAATGGTTTTTCCTCTTCAAAACTTTTTTTAGAAACAAGCTTTTGTGTGTGTGTGTGTGTGTTAATTAGAATTAAAAAATAAGGACAGTTTTTAAAAGGAAGGGACATTTTACCAATAATCCCTCTTCCAGAGGGTAAATTTTGTAAATTTTTATGGGTATTCTTCCAGGTATAAAGTTTTGTGGGTTTTTTTGTTTTCAGTACCAGCAGTTTGACTACATCCTAGGTATTGAAATAATAAGCAAGTCAATTTTCCTTTATTTTTCTTTCTCTTTTAGAGTCTTCGGGAAAATGTTTACCATTTGTTTAGGAAACTGGGAACAAATATTTAGTTAGATCACAAGAATAAGTAAACCCTGGGATCAATCTTTGATCATTTAAAATATATCTGATGAGAATTTTTTTTTTCCGAATTTGCTTGTACAAAGTATAAAATCTGGAATAGTATTTGCATACTTTGGGGAAACGTACTTAAGAAAAAAGAGCAGGTATTTTTAGAAGCATAATGAAGTTGCCTTGATATCCAGGTACTTTTCAAAATGTTATGGTGTATGTATCTTTTTTCAGCAGGGGAGATGCTGTCTGTGGCTGAGCACTTCCTAGAGCAGCAGATGCACCCAACAGTGGTGATCAGTGCTTACCGCAGGGCTTTGGACGATATGATCAGCACCCTTAAGAAAATAAGGTATTGGAGGTGGGGACCAGAAATGGGTAGTGTCAACTATGGGAGGCCTGGAAAACTAATCTGTTCTTAGATGATAAAGGAAGGCCGAGCACATCACCAGTAGTTTATACCCTGGTGGTATTTTGTGAGAAGGAGAAACAAAGAGGGGAGCAAAATGAAGGGAAGGGTAAGAGAAATAAAAGTTTTTTGAGGGCTTCCCTGGTGGCGCAGTGGTTGAGAATCTGCCTGCCAATGCAGGGGACACGGGTTCGAGCCCTGGTCTGGGAGGATCCCACATGCCGCGGAGCAACTAGGCCCGTGAGCCACAACTACTGAGCCTGCGCAACTGGAGCCTGTGCTCCGCAACAAGAGAGGCCGCGATAGTGAGAGGCCCGCGCACTGCGATGAAGATTGGCCCCCGCTTGCCACAACTAGAGAAAGCCCTCGCACAGAAACGAAGACCCAGCACAGCCATGAATAGATAAATAAATAAATAAACATTTAAAATAATACAGACATACACTTTATTTTTAAAAAAAAGTTTTTAGAAAATGGCAAAGGATACAAAGCAGACAAATAAAAGAAGCTAGGTTTAATTCTTCAAAATATATTTTGGTTATATGCAGTCTGCTAGTTTCCATGTTAGGCACTGCTATGGGAAATGTGTAGTAAGTGAAATAGAGCTACCCTCCAAAGTTTTAGATTCTAGTGGGAGAAATAAGTTAAGGAGTTAGATAACTAATTATTCAGGGGTTAAAATACCCTACCATCGTGTATGATTATAACTAATTCAGTCAGTACTCTCTCTAAAGTGCTGTGGAGGATGGTAGCCAGTGGTTTTCATTAAAATCAAAAGGACTGGTACTGAAAATGCTATTTGAATCCTCTCTAGTTATCAAAGAGCTTGCTGTTAGTCTATGTTTGCTGAGTGCTATGAGGTAATAAAAGGAATATAGGAATGTGTGACTTCTACTTGAGGAAATGTCAGTTAAGTAAGAACATGATACAGAATGCAAAATTTTTTTGATTAAAAAAGTTGTTCAAAAAATAAAACCTGGGACTTACCTGGTTGCGCAGTGGTTAAGAATCCGCCTGCCAATGCAGGGGATACGGGTTCGAGCCCTGGTCCGGGAAGATTCCACATGCCATGGAGCAACTAAGCCCATGAACCACAACTACTGAGCCTGCGCTCTAGAGCCCGCGAGCCACAGCTACTGAAGCCTGCGCACCTAGAGCCTGTGCTCCGCAACAAGGGACGCTACCACAGTGAGAAACCCGCGCACCACAAGCAGAGAAAGCCCACGCGCAGCAACGAAGACCCAGCGCAGCCAAAAATAAATCAGTTATTTAAATAAATTTATTTTTAATTAATTAATTAAAACCTATAATTTTCTACTCATATCCTTAGGTTGTCGGGTACACAAGTACCTAGCAATTTGGTGAGCTTTGTATTGTACTTCCTGCTGTTAAGAAACAAAGTATATGATAATATCTGTCTAGCACTCTTACAGAAGGAGGTGCTTGATTTAAAACATTTTTATGAAGTAAGCTTTGTAAGAATGTAGAGTACACAAAGGATTTATTGAATATTTGGAGCTGAATCATTAATGTTTTTCTTTTTATCAAGCAATAACTGCCTGTATATCTTAGATAATATTTTTGGAGCTATTGCTTTTTCCCTAAAATACATAATTCAGCAACTATTTAATGATTGCTTATTGTGTGTCTTACTGTGTTAATAAAAGGGATTTCAGCAGTATGAAAATTTGGACAAGATGGTATCCAAGGTCTCTTACAACTTATGATTCTAGATAGTCTTGCCATGTACAAATTTGTAATCTCATTAGAGGAGACTAAACACATAAAAACACTGGCGCACCATGTATTATGATGCTAGGTAAAATAGAATCAGGTGTCCAAATGGATAGCACAGACCGATGGTGATTCTCCAGAGGAGCTCTCAGAATTTGTTAGTTATAGGATGAGGTTTCAAAGGTAAAATGTGTCTTGACTCAAGTTGTGAAAGTAATAGAGTTTATTTGGTTGGAGCAGAAGGTAAAGAAATTATTTTACTGTAAACTCTGTAAGTGTGGAGAGTTGTCAGACATGAGAGCAGATTACTCAGGGATTTGAGACACCTTTCAGGGATGGGTTAATTGTAATCTTGCTAAAAGGCAGAGGGTGGACAAAGTTACTTCTTGATAACACTGAGTTTCCTACAAAGGAACAGATTCCCCTTGTTCTGCCTGTTGGCCCACTATTACAGTCATCAAGATATAGATGAGGACTTCCTTAAACATCCAGGATCCCACTGAGCATATTATTCGTTTTTCTTTTCTCCAGTACCCCTGTTGACACCAGTAACCGAGATGCCATGCTGAACATCATCAACAGCTCCATTACTACCAAAGTAATCAGTCGGTGGTCTTCTTTGGCTTGCAACATTGCCCTGGATGCTGTCAAAACTGTACAGTTTGAGGAGAACGGTCGGAAGGAGATTGACATCAAGAAATACGCAAAGGTAGAAAAGGTAAACTCTCTGAGTGTGTACTTTGGAGACAAATTATTTCCTAGCATGAGTCATCACACTTGTGGAGGAAATAAGTTTAAATCAGAGCAAGATATTTTTATTATTAGAACCAGGAAGAAGAGTATTTGCTACCTGGAAAACAAAAACTTGAAAAAGAGGGTGCCAAAGAGGTATCTGAAATAATTCTGTTAGCTTCACTGCTGTCCCTACACAAGGTCTCCAGGGGCAAGAGAAAGGCTTATTTTTGTGTCTGTATTTGTGCATTTGCATACATATCAGCCACTGGGTCAGGAAATAAACAAGGGCTCTACAGCATAGCGCTAATAAGCCCCAGAATGCTTTCTCCATCTTTATTAATTTAAGATTTTAAAGTAGCATTAATATCTTGTGGCCAGTAGATGGAGCCCTATGTCTAAAATTCATGGAAATATCTTTCAGGAAGTAGAGATCTGCGTCCTTTTTTTTTCTTTTAAGAAGTATTGCGTGATTCTCTCATTCATTCATTCATTCGGCTGCGCCAGGTGTTAGTTGCAGCACACGGGATCCTCATTGCAGCATGAAGGATCTTTTAGTTGCCACATGCGGGATCTAGTTCCCTGACCAGGGATCAAACCTAGGCCCCCTGCATTGGGAGTGCGGAGTCTTACCCACTGGACCACCAGGGAAGTCCCTGTGCCCCTTTAAATCTTTGTCAATCCCTGAATTTCTGTCTCAGCCAACCTTCAAATTGTGTATCATGGTCTAAGATTGATGTGCTTCCTAGAGAGAAAGAAGTGTGATTGCAACTGTAGTTGTTTTAGAGGTTCATGGAAAAAAGATACTTTAAAAATCTGAAATGGTGGTCATTTGGGAAAGATGAATGTCTGGGCAGGGAGTTGAGAAATTATCTCCTGGTTGTGGATTGAAGTGGTTCTTTTGCTCAGATACCTGGTGGCATCATTGAAGACTCGTGTGTGCTACGTGGAGTCATGATTAACAAGGATGTGACCCATCCGCGGATGCGGCGCTATATCAAGAACCCTCGCATCGTGCTGCTGGATTCTTCTCTGGAATACAAGAAAGGAGAAAGCCAGGTAATGTCCCTGGCCCTATTCCTTAAATTTGATGTAAGAATCTGTTAATATGGACAAGGGAAATAAAAAGTGTTTGTTACATGCCTACTCTGTGACCTTTACAAGTAATCTCTGATTCTTACAACTACTCTTTACAGCAGATGATACTGACTTCCATTTTACAGATGAGGGATCTACACCTCAGAGAAGTTAGGTTAATTGCTTGAGGAACACAGCTGGTATTGGCGAAATCAGAATTTGAACCCAGCTCTGTTCGGCTTCAATTCCACACTATCATGCCACCTTTCCTAATGCATCAGTAGAACATAGAGTAGGAGTTAATTGAGCTTTGAAGTGCCAAAGAATTTCCAGAGGGCAGGAAGCTCACAAGGCTCCATCACCCTTGGATAAAACAAAGTAATTGAAGCTTATCAAACAGTGGTTGGGAACAAGAATCGATTCATTAGTGAGAAGAATTAAGACCCTGAGTTACCATGCACACTGACAGGTCAGAAGAAACATTGAACTAAGTGGCTAGAGACCTTAGCCAAACTCCACTAATTGCGTTGTGACTTTGCATTCCAGTTGCTTTATAATTAAATGGGGTTAAACTAGATGACTGCTGGAGCTAAAGTGGCTTATAGAGGTGTTGGATCGTGGCTTATTCTAACTCATGCTTTCTGGGATACATGAGAGTGCTGGATGGAGGGAGTATAGTAGTTAGGATGACCCTAAAGAGCTTCACCAATCCAAAATTTTTAATTCAGAGTGACTTTTCTTCGCCACATAGACTGACATTGAGATCACACGAGAGGAAGACTTCACCCGAATCCTCCAAATGGAAGAAGAGTACATTCAGCAGCTCTGTGAGGACATTATCCATCTGAAGCCAGACGTGGTCATCACAGAAAAGGGCATCTCAGGTAGGACTACATTCATTTTTCCAGACTATTGTTGTGGTAGAAGAGGGTCGGTGATTTTTTTCCTTGCATGTTGTCATACACTGAACATAATTAACATGTGATGGTTAGGGTATGTGGAGGATAAAACCTGTTTAGAACCCAGGGTTTCTGGTTTCCAGCTTGACACCTCTATTCTTGCAGATTTAGCTCAGCACTACCTCATGCGGGCCAATATCACAGCCATCCGCAGAGTCCGGAAGACAGACAATAATCGCATTGCTAGGTGAGTAGGCCAGGTAAAAATAAGATTCTCCTTCCCATGTGTTTTTATTTTGTAGCTTCATAATGTAGTCATCCTTATCTGAAAAAGTTTAGCATAGGATAAAGCTAGCCAAATTATTTACAGATGGAAATAACCTGGGTTTAGCCATCTGCCCTCTTCAGAAGTCCTCTGTCTAGGGACTTCCTGGTGGTCTAGTGGCTAGGACTCCGTGCTCCCAATGCAGGGGGCCTGGGTTCGATCCCTGGTCAGGGAACTAGATCCCACATGCCACAACTAAAGTTCCTGCATGCTGCAACTAAGACCCAGCGCAGCCAAGTAAGTAAATAAATATTTGAAGAAGAAGTCCTCTATCTAGAGTAACAGTTATCTGCTGCCTGAGACTCTACTGCTCCTAACCAGTAGTGAATAGCTTATGCTTAGACATCTATGATCACTACCTTGGTATAGGGGTCCATTTCAGATCAGTCTGTTTTAACTAGCTCATAATATAGCAGATCCAACAATTACCTTGATTGGATCCTCAGCTGCTGTTAATGCAACCTTAGATTGCACTCACTACTTCAGCATGACTATGTAGGCCATCTATTCAGCATGAATATGTATACCATCTATTTTTAAGAGTAATTTTTTTTTTAAAGGTGAGTCTATTCTATATCACATAATATGCCATAGATCCAAATCCAATTTTATACTTAAAACGCTTGCTCTGAAATGGCTCGGCATACATACATATACATAGTTGACTCTACATGCCCATGAGTGGGGAAAAAGTGACAAATAAAAAATTAGCCCTACATTCATTAAAACGGGGTGAGACATATACTTATGTACTTAATCACCTTATTTCTTGCTTGACCTTTACATTGTCTTTAGTACAGTCCTGTTATTGACCTTGAGATCTAACTAGGCATTATAGGATGAGTTCTATGTAGAAATGACCATTATGTGTTATACACATGGTCAGATATGCATAAGAATTCATTTGTCCAAATTTTAGGGTCCACGAAGTATATTTTGAATTAACCTGTATCTCGTTACAGTAGTTGCCTTAGGTATGCACACTTTCACTTATAAAGCCACATTAGTTTAAGGAGACTTCACCTACATATTTGGAAATCTATTTCACCGGCAACCAAGACGTCTCGAGTTAGGTAGAAATGTTGTTAGCAGTCCACTTTGGCCCTTAACCCTTACACCCCACCGCAGACCCTAAGGACCAGGAAGATGAGTAAAAGTATTGACATCATCTGGTCTTCTCCCTGTCCCCCTTCTCCCCATCTAATCAATAGAGCCTGTGGGGGCCGGATAGTCAGCCGACCAGAGGAACTGAGAGAAGAAGATGTTGGGACAGGGGCAGGCCTGTTGGAAATCAAGAAAATTGGAGATGAGTACTTTACATTCATCACTGAGTGCAGAGACCCCAAGGCCTGCACCATTCTCCTCCGGGGGGCCAGCAAAGAGATTCTCTCGGTGAGTCAGCCTTGGAAGTGTGACTGAATGATCTAGGTCATTCCATTTCTTGAGAGTTTCCCAGAGGGCCTAAAATCATCCTGTTGCCCATTTATAGTTATTTAATTGCCGTCTGAAGCCACAAATCTCTCTCTTCTTTTTTTTTTTTAATATTTTTATTTTTAATCATGGTTTAAAATGTTTTTAATGTAAAATATATCATCTGAATCATTTTTAAGTGTATAGTTAACAGCAGTTTTAAGTGTATTCATATTCACATGCAACAGATCTTCAGAACTTTTTTTATCTCAAAAAATTGAGACACTATACCCATTGAACAATGACTCATCATTTCCCCATCCACTAGTAACCACTGTTTCCTTGTTTTTTAAGTTGAAATTATAAATATTACTTTTTTTTTTCCTTAGTGAGGTTAAGTAATTTACCAGAGGCATATAGCTAGTAAGTAGAGAGTTTCCACTACACTGTGCAGCCTCCTGGACTACACAGCTAGACAGGACAGAGTAGGGTTATAGGTCTGTCAAGCACAATGGACAAAAGCCTAACATCCCAGAGTGACACCACATTCCCCCTGGCCTTGTTGCAGTTGTAGTTAATGTGTTTTTCCAGAATTAGTAGCATCTGCCCTGCCCAAAAGGTTTGAAGGACCTTTCTTAGTTTGCCCTCCTTGGTGGTTTACCGAACTTGGCAGTCAGGAAGTCATTTGGTACTTCTGATTTGTCCTTGAGTCATCAAGCTTTGGCTTTATACTCTTTGTTTCCTTTCCCAAGGAAGTAGAACGCAACCTCCAGGATGCCATGCAGGTGTGCCGCAATGTTCTCCTGGACCCTCAGCTGGTGCCTGGGGGTGGGGCTTCTGAGATGACTGTGGCTCATGCCTTGACAGAAAAATCCAAGGCCATGACTGGTGTGGAACAATGGCCATATCGGGCTGTTGCCCAAGCCCTAGAGGTCATCCCTCGTACCCTTATTCAAAACTGTGGGGCCAGCACCATCCGTCTACTTACCTCCCTTCGGGTGAGTTCCTTTCCGTGCTCTTCTCTTGATGGGGTAGGAAAAGCTGTGTTTGGCCTAAGAGGGTAGTTCATGTCTGTCTTTCCAGGTTCTCCTGGTAGCTTGTTCCCTTAAAATCTCTTTCTTAATTTTTGATTTGTTTGTTGTCGTTGCCGTTTCCTCTTACCCCTACCTTATCAATGCAGTGTATTTGATTTTTATGTAATGGTCTCTGTCAGTTTACTTGTTCCTAGTATTTTCCCTTTAATTATTTATGCTTGTTCCAACTATAGGCCAAGCACACCCAGGAGAATTGTGAGACCTGGGGCGTAAATGGTGAGACAGGTACTTTGGTGGACATGAAAGAACTGGGCATCTGGGAACCATTGGCTGTAAAGCTGCAAACGTATAAGACAGCAGTGGAGGTGAGGCACTCTTAAGACATATGCTGTGCTGTTTATTTCCAGATAACCAGACAACAGTGTGTTTGGTCCAGTCTTGAGGAGGGGGGGATAGAAGGCAGAGTATTCCCCAAAAGATCTCCCAAGGAATTCCATCCCCCTACTTATATTTAGCTCATTTAAAAAGCAAGGTAGGGGGACTTCCCTGGTGCAGTGGGTAAGACTCTGTGCTGTCAATGCAGGGGGCTCGAGTTCGATCCCTGGTCGGGAAACTAGGTCCCGCATGCATGCCGCAACTAAGAGTTCGCATGCTGCAACTAAGAAGTCCACATGCCACAACTAAGAAGGTCCCGCATGCCGCAGCTAAGACCCGGTGCAGCCAAAAATAAATAAATAAATATTTTTAATTAAAAAAAAAAAGGTAGGGAATTCCCTGGCAGTCCATTGGTTAGGACTACGTTCTCTCACTGCTGAGGGCCCGGGTTCAATCTCTGGTTGGGGAACTAAAATCCCACAAGCTGTGTAGCATGGCCAAAAGAAAAAGAAAAAAAAAAAAGGCAAGGTAACGTAGCACAGGCTGCATCCCTTGCTTACGGAGAACTGCATTTTACATTCAAGACTCTGAAAGGGTAGATTTCAGATAAAATGGTAATTATATAGGAGGAGCTAGGTGATACGTCTAAAAGAAAACAAGTGTCCTTCCCTTCTTTGCTAACCTCTTTGGGGCTGTGGTTTTTCTCCTAGACGGCAGTTCTACTGCTGCGGATTGATGACATCGTATCAGGCCACAAAAAAAAGGGTGATGACCAGAGCCAGCAAGGCGGGGCTCCTGATGCTGGCCAGGAGTGAGCGGTGGGCAAGGCGACCTCAACGCACAGAGCCAACAGTCTCCCCCTTCCCTGAGCCAGACTGCCAGGGACACTGTGGATGTCTTTGTTTGGAAGGGATCGGGTTGAGGGGTAGCCCCAGTCCCTTTCTGTCCCAGCTCAGTTTGCAAAAGGCACTGACATGTAATTCTTCTCTATTGTAAGCTTTCCATTTAGTTTGCTTCCGATGATTAAATCTAAGTCATTTGAGATGGTGGTTATTTGTTTTTCAGCCTTGGGTCATATCTCTGCCTCCTGGCAAGGAGGGAGGAGGCAGAAAACCTTACTGGGAAGAGAGATGGGAATGAGGTCATTCAGTATCTTTGCCTCCTTGAGAGGGTATTCTTCAGACTTCTCAGTAGATGCTGGTTGGGAAGGCTGTTGGAGTTCAAAGCATGATATTGCAAAGCTTAAAAACATACCACCTTGCTTTCACCACTCAACAGGAAGAACCTGCCCAAACCATGGGTGTTCCTTGCATGTGGTTGTATGTAGAGCAACACCCAGTACGTGCTAGGACTCAGGCATTTATCCTAAAGAACATAGAGCATCTGTTTCTGTACTGTATTCTGTAACTTTTCAGAATCCTTCCTATCATACCTAGAATTCTTTTTCTCTGCCCTCTCCCAGTGTTCTTCTTGATTCCAGTCTATTTTGGCTTGCTGGCTTATTTTCCTGGCATGCTTGTGTCACAGTAGGACCTCTGCTTTCCCTGTAAGCAGAAGCAAAAGATGTAAGTCCCATTTTGTGCTTTGTTTTTATCAAGGCAAAAAAAAAATCTTGTAGTGGCCCTGAGACGCTGGAAGCTAGGTGGGGCTAGCATTTGATTTTTTCAGAGTCCTTCCTCTGGGCCTTCCACTGTCCCCTTTGTCCTCATGACTCATGCAATCAGACTGTGTCTCCTCCCTGACCACGGGACTTAGTGTTACTAAGTTGAATACTAGGTAGAATAATAATAGCTAGCACACATTGCCTATTGTATAATAGATATGTTCTGTTCACTTTGCATATCCTCAAAAGGACCCTATAAGATAGGTAATAACCCCATTTTATGATGGGGAACCCAAAGCATAAAGTAGCTTGTCCAAGGGTCCCAAAGCTGATAAATGGCAGACCTAGAATTCCTGTGTAGGCAGTCTGGCTCTATAAGTGCATTTACAGCTGGCTATGCTGCCTGAACAGAGGTGTGCTGTGGAAAAGGGCCGCTGGAGACTCTGCTCTGTTCATGCCTAGTATTCAGCTTCCTGCTTAACCAGTCTAAAGTCTTCAGCTTGGGACTTCCCTGGTGGCACAGTGGTTAAGAGTCCACCTGCCAGTGCAGGGGACACGGGTTGTGCGCCACAACTACTAAGCCTGCTCTCTAGAGCCACAAGCCACAACTGCTGAGCCCGTGTGCCACACTACTGAAGCCCATGTGCGTAGAACCCGTGCTCCACAATAAGAGAAGCCACCGCAATGGGAAGCCCGTGCTCGCTGCAACTAGAGGAAGCCCTCACACAGTAACGAAGACCCAACGTGGCCAAAAATAAAATTAAAAAAAAAAAAAATGAAGTGTTCAGCTTTTTCTCTTCAACGAGAGGCTCTGAGATAAGCCTACCTATCTTTTGCTGAAATCCCTGTGTCTTTACTTGAAGTGTTAATTCCCTCAGAGCTTTAAGACCTTAAAGAAAGATGAGTTAATTCTCAAGTAAATAAAAAGATCTTGAAGAAGTAGTGCTTGGAAGATATGAGAAGTTATGGAGGGCGGAATTGCCTCCCATTTGTTCCTTAACACCTTTCTGGGTCCATTCTGGTTTCAGCTGTAATGGTTAATTAAGCACTTGGATAATTGTACATAGTAGTCTTCCCTGCTGTCATCAGTGCCTCTTTCTTCTTTAAGACTTACAATGTCTCCTGAACCTATGAAAATTCCTTCTGGCATGTTAGATCAATCTGTACTCTTCAGTCTAACTTTCAAAGCCCCTTTGTGCTGTTCAAAGCCTAAATTTAACAGTGATTAAAGGCTACCCAAGCCACTTTGTTGCCTGCATGAACTCTAAGTGATTCCATGAACACAACTTTGCTGCCACCTTGACTTTGTCATGGTTCTTCCCTGTCAAATTCCTGGATTCAACTAAGTCCTATTCCACACACACCCCCCAAATGTGGTGTATTGGGGGGGAGGGTGGGGAGACTTGAATTCCTATTTACTGAAACCCTTTGAACTCAGCCAAGACTCTTGCTTATATCCTTGCTTGTCAAGTCCAGAGTTGATAACCTCAGAGGGTACAAGTACTTTTTTCCTCAGGAAAAGTGAAAGTTTTTTTTTTTAAGTTTTATTGAAGTATAGTTGATTTACAATTTTTTTAAAGTTCCAAAGGAATATTTATTAAATACAGAAAAATAGAAATGATTTTCTAAAGAATCCAAAGCCCCTCTATCTGAATCCAACCACTGTTAATATTTTGTTATCTTTACTTCCAGTCTTATTTCTGTGCAACTTTATTTATTGAAAAAGAAAAAAGAAACAAAAAATAGGAACAGAAAAAGCTCAACACCTATAGAACATTTTTTTCATCTGTTAGTTTCACTTAGCATTAGGGTCAGAGGCATTTTCTCATGGCATTATAACTTCTCTGTAAATTTTTTTTTTAACATCTTGATTGAAATATAATTGTTTTACAATGGTGTGTTAGTTTCTGCTTTATAACAAAGTGAATCGGCTATACATATACATATATCCCCATATCTCCTCCCTTTTGAGTCTCCCTCCCACCCTCCCTGTCCCACCCCTCTAGGCGGTCACAAAGCACCAAGCTGATCTGCCTGTGCTATGTGGCTGCTTCTGTTGTACAGCAAAGTGACATCTTTTTCGTATTCTTTTCCATTCTGGTTTATCACAGGATAATGAATGTAGTTCCTTGTGCTATATACAGTAGGACCTTGTTTATCCATTCTGTATGTAATAGTATGCATATGCTAATCCCAAACTCCCAATCCTTCCCTCCCCGACCCCCACCCCTTACTAACAACCACAAGTCTGTTCTCTATGTCTGTGAGTCTGTTTCTGTTCCGTAGATATGTTCATTTGTGGTTTTTTTTCTTTCTTTTTTGGCCACACCACACAGCATGCGGGATCTTATTTCCCTGACCAGGGATCGAACCCGTGCCCCCTGCAGTGGAAGCACAGATTCTTAACCACTGGACTGCCAGGGAAGTCCTGTGTTGTATTTTAGATTCCACATGTAAGTGATACATCATATGGTACTTGTCTTTTTCTGACTTACTTCGCTTAGTATGGTAATCTCTAGGTCCATCCATGTTGCTGCAAGTGGCACTATTTCATTCTTTTTTATGGGTAATATTCCTGTGTGTGTGAGTGTGTGTGTGTGTGTGTGTGTGTGTGTGTGTGTGTATACCACATCTTCTTTATCCATTCATCTGTTGATGGACATTTAGGTTGTTTCCATGTCCTGGCAATTGTAAATAGTACTGCTATAGGGGGTGCATGTATCTTTTTAAATTATAGTTTTGTTTGGGTATATGTCCAGTAGTGGGATTGCTGGATCACATGGCAACTCTATTTTTAGTTTTTTGAGGAACCTCCATACTGTTTCCCATAGTGGCTGCACCAATTTCTATTCCCACCAACAGTGTAAGAGGGTTCTCTTTTCTCCACCCCCTCTCCAACACTTATTATTTGTAGACTTTTTTTCTTTTTTCCTTTTTCTTTTTTCTAGCCACACTGCGATATGCAGGATCTTAGTTCCCCAACCAGGGATCGAACCTGTGCTGCCTGCAGTGGAAGCACGGAGTCTTAATCACTGGACCACCAGGAAAGTGCCCTTGTAAACTTTTTAATGATGGCCATTCTGACTGGTGTGAGGTGGCACCTCATTGTAGGTTTTTCTTTATGTATAGTTAATTTTTATTGCAGTTTGGTTGATTTACTGTAGTTTTGATTTGCATTTCTTTAATAATTAGCGATGATGAGCATCTTTTCATCTGCCTATTGGCCATCTGTATATCTTCTTTGGAGAAATGTCTATTTAGGTCTTCTGCCCATTTTTCAATTGGTTTGTTTTTTTTTGTTATGGAGTTGTATGAGCTGTTTGTATATTTTAGAAATTAATCCCTTGTTGGTTGCATCATTTGCAGATATTTCCCCCCAGTACATAGGTTTTCTTTTCATTTTGTTTATGGTTTCCTTTGTACAGAAGCTTGTAAGTTTGATTAGGTCCCATTTGTTTATTTTTGCTTTTATTTCTATTGCCTTGGGAGACTGACCTAAGAAAACATTTGTACAATTTATGTCAGAGAATGTTTTGCCTATGTTCTCTTCTAGGAGTTTTATGGTGTCATGACTTATATTTAAGTCTTAAGCCATTTTGAGGTTTTTTTTGAGTATGGTGTGAGGGTGTGTTCTAACTTCATTGATTTACACGTGGCTATCTAACTTTTCCAATACCACTTGCTGAAGATACTGTGTTTTCCCCATTGTATGTTCTTGCCTCCTTTGTCAAAGATTAATTATCTATAGGTGTGTGGGTTTATTTCTGGGCTCTCTATTCTGTTCCATTGATCCATATGTCTGTTTTTGTGCCAATACCACGCTGTTTTCTTTTTTTTTTTTTAATTTTTTGGCCATACTGCACAGATTGTGGGATCTTAGTTCCCCAACCAGGGACTGAACCCCCGCCCCCTGCAGTGGAAGCATGGAGTCTTAACCACTGGACTGCCAGGGAAGTCCAATACCACACTGTTTTGATTACTGTAGCTTTGTAGTATTGTCTGAAGTCTGGGAGGGCTATGCCTGCTGCTTTGTTCTTTTTCCTAAGGATTGCTTTGGCAATTCTGGGTCTTTTATGGTTCCATATACATTTTAGGATTATTTGTTCTAGTTCTGTGAAAAATGTCATGGGTAATTTGATAGGGATTGCATTAAATCTGTAGATTGCTTTGGGTAGTAAGGCCAGAAAAATGAAAGTTTTTAAGGAAACTTGAGTTTATCCTAGAGTAGCCATTTGGGGGAAAAAATGAAATTGGATCCTTTCTTCATTTATTACAGCAAAATTAATTCCAGGCAACTGAAAGATTTAAATATAAGAGTACTAGAAGAAGACACGAGATTTAAAAACATACTTACCAGGGGAATTCCCTGGCGATCCAGTGGTTAGGACTCTGTGCTTTCACTACCAAGGGCGCGGGTTCCATCCCTGGTCAGGGAACTAAGATCCTGCAAGTTGCACAGTGTGGCTGTAAGTAAGTAAGTAAATAAATAAATACTTATCAGAGTGGGGAAAAATAATAAATGTAACTACATAGAATATTTGCATGGCAAAAAAAGAACAAATGGGAGAGGGAGGATGATGTTTGCAACAGTACAAGAGTTGATTTCCTTGCACTTTTAGAACTTGACCATTAAGAAGATAGGGCCTCGAAAAATCTGAAAGAGAAATTATGGAAACACTCCCATTTACCATTGCAACAAAAAGAATAAAATACCTAGGAATAAACCTACCTAAGGAGACAAAAGACCTGTATGCAGAAAACTATAAGACACTGATGAAAGAAATTAAAGATGATACCAACAGATGGAGAGATATACCATGTTCTTGGATTGGAAGAATCAACATTTTGAAAATGAGTATACTACCCAAAGCAATCTATAGATTCAATGCAATCCCTATCAAATTACCAATGGCATTTTTTACGGAGCTAGAACAAATCATCTTAAAATTTGTATGGAGACACAAAAGACCCCGAATAGCCAAAGCAGTCTTGAGGCAAAAAAATGGAGCTGGAGGAATCAGACTCCCTGACTTCAGACTATACTACAAAGCTACAGTAATCAAGACAATATGGTACTGGCACAAAAACAGAAACATAGATCAATGGAACAAGATAGAAAGCCCAGAGATTAACCCACGCACCTATGGTCAACTAATCTATGACAAAGGAGGCAAAGATATACAATGGAGAAAAGACAGTCTCTTCAATAAGTGGTGCTGGGAAAACTGGACAGCCACATGTAAAAGAATGAAATTAGAATACTCCCTAACACCATACACAAAAATAAACTCAAAATGGATTAGAGACCTAAATATAAGACTGGACACTATAAAACTCTTAGAGGAAAACATAGGAAGAACACTCTTTGACATAAATCACAGCAAGATCTTTTTCGATCCACCTCCTAGAGTAATGGAAATAAAAACAAAAATAAACAAGTGGGACCTAATGAAACTTCAAAGCTTTTGCACAGCAAAGGAAACCATAAACAAGACGAAAAGACAACCCTCAGAATGGGAGAAAATATTTGCAAATGAATCAACGGACAAAGGATTAATCTCCAAAATATATAAACAGCTCATTCAGCTCAATATCAAAGAAACAAACACCCCAATCCAAAAATGGGCAGAAGACCTAAATAGACATTTCTCCAAAGAAGACATACAGATGGCCACAAAGCACATGAAAAGATGCTCAACATCACTAATAATTAGAGAAATGCAAATCAAAACTACAATGAGGTATCACCTCACTCCTGTTAGAATGGGCATCATCAGAAAATCTACAAACAACAAATGCTGGAGAGGGTGTGGAGAAAAGGGAACCCTCTTGCACTGTTGGTGGGAATGTAAATTGATACAGCCACTATGGAGAACAATATGGAGGTTCCTTAAAAAACTAAAAATAGAATTACCATATGACCCAGCAATCCCACTACTGGGCATATACCCAGAGAAAACCGTAATTCAAAAAGACACGTGCACCCGAATGTTCATTGCAGCACTATTTACAATAGCCAGGTCATGGAAGCAACCTAAATGCCCATCAACAGACGAATGGATAAAGAAGTTGTGGTACATATATACGATGGAATATTATTCAGCCATAAAAAGGAACGAAATTGAGTCATTTGTTGAGACGTGGATGGATCTAGAGACTGTCATACAGAGTGAAGTAAGTCAGAAAGAGAAAAACAAATATCGTATGTTAATGCATGTATGTGGAACGTAGAAAAATGGTACAGATGAGCCAGTTTGCAGGGCAGAAGTTGAGACACAGATGTAGAGAATGGACATATGGACACCAAGGGGGGAAAACTGCGATGAGGTGGGGATGGTGATGTGCTGAATTGGGCGATTGGGATTGACATGTATACACTGATGTGTATAAAACTGATGCCTAATAAGAACCTGCAGTATAAAAAAACAAACAAAACAACTAATACTAAACTTTCATTGGGTTATTTGTATGGAAATATGTTAATATAAATGTTTCAGACATTACATGAAATTTCTAAAAATCTTATATTTGTATTTGTATGGAAATATGTATGGAAATATGTTAATATAAATGTTTCAGACATTACATGAAATTTCTAAAAATCTTATATTTGTATTTGTATGGAAATATGTATGGAAATATGTTAATATAAATGTTTCAGACATTACATGAAATTTCTAAAAATCTTATATTTGTATTTGTATGGAAATATGTATGGAAATATGTTAATATAAATGTTTCAGACATTACAGGAAACGTCTAAAAATCTTATATGTTCTGGTATAATGTTATAAGTAATAATCCTAGTTATTACTTTAAAATGTATATCTCAGAAATAACTAATTTTCTTGTCAACTGCATTATTATGAACTTTCATCAAATCTTTAACCATGGTCATTTTTAAGTCTTTTGTCATTTACAGACAGTTCTGGGTGTACTCTGATGATTTTGCAAATATGTTCCTATAAAAGAGTTTCATCTTCAAGAAATTCATGGAAAAGACTCTGACAAGTACAGGTTTCTGGTAACTGACTGTACTGCTGAACTGAATGAAGAAGCATTTTCAGAACTCTAATGAAAAACTGATGAACTCATAAAAGTGCTAACAAAAGATCAAGATGAAAAAAATGAAATTAATTACATGGGACTGAGTGAACTGATGAGGATGAGTATAATTTTTGTGACTTTCTGTCTGAATTAAAAAAAAAAAAATCCCACAAGGACTCAGAGGAAAAGAATATACAAATCAATTTTCACTGCAAAGTAAAGGAGCTGTTGCAGTGGAGGATTGCTGGACTGAATGTCAATATTATGACATAGTATAAGTGTGTTTCATGTTTGGTAATTGCAATCATTGTTGCTTTTGTTGTGGTCATCCATGTACAATGCTTGGTGTCAGTCTATCTATCTCTTGTAAAAATAAAATACAGTGTGTGTGTGTGGAAAAAAAAAAAAAAACTTAGACAGTTGAAAGGCAAAAAAAAAAAAAAAAAAAAAAAAAAAGAAGATAGGGCCTCAGAAAAATAGGCAAAGGGTATAAATAGCTCCAGAGAAGCAAAAAATAAATGACTAATAAAACATGAAGAGATGTTTAACCTTATTCATAGGGAAATGCAAGTTAAGTTTGGTAAGCACTTGCCAGGGTGTGGGGGAAGTGGGCTCTCAAACATGGTGTGAGTGTCAATTGATGAACCTCATAGAGGGCAACTTGACTGGGCAATTCTACTCCTGGGTATTTATCCTATAGATTTGGTTACAAATATGTATGAAATGCTTTTCATACAGGGATATTCCTTTCAGTGTTGTTTGCCGTAGCAAAATGTTGGATACTATCAAGGTTCTGGCTAAATATACCCATGGAACGTCCCCCCTGCAATGAAAGACTGGAGAATGAGACAATTCCAAGTGCATTGATACAGAACATTCCTCAATATATAAGTGAAAAAACAAACTGCAGAACAGTGGATTCCATTGTATCTTATTATACATATGTATATGTGTATATATATGTATATGTATGTATGTATTATCAAGTGTGCACACACACACACACACACACACACACACTTGAGGGACTTCCCTGGCAGTCCAGTGATTAAGACTGCACTTCCACTGCAGGGGACACGGGTTCAATCCCTGGTCGGGGAACTAAGATCCCACATGCCACATGGCATGGCCAAAAAAACAAAACAAAACATACACTTGAGCATGCATAGAATATTTTATGAAGGACACATGAGAAACTGATAATAGTGGTTGTCTCAAGGAAGGACCCAGGTTGCTGGGGAATAGAGATGGTACCCTTTGGTACCTTATGAATATTGTACTGTATGCATTTTTTATTAGCCAAAATGATTTTAGGATTAAGCAAAACAAACAAACAAAAAGCCAAAACAAAACAAGAAAGGACTTCCCAGGTGGCGCAGTGGTTAAGAATCCGCCTGCCAATACAGGGGACATGGGTTCGATCCCTGGTCCAGGAAAATCCCACATGCCGCAGAACAACTAAGCCTGTGTGCCACAACTACTGAGCCCACGTGCTGCAACTACTGAAGCCTGTGCGCTCTAGGGCCCACGCGTCGCAATGAAGCCCATGCGCCTAGAGCCCGTGCTCCACAACAAGAGAAGCCACAGCAGTGAGAAGCCCGTGCACCGCAACGAAGATGAGCCCCCACTTGCCGCAACTAGAGAAAGACCGTGCGCAGCAACAAAGACCGAACACAGCCAAAAAATAAATAAAATTTAAAAATTAAAGAAAAAAAACAAGAAAAATAAAGAGTGCATTCATTCAGCCAGACATGAACTCCCTCCTATGACAGTTATGTATCACTTTCATGTCCTGTTTTCTGAGGTTTCTTTTCTCCACAATAAAATTGTGAGCTCTTCCAGGACAAGAACCTGCATAGCTGGGGGCTCAATAAATATTAAAAATTGACAAAAAGAACCCTCTGAGGTGTGCTATCTCTCCCATCGAATTCCTTCAAATTCTTCTCTGTGCCTTCCCTGCCACAGAGTCATTCTATAGATTATATTTGGATGTTGAATCCAGACATCATGCCTGCTTATAGGTAACTTTAGCGGGACCAGTTGGGTAGGAGAGGTTGGGAGTATGTCTGCAGATCTAGCCTGGGATGACTTGCTTGCCAGGTCAGTTGGGGATGACGAACTCCTAACCTTTCTGATTCTATTCTCACTCACAAATCTGGGTTAAGGGAGGCGGTCTCTTTAAGAACTGCTGTGATGATCCCGCCCTTTAAAGAGATCAGCTGAATCTGTGAGTCACATGATTTCAGCGTCTCTTCCGCCCTCTGAAGTCGGGACTGCCTGAGAAGCTATGAGGAGCCTCGTGCTCCTCCTGAGTCTACTTCTGACAGCAGCTCCGTTTGGCCTTCTGGGGGAGGAGACCCGCCAGGTGAGGGGCTAGAGCAATAGGTGTTTCAGGATATGCTACCTTGAAGAGTGGTTGGAATCTAGGGCAAACAATTGGTGGGGGTGGAGCATGCTTGCATTGACAAAAGAGTTTTTCAAACTGGGGGTCGGAGTAGCCGTGGGTCACGGGACAGGATTGGGGAGTAGGGTGGATGTGAGGGCTTCCTGTGTTCCGGTGAAATCTGGACCTTGACTTAGCCCTGAGTGAGCCAGGTCCAAGCAAGTGTTGGATTTTTTTCTTCCTCTCAGCCCTGTGCCCTGATCTCTCCACCAGGGTCAAGGCAGTTCTGGCTCTACCCACCTCTCCTCCACCCCACCTCTGCTCCTTACAACAAGGTTCTGTTAGCTCCCACAAGCATTCCTCTTGCCTAGGCCCTCAAGGTCCCACCCTTTCCCCATCATTTTCCAAGGTCCCTCTCCTTATCCCCAAACTTCTTTGCCCTGTGTCTCTTCCTGATCCTGTTCGCTTGACCCTCCACTGCTCCATGTTCCAGGTGTCTCTGAAGGTCATCTCTGACTGGCTGGACCCTTCCCAGAACCTGCTTCATATCCAGGCAGTGGGTGCCACTTCCACCCTGCACTATGTGTGGAGCGGCCTGGGGCCCCCAGCCGTGCTGCTGGTGGCCACCAACACCCCCAACAGCACCCTGAGTGTCAACTGGAGCCTCCTGATTTCCTCTGAGCCTGACGGGGCCCTCATGGTGCTCCCCAAGGAGAGCATCCAATTTTCTTCTGCCCTCGTCTTTACCAGGGTGAGGAGGTTGGGGGAGAACCAAGGGGAAGAGTGCAGAGGAGAGGGTTCATTCGAGTTAGAGGGAGAAACTGAAGACTGGGGGTAGGTGAAGTAGAGTCAGGTATGAGAGCCTGGGGTGGGGCCAGTGAACGGGGGGTGGTGGTGGTGGTGGTGGTGGTGATTCAGGAGAAAGCTGGACTCAGGCAAGCCTAGTCCCTCCCCACCCCCACCCGCCAGCTGTTTGAGTTTGACAGCACCAACACATCCGATGCGGCCGCCAAGCCTCCAGGAAAATCGTATCCCCCATACTCCTTGGCTGATTTCTCCTGGGACAACATCACTGACTCATTGGATCCTGCCAGCCTGAGCGCCACATTTCGAGGCCACCCCATTCACGACCCCACTGGGGCTTTTGCCAGTGGCAGCCTGGCCTTCAGGGTAAGGGTATGGGGAATCAGAACTCAAAAGGCTGGTTTACGAGGGTGGGAGTTAATGATGGGGGTCGCCTTCAAACACAGGCATCCACCTGCTTCCCACACCTCCCATGCCTCTTCCATCCTAGGTTCAGGCCTTCTCCAGATCTGGCCGGCCAGCCCAACCCCCTCGCCTCCTGCACACAGCGGACACCTGCCAGCTAGAGGTGGACCTGGTTGGGGTCTCTCCCCGGGGAAACCGCTCCTTGTTTGGGCTGGAGGTAGCCACGTTGGGCCATGGACCTGACTGCCCCTCAGTGCGGGAGCAGCGCTCCATCGATGATGAATATGCACCTGCTGTCTTCCAGGTCAGGCTTCCAGCAGAGAAGCAGATGGGTGTGGGGTGAAGGGGGACCCCATTAGGACCTCAGAGAATCATTCAACCATTTACCATTTAGCAACACTTTATTCAGCTCCTTTAAGTGCTGGGCACTGTGCTAATGAATTTAGCCCAGTCTCTGCTCTCAGTGGAGAAGCCAGAGGGAAGGCGGTACAGTGTGACTAGTGCTCTGACAGATGGGATTTGCAAGGGCCCGGGGGCCCAAAGGAGGGAGCTGAGTGCAAGCTTGCTGAGTGTTGAGGCTGGAAAAGGACCAGGTGCCATCCAGTCCAGCTCCCCTTTCTACAGAGGAGAGATTGATGCAAACAGCCTGTTAGTTCTAGAACCAGGCCTAGGATTCAGGACAACTCGTGACAGACGGAGGCTGGGAAAGGGTTGGGGGAACAGAAAAGTTGGGCACCACTGGTCCTCCTCATCCTGCCTGTTTGCCTTTCTCCCCAGTTGGACCAGCTGCTATGGGGCTCCCTCCCATCAGGCTTCATGCAGTGGCGACCAGTGGCTTTCTCCCAGAAGCAGGGGGGCCGGGAATCAGCCATGCCCTGCCAAGCTTCCCCTCTTTACCGCACCTTGGCATACCTTCTCCCCCAGTCACCCATTGTCCGAGCCTTCTTTGGGTCCCAGAACAACTTCTGTGCCTTCAATCTGACATTTGGGGCTTCCACAGGCCCTGGCTACTGGGACCAACACTACCTCAGCTGGTGAGAGTCAGGGCCTGGGCCAAGGGTTTGGGAGGTCGAAGTGGAGGAGGGTTGGGCCTCTTGGCCTTCCCTCCTAAGCCTGCTCACCTCTCTTTCTCACTCTGCTTGCTCTAGGTCCATGCTCCTGGGTGTGGGCACCCCTCCAGTAGATGCCTTGTCCTCGCTAGTCCTAGGCATCGTGGCAGTGGCCCTGGGTGCTCCAGCGCTCATGCTGCTGGCAGGAGGCGTGTTTCTGCTGCTGGGCCGCAAGTGGTACTCAGAATACCAGCCTATAAATTGAGGCCTGCTCTCTAGAGGGAAGGACATTACTGGACCTGCCTTGCTGGTCTGCAGGTTTGAGGGTCAGTATTACCAGCCAGCTGCTCCCTTTTCCCATCTTGCTTTTCTGCAGAACCTCAGAGACCAGCCTCAACTTCCTGAGGACACAGGTGGGGCTTCCTTCAAACTTTGAGGAGGCACCAGGGACAGAGTGATTGCTAGAGGGAGGGTCCCCTCGGCGTTGCCTCCCCGCCCCTCCACCCCCCATTTCCCTTGAATGGGACTCACAGGCCTAAGTGAGAGGCCTTCTGACTTGTCTGCTACCCTGGACGGCATGAAATAGACTAAGTTTTTCCCCAGGGCTTGTCTCTCAGTGTGTGAGTGTTGCTGGGTCTGGTTCCAGGGAATGAGAGGGCTGGAGGTGGGCATGGAAGGCAATTTCTTGTTTGCAGCACCATTTCTTCCCCAGGCCCAGTTCTCTCCCTTGCCATGGGACCAGGCTCCTGCCAGCCACTCTTCAGCATGCGGAGCTGGGAGGTCTCTGGTGCAGTCTGAATCCAACAAGGAATGGACACTTGAGACGAGGGCGCACACACGAAGGAAGAGCCAAGGAAGACAGTGGTAGTTGTTTATTGTTACACACACATTCATATGGGGTTAATATCAACCACTATGTCTTCCAACCACTCCCAGCCACCACAGGTATGGGTGCACGCGTGCACACACACACACACACACACACACACGCCCACACACACACACACACACATGCCTCTTGGGAGGCAGGTTTCCCTGTCTGCTCCTCTTCCCATGAGAGAGGTATGACTTCTGGGAAGTGTGGAGGTGCAAGGTTACAGGGACCTAAAGGGTTGGAAGGGAGGAGGCAGCCACACTGGATTGGGACAGCTGTAATTGACTTGACTGAGGCTCAAGAGCCTATATGGCCAGTCATGGAGGGTCCTGAACCCAGGTCCCCAGGAAGGTTTTCACCAAAAGTGAACGTCCTATTTGGTCTGATGCCCAGCCATTACCTTTAGGCATGGGCAAGGTTTCTAGTCTCTTTGAGGCCCTCTGCTTAGACACCCAGCACAGAAATGGTCAGAGTTTTGGCTGTGGCTCTGCTGGCTGCCTCACAGGAGGCTGGGCACTGGAGCAGAGTCCAGCCATTGTGGGCCCTAGTGGCAGTGGTGGGAGGCTGCTCAGGAAGGAACCATGCCTCTGCTCCCGGTCCTGTGCCCTCAGCATCCTTAAGGAACATGACTGTCCACCTCTTTCCCTGAAAGAATGTCTGAGTCCCTCCCGCCTAATTGTCCCAGGCTCCAAAGGTGAAGGGGAGTGCCCCAACTCGGAGAGCAGGGGACAGTCCAGGCTCTGATTGGATGGTACCCCTGTCGGGGCAGTAGGTGGGTTCATCCCACCCAGGTACCAGGGCTGGGAGCAAAGGGGTGGGGCGGCTTAGCCCCAGGAGCGAGGCCTGTGGTCTGAGGCGGAGCGGGCGTGGTCAGGGTAGTCCAGGCGGCTCTCGGAGGCAGTGAGCATGCGTTCGGGCTCCACCACGAACATATAGTAGAGGTTCCACACCAGCATGGACATCAGGGGCAGGAATGTCAGGCCGTAGCCAAAGCCTTGGAAGGAGCGGCCCACGGCAAAGGTCAGCCAGTATATCAGCCTGGGAAGCAAGAAAAGATCGGGCTTTCCTTGAGGGGAGTACATGAGCTAACTGGCAACAGGCTGATGATGGGGAGAATACTAAGTGAAGGCAGCAGATGGGTGTTGGTCAGCACAACTGATACCTCTAAAGACAGCCAGTGTTTATGTACTTACCATGTGCCAGGCATGGTACCAATTACTTTAGGGGCACTGTTTAATTTAATTTAGACCCTCACATCTCTATGAAGTGTGTATATTATTCACCTCCCTCTTTGTTTACTTTTCAAATTTTAATTAAAAAATTTTGAGTAGGCAGTATACATTTACATGGTTCAAAATTCAAAGGTACCAGTGAGTATAGTAAAATGTGTTCCTTTACTGATTCCCAGATACCCTATTCTCGTCCTTCACCTTCTCCCCTCTGTTCCACTCCCACCCCAGACATCTAATATTATGGTTTCTTGTACATCGTGATGTTTTCTGTACATAAGAGCGAAAAGATTTATGTTTTCCTTTTCCCTTTTTTTTTTTGGAAGTTTGGTAGCATACTAAATATAGAGATTGTTCTGCACATTGATTTTTTTCCCCTCATTTAATGTATCTTGGAGATTGTGTTATATTAGTATATAAACAGCTTCATTATTTCACAGCTGCAGTACATTCTATTGTATTTACTTCCCCTTTTGCAGATGAAGAAACTAAGATTCCAAAAGGGTTAAGTAAGACTGGTCCAAAGTCACACGTTGGGGAAATAGTAAAACCATGGTTTGAACCCATGCCTGTTCATCACCCCGTCTCCTGCCATTTTAGAGGGGCTGAGGGAAAGAAGAGAGTAAGGAAACCAGCTTCAAGAGAGCTTGAAGCCCAGAGGGATGGACTAGGCACAACCAAATTTCCCCTCTTGGAAGGTCCATTCAAAATACACACTCCTCAGTGGCGGGAGGGCAGCAGCTTCCCCTTAATATATGAAGGATCACTTATTACAAAATTGTGATGTCTCTATTTTTTTACCTGGGAAATGGAGGAAAGAGTAACTGCTGATTCTCTACTGCACCAGGAGGCAGCATAGCTTAATAATAATATAAAAGTTCACATTTAGTGAACACTTACCAAGTACTAGACTGTTGCAAGCACTCTACATGAATTAACTAACTTAATCTTCACAATAACTCCACTTTACAGATGATGAAACTGAGGCACAAAATACTTAAGTAACTTGCCCATGGTAGAGAAGAAGGACCCTGGATGAGAGAAGGAAGGGACCTGGGTTCTAGTCGTGCCTCTGCTGCTGACTGACCTATGCGACTCTTCTCCCCCAATCTGTAGTCACTTTCTCTCTGTAAAATGGGTAAGATGGACCAGACAATTGCTGGTCCTTTAGCTCCCTGATGATTCTTGGTGCTTAAACCAACTTCTGTCTGAGACCAGCATTCCCCGAGAGGGAGATGGGATAGTTGAGTTACATGAGCAGGAACTTATTTATCTTGGGAAACATCTACTGGGAGAACTTGCAGGGCTGCATGATGGTCAGGAGGCTGGTGGGACAAATGACCACTAGACTACAGTCAGAAGTGACAGGAAGACAGATTTAAGCTAAATAAGAAGAATGCTTTAGCAGTTAAAGCTACCTGGAATGCTATATGGAAAATAACAAAAGGAAATGTATTAGGGGAAAAAATGGAAAGGCCTGCATTTGGCTTCAGAATTTCAAAGGTGCCTTCTGGGTTAACAGTAGTTCACATGAAAACACCCCTAAGGATTTCAGGTGCCTACAAATTCTAAATGAAAGCAGAGTAATGAGGCTGCCATGAGACCTATGTGGCCTTGGCTTGTATGAACAGGACAATACCCTTGACCAGCCCCCATCCCTCCCATTTGACAAGCAGGAGAATTTCCTGCCTCGAGGGAAGGACACAGGATAGTGAAGGGACCAGGGCCATTTAGCAAAGTAAACACTGGGGAAGCAGAGTGTTGGAGTGGGGGAATTGAGAGCTGTTGTCAAAGATCTGAATTTGTCTAGGCAACTACAGAGGTCGGAGTCAGGGCAGCAGTTTTTAGCACAATATAAAAAAGGACTTTCTAATAATTAGGACTTTTGAAAAATGAAACAAGACTGCCTTATAAAGAACTAAGCACTTGGTCACAGGGGCTGTTCAACCAATGTTCAGCCAGTGGCCACCTGACCAGAGTGCCACAGAGGAGTGGCTGCAACGGGTGGGAGGTTGGTCTAGGTGACACCTGAAAGCCCTTCCAGTTCTAGGTTGATACATGTATCTTATGAAAGACATATGAGCTGATCACCTGCTACCAGGTGAGGTAAAGTGCAAGCAAGAAAGTGACTCAACTTTCTGGGGTGCACATTCGGGCTGATGCAGAGTCCAGAAAGCTCCCTGGCTCTCCAGACATTCAGATGCCTGGGTCTCTTGAGCACCAGCACCTCCCTATGCCCCACCCCCGGCCCCAACTCACCGGGAGATGGCAAAGAGACCAGTGAGCAGAGGCAGCAGTTTGAGGGTATCTTGGGGCAGGTAGGTGGAAAGCACGGCCAGGTTGAAGAAGTAGAGGATGAAGAGCTGGACCGACTGGGCCACATATCGCCGGTGGATCTCCACCTCCCGCCGTGGCTCCCCAAAGGGTCGCAGGGCAGAAAAGCACAACAGGCTCAGCCCGTACACCAGGATCCCTGGGTGGGGTTGGAGGACACATAGGGTCAGGAGAGGAGCGGCAGGCAGGAAGCTGGGGGCAGGGTTCGTAGCAGAGAGCTCATGGGCATGGGCTCTGCACCGTGGGTGGGGCTGAGGTGGTCCTGGGAGGAGGTGGGCACACAGGGGTGACAGGGTGTGGGAGGCCCTGAGGGTCCAGGTCTAGTGAAGGGAAAGTCTCCTGCTCCCCAAGCCAGGGAGGCCCTGCCCTCCAGCCCAGCTCCCACATGCCCCCTCCCTTCTTGCAGGGCCCAGGCTCACCCAGTACAATGGGGAAGGTGGCAAAGACCCCGCAGCGCAGCGTGTAGATGAGGCGGGAACTCATGGTCGGCAGGCGCGGGGCATCGAAGGGCAGGAAGGCATATGCCCCATAGAGCAGGCAGGGGAAGAGGATGAGGGCGGCTCCCACCGAGGCCATGGCCCACAGCCCCTCATGGCCTCCACATCCCCTGCAGCACCCACAGGAGTACCCAGGCGGCCTCACCACTGCCTCGGCCCACTTGCGCTCCGGGGGCTCAGGGTGGGTGGCCCGGGTGGGCAGGAGTGTCTGGCGGTGCTCACCCTCACTGGCCTCACAGCACACAATGAGGTCTTCCTGGGGCCGCCGCTCAATGCACTGTAGGTCGATGGGCACGAAGGCCCGGGCCACCTTCTCGGGCAGCAGGCTGGTGTCATCTTCGGGCAACTCCTCTAGCTTGGTGGGTGGCTCTGACTCAAGGGGCTCAGGCTCAATGTTCCTCCAGCCAGGGGGATCTGAGAACGGGGCACTGGGCTGGGGGCCAGTCCCCCAGGGCAAGGTGGCAGCCTCACTTACTGTGTTGTCTAGACCATCCTCCGTCCCCTCTCCGGCTGTGGGAGACCCAGCTGAAGATCCCGCTCTGGAGGACTCAGCTCCAGGGGACTCAACCCCATCTTCCCCTTCCAGCTTCCGGCCATTGGGGACCAAAGCCTGGGGTGGGCTCTTCTCCAGGGCCTCGGGCCCCTTCACTTCCAGCAGGGCCAGGGTCTCGGGTTCTGTCATCCTGGGGCTTCACTTCTGGGGTCTACCGCAGGTCATGTCACCCTGGAGGGAGTAAAGTTCTGTCAGAAGCTGCCGTCCTCTGGCCTTCAGGAGGGGTTGACAGAACTGGAAGTCTCCAGGGCAGCTGGCCTCGTGGGCTTTAGTCCTTTCTGGGACCTTAGGGAGAACATGGTCCGGAGGAAGGTGTTGAAACAGAGGGAGGCAGGAGGGAAGTGAGAGCCGAAATGGAGGCACCCTTTTGACATCAAATGCTAATCAGCAGGAGAGGGTGAGTCAGGGGGCACAGGCGCTGGCAGCTGTGGCCTCAGCCAGCCGCCACCCACACCTTCTACCCCCTCCACCAAAACCCTTGGGGTCACGGCCACCCTAATGCAGGAATGGGAGGAAAAGGAGAGGTCTAGAATTTTGCCAAGGATTTTATTCCCGCTAAGGATCTTCTGTGGACAGAGAAGCTGCCCCTTCACTTCCACACCTCCTATTCCCCTGCAGATCCCCAACTGGAACTCTCCTGGCAACTGATACCAATGATTTGCCAAGAGATCTGTCCCAAGGAGCTGGCAATAGCAGTGCATCCTGTTCTTTTGTCTCCAATCTGGATACCTGGTCAGTTTCCAAACTTCTCAGTAACCCACCCACAACGTCTCCGGAGGGCCTGGGTCTGCTCATTCTGACCTCTAAGTCTAATCAAGGCTGTTTCCCATGCCTCCTCTCTGGTCTTTCTTCCCTCCCTGCTGCCCTCCATCTCACTGCTTCTGGTTGGGGCTGATTCCCCTCTCTCCACCTCCTCAAGGATCTCCTAACCCTTAGTGTTTGGACCCATGACACCCACTTACTTTCCATCTGGAGAGAGGTGGAGGGTCCCCAGCGTCCGGGAAGGAGCTGCCCAGCTCCCTGCTGGCTCTGCGAGTATTCCTCTCAGTCTCCCTCCCTTTACCTGTGTCTCCAAACCAGTCTGACCAGAGCAGGTGGGGCCCAGTTTAAAGGGGCAGGCCCCGCCCTGCTGAATCTGCCGACAGAAAAAGCATTAAAGGAGGACTTTCATCCTTTCTGAAAGTGGGGGTGCAGCTGATCATAGGGGTAAGTGTGTGTCCTAGCAACATGGGATGCATAGGAACCCCCAGCACAGGAAAGCAAAGGAGGAAGAAGTGGGTTTGGGCATCAGAGGGTGCTTGGAGTAGATTGGGATACCCAAAAGAGGTTGAATTTCTACACTTATTCATTCAATATTTATTGAGCACCTATTATTAGCTAGGCACAGACACAGGAAAGAACAAGATGACAGGCAAAGTGTCTGTGCTTGGGACTTCCCTGGTGGCGCAGTGGTTAAGAGTCCGCCTGCCAATGCAGCGTGCACGGGTTCTATCTCTGGTCGGGGAAGAGTCCAGATGCTATGGAGCGACTAAGCCTGTGCGCCACAACTACTGAGCCTGTGCTCTAGAGCCTGCGCGCCTAGAGCCTGTGCTCCGCAACAGCAGAAGCCACCGCAATAAGAAGCCCGCGCACCACAACGAAGAGTAGCCCCTGGAAGAGTGGCCCCGCTCGCCGCAACTAGATAAAGCCAGAAAGCCCACGTGCAGCAACAAAGACCCCATGCGGCCAAAAAAAAAAAAAAAAAAAAAAAAATCTCTGCGCTTAAAGAGCTTGTTCTTTTGGGATAACAGATAATAAAGAAGCCTAGCAACTAAACCAATATGACAATTTCAGTAGGGCAAACCTCTTTGCCAAAATGATATTTGAGCTGAGACCTGATGGGAAATCAGGAGAACGAGTGTTCCAGGCAGAGAAACAGCAAGTGAAAGGCCAGCAAGTGGGAAAGACAGGTTGTTTCAGGTACAGAAAGAAGGTCGGTGGCTGGAAAAGGAATTCATGTTCCCATTACAGCGGTACACAGGTCCCCTGAACACCTTGCCTTTTAGGTTAGGTTTAAGGTTTAAGAAAGTAATTGGAATCCAAGGTGATCTTTCCGGGGGCAGAACCGCTTAAGGGTGTACCTTCTCAGTCCTGTGGATCTTTTCCCCTGAAGTTATTTGAGCTTTGTGAGGGCAGGGACAGTGTCTGGATTGCTCATCTCTGTGTCTCCAGAACCCAGCATTGTGACTGGAAGACAGCAGGTGTTCAATAAATGTTTGCTGGACTGGTGAGAGATGAACATGCAAGTGGAAATCTTTGGGTTGGAGTGCGGGAGCTGAAGGGCCGAGGTGCCTGTACAAGAGTCCTGTATTGGAGGGCCTTGCTCTTATGCTATGCTTGACTCTTTCCAAGAAAATTTTCACATACACGTTTTTTGTTTGTTTAAATAATAGGGGAAAAGGGAGAATTGGAATCACCCTAACTAGTAATCTGAAAGAGGCTCGGTTCAAATGGGCGGGGGTGGGGGGTGCGGGCAGAAGGATGGACCAAATGACCACCGTCAGACAAAGCAAAGTCAAGCTCCTAGCTGTGAGTCCATCTACCCTGATCCAGCTTAGCCTCGGCTCCCCCGTTCTCTGGCAGCTTTGTCAATAAAGTTTTTCGCAAGGGCTTGCAGAAGCCAGGAAGAGGCCATGCTGCCCAGAGTTAGTTCTGGCAACTTCCCGGGAGGGAAAACGAGTTTCGCGAGATTTGGTAAGGGCAGGCCACTGGCCCGCAACTTCCAGCTGGTATCGCGAGATTTGGCAGGCGGAGGAGGAGCTGTCGCGGGCAGCCGTCTCGCAGCTATGGCGGCCGAGCAGGGCCGGCGGCGGTGGCGGCTGCGGCTACGGCCGGAGTCGGCAGTGGTGGCGGTAGCGGTAGGTGGCGGGGATCTGTGACCGGGAGCCGCCCCCTGTCCCGAGCACCATGAGCCAAGGCCCCCCCACAGGGGAGAGCAGCGAGCCCGAAGCAAAGGTCCTCCACACTAAGCGGCTTTACCGGTGAGAGGGGCCGGGGCGTGAGTGCAGTCGCCAAGGGAAGTGGGGGGACCGCGAGGGGCGGGGCCTCCCGGGCGGGCGGGCTCTGGTGCCGGGCTGGGGTGCGGGCGAGGGAGGGGGGGGTGCAATTTTGGAGGGCGCAGAGGGGGCGGGGCCCCGTAACCCGGGATTGAGCTGAAAGAAGAAGGAATTGGGTGGGTGGGAGGTTGGGAGGGAAGCACGTGGAGGGATATCTTCCGCAGTGAGCTTGGGGCGGGCACCGAGCTTTGCGGATTTGGGGTAAGAAGGTGGGAATTGGGGACTGCAGGGGTTGGGAAGGTGAGGGTGGGGTCACATATGGGAGAAAAACCCGGAAGGGAATGGTGCTTAGAACCCTGTAAGGACTTACAGGGAAGAGCCCTGGAGTGAAATCAAGAGAGCCAGGTTCAGCTCCTTGCTTTGCCATTCTCTCACAGTTTAACCTTGGGCCTCAGTTTTCTCATTCTTAAAAGGAGAGATTTGGATTTGATAGGCTTTGAGGTCCCTTATGGCTCTAAGTTTTGGGAATCGGAATGAAAAGAAAGAGGCTGGAAGACTATTTGTGTTGCACTGGAAGGGCGGTGAAGGACTTTGAGTCCAGAATGTTCTTAGGTCATAGGAGCCCATTTCAGGGCACCTGGGGACTCCTGAGTTCTGCCTTCCTTCCAGCCTCATGACTACAGTCTCTTGCCAGGCAACTTCCATTCCTGGTTTCTGATTTCCACAGTGCCACTCACACTCCTCAACATCTTCAGCCTTTCAGCCCTCTGTTGGGAACAGGCCAGTATGAGCTCTTCCCATCCTGAGTGAGCTCCTCCTGCCCCGAGTCGAGGATTTTTTGTGTGGGGCAACTGAAACATGGGCTCTTGAACTGGATCAAAATAGGTTGAAGCATAGAGACCAAATTGAGTTTTCTGCTTTCTAATAGGGAGTAGGGTTTGGGGTTTTCATTCGGCTCAGGCTCTATAGAACCAGAGGTGTTTGCATGAGAAGACCAGCTTCAGAGCCACGGGCCTCATCTTGACAGTGAAAGAGTCAAGAACATGTTGTCTTTTCCACCCTTGAGTAGGCATCCTGCCTGCTCTGGCTTCCTAAGCCAGAAGGCAGAGGGGAGTATAGGCTGATGCAAAAATAGAAAAGTGATCCAATCTGTCAGCCCCTGGGCGCTCACTGTGGGCTGCCCCAAGCAGTCTCCAGGTGGGTGAGCAGTTGGCTGGGATGGCACGTGTGCCTTGTCATGCTGCCGAGTGTCAGTGCTGCCTGTCAGACAGAGCGTGGGCAGTGCTGGCAAGATTCCTTACTTGTCTCCAGCTTTTGGAAATGGCTCTGGTCATCCTTCTGATCATTCACAAATCTTGTTTTTTCTCAAGCCACTGCCCTCACAGAACTGACTGACTTAAGCTAATATGTTTGCATGTGTGGCTTACATGTGTGCACGTGGGTATCTCTGCTGGTAATTGTGTGTTGTTGGCTTTGGGCAGGATGGAAATTTGAGGCAGCGGATCTCTTTTTATTATGTATTATAGCAGTGTTGATTGGTGGGAAGAACTGGGGGAGGAAGGTCTGATTTCTCGGCCCAAGGTAAATATGTTGTTAGACTATGTAACTGTCATCCGACCTTCAGTAAATTTGGGAAATTCCCACAGTCTGTTTACAGAAAAGAAATTCTGAAATGTTTTAAGCCCCTCAGAAAAGGCAGCTGGAAAAGAGATGCTGGAAGGGACACAAGCACCAGTTAATTAGGCCAATTTTAACTGTTTTTTTAAAACATATTTTTCTTTTTTAACACTGTTCTAGGCCTAGGATTACAATAGTGAATGAGACACAAGACTGGTTTTTGTAGTTTTTGTTCTAAAGGAGATTACAATTTAGTGGAGGAGCTTAGGGTCTGATGGGAAATGTAGAAGAAAGTGCGGAGACCTCTCAGGTTTAAGAGTTTGCATTTAGAACTTCCTTGGGTAGTGGTTACTAACCTTTTTGAATTGAGAATCTAAGGAAAGCTCTGGGGCCTGTCCATAAAAATACACACACAGCCTCCTTACATCTGTGCATGGCACTGAAGTTAAAAGCCCTTTCCTGGGGACTAAGCTGGCATATCACTGATGGCTGCCTGGTGCTGCCCTTGGCATTGAGGGCCAGGATGGCTGAAAGGGCTTGGCTTCCATCTCTAGGCAGCCCAGGAGGTGTTTGGAGAAATGCTGGGCTCTTAAGATTGCCTGTGAGAAGGCCTTGATTACCATCCCACCCACTCAGCTGGGTGTTGGCGGTCACTTCACCCTGTACAGGACAGCTTTTAGTGGTGTACCACCTGAGCCACCACAAGATGCTAGCCTCCTGTGGCCCACTTTCCCCGGCCCAGGAGCATGTTTCAGTATTCTGAAACAATTTTGGACTGTTTTAGGAATCATCACTTCTTGTTTTTTGGTTGTTTTGTGTCCAGAGCTGTGCCTGATTCACCTGTTCTCACAGCTGCTGTCTGTCCTCTGGGTTTTGCCCTTCCAGAGATGATACTTACCTAGGCACCTCTTGGCCATCCATTGTAGAGTTTCCTTGAACTTTTCTCTTAGGGTCTGGAATATCTTCCTCAGGATGAAGACTAATATTTTTTGGTACTTACTGTGTACAAGGCCCTGTTACAAGTGCTTTATATATTAGCTAATTTAACCCTCACAAAGTAGATGATGATATTAACCCCATTTTATAGATGAGAGAACTGACACATAAGGAAGTTAGGTTTTTTTTTAAGGTTTTTTTTTTTTGGCTGCATTGGGTCTTAGCTGCGGCATGCGGGATCTTCGTTGAGGCATGCGGGATCTTTCATTGCGGCATGCGGGCTTCTCTCTAGTTGTGGCGTGTGGATTTTTTCTCTCTAGTTGTGGTGCACGAGCTCCAGGGCGCGTGGGCTCTGTAGTTTGCAGCACGCGGGCTCTCTAGTTGAGGCACGCAGGCTTAGTTGCCCCGCGGCATGTGGGATCTTAGTTCCCCGACCAGGGATCGAACCCACGTCCCCTGCATTGGAAGGCAGATTCTTTACCACTGGACCACCAGGGAAGTCCCGGAAGTTAGATTTTTTTACCCAGGACCACATAGCTGGTAAGAAGTAGAGCTAGGATTTGAACCCAGGCTGTCTGGTTCCAGAGCCTACACTTTATATTAAAGAAACAGTTCCTTCAGCAGGATCCAGGAGACCTTATAACTAAGCAGTTTAGGGACACCCTCCCCCTTTCTCTTACCCCATTATTCCAAAGCAGAATTTTATATTAGGAATGCCTTTCCTTTATGTCAGAGATAATAAGCCTTTGCATAATAATAATTTATTCATTCCACCAATATTTATTGAATGCCTGCTGTATACCAGTGCTGTATATAAATTATTTCATTTAATCCTCACAACAGCCCTTTGAGGTAACTGCTATTATTTCCATTTTTATGGATGTGGTAACTAAGGCTTAAAGAGGTAGGTAATTTTTTTTTTTTTAAATAAATGTATTTATTTATTTATTTATTTTTGGCTGTGTTGGGTCTTCGTTGCTGCGCGTGGGCTTTCTCTGGTTGCGGCAAGTGGGGGCTGCTCTTCATTGCGGTGCGTGGGCTTCTCATAGTGGTGGCTTCTCTTGTTGTGGAGCACGGGCTCTGGGCGCGCAGGCTTCAGTAGTTGTGGCTCGCGGGATCTAGAGGGCAGGCTCAGTAGTTGTGGTGCACGGGCTTAGTTGCTCCATGGCATATGGGATCTTCCCGGACCAGGGCTCGAACCCGTGTTCACTGCATTGGCAGGCGGATTCTTAACCACTGCGCCACCAGGGAAGCCCGAGGTAGGTAATTTTGCCCAAAGTTATAGAGTTAGTAAGACACAGCCAGGTTCAAACCCTAGATGTTTTGCCTGGCATCACAGCCTATGCTCTTTCCATTGAGAGAGTCTACCTTCCCATATCACAGAGTTTCTCTACCTTGACACTGTTGACAGTTGGGGCAGGGTAGTTATGGTGGTAGACTGTCCCATGTATTGTGGGGTGTCTAGCAGCACACAGTAAGTGCCAATAGCAGTGCCTCTTCTTCCCCTCCCCCAGGTAGTGACAATCAAAAATGTCTTCAGCATTGCCAGATGTCTCCTGAGGGAACTGCTGTATCAGGATGGAGACTGTGTTCATCTTGTTTTGTATGGAGCTCAGTTTGCAGCCATTTGGTTTCTCCACCCCAAATTCTTTAGCTTTTCCTCTGTGATCAGTGTTCCAGCATCATAGGTGGACCATACACATGGCTCAGGGGCTCTTTGCCTATGTTTCCCTGCAGGGCCGTGGTGGAGGCTGTGCATCGACTTGACCTCATCCTTTGCAACAAAACCGCTTATCAAGAAGTGTTCAAACCAGAGAACATTAGCCTGAGGAACAAGTAAGCTGAGACTCTAAACCACACATTCTTACAGTTTCTTTATTCCTTTCCACCTGAAACCCTGTCACATATAGACGCATGTTCTTTTTTATCTCCTGACCTCATGGTACAATAATGGGGTATGACGTCTCTGGCCTTCCTAAGAGGGAGAGGGGAATCCCTCACTCTCTGCAGCTTCTACATCTAACACCATTAGAATGGTGTTTGAGTTGGAGGAGTTGGCCATACTGCATAATGAAGGAAAGAAAGAGGAGATACAGAGGCAGAGTAAAAAGGAGAGAAAGGTGCAGGGAAAGAAATGAAGATTATTAAAATTCTTATTGCTCCTGCCTCTGTCTTTTGGGGCTCCCACTGCCTTCCAGGACTGCTGTTGTCTTGGGTCCTACTGACTGACCCTGGATGTCTATTGGGAGGCACAGAGATTTGTCAGTCAGGGTGTTGGCAAATGCCTTCTTGTCCTCAGTTCTTGTGTCCCTCACCAAGGGATGGGCAGTCCCTCTCATGCGCTCCTCTACACCCTCCCAGGCTGCGTGAGCTCTGCGTAAAGCTTATGTTCCTGCACCCGGTGGACTATGGGAGGAAGGCTGAGGAGCTGCTGTGGAGAAAGGTGTACTACGAAGTTATCCAGCTTATCAAGACTAACAAAAAGGTAAGGGGAGGTCAAGATCTTGGCAAGACGTTTGTCTAAAGAGGGGAAGCTAAGGAAGAAAAGGACAGCTAGGCAGGTGGGCCAGAGTATGGTTGTAGATAGGGAAACCAAGGAAGAGATAGCAGAAAGGGAGGGAGTCATATGGAATTAGGATCAGGGAAGGAGGGGAGCCTGATCCCAGATGGGGAGACCAGAGAAGTAGATCTAAGGGTATAGGGGTAACTTGTGAGTGAGAGGAGATGTGGATAATGTTGCAGAGCCAAGAAGATAAGTTTATTTCTTCAGGGAGATGAATATGATTAGGGATGGGGGAGCAGAACTCTGATCTTGTTGCTTAGCTAGCCCCTTCCCTTTCCCAATCTCCAGCATATCCACAGCCGGAGCACCTTGGAATGTGCCTACAGGACACACCTGGTCGCTGGTATTGGCTTCTACCAGCATCTCCTTCTTTATATCCAGTCCCACTACCAGCTAGAACTGCAGTGCTGCATCGACTGGACCCATGTCACCGACCCCCTCATAGGTCAGTGAAACCTGAAAGGTGGGCTCAAGGAGCAAGTTCATATGCTTCTACTTCTGGCCTTCTTATCCCTCAGGATCCATGTACCTTGTGACCCAGCCAGGCAGAGAGGATTCTAGAAGACCTACAAATGCTTCATGAAATTTGGATTTATCCAAACAAGCGTATGACTTGGGGTAAAGAGCTTAAGGAAAGAGAGAGAGAGAGACGTCTTCAGTCTGGGATTGTAGACTGATGGGGAGTCGGGGAGGGAATGGAATGATCTAGAGTAGGTCTGGCACTGGAAGATGTTATTTTTTTTTTTTTAATGTATTTATTTATTTTTGGCTGTGTTGGGTCTTCATTTCTGTGCGAGGGCTTTCTCCATTTGCGGCGAGTGGGGGCCACTCTTCATCGCGGTGCATGGGCCTCTCACTGTCGCGGCCTCTCTTGTTGCGGAGCACAGGCTCCAGACGCGCAGGCTCAGTAGTTGTGGCTCACGGGCTTAGTTGCTCCGTGGCATGTGGGATCTTCCCAGACCAGGGCTCGAACCCGTGTCCCCTGCATTGGCAGGCAGATTCTCAACCACTGCGCCACCAGGGAAGCCCGGAAGATGTTATTAATAGCATTTTTTTTCTTCCAGTTGAATTTGGCTGGCATTTCTTTTAACTTTAGAGATTGTTTCCTAGTATTTGATGAAAGTATTAAAGTTTTTAGAAACGTTGGGGAAATCATGGACATTCTTTCAAGATAGTGCAAATCTCTTTTTGGCCTTCTGAGGTACTGGCAGCTATGGTGGTTTTCTCTTCAGTTCAGCTGTCCTTTAGAGCTCCTTCTCTCTTCCTCCAACTCCCCTTGCTCTCTATACCCCCTACCCTCCCCCAGCCCCATGCCCCTTCCCTCACCAGGACAAAGACATTCTGGGTCAGAGATGGAGGTTGTGTCTGCACCCCTATGTGGCAGCATTCTCTGGTCAGAAGCAGAGCACTGTATTTTGTACATTTAAAAACATTTAAAAACAAAACAATGGAGAATTCCCTGGCGGTCCAGTGGTTAGGACTTGGCACTCTCACTGCTGGGACCCCGGGTTCAGTCCCTGTTTGGGGAACTAAAATCCTGCAAGATGCGCGGCGCAGCCAAAAACAAAACAAAACAAAATAACATTAATCCAAGGCAACATTTATAGGTGTTATACCAGATTGCCAGAGGGGTCCATAGCTTAAACAAAGATTAAGAACCCTTATTTCAAAGGGTCAGTTCCCCAAACCATTTTAGTTTTTCTCCTTATTGATATTTCTTATTCAGCCAACTCAGCGATGTCTCTATAAAAAATATTAGGAAGGGCTGCTCAGAATGGGAGCTACACACCCAGGAGAGTGGCTGCAAAGTGGAATGGATAGGAGGATGGTCTCTGTAACCAGGCTGCCAGTTGAATCCTGGCTCTGTCACTTACCTGCTGTGCAACTTTGATTTCTTTAACTGTAAAATGGAAGTAACAAAGAGTAACTACCTCATGCGGTTGCTTTGAGGATTACTTAAGTTGATATTTTAATACACTTAGAACAGTACCTGGCACATGGGAAAACTGCCTGCCAAGTAGCTGAAGCTCTCTGAAGTTACAAGGCTGCCTGGGTGAAGGGAGAGGAGAGAGCCCATGCATATTTGGCTCTGGCCACCACCAGTCCTCAGGTCAGGCAAGATGACCTCATTTCCCTCATGGATAGACTCTCCATAGGCTGCCTTCTCTGTGGACCGCCCACCAGGCAGAAGCCAGGAGCATTTACCTTGGCCTCATTCAAATGCCATTCTTCCTGGGCAAGTTTCCCATCTTTACCCAAACCTTTTACCTTTAGGTGGGGAGCTACTACCCAAGGCACCCACAACTGTACTGACACTTGAGCCTCACCTCTTCTTTCTAAAAGCCTTCCTATGATGACCTTTCACATGACCTTCCCCCAGGGAGCTGTCCTAGGTTGAGGACCATAGCCCATCTGTTCTAGTTCCTTTCTGTCTTGTGAATGACTCCTGCCTATGAGTTTCTGTGCCCCTACCTCTGTCTACCTGTGAGCCTGTGTCTCTATCTGTGTCCTGGATTGGTGTCTTCTCTGCCCCATAAGGCCGTGTTCTAAAACTAGCCCTGGATTCTTTATCTCCTTTCTCCACCTAGGAAAGGTGTTTCCCCATAGGTAAGGACAGAGGAATGGGCTTATAAACATCTCTCTCTCTCTCTCTTTCTCTTTCTCAGGATGCAAGAAGCCAGTGTCTGCCTCAGGGAAGGAGATGGATTGGGCACAGATGGCATGCCACCGATGTCTAGTGTACCTGGGGGATTTGTGTAAGAATCCGAACCTTTCATTTTTCTCTGTTTTGGACTACAGGACAGGCTCCAACTGCTCTTGTTGGTACCACCCTTTACGTGATTGGAGAGCAGGAGGAGCAGTTTGGCCTCTGATAACTTTTCCTCTCCAGTCTGTTTACAGCGTTTCCTTCTTTTCACTGTTCGTGCATGAGTCAAAAAGGATGGTGAATACACGAAGGAGGAAAATGTCTTTGCACTTTAAGAAAGTCAGGGTGATAACCTGGTTTCATTGGTGGGTTAGGAAGATTTTAATTTGATGTCTTTCTCCTTTGGAGTTTTCTCTTCATGGATTCCTAGAGGAATTGCAATTAGACCTCAGGGAGGACTTACCTGCCTGAAATATGTTTCTCAGAATGGAAAAGTACTCTCTTGCTTTATGGCCCCTGGGTCTCTAGTCCTGATAGACAAAGGTTCTGTCATTAGGCTGCTGGTGTGTGGCTGTCAGATGCATTATCCTTTATTGATCTGAGGCTCGTCTCCCTGCCTCCATCCCACTCCTGGACCCTTTATAGGCAGGGGGCAGAGAGAGAATCAGCTGTTTCACAGTAGATTGACCAAGTGTCATTAGTAGTGTCTTCTCTCTAGAACTGAGCAGTTGAATTCCAGAACCAAATATCAGAAGTCTTTTCAAGCATTTATATATGCTGCAGCCCCTTCATTGGGAAGAGATAATCAAGAAGAGCCTCTTTACAAACACTAAATATTCTTTACATTTTGGACCTACCAGCAAGGAAGAGAGAGTTGAACAATTTGCCCATAGTCATGCAGACTTAAGACTGTGCCAGAGACCCAAGCAGCCTGCCTTCTAGCTCAGGTATCTTCCTCCCGGGCTGTTACTACAGTTCTCCAGAGTAGACTCCCAGATGAGGGGAGGTTTTTCTGAAACATGGAATCATTGTATTTCTTTTCCTCCTCTCCTTCCTGCAGCACGGTATCAGAATGAATTAGCTGGCGTAGACACTGAGCTGCTAGCTGAGAGATTTTACTACCAAGCCCTGTCAGTGGCTCCCCAGATTGGTAAGTGGACCCCGCCACTGGGACCTCCCAACCCAGCAGCATTTTCCAAGAGGAAGACAATGTCGAGATGGCAGGCAGGCCATACTCACTTCCCCCTAGGTCCTTCCCGCCCACTCTCAATTCTTTCATACTTCACCTTGGTTCTGCATTCTGCCCCTTGTAACACACACTCAGAAGATGGTGGAAGGAGAAGAGAAATGGGAAAGTCTTGAACTAAGAAGGAAGGAGGCAGAAGAAGAGGGAGAGAGAAGATGGCTTCCCTAGCCCTGAGGTTTCTGTAGAAAGAGGAGACCGTACTTCAGCTGCCCCCACGGAGGCACAGTGAGGGAAGGGATAAGGCTGCATTACAGGGAAAGACGGGGGTTAGCATGCAGGAAGGAGAACTCAGAGGTGAGAGACTGAGCTGGGATAGAGGCGAGGGCTCCATGGAGTTCAGTCAGCATTGGAAGAGGCACAGCTGCTGCTGAAGGAATGGCACCCATCAGTGCCGAAATCCCTGGTGGTCCAGGTGGGCTTAGACTGATAGGAAGTGAGTCTAGAATAGATAACGCCCTGGAGGAGCAAGATTAAGCTGCTGATCACCTGAGACACCAGTGTCGCCTGCAGACCCACTGTTCTCCCCATGAGTTCTCTGATGCTTAACGTGGGTTGGGCCTTGCAGCTTTCGGTGAGTATTATGGCTACAGACTGTGTGACTTCTCTTTCTCTCCAGGAATGCCCTTCAACCAGCTGGGCACCCTTGCCGGCAGCAAGTACTATAATGTGGAAGCCATGTATTGCTACCTGCGCTGGTGAGTATTTGCCAGCTCTTTCCCCAGACCTACTCTCATGTCTGCACAATTCCTGCTTTGTTTTCTCTCTTCCCTTTCTCCCTTTTCTAGCTCCTGGGTGAGATAGATAGGAGAATGCTAAGATTGAGGGGGTCCCTTCTCTCAGGGGCATCCTGACGCAGCCGTGCTGCTTTTCACACAGCCACCTGGACTTGTAGATACTTGAGCAGCTGAAGTAGCTGTCTGCTATCATGAAAAATAACAGGATTGCTGCCTTCCTGAAGAAGGAAATAAATTTGATATAGTTGATAAAATGGTACCAAAGTAGCCTCTGACAAGAACTTCAGAACTGTAGAGCTTCAGTGTCTTGAGGTGACAGAGATGACAGCATGGGGGGGACAAGATTAACAGGGTGGATCACTGCTTCCCTGAATCTCACACTTAGCTCTTAGAATGAAAAAACAATTTTTTCAGGGCTTAGGTTACTAAGTCACCATAACCAAATGCACATGAGACTGATAGGTAAATGAGAATGCCATTGGTTAAGTTTTAGTGAGACATAAACTGCCAGGAAACTCACTGTTGCCACCTAATCAGGGCCAAAGTCTACTTGAGAAGCCAAATCTATCTCAGAAGGAGTTATATAGTGAATTGGGCTTCAAAGCCTAAAGGGAATAAGGGTGGTCTTCATAGCTTAAATGGTCAGCTACTAAGGTGTAAAGTAAAATAACCTAATTCTGCCTTCCTGGTCAAGGAAACCTGTTTCCTGTATCAACAAATATTTGCCCTGTTCCTTTAGTAGATCACTACAGACTGGCCTCCCATCACCTGTATTCATTTTTTTTTTTAATTGAAATATAGTTGATTTACAATGTTGTGTTAATTTCTGCTGTACAGCCAAGTGATTCAGTTATACGTATATATACATTCTCCTTTATATTCTTTTCCATTATGGTTTATCACAGGATACTGAATATAGTTCCCTGTGCTATACAGTAGGACCTTGTTGTTTATCCATTCTGTATGTATATAATAGGTTGCATCTGCTAACCCCAAACTCCCACTCCATCCCTCCTCTACCCCCACTTCCCCCTTGGCAACCACAAGTCTGTTTTCTATGTCTGTGAGACTGTTTCTGTTTCGTAGATATGCTCATTTGTGTCATATTTTGGATTCCACATATAGGTGATATATGGTATTTGTCTTTCTCTGACTTACTTCACTTAGTATGATAATCTCTAGTTCCATCCATGTTGCTGCAGACGACCCTATTTCATTCTTTTTTATGGCTGAGTAATATTCCATTGTATATATATATGTATCACATCTTTATCCATTCATCTGTAAATGGACATTTAGGTTGTTTCCATGTCTTGGCTATTAAAAATAGTGCTGCTATGAACATAGGGGTGCATGTATCTTTTTGATTTATAGTTTTGTCTGGATATATGCCTAGGAGTGGGATTGCTGGATCATATGGCAACTCTATTTTTAGTTTTTTGAGGAACCTCCATACTGTTTTCCATAGGGGCTGCACCAATTTACATTCCCACCAATAGTGTAGGAGGGTTCCCTTTTCTCCACACCCTGTCCAGCCTTTGTTATTTGTGTATTCATTCTTGAATATGATTACCAGGTTTATAACCTCCCATTGCATCTTTCCCATTCCTTGTGTGCCTTCCAGGGAATGCCCCCCTTACTTGTCCTGGATCCCTCATCACATTCATAATCATGATTTAGGGTGAATCACTTTCAAAGAGAGCCAAGCACATCCAGGTTTGGGAGGTGCCAAATAAGGTCCTCCTCTACTATGCGTAAACAGTTATATTTCATGGTTTGTGGGTTAGGCATTTGGCTAGGGCTCAGTTTGGCAGTTCTCCTCCTGGTGGCGTCGTCTAGGGTCAGTCAGTGGTATTCGGCTGATTTGGGGGTCTGATATGTCTGGAGGGTTGGTTCATCTGGACCCTTCTCCCTCTCCATATAGTCTCAGGGCCTCTCCATGTGGTATCTTCCTCAGGGTAGATGGACTTCTTACATAGTGGCTCAGGGCTCCAGCAGCAAATAATGACCCAAGAAACTTGGAAGTAGGGTCTGCCAGTCTCTTAAGGCCTGGGCCTGGCAACTGGTGGAGTCACTCCTACAGCATTCTCTTGGGCAAAGCGGTTGCATAGTCGTTGTCTCCCACCCTCACCCCCTGCCAAGATTTCAGGGGAGGTGACACAGAACCCACTTCTCAGTGGAAGGAGTATCAAAGAATTTGTAGCTGTATTCACCACTGACGTGTATTTCTTCTATCACTGCTTTTTGTAATTAAAAGACGTTTCAAAAAACAAGACATTTTTTTAAAAGTATAGCATGCTGTTAAGTTCATAGGCTTTGTGGTAAGACAGACTTGGGTTGGAGACTCAGCTCTACTATGTTTTAGCTATGTGACCATTGTTTTATTGATTGATCGATTGCCGCGTTGGGTCTTCGTTGCCTCGTGTGGGCTTTTCTCTAGTTGCGGCGAGTGGGGGCTACTCTTTGTTGCAGTGCACGGGCTTCTCATTGCGGTGGCTTCTCTTGTTGGGGAGCACGGGCTCTAGGCACCTGGGCTTCAGTAGTTGTGGCACACGGGCTCAGTAGTTGTAGCTTGTGGGCTCTAGAGCGCAGACTCAGTAGTTGTAGCGCACGGGCTTAGTTACTCCGCGGCATGTGGGATCTTCCCAGACCAGGGCTCGAACCCATGTACCCTGCATTGGCAGGCGGATTCTTAACCACTGCGCCACCAGGGAAGTCCGCTATGTGACCTTTGCATTATACTTGATCTCTCAGGCTTTATTTCCTCATCTGTAAATGTGCACAATAGTAGGGTACAGTGCCTGACACAGAGTGGGGTGCTCAGTACATATTTGCATTTGAATGAATGTCGTGAGGATTAACTGAAGTAGTGTATGTAAATATTCTTGCACATAGTAAATGCTTGTTAAATGCTACCTACTAAGTGCTGTGTGCTTTAAGAAAGATGAAGGATAGTGTATTTCAGGGATGGTAACTAAGTTAAGTTTGTAACATTGAGTGGGATTAATTGTCCCATTTCTAGATACAGAGGAGATGCAGACGTCATCATTACTCTGATTAATCTGGAAGTTGTATGTGTGTATTTTATTAGGAAAGATAGCTTTCACCCTGAGTACATACATGGAAGGGGAGGCTGGGGGCAGCCTGTATTGACTAGAAACAGTGCTCCCTAAATCCCTGGAAGACTGACATTTCCCCTCTCCACCTCTGCCTCTGCCAAGACTCAGTAGCTCACCTCTGTCTCCTTCAGCATCCAGTCGGAAGTGTCCTTTGAGGGGGCCTATGGGAACCTCAAGCGGCTGTATGACAAGGCAGCCAAAATGTACCACCAGCTGAAGAAGTGCGAGACTCGGAAGCTCTCTCCCAGCAAGAAGCGGTGAGTGGGGCCTGTGGGAAGAGGGGGTCTTTCTGCAGTTGGTGCAGTAGGACCGTAGGGACTCTGGAGCTGTTCACCATTTACCTTGGGCTCCTCTCATTTCAGATGTAAAGACATTAAGAGGTTGCTGGTGAACTTTATGTATCTGCAAAGCCTCCTGCAGCCCAAAAGCAGGTGAGTGGAAGAGAGTGTGAGCAAGAACTGTGTCCTGTGAGCCCCATCCACGATGGCTTCTTTATGGCAGGGGACTTGAAGAGGAGGGAGTGGGCTGGTGAATTCTGCCTTTTGATTGGAAATTCTTTAGCTGGTTAGTCCTTTCTTGGCATCCCTCACTGTCTCACCCTAGGTTCTGTGCCCATTCTCTGGGTGGCTTACCCGCTGGCACAGTGGGTGCTTACTAGATGTTGAAGGAATGGCCGAATGGGAAGCCTGCCCACATCCCTTCCACTGCGTGTCTGCCCTTCCCGTGTTATTCTGCTTGCTTTGGAGACCAGCCAGCACTGATTCCCCCTGCTCCTCTTTCTGAAGTCTCCCCTAAGGATCCTGTGGTCTTTTCTCTGAATCCTGTATTCCCAACTCTTTTTGCCTGCCCCAGCCCCCATCACTGACCTCCCCTGTTATCCTGCCCTTCCATAGCTCTGTGGACTCAGAGCTGACATCACTTTGCCAGTCAGTCCTGGAGGACTTCAACCTCTGTCTCTTCTACCTGCCCTCCTCACCCAACCTCAGCCTGGCCAGTGAGGATGAGGAGGAGTATGAGAGTGGATATGCTTTCCTCCCGGACCTTCTCATCTTTCAAATGGTCATCATCTGCCTTATGGGTGTGCACAGCTTGAAGAGAGCAGGTAACTCTCCCTCTGTCCCTCATTTCTCCCCGACTGGCTTCTGGGATCCTCACTACCCTTTTCTGCAGCTCCTTATCCATAAACTTGCTTCCACAAGCAGTCGCTTCACTACCTGTGTCGCTGCCTGGCTGTGGGAGAGAGGGGCAAGGAACCCTGCCCTAAAGAAGCTCCTAGTGAATGAACAAAGGCAACAGCGTATTCCCACCCCCTCTGCCCTCCTGCACCCACAAACACACGTACGCTTGGCCAGGACCCAGGCAGACACAGTGGTTGAGATGCTTAGCTGATGATCCAGATGGAATTCAGACTTGCTGGGGGTGGGGGCAGTTAGGCAGTTCTGGAAACCTTTCTGCCGGAGGTGTATGTAGAGCAAAGTTGGACGGAAGGGAGGGAGAGGCAGGGCTGGGTGCGAAGATGCTTGGGGCATATGGGGAGACGCTTGCGTGAAGGCATCAAAGCCAGGGAGGATGAGATGGGACAAGAGCGTCCATGAGCTTACATGAGGAAGCAGGATGAGCTGGCACATTCCACATTACAGGATGAGAGTGAAGAGACCTGAGAAGTCTTTTTTTACCTTAGAGGAAGTTTTCAGAGGTAGTTGGATCCTTGGAAGGGTGGAGAACAGGTGAGATGAGGTTGGAATTAATGGAGCCTACTCCTCTTCAGGGCCCTGGGCCCCTAATGCTGGCTTCCCTGGTTTTAGGATCCAAGCAGTACAGTGCAGCCATTGCCTTCACCCTGGCCCTCTTCTCCCACCTTGTCAATCACGTCAACATACGGCTGCAAGCTGAGCTGGAAGAGGGCGAGAATCCTGTCCCGGCATTCCAGAGTGATGGCACAGGTGCAGGCTCGGGGGAGGTTGTGACTGTGGAAAGGTTAGCATGGGGCGTGGGGATCGTGGGAGGGGAACACAGGTGTGGCAGGGGAGGTGCTGTCAAAGAGCACCTGCCAGTGTCCTCGTTCCGGTTTGTCCCTAGGCCCCACCTGACCATCCTCTTTCCACAGATGAACCAGAGTCCAAGGAACCCTTGGAGAAGGAGGAGGAGCCGGGTCCTGAGCCTCCTCCTGCAGCATCTCAAGATGGCGAGGTCAGAAAGAGCCGGAAGTTCTCCCGCCTCTCCTGCCTCCGCCGCCGGCGCCACCCACCCAAAGCTGGTGATGACAGTGACCTGAGTGAAGGCTTTGACTCAGACTCGAGCCATGACTCAGCCCGGGCCAGTGAGGGCTCAGACAGTGGCTCCGACAAGAGCCTTGAAGGTGGGGGAACGGCCTTTGATGCCGAGACAGATTCAGAAATGAACAGCCAAGAGTCCCGATCAGACCTGGAAGATATGGAGGACGAGGAAGGGACACGGTCCCCAGCCCTGGAGCCACCTCGGGCCAGGTCAGAGGCTCCTGAATCCCTCAACGGCCCACTGGGCACCAGTGAGGCCAGCATTGCCAGCAATCTACAAGCCATGTCCACCCAGATGTTCCAGACTAAACGCTGCTTCCGACTGGCCCCCACCTTCAGCAACCTGCTCCTCCAGCCCACCACCGAAGCTCCCACCTTGGCCAGCCGCAGGCCCTGTGTCAATGGGGATGTGGACAAGCCCTCAGAGCCAGGTACTTGGGCCTCTCTTCATCATCTTGCTCTGGCCCTCACCTCCATACCATCGGCATTCATCTGAGAGGGGCCGCTTTTTTCTCTATTTGAGTACCTCACATCCCCACCCTCACTGCCTTGCTTTTGGCTTCTGCCTGTAGTGTGGCCTGGAGTTTTTTTCCTGGGAATCCCCTCTGCTGCTCACTTCCTTATTCTCAGCTCCCAGCTGATTTCGTGGTCTTATTCTCCTCCCACTCCCACCTTGCTCCGTGGGTTTGGGGCTTTTCTCCCCACACAGCACTGCAGCTGTAACTCCCTCCCGTGCCATCCCAGGTCCTACCAGGGCTCCTGGAAGCTAGAAAAACCAGCACCCACCAGGGCAGGTGGATTAGAATGAGACTTTTCTCCTGAGGGTCTTCCCCTGAGGTGCAAAGGGTGCACCTGGTCAGCAGCAGCAGTGAACGTTCGCGGCATCTACTCTATGCCAAGCACTAAGTTGGATTTTCTGGGGGGTCTTATCTAATTTTCACAGCAGCCTTGTGGTGGAAGAGTTATCATCCCTATTCTACATTCTCTTCTTTACCTCCAAGCTTCTGTGCACAGTGCTCCTTTGGTCTGGAACATACTTTTCCTCCCTTGCCCCGAGCCTATTGCTTGGCTAATTCTCACTCTAGATTTTAGCTTAAAAGTCACTTGGTCTGGGATTCCTCCAAGGGTAGGCTTCTCGTGAGCTCCTGTAGACTCTGCACCTCGGCAACTTCCAGCCTTTTCCCACTCAAGTGACATTGTCCGTTGACTTGGCTGTCCGTCCCCTGCAATACCACGAGCCTCTTGAGGGCAGGGCAGTCCATGTTTTGTCTGTCGCTGTATCTTCATTACCTAACACAGTGCTTGGCACATGGTTGGGACTTAGAATGAACAAAAGAAATGAGGAAGCTGATGCTCAGAGTTGGAGTGTGAACTACTTAGTGTTCTAACCTGCAGACTTGAAGAGCTAGGAGTTGGAAGTAGTTCTTTTAATTCTGTACCCCTTTTCTCCCCACCTGTAGCTCACTTCTGTCTGCCCTGCCTTTTGCACAGTATAGGCACATCATAAATATCAGTTGAGTGAGTAGCTGTAGACCTCACAAATTAGCTCGTTTGTTTTTTTTTTAATTTATTTATTTTATTTATTTATTTTTGGCTGCGTTGGGTCTTCGTTGCTGTGCACGGGCTTTCTCTAGTTGCGGTGAGCAGGGGCTACTCTTTCGTTGTAGTGCATGGGCTTCTCATTGCGGTGGCTTCTCTTGCTGCAGAGCACGGGCTCTGGGGCACGCGGGCTTCAGTAGTTGGGGCACGTGGGCTCTAGAGCGCAGGCTCAGTAGTTGTGGCGCATGGGCTTAGCTCCTCCGCGGCATGTGGGATCTTCCCGGACCAGGGCTTGAACCCATGTCCCCTGCATTGGCAGGTGGATTCTTAACCACTGCGCCACCAGGGAAGCCCCTTAGCTCGTATTTTAAAAGGCACCAGGTTCTTGGCTTAAAAGTAACCAGTTAGTGGGCCTAGAAAAGTTAGGCAGGGGCCTGATTCCTCTCTTCTCACATCAGAATTCTTCAGAAGAGTCCAAGCAGGTTGGGGCATGCTCCCCCCACGGAGCCGAAGCCTGTTGCCATGTGCCTACTAGTCGCTCATCCTGGTTCTCTGTCACCCACCCCCAGCCTCTGAAGAGGGCTCTGAGTCGGAGGGAAGTGAGTCTAGTGGGCGCTCCTGTCGGAATGAGCGCAGCATCCAGGAGAAGTTGCAAGTCCTGATGGCCGAAGGCCTGCTTCCTGCTGTGAAAGTCTTCCTGGACTGGCTGCAGACTAACCCCGACCTCATCATTGTGTGTGCGCAGGTGTGTCACTCCACTCCCACTGCTCTCCGTCAGGTCCCAAGGTGTTAGGGGAGGGCGCCAGCCAGGATGGGGTGTGGGAATCCCCTCAGGTGGGCTGGTCAAAGCAAAAGTTATTGTCAGGCACCTGCTCTATGCTGGCTCCGTATGCTTTTTACGGGCCAAGGATTAGGCATGACCTTTGCCCTCACAGAGCCTGTGGCCTGGGCTGGGATACAAATTTTGTGGACTGGGAAAATGAGAGCACTGCTTATTCTGCTTTGTGTCCCCAACGCCAGGCGTAATGCCTGCCATTATGAGTAATGTCTATGACAGTGTGTGTTCAAGGGCTAACCTGGATAGGTGAACACCGGAGTCCAGGGAAAGGAGAGAGCACTGAGTAGTGACAAGAGAGATGAGACTGGGAAGTGACAGGATGTTCAGACAAGGTGCAGGTGTTGTGAGCAGGGAAACGGCTTAAAGAGAGTCCTGTAGCTGGAGCGAGTGGTGTCAGAGGCGGGCTGCCATGGAGACTGGTTGCTGTGATTGTGACCTTTTCCTTCCTTTCTCAGGTTCAGAGTCTTAATCTTGAGCCTCCGGTGCCCTGAGGCTTTTCTTCAGTGTTGATTTATTCCAGTAGCACACCTGCCTGCTGTGGAAGACCCTTTTCCCTGCAGGTCGCCCTCTTCCCGAGATGAGGGAGTTTAGGTCAGGGCCAGGCACAACCTTGGGCATGTGCTTGTGCCTGATGACAGCTAGTTAGTCATTGTTAGTCATCGAGGGTGGTGTGGTGAAGATGGGGGTGCAGGTCACATCCCCAGAGAGGTGGCCCAGTGTGGGCACGTGGAGGGCTGAAAGGAAAAGTTTGTGCTAGACAGGGAGAAGCTTCCTCCAACGCTCTAGCTTTTTCCACTACCAAGATCCAGAGGGTTTCTCCTGTGGTTTCACGCCTTCCCTTTTCATGAAGCCTTCAGCGGTTGATGAAGTTCAGTGAGGCTTCATGGTCCCCTTCTTCATTCCTGCCTGTTTTCCAAGTCCTCCGTGAGCCCCCCTTGGCCTCTTTTGTTAATTTTTCTCCCAAACGCTTCTAGGCCTGTGACCATAGCCCCAGACCCCCCAGATATAGTGCTTTTCTTGTTCATTGCCAGCCTCCAGCACTGCCCCAGCTGAAGCCTTCCTCTTCTCTCTCTCCCTCAAGAGCTCTCAAAGTCTGTGGAACCGCCTGTCTGTGTTGCTTAATCTGTTGCCAGCTGCTGGCGAACTCCAAGAGTCTGGTGAGTGAGTCCCTGGCACTGTCCTCCCTCTCTCTCTCCCTCACTGGCCCCACAAAGCCCGCCTCCCCCTTCCTGGTAACCTGGCCCTTAGGGTAAGGAGGTTAATGGGATTCACTGCCTAGCCTCCCTAACACACAGCAGTCATTGTGGTCTGGGCCTCTCTGGTTTCCTGCCCCGACACTGCCCCACTGTGGGCAGGTGGCCTGGTCCACCAGGGAGTGTGCTCCCTGGGGAAGGCAGTGGAGTGGCAAGAGCAGAGTGAGGGGAGCCTGTGAGCCAGCCCCAGTCACTGGTGTGGCACCGATGCCTTCCTCATTGAGAATTGACCTTGACCTTCAGAGCCCATCTGTCTGGTTCATCCCCTCCTGCCACCTTCCAGCTGGAAATCACCTTCTCCTACCTCTGGACTCACCCAAGGGCAATCCATTCCTTCTTCCAGAGCTCCTCCTCTCACATCCATCCTAGTGTGATTGTGCCTCTGTCAGGGGGCCGTCCCAGTCTGAGCGGTCCTCTAACCCTCCCAGCTCTGGTCTCCTAAAGCTCTGCCTGACGGCCCTGTGCACCCATCTCCCCTTTCCTCCCCCCACCGCTCCCCACCTTGTGTCCGAGGAGTATGTCCTGCCTCCCAGCCTCTGAGGAAGGACTGTGTCCCTCTGACTGGGGGCTCCCACAGGGCAGGTGGTCTCATGTGTCCTCTTTCTCCCCAGGCCTGGTCCTGTGTCCTGAGGTCCAGGATCTTCTTGAAGGTTGTGAACTGCCTGACCTCCCGTCTAGCTTGCTGCTCCCAGAGGACATGGCACTTCGCAACCTGCCTCCCCTCCGGGCTGCCCACAGACGCTTTAACTTTGAAACGGATCGGCTCTTGCTCAGCACCTCAGAAGAGGTGAGGATATCATTTCTCACGCCACAAGCTCTGTTGTTCATCAGACTCAGTAGCAAAGCAGGGGCTCAGGGCTGGAGGGGGCGGGCAGGCACCCCTTCCATCCGGACAGGGAGCATGTCCCTGGGGCTGCAGCTGTGAGTCCTCTTTCACTCGGTGAAGCATTTGGACTTCCTTTCCTTCTTGGCAGGGTGTCCTTCCACAGGTCTGCTGTTGGTAGTGTCTCCCTTTGTAGAACAAGCCTCCTTCCCCTTTCTCCCCCTTTTGGAGAGGACAAAACAAGTAAATTATTAGGGCTTTGAAATCTCTATTGGTCTCTTTTCTCTTCTGAGCCCAGCCTCCTCTAAGCTGACCAGCAAACAGTCAGAAAGTTGGAGCTGGAAGGGAATGTGCTACCCATTTAGTCCAGTGACTTTCACCCTTGGATCTGTGTCACCACATGGGCCGTCTTGGGGGCAGCAAAGGGAAGCCAAGAGGACAGGCGTCCCAGCCCCCGTCCCCAACACAAACACAGACACACACACAAACACACACACACACACACCACCCCCACCCCCACGTTGGTTCCTCCTTCTCCAGCTTGGCTTGATAGTCTGTTTTATATTTTAGCATTCTAGATAAGATTTTTGTTTGATGGGGAAAGAAGGGTTTTGCTGACCAAAAACATAAGTTGGAAATGGTGATCTAGTTTGTCCTTTCATTTTACACGTTAGGATCTGAGACCCAGAGAAAGATGGCATAAGAACCCAGGTCTTGTCACTCCCAGCCCGTGTCCTTGTCTCTTTCTTCTCAGCCCTGAGTCCTGCTTCTCTAGTCCTTCTGGGAGTTTCCTCGCCCTACTTGCTCACTCCTTTTCCGGTAGCTAGAGGCCCTGGGCCTCGGCGCTCCTCTTTTCCACCCCACAGACCACAGGCCTTACGAGGGAGCCCATGTTGCTGAGTTGGCTGGGCTGGCAGGGACGGTGGAGGGGAGGAGCCGGGGGCCAGCGGGCCTGGAGGGCCCTGCTCAGCCGGGCCGCCTCCCATGTCTCCTCACAGACGGTCGTGCGCATCTGCTGCATCCGCAGCTTTGGCCACTTCGTTGCCCGCCTGCAAGGCAGCATCCTGCAGTTCAACCCAGAGGTTGGCATCTTCGTCAGCATCACCCAGTCTGAGCAGGAGAGCCTGCTGCAGCAGGCCCAGGCCCAGTTCCGCATGGTGAGTCAGGCCTCCCCTCCCTGTCTGCTCCGCTCCCATGGGCTCACTGAGAAACCCAGGGTCAGAGGCTCAGACACACTGGTGGCCCTCGACTGAAGAACCTGGGCATTGGGGCCGGGGAGACTGAGCCTGGGGAGGGAACTGAGGGCTGATAGGGAGTGAGAGTTGCCTTGAGCAGGGGCAGCCTGGCACCGGGCCTGTATGTAGACTGACTGGGGATTGAGGGCCATCTCTGTCACCTCCTAGTCTGAATTGAGCAAGTCACTTAACCTTGCTAATTCTGTTTCCTCGTCGGTTACACAGGAATAGTTGAATCAGCTTTATGGGGTTGCTGTGACTGTGGAATGATAGTGAATGGCAGGCACTTTGCACTTTGCGTTATGGAGTGTGTGCTGTGGAGTATGTGCACTCAGCAAAATGCTCCTTTCCCTTCCCTTTTCGAGGGATGAAGACTGAGGAATGGAGGGATCCTGGCCTCAGACACCATGCAGGAACCCTCCCATCCCACAGAAGCCCCGAAGAGTAGGAGGTGGCCTGTGTTACCTCTTTTCCAGTCAGTCATTCATTCCACAAATATTTAATGAGAATCTGCTTTGTGCCAGACCCGTCAGTATCCTAGGCATGAGGGTTACAGCAGCAAACAAGACAGGCCTTTCTCTTGTGAGGCTAATACTTTGTGAGCAACACTGTGGGTTCTTTAGTGGGGCCTGCACAGCCCTGGGCGTGTTGTCCTCCCCAAGCTAAGTGGCACCAGTACATGTGGGGGGGTGGTGTCTGGCGCGGGAAGCACGGCCCACGTGTCTTGGCAAGCCCAGGGGTTCTTCTTCATCTCAAGCCAGTCTCCTCCCCCATGTTCTTCCTTTCCCCAGCCCCAGGCTCCCCGACCTCTGAGCACCCCCTTCCTGTGGAAGGGAAGGGGCACAGTCTCCCCAGAAACCCCCCTCCTTGCTGCCTTAAAAGCAAGCACGTTTTGTTAAAAACTAACCTTTTGTGTTAAGACTTTCATTGCTGTTGCGTAGGGGAAAACACAGGGGGTTACAAAAATAATTATGGGAAAGTCACACAGCTTCAAAAAATGTTAGAGTGTTTGCAGGCATTTCCTCTGGCCTAAAGCTCCCAAAGACTCCTCCTGGGGGCACGGAATACTTGAAAGCCCCTCTGGTGTGGTGCTAGACACCACAGGCCACAGTGGACCCAGGCCACACTGCCTGCTGGGACTGCCTCCTGCTCTGCCTGAGTCACGTTTCCACCCCAAGGGGTTTATCCCCTGGCAGCAGCAGCGTGGTCCTTGTCATATTGCTATCTCCCATCATTTATCGAGAGTTTTCCATGTGCAAAGCTGCTTTGCATGTGACATCTCATTTAACCCTGTAACAGCCCTGTGAGGTGGGTGCTTGCAGCCTCATTTTATAGACGAGGAAGCACGGAATGACAAAGGAGGAGGTGTCGGTGGCAGAGCCAGGGCTCTGGATTTGGACAGACCAGGCTCTTGTCCTTGTTCTAAGCTGCTGTGGGAGCTTAGCTTCTCTGCAAGCCAGGCGGGGCGCTGCTCCTACTCTCTGGGCTCTAGTGTCTGCCTGGTTTAGGGACCCCTCTTTCCCAATGGGTCTGGTCTTCTGCCTCCCTTCTTTGCTTTCTCTACCAGAGTTTCTCGAAGGGGACACTCCGCAGGTGGGTAAGAGGTGGACACTTCATAACCATAGTATAATCAAAACTAAGAAGTTAGGATTGGTACAATCGTGTTAACTATAGACTTTATTCAGATTTCACTAGTTTTCCTGTAAATGTCTATTTTCTTTTTCAGAATCCCACATTACATTTGATTGTTTTAATGTCTCCTCAGTCTTTCCATGTCTTTTTTTTTTTTTTTTAATATTTATTTATTTATTTGGTTGCGCCGGGTCTTAGTTGAGTCAGGCGAGCTCCTTAGTTGTGGCATGTGTGTGGGATCTAGTTCCCTAACCAGGGATCGAACCCAGGCCCCCTGCATTGGGAGCCCAGAGTCTTAACCACCGCGTCACCAGAGAAGTCCCTTTCCTTGTCTTTTATAATCTTGCCAGTTCTAAGGAGTATTGTTCAGTTGTTTTGTAGAATGTTCCTCACTTGGCTTTGTCTGGTGTCTTATGATTAGGATGAGATTATACATTCCAGATTAATATTTTAAAGCATCACTCTGATGATGCCAGTTTGCTCATCAAAGAGCCTTCAGTGGCTCCCCATGTCTTTTAGAATAAGTCTCCATCTTTAGACCATACTAAGGAATTTGGACTTGATCTGGAAGACAAAGGAAAACCATCACAGGACTTTTAGTCAGGGCCATGGTGGACAGCAGATGGTTTTTGAAAGATTGCCTTGGTTGTAGGCAGAGAAAATGAATTGGGCTGGAGGCAGAGACCAAAAAGAAGGTGGTTATAATAGTCAAGGTGGGAGGTACTGGCTTAGACCAGGGTTGCACGTTGAAGATGGAGGGATGCAGAGGGATGTGAATGATTTTTTAGGAGGTACAGTTGACAGGACTGGGAGGCTGATAACTTCTGGGGCGGAAAGAGAGGGAAAAGTCAAAGCCAGCTAGCTTTCTGACTTGGCAGATGGTGGTTTACTTAGCAAGCTGGGGAACACTAGAGGATGAGAAGCAGGTTCTGAGAAGCAGGTTGGGCTGTCAAGTAGGCATTTGGGTATGTACGTCTGGAACTCAGGAGTGGTCAGGTCTGGGCTGAAGCTGCAGATTTTGGAAGAAGTTGGCAAGTGGGTGATGATAGAAAGCGAAGGGGCGCATGGATGGTATCCCCTGGGAGGGAGGGCAGATTGAGAGGAGCAGAGGCGGAACCCTGAGACACAGACAGGTGCCATCCCCTCCCTCTCTCCCCGGGAGGCGTGAGCTTCTGTGGGCTGCTAATGGAATGTGTTCAGATGACACAGGAGGGATATTTTTTCTCCCACGCCTCCCTTCCCCTCACTTAGCAGGAGTGATAGAGAGCTGACTTTATATGAGGCCGTACCTATTTCAGACCCCAGGAATCCCTTTTGGTCTTCTTGATCACTGGAGAAAGGAATATTCCCCCAGCTGCTTGTCCCAAGCTTAGCACCTGGTATTCTCCCCTTGTAGGCACAGGAGGAAGCTCGGCGGAACAGGCTAATGAGAGACATGGCCCAGCTACGACTTCAGGTAAGAAGTTGGGGCCCCGCGCTCCTGTTCCTATGAGGCCATTCGTCGAAGGGGTCCCTTGTTCCCACTGGCAGCAGGAGGAGCCCCATAAGAGCCACCTTGGGTACCATTCTTCCCCTGCCCAGGCTGCACGCAGCTCCACCCACTCTGCCTTCTCTCAACAGCTCGAGGTCTCTCAGCTGGAAGGGAGCCTGCAGCAGCCCAAGGCCCAGTCAGCAATGTCTCCCTACCTCGTCCCCGACACCCAAGCCCTTTGCCACCACCTCCCTGTCATCCGCCAGCTGGCCACCAGTGGCCGCTTCATTGTCATCATCCCAAGGACAGGTAAGTGTATTGGAGAGGTGGGGGCAGAGAGTGTGGCTAAAAGAGAATCTGGCTTGGGATTGAGAGACCCTTACTTGGGGCCCAGTTTACACACAGTGGCCTTGGTCAAGTCCTGCCACCTCTCTGAACTTCAGTCATTTCATCTGCGAAGTGGGCATGACAATCCCTGTTAAACCCTGACTCACAAGATGGTTGGGAGAAACAGATGAGAAAATCTAAGTGAAAGCAGTTGGTAAGTTGCCAAATACGTTGTTGGCAGAAGGTCAGTCTTTGAAAGAACTTCAGGATTCCTGTAGGAGCTACGGTCCCTTTTCCTGCAGTGTGTCCTGGAGTGAGTGCAGATGCTTCTGCAGAGCCCCATGTCACGACAGCCTGAGCTCATCTGTTTTGTTGTTCCCCCACCCGCATCTTGCCCACCAGTGATCGATGGCCTGGATTTGCTGAAGAAGGAACACCCCGGGGCCCGGGATGGGATCCGATACCTGGAGGCAGAGTTTAAAAAAGGGAACAGGTGAGTGCAGGCCTGGCTGGACCTGTGCTGAGCCCAAACAACAAATGCGTGTGTTCCTCGTGTAAGACACGTGGTCCCTGCTCACAGTTGGCTCACTGCCTGGTGAGGGAGGCCGAAGACATAATTAGAAGTCAGGGTCTTAGGTGCTGAAATAGACAGCGATTGGAGGAGCCAGGAGCCCTGTTGGGGAACAGTGACCTGCTGTCCATCTACCTCTGGGGCAAACATGAGATCACTGTGACTGGGGAGAGGGGAACAAGCCCCCACCTCCAAGCTGTGGACTCCTTTGCAGGAGGTTCTCCTGCTTTAGGTGATCAGGTTGACCAGGGTGGGAGTGCCTTCATCGGTGCTGCCCAGGGGCTTCCCGCGGGGCTGGGGGGACAGATGGCAGTGTATAGGTGCTCAGCCCAGCACAGGCCCTTCCTTCTGGCCTTTGGGGCCAGAAAAGGACTAGACACTGGGTGTAGGGAAGAGGGAGAAAGCTCCCCGCTCTCTGCTGGCTGGTCTACCCCTCCTCTGGATCTGCCCTTGCCTGGTCAGAAAGCTGCACAAAGCCTGCTTGTTTGGACCTTGTCTCCAGAAGCACTGACTTGAAAAGCATCTGCTGCTTCTCCCCTCCCAGCTCCTCTCCAGGGAGGAACCAAAGAATTGATGTTATCAGGAGGAAAAGCAAGCTGGGCTCAGCAGCTAGGAAGCCACTTCAAAATGACTCCAAACAGACCTGTGATGTGGGAGACGTGCCCCCCCCCATAAAACTGGGTCCCCTGCGCCACAATGGCCCGCTTTGTCCCCTGCCCCCAACCTTCACTCTCTCGTCTCCTTTGCAGGTACATTCGCTGCCAGAAAGAGGTGGGGAAGAGCTTTGAGCGGCATAAGCTGAAGAGGCAGGATGCAGATGCCTGGTAAAATTTCAGCCGCCACCCCTAGAACCTCAGATAGGCTGCCTACCTTGCTCCTCTGTGGGCACTCCCCAGGACAGAGGGACGGGGCCGGAGAATCCTGTAACAGGCAGCAGGACCAGCGCGGGGCCAGGCTCATTCTGCCAGAGGCCTCCTGCAGGTCTCACCTTAGATGGAGTGAGAAGTTGCTCCAGCATCTGAGCCCCCGTGGCCCTGAGATCCTTGGGCTCAGCTTCCTCACTCATTGAACCTTTGCCCAGTCCCTGTAACATGTCCTCCAGGGCCAGCTTCCAGGACCCACTGCTCTGGGCTGCCTGGCTTCTCTCGCTCTCTCCTGGTGCCCTCCTCACCCCCAGCTCCCCCTGTGCCCTGGAGATCTGGTGTTCAGGCTGTGCTAATGCTGGGGCTTGGCCCGCCTTCCCCCTGCTCCCACCAGGACGCTCTATAAGATCCTGGACAGCTGCAAACAACTGACTCTGGCCCAGGGGGCAGGTGAGGAGGACCCGAGTGGCATGGTGACCATCATCACAGGCCTTCCACTGGACAACCCCAGCACGCTTTCAGGCCCTATGCAGGTGGGTCACGGGGTGATGTTTGGCAGAGTGTGGAATGGGGAAGAGGTACCGGAGTCGACTCCCTCAGACCAGACAGCTGCCTTTTTCCTCTTCCATCACCCCTTCCCCAGCCCCTCAACGACTTGTCCCAGAGTTTGGGAGGTCAGGCCCTCCTCCGTTTGTCCTCCCCCCAATTCTACAGGCAGCCTTGCAGGCCGCTGCACATGCCAGTGTGGACATCAAGAATGTTCTGGACTTCTACAAGCAGTGGAAGGAGATTGGTTGAGACCGACCCCCAGGCCCTGCAGCGGGGCTGACTCCAGATCTCTCCTGCCCTCCCTGGCAGCCAGGACCACCACCTGTAGTCACCCCACCACACGCAGACTCACGCACGCACACAGGAAGGAAGCCCAGCTGCACACAGGCTGCAGGGAGGGCCCAGGAGCCAGCTGGGAGGGGGGGGTCCCCCTGTTGCCAAGACGACGTCAGGAAAGCAAGGAAAGTGCTTGGAGCAGGAGAGGCCTGTGGGCCCCTAGCCAGCCTTCCTGCCTCAGCCCCCCTGCTTTCCCCAGGGGCAGGTGGCAGGCACGGGTGTCTGCGTTTCGTTGGAGTGGTTCCTGGACCTCTGAGGGGAAGGGACAGCAGAAGGGGCCCTTCTTCCTCACAGACGCAGGGTGGTTGGTGCCAGGAGTTTGGGCCCTCTGGGCCTGGGGGTAGACTTGGGTAACACCAGGTGTCTGGGTGGTTCTCTGCAGACCCTTCCTCTCCTCGAGGACCACCCATCCCCCTCTCATCTCCCTTTGCAGGGGCTGGGCAGCTCTGGAGCCCTGGGGACTCTTAAGGAAGAGGGGCCTGGAGCTGCCTGCACCAATAGCAGGGCAGGGCTTAGATCCCCTCCTCCTGCTGCAGGGGCTGCACACCCATTGCCCCACTTCTGTTTTCTGTCTCCCTTCGTCTAGCTTCCAGGGCAGGAAGCAGGCCCACGACGGCTGCAGGCAGTCTGGCCTATATGCCAATGAGGGCTTCTGTGCCCACCAGCCCCATGGTCACTGCGCTTTGTGCTCTGGGCTGCTGTGCTGGGACAGAGTGGGATGCCAGTAAGAGGAGAGGGGGGTGATGTTTGAGGCCACAACCCCCCTTACTGTCTAGGGAGGGGCCTGTGTTTGGATGGACAGCAGAAAGGAGAGGCCCCTTGAAGCTGCCCGGCCAGGGACCCTCTGCCCTGATGGGCTTCCCTACTTTTGTCCTTCCCCGGGACTAAAGGCCTGGAGGAGCTGAGCATGGGGCTAGCTTCTGGAGTGTTGAGGTGAATGTGAGAGCGGAGATCATGAATAGCTCAGGGCAGTGAGTGGAGCAGCAAGAGTGGGGCTGAGTGTGGGAGGCTTTGGCCAGGGTTGCCTCGGCCCTTCCCCCTCGGGCTGCACATACAGCTCGGGCTGGGGGTTGAGGGTCGGGGATCTCAGCTCTGCTGTTCCCCACCCCAGCGCTAGCCTAGCTTCCCAGACTGTTCTCGGAGGAGAACAGGCTTCCTGCCTTCTTCCTCTAAGACAGCAAGTCTGGGACAACCTGGGGGGAGTGGGATCACCCCCACTTCCAGTCCCTGGCAGAGACTGAGACTAAAGCATCACTTAATAAAGACCCCCAGAAGCCCACTCCCTGTCTCCTGGTGCCTTTCTGTACAATTTTATTGGGACATTGGAGATTACATGCTGAAACGGCAGTTTGCAAAGGTTTCTTTGAGGTGGCCCAGTTGAAGCAAGAAACCAGCAGTTGGAGCACGAACTCCAGAGATGGTTTTGATAGATGTGAAGTTCATTGAACTGAGCTGCTGCCTTCACAAGGGTGATAGGTGAAAACAATATACAGATGATCCTGAACAATATGTGGTTTTAGGGCGTTGACCCCTATGCAAGAAAAAATCTGCACTTGATTTTACAGTCCGCCCTCTGTATCTGCAGTTCCGCATCCACGATTCAATGAACTGGGGACCATGTAGTACTGAGTACATATTTAGTGAAAGAAATCTGCATATAAATGCAGTTCAAACCTATGTTCAAGGGTCAACTATTTTGAAGGCTACAGTGCTCCCTGGGGGTGGTTTGCAGTTTTCAGCTGGGTCCTCTGAATCAGGGAGAAACTTCCTCAAAGGAGAGGTGAGGGTGAACCTTGAAACCAGCCTCTGAGTCTTCAACCCCATCCCTCCGCAAGGACTGACACCTCAAGTGTGTCTGGGGAGCGGAGAAGCTTGGTGAACCCCTTGTGGTTGAACCAACATTTACCAAATGCATTTGCTCTGGATTCTGCCCAGCACCAGGCGCTGAGAGGCAGCGAAGCACAGTGAGAAGAGGTTTTGGAGAATTCAAATTCAGGGTTTGGATTCCTCTGCCCAGCTTAAGGCAGAGCCACCCTCAGCTCCTGGGAGAGTCTGGAACCCTGGAGCTGTGGGGCAGCCTGGTCTGAGGGGGGCGCTCTGCACCGCCCTGGCTGCATCCTGGCTAGGGCCCTGGCCTCTTCCGGCCAGTCTGCTCTCAGTGGGGTGGGGTCAAGCTGGAGGGGCTGGCTGTGTGCTGGAGCCCGAGTGAGCTGCCTGCTAATGGGGCTGGGCCACCCCGCACTGCTCCCTGGAGGCTGCACAAGGCTGGGATTGTTCTCTGGCTCCCTTTTGTCTCCCACTCCCCGCCCAGGCCTGGCCCGCCTGCCCGCCACTCTCTTCTCCCTCCCATTGGCCCGGCTGGCAAGAGGCAGGGACTCCACCCGTGGAGCCCGGGGCCTGCCGACCCACCAGCTTAGGAGCGCCCATCAAACTCTGGGTAAGGAAGCTCACCTGGGGCCAAGACGCCCATTCTGGGGAACTAGAGGCCACTTGCCTGCTCCGGCCGGCCCCTCCCCCTTTTCCATGGCTACAGCACAAACTACTTCAGAGACCTCTGAACCCCAGTGCTGAGGGAAGGGACCCTGAGGGGAGCTAGACGCCAGCATCGTCCTGGTCCACCCCTCCCCCAGGCAGCTGGGCCGCACTCGGGATAGTTTAGAATACCCCCATCCCACTTCCGGGAGGGGTCATCTATCTTAGTTTCTTTTTTTTTTTTTGGCTGCGCCCCAAGGCTTGTGGTAGTGGGATCTTAGCTCCACGACCCGGGATCAAACCCAGGGCCTCGGCAGTGAAAGCACAGAGTCCTAACCACTGGACCGCCAGGGAATTCCCGGGGTCATCTATCAAATCTCAGCCAGGGTGCAGGGACTAGGGACCAGGTCGGCCTTGTGCCCAGCGGGGTCCCCAGCCCCCAGCTCAAGGGCAGAGGGCCCCCCAAATGTTGAAAGACAGGAACAGAGGCTTTGGGTTCGGGCTGGCGGTGTGAGGGCCCAGAGTGTGTGCGGAGCAAACATGCACACAGAGAGTAGGCAAAGCGATGACAGGAAGAGGCGTGGGGCGGGGCTGGAAAGTTTTGGCCTGGAGAGGTGGGAGGAGTGTCCTGTTCTCCCTCCTCCTGGGGCAGTTCCACCCGCCCCGGTGGCCCAGGCCATCCACTTGTGCCAAGGAATGTGCCTGGGAGAGGCGGCCTGAGAGGCGGGAGGGGCAGCAAAGCTGCGGCCACCCGGAAGCAGCGCACAGGTCTGAGGCTGAGGGGCCGGGGCTCAGGAGGGGCAGGGACCCCAAATGCCCCCCGGGGCACAAGTGTAGTCTTCAGAGAAGAGCCAGGCATCCCCCTAATTCCTTGTCCCACCGGTAGGCATCTGGCCTCTCCAAGAATTCTCCCTGAGCACCCTAAGTTTTCTGTGCTCAGCCCAGGCACTGTGAGCCAAGGGGCTTTCTGGTGCTGGCAATGGCGGCGGTGGTGTGTGCTTAGGCTCTCTCTGTGCTGTCCTCCGTAAGTCAGGGTTCTTCTGAGACAAAAATTGGGGGTTGGGGACCTGGCTCCAGGGTCCAGGGTTACTGAGGCAGCCTTCTGGCTGAGAAGGACCCTCCACTCCTTGCTGAGTTGAGGCTGACCAGCCCCTCTCAGTGGGGGAACTAAATAGCCCCCAGGCTAGGCTGGGGAGGGGTTGGGGTGATGACCACTGGGGAAGCTGGGCCAGCCTCCCCTGGCCTGAAGGAAGCAGCTTGGTGGCCAGCTGCCACCCGCATGCATGCCCGTGTACACAGCCTACCCTGGGACTCAGTGACCAGGTCCAGCCTGGACCTGGGCGAAAAGGGACCTGTGGATGGGGGCAGATAACCTAATTCCCCCTGCCCTTTGTCTCTAGGTCAACGTGGAGGTGCCGGGCCACCATGCTCAGTCTCAAGCTGCCCCAACTCCTTCGCGTCCACCAGGTCCCCAGGGTGAGGGATTCACCAACTCCTACTTCTCAGGGGACTGGCTGGGGCAGTTTCTTCTCTTTTTGCAAGTGCAGAAGTCCCTGCTCTAGGCTAACTCTTATCCCTGCCATTTCAGTGTGGGACTCTTCTGTTCTCTAAGGAACAGGCTTGTGACCGGCTCCCTAGAGCCCAGAACACTCCTTTATCCAGAGTTGCCTTCCTCAGAGCACCCTGTGTCCATCCTATCTTGTCCCCTTACTCTGCCTCTTCTGTTTCTCACCTGCTCTCTGGGTACTGGAACCTGTGGTGAGATGGGGCTGGATATAGTTTGACTTTGGGGCCTTTGTGATCTCCAGCCCATTCCCTTCAACCCTGCTTCCAGAGAAAGGGTGGGATACAGTGGAGTCCCTTGGAGAGAAAGGGTGGGACACAGTGACTCCTCTCCTCTCCCTGCCCCCCACAACCCCAGGTGTTCTGGGAAGATGGTATCATGTCTGGCTACCGCCGCCCCACCAGCTCGGCCTTGGACTGTGTCCTCAGCTCCTTCCAGATGACCAACGAGACCGTCAACATCTGGACTCACTTCCTGCCCACCTGGTGAGGGAGGCTCTGTCCCAGGTTTGGGCCTCGAGCTCAAGGGGGTACTCAGGCGGACCGGGACCGTCCGGGCCCACGGGCTGCACTGGGAGTCGCTGGGGGTCCGGTGGCCTGAGCACGTGCCCGCCGCAGGTACTTCCTGTGGCGCCTCCTGGCGCTGGCGGGAGGCCAGGGCTTCCGGTCGGAGCCCTACCACTGGCCGCTGCTCGTCTTCCTGCTGCCCGCCTGCCTCTACCCGTTTGCGTCGTGCTGTGCGCACACCTTCAGCTCCATGTCACCCCGCGCACGTCACATCTGCTACTTCCTGGACTACGGCGCGCTCAGCCTCTACAGCCTGGGTGAGCCCCGCGGCGGAGGCCGGAGCGGTGGGCAGGGGGGGCGGGGGCGTTCCGGGGCGTGGCGGGGGCGTGGCGCGGGGTCTCTGGGGCGGGGCCTCAGCTCCCGCCCCGCCCCCCCACCAGGCTGCGCCTTCCCCTATGCCGCCTACTCCATGCCGGCCTCCTGGCTGCACAGCCGCCTGCACCAGCTATTTGTGCCCGCCGCCGCACTCAATTCTTTCCTGTGCACCGGCCTCTCCTGCTACTCCCGGTGGGTTCTCGGCCAGTGGTGAAGGGGAAGGCGGAGGGACAGGACAGGGCACCCACAAACACTTGGACACCCAGGACCTCTGGGTTGTGCCTGCGTTTCACTGCTCTTGAACAACATTGGTAACAATGGGACCGTTTATTGAGGACTGACTGTGCCCAGACCCTGTGCACCAGCACCATCCCTGCGCTGTCTCTAACTCTCACAGCCACCTAAGAGGCAGGTGTCTATCCCCGTCTAACAGCTGTTGTCACTTACAGAGGAGTCATGTGGCCTAAGGGCTTTCACAGCCACTAAGCTACACTGACATTCCATCTTGGCCAAAGGTCCCCTGCCCTCCTCTGACCCCCACCCCAGCGTAAGGATGGTGACCAGCCTTTCACTCCCGCCTCCCAGGTTCCCCGAGCTAGAAAGCCCTGCACTCAGTAAGATCCTCCGCACGGCCGCCTTCACCTATCCCTTTCTGTTCGACAACCTCCCGCTCTTCTATCGGGTAAGGCTCCTGCTTTCCTGTCCTGACCCTCACAGTGCCCACTCCCAGCCCTGCCCCCTCGATCCCTGACTCAGCCCTGCCGCCCACCCTCCTAGCCCAGCACCCAGTCCAGCTGTGCCCTCCCCCTCCTCATCCTCACCAGATCCCAGACACATGATGTCCACCCCCAAAGCCCCTCCCCGTCAACCCTGCTTTTCCTTTGCCAGCTCGGACTGTGCTGGGGCAGGGGCCACAGCTGTGGGCAGGAGGCACTGAGCACCAGCCACGGCTACCACCTCTTCTGCGCGTTGCTCACTGGCTTCCTCTTTGCCTCCCACCTGCCTGAGCGGCTGGCACCAGGACGCTTTGATTACATCGGTGAGAGCAGACCTGGCCTGGCCCAGGACGGGATGGGGAGACGGCTCCCCAGAGCACAGAGTGAACTGAGTAAAGGAGAGTATTCCTGGCAGGGCCCTCAGGGTCCAGGCCCAGCCCCAGTCCTCAGATTCACAACAAAACCAGCAGCCTGTAGGCCAGGGGCTCTGTGCACAGCAGCTCACTCACTCTTGCCAATAACTCTGGGAATTGGGTTTCTTATTCCCAGTTTTAGGGGAGTAGCAGACCCAGAGGATGTGGTGCTCACCATGGGTCACAGGATGAGTTGGAGCAGCCCTGGGGATGGGGTATGTGCCCTCAACCGCCCATCCTCCCCACAGGCCACAGCCACCAGCTATTCCACATCTGTGCAGTGATGGGCACGCACTTCCAGCTGGAGGCGGTGCTGGCTGATATGGGATCTCGCCGAGCCTGGCTGGCCATGCAGGAACCGCCGCTGGGCCTGGCGGGCACAGTGGCCACACTGGGCTTGGCGGTGGCCGGGAACCTGCTCATCATCGCTGCCTTCACAGCTTCCCTATTTCGGGCTCCCAGTGCGTGCCCCCTGCTGCAGGGTGGCCCGCTGGAGGGGAATGCAAAGGCCAAACTACAGTGAGGCCCCAGCTCTGAGCCTGCCTTGGAGGGAAGCAGAGGCCAGGCCCCCCCGCCCCGTGCTGGGGAGGAGCCCAGACCCAGGCCTGATCAGATGGGGGCACTTCTGAGCCTGGAACCAAGAGGAGTGGCTGAGGAGAGAGTGTGGAGATCAGAAGGCAGAGGAACGGAGAGGGGCTGGGGGGCTGGTAGAGAGCAGGAGGGTCAGGGAGGGTGCTCTTGATGGGGCTGGGGGAAGTGCTGAGGGTCTGAGAGGGGAGGTGCGTGTGTCCAGGCTGGAGCTGCCCCACCCGCCATCGAAGGCTGGGATGGGGAGGTGTTGGGCCCTTTCATCTGATCCCATCTCTGGTGCTCCTGGAGTTTCTGCTCAGCCCAGGCAAGAACTAACATGACTAACCCAGGCCCATCCTGAATGCTTATTAACCAGGCCGGGAGGCCCGCTACTGCCCCCACCCCCAAACCAGGCAGTACCGTCTACCGGAAGCTCTTTGCCTACGGCGACGAGGCTGTCTGTCCTGGTCACAGCCGTGTACTCCAGGCGTTCAGGCCTTTGGGATCTGGTCTATTTGGGTGTGTCACGGATGGGGCAGTGGGTTGAGGTGGGGGAGGGTGCTGGGCTAGAGAGGAGAATCCTATTTAGACTTCAGGAAGCCACCTTCAATGCTTCTGGACTGAGGCAGGGATAAATAAATAACTCAACAACAGATTTTGGGAAGCACTTTCTGGGACTGAAAAAGGTAAAACCTCCTCTCCACTCCCCATCCTCCCAATACCTCCTCCTCACACTCCATAGATGGACAAAGAATCACAGCCCCACCAGTTCCTCTTCTGGAGTTTATTCTGGAGCAGCTGGGATGACGCTCCCAGCTGCTGGGATCTCACACGTGCCGGGCAGGGAGGTCAGGGCGAGGGGAGAGGGAGGGGTCCCGGAGAGGAGCCAGAGCTGGGGGCTGCCAGCCAGGCCGGCAGGGCTGAGAGCTCTAGGCTGTGCCGTAGAAGCGCCGATAGGCCTCCTGGAAGCCAATGTGGTCAGCCAGCTCGTCACAGGCGGGGTTGAGCTCACACACCTCCCTCCTGGGCTCCAGCGGATCTGGGTAGGGGGCTGGGGCCCTGAGAGCCCAACACACTGGCATCAGCCTCCATGCAAAATGCCCGCCCCTCCTCCCACTGCACTTGGGGCTCCAGAGTCCTCCCACAGCGGTCGCTCCTCCCAGCCCATCCTGGAGATGCAGGGCCCTGGCCCAGCACCTCCTTTTCTCTCACCCCAGCCCATGATCCAGGTAGCGCCTGAGTCTCTTCACCACCTCGCTGCCCTCCTGCTTGGACACAAAGGCTGTGGAGCAGAGGGTCAGGGGTCAGGTGACTCCGAGTTTGGGTGGACAAGGTGGGGAGTAGGCTGGCCTTCCTGAGAGCCAGATGGGAGGGGGCAGGAGGGGAGAATGGGACTGAGGGGACCAGGGCGAGACAGGGGTGCTGGGAATGGGCAGCACCACTGAGTGATACAGGGCACAGCTTCCCATCAGGCCCTGCCTCATACCTGCACCTTTGCCAGACTCCTCATCTCGGGGCTTTGCATCTGCAAAAAAAAGGAGCCCAGTTCACCCCTGCTCATCCCTAGGGCTCTCCCACTCCTCCCCTCTCCCCTCCTCTCTGGCAGCTTGCTCTTCCCTCCTCTCCCTCCACAAGGACAGCAGTGGGGGCAAATGGACTGAGCCCACAGAAAGGTGGTTAGACTGCCAACAGGGACTGCCAGTGGAAGGGGTGAGGAGAGGTGAGGCCATGGTGCTTTCCCCTCGCAGCTCCCGCGGGCTGGGGCAGGGGTAGGGGCACTCACCTGCCCGGCCAGCGAGGCAGAATGTGGCCAGGGCCAGTAGGGCGAGGAACATGAGGGGTCTCATGGTGTGTCTGTCAGCGGCTGCGCTAGGGCTGCTGCTCAGGACTCAACTGGTCTGCCCCTCCCAGCTTCCAGCGCTGTTTTATACTCTCCGGGCTGTGCCCCAGAGGCAAGGGTGCGGGCGGGTCTTGGGGGAATCTACCAGGGCTATTTGGGGGTCATCCGCCTAGGCCAAACCCCAAAGGATGTTGTGGTTGGAGCTGCGGCTGCCTGGGCAGGCCCCTGGGAGTGATGGAGGAAGGTGGGCCTCAGTCCAAGACTGCCAGCCTCCAGACAAGGTCCCCAGCCCCTCCTCAAGGGGGTCGCCCCAGGTCCCCCAGCCCCTACTCACTCTCCCTCGGAGCCCCAGCCTCAGTTTGAGCACCAGCGGGGCAGACCGGGATGGGTAGGAGGGGGAGCCTAGAGAGGAAGGGGGGCCCAGAGGTCCAAAATAGATTTGCACAGAGCTGGGCTACAGCCTCTCACAGGCTGATTTCCACCGTCAGCCCTGTGGGCAGGAGCCAAACTCAGGGAGGGAGGGCCAATGCCCTCATTCACCCCGAGGGCTCCTGCCCCAGAGAGACCTCAACAGCAGGCCTGGCATGGGGGCGGCTCGACTCTGCTCAGGCCCTGAGCCTCGGGACGGGGGAAGGGGTTGGGGCAGCATAGGGCCAAGAGCGAAAAGCCAACACAGGTGTGGCCAGGCATGAGGTAAGGACAGCCCTTCTGTCTGCGACTGGCCAGGTGGGCAATGAGGTGGGAACCCCCTTCCCCATGCCCCTCGCACCTCTGAGCTCCTGACCGCCCCCACCCCGATCCTTTTCCTGCCCTCACAGCCTCCCCATTGCCAACAACCTTGGGGACCTGTCCTCCGAGGGGCAGAACATTCAGCCTGAGAAGCCCCACCCCACACCTGAAAGCCACTTCTGCCTCAGCTCAGCCTGGAGAAGAGGGAGGGTGTCCTCACCCACCACCCACTCACCAGGTGGAGACCTGCCAGACGAAGCACTGCTGCCTCCACCCCACAGCCGGTGGCTGGATGTTTGGGTGTGTCCAGGAGGAGAGAGGAGCCACTAGGCTCAATTTGGGGGGGTGGGGTTGATGATCAGGGACCACCCTGCCATCTTCCCGAGTGTCCCCGCTGCTCCTAGACAGACCCAACCAGGCCTCTCTCTACAGAGTTAGGGTGAAGCCCTCGCCAGGGAAGAAAGCTCTGCCCCCACCCATACCCACCCCCTTCACCCTCCAGTCTGGAGGAAACACCCACCCTGCCTTTGGCTAAGTCACTCCTGATACCCTGTGGCCCTGGCTGGGGAAGAGGGGGTTGTGAGAAGCCAGAGGACAAAGTCCCAGCCTTTGGAGGGCCCACTTGCTCCATGCTCGAGCACTCACCAGGCGCAAACAAACACCTAGGGAGGCCCACCATAGAGCCTCTCAGAATCAACCCAAGGCAAAGAGAAGGGCAGGTGCAGCTGGACAGAGTGACACCCCCCCCCCAGCAGCTTGTCCTGGCCTCAGGGAACCCAAGGCTCCTGGTTTTTGTGACAAGGGGCTTCACTGCCCTTCCATACATGATGGTCAGATACACCCCCCACCAACCCACCCCAGCCTGGAGGCTCTCGGAGCCCTGCAACTGGGGCCTCGATTGGAGCCAGGACTCCGGAGTCCAGGGCGGGATCTTGGCCCAGGAGAGTCCTGGGAGAGGGAGCATCCTCACAGATTACAGTGTAGCGGAGGAAGTTTATTTGCGGATGTGGGGAGAACATGGCAAGGGCCCTTGGGCTGGCCAGCAAGGGGGCAATCAGTGGAAACTGAATACCGATTCCCCAAGCCAGGTCCTAGGGAGGGCTCAGGAATAGGCGATACGTGTGATGGGGGTAGGGTGGGGGGTTGGCCTGAACCTAAAGGAGAGGAAGCATGGTGCCTAATTCCCAGGGCAGGAGCTGGCCAAGAATCCTAAAGTTAGAAGAAAACAGGGAGGAATCTGAAGGTAGTGTGTGTTTTTGACCCCAGGGGAGCCCCAGAGGCACAACGGCAGTGGAGACAGCTGAGGCCTCCTTCTCCGGCAAATTCCATCAATGCTTAGGGACTGTTCTCGGAGGCAGCTCACTCAGGCCCAGCATCCTGGACCACAGGCCCTTGACCTTGACTGCCCTCTGCTCCTGGGTCGGGGCCTCTCCTCCTCACTCAGGCTCCCTCAGCACGGCCACCAGCTCCTTCTGTTCTCTGTGTAGAGCCTGACATCAATGAGAGAGAACAGACAGACTGGGAGATGAGAAAATCCAAACCCTTTCCCTCCACTGTCCTTGACTCCAGGCCTGGGTTTCCCCCAGGATGACAAGGGGTCTGTAACTCATATCACAGGCCCAGCAGGGCACATTAGGAAATCTGCCCCACTCAGCAGTTGTTTATGGCAGGCTGGGTGCCATGGCCACCTAGGCTGGGCCCCCCAGAGCAGAGCCGATTTTCAAAAAGGGCCCCTTAAGTGTCCCCCAATCCTCTGACCTCACCGGAGATTTCTAGCAGAGAAACTTTCTTAAATTAAGTGGACTTTCAGCTGGGCTACAGACATGGGAATTGTAGTGAAAAAGGGCTCTTTGAGCCCACACAGGGCTCAGCACTGAACACTCAATCCAGCTGACCCACTTCAAACAATGGTTAGCATCTGTAGCTGTAATGGGAGAGGTGGGGCTATAAGAGCAGGGGGCTTCCTTCTTCCTCTTAAAATAGAAGCACTGAATGTCAGAGCTGGCAGGGCATTGGGGATCACTATTTGGCCAATTTGGAAGCCAAAGCCTAGACAGGGGAGTGACCCTTGGCCTCATGGTGATGAAGCGCCAATGGCAGAGCAGCCGGAGGACTCAGCAAGGCAGCCCCGAGAGTACCCGAGACACAACTCTCAACTGTGGAACCTGTCCCAGGAGACGGCGCTAGGCTGAGGCCTCGCTTATACCACCTGGGTGTCTGCTGTGTAGAGCCTGGGCCACTGCACTACACTACACTAGACTACACACCCCCAGGGCCAGTGTGTTACAGGAGGAGGCTGAGGGGATGAAGATAAGAGGAAGCAGCGCAAGGCACCAGCCTTCCTCCTGCTGCCGCCTCCCTGAGGCTTGGGGCCTTGCTGAGGCTGGGGCAGGGCCTTCAGATTGCCCCTGACTGGTCTTGGGAAGGAGACCAGGGGACCTGAGAGCCATGGATCTGGGGACTTATTCCCCTCGGGAATAGGAGGGTCTGCCCCAGGAAGGGAGCTGCCGAGTGGCCACAGGTAAACATAAGTTGGACATCTAAATGATGAAGAGAACCCAATAATGGGCCACCGTTCAAGCCCCACTAGAAACCCTCTTTTGGAACTACATTCTGAGCCGGCGAGAAAATCCATCTCATCACTCTGTAGCCACATGTGCTATCTGCGTCACCCAGCCTGATTACTCTCTTCCCCCTTATTCACCAACTTGGCCCCAAGTGACTGTGGGCCACTTTCAGAAATTAAGTTCACCCTCAAAGGACACGTATTTGTTGCATGGAGGATGTTTTAGGTATGTTGACGGCTCTAGAAGTCATTCTAATGTACACATTTTAAAGGTACACGTGGAGTAGAACCACCATGGCTACAGAGGATTAACCGTGACCCTGACATGGAGGAGCCATCCCTGGGCAAGTCACTTGCCCTCTCTGGGCCCGTTTTCTCCTCGGCTGCAGCAGGGGAGCACGTGCCTGAGGGCAGGGCCGGGACACTCACCTGCCAGGCCTGCTGCCGGGCCTGGCCCTGCAGCTGCAGCTCCTCCACCTGCCTGCGCCCAGCCAGGACGGCATCTGCCAGCTGCCTGTTCTCGGCCTCCTGTTTCTGCACACGGCGCTGCAGGGCGTCCCGCTGCTGCAGGAAGTAGGGCACCACAGCGCTGCGCAGGTCTTTCTCTGGGATCCCACTAGGGCGCCTGCAGGGCCGCAGGGGCACAGGGGTGGGGACAGGGAGTCGTCGTGTGGGGTTAGGCTTCTCCTTCCAAACCCAGTCAGTGGCATTCCCACCTTCAGCCTCAAGCTGGGCTGGCTTTCGAGGCCTCTCCTGTGGTCCCTCTCACTCCCAAGACCCAACCGCATGGCTCCTGCTCCTGAGGGGAACGCTAACCCCTTGTCCCTTAGCTTCAGCTCCCAGGAACCCATCTCTCCTCTTCTCACCAACCCGCACCTTAGCCCTCCTCCTCATCCACAGACACTCCCTCCAGCTGTAAACCTCCAGGGCTAGAGATGACTTTCCTCGGTCCTTGTGACCATGTGCCTTGCTGGTGCATCCACACCATGGGGCTCTGAGCTGGAGAGATGGGGGGAAGGTGGCGGCCTGAGAGCAGGCCCAGACCCCAAGAGGCCCTGGCTGGCTAATGTGAGAAGATAAAGGAAAGATAGGTCTGAGGAGGCAAGAGTTTAGGGGGTTCTGAGTGCCCAGAGTGAGGAGATAGGTCAGTTCTGATGGGCAGTGGGGTAGAGGCCACTGTGGGTTCTTTAAAATTTCTTTCTCAGTTATAAAAGTTAATTCTCTTAAGTTATGAATGTCACAAAGCATTAGCAAACTGAAAAGCACAAAAACGGTTTTTACTCCTCCTGACCTAGGATTCTACTCAGGCAGGGAATGGAGGCAGGAGGCAGGAGCTCAGGCCACTCGCCATCTCGGTGGCCTCAACCCTCCACTCCTGTCCCCAGGGCCTCCTTCTCCATCCTGCCCAGAACAACCTGGCAGCAGGGTTGCCCACTGGAATGACAGCTCCGGGAGAGAAGGTCTTTCGTGTCTTAGTCACTGCTGAATCTCTGGCATCTAGAACAGTATTAGGCGTATAGTAAGTGCTTCTAAGTGTTTGTTGAATGAACAAATGAATAAAAACCAGATGCCTGGGCTTCCCTGGTGGCGCAGTGGTTGAGAATCTGCCTGCCAATGCAGGGGACACAGGTTCGAGCCCTGGTCTGGGAAGATCTCACATGCCACGGAGCAACTAGGCCCGTGAGCCACAACTGCTGAGCCTGTGCGTCTGGAGCCTGTGCTCTGCAACAAGAGAGGCCGCGACAGTGAGAGGCCCGCGCACCGCGATGAAGAGTGGCCCCCGCTCGCCGCAACTAGAGAAAGCCCTCGCATAGAAACAAAGACCCAGCACAGCCATAAATAAATAAATAAATAAATAAATAAATAAATAAATAAATAAAACAAAACAAAACAAAAACCAGATGCCTGGGCCAGACTAATCGACATAAGACTCCAAACCTCGCTATTGTGCCTCATCCCACTCCCTCTACCCTCTCTCTTGCAGGCCAGATGGGTCCTGAAATGAGCTCCCCGGGAAGATTTCTCTCATCCCAGTCACCTCAACCCCCTGGACAACATGCGCTTGCCCCCAGCACTCCTCCCCCAGAGGGGCTATGCATTTGTCTCTCTGTTCTGGGTCACTGTTTGGTGTTGGTCCTCTCCACCTGTCCCTGTCACAAGGTCCTCTCAGGGGCTGACAGCCCGGAGTCTCATGCATATGGGTCCATCAGAAAAGCTCCTTCAAGATGCTGAAATGCTGCCTCTTTCCCTGCGAGCCCTCCAGTGGCCGGGGGAGCAGGCATCACCCTTCTCACCAAGCCGGCTCCTTGCAGTCCTTGCTTTCTTCCACAATCGCATCCAGCGCATTCAGGACAGCTTCCAGGTTTCCCTCCGCTTTGATTTCAGAGATTTCCTCCTGAAGAGAAAAGAGGAAAGAGCTATAGTAATACCAGACAATTCCATATGCTGAACTACTAATGGCACTTAGTAAAATTTTAGCTAATTTAAGTTCTGTCTTTATACAAACATTCCAACTTTTCTACATGTGACTTTTATAATTAAGAAAATAAAGTAAAAATAGAATACATTTAAAAAGAGCCTGCAGCAAGCCTCTCCTCCTGCACATCATCTCTGAAGGCTGCATCCCTGTGGTTGTCCCCACAGCTGAGCACCCTTTGCGGACAGTACACACATTCAGATGCTTAACGAAGCCCATCCTGGAGTGTGACAGCATGGAAGTTAAACTCCTGAGAGGGATCACAGTTACTTAAAGACAGGAATGGAATCCTGTCCTTTTCTGTATCCCCTCCGGTATGCAGTTCCAATGAATTCAACAATTTGCTAAGTGCCTCCTCTGTGCCAGGCTTTGCACCAGGTGCTGGAGGAACACAGAGGAGTAGACCCAGGCGTGCCCTCGCTGAGCTCACAAGGTCAGGTGGGACAACAACTATAAACTCCATTACAACACAGGGCAAAGAGAGAAGGGCATTCAAGACACCCCTGTCATTTGGAGGGAACAGAGGACAGTTTTGGGGACTGAGGGTAGAGAGGAGCTGAGGGCAGGGTCCCTGCCTTCAGGGGGCTGACGATCTGGAGGCAGGACCTGAGCCAATAGTACCTGCTGGGCTTCTTGCCACTCACCTGGATAGATGTCTGCAACTGAGTTACAAACTTGTCATAGATGCGCTGTGTCATCTCAGGCTGCAACTGGTAGAAGCACTTGTAACAGTCAGTGAATCTCTGGTAGCTGGGGGGAAGGAGAGAAGGCAAAGGTTGGGGGGTTCAGAGTCATTGGCTCTTGCCTGGGCAGCCCTGCCCCTCATCACAGGACTCTGAGCCTTGTCTTCTTCATGGCGCTGGTTAAAGGCAGTGGATGCAAAGTGTCTCATCTGCAGCTCCAGTCTCTGAGGATGGCTCAGCCCCACCAGTCGCCCCACCAGTCTCCCCACTTCCTCTCAGCAGAGCCCCAGTTGAGTTCAGGTGTCTCCCTCTGAAGGGTGGGTCACAATTAGGCCAGCCATGGTTCTTAAACTTGACCTTACCAAGCACCAAATCACCAGGAGAGCTTGTTAAAACTCAGATCGCTGGGCCCCACCCCCTCAGCTTTGAACAAGCTCCAAGGTGATGCTGGTGCTGCTGGTCTGGGCACTCCACTTTGAGAATCTCTGGTCATTCTAGTCCCCTTGCAGGGCTGCGTTAGGACAGGACATGTGGTCTCTGGGAGAGGTTTCCTTACTCCTAAAAAGAGCCACACAGGACGGAACTGAAGTCTATAGGGAATGACTATATCCAGGTGATGCCTCTAGCTCCCGGCAACCATGGAGGGCCTGGTCTGAGAGCAGAGTTTCTACCCTAAGGAGGCAGAGCAGAAAGAGGGAAAGAACTCGGGTCTCTGAGAACATCGTCAAGCTGCTGAAAACGCCCACCTGGAGCAACCCTACCTTGGGGCTTCTTGTTAGTGAGCTAATGGATTTCTCTTATTGTTCATGCCATTTAAAATCAGGTCTCTGTCACTTGGCAGCAGATACACCCCTTGTAGCTGGAAAGGTCAAAGGGTACCCAGTATACTCCCAACGGCTTGTTCTTCTTGGAAAAAGAAACTCAAATAAGGTAAATGGCTGTCTCCTCTCCCTCCTCGTTTTTGTGCGTGTCTCTCAGCCTGCTCTCTCAGGCCCTTCCCCTCCACAAGTGTTCACTGAGCACCTGCTATGTGCTGGGTGCTCCGGGTCAGTGAGACTGGCACAGCCCTCCTAGAGCTTCCAGTAGAGGAAGAGATGGCAGCAAACACAGAAACTCACATGTGAATGTGGAGAAGATTACTTGTGGAGAGTGCCTGGAAGGAAAAGGACCGGGGTCATGGGGCTGAGAGGGTGTACCATGGGGATCACCTCTAAGTGTGGAGGTGGTCGGTGAAGCCCTCTCTGATGAAGCAACGTTCAAGGGACCTGCAAAAAGTGTCTGAGAAGGAGTCCTGGAACACAAAAAACCCACCCTGATGCTTCACTATGGGCCCAGATACCCCTCAGTCATGTAGGCCAGGCTGCTGGGCTCTGGACAAACAGGGGGTTAGGTACCTGGAACTCCATGCATAGCCCCCACCACACCCAGGGAGTCACTACTGGGTCCTCCCTTTCTCATGGCTCTTTGGGCCTCCTGGCCCAATTCCTACCCCCAAAACAATGTCTTCTGAACCAGGTGCAGTGTGAGAGCAGTGGTGTGCTGAGGCCAGCTCACAGTGGCTTGCAAGAGATAACCGTTAAATTTCCAGGAAATCTGTGAGCCAGTTGTTAAACACAGCCACTACTGAAAATTAAATTATACAAAGTTACAATAAATTATATTAAAAACAAAGGTACCAGGACTTCCCTGGTGGGGCAGTGGTTAAGAATCCGCCTGCCAGTGCAGGGGACATGGGTTCGAGCCCTGGTCCGGGAAGATCCCACATGCCGCGGAGCAACTAAGCCCGTGCGCCACAACTACTGAGCCTGCGCTCTAGAGCCTGCGAGCCACAACTACTGAGCCCACGTGCCACAACTACTGAAGCCCGCGCACCTAGAGCCTGTGCTCCGCAACAAGAGAAGCCACCGCAATGAGAAGCCCGCGCACTGCAACAAAGAGTAGCCCCCGCTCGCCGCAACTAGAGAAAGCCTGCACGCAGCAACGAAGAGCCAACGCAACCAAAAATAAATAAATAAAATAAATAAATTTATTTTTTAAAAAAAGATAATAACTGCTCAAAACATATGACTTCCTAATCATTCTACACATTTTACTCTGCTCTGGAAGCTGTTCCCATCTATGGTCTCGATCTGTGGAAACAGGTGTGCTGCCGCCCATCTCTTCTCTACTGTGTGTAGTGATGCTACGCTGGTAAGCTTAGGAGTATTTACACCTCAGAAACTGGCAAACACTGCAAGCCAGGGCTTTATTTCAGGAGAGCTGGCTGTACGCACCTACCAGCACACCTCTGGGTAAGGGTGACAGTCTCCCATCCTTCTGAGGGTACACATTCGATATCAGTACCCCTTGGAGGCTAAACCTAGGTACCAAAAGGACAATACAAAGATGACAGGCATCATTTCAACCCGCAGCAGAGCCCCAGACATCTTGTTTTGCCGCTGGCCCCACGAGCCGCGCAGTCTGTGGCTACATGGAGGATGTGGAGGATACATGATGCCTGACAAAGCACAGCTGCAACTGAAACCGGGTAATTGTGGCTTGAAATGGGTTTGGCTCAAACACGGGAGATCCTGTTCCTCCTCCCAGCCCACGCGCCAGGCGCATCTGAGCTGGGTGCATCTCCACCCAGTTCAGGCGGCTGGCAGCAGACAGGGCCCAGGGCAGGGGTGAGGATAATTCTGCCCACCGGTGCTGCCCGTCAACCCTTCTGGTGTCCCCTTTGGGGTCTGAGACTTCAGTGAAAGTGAAGGACCCAGAAACATGCACACTGTTACAAACACACAAGATGGGAAACATATGCTCCAAGGACATGGAGGGAGAACAGCCAGGTTGGAGGCCAGGAGGAAAGTGATTTCTTTTCTTTTTTTATTGGAGTATAATTGCTTTACAATGTTGTGTTAGTTTCTGCTGTATAGTGAAGTGAATCAGCTATATGTATACATTTATCCCCTCCCTCTTGGACCTCCCTCCCCCCCATCCCACCCATCTAGGTCATCACAGAGCACTGAGTTGAGCTCCCTGTGCTATACAGCGGGTTCCCACTAGCTGTCTATTTTACACATGGTAGTGTATTTATGTCAAACCTAATCTCCCAATTCATCCTACCCTCCCCTCCCCCCACTGTGTCCACACGTCTGTTCTGTACGTCTGCATTTCTATTCCGGCCCTGCAAATATATTCACCTGTACCATTTTTCTAGATTCCACATATATGCATTAATATACGATATTAGTTTTTCTCTTTCTGACTTACTTCACTCTATATGACAGACTCTACGTCCATCCACATCTCTACAAATGACCCAATTTCATTTCTTTTTACGGCTGAGTAATATTCCATTGTATATATTTACCATATCTTCTTTATCCATTCATCTATCGATGGACATTTAGGTTTCTTTTCTTCTAGTTTCATTGAGACATAATTGACATACAGCACCCTGTAAGTTTAAGGTATACAGCATAATGATTTGACTTACATATATTGGTAAATGATTACCACAATAAGTTTAGTTAATATCCATCATCTCAAATAGAAACAAAAAAAAAGAAAGAAAAGAAAAAAAAAGGATTTTCCTTGTTATGAGAACGCGTAGGATCTACTTTCTTAACAGCTTTCACATATACCATACAGCAGTGTTAACTGTAGTCATCAAGTTGTACGTTACATCCCTAGTACTTATTTATCTTATAACTGGAAGTTTGTATCTTTTGATCACCTTCATGCAATTCCCTCTCTCCCCAGCCCCCAGGGATTCCTTTCTTGAGAGACATTGCAGACTTGGGAATGCTGTGAATGCCCTTGTGAATTTCCCGAAAACATACATTCACAGAGAAACAGGAAAAGTGATGCATTTTAGAAAACATTCATTGCCACCCCATCCAAATGTCAACTTTTATCTTCTCATGTAAACTCTATTATCTTTGTGGATAGAGACGCCATCTGCAATGGTGCTGGGATTTCCAGGGAACCCAGAACAGTATTAGATACATAGCACACTCAAGACATGCTGTAGACCAGGCGACTGGGGCTGAGCTGAGACCTGGGCTGCCTGGCCTCAGGCTTGGTCCATTCCCAGCCACCTCCCCTACCCTGGACCCCAGGGTACCAGGGCCTGGGCTACTTGGACAGAGCAGTCCTCTTCACAGAGCATCCCCAATGGCCTCTCTGCCAAGCCCCCCTTTGCCCTCTGCTGGAACGGTCTCCTGGCCTCGGCCTTCCAAGGGTACACAAGGGGCCATCCAGCTTTGTGTTGGGTAAGTGTACTGCTCTAAAGACTGCCTGTCCTTTTGCCTAGGTTCAAATCCTACCTCTACCCCTCATCAGCTGAGTGATCCTGGACAACTTCTTTACCTTTATAAGCATCAGTTTCCTCCTTTGTCAAACGGAGATAATAACTATCCATAAGTCACAAAATTACTGTGAGGATTAAATGAGGTTACATATATAAATACTTAGTACAGTGCAGAGCACACCCGGAAATGCTCCATGTTAGCTACAATTATTATTACTATTCTCAAAGGAACAGTCCTCACCACCCCCTGAGAAGTGTAGAACACAGTCAGTAACCTGGCTTCCCAAGGTTGAGAAGTCTGCAGAAGGCAGGGGCTTAGTAAATGCATCTTGGTTGCAACTGCATGTGCAGGAAGAACCCATTGGCCCCCACTACAAAGAAAAGGCTACACTGTGGTCCCACAAAAAGGGCCACATTTGTCATCAATGAAAGTAACTTTTAAAAGCTGCATTTACTGTTTCAAAACAGAGATGACTACATTAACTGATTTTAACCTATTTTTTTCTCTTAAATACTTCTTGTGCAATATCTGAGATACCATCACTGTTTCTGAACTCACTGATAAAGCATGTCTTTTACTGCACTAAAAACTCATTGTAAACTGAGTTATCACACAAGTTTAACTTAAAGTACTTAAGGCCAGAATCAAACTCTGGTGGCTAGTCAATCTGTCAGTTTATATACGCAGATAAATTGTGTAGGAATGGAAAGACAGAGGCACAGACAAGTAAACACCTGTACGAGTGCTATGGAAGCCCTGGCTTGCCTTCCTTCTCCATGGTAATCGGCTTGCTGCCTGACTGAACGCCTGTTCCACAGACTGTCCGCCAGAGGGCGGGTGAGAACTGGCGTTTCCGACCAGTAAAGGGGTGGAGGCCAAAGACAGACCAAGACGGATAGAAGCTGGGGATAGAAGCTGGGGAGCGCAGTGACAGAAATTCATGCTCTCCACCCTCCAACCACCACCTGTACAGCTGCCCTGTTTTATTAAGAAATGTTTCTCGGACTTCCCTGGTGGAGCAGGGGTTAAGAATCCTCCTGCCAATGCAGGGGACACGGGTTCGAACCCTGGTCGGGGAAGATCCCATATGCTGCGGAGCAACTAAGCCTGTGCGCCACAACTACTGAGCCTGCGCTCTAGAGCCTGCGAGCCACAACTACTGAAGCCCGCACACCCTAGAGTCTGTGCTCTGCAACAAGAGAAGCCACTGCAATGAGAAGCCCACGCACCGCAACGAAGAGTAGCCCTCGCTCTCTGCAACTAGAGAGAGCCCATGCACAGCAACAAAGACCTAACACAGCCAAAAGTAAATAAATAAATAAATAAATTTATTTTAAAAAAAGAAAGCAGAGAAAAGGGAAGGGAAGGGAGGGGAGGGGAGGGGAGGGGAGGGGTTTCTCTGTTTGGTCTTTCCCCCTTCCCCCTTTCTCGACCCCAGGACTGAGAAAGCAAGAGGGGGAAAAGAAAACAGAAGTGTTCCTTGGCTTCCCTGGTGGCGCGGTGGTTGAGAATCTGCCTGCTAATGCAGGGGACACGGGTTCGAGCCCTGGTCTGGGGGGATCCCACATGCCGCGGAGCAACTAGGCCCATGAGCCACAACTACTGAGCCTGCGCATCTGGAGCCTGTGCTCCGCAACAAGAGAGGCCGCGATAGTGAGAGGCCCGCGCACCACGATGAAGAGTGGCCCCCACTTGCCGCGACTAAAGAAAGCCCTCGCACAGAAAGGAAGACCCAACACAGCCAATAAATAATAAATAAATAAATAAATAAAATTAAAAAAAAAAAAGTGTTCCTTGATGAAAATAAGAGGTCAGTCAGCCACATGTAAATCAATTAAGTTAGAACATTCCCTCACACCATACACAAAAATAAACTCAAAATGGCTTAAAGACTTAAAATATAAGACCTGACACCGTAAAACTCCTAGAAGAAAACATAGACAAAACATTCTCTGACGTAAATTGTACCAATGTTTTCTTAGGCCAGCCTCCCAAGGCAATAAAAATCAAAGCAAAAATAAACAAATGGGACCTAATCAAACTTACAAGCTTTTGCACAGCAAAGGAAACCATAAACCAAATGAAAAGACAACCTACGAACTGGGAGAAAATATTTGCAAGTGATGCAACCAACAAAGGCTCCCTGGAGGAAGCAACGTCTGAGACCTATGAGAGCAGCAGGAGTCGGTCAGAGGACAGAAGGCCCTGGCAGCGCAGCTGAAGAGTGCACAGGCATGCCTGTGTATGAAGATGTAATAACAGGAAATGTGTACTGAGCACTGACTAGAACCAGGCACTGTTCTAAGCACTCTACGTGGAGTAACTCACTTAGTCCTCACGATAACTCTATGAAGTAGGGTCTATTATCACCATGCCCATTTTTCAGATGCGAATGCTGAGGCAGAGAGAAGCTTGTCCAAGGTCACAGAGTTGGGACATGGTGGAACCATCTGCTCTGGATCAGGTGCCTTGGCCTCCAAGACACACAGTCTGCAGGCTGGTAGGCCAGACACATAGAGTCTAGACCGTATCATGATGGGAAGAGCTAGAAAAGGGTTTTAAGCAGGGGTGGGACAAGATCATATTTGTATGTTAGAAGCTCTCTCCGGCTGCTGTGTGAGGGTAGACTCAGGAGGCACAGCTGAGGTAACTGCCAACTTGAGCAAGGCAGACGCAGTGGGGATAGAGCGAGGTAGATGGTCTGGAAACACACAAAGAAGAGAGGATCAGCATGATGGGGCTGAAGCCGCACACCACAGTCTGGTGAGTCATACCAACACTTCAGAAACTAATCACTGCCAGTAGCACGCATCATCTGCACATTCAAAGAGGGTGAGATATTTCTGAAACGCTTATTTAATCGGAACATTTTATATATCAAACCACTCTTTTTCCTGTGAAAAACTGTTTCCTATGAACACCAACGGTCTCTGCCACTAGTTTAAAACTCTACCAGTTCATGTACAAATGCAATCAGCTCTCCTTCCTTGGTCATTGTCAGACATAGGCTTTAAGTCAGTTACACAAATCACACTCTGCAGCACATCTCAGGCTGTAAGACTGGACCAGGACAGGCACTGGACCAGTCTGGCATCTAAGAACTTAGGAACTATCAATCACCTCTCACTCCCTTCAGCCCTCCCGGCACTGACAACACATGTGGCACAGCTGCCAGGTGCCATGGGTACCCCAAACAGTGCTAACTTCAACCGGGACCCCACCAACACCAACTCTAACCAACTGCCTCTCTTGGCGGGTCCTGATTTATAACAAAACACAGAAAGCCTCATCTGCTTGCTTTAAGAGAAGAGCTGTTTCTCAGAAGGTCCAGGAGGCTGTAAGCACAGAAAAGAATCCTTCATTTTCAGAGGACAAGGGAGAGGTTGCAAGTGGTAAGTTCCAACATGGCCACGTTTCTATGTTCTGAAGCCTGAGAAAGGACAGATTCAGGCGTCTTTGCGTCAGCCGATCCAATGAAAGGAAGACACCCTAACTGAAGACAGGGTTGTGGGTCTGTGAGATCTGATAGCCCAGCGAGGCCAATAATCTTCCAGTCATTCTGGAGTGCATCATATAATTTGCCCCCCTCGTTAAGCTAACATGAATGTGAAAAATATGCTGAGTTGTAGGGAAAACCAACCTGCAGTTTAAAATATCCGTTTGGATAAATGACATGTGAATAAACTAGCTTTTACTATGTAAAGATTCCTGTCCTCGGTATAAATACTTGGTCTTTGGGATTGAGGACTTCTAATGACTTGGGAGAGGGTCAAGTATTTGGATACATTTTAAAAGTCTGTATTCATACATGACATTTTACTGAGCCTTTTCTATGTGGAAACCAGCCATAAGTTCCTACCTAACCAAACGAGGGGAAGGCCGTTCTAGCGAGGAGAAGCAGTAAGTGGAAAGAGCAGGTGGCAAGGGTGGGGGGACAGTGCAGCACTCAATGCAGAAGAGCTTATGTGTGTGTGTGTTTGCGCCTGCACGCAAGTGTGCATATGCTGCATACCCACGGCCCTGACCATGGCTAGAGAGACAGGAGGGGCCGAGGAGTTTATGGCCTTTTACACTAAGCTAAGGAGCTGACGTTTGATTCTGGAAGCAACCCTGAGCCAATTAAGCAGGAGAAAGACATGCTCAAATCTGAGCTGTAGACTGGAGGGGGCAGGACTGAAGCTGGAGGGCCATTTTGGAAGCTGGTGCAACAATCCTATGAGAGATAGTGAGGGTCTGAACTAAAGCATTTGCACAAGGATGAAGAGGACACGGAGGAGACAGGCTGGAACCAACAGGGCTTGGTGGCTGACTGGAAGCAAGGGGTCAATGAGGACTCCCAAATCTCTGGCCTAGAGAATGAGTAGATGGTGGTATCTTCAACCAAGTTTGGGACCACAGAGGGAGGAGAAATCCTGTTTTGCTGAACTTAATGGTTCTGAGGGACACCAAGTGGAGATTTCTAGCAGTAGACTGTTAGAGATAGAGGTCTGATGCTCAGGAGGAGGATGTGGCTTGGGAACCCTCATTTATTCCAAAGCTATTTATTGAATGTCTACGATGTGCCAGGCACCATGATAAGCAATGAGTAGAGAGTGGTGAACAAGACAGATAAGATCCTGTCCTCAGGACCTTACGTTTTATGTGGGGAAGATCGACCACAAACAAACAGGCAGACAGTAGAACTATATACTGTGATAAGTGCTATGAAGGAATAAAATATGGTGCCATGATAAAGAATAACCAGGGGAGAAAGGTGGCTTTAGAGAAGGTCAGGGACGAGATGGAGGAAAACCATTTCTGGCAGAGCAAACAACAAGTGCAAATGCCCTGAGGTGGGAAAGCTCTTGACATTCTAGGAAATGAGGAGGTTAGTATGACCAAGTATAGTTAGAGAGGGGAACAAGAAGTAGGCAGGGGCTAGAACATGTGGGGCCTTGGAAGCCATGGTAAGGAGCAATGAACAGTCACAAAGGACTTTCAGCAGCTGCAAGATATCAAATGCGATGTGATCATGAACATGTGTAGGTGAAGTAAGGAAAGGGCAATATTCACACATTTAAGGGACAAGTGGAGAAAGAAGAGCCCACGAAGGAGCAAGTAGTGAGGTAAAGGGACAGAGAATGGTGTTGCAAGCCAAGAGAGAAATATCAAGGACAGAGAAGTGGTTAACAGTCAAATGCTGCAAGGAAAGCAAGTAGGTTAAAGATGAAAAAATATCCAAAATATTTAGCAACAGAGTTATTAGTGACCTTGAAAGGAAGGTTTTAGGGGAATGGTGGCAAATTGCCCTAAGCTGAGGAAAAAACTGGAGATGGAGAACTAGAACCTGGGAATGCAGAGACCCAAAGCCACAACCTGGGATGTAAAGGGAAGGAAATTGATGGGGAGGTCGCTAGGAGGATGCAAGATTGGGCATCTCTCAGCCAAATTTGTAAATGTATAAACTCCTGCCTGGTGGTCTCAATTCTCTCTATGAACCAGGTGTTGGGGTCATTTTCACTGAGAGGGTACAGGGAGCAGAGCAGGGGAAGGGCCTGAGGGACATGATGAAGATTTTAAATAGCTACTGTGGAGAAGGGCAAGAGAACTGGCTGGAGACATGAGGATCATGGGCTCACTGAGGGCCCACATGAATTCCAAGAACATGACTTTGTGGAGGCACCATTTTCCACCACGGGTGAGACTCTACAGTGCTGCTCGGAGGCTGAGTGTAGGGGCAGAGGAGTGCAGACAGGATACTGAAGTTCAGTTTGACAGTCGGTGGGCTGGAAGGATGAGGGAGCAAAAGAGCTGTGAAACGGAAGTGTGGCTGCCTTGCATCTCCAACTGAATCTATCCAAACAGACGTCTTGATTTCCAACCCCAGACCCATTTCTCTCCCCCAGCTCTCAGCGGGGAGTGTTTCTTCCCCATCTCAGTAGATGGTAAAACCCTCCACTAAACCACCATCATGAAGAGTCAGCATCCTCTTGGAGTTCCCCTTTCCCTCATCTTCCCCTCCAATCCATTCTTTTTTTTTTAACCTTTTTTAAAAAAATGTATTTATTTATATTTATTTTTGGCTGTGTTGGGTCTTCGCTACGCGCGGGCTTTCTTTAGTTGTGGCGATTGGGGCTACTCTTCCTTGCGGTGCACAGGCTTCTTTCTCATTGTGGTGGCTTCTCTTGTTGCGGAGCATGGGCTCCAGGGCGCGTGGGCTCAGTAGTTGTGGCTCGTGGTCTCTAGAGCACACGCTCAGCAGTTGTGGCACACAGGCTTAGTTGCTCCGCAGCATGTGGGATCTTCCCAGACCAGGGATCGAACCCATGTCCCCTCCATTGGCAGGCGGATTCTTAACCAGTGCGCCACCAGGGAAGTCCCCGTAGTATTTTATTAGATAGTTATTATATTTACGCAACCACATTCTTCAAATATTGGACATTTTTGGTGGTTTTCAACTATTTTCCACTGAACATGGAGCTATGATGAATATTTTTTGTATGTAAACTTTTTTGAAATAATTATAGATTTGTACGAAGCTGCAAAGAAATGTATCCTCCCCGATGTTATCAACATCTTACACAGCTACAGAACAATATCAAAACCAAGAAGCTAAAAAAAAACCCCAAAAACCAAGAAGCTGACATTGGTACAATCCACAGAACTCATTCAGATTTCAACAGTTACACATACATTTGTTTGTGTGTGTTCATCTTCTTTTCTTTTTTTTTTTTTTTTTAATTTATTTTTGGCTGCGTTGGGTCTTCGTTGCTGTGCCCGGGCTTTCTCTAGTTGCAGCGAGCAAGGGCTACTCTTCGTTGCGGTGCGCGGGCTTCTCATTGTGGTGGCTTCTCTTGTTGCGGAGCACGGGCTCTACGCACATGGGCTTCAGTAGTTGTGGATCGCGGGCTCTAGAGCGCAGGTTCAGTAGTTGTGGCAACGGGCTTAGCTGCTCCGCGGCATGTGGGATCTTCCCGGACCAGGGACCAAACCTGTGTCCCCTGCATTGGCAGGTGGATTCTTATCCACTGCACCACCAGGGAAGCCCCTGTGTATCTTTATCACATGTGTAACCACCACCTCAGTTAAGATACTAGATGCTTTTTAAATATATTTGTCGGACTTCCCTGGTGGTCCAGTGGTTAAGAATCCGCCTGCCAGTGCGGGGGGCACAGGTTTGATCCCTGGTCCAGGAAGATCCCACACGCTGTGGAGCAACTAGGCCCATGCACAACTACTGAGCCTCTGCTCTAGAGCCTGCATGCCACAACTACTGAAGCCCGCGTGCCCTAGAGCCTGTGCTCCGCAACAAGAAGCCACCACAATAAGAAGCCCGTGCACCACAACGAAGAGTAGCCCCTGCTCGCCACAATTAGAGAAAGCCCGCACGCAGCAACGAAGACCCAACACAGCCAAAAATAAATAAGTAAATAAATAAATTTAAATAAATAAATAAATTTGTCATGATGTGGACTGGGGTCTCAAAAAAATCAGAGTCTAGAAGCCTAGAAAGACCTTAAAAGAATCCTACCAACAATCAATCATCTGCACAGCAGTCAGAGTACCTTTTAAAGATCAGTCACTGTATTCAGAGCATTTCAAATAAACAGATTTTTAAGCCAGTGGAGAGCCATCTCCCACACACGCAAAAAAAAAAAAAAAAGATCAGTCACGACTTAAAAAACATCAATGGCTTTCCATTTCTCTTAGAATAATAAACTCCCTTACGTCTAGTAAAAATAATAACCTCTCTATATAATGCAACAAAGATAGACTATGGGGAAAAATAGATATAAACAATTGTGATGGGAGATTTTAAAAAAATGAATGGCTCAATCAAGAAGATTTTTTAAATGAGCATATAAAATATATATATATATATATATATATATATATATATATATATATATATATATATATATATATATATATATATATTTTGGCCACACCTCGTGGCATGCGGGATCTTAGTTCCCGGACCAGGGATCAAACCCGCGCCCCCTGCAGTGGAAGCATGGAGTCCTAACCACTGGACTGCCAGGGAATTCCTAAAATATTTTAATAATAAAATTTAAAAGCTCAAACTAATAAATAAGTATAGAATTCTGCACCCAAGAAACAGAAACTGCACTCTTTTCAAGCGTACATGGAACACTGACAAAAACTGCCCATAGACTTAGCCATATAGAGCCAGTGTCAAAAATTCCCAAACAATAAGCATCACACAAACTGTGTTATTTCACCATAATGCTATAAAATTAGAAATTGCAACAAAAGGAAAACTTTTTAAAAATTACATGTCTGGAAACCTAATGACATACTACTAAATAATCATTGGGTTAAAGAGGAAATGGTAAGGAAAATTACAAAGTACATAAAATTAAATGACGATGCCCATATGTAAAAAAATGAAATTGGACCTCTTTCTCATATCATACAAAAACTAACTCAAAATGGATCAAAGACCTAAATGTAAGAGCTAAAACTATATAGAAGGGGCTTCCCTGGTGGCGCAGTGGTTGAGAGTCTGCCTGCCAATGCAGGGGACGCGGGTTCGCGCCCTGGTCTGGGAGGATCCCATGTGCTGCGAAGCAGCTGGGCCCGTGAGCCACAACTGCTGAGCCTGCGCGTCTGGAGCCTGTGCCCCTCAACAAGACGGGCTGCGACGGTGAGGGGCCCGCGCACCGTGAGGAAGAGTGGCCCCGCTTGCCGCAACTGGAGAAAGCCCTCGCACAGAAACGAAGACCCAACAGAGCCAAAAATAAATAAATGAATAAAATGCTGGCTTAACTCCTAGAGAGTTTCATTATAAAAAAAAAGAACTCTCTCCATAAAAAGTCAGACAAAAAAACCCAGAAAAACTGATCATGAATTCTAGGAGTTCTGGGGCTGAATAACCTAGTCGTTTAAAACCAAAAAAAAAAAAAAAAAAAACTATATAGAAGAAAATATAGGTGTAAATCTTCGTGACCTCGCATTACACAATGTTTTCTTAAATATGACACTAAAAGCCCAAGCAACCAAAGAAAAAACTCTTCTCAAATTTTAACCTAAATAAATAAAATTAATAAATAAGTAATCTAAATTGGACTTCTCAAAATTAGAATTCTTACAAGTTAACAATAAAACGACAAATAACCCAATTAGAAAATGAGCAATGAGGGACTTTCCTGGTGGTGCAGTGGTTAAGACTCCACACTCCCAATGCAGGGGGCCTGGGTTCGATCCCTGGTCAGGGAACTAGATCCCACATGCATGCCACAACTAAGAGTTCGCATGCCACAACTAAGGAGCCCGTCTGTTGCAACTAACGAGCTGGCAAGCTGCAACTAAGGAGCCTGCCTGCCACAACTAAGCAGCCCACGTGCTGCAACTAAGGAGCCAGTGAGCCACAACTAAGGAGCCCTCGAGTCACAACTAAGAAGCCTGCCTTGGTAACTGACTGTACTGCTGAACTGAATGAATAAGCATTTTCAGAACTCTAATGAAAAACTGATGAACTCATAAAAGTGCTAAGAAAAGATCAAGATGAAAAAAAAGAAATTAATTACATGGGACTGAGTGAACTGATGAGGATGAGTATAATTTTTGTGACTTTCTGTCTGAATTAAAAAAAAAAAAAAATCCCACAAGGACTCAGAGGAAAAGAATATACAAATCAATTTTCACTGCAAAGTAAAGGAGCTGTTACAGTGGAGGATTACTGGACTGAATGTCAATGTTATGACATAGTATAAGTGTGTTTCATGTTTGGTAATTGCAATCATTGTTGCTTTTGTTGTGGTCATCCATGTACAATGCTTGGTGTCAGTCTATCTATCTCTTGTAAAAATAAAATACAGTGTGTGTGTGTGGAAAAAAAAAAAAAAAATGTATACAGCCATGTAAGCACTTCCACAATCAAGATATAGAATATCTACATCTTCCCCCCAAAAAAATTCCCTTTTGCAATCAATACACTCCTCCCACCTCCTGTCCCAAGAAATGAATGATTTGTTCTCTCACTCTCTAGTTTAGCCCTTCTAAAATTTCATAAATTTAATCTACAGTATTTAGTCTTTTGATCTGTCTTCTTTCACTCAGCATGTTGCTTTTGAAATTCATCCAGGTTGTTGTGTGTAATGGTAGTTCATGCCCTTTTATTGCTGAGTAGTGTTCCATGGTAGGAATAGTTCACAATTTGTTTACCCACGTACCAGTTGATGGACATTTAAATTGTTTACAGTTCTTTACTCTTATGAATAAAGCTGCTATGAAAAACTAAAAAAAATAAAAATAAAAAAAAAAAAAAAAAAGAAGCCTGCCTGCTGCAACTAAGGAGCCCACCTGCTGCAAGAGCTGGCACAAATAAATAAAAATAAATAAATAAATAAATAATTTTTTTTAAATGAGCAATGAATTTGAATAGACATTTCTCCAAAGACGATACACAAATGGTCAATAAGCACATGAAATATGCTCAGCATCATTAATCATTAGGAAAAGGCAAATCCAAGATGCTATGAGATACCAATTTACACCCACTAGGATGACTATTGGCCGTAATTAAAAAGAGACCTAACAAGTATTGGTGAGGATGTGGAGAAATCAGAACCCTCATAAACTGCCGGTGTAAATGTAAACTGGCACTTGCTTTGGACAATAGTTTGGCAATTCCTGAAAACGTTAAACATAGAATTACTATACACTCCAGCATTTTCACTTCTATGTATATCCCCAAGAGAACTGAAAACACCTGTTCACAGATGTTCATAACAGCATTACTCATAACAGACAATAAAAAGTAAAAACAACTCCAAATGTCTATCAACTGATGAATGGATAAATGAAATATGGTATATCCATACAATGGAATTATTACTCAGTCATAAAAAGGAGTGAAGTACTCATATATACTATAACACGGATGAACCCTGAAATCATTAAGCTAAGTGTAAGAAGCCAGACACATAAGACCACATGTTATATGGTTCCATTTATATAAAATGCCCAGAAAAAGCACACCCATACAGACAGAAAGTAGATAATGGTTACCAGGAGCTGGGAGATTGGGATGAGAAATGGGAAGTGACTGCTAATGAATACTGTACAACGTTTCTGGAGTGAAAAGAATGTTCTGGAATTAGATAATGGTGCTGGTTCCACAACTTTTTGAATATACTAATTTCACTAATTAAAAGGTGAATTTTATGGTATATGAATTAAATCTCAATTTAAAAACATAAATGACTATGAAAATATTAGATATAAGAATTTGTAGAAACCAGCAAAAGCAGTAATTATATGAAAATTTATGGTTTTAAACACATTTTTCAGAAAACAAAAACGACTGAACAAGAAGAGTTAAATGTTCAACTCAAGAATTTTGGAGCTGTTCCCTGGTGTCCTAGTGGTTAGGATTCCAGGCTTTCACTGCCGTGGCCTGGGTTCAATCCCTGGTCTGAGAACTGAGATCCTGCAACCTGCATGGCACCGCCAAGAAAAAAAAAAAGAAGAAAGAAAGAAAGAAAGAAAGAAAGAATTTGTGACGAGACTAATAAAATAAATCTAAATAAATTTTAAAAAATAAGGATAGATACAAAGACAAAGAGACCAACAGTAACCTCAAAACACAGAAATTAAAAAAAAAAAAAAAGGCTGATTCTTTAAAAAGATTAATAAGATAGAACTCTGGCTACATAAAGTCCAAAATAAACAGCATATAATGGAAAAAAGGGAAATAATGAAAATTAAATTAATAATTTAAAACAGTTCAAACAGTTACAAGTTAGTAAAATATAACAGGTGAAAGAGACAAATTTCTGGGGGGGAACCTGTAAAATGGCAAATCTGTCACAAGAAGAAATAACTAAACAGAATTGTAGCCATTAAAGAAACAGAAACACCAAAAATCTGCAACAAACACTATGGGGACACTTTGAGGACAAAACAAAGGTGCCTACTGCATCATTGCTCTTTAACATAATACTGGCAGTCCTCGACAACCCCAGAAAGTTGTAGGTGTAAATGAGTTCTTCCAAACTTTTGAGGACTAGATAATCCTGATTTTATATAATTCGTTCCTGAAGAGGGATATATGTGGCTAATATATCTTTGGTTCTATAAGCTGATAAGGACAGTGAAAGAAAAAGAAACGATAGGCCCATTTCACTTATAGCACACAAACACTGATCTAACTAAATCCAACTGTATTTTTTAAATGCATCATAATTAAGTAGATTTATTCCAAGAATGCAAAGATAGTTTAACTTCCATAAAATCTACCAATGTAGATCATCAACGTTAATGAACTAAAGAAAAATTATAAGATCTTCTTAACTGGGGAAGAAAACATTTGATAAGTTCAACACCGAATCATGATCTTTTTAATAATTCTCAGAAAACTAGAATGAGACAGGGACTTCCTTAATTTGCTAAAAATACATACCAAAAATTGCAGCTGAATGTTTTGAGGATCCAGAAAAATTCATTCTAAAGTTTACAAGGAAAAAATCAAGGTTCTCAAATAGCTGGGTCAATTTTAAAGCGAAGAGAGAAGAGGGACTTGCTGTACCAGACTTAAGGTTTCCTACAAAGGTTTGGTATTAAGAACCCATATGCACTGGCACAAAGACAGGTGAATGGATCTGGGGCAGAAGAGAGACCCAGGGACACAATAGGCGGAGGGACCTGCCATACGATAAAAGGGGCTCCCTAAAGCAATGGGGACAAACGAACTGTTTAGTTGACAATGATTGGGAAAACAAAAAAAAGTAAGACTGACTGAGACTACCACTTTACACCTGAATCCAGACAGATCACAGATTTAGAGTAGAGAGTAAAACGATAAAATAGCCAATAGGAGAAAACACTGGAGATTATCTTTGTGACCTGGGCGTCGGTATAGCCTCGTAAACAAGACCTCAAAAGCACAAGCCATAAAATGAAAAACATGAATTACATGAAAATTAAGGGTTTTAAAATACAAATTGACTAGGCAATACTTAGCAATTTATTATGACTGTTTGAAGGATGCGGAGTTAGTGCAAAGTTTGAGAAGAGTCATGAGTATCCACACTGCTTGGGAGAAGGTCCCCTGGGATGACTACATTTCTTTTTCTGCTTCATCTTCCTGGGGTAAAGTGTAAGCAACTAAAATCTGTGTAATTTTTTATTTAATTAAGGATTTCTGTTACTCAAAGGACATCATAGACAAAGTTAACATCTAATAGAGATAGCTATTTCCTCTTCAGTCTGAAACAGACAAAGGATTGATATCTAGACTATACCGGGAACTCCAGCAAATCATCAAGATAAAAAACCCAATTAAAAAAAAAATAGGTCCAAAAAAAAAAAAAACACACAGAAAATAAGTAGGCAGTTCACAGAAAAGGAAGCCAAATGACTAATGAGGTATATAAGGAATTGCCCACACCTATGAGGAGTTAGAAATGTGCAAATTAAAATAATAATGAAATAACCCCTTTCACACCTTCAGAATAGCAAATATTAGAATGGTAGATACCCAGTGATGGTGAGGACATAGGAGAAAGGAACAGCTTTTCTGGAAAGCAATCTGACAAAACATAGGTAGATATAAACCCTTGGATCCCATGATTCCAATCCATTATATACCTCAGAGAAATTCTAGCACTAGTCTGTGAGGGGATGTACCCTGGCATAATTTGTGGAGGAGGGAGCTGGAAGCAACCAGGTGCCATGATAGGGAATGGGTAAGTGCTGGATGCATATCATGAAATGACAAGCAGCACTGAGAGCTCTGAACCATATGCATTTATAGTATATGGTTAGATCTTTAAAAATACAATCTATTAAGTGAAAAAAGACATATACAGCACAACTATCATTCATATAAATTTAAAACATACACTGACAGGGTACTTCCCTGGTGGCGCAGTGGTTAAGAATCCGCCTGCCAATGCAGGGGACATGGGTTGGAGCCCTGGTCCGGGAAGATCCCACATGCCGCAGAGCAACTAAGCCCATGCGCCAGAACTACTGAGCCTGCACTCTAGAGCCCATGGGCCACAACTACTGAAGCCCGTGCACCTAGAGCCCGTGCTCCGCAACAATGAGAAGCCCACGCACCACAAGGAAGAGTAGCCCCCCGCTCACCTCAACTACAGAAAGCCCTCACGCAGCAACGAAGACCCAACGCAGCCAAAAATAAATAAATTAATTTAAAAAAAATACACAGACAAAACAACACACTTTACAAGAATGCAAACTTATTCAAATGTCACCTCCCTGCACTCACACTAACCCAGACCCCTTCCCCATTGCTCTCTGTTCCTTCACGCTGATTTATTTTTCTTTATGGCACAAGAAAGTCTATTCCACGAGAGCAGGGACCTTCCTATCTTGATCACTGCTGTATCTCCAGCTCCTAAAACAGAGCCTGAGACACTGGAGATGTCCAAAAAACATTTGTACATGAATACATGGATAAATGGATGACATATAGCCAACAGAAAGCAGGGCCTGTGGGGAGGAGAGAGGAGGGTAAGAATGAGTAAGGGAAAGCCAATCAATCAATCAATGGAGAGATCTTGCCTGGACATAAAATGATGGTGCGTCATGAATGGTCCATAAAAATGATTACAAATTATTTTATCAAATTTATTACTATGGAAACTAGGCCCTGCTTGATAAGGCTGTCACCTGCCTGTGCGGCCTCCTCTGATTTTACTCTCACTCTGCCAGTCCCTAGAACGCCCTGACCATTTCAGGACCTTTGCACAAGCTGTCCTTCCTTCCTATAAGCTTTTTCTCTAGTTCTCTGAAAAGCTGGTTCCCTCTTATTCTTTGTTTCATATCAATGTCACTTCCTCAGAGTGGAATCCCCTAACTATGCTATCTAGTGTTTTCCTTTCCCTCAAGTTGCTCGTTCATTACCTTACCAAACTCTGTGATTATTTTGTTTACTTCATGTCTCTACCCACTGAATGTAAGACAGGGGCCTTGTCTGCTTTATCATATCCCCAGCACCTGACACAGTGCCTGGAACAGAATAGTCATTCAAATATTTGCTGAGTGAATCAGTGAGTGAAGAGATGTATCATAAGGTTTTTGTAGGAAAGGTAAAGTCCTAAAGCCAGGAGGGAAGGAAATAGGGAGCAGATGAGAGTCTTGATGATGTCAAAGAACAGGGGTAGTGGGGACATAGAGGGTGGATGGAAAACAGGCTGTGGTCAAACCCCTTAAAGTTCTGATAACAGTGTTCCAGCATTAATGTTCTGGGGTATGGGACCATGGACAAAACTCTTCCTTTAAAGTGTCCAATACTGTTGTGACAGGCTGAGACCTGGGACGCTTTGCTGCAGTGCTTGCACCTAGGCAAATGTCTCCTCAAACAACAGAATACAAAGTAACTATAAGGGACTAAAAATAACTACATACATGCACAGTTGGTGCAAATTCTGATCAAGATACAAAAAGACCAAAAAGCCAACTGTCACTTTCGAGGTGTCAGGAGAAAAAGCTGGGTACTGCCCATGATCCCTGCACACAGCATCACTGAAGGGGTGGGCAGACCACCTAAGCCACCTCTCCAGCGGACCAATGGATCCACCCCTACCCTCACTCCATTTAAGGGACCAGCTCACTCCCCCTCAGAAAAATGAGCAAGGACACCTGTAACTTGTTTTCACTCCCTCATGCAGCAGCATGAGTCTCAGTAAAGCCTTGCCTGAATTTCTCCTCTGGCCTCTTATCAATTTCTATTGATTAAAGTGTCCAACAATTCAGGTCAACAATATTGTTAGAATACTGTTCATATAAAGCAGAAATCAAGAGAGGAAGTGTTTCTTTCTATGGTAATACATTTAGTCCTCACAACCACCCAGTGAAGAAGGTTATTACTATTTCCCTAATAACAGCTAGAAGTCTAATGCTTTCTACGTAGCCGGCACTGTTCTAAGAGCCTTCTGAGTATTTACTCATTTAAACCTCAGAAAGACCGACCCTATGAGAAAAGTACTATTGTTCCCATTTTATTTATGAGTAACAGAGGCACAGAGCAGTTAAGTCTCGCTCACTTTAAGTTGGGCCATGACTTGAACCCTAAATCTAACTCCAAAGCCTGTGTCTTTCCTCTCAACCACCTATAATCAAAACTAGGCTTACTGGGGACTTCACTGATGGTGCAGTGGTTAAGTATCTGTCTGCCAATGCAGGGAACACCGGTTCAAGCCCTGGTCCGGTAAGATCCCACATGCCACGGAGCAACTAAGCCCCTGCGCCACTACTACTGAGCCTGCGCTGTAGAGCCCGCGAGCCACAACTACTGAGCCTACATGCTGCAACTACTGAAGCCCGTGCGCCTAGAGCCCCTGCTCCACAACATGAGAAGTCACCACAATGAGAAGCCTGCGCACCACAATGAAGAGCAGCCGGGACTCGTGGCAACTAGAGAAAGCCCGCAGGCAGCAACTAAGACCCAACACAGCCAAAAATAAATAAAATACATAAATTTATAAGTGCATCCATTATTTAAAAAAAAAAAAAACTAGGCTTACTGGAAGTAGTAGCTACTTGTCCTAAATGTGCTCCACATTATCTGTATTAGTAAACATCACGTGTCTTCCGGAGGCTTAGGAATTGAGGGTAGAATAAGACTGCCAATCAATAACCCAGAACCCCAGACCCACGCGACTGGGCTGGTTGCCCTGGGGCCGTCCTGGTCTCGCGGGGTTTAGACTCTGGCGGGACAAACCCTCTTTTTGCCTCTCGCCCACCTCAACCTACTGCGAGATTGGCACTCAGCCTCACTTCCTCCACCTTACCTCCCAGCAGCGACCAACTTCTGGAGGAAAGTGTCCACCATGGTGTCAAAAAGCTTCACCCTCGAGATGGTAGTGCCGGGGCGCGCAGATTCCTGAGACAATTCCTCAGGCCCTTTTTCCTCACAGCCGCTGCCTACGTTGACGCCGCTCGATTCGGCCATGTTGAAATAGAACCGCCAAAGCTAACTGGCCCGGCCGCTCCGCCCACCGAAGCCCCCGATTGGCCGCTCCCGGCATTGCGCGCCTCCGATTAGAAACAGCGAATGTCTATCACCGAGCCGCGGGGAGGGGAAACTGTCGGAGGCGGAGGGTTACACACACGTTAATACAAGAACGATACACTTACGTATCATACTTTCTCGGCAAGCGTGCAAAATAAGCGCAAAGCTCAAGGACTCAATAAAAACGTTTAATTACACTTCGGAGACTTCATACAGTGCAACAGTCAATGTTCGCTGTTAATATTCACGAGTCCACTTTATCAAACGTTAACTGCATCTGCACTTTATTCCCCTGTCCTTAAATACTACCATCAGGTTTCCCGTCTCGCCCAGTCTCCCGAAAGTTTCTTCCAATTTTGGCTACAGACCAATACATCAAAAATTCCAACTGGTCCAGATCCATGGTCCTGGGAAAATGGAAGCCCACTTTCCCACCCCCACCAAGACATTTTAACCAAACCGAATCCCAGTCCCTAAAATATTAGATGGGAAAGTAGGGGCCAGGGGTCCCTTTTAGTAAATGCCCATCATCCTTTAAAACTGTGTGTGTGACAGAGAGAGAGAGAGAGAGAGAGAGAGAGAGAGAGAGAGAGAGGGAGAGGGAGAGAGAGAGAGAGGAAACAGGTGAAAGACTGAAATACTGTACAAGAAAATAAAACAGAAGAAAGAGTCTGGAGGAGTCTGGGATAGAAACAACGTAAGACATGAGAGCAGGAGACTACCTCCTGTCCATGATACTTTACCCACTTTGCAATGGTGGGGAAGGACTGAAGACAAGACTCTAGGGACGGGAAGGTGTGGAGCTGAGAAAACCAACCTCCATAGGTCTCACTAGGATGAGTTTAAAAGAGAAAGGAGGGATCCCTGGCTTCTTTTATGTTGGTGGTTCTTAGGGTAAAGGAGTGACTGAGAGGCAGGAAGATTCAGAATGATCTGTGGGCCCAACCCTTTGGATGACCATTTGTGAATAGAAATTGGAGGACTCTTGACAAAGTGCAAGGGACAGACAAAAATAAAAATAAGTGAAAAAGAGAAAATAACCCTCAAAGATAGAGCCCAAGATGGGCAGTGGTGGTGGTGAAGGTAGAGAATTCAGATTCTGATCTTGCCTGGGGGATAGAATGTGGGGCAGCCATAAGAAATATCGAGGCTTCAGGTAGCTAGCACCTTTCAAATTGGCACCATGGCCTCTCCCAGGGGGTGGGACCAATAAGAAAGTTTGAAGGGTCATCCAAGCCAGATGTCTCAAGTAAAAGTGCAGGGTTTGATATGCCTTCTTCTCATTCCATTTACTGAACCTCTCCTCACCTGCAACACAAGCTTGGTAGAGGAGGTGTGTGTTGTGGGGGAAGGATGAGGCAGGGAAGGAGCACTCATCATCTAGCTCCTGAGAGCTTCAACAGATCATCTCGGCAGTATCAGGCTGGTAAATGCAGTGGTCCTGGTATTGGGTGAGTTCCTGACCCGCCCTTTACCCGCCTCCAAGCATCCCTCCAGAAGGTACCATGACCGGGATGACTCCTCAGATCGGAGAGAAGAAAAACACAAACAGTTCCACATCTCAGGGATTCCCATTGTGAGACAACATCTGTTTCTGTGAGTCCAAGTGATTGGGGTATATATGTGTGTCATGACTGCCTGGGGCTGAGAACCTCCAGTGCCCTCTCCTAGGTTTGGCTCAGCTGGTCGAGGGAGATGCGCTAGGGCACACATATCCTCCTGTCACTTTCCAAACCAACTACTCTCTCAACCAGACTTTTCAGGGTAATGTTCCAAGTCCAGTGTGTCCCAGACAGTCTGATCTATTTAGAGCTGTGCCCACCACTGTAGTCATCTGGGCCAGGAGAAAAAAACAGCTTATATATCCTGGGGCTGCTGGGACTGAAGGGACTGGGAGGGATAGATAACTGGGATTGAGGGAAAAGCTACATGATATTTTTCCACCTGTCTGAGGAAGGGGGTGGGCTCTGCCTGCAGGATTGGTGCTTTAGCAGGACTAAGACAGTAGCCCGGTTCACAGAAAAATACACACACAAAATAAAGTATCAACATTTCTCCCCAACCTAATAACTCTCCAAAGAGAGGATGAGTGCTCTGGAGAACCAGAGGTTTTTGCTGCTCCCACTCCCTGTGCAAAAGTGCCTGGCACCTTGCCCCCAGTGGCAGGGAAAAGCAGAGTAGTCTGGTGGGCAGCTCAGTCCCAAAATAAAAATAAGCAAGCCTAAGAGATGAAGCAGGAAAGGGCTGATGGCAACTGCTTGGAATCTGGGCTGAAAGCCCAAGAGGAAGAACCAGTGGTAGTAAGCAAGTTCTATGTGCAGCTCTTCTCAGGATCTCAGGGACACAGATGGAGGGGGAAGGCAGAGATGGATTGGCAGGGGATGGATGGAGTGGGATTGGCAGGGAGAGTGGATTTCCTTAGGGCAGGACGGTACCTGTACTGAATGAGTGAGCCCAGTTTGGCAAGAAAATTAAAAAATAATGAGAGCAGGGGATCCAGGCGTGGAGCCTCTTCAGCAAGAGCAGTTCAAAGTCTCTGTCCCTGACCCAGGGCCGGACTCGGTATGTGGTGGGGCACCTGAAGAGGGAGCTACCCTCTCCTCTCTGCCCCCGACCCAGAGTAGTGTGGGAAACAGCAGGCTTCTCTCCCCATCACTGGTTACCAGTGTCTTGAGTCCACCAGCTCAGGTCGGAGGCTGAGTTTCTTGAGGCTCTCGTAGCCCACCACAATGACAATGGTTGAGGGCGTGGCTGAGATGATTCTGGCGGAGAGGCCTTTCATGAGGCCCCAAGGCCCCTCTTCTGCCATCAGCTGTCGGAAGGTCAGGATGATGGAGTTCTTGCCCTCAACCTGGAAAAGTCAATGCATTGGAGGACGACGGTCTGCAGTCAAAGCCCCTCTACCCAATCTCCCTCTGCCTTAGGCTAAAGTGGAAAGAATTAGACTTGGGAGTCAGAGGGCTGGACTCTGCTTCTGCGGGACAGTTCAGCACAGTGACTGAGTATGGGCTCTGGTACCAGACTGCCTGGTATGAATTCTGCTCCGCAATTTACTAACAGCATAATCTCAGGTACTTTACTTAACACTTTGTACCCCAGTTTCCTCAAATATAAAATAGTAATGATAATACCTACCCTGTGTGGTTGTTCTACGAAGTAAACAAAAGAATACTTGTGAATGCTGAGAACAGTGCCTGGCAGACAGTTAAGTATTCAATAATGTTAGTTATAATTAATATCATTAGATAAACTACATAGTGATGAGTCTTTGGACCAGGTGCTTCTCTCTGGTCTCAGGGAGGCTGGATTAAATCACCTCTAAGGGCCTCTGCAGCTCTGTTACGGACCACGGTTCTTGGCCTTCCGGAAGCAACAGAAATTGACTAGAGGCCAGACAAGAAATTCAGACAAGGCCTTACTGGGGCCCCTGCTGCACGAGAGGGGAGCAAGAACAAACAACAGCTTCCTTTGCTGGCTCACTCCCCAAAGTGGGGGTAAGCTTGTTTCTTATATGGGGTGAGGGTAGGGGTGTGTCCAGGAGTCGGGCCAGAGGGGTGGCTTAGGTCTTATATGGGGTGAGGGTAGGGGTGTGTACAGGAGTCGGGCCAGAGGGGTGGCCGGCCAGAGGGGTGGCTTAGGTATTTTGCCGCCCCTTAGGTGGTGTTGTGTGCAGGGAGCATGCACAGTACCCTGCTTTTGCTCCCTGCACTTCAGAAGTGGCAGTTGGGTTTTTTGGTTTCTTTGTATCTTTTGGGTCCAGAATTTGCCCCAACTGGGCATGCACACAGTTGTTTTTAGTCCCATATAGTTTCTTTGTATTCTGTTGCTCGAGGAGAGGTGTGTCCAGATGCAAACACTGCAGCACTGCAGCAAAGGGGCCCCGGTCCCAGCCTGTCTCAGCTCTCTCTGCCAGTGATTTTGATTCTGATCATCTCAATCCCTCTGAAGCTCCATGGCTAGAGTCCTCCCCCTCCAACCCTGTCATCTCCCACACACCCTGTGACCTGTCTTCCCTATCATACTGGAATCTTTTCTCTCTTTTTTCTTAATAGTCTTGCCCTCTTCTTCCCCCCCCCCCACCCCCATACCTGCCACCAAATTACACTTTTAGAGATTACCCCCTTCATACCTTCAGCCAATGCAGGACAGACACACTCCCTGTTATACTTCCCTCTATTCACAAGGTGGTCCCATCTCTGACTAAGAACGTCTCCCCATTCCTCTCTGCCTCCTTTAGCGCCCTCCTTCACATTCCGTCTTTCCCTTCTTCCTCTGACCACCTGTGTTCCCCTAATCCTCCACTTATCCATAGCCACGTCAAGGGCTTTTTTAGCTATGGCCCTGGTCCTCGTATGTGCTGTCTCTTCCAGCCTGGGAACTCCTCAAAGTAAGGACCTGTCCTTTCCCTTGAATCTCCTCATGGAACACCCAGAACAAGGCTCAGGAGAGAATAAGGATGGAACCTATACATTTTATTATTTGCAAACCAATCAGATGCCACTCATTTTCAAACGTGTGGGTCGTGGAGGGGGCGCATGCTTTCCTAGGGACCAATACACAGCTGACCCTCAAACAACACGGGTTTGAGCTGCATGGGTCCACAGATATGCAGTTTTTTTTTTTCAGTAGTAACAAGTAACACTACAGTATCCAATAAAAATTTTAAAAATAAATAAATTAAATAAATATAATAACCGGGAAGACTTTACCATTGCTATTTAACCTTTATGGATTGCATATCTCTCTAAACATATCAAGATATATTCCTGTTTCTCTAAAGTACACACTTGGTTAATTTAAGAATTCCATGCTTATGCTAGCATTAAATTTAAAGAGATTATTTTACTTCTCTGGAAATAAATCAAAATTGTACATAGGTAGCAGAGTTACTACATAAAAAATTGAATTTAAAATTGAACTGCCTGCTTATATTACCCACAATGTGTTTACATATATTTGACTATAATCTATACCAAAATGATTTAAGTAAAAATTCATTTTTATTTATACTTAAAAAAAACAACAACACTACAGTACTATGCGATCTGTGGATGGCGAACCACAGATTCAGAGGGCCAAGTTATACTTGAATTTTCAACTGCGCGGAGTGTCAGTGCTCCTAAGCTCCATATTGTTCAAGAGTCAACTGTACCTAGATTTACCAGCCACCTCCATCCCAACTTCCTGGTATCAGGGAAGCTGACTTCACCTCCGTCTGCTAAGGTTATTTTCCTTCCCTCTCCTTCTCACTGTAACTCAATGACCCCACTCTCCTGGACAGCTGTCTTCTTAAGTTACCCAAATCAGATATTAAAATTCCCCCATTCTCTCCACCTAAAGCTTTTTTAAAAATATTTATTTATTTATTTTATGAGTATTTATTTTCTTTTATTATTATTTATTTTTACATTTTATTATTATTTATTTTTTTATTTTGGCTGCACTGGGTCTTAGTTGCGGCATGCGGGCTTCTTAGTTGTGGCATGCGGGCTTCTTAGTTGCAGCATGCATGCGGGATCTAATTCCCTGACCAAGGATCGAACCCAGGCCCCTTGCATTGGAAATGTGGAGTCTTACCCACTGGACCACCAGGTAAGTCCCGCCACCTAAAGCTTTATACAGCAAAACCTACCATGTGTATATTATACATCATCATTCAGATTCTATTTCCTTGGACTCGGGGCTGTGAAATTGTCATTAAGCTGACTAAAGACAGGGACTATAATTTCTGGACACCACCACCCAGGGCTTTGTCTGTGTTTGTGCTGAGTCCACACAGAACAATCTGTGAAACCTGTTCAAGGACAGTCATTTTCACTGTAGAGAGCACATAGCCAAGTGGAGAAGCCAGATAGACTTACGAAATTAACTAAAATCATATTTCTAATAACCACAAAGCTACAAGGTAAGGAAAAGGTGGTTGATAGGCTACGCTATTATGATGAAAGCCTAGAAGAAAGCAGTAAGAATTCCTAGAGGCATGGGCAAGGAAAGGAGTAGAGACATGCAAGGTAGCAGACAGGATGACAGAAACATTCTAGGTGATTCAAAGTGCTCAGCTAGTTTCTGTAGATAGTAAGCATAACCACAAGGAAGAGGCTTGGATGACCAGGAGAAGGCTGGCTAGACTAGAGGGCCATGACACAAAGAGGTCACGAAATACTGGAGGGCCTGAAGATCACACTTCTAATGGTTTATCTGGGAGGAGGGTAGGGGAGAAGACTGGTCTTACCTGTACTCGGGTTCGGATGACATCCATGGGATTGGTGAGGATGGAAGCAGTGGCTGCAGCCAGAGGCCCCGAGATGGCTTGAAAGACGATGTGAGGGCACTCCTTAGGGCAGAGGGACGAGAGCTGCTCTGGAATCAAGGGAAAGATAATGCCTCAAGACGTGAGGTTCCACCCCATGCGCCCCCAAACCTTTTCTACAAGTTGGCCCAACGATGACAAACCCTCCATCCTTAGCCACCTTAGACCCTATAACTCCCATCTTTGCTTCCATCTAAACCAACAACAACAACAAATTTTTTTTAATAAATTTATTTATTTATTTTTGGCTGCATTGGGTCTTCGTTGCTGCACGCGGGCTTTCTCTAGTTGTGGCGAGTGGGGGCTACTCTTCGTTGCAGTGCGCGGGCTTCTCGTTGCGGTGGCTTCTCGTTGCGGAGCACGGGCTCTAGGCATGCAGGCTTCAGTAATTGTGGCACGCGGGCTCAGTAGTTGTGGCTTGCAGGCTCTAGAGCACAGGCTCAGTAGTTGTGGCACACAGGCTTAGTTGCTCCCTGGCATGTGGGATCTTCCTGGACCAGGGCTCGAACCGGTGTCCCCTGCGTTGGCAGGCGCATTCTTAACCACTGCGCCACCAGGGAAGCCCTGAACCAACAAAAATTTTTAAATCTCAGGCCCCTTCCAGAAGTCATTTTGCACAGCACAAAATTCCTCTGGAGAAGGGGATTTCAAAACCTCTTTGCTTGCTGACTCCTTTCAGAAATCACTCCTGATGTAAAACTCTTATGTTTATGCTCTACTTTTCACAACTCACTGGCTAGAAAAGCACACACCACATATTTTCTTATACGTGCGCTGGATAACTGGTAAGATACATTAAAAATTGGTAACACTGATTGTCTTTAAGGAAGGAAGCTGGGTGACTGTGGTAGGTGAGGAGTGTTTTCACTGCATACCCTTTCCTACCTTTTGAATTTTGAACCATGTGAATGTTTTAAAAAATAAAAACAATTACAATTAAAAGAGAAAATCATAGCCTACAGTGAAAACTTTTCTTCAGCCTATATCAAGAAAGGAAAATTGGACTTCCCTGGTGGCGCAGTGGTTAAGAATCTGCCTGCCAATACAAGGGACACGGGTTCGAGCCCTGGACCGGGAAGATCCCACATGCGGTGGAGCAAATAAGCCAGTGCGCCACAACTACTGAGCCTGAGCTCTAGAGTCCGCAAACCACAACTACTGAGCCCGCGCGCCACAACTGCTGAAGCCCACGTGCCTAGAGCCCGTGCTCCGCAACAAGGGAAGCCACCGTGATGAGAAGCCAGCGCACCACAAGGAAGAGTAGCCCCCACTCACCGCAACTAGAGAAAGCCCACGAGTAGCAACAAAGACCCAACACAGCCAAAAATAAATAAATTAATTAATTTAAAAAAAAAAAAGAAAGGAAAATTCATTTTTCAAAATGCTGATGAAGAAGATGGAATAATACCCAGATTCACCCAATCCCAGTGTCACTAGGAAGTTCACCTGCAATTAAATTATTTTGCTTTTCCCTCTCTGGAGGTAAGAGACAAGAGTTCGTTCATTTATTCAACAAAGATTTATTGAGTGATTACCATAAGCCAGTCACCTTGGGTTCTAAAGATACAACAGTGAATAAAAGAGCCTCAAATCCCTGCCCTTATGAAACTTACATTCTAGTAGGGGAAAACAGACAATAAATAAATCAAAAGCAAAATATACAGCTATGTCAGACATGATGTGTGCTAATTATAGAAAAAAATAAAGCAGGAAAGGAAGATAAGGAATGCCAGGGGCAGAAAGGGTAGAAGGTGAAGTTTAAGCAAAGCCCTAAAGGATAGTATAAGCCTTATCGATCTGTGGGGAGAACTTTCCAAGCAGAGGTAACATCCTATGCAAAGGCCCTGAGGCATGAGCAGGCCTGAGGTCTTTGGCAGCAAGGCCAGTATGCCTGCAGCCAAATGAATGAGGGAAAGAACAGTAGATGAGGTCTAAGAGGTAGGGCCCTGAAGCCATTGCATGGACTTTGGCTTTTACTCTGAATGCGACTGGATATAAAATAGATTTATCATCTCCAAGATTCCCTCTCAGTTTTCTCTGTACAATTCAGTCACCATAATACCTTTACGAATTTTTTCTTGGGGGGAGGAGCAATATAGGGGTAGGGGATTAAGAGGTACAAACAAGCTACAAGGATATATTATACAGCACAGGGAATATAGCAAACATTTTGTAATAACTATAAATGGAGTATAACATTTAAAAATTGTGAATCACTATATTGTACACCTGTAATTTATAAACTATTATACATCAACTATACTTCGATTTAAAAAAATAATTTTTTTTTTTTTTCCCATGCTCCTAGTTTTGGTAATTTACGGCCAGGCAACTAAAGATTAGGAAACAAGTAGGAGGGTGGAGGTTGGCAGGACAGAAGAGAGGGCTTCCAAGTCCGAAGGCATGACAGAATTCCTTAAGCCCTACCAGAACCACCTCTCCCCTGGATTTCTAATCACTTTCTTCCCCAGGGTCAGCATACAGAAAGAAACAAAGTGAACTGGCTCCGCCTCAAGGGTGTCTTGTTGCTCCTGAGAAGAAAACATTTTACAGCCACTGGAAGGCAGCATCTGGACTGGCACTGCCAGCCTCCTTGGATCTGTCTGCACTGGTGTCCAGACCTGCAAGCTGCAGTGGGATTCAGATTCCAATTCTAATCATGCACACATGCCATTTTTCTGGGGTTTAGGAAGAGGATGAAAAAACAAAGGCAAGAGGGTGGAGGAAAGAGCCCCATGGCTTTCCTTCTCCATTATTCATTCAACAAGCATTTATTGGGCATCTATTATCTGCAAGGCAGAAGATAAACCCAGGTTGACTTGGTTAAAGTCCTTCCTGGCTAAATGACTTTGGACAAATAATATAAGTATTTATTTAATGCTTACTATATGCCAGGCACCGTGAAAGCACTAGACATAAAACAGAGAAATGAACAGGAAAATGCCTTCATGGAACTTACAGTCTAATTAAGGAGCTGGGTGGAAATTGGGGATAAAATAATTGCAAATTATGACAAGTGCTATTAAGGAAAATAAGGTGCTACAAATGAAAACAGGGCTTCCCTGGTGGCGCAGTGGTTAAGAATCCACCTGCCAGTGCAGGGGACACGGGTTCAAGCCCTGGTCTGGCAAGATCCCACATGCCGCGGAGCAACTAAGCGCATGCGCCACTACTACTGAGCCTGTGCTCTAGAGCCCATGAGCCAGAACTACTGAGCCCACGTGCCACAGCTACTGAAGCCCACGTGCCTAGAGCCTGTACTCCACAACCAGAGAAGCCACCACAATGAGAAGCCCGAGCACCACAATGAAAAGTAACCCCCCTCGCCGCAACCAGAGAAAAGCCTGCACGCAGCACTGAAGACCCAACACAGCCAAAATAAATAAATAAATAAAATTTTAAAATAAATAAATTAAAAAAAGAAAACAGGAAAAGCCCTCTTTCCAACTGGGTAAAGAAGTCTTCTTGGGACTTCCCTGGTGGTGCAGTGGTTAAGAATCCACCTGCCAGTGCAGGGGACACGGGTTCGATCCCTGGTCTGGGAAGATTCCACATGTCACAGAGCAACGAAGCCCGTGCGCCACAGCTACTGAGCCTGTGCTCTAGTGCCTGCGAGCCACAACTACTGAAGCCTGTGTGCCACAACTACTGAAGCCTGTGCACCTAGAGCCCGTGCTCCACAACATGATAAGCCACCGCAATGAGAAGCCCGCACACCGCAGCGAAGAGTAGCCCCCGCTCACCGCAACTAGAGAAAGCCCGCGCGCAGCAACAAAGACCCAACGCAGCCAAAAATTTACAAATTAATTAATTAATTAATTTTAAAAAAAGAAGTCTTCTTTGCAAAGATGGCATGTACGTTGAGGCTTGAAGCATGAGAAGGACCCAGACACACAAACAACAGGGGAAAGGGTATTCCAGGCAGAAAGAACAGTATCTGCAAAGGCCTTGAGGTGAGAACAGAGCTTGGTATGTCTCAGGAACTGAGAAAAGGGCAGTGAGAATGGACCAGAGTGAGTAAGGGGAGAGGAGCACAAGATGGGGCTGGAGAAGCAGACAGGGACCAGATCACATAGACCTGTATTGACCGTGAGAAGCATCAGATTTTATTGTAAATACCCATAAGGCAGCATTGGTAGATTTTAAGCAATATGGAGTGACAAAAACCAGTCTACTCTCTCAACAAATATTTACTGAGCACTTACAATTCACCAGACCCTGAGACACACAGTGTCACAGAGTGTGGCACACAGTGGGTATTCAGTAACTGTCAGCTTCCACCCACTTCCAAGAAACTTTCCAGTCAATTATATCAAAATAAAGCTGGGGGAAAAAAAGCGTTAAGAAAAAAGAAGAACCTGTGCAAATAATAGAAGAGATAGGCACATACAAATAACATCAAGGCAAATGTTCTAACTGCCTTAAGAAAGACTGAAGCAATGTCATAGGGGTTGAAAGGAGGGAAAGACCATTTCTGACTTGAGAGCTACATGGAGAGGATGGGAGAGGAGGCAATGAGTCATGATTTCACCAGGGTAAGTGGACCTGGAAGGCATCTAGCAGAGAGACATGAACACAGCAGAGGTGGGAGAGATGATGCACGGTGGAGGAATGGTACGTGAACTGGCCTGGCTGCAGCATAGACTATACATAGGGAAACAGCAGGATGTTTCACCGAAAAGGGAAGGTGAAGCCAGGCTGAAGAGTTTGGATTTTACTGAGTAAGCAGTGGGAGCCACTGAACATCACAACCAGAGTTTAAAGTTAATCCATTAGGGGGACTTCCCTGGTGGCACAGTGGTTAAGAATACACCTGCCAATGCAGGGCACACGGGTTCGAGCCCTGGTCCGGTAAGATCCCACATGCCATGGAGCAACTTAAGCCCGTGCGCCACACTACTGAGCCTGTGCTCTAGAGCCCGCAAGCCACAACTACTGAAGCCCTCGCGCCTAGAGCCCGTGCCCTGCAACAAGACAAGCCACCGCAATGAGAAGCCCGCACACCGCAATGAAGAGTAGCCCCTGCTCACCACAACAAGAGAAAGCCCATTCGGAGCAACAAAGACCCAAAGCAGCCAAAAGTAAATAAATAAATAAATCTTTAAAAATAAATAAATAAAGTTAATCCATTAGGGACTTGTGTGTAGATAGGAAGGAAGAGACTTGGAACAGCTACAAGGCTGATGCAACAGTCCAAGAGGGTAGGAACAGAGCATGGTTTCCAGGAAAGGCAGTGGGAATGGAGAGAAAGTTGGACAAGACATTCCAGGGTCACCAGGACTAGATGTGGGGACAAGGAAAAGGGGCCAAGCACTATGCCCAAGGCCTCAGTCTCAGTGATTTGGAGAATAACATGGCCACTGACACATGAAAGTAAATCAGAAGAGAAAGCCAGCTTGGGATGAAAAATAGTTAATTGGGGCTTCCCTGGTGGCGCAGTGGTTGAGAATCCGCCTGCCAATGCAGGGGACACGGGTTCGAGCCCTGGTCTGGGAAGATCCCACATGCCGCGGAGCGGCTGGGCCCGTAAGCCACAACTACTGAGCCTGCGCATCTGGAGCCTGTGCTCCGCAACAAGAGAGGCCGTGATAGTGAGAGGCCCGCGCACCGTGATGAAGAGTGGCCCCCACTTGCCGCAACTAGAGAAAGCCCTCACACAGAAACGAAGACCCAACACAGCCATAAATTAATTAATTAATTAATTAAAATTAAAATGGAGATTTCTAAAAAAAAAAAAGAAAAATAGTTAATTGAAAAAAATTTCAGATGTAAGTGCATGCCTCCAGGTTAAAAGGTCCAACAGTCAGGATGTCTGTCCAGAGCTCTGGACAGGTAAGTTTGGGAACAGAAATAGAAATTTTGGACATATTAGAAAAGGACAACTCTAATTGTAAATGAAATCAAATGAGGAGAGAGGGGTGAGGACAGACCCCAGAGAAAATGCTCACGTTTCCTAGGAAGTTTCTCTAACATTAAGATTGCCAGCATCCATTCCCAAAGAATCTGATACAAAGGGTGGAGGTGGAGTCCAGGTAACTGAATTTTACCAAATACTCCAGATGAAAGACTGTGTTAAACAGAAGAAGAGACAGAGCTACCAAAAAAAAAAAAGTACCATTAGAAAAATAGAAGAGGGACTTCCCTGGTGGCCCAGTCGTAAAGAATCCACCTTACAATGCAGGGGACACAGGTTCGATCCCTGGTCAGGGAACTAAGATCCCACATGCCACGGGGCAACTAAGCCCACGCCACAACTACTGAGCTCGCATGCCTCAACTAGAGTCCGCGTGCCACAAACTACAGAGCCCAAGCGCCCTGGAGCCTGCGCACCACAGCTAGAGAAGAGAAAACCCGCATGCCACACCTAGAGAAGCCTGCGTGCCACGATGAAGAGCCCGCGTGCCTCAAGGAAAAGATCCCGCGTGCCGCAACTAAGACCCAACGCGGCCAAAAATGATAAATAAAATAAATAAATAATAAATAAATCTTTTTAAAAAAAGGAAAGAAAAAGAAAAGACCCAGAAAAGTACAGTGCCATAGAAACAAGGTGATTATAGGTTAGGAAGTCATTACAAAATTTGGTCAGAAAAGTTCCAGGTGGGATGGGACAGAATGCCTACTGCCAAGGCTTAGGAGCCAGCAGCAGGGATTTGGGACGCTGCAAGCACAGGCTGCCCTAACTGGCGTTTGGTAGTTACCCAAAGCTACGGATATCGCAGGGTAGCAGGCACACACAGGTCCTGCTCTTGACAATGTGCTTTGCCCTTTCAGAAGGAAATCTGGCAGTATGTTTATTGAGGCCCTCAAAAATGTTATCTTTTGACCCAGAAATCCCATTTCTGGGAAATACTTAACAAGTAATGCCTTGTGAACAAAAATACATTACAGGAGTAGAGAGGTTCAAGATTGTATCACACCTTGAACTTAATTTAAATATTTATTTATTTATTTTGGCTGCACCGGGTCTTAGTTGCGGCATGAGGGATCTTTGTTGCGGTGTGCAGGATCTTTAGTTGTGGCATGTGGACTCTTAGTTGCGGCACGCATGCGGGATCTAGTTCCCCAACCAGGGATTGAATCCAGGCCCTCTAGCATTGGGAGTGCAGAGTCTTACCCACTGGACCACCAGAGAAGTCCCTTGAACTTAATTTAAAAATAGTAAGTAGGGGCTTCCCTGGTGGCACAGTGGTTAAGAATCCGCCTGCCAATGCAGGGGACATGGGTTCGAGCCCTGGTCCGGGAAGATCCCCCATGCCACGGAGCAACTAAGCTTGTGCACCACAACTACTGAAGCCCGCATGCCTAGAGCCTGTGCTCTGCAACAAGAGAAGCCACCGCAATGAAAAGCCCACGCACCGCAGTGAAGAGTAGCCCCCACTCGCCGCAACTAGAGAAGGCCCATGCGCAGCAACGAAGACCCAACGCAGCCAAAAATAAATAAATAAAATAAATTAATTAATTTAAGAAAAAAATGTAAAAAAAAAAAATAGTAAGGAAAGGCATCCAACTCAAAAGCTCACTATTACCCATTGCTTTCATCTTTAAATCCTATGGATTTTGTCCCTCTCCACCTTAAGATTCTCTGCCAATATTCCACTAACCTTAGTTGATCCTGATGCATCGAGAACCCACTCTATGTCCTACAGTCATATACTTTACTTGTCTGATTCCCTCCACTATAATATTAGCTCCTTGAAGGGAAGAACCATGTCTTACTCATCTCTGAATCCTCCTGGATTCAAATGTTTGCTGTATGAATGGCCCAGTCTCCCATTAAATCACTCACTCCAACATGCACAGAGCAACAGCATCTCTGTCCATTAGTAACCATCCTCCACCCCCACCCTCCTGGTCCCTGCTTACCTGCATAGAAGTGGTAGAAGGGCCACCAGACAGCACTGTTCGGGATGTAAGTAAGCAGCGAAGCCACGTAGCCCCGGTAGAAGCCACGAAGTCCATCAGCCCGCAGGATCTGCCTGATGATGTCCTTGGTTTGGCCAAAGGCAACTACCCCTTGTCCCTCTGGAGTCCCTCGCACTTGGAAGCGGCCCGTTTTCTCACCCTTGCGCTGCATCATCAGGTGCTGGGAGACCACATCAATGGGCACCGTGATGCTCTGAGCCACGAGAGAGGCCGAGCCACCGGCCACCAGTGATTTGACTGTGTTGCTCTGGCTGTAGTCAGCTACAAACTTCCGGGTGAGCTCATAAGTGGTAACATAGCACTGGCCAGATATGAGGGTGAAGGTGTTGACCAGGAACCCCCGGTAGAGGCCAGTCACACCATCTGCCCGTAGGATCTTGATGAAGGCATCAAAGGTCCCATGGTAGAGGCTCTTGCCTTTCTGAACCTGCAAGCGAGTGCGGATGAGGGTGAATGGGTAGACGCTGACACGGATCATCATTGTCATTGCCACACCAAACACGTAGAACTTCTTCTTGTCCAGGTGTTCCCACTCGATGATCTGGATGTTACGTTTGTCCTCCATTGTGCCTGGAGACCTGGGGATTTGAGCAGGGTGGAGGGAATGTGAAGGAGATCAGAATTTGCACTTTCCCCTCCTGGATGGGCTCTGAAACCCCATTCTCAGGCTTCAGCTCCTGGGGTACTCACTTCTCCAAAGTTTAGACTTCACCCAGTCTGGCTCTGCCAACCCCTGCCTGATTCTTCCTTCATGGATCGGGATAGTGCCCTCTTCTCTCTCCTTTACCGGTCTGTCCCAATTCAGGACCCCTCTTCTGAAAATTGTCTCTCACCTCACTCCCGTGGGCCCACTCCCACCTCAGCTCCCTACCCCCAGCTTATCAGATCATCTATTCTGGTCTCTCTGCCTCTGCCCAGGCCCTGGTGTCATGGCCCATTCTCCTTTTCATTCTCTAGCTCACCCAGACAGCTCAGGATGCTGTGGGCAAACCAACCACCTGGCCTTTAAGTGGGCTAATGGGATGTCACTAAGTGACATTCTGGAGGTTCCTAAAGGCTAAAGGGAAGTGGTCCATTTCTGACGCTCCTGGGCCTACTGAGGAGGCATGGCCTTCGGCCTTGGGCCTTTGAGCCTCAGCAGGGTGCCTCTTTTACCACCATTTACCAGCTGACTCACCTTACTTTATTTCTGTTTTCCCGTGCTGGCCCCTCTGAGCTCCTCCTGACCCACACTCACTACACTTACACTTTCTCCAGTCTGCATTAGAAGAAAGTGTGAGGAAGAAGGCAAGTGGGGCTTTCACTCCACAGGCACCCCCCCCCACCTCCCTTCCTTCTAATGACAGGAGTTAGAAATTTAGGAACAAGCCAAAGGTCAGAGTCCTCTTTGGTTATTAGATAACTCACTCTAGAGAAAGAAGAGAACCACCTGAGAGCTAAGCAGTTTCCCTGAAGAGTCTTAACTACAGGGTAGAGAACATGCTTGGCCTCTTTCATCCCCAAGCATATAAATAATAACCTCAGCCCCTAGGTAATGAAGGGAGATTCAAGTGACAGAAAAGATATAGAGACTCTGCCTTTGAGAAACTCAGTCTCTTCAACGGGACACAGTATCCCTCTGGGGAATGGATGTAAGACACAGAGATAAAGAAACCAGGGCAAATTAATGTACATGTGGCCCTCATGTTAAGTGTATCCACTGACTAAAGTTTCAAACAAAACTAATAAGCTTACAGCTGTAATAACTGTATAAAATCAGGAGCTTTCAACTTAAGAAATGTCAAATGAGGGGCTTCCCTGGTGTCGCAGTGGTTAAGAATCCGCCTGCCAATGCAGGGGACACTGGTTCGAGCCCTGGTCCAGGAAGATCCCACATGCCACAGAGCAGCTAAGCCTGTGTGCCACAACTACTGAGCCTGTGCACCACAACTACTGAGCCCACATGCCACAACTACTGAAGCCCACGCGCCTAGAGCCCGTGCTCCACAACAAGAGAAGCCACCACAGTGAGAAGCCCGCGCACCGCAATGAAGTGTAGCCCCCGCTCGCCGCAACTAGAGAAAGCCCGCATGCAGCAACGAAGACCCAACATAGCCAAAAATAAATAAAATAAAATAAATTAATTTAAAAAAAAAAAAAGAAAGAAAGAAAGAATCCGCCTGCCAATGCAGGGGACATGGGTTCGAGCCCTGGTCTGGGAAGATCCCACGTGCCGCAGAGCAACTAAGCCCGTGCGCCACAACTACTGAGCCTGTGCTCTAGAGCCCTCGAGCCACAACTACTGAAGTCCGTGTGCCACAACTACTGAAGCCCATGTGCCTAGAGCCCGTGCTCTGCAACAAGAGAAGCCACCACAATGAGAAGCCCGTGCACCGCAACAAAGAGTAGTCCCCGCTCTCAGCAACTAAAGAAAACCGGCATGCAGCAGTGAAGACCCAATGCAGCCAAAAATTAAATAAATGAATAAATAATTTTTAAAAAAAAGAAATGTCAAATGAGAGGACGTCATATATTGGACATACACATAGTGACAATGTAATGTGCTCCTGTGTAGGATACTGGACATTTTCAGCCAGAAGGGGAAAGTGGGAAGTTAAAGTCCAGGAAGCAGGAAATCAGGGGCTCCCTAAGCTCTGAGAGAAATCCTTAAGGGATGGGAAAGGAGGTGGCCACATCAAAAGGACAACTCTAGAGAGGTGAAATGTTCTACACCGGCAGTCCCAGCACCAATGCCTTGACAAATCTCATGTCAAGTGTATAACCAGAGTTCATCCTCAACCACCTTCCCCAACCAAAGGTCCCAACCAGCCTAAGTAGCTCTTGGTTTACCATATACGTCAGTGGGGAAGCAAGGTTAGCTTTTTGGAATTTCCTGAGCTGGACTGCATCACTTTCATTAAAGTATAAGATACGTGCAGTGCAAACTGAGTACACGTGAGCTGAGGGAAAACCTCAGCTTCAAGGTGAGGCATGGGTGAGGCACATGTAACCAAGACAGGCTTCCTGGAGGAGGACAAAGCAGCTTGAACGGAGGAATACATGTGGACAGTGAAAGGGAGGAAACAATGGCTTGAAACAACTGGGTTGACCAGAACAGAGAATCTAGGCCATGGGAAATGAGCTAGAGATGGGGTTCTAGGAGGAGAACCCCTGGATCACTGATGTGCTGCTTGCTGTGGGCAAAAGTGGCCCTTCCTCCAGCCTCAGCCCAGGACACCCATCAAGTCCAGTGCGGCAATCTTCTCCTTTAAGGCCCTTCAAGAGAAGGGGGTCACTGTATCACTGACAAACAGGGTGTTTGGCATCCAGGGTCCCAAAGTTATGAGTCCATTTCCACTGAGAGAGGAGGAGAAGAGAGAGAGAGACACTAGGATTTACTGAACACCTATTACCTCAAGTAATCCTCACAACTTAACCTCTACACAGTTAAGACACTTCTGCTAAATGAGGAAATTGAGGTACAACAAATAGGTTAAAAGGAACAGGCCCAAGGTCACACAGCTGGTTAGCGGAGGCAGGATATGAGCCAAGTTTGCTCCTCTGCTCCATCATGCCCTCTACTCCATGGGAGTTGAGGAGTTCCAGCACAAATCACTCTGTTCAGTATAAAGCCAGGTCATTCCCACCCTTGGGAGGTAGAATTAATGCCCTCATGACTGCCAGTTACCCAAGGGTTAAGCATAAGCTCCTGGCAGCAGATGCCCAGGGATTTCTCTCGGCTTTGTTCCATTGAAACCAAGAGCTGCCTCTGCTTTCCCAGCGTGCTTGTGGAGTGACTGAGCTGAGTGGCTGGGCAGGCCTGTTGTCATCATAGGACAAATACGGCAGGGCTCAAGCAAGGCCTCCTGCTCAGCTCATGGATACTGTGTGCTGAGCAGGGCAGAGAGCCAGAGCCATGAAGGACTCTGTTCTAGGACCTGGTTTTGTGGGCACCGTCTCAACTTATCAAACTGAATGACAGAGTGCCAACAACTCCTGATGAGAAATCCTACAGCAGCACCCAGCGCCCCATTTCCCCACTTTCCTCCATCTCTCACATGTGCCAGTCTATTTTAAATTCCCAGAAAGAAGGGAGGACTCTCCACAGCCAAAGCAGGTAATTTCTACCATTGCCATGGTGACAGAAGAAGCCACTAAGGGTCATGCCACAGAGGGCTGAGCCTCTACAGTTGAAGGGGAAGGCACTGAACCCAACCCCTCTATCCCTTTGAAAGGTGGGTTGCTCCTAAAAGTTGGGATCTCAACCTGCTCCTTGTTATTTAACCTCCAAACTTCCCGCTGAAATATCAAAACCAGTTCCTTGTGTTTCACCCTCTGGAAAATCCTCCATGCAGATACCTGTATGCTCACTTCCTTCAGCCTTCCTTTCTTCCAATTCAATCAGCCCAGCTTCTTTATGGCTCCTTCCCAGATCCTTATTTGTGTGCATGGCTCCAATTCTGAATTTTCCCCCATCTTTTAACACAGCTTAGACACAAAGGTTAAAGTGCTTCATACGGAGACCCAACAGATGACCCAGGATGTCCTGAAATCATCAAATGAGATGTCAGAGGCAGAACCCCCACTGCTGAGCCCATCAGAGGAAAGGGACAAACTGGCCCAAGTAGGTATACTTCCTCTCCACTTCCCCTCTCCCTGTACCAGAAAAACCACACCAGACTGTTCACTAGGTTCTGAGATAAGATTCTGGTTCAGGACAAGGCAATGTCACCTGGAATGTAAGGTCATTCGATGAAAAGAACACTAGTAGTCAGGAGATCCAAGTCTGAATTCCACTTCCATTACCTACTAGTAGGATTGGAACCAAGTCACTTCTTTGGAATTCAGTTTCCTCATCTGTGAAATGGGGCTAATAAAGCCTGCCATAGCTATGTCACTGTGGTGCAACTCACATGAGCTAATGTGTGAAAGCACTTTGTTAACAGCAAAGCACTTCTATCATTGCAGAAAGCTCTACTTGCACAGTGCTGCTCTAAATCTTTGCTACTCAGAGAGGTGCACAGACCAGCAGCATGGGCATAATCTGGGAGCTTGTTAGAAATACAGAATTTCAGGATGCTCCATAGACCTGCTGAATAAGAACCAACATGTTCACAAGATCTCTGGGTGGTTAATACATATATCAGAGTTTGGAAAGTATTGCCTTAAATATTAAGAATTGTCAGTATTATAACAACGATAACAACTACTCTAGGAGTCCAGGACCATTATGACTAGGTTAGGAGCCCTCTGACTCCATCCTGACTTGTCACCAGGACTGGGCTCAGTGATGACTTCTAGACTCATTCAAATCTTTTCAGTCAACAACCCCCCCCCAAATCAAATAGCCACCTACAACTCCTGACAAGACATCCATGGGGTTTGGTCCCCACTTCTGTGCTGGAAACAACATCTTTGCTTCCTCCTTCTGTTCCTCTGTACTTCTTACTGCAACTGCATCAAGGCTTTGCATCCTGGGAGCTATCTACCACATGAATGTGAATATATTTACATGCTTGCCCACCTGTCCTAATGGATATGCATTTCCTTAGGGAAGTTCCCGGGCATGCCTCCAACCTCTCCCTTCAAGACAACCTCCCCTCTGGGGCATGAAGCGATTTCCACCCAGCCTTCCTTCGGTCTTCCATAGGTGCCCACGTGATCCCTCATGACAGACACCACATGACAATCCTCTTCACCTACTCCACATGACACCCCCTTTAAGCTGCTTCTGTCCTGGCCCCCGAGATGCCGCCTCGCCATGCCTCTCGCCATGCTTCTTTCGCTGTCAGCGAAACTCATGCTCCTCCGACAAGAAGAGATGACTCGTTGGAGTCGCCCCTCATACCTCAAACTGCGTGGCGAGCTCCCACTGAATTGCAGCCGGGCACTGCAGACACCCGCTGCCTCCCTGACAGGTCCAGGTCCTCGGAGACCTTAGTCCTCAGGCACCCGAAGCCGGTGGTTTCTTACCTTCTCAGATCAGGGCGGTTCCGCCCCGTCTGAGGTGAACTCCAAGTGCGGACCTCTAGACCGCAGCTCCCACTCTATCCTCTGTTTCTGGCGACTGATGGCCTCCGGTCGCATCTTCCTCCATCTCGACCGGGCTCCCGGTACTGACGGAACCGGAAATTGGGACTTTGTCACTCCCGCCCCCTGCGGGGGGGCGGGAATGAACGATGTGCAACTCCACCAATGGCGTTCTGAGCCTTTAGCCTCTCGCCCCGCCCCCGCAGCAAGGGTGGAAGGTCCTGGGAACCATCTTGAATTCGGGCAGAGGCCACGCCTTTATTGGCTTCGACATGCCCTTAGCTCTACAGCGCATGCGTTTTCTTTCTAATTCTTGGAAATTAAAAGTCACCCGGCGCTTCTTGAAGGTTTTGTTCTAAATGGGTCACCTTGTGTTTCCGATTTATTGGAATCCTTAAATTCAAATCTAATCTGTAAATTTTTGTGTAATTTTTATCATCTACAGAGCCAAAACAGAGGCCAGTATGCAGCAGGAAGGACTAAGTTTAGACAACCAATTTTAAGGTTTGGGAACTCAAAAAACTGCAGGAATAGGGAACATCCTGGAGGTGGAGTGGTCTCTTCCAGCTCTAAAACTATCTGCTTATACGTGGATTTAAAAGAAGAGGCAGAGCCTTTTAAATAAGGGACTGGGAGGCTGGGGGTGGAGATTCATTTCAAAATAGATATTTCTACAACTCAACAAACAAAAAGACAAACAACCCAATTTTTTTAAATGGGCAAAGGACTTGAATAGATGTTTCTTCAAAAAAGGTGACCAAAAAGCACATGAAAAGATGTTCAATATCATTAGGGAAAAACAAATCAAAACCATGAGATCCCACTTCACACCCACGAGGATGGCTAAAATTAAAGCAAGCAAGCAAGCAAACAAGAACCTAGAAAGTAACAAGTGTTAGCAAGGATGTGGAAAAATTGGAACCCTCAGACATTGCTGGTGGGAATGTACAATGGTGCAACTGCTGTGGGAACAGTTTGGTTGTTCCTCAATATGTTAAGCAAAATTACTATATGACCAAGCAATTTCGCTCTGAATATATACCCAAAAGAGTTGAAAACAGGTGTTCAAACAAAAACTTGTACACAAATGTTCACAGCAGCACTCTTCTTCACTATAGCCAAAAAGTAGAAACTAACGGTGGTATACCCATACAATGGGATATTACACAGTGAATAAAAAAACAAACAAAAAAAGGAATGAAATATGGATACATATTATGATGTGGATAAATTTTGAAACCATTATGCTAAATGAAATAAGCCAAACACAACAGTCACATATTGTGTAATTCCATTTAGATGAAATATGAAGAATAGACAAATCTATACAGACAAAAAGCAGGTAAGTGGATTAGTGGTTGCCAAGGACTGGGGGGAGGAAGAGTGGGGAGTGACTGCTTAATTAGTACAGAGTATCCGTTTGGAGTGATGAAAGTGTTCTGGACCTAGATAGTGGTGATGATTGTACAGCACTGTGAATGGCTAAATATCACTAATAGTAAATTTTATGTTATGTGTACTTTACTACAATTAAAGAATTTGATACCTCTAGGAAAGATCCCTCCTGAACAACAGATTTGTACCGACAATTGCCTCAAAATATCTAATGGACATTTCAAACTTAGTGTGAAAGTTAGTTTTATGTCAATCTGGCTAGGGCTATAGTAACTAGTTATTCACTAATAGGTGTTGCTGTGAAGGTATTTTGTAGGTGTGGTTAACATCCACAATCAGCTGACTTTAAGTAAAGACTACCTTGATAATGTGAGTGGGCCTCATCCAGTTAGTTGAAAGGCCTTTGGAGCAACACTTAGGTTTCTCTGGGGAGAAATTCTGCATCAAGACTTCAGCATGGGGCTTCCCTGGTGGCGCAGTGGTTAAGAATCCACCTGCCAATGAAGGAGACACGTGTTCGAGCCCTGGTCTGGGAACATCCCACATGCTGCAGAGCAACTAAGCCCGTGCGCCGCAACTACTGAGCCTGTGCTCTAGGGCCCACAAGCCACAACTACTGAGCCCACATGCCACAACTACTGAAGCCTGTGTGCCTAGAGCCCGTGCTCCACAACAAGAGAAGCCACGACAATGAGAAACCTGCGCACCGCAACGAAGAGTAGCCCCCGCTCACCACAACTAGAGAAAGCCCGCTTGCAGCAACGAAGACCCAACACAGCCAAAAAATAAATTAATTAATTAATTTAAAAAAAAAAAAGACTTCAGCATGGCCGGGGTGGGGGGAGAGATAAATTAGGAGTTTGGGATTAACACTGCTATGTATAAAATAGATAACAACAAGGACCTACTGAATAGCACAGGGAACTATATTCAATATCTTATAATAACCTACAATGGAAAAGAATCTGAAAAAGAATATATATATATATATATGAATCTCTTTGCTGTACGCCTGAAACTAACACAACATTGTAAATTAACTATACTTCAATTTTTAAATGGTAAAAAATAATAAATAGGGCTTCCCTGGTGGCACAGTGGTTAAGAATCCGCCTGCCAATGCAGGGGACACGGGTTCGAGCCCTGGTCTGGGAAGATCCCACATGCCACGGAGCAACTAAGCCCGTGCGCCACAACTACTGAGTCTGCGCTCTAGAGCCCGCGAGCCACAACTACTGAGCCCACGTGCCACAACTACTGAAGCCCGCGCGCCTAGAGCCCGTGCTCCACAACGAGAGAAGCCACGGCAATGAGAAGCCCGCGCACCGCAACGAAGAGTAGCCCCCGCTCGCCACGACTAGAGGAAGCCTACGTGCAGCAACGAAGACCCAACGCAGCCAAAAATAAATAAATAATTAATTAATTTTAAAAAAAATCCAGTCAAAAAATGGACAGAAGACCTAAATAGACATTTCTACAAAGAAGACATACAGATGGCCAATAGGCATATGAAAAGATGCTCAACACCGCTAATTACTAGAGAAATGCAAATCAAAACTACAGTGAGGTACCACCTCACACCACTCAGAATGGCTATCATTAAAAAGTCCACAAATAACAAATGCTGGAGAGGGTGTGGAGAAAAGGGAGCCCTGCTACACTGCTGGTGGGAATGTAAATTGGCGCATCCACTATGGGAAACAGTATGGACGTTCCTCAAAAAACTAAAAATAAAGTTGCCATATGATCCTGTAATCCTATTTCTGGGCATACATCTGGAGGAAACTATAATTCGAAAAGATACATTCACCCCAGTGTTCATTGCACTATTTATAATTAGCCAACCTAAATGTCCATAGACAGATGAATGGATAAAGAAGATGCGGTACATATATACAATGGACTATTACTCAGCCATAAAAAGGAACGAAATAATGCCATTTGCAGCAACATGGATGCAACTAGAGATTATCATACTAAGTGAAGTAAGGCAGACAGAGAAAGACAAATACCACATGATATCACTTATCTGTGGAATCTAAAATATGTCACAAATGAATGTATCTACAAAAAAGAAACAGACTCGCAGATGTAGAGAACAGACTTGTGGTTGCTGGGGGGGTGGGGAGAGGACGGAGTGGGAGTTTGGGATTAGTAGATGCAAACTATTGTATATAGAATGGATAAACAACAAGGCCCTACTGTACAGCACAGGGAACTATATTCAACATCTTGTGATAAACCATAATGGAAAAGAATATGAAAAAATGTGTGTATATGTATAACTGAATCACTTTGCTGTACAGTAGAAATTAACACAACATTGTAAATCAACTGTACTTCAATTAAAAAAAATTTTTTAAATGTTCAGAGCTTGACCACTTCCCATCACCAACATACTAACACCCTAATCTGAGCCACCATCATCTATCACCTGGATTATTCCAGTAGCTCCCTCACTGGTTTCTTTGCTTCCACCCTTGCTTCTGCTATGTACCAATCACAATAAAGCAGCCAGAGTGATACTTTTAAACTTTAAGTCAGATCATGTCCCTCCTCTGTTCAAAATCCTCCAATGGCTCCCCCATTTATTCACAGTAAAGGCCAAAGTCTATACAGTGGTCTACAGGGTCCTACAATCTTCCCCCATGCACACACAGCATTTTTCTCATTTCGTCTACTATTCTCATCCCTGCCTCAGGCCTTTGCATTGGCTGTTGCTTCTGCCTAGAAGCTCTTTCTGCAGGCATCCACATAGCTCCTACTTTCACTTACTGCATTGTTTCATTGTTCAAACATCATCTTATCAATGAGACCTACTCTGAATCCCCTATTTAAGCTTGTAGACACTCCTTCCACTCTCAACCTTCTTTCTCCAACCCAAATTTTTTTCTCCATAGCACATCTCTATTTAAAGTACTCTATCGGGGGACTTCCCTGGTGGTCCAATGGTTAAGAATCCACCTTCCAATGCAGGGGACGTGGGTTCGATCCCTGGTCGGGGAACTAAGATCCCACATGCCGTGGGGCAACTAAGCCCACGTGTTGCAACTACTGAGCCAGCGTGCCACAACTAGAGAGCCTGTGTGCCGCAACGAAGAGCCCACATGCCACCACAAAGATCCCACATGCTGCAACTAAGACCCGATGCAGCCAAATAAATATTTTTTAAAAAATAAAACAAAGTACCCTATCATAAGTACCGAAAATAAAGTTCCCTGGTGGCCTAGTGGTTAGGATTCTGGGCTTTCACAGCTGTGGCCCAGTTGGGGAAGATCCTGCAAGCCGCACAGCCCAAAAAAAAAAAAAAGTTGTTTATAAAGTACCCTATTTATTTTACTTATTTATCTCTCTCCTACACTAGAATGTAGGCTCTGTGATGGCAAGAATAGTGTCTGTTTTGTTCACTGATCTGCCCTCAGCACCCAACAGTGTCTGTCACATAGTAGGTGTTCAGTAAATATTTGTTGAATAAATGAATGGATTTCAGCATTGAGAGAGCACTTACCATATGCCAGGCTCACAGAAACACAATGAAAAAGCAGCACTGTATGAAAAAGGTTATACTGAGGTGTGCATAGGTCACTAACTCTGCATGGGAGGATAGAGAAGAACCCACAGAGAAGATGCTGTTCTAGATGGGAGACACAGCATGCCCAAAGAACCTCACTGTTGCTTCCTCTACACAGACTGTCTATTCATCTCTGTGTCACAAGGCCTGGAATAGTGCTAGGCACTCAATAAAGCTTTCCAGAAAGCTGTACAGAGGGGCTCAGGATTTACAAGTAGTGCCTAGATGTGGATGGAGGAGCTGGAGGCAAGCCATGCCATACCAAGGGGTTTTCATTTTTTTAATTCTGGATTTAATGAAAAGCCATTTGGAGTTTTAGGCAGGTTTTTTGTTTGTTTGTTTTGTTTTGTTTTAAGTAAACTACCCTTTATCGGAGAGTGGAATGCAGGATGGGAGCAGGAGAAGGTGGCAGAGACTGGTCAGGGGTCAGCTCTGGCCGTCATGGTCAGTGATCTGGGCCTGTGGGAATGGAGAGGTGCTGAGGAATTCCAGGGAGAGGGAGGAGGAAGAGGAGATGAGACTGGTGGCCCACTAAATGTGGAGGGGGTGAGAGAGAAGAGGTCCCAAGCTTCTCCATCGCAGTGTGGTTAACTAGCATGGGGAACAAGGGAGGGCAAGCAGGTTTGAAAGGGTTGATAAATTCAGCTGGGCACACGTTGCATTAGAGATGTTTGTGGTGTATCCAGGTGGCTGTAACCAGTAGCTAGAGGGGGAGACAGGAAGCCTGAGCTTGCAATACTCTGTCCCCCACGATACCTCTTCCCCACCCCACCCTGGGCTCTGACTGTTGCTAGTCCGTCCCTACTGCCAGATTGTGAGGGTAGGAAGCAGGTCTGATTCAGGTTTCTCCCCAGCTGTCTAGGCCAGATTCTTTTTTATTTTTGGTCGGGGCGGGGGTGGGCATGCTGCGCTGGCATGCAGGATCTTAGTTCCCTGACCAGGGATCAAACCTGAGCTCCGTGCAGTGGAAGCACAGAGTCCCAACCACTGGACCGCCGGGGAAGTCCCTAGGCCAGATTCTGAACCATAGCAAGTACTTTGTGCATGTTTGCTGAATGAATAAATGGGCATCCTTGGTTGAGAGGTGAGAGTGGAAGCAATAGGCATGGAAGATATTGTCCAAGGGAATTTTCAAGGTAAATAAGAAAAGAGAAGTGCTTAAAAGACCTGAGGAGCAGTGGCCAGAGAGCTAGGAAGGTAAGCAAGAGCACTGAAGCCAGAGACCAAAGCATAAGTGTTACAAGAAGGAATTGTCACCAGTGTCAAAGGCTGCAGAGAAGTCAGGTAGAATGAGACTGACCGAGGTTTTGCTCTCATAAACAGTAAGCATTTCCCAGGTGCCTCCTCTCACTAGAGCATAGTGCCTCACGCTTTAGGCTGTGGAGATGGGGTTGAGATACCTCCTGCCCCCAGGGTGTTGAGAGTCCAGCAGGGGAAACTGCATGTGCCATCCCCTTCTGTGTTTTACATTCTTTTTTTTATATATACTGAAAACTTTTATATTTAGAATTAGCCAGCTGGACTCAGTTTAGATGATCCCAATTTTGTTGGCAACATCCAAAGCATCAGTCACGAGCCAGTCAAACATATGCATTTTTCTCTCCATCAGGCCTGATCAGGGTGTTGACCTTGGCCACATCAATGTCCTAGAGCTTCTTCACAGCCTGTTTAATCTGGTACTTGTTGGCCTTGACATCCACATTGAACACCAATGTGTTGTTGTCTTCAATCTTCTTCATGGCTGACTAGGTGCTTGATGATGGCATAATGGTCAAGCTTGTTTCTCTGAAAGGCGCTCTTCCGAGGATATTTGGGATGCCTCCTGAGCCACAGTGTTTTGGGCCATTGGAAGGTAGATTACATCAGACATTCTTTTTTTGTGGCTGTGGATGCCTTTCAACACTGCTTTCTTGGCCTTTAAAGACCTTGCTTTGGCTTCGGCTTTGAGAGGGACAGGGGCTTCCTTCTTCACCTTCAGCGCCATCTTCCTGAAGAGCTGTGTTTTACATTCTTATGGTTGGGTCTAAGTACCTCATGAGTGATGCAGACAGTGAGTGCTGGGGAAATCTTAGAGAAGACTAATCAGCCAGGACTGGGGGCAGGCTGGGAAGATGGCACGGAGAAGATAGCCTCTAAATTTTACCTTAGAGGGAGATGAGGAAAGAGTACATTCCAGAGTGATGTTGGTGGGAGGCTGAGGAAAGAGTACATTCCAGAGTAATGTTGGTGGGAGGCTGAGAAGGGAAACAGAGAATAGGTGTTCTGGGAGCCTTTGGGTCACCTGGATATAGACGTCCAGCAGGCTTGTCCTTGCACTGGTTGGAGCACAGGAGAAAGCTCAGCTCTGGAGCTATGTATTTGACAGTGAGGGATCCATAATGCTTAAAGCAGGAATTTTCCGGTGCATCCTTTCCCTCTGAGAGGTGAAGAAATTGAGGTGCAGACAGGAAGAGCTGTCCAAGTCTAGAAACAGCAGACGAAGGCCCCAGGAGCTCAACCCTGGCCTCATTCCCTTTCCACTACCCCACAGCCGTTGGCCTAGAGGTCATGCGGAGCCACAAGAGAGAAGGTCTGGAAAGGGTGCTTGGAACAGTGAAAGCCCGGCCTCAGGGTAAAAGTGCATTGGGTAATGGGAGGAAGAAAAGGAACCAGAAGGGGAGAAATACCAAGAGAAGCCAAATAACACCAATAAAGGAGCCCTAGCAGACAGGATCTTGAAATATTTGCACACCCATGTTCATTGCAGCATTATTCACAATGGTGAAGAAGTGAAGACCGCCCAAATGTCCATCAGCAGACAAATGGATAAAGAAATTGTAGTCTATAGATACAATGGAATATTAATCAGCCTCAAAAAAGGAAGAAAACCCTGTCATATACAGCAACATGGATGAACCTTGAGGACAGTATGGTAAGTGAAATAAACCAGTCACAAAAGGCCAAATACTGTATGATTATATGAGGCACCTAAAGTAGTCAGACTAATAGACAGAAAGTTGCCAGGGGTTGGGAGGAGGAGGAATGGTGTTTGATGGACATCAACTTTCAGGTTCGCAAGATGAAAAAGTTCTAGAGATCTGTTATACAACGATGTGAATATAGTTAACATACTGAACTCTATGCTTAAACTGTACGGTTAAGGAGATAAATTTTATATCACCATGTGCTTTTTACCACAATTGAAAATTTAAAAAAAAAATTTTTTTTTTTGAAGAAAAAGCCATAGTAGAAGAGAGTTGTAAGAAGAATAGTATGGCCAAGATGTAAAGACTGCACAGAGGTCAAGGCCAGTGGGGGGCTTCTGGGAAATCGTGGAGAGTCATCTGAGCAGAGAGGTGGGGGAAAAACCAGACAGACCACAGGGCATTAAAGAGGGTGAGGGCGACACTGGGGGTGGGGTGGGGGAAAGCAAGAACGGACCCTGCCTGGTGTTTGGTGGTAACAGGAAAGAAAGAGTTAGTGAGGGTGGAGGGGGTAGACTGAAAGGGCAGAGCTGTGGGAAGGATTATTGCTTTGTTTTCTTTTTCGGTACAGAGAGCACCTAGCACACTTGTGGGTAGAAGAAGGGAGATTAACGATGAGGGAGTAATAAAGTGGGGAGGGCGACGCAGGGGGTCTTGGCACAGCGGAAGGGGCAAATGCACCTGTTAGCCTTGGTTGGAGGAGGGACATGTGCCTTCGTGACAGGAGGGAGAGGGGAAAGGTGATAAGGGGGCGTGGACAGAGTGTTTGTCAGATATTGGGAAGGATGTGGCCAGGATGGGGGTGACTGCGCAGTCTTGCTATAAATTCAATCCACCAAGAGTTGAAACCAACAGCTTGCAGTGGGAAAGGGGGGCTGAGGAGGAGCCAAGAGAAGTGTGGGGCAGCTGGGGACAGCAACCGTGGGGCTGCGGCACGGAGTCCGTGATGGATGAGGTGCTGCCTGGCCGGCAGACACACAGACGTGTGTTGGCCCCAAAGGCAGAGTTGCAGGCACTCTCTAGCAGTGCCTGGAGTGGAAGAAAGGGCTGTGGGGCTGGCTGGGGGCTGGGAGGGAGCTGGCAGGGCAAAGGAGGTGGTTTGGAGTTGGAGAGAACAATCACCCCACAAACCTACTAATGTCCTCGGACTGCCTGCTCCCCTTACCTCCCGCGGTCCTCGGCTGGAGCACTCTGCCCCGACAAAAACAGCACCAGTCATAAGCTTTGTCTTTTTAATAAAAAATAAACTGTCTGTGACAAGTGGTTTTTGAATCCCAAAACAAAGGAGAGGGGAGAGGAAAGGGGTCCAGGGGTCAGCCAGGGAAAAGGAGTGAACAAGGCTCAGATTACCCCTGTGTTCTAGCCAGGCCAGAAGGGGTTAAATCTGCCCCAACTGAAGCAAGATGGAAGGAGGTGAGACTTCAGGAAAGACCTCCTGGGTTGAGTTGATAAGGGGAGCAGGAAGAAAGCAGCTCCCTGCAGAGTCCTGGAGAGCCTTGGGAGAGGGGAGTGTTGGTGTCTAAGGTGGCAGCTGCTTTTAGAGTGGAGTCTCCAGGTGTGGTGTGCTATCTTACAGTTGCTTAGGTGTTTGGTGTTCTAGGGTCTCCTGTAGCAGTATGTTTCTGGAAGGTCCCGGGCTGGCCAGAACTGAAGGATCCTCTCTAGGTCCTCCTATCATAGCCTAGGTCCAGGTCTGGGGCAGCCCCCATTAGAGAGGCCACGTGCTTGGTAGAAGGGAGTCCCACAGGGGAGTCAGGCCGCTGTGCCCAGCCCCACTGAGCGCTATCGGTGGCACAGAGTGGCGGAGAAGGTCCTCTTGTGGGAGGAAGGTGGTCTTTTGTGCTACTCCCACCCTAGTCAGGGCTGCACTGCTCCCGGTCCCCCCAGCCAGCATGGCCAGGCGCCCTGCCCTACCCGACAGCTCCAGCTTGTACCCAGAGTTTAAGCCACCTCAGTGCCCTGGAGGTTGTTGTCGGCGTCCACATCACTGGCAGAGGTCCTGCATTCCTTGGGGGGTTGGAGGTACTGCTCCCTGCTCAATGGGGCCTTCTCCCCGAGGGGCAGGGTCCCACAGCCTTGGATCTTGCCCCGGGCTCGGAGTGCCCCCAAAGGGGAGGCGAGGAGGAGGATGAGGGCTCCTGAAAGCACTAAGGCAAGGAGTACAGTGACGGTGAGGAAGTGGGGCCAGTAGGACCGCGGGACAGCCAGGGCAGCCCCACCACCGACTGTGGTCAGCGGGGCCTCCATGCGTTCCCGGGGAATGCCCGCCAGTTCAGGATCCAGGGCCAGGGGTTGGTCCTGACTGTCCACCCAGTAGGAGACCACAGGGTATGAGAAGTCATTCTCAGTGGCCCAGCACTGATAGAGACCCCCCAGCCCATCTCGCAGTAGCAGCAAGAGGGAGCCGCCGTAGACTGTGGAAGAGACGTCCGGGGTCGCTGCTGTGCCGTGACTCCAGTGGTAAGAGGCCAGAGCTGAGAGATGGGGGCAGGGGAGCTCCAGGATGGAGTTGGGGACAGCCAGGACTTCTTTAACTGTAGGTAAGGGAAAGGGGCCAAAGGTTAAGGAGACAGCGGGCAGGAGGGAGTCTCTACCCGACAATGTGGGCCCCAACTCCCACCTCCAACTTCTATTTCAACTCCTAAACTCCACTCTGACCCCTTTCCTATCTCCAGTCTGGGCCCCATACTAACCTCCCCAGTCCATCTGACTCCAACTCTGACACCAGAAGCAACTTCAACCCCAATCCTGAATCCCAGCTTAGAATTCCTATCCTTCCTCCCTACAGCCTACATCCCAAATCCATTCCAACTCTGGGTATTCAGGTCTCAAGCCAGGCAGGTGCTGGGGGAGAAACGGAGGCAGAAATGCCCACGCCCTCCCAGAAGTCCTCCCGAGCCTTTGTGCCTCCCCTGGTCCCACACTCACTGATTTGGGGGCGGCTCCGAGGCCTTCCGCTCCTGCCCACGGGGCCATTGGCACATGCCCACTCTGGGTTCCCACGCTCCATGTCCTGCTTCCAGGACTTCCTGAGAAGGCAGGGAAAGCAAAAATTATCCCTTGAAACAGACAAGAGTGGGAGGAGGAGGGAGCAAGAGAGCGAAGTGCAGGGGGGAAGAAAGTGGGTCTGGGAGACTAGGTAGAACAGAGAGGAGGGGAAGAGAAGCCCAGGGTGGGCTGGAGCAGCTCAAAGCTGCCTGGTGCAACTCCATCCCTGGAGGAGCCCCCCACAGGCCGGGGGAATCTTGCAGGGAATGTGTTAGTAGCACCTGGAAAGAGGAAGACCATAAGCTGGGTAACTGGCACTCACGGGATGGTGGTGGGCAGGAGGCGGCAGATTTGGGACTCCGGGTCCCAGGCACAGTGAGGGTCCCGGGCAAGGACACAGTCCACACAGCTCTCGTAGACACTACAGTTGGCTCGGGGAACCCTCCAGATGCCTCCTGAGAAGCCTGCAAACACTGCGCCCTGGAAGAGAGATGGAGAGTGTCAGGGCGTCCTCGCCACACCTAGGAAGGACCCAGCACCCAAGGCCTGCCCCACTAGAAGGCCATCTGAGGGTCAGGCCCCTTCCCACCTGGGTGGGGGCCAGCTGCAGGTTGCGAACAGGCTCAGGGTCAGGGAACAGCTGGATCTCCTCCACCAAATAAGCGTTCTTGTCCCCACTCACCACAGCCTTGTGGAGGGACCCTGTGCCTGTGAAGAGACAGAGAGAGCTGAAATTGTCTGACCCCATCTACACACCCCTCTCGTGCTCCCTCTCTGACTCCAGATGGCTTCTGCAGCTGTCAGAAAGTTACTTCTGAAGTGTGCACTGGACACAGATCTGTCAGACCGTTTCCCTCTATGCCTTGGAGATGGAGCTTGCTTGTAAATGGCTGGAAATCCCTTGCCTCTCAGCCCTTCCTTTGCAACTGCCTGATAAAACTCCATGCCTGGAGGAACCCAACCGTTCCCTTTCTCCATGGACATGGGGCAGTGGACTGCTGAGCACTTCTGTAGAAAATCACATCACCAGCCTCCCTCACCTCCATCAAGTGTCTCTACTCAAAGGCACTTCAGTGAGTTCTACCCTGACCACTCTTTTTTTTTTTAATTTATTTATTTTTGGCTGCGTTGGGTCTTCGTTGCTGCGCGCAGGCTTTCTCTAGTTGCAGCGAGCGGGGGCTACTCTTCATTGTGGTGTGCGGGCTTCTCATTGTGGTGGCTTCTCTTGTTGCAGAGCACGGGCTCAGTAGTTGTGGCTCGCGGGCTCTAGAGCGCAGGCTCAGTAGCTGTGGTGCACGGGCTTAGTTGCTCTGCGGCACGTGGGATCTTCCCGGACCAGGGATCGAACCCATGTCCCCTGCATTGGCAGGCGGATTGTTAACCACTGCGTCACTAGGGAAGTCCCTCTCCTTCTCTCTACGTTGAATATTTCAATCTATTCCTCTCTCCTCAAACCTCCCACCTTTTCTACCTCTCAATCTCCGCCCCCCCCAACCCCGCTCATGACCTTGTGTCCTCCTACTTTGTAGAAAACACAAAAGCCTTCACAAAAGAGCTCCCTCTACTTCTTGCCCATTTCCCCCACAAGTCTATACATTCTCCCGTCCAGTCTTATCCCCCCTTCTACTCCTTCACTCCCATCCCAGCAGAGGTCTGTACCTCCCCCACTCACGACCAGTCCCTCCACCTGGTTCTAGAACCAGGCTTCCTGCTGCCTCTGCAACTTCACCTGCCATTTAGCCCCTCGCCTGCCCATCTCTTCGCCATCTCCCTCTCTACTGGATCCTGACGATCTTTCCCATCTTTAAAAAGATTGCTGGCTGGATCCCACGCCCTCCTCCAGTTACCTCCCCTTCCCCTCTTCCCCTTCACAGCCAAGCTTCCTGAAGCGTGATCTGTGATCTCTACTCTCGCTGTTTCCAGCTCCCCCTCTATCCTCCCTCACTCTTCACCTCTCTAGCATGTCTTCCCCATAAGACAAACAGTTCTTGCTAAGGTCACCAAAGCCCTGCATGTTTCTCTCCCCCACCAGACTGAAAGCTCAGAGAAGGTAGGGACAGGGCTGTTTTGTTCTCCCACTGTGTTTTCAGAGCCTAGCAGGGTGCCAGGCACAAAGTAGGTGCTCAGAAAACATGTGTTGAATGAATGCCTGAGTGAATGAACTCAAAGGTTTCCCTCCTCAACCCGAGTTGCAGTCCCTGCTCTGGTCCCCTGAGGGGTGGCCTTCAGCCCTTTACTCACTGGTGCCCAGGTACATGACCAGATGGCTATTCCCGTCAATGCCCTGGGCTGTCTCCACCGCAAGCCGTGTGTACTCCACACCAGACTTCACCAGCAGGGGTGTCCCCACCACCGGCTCATCCATCAGGAAATGGTCCTTCATGAAGGTCAAGGCTTTATCAGAGGAGGGGCTCTCCGAGCACTGAAGGGGGAGGAAGCAGATCAGGTCAGCTTTCTCCTTCCTTCAACTCACCCATTGCGTCTTCCCTCCCTCCCTCCCCCTTGGCTAATATCCTTTGCCTCCTTTCCTCTTGGCAGTCCTCATTTCAGGATGGGGATTAAAGCTGGACTCGGGAACTGCCTGGCTTTGAATTCCAGCCTCTGAATTCAGCATGCCTGAGGTTCCTTAACAGGGTAACGGGCCTATTACCAATACATCACAGGCTTGCTGTGAGGATGCAATGCACCAATACATGAAAAGTAATTAGAACAGTGCTTGGCATAAAGTAAGTATTTCATAAACATTAGCTGTCATTATTTTCCTCCATCATCACCTTCACCAAGCATGCCTGGCCACCAGCAGGAAGTAGAGTGAGGGTCCCTTGCAGACAAGGACCACCTTGAACTCATGTCTGTAAGCCCAGGCTTAACACAGGACCTGGCACACAGTTGGTGCCCAATAAATGTTCGCTGAGTCAGTAATTGAATGAATGATGTCACAGAAAGGGGTGGTGAACAGGGAGTGTTTCTCATCATGGTGTGGCATGAATTTGATGCGTGACTCTGGGAGAGTCCCTTCTCCATTCTGGGCCTTCTTTTTCTTACTCATAAAATGAGGGGGTTGGACCGGCTGTTCTCGAAAGGACTTGCCAACACCAGCATACTGTGGCTTTGGGACACCTGTGTCCTGATCTTTGGTCACGATTCTTGTCCTCCGTTTCCAAGAGCACTGTCTTAACACCAGCCCCAGCTCTGTCACCTACAAGATACGTCCTCAGACAAGTTACCCCACCTCTATGAGTTCCAACTTCCTCATCTGTAAAGTGATGTAATAACATCTGTATTTCATTTTGATGCCAGAATGAGCATATGCACTTACTCTCACTTCCTCCCAAAGGGATTTTTTTTTTTTTTTTTAAAGACACAAACCTACAGGGATGGGGAGAACAGGAGAGGAGGCAAAAGCAGCCACATTTTGGAAGCTGGAAAGCAAATGAACAAATAGGAAAAGAGTTAGCAGGATAAAAGAATCTTCTTAAGCCAGCCCAGGGATAACCCCAAACTATCTGATTTATAAGGCGGAATTCCTGAAGTTCATGGATTAGTGGCCCCAGTCACCTCTGGAAATGGGGTAAAGGAGGGGCTGAATAAAGAAGATTATTTGAAAGTCTCTTTAAGAAGCAGGCAGATTTCCCCCCAGCTCCATGCCACTGAGTGACTGTCCCTTCCATACCCTAGCCCCAAACTGGAGGTTTATTCTCTGGAGAGGGTAAGACAGAGGGACTCTGAATGGAGTACAGCAGAGATGGGTGACACCACCATGAAAGCAGGGGATTAAATCCAAGTAGACACAGTACCTGCTGAGACTCTTCCCCCACACCCAGCCCTCTTTCCCCATGGCTCCCAGACACCAGGAGCCAGACCATCTCCCTCCAGGCAGAAGACTGGAAGAATCTACTCCAGGAAAACTGACTAGAGGTCCAAGAGGAAAGACTTAAAGATATTGACATTGAAGGTCCCCAACAAAGCAGTCCAGACAGACCATCCTCAGTGGAGCGATCACGGAGCTCAAGTTGCCAAGTCATGCCCAGGGTGCAGAGTTTCCAAACAGCTTCATGGTCCCCTCCCTCTTAAATATGAGTAGATAACCAAGGATTACCAGATATGTGAGTGAAACCATGAACATGAAAGAGATCAAAACAGGGAAATGGAAAAAATGAATAAACAAAAAACCTAAGAGGAAACAGAAATGATTCAGAGAAAAGAAAACCACAGCAAAGTATCATTATTATCTTAAGAGAGATAATTATGAAGATAGTATACCCATGAAACAAGAACATAATGCTACAAAAGAGGAGTTCTTATTTCAAAGAGTGTGGCCAGAGATTACATACTTCCTGAAAGAAGACCACACTACCACTATGAGGTAGTTTTGCTCCCGAAAATCAAACTTTAATCTGATTACGTCTCTAGATCCAAACACCAACCAATTTACAGAAAATACTTAAACTCCATCACAGAGATGTAAAATCAAGATCCAGACTGTGGAAAATTCTACATAACAAATAAATTGCAAGAGAAAAAAAGAAGTTGGAAAGGGAACATACAGACTAAAAGAGACTGAAAAGAACAACCAATCCAAATTTACAGATTTTATTTGGATTTTGACTCCAATAAACAAACAATATTTTTTAAAAACCCTTATGATATCTGTGAGACTATTAGAAATTTGAACACTAAATGCATATTAGATTAAGGAACTATTATTAATTTTTTGGTGTGATAATGGTACTATGGCTATGTTGTTGTTGTTTTCAAAGCCCTTATCCTTTGGAGATACATACTAAAATATTTATGGATGAGGTAATGGGATGAATGGTAGTCCCCCAAAAGACAGGTCCATCTAAAACCTGTGAATGTGACTTTATTTGCAGAAAGGGTCTTTGTATACATAATTAAAAATCTCAAGATGACTCATTCTGGGGACTTTCCTAGTGGTCCAGTGGTAAAGAATCCGCCTTCTAATGCAAGGGACGTGGGTTCGATCCCTGGTCGGGGAACTAGGTTCCCACATGCCCCGGGGGCAACTAAGCCCGCGCGCCACAACTACGGGGCCCACACGCCCTGGGGCCTGTGCGCCACAACTAGAGAAGAGAACACCCACACACCACAACTAGAGAGAAGCCTGCACAACGCGATGAAAGATCCCGCATGCCGCAACTAAGACCCAACGCAGCCAAATAAATAAATAAATAAATAAAATATTTTTTTTTAAAAAGATGACTCATTCTGGATTACAGTGGGCTCTAAATCCAATGACAAGTGTCTGTATAAGAGAAGTGGAGGAGACATACAGAGATAAGGCAAAGTGATGACGGAGGCAGAGACTGGAGTGATGTGCCTACAAGCCAAGGAACACCAAGGGCTTCCAGCAGCCAACCAGAAGCTCAGAGCGAGGCATAGAATAGATTCTCCCTCAGAGCCTCTAGAAGGAACCAACCCTTCTGACACTTTGATTTCAAACACCTGGCCTCCAGAACTGTGAAAGAATAAATTTCTGTTGTTTCACACCACCACATTTGTGGTAATTTGTTTTGGCAGCCATAGGAAACTAATACAGATGAAATGATACAATGACCAGAATTTGCTTCAAAATAATAAGAGGAGAAGTGGGTGGGGTATAGATGAAACAGTTTGATTGGCTATGAGTTGAAGCTGGCTGATGGGTGTACGGAGGTCCATTACACTATTCTGTCCACTTTTTATATATTTAAAATTCTCTATAATGGAACATGTTTATAAAAGACATATTCAAAGCTCAAAAAATCTAGTAAATTAAATATCTGATAGCAGAAATTAAAAATCTGATAGAAGGATCGGAAGATAAAATTGAGATACTCTCTCAGAAAGTAGAAAAAAACCAAAGACATGGAAAAAATCTTTTAAAGGATTTTAAAAGGTAGAGGACTAGTCCAGGAGGTCCAGAAAGAAGTGAAAAAACATTCTGACATTAGAATGTCAGCTCCATGAGGAAAGAGACTTTTATCTGTTTTGTTCACTGCTATATCCCCAGTGCCTACAACAGTGACAGGTGGCCTCAAAAAATATTTCTTGAATGAAAAGGGAACAGGAGGAAATAGTTCAAGAAAACTTCTTAGAACTGAAAGAACTAAAATTCCAGGCTTAAGGGGCAAATTGAATGTCCAGACAATGAACGAATAGGTATCATCAAGGCACAATACCATGAAATTTCAAAACAACCAGCGACACAAAAAAGGTACTACAAGATTCCAGTGAGAAAAAAAAAACCAGGTGACATTCAAAGAGTTGGGGATCAGAATAGCTTTAGACTTCTCAACAGCAGCACTGAAAGCTAGAAGATAATAGAGGAAGCCTTCAAAGTTTGGAAGGAAAATTATTTCTAGTCTCGAATTAGATACACCTAGGCAAACTATCAAATGTGAATGTAGAATAAAGACATATTCAGACATTCAAGGTCTCAAAAAAATTTACCTGCCATGTACCCCTTTCTGGGAATCTCCACTAAAATAAGATAGTGAAAAAAAAGAAAAGAGAGGAAGTTGTGGGATGCAAGAACCACCAGATTGTCACAAGAAAGTGGCAAAGGGAATGCCCAGAATGATGAGGAAGGGAGATTCCAGGATGGCGGTTGTGTCCCGGATGTAGTTAAGATGTAGATGTAGTACAGACTGCAGCAGATAGGAAGGATCTCCGGGAAGACGAAACTCTTAGAATACCTAATGGATCTGTTTTTAAAAGAGATTCAGATAACTGAGGAAGAGTTTGGGGTTGAATTAAAGATAAGAGCTTAGAAAACAAAGCAAAAATAATAATAATAATAATCAAGATAATTACTAACCCCAGGGGAAAATTTTAAATTACGCAAAAAGGAAAAATAATCATGGCTTACTACCTGGCTCAGTTGTGAATAATGAATCATAATATAAATATTGATCTAACCAAAATTACTATAAAACAATGTTGGGAGATGAGGGGTGGGTGCAGTGGTGTGTTGATAAGGCAGCTCTGGGGAACGATGAGCGGGGGGACCTCTGATTTGAAGTGTTTGCTGATTTCCATGATGTATTATTCCCACCATGGCTGATTTCAAGCTATCAATGTATTGTCACTGAACTCGGATTTGTAAAGAGATGCACAAAGGGTTCTTGCTAGTTGCTGCAAGCCAGTTCCAGCACATCGCTGAGTGCGGGTGGGGGACATAGTTAAATCCTCACCATCCAGAATGGGAATTCAATAGACACTGCCTGACACTGAAACATCAAGAAATAGCAAGAAAAGTATTTCAAGATTTAGAGATAAATATCAAAAGAATCAGCTAAAAGAGTTGAAGGTGGTTGTCTCTAGAGAGGAAAACGTGCTGAGGATAGGAAACAGGGCTGTTTTTTGTAACCAACCATGTAAATCTATATGATTGTTTAAATGCTGTACATATACACTCTGATCAAAAAACAAAAGTTAAATAAGAAATGCAGGTGAAGATGCCCAAGACAGTCCTTGGCACAGCCCGTGCTCCCTTGTTTCCTTAGTGATATACCCAGGTATTTGGGGTGCACTCAGCTGGGGTGAAGGGGTGCTGCTCTGTGTTTAGGATGGGGTTGGACACATGTGGAATGTGGGCAGCCAGAATGGGTGAATATCTGAGCAGACAGGACCTGGGGGTGCGGGGAACACTAGCATTTATTGGGCATTTATTATGCTGTGATAGGTACTTTGACATGCATATTATGTGTCTGGGGAGGCAGAGTTTGCTCAGTGGGGTGGGTAGTACTCACGCTGCCTGGCCGAGGACTGATATCAGGGAACCCGTAAGTAGTCCAGCGTGAAGTCTCTTTGTTCAATTCCTTATACTTCCCCTCAAAGACATGCTTGATGTCCTTGAGTGAGAAAGCACAGACAGCAGAGCTCCTGGTCCCACCAACCTGCCTGGAGAAAGCCAAAGGGGACATTGTCTGTAACCTCCTCTGCTATACCAGGAAACTCCCCTTCCAGCCCTGGCCCACCCTTGGTGAGAAACCCCAGAAGGGCAGGAGGATGAAGGACTGGGTCAGGCCCCAGCTGTGGTGATAAGGGCTAGGAGAGCCCCAGACTCTAGCCCATCTTAGGATCTGAGGTGTGATTATCTTTAATGAGAATTAAATGGGGCTCATGCCCTGGGGTGTCTCCTGCCTGGCCTGCCCAGACTGGGCCCCTATGGGAGGGGCAGTATAACCAGCTCCCCAACAGGCTCCAGGTGAAGTATTCCTCCTTGGGGATCCCATGTATTTCTGGTCCTCAGATAACCAACCAGAGCCTGACTACAACGATTTTTATTCCTTCAGCCTTGGTCTGTGGAGACAAAAGGTCTCTCTTGTTCTCTTTAACCTGTGACATACACCATATTCTCAGTTCTGGATGCCATAGATACCAGACCCTGCTTACAAGAGATGTCTTTGATACCTGACATATTGTCAGCAGATACCAAACCACAGCAAGTAAGTTAAACTTTCTCAGCCTCTAAGCAATGACTGTATTTTTATCTTATGTCGCTGGTGGTGTTTCACGCTTTGCTCTGACCATTAGGAAGCTCAGAGCTAAATTTGTGCCGACATCCCAGGACTGCACATTTGTAATGCACATTTGTAAAGCACATGTGTAATGTGCTGACCGGATCCCTGGGTTCCCTTATTCTCCTTTTATTTCCATTTCCTCATGGATTTTATTTTATTTTAATGTTTGCCTTTTGTAAGCTACCTCCTATCCTTTTTGGAACCAGGCAGGATATAAACTAATAAGAACCTTTCTGAGCTTTATTTTTCCCATCTACATTAAGGGCATGAGTCAAATTCCTGGGAGATGGTGACGATCAAATGCCTTCGTATGTGAAGTGTGGAGTATGTGCTCGGCTCACATCAGTTCCTACCCTCCCTGGCGGGCCAGGGCAACAGGGGTGCTGACCCGTAATCCCGCTTCCAGCCGCCACGTTCCCGCCTGGCTGCTCACCACTGAGAGGTGAAGACAGCGTAGACATAGGGATCGGTGGAGGAATTGTCTGCCAGCAGGACAGCGTGACGGATGACGTTGAAGGGCAGCTGCCCCGGCTGGGCGCAGAGTAGCTGGGCCTTCAAAAAGGTGGTCCACTTCTTCTGCAGCAGCTTTTCGCCGCCCACGTCGTTCTAGGGGCACCGGAGGCGTCAGGTGACGCCCCCTGCCCCCACGTGACCTCACCCTCTTCCCCGCCCCTCACTCCCATTGGTCCCTAAGCGCTCAGCCCCGCCTCTGCCATCTCCCCATTGGCTTCTCCACAGCCAGCCCCGCCTCCCGCCCAGGCTGCAGACCTTGCAGACTCTGGCCACCCGGGATGTGTGGAGCTTCTCGAAGAACTCAAACTCGCTGGCTGTCTCCTCGAAGAAGAAGTAGACGACGTGGGTCGAAGGGATGGCTGCCACGAAGGAGGCGTCCGCTGCAGGGGCGGGGCAGATGGGCTAAGAGGTGGAGCACCTGGATGCCCTGGCTTCCCCTTTGTGAAAACCCTTGGCTCTGGAGGACAGGAGACACAACTTCTCGGGTCCCACAGCTGGTCGAGACATAGCCATGGGTGGGGGGTGGGGGCGGGGAGCGACTGGTACGTCTTTAATTATTTATGTAAGATGAAAGCTTCAAGAGGACGGGAGCTATGTCTTCTTCCCTGCAGTACCGCCAATGCCGAACAGTACTGCCTTGCACGTTGTATGCCTCAACAAACGAGAGTTGAGTGAATTAACAGCAGTTCACAGTGCCAGGTCTCCGGGACTTGGGGAAGGGGGCCAGACCTGTGCTGGGTAGGGCTCAGGTCCTTACGTTGCAGCCAGCGGAGGAAATTGTCTGTCTTGAGGACAGGCTGGGATCCCAGTGTGCGCATCAGGATGGGCTCACTGCCCAGGAAGTTGTTCATGGTGCCGGAATAGAGCATCCCATCTAGTGTGGGGAGAGGAGGGGAGACCTCATCAGTTGGAGGGTGCCCCTGCCCTCCTCAGACCTGTCAGCATTCACATCAGCCTCTGGCCTCCTTCACGTGTTCTACACCTTCCTATGGAATCCCAAAGCCCAGCTCACAGCCCCCCACTGAGCACCGTTCTTAGGTCCTTCTGCCCACAGGGAATGGCCAACCTTATGGCCTTCAGTGTTTTGGCACTTTTCTCTGGCTCCTCCCTCCTATGCCCAGCTAAACCACTTGCCAGTTAGAATCACTCATTGTTGCCCGAAGACGGCTTTGTTTTGTTTCCGTACCTTAAGTCCTACCCTTTTCTTCATGGAACACCTTCCCTGCCCATCTACCTATCTTTCAAGGTCCCACTCAGTCAAAGTCCACCGCCTTCAGGAAGCCAGGGTGGGGAGTCTGTAACGGTTTGTGTCCAGGAGGGCACAGCACCATGATTTCTTCTTTGTAATCCCTACAGTCCCTAGCACAATGCCTGGCCCACCAGAGGGGGCATTCATACAGAGCATACTTGTTGAACAAATGACTGAATCTCAGGCCTCTTCCCTGCCTGAGACCCTTCCTGGACCCTCCCGCCTCTGTGCATCTCTCCATATCCATTTCGCTCCACCTCCTTTGTGGCAGTTTCAGCAGGAGCTGGTGTTTGGGGTATCTGATTCTCCCTCTGATTTTGTGCTCCGCGGCTCCTGGCTTCTCCTCCCTCTGTCCCCTGCTTTTCAGGAAATTGTCAGATTCCATATGTCACAGAGTGACCAGGGAAAGCAGTTGCTGGGATGGACCAGGGAAACTCATACTCACCTGCCAGGACAGCCGTGTGCTTGTGGGCGGGGTCGAAGGGGCTTTGGCCTTTCCCCTCTACAACCTTGTCCTCCGAGATGGGCAACAGGTTGGAATCTTGGCGTTCCTAGAGAGGGGGAGTGGCTGGGGGGCCAGAACGCCAGAGTCTCATGTCTGGGAAAGGAGGGGTGTGAGGGAGGACGGGGAGGGGATGTAGAGGAAAATTGGTCTGGGGCCAGGAAGCTCACAAGGGTCCTGTGTCTGGAAAACCAGAGTTTTCCAGAGCTGCAGAGGATGAGCTGGGAGTAGACGTGAGGAGGGATGCTTGGGGCCTGAGAGCTGGTGCCAGATAACTCACAATGAAGGTACAAGCAGGGCTGAAGGCGAAGGTGCCACAGGCGTAGAGATGGGTGGCATTGAAGGAGACCAGGACACGAATAAAGTTGAAACACTGTGTCTGGGGGAGATAGAGAATTCAGGCCTCCAGGGCACTTGCCCGAAACTCCTGGGCCCCCAGAGGCTGCTCCCTCACTCCCTAGTAGGGAGAAGGACTGGGCAATGCTGAGGCAGTCCCTGTCTGTCTTTATAGAACATGATGCAGGCAATTATCATGCAAACAAGCATCCTCTGCTGCCTGCCCAACTTGAGATCATCCAGTGATGGTCTAGGGACACCAGGGTTCTCTACCAGAGCCCCAGTATCTCCACCTCTACTTACCTCGTTGCTCTTCTTCTTAAAGGCACATTCACTCTTTTTTCGGTCACTGGCTGGCCAGGGTATCTGAAGTGGGGCATTGGGAAAGGGGAGATAAAGGGAATGAGGTCTTCAGCTCCAGCTCTGACCTACCATCCCCACCTTGGCTCTGATGTGAAATCACCAGCAGGCATAGTGGTTAGTTACATGCTGGTGGGCTATAATAACCTCACTTTGTGACCCTGGCTATTACTCTGATGATACTGTTATTCATTAGGACACAGCTCCATGGTAGAACATGGCCTATGGAATCAGACCTGAGTTTGAATCTAGACTCAGCCACTTACTGGTTGAGTGATCTTGGTCAATTGCACAGGCTTCTGGAGGGCACAACTAGGTAGCATATGTAAAGCACCTAATGCCATGCATGGTATGAAAGCAGCAGTTGGCAAAAAAAACACCACATTTCCTGGGGAAATTGTTAAAAATTTCAGTTCCTCACACCTCAGAGAATCTGTATTTTTTAAAAATTATATTTATTTATTTATTTATTATTTTTGGCTGTGTTGGGTCTTCATTGCTGCATGTGGGCTTTCTCTAGTTGGGAGGAGCGGGGGCTACTCTTCCTTGCAGTGCACAGGCTTCTCATTGCGGTGGCTTCTCTTGTTGCGGAGCACAGGCTGTAGGCACACGGGCTTCAGTAGTTGTGGCTCTCAGGCTCTAGAGCGCAGGCTCAGTAGTTGTGGCGCATGGCTTAGTTGCTCCATGGCATGTGGGATCTTCCCGGACCAGGGCTCAAACCCGTGTCTCCTGCATTGGCAGGCAGATTCTTAACCACTGTGCCACCAGGGAAGCCCAGAATCTGTATTTTTAATTGGCATCCCATGTGTGCAGGTGGCCCACAGACCACACATTGAGAAAAACAAACCGTGGAGATGCTCAGTAATTGCTAGCTCCCTCCCTCCCTTTTTTCCTTCCCTCTCCCTTTCTCCCTCACGTTGTTCCCATGAGTAGGGTGACTGTAATTTAACACAGAAGCTTCAGTGATTTCTACCAGTGGGTGGATATCATATTATTGATATAATTTGAGTCAATGTTTCTCTCATGTGTCAATGATTTCCATATCAGCCATTTTAGTAATTAATATTATTCAACCAGTATTCATGGTACCAATGAACAGTGAGGCCACTATAGTGTTTCTTGTCTGTTATACCTATCATATATATATATGTCTCTACGAAGAATCGCTGATTGTTGGGGACTTCCCTGGTGGTCCAGTGGTTAAGAATCCGCCTTCCAATGCAGGGACGCAGGTTCAATCCCTGGTCAGGGAACTAAGATCCCACAGGCTGCAGGGCGACTAAGCCTGCACACCACAACTACTAAGCACGCGAGCCACAACCAGAGAGCCCGCATGCCGCAACTACAGAGCCCACGTGCTCTGGAGCCCGCGGGCCACAACTAGAGAGAAGCCCGCACGCTGTAACGAAGACCCAACGCAGCCAAAAAATACAATAAATAAATATTTTTTAAAAAATTGCTGATTGTTGCTGATTATAGGTAACAGCAAATTGGGTGGTTATTCATGCGTAAGCAGCCCAAGCGCAGGGCAGCTGTCGGCCCCCTCCTCACTCCCAGCCCACGCCCTTCCCCTGGCCTCTCACCATGTTCTTCAGCCTTGGTACCCCTGGATCCTGGATATTCAAAGCCAGAATGGCCTCTCGAGCCCCCACATAGAGAGTGTCTCCATCACCACTCAGGAGCAGAGTGTCAAAATCCTGGAGGCCCTTCTGATGGAAGAAGCTAAGAGCTCTGCGTCCATCCCCTGTTGAGAGGTGGTGAGAAGGAGACAGTGATGAGAAGTCAGTGGTCAAGCAGCTGAGTTCTGAGATAAAATCAGGGGAAGAAAAGGGCTGGCAGAGTGTGCTCCCCAGACCTTGGCAACTGGACCCACTCTTCATCAGCAGCTCCCCGCTTCGTCCCACCCTGCTGGCAGCCATAGGAGCTTTGTGTGTTGAGCTCACAGTAGAGAGGAAAGGCAGCCAGAGACAGGGTAATGACAGACTGGGGCTGGGGGAGGGTGGCCCGTACCCAAGAGACAGACAAAGGGACAGGAAATAAAGTGAGGCACAATGGATGCTCTTCCAGGCCTGGGGGCTGTGGTGGGCGGAGGACACATTGGTCCTCACCCGTGGGGAGAGCAGAAGGCAGAGAGACGACAGGAAGGTGTTGGCGGCCACAGACAGGAAAGCTAGATGTAGATAGGACTATGTGTCAGAGTAGCTGTGGGTTGTAGGGGTCCCACTCACCAGCCCCACTTCCCTCCCCGCCTCTACTGCAGGAAATTTCCACCACAAGAATCACTGCCATAGGCTGAACAGAAAGGAAATATTTTTCTCCAAAGTTTCCTGCAAGCGCCTAGATGTCACCTGGGCATGGGATTCCAGCTGGTTGTGGGAGGTTCCCTGAGGTCTCCCCATCACCGTGCTGTGGCAGAGGTGGGGCGTGTGTGCCTGGTCCCCTGGCATATCAGCAAGGGGGGAGGAGCTTCTGAAATCCTCTCTCAAGAGCACATTCGTACTTTTGCATTAGTTAGAGAACTGACTAGCTAATTGTTACCTTTGGAGGCTCAGAGACTCTTAGGACCAACCAAGAGGAGGAGTTGGGGAAATGTGTGGCAAGGTGCTAGAGAGGCTGGCCTCCCCAGAACTGTATACACCCCTCTGTAACTGAACTGACCACCCCAAAGTGTGGTTGTCTGTTCATCTGCCTCCCCTTGGGACCATCAGCACGTTGATGGCAGGGGCTGAGTCCTGTTTATGTTGTAATCTCAGCACCCAACACAGAGGAGGCCCCTCCATCAACGGGCAACATGCATTTCCTTTACCACGTTGCCCCAGAAAGATGCTAAAGACACAGCTGTGCCCAGGAGACTGCCCCTACAACTCCTACAGGGCCCATGTCCCTTCCTGAGTCTTTTACCTGGAGGTGGAAGACCACCAGTCACCACACCCTCAGTAAGAAACCAGCCAAGCTGTGCCTAAAGGGTCCCAGGGTCCGTATCCCAGCCAGGCCACACTGAGTTCTTGTATTCTTGGTGTCCATAGTACTGGGCATGACGTGGTCCAGCATCATCTGTGCAGTTGTGTGTCCTGGTGTGTCCTGGGTCACCAAGCCCACAGATGCTCTTCTGGCAGGGGCCTTGGCTTTGGGGCACTTGAGGGCATGAAAGCAATTACGGGTTTGAGGTGACCAGTTTGATAACAGTGACATTTAAGGAGGGAAAGAAAAATCACCAACTCTGGAGAACCAGAAGGCACAACGCCCCTGGCCCCCTGGTCCCCTCACTTCCCTTTCCTCAGTCTCTGCCCCAGGTGAGTTTCATCATTCACTCCTTTCTCAGTCAGCCCAGTGTTGCCATCCCCACACTCCCTGATCATCAGACACTTACCTGCGTAGTATTTGACCCTGGGTGTGGGCCCCTGCCCATCATCCCGTGCAGTCGTCGGTGGTGGCAGAAGCAGCAGGAGCAGCTGGAAGAGGAAAAGGCCCAGGAGGCTCCAGGAGTCCAGGCCCAGGGCTGGAAGGGCCATGCTCAGCCAGAGGCTGTCACCAGACGGCTCTGGGGAAACAGGCACCCGCCACTCTCTGGGTGAGCAGTCTTTACCACATCCTCCCTGGGAACCAATCAGATAGCCCCAGGCAGCAGAAGTGTGTATTGTGGGGGGGGATGTTAGAGAGACGGGCCAGTTTCCTCTCCAGAGTGCCCCTAGAGAGTCTCACTTCCATCATCCCACAGGCCTCATCCCGCCTCACTCTCCCCTCTGGGTAGGAGTCCAGCTGTTCCCCATCCTGCCCTTCTGATCTCTTTGCACCAATAGCCCCACTTTGCCTTTTCTCACCTTACTCTCAGGGAAGTCTTTCTTGCTGTTTACTCTTTGCCTTCCCTCCTCCCATAGCCCAGAGGCCAAACCAATGCCTGGTCCCGGGCAGGGAACTTTCTGGGGAGCAGATTTCTGCACTCACAATATAGATTCTTCAGCCCTGACTCTCCTAGCACTTTCAGATCTGTTGATACTCGTACACAGCCCTACCCTCTGATGACCCAAACAAGCAGACCAGGTCTGAATCAGCCTGCTCTGATCTCTCCACAGGTGGGCTTAGGTCGCTGACTCTCAGGCCTACAGGCCTCTTCTTGCAGGGAGGAGATGGGAGTCCAGCCTGGAGGGCTGGCTATCAGCCTCTTGCGGAAAGTGGGCCAGGGCAGGGAGTGGCTGGCTGTCTCCCAGCCTCTGCAGCTGCCCCCTCTCTCCCTGGTCCTTGTGCTGCTGCTGTCTGTCTCCCTGGGCCTCTGCATAATCCTCCCCTGGGACTGCCACCCCCCAGCCACCCATCTCATCTCACCCTTGAGCCAGACACAGTGCAGAACCTAGGTGTCCAGACTCTTGGGCGTGGGTGCCATCCAAGAGAATGAAGAAGGGGGGTTCCCAGGCCCCAGAGGCAGGGGACGGGAGGCTCAGCCTGGCTGGGTCAGGCATGCGGCGCTCCAGGTACCCATAGCGGCAAAGCCAGCACTGGGAGCTCTGGGCAAGGGAAACCAGAATTTCCACCTCTCGAGTTGTGACAGATCCCTGGCTTGGGCGGAAGTTGGTGGATTGGGAGGGGACTAAAAGGAGGCACACCTCTCTCTTTCACCTCATCTATCCAGAAAGTTTAAAAGGCCAGAAAGTTTCTAGGTCATTTCAGCCATTCCCCTGTCCCTCTATCTCATCACATCCAGTCTAACCAGACTAGCAGTGGTTTCTCCTCTTGCTCAAGACTTCCCAGTTAGGAGACATGACACCGTCTTTCATATTCCTCTTTCCACTTACCCACAAGGTGGGGTCTCTCTACTCCTACCTACTGGGAAGTCCCTGCAGTGGTCTAAACTTTCAAACCTCCCACTTCCAACTGGGCCATAGTCTTTAAAAAATAAAACAATTGCAAACAACAAGGACCTACTGTATAGCACAGGGAACTATATTCATTATCTTGTAATAACCTATAATGGAAAAGAATCTGAAAAAGAATATATATATATATATATATATATATGTATGTATAACTATCACTTTGCTGTACACTTGAGACTAATACAACACTGTAAATTAACTATACTTCAATTTTTAAAAATGGCTTTAAAAAAATCTAATAAGTAAATAAAACAATTGCATTAGGCTCTTATCCATGGCTTTGCTGTGGAAATTCCTTCTGTAGTCTTATCTCCAACACTCTTACGGCAGCATCAGGCCAGTGGGAAACCCAGACAATTTCCCATCTGAGCTTGAACATACTTCTGGGGCACCCAAACGCCTGATGATGGCCGCTCACCCCCTCCCTGAAGGCTCCAGGGGGAACCTCATAATGCAGGGTTAATAAGGCATCTAGCACCAAGGGCTTCATGACCTATAAAGTGGGTAGTTTCCTGCCCACTCAGCCTGAGCCCAGCTGACTGCTGGTTAAAGAGCACAGACACCCCAGGGCTAATCCGACTCCGATAAATAACCCACCTCCTTCTTAAATGCACATTCCTCATGGTCAGGAAGTCCTTCCTGTAGTGTAACTTCCGTCCCTCTTGCCACAGCAAAGCCTACAGCGTGATGGGACAGCCTAGGCTCCTCCTTAGAAGAATTTCTTATCAGTCTGCTCAGCCTTCTTTCCTTTCCCTCTGCTCCCATTTTCCCTCAATTTCCCTCAATTTCCTTGAGGGCTGGCCTCAGCCAAACCCCTCCTGACAACTGTTTCTATCAAGACTTACCTAAGACTTCCCCAGACTCTCATGGAGTCTTGTTGCCAGATCCTTGGGAGAAGCCATGGTCTAAGCCACCCAGAGAACATTTTGTAGACTCTCAGAATCAAGGGAAACTCCCACCCAGACCCCACCTCAAGCTCAGAGTGGGAGCCTACCCTGCTCTGGGGCCTCTCTGCTTTAACAGATTGGCTTTTCTGGGTCTCTGGGAGGAGCTCTGATAGGATGGGTGGGGCTTGGGGGAGGAGGTTCCAGCCCCACCCTCCCAGTCCTTGCACTATCCCCGCCTCTCTGGAAGTGTTAGATTCAATGCCCTGAGCCGAGTTCCTCCTTCTCCAGAGACCCAGGAATTCTCCTTCTGGCAACAAGTCTCCTTTTCCCCAGCCTCTCCAGTGAATATGAAGTCTGCATTATCAGGCTTTGGTCTACCCAACAATTTTAGCTGCTAGGTACCACCATAATCCCATTTTAAAGATAAGGCAAAGTGAGGGAAAGGAGGTTACACAGCCAGAAGCCAAGTTAAACTCATATCTGCCTCATACCAGAGTGACTCCCTTAGCTACACTGTCTCTCAGGAGTCCTACTCCTGCCCTAGTCTGGGAAACTCAACTCTGAGCCACTTGGATGGAGAAGGCAAGTGTGTAGGGTGGGGGGTGGCAAGTTCTAGCTCCGATGGGCTAAGAAACAGTACCTCTGGGGTGATTCCTGACTCAAGAGGAAACAGAAACCTCTCTGAAGAAAGGCCATCAGGTACAGGTCCCACCCCCTGTCTCCACAAGGGCCTTCAGGTCTAGTTCCCTGGAGGAGCCTGGTGGGGAGGAAGGGCACCCTGCCCCCACCACTGCTTGTCTTGCACCAGAGCCTCAGGCGTCAGATCCCAAGTTACACTGCCATCTCCCTTGCTGCAGCCTGCAGAGCCCACAGCCGAGGCTGGCTTCCTGGGCATGTGACCTGCGCAGTCACGCAGGTCCTCACGCTCGGTCTAATGCCCAGCTACCGCCGTCTTGAAAGTCTTGATCTTGTTCCAGGAGCTCCACACTTTCATTTCGCACTGGGCCCTGCAAATGATGTAGCAGGTCCTGCCCAAAACATCAAGAATGCTCAGAGCTGACAGGGTCCCACCCCCTCACCGTACAAACCAGGAAACCAAGGCCAGGGCGGCGAAGTGTCTTGGCTGAGGTTGGAGTCAGGAAGCAGTTCAGGTGGGGTGGTGGTAGGAAGGGGTCAGAGGTTCAGGACCAGGCTGTAAGGGCCGTGCCATTTCATAGCTCCAATGTGGGAGCTCCCCAACTCCTTTCTCTCCCAGCCCTGGGGCCCAGCCTGGGGACCCCCATGACAGCAATGTTGAGTTCAACCCTGACCCCCCCAGTTGGGACTCCTCCCCCACGGCCCCTAGACCACATCAAATAGTAGCCCCTTTCTGGCCAGCTTTCAGCCCAGGATAGAGATGTAGATGTGGGGATGGAGGTGGGAAGGGAGATGCGGATGTCACTCCCACACTTACCCCATGCTCACCCCGGGGACTCCGTCTCTTCTGCACCCTGAGCGAGCGTGGCTACCTCACTGAGGGAGGGGCTCCTGAAGCCAGGAGAGAAGCCACTCCTGGCTTTGCCAATGACCCAGCTGGTCCAGTTTCCCCCACCACCTCTCCCTTCTGGCTTCAGGGACAGCCCCAGAAGAGCACAGTCCTGGGGAACATCAGCTTCCTGGCTCTCCTTCTTAGCCCCACCTGCCCTGCCCTTCGTTACCCTCTTTTTACAATCACAAGCAAGTCAAATCAACTTATAATTATTAAGTGCCTACTGTGTCTAAGGCACTAGCGATATCGCCAAACCTCTACTCCCCCAGCATCCCCCCACCTCTTCCCATCCCCACTGTCTCCCAGCCTTCTTGCCGCCCACCCAGCCCAGTCCCCCCTAACCCCTTACCCAGTGCCTCCTAGGTTTCCTCCTTCCATCTGACTAGTGCTGGAAGACTGAGCTGAGTACTGAACACAATGGCCCGACCCCCTCTCTCTGTCCCCTCCTCAGGGCAGAGCCAGCGCCAGACAATGGCCCCGCACCCTCCTTTCTGAACTGTCAGCTCTCCCGCTCCCTTACCTGGAGCTTGGAGATGCCTCCGTGTTTCCCTCCCCCTGGAATGCCAGGCTTCCTGTCTCCCAGTGCCTTCGTCCCTGCCACACCCCCGCCCCCCATCCCCAACCCCATCCCGCCTCACTTGTCCTCAGTCACCATGGCAACCGCATCTCTAAGTGGGAGGGACTAGAATCTCCCCATATTCTTCCTCCTCCTACCCAGTGTCCCCCTGCGCCCCACCTTCTGCGGCTCCTGGATCCACATGTGTGGAGGAGGCAGAGCTCCGGATGTGGGGGGAGGCAGGAGGGGGCACACTAGCCCCTGGGGGTCCTTGCTCAGCTCCCTTGCCCACCGTCAGGCAGGCACCACAGTGCAGATGTTCCCCAGCTGGGTTCAGGGGTCAGTTGGGGCCAATTCTCCTTTATGGTCAGTTTCTCTGTGTTTTCCCCATTCTCTCGGGAACTGTGTATAAGTAAGGGGGTCACACCTGGATGCTGGTCCACCTGACCCCAGGCAAATTTTTGAGTTTGCCAATGAGTATGCAAATGAACTCACAAATATCTATGCAGAGAAGCCAAGAGACAGGGTCTCTGTCAAGAAGCCTAAGAAGCCCTCTTCTATTAATATTATCCTGGCTTGCATGGCAAGGGCTCCATTGCCAGGTTCAGGTTCTGCCGTTTCTTCCTAAGCCACTTTACCAAGAAGATGCCAGAAGCCTTCTTTGGCTAACCCCCTGAGACCTATTAGGAGAAGGTTTGTGTATTAAGAGGAGGGATGGAGGGAAGACTTCAGAAAGGACTTTCCAGAGGTCCAGATGAGATAGGGATAAAAAGAGATAAGCCTGAGCTGGATTCTTTCCCATCTGTGAGGCAAGCAGGGGTCTGGGTGGAAGCTTTGGGAGCTGGGCCTGGTGTCCTCTTCCAGCCCTGATCCTGAGCCACTGTTTACCAGAGTTCCCTCCTGTCCCTGCTGGGCCTCAACTTCTTCACTGGTAAAATGAGGAGTTGAAAAAGCCCCTTCCAGGGGACTTCCCTAGCAGTCCAGTGGTTAAGACTCCATGCTTCCACTGCAGGGGGTGTGGATTCGATCCCTGGCCGGGGAACTAAGATCCCACATGCCGTGTGGCCAAAAAAAACAAAAAGGAAAAAAGAAATGGAAAACAAAAAGCCCCTTCCAGGTTGGCCTCTCTCCGCCTGTGGGAAGATTGTGAGAAAAGGTACCATGGGACTGGGGAGCAAGAGCCCTGGATCCCAGGCCTGGATACCTATAACTTGCTGTGTGATCATAGGCAGGGCACTTGCCCTCTCTGATTCACATAGGTAAAACGATGGCTTTCCAGCTTACCTGGGAGCAGCTTGGCTTATCTCTAGACTTAATATTTTTAGGAAGAAGGAAGTGAGTGTGCTGGTGCCGGCCCAGGGCAGAGAGTTTCACAGGCCAAACCTGGTTCCCCTTTAGGTTAGGTCTGGGTTGGGGTGATGGGTGAGCATTTCTGTCCAGGGAAGGGCAAGAAGGGCCTGTGGTGAAAGCAGAAGTGGACCGAGCAGAGCTGCTACCACTTCCCCCCACTTCCTGACATGCCATCCTCTGTGCCCTCAGCCCGAGGCCCTTGGGAACTCAGAGGGTGCCTACAGGCTCTTCTTCCCCAGGACTGGGACACACGGCAGGAGGGGAAGAAATGATTTGGAATCAAGGTGGCAGGGATTAGAGGAAACTGGGCTAGGGCTGTAACAGGCAGGTTGGACTGCAGAAAGACTTTACACCTGGGGGTGTCCTTGGCCCCCATCTCTTTCCTTTTTAGGGGAATTGGTCACAGTCTCTGTGGCAGAACTGGAAGGGACTACATTTCCATTTCTGAAAAGGGAGTAAAGTAGGGGGAGTCTACAGCCCCCGCCCCCTACCCCCAGCTCCACTTCATTCCAGGTTACCCAGCTGGGTTTCAGGGAACCTCTCCTGGCTTTGACCTATGGAAATCAAAACTTCCAGGCAGGAGCTAAGTTGTCTTGATGAGGGAGCAGGGCCTTAGTCTCCGGTGGCGACTGTGGCTGCAGTTAGAACTTTGCTGGGGTAAGCTGGACTCCCAAGTCCCCTGTGTCTAGTTCACTGGAGTAGAGAAGGAAGGAGAACCTTTCTACAGCCTAATCTCCATTTCTTCTGCTGGGGCACACACAATTCCATTTACTCTGGTTTGCTTAGCTTCAGTTTCCCCATCTATGGGAAGACGGCATCAGGGCCCTATGTCTTTCATTGCAGGAAGGGCAGGAAGTGGCTGGATGGAGGTTAGCAAATGAGGGTCCCAGGAAAATAAGATGGGGGGAGTGAAGGGTGAGGAAACCCAGGCATCCTGCCCCCTAGGCTCTGTCCCTCAACATCCCTGGGGCTACCCTTCCCCCAGTCTGAGGCCGGAGGACCACTCAGAGGGCCCCCTACGTTATCCACTGAGGTTGGCACACAGATATTCCATGTCCATAGGGCTAGGAAACTGACATCCCGCACCCCCCCATCCCACCCCAGGGACCACGGTCCCCCTTCCCCACCACTTTCAAGCCTTACCCCCAGCCCAGCAGTGGAGACCCTAACCCAGGCGTCCAAGACTTCCAGCAGAGTCTGTACCGGGCAGGGGGCGGAGCAGAGGCAGGCAGGGCAGGGGGGAGGGGTGGGGGCCCTGCCAGCCCCCTCCAGTGCCCCAGTTCCCAGGCAGCTCTTAAAGGGACCAAGGAGAATTAGCTAGGGGCAGCTTAAGGGGGTAGGTGTAGAGGAAAGTAGGTGGTGGGGAGAGGATTAGGTTTGCCAGGGACAGGAGGGCCAGAGTAGGGGGCCTGACACATCCTCTATTCCCCTGGAACCCCCCAGACTCCTCAGTCTAGCCCTTTCTTCCTCCCATGTGACCCCCATTTTGGCCACCCAGCTTATGACTACCACCTCTTCGAATCCTGGCCCCTATTCCCCTTGGGCCCTTGCCCACTTCCTCCCCCCTTCCCCATATTCGTGCCACCTCAGTCTCCGGTGAGAGCTGCCAGCTGGCACTGACTGGTACTAAGCACGGAGAATCAGCCGAAGGATTGTAAGGGCCTGAGGCCTGGCCCCAGAGGGGGAGGGGAGGCCAGCACCTCAGAGTCAATTTAGGGTGGGGGAGGGCAGGAGGCACCTTCCCCTCTCAACTACCTTCTAAATCTTGTTTCCTCCGCCCCTCCCTGGGTAGGGGGTCACTGAGGTGCTGGGGAGGCTAAGAGACAAAGGGTCCTGGCTCAGCCCCGCCCTCTCCTACTCCCTGATCAGCTGTCAGGGTGGTGACATAGAAAAGGAAAGAGGGGGCTTCCCTGCTGGCGCAGTGGTTAAGAATCCACCTGCCAATGCAGGGGACACGGGTTCGAGCCCTGGTCCGGGAAGATCCCACATGCTGTGGAGCAACTGAGCCCGTGTGCCACAACTACTGAGCCCACGTGCTGCAACTACTGAAGCCCGTGCACCTAGAGCCCGTGCTCCACAACAAGAGAAGCCACTGCAATGAGAAGCCCGCACACTGGCTCCTGCTCACCACAACTAGAGAAAGCCAGCGCGCAGCAAAGACCCAATGCAGCCAAAAATAAATAAATAAATAAATAAATTTAAAAAAAAAAAAAAAAAAAAAAAGAAAAGGAAAGTGACTTAACCGGTTACTTCTGGCCCTGGATGGGCAGGGGGCAGCTAAGAGATACGTGTAAGTAGAGGGAAAGAGAAGTGGAAACTGAAAGACAGCAGTGAGCAGTGAACCTCAGTTCTCATATCACTGCTCTGCTCAAAAATCCCCCCTGGCTCCCCAGTGCCCGTGGAATTAATTTCAAACTCCCTGACTGGTGCTCTAGACCTCCTCTCATCCCTTCAGCCTGGGAAGGCTCCGCCCAGTCCTCTTGGACCCTGCTTTCCTCAAGTTTCAGTTTAGACTCTATGGCCTACCTGGGATGGTATTTCTCCTCATTTCTACCTGATAGAAATCTTCCATGCCTTCCCCACGAAAGGACCCCTTCCTCTGTAAAGCCCTCCTGGGTTCTCCCACAGTATTCTGAGTTGCCACAGCGTTTTCTGAGAATCAGGAGTCCTGGGTTCCACCAGCAGTGAGCTGGGTGACTTCAGGTAAACCTCTCTTCTCTCTGGGTCTCAGCTGCCTCACTAAAACGGGAACACTAATAGTCTGCCCCCTATCGTTTTGGAAGTAATTTGGCTGAAGGTCTCAGGTTCTGCAAAAGTGCTCACACTGTGTCTATTTCTGAGTCTATGCATTTACAAATACTTATAAATCACCTACTATATTGTCAGACACTGCACTAGGTACTGGGGATTCAAACAGACAAAAACACCTATTCTCAGGTGTATGTATTCCAGTACGGAAGACAGAAAATGAACAAATATACAAACGAAATATGTCCAGTGATGATAAGTGCCCTGGAGAAAAACAAACCAGGGAAGGTGGCTCAGAATGAGGAGGAGGATGCTATTTTATTACATTTGGTCAGGGAAGGCTTTATTAGGTGGTGACATTTGAATAGAGACCTGAAGAAAGTGAGGGAACAAGCAAGCAGATATTTGATGGGAAAAGTGGTCCAGGCAGAGGGAACCACTAGAGCAAATGTCCTGAGGCAGTCGTGTGCTTTGTGCTTGGTATGTTCTAGGAATTACGTGGGCAGTCACTGCAGCTTAAGTGGAGTAAGCACGAGGGAGAGCCGTGAGAGACGAGCTGGAGGGGTCGTCATGCCTGGCTTTGCATGCCATTTAGAGGACTTTGGCTTTTACACTGAGTGCTTTGGGAAGGCTCTGGAGGGTTCTGAGCAGAGGAGTGACCCAACTATTAAAGGACCACTCCGCTGCTGTGTGGAGAATAAAGTGTATGGAGCAAGGGCAGGAAGCTAATGCCATAACCCAGACAAGAGATGGTGGTGGTGGTGAGAATGAACTGGATTCCACATATATCTGAAAGATGGAGTTGGCAGGATTTACTAATGGATTGAACATGGGGTATGAGAGGACAAGAGGAGTTAAAGACGAACTCCAGGGTTTTTGGCCTGAGCAACCGGAAAGAAGAGTGGTCCTTGGCTGAGGTGGAGAAGATTATAGGCAAAGCAGATAAGAGTGGAGTGGAGGTGTAGAAATCAGCATATCGGTTCTGGACATGTTAACTTTGAGAACCATTGGACTGTCAAGTGGGTGTTCAGGGCAAAGGAATGAGCTAAAGGTATAAACTTGAGAGTCACCAATATATGGATGGTATTTAAAGCCATGCACCTGGAGGAAGTCTCTCAGGGCCTAAGTGTAGACAGAGGAGAGAAGAATTGAGCCCTGGGTCACTCCATCCATCAGAGGTCAGGGAGAAGAGGAAGATTCAGCAATGTCAGCTGAGCAGTGACAAACAAGGTCAAGGGAGATGAAGACTGAGAAGTGGCAGCTGGGTTAGCAACGTGCAGGTCATGGGGACCTTGCAAAAGCAGTCTTTTTCAAATGAAGGAGGAAGCAGATCAGCAGCTGAGAGTGAGGAGGGGAAGTCTGAAGAAAGAGGACAGGTATGAAATAGTCATCTGGAGAAAAGGGATGACTGCGCTAGGGACAGGAATAGCAGGGGAGGGAGTCCCAGGGGTGCGTGCTCATGAATTTAAAGACCAGTCAGCAGGGGAATCATCAGAATTCCATCCGAAGAAACTACCTGAAATATTTAAAGACAAGACATTCACTGCAGCATTATTTACAATCATAAAATTGAGAATTAATCTAAATGTCCAGAGGGGGTGGTTAAATGAAGTGTTGTATATTCATTCAGCCATTAAAAACACAATACATTTGCAAAACATATGACTTAATAGCTATAGATAAAATTGAGAGGAAAAACTTTCTCCCTTATCTTAAGAACCAATATGAAAAAGATAATCTTGCCAATAGAAAGATGAGCAAAAGGGATAGAAACATGTTATTCACACCAGAAGAAATGCAAAAAACCAATATATGTGGATGGAAAAAGGGTTTCAACTTCTCTTCAAAGAAATGCAATTTGAAACACTAATGAACTATAATTGTTTTCCTAACAAGATGGCAAAGATTAAAACTGACAAAAATCCTGGTGTTGGGAAGAGTTTGGGAAAAAGTGGGCTCCGCTGCAGATGAGAATGGTAATGACCCAGTTTCTCTGGATGACACTTGACAATATTATCAACGGCCTTTATAATATGTATACCTTTGTCTCAGCTAGTCCCCTTCTTGGAATTTATTTCTTGGAAATGCCCAGAGATGTGTGCAAAGATGTCTGTTCCAGGACACATTATTTACAAGAGCCAGGAGAAAATTGTAAATATATGTATATATTTGAAAATTGAAAAAAAAATGCTTGAAGGCCTTCCCCCATAGTGTCCATAGTGTTTACCCCTGAGTAGTGGCAGCACAGATGATTATAATTTTTTTCTTTCTCTTGTTCTACCCTCTCTGTAATGGCCAAGTATTACTTACATGATAGGAAAGGAGTCAATGTTATTATTATTGTTTTTAATAAATTTACTTATTTTATTTATTTATTTTTGGCTGTGTTGGGTCTTCGTTGCTGCATGCAGGCTTTCTCTAGCTACGGTGAGCAGGGGCTACTCTTCGTTGCAGTGCGCAGGCTTCTCCGTGCAGTGGCTCCTTGCAGTGGCTTCTCGCAGTGGCTTCTCTTGTTGCGGAGCATGGGCTCTAGGTGCGCGGGCTTCAGTAGTTGTGGCACGAGGGCTTAGTAGTTGTGGCTCTTGGGGTCTAGAGCGCAGGCTCAGTAGTTGTGGGGCATGGGTTCAGTTGCTCCGCGGCATGTGGGATCTTCCCCGACCAGGGCTTGAACCCATATGCCCTGCATTGGCAGGCGGATTCTTAACCATTGCGCCACCAGGGAAGTCCCAAGTCAATGTTATTTTGAAATAACATTGGAAAGTGCTTATGCATGTTAACTGAGAAAAGCAGAATCAAACTTTAAACCACGGTGAGACCTTAACTATGTAAACTATCAATAAGTATATGTTCAGGAAAAAAAAAATCTTCAAGGAAATCCACCCGGGGTTGCCTCTGGGTGATTGAAAGGGATGACATCTTTTTCTTCTTTGTAATTACCTGTGTTTTCCGTTTTACTACAGAGTATGTGTTACATGTTATTAACAGCAAGAAAATTCTTAATAGTCATTTGTGGTCCACTGAGTGTCATGTGAAGTAACCACGTGTGCGACGCACCCGCTGGGCTAAGTCGTAGCTACCAATTCGACTGCATGGTCGGCTTGCCACAGCTTTTGCGGACCTGCCTTATCGCTCTGCCCTCCTCAAGAGCCGGGACCTTGCCGGCTGGTCCTGGTGCTTCCCAGCCCACAGTGCCCACGTAGCCTTCTATGTTCAGAGCGGGGCCCGGCTGGGCTGGGCGGGGGGAGCCCACGCCGTGGGTGGGCCTCTGGCGCCCCCAGGTGTCCAGCCTGGGAAGTCCATGTGGACGCCCTCATTTAGAAGAGACACCAGACTCCAATGATGCCCAAGACCCCATACCCACTTGGGACCCCTGAGGCCTTCGCCTGGGACTGAGAAAGGGTTTCCTTCTTCGAAGCTGCCCACCTCAGAAAGGCACCGCTTCCTCAAGCCCACGCCCCATCCTCTCAGCATCCCTTTCCCAGAGACACCTGGTTTCAGCCCATGGGGAACCAGAACTTTCCAGCAGGACTTAAAGAGGCTTTTCTCCTCTCATTCATTTTGCTTTCTCCAATTCGTTTTCCCACAAACCCAGACATGCTCTTTTTCTCACTGACTATTTTTTTTGGCTGCGTTGGGTCTTCGTTGCTGCGCGCAGGCTTTCTTTAGTTGCATCGAGTGGGCAGGGGCTACTCTTCCTCGCGGTGTGTGGGCTTCTCATTGTGGTGGCTTCTCTTCCTGTGGAGCACGGGCTCTAGGCGCGTGGGCTTCAGTAGTTGTGGCACGTGGGCTTCATTGCTCCGCGGCATGTGGGATCTTCCCGGACCAGGGCTCGAACCCATGTCTCCTGCATTGGCAGGCAGATTCTTAACCACTGTGCCACCAGGGAAGCCCCTTCTCACTGACTTTTGACTGCAGGCTCAACGCCTCTGTCCCAGGGAATATAAACTTATATTTTATCATCACTATCTTCTTTTCAGAGGGGGAGAATAGTGTCACAGAAGTAGGGGTCTGCAGCCAGGACCCTGGGTTCTCTGCCATCTACTAGCTGTGTGGTCTTGTCGAGTTAACACCGAGTCCCCATTTCCAGGGGCAAAGGGGACAACAACCACCTGTCAAGACAGTATGAGGGTCAAATGAAATAGCGCAGAGATGCTTTGGAATTTATAAAGGGCCAGAGAAAGTTTGGTTCCTCTAGCTCATTTTCCCTGTTTGGGGCCCTTTCCCTCAGTCTGGGCTCCTCATTCCCCCAGATGATAGGCCTCCCTCTCTGAGGCTCCTACTCCACCTGACACGTCCCTTTGTCCACAGCAGTCCACGTTTTCTGGCTCCCAGTGGACTGTAAGGTCCCTGAGGACACTGAACACACTGTCTTGTCCATTTCCCTGTCCCTGAGCTGAGCACGTAGTGTGGCGCAGAGGGACATTAACTGCTTGTTTGCAAAGTCAGTCCTGCCCCTTTCCTGCTGCTCTCACTGGCTTCTATTCCCTCCTCCCCATCTGTCCTTGCCCCAGGTCCTGAGATGTCACCACCCTCAAACTGGGTCCATATCATCATATGTCTCAGTATTCACGCTGAGTTCAGGGTACAGCACGAAGAAGGTGCTCACTAAGTGCTGGCTGGTTGAAGAAAGCTTGGAAGGAAATGCTCTCCTTCGGGCTCTGCTTCTCTGAGGGACTTACGGAGAGAGAGCCCTGCACTGGGTGGGCAATGCTCAGGTCAGAGCCTCTCCCCATCAGCCACCGCTGGGTGCCCAGATGTGCATCTGAAGCTCTGAGGGCCTTGTCGCATCTCCCCTAGAGCAGGGGCAAGGCTGGGTGGCATGAGGATGCGGTGACTGAGCGACATTTGTGTGTGTGTCTGTGTGTGTCTGTGTGTGTCTGTCTGCCCCTCAGAACACACAGTGACGCCCACCAACAAAGACAGACACCACAGCAGCCAGGGGTAGAAACAACTAGTGTATTGATTTGGGGAGGAGAGAAGGGGTGCAGATGGGAAATGAGAGGCAAGGGGCTCCTTAGTGTTTGCCAAAATCCACTGCCACACACCCTCCACCCTTCCTCACCTTCCTCCTCTGCGGGGGGGCCCCAGCAGGCTCTCCCCGTTTCTAGTCAGCCTCCCTCTCCCTCCTCCCCTACACCCACTTGACCTCGACCTCCAGTGACTGGGCAGAGCCCACCCCTGGCTCTGAAGCTGGGTGACGGCAGGCTCATTCTAACCTTTCTTCACCCTCCTTCTACCTCCCACCTCATTCCCATCTCTTGTCTAAATAACATACAGAAAAAGCAAGCGCAGCTGGTACCTGGGAGAATCAAGTCATCCCGGGGCTGGGGGCAGGGGGGAACTGGGGGCGGGGCAGGCGGAGGAGCCTCAGCCAGGTGTAGTGGAACGATGGGGGATGGCCCAGGGGCCTGGCTCAGCCCTACTCCCTCGGAGGCTGGCGGAGAAGACTCCACACCTGCCTCTCAGGCACCATGTCACAGGGTCCCCGGGATGGGGGCAGCAGGCAGGGCAGAAAAGCAGAAACTAGGCTCTGTAAAAAGCATCCCTTTCCCTTGGCTCCCTCTTTGGTTTTAAGGCAGATATGGAGCTCCCCAGAAGCAGGGAAAAAAAGGGGGGGATTGAGATAGATGCGCTTTTGGGGGGGGCTTATGTTTTTCCTTCAGTATAAAACCACTGTAGAAAATAACTTCTCTTAGAAAAAAACAAAAACATAGAAGAAAAAACAAAGGGGTATTTTTCTTTGGCTTCAAGCCCCTTCCCAGGAGGGGCAGGGCAGGGGTGGGCATGAGGTGAGGAGGAAGCAGGAGGCCTCCGCCCCCATCCCTGCCTGGCAGGTCCCAGATTACATGATGCTGCAGTTCTGGGGGTTCTAAGAGAGAAGAGAGAAGGGGAGAGGTGTGAGCGGCAGCACCTGGCCGGTACCCTCCCTCCCCTTACCCCCCGCCCCGCCCCTGCCCTCCAATCTGGGGCTCAGACAGGAGGGGCAGGACGCGGGAGCGACCGTCTAGGATCTTGGGCTTCGGGGAGGAGGCTCCCACTCCCCCGGGCTGCGGAAGAGAAGGCTCTCCCCCAACAGGGCCACCCTAATCCTCAGGGACCAGGGCCCCCTGCCTGTGGGGGTGTGGAGGCAGAGGGACAACTCACCTGGGTTCGGGGTCTGGAGTTGCCCAGGAGGTAGGAGCGGGTGACCAGGCTGTCCCCGAAGCTGCCACCCCCACTGCCCCCCACACTGCGGTAGCTGCGAGTGACTGTGATACTGGAGGCGGAGGAGCCAGAGGAGATGGATCCGCCCACCTGGGCTCCCGAGCTGCTGGCAGACGCCTTGTCTGCAGGCTGCCCGCATGTCCCGCACAGCACGGTGCGCGAGCGCAGGTTGTACTCGGCGGGGTCCCCCGAGCTGCTGCCGTGGGAGCCCTGAGGAGGGAGACAAGGCTCAGGCCTGACGGCGAGTCTGAGACTGACTGCTCAGGCCCAACACCCAGGCTCCGCGCTGCTGCAGGCTCCCAGTTGCCAGGCAGGAAGGTGGGGTTCTGCGCTCAAGTAACCTAACCTAACCTAACCTAACGGCGGGTGGGCGATAGGGCTTAGGGGGCCGGGGCTGGGAAGGGAGGACACGAAAGGGGGCAGGGTCAGGAAGACTTGGGGACAGAAGACAGGGAATGGGAGTTGTGGCTCTGACTCTGTCCTAGCTACTCTGAGCTTAAGAGGGAAAGGAGAGAGAGTGAGCAAGCTTGTAGAGCAGCAGGCATGCAAAATTAATTGGGAAGTGGGGTGGGTGAGAGAGACCGTTCTCCCAGGAAAAATGGGGGAGATGAGAGGCCATGCAGGTGACAGGAATGGGGAGGAGACAAGAAAGGAGATGCATGCAACAGAAATTGGGGGAGAGAGGCAGGGCTGGGTGCCCCACATCTGTCCTCCCATCCCTGTCCCAGGAGACAAATCCAGACCCTTGTCCACTGCTCCCATGGGAAGACTCCATGGCATCAGAAAGTTCCACTCCCTTCCTTACCAGAGTAGGGAACCCAGACACCTGGGTTCCCTGTTCAAGGTATAGGGAGGAGAGAGAAGAAAAGCCAGGGCAGCAAGTGAAGTTCCAAAACATTCTTTAATGAAAAGATTTTTTTGGGCACGGGGTGGCCAGGGAGAGGCTGTCCCCAGGCCTGGCTGGGTGCCCCAGCGTGGGCTTGGCCTCAGCGGCGGCTGCCACTCACATGGTGATGATGGAGCAGGTCATCTCCATCCTCATCCTCGTCATCGTCAACCATAGTCACTGAGCGCACCAGCTTGCGCATGGCCACCTCCTGCCGGGGATACGAGAGCCCCAGGGGTTAGGGGCTCAGGGCCAGGGGAGGAGTGTGCAGCATACCCAACCCAGTGACCACCTAAGAACCTTCGAGTGGTCTGCCCTTTGTCCAGCCTGCTGCTTACTCTGCCCTCTGGGGTACCAGAGCTAAGGAACTTGTTTCTACCCCAGGGTGACACTGTCAGACTCTCTGGGTAGGAGCATGGTCTGCCTTAACAATCCTCACTGTCTAACCTCCACCCCTCCTGCTGCTGGGGGAGGCAGCTTTGGGTCTGCACACTGGGTGAAGAGTTTGGGGCCTGGGACTGCACAGGAGAGCTGGGAGAAAGTGGCCCTGAATTGGCCCCTTTGGGTTGGGGGCCGCTGGCTCCTACTTTGGCCATCAGGGGAGCTTTGTCCAGTAAGAGGCCAGCCTGCAGCATACTCACTTCCCCAGTGGAGTTGATGAGAGCCGTGCGCAGGCTGTTTCCGCAGCCCCAGGTGTTCTGTGCCTTCCACACCAAGTCGGTAGGGGGGCTATGGGTGGCCCCAGCTCCTGCAGCCCAGATCTGGGGGAGGGAGAATTAGAGAAGGGTGCTCACTCCAGCACTCCCATCCTCAGGCCAACCCATCCCCACCCGAGGCCACCCCAGAGTCCCAAACACCCTGCCACTCACCGTCACCACCTGACCAGCCTTCAGAGTGAACTTTGGCGGGAAGCGGTAGGTCAGCAGGGGATCATCTCCATTCTGGCGCTTGATCTGCCAGTTGCCCATGGACTGGTCCTGCCAGGGAGAGAAGGGGAAGGTTGGGGGAGGCTCGTTCAGGCTCTTGGGTTTATCTCATTCTATTCCGCCCCTCACTGCCTTCCCCCCAAGGATAAATAATAGCTACATCTATGGGCTCTTATGCTGTGCCAAACACACTCAGTACTTTCATCTTCCCAAGAATTCAAAGGGTTAGGGACTATTATTATGCCCATTTTGCAGATGAGGAAACCGATGCTCTGAGAGGTTAAATAAATTGCCGAAGGTCTCACTGCCACCGATGAGTCCCGGAGCCAGGACTGGAACGAGAGTGCGGAGGAGATACCCACACTGCCCTGGTCTGCCTCTGATTCGAGGCACGGCCCTCCCCGCAAACTCCATCCCTTCACTTTCCAGGTTTTCTCCCTAACCCGGACGCATTCTCTTAGACCCAACCTGGGGGACTACCTCATTGGACTTGTTGCGCAGGCGTACGAACTTGCCCTCCTCATCCACCTCCTCCACGGCCACGCGCCCGCTGGTGCGAGCGTGCTGGGAGAAGCTGCTGCGGCTCTCTGTGGACTCCAGCTTGCGCTTTTTGGCGGTGCTGCCCCCACTCTGTGTCTGGGACGAGTGGGAGGAGGCCCGGCCACGGCTGCGCTGCGAGGTGGGGCTGGGGGACAGGCGTAGCCTGCGGAAGGGGAGACAGGGTGGGGGGCCTAGTCAAGGCCGGTGGCAGGCCGGAGGCGGCCGCTAGCACCTCCCCGACTCCCGCACAGCCCACCTCTCCTCCTCGCCCTCCAGGAGCTTGCGGTAGGCGTGGATCTCCATGTCCAGGGCCAGCTTGATGTCCAGCAGCTCCTGGTACTCGTCCAGCTGCTGTTGCATCCTTGCCCGCATTTCCGCCATCTCCCGCTCCTTGTCCGCCAGCAGCCGCCGGCTGGTGTCCCGCTCACGGGCCAGCGAGTCCTCCAGGTCCCGCAGCTTTGCTTCCTTGGCCGCCAGCTGGGTGACAGGGGGCAGGGGTCTGATGAGCTCCCAAGGGCCCCAAGTATGGAGACATAAGGGGCAGGGGACACCCAGCTATCCTCCCCAGGATCTCCAGGCTCCCATCAGAGCCTTTTACGGCTCTCATGTGGCCTCGGCTGGCTGGCAATGACTGGGGAGTCCTTCTCAATATCCACCTGAAATCTCTTAATCTGAGGCTAGAACCTATTTCCTCTGCCACAAGTGGCACAGCCAGCTAGAAGAATATTGATGCTTTTAACACCTCACACTGGGTCTCGTGGCAGATCTATGAGTTAGGGAGGATAAGAATGATCTCCATATTCAAATGGGAAAACCAAGGCTCTGAGAAGCAAGATAAGAGGTAGTCCTGGAACAGCAAACAGGTCATCTGACTCCAAATCCTAGGCTTCTTACTCAGCCTGCGGTCCTGGGGGCATGTTCTGTCCACTACCCTCCCCTCCTCAGGACTTCCACCCGACATCCTGCCCAGACTATTGGCTGATGGGGGAGGGGCGGGGTGGGGGCATCACCTGCTTCTGGAGCTGGCTGAGCTGGGCGGAGAGGCTGTCGATGCGGACGCGGGACTGCTGCAGCTCCTCGTGGGCGGCCCCCACCAGGTTGCTGTTCCTCTCGGCTGACTGCCTGGCATTATCCAGCTGGAGGGGAGGACACAGGGTTAGGGCTGCAGCGACCAAAGGCGGGAGGGACCTGAGAAGGGCATCACTGCTGCAGCCTCAGGTCCCGGCTACCCTGAGCTCCTGCCACCGTCCTCCTGATCTCCCACAGGACATCTCAGGGTGGGCGGGTGGAGGGCTGCTGGGGGCAGAGGCAGCAAGGGAGACACGGGAGAATGAGCACCTTGGCAGAATAGGTCTTCTCCAGTTCCTTCTTGTACTGTTCCACCTGGTCCTCGTGCTGGGCCCGCAGCTCCTGCAGGGCATCCGCCAGCCGGCTCTCAAACTCACGCTGCTTCCCATTATCAATCTCCACCAGGCGCGTCTCATGGCGGCGCTTGGTCTCACGAAGCTCCTGGAAGGGTTGGACCCAGAGACCAAAATCAGAACTAGTCCTTCAAGGATGAAACCCAAGTTCCCGGCCCAATCCTAACCCTGAACGGAGTCACTGTAAAGCCCCACTTTAACCTGGGGGCTGGCCACCCCCCAACTCCCCATCCACTAGTACAAGGGAGTCAGGCAGGGAGCTCTGCACACAGTTGATCCCCCAGCCCCAGCTCTGACGTCTGTCACCACCCAGCCCTGGTCCTCTGGTCTGCAGGGCACAGTTCCCACCTCGCTGTAGATGTTCTTCTGGAAGTCCAGCTCCTCCTTCAGGGTCTGCAGCCTGTTCTCAGCATCTACCCGCCGCAGCATCTCATCCTGAAGTTGCTTCTTGGCCTCACCCAGGGCTGCCTCGAGCTGAGAGGAAGGGGGCAGAGGTCAGGGAGAGGGATCATAGGACATTAGAGCTGGAAGGAAACTGAGAAGTGGGCTGTGTCCAGCATATCCCTTTATATGTGCAGAAACAGGTCTAGGGGAGTGAGAGCCTTGGATACCCACAGAGGTAATAATATATTTATTCCCTCACAGTAATGACTCTGGGTAGGTACTGTGCTAAGAAAAAAAAAGACAGTGCCTCCTTTCTCTGGCACAACATAGCAATTGCTATAAAGGAAGTATGTCCAGAGTACAGAAGGAATATGAGGGAAGGAACCAAAGTGTGCCTGGGGTGGTAGAGGGGGCTTCCGGGAAGGCCTCCAAGAGGCTGAGATCTGAAGGACAGGTGAGTGGGGCAGACAGGAGCCAAGTGCAAAGGCACAGAGGGATGAAGGCACACATGTGCACTTCAGGATCTCCAGAAGGCTCAGTACTGCTGAAGCCTGAAGGACAGGGCTCAGGGGGTAGAGTGACAGCAGAGGTGGCCAGACTGGAAGGCAGGGGCTTGATCATGGAGAGATGCGCCGTTATCTGCCACAAAACAATCCTCTGAATCTCGAGCAGGGGGGCACCTGTCTTAGATCTTCATCTTAGAAAGCACAAGCTGGGCAGTGCAGCTGGGAAGGGCTGGGGGCAGGACCTGGGAGGAGAATGGCCCAGCCTTGGTTTTCTTGTCAACCTGCTGGCTTCTCCTGGTCTCTCCACGGTGTACCGTGGTGGCAGGGCCTGGGAGGGAAGAGAGCCCAGGACAGAAGCTTGGTGACTGTCTCTAGTCCTGGCCCTGCTCTGAGCAGATGTGGCTGTGAGATTGGGAACAAGCCAGCTTCTTTGATTCTGTTCCTTAGCTTGTAACATGAGAGATTAGAGGCTAGAATAGATAGCAAAGTGTTTTGAAAGTAAAGACCATCGTCTACATGCTGAGCACTGAGAACATGCATCCATATGTGATCGACCATCAGCTCCCGATCAGGGCTCTGAGGACAGTCTACATCCTCTCCTGCCTCCCAGAGAGGTCATGGCTCTCTATAGCAGGGCCAAACCAGGAGGGATCCAGGGCCAGGCACAATTCATTGCAAAGTTAAATGGAAATGGCTTGTGGATTCTTTTAAATTCACCGTGCTAGACACCATGGGCAGCAAAGGAGGATGCAATATGGTCTGGATGGGTGCAACGATGGTAGGACGTGGGAATGGCTCTGATGCCATGTGACAGGTCAGACCGGGCACCTCCTGAGGGGGCCTGGGGTGGAAGAGTGAGTGTGCATTTGGCAGGGGAGGTGGGGGAGGTGTCAGGTGGCATCACGGGCAGGCCTCACCTTGGCCACTTGCCCCCGCAGGTCATGCAGCTCGCCCTCCAGCGTGCGTTTCTCACTGAGAGCAGTGCTCAGTGCGGCCTCCTTGGAGTTGAGCAGAGCCTCCAGGTCCTTGAGCCGGGCCTGGGCAGCCATCAAGTCTCCCTCCTTCTTGGTATTGCTAAAGAAGCCAGGGAAGAGTGGGTTTAAGAGGAGGAGTCTGTGTTCCTAGAGAGAGCCAGGTCCCCCAGGGAGAGAGAGAAGTCAGGTTCCGGGAGGTCAGCTGTGGGGCCTGGCTCTGCTATCCCTCAAACTGCCAGGGGAGGGCATCCTTGGCTTTGGTTTGTTTGCATCTGCCTGCCTCTGGGGCTGGACTCCCACTTCTCCCAAGGTCCCCAAAACCCCCTTCCTGCTTCTCCACCCTTCCCATGACTCAGTGCTCAGGAACGTGCCTGGGGCCAAGGGCAAAGCTCGATCCCGTGAGATGAATGCTTTTTCCTCTCTCCCCTCCCATTCCTTCCCAAAGAGACAGAGCCACCTTTGTCTCCTGCCCCTTCCCACAGAGGGCCTTAACCTTCTCCCCCGACTCCACCCACCTTCCATTCAGCCAAGCCTCCTTCCCTGTGGGTACCCAGACAGCCAGGCTCCTAGGCCTTGGGTCTGTGTGTCCCTAACACTTATCAGTTTGAGACCTAAAGGTGTCTGTCACCTCCCCTAGTCCCTTTTACACACCGGAGACTGCTGGGAGAGAAAGTCTGGTTAAAGCTCAGGGAGACCTGGGATGAGGACACCCAGGCATGGTATTGACCCTTCCCTTTCTCAGACCCAGTGTGGGTCCCCTGATCTGGGCAGAGCACAGGGGTTCCAGCCTCCCTCCCTCTAGGCCTCATCAGAGCCTGAGAATGCTGAGCCTGACGCATCGACCACAGGCCTCAGCATCTGGCTCCAGATGTGACCCCCAGGCCTCCAGGTCCATCTGGGTTCCAGCCTTGAACCTCCCCACTCCTCAAACTGGGTAAAGCTTTAGCTAGAACCAACCAAACAGGGGTTGCCTCTGCCACCTCCCTTCCCTTTCTGGGCCGCTGATGATTTTTGCTGGATAGTGACCTAGAGAAATAGAGGGATCCTATTTTCTTAAAGACCTCTGGGGAACCCAAAAAATTTTCAGTTGTAATGATCCCTTCAGCAATGTGTGGTGAGAGAAACCACTAGACCCAGGGAGTGGAAGGAAAGAGCCAAGGGGCCTGGTCCCAGTTGCCATCTGTAACTCATCAGACTTCAAGCATGAACCCACCATGGCAGATGGAAAAAAGGAAAACCAAACGTGGGCAGGGGGAAAAAATTCTATCCTGGAAAGGAGAAAAGTGGCCCTGCCAACATTTTTCTCCTGCCACCAAAGCCCTCAGCTCCAGGAGACCCAACAATTCACTGTGAAGCAGGATGGAGAAGGCTAGACTGGAGGCAGCTCTGGAGGGAGGGCCTGAGACTGAGACGGTGTTCTCCTGCCACCAGCTAGGATTTCAAACAGGAGTCACCTCCCCTCCAACTGGGCTCCACTGGGAGGACAGAGCAACGCCCAGACAGGCAGGGGAAGGACCCGAAGACCTGGGGGGAGCACCCCTGGCCTGCACGCTTGCTCTGTCCAGGCCTCTGGCCCCATCTCAGAACAAGCTGTTTAATGCAACAGTGTCTGTCTCCTGTGAAAAGAGGCCCTTCCAGATCTGGAGGATGTCTCCCCTCCTCCGTCTCAGCCAGAAAAGCTAAAAATAAAGTCAAAACCCAGCTCAGGTTTTGGCTGCCATCCGGCCCAGCCCCTGGCTGGGAGCATAGCCCCAACTTTCCATGACTTCAGAACTTTTCCGAAGCTGAGGCAGCTGCAGGGGGAGGAGGAAAAAAGAAGAAAAACCGCTGGTAAAGCGAAGCGACGCAGCAGACATAGATTCCGAGCCCCTTGGGCTGACTCCAAGGTTGGCAGGGACTACCCAGCCAAGAGGCCTCTCTACCCTGCAGGCTAACGGCTGCAGCTGGCCATCCTGGGAGGCTCTCAGAATTTAGAGAACTAGAAGGAGCTGAGCATATGTTCAGCTTAACCCCCTCCTTGTACAGATGAGGAAACTGAAGCACAGAGGAGGAAGGTGAGTGACCCAGTGTCAAGCACAGCAAGCAGCTATGGGGACTGGTGGGGGGGGGGGCCGTCACAGTCAATTCTGGCTGCTGATCAGGACTCCTCCTCCTCCCCCTCCCCTCCCTGCTCCCCCTCCTCCTCCTCCTAAGCCACAGGTCTAGAGAGAGCAGAGAAGCCAGCAGGAGAAAGAGGGCTCCCAGACCCAGCCAGCCTGAGCTGGGAGAAGCAGGAAGGAGCGCCGTGATGCTTTCGGAAGGCATCTCAAGGGTGTCTCTTCCCTAGTCCCGCCTCCCTGGCCTCCTCAGACACCAGAAGAGGAACTTCAGAAGTTCTCCTTGGAAATACCTTTCCTGTGGCAGTGCAACGCAGCACTGACAGAGGAAAACAACGGCGCTGCACGGTCCCTGCCCTCGGGGGCTCACAGCCTGACAACTGCAGGATTTTGTCCTTCAGTATAACCTCTTCAGTTCCTACTGTTCCCAAAGGTGGGGTGGTAGTAATACTAATATTAATAGTAATACTCAGACTAATACTAATAATCATATGACAGCAAACACACCTAATTGCGTACAAGACACTGCTCTAAATATTATAATATTAACTCACTTAATGTCCACAGCTTCCCTACTGAGATAGGTGCCAATACTACGTGATTGAGGAAACAGGCACAGAGAGCTATGTCCAGGGTCCCTCCAGGGTCCTGCAGCAAGTCGGGAGCAGAGCTGGAAATCACTGCTGTACTGCTCCACCTCCCGTGCTATAATGGCCTCCAGAGAAATTAAGGGGGCGATTTTCCTTCCCCTCTTGGAGGCTTTGATTAGCGCTTAAAAGACATGCGATGAAAGGACTAAGACACCCTGCAGATGAGGGAAACCCCAAGCAAAGAGAGGGAAGCAAGAAAGAGCCTTTGTGGTTTTCTCAGCCGTGTTTGGGGAGCTCCCCTCTGTGGGGAAGCAGCTGCTATCACCCATGGGCTCATGACTCAGACCTCAGGAGCTCTGTGCCCAGGGAGCCACAAGCACTCCCCAAGAGATGGCTGGGGGTGGCAGTGCGGAACCCAGTGCCTCTCCAACCTCCTCCCCAGTCTTGCCTGACCACCAGCTCCAAATGCCATTTCTTCCCTAGTTGGGGTCTTCAGCCCTAGCAGGGACCCCAAGCAGACACCGGCCAGGCGTTCAGCCCCAGAGTGGTGCTGCTGCCCGTGCCTGAGTCCACTGGGGGTTGGCGGTGGGAAAGCCGGGCACATGCTGACTGCTGCCCCACAGCTAGGGCAGGGAGGACAGGGTGGGGCAGGCAAGGGGAGCTGGAAGGGTGGGAACCAGGGGCTCCACAGGTGACTCATCCTCAAGCACACAATACCCTGGCAGGGGTCGGGGAAATCCTCTGGTGCTCACAGGGGAGGCCCTGGCTTTACCCACGTCCTGCCCCAGGCCCCGTGCCATGCCAGTGGGTTGCCGGCTTCTCCCTCCCATCCGCCAGGCTCCTCCCGCACAGGAGTGGCTCCATCCCGGCAGGCTCAGGAGGCAAGAAGGGCTGGGCATCCTGTCTCTAACTCTTCCCACGTCTGGCAAATCTGATCGCAGAAGGAGGGACGAGTGGGGTGGGGGAGGGCAGGGGAGCAGAGAGGAAAAGAGTAAGGTAGAAATGAGACCTGGGAGCTGGCGCGCGTGTGGCCCCAGGCTGGGGCTCTGTTACGCTGAGGCTGGCTGGTAGGATAGGGAAGCCAGGCTCCAGGGCCACTGCAGGCCAGGACTCTGGGGGCTGCCCTGTGGGGGGGGGGGTGCGGGGGGGAGGAGAAAGGCACGCAGCACAGCAAAGGGGCTGAGGTGGGCACTGGGCCAGGCGCTGACCCGCCCGCTGAGTCACCCTCCTCAGCCCAGCTCGGATGCCAGATATGGAAGCCAGGGCCGGCCGCAGGCCTGTTTGGGCCCGCTTGCCGGGAGCAACTTGCTAGGCCTGAGGGAGAGGCCCCCATTTCCTCCGCTGGGCTGAGGAAGAGACAAGAGGAGCAGCGATAACGGGCTGGGGCTAAAAATAAGAAGTGGGAGGGGCAGATGGCCAAGGGGGTGGTGGAGGAGCCGGACCAGCCCAGCCGGGGCTCCCTCAGACCCGCCCCTGTCCCCTCACTGGCCACGCCCTAGCCTCACCGGCCCTCCGAGTTCCCCATCGCCGCGGGTCGGAGACGGGAGGAGGGGGAGGGGAGGCAGGCGCACAAAGGGCCCTGAGCCCCCGAGCGTCTCCTGCCTCACAGGAAAGGGAGCCCCCTGTGGCTGGGCAGGGCAGAGCAGGGCTGGGGGCAGAGCAGTGAGTCCCAGCCCTCCTGGCTTGGCGAGAGTTCTCCCCTCTCCTCCCAGGGGTCTAGACCTCTGCCCAGGCTGACTCCCTGTCAGGTGATGGGGCGTCTCCAACGGCCACCCCAAGCCGGCCGCACGTTCCTCCTTTTGTTCCAGCAACTCCCCCCACTGAAATGTATCCTTCCCTCCCTCCACCTATCCAAATCCACGCCCCCCGTTCCGTTTGAGCCCCGCCTCAGCCCTGCGCCTCCAGATCCAGTCCCAGCCTTCTCTCCTCTTCCAAGTGCGTTCAGCTGTTGTTTTATCTGCTGGTTTATTCTCTTTCCAGTAATAAGTGTGTCTCGGGGCTTTTTCTGTATGTCCCCAAATGCCCTGAGACTAGGAGGAGCTCAAGGCTTCTAGGGGGACCTCCTCCTGGACCAACTCCTGCCCTTTTACAGATGGGGAAACCGAGGCCTGAAGAAGAGCAGGCTCAGACCCTAAAACCCTGCCCACCCGGTCACCTGAGGACACTCACAACAGATGGAGACAGACACAGAAAATGGCATGACACACACAGGGGGCGCAGAAAGTAGACAGAGACACCCAGGAAGAGAGCCTGGAAGACACTTCGACTTCTGCTCAATTGCTGGGAGCCACCCCAGTCTGAGGGTGATGATACAGACACTTAGTGAAGCAGCCCTCAAACATCAGCTGCTCCCACAGCTGTGTGTGGAGCCATGAAGTTCGACGGTCCCCCACCCCTGAAAGTAACCACTGCTTGGGTTCTTGGCTGGTCTGTGGGTCTGCCATCACTTTCAGGTATAGGCAGGACGTGGATAGGCTGGGACAACTGGTTCCCCACTCTGTCATTCAAGGCACCAGCCCTCTCTGGAAAGGAGACCTTGAAGAGGGGAACTGAGGGGGGCAGGTGTTCCAGGGACTTAGAAGCCCCTTGAGCCTCCCCCAAACGCCACCCTGTGAAGTTCTGAATGTCTTGCACCTGGAAAGCACATGGTAGAGGTCGATCCCCAGTATGTGGGTGCATGGGCCTCCCCACACAGGCACATGCACCCACAGCAGGCACGGCTCTGCTTCCGCACGCCTCCCTTGGGCGTGACACCTGCTACATATGCTCGGTGTCTGAGGGTCCTCAGATCCCCTTCCAGAGCCACCAGGCTCCCAGCTGTCTTCGCCCCAGACAAAGCCAGGTCTAATTCCAAGCAGAGGGAGGGTTGGGATGGGGGAACTGGTGCTGAGAAGGGGGACAGGAGGCCTGTTGACATGTTCAGACGCAACTCTAGCAGAGGCGCTGGGACTGGCAGGGGGCCAGGCCTGAGTCACAGCTGCTGGGTGTATCAACGTGGCATTGTGCAGAGGCAGGAGAGGCCTGCGGCCAGAGGCCAGGGCACTGGGGTCCTGGACAACAGGCAGCGGGCTTCTTGACCAACCGCTCCCTCCAGGTCCCATGCCAAACTCTACTTTCCTTCTTCCTGGCCTGTTTCTCCAGAAATTATTCCTGTGTTGTCATAAAAATGCAGGGCTGAGGCCTGGGGACAGACCAAAAGAAGTAGGGGCATGGAGGGGAGATGGAAAGCCTGGGAAGAGGTAGGATGTCCTGGAGGTGGGAGGGAGGGAGGCCACTGGCCAAAAGGTGGGACATTTAGGGGATCCCTACAAGAAGGCGACTCAGCAGTCCCTTCTTAGGACGTATTAACCCTCCACCTGGTGGCTCATGGTTATTAACCCTGACAACAGCGGGAAGGGGGTGGGAGCCGCACCCCAAAATGGAGAGAGGAAGTCGGGGAGGGCCGAGGAGTTCTGGTACCACTGCATTCCAGCTCCAGCCTGGGAAGACGCAATGCTCTCTCCCAGCCAGCAGAGGGTGGCAGCGTTGGAGCTTCGGGAGGAGGAAGGGGGTGCCTTGGCAATCCCAAACAGCCCCCTCTCAACTGCCCAGGTCTGGGACCCTTGAAATTAAGGGTCTCTAACTCCCCTGAGCCAGTCCCTAAAGGGACTCCTGTGATCTGCTCCCCTCCATCTGTCCCTCATCTGATTCAGACCCTCATCCCTCTTGCTGCCACTTAACAAGAACACCAATCATAGTTTTGAATAAAAGGCCATCCCTCTGCCTTTTCTTCTCTGACTGGACAAGTTCAGGGTCTCCCGTCCACTCTCTACTCTGCCCTCTACCGTGACTCAGCTCCTCTGCTGGGCCTGGGATTCCAGCCAGAATTATTCCTGGTTTCGACAGGCAGGATTCAAGCTTCCTCTCCCACAAACGGGCAGGGGGAGCTCCTGCCTCCCGCACCCTGACCCGCCTCCTTCCCAAACTGTCCCCTTCCTTGAGAGATTGTTAAGGGCCAAGACTTCCTCACAGCCCAGCCTCAGGTTGCGGGTGCAGGAAGGATAGAAGATGGGCAGTTCAAGGTCACCCCTGCACCTTCCTCTGATTCCGGGCTCATGCTGTCTAATCCTGGCCAGCACTAAGGTAACAGTCCTGCCTGACCCAGAGCCTCCCTTCTTCCCCAACACAGGTCCATGGGACTCTCCCTCTCCTGCATGATACAGCCTACATGACATGTCCTGGAGGGAGACGCATTAAAAACGTAGTGTCCTTTCCTACTAGCAGTAAAAACAAAGCATAAGCCAAGGATGTAATGCCATAATAGTTAACTGTTTCTCACAAACTTTCTCTGAGAAAGAGAAGAGGGTGTTAGTACTTTTAATTCCAAGCTTGTGGGAAATATTTCTATTGTAAATAGCATTGGTTATTAATTATATTCGATTTTCATACTTATAGTGTGGTATTTTAGAGGACTGTTTTCTCACTTTGTGGGTCATTGTACTACTTTGGAACCGGAGGGATCTCTGGAGACCTTCGGCCCTAACCCCTTTCTTTTATAGCTAGGGAAATCCAGAGATGGGGGTGATTTGCTCAAGGTCACACAGCAATTTAGTGGCAGGGCCAAGCCTAGAACTAAGGACACCAAGGGCCAGGGCTGTTTCCGCTACCTCCTGCTACCTGTCATTTTGTTGGTGGACCACCTTGCCTCTTGTTAAGCGGTAGGAGATGCTGCAACCTTCCCCAAAGAGCCTCTTTCCCGCTATCTCCAAGAATATTAGAGCTTGGCCTGTGTCATCTCCAGTACACAGGGTGGGGCTCAGGGAGGTGAGAATGGAATGAACTGCCCTGGGCCTCTGAGCCAGACCTGGTCTTGCCTGCTGCAGCTGCTAGAGGTGGTCAGGGCCTGGGGAGGAGGGAAGCAAGGGAGCGGGAGCACAGGGCACAGTTGGTAGGTAAAGGCATCTCCTACCAGTTGTCCCCACAGCTGTCCCTGCCTTCAGCCCTGACACTGAGCTACTGAATCACTGGGGGTAGGACTGGGAGTGGGGACAATGGGCATGTCCCATGCAAGAGTAAGTCTCAGATTCCTGGAGGCCGGGGGATGTGCTGGCCGGGGGCATCAATCGTGGGAAGGCAATCAGGGGCCCTGGCAGGAATTACTGTCTTTCTTGTTTCTCTTGGGCTCCTTAAGTACTTACTGCTCAGCCCCCAGGGTTAGCTGTACCTTCTTCTTTCCGTTTGAATAAGAATGTGGACTTCAGGGTGGGGGTGGGGGAAGAGATGACACCAGGAGCTCCCTCAGGTGAGGACTGGGGCCCAGGTGTCCTCGAAGGCCTCCGTCCCTGCTATCCTTATGTATCTGCCAAAGGGCACAGCCTCCTGCAGATCCAGGTAGAGAATTCCCATGACAAGTCCCAAGACGGTCTCAAGACAGGAATCACCAGCCTCCCTGAGCTCTGTCTCATGATCCATGGCCTGGCAGGGTCCTGGGTCTTTCCAGGCATGGGATGTGGCAAACGTTATTGATCAAGTGTTAACGGACCCTGCAGGACAGCAGAACATTAAGACAACACTGGTCCCAGAGCAGAATCTCCAGACTGCAGGAGTGCGCCTCAGTCATCCCAACCCGCCTTCCAGATCCTCCAGCCTGTCCCCTAAGCTAGAGAATTAAGGTTTAATGGTATGAGCACATAACTAAGAATCAGAAGGCCTGTGCTCAAGTCCTGACCTGTCACTCCCTTGCTGTGTGACATGGCACAAGCCTCTGCACCTCTCTGGCTTTTGCTTTTCTTATCCTGATGAGAGCTTGGATGAACCTGGGCCTGGCAGGTCCCTGCCTGTCCCAACCAGGGCCGCAAAAGGCGGGCAATTCAGGAAGTCGTCGAGCACCCAGGCCTTGTCTGCGGGGGAAGAGACGCTTCTGCTTTGTGGGGCTGGGATCTCCCCACTTCTGACTCAGCCTTCCTCCACCAGTCCCGCGTGGGAAGACACAGACCCTGGCACCGTCCGCAGCCCAAGCCCATAACTCTAGACTCAACTCTAGAACTACTTGTGCATACTGCCTGTCAGGAGTCCCGGTTCCAGACCACCACCAGAACAACCTTAGGAAGGAGGTAGAAAAGGGTCCCAGGATGCAGTGGGGAGCGGGGAGCAGAAGATGCAGACATTCAGGCCCCCATCCCTCCCTTTAAGACATCTGCTGTCTCCACCCTGTCTCTTGCTGTCTCTTGTAAAGCCACCAGGGTGGGAGAGAGGGGGGCAGCATCTGAGTCATCCACCCAGCTGTGCTGCTTGGGGTGGGGCCTAGTTCCAAGCCTGGACCCCAGGCAGGCCTTCCCTGATGCTTTTAACCTCCTCATTCTTCCTGCACTTAGGTGTCCAAATCCCTGGGGCTCCAGAATTGAGAGTATGTGTGTATGTGTTTGTGGGTGGGGGTAGTGTTTCTGCTTGCAGCCTGTAACCCAGCCTGATGAGAGGGTGCCCCAAACCCCTGGGTGTGGTCAAGGTACCCAGGCTGGGCCAGGGATTCCCCACAAGATCTTACAGACAGCTCTGCATCCCAACCCAAAGCCTGGCCCTGAACTCTGAGCTCTAACTAAACATTAAACCAGGCAACACCTTCTCTCTAGGCTTTAGTGGGAGGAGTTAGGACAATGCCTTTCTTCCTCTCCCAAATTCTTCATTCTACTCCGCACCTCACCCTGAGCACAGCAGACGCAAAAGGGAGCAACAAATCCTTGCTCCTCCCACTGAGGACATAGAACAGGACAGAAACCCCAATCTGAGCCCTCTTTGTCTCCACCCTGCCTCTCATCAGCCTAGGATCCAGGTGTGCAAACCCACCCCCCCTTTTCCTTTTCCGGAAGCCCAGCCTCCCCAGCCAGGATGAGTGGGGGAGAGGAGAGGCAGGTGGCTAAATATAACAAGTACACACACCACCCCCGGCCCTGCCCCACGTGCGTGCACACCCGCCTGGTGTCCCAGGCCCGGACAGCTGCACCAGGAGGCAGAGGAGACAGACTGGCGTGGCTGGGTTAGCGAGAGACCATAGACTCCACTTGTTCTGTTCCCTGATCAACGCCTTCCCCAGAAAAAGATCTGCTAACAATGCCCTTCACAGGGATCTGCAAGGTAGTAGTTTGGTAGTTGAGTGCACTAGTTTAGAACACTAATTCTCTGGGACTCCCCTAGCTTGCCTCCTGTCTGTCCTGCTAAGTTATGCATATCACTAGTGGACAATGACAGCAGTGATCCCTTTCAACAGAAATAAAGTCACCCTGAGTTCCCTGGTGGCCTAGTGGTTAGGATTCTGGGCTTTCACTGCCACGGCCTGGGTTCGATCCCTGGTCTGGCAGGGGAGCTGAGATCCCCACAAGGCACAGCCAGAGTGGGGGGCGGCAGGCAAGTCACCCTGCCTCTCCACACAATTTCAATTTCCATCTAATCTTCACAAGGGGATGATGGATCTGCCACACCCACCGTGCCTGGGGCTAGGGGCTCACGAAGGGGTATAAAGAGCACAGAATACACAGAGGTCCTGAGAAGAGCATGAGTCTGGAGAAGATGATGCCAAGGGAAAGAAGGAAAGTCAAACCATACCTCCACCCCAGCCAGGGATCTCCAAGCACCTTTAGTGCTCTTTGGCTGAGGTCTTCATAGAAAACAAATTCTTGGGGAGCTGAAGAGGGCCTAAACATCCCAGCTCCAAAGGCCTTTTTAGAAAATAGGGAGGAGCCAAGTAGGGTGCGGTAGAGTGGGGCAGGGATGGGTAAGGTAGGAGTGGCCTGAAGCTTCCAACGGCTGGATTTCAAAAATGTCACTGTATTCTGGTAGTTGAACAAGGCAAAGAACAACAACAACAACAAAAAGTCAGCGGCTGAGAGGACGGGCCAGAGCAAAGGCTGCTCAGCTTGGCTGGGAAAATGAAAGCGGCTCACCCCAAGGAGGGAGGCAGGGAGCAACAAGCCCCCAACCCTCGAAGACTCCAGGCAGAGGGTGAGGGTGAGATGGGGGGAGGTGGGGAAGGGGGAGGCAGACCTGGGCATAGCACAACTTCCTGAGCTGGGAGCCTCTGCCCTCTGTCTCCCTCCCTCCCTTGCATTCCTGGGCCAAGCAGGCCAAGGGCTGTGAGAGCTGTGGGGAAGCCGCTCTCCTGGAGCTCTTTGGTGGGCCTGTCAGAGTCCAGGGAAGGTCCCAGACAGGCAGGGAGTGAAGGAGAGCTTCCCAACTCTTAGAGAGAACCCAGGTAAGGGTCGTGCCGAGGGGGCCATCGCCATGCCCCTGCAGGGGAAAAAGGGGGTCACCCTGCTTTGGTGACCTCTCTCCAGCACGACTGGACATCTGCCAGCTTGGGAACTCTGTCTTAGTGGGTGTCATGTGTTCACAGCCAGGCTGGGCAAAGTTGGCACAGTGCCAAGCCTGCCAAGAAAGTTCTAACAGGACCCTTTCACCCACTCCAAAGTGTCCTGGGTGCCCAGATTTCTTAGACCTGGCAGGGCCAGTTCCGCTTTGCCCAAGACTCTCCCCCAGGCCCCAAATGACTGGCAAATCCCACCCTGACAGAATGTGGACCTGCCACCAGCTCCTACTTGGCCCTGCTGCCCGCGCCGTTACCTTATATATCCTACCCTCTCCCAGAGACCCCTCCCTTCTCTGTCCTGTCTTGACAATTTCCCTTGGCACTGCCAGTCACCCGCTGGGGGCGGTTCCGGTGAGGGAGGAGACTATAACGCAAAGTTATCAGCAGCCTAGAGCTCGGCAAGGGCGACAGTGCGCCCGCCCTCTCTGCGCCTCTCCCGGCCCCACGCCGCCACCTGGGCGCACTCACCGTGCCTTGAGCTCCTTGAACTCCTCGCGCACTTTGCTCAGCTCCAGCTGCAGGCGGGCGCGCTCCTTGGCCACCGAGTCGAGGGTCTTGCGGGCATCCCCGAGCTCTGCCTCGTAGGCGGCCTTGATGCCGGACACTTCGCGGCTGACCACCTCCTCAGACTCGGTGATGCGAAGGCGCAGACCTGCGTTCTCCGTCTCCAGCGAGCGCACACGGTCGATGTAGACCGCCAAGCGGTCATTGAGCTCCTGCAGGTCCTCTTTCTCCTGCAGCCGGGTGATGCGGGTGGGCGACAGCGGGGTGGAGCCGGCCTGCGCCCCACTGCGGGTGGCGCGCCGCTGGGACGGGGTCTCCATGGCCGGCAGGGTGGCAACGCTGCCCGCGGGGCAGAGGTCCCGGGAAGGGCAAGGGGCTCGGGCCGAAGGACAGAGACTGCTCGGGGTGGGAGCGCGCCGGCCGGCTGGCTGGCTCTCGTCTGGCTCCTGGCAGGCGTGGGGATCTGGGCCGGGCGCTGTCCGACCTCGGGATCTGGGTTGGCCGGTATGGATGCGGCGCTCCCGCGATCACTCTGAGTCACCGGCGCCCGGGCAAAGACTCTAATAGGTCTAGGGAATGGGAGGAGGGGCCACTGCTCTTAAAGGGGCCGTCGCATACCCACGGGGGGTTGGGGGGGGCAGGAGGGGTGAGGAGGGGAGAGGACCACCCGGCGGTGGTGGCGGAGTAGGGCTCCACCCTCTCTCGCGCACCCCCGCGTGCCCGAGGCTTAGCTGAAGCTCGCGTCTAGGTCCCTATCTGCTCAGCGCTCCAAGCTGCAAGCTTGCCCCCACTGCCTCAGGCCTTCGGGGGTAGAGGGCAGAGCCAAGGGGTGGGCAAAGGGCGGGGGAGAGAGGGAAAGTGGGTGTAAAGCAAGGGAGGGTGCCAGGCAGGCAGATCCAGGAAAGTAGGGGGAGGGCTAAGGCTGGTGACCATCAGGGTGACTCACTCTTCTTCCACCACTGGCTCCCCCTTTCCTCCCCATAGTGATAGTGAGTCACCCCTACCCCGCGCCCCCCCCCCACATGTGGGCAGTCCATTCAAAGCTGCATCTCAGGATGCCAGGGTGGGGTGGGGAAGAATGCCTGGGTTCCCTGGGGTGGTTGGAGGGAGGGCTGCAGCAAAGTTCTGGATCCTGAGTTCCTTTTACACCCTCAAACTTGGGGTGGGGACCAGGAGTTTGGAGTCGCTCTTTTCCTATCTTCTGCCCCAATTTAATCTGCCTTCAAAACCAACCATTGGGTCTTAGACCCAAGGAACAAGCCACAGGGTCCAGAGAAGGCCAAGAATTGGACCCAGGCACTGCCCATCTCCTGCCCCTTTCCTTTGGATTCAAGTAATTGGAAAAAGAGCCTGCCTTGGGTTCCTCCCCCTTCAGTCCCTTTCTACTCCTCACCCCACCCCACCAACTCCAGGACTGTACTTATTTTTTTTTCCAGGACTGTACTTATTTTAATGGATAATTTAAAACAGATACCAGAGCTGTGCATGCATTCATCACATTGCCAGGACACCAGGTCCCAGATTTTTGTGGTTCCCAGAGGGGCCTGAAAGGGGGAGCAGGGCTGGGGGCTGGACAGCCAATGTTGGGTCTCTATCCCGGTTTCAGCCAGAGAAGGGGTGGTGGGAGGTAGGGACAGCAAAGACTCCCACAACCTTGCTGGCTGCAGGGCCAGCACTGCACTTATCTCTACATTCCTCTCTGGCCAGGTCTGCTTTGCCACTGGCTCTGGGGAGGGGCCAGGCCTTCTCACAAAACAGGATCACCCAAGTCCCCAGGCTTCCCCACCCCAGGCTCTGGAGCTTCCATCCTCAGGACTCACCAAAGACCCCTTTAATCAGCCTTCTACTCCCCTCCCCTTACCCTGGCCCTGGACCCACCAACCATCTCATCCTAAGAGGTAGCAGTGGCTGAGGCTCCAGAACCCATGTGCTTTCCTGCCCTGCCCCTGTGGCCTCCACAGCTTATTCTCTGATGAGCAACTGGGGAAATTAAATTATGTTGCTGACTCCTACAGCTCCAGGATATCAGGATACGCAAGAGAAGCAGAGCTGGACAGGTCCTCTGTTCTGGGTTCTGGAGCTGGCTTCAGAGGGACAAGGGGCTGGAGTGGGATTAAGGCAGGGACTCTTGAGTATTCAAGGAGAGGAACCGGGAAGGGGATGCTTAGGTTCCCATCTCTAGGGGGGTGACTGGCAGTGTGGTGAGTATCCAGGATGCACCCAGTTGAGGGACTCAGGATATGGCTTCCCCTCCTTGCAGCCGTCTCCCCCAGGGCATGGCACTCACCTTCAGCTTCCCAGACAAAACAAAAAGCCTTGTTCTGTTTCTCCCTCTTGTGCTCTCCAAACCAAAAGCAGAGGCGCGGTGGGTGTGCCAATGAAACATGCGGGACACCGGCTGTTCCCACTGCCTTAGCCCCCACTCCACTGAGCGTCCCCCCGCCCCCCCTCACCCCCGCCCCCAGTCCCTGCCTGGCCTGGCTTCCCCTCCTGGCTGGGGAAGCAAAACCACACTTAACCCTTCCTAGCCCAGACCTCCCCATCTTTGGAGAAAAGAGGCAGGAGATAGAAGGGGGGGAACTCACCCTAAATTTCACTCTAGGCCCTTTCCAAAGGGTCCCCCCATCTTACCACCACCACAATGGCCTCAATCCTAAACGTGAACTTCAAAGGGACTTTATCTTGAATATTCAATCCTAACTCTGAATCCCAAATGTCATCATCTGCTCTCTTGCTGCCAGGTGTAGATCACCAGTCCCAGAAGAAGCAGGAGAAAGCAGGGAAGGCCAGGTCCAGAGGAGCGGAGCCTGCTGGGGGTGAGGATTAGGGGGAGTTGTGACTGGGTGGAGACCAGGTTCCAATCTTATCTCTCACTTGCTATGTGATGACAGGTCTGCTACTGAATTCTCTGGGCCTCGGTTCCCTCATCTGTAACATGGGTAGTGTGGCTATCAAAGACATGGGGGCTGAGCTACTATGTTTGCTCTCAAGGGAGTTGCCCACTGGTAGGGAAAACAGAGGGCAAGGCAAAACCAAGCACAAGTGGTTAAAGAGCAGCATAGAACCCTTAACTGGATAATGAATTCCAAATGGATCCCAGAAGCTGGGAGCTGGAACATTAATAAGTGATATCAGAATATAGTTGAGTCCAAGGGGTGGTTTGGGCAGTGGAGGGGCACTTGTCTTGAAGACCAATGACCTTGGAGGGGGAACCCCCTCTGTTCCCATAGCATCCTGGGCCTTCCTCTGACCCTGCCTCCCAAAAGTGCTGTGAGGGACAGGAGGGACCAAATCCTGGCCATCTGTGTCCCTAATATTTGGCCCAGAGCCTGGCATACAGGAGGTGTTCAGTGTTTCTTAAATGAACAAATGCATCTGGTCCTGCCACTTTTTCAGGTGACTGACTTTGGGCAAGTTATTTCTTTTCTTTCAGCCTCAGTTTCCCCATTGCAGCATGGGGATGTTGCAATGATTAAGTAACATGCATTTAAAGGGAGGCTTCTTGGAGGAGGTAGATTTCGGGCTTTACAGAAGTGCCTTATCCATAGATAGTGAATTCACTCATCCAACAAACATTTATTGAACACCTACTGTGTGCCAGGCACTGAGCTAGACACTGGGAGACAGCAGTGAATAAAACAGACAAAAATCCCTACCCTCATGAGGCTGACATCCTAGTGGAGGGAGATGGTCCATAAATAAAAGACAAAATTATAGTTTGTTAGAAGGTGGTTAAGTGCTATGAAAATAAAATATAAAGTGGGATAATGCTCAACAAACTGGGTAACTTACACTTTGACGCTCTTTATAGTTGCATGTTTTCACATACATTCTCAATTTCGTTCCACAAAACCAACTTATGGGCTGCAGATTATTTCCCTGTTTCACAGCTGAGGCTGACTTTCCCAAAACTAAACAGTAACAGGCCGAGCTCAGAACTTGGACGAGGCAGCCAGGTCCAGGACTTCACTATCTTATGGCACTTTGTCGGGACGTGTGGGAGGAGTAGGGGTGGACTGGTGCAGGGAGGAAGTCTGTGTAGAGGTGCTGAAGCGGGAAAGAGCTGAGGAGGGTACACAGCTGAGCTGAGCAGGGAGACACTAGAGGTGAGGCAGGAAAGTGTGGGAGGAAAGGCAGGACCAGGACCAGAGAAGGGGGAGATGGAGGCAGCTGCCTGGTTCAGGGATGGGGCCTGCGAGAGAGGATTCTTGCTGCTTGATAAGCCTGGGGTCAAGAAGGAGAGAAGGGGACTTCCCTGGAGGTACAGTGGTTAAGACTCCACACTTCCAATGCAGGTGGCCCAGGTTCGATCCCTGATCAAGGAACTAGGTCCTGCATGCCGCAACTAAACATCCTCCACGCAGCAACGAAGATCCCGCGTGCCGCAACTAAGACCCAGCACAGCCAAATAAATAAATAATTTTTTTTTTTTTAAAGTCTTCAGACAGTGCCGATGTCCCCTGTGGGGGAAAATCACCTCCAGTTGAGAACCACTTATCTAAGTTCACATGGTAAGTAGCAGAACTGGGATTGTAATACAGGTGGACCTGACTCTGAAAGCCAAGCACTTACCCACCCGGTTATAATCCTGGACAGGTAGGAGTGAGAGAGAGGAGGATTCGAATGGGTCCTAGGCCACTGGGGAGACAGTTATACTCCCCCATAGGGGTGGGAAGAGGTAACTCTTTGGAGGAGGGTCTAGGGAGTGGGGGCTAATTTGGAGAGTCAAGGCCATGGTTTGAGGATCCCTTTATAGTGAGTTCTTGAGGGAGGGTCCCTGTCTTATTCATTCTTTGATCACAGGGTCTAGTACTAAACACCTGTTGAACTGCTGAGTCACTTGTGCACAGGTGATTATTATAACCTTGAGAGTGGAAGGACTTGCCTGTTCTTTAAGTGACTGCCATGTACCAGGCACTGGGCTGGGGGCTGTGTGTGAGTGATCCCACTTAATCTTCACCTTAGCCTTATGAGGGAGGTATTATTATCTGCATTTTATCAATATATACCAAAACTCCAAAACTCCGAGAGGTTGACTAATTGACCTAAGGTAGCCCAGCTGACTAGACTGCCTTCTTCCTACCCAGACTCAGCTAGATGGAATGATGCAGGCTCAGGGCAATTAGCTTAGCTTAGTTCAGCCAGGAAGGCCCTTAGAAGGAGCGTGTGTTTGACAGCCGTTTGGAAAGACAGAGAACCCCTCATTCGAATGAAATCTCACCCAAAAAGCCCAAGATACTAAATGACAGAGGCAGAGCCTCTCTAGTAGGGAGATTTGGGGACCCCTGCCTGGTGATCCCTTGCGCCTCTCCCAAGAGGCCCCCAGGGCTCTGGGGAATAAGCCCTTCTCTTTACAAGTGGCTTCTAAGGCCAGAGGAGGAAAGATTTGCCCAAGGTCACTCAGAACCCCCGAAATAGCACTCTGACCCCATCGCATGCTACCACAGGAGACAGGACAGCACCCTGGACCTATTTGAGGGGCTAATCCACCTCAAGAGACCGGCATTAATGTCACTGTGACGTAGGGGTGCTGGCTGCTAAGCCAGAGCGCGGTTCTTTTCCTTCAGGGCTCCAGCCTGGCCAGAAGGGGCTGCTGGATAATGGACAGAGAACTAACCCTTTACACCTCATACCTGGCTGGGCACGTCTCCCAGGTGTGATCCTTTCACAATTAAGATTACTACCGTAACCCTTGCCAACCTCTTAGAGATGCAAAAAGCAAACACCATTACCCCCATCATACAGATGAGGAGATTGAGGCTTGGGCAGGTTAACTGATTTGCTCAAGGCCACACAGCCGACAAGTGTCAGAAGCAGGCCCCAAACCCCAGGTGTCTGCCTCCAGGTTGACTACATCCCACCTCTCTTCAGCCCAGGCCCCGAGGAGACCAATCCAACAGCAAAATCCGGAGAGTCTGCGGGGGAGGTCCTGCCCAACATTCCAAACCCCATCCCCCTCCCTACTGGACCACGAGAGCCGCCCCACCTGTGAGCCTCAGGTTTCCAGAACTGTCACAATACACACCACAATACACAATACTGCCACAGTACACACCAGACTAGGGCGCAAAGAGGAATTCGGCAGTGACATCTTCCTCTCTCCTCTCCATCCCCCAGCTATGGCCCCTCCCCACCTGGTGAGGGCGGGGGAGGGGAGGTAGGAGTGGGAAGGGGCGGGGCACCGGAGACATGGGTGGAGCCATGTGGAGCGGCAGATCAGTTGGGGCTGTAGTGTGACTCGGGCTCCGACTAGGTTGTTCCTCCCTCCAGCCCCCGCCCCGGGCCGTAGGCGGGCAGTGCTGACGGCTAGTGCTGACGCAGGCGCCTGCGTGTGGGCGGCTGCCTGTGAGTCTGTGTGTCTCTGTGTGCGTGGTTGCTGGGGCCTCCCGGCTCTCTTAAACGGAGGTTTCCTCTCCCTGTTGCCAAGGAAACAAACAGAAGCTCCACAACTCCAGGACTGGGGCTGGAGAAAAGGGTCCCCAAGCCCTACACACCCGTACACTTGCAGAAAGTGAGGTAGAAGAGGATCCCCTGTCCCCCTCCCCTCATCCACGTGAGGATCAAACGTTACCAAATGTGGGGCCTGAAACTGGAGTGGCCACCTGTCCTGTTTGCAGAGCACTGAGGAGTTTCCTAAGACAAGGGACAAGGGACTTGCGGTGCTCAAACCGGGACAATTCCTGGCAAACCGGACAATCGGTCTCCCTAAGTGTTCATCCAATTTTTGTGGGGAGGCTTTATTTCTAAAATATGAGAATATCTTTTACAGATTTTACACAGAAATATGACCACGTGCAAACATGGGCAGACTCCTCTGAGGGTCCTGGAAAGGCCCGTGCAACTGAGGGTCCCTGAGCTTCACCTTTGTTACTTTCACCATAAGTCCCCCTGAGGCTCCAGCCCCTGCCGCTCCTAAGCTCCTCAGGGCCCGCTTTGAAGACTACCCACCCCCACCCCCAGCACTCACGCCAGTGGGGTCAACTGGGAAAGTGAATTCTCAAAAGGAGAATGGTGGTTAATCTGCAGGAGATTTCCTGATGGGTGGATGGAGCAAAGGGCACTTTCTGGAGAAGTGGCCGGGACTGCCAGGTGGGGCAGGTGGATGGGCGGCATCTCTGCCAAGATCAGGTGCTCCTGGAGGGAGGCCCATGGGATGGGGAGGGACTGCCTTGGGCCAGTGCTTCATCATTCATTGCCTAGAAGCCAGAACTTCAGAGCTGGGAGGAGTTAGGACATCATGCAGACCAACCCCCCTCATTTCTAGACCTGCCTTGGTCCAACTTCCCAGATTCCCCCATCCCACTATCCCTAAGCCGCCCACAGGTCTGCCCCAGAGTAGCACCCCATTTGCCCTCTTTGTCCAGTAAATCCAAAGCTCACAGGGCACCCTGAGAGCCCACTTCACTTTGGCCATCGACCCCTGAGGGGCTCTTCATCACAGTGATAGGTGACGGGGAAACCACGGGAGCAGGGGTGGGCAGCAGGGGACTGGCTGGGAGGGACAGGATGCATGGGCTGAGGCTGGTGTGCTCTCAGGCTGCCCAGGGAGGGGCCAAGAGGGCATCTGTTTCTTCTTGGCCAGGATTCCCTCCATGCCACCCCCAGATGAGATGAAAATGGGGCTGGCTTCCTGAAGCGGAGCTGCCTGGCCTGGGAATGGAGGACGGACGGGGTGTCCATCAAAACATCCCACATCCCCTCTCCTCCCTCTGCCTGGAGCTTTGGGGAGCTCAGATAAGGTTTAGGGGTGGGGGCATATTTTTTGTTAGAGCAGAGGAGGTTAGGTCCTGGGGCTCAGTGAACACCAGCGATGTACCAGATGCGATAGCCAGGCTGGACTGCAAGTGGGGTGTGGTGGGGTAGAGACAAGGGACTTGTCTGGCTCAGAGGTGGGGCCTCACTTTAGTGGACCAGCGGTGGAGGATGGACCAGAGAGACCTGAGCACAGAGGGTAAGTGGGGATGGGGGAGAGATAAGAGTGGGCAGAGGAAGAAGTTTGGGGAAGAAGTCTACCGTGAGGGAGGAAGAACTGAGCTTTGAGGTAAGTGTGGGAAAGATCACATCTGGAGTCCAGGTCAGGGGGCCCAGGAGAAGTGGAGAGCTGGGCAGAGGGGAGGCCCAGGAACTGAGGAGAGGGGCAGCTGCCCAGGCTGACGCGAGCTCTCCAGCCCCAGATCCTGGTGGGGCAAATATTTACCCAGCAACAGTTGCTAAGCAGGGAGGAAGGAGGAGGGAAGCCAGTAGCTAGAGGGCCTTCCAGGCTCCTCCCATCCCTCACAAAAGACAACTTAGAGAGGGTGAGCCATACCATTCCCCTCAGCCCTCCACCCACTCCACGCAGGCTCGGCTATATCCCTCCATGCACACATATCTTGGAGTCACCTCTACCAATGTCCCCCCTGCCCCAGCCCCACGCTGGTAACAGGACAGAGGGCTGGGCTAGAGGCAACTTAATCCCTGGGCTGCCCGGCCTTCCCCTTCCCCTAGGACAGCTCTGGGGGCTCAAACCTTGCAAAATTCCCCTTCCCAATCTGCTGTTCAGTGGGGGCTGGAGAGGGAGGTGGTCCAAGCAGTCAGGATACAGTGAGGGAGGGGATGCTGAAGGATGGAGTCAAGATGTCCAGGGGGTGGAGGCTGGAAGAGAGGATGAGGAGGCTGAAAGGAGGGGAAGGAGTGACTCCCTTAGAGGCTGTGAAAGGGCAGGCAAGGAGGGCTGCTGGATCCAGAGAAGAGAGGTTCTCAGGGGTCCTTCCTGATCTGGCGCCTGGGCAGAGGAGGGGGAGGGACAAAGGAGGGGAGGGTGTGTTCAAATGGAGCCAGATGTGGCCCATGTGATGTGGGCTGTCGCTGGCATGGGCACAGTGGGGGCAGGACATACAACTGCCGCCAGGAAGTATTAGTCAGAAGCTGGGAGGGGCAGGGGAGAGGGACAGCTAGGCCAGGACCCCTGAAGCAGCAGATGGGAGCTTTGGGGGAGGGTAAAAGGGCTCCGGGCCTGCAAGAAGGGATTGAGGTGACCTCCCCGCCACCCTTAAGGTTCCCATTCATTTCCCTGGCTGAGCCTCGGTTTCCATATGCAAAATGGACATCCTGACACCTCTTCCCAAGGCAGAAGATGTGCCCAGGGCCCAGCTCAGGGCCCAGCACACAAGAGGGGTTCTCTTCTTTACCCACCTCCTCAGGGTGAGGTCTTTGCTCTGCAGGGCTTCTCCCTGGGGGTCAGTGGGTTCTCACCCTCGGCCACAGGCCCTTTGGAAATCGGGGTGCAGAAATGGGAGGGAAGGACACAAAGAGGAAGCTGCCACAGCAGAGAAGAGGTTCTTGGAGCCCAGGCTCCCTGGTGCTGATGGAGGTTCTTGAGGGCTGAAGGGTTGGCCAGAGTGGCTGCAGGCCCCATGGGTCCACCCTGAAATGGAGGTAGATGGAGGGCCATCACTGTGAAACGACCACAGAGGCGAGACTGAAGCCCCACACCAGGAGGGACTTCCCCGAGCCCGTCCACAGCATGAGCCGGCCCAGAGGGAGAAGGGGTTGAGATCCCAGGAAACAAAGCCGACCTGAAGGGTGGGCCAGGGCACAGCCCTATAGAAACAGACCGAGGGACCCTTGGAGAGCCAGGTCCAAGCCGGCAACCGAAAGAGTGTTGCTTTCCAAACTCCCATTGGAAAGTTTGAAAAATACACACGGAAACATGACTCACTGCCCCCTCCCCATGGCCCCCCTTTCCTGGTTTCTGTGATTTTTCTCCCAAGAGTTAATTCAAATCACATTCTACAGAAACCACGCTTAATGAGGGAGGGCAAAGAGCATGCTGAAGAAGGCAGAGAGGCGCCGCAGGATGGGTCTAGAAATGGAGATGAGCGGGGGCCTGGGTGCGGTGATCCATCCACTGGGAACACCTCGGGCCAGGGAGAATTCAGCTTCCGAACACTTAGATGCTCAAGTGAATGGAGGAAGGAGAATTCATTCACACGACCACTGCCGAATCTGCAGTGTGGCCGCTGCACCCTGCTGCCCTGTGTAGCCCAAGCCCAGAGAGCTTGCCTTCTGGCCTCCTCCTCGGAACCTGTTCCCAGGGCCACAGCAGAGGCCAGAGGCCCAGGGAGGTGGGATAGGAAGTGGAGCTCCCTGAACTCACTGCCTCCACTGCTCTTTCCCCAAAACGTGTGTCCTGGAGCTGGCACATGGGCACCTCTTCCCCTTTGGGCTGGAGAGGATCCAGGCAGGCCTGCCCCAACACGGTGTCTCTGGGCCAGGAAGTCCCAGCCTGTCCAGGAGAGGCCAGCGAAAGGGGAGCCTGGCACTGGGCCATAGGTGAGGGGCCCTTCCAGTCCAGAGAGTTCTTGGAAGAGGCCTCCAAGGATTCCCAGGTCAGGGGTGATTCCCGAGCTTCCACACTTGCCACCCCTCCTTGGATGTCCCAGATGGAGTTCTTCATGTCTCCCCAACACCACCCCAGCCCCACTCTGTTCCTCCTTCCTCAGCCTCACCCCCTCTGTCTCCCCTGGCCGGTGACCCCCCACATTCTGTGGACCCAGAATCTCTCTCCATTCTGCCTCCAGCTCCGTGGTTCTTTTTGTTTTGTTTTGTTTTGTTTTGTTTTTTGGCCACAACACACAGCCTATGGGATTTAGCTCCCCGACCGGGGATCGAACCCAGGCCCTCGACAGTGACAGCATGGAGTCCTAACCACTGGACCGCAAGGGAACTCCCCAGCTCTGTGGCTCTGATTACCAACAGCCCTCGCCTGAGTAACTGCAGGAGCCTCCCGGCCAGTTTTCCTGCTTCCACCTTTGCCTCTGCTCTGATCCTTTCTCCTCCCTAAACCGCAGCCATCTTTCCAAAATGTAAACCTCAGCATGTTTCCACAAGACTTCAAACTAACAGCACTTCCCAAACTGTATTTGGGATAAAGTCCAAATTCCTTGAGCTGGCCTGTAAAGCCCTCCATGGCCCAGGCTCTGCTTGTTATCTCCAGCCTCACTGCTTGCCCTCTAGATTCCAGCAATCCAGATCTCTCTCGTTTCTTCTAAGCTAACCTTCCTGGACTTGGCACATGCTTTGCCCTCTGACCAACTAACTCCTCCTCACCCTCCCGGCTCAGCTAAAAAGTGCCACTAAGTCTGGGTTAGGTGCCCCGCTAAGCCCTCAACATCTCCTGTCACACGAAATTGACACTGTCTGTGTTCGCCTCTGTCTTCACACATTAGGGGAACTCCTTGAGGGTAGAGGCTGGGTGGGTCTGGGCCTCCCCTGTATTCCCAGCACCCAGCACAGTGCCTGGGACAGAGAAGTTTCTCTGTTCACGTGTGAGCTGAGCGTCTCAACAGACCCCCCTCCTGAACCAGCACTCCCGAATCTCAACTCCTCCCTCTACTTTGTCCACACACCCCGCTCTTCAGCACCTAATTCTAGCCCTGCCTTCCTCCCACGTGCCCCTCACTGCCTCCCTGTATCGGAGCTCTACGTGTGCTCGCTCTGCAACCAGGCCTCTCTCCACACCCAGCCCAGGGCATAGTCCCAATACCAGTAGTAACAACGGCTACAGTTTACAGAGCGGTTGCTATGTGACAGGGCCTGTTCTAGGTTCTTTCCATTCATTGGCTCATTTGATACACAGCAGGAGCTAAAAAAAGAGACGGGCCCAAGAACCTGACTTGCCTGATGGTTCAGGACCAATCTCTCCAGGAGCTTATAACTCTGTCATCACAGTGTGTAAAGGAGATGGGTTATATACTAGGCCGTCAATAAATGTCTACTGAGGGAAGGAACAATATAATTGCCTACATTTACAGCAGGTCCTATCACTCTTGAAACATTACCTCTGGACAGCCCTGGGAGTTGAGCTGGGAAAGGTCATTATTCTCATTTTATAGAAGGGGACTTGGTCCAAGTGAGTGGGGAGAGACCGGCTTCTGGCCACACAGGTGGCTCTCAACCAAATGGCAGAACCTCCAGGGCCGTGCAGGGGGTCCTGTGTGGCACAGGACAGGGAGCCGCTGTCCACAACGGGGGTGAGGGTGGGGTGGGATTTATTCGAGGGTTTTCAAGGGTCATGGCTGGGGGGAACCCTGTGGTCTCAACCCTCACTGAGCATCAAAATCGCTTGGGGGAGGGGGCTTTCAAAACTGCCAGCATCCAAAGTTTGGGTATTTTGATTCAATAATTCATCTAGGGTGGGACCCTGGCATTTTTCAGTAAACACTACTTCAGTCTGTCATTTAACAGATGGAGAAGCTGAGGTTTGGAGTAGGGATTATAATAACAGCTAACACTGAGTGCTGACGATGCCAGGCACTGTTCTAAATAGAGCAGGTGCATTATTCACCCGATCCTCACCATGACCCTGCATGGGAAGGACTGTTATCATCAGCTCCATTTTACGAGTGAGAAAACACAGCACAGTGGGTCCAGGGTCACACAACCAATCAGTGGTGGAGCTGGGATTCAAACCCCAGAGACCTGGCTTGGAAGAGCACACTCTCAACCCCAAAGTTGCAAAGGAGCCAGTGGCGGAACCAGGTCCAGCCAGATGCTATCTCCTCTAGACACAAGTCAGAAAGCCGGTGAGAGTGGGTAAACCAAGGTCAGAGAAGCCACAGTCCAGGTGGGAGGCCTGAAAGCTCCCGGCCCCTCCCTCACAGGGGCAGAAGGGGCTGGGTGGTAAGGGCCTGGGCAGTGAGGCAACTTCCCCATGGGACCACACTTCCACCTGCCTGCCGCCCTCCCCTCCCGAAGGGGAGCCCTGACCAGCCCCAGCTGAGCCATCACCCTCCCTGTGCTAATTGATGGAGCCTCCTAATTGCTGATCACAAGCAGGCAATTAAGTCCAATTAGGGAGCGAGAGCTAATTAGTCCTCAGCTTCCCACAGCCTCTGGGCACCCCCAGGGTCTGCAGGAACCTGCTGCCCACCTCTCCCTGCCCCCAGGGAGGAGAATTGCTGCTTGTAGTGAGCATGTGAAAAGTTCACGTGGCTTCCTTGCTCTCCTAAGTATCAAGGGTCAAGCACCTCAGCTTATCACCTACCTCTGCACTCCGGGGCAACTCTATCTCCAGTCCCACTATACATGACTTGCCTTCCCTGACAACCAAGAACATTCATGTCACCCCATAATTCATAAGAACTTGCCCACCATCCCATCCATCATCCCTAAAACCCTGGAGGTAGGGTACTCCACATTATCACTGGGGCTCAGAGAGGGTAAGTGATTTGCCAAAGATCACGCAGTCCACTTTGACCAAAGATCCTCTACCCCCTGACATACATATGTGATGTCTTTCTGATGATCCCCCCACTATCATTCCTGTTGTAACATGGTAGACAGGTGGGGCATGAGTTGTGTACCTTCTTTCCACGGGCTATATACTATGTTAGGTTTTCCCGTTTAATCTGCTGTCCTCCCTCTGTTCCTCTGCCTGACTCCGATCCAAGAACCCAGTGCCAAATTCAAGAAGGTTCTTTCTGGGTTCACAGAACTTAGAAGACAGAGGATCTAGTTCTCTCTTCCATTAATTTGCTCTGTGACCTTGGAGAAATTGCTTCCTTTCTATGGGTCTCGGTTTCCTCATCTGCAAAACAAGTGCACTGGACTGGAAGATTTCCAAGGCACTTCCAACCTCCATCCCTTCTGCTGCAGAGGAAGAGATGGTGAAGAGCTACAGTTCCTTCTTGCATGTCATTAGGGGATGAGACAGGGATACCCCCTTTCATACTGAAATTGTGGGGGCCCCACGGCTAAACAAGAATGAAACTGTCCTGACAATGACTGGAGGATGCTGGGGATTCCCAGGCTCTAGCAGGGGCTGGGAGTGGAGAGTAGGGGGTCAAACATGATGATCTCTCTCTCTCTCTCTCTCTCACAACACACACACACACACACACACACACACACACACACACACAACCGCCCCAAGGACCAGGATACAGGAAAATTGGTAGGGGAAATTGCATGGCCAGAATTATGGCCTGCTTCCTTGGGCTTGGAGGACAGTGAGAGGCAGGCTGGATGCACAGTTTCTGGCCCACCTCAGGCTGTACATTTTGCCAAGCTCCCTCCCTGTCAGGGTTGGATTCACACAGGGCAGAGCAGGCAGGGAGGCTGGGGGAGATGGAGGGGCCCCTTCCTGTCTCCTCCTGGGTCTTAGCCACACTCTAACTTCCATGCCCCTGTTCTTCTTTTTCTGCTCTCTGGGTCTTCACAGGATGGTTAGAGTCAGACTAGCCTGGGTTCCAATCCTGGCTCTACCACTCATGTCCTACTTGTGTCACCCTTGGCCAGCCTGACAATTTCCTCTTCTGTAAAATGGGGTAACACTAATTCCAGAGGGCCGTTGTGAGCAATAAGTGAAATGTGCATGTACGGTGAGGAGCACAGGGTCTGCCTCTTGTCAGGGCTCAGCTCCCCTCGCAGCACCTGAAAGAGCACAGGTTCGGGAGCTGTGGTTGGGAGAACGTGTGCTGAGCACCAAGAAGGAACCACAGGGCATCCGGTCCCCAGCATCCAGTCCCTCTGCAGCTTTCCCGTTCCTGAGGAGAATCACTGTTCACAGGCCCTGGGGTCCCAGGAGTCCCCAGCTTGCCACAAACACTACCATTGTCATAGAAACCGGACCTCCTCTTCCTCTCTCACTGATTGATTTCACCACATTGTCCCCCACCCTGTGTCTGGTTCCTAGATCTCAGCTTTTGACTCACTGATTGAACCGCTTCTCATTTCATGTCCCCAGGATACCATCAACCTTGTCCCCACTTCAGGATCTGTGCCCACAGTCCCTCAGCAAGGCCCTCTTCCCCAGCGGCCGCGACTCCCTTCCCTGCCAAGTTAGTCTGGGCACCTCCTGGAAAAACGTCTGCCCATGAGGTATGAGTGAACTTCAGCCCCGGCTGCCCCCGCGGGCCTCAGGACCTCACCTTTCCTGCCCATTTCAAACTCCGTTAGCGTGGGGTTGTAAAAGCAGCGAGGGCAAGGGAGGTGGCCACGGACAGAGACTGACGGGCGCTGGCGCCACCTGCTGGCCCGGGGGTACCAGCCCCACCTCCTCCTTAAGGGTGGGCGTGTCCAGGCTAGTCCTGAGTGGCAGAAGGCCCTGGCTCTGTGTCCTGCCAGGAGACAGTCATCCACATCATTCGTTCATTCATTCATTCACAGATATTTACCATCTGTGTGCCCCAAATAGCTCTTGTTCTAGCGGAACAAGCAATTAAACTGTCATGAGTGCCTCAAAAGGAGTAGCTAGGGATGCGAGGGTTGGCAGGGGCAGAGAACCAGGCACCTAACCCAGGCTGCGGTTCCCCGAGTAAGGGGTGACCAAGCTAAGTCCTGAATAATAATCACCAACATTTATTAAGCACTTTCTGTGTACTAGACGCTATGTCAGTACTTTACATGCCTCTTGCCACTAATCACATAACAATCCCATGAAGTAATTGCTACCCTTATCTTCATTTTATAGATGGGGAAAACAAATTCAGAGACATTAAGTAATTTGCATAGAGCTCACCGGTAATAGGCCACCTGCCCACCTGTAGCCCAGGTGCGGAGGACACTACGGGCTCCCGCTTGAATAGCTGGGCAGAAAGGGAGAAGAAAGTGTGTTCCAGGTGGAGGAAACTACAGGCCTGGAAATCACTGGCGCTTTGGAAACAGGAGGAGAGACGGGCAAAGGAGACCGAAAAGGAGCACCCAGGGAGGGAGGAGAAAAGCCGGGGAGGAAATAAAGGGTATAGAGAAGGAAGGAGGAGCCAGCAGGGTCAGAGGTCAGAGGTCCAGCAAGATAAAAACTGAGACTGGCCTCAGCCCCTGCTCTAAGGGAGCCCATCAGTGTGGGAAGGTGGGACGCAGAAACACCGGGAGAGCAGGGTAGGTAATCCCTCTGCACAGGTCTGATGTCAGGGCTTGGGCCAACCAACAGGCCTGGAGCAGTCTGGGAAGGCTGCCTGGGAGAGACATGTATAGTTACCCACCTGGAATGGGCATGGAAGCCCCTCTAGAAAACTGGCAATAAGGGTATAACTGGCAGCCTGGGTATAACTGGCCAAGTCCTGGAACTGGATGCAACTGGGGAACAGCCTGACCTCCCTCAGGCTCTGGAGAAGGGGCATTGTGCAAGGATGTTGGAATGAGAAAGTGCCTCGAAGTCCCTCTGGCCCAAGCCACCCCATCTGTAGTCCTGAGCTGGAGGTAGCTTATGCCTGCTGGTAAGAACCCATTGTTTACATTGAAATCAGCCATGGTGAGAGAATTTACACCTTGGAAATTGACAACTGCCACAAACCAGGACTTCCCCCCACCCCACCCCTGTCATTAAACATGTGCAAGCACATCTCTGTTCTACCCTCTCCTGTCCCTACTTCAAAGAAGACGAAACTGAGGCCCAAAGATGGGGAGTGACTTATTCAGTATCACACAGTAATTTTTTTCCTCTTACTCATTCAATTAATCATTCACTTAATAAATTTTTATTGAGTGCCCCCTCCGCTAGGCTTTGGGAAGACATGTCCCTTGTCCTGGGGGAGCTTGAAGTCTGGAGTAGCATACAGAACATGTACACTGGCTGTGACGGCACTGTGGGCTAAGTACCACCAAAGGGGTAGGTACCGGTGCCACGGCAGACTCAGGAGGAGCACTGAAGTCCATCAGCACAGTCAGGAAGGCCTCTCAGAGGACATGACTCCTGAGCTCAGCTCTGAAGGATGAGTGGGAGATAGACAAGATGATGGGGGAGAGAGGGTTGGAGGCAGAGAGAATAGCACCTGCAAAGGCATAGGGGAATGAGAAGACCTGGCAGGAGCACATGATCTATGTGTACTTCTTTGAACTCTCAAGGGCCTACTGGGTCCAAGACTCCTTTTACCAGCAGTGACTGAGGGGAGGGGTTTACATGCTTAGAGATCCCTTCTGAGCCATCAGTCAGAAGTCACACCAGTGAATTAGCACCATTATGGAGTTCCTGCTGTGAATGAGTTCCGGACTAGGCGTTGGCGAGAGGAGGACTCCTGGTTCCAACCCAGTGAAGGTATATGCCAAGCATCATGCAAACGGCACCCCTCTGGAGACCAGATGAGGGATGGCTCTGAGGGCCCAGGGGTGGGGCTTGGGAGGGGAGGGGAGAGATGCAGCTGGGTGTGGAGGGTAGGAGGTATGGTGGAAAAGCAGAGGGAGAAGTTGAATATTTGGTGGGGTGTGGGGGTCAAGGGAAGAGGCTGTTCAAGAGGGAAGTATGGATGAGCATGCACACGCAGCTTCCAAGCAGCAAACATTGAGCACCTACTGTGTGCCGGCACAGGTGCTGGGAATACAGGAGTGGACTAGAGCCAGTCCCTGTCCTCAAGGGGCTCCCAGGGTACTTGGGGAGACAGAAATGTAAACGGACAGTTACAATATAGTGTGATGAATGGTAAGAGATCTCGAAAAATGACCGGGAGAGATTTCCCAGGGAAAGTGACCTGGAATTTGAGTCCCACAAGATGAACCAGCATGAGCCAGGTAAAGGGTGAGGGAACAGCAGATGGGACAGCACAGGCCAAAGCTGGATGATGGGCAGAACATGGTGTGCTCAAAGCCCTGAAAGAGGGCTCATGTAGCTGGAGTGGAGGGTGAGAGGGAGGGCAGGATCAGCTGACCGCTGGGCAAGGGCCAGAATGTGAGGGATATTCTAAATCACACTAAGGAGTTTGGTCTTGGATCTAATGACAATGGGGAGCCAATACAGTGTTTTAAGAAGGAGAGTTTCATGATCATATTTGGTTTTTAAAAATTATCTCTCTGGCCACCATGTGGAGAATGGATTGGAGGGGTCAGGGGAGACAAGAATGGAGGAGAGAGACCAGCTAGAGACTATTGCAGGCAGGAGAGGATGATGGCTTGGATCAGGAGAGTAGCAGTGGAGTTGGGAAGTTGATGCATTTGGGAAATGTTTTGAGGGGTAGTTGACAGAATTGGTTGATGGACTAGATGGGAGGAAGTTAGGGAAAAGGCAGGGATGATAGATGGCTCCAGATTTCTGGCTTGAGCAACCAGGTGGAGGGTGATGTCATTTACCAGAAGCGGGGGAGGGGAGAGCCGGTTTGGACTGTTGTGGCGGAGCCAGGACTAAAAACTCAGGACTCCTGGTTCCAAGCCAGCACCTGTTTTCCCTGGGGGGACTACTGGGAGAAAGCAGCGAGAATGTGAGACAGAGGAAGGGGAACATGGGGATGGAGAAGGGCGGAAGCAAAGGGAACAAAATAATAGTAACAATTGCTAACTCAATGCCAGGCACTGTGCTTTATATATGTCCAGTTAAATTCTCACAACATGACCATTCTTTCTAAATTAACCACCTCACACCTTTCTACCCTCAAATCCTGCTTTGTTTTTCCTCACAGTGATTACCACTACCAGAAATTACATGATATACTTGTTTACTCTGTCTCCCCTCCCCCACAGAATATCAGGTCCATGAGAGTAAGGACTTTGTCATGTTCAATGATGTATCTCCAATGCCTGGAACAGTGCCTGACACAGCAAGTGTTCAATATGTGTTTATTGGATGAAAACTTTTTAACTCCTTATTAGGTAGGTTTTATTATTATTCTGCTTCAGACCCAGGTCGGTTGTACTCAAATGTCTGTTTGGTTAGCCTGGCCCTGATCAGTGTCTGCCAGGGACTCAGGAGGGCAACTGGACATGAACCAGTCTTAAGCAGCTGGAGGGGGCTCAGGATGACCTGGGGAGCTGGTCAGACCATGGGGATGGTCTGTAAACCCAGGCCACCTGGGTTTTTGTCCTTAGTCAGGAATAGACTGGTAGCCTCCTTGTCTCCCACTTGGTGGATGCCCCTCCAGAAAAGGGAAAGGTGGAAGCTTGAGATGACACTTGAGGAGGCAGGACTGGGCGTGGATCCCTAACTGGCAGGGAAGAAACCTCTGGGTCCTAGTGTGCAAGCCCACGCTGGAGCCGCTCCCAGTAGCTGGCCTGCAGCGCCACCTCGTGGCCAAAGTTCAAAGGTGCTTTTCCTCCACCTATCCCTGGCGCTCCTCAGGATCCAGGCAAGCAGGCCACTTTCCCAACCAGCAAGCCTCCTGGGCACCTCTGACATCAATCTCCAGTCCTCTCCCTTTGAATGAACTTCACTCATACTTCAGGGACTCCAGATCCAGGAAGCCTCTCCTGGTCCAACTTCAGTGATCACTCTCTCCTCGGCCTCCAGACTACTCACTGGGTGTCACTGTTCACTTCTGGGGTCCTAGGCTCTGGAGTCAGACAGATCTGGCTTTGAACACTGGAGTGTCCATTTACCAGCTGTGTGACCTGAGCAAGTTACTTAACCTCTCTGAGCCTTAGGTCCCTGATGTTAAGCAGAGATGGCAATTCCAGCCTCACAGAGTTGTGAAGAGGATTAAATGAGATCAAGTCTGTAAACACCAAGAAGAGAGCCTGGAAATAAGGAAACTCAGGAATTGGAAAGTCCCTCTTCCCACCCCTCTCTCTCTAACTTCCTCTTCCCTTTCCTGAAAAAGGAAGCATGACGGAACAGAAGGCACAAGAGAGTCATAGGACCTGAGTTCTCTGGGCCTCAATCTGCCTCACTGTAAAACAATGCCATTAGATAACTGGTGAATCTATTCATTCATTCATTCAGTTTCTAGTCCACCTATGACATTCTATACAGTCTTTTATATCCATTAATTCACCTGTGCCAGATTGTGTCTTATACTTCAGTATCCCCTGTTAGTATCCAGTACAGTGCCTGGCACAGAGAGGACACTGGAAAAATCCCTCCCCAACAACCTAGCAAGGGCATGTTTACTGCCGCCCTCTCCCTGCCCCAAGAGAACACCCAGCCCTGCCTGGCACCAGGTGCCCCTCCCCCTCCCTTGCCTCAGCCCGAAACCAGAGCTGGCGCCACTGGGTGAGGAATCTGGGGACCAACTGTCACAGCTCTGGTATCACCTGCCTCCCGGACACCTGGGTCCGGCCCTGAATCCCAGGGGGGCCCTGTCAGCCAGCTGTCCTGGGGGACCCTAGTTCTGCCCCAGCCCCTCTGAGCTGCTCTCCCTAGGGAAATCAGAGAGTGCAGGGGACCTGCTAGGGGGAGTGCTGGAGTGGTCCCAGGGGAGGAGCAGAGAGGTGTTTGTCTGTCCAGGTCCAAAGCCCTTGGAGATTGGGCCCACAACAGTGGAAGGACCCAGAGAGACCTCCTCTCTTCTCCAATCTCTGTAGCCCTCCAAGTACCAAAGACTGTTTTGCCCTCACATTTAATCCTGTTTGTCCATGTTCTCTGGGTCATGTAGGCTAGTTTCTGTGTCTTGCTGAGGGCAGAGATCAAGTCTGTTACTTCTTTTGTGTGTCCTAGAGAATTTTACCCAATACATTGTCACTGATTGAAATTAATGAGTTGAGGGGAATTCCCTGGTGGTCCAGTGGTTAACTCCGTGTTCTCACTGCCTCACTGCCAATGGCCTGGGTTAAATCCCTGGTCGGGGAACTAAGATCCTACAAGCCGTGTGGTGTGGCGGAAAGAAAGGGAGAGAGGGAGAGAAAGAAAGAAAAAAAGGAAGAGAAAGAGAAAGAAAAAGAAAAAGAAAGAAAGGGAGAGAGAGAGAGAGGGAGAGAAAGAAAGAAAGAAAGAAAGAAAGAAAGAAAGAAAGAAAGAAAGAAAGAAAGAAAGAAAGAAAAGAAAGAAAGAAAGAAAAAGAAAGAAAGGAGGGAAGGAGGGAAGGGAGGAAGGAGTGAGGGAAGGAAGCAAGGAAGAAAGAAGGAAAGAAATTAATGAGTTGAGTGTATTCGAGCAACAGAGAGAAAACTGGCTGCGCTCTCAGCAGGAAGAATGGTGTTTAGATCACAAGGCAGACTTCCCATAAGGGAGGGGTATTAAGAAAAGAAAACATAAACCCCATAAAGCACAGGAGAGGGGAGGCTCAGCTGATTAAGACAGATGGAGAAGGCATCCCGAGAGGAGTAGGGAGATGGCTGAGATAACCTCTATAAGGGCCAGCCAGCTTGCTAGGGCAACCTTGGTGGTAGCCTCCTGTGTCTGCCTCCCTCCCTGGGGGCTCTGAGAATAGGGCAGGGGAGGGGCAGGTGTTAGGTTTGTGCCCCATCCCTTGGTACTTGACAGCAATAATAGGTGCCCAGGTTTGCTGACCCATCCTACTCCTGTCTTTCAGCCTCCACTCGAGCTCTGGGCCATCCCACTCTCAACTGGGTCACCTTTCTTGCCTTGCAGCCAGACCTGTGTGTACACACACACACACACAGATACACTTGCACATAGACACACACACGCTCATACAGCCAACTCAACGACTCCACAGGGTCCTTTGTTCCTCAGGCCTGAGGCTGTGTGTGTGCTCGAGACATATAGAGTTCACCTGCACTCCAGTGCTCAACAGGAATTATTCTTGGATTGATCTGCTGTTTGTTTGGGATGATCTTATTTCTGCAAGTCTAGATCTAGAACTATCTTCAAATGACTCACAGTGGGGCAGGATCTCCTCCGGTGCCTGGCACATCCTAAGAGCTCAATAGGAAGTAGTTAGCTGAATGAATGAATTAAAATTAATTAATGAAGACCACAGTCTAGGTAAAGTCAATTGCCAGGGGAGAGCAACCAGGGCCCCCAAACTAACATTGACTGAACACCTTAAATGAGCCAGGCACTGTGCTAGGAACTTGGCTTATTATTTCCATTTGAGAGATGAGGAAATCGAGGCTCAGCAGTAATTGACTGCTCAAGGGGCAGAACTAGCACCCAGCATGTTTGGCTCCAGAGGTCTGCTCCTTCCTCTTACATCATGAAGCTTGGAATGCGCGGTTACCCTCACTACACCCTTACTGAGCTTCTGCTCTGGGCAGGGCCGTGTGCTAGGTACTGGGGGACCAGGGTGGGAGACAATGACAAAGATGAGACCTACAGTCCTGTCCTCCAAGGTCCTGAAGGGGAGAGATATGCCACCTACACACCTTTCTGGTCATGGGCAGAGTGAGGGCTGGGGGGGCGGGGTGGGCATAGCTACCTATTTCCAAGCAAAATTGTTTAAGTAAGGCCTTCAGCCCTCATGGGGCTAATTCTAGAATGGGCAGGCAGGGGAAGAGAGGAAAAGGAGTGCCCCTGGACAGAAACTTAGCTTGGGCAACACAGATGTCAGTGGAGGAGGGGAGTCCCCTGAACAAAGGACGGCACCAGCCTCTGGGAGTGAGGGAAGGACTCATCAAAACCCCTCCCGAAGGAATTCCCTGGCAGTCCAGTGGTTAGGACTCGAGCTTTCACTGCCAAGGGCATGGGTTCAATCCCTGGCCAGGGAACTAAGATCCTGCAGCCAAAAAAAAAAAACCTCCTGAGAACCTGGCTCCTCAAGGTGCCCATCGCCAGGCTCCGCTGCCACTGGGCACTCTGGCAGGCCCCCCCCCCCGCCGTGGGTGGACGTACCCCGCACAATCTGCAGGCACATGCCTCTATGTGCACAGCCAAGCCCCAGACCTAAGTGCGCTCACACACACATCCTGCCCTCCAGGTGCCAGGTTCACGTTTGCCTCTCTCACCTTGGATATTTGGAGTCAGTGGGAGCCTAAGGGTGGACCCATGGTACATGAACACACCCAGGGGGGCTGATTAGTCCTTGTTGGATCAGTGAGCGGGGGTCCAGCAGGGACTGCCGCTTCCCCTACCCTGCCCCTTAGTCTGTCCCTTCCCATTCAGCAGCTGTCCCCTCCCCACTAGCACACACTTGTTTCTGTCCTTTGTTTTCCTCCCTGGCCAAACCCCCAAGGCTTCTTTGGTCATTAACCTCCTGCTTTAATTAGCTTAGTGGGGAGGAAAGTGGAAGCAGGGCCGATTCAGGAGTGGGTGTCTAGGGGGAATCTCATTTCAGAGGGGACAGGAAGGCTCAGACCAGCTGGTGACAAAAAGGCCTGGCACACAATCCATCCTATGCAACTGTTTGCGATTTCTGTTCATGTTAAAAACAGTCACCTGGTCCACAGAGTAGGAGGCTTTCCCCATAGCTCCTGGTTCCCCCAGTCCAGGTTCCTGGGGCAGAAGGAGAGGGGACAAGAGCAGGAAACAGCCACTCCCACAGGGCCATGTCTCTCCAATTCTTCCTCGCCCACTCTTGCTTAGAGGCGGGAGCACCCAATCCAAGAAGGTTTATTGTTAACTTTATGTTAAATCCTCGATCCAGAGGGCACCCCTCTCCAATTCCGGGGGCTTCCGGGGTTTCTCAGTCACGGCTCCCCTTCCCTGGATCTTCTGCCAGGCAAAGAAGCAAGAGCCCCGCAGTGCGCCAACCCCCAACCCCTCCTGAGATCCTCCACCCTGGCTCCCACCCTCCCATTGGTGTGCAAATTTACTCTCTCCAAGAATCAGTTTAGGGAACTGGGCTTGCAGCTCAGCCCTCACGGCCTCACAGTGCCTGGTCTCTGAGGTCATCTCCTCTGTTCCCCTGCCTCCAAGCAGGACTTTACCTCACAAACTAGTTCAGATTTTTGGTTTCCAAGGCACTCCAGAAAAGGACACCTTACTACTGTAGCTCACCCACCCATTCTTATAAAACTGTTTTGGGAAGTTCTTAAAAGTCTGACCTCAAGCCCTCAAGCTGCAGTGCCATCCCTTCTCCTACTGGGAAAGACCCAGGCATAAAAAGGGTAACAAAAGAAATGTTGAAGCTATGGGGTAAGGGGAGAAAAGATTGCATTACACTCCAACTTCCACAAACTCCCCTAAAAGTGCCCAACTGTCCAATTCATGCCTTAAAAACTGATTTTTACTTTCACCAAATTTCCAGAGTCAAAGGAGCTGAATTAATTAATGGGTTTTCAATGGGGAGAGGTGGGTGAGACAAAGTGGGATGATGGTGAAGATCACCCCCAAGCTATATATATGGCCCAGGCCTGAAGAAGTCTGGGTCTCCATTCCATCCAGTCTCTCTTTCCTCCTTCTGTCACACCCAAAGCTCCTGGCTCTCACCCGAAACTGTTAAGTCACATCATGCCTTTAAGACTTACTTGCCTCCTCACTCTTTCCCCCCACTTCTCTCCTCTCCCTCCACCCCTTCATCCTCCTCACTTCATCTCTCCACAGCCCTCCCAGCTCCCCTCTACTGATCAGAAGGATGTTAACTAACTCACCTCCCAGTCGGTGCCTCTCAGATCTCCGAGACTGGGGGAGCGGGAGGGGACGAGGGGGGATGGCTTGCCGCTTGGGGATGAGGGGACCCCGTCTTTTACCAAGGGGTCCCACCCTCCAAACCGGCACCCCATCCCGGCCCCCCCAGCGCGCAGAGCCGTGTTCTCCCCGCATCGCGGCTGCGGGCTTTGTCTGCTCTGCGGAGAACCTCTCCCCGCGGCCCAGAGCCGGGATCGACTCTGGGAGAGCGGGAGGGGGGAGCTGAGAGCGGAGAGGGAGCGCGGCAGGGAGGGGGAAGAGGGGAGAAAGAGCGAGAGAGAGAGAGAGAGCGACAGAAAGCCGCAGTGACCCAGCCGGGACCGCTCCCCGCCCTCTCGCCCCCACCTCATTACCATAAGAAAGAGGGACCAAAGACCGGCCCGGATCGGGAAGGAGCCCGTCTTGGGAGGGGGCACATTCCATTAGCCTTTTTTCAACACGTTCCGTTTCTGTACACTGACTCCTCTCCTGGTGCCCGCCTCTTGGAAAAATGAGGGACCTTGACTTCCATCCCACCCCCAGCTTCGCCTCCCAGCCGCGGGTAAAGACCGAAGGCACATCCATATCTTCCTCGGGTCAAGGAATTCGTCCCCGCGCCCCCGAGGGCGGGAAACTACAACTCCCGGCATGCCCCGGGCGCCCCCGGCGCGCCCCCCTCCCGTCAGTTCCATGCTGCTCCATCCAGTTCATTTAAAACAAAAGAGTTTGAGCGCTGGAAGGGGCTGGGCTCTATTGGGGGCCACTGAGCGCCGCTCCTGGACTGGGGCTCGGTGCGGGAGCCTAAGGGGGGCGTCTGGACGGTGGGGTCTAGAGACTCCCGGGACCGAGGCGGGAGGGGTGGGGGCAGAGATCCCGCAGCCCCCCGCCCCCCGTCACCCCCGGAGAGGAGAGGAGATCTGCTTTCTTGGTTTTGCTTCTCTTTCCCCCCACCCCCACCCTGGGGGCTGGGGCGAGGGGAGTCGGGTTACAGGGTGTTTGGGGAGGGGGGCTTAGGGGGAGGGTCTATCTTTCTATCTCGCTTTCTTCCCCCCTCCCCAGTTCTTTGTTCCCCCCTCCCCACACACCCCCCTCCTCTCCTCTCCCCTCCCCTCCTCTCTCCTCTTTTCCCTTCCACCACCTCTCTCTCTCTCTCTCTCTCTCTCCCTCTCTCTCTCTCCCCCAGCTTTTGTTTCGCCATGCCTAGTCTAGTGGTATCTGGAATAATGGAAAGAAATGGGGGCTTTGGAGAACTAGGATGTTTCGGGGGAAGCGCTAAGGACCGAGGGTTGCTGGAAGACGAGCGCGCCCTTCAGCTGGCTCTCGATCAACTCTGCCTCCTGGGTTTGGGGGAGCCCCCCGCCCCCACGGCGGGCGAGGACGGGGGAGGTGGGGGGGGCGGCGCCCCCGCGCAGCCGGCCGCCCCCCCGCAGCCGGCCCCGCCGCCGCCGCCCGCGGCGCCCCCGGCAGCCCCGACGGCGGCCCCCGCGGCGCAGACGCCCCAACCCCCCACCGCCCCCAAAGGGGCCAGCGACGCCAAGCTCTGCGCTCTCTACAAAGAGGCCGAGCTGCGCCTGAAGGGCAGCAGCAACACCACCGAGTGTGTACCCGTGCCCACCTCCGAGCACGTGGCCGAGATCGTGGGCAGGCAAGGTAAGCGGGCGCCGGGACCGCGGAGAGGGATTGGAGTGGGGGGCACGCCATCCCTACCACGGAAAGTTCATTTCCTCCCTTCTTGCCCGCCTCTGGCTCTGTCCCTTCCCCACAAAGGGGGACCCGCCCCCTACCCTGATTTCCAAGTGCCACAAAGTTCCCTGCTACCCCCACCCCGCCAGTTGGGACTGTTCTCCAGATCCTTCCTCCCCCAGGGCTCTGCCCTTAGACAAAGAAATATCCTCTCGTGGAGAGAGGGAAAAGGGAGGGGGATCGGTCTTCCAATCCGGGGAGGCTGTCCGGAGGGGGTGTCCACTCGTAGACAGAAAAACTGGTGGAATGTGCAAAGAGTTACTCAGAAGCCCCAACTCCGGCATTTGCTAGTGGTTTTGGGGAGGGGGCACCCCTGGGACCCCCAGCCGCCTGGAGTTACAGACTTTGGGGGAGACCTGGCCTGGGAAGCCAGACTGAGTATCTATCTCTTTGTTGGGCTGAGTGTAGGAATGGAAGGGGGTGTGGCTCATGGGAGGGTCCCAGCCTGGGGGTGAGGTGGGAAAGGGGGGCTGCTGGGAGGAGGGAGTCCTGTGGTCACCCACACACCAAAGTTGAATGGTCTATGGGGTTTTGGAAGGGGCGCCTCCAATGAAGTGCCACGTCCTGGTGTGGACCTCTCCTCCTCCCTCTCAGGCTTTTGTTCTGGGCTGGCCACGGCAAGGGGCCAGAGGCCTGGAGAGGGGTCTCTGGTAGTGAGAGAGTAGGACAGAGTGGGTGAGGGCATGCTGGGGGGTAAGAAACCTTCACCTGGAGATCTGGTGGAGGGCATGTGTCTGGGTGTGTTGTTGGGGGGAGGGGGGTGTGGGTGTAGAATTAATCCAGTGTAGTATGTCTGATACCACACCCTCCTCCGCTCCAGCATCCCTGGGCGGGTGGGGGTGGGAGTGTTGGTGAGGGTCCAGATTGAGCAGACGGGATCCTGGGGACCCTTCCCTCTCCCAGTTTCCCAAAGGGGAGTTGGGGGGTGGGATTTGGAAATTGCAAGGGGGCTGGGCTGGGGAGGTGTGGGGTGGGGGAGGAGCAGGGGAGGAGCTGTCCCACAGTGGGGAACAATAGAGGAGCTGCATTCCGGCTGGGAGTGAGGGAGGAGGCCGGCTGCCGGCCGGGGAAGAGGGGAGGCAAGCCAGGAGGGCCCCTACTCCACATCTCACCTCATCTACCAGAAGTGTGGGGGGTTGGGGGGATTTTGCAGGGAGATCCAGAATGGAGGAGGGGAAGATGCCACTCCCAGGCATAGCCCTCATCCTCCTGGGCACTCCATCTCTTGAGATTTCTGGTTTTAAAAGTTGGATTTCCTCTTGTTGCCAGAAACTAGGGACCCAGAGCCCTGGAATTGGGTGGGGACACTGATATCTTTTCTTGGGTGCGGGGGTGGTCTTGGGAGGCCCCGGAATTTCATGGAGTCATTCTTTCCTCTTCTGCCTCCGCATCAGATGGGCCTGTCTCTCATAAAAGTAGGGGGATTTCTCCTATTCAGAGAAGATAAGCCTCTCCCTCATTCCTTAAGTAAATGGAAGTCCTTTCTCTTGTCTAACCTCCCTCCTCCTGCTGCAGTGTCCGTGCTCCTCTATTTGACCTCTAGGAAGGTGAAGCCAACTGGGTCTTCCCTTCAAGAGATGCTTCTTCAGGGTTGTGAAACCCAAGACGAGGTCCACCACCAGTTCTGCACCTCCAGGCCTCTAGCTTTTCTCCTTAGTTTTATACCCGGCCTGTCCTCCTCACCCCAACTCCAATCCCTAAAGACACCTAGCTCTCGCGTAAGTTTATGGGCCCAAAACTTAGAGCCAGAACGCCGATGCCTATCAGATGCCATGCGATTAGAAGTTGTAGGAGAAGGGGCTTCACTGTTCCTTAACCCTCCATGCCTCACAAATAGAACAGTCATTTACTGACTGACATTAAAGCAGCAAGGATGTGGGCTTGACAACAGGTAGGACTTCTCAGCTGCCAAGAGGTCTGAAGACAAAAAGGGAGGAGCAAATTCTCCTTCCTGAGGTCTCTTGAAGGTGAGGAGAGCTGCCCCCAACCCACTCTCTCCTCCCACATGCCAATCTGGAGAAGAAGCCATCTGGAGTGGAGGAAGGAGAGGGAAAAAAAGATGAGCTCACCCCAGGCCTGTGGTTGGAGGGTTGGGGCAGAATCAGAAAACTAGGACCACTGGCGTTGGTTGGGGAGTGAGGAAGGGAATGGTGAATGTGTATCTGGAGAGGGGTGTGAACGTGTCTAAATGTGAATGGGAACCAAAGTTGTGGGCAGGTGTGTATAGGAATGTGCTGCTTGTGTGCTGGGGATGATGGGGATGGAAGAGTGGGATGGATGAAAGGTTGAAACGCAGGGAATCTGTGTGTATGGGACAGAGGAGTATGTGAAAGTGTACATTAGGTTTGCACCACAAGTATCACTTAGATAAAGGCACACTGCATCACGGCTCCTAGGTTCGTGTGTGTGTGTGCGCACGCGCAAACTCACACACATAGCATGTGTGCTTCGAGAAAGCATGTGAGTCTCTGAGGTTCTGTGTGAAGCTAGGGGCAGGGAGAGGGAAGTGGGAGAGGAGTAGAGAGGCTTGTCCACTCAGCCATCAAGGTCTGCCACCTTTAAACTGCAGTGTGGCCATCCCAGCCTCCCTCACTTTTCTCTTTCCCCTTCTCTCTCTTTGTCTCTCTTTGTCTGGGCCTTTCTCCTTTCTCTTTCTGCCTCTCTTCCCAACCTCCCACCTTGAACCCACTCCTTCTTCAAAGCAAGAGTACAGGTCCAGAACACCTTCTTCCCCACCCTACTCAGCCCCCAGCCCATCTTGGCTCTACTGCCCCCAGGGGACAGGGTGGCAGGAGTGTCCATGGGGTCAGGCGCTACACATCATTATCCTCCTTTCCCTCTTGAAACTCTGATTCTCAGACCCTTCCCAGTCTCCCACACTCCACTAGTTGCTGAAAACTTGCTATGAATTTGGGACCCACTGAGAGACACTAATGGGTGGAAGGCATGGGAGCAGCTGGGGGGTCAGTGGTCCCAGAGTAGACTGGAGGACACTTTTAAGGCATGGAGATCAAGTGAGGAGTAGATTGTGGGTTGCTGGGTCCATTGCAGTTCTGAGGAAAGATCAAGGTCAGTGACAGATTGTAGATTGCATTTCCAGGGCAGGGTGGGGGTGATTAAGTGATTTGTAAGTTTGAGTAGCCAGAAATCAGTAGAGAAATTGTGGCAACGGCTCGTGGTTGGAGAGGAGTTAGTGAGTAGGTTTGAGGTTAGCACCTTGTCTGGAGGGTCAGTGATTATTTCAGGATTTCAAAGAGTGCATGAATTTGGAGGTCCTGAATGGAATTCAAGGGAAAGTTGGGACATTTGGCGATCTGTGGTTGACAGAGACGTTGGGTAGATTTAAGATACGATGAGTGAATTGTTCCGGTTAGGGTGGTTTGGGGGGGCGGGGTTCAAAGGGTAGACAGAGGTTCCTGGGAGGCTGAGTATCTGAGTAGGAGCAGGAGCTTGTTGGACTGAGTACAAACCTTCTTGGCCGGTGAGTTTCTTTCTCTCTTCCCTTAACTACCTGTCCCAGGCTGCAAGATTAAGGCTCTGAGGGCCAAGACCAACACCTACATCAAGACGCCGGTGCGAGGCGAGGAGCCAGTGTTCATGGTGACCGGGCGGCGGGAGGACGTGGCCACAGCCCGACGCGAAATCATCTCAGCAGCTGAGCACTTCTCCATGATCCGGGCCTCCCGCAACAAGTCGGGCGCCGCCTTTGGCGTGGCGCCTGCTCTGCCCGGCCAAGTGACTATTCGTGTGCGGGTGCCCTACCGCGTGGTGGGGCTGGTGGTGGGCCCCAAGGGGGCAACCATCAAACGCATCCAGCAGCAGACCAACACGTACATTATCACGCCAAGCCGGGACCGCGACCCGGTGTTCGAGATCACCGGTGCCCCGGGCAACGTGGAGCGTGCGCGCGAGGAGATCGAGACGCACATCGCGGTCCGCACAGGCAAGATCCTCGAGTACAACAATGAAAACGACTTCCTGGCCGGGAGCCCCGACGCCGCGCTTGATAGCCGCTACTCCGAGGCCTGGCGGGTGCACCCGCCTGGCTGCAAGCCCCTCTCCACCTTCAGGCAGAACAGTCTGGGCTGCATCGGCGAGTGTGGAGTGGACTCTGGTTTTGAGGCCCCGCGCCTGGGCGAGCAGGGAGGGGACTTTGGCTACGGAGGGTACCTGTTTCCTGGCTATGGCGTGGGCAAGCAGGACGTGTACTACGGGGTGGCGGAGACTAGCCCCCCTCTCTGGGCGGGCCAGGAGAACGCCACGCCCACCTCAGTGCTCTTCTCTTCCGCCTCTTCCTCCTCCTCCTCTTCCGCCAAGGCCCGCGCCGTGCCCCCGGGCGCGCACCGCTCTCCTGCCGCCTCTGCGGGGCCTGAGCTGGCAGGACTCCCGAGACGCCCGCCGGGAGAGCCGCTCCAGGGCTTCTCTAAACTTGGGGGGGGCGGCCTGCGGAGCCCCGGCGGCGGGCGGGATTGCATGGTGTGCTTCGAGAGTGAGGTGACTGCCGCACTCGTGCCCTGCGGACACAACCTGTTCTGCATGGAGTGTGCAGTACGCATCTGCGAGAGGACGGACCCGGAGTGTCCCGTCTGCCACATCACAGCCACGCAAGCCATCCGAATATTTTCCTAAGCCCCCTGCCCCTTGCCGCCTGGGGCCACTCCCCAGGGGCCCTTCTTGGAGCTGTGTTCCACTAGGGCCTTTTGGAAATCAGTGATTTGAGGGGCAAGGTGCTTAGAGATGCTCGCTCTCTGGGGAGGGGGGAGGGGAGGCGATGGTGGCTGGAGGGTGGACCACTTTCAGAGCCTCTGGTCACCCTGTCCTGGAAAGGCTGGGAGGGGGCCAGGCCGGAAATTTTACTAGAGTTACAACTCTGATACCTCAACACACCCTTCAGTCTGGAAGCAGCTAAGAGAAACTTCTGTTTTGCCAGAGGTGGCCGCTAAGGTATCCTGACCCCCTCTCCACCTACCCTTATGTGTGTCACACTACCCTTTCCTCTGTGGAGGGGATGGGGAAAGGGAGAGGGAGAATTACCATCTGTATCTAGAGGTGCTCTAACAATCCCCAAGCCCTCTGGTCCTGACCTCTGACCTCCAACCACGACCCTTTAGACCCTCCACCGCCGTATCCTGTTTGGGAATCTGTTCCTGGGTTTCCAGCAGTATAAGGGGGTTGGGGCCCTTTTGGAAGTCGGGATAGATTTTCTAAGGGGGAAGGGGAGGAAGTATGTCAACCAATAAAGGGCTCAGAACTCATCTATCCCCACAAAGCTGGGCTAGAGGAATCTGGAGAGGGGGTGTGCTCTCTGCCCCTTGCAGCTTTTCCCTCCACTCTCTCCTCCCCATCTTTCTTCCCTTTGGGTTTTCCTCACTCCTTTGTTCTCTCCCCCAACTCTCCTCTTTGCTTCCCCTGGCTGGCTGTCACAACCAGCCCTGTCTTGCTCTTTCTCTTTCTTCCCTTCTCCCCCCTCCCTCCTGCTCCTTCCAGCCCAGCTTTGGGGACACCATCCCCCTGGGGAGAAGTAGGGGGAAGAACAATTTGATGGTCCCCCCTAATTCCTCTTCTGGCATCCGGAGGCCCTCTCTCGTACTCCTCCAAAGAAACACCTCAAATTCTTGATGGAATGTATCCCTGTTCTCAGTGAAAATTTGAGAAGGGGACCAATACTGGGTTACATAAAGGGTCAAACCTCCACCTTTATCATCTTGGGGCATTACATTTAGGGAACAGTTCTTGGGCTGGATTTTCTGGTGGTGGGAGGGGGAGAGCCAGGGTAGTGTGTCTGCAGTTTTGAGCAGGAAAGGGCCTGAGGCCATAGGAGAGGCTGCTGGGGGGAGGGGCTGCTCCTCCTCCCCTGCAGTGCCCCACTCCATGCGCCCCTCTCTGGACCTGACCTGAACCCTTATTAGCACGTTAATCATGAAGTCTCTGTCTCACTCTTTGTGGGTGAGGAGAGAGACCAGGTCTTCAGAGAGGGGTCAATCCAGAGCCAAGCAGGATTGGGGTACAGCAGGGCCTGTTCTGAGAATCATGTATGATTTTAGGCCTTGCACCCCCTTTGCTGCTTCCCTACTGCTCATCTGGGGCAGCCACCAGCCTCCCGCCCTCCTGGGTTCCGCTGGCCGGGCCAGGAGAGGATGGGGGATGGGAGTCCCGTGGGGGTCCTAGGAGATTCTTGTATATAGTAGGGTGGGACTCTTCTAAGTGATCTCTGAGCACTTAAGCTCCAGAGTCCCATTCTTTCTGGATGGAGAGGGGGTGCAGGGATGGGGGTACAGAGGGGATTTCCTCCTCTCCTTCCTCCTGTTGTGAATTAACTCACCTCTCCTCAGCCTTCCCCTCCAGACCACCAGCCAGGGAGGGGAGCGGAAGGAGGTCACAGCCAGGAACACTGGCCTGTGACAACTTCCCTCCTTCCCGCCAATGTGAGCCATCCTGAGATGTCTGTACAATAGAAACCAAACCAAATGGGCACCCCTCGGTCGCCGAGGGGGGTGGGGAGGGGGGTGGGAAGATGGGATGTCTGTCTGTCGATCCCCCTCCCCCTCTCCACTCTACCCACAAAGGCAGAAGACTGTTACACTAGGGGGCTCGGAAAATTCAATCCCACTCTTACTAATTGAGCCAAACCTAGAAACAAACGCAAAACACATAGTGAGAGACAAGATAGAGGAGAGAAAGAGAGCGTGAGAGGGAGCGAGATAGGTGACCAACACAGAGGAGAGAAAACAAAAATAGCAAAAAAAAAAAAAAAAAAAACAGTTCTTTATAATTTAATATTCTATTTTAATAAAGGCGTTTATTACCGTATAAATGTAGCAAAGAACCTGGGCTAATATGAAAAAAAAGACTTTTTATTAGGTAATTTATTATATGAAAAGGATATTTTATTTTATGATAAAGTGATCCTTAAAAAAAATAAAAAAACTTTAGAAGGTTTAGAATATATGTAGGGAGAGAAGAAAAAAAATACATTTGTATTCAGAGTTAAATCTTAAAAAAGTGTTTTTAATATATGTTCGGGTTTACGTTCCTTTTTCCCCCCACTTTTTTTTTGGGGAGGAATGTCATTTGCTTTTCCGGGGGAGCATCCTGGGATGGATCGTGGAGACAGGGGCTAGGGGAACTTGGTCCCTCTGGGGCCCTGCAAGTAGATTGGATTTCACTCCCGGGGCTCCCCCTCCCCTCTACCCCTCCCCCTCGGGGGGAGCCGGCAGAGCCAAACAAAGAAAGGGATTAAGGAGAAAGGAAGAAGTTGGAGGACTGAGGACTGAGGATCCTGGGGTGTCCCCCCCCTTCCCCTGCCCTGTCCCAGGGGCGAGTGAGAAGGGCAAGTCCAGAACTGAGGCCTAGCAGGCCTCCGGGAACCCTCAGAGAGGTGTGAGATTTAAGAGAAATAGTTTTTTTTGTTTGTTTGTTTTTTTAACCAAAAATGAGAGAGAGAGAAGAAAAAGAAAGAAACCGAGGGGTTTAAAAGAAAAGAATACTACAAAATAATAATTATAATAATAATAATAATTCAAATTTATTTCATATAATCCTAGAGAAAAAGAGAAAGAATTACTAGTTACTTAGTAGATGATATTCAGATAGCTTAAAGTTTAGTAGCATTGAGGGCCCCTGGGTCCAGTAGAATGTATAAAAGTCATAACGAAAAGGAAAATAGAGGAGGGAAGTGGCTGAGTCCACCCTGAGCCGCTCCATCTTCAGGTATCAGGGTGGGAGCAGGTTGCTAGGTAAGGTTAGGAGCTTCCTTCTAGTCTGCTGGGGTTGATTCTGAGAATCCTTGGATTTTTAAATTATAGGACAAATAGATAAGGGGCTCAGTTCCCAGGGTCTTTGAAAGGATGAACAGTGGTCATTTCAACCAGAGGAGAGCTGGGCTAGGGACAGCAGAGGAGGGAGAGCACATTCACCTGCACCCCTGCTCTGCACCCCAGTACCTGAGGGCCTGGCCATCCTGGCCTTTCCTGTCTGTTGGGCAGCCCTTACTCCGAATGTGTCCTCTTGGGGTTCTCTGGGAGGGTGGAGACTGCCCAGCTCCAACCCTCCTGAGGCAACTTCTCCCAGGCCTAACTGAGGAAGTCCTTCTTGAAGTATAACCTCAATCCACTCCACCTCAGATTGATTCAAGAGCCTGGTAGGTCATTTCACCAACAGACACACATGCTCACGCTTCTTTCTCAGAGCTTCAAGGGGACTGAGGGGGTAGTCTGTCCCCTTTCCTTGTTCCCACCCAATATTCTACTTAGCTTCCGACCTCCATGGCAGCAGGTGGAGGAACCCACTCAATAATCGTTCTCCTTTAAAGCTGCACTGTGCTTTACAGCTTTGCAAAAGTGCTTTATTATCTCATAGAAGTTAGATTTCAAGAAGGACTTCCCACCCACTGGGGTAGAGCAGAGATGCTGTCCTTAAAGGCCTGGGAGAACTGGTCCCCAAGGGTACAAAGGCAGGGGGAGGGCAGGCAGCAGCGACTTTGGGTGACCCTGACCCTAATGCTCTGTTCTAGTGCACTTCCATCTGTAAGTGTTCAGGTAGGGGTCATCCACTGTGCCCCGGCCCCAGGGCACATCACCCTCCCCGCAGAAAACTGGGGAGCTTGGCTTTTGCTTGTGAGAAATCAACTCGTTTTTTAAGCACTTGCCTTCTACCAACCCCAGCTTGCAATCAGGTCGGGCCCCTCCCTCCTACCCAAGGGGGTGTGGAGGCCCCTTGGCTCTTGGCAAGAAGAGCCTGCTCCATGACACCAACGACTGTCATGCCCCTCCCTGGCCCTAGACCCCAAACACACAGCTCCCTCTCCCCAGTTTACTCTTCTCACCCCACCTAGGGACAGATATCCCCCCTGCTCTTTTTGTCCTAGAAACCCCGCTAGTTTGGGAAGGTAGCGTCTGGGGTGGGGAGGGCTTCCCCTTCCCCGCTCGAGGGTACGGGTGGGGTAGGGTGGGTGGGGGGAGACAGCCCTGGGGCAGGGGGAGTGGTCTCTCCACTGTAGAAAGTAGAGTAGGATTGTGGTCAGACTTAATCTGAGGCATCTAGTGAAGACACGTTACAAATCCACCAAGGAAAAACGTTTCAAAAGCAAAAGAAAGGCGGGAATAAAACGGACCCATGAATAATCAAGTCAAAGTGATGTTGCACAAAACACAGAGAAACCAAGAAGGGGGAGGGTTAATGTATTAAATGTGCTATTAAGAACTTAATTTTATTAAAAGTATTATTACTTAAGGCTCCGGCTTCTTTCTCTGCATGTGAGTCTGAACCACCTTGGGGTGAGTGGGGTTTTCTCTGGTGTGATTCTGGGTGACCCTGCTCACCTTGCAGGAAGTGGATGGCTCCTGTCTGCTCTCCACAGCTCCCTACTTGCGTCTCCAAGTGCTCAACCTCTCTTTTTTCTCCCCATTTACCACCTTCTATTCCTTGGGGGTGCCAGCAGACCTCCTTCCACTCTGCCCCGCAGAACAGGGGAAGGCGAGGCTGGGTGACCTCGACGCTCCCTGGACAGCCAGCTTGTGGACTCGATGGAGAAGGGGCAGAGAGCTGAGAGCCCGACTCTCCCCGCTCATCCCCACCAGATTCAATCCATCCCTACACACCACACCCCCTCTTCTTCGGGGTCAGGCAGAAACCTGGATGGAAGACTTAGACCCTCCACCTCCCAGGCTTAAAACCCCTTCCCCAGCACACACAGACAGGGCTAGCCCTGACTCCCCCTTCTCTCGAACAACTCCCCCGCCTCCTCCCCTCACCCCTGGCATCGGAGTGCCCTCAGTTCTTGGCACCAGGGCCCTGGGCACCAGATGGTACCCGCCGATGGTTTCCTTTTGTCTCGCCTTCCAGATACCCTCTCTCTGCCATGCTGTCCTCCCTCCCCTACCTGCCCTGGGGGTTGGCAGAGGGTAGGGCGGGCGCCTCCCACCCCCTTGGCACTGTCCCCGGACCACAGGACTCCAGAGGCAGCTGGCCCTGGGGGGCAGTGTAGGGTGGGGAGGATGGAGGGAGGGGGAGGGGAAGGGGAACTGGGCCAGAGATGAAGGGGAGGCACCAGGAAGCAGCAGCGTGGCCAGGTCTTGATACAAAACACAGCTTTATTGGGGGGCCCTAGTCTGTGAGGAGGTGACCGATAATAGAGATATGTGGGGAGGAGGGGCGGCGCATGAAGACCTTAGAGCTCTGCGGGGCTGTGAACAAGGACCGGCCACTCTGACATCTGCAACCACAGGGCAGGGAAAGCTCCTGGATCTGGGGTGGGAATGGGGGACACCAGAGTGCCAGTGGGGGCAGGTCAGAGGCTGATGCAACAGGCCTTCTTCTCACCAGGGCCCAGTTCACTGCCCAGGGTGAGGGCATTGGTCCGGGTGCTGTTCTGCCTCTGCTTGGACACCTTGGCGAAGATCTCTGTGAGGGCAGAGGGCAGTGGTCAGGTCAGATGAAGATTTAGAGCCCGCCCTCCGCATACACACTCTACGTGCCCCTTTCTGAACACCGTGGGTTTTGCTAGAAGGAAGAGGAGTTTGGGCACCTGGGCCCCTTCTACTTACGTGGGTGGAGAAGGGCTAAGACTCAGCTCCCTGGTAAGTGTGGCCTTCTGCTTCTTTCCCTAAGCTCCAGCTGAGGGGGTGGGGGGCATACTAGGGAGGCTCTGAGGAGGCTGGGGGCCCACAGAGGGGCTGAGGAATCAGCTGGGGCGGGCGAGGGCTGGGTGTCTGCGTTCCTCACACTGTCCACAGAAGGCTCACGGATGGGATGGGGTGCCTGCCGAATGGCAGGGGCTCTACCTTTGAGGACAGTCTCAAAGGCCAGCTCAACGTTGGTGGAATCCAGGGCCGAGGTCTCCAAGAATAGCAGCCCATTGTTTTCTGACAGGAAAGGAAGCACACCATTAGCTGTGGAGGGCCAACGCGATAATAATAATATTTACTTCATGTTTACCATGTACATTTGCTACGCACTAAACCCTTGGCATGTGTAGCTCATATAAAACTTAAAACAACCTGTGAGGTAGGTTTGAATACTATCCCTTTCTTATAGAAGAGGAAACTGAAGCCCAGAAACAGAGAGAATGAATAAAGAACTTGCTTGGTGTCCCACAGCTAGTCATTGGCCAAGAGATGTGAAGCTGGGCCATGGGACTCCACAGCCTACACCCTTAACCACTGTATCTTGCTGCCTCTAAACCCCAGAAAGCCTGGGGAAAGTGTGACTGCAGGTGGTCAAGGGGAGCCCACCTGCTACACTTAAGATCTCTGAGCATCGCAGGGTGGGCTGTCCTAAAACCAACTATGAATAATTGCCCATAAAGACAATCTCAGGGCAAGTGGTGGGACATAAAGAGGGACACAGGGTCACAGAGGGGAGGGTCTAGGAGATTCTGAGGAAGATGGGATAGAGGTAGGGGATCCTGTGGAGGACGTCCAGGCCGGATCCCTACGGTGGGAGCAGGGGCTGGGGAGGTGGGAGCAGGGGCTGGGGAGGTGGGATCTGGGATTGCATTGGCAGGGCTGGAGGGGTCAGGCTGGGTCATGGTGGGCTCTCACCAGCAAACATGCGGGCCTCGTCAGTAGGCACCTCTCGGGCCTGGCTGAGGTCACTCTTGTTACCAACGAGCATGACGATGATTGTGGCCTCGGCGTGGTCGTAGAGCTCCTTCAGCCAGCGCTCCACCACGGCATAGGTCTGGTGCTTGGTTAGGTCAAACACCAGTAGGGCCCCCACGGCACCACGATAGTACCTGGGTGGGGGGTAGTGGGGTGGACAGAGGCAAGGTCAGGGCCATCAGGCCCAGCCTCAGAGCACAGCCCTCAAGCCAAAAGCCAGAGATGAGTACCAGAGATGGGGAATATGAAAACTAGAGTCCAAAGACCCAAACCGCACAGGGCAGCCCAAAGCTCCCATGTCTGAAGCTGAGCGCCCTCCAGGGATACTGGTCTTGGAGCCTCCGAAGCCTCACCTCCCTTCTCCAAAACCAGTGGCTCCCTCCTCCTTCCTAGCCCTTCTGCTTCTCCAGGTCTTTTTTTTCTGATTTGAGCCCCTGCTATTCACCAATGTATACCAGGGCTCTGGTCAAGACAGCCTCCTAGATGTCCCACCTCTAAGATCTTGACCCACAGTGTCTTCTCTCTTATGGCCATCTTTCTAGGACTAGCTAAATCTCCCCTATCATCTGAGGCACCCTTGCAAGCATCCAGTCTCACTCTTGGAGTTAGATGGAGCTAGCGGATTGGTGGTATCTAATTACTCCCATTTTATTGAAGAGTCAACTGAGGCTCATATGAGTCAGGTGACCAGGACTTCCCTGGTGGCGCAGTAGTTAAGAATCCTCCTGCCAATGCAGGGGACACGGGTTTGAGCCCTGGTCCGGGAAGATCCCACATGCCGTGGAGCAACTAAGCCCATGTGACACAACTACTGAGCCTGCGCTCTAGAGCCCGTGAGCCGCAACTACTGAAGCCCTCGCGCCTAGAACCCGTGCTCCGCAACAAGAGAAGCCACCACAACCAGAAGCCCGCGCACCGCAATGAAGAGTAGCCCCCCGCTCACTGCAACTAGAGAAAGCCCGCGCGCAGCAACGAAGACCCAACACAGCCAAAAATAAATAAATAAAATAAACGTTTTTAAAAAAGAGTCAGGTGACCAGTCCAAGAGTAATGCATATGTATAAACCAAGCCCCTGACTCCTGTGCTGTCCCCCACTACACACACACACACACACACACACACACACACCACCTTTGGCCTAACACTGCCTGGGAGATAACTCTGTGTCTGGTGTCAGGAGACCTACGTTCCTCTGTGTCCTCTGAGTCTTTGTAAAATGCAGCTGAGGGGTCCAGCCCTTCACCTTGTGGTTAGACAGTGAAGGCTGCCAAGTGCAAAGCACTGTGCAGAAGTGAGGGGGTGCTCTTGATCGCGGAACCTGCCCCCATCCCAGCAGCACCCTGATTTCACCTGCTTGAGACTCAAACTTCTCATATTTAAAGAGGAATTAATGATAGCACCTTACTCCTGTGGTACTTTGAGGATTCCATAAAATGCCCAATGTAAAGTGCCTTGTACCTTCCTGGGCACATAGCAAAGACTTAAGTAAGCGGTGGCGATGGCCCTTGTGTTTAGTTCCAGCAGTCAGCATCACTGCAGCCTGCCTCAGACTGTTTGCAGCTCAGAGTACTCACGTCTCCTGACTCGGGCCGCAGTGGCCCGTGGTCCCATTCAGGGAACTTACTGCTGAGTGTCCTTGCCTCCTCCTCCTCCTCCACCTCTCCTCCAGAGGTATGCCCTGACTTCCCCAGCAACCCCGCGCCCCAGGAGACCCCCAGCCCCAGCTCACGCCGAGGTGATGGCTCGGTACCGCTCCAGGCCAGCCGTGTCCCAGATCTGAGCCTTGACAGCGGCGGTGCCCAGCATGACAGTGCGGGTGGAGAACTCAACCCCGATGGTGGTACGGCTGTCGTGGCTGAACTCATTGCGAGTGAATCGGGATAGCAGATTGGTCTTCCCCACGCCTGACTCGCCGATCAGCACCACTGAAGGAGTGGAAAGATAAGGGCTGAGCTTGGAGGGTCTGCCCATCCGAAAAGGGGAGCTGAGCTCAGAAAACTGAGGAGGGAGCCAGGTCTCCTGGCAGAGGCTAGGGTCTGCAACTCTACATGAATGCATCCATCCGGGGGCAGAAGGGCTGAGTGTTTGAAACAGGCCGTTAAAGAGGTCTAGGCCTGGTCTGTTGTGACCTGGCTGCAGTCAACCTGCGAATACGGTGATGGAGTGACGTCTATGGGCTGTTTGTGGGTATTGGCATTCAGGGTTGTGAGGTAAGAGGGAGGGCAGGGGCCTGGGGGGAGGTTGCACATTTCTGGGTGGGGGAGTATGAGAACATTGTGCGTGTTTCTATGTATACGAGCTGGAAGGACAAGTGGGAGGTTTGTGTGTGTCTGCGTGGGGAGCAGAGGTGTGAACAGAAGTGTGGGTGAGGAGAAAGTTTGGCAGGTGACACGTCTGTGGGTGGGGGAAAGGTATGGACGTATGTGTACAATAAGTTAGGATCCAGTTGTCCCCAAGAAGGGGCAGTCTTGTATGGTTAAGACCATGGGACTGGGTGTGGGACCAGCTATGTGTGTCCTTCAGCAAGCTATTATCCTCTCTGACCTTTTTCTTATGAAAAAGTGATAACAATAGTATCTATCTTATGGATTGTTGCAAGAAGTAAATGAGATATTGCCCAGGATATAGTGAGTGTGCAAAACTGTTACTGTCGTTATTGTTGTTGGTAGGCCAGTGCTTTTACCTTTAGGTGTTCAGGGACAAGGATCCACCAGCGGGGCCATGAAGAGCCTTTAGGCTGGAGGGCAGCATCCAGGGCCCAGCCTTACCCACCATGGGTGAGTTGGGGGCTGGGGTTAAAACGTGGGGCTGATGTAAGTACAGCTCATAATCTCACTGGCCCTGAGCTACCCAGGGTGGTTCTGGAAAGGCAGGCAGGCACCCCAGGACTGGACACCACATATTCTGGGTGCTGGTGCCCACTCAGCCTCTGACTAGCTGTGTGACCCTGAACAAGTGGCTCACCTTTTCTGGGTCTCAGTTTTCCTGTTTATAAAACCTATAAAGGCCCCCTCCAACTTAAAAAATTCCTTATTTGTTTAGTGCAGGAAAGAGCTGGGAGCTATATGGGTGTGTGTGGATAAGAGGTTGTATGGACGTGTGTGTGTGTGTGTGTGTGTGTGTGTGTGTGTGTGTTCCTGCCTCTCCCCTACTGGGAACCTCATCCCCATCTCATCCCTCCCAGTGGGTGTGCTCTGAGCGCTATCCTCAGGCCCCAAAGGGGCTCAGGGCAAGGGCTTTGGAGTCAGACAGACTTGGGTTTGAGTACTGACTTAGTGACCTTTTGTAAGCTATTTGCTCTGTGTCTCATCCTCATCTGTAAAATGGAGATACTAATGGTTAACATTTATTGAGCTCCTACTGTGTGCCAGGCACCATCCTGAAGGCTTTACACATATTAACTCATTTAATCCTCACAACAATGCCATAAGGCAAGTACCATTATTAGTATCACCCCGTTTTTACAGGGGGGTTAAATGATTTGCACAAGACGGCACAGCTAGTGTGGTAAACACGAGCTGTGCTGCTCAGATGAGCCTTCTAGGAAGGACTTGCCCCCAGCCGCAGGGAGTGCAGTCAGCACACAGCCTTCAGCTGTTGGCTCCTTCAGCATCTGCTTCTGATGCAGAGGGCAGCCTCACCTGAGGTCATACCTTTCCTGGGCAGCCTGCAAGCAGCGCCCGAGCAAGGAGAGGGGAACCCAGAGCTGCCTGCCCTTGGCCAAGGCTTTGTGATCTTGCCTTGCAGTGTGACTTCTCCCTCTGCCCAATCCTGCGTCCTGCCTCTTCCTTTCACTGCTGTTGAGCCACAATAAACATCTTACACCCCACATTTCTCAGTGTCTGCTTCTAGTGACCCCAACCTGTAATAACTCGTAAATGGCAGGGCTGAGATCTGAACTCATGTTTTCAAAATGAAAGATAATTTTGGGGTTGTTAGAGTGATTAATGAGCCAGTGGCTGGCACATAGCAAGGGTTCAGTAAACAATAGGAGTAGTATCGCCCCAGTCTACTGCTAATCCTTACTCTGTCTCCCTTCCTGGGAAAGATGCTGGGAGTACAGGTTCCCCAAGCCCTGGTCGACTGAGAGTCCCAGCTCAAGTGAGGGCGGAGCCGAGGCTGGGAGAGGCAGTGGGGTGGGGTGGCTGGACAGGGAAGCATAGGGCAGCTGGTCCACCCTGCCCTGAAGGAGGTGTGCAGGTGGGGGTGGGGAACACTAGACTGGCCAAACACTGGAGCAAGATAAAGGAGCAGGAAAGATACATGCGGACTTCCAGGGACAGCCAAGTTGAAGCCAGTTCCTGGTATTTGAGCCCAAGGGGTCTGCCAAGGGGCAGACAGACAAAGCCGTGGCGCTGGGAGTCCTCCAGGTTCTATTAGACCCTTCTCCCAATCATTACATCTTCCCTATGGCTTTCTCCAGCGCTCTGACGGGATAGATCTATCCTATCTCTCCTTTCCTGTACAGCTGCCTAGAAAGGTGACTTTCTTCCTCTTAAGTCGGCTTGTTTCCCCTTCTTCTCAGGAGGGAATCCTCCATCTCTGGTGCTGCAGTGGCTGACTATTCCTAGGGGTTTGGGCTTCCATTGGGAACAGGGCAGAGGAGCCTAACTTGGCACCATGAAGGGGTGATCAGCATTATTTACTAGAGCATTCTGGCAGCTCCAGGACTTTTGCACCAGTAAATAGACCCTCCCCCACTCCTTAGGCTTTCTTTCTTATCCAAAGGAATGATGAGCCCTAGGAGGTAGGTCCTGCTAAGTGATTAAAAAACAGGAAGGGGCCTCTGGCTCTGCTGTGCTCTTCCTGGGTCTCTCTCAGGCGTTCCTCTTTCCCTACGGACCCCGACTCACCCTTGAAGACAAAGTTATAATCTTCCTCGTTTCTGTTCCCCATCTTGGCTCCGCATGGAGGGCACAAGTGTCTTCAAGGGCAGAGGTGACGGGTCTATGCGTTGGCTCAATGCCCTCAACCCTCAGCTCTCAAGAGACCTGGATCCGCCCTTCCTCTCATCGGGAGTAAAGAGACTTCTGCAGCCAGAGGAATCGAGGGCCGACTTCAGGCTAGCCAGGGCCTAGGGGGGCTCAACTCTCGCAGGTGGCGGTGCTGTAAGGAAGCTGAGAGGACGGAAGCTGAGAACAGGAACAGTGAGTGGCTGGAGACCTGGGGCCCAGGTGGGTGGAGAGACAATGACGTCAGACAGGTTAGACAGGTTGGGTGTCTGCTCTCAGCCTGGGCTCCCGCAAGCAGGCGAGCAGGCTCAAGGGAGTGACAATGGGGGCAGCTGGGACAGGGACAGGACCTTCACAGAACCAGCTGAGAGGACGGAATACGCGTTGCTAGGTTCCTGGGACCTGTGGCCATGGGGGGCCCAGCCACCAGTGAATGAGAAATAGTCCCTTGGGGAGCAGGAAGCTACTCGGCCTCCCGCTTTTCCTCAGAGCCTGTGGTGAGGGGTAACTGGGGACACAAGAGGAAGGGCTGTTGTGAGGAGGGGCTGGGGTCACCCTGCTGCAGTGCAGAGCTCTGGGAGGTGCATCTTAGATATAGCAACTTCTGCCGCTCCCTGACAGCCCAGGGCCTGGGATGGGCAGTTTCTCATCGTGGGTGGAGCTGGAACTTGCAACCTACCTGCTTGCCTGGGATGGGTCCCTTCCTACAGCACTAGGAAAGGGGCTGGTAGCTCCCCGTCCAGTCTTGTTCTAAGGACACTGGATAGGGGGAGACCTGGGGCAGAAACAGCAGATGAGGTGAGGGGTCTGAGTGCAGGGACAGGACTTCTGGATCTTTTCTACTCTTTCACCGGACCTGAGGCTTCAGAGCAAAGCCCTCCTGTCTGCAAAGGGCTTCCTGATCTGGAGAGGGTCTGTGTGAGCTTGTGAATACCTGGAGAAGAGGGAAGGGGTGGCCCTTGTAAGCCGCCAGGGGGCACCCTCCCAACCCCGAGTAGAAAAGGTGCCCCCCAAGGGACTTCAGGACTGAAGGACACTGAACTCCCACGCCCTGTTTTCTCTCTGTCCAGCATGACCCCCACCAGCCCCTTGTTCCTCTCAGCTCACTCTCAAGGTTTTGCCAACAGGTGGGTAAGACTCTTCTCTGAGTGGCAGCGGCCAGGTGAGGTCACACCACTGGAGAGGCCAAGGGACCTGAGGCACCACTGCCAATAACCTTTTGGTGTTGGAGGTTGTGGAGAAGGAGTGAGTGAAAAGTCACTCACTTGCAAAACATGAAGAACCTTATAAGCAATCCCTGCTCCTTCCTATCTCCTCTGATTCCCCCCATCCAAGAAAGCAGCCAAGACACAAGACAGGAGTTGAAGTTTATTCTTGGGAAGAACAAAGTCCCCCCAACCCTCCACATCCAGGAAGGCTTCCCCAGGGGGCCCTGCCCCTCCAAATGGTCATCTCTCTTTTCTGAACCCCTGCTTCCACCAACAGTCATTACGATGCTGCTACTTGGGTGAGAGGCTCCTCCAGGTACTGCACCAAGGCCTGGGCCTGCGAGAAAGGGAGGAGAAACCAGTCCTACACAAGGCCTGCCACTAGAGGGATCTCAAATTCAGGTCTACTCCTAATGCCGAGCCCCCAGCCCCCAGCCTCCAGTGTTAGCCCGCACCAGACATGGACTGGGTGACAGGAGAATGACTCTGGGAAGGTGGTGGGGATGGGAGTGGACACAATGATGGAGCATGAAGGCTGGGCCCAGGGTTTTACAGGGATGGGCACATACACACCTTGGCCTTGAGCATTCCGAAGCCAACAGTCTCCTTGGCATACATGCACAGTAGAAGGTTGGCCACTCGAGTGATGGCTACACGGCCCTCCTGGTGGGGGTGATATCAGGGGATGTGATGTTCTGCTTGTACCCTTTGCCCCCTCTTTCCCCATGGGCTCTTCTTGAGAGAGACTGTATCTTCCTTCCATGTCCTGGGCACAGCAGGAGCTTCTGCTGGGGGACTTTGGCCACAGACCTGGATGTGAAGTTCTGAGGCCATTCCAGCCTCAGCACAGCCACCTACTAACCAAGTTGCCCTGGGAAACTCAATCTCCCAGAAGCTCAGTTACTCTTTCTGTAACCTGTACCCCACTCCAGTTGGTGAGGATGCTAATACACAGGAAGGAGTTTTGTATCTGCAAAGGGCTGTCCAGATGGGTGATGTTATTATTATGGTTTATTATACAGTTATTATCATTATGGTAAGGGGAGAGCAGTAACCCAACTTATACTTCGCCTCACTTCCCAAGGTAATGTTTTGCAAACTGTAGGTTTGGCCCCAGGGTTAACCGACCCCAGATCAATTAAGAAGTTGATCAGCATTAAAAGAAAAAGAAGGGGAATTCCCTGGTCCAGTGGTTAGGATTCGGCGCTATCACTGCTGGAGCCCAGGTTCAACCCCTGGTCGGGGAACTAAGATCCCGCAAGCTGTGCGGCGCGGCCAAAAAAAAAGAAGAGAAATGAAGTATATTGCATATAGTAAGGGAAGTACTGTTTCATGAAACTTCCGTTTTACTGGACTCTGACTTAAAATATATTTCTTATGGCTGGGTTGTGGTCAGAACATTTGAAAGCTATCACCCTTATAGCACCAGCTCTAGGGTAGGCATCCTAGGAATCATCAGTGGAACTGGCATCCTTGGTTAAGGAGGGAGTGAGGGAGAGGTCGGTGGCTGAGTTACAGTGGAAATCCTTCCTGGAGAGTTCACTCTTGGGGCCTTTTCAATTTGGTTCAGCAAACTTTCACTAAGCATCCACTGTGTGCTTGGAACCAGGTGCTGCACCCCCTGCTTCTCTGGGTGCCTCATCTACTAACCCCTCCCATTCTCATGCTACTCCAGCCACTTCAACTTTGTTGATCTCTGACCAGGCATCATTCTGCCTCAGGGCGTTTGCACTTACTGTTCTCTCTATCAGAAATGTTCTTGGACTTCCATGGTGGCGCAGTTGTTAAGAATCCACCTGCCAATGCAGGGGACACAGGTTTGAGCCCTGGTCCAGGAAGATCCCACATGCTGCAGAGCAACTAAGCCCGCGAGCCACAACTACTGAGCCTGTGCTCTAAAGCCCACGAGCCACAACTACTGAAGCCTGAGTGCCTAGAGCCTGTGCTCCGCAACAAGAGAAGCCACTGCAGTGAGAAGCCCGTGCACCGCAACAAAGAGTAGCCCCCTCTCACTGCAACTAGAGAAAGCGCAGCAACGAAGATCCAACGCAGCCAAAAATAAATTAATTAATTTAAAAAAAAAAAAGAAATGTTCTTAACCCAGACAGCCACATAGCTTGCCAACTTCCTTTAGATCTTTTAGATCTTTGATGAGATGTCACCTTTTCAGTGAGATAGTCCTTGACACAAACATCCTATCTCACTTCCTTTTTGCTTTTTCTCCACAGCATTTTCAATACCTAACATACTACTTTTTACACTTACATACATATGTTACAAAACATATTTACGAACTTATTTTACGAACATACATATTTTACTTAATTTAAGGCATATGTAAGACTGTAAGCTGCATTAGGGCTGTAGTTTTTGTCTGTCTTGTTTGCTACTTTTTCCCCAGTCCTGAGAACACTGCAGGGATCTAAAAATTTGTTGACTGAACAGATAGAAAGGTGAATGAGACAGCTCCTGTTTTCAAGAAGTTCACAGTCTAATGGCCACTTCCCCTTTCTGGACTGCATCGTGTTTCTCTGTAAACTGAAGGGATTGGACTAGGGTCTGGAGACTCTGCCATGCTTCTGAGTCTGTGAATCTCAGATGACAACACTTTGTGTCTGCATATCACTCTACAGTTTATATCCACCCTCTCATTTGATCCCAACAACCCTGTGTGCATGGTGTGGTGATGGGAATTATTGTTTTCACCTTGGAGGTGTGGTAAGAAAGCTCAGAGAGGTTAAGTGACTTACCCAAGGTTCCACAAATGATAAGTGGCTGGCTGAGACCAGAACCCCAGCCAGACCTCAGGTCCAGGACTCCTTTCTCATCACCACTTGATGCATAGGGTCCTGCCTATTATAAATGCTGCTGCAGACCGACTCTTAGTAATCTTCCAGAGATCCTGTCCCTGCCCCTCTAACCATCCAGGATGGGGTCCAGGTCGCCCCTTGGGGGATGCCCTTAGAGAAAGAGGAAGTGGCTCCCTTCTCCATACCATGCAGTCCATGAGGATGAATTTGAGATTGTCTTCATTAAACGCTTGGTTCCCGTTCCGGTCGTAGGCCGCCCAGATGTTACTGGCGATGGCAGCGGTGACCCGGGCGTCCGTATCCCCGTAACCGGAGTAGGCCAACAGAGATCCCTCGTTATTCAGCAGCCTGGCGAAGGATCAGGAGGGATATCAACGTGCTGAGGACGGGGAGGCAAACGCCTGGGCTCCCATCCTAACTCCCGCCACTGGCCCTTCTGGAAAGCAAGCGTCTGGGCTGAGTGTGTGCTAGAACATGCCCCGAGCACCCAGTACGTCGGTTTCTCTTTTCGAGAGGGGCCCTCCGGCCGGTTCACCTAGCTGCTGCCCCCTCTGCCACCTCCTCCCTTCTCCACCCCTCCCTCGGAGAGTCGCGCGCTGCCCCACGCCAGTGCTCGCCACTCGGGTTCTCGGTCCGCACTCACAGGGTGCTCTGAACGCCTCCAGTGTTGGCCTGGCTTAGCACCTGGGTCAAAGCCTTGGGACGCAGCATGCCTGCGGCTCCTATCCCTGGGCTTCTGCACCCAGATCCCCGAGTTTCCTACTACTGCCCTTCGCCTGCCGCTTCCTGTAGTCCAGCTGCCCTGCTCCGGAACGCCCTGGGAGTTGTAGTTTTCTGGCCTGGCTTTGTGGTTCTGACTCAACCCCGCCCCACCGCGGGGTGCCCTGGGAATTGTAGTTCTTTGCGATTTCGCGAGGCACCCTGGGAACTACAGTTCGGTTTTCCAGTGCGACCACGCGGTTATGGGAGAAAAGAGCGGGAGAAAAAGGACAGAGGCAGTACTGGAAGGACATTTAACCCCCTCGGGCAGAGAAAAGTCATATCCGCTTGACAATTCACGATTCAGTAGTTAAAAGAAAATAAAATCCCTAGATTTGTCCGGCACACCTTTGGTTACTTTTCAAAGCAAATTTCTACATTATGCACAGTTCTGTGAGATGAGGCGATAGATACTATTGAGGAAACCAAGGCTCAGAAGGGCCACGCAGGCAAAATTCAGATCTCTAGAACTGTACTTAATAGACTTCGTGCAGGCCACTACTCTCAGGGGAATAAAGTCAATCCTAGAGACAAGGTTTTAGGTGGACATCCAGAAGTGGGAAAATTCAACCTCAAAGTCGGGAGAGGGCTCAGGCCTGGAAAGAATTTGGGCTTCCCGAGAAAGACCAGTTATCACAGGGAACGGAGATAAAGCGGCGACACAGAAAGTCCTTTGTCCCGGAGCGGGACTTAACCCGCGGAGGGGCGGGGGCAGCTTTGGGCCCGGGTGGACCTCAGCTCGGCTTGGGCGAGCTAGTTCGGCCCCCGTCCCGCAGTGACGGACACGCCCCGCCTCCGCCCCGAACCCCTCGGGGGCCGCAGCCCAGCAAGGCCCTGTCCAAGCTGCTGGACCCCGGGCTCAGTCCTGGGCGGACCCCGCTGCAGTGGCCCCCCCAGTCCGCCCGGGGCGCTGTGGCTGCGGCTGGTCCGGAGGGGGCGGTGAAGCCTTGGGAAGGGGAGGGGAGAGGGGAGTGTTGGAGGCGCCGGAGCCGAGCCCGGACGGCCGGGCGGGCGGGGAGAAGGAGGAGCCGGGGCGGGCTGGCGGGCGGCCGGGTGGCGGCGGCGGCATGGCGGAGCCGAGCGGGGCCGAGACGAGGCCCCCCATTCGGGTCACCGTCAAGACCCCCAAGGACAAGGAGGAAATTGTGATCTGCGATCGAGCCTCGGTCAAAGAGGTAGTACGGGTGGCGGGGGTGAGGGTGAGCGTGGAGGAGGGGTCTGCGAAGAGGCGGGTGGCTCTGAGACGGTGGGGCGTACGGGAGGGCCGGGGAGAGGAGGGCGGGGGCCCAGCACGCACTCGGAGGAGCGGAAGGGACGGGCAGGAGGGTAGGGGGCGTCCTGCGGGGGTGGTCTGGGGGAGCGTGGCGCGTGTTGGGGAAGGGAGGCCGGCGGTTTGCCTTGTGGCCTGGGCTGGGGGCGTGGTGGAGAGTGGGAAGAGGACACCTTGCACAGGGAAGGGGGAAGGACCCTGGGTTTGAGGGGAGTATTCGTCCCAGTTACTGGTCGGGGTTCGAGGCGCCGAGTCAGAGTGGGGGCCAGGCAAGGAGCTGAGCGGGCGGGAGGCGCAGGTTGGGGGAGAGCTCCGGGCGCCTACTGTGCGCCTCAGAGAACGCTCAGCATTCTCACGCCCGGCCAGTGGGTAGGATTTCCCTCTGCCCGGATGTTTCGTACTCTTTCAAATCGAGGTGGTTACATTTGATTCTCAGCCCCTCTGGGATTTACACAGTGTGCAGTAGGTGCTCAGTAAAAATGTGTTGAATGAGTGAATGAGGGAATATTGCCTATGTTCACCACCCCCCTCTGGCTGCTCCAGAATTTCACAGAGGCGGGGCTTAAGATAGGCGTCTGGTTGGAAGGGAGGGATCTGGAAGCTGCCTTTGCTTAACAAGTGCACTCTTTTTACTTAGAGTGTGGGTTTGATTTGGTTGGGTTGATAGAGGTGTTGCTGATAGATTTGGGGAGTCTAACTCTCCCCAAGCCAGCCTTTAGTGCCGTCATTGCCCCTCCCCCACCTTATAAAATGACTACATTCCAGAATTTAAATAATTTTTGCCTGCAAAACTGAATTTGAAATCAGCCCTAATTGAGTGGCCCCATGTGTTTGGTTAAGAGCCTGGGCTTTGATGTCAAGACCTGAGTTCCAGTCTGCCCAGAGCAAGTTACCTAACTGCTCTGATCCTCAGTTTTCTCATCTTTAAAATGGAGATAATAATTAACATGTATCTCATGGAACTCTTAACTAGTGAATAGTTAGTGCTGTTATAAATGGGATCTATTTGTTGTAGTTGTTACAAGAACACTGGGAATAAAGAGAGGAAAGAGAAGGCTGAAGGGAGATAGGGCCTGGGCCCAAGGCTGTTGAAGGAGTTGGGATGGAGAGAACTGCCCAGGTAGTATGCTCACAGGGAACTGGGTGGATGGACTGAAGAAGGAGTGGCAGATAGAAGCAAGGGCTTTCTAGGGTGGGAGACCCTGGGGTAGAGCTGAGAGGAACTTCTCACTGGTCCACCTCCTTGGTTAAGAAAGGAGCTGCTTATTGCAGCTGGAGGGATGCAGTCAGGACTGCTGAAAGGACTTCCCACGACTAGAGGTGGGAGCAAGGGAATACAGAGGCTTTGAAGAAGAGGCAGGGTCCCTGGTTGGAGGAGCCCAGGCAGCCTTCACAGTGACCTTTGCCTCTTGATCACAGTTCAAAGAGGAAATCTCCCGGAGATTTAAGGCTCAGCAGGATCAGCTGGTCCTGATCTTCGCAGGCAAGATCCTCAAGGATGGGGACACACTGAACCAGCATGGGATCAAGGATGGGCTCACTGTCCATCTGGTCATCAAGACCCCTCAGAAGTAAGTTCAGGAGAGGAGCAGGTCCAGCTTCGGACTGGGCACTTTTTTCCCCATCTGATACTTTCTCACCCATTGTTCAACTGTACATCTAAGGCCTATGCCAAGGCCCAGGAAGGTGGCTCTTGGATGGATTGCCAGGAAGCCCTGTGATCTCATCTGCAGGGGAAGGGAACCTGATTTACCTCTCCCTGAATACCCTGAAGATAAAGGATACTCGCTCCTCTCTTCCTCTGTCTGATTTACTGACTGCCCCCAGCATGACCCTGCCCCAGCCTCAGGGTTGCTTAGGAGGTGGCTTGGGTTAGGGCTGAACCTGCACAGCAAATATAGAAATCATTGTCTTCCCTTTTGTGTTCACTTCAACTAGGATTTTTCTTTCTGTCTTCAGGGTTCAAGATCCGGCTACTGCCACTGCTTCTTCCCCTTCCACTCCAGACCCAGCCTCAGCGCCCTCCACCACGCCTGCTTCACCTGCCACTTCTGCCCAGCCCTCCACTTCTGGCAGTGCCACTTCGGATACTGGCAGTGGAAGCCGAAGGAGCAGTGGGGGGGGTACCTCCCCAGGGACTGGGGAGGGACCTCCCAGTGCCACTGCATCCATACTCTGTAAGCCTTTAGGGTGGAAGGCACTGTCCTGTTTTGGGCTGTGGAGTGGGGGAGAGCCAAGAAGAGGGGAAAATATGGTCCCTGCTCCTGGTTCGATGGGGATTGGGGACCCCTGGACATAGGGGTCCAGACCTTGGTACTTGAGCCAAGAGGGGGAAGAAACCAGTTTGTGAGGGCTTCCCAGAAGAGGAGAGCATGGCAAAATGTTAAGAGTGAGGGGAGAAATGGGGCTGGGGATGTGGGGAACCCTGGGTAAAAATATTGGAGTTTGGGAAAAAGGTGGGTCCAACAGTAGCCGGTTGGGGAATATTTATTTGCTCATTCAGTAGGCCATCCCTGGTTGCCCTCTCTGTGCTCAGTATTGTGCCTGCCTGTCAGCCTCGGCCATCAAAGAGGTCTCAGTCTAGTAGGCTCACATCTCTCTGCCAGCAGTGGATCAGGGCTGGGGCTGTGGAAATGATTGGAAAAGGGAGATGTGAGAAGCAGAAGGGGCCCATCCTGGAGACCTGACTTCAGTGGCTCTGGCCAGGTAGGGGAAGAGTCTTGCAACAGACTGTGACCCTGCCCCCTCCCCCCAGCTGGCTTTGGGGGCATCCTGGGCCTGGGCAGCCTGGGCCTGGGCTCTGCCAACTTCATGGAGCTGCAGCAGCAGATGCAGAGGCAGCTGATGTCCAATCCTGAGATGCTGTCGCAGATCATGGAGAACCCCCTGGTCCAGGACATGATGTCTAACCCCGACCTGATGCGCCACATGATCATGGCCAACCCCCAGATGCAGCAGCTGATGGAGCGGAACCCCGAGATCAGCCACATGCTCAACAACCCTGAGCTCATGAGGCAGGTGGGTCTGAGAGAAGGTTGGGATTGTGGAGGACACCTGGTGCCCAGCTGTGCCCTGCCTGGCCTTTTCCCACCTTGTCCTACCGTGACTTGTTCATTCATTCATTCATTCAGCAGCCATGTTTTGAGCCCTGGGGGTACAGTGATGAAAAGACATAGGCCTAGCTTTCCAGGAACTTCTGGTCTCAAAGGGAAGTGGGACAAGTAAGCAGGCAGTTATAATAAAGTGTGGTCGGTGCTATTATAGAGATAGTCACAGTATCCCCTAGAAGCACACAGAAGGGCTCCTGATCCTACCTGGGGCTCAGGGGAGGCCCTAAAGGAAGTGTCACCCAAGCAGAGACCCAAAAGAGGAAGAATGAACCAGAGGAAGAAAAAGAGAAGAGTATTCAGGGCTGAGGGACAGCAAGTACAAAGGCCTGGGAATGAAAGATAATAGGAGGATTGGGGAGCATTGTGTCTGGACAGGGCCTGGTGGGTAAGGGAGACCCAGGGGAGGTGGTTTGGTGTTGGTCTTTGGGAGCTCCATCTCGTGGCCATCCACCAGGGGATGGGACGAGGGTAGATGATCTCAGCAGAGCTGTGGACACTAGTGCTAGACTCACCAGAAGATAAGTTCCAGAAGGGCAGGGATTTGCAAGTGTTTTGTTCACTGCCTAGAACAGTGCCTGGTATATAGTAGTCACTCAGTAAGTACTTATTAAATGAACGAATTGTGGGATAAGAGATCAGAATCTTATCATAGACATAAAAGTGTCTTAGAAGAGGCAAGTGTGGAGCAAATTTGGGAAGAAGGACAGGGAAGGCATTCCAAGTTGGATGGGAACAAGAAGCAGCTATGCTCATTTTATCTCTTATGTACTGCTGTCCCCTAGAGCTGACATAGGTCACCCCCTCCTTATTGAAAGTGAGCCATTGGTTCCCAAGAGAAAGCCCCCATCCTGTTTCTCAAGATTCAGTGAGGCCAAAGACCTGGGGTGAGATCTAGAAGGTGTTGGTAGCATTGTCCCAGCTTGAATCCTTTCCCTCCCCAACTTGTTATTTACCAGAAGCCATAGTCTGGTCTCAGTCAGACAGACCAATCTGGCCTTAAACCTTGTCTCCACCACTAACTGGCTGTGTGTCCCAGGCAGTGAGTCTCTGAGCCTATTTTCTCATCTGCTAAATAGGGACAGAAATACCTACACGGGATGGTTATTGTGGGTATTAAGTGATTTGAATTCTGTAAAGTACTTAGCCGAGTGCCTGTATGTCGTAACTTCTCAGTAGATGTTAATTTTCTCTTTTGCGTCTTCTTCTTTCTCATGTCCTTTCTTATTCAACTTCCTTGTGCTCCCTGACACTTCTGTGGATCCTCTGAACCTGAGGGAGGGAAGCTGCTGCCCTCACCCCATCTGGAATCATTGTACCCCCAGAAGTCAACCAGAATACCCATAGGGAGGCAGGGTTAGAGCCAAGGTGACAGTAGAGGAAGGAAGTCCAGTTCACCCTACTCCCTGCCACTATGGGTCAGTTCCTAGGCCCTGGACCCTGGTCCTGATCCAGACCTCCTCATCAGGGCCCACTCTTTTCCAAGCTTGGTGATCCCCTGGTTCCAGGGCCATTCTCTCTCTTTCCCTTTTCCACCAGACGATGGAGCTTGCTCGGAATCCAGCCATGATGCAGGAGATGATGCGGAACCAGGACCGGGCCCTAAGCAACCTGGAGAGCATCCCTGGAGGGTATAATGCCCTCCGCCGCATGTACACGGACATCCAGGAGCCCATGTTTAGTGCTGCCCGGGAACAGGTGGGGCCAGGGGCTGGGCTGTGGGAGGGCAGTCTGGACTCAGGATTACCTACCCCAGATCCAGGCAAGACTGAGGTGCTGTCTGCTCCTCTTTCCTTCCCTAGCGCCCTGAGGGTGGGCCTTGGCTTAAAAGTGGTTCTCATGCTGGGATGAGACCACCAGGGATGGTCCAACTTGGCATGGGACTGAGGCACTAGGGCAGAAGATAGCAGAGTTCCCTAGGGAAGTGGGCGAAGGGTAATATCCAAGGGATTTGACATTGTTCTGACAAACTTCTTGCACCAAGGGCTCAAAGGTTGTGGGGCAGGCCTGGGGTCAAACAGCCAGCCCTAGCACAGTGTGTCTCAAGTGTGGTCCACAGATCACCTGCATCAGAATCACCTGGGGATCTCGTTCACCATGAGATTCCTGGTCCCCACCTTTGAGCTACTTATTGAATCCATCTCTGGAATCAAGTCCTGGGAATACGCACGTTAAAAAAGGCTTTAAGAATTCTTTCCAAATATACAAAAAGTATAGCATTCTCTTGTACCCTTGTGGCCCTAAAATGTTGCCATATATAGTTTCAGTGCCTTTTTGGGTTCTTTTTTTAAAGTTTAGCTTACACTAAATACATTATACATTTACCTGTTTCAAAACTCAAAAGTTACACAAAGTAAACAAAATGGTATTTGAAAAGTATAGAAAGGTATACAAGCTCAACAAAAGTATACACAAGGGATCCTGCTATTTCCATCCCCCAGCCACCTCTTTTCCACCCCAGAGTTAACAAATGTTGTTAGTATTTTGTATGTTTTCCTAGACGTATTAAACATTAGCAAATAAGATATTACACATAGAATTGCAGCCGTCACATACCCCTCCCCCATCTTATACCTCTCTTTCCCTCTCCGGAGCTAACTACCACCCTGAAGTTGGTGTTTGTCATTTCGATTCTTTTATTACCTATGTATGAATCCATAAACAATCTGTGGCCTCGTTTTGCATATTTTCAACCTTATAGAAGTGGTATCATGCTGTTCATAAAATTTTAAACTTGTTTTTTAAAAAACATCTAAAAATGTTTTATTGAAGAATAATATAGTTGCAGAAAGGTGCACATATGATAAGCGTACAGCTGGATGGACTTTCACAGACTGAACGCCCTGCCATCCCCAACCAGCGCCCAAGTGGGAGGGTGGGGCCTCACATTCCTTCTTCCTTGTGGAAAGGAAAAAGCACCATATCCTGAGTGGCCCGTGCTATCCCAACGGATTCCTTGTTCATGCCATCTCTGCCCTACACCAAGTCTCCACAGATGAGTGTGCCTTGTTGACCCTGTCCCTATGATGATGCCACATTGTCTTAATTAAGTCTGGGCATCAGGTAGGGTGAACCTCCCCTCCCCCCTTCCAGCTTATTCTTCACCATCATCTTGGTTATTCTTGGCATTGCTGTTTCAAATTTTAGGAAGTGCTATAGGGATCAACTGTGAGTTTTTAAAGAAATTAATTTATTTTAAGTTTTATTTTATTTAAGTATTTAATTTAAAAATGTATATCAAAGTAATGTATGTACCTGGTTAAAAAAAAATTCAAGTAGTTGAGCAAGGCTTTATAACAAGCACCCAGCTAATTCTGATGTACTCTAAGGTGTGTGAACCACTGGTTCAGCTAAAAGAACATAACGTTTGGCATCAACAAACCTGGATTCAAATACCTGCTCCATCATACTTCAGTGGTGTGATCTTAAGTGAGTTGCTTAACCTCCCTGAGTCTTCACTTCCTCATTTGCAAAATGGAGACAATGTGTTATAGCAGTATTCTCAATCATTTTGGTCTCCGGACCCCTTTATTTATTTTTTGTTTAACCTAAAAAAAAAATTTTTTTTTTTTTTTTTGGCCACACCGTGTGGAATGCGGGGGTCTTAGTTCCCCAACCAGGGATTGAACCCGAGCCCCCTGCAGTGGAAGCTCGGAGTCCTAACCACTAGACCGCCAGGGAATTCCCCTCTGAACCCCTTTATACACTTAAAAATTATTGAGGACCCCAAAAGCTTTTGTTTTTGTGGGTTAGGCCTATTGATATTCACTGTATCTGAAATTAAAACTGAGAAGTAAAAAAAAATTTATTTATTAACTCATTTAAAAATAACAATAAATCCATTATACATTAACATAAATAGCATATTCTTTTGAAAAATAACTTTATTTTCCAAAACAAAACTTTAGAGGAAAGAATGGCCTTGTTTGACTTTTTTGCAGATCTCTTGAATGTCTGGCTTACTACAAGACAGCTGGATTCTTATATCTGCTTCTGCATTCAGTCCGTTGCAATGTCACGTTACATAGCCTTTGGAAAACTCCACTGAATACTTATGAGAGAATGAGAGTGAAAAAGGCAAATAACATCTTAGGATTATAAAAATGGTTTTTAAACCTTGCAGGGGTCCTAGGACCACACTTTGAGAACTGGTGTATTAGAGGGATATTGTAAACATTAGAATAAATGGGTCAGGCACATAGTAGGTGCTCAATAAATGGCAGCTATTATCATTTTTGGGAGTTCAGGGAAAGAAATTCAGGCCTTAGGGTGTATGGGGAAGAGCAAAGCAGGACCCAGAACTAGGTGGGTTTGGGTGCTAGGCAAGTTACCTGAACAGGAAATCTGAAACGTTGACAAAGACTGAAACTGGTGCATGAACCCTGGCCTGCAAGCCCTGTTATCTGAACAGGCATCTGGTAGGGTGAAGGAACCACAGCTCAGAGCAGGAGAGTCCTTGGTCAGCCCTGGTCCCCATGACCCCCTTCGAATAAACAGGAAAAGTGACTGGACACGAAACTCCATGGTGGGGAGGGGCTGAGGCTGCTCAGGTACCTCCTGCGTGGGTGTTGGCGGGTCCAGAGGGAGGACATGTGGGTGCTGCCATGGGCAGCCCACCATATGGTGGGGTGCAGACCCTGAGACGATCCTGGATAACATAGTTGGGGGCCTGGTGCTGATGGGGACTGTTTAGCTGAAGCAGCCAGTCTGAGGAGATAGGCTGTGGGGAGGGAGGGGAAGGAGGAGATTACATGGAGAAGCAACAGAAGGAGGAGAAGACCTAGGGAGGTGTGCTTAGCCAGAGGTGTGCCCACTAAGGGGCTCCATTTTGGTGTGCCTGGATGGACAGAATGCCACGTGGGGGACCTGGGGGTGAGGGAGAGGGTTCGGTGGAGTTAGTCTTAGACCAAGGTGGCTGGAAAAGGGAGAGCTAGAGGCAGATCGGGGTCGAAGTAGAGAGCCAGCTCCCATCAAGCCAATAATTACCTATTGAGCACCTACTAGTGTCAGGGGCCAGGGGTGCAAAGGTGAATCTGACATTGTCTCTGCCCCTTAAGAGCTAAGGAAAACAAATATCTCACTACACAATGGGAAAGGTGTGTGTAAAGTATTGATACTATAGAGCACAGAGGAGATTAGATACCAAATATTTAGAGCCACCAGGGGAGATGTGACGTTTCCAGTTATCTGAGGGGTTCAGTTATCCAGTCATCAGCATCAGGCAGCTCCCACCCTGCAGGATGAGGGTGAAGTTGCCCATTGTGGGGCTAGAAATTGACCTGAGGACCTCCAAGGTTTTAGATCTCTCTCCCTTTCCTGGGGAAGGGGAGGCTATTAGGTGAGAATAAAGAAAGGGCCTAGCCCTTATCCCTGATTTGTTTCAGTCCTTAACCCAAAACCTTTCCCTCCTCCCAGTTTGGCAACAACCCCTTCTCTTCCCTGGCCGGGAACTCCGACAGCTCATCCTCCCAGCCTCTGCGGACTGAGAATCGAGAGCCCCTCCCTAACCCCTGGAGCCCCTCGCCCCCCACCTCCCAGGCCCCCGGGTCCGGTGGGGAGGGCACCGGAGGATCGGGGACCAGCCAGGTGCACCCGACAGTCTCGAACCCCTTTGGGATCAATGCGGCTAGCCTGGGGTCAGGTATGTCCTAGGGTGGAAGGAGCTTAGTGGGGTCACCAGGGCAGTCCCTCTGCCCCAGGACTGAATGGGGTTCACACTGCTCCAGAATATTGAAGACAGAGGTGAGACTGTATTGAAGCCACAGAGGGGGCTCTGTAGCCTGGAGTAGTGGCTCGGCCCCTCAGGGTAAGGGTTGGTTCTGGCCCTGTCCTGATGTCCCTAGGAGTGACCTAAGTAAAGGCTCATGAGTAAACCAGGCCCCACTTCCTAAGCTCTTTCAACACTGCTGGTACTATCCAGAGTAAATGGGTCAGACTGGGAATGGGGTGTGGGAGAGGAATCAGGGGGCAGGTAGATGTGGGCTGGGGGAGAGGGATGTGCAGAGCTGCCTTGTACAGAAGTGCAGGTTATGCACTGCACAACCCTGGGAGATGCCCCATTTGTCTGGACTATGACGATACATATGGCTCTAGGGATGTGTGGTAGATGCTCTGATTTCTCTGTACCCTGGGGAGCATCTTGATTGGGAAAGTCCCTTCCCCTCTATGTGCTTATTTCATAAATAAGGTACTTGAACCTGATCCATGGTTTTAAAATTGTACTTCTGAGTCTTGAGGGCTCTGGCCCATCTCCAGGATGAGGGAAGACCAAAAGCGAAAGGCTCCAGGCCTCCTGCCCCAGCTCCAACCAGACCACTGACATACTTGGTTTCCAAGTGAGATCTGGTTTGAGGAAAGGGTCTCTGCTGCTAAGACAAGTTTGAAAACCATTGAACTGGATGATCTTTAGTCACATCCTTTCCAACTCTGACATCTGACCTGTGGCAGGAACAGTCCAGAGGGGCATGAATCAGACCTAGTTTGCAACTGGCTTGTCCTTAGCAGAGTAGTTGGGGAAGGGGCCAGGACAAAGCCGGGCGAGATGACCTCGGAGTCAAGAGAGACTTGGACCCACGCCCCAGTACTTGGGTGCCCATTTTACCGTTGCCTTTCTGAGTTTTGTAACCACTCAATGCCTGAAGTAATGTAGATTGAAGTGAGGCATCTGGTTTCCATCTGGACCCCTTTTCTCTTGTTTTTTCCTTCTTGTCCTAGGGATGTTCAACAGCCCGGAAATGCAGGCTCTCCTCCAGCAGATCTCTGAGAACCCCCAGCTGATGCAGAATGTGATCTCAGCCCCCTACATGCGCAGCATGATGCAAACGCTTGCCCAGAACCCCGACTTTGCTGCTCAGGTATGGAACTGGCACGAGCGGAGTGTATTGGGGGCTGTTGCTTGTGATGATCAAAACACTCTGGAGCCAGACTGCCTGGGTTTCTGTATTGAGCTCTGCCACTTCCTAGCTGTGTGAGCCAAGCAAGTTATTTAACCCCCATTTCCTCATCTGTAAAATGGTAATAACAATAGTTCCTGCCTCAGAGAGTTGTGAGGGTTGAGTTAATACCATAAAGTGTTTAGAACATGGCATGGCACGTAGTAAGCCCTACGTACACGGAAATGTTAGCTATCATCCTCCTCGTCAGACCGGCTCCTGACTCGTCCTCGTCCAGAGTATAGTTCCATTTCCTCTCACTGTCCCACTTAGGCCTTCAGGATACTTTGAGAGCCTTGGAAAAGCTGGCCAGATTTCCTGCAGTGGAGGGGGTGCCAAGGGAGATGAGGCCGTGGGGGCATTCTGGGGGTGGGTAGGCCCAGGCCTCCCCTACTGCCTTCACCCTGGCAGATGATGGTGAACGTGCCGCTCTTCGCGGGGAACCCCCAGCTGCAGGAGCAGCTCCGCCTGCAGCTCCCAGTCTTCCTGCAGCAGGTGAGTGAGGAGCCTAGATGGGCGGAGGTTGAGGGCCAGGGTGGACCGCGAGGCCCAGTGGGTGGAATTTAAAGGAGGGGCCGTGCTTGGCTCTGGACTCGGGGTCTAGGCTGCCTCCTGTCTCCTGGCACCTCCTGTTGCCTTTCTCTGCTGTTTCCCACCAGATGCAAAACCCGGAGTCACTCTCCATTCTTACCAATCCCCGAGCCATGCAGGCGCTGCTGCAGATCCAGCAGGGACTGCAGACCTTGCAGACCGAGGCCCCCGGACTGGTACCCAGGTGAGAGTCGGTGGCAGGTGGGCAGCAAGGTTCTGGCTACTCCTCCCCCTCAACCCCTTTCTCTGCCACTCTCTGAGCAGCCCTTGTGTCTCTGAGGGTGTGTTTTCCTGTTCCTTCCAACTGCTTTTCCTTCTGGCTCTCACATTGCCATCCCTTTCTCAGAGGCCATCTCCCACCTCTTGGTCTCTCCTGCCTGCAGCCTTGGCTCTTTTGGGATGTCCCGGACCCCAGCCTCCTCTGCAGGCAGCAACGCTGGGTCTGCGCCTGAGGCCCCCACCTCCTTGCCAGCCCCGCCAGCCACATCCTCTCCAACAGGGGCCTCCAGTGCTCAGCAGCAGCTCATGCAGCAGATGATCCAGCTTTTGGCTGGAAGTGGAAACTCACAGGTACATGGGGCAGCGGGGCTGGTGCTGGGACCCTGCAGTGTTAAGGGTGGCAGTAGAATGGAGACAGCAGAGCAGGCTTCGGAGTCAGCCAGACCTGGCTTTAGTTCCTGGTCTGCTACTTTCTAGCCTTGGGCAAGTTACCGATCTTCTGTAAGTTTAGTTTCCACAGCTGTGAAATAGAGATGAGACTAGTAATGGCGCTTACTGGGTCAGCTGGGTACTGGTCTATGTGCCTTATGTATAAGAGCTCATTTACTTTATTCTCCACAACAGCCTTGCCAGGAAGCTATTATTATTATTTCTGTGTTACAAAAGGGGAAAACTAAAGCCCAGAGAGGTTAATTGGCTTGCTCAGAGTCACATATCTAGAAAGTAATGGAGCTAAAATTCAAACTGAGGCATGCTGGCTCCAGAATTTACACTTTAACTACTGTTACACCATTTCTGCTTATATCAGAGGACCCTTTTGATAATTAAAGTAGCCTCCCTCTCTGAGACAAGAGAGGAGGATTCTGGGAGGTGAGGTGACCAGAGCCCTGGGCCACATAGTCAAGGCCTGGGGTTTGGGGGAGGAGCAGGGATGAGCCCCTTAACCCTTCTATGGCCTCTGTGACTCATCTGGGAAAAGCCTTTCAACAGGAATATGTGTGCCCAGCTCTGTGCAAGGCACTGAGGGGGCTGGATGAAGGGATCCCCAAGGCCCAGTCCAGCTTAAATTGTGTGGACCGTGATGAAAAACAGCACAGAGCATTGGAAACGGCTCTTGTACTGCATGTTGGGGGCCTCTGTGATTGCTGGGCTCCTTCCAGCTCTGAGTCTTCCGTTCATGATCTAGGCTAGTGCCTCCTAAACATGCCTTGGGGAAAACATTTCCAGGAGATGTTTATAGGAGTGTCAAAAATGAAAAGCCTTCTCTTTCGTAAATAACCGTGTTTGTTGATTGGTTAAACACAATTAACAGGTTCTTGCTTTCCTGGGGCCCTTCTCTGACCTTTAACATGGCCGTGTGTGTGATGACTGCCAGGAAGGAGGGGGTTTGGAGGTGGTATTTATCAACCACAGAACATTTGGCTTTTGGATTGCCTGTTAACATCTCCAGAGTGTTGATGGAAAGCAGTTGGGAATATTGGCTGATCTAGGCCTACCTATTACTTCGAAATCTTAAGAGAGATGCCCCCTGCCTTATGATGACACAGTTGTTTAGTGACTTGGGACGCCGGCTCCTTGGCCTCTGTTTGCAGCTCACCGACCCCTGCCCCATTGGTTGACTCTGAGGATGTCTTCTTCTCACCATTATAAACGCTCAGAATCAGATAGGCCCCCTGGGGTTGGTCCTGTGCCCGCTTCAAAAGGCCTGTCCCCTCCAGGTGCAGACGCCAGAAGTGAGGTTTCAGCAGCAGCTGGAGCAGCTCAACTCCATGGGCTTCATCAATCGTGAGGCCAACCTGCAGGCCCTGATCGCCACAGGAGGGGACATCAACGCAGCTATCGAGAGACTCCTGGGCTCTCAGCTGTCCTGATCCCTCGGCCCGTGCCTCCTGCCTCTCCCGTCCCTCGATGCCAGCGTTTGGTTCCGACCCTCTGCGGCTTGTCATCCCTTCTGTCTTCTCCCTTGTCCTCTCCAGACGGCAGGGTGACTTTAGAGGCATGGGCCCCAGCCCCGTAGCTCTGAGAATTCCAGTTTTACTTCTGCACCTCTTGTAGAACCTTCTCTCCAGGTCCTGCTCTAGCAGAGCTATTTAAACAGTTCTCACAGTTTTGTTGATTGGCCCCTCCTCCTTGGCCCTCCCCCCCTTCACCTTTGCAACCTTCAAACTTCTCAGTGGCAGTGCAGAGCTGAAGGAGGAACCGACTCTCTGCTTTACTGGAACAGGGTCTTCCGTCTGTACCACTAGGGTTTTGCTTGTCTTATGTTTACTTTTGGTAACTCTTCCTTCTTTCTCTCCCCCATCCCCTCCCACCTCCAGCCTAACCAATGCTAGACTTCCATGCTCTGAAGGAGGGGCAGGTGAAACAGGCTGTGATTTTCCTCCTCACCCCCTGTTCTGTTCACTTCACCCAGCACTTTTTCATGGGGTCTGTTGGGACTTCCAGAGGAAGGAAGATGCCTGTTCTCCCTGTCTGAAGGGAGAGGTGAGACACAGCCCTCTGGAGAACGAATTAACAGGCCCTGGACCAGCCCAATGAGGGGAGGAGGGAATGAGATTTTCTGGAGGAAGGGAATCGGGGAAAGAGCCTGAGTAGAGGACTTGGAAGTTGGAATGACAGGGAATGGAAGCACTAATAGTTCTTTTAGGCCGGAGAGTCCAGGCTCAGGCCTGGCAAAGGAGACTTAAGAGATGTTAACGGAATTTGAGTGGAAGAAAAGGGCTCAATGAAGCTAAACAATACGGTTCACAGGGGGTTATGTTGGTTCCATTTCCACAAACACACATGCTTATATATATACACACACATTTCCATGAACCCAGGACCTGTCTGTGTCTCCAGGTACCAGTAATTTAAGCTCCCCTCAAAAGACATGAAGAGGATTGGGGTCTGTCTTAGCAGTGGGGATGGGTGCATGAATGCATGCACGCACACATGTGCATGTGAGTTGAGTAGGAGGGTGGATCCCTTGTTGATTTCTGGTTTAGAGTTTTCTCCCACCAGAGAGAAGTAGGCAAAAGGGCCAGTCTAGGTCAGGAATAAATACAGCCTGGAGAGCTAGATCCCCTGGGCTTCTGGATGCTGGGTAACCCAAGGGTAGTGTGGGTACCTCTTCTGAAGCTGTCAGGGCTGTGACCAGCACCCTTATTACCCCTCCCCTCATTGCTTCGGGGAATAGTAGGGGAGGAGTCTTTCCCTCTAGAACCCCTGGCGTTTGGCGTCTTAGCTCCTGCCCTTTGAGTTTTCACTGTTTCCCTCCAGGCCAGAAAGTTCTATTTGAGGAAGGAAAGGAGAGGGCAGCAATGATGCCTTTGATCTGGAATTGGACATTGCTCTATTGGAGCACAGAGGAGGCTCATATCACCTCCTCTCTCTGCTACTTAGCCCAGCTGCTCGGAGGACCCATTGCTGGGAACATGGAGGCAAGAGGAACAGAATTTTCTCCAAGTGGGAAAGGGTCCCAAGCAGTCCAGAGAGGATGTCTGTGTGGCTTTCCCTCCCTACCTCCCCCAACTCCCACACTGGCCTTTGTAAATAAATGGTGTGGTCTTCGTTGTGAGGGTGTCTTGGTGTTTGTTTTCTGGGGGAGAGGAGGCTGGCTGAAGACAACTTCTTGGTTTTAGAGGGCTTTTGTAAAGTGGGATCTAGAGGAATTTGAAGTTGGGTTCGGTTACCACAGGTGTTCAGAAACATCGAAGATAAAGGGATAACTGATCGTGGGGATATCTATAATCTGTAGTTTAGGAATGGGAAGGATTGCTTTCTTCCACTCACCATTGCCAGACCATAAGTTATCAGATCCCACCCCTGCTCCCCCATAGGTCAGGGCTGGGAGAAGAATGTATGAAAGGTGCTGGGAATATGGCTAAGTCCTTACTTCCATCCTCTGATCTTTTGGCAAGACTGCCGTCTCCTTACCCCAGGGAAAAAGGTCAAAACAAGAGAAACCCTTGTATCCAGATCTAATGCAAGTGGAGTTTAACAGTTATTAGTCTTGAGCTCTGAGACTAAACCTAGCTCTACCACTAAATACGTGAATTTAAGAAAGTCTTTTCATATGTATGCGGTTTTATCTTTTGTGTGGTGAGGTTATGGATTAGAGCTCTGTGATATCCGAATAAAGCGAGTGGGAGGTTCCACTTCTGATAGTGGTAGGCTGAATGGTTCAGACCAGCACTCTCAGAAATTTTAAATATGAAAACTATCAAAAAATCAATGGGCTAACAAGATTGGCTGGGAATCCAGAGAGAAAAGAAGGCCCTAAAAGCTGCCTTTGCCCAGGGGGCTTTTCCAGTTGGGAAAAGGCTGCTGAGAGGCTGAGCTGTGGTTTTGAGGGCCTTCAAGGATTAGGAGCTAGAGGAACAAAAAATTGGAATCTGGGGACAGCTAAAGATAGGGATGCTGGTAAAGATCCACTTGGACTAGGAACCCCTAAGGATGAATCAGGAGTAAACCAGTCCTCATATTCTGCAGCCTAGTGTCCCAACATTCTGGGTGGTCCAGAAATTCTCAAGTCTCAAACTTGGAATAAGATGATCCCAGATTGCTAGCATCTCCAGATGCTTGGTAGAAGCAAGCAGAAATCTCAGGGAACTTAACAACAACCTAGACCTCAAAAGTATTGAAATTAATAATTTTTCAAATATAACATCAGCCACAATAAGACTTAGTCAATTAGTCGAGCTCTTGAAGAAATAAGGCAATGAAAACGAAAGCAAACAAATGACAGACCAAAAAAAAAAAGGAAATGACAGACAACAAATAGACAATTCCATATATTGGAGTTATACAGAAATGAAAACAACTGCTTAGTATTTCAAGAAGATAAAAGCGAGGCTTGGAAATTTCAGCAGAGACAGACCTGAAACTACACAAACAGACATAGCACAATTGGAAAAGGACCAAATAGAAATTTTAGCTAGAAAAATAAAGTAAATGAAATTAAGGTCTCAATAGATGGGTTTAATAGCAGATTAGACATAGCTAAGGAGAGAATTGGTCGATTATAGAAACAGAATGAACCTTGGAAAAATAAGAGGATGGAAAATACAGAAGAGACAGTAAGTTGGGTTAAATTATGCTTAATTGGAGTCCAAGGAGAAGAGAGAAAGGGGAAAAAGCAATCTGAAGAAATAGTGTCAGAATTATCTATAACTGATGAAAACCATCAAGTCACAGATTCAGGAAGCCCAATGAATTAAACTTGCACTCTGCAAAAAGGCAAAAGCAAAAAGAAAATATTTTAAAGCACCTAAGGAATAAAGATGGTTTATCCTCAAAGGAGCAACAGACTACTACTTACATCTCAACAGCAAAACTGGAAGACAGAGGAGGGAATGCTATCTTCCCTATGCTTAAAGAAGGTAGCTGCCCAGTGAAAATATCTTTCAGAACTGAAAGTAAAATAAAGATATTTTCAGACCAAAACAGTCCACCACCAGCAGTCTCACATTAAGGGAAATTCCAAAGGGTAATTAATCTTCAGTCATAATAAAAAGGAAAAAATAAATAAAAGGAAGAACAAAGAAAGTGGTAAATATGTATGTAAATCTAAGTAAACATTGACTATAAAACAAAAATGATAATATCTCATGGTGTTAAAATGTATAGACAAGGAATTAAAGTGCATGACACACCAGCATAGGAGTCAGAAAGGCAGTGGTAAATGGAGTTGGAGTATACTAAGGTCTTTGCATTGTGCTGGTAGAAAGTAAAGTGTCAGTTAATGTTAGGCGTTGGTAAGGCAAGGATGAATGTTTTGCTAAACCACTAAACAGAAAAACAACGTATAACTACCAAACTAATAAGGGGGAAAATAAGATAAAAATTACCTTTCAAAAACAAGACAAGGGGAAAAAAAACCCAAACATGTCAAGAAGTACAAGAGATTTTCTAGGATGGTGAGACTATATGATCCTGTAATGTTGGATACCCAACAATATGCATTTGCCAAAACCCATAGAACTTTACTACACAAAGAGTAAACATTAATATATGCAAATTAAAAAAAACATATAGGACTTCCCTGGTGGTCCAGGGGTTAAGACTCCGAGCTTCCACTGCACGGGGCTTGGGTTCAATCTCTGGTCGGGGATGTTCCACATGCCGCGTGGTGAGGCCGAAAAAAAAAGGGAAGTCAGGTGATCCCAGGACGAAATGAAGAATGTAACCAGAGAATCTAACTATACTACAAATGTATGGAATAACTTCACTGAAGGATGGGTGGTAAGTTATTACCTAAGTAACTTGGAAATTAGTGGAATCTATAAGACTAAAGGCAAAAGAAACTATACATAAGCAGGGTACTCTGGTTGATGCAGTTGATCAGATACCTAGTTGATACATGTCCCGTGGTTAACAGTTCTGATAGCACTGTACATGTATACTAGAATTGAACAATTAAGTAAATGGTGGATGGTGGGAGCCAGGTTTCTCACTATGAGTTTATAGATAAGCAAGGTGATAAGGCTAGAATTATTTATGCAGTAATGGATTAGAGGTGGAGACATCACTATGAACTCATGTTTAGCTGAATACAGATACAGATATTTACAAATGGAAATATTCATAGATATTAGTGAGTTAGTATACACACATATTTTCTTGTTCTGTCAGCTGAGAGGGCCTAGGAGTAATGACACTTGGTGGCAACAAGCACACCTAGTACCCAGATCTTGGTTTCTAATACCATTTTCAGTAAAAGGAGCCAGGGGTCCTCAGAGAAATGGCTGATTCCAGGACTGGGGCAGGAAATAGACAAAATGTGTCTGGTGGATCTTGCAGTGCCAGAAAGTAAGTGATTTAAAAGTAAAAAAAACAGCAACCTACAATGATGAGGGCATGTCAAAGGGACATAAGAGCCAACTGAAAGAGCTCCCAATGGCCAAATCTAGAACAATTTGAGCAACGAAATAAATAAGTATAAAATAAATGCCCTTGAATCTGTACTGATACAAATAAATAACTGAATAAATAAATGAGTGAGAAGAGACAAATCTGTGCAGAAAAATTACAAACAACTTATGTAAATGTTCTGCCTTCAAGGAGGGGATTGTAACACCCACTCCTCAAGTGTGGGCTGCACATGCCTTCCTTCCAGAGGACCGTGTGGAAAGGGGTGGGGTGGGGAGTGACTTTAGGGGAACACTACCCCAGCTAGGTGATCATGGTCAATGATAAATCATGCTGATATGATGTACTCTTGATGTGATGAAAACTACATTTTACCTCTGTTCTCTTCCTCCCCAAAACTCATAACCTCAGTCTAATCATGAGAAAAACACCAAACAAATTCCAATTGGTGGACATTCTACAAAACACCTCCCCAGTTCTCAAAACTGTCAAGGTCATCAAAAACAAGGAAAGGCTGAAAAAGTGTTACAGCCAAGAGGAGCCTTAGGAGAAATGACAACTGAATGTAACGTAGCATCCTGGATGGTATCATGGAACAGTAAAAGGATATTAAGTAAAAATGAAATAAATATGAATAAAGTGTAAACTTTAGTTATCAGTAGTGGTTCATTAATTGTAATAAATGTACTATACTAATGTAAGATGTTAATGATAGGGGAAACTGGGTTTGGGTATATAGGAACTCTTTTACTATCTTCACAATTTTTCTATAAATCTAAAATTGTTCAAAATAAAAAGTTTAAGACAAAACAAGAGAGAAAATAAAATATACAGAACAAATAGAAAGTACACATAATATGGCAGATTTAAACCTTAATATATAAGTAATTTTATTAAATGTAAATGGATTAAATGCTTCAATTAAAAGTCAAAGATTGGGCTTCCCTGGTAGCTCAGTGGTTAAGAATCTTCCTGCCAATGCAGGGCACATGGGTTCGAGCCCTGGTCCAGGAAGATCCCACATGCCACGGAGCAACTAAGCCCATGTGCCACAACTACTGAGCCTGCGCTCTAGAGCCCGCGAGCCGCAACTACTGAGCCCACGTGCCACAACTACTGAAGCCCACGCACCTAGAGCCCATGCTCTGCAACAAGAGAAGCCACCACAATGAGAAGCCCGCGCACCGCAACGAAGAGTAGCCCCCACTCACCTCAATTAGAGAAAGCCCACATGCAGCAATGAAGACCCAACACAGCCAAAAAATAAATAAATGAAATAAATAAATTTATTTTAAAAAAAAAGTCAAAGATTGTCAGCCTGGATCAATAAAATAAAAATCTAACTACAAGGCTCTGAAGATCTTGCAAGTGGAGGCTATGATGTGAGCCTGCAGGACAGCCTAATCCACACCCCACCCTACATCTACTGGGGATCCAGGAGGCCCCGGGCCCACTGGTGGGCCATCTCTGGAAGGAGGTGAGGCACTGAGCCTGCTCTGAGCCTGAGCAGGGGTCAAGACACCCCAGGGGCACTCACAGGGCCCATGGTGGGTGGGTCACAGGCCAGCTGCTTTGTGCTTTTTGGTCCCAGAGACCTCGCCACCTCCTGGGTCATAGCCCTGTCTGCAGAGTGATGGGGGAGGAGGGTTATGGCCCAGCCTCAAAGAGAAGCTGGTGTCCCAGAGAAGCATGGCAAGGGGCTAGTTTTAATCACTCCCTTTTTTTTTTTTTTTTTTAAAGTTTTACTTGATTTTATTTATTTATTTATTTATTTATTTATTTATTTATGGCTGTGTTGGGTCTTCGGTTCGTGCGAGGGCTTTCTCCAGTTGCGGCAAGCGGGGGCCACTCTTCATCGCGGTGCGGGGACCGCTCTTCATCGCGGTGCGCGGGCCTTTCTCCATCACGGCCCCTCCCGTTGCGGGGCACAGGCTCCAGACGCGCAGGCTCAGCAATTGTGGCTCACGGGCCCAGCTGCTCCGTGGCATGTGGGATCTTCCCAGACCAGGGCTCGAACCCGTGTCCCCTGCATTAGCAGGCAGATTCTCAACCACTGCGCCACCAGGGAAGCCCAATCACTCCCTTTTAAATGAAGCATTCTGAATTCCCCAGTGGGTGGAGCTGGGGGTGAGGGCAACAGCCTAACAGTATGCTTACAATAAGACATTTATAGAACATAAGAAAACAGAAAGATTGAAAGTAAAAGTTTGGAAAAAGATAAACTGTACAAACACAAACCAGAAGAAAACTAGGATAGCTATATTAATAATAGACCAGCTAGAATTTCAGGCAGAAATTAACACTAAGAGATAAAGAGTTGGGCTTCCCTGGTGACACAGTGGTTGAGAATCTGCCTGCCAAGTCAGGGGACACGGGTTCGAGCCCTGGTCCAGGAAGATCCCACATGCTGCAGAGCAAGGAAGCCCATGTGCCGCAACTACTGAGCCTGCGCTCTAGAGCTCGCGTGCCACAACTACTGAGCCTGCGTGCCACAACTACTGAAGCCCACGTGCCTAGAGCCCATGCTCCGCAACAAGAGAAGCCACCGCAGTGAGAAGCCCGCGCACCACAACGAAGAGTATCCCCCGCTCACTGCAACTAGAGAAAGCCCACGCGCAGCAACGAAGACCCAACACAGCCATAAATAAAAACAAAAAATAAATAAAAAATTTTTAAAAAGAGATAGAGTTAATTCATAATGATAAAAGGTAAAATTCACCAGAAAAATATAATAACCCTAAATATTTATGCATCTAATAACATGACCTCAATATATAAAAAGAAAAAAATTTAGAGTACTTTGAAGAGAATTAGAAAAACCCTCAATTGTAGATTTGAATATACCTCTCTCTGTAATTGATAGAATAGGCAGGGAAAAAATATCGATGTTAATTCATTCTAAGATACAGATTTTTTCACATTTTAACAATTCTGAAAGGAAGTTTTGTTTTGTTTTTTAATCTGTTGGTTTCCTGGTATTGAGTCATAGTTTAATTGGCAGCATGTTAAAACCTTTTGTTAGTAAGTAAAGTAACAGTGTGTTCTAGGTTGGATTGTATCCCTCAAAAATTCATATGTTAAAGTCCTAACCCTCAGTACCTCAGAACGTAACCTTATTTGGAAAAAGAGTCATTGCAGATGAAATTAATTAAGATGAGGTTATACTGGAGTAGGGTGGGCCCCTAACCCAATTAGACTTGTCCCTTTTAAAAAGGGGACTTTTGGACAGAGACAGGCAAACAGGGAGAACATCGTTTGAAGATGAAGGCAGGGTGATGTTTGTAGAAGCAAAGGAACACCAAAAATTACCAGCAAACCACCAGATGCTAGGGAAGAAGCATGGAACATATTCTTCCTCCAGCCCTCGGAAGGCACCAACCCTGCCAACACCTTGGTCTCATACTTCTAACCTCCAGAACTGTGAGACAATAAATTCCAATTGTTTAAGCCACCTGGTTTGTGGTACTTTTGAAAGGCAACCCTAGCAAAAAAATACTGGGTGCATCTTAGTTTCAGTGAAAAACAATACATATAATGCTGCATCCAATAAAGTATAGAATATATATATATTTTTCAAGCATACATGGAACATCTACAAACATTAAATATATGCTGGGAAATAGAGCAATTTTCAATGAATTTTAAAGGACAGAAATAATACAAAGTATGACCTCTAATCATAATGCAGTTTTCTAGAACCCAAGATTTTTGGAAATAAGGATATATACTAATAAATAAACCATGGGTCAAAAAAGAAATAACAATGTAAATTATAAAATATTTAAGAACTAAATAATAAAAAATTACCTGTAAAAACTGATGGGAGGCAGTTAAACCAGTATGTGGAGAAAATTTTGTAGCCTTAAATGCATATATTGGAAAAGAAGAAAGTTTGAAAAGTAATGGGTTAAGCAACCAGCTCAGAAAGTTAAAAAAAGAATAGCAAAATAAACCCAAAGAATGTAGAAGGATGGAAAAATAAAGAGAAGAGCAAAAATTAATGAAATAGGTGGTCCAGTGGGTAAGACTCCATACTCCCAATGCATGGGGCCCAGGATCGATCCCTGGACGGGGAACTAGATCCCTTGTGCATGCCGCAACTAAGAGTCCGCATGCTGCAACTAAAGTTCCCGTGTGCCACAACTAAAACCCGGTACAGACAAAATAAATAAATAATAAATATTTTTAAAAAATCTCACCACTAACTCAGAGGTTGTATACTATTATAAAAAAATTAATGAAATAAAAACCACAACAAATCATATATCTGATGAGGGATAGAGAATATATAGAAATATATATAGAATATATAGAAAACTCCTAAAACTCAACAACAATGAAACATACAACCCAATTCAAAAATGGGCAAAGGACTTGAATTGACATTTCTCAAAAGAGGATAATACGGATGGCTAATAAGCACGTGATAAGATGACTAATTATTAGGGAAATGCAAAGTAAAACTACAGTGAGATACCACCTCACACCCATTAGGATGGCTACTATAAAACAAAAACAAAAACAAAAAAACAGAAAACAAGTGTTGGCAAAGATGTGGAGAAATTGTAACTCTGTGCACTGTTGGTGGGAATTTGAACTGGTACAGCTGCTATGGAAAAGAGTATGGTGGTGGTTTCTCAAAAAATAGAATTACCACTATGATCCAGCAATTCTACTTCTGGGTATATACCCAAAAGAATTGAAAACAGGGTCGTAAAGAGATACTTGTACACCTATGTTCATAGCAGCATTATTCACAATAGCTAAAACGTGGAAGCAACCCAAGTGTCCACTGATGGATGAATGGATATGCAAAATGTTGTATATACATACAATGGAATATTTTTCAGCCTTAAAAAGGAAGGAAATTCTGTAATATGCTACAGCATGGATGAAACTTGAGGATATTATGCTGTGAAATAAACCAGTCACAAGAAAAGACAAATACTGTATGATTGCATGAGGTACTTAGAGTAGTCAAACTCATAAAGACCTAAAGTATAATGGTGGTTGCCAGGGGCTGGGGGGAGAGGAAAATGGAGAGTTATTGTTTAATGAGTATAGAGTTTCAGTTTTACAAGATGAAAAGAGTTCTGGAGATGGGGGTAGTGATGGTTGTACAGCAATGTGAATGTATTCAATACTGCTAAACTGTGCACTTAAAAATGATTAAGATGGTGAATTTTATGTTGTATATTTTACCGCAATAAATTTAATTAATGAAATAAAAAATAAATACAACAAAGCATACAGGGAAACACAAACGAATATATGCTCTATGATCTCATGTATATAAAACTCCAAAACAGGCAACATTAAACTTTACTTTTTTTTGTTTTTTTAAAAATCTTCTCCTTTTAACATTCACTTTTTTTTTTTAATTAATTAATTAATTTATTTATTTTTGGCTGTGTTGGGTCTTCGTTTCTGTGCGAGGGCTTTCTCTAGTTGCGGCAAGCGGGGGCCACTCTTCATCGCGGTGCGCGGGCCTTTCACTGTCGCGGCCTCTCTTGTTGCGGGGCACAGGCTCCAGACACGCAGGCTCAGTAGTTGTAGCTCATGGGCTTAGTTGCTCCGCGGCATGTGGGATCTTCCCAGACCAGGGCTCGAACCCGTGTCCCCTGCTTTGGCAAGCAGATTCTCAACCACTGCGCCACCAGGGAAGCCCTAAACTTTAGTTTGTTTGTTTGTTTTTTTTTTTTAACTTTACTTTTTAAGGATGGTTGCCTGGAAGGAAAATCTGTAATGCAAAGCAAGGAAGTAATTACCATAAAAGTCACCATAGCGGTTACCTGTATGGGAAGAAAGAAGTTGTGATTCGGCAGAAGGACATGTGGGATAATTCAGGGGTACTGATAATGTTCATTTCTTGACCTGAGCAGTGGCTACTATAATTTCTTAGAGTGAGCATTTATTTATTTAATGTTTTGTTTTGAAATAATTTTGCACTCACAGAAAAGTTGCAAAAATAGAACAAACAGTTCCCATGTGTTCTTCACCCAGTTTCTCCTATTGTTAGTATCTTGCATAACCACAGTACAATTATCAAAACGAATTAACATTGGTACGATAACATGAGCTATACTACAGACTTTATTTGAATTTTACCACTTTGTCTATTAATGGCCTTTTTTCTGTTCCAGGGTCCAATCCAGAATCCCACATTGCATTTAATTGTCATGTCTCCTTAGTCTCCTTTAATATGTGACAGTTCCTCAATCTTTCCAAAGTCTTTTAGAGCCTTTTTTGGTAAATATATTTTTTAAAATTTTATTTATTTTTTGGCTGCGTTGGGTCTTCCTTGTTGTGCGCAGGCTTTCTCTAGTTGCAGAGAGCGGGGGCTACCCTTCCACCATTTCTCATTGTGGTGGCTTCTCTTGTTGCGGAGCACGGGCTCTAGGCGCCTGGGCTTCAGTAGTTGTGGCGCACGGGCTCAGTAGTTGTGGCGCGCAGGCTCAGTAGTTGTGGCGCACGGGCTTAGTTGCGCCACGGCATGTGGGATCTTCCAGGACCAGGGATCGAACCCGTGTCCCCTGCGTTGGCAAGCAGATTCTTAACCACTGCGCCACCAGGGAAGTCCCCCTTGGTGAATGTTTTTTTTTTTTTTTTTTTGGTGAATGTTTTTATTTTTAATTAATTAATTAAAATTTATTTGATTGAAGTACGGTTGATTTACAGTGTTGCATTAGTTTCTGCTGTACAGGAGAGTGATTCAGTTTTTCATACTCTTTTCCGTTATGGTTTATCATAGGATATTGAATATAGTTCCCTGTGCTATACAGTAGGATCTTGTTGTTTATCCATTCTATATATAACAGTTTGCATCTGCTAACCCCAAACTCCCACTCCATCCTTCCCTCACCACCATGCCCCCCCCCCACCCACGGCAACCACAAGTCTGTTCAAGCCTTGGCAATTTTGAAGAGTACTGGTCAATCATTTTGTACAATATCCCTCAATTTGGGTTTGTGTGATATTTCTTATGCTTAAAGGGAGGTTATGCATTTTGACATGAGTGCCTTCTCAGCACAACATATCAGGGATACACAATATCACTGTGTCTTATTACTGGTAACGTTAACCTTGATAACTTAGGTAAAAGGGTATGGGGTCTGCTGGGTTTCCCGCTGTAAAGTTATTATTTTTACCTATGTAATTAATAAATATCTTGAAGGACATACTTTGAGACTGTGCAAGTATCCTGTTTCTCCTCAGATTTTCACCCACTAATTTTACCCTCCATGGTCGGGTCTTGCTCCAACAATTATGACTCTGGTGTTTTAATAGTGGTTTTCTATCTCCTGCATTTCTTCTACATGTGTTTGTTGCAGTTCTTCTGTAAGGAAGAGCTGTCCTTTCTTCCCCCATTTTTATGTTAACTTTTATGCACTTTACTGGAATACACTTTTCAAGCACACCTGGGACATTTACAAAAATTAAATATATACTAGGAAATACAGGAATCTCAATGAATTGTAGAGTTGCCCTGCCCAGATTCCCTTTATGGGGTCACACACCCATTCCCAGCTGCGGTGGGGTTGATTGCTAAGAGCTAAACAGCCCCTTCACCGGAGAATTGCCCTCATTCAATAGGGAGGCTGCCTCACTGGAGAACCTAGGGCAGCCCGCAGTGATTGACTGATATGGGCTTACAAAAGGCCAACCCCTTGCCTCAAAAGTGCAACCAATTTTGTGTTGTAACTCAAGCTTCAGAGTTCCTTGGGATCAGGCGGAGGCAGACTTCACTGTTAACTGTTAACAACCCTGCTTAGCTTTCTTCCCCTGCCCTATCCTGCTTCCCTCACTCCCTTTCCTTCTCCTGAGAGCATTCTCTCAATAAAATCCTCACACAAGAACCTCCATCTCAGGCTCAGCTTCTAGGGAACCTGCCCTAAGACAGGTTTCCTGATTTCTAAGATTCCTTCTGAATCATTAGTGTGTATGTGGGGAAGCGGAGGTGGGCTTGGGGAGGCTCTGGAGGGTAAGGGTTCCTCTTCTCCTTTACTCAAGCTGAGGAAGAAAAAGTGAGATAGCAATATAAATTTGGGAGCTAGCATTAAACTTTGTTGCCGGGAACAATCACAATCTTAAAAATGACTTCTGAGTTCCCTCTGGGCAGTTTTTATTCCAGTCTTTTTGTTTGCTACAAGCTCAAAAGCTTTGCTATACAGAGCTGATGGTTATGAGGAAGGAAATGAGACAAGTCTGGAGTTGAAACCTGGAAAATTAGGCCTTGAAGCCTCCCTCATGAGTTACATCAAGACTCTTTCTCGGGCTTCCCTGGTGGTGCAGTGGTTAAGAATCCGCCTGCCAATGCAGGGAACACGGGTTCGATCCCTGGTCCAGGAAGATCCCACATGCCACAGAGCAACTAAGCCTGTGTGCAACTACTGAGCCTGCGCTCTAGAGCCTGTGAGCCACAACTACTGAGCCCATGTGCCACAACTACTGAAGCCCATGTGCCACAACTACTGAAGCCCACGTGCCACAACTACTGAAGCCTGCACGCCTAGAGCCCATGCTCCGCAACAAGAGAAGCCACCGCAATGAGAAGCCTGGGCACTGCGACGAAGAGTGCCCCTGCTAGCCGCAACTAAAGAAAGCCTGCGCGTAGCAACCGAAGCAGCCAAAAAAAGGGACTCTTTCTCTTCAGGTTGTTTTTCACCTTCTTGGGTTGCAGGCCGGAAGGGTTTCTAAAGCCTTCTCATACCTCTCAAGGTATGCTAGCCCCACATCTTAAGAGACAGAAATTCATATAAAATTAGAAAGGATGAGAAGATGTTCAGAGAGATAAAAGGGGGGAGGGGGAGGAAGAAAGTCAATATATCGACCAAAAAAATTAAGAAAGATAAAAACCTGGAATCATCAATCAGGCTCATACATGCCATCCACAAAAATAAAATTTGCTTTATTTACAAGCTGAAGGATTACACTCTCCGTTCTCCTGGCTTTTGCCCAGACCTTCCCTTGGAGTTCCCCCAGGAGCCTGTTGCCTCTCTCGCTTATTAATGGAACCTGTGACTCCATCCTCATTTTCATTTGGGTCTCTACTTTCTTTGGAGTCCGATGCCTTGTTTTCCTCCATTGATTTCTGCTTATCGTGGCAACACATACACAAGTATTGACGGAAATCGGTCATACTCCAGCGGGATGACTTGGTCTTGGAGGTGGGCGTGCTCAAGCTGCCTTCCAAGATGCTCAAGTGCTCCTTTTGCCTCTGTTGGCAGGTCTTGGAGTATGAGTGTCGCTTCCATCTCACCCCAGGAGAGCGCTCTGCCTCGTCCTCCTCATCATCGTCATTCTCATCTGCCTCCCTCACCTTATTTCTCCTCATCCGCACGATGGCAACTTTATTCCGCTTCTGACTCTTGGCTCGATCAAGGCTGGGATCTTCTTCCTTGGGGAATCCGAGAGCAAGGAATGAAGCATGCTCTCCACTGACCCATCCCATTACACGTCTGATGGGGGGAAGTGAGGCAGAGAAGGACTGAGATCAGAGGGAAAGGTTAAGCCAAGCACTCACCTGAGAGTACAGAGTGGGCAGCACAGATAACAAAAGACTGCACTGCCCAGGGCAGACATGCACTTAAAATTACCAAAGAGGGGCTTCCCTGGTGGCGCAGTGGTTGGGAGTCCGCCTGCCAATTCAGGGGACACGGGTTTGAGCCCTGGTCCGGGAAGATCCCACATGCCGCCGAGCAACTAAGCCCATGCGCCACAACTACTGAGCCTGCACTCTAGAGCCTGTGCTCCGCAACAAGAGAAGCCACCTCAATGAGAAGCCCGCGCACCGCAACGAGGTGTAGCCCCCGCTCGCCACAACTAGAGAAAGCCCATGTGCAGCAACGAAGACCCAATGCAGCCAAAAATAAATAAATAAAATAAAATAAATTATTTTTTAAAAAATTACCAAAGAGAAGTTACAAATCAGTATCAGCAAAGGATATGCAGGTGTATTCTGAATGCGTTAGAAGAGAGCTCATTATTTTAAAAGGATCCTAATGCAAATACTTTGGTTAAATAAAGACTCATTTTAGAAGTCAGGTAATAACCCTCCAATTTATCTATTCTAGAAATCCTGGTTGTTCATATTTGGGGGTGATGGATATGTTTATTATCTTGATTGTGGTGATGGTTTCATGAGTATAAATATATGTCAAAACATCAAATTGTACACTTTAAATATGTACAGTTTATTGTGTGTCAGTCAGAGCTCAATAACAAAAAACACAGCTAGCATTTAAACCCTCCCCCACATAAACAAGCAAATAAGTTCACATATCATGTGTGCTTAACAGCATGTGAATGTTGAAAGGATACCTTGGAGGACTCATAAAAATGGGGTAGCTAACTGGGAGGCAGCTCTGTGTGTGAGATCTTGAGTCAGACAAACTGAGCTCAAACTCTAGCATCTCTGCTTCCCACTTATGCGATCTTGGGAGAGTTACTTAACTTGTTCATGTCTCTGTTTCTTCATCTGAAAAATGGGGACAATAATAGTATTGAGCTTACCGGGTTCTTATGAGGTTTAAATGAGATATAAATTCTTACAAGTGGCATGTAATAAGTACTCAGTAGATGTAAGCTGTGACTACTATTACTGTTGGTATTTTTTTCTGGAAGGAGTAAATTTGAGCCATGTTTAGTAAAGATGTGAATTGGAAGGATGTAGAGAAGACATGGAAGGTTGCCACAGGACATCTTAGGGAAGGTCAATGAGCTAAGATGCTGACATGGTGGTAGAGCAAGGGGTGAGAGACCCCAGAGGAGGGAGAAATACAAAGTAGGGTACTCACGCTGGTTAGGTCCTGGCTGCCTTGATAGCCTAGGTCATCAGTGAAGCTGTAGATGGATGTCAAGGATACATCAACGGTGTTAAAGGAGGGATTTTCTGCCCCTGAGGATTCCCAAACTTCTCTGGTCTCCTAAGGGGGAGAAGAAGGAGAGGTTAGTTAGAAGCAGGGCCCCTCACACCAGGCAGAACTTCAGGAGTCACCCTACCCTTGCTCCTGCCTGTGTCCCATCCTGCCCTGCTACTTCGAGATTTGAAGATAGAGACACATTATCTCTCTTCTTCATTATCATAAAGTTCTATGATCACTAATGCCATGAGACTCTGGTGTGTCCCCTCCCTCCCTAACCCCACACTCACAATTCTTTAGTCCCCATGTCCTCACAGAAGTGGTTGTCATAGCAACAGGAGGGTGGGGTCCCAGGCCCATGGGTTCAAGGAGGCCTCCTCTGTGGGTATGAGAGGGTGCACGTGCACACATACACACACACACACACAGCCCTCCTCCTTCACTTTCAGCAAGAGGAGGCTGGATCTGCTCATCCCCCTCCCCTGGCCCCCACCAGTGATCAGAATAAGAAGACTGGGCTTAAAAAGAGACACTGTGACCAAATTCTAAAAAACGGGACAAAACCCCAAAGGGCACCAAGACATGGCAGATACAGATTCCAGAATCCACCTAGGAATCCACATGTGCTGGAGAGAAATTTGGCATGAAGCAGACAATAGTCCACAACCAACTTTGGGTGGCCAGGTCTGTCTGAGATCTTCAAGGGATCCAAAGACTTAGAAGGGACACTTCAGTGTCTGTTTCAAGAGCCTGAGCTCTGTCTGAGCCTTCTCTTCCCTTTCTCCTCCTGTCCTCTTAGTCTGGGGAGGTAGTAACCAAGGCTGTATCCTCCATGCATTTGTTTTCTCTCCACACTCTCCCTGGGAGAAACTCATTTCGTTGAATCGGCACTCATCAAAGGCAATGCTGCAATGTATGATCATTGATAGGATCCTAGATTTTTTTTTTTTTAAAGTCTTAAAGGGCATTTTGGCAAAAATTGCATATGGATTCTATCTGAAAATAGTGTTTTATCAGTGTCAAACTTCCTGGGTGTGACAATGTTATTGGGGTTACGGAAGAGAATTCCTGTTCTTGGGAGATACCTGCTGACGTACACAGGGATGGAGTATCGCGATGTGCAACTGACTCTTGAATGGTTCCAAAAAATGTACAAGTGAATGTGTAGTGTGTGTGTGTGTGTGTGTGTGTGTCTGTGTACACACATATATTAATTTATATAGAGAGAGATAAAGTAAATGAACAAAAGGTTAGCAGCTGGTAAATCTAAGTGAAAGGCATACAGGTGTTAATTGAGCCAATCTTTCAAGTTTCTATAGGTTCCAAGTTTTTCAGAATAAAAAATTGCACGTGGGGGCATGCTAGACAATGTTCTCGGCTCTGTAACCTGGCCTTTTCCCACCTCTCCTCCATTTCCAGCCAAACCTAACTATTGCGTGGTCAGCTGCACTGCTTTTCTTTTCCCACCATCACTCAGTTCTGTTCAATAACTATCTATAGGGTAGCCACTCAACAAACTCAAGGTGTGTCCCTGCCCTCTAGATGCTCACCATCCAGCGAGGGAACAGACTTGGTGACAACTCACCTTACGAAAGCATGGTGGGTGCAGTAGCTGAGTGGGAGCAGAGAGCAGGAGCTCGCCAACACTGCCAGTCATGCCCTGGTGTCTGGAAGAATGAATGGGTGGGCACAGTTTATTATCTGAAAGAAAACAGACCCATTAGTAGTTGGTCATCAACACACATAGACTCCTGGCCTGAGAGGTGGGACATGTATGGATTCACTTTTCCCCCAATGTTGCCTTCTAGAGTCAGCCTGGAGCAGATACTTGGAAGTCCCTTTTTTCCTTTCTTTATTTACTTTCAGTCCTTCCACTGAGGCCCTACGTCTTTTTTTTTTTTTTAAGTGACATTTTATTTTATATTATTTTTAAGTTTTTTTAAAATTAATTAATGAATTTATTTTGGCTGCATTGGGTCTTCGTTGCTGCGTATGGGCTTTCTCTAGTTGCGGCGAGCGGGGGCTACTCTTCCTTGAGGTGCGTGGGCTTCTCATTGCGGTGGCTTCTCTTGCTGCGAAGCATGGGCTCTAGGCACACAGGCTTCAGTAGTTGTGGCTCATGGACTCAGTAGTTGTGGTGCATGGGCCTAGTTGCTCGGCGGCATGTGGGATCTTCCCGGACCAGGGATTGAACCCATGTCCCCTGCATTGGCAGGCGGATTCTTAACCACTGCGCCACCAGGGAAGTCCCAGGCCCTACTTCTTTCTGTTGCTTCCTTCTGTGGTAAAGTGGGGGGATTGCTATTACTGACTGTTTTCTGGGGGCCTCACAGTGAATCAAGCCATGTCTTCTTCAGAGCTTGGCATCTGCAAACCAACCAACCATCCAACAAGCCGCTCTCTTGCTCATAGAGACCGTCTCTCAGAGCACAGGGATGATGTGCTCTTATGTTAAAATAGCTCCTCATTCCTAGAGATGAGGGTGCGATTGGGGGGACAAAAAGGCGAAGGGGCTAAGGGAGACACAGGAGTCCTTCATACCACACTCTCCTATTGGCTCTCTTTAGCCCTCCAAAGGAAGTGCGGCTTCCTTCCCCCGTAATAAGTTGGAAGACTGGGAGTAAGGGGGAGGGCAGGAAGGGGAGCACTGTGTGCTTTGTATGCCCAGAAGCATCCACCACAGGGAAGGTGTCTTCCCTGGGTTCAGGCAGTCAGTGGAATCAGTCGAGATCTGGGCATTTCCTGGGGACTCGCTGGGAGCTGTCCAATATGCTGTACCTCGGACCGTGAGTTCTCCCAGTGATGGGGAGAAGTGTTGTTTCAGAAGAAAAGCAGAGAAAAGGTCTGCTGAGTATCAAAACCCTGGCCTTTTGGAATTCAAAGCCAAAGGCCAGAGAAGTGTCAGGATATATAAGAGCTGTGCTGTCCGATCCACTAACCACGTGCGGCTATTCAAACTTAAGTTGAAATTAGTTTAAATTAAATAAAGCTAAAAATTTTAGTTCTTCAGTCTGACCAGTCACATTTCAAGTGCTCAATAGCCACATGTGGCTGGTGGCTAACATATTGGACAGTGGAGCTATTATAGAACATTTCCATTTTCACCGAAAGTTCTATGGGACAGTGCCTCATTAGAAAGAAAGGCATGGCATTCTGTCTGTTTTGAGAGACAGGCAGAGATTTTGTCTGTTTTGTCCACGGCTCTTGGCCTACGGCCCAGAACATTGCCTGGCACTTTGGAGAATGATCAGTAAATTTTTGTTGAAGGAATACTAGAGACATTAGAGCCGGTTTTCCATCACTTCTATCCCCTCACCCAACTGATTTCATCTAGATAGAGTTCAACCAAACTGGGGAGAAAGAAAAGAAAGAGGAAAGAACAGGAGAGAGGGGATTTTAGTTATCTCTGGATAAATCCCTCAGAAGAGCTCTGAGGCTCCACTGACTCCGACTTGACATAGTTTGGGATTTGCAGGGGGTGGCAAAGGAAAAACCCAAATGGGTTGGTGAATCCAAGAGCAAGAGGAGTCTTGTGCCTGCTCCCAAAAATGCACATTGTGCCCAGGTATGGGGTCTGGGACACTTTTCAGGATTTCTGCTCATCCCAGGTCCCAGCCTGGTTTGTGGAATTGAGGAGTGACTGAATAGCAAGGAAGAGGTGAAGGGCCTGAGAGAGCCCAATTGAGTTTCCTATGGCTCCAGAGAGGCATGGAAAGTAGAGGGAGGGAAAGGAAGTGGGAGAGAGAGGAGTACTGTGCCTGGGAAGGCCTGGGATAAGGCTGAGGGGGATGCACCTGCACTCTGTGTGAACTCACAGCCCAAGAGCAGACAGGATCCAGATGTCTCAGTGGACACCAGAGAGGAAAAGTATTGATGACCAAGCACCGGAAGTCCCTGATCCCCTCCCCCACATGCCTCTGGTACATCGAGAGCCCTCTAGAAAACTAGAGGCACCATTGGAGAAAAATGGCTGGGTAGTCCCCACATTAACAGAGATTTAAGTCCTTACTATCTGATGGTAAAGGGGCTGGAAGCAGAATTGGGTTTGATTGTAGAAAAGTAAGGAAGTTAACATTTCTTGGACATCTAAGTTTGCATCCTGACATTTATACTATTTCAGTATTGTTTGATTTTTTAACAATGAGAATATAAGCATGTATTATTTATATAAACTAAAAATGATTTTTCGTATGATTCCACTTACGTGGGGTATATAGAGTAGTCAAATTCACAGAGACAGAAAGTAGGATGGTAATTGCCAGGGGCTGGGGACAGGAGGAAGGGGAGTTAGTGTTTAATGGGTATGCAGTTTCAGTTTGGGAAGATGAAAAAGTACATTTTAAATGGTTAAAATAGTAAATTTCATGTTATGTATATTTACCACAATAAAAAAGAAAGAATGTAAAAGAGAAAAAATTATTGTTGCAAAGTTACTGTAACAGCTTTGATTCTGGATGTTTCTTGAAAACTGGCATGGTTCATATTCACTCCATTACCACTTCTAGCTAACGTAGGCCCATCTGAGGCCCCTAGATTTGGCAGCAAGGCCCTATTTCTGGGTGCTTACCTTTCTGGCAAGAAAGCAGCTTGCCACTTCCTTCTCAGCTTGGTCACACACTCTCTTGGTGGCCCTCTTGTTGCAGATCCCAAAAGAGAGGTCAGTGGGCAGCTTGCGCTCTGTCCTAAACACCAGGAAACAGGACATAAAACCAGTGACACCATCCTGGGGGCACAGTAAGCACCCTAGCTCTGCATGCCTCTGTTCCTGGCACACAGTTCTCTGCACATCTAACAAAGTTCTACTCAATCTCTTGGTTTGAGGTCCTCTTGAGGATGGCAGGAAGCAGTTGTATTCTTTTGGAAGTCTTTCAACAGAAACATTTCCCTTAGCAATTGACTCTCTCTCTCTCTCTCTCTCTCTCTCTCTCTTTGGCAGTGGAAGCGTGGAGTCCTAACCACTGGACCACCAGGGAATTCCCAGCAGTTGACTCTCAAAATCTCTCCTCTAGTCAGAATAGATTCCATTAGGGAGACTGTAAACAGAGACAATGAAAATTCCTCCAATCAGCAGGTGTTTCTTGAGCACCTCTGTGTGTTCAGCATCGCTGTAGGACCTTTGTATAAGTATATACTAGAGAAATATCATCTACTCATGAAAGTAGAGTTTCCAGATCAGAAACAATCAGAAAAAAAAAAATTACTAATCTGTGGTGCTGTAAAAGAGCAATGCAGTCTGGCAAAGCCAAGGAAGGCTTCCCAGAGGGGATGAGACTAGAGAGGGGCCCTGAAGGAGGGCTTGGACTTGGATAGGAAAGAGAGGCAACAGGGCATTTGAAGGAAGCCACACACAAAGGAAGTAGGAGCAGACTGAAGGTTGTGTGTAGAAAATTTGTTATGATTCATTCCTGGAGTATGTCCTGTGTGCTCAGGCATGACACTAAGCAATGGAAAACAGACCACCTGTCCTCAAAGAGCTCTACTCTGGGAGGTGGTGAATGGGGGGCGATACTAAAACAAATACAGGTGATGTGTATTAGTCCACAAGAATGTTAAGCCCCCAGAAAGTAGAAACCTTATCTGTCCTGTTCATCACTGTATCCTCAGTACCTAGAACAGTACTAGGCACAAATTAGGTGCCCAATAAGTGCATATTGAATGAAGGAATGCTACAATGCAGAGATAGGATAATAGCAATATTGATAGTTACCATTTATTGAACACACAAATGTGCCAGACATATGCTAAGAGTTTTACACACATTATCCTATTTGATCATCCAGCATTTTGAGAGTACTATAATAATCTCATTTCACAGATTTGGGAACCAAAGCTTATTGAAGTCACACTTGGACTTCCCTCGTGGTCCAGTGCGCACTCCCAATGCAGGGGGCCTGGGTTCCATCCCTGTCAGGGAACTAGATCCCTCAGGCCGAAATGAAGATCCCGCCTGCTGCATCTAAGACCCAGCGCAGTCAAATAAATAAATAAATAAATAAATAATTTTTTTTCTTTTAAGAAGTAACACTTGCCTTAAGGTTACCTAAACAGCAAGTGACCGAAGGGAGATTTGAATTCATGACTGCCTAACTTCACAGTCCATCCTCTGAACATAGAGTCTACTGTTCAAAATGCTGTTTAGGGAAGTTTTTCTGGTAGCTGATTGAAATGCGCAGGGAAAGGCCCAAGAAAGCGAGACTATCGCAATGAAAAACAGCAACAGCAACGTGTATGAACTAAAGCGGTTACAGTGGGAATGGAGAAGAAAGGATCTACTCTTGCGGGCCCTTAAAGGGCTTCTAAAGAAAGTTCAGGGCTTGGTGACTTATTGGATATAAGGGATGACTAAATTTCTCGCCTGGGAATACGAAGAATAGCCCCGAGAGAAATAGCTTTTCTCTAATTCCTAGTTCGACACTACACTTTAGATAGATAACCCTAATCTGTAGGTTTGCCAGTTCCGCAAAGCACTTAATCAGGTGCTGGTCATCTACAGTAACGGCAAGCCAGCTTGAAAAGTCACTCTAGACTGCAGAATAATAAAAGCGTGAAAGAAAGAACAGGAAAGAAAGAAAGAAGAGCGTGGAGGATACACAAACAAGCCTGTTCCAGGAGCTGTCGCATCCCGGAGGCGGGCGGGTACTACAAAGGGAAAGGTGGGGCTTGTCTATGAACTACAACTCCCAGAAGGCATCGGGCAGAGCACCAAAGTTTCCGGCCAGAGCTTACTTCCGGTCTTTTGGGTGCTGACGCGCTCTTCCGGTTTTGGCGGCCCCCGAAAGGCTTTGAGGGTGAGCACGGTGAGTCCCGAGGCACTGGGGGTGCCAGCGGGAGCCGGGGAGTCTCACGTGCGCACAACACTCAGCGGCTGAGTGTTAGCTCGGGGAGGGCGGGGAGGAGAGAGGGCAAGCCGGCGGGAGGACGTGTAATCTTGGCAAGAGGAGGGGAGGGGGCAGAGCGGACTGAGCTCTCGGAGGGCCCCAGAAAGGGATGTAGAGGGCGAGGACGAATGGGATCCCGGGGGAAGGATGGAGGGTGGGATACAGGGGCGTGGGGGAGGACCCTGCGAGCGCGGCGTGGGATCACAGGGAAGCTGGTGGAGAAGGAGCAGCGGGAAGGCAGCAGCCGTGGGGGACTCCTGCGTGAAGGAAAGCTAGAGGCTGCTGCAGGTCCGAGATCAGCCGAAATCCGGCGGCCCAAGGCGTCTGGCCACATGCAGTCCTCTCAGAGGATCCCGCCAGTTGGGGAGCACCCAGGGCCCTGGTGGCTTAGAGACTGCTCTGTAGAAGGGGCTGCTGCTTTGATAAGCTCAAAAGAGTTTTGATAGACTTTGTAAGAAAGGGCTGTCAGGAAGCTTTTGCTGGTTTTACATGCTTGGGTTGACTGCTCACTTTGCTTTTTTCTCCAAAGATGAGGCTGCTGGCATTCCTGACGTTGGCCCTATTTGCTGTCACTCAAGCAGAGGAAGGAGCCAGGCTTTTGGCCTCCAAATCACTGCTGAACAGATATGCCGTGGAGGGGCGAGACCTGACCTTACAGTACAACATCTACAATGTTGGCTCAAGGTAAGGAGACCCTGGAGCTATAGGTTGGGCCCTTTTCAGGATTCTTAGATTTCCCAGCTGGGAACAGGGACCAGCAGTGATTTATCTTTGGGAGATTTCCAGCAACAGATATCGTGAGTGAATGAATATACTGCTGAATCTACTTCTGGAAGAGGAGGACATTCTTACCTAAGCTACAGGAAACCATCTTCCACTTTTTGAGCTGGAAGAGTTTCAGAGTGGGGAAGAAGCAAGAATTGTGGTGAAACAGGGAGAGGAAGATGAGAAGGCAGAAAATGTATGATCCTTCGTTACCTCAGGGGTTTCGTTTCAGCTTCCTTTCTTTCATTAGCATTTTTGTTGTCTTTTTTTCACTTTATCCCCTTTAATGTTCTTTTCCACATGCATCTTGCTCCTCTTCTCCTCCTTACACACACACACACACACACACACACACACACACACACACACGTGAGAAGAAATTGGGGCAAAAATGGATTCAGGCCCATTCTTTCCTAGATATTTGAGTATTTTGGTGCCCAGAATCCAGGCCTTGGCTGGGATTCTTCAGTGCAACAAACCCAAATAACTATGTAACTCATATCTGTCTTTTGTAGTTCTGATTTTTTAGGACAGGCAGGCAGGTTTGATTGCTGATTGCTTTAAGTTTATATCCATTACTAACTTTTCTTTGTTTCCTCCCTTTTCTAGTGCTGCATTAGATGTGGAATTATCTGATGATTCCTTCCCTCCAGAAGACTTTGGCATTGTCTCTGGAATGCTCAATGTCAAATGGGACCGAATTGCTCCGTATCCTCTTGACACTGGGTGATGAAGGCTGGTGGTGGTGGGTGGGAGGCGGGGAATGTTGAAGCAAAACAGCAGGGTCATCCTTGTCGCTGCTCTGGATAAGATGGGGCAAGAGAGACTGGTGAGAATTGTGTGAGCATGATTTAGGGTGGGCTTGAGGAAGGAGGTTCCTGAAGTTCAGGTCATAAAGTTCTAAAACATTCTGTTTTGGGAGAATGTAGACAGATGTTTGTGGCTGGGCAAGGATGTTTAAGGTGCTTTTAAAAGAAATTCAGTGGGATGCTAGTGTGGAGGACCTGGGTGACTTTTTTTTTTTTTTTGGCTTCGTCGGGTCTTAGTTGTGGCACAAGGGATCTTCGTTGTGGTGCGTGGGCTTCTCTCTAGTTGTGGCGTGTGGGTTTTCTCTTCTCTAGCTGTAGTGCACAGGGTCCAGGGCGCTTGGGCTCTGTAGTTAGTGGCACGTGGGCTCTAGTTGAGGCGCATGAGTTCAGTAGTTGTGGCACGCGGGCTTAGTTGCCCCGCGGCACGTGGGATCTTAGTTCCCTGACCAGGGATCGAACCTGCGTCCCCTGCATCGTAAGGTGGATTCTTTACCACGGGACCACCAGGGAAGTCCCCTGGGTGACCTTTTAAAGACTCTTCTTACTCAATAAATCCCTTATTCGGATCTACTCGTTATTTCCTGAGTGTTCGGAATTAGATTGTTTTTTTCCCTGTGATTTAAAGTATATTTAGATTTTCTGGCAAGGGTAAGTGTTCTCTTTGGTTTTTTGGGGGGGGTTTGATTTATATTTTCAAGAAGTTCCTGCAGTTTTAGGCAGCGAAAGATTTTCTGTGACTTTAAGTGACTAATTTTTCATCCATAACCTATATTGCTTTAAAAGTTTAATTTAAACACCTCAATATTGAGTATGTCATAGACCCCTTAAGACTTGGCTAGAAAGACATCATATTATACCACACACTTCAGGCTTAGAAAAAAAGCCCGTGTTTATTATTTTCGCAGTATATTACAGATGTGGAATCATTACATGTGTTGGCAACTCTTTTTGTGAATGGTGCGTTTAGTCCCTGAGTTGAAAGTTTGTTAACAACTGTAGCTTCATCTTTTTCCCTCCTTAACTCTTGGGTCAGTGCTAGCAACGTCTCCCACACCGTGGTCCTGCGCCCTCTCAAGGCTGGTTATTTCAACTTCACCTCAGCAACTATTACTTACCTGGCCCAGGAGGATGGGCCCGTTGTGGTGAGTTACCCAAACCCTTAGTTGGATGGGGCTCAGCTCTGCCTTCCTTTGAAAACTCTTGCAGAAAATCTCCAGAGCAGGTGCTAAATTCTGAGGAAGATAAGGACCAAAAACTTGAGATATCGTCATAGGAAGGAAGTATGTTTCAAATTATAAAGTCTCAGAATCAAGCAATTGAAATGAATGGGAGGGGAGTACTGTAGCATTCCCTTCCGCTTCACTTTTAATCTGTACAGTGTCATGTGCTGCCCAGTTTATTGCCATCATTGTCCTTCCCATCCATCTTCTGTGCCGCCATCAGCTGATTCCTGGTCTCTGCTGTGTCTGTGTCTTTCCCTTGCTTAGAATGCCCCTGCTTCTTGCAGCAAGGCTGAGTTTCCTGCCTCTTCTCGCTTACTCTCCAGCAGTCTCACTGTGTTCTGCCTCTCCCTTCCTCTCTCTACTCTCGAAGACCCTCTGTCCTAATTAGACCAAGCTCCTTCCTGTGGCACCTCCCCCGCCCTCAGTGCTCGTTCTTTCCACTTTGCCTTTGGTCTCTGCTTGAAGCACTCTCTGTAGTCTCTCTCCTCCACTTCATTATCCGAAGCCTTCTCGAGACCTAGCTCTGAGCTGCGTCTCCTTGATTCTGTCTTCTGCTTTTACAATTCATATCGCTCTTTCCTACTCATTCTTTCACTAAACAGTCACTGACTGCATCTAAACTTCTATAGCTCTTATAGTCTATGCCACTTGAACATTTAATTATTGACCATCTTTATTAGTTCTCTTTCCTGTATCTAGGTCTTTCCCTCACTCCCACCTCCCAGTTTAATTATGAACTCCTTGAAGCAAGGAACTTTGTCTTAGATTTCTTTCTGTTTCCCATATAAAATAGAAACCCAGCGATAACCAGTCTCTTGACTGACTGATGTAAAGGTCAGCAGACATTTATTGAGCCCCTGCAAGGTGCTAGACTCTAGGGAATACCAAGCAGATTAAGACACTGTCCTAGCCCTCAAAAAGCTTAGGTCATGGGCTTCCCTGGTGGTGCAGTGGTTGAGAATCCGCCTGCCAATGCAGGGGACACGGGTTCGAGCCCTGGTCTGGGAGGATCCCACATGCCGCGGAGCAACTAGGCCCGTGAGCCACAACTACTGAGCCTGCGCGTCTGGAGCCTGTGCTCCGCAACAAGAGAGGCCGCAATAGTGAGAGGCCCGCGCACCGCAATGAAGAGTGGCCCCCGCTTGCTGCAACTAGAGAAAGCCCTCGCACAGAAACGAAGACCCAACACAGCCATAAATAAATAACAAATAAATAAAAAAAAAAAAAAAAAAAAAAGCTTAGGTCATGAATTTATAAATACAGATGGGCTTTAGGCTACTTAGTGAGTGCACAGTAAGGAAGGGACTTAACAGAGTCAACCATAGAACTAAAAGAAATCCAAGAGTCTTGAACATTCAGTGCACTCTCTGAGTTATCTTTTTTTAATAAACCATGTGGAACCATATTCTTGTAATCCTGGTTATGTTTTCATATCTTCTATCATGTGTGCTTTTAGAACCACCTCTGAGACTCTTTGGTTCCACCTGGTCCTTGATGGGTTAAAAGACACAAAATTAAAGGCCCAGCCGCCACTTTAGAACAAAGTTGTTTGCAGTGTGCTTCAAACTCTTGGCCTCCTCTCCAAGACAAAGGAATGTGGGGCAGACTCAGCCCCTCCACTAGTAATGTACATTTGGGTAGGGCTTTATACTTTCCAGAATCCTTCTCATTAGTTCACTTGAGCCTCATGTCAACTTGTGAGGTATAGAAGAGTGTTTCCACTTGAGGAATGGGGAAATGATTGCCAAGGGCAGAGGGGCCAGTGGTGGTGAGCAACTCTTTCCAGAGTCTGAGGCTAAGATAGAAGGATTTGGCTTTAATTTCAGCTGCATACCCGTCCTACCTTTTTTTAGTAAATGCTCATCATGTGTCTCCTGGCTCCTAATTTACTTATCTTTACAACACACTAAGAATCATCCAGCTCTCTCTAGTTCAAAAACTTTTCCTCATCTTGTTGTTTTCTTGGGCCTTTGGGAACTAAGACTCTATTGCTTAGAACTGGGTTGGTTGGAACTGCCCTTTCCCAGATGAGAAAGAGCTGGAGACTTGCCTTAATGCCTTTCTTTTCTGCTTTTCAGATTGGCTTTACCAGTGCACCTGGACAGGGAGGAATCCTGGCTCAGAGGGAGTTTGATAGAAGATTCTCCCCACATTTTGTAAGCTTTACCGTCTTCTTGTCATTTCCCTGGGAGTAGAACATGCTTTTGGTTCTGGGACCTTTGGGCTTCCTTAGAAGATATGTTTAGTTGGTTGGTTCTTGTCATATCTTTTTTTTTTTTTTTTTAATTTATTTATTATTTATTTATTATTTATTTTTGGCTGTGTTGGGTCTTCGTTTCTGTGCGAGGGCTTTCTCTAGTTGTGGCAAGCGGGGGCCACTCTTCATCGCGGTGCGCGGGCCTCTCACTATCGCGGACTCTCCTGTTGTGGAGCACAGGCTCCAGACGCGCAGGCTCAGTAGTTGTGGCTCACGGGCCTAGTTGCTCCGCGGCATGTGGGATCTTCCCAGACCAGGGCTTGAACCCGTGTCCCCTGCATTGGCAGGCAGATTCTCAACCACTGTGCCACCAGGGAAGCCCGTCATATCTGTTTTTTGATGTCTGATACACACAGCCATCAAATATCCTGATTTAACCATGGTTAGAGATTTTTGGCAATGAGATCACAATTGCCAGAACCAAAAAAAGCTGCCCTTTTTCTCTGCTCAGCCTTGAGTAGAGCTCCATCTTGGAGTCCTGGGTCTAATTCGAGGATTAAAAGTATATCTGTTTAGATTAAAAGGGTCACAGAGCATCGGGAAGGTTAAATGGGAACTTTGTTGTAGTCTAGTCTAGGGGAGAATTCTTTGAAGATTTGCCTAAAGTACTGAATGAGGAGATTCATTTATTCATTCATTCGGGGAATAATTATGAGGTTCCTAATTACGTGCTCAGTTCTGTACTTTGCTTTGAGAAAACAACGCAAGACACAGTCCCTTCCATTAAAAGATCTTATGGGCTCATAGAGGCTTCAGCACAAGTCAGTGGGGGAAGAGGGCTGTGATAGAGATCATACACAAGGCTCTGGAGGAGATGCAACAGGAGCACCTAACCTGGTCTTTGAGAGTCGGGGAGGAATTTTCTGGAGGAAGGAGGTTTAACTTATTAAAGAGGAGGTAAGGAAGGGGAGGCACCCTAGGAAGAAGGAGTAGCTCAGAAGTGAGAAAAAGCGTGGTGCAATCCAGGAATGGCAGGTAGTTTAGTGAGACCAGAGAGCAGAATGTGAGACAGAGGAATGGAAGAGAGAGCTCTAGGTGGGGGCAGGGGTTAGGTCGCAGGAGACTTGACTGTTAGGGCAAGACCTGGGCATCTCCCTCCTCAGAGATTGTTTGGAAGAGAGAAGCTTCTCTTCCAGATTGGGTTGGGTCAGGTGAGACCTTTGGTTTCATAGCTCAAAAGATATAGATTGGTCTTTAGCAAGCCATTCTGTGTCCAGAGTAGCCAGAGAGGAACCTTCCTGCCAAGGTTCTGCTTAAAATTTGGGCTGGACTGCTCCCTTTCTCATTGGACCCCTTCCTTCCTGGTCCCCTCCTGTGCCCTAATCATCGAGACTTCTAAGCAAGGCCTTTGTCTTCCACAGCTGGACTGGGCAGCCTTCGGGGTCATGACCCTCCCTTCCATCGGCATCCCCCTGCTGTTGTGGTACTCCAGCAAGAGGAAATATGACACCCCCAAAACCAAGAAGAACTGAGTGGGGCTTCCACAGCCCTCCCTTCACAAGAAATCCAGGTGCTTTCCAGACTCCAAAGGGTATCTCAAATGCAATCTCTTCTCCCTCAGCCCTTGGCCACCTTCTCCTTGATCCTGCCCTGCTCTCAACCAGAGCGAAGGACCAGACCTGGGAGTCTGTGAGAGCCTCCTTGGTTCCATCTTGAAGCCATACAAACAGGAAAGCCTTTGGCAATCGCCTTGAGCCTAGGGGCCCTGTGGTGCACCACCGAGGTGCCGTGGGGTGCGTTTCTGGCGATGTGAACTCTCTCGGGTCCAGGAGGGGGCGCTTCGGAGACTGCCTGACACCACTCCGTCCCCCACCCTCCCCTCTCAGAAGAGGGTGGAAGGTAAGATGAAAGCTATGGGACTCTTGGAGGCTACCCAGTCTCTGTGCTGGCTTAGGGAAGCTCTTACCAAATGGGGTTTTCTAATAAAAACAAATGCCACCCGGACTTGTGTGTTTTCCCATCACCTGGATGAGCTCAGGTTGCTGTTGGTACTCAGGCCCTGACTGCCCAGGCTCCTGGGCAAGTGAGCTGAATTCCTGCCTCCTTGCTCTAGGGACTGTGGGTCCTGTTCCCACAGAGATATCCCACCCCCCGCACCCTCTCTTTTGAGCACCTTTGCTTCCGTCCCTTATTTCCCTCTGTTCTCACCAGTCACCATATATTCCCCTAAACCTTCCTTGCCTGTGAGCCTCTCTCCACAGTAGAGGAGAGAATGGGGAAAAGTGGTCTGCAATTGTTCTCATGCCCTGGGAGACCTTCTAGGGATGATTTATTCATTGACTGTTCTTGAGAAACTATCTCTTATGCCTGATTCTAGCCCTTCCTCCGTTTAAGAGCTAGCTTTTCTTGAGCTTGAACTTATTATTATTTTGGCCACATTGTGGGGTATGCAGGATCCCAGTTCCCCGACCAGGGATTGAACCTGTGTCCCCTTCAGTGGAAGCGTGGAGTCTTAACTACTGGACTGCCAGGGAAGTCCCATCTTGAACTTATTTTTAATGCCTCTGCTTTGAGCTCAGGCCAGGCAGAAGCGCCTGTATCCCCTGAGTTGTTACCTAAGCACGGCCTCTGGAAAGGCAGTGGGTTTTGCGGCAACAGCAGTGGGGAGAAGCCACGCTGAGCTGACTCTGTCCAACCCAGGAATGCCGTGGTCCGAGAACAGCCTCCCAGGCAGGAGAGAAACCCAACAAACACCCGCTTTGTTCCTGTCACCAAGTTTCCCAGCTTAGATTCGGGTGGGGGGCGGGGGGAGCGTGCTGCCCAACCAGTTTAACCTCTCCTTGGCCCAGCCTTCCGAGCCTCCGGGCCCCAAGAAGGATGAAAAGGACCTGGAGACAACGGGAGGCTCCAAATGGAGTAGCCCTCCACCAGCTCACATCCCTCTTTCAGGGCTTACGGCTCGGACACCCCAGGACTGGCCAGGTCAGAGGGCAAGAAGGATATATTTGCTTTGGTTCATTGTGTTCCTGGTGGAGACCTGGGACTTGCTCAAGAGAATGGGGAGAAAGACAACGGGTCAGAAGCTTGGGGTTGAGAGCAAGCATAGGGAAGGAAGAGGGAGCTAGTTTGATAATGTATTGTCTTCCTCTAGGACTATGAAATGTTGGTCTTTGGACCAACACACTATTTGCCATCTGTGTGGTGTCCACTGAAAACAGAGTGAGGAGGTAACCTATAGGAGGGGGGGTTCTGGTTTAAAGGGTAGGATGAACTTCATAACTTGGGAAGGTAACGTAAGAGATTTCTCCCTCAGTCTGAGCTCTGGGAGATACTCTTTTTCCGAAAGCTGGGGCAGTCTTTACCTTTCCTTGCAGAACTCAGCACTTTGTGTCCTGGCCCTTGTTACAGAGGAGACTAGGGGGGAACCCAGGTCTGACCCAGATGACAAGAGAAGCATTGTGAAGGCAGTGTCACAGGCACCTTGAAAAAAGGCCAAAACTAGATACTTCATCTCTCGAGAGATCAAATTCCTTGGAATCAGGATGGAATTTGAGCCTCCCTTAAGTAGTCGCATTGAAGAATATAAGCCTCAAATCTATAGAGGGCGAGACTCACCTGGAGTAGTTGCTTTAGGATTGAGCCCTCTCCTTGAGGTAACTTAATGGAGGATGAGTAGCAGACAGTACTTCATTCTAATGGAAACTACCCTAGGGAGATGCGACCCCTGATCTCCAGATTTCACACAGGTCTGCAAGGGAGAGGGAAGGCAAGCACTGGCCCTACATCCTTACTGGAGATTGAGTACCCAAACTGAGGGCTTCCTCCCTAAAAGGCAATACAGATAGCAACCCAGCTCTCAACGTGTTCCAGATCCCCTCTTCCCGCTGGAAACCAGCCCTGTATCCCTCCCACGTCGTCCAAACTTTTAGCTGGCACCTGCTCACCCACACCCAGCCCTGGTACCAGGAGGAGCCAGGGCCCAGGTTACCACTCCTTTCACATACTAGGCTTCGGGACTTTACCTGACAAAAGTTACTTGGAAACGGGTATAAGGATTCCCAAGAAGCTGTGGATAATGCAGCGGCTTGGTGACAGGATGGGAAGTTATCAAGGCTGGATCCCTCGAGAGAGCGGCTCAGGGTGGTGGAAGCAGCACTGACCACAGAGGCAGCAGTGCTGGATCCCAGCCCCAGTTCTGCCACTCACTGGCTGGCAGACCTCAGGTAAATCACACACACCCACCCCCGCTCGGAGCCCGTGCCCTCATTTGGACAATCACAGGATTGTTAAATTAGAGAATTTCCGAGGACCCTACACCAGGAAAACAGGCAGCTGTTTCCCCTGTATTCTTGTGAAGTGAGAAACAACCACTGTCACTCATGTGGTTTGGAGCCCAGCCAGGTAGGAAAGGGCACACAGTTTCCACATCTGGCAACAACTGCCCTCTTCCTCTCACCCAGAGGGAGAGTTTTAGAGCAAGGATAGACCATAGATCACCTAATTTAATCTCATTTAATAGATCAGGAAAGGCCGAGTGGAGTGGTTTATCCAAGGTCACAGCAAGTGGCAGCTAGCATATTTATTGAATAACAATTATGGGCCCAGCATTTGTGTTCCACTATTCGTACATATCTCATGTACTATCCCCATTTTACAGAGGAGGAAATGAGGCTACTAGGGAACTTCTCCAAGGCCCCTTGACTGGTGAGTTGGCAGAAGCAGCCAAGCTCTTCCGATTCCAACATGTCCTTTCCCCTGGACCACGAGACCTGTCAGGGAGGAGGCTCCCCGGTACCTCAGGAAGTCCAGCATCTGCCCACTCTGTCCTCTGCCCCAGGGAAGTGGTGAGGGTGAGTCAGTGCCCCTAGAAGCTGTTATCAGGGAAGGGGGTGGAGAGCCAGTCAGATATCCTGTGCCTGGTATCCACAACACGCCGGGAGTCAGCCGGGTGTGTGCCAAGCTGCCTGCTCACCCTGTTCCTGTTGGCTGAAGGAGGGTCCTCCTCTGATGTAGCTGCCCTTGTCATCGCTCCTCCCTGTACTTTCATCACAGAAAATACAGTCTGTCCTCCTCCCCCTACTGTAACCTGCCTCTTAAAGGGAACGACAAGCATTTTGAAACCAAATTTGAGAGAGAGCAAAGGACCTCCCTGACCCCAGTAGGACCTTGCTGTTAAGTAGGGTTCCAGCTGTGGGCCTTTCCCTGAGTTGTCTTCTTTTTCCCCTCAGCTCCATCCTGTCTCTGCTGGAGGGCGGGTGAAGGTTCCTTGGGATGTCAGCTTCCCACATACTCTCCCCTCAGGGTGACCCCGGCTTGGTTTCCTGTATCTGTTCCTACGTGTGCCTGAATCCGGGGGCTGCCCTTTGGGGGATGCTGAGGATGGGGAACACAGGAATCCTCGGGACCAGCAGTGGCACCCAAGGGGTTAAAGGTCTGGGCACAGCACTGTCTAGGGTGTTTGAAGTAGGGCGGGGAAGGGAAGGGCTAGAGTAGTTGGAGAGGCAGCTGATCTGGACTGGAATGAGTCCCCCCTGTCTCCTATGCAAACTTCTGGACCATGAGCAATTCCCTTAAAAGAACCAAGAAAGAGGCACCCCCATTAAGGTCCTGGACTGGATTCTTAGAGGGGCTGTCTGAAGTGGGACTTTTTCCTATACTGCAGTCACCAACCGAAGGCAAGAACAGGTCTCCCATCTTTGGGATATCTCCCAAGTCTGGTGAGTTTCCCTCTTCCCTTTCCCTGAGTCCTTACCTCATGAATGGGTATTTCCCAGAAGCAGAGATCTTCAGGAACCCCTCAGCACCCCCAGGAAGTGAGAGAACAATTCTCCACCAGTCTCCTGCATTCAGCTCCCTTTTTTTAAAAAAATTTATTTATTTATTTATTTTTGGCTGCATTGGGTCTTCGTTGATGCGCGTGGGCTTTCTCTAGTTGCAGCAAGTGGGAGTTACTCTTCATTACAGTGAGCAGGCTTCTCATTGCAGTGGCTTCTCTTATTGCGAAGCACAGGTTCTAGGTGTGTGGGCTTCAGTAGTTGTGGCACACGGGCTCAGTAGTTGTGGCTCGCAGGCTCTAGAGCACAGGCTCAGTAGTTGTGGCGCACGGGCTTAGTTGCTCTGTGACATGTGGGATCTTCTCAGACCAGGGCTTGAACCCTTGTCCCCTGCATTGGCAGGCAGATTCTTAACCACTGCGCCACCAGGGAAGTCCCATCAGCTCCCTTTTTTTTTTTAATTTTATTAATTTTATTTATTTTTATTTTGGGCTGCGTTGGGTCTTCGTTGCTGTGTGCGGGCTTTCTCTGGTTGCTGCGAGCGGGGGCTACTCTTCACTGCGGTGCGCGGGCTTCTCATTGCAGTGGCTTCTCGTTGCGGAGCACGGGCTCTAGGCATGCGGGCTTCAGTAATTGTGGCATGTGGGCTCAGTAGTTGTGGCTCGCGGACTCTAGAGCGCAGGCTTAGTAGTTGTGGCGCATGGGCTTAGTTGTTCCGCGGCATGTGGGATCTTCCCGGACCAGGGCTTGAACACGTGTCCCCTGCATTGGCAGATGGATTCTTAACCACTGAGCCACCAGGGAAGCCCTCAGCTCCCATTTTTAACTAGGGTGCACTGAGAGTGTGTGTGTCTCTGTGTGTGTGCGCACAAGTGTGCAAATAGGAAATCACCATAATGGCCAACAGTTAATTAACACTACTTGTGGGACAAGTGATGCCAAAGATTTTATATACACTTTTCTTTCTTTTTTTGGCCGCGCCACTAGTTCCCTGACCAGGGATTGAGCCCGGGCCCTCAGCAGTGAAAGCACGGAGTCCTAACCACTGAACCACCAAGGAATTCCCTTATATACATTCCTTTTTGTTTTTTTTTTTTTGGCTGCATTGGGTCTTTGTTGCTGCGCGTGGGCTTTCTTTAGTGGCGTCGAGCGGGGGCTACTTTTCGTTGTGGTGTGCGGATTTCTCACTGTGGCGGCTTTTCTTGTTGCGGAGCACGGGCTCTAGGTGCACGGGCTTCAGTAGTTGTGGCTCGCGGGCTCTACAGTGCAGGCTCAGTAGTTGTGGCGCACGGGCTTAGTTGCTCCGGGGCATGTGGGATCTTCGCGGACCAGGGCTCGAGCCCACGTCCCCTGCATTGGCAGGCAGATTTTTAACCACTGCGCCACCAGGGAAGCCCCCTTTATATACATTCTTAATCCTCACAGTCCTATGGGGTTAGCATATCATAATCCCTATATTAAAGTTGAGGTTTACAGGAGTTAAATAACTAACACTCATCAGTTAAGAGGTAACTTATAGGACTGGGATTCAGACTCAAGTTTATCTGGCACCTTTAAGACAGGAGGTATGGACAAACAGGATGGCTAGAATTTTAAAACTTTAAATCCTAATTCACCCTGGGTCCCCTTCCTCTAGGCCGTGACATTATTCCCTTTATCCCTGGTGGTTAATTGTGAGATTTAAAGGGCCACAAACTCATACCTGAGAGCCAGGGGCTTCCAGATTCCAGATTACCCCATCCATTCAGATTAGGGGCTCCTTAGTTCACCCACTACCTTTAGCTCTTCCCTGGGATCTGATGGGTTAACTCCTTGGGCCTCAGTGGCCAAAGTCTTCTCAGGTGTGTCCCTCTGAACCTCAGCCCCTCTCTTGCCCCACCCTGCTGGCATGGCACCCAGGATGCATGCCAAGAAACTGACAGGAGGTAGAAGTGGACTGATTCATCTTCCCCCTTTTATTCTCTAACCCCGACACATCGTGGGCTAGTCTGGGTCCCAACAAGCCACTGGTAGAATAAGCACACAGGCCCAGCAGAAACAAAGAGGATAGGATCCCTAGGTTCAGTTTGCAAACCAATTTTAAAAAAAAAGAGAAAAGATGATCACACTTGGAAGCCCAAAGCAGCAAAAATCCTGACTGATTTGTGAGCCTAATATATCAAAGAGGTGGGGGTGATTTAGGGTGGGTTTTTGAGATGCTTGATGGCTGACTTTTAGGAGATATGATGGGACTTCCCTGGTGGTCCAGTGATTAAGAGTCTGTACTTTCACTGCAGGGGGCATGGGTTCGATCCCTGGTCGGGGAACTAAGATCCCACATGCTGTGTGGTGTGGCCAGAAAAATAAATAAGTAAAAATTTTAAAAATAAAAATAAGGAGATGTGGTTAGATTAGGGGACTGAGAATGTCTGGCTCTCTAGCTTTGAACTTCCAGAATTAAGTACTAACAATAAAATCGACAACTCTGCCCTGTGGGCCCTGGAAGCAGCTGGAAGCAGGAGTCAACCCAAAAGCTGATGTGGGCAGATGGCTTTTGCCTGAACTAGCCCCTGTCCCACAGAGGGGTGGTACACTTGCCTCACTACTGTGTTTGTGCATAGACCCTTCTGGGTCCTCGTCTTGGTGCCTGACACCTGGTAGGTGCTAAAGAAATATTTGCTGAATGAAGGAATCCTCTCTATATATCCTTTGCCTTTTCTTTGATTTTTGGAATTGTGATACCACTCTCTGGCAGTTGACAGGAAAGCCAGGGAAGGAGGGTGAGTTCCAGGACACAGTGTTGAACGCACAGCAAAATCTCATATGTCTCACACTGAGAAATAGAGCGATGATGTAGCCAGGTCAGGGTGAGGTGAGGAGGAATTAGAAACTTGGGTGCTGTATGACTTGCTGTAGAATGGTGTGTTCGGGAGCAGGGAGGGGTGGGAAGGAACTGTGGTTACCAGGACCTTCTTCATCTGAAGCCCTGCTTTAGTCTTCTTTGCAGGACACTGTTGGATTAATGGTTTACTTTCTATGGGAGAGGAAGCAGGTAGGTTAAATTTTGAACCATCAAAGGGTTTTCTGACCCTGTTCCCCCAGGGCTAGGAGACCTGGAGAGAAGCCAGCAGACCATGCCATCTGGCCTCTCCCTTCCTCCCCATTCTTTATTATCTGGTTCTTTCGGGTCTTCCCCATTATTGCCCCCTTTGGGAAATTTAGGACCCCAGAGCCAGACCCAGGGAGCCCCCCAGGCTGCGAAGGCGCCCACTAGCCTTGCCCACCGTCCCCCGTGCCTAGCAGTGTGGTTGCTATCAGCAGTTCCTACCCCCAGTGTTTGCTGGCAGCGAACAGAAGCAGGGCCCTGCCTGCCCCCCATCACCTCATTCAGATTTCTAAGATGCAGAGGGAGTAGAAAGGACAAATTTAATTTTTTGGAACCCCCATCTAATTTCTTCTGGAAACTGCTTCCTTTCTTTGGCTGGGGTGAAGGGGGCAGGAATGAGGAAGTGAATAATAATATTGCCAGATTTCTTTCAAAGCTAGCCACTTGCTCTCATTGGGAGCTTGCCTTCTGGTTTCAGAGAACTCAGGCTCTACAGTGGGATGCATCTGCTTTGAAAACTCAGCTCCACCTCCTACAGCCCTGTGACCTTGAGCAAGTTACTTTCCCTCTCTGTGCTGCCTGTTTCTTCCTATGTAAAATAGGGATAGTATCTATTTCAAGAAATGGTTGTGAGGATCCCACAAGATGCTGTAGGCACTCATAGGTTAAGCCTCTTCCCCCTGTAGGCTCAGGTGCTATTTAGGAAATGGGTGTGCTGGGGTCTTCAATGTCCCTCCTCCCCCAAGCTGGTTGCAGACACCTGGTTGGTGGGCAGTGAGCCTTAATGTCTCTCTTTGATCTCTTTTTCCTCCTTCCTGAGATTTTGAGACCCAGCTTCTCTAAATCAAGAGTCTGCAAACTTTTTCTGTAGAGACCCAGATAATAAATATTTTAGGCTTTATGGGCCATATGGTCTCTGTCGCAACTAACAACTTTGCTGTCATAATGCAAAAACAGCCATAGACCATATGTAAATGAATGAGCATGGCTGTATTCCCCAGAAAAAAACCCTTTATTTATGAGCACTGAAAATTGAATTTCATATAATTTTTATGTGTCACAAAGTAGTATTCTTTTGATTTTTTTCCAACCATTTAAAAAAGAAAATAGGACAGATTTGGCCCACAGGCTATAGTTTGCCAACCTCTGCTCTAAATTACCAGAGGCCATTGTCCATCCCTTCTCTTTGAAGAGTGCAGGTTCATCAGGGTTCATCAGGCTCCTTCTTGTTCTGGTTGTATGTGCTCTTTTCTATCAGAAGTTGTTTATGTTAATGAGTCCCCATCACAGTTGTTTTAGTGTCAGCCTGTGGGTTATTTATTCTCTGTCTCTCTTTTTTAGCCATCATATAATGCCTATTTCTGCTTCTGTCTTGGGCCTTCCTCTCTCCAGCTCTCCGTTTCTCTATGCTCTGCCTTCTCTCTGCTTCTAAATAATAATAGTAACAACAAAAATAATAGTAGCATTTACTAAGTACCCAATATGTGCCAAGCACAATGTTAGTTGTATTACATACATTATCAAGTCTTTCAATATCCTTACAAGGTAGTATTACCATTCCCATTTTACAGATGATCCTGAAGCTCAAAAACATTAAATAAGCAAGTTCCCAAGGTCATGTGGCTTACGAAGGTGGCAGAGCTAGCAAATCTGATGAACTTCAAAGCACCCTGAAGAAATTATGGTCTCAGAGTTTTGAATAAGAGAGATTTCTCTCAGTACTTCCCTGGCGGTCCAGCAGTTAAGACTCCGAGCTTCCACTGCAGTGGGCACGGGTTCAATCCCTGGTTGGGGAACTAAGATCCCGCATGCCATGCGGTGCAACCCAAAAAAGAGAGAGAGAGAGAGAGAGAGATCTCTATTAAAATATTATATGCTCCCATCTCAGCACACGGTAGAGTGTCTAACGAATCACTGATGACTAGGGCAGTTGGTGGAGGTCACACACTCAGAGGAGGAATCATGAGACGCTGATGGTCTGTGTCGATGGGAAAACCATCTGATCCAGAGGCAGGAAGAAAAGTAAAGTGACTTAGAGCCCCTTCTTGCTTTCCTCCCCTGCCCCCATCTCAAGCATCTGATCTCAGACCTATTTCAGAATCTCCTATCTCTGCTCAGCGGAAGCAGTGATGTGACATGATGTGATCTCATTCTGGAGCTAAATAAAGCCATTGTGTGAGACCCAGCCCTGGTTGCTCCCTTGCACCATTTCCTGAGCTCAGGAGCCTAGTGAAAGATGGGAGGGGGCTGGGAGAGAACTGATGGAAGGAGGGGCAAGGAAAGGAACACAACCAGAGGGACTCCAGCTTGAATTTCAGAAAGCGGGGGAGGGACTATCTCTGGGAGGGGGTTGAGGAAACCTTGCTAAACCTCATCTCTTTGAAGGATAGAATGAAAATTATTGACATGATAGCATGAAGGGGTGGAATTTAGAAAACAGAAAAAACTTTCCGAGGAATGGAATGAAGATTTAAGGGAGAAGGAGCCTAGTGGATTCCATTTTCACAGAGGGCAGAGACCATGAATGACATGACAAAGAGGCTAGAAAGAGGGTAGTTCTTTGAGAAGAGGTCAGATTTCAGGTGGTCTCAGCTGGAGGAAGAAGGGTGAAATTTCAAGACATAAAGATCTCAGGATTCGAAATGTCTGTCCACCAGGCCAAGGCAGCAGGGTATCACCTCCAACAGGCGGCATCTCCAGGGATGGAGGGAAAGGAAAGGGCTTCCATTCACTGCTTTTCATTCATCTTGTCAAATCCAGCCCTGCGGGCAGAATCAGGGCAGGAAGAGTAGATAGAAGCTGGGTACAGGGCGTGTAGGTCAAACAGTTTTTTCTCTTTTGTGAGGTCACTGAATGCCAGATCCAAGTTCCTTGTAGTGCCCCCTCAGGGCCCCTCCATTTCTGTTCTGTTCCCAGCCCCTGCTCCTCTTTTTCTAGTGAACATACCTAGTTCCTACTCTTTCCTCCATCCCAGCTTCTCAGGATACATTTTGTCAGTACCCCTCTCCCCCTGCCCCCAAATCTCAGCTTTGGAGACCACTGGTTTGCAGGGACCATGCTGTGGTCCTCAGGCTCTGTCCTGCTCCCTGCAGATCTGCCCATCCTGTTTATTTATTTATTTTTTAAATATTTTTTTTAAGAAAATATTTATTTATTTGGCTGCACCGGGTCTTAGTTGCAGCACACGGGATCTTCATTGCGGCGTGTGAACTCTTAGTTGCGGCACGTGGGATCTAGTTTCCTGACCAGGGATAGAACCCGGGGCCCCCTGCATTGGGAGTGTGGAGTCTTTTTTTTTTTTTTTTTTGTAAGATTTATTATTTATTTATTTATTGAATTTATTGTTGGCTGCGTCAGGTCTTAGTTGCAGCACACAGGATCTTCGTTGAGGCATGCGGGATCTTTCGTTGTGGTGCGCAGGCTCTTCCTTGCGGTGCACGGGCTTCTCTCTAGTTGTGGCATGCGGGTTTTCTCTTCTCTAGTTGTGGCGTGCAGGCTCCAGTGTGCGTGGGCTCTGTAGTTTGCAGCATGCAGGCTCTCTCGTTGAGGCACGCGAGCTCAGTAGTTGTGGTGTGTGGGCTTAGTTGCCCTGCGACATGTGGGATCTTAGTTCCCTGACCAGGGATCGAACCTGCGTCCCCTGCATTGGAAGGCGGATTCTTTTTTTTTTTTTTTTTTTTTTATTTGGTTGCACCGGGTCTTATTTATTTATTTATTTATTTATTTATTTATTTTTGACTGTGTTGGGTCTTCGTTTCTGTGCGAGGGCTTTCTCCAGTTGCGGCAAGCGGGGGCCACTCTTCATCGCGGTGCGCGGGCCTCTTCACTATCGCGGCCTCTCTTGTTGCGGAGCACAGGCTCCAGACGCGCAGGCTCAGTAGCTGTGGCTCACGGGCCCAGTTGCTCCGCGGCATGTGGGATCTTCCCAGACCAGGGCCCAAACCCGCGTCCCCTGCATTGGCAGGCAGACTCCCAACCACTGCGCCACCAGGGAAGCCCGGAAGGCGGATTCTTTACCACTGGACCACCAGGGAAGTCCCATCCCATCCTGTTTATAGATAGCACATCAGATGGCACGAGGCCCGTTTGTGGACACAGAGGATGTCTCCCAGCGGCAGGCTGAGAGGTCCCCTCTATGTGGCTTCCAGGTGTGCTGAGCACGGACAGGCACAGGGCCTGGGCTGGTTTCCTAGGCCTCTCCTTTTCTATCTTTAGACCCACCTGGCAGGGCAGCAGAATGCCATCTGCAGAGGCCTGAGTACTTGTCTCCTCCTTCCCCGTGGCAGGCAGGTGTGCAGCTGACACAGGCACAGGTGCTAACTCAGTGGTCCTGGGTGGAGTGGGAGCAGGTTGCAATGAAAGAGGGAAAAGTAGCTGGGAGGAACAACTGTCCAACAACCTGGACTTTGTGGGGTGTGTGTGTGTCGGGGTCGGGGAGTAAAATAACTTGCGGAAGACTTGACACCCTCACAGGAAGCCTGGGAGGAGGGGGAGTTCTGGCTCACTGCTTCCTGGTCCTCCAGGGTCCTCCGAACATCTCAGTTGCTTCACCCCTAGGAGAAGAGGAGCCTGGGAAACTCATTCTAGCAGAAATTCTACAGAGATAGGGCCCAGAGAGGGCGTACAGAGGTAGATGCAGTAGATGTGAGTTGCCTTCCCGCCCCTCTATCACCTTAGTACTCGGGTATTTGGTACTTGTTTCTGGAGTGGAGCTTATCATTTTCAACTTTAAGAGCTCCTGAGGGTTCTTAAATCTGAGACACACTGAGGCAAGCCCTGATGGCAGCCAGGAGTATTGGGCAGTGAGAACAATGCCCACTTGGGAGAGAGAGAAGGAATTTCAATGTGGCTGGTTTTGGAGCCCTTCTCTTTGCTTCTTGGGAAAAGGTCAGAATGGCTCTCTTACCCCCCAAATGACCAGAGTCTTAGAAGAAATCATAATACTTTCTCACTCATGCACCTTTTCTCCCTGCTGTTTTATTTGCCTAGACTCCTCCCTTTCCAACGTGGACAAATCCTAACCACTCCACCCTTCCAGGCCCATCTCAAAGGCTGTTTACTTCCTCCTGTTTCCCTTTTTTGAGTCCTCCAACTGGCTATATGCACTCATTCCTTTGACAGCACAAAGACTTTTTTTGAAACTTCTCTTGAGGCATTTGGCAAACTCTGGCCAATTGTTTGTGATTTGTGCTTTTGTCTACGTACACACAAGCACACATGCACACACACACTCACTAGAACGAATTCCTTGAGGGTAAGAACAATATCTATTTCTCTTTGCTTGGCTTGGTCCTCTGCCATATAGGTGCTCATTAAATGGATAATAATGAGTGAATGAGGATGTCATTATGTACTGGAAAGAACACTAGACTGGGAGTCAGAAAACCCAAGTTCTCTGCTTGACTCTGCAGCTAATTCCTCGTGTGATCTTGAGCCAGTCATCCTCCAATTCTGTGCCTTGGTAAAGGGATGCTCTAGGCCTGGCTGACTGTGACACCTTTCTAGTTCCAAATTCCAGAATTCTAGAACTCACCATTCTCTGTCTTCTTGATTCAGACTGGCCTGTGTGTGCCTCCCATGAACAAAGACGTCCCAGAGGTGTTCCTCACAGGTGGAGACCTGGTGCCCCAAGGCCACACTCGCCGCTGCCTGTCTGTGGTCGAGTCCAGAGAGCAGCTGGAGGAGAATGAAGAAGAGGAGGAGGAGGGGGAAAAGAAAGAGGGAGATGGCTTCCACGCTGTACCCCTCCGAAGGTCAAGGGCTTTCCGTGCCCACAGTCACAACTACGACCCCTTCAAAAGACATAGTTGGGGGCCGGGCAAGGAGCTCCAGGATCCACTGAGCAGGTAAAACACCAGGGGACCTCCTGTCTCTCCTTCTGTCAAGTCCTAGACCTAGGAGAAGTGGTTGGAAAGGAATGACAGGAGTTGAAGAGACCTGGGCCCCTAGTCTCTTCCCTGGAGAATCCGAACCCAGGCCTGTTGTGGGCCTTTGGGGAGGGTGGACCCTGCCTTTCAAAATGTGGCTCTCCCTAGTAGTCCTAGCTCCTTCTTTCTACCTGGTCTCAAGGGCAGGTGGGTGAGAATGGAGAGGGAGAGGTATGGAGGTGAGGTGAGTAGCGGGACACTCAGATCTTATTGCCTCCACCTCCCACTTGGGTTTCTTAGGACCATACAACAGTGTCAGAGCTGGAAGGGACTCAGGGATCATATGGCCCAATCACCTCGTTTTACAGATGAGGAAACTGAGGCCCGGAGAACTTTGGGAGGTTTCTTGAGAGAAGTGCTCCCAGGGTTGGGGCATGGAACCTGGCCCCCTTTCCCAAATTGCTCCCTGCCTGCTGGATCCAGGCTGAGGCAGGCCCAAGATATTTAGACATCATAGTCCAGCCCTACAATGGGGGAAGAACTGCTCTTGCTCAGGGGTCTGCATATGCTTGGCAGACCAGAAGAGAGGGACCCAGCTCTTCCCCTCTCCTGGAAAATCACTGACCATATCCCCAAAGACAGAGGAAGCCAGAAAGAGAAGGTCCGGGAGTCAGCATGAAGAGTTCAGTGTGAGTGGTCATTGTGAGGGCCTGCTAGCCGTGGAAGGGCCCTGTCTCTCTGCTTTGACAATGGTCCCCTTGGACAAGTTCTCTTAGCTCTGGTGAGTAGACCAAGCTTCTCTAGCTCCTAGGCAGGGCTGGCTGGGCTGTGTGAGGGGAGAGGACCTTGTCCCTTAACTGGCTTGGGAGGGAACTTGGGCGAGAAGCCTTGTCCGCAGGACTCATGGTACCTTCCTAAGAGCAGCTAATCTAAGGCAGAGATGCCCTGAGTACGCTTTATGTGGTGCCGACTCTATCTCAGGGTCTTCCAGATGTCACCTTTCACTATCAGGCACTAATTTTGACCCTTGGGTAGAGAAGAAAGGGAGCCCTGGGCACACCATTTATCTTAGTAGGAGCTAAGGTTGGCATCAGAAACCAGGCAAAGAGCGAGAATGCAGCTTACCCTTCCTTTCCCTCCCTGCTGAACGCTGGCTGTTTTCTGGAGGGCAGTACTGTCCTTTGACCAGCAGGGGTCACCCTTGCCTGAAGCCAGCTCCACAGTTTTGCCAAAGCACAGCCCCAAAGGGAAGCCAGTTTGGGTCTGGCCTGCGCCTAGGCTAACAGGAAGGGCTGGGCTGGGGGCAAGCAACAGGACTGGGCTGAGGCGGTGTTCCTCCCTGGTGCCTGTCACAGGCCACTGGGACCGGAGGGCAGTGGTGGCAATGTGTGTTTCAGGAACAAACTGCAGGCATCGGGATGTGTGGGCTCCCAGGAGCCCCCCTTACTGCAGAGCCAAGAGGAACTGGACCCCTTTCTGGAACTGCAGCACCAAGGTGGCCAACCCTCCTGCGTGGTATGGATAGACAAATCCCCATGGAAGCTACCACCTTCCTCCCCCTCTCCTGCCCCTTTGCCTGCCCAACCACCACTCTGTGCCTCTTCTGTTCTGCAAGCTGCTGGGTCTCTCTGTGCCCAGGCATCACTTTGACTCCATCTGATGGAATCTGAATCTGGTGTCTCTACCCCTCTGTCTGCTTCCCTGGGGCTGTATGCTCTGTCCCCCACTCTTGGTGTCCTGCCTCTGTCTCTTTCTCTGAGACTCTCTGTGCCTTCCTTTCTGTGTCTGTGTCTCTGTGTTGATGTGGGTATCTCTGTTCCTCTCTCATTAAAAGGTCCCTGCTCCCCTTGGTGTTATAACTACTTCTTTCTGTGGACCCCACATTTCTCAGATTTGGAGATGAACTTATTATTTGTAGGATGAAACTAGGCATCTGGTACCCTGAAACACAATAGTTCTCTAACAAGATAATCATAGGACTATCAAGTGAGAAAGGATATAGAGATTGCTCAGCCTTCTGGCTTAAGGGAACATCACAGGGAAGATCTCAAACCAGGACCCAGAGACCACTGAGGATACGCGAAGCTTTTAGAGACATCACTGGGTTTGCTAGCTAAGAGTCCCTGAGTACAGTCAGCCCTCTGTATGCATAGGTTCTGCGTCCATGGATTCAACCAACCATGGATCAAAAACATTTGAAAAAAAATTCCAGAAATTTTCAAAAAGCAAAACTTGAATTTGCCTCATGCTGGCAACTATTTATATAGCATTTACACTGTGTTTACAACTATTTACATGGCATTTATATTACATTAGGTATTACAATTAATCTAGAGATGATTTAAGGTATATGGGAGGATGCACACAGGTTATATGCAAATTTCAGTATTATGCCATTTTATGTAAGGGACTTGAGCATCCTCAGCTTTTGGTATCCACAGGATCCTGGAATCAATCCCTCATGGATAATGAGGGACAGCTGTACATGGAACTGTCTCAAGCCCAGTGACTTAAGGTTACCCCCCCTCCAGCACATCCTTTAACTGGCCAGGGGTACCCACCCGGCCTCATTGTTCAAGTGCCTGTGGTTTGGGAAAGAGGCTGAGAAGAGGGGGCTGTTACAGCCTATCAGGGAAGCAGAAAAACCCATCTTCTCCCAGCTCCCACTTTTCTCCATCAGCATCTCTGTAGGTCTTCCCTCACATCTGATTCAATGTGGTATGGTAGAAAGAACAGGATTTGGGAGTCACACTGCTCCTAGTTGAACAATTTATTTCAGCTTTCTGAAAATCAGGATACTAAAAACTGTCTTTTAAAGTTGTGATTATTCAATGAAAAAAAAAAGTGTTAAAGTGCCCAGTACAGAGGCTAGCACACAGGAGATAACGATTTATTTTTTCTCTTCTCCCCTCCATTCCTTTGTACTTCTTTCTCTCTCTTCCACCTCTCTCTTCTCCCTGCTTCCCCCTTCTTGGTATTATATGTCTTCTTCTTTCCCCCCTTCTCTAGTGGTTTTTTTTTTTCTTCTCTTTTTATGCCTTCCTGTTCTGATTCCTCTTCTCTCTTCACCTAATCTTTAAGCACTTCCCTTAAATTTCTCCTTGTCTGTATGTTTGGGGTTTTTTGTATCTTCCTGCAGCAGCAAATAGGTATAAGTCTTCAGCAAAGTCCACAGACTAAAAGTCTGAGATTCATTAAACTAGACTGGGGCTTTCAGACTAGTTTGAAAGCCAAGCCAAGTCTAGCTCAAAATTTATTTTGTTTGGCCAGCATGGTGTTTACACTTTCCAAAATTCAGATGTCCTTAGATGGGAGCTGTACCCTCCAGTTTGCCAGAGTTGCTAGTACTCTCTATTGTATTTTTCCATTTGTCATAAATATAATATGTAAAAATGAATGACTAATCAATCACCCATCCATCTCCGGAACTAGAATATCACCAGTACATTTATCTTTACTTATGTCTTCCTCTCTTCTCTTATTCCCTTGCCTTCCCACCAGAGGTAATCACTATCTTGAATTTTCTTAATCACTCATTTACTTTTTTTTTTTAATAGTTTTAACACAAAGCATTACCTAATGATATATTATTTCTTTTTTGTTTGTTTCTGACTTTAAAAACAATGATGTTATATTGTACAATATTTTCTATAACTTTCATTTTCACTCAGCATTCTGTTTCTAATTTTTATCCATGTGTTGCAAATAGTTATAGGTAATTATTTTCATTCCAATCTTCTGTTGATGGACATTTGGATAATTTCCATTCTTTACTATTATGAAGTGTCATTATGAACATCCTTTTATCCATCTTCTGGTGCTCATTTGCAAGAATTTCTCCGGGGTATATACCTTGGAGTAGAACTGTTGGGTCATAGAGTACACAGATGTTCATTTTTATAAGATAATGGCAAACTGTTTCCACCCACATCAGTAGTATATAAGAGTTCCCATTGATCCACATGCTTTCCAACACTTGGAGTCATCAGATTTCTTAATTTTGCCAATCTAGTGGTTATAAATCTCATTGTGGTTTTAATTTGAATTATCCTTATTACAAATGGAATTGAGCAATTTTTATATGTGTCTTGGTCATTTGTGTTTCCTCTTCTGTGAAATTCCTCTTCATGTCTTTTGCCCACTTTTCTATTGGATTCTTTGAGGGTTTTTTCTTTATTGTTTTGAATGTGTTCTTTACATATTCTGAATACTAATCCTTTGTTGTTACATGTGTTGCAATGATCTTTTCTCAAAGATTGAGAAAAGTGGTTTGTCTTTTCCTTCTCCTATGGTGTCTTTAAAGAAACAGAGTTTCTTAATTTAAAAAGAACATATTTATTGAAGTATAACATACATACAAAACATGTATTAAAAAAAACTTTTGAGATTTTAGTTGGAGTTGCATTGACTCTAAAGATTATTTTAGGGAAAGTGGACATCTTTACAGTATTGTTTCTTCCTACCCATCCATGAAAATAGTATACTTCTTCATTTAATGTCTTTTAATGAAGTTTTATCAATTTTTTTCCATACAGAGTTTGTGGATATATATTAGATGTATTCTTAAGTATATTATACTTTTTTGGTCAAGATTTTAAATTAAAAATTTTTATTGAAGTATAGCTGATTTACAATGTTTCAGGTATACAGCAAAGTTATTCAGTTATACATATATATATATGTATTCTTTTTCAGATTCTTTTCTATTATAAGTTATTACTGTCAAGATTTTAATTTTAGCCATTCTGGTGGGTGTTTTAGAATTGTCTCATTTTGGTTTTAATTTGCATGTCCCTGTTGAAAAATTTTCTTGAGCACCTTTTCATATTCTCATTGACCATCTGAATATCTTCTTTTGTGAAATGTCTGTTCAAGTCTTTTGCTCAATTTGTAAAACAGCTTGTCTTTTTCCTATTGATTTGTAAGAGTTCTCTATATATTCTGGATCTGAGTCCTTTGTCAGATATATGTATTGTGAGTATCTTCTCTGGGTCTTTGACTTGCATTTTTACTTTAATAGTGTATTTTAATAAGCATGAGTTTTTAATTTAGATGAAGTCCAGTTTATTGATTATTTTAATGGTTAGTGCTTTTGGTCATGTTTAAGAAATCTTGCCTACCCCAAGAACGTGAAGATTTTTCTTCGATATTTTCTTCTAGAAGCTTTATAGTTTTAGCTTTCGTGTTTAGGTCTGTGATTTATCTAGGTTCTTGTGTATGGGAGAAATCAAGGTTTTGGTTTTTTCCCCATGTAAATATCCAGTTGCTTCATTTAAAAACTTACTTTCCCCATTGAATTGATGTGGTGACTTTGTTGAAAATCAAGTGACTATATTTGTGTGAGTATTTCTGGGGACTGTTCTCTGTTCCATTGATCTATTTGTCTATTCTTATGCCAGTATCACATTATCTTAATTAATGTGGCTTTATTGTAAGTCTTAAAAATGTAGTAGTGTAAGTCCTCCAACTTTATTATTTTTCTTTAAGATTATCTTAGCTATTCTAGGTCCTTTGCACTTCTATGTGAATTTTATTTTATTTATTTTTAAAAATATTTATTTATTTGGCCGCATCAGGTCTTAGTTGCAGCACGTGGGATCTTCGTCGCAGCGTGCAGGGTTCTCTAGTTGTGGCGCGCGGGCTCCAGAGTGCACAGGCTCAGTAGTTGTGATGCGCAGGCTTAGTTGCCCTGCAGCATGTGGGATCTTAGTTCCCCAACCAGGGATCGAACCCACGTCCCCTGCATTGGAAGGCAGATTCTTAACCACTGGACCACCAGGGAAGTCTCTGCACTTCTATGTGAATTTTAGAATCAGCTTATCAATTTCTAAAGATGAAAAATTCTGCTGAATTTTGACTGAGGTTGTACTGAATTCAAAGATTAATTTAGGAAAAATTGACTTCTTTCTGATATTGAGTCTTCTTATCAATGAAAAATAATATCTCTATTTTGTTAGGCTTTCTAAAAAAAAAAGTATTAGTTTCCTTCATAGAGGTCTTGTCAATCTTTATTAGATTTATTTCTATGTGCCTTATATATTTTGTTGCTATTATAAATGCTTTCTTATATTTAAATTACATTAATTACATTTTATAATTATTTTTGGTTTATAGAAGTGCAATTTAATTAATTATAGTTATTTACCTTGTTAAACTCTTTTTTTTCAGTTATACCAATTTATCTGTGGATTTTTTTTTTTTATTTAAAAGACTTTTTTTAAAGGAATTCCTTTACTTTTATTATTTATTTATTTATTTATTTATTTTTGGCTGTGTTGGGTCTTCGTTTCTGTGCAAGGGCTTTCTCTAGTTGCGGCAAGCGGGGGCCACTCTTCATCGCGGTGCGCGGGCCTCTCACTATCGCGGCCTCTCTTGTTGCGGAGCACAAGCTCCAGATGCGCAGGCTCAGTAGTTGTGGCTCACGGGCCCAGTTGCTCCTTGGCATGTGGGATCTTCCCAGACCAGGGCTCGAACCCGTGTCCCCTGCATTAGCAGGCAGATTCTCAACCACTGCGCCACCAAGGAAGCCCTGTGGATTTTTTTTTGGCTTTTCTAAGTAGACAATTATGTCATCTTTATTTTTATTTTATTTATTTTTTATTTTTTAAAAAATTTTATTTACTTATTTTTATTTTTGGCTGCGTTGGGTCTTCGTAGCTGCGTGCAGGCTTTCTCTAGTTGCGGCGAGCAGGGGCTACTCTTCCTTGTGGTGTGCAGGCTTCTCATTGTGGTGGCTTCTCCTGTTGCGAGGCACAGGCTCTAGGCACATGGGCTTCAGTAGTTGTGGCATGTGGGCTCAGTAGTTGTGGCTCGCGGGCTCTAGAGCGCAGGCTCAGTCGCTGTGGCGCACGGGCTTAGTCGCTCCGCGGCATGTGGGATCTTCCCAGACCAGGGCTTGAACCCATGTCACCCTGCATTGGCAGGCGGATTCTTAACCACCGCGCCACCAGGGAAGCCCATATACCATCTTTAAATGAACTTTGTTTTCTTCTTTTTCAATATTTATTTCTTTCATTTCTTTTTCTTGCCCTACTGTGTGTGCTTGGCTAGAGCTCTATTGCAGTGCTGAACAGAAATGGCTATCATTGTCTTGTTTCTGATTTTAGAGGGAGTACATCTTATGTTTCACCATTGAAATCGATTTTTGGCTGTAAGGTTTTAAAAGATACTCTATCCAGTTAAGGAAGATTCCTTCCATTTGTAACTGCCAGGTCTTTGGTTTTACCATGAGTGAGTGTTGGATTTTATCCTATGATTTTTTTGCTTTTACTGAGTTGGTTATGTTTTTTCTCCTTTAATATGTCATTGAGGTAAATTACATTTAAAGATTTTCCTCATCTTAAACCACCCTTATATTTTTAGAATAAGTCTGACTTTTTCATGATGGATTGATTATCTTTTTTACGCACTGCTGGATTTTATTTGTGGCATCAATTATCTATTGCTACATAAAAGATCAGCCCCAAACTTAGTGGCTTAAAACAATAACCTTTTTTTCCCCCCTCACAGTTCTATGGGTGGTTAATTTGGACTGAACTCAGCTGGGTATTCTTCTGCTGGCTCCACCTGGACTCACTTATGTGGCCGTAGTTGTCTGGTGGCTGAATAGGGCTGATGGTCAAGGACAGCCGTACTCATGCCTGTGGGTTGGCAGGTTGCTTGTTGTGGTACTTTGGTTCTCATCCACATGGCTTCTCCAGAAGGCTTAGGCTTGGGCTGGTTCACGTGGCAATAGCATTCCAAGTGGGCATGAGTGGAAGCTTTAAGTTTTCTTGAGGTGTAGGCTCAAAAAATCACATCATGCTACTTCTGCCACATTCTATTCATCGTAATAAGTCACAGGCCAGCCTGTGACTGAGTGAAGAAATAGACTCCTTCTTGATTGTAGGAGCTGCAAATAATTTGTGGCTACTTAAAATCTATTACAGTTTGCTAATATTTTGTTTGGAATTTTTGTACTTTTCATAAGAGAGATTGAGCCATAATTTTCCTTTGTCATATGGTCTGTGTGTAGTTTAAGAATCAAGGTTGGGGCTTCCCTGGTGGCGCAGTGATTGAGAGTCTGCCTGCCAATGCAGGGGACACGGGTTCGAGCCCTGGTCTGGGAAGATCCCACATGCTGCGGAGCAGCTAGGCCCGTGAGTCACAATTACTGAGCCTGCGCGTCTGGAGCCTGTGCTCCGCAACAAGAGAGGCCGTGATGGTGAGAGGCCCGCGCACAGCGATGAAGAGTGGCCCCCGCTTGCCACAGCTAGAGAAGGCCCTCGCACAGAAATGAAGACCCAATAAAGCCATAAATAAATAAAATAAATAAAAATTAAAAAAAAAAAAAAGAATCAAGGTTATACTTGCCTTATAGAAAGAGTTGGAAAGTTTTTGGTTTTGTTTTCTATTCTTTGGAAGAGTTTGTATAAGATTTCAGTGATCTATTCCTTGAAAGCTCTGTTCCTTGACTATAAAACTGTTTTGGCCTGGTGTGTTTTGTTTTGTTTATAGAAAGATTAACTACTGATTCCATTTCTTTAATAGGACCATTCAGACTTTCTATTTCTTCTAGATTCAGTTTTGGTAAGTTATATATATTTTGTTTGTTTTTTTAAAGAATTTATCTATTTTGTTTGCATTTTCAAAATTACTGGCATTAAGTTGTAGATAGCATTATCTTTCTAGTCACTACTGTTTCTGTAGTTAGGTCCACTCTTTCATTCTACTTTTATTTGTGCATCACCCTTATCAAAGGTTTGTCTATTTTATTTGCCTGTTCCTAAAATCAACTCTTGGCTTTATTGATCCTATTTCATTTGTTACTACTTCATTGATTTCTGCTTTTATCTTTATCATATCCTCTCTTCTATTTACTTTGGGTTTGTTTTGTTGTTCTTTTTCTAACCTTTTAAGCTGGCATAGCTCATTAATTTTCAGTTCAAAAATTTTTCAGTTAAGCATTTTAAATCGACAAATTATCCTTGAGATACATTTTGGCCATCTCCCACAAGTTTTGTTGAGTAGTATTTTCATTATTGTTGTTATAAAATATCTTTAAATTCCCATAATGATTTCTTCTTTGACCAGTAAGTTTATTTAGAAGGGTGTTTTAAAATTTCTTTTCTTTTTTTTATAGTGAATACAGAGAGATGTCAGAGGAGCTAGTTAGAGTAGCAAGTATTAAATTTATTTATTTATTTATTTATGGCTGTGTTGGGTCTTCGTTTCTGTGCGAGGGCTTTCTCTAGTTGTGGCAAGCGGGGGCCACTCTTCATCGCGGTGCGCGGGCCTCTCCTCTCACTATCGCGGCCTCTCTCGTTGTGGAGCACAGGCTCCAGACGCGCAGGCTCAGTAATTGTGGCTCATGAGCCTAGTTGCTCCGCGGCATGTGGGATCTTCCCAGACCAGGGCTTGAACCCGTGTCCCCTGCATTGGCAGGCAGACTCTCAACCACTGCGCCACCAGGGAAGCCCCCTAAAATTTCTAAATCTATGCAGATTTTTTAAAAACTTAAATAAAAATTTGAAATATAACATAGATATAGAGAAGTGTATAAAACTTATATGTACAACGTAATGCATAATTAGGAAGCAAACAACCATGTAACTACTCCAGGTTAAAAAAAAATAGAGTACCACCAAAACCCAGAAGCCCCCCGTGTCCCTCCCCATTCATAGCCCTCTCCCTCCTGGCAGAGAGGACCACTTTCTTGACTTTTGAGATCGATTTTCCCTATAGATTTACCACCTTTATGTGTATCTCTAAACAATATCAATTAGTTTTGCCTGTTTTAAACTTTATATGAATGTAACCACAAAGTATATAAATCTTTTGTGTCTTCGTTCTTTCATGAGATTCATCCATATTTTTGGGTGAACTGTAGTTTGTTCATTTTTAATGTTGTGGATTTTTTTTTTTTTTTTTTTGGCTGAGTTGGGTCTTTGTTGCTGCACGCGGGCTTTCTCTAGTTGCAGCAAGCGGGGGCCTCTCTTCACTGCAGTGCGCGGGCCTCTCATCACGGTGGCTTCTCTTGTTGTGGAGCATGGGCTCTAGGCACGCAGGCTTCAGTAGTTGAGGCTCACAGGCTCCAGAGCACAGGCTCAGCAGTTGCGGCACATGGGCTTAGTTGCTCCGCGGCATGTGGGATCCTCCCAGACCAGGGCTCGAACCCGTATCCCCTGCATTGGCAGGTGGATCCTTAACCGCTGCGCCACCAGGGAAGCCCCATTTTTTTTTTTTTTTAATTTTATTTATTTATTTATTTATGGCTGTGTTGGGTCTTCGTTTCTGCGCGAGGGCTTTCTCTAGTTGTGGCAAGCGGGGGCCACTCTTCATCGCTGTGCGTGGGCCTCTCATTATCACAGCCTCTCTTGTTGCGGAGCACAGGCTCCAGATGCGCAGGCTCAGTAATTGTGGCTCACGGGCCCAGTTGCTCCGCGGCATGTGGGATCCTCCCAGAACAGGGCTCGAACCCGTGTCCCCTGCATTAGCAGGCAGATTCTCAACCACTGCGTCACGAGGGAAGCCCCGGGAAGCCCCATTTTTAATGTTGAATAATGCTTCTATATATAAATATACCTCAGATTGTTTATCCAAGCTACTGAAAAGGGATTTCTGGGTTGTTTCCTATGATCTCTCTGATAGAGGTTATCTGAAATGTGTTGAATTTTGCCTTATGGACTGATATGTAGCCAGTTTTTGTAATGCTCCATGTAGGCTTGAGAAAAAAAAGCGATTTTCGAAAGATTGGGTGTGGGGTTTATGAATATTTCTACTCCCTATTGTTTTAAACCCACACTGCCCCAGTTTTTCTCTGTGTATGTTTGTTTTTTCATTACCTGCCTGACCTCTATATATTGAGTTTGTCATCTCTGGAAACGATTCAGGGTAAATCTTTTCTAAGATATTTTCTATATTAAGGCAGCCTGGGTTTGAGTTGCAACAGAGTGATGACTGCTAAATAGCAGGAATAACTTCTCAACTATTTCAAGTGGAATGTTCCAGATATGGGTAGTGGGGAGGGGTAGAAGGCCTGAAGGCCTTGAAGAAGGGCTTTGCTGTGGGAAAGTGAAGAGCCTGGGGGGGAAGATGGATGAAGCCTGACCTTTGCATGAGGATTCTTAACATGATTCTAGGGTCAGCGTTCCTGTCACCCACCTGCTGGCCTTTTGGACCACTCGGCCACTGGCATGCTTTCCAAGTCTGTATCCATGAGTGGCATCAATTACTTCTTGGGCTGCTCAGATCCAGCTGGTGAGTAAAAGTGGGGAGCAAAGCAGTGGTGGCCGCTTCCTCTGCCTGTCTCACCCCACTCCTCAGAGCCAGCTGTTTAGGGTCCAGATGTCCTGCATTATGTTTAACCACACACCCTTGGAAACCCCAAAATGCCTTTATTCAAATGAGAGATCCGAATTCAGGACTTTGGTATTCTGAGGCTCTCCTTCCAATGAAGGAGGACATAGGACAGAGAGAGGCTCTCTAGCTTCCCCTGTCACCAGAGATGGAGGACAGTTATCCGCAACATACCTTGTCATCAAGAAGAGGCATTGTGAGCTCAGAGTGAACCCTCTGCCCTCGCCATTCACTGAAAAGGAACTGAGACATTGGCCTCTCAGCCCCCTCTCCACACAACGCTGGTGCTCTGTTACCCTGGCTCCTAAGTTCTTCAGCTCTGCTCTGCTCAGACACCGCCCTCCTTCCCTACTCCCCAGTGCCCGCCCTCAGGAATGGCGTCACAAGCACCTGCAGCTTGGGAACCTGATCCAGGTGGAGGGGGTTGGGGAGGCAGCCCTGGGCGCCTTTGTCTGGCTTTAGCTGGACACCTCACGTCTCCTTTTGTGTTGGCAGGGAATTTGTCCCAGTCCTCTGCCGCTGACCTCAGCCAAAGGTGAGTTTGGGGGACACAGAGCCCTTCAAAGCCCTAGATGGGGGAGGGACAATGGGACTGGGCCCTGGGTTTTGTAGCCCCAAGGGTCTCTGTTTCCTGAAACATTGTTCCCCTGAACGTTTCTTATGAAAGACCTCCAAATATCCTTCTACCTGCACTGCATAGAATTCCCCTTCTTCTCATTGGCTGGGGAAGGCTAAGAAGGTTCCCGGTAGCTCCATGGGATGAAGAAGAAATCAGGGAAAGAAAAGGAGTATATAGACCCCAGGGTGTCTGTTAAATAAGAGAGTGGAGGTTGACTGCTGTTGTCAGTGTCAGAAAAGTGAGCAGGCAGATTGGCTGCTGCACAATCTTAGGGAGAGACGGTGACCAAGGACCATGGATCAGCTTTGGATAGCTGAGATAATCGACCAATGGGGAGTGGCCCTGAGGAGAGCTGGGCACGGGCTGTAGCGCCCCAAGGGGAGAGGGCAGGGGCTGAAGGCATATTGTTCAGGAATCGAGGTGGAGGCTGGAAGATTTACATAGTATCTATGTAAATAAGCACGCAAAATCAGCACCTGTTTATTTGGCTCCTACAGCTGAAGCCTGATTAGAGTGGGTCAGCCCTCTAAGACAGTGTGGGTGTGTGAGCTAGTAATGGGCCCTTTAAGATATCAAGCTCTGATTTGTGGTCCTGAAAATCTCTAGCTGACACATCCTCCTGGCTCTGGGTTTGGGATTAGCTCATGGGATGGGGCTGATGAAATCCCAGGAAATTCAGTCCTTATTGGCGTTAGGCCCAGAGGCCCTTTCCAAACAGCAGGGAGGGTCGTACACAGGACTCTTGTTTTGTGAGGGGAAAACGTCCCCTTGGAGAGCCCCCCTCCCCGTATCATTTCCGTTGGGAAGCAGCATGAAAGAGGAGATTGGGCCTGGATTAGGTAGGAAGGGGGAGTCTGTATTTATCTGGGAGGAGCCTGGAGTTTTCCTCATAAATAGAAGGGCCTGGGAAACTGTAGTGACCATATCTAGGAAACCCCAGGAGGTAGGGGAGTGGGAGCCTCTTTCTCCCGAGTCCTTCCTCTCTCTTCCTCACCCTTCTCTCTGTCTTTCCCCCGGATCTCCCCATTCTCTCTCCCCTGGTCATGGCACTTCATCCACCATATCTCTGGGAGTATCTTGTTCTTTTCCAGCTCCGTCTCCATCTCTTCACCTCTTCTTTTTCTCTCTGCAGCTGCAGCCAACTGGAAGGGGGCTCAGGCACCTGGGCAGGCTCCTCCCTGCGACGGACCCTCAGCTTCATCTTGGGCATGACCGGAAAGGCCAAGGTAGGAGTTGGGGAAGCAGGAGGCCCGGGACCCACTGCCCTCCCCAGTTCCCTTCCCCTCCACCTCACCGTCCGCTCCCCTCCCCCTCCCTGTACGCTCCCCTCCCCAGCTTCCCCTGCTAGGCAGAGACTCAGGGTAATGGTTCAAGTTTTAAGGGAACATGGTATATCTCCCAGTCTCCCTCCTTCTGTCCCAGTAAATCACCTTTCCTCTGCTTTCCCTGTGTCTCCAGCTTAGCAGCCAGCTGTAGGCAGCTGGAAGGGGAGATGGGCCAGGAGCCTCAGAAGCTGAGGAGTGGCCTAGCCCTCCCTCTCTGGAGACCCCACATAGCTGAGAGGTGGGCAGCCGAAATCTTAACCATCGGGCATAATAATCATAATAATTACAGCAATACTTTTTACTTCTTCAGAGAGTATTCGGGTTTGCAAAGTGCTTTTACACTCTTAATTTTATGGGTGGATATGGCAGCTGAAGGAGTTGAAATGAGACCGTAGGCAGAGTGGAAGCCAGGAAAGTGTATGATTGTGGAAGCGCATGCACACCGTACCAGTGGGGCCACGTGCAGTTCAGACCCCAGGAAGGTGAAGGCACGTTGCTCTCTTCCTTATTACCATCCCCCCCGGCTCTGGTGAAACTAGGAGCTCTGCCTGCTGCTTGAATTCATTTCCACTCTCTTCATTTACTGGCAGAATGAGCCATTCCCCCCTTTCCCTCTCCTGGCTTCCCCAAGCATGCATGTACTTTCCCACCGGGGTGGCTCCTGAACATTGAGAGAAACTCCAGGCAAGACATCATCAGATTCACCTGGAAGCACCATGGGATTCTCACCCAGTAAGGTTACCTGGGCTCCTCCTGGCCCCGCCGGCAATGCCAGCGCTCTCTTCTCTGCCAGCCTTTCAGCCAGGATTCTCCTTCCTCTGGGTGGGCAGGGAGGGCAGAAAAAGAATCAGGTTCTCAGCTCCTTCTCGTTGCAGGCCGCAGGCGGGGAGCTGAAGCGTGAGATCAGGCAGTCTGAGAGCAGGGCGAGGTGGGCACAGTGAGGCTTCTTCTCTCCCGTGGAGGGGAGCAGAGCTCTCTAGAGAACAAAGCCAACACCCAGACCTTGGGTCTGACTCCCTCTCCCCACAGCCTCTCTGTTCAGGGTAGGAGAGTCTGACAGCAGAATCACGCTCTTTTCCTGCAGTGGGAACGGTAGAGGAAGTCGGTGCTGTCTAGGGGCCATCCAGATCCCAGTTGGTCTGCATTTGCCCGCCCTTGGCCTAGAAGTTTGGTGAGGGGATGAAGGAGAAAGTGGGCAGAGACTGAAGCCCAGACAGCCAGCAGGAAAGAGCTAGCATCGTCAGGACATTGTCCCAGTCGCCTTTCCTTACTAGGACTCTTGTTCTGTCTTCCTGTTTCCCTCTCTGTCATCTCCTGGTCCATCTTGCTTCCACCCTCATGAATGTGTGTGCTTGAGTCACTAAATCTCTTCTTCCCCCTCCTCCCAGCTCAGGATAGGGGCCATTAGCTGGTAAACACCAGGGGTGGGGGTGGAGAGAAGCTCAGTCAAGCAGTGAGAGAAGGAAGTAGCTTATTCCTTCCTATTTGACTAGCATTGTAGAGTTGACAAAACACTTTTCCAGAGGTCATCTCATTTAATTCTTATAACACTCTGGCAAAGATAAATATTTTAATCTCTGTGTTTTGTTTTTAAAGCTCTTATTTACATTTGTTATTATTTTTAAAATTAATTAATAACTTATTTATTTTTGGCTGCATTGGGTCTTCTTGGCCATGCGCGGGCTTTGTCTAGTCGTGGCGAGCCGGGGCTACTCTTCATTGAGGTGCGCAGGCTTCTCACTGCAGTGGCTTCTCTTGTTGCAGAGCATGGGCTCTAGGTGTGCGGGCTTCAGTAGCTGTGTCTCACAGGCTCTAGAGCACAGGCTCAGTAGTTGTAGCGCACGGGCTTAGTTGCTCCGCAGATGTGGGATCTTCCCGGACCAGGGCTCGAACCCATGTCCCCTGCATTGGCAGGTGGATTCTTAACCACTGCACTACCAGGGAAGCCCCTTAATCTCTGTTTCATAGACAAGATAACTTAGAGACTAGGTTACTTGCCCAAGATCCCACAGTTGGCAAAAGGTGGAGCTGTATTACAAACCTAGAGCCTTGACTATATATTGTTGTCTCTGCTTCTGTCAGTAAACCTACGTAACAGTTTATCCCCTCTCTTCGCTTCTTCCACCATTTCTGATGGATGGCCATTGGAGTCAATAATGCCTTAATCATCTGCTCCCAGAATACACAAGGTCCAAAGTAATAAGAAGAAAAGCAAACCTCCTCCTGGGCACTGTAGGACTTGGGCCCAGGTATCCCTGTGGCTTTCTCTGCTCACCTACTGGCCAAGACCCTGACAACCAGATTCTTCCCTGGGATGGCCTCCCTACTCCTGAAATGTGGGGGACATATCTGTCAAGTTAAATGAGCTAAAGAAAGTGGTGGCTACTTTTAGATTCTGGCAGAAATTAGGGTTGGCTTTTGTTTTTGTGTATCTAAAAATATAATTTCTGAAAATCTGGGCGGCATCACTGGATAGGAGGAGCAGGGCTTGGGATGAAAATGGTTTGGAAGGGGCAGGGGATGCCAAGGAGAAAGGAAAAGGGTTCACTGTTCCAGAGGATACAGAAAATGGAAATTAAGTCAAGCTGCAGGCCTAGCTCACTAAAAGCACAGGTGTTCTTAAAGGTAGACCGGTTTCCTTTACCCACCCCGCAAGTCCCCTTCCTTACTACTCATCTCTTAAGAGGAAGAAGAGGGCATAGGGTGAGAGGCAGGGTAACAAAGAGCAGATCGGTGGAAAGTATATTGAAGATTGGGGTAGGAGACCGAAGAGGGTTGGAAGATTAAGTCCTCTCCTTTCATAGAGACCGTCTACGTTGAGTTTGGGGACTGAGATCCTTCAGATAACTCTGGGATTCAGGTCCTGGGATTATTGGGTATCCAGACTGGAGTTTGGCCCTTTAAGATTCCATCCTTAGCTTGAAACACCCTCCCACCCCAGGCCTGGGAGAAAAGCCGAGGTCTCAGCCTACCCCTTGTCTCAGGGCCCCTAGTGGGTGGAGCCCTGAGGCCAGGATTCTGGCTTCTGGCGGTCTGTTTTTAAATTTAGTACATTCCTCAGCCCTGGCTGCCCACTGGGGGGAGGTAAGTCTGGGGTTCTGGGCCCAGGAGCCTCAAGACTGCTGGTTTGGGGGAGTTCCTAGGGCCTTCCTGTAGGTCTCCCCTGCAGGTACAAGCCTGGAGAAGTCAGCCTCCCTCATGGCCCTGGGAAAGTCCTTTCTGCTTTCTAATTTCCATCCAGCCTAGAGCTGGGCATGGTTATTTTCTCTCCTTTTTTTTCTGGTCTTTGCTATATAAGGATCCTAAACAGGGGAATGGGTGAAGAAGGAGGTGAAGGAGTTGCTAGGCAGGAGGGGAAGCCAGAGGAGCAGTGTGGTGGTGAGGAGCCCAACTAGCTCAGCCAGTGGTAAGGCAGTGGAGCCCAAAATAGTGGCAGAGGCTAAAATTGGCACCTACAAGAGTGCTGAGCTGGGCTTGAAACCTGCAGCCAGGCCCTACTGCTGAAACCGGGCAGGGAGCCGCTGGGTCTGGGTTGGGCCTCCTCTCCCTCCCTCCTTCCTCCACACCTTTGGGGACCAGAAATCAGGCAGGACCCTGCAAACATAAGATGCTCTGTCCCAGGACTCTCTATACTTCTCTTTCTCCCAGAGACATGGGAGACCCTGAGAGGCAGAAATGAACTTCAATGTGAGTGATTATAATTAGAGTGGAGGAGGAATTTTCCCCAAAAGGTGGAGGTTGCCTCAGGCTGGGGCAAAGTGTCCAGAAAGAATGTCCCACTCCACCCCTTCTTCTTGTGGAGAGACTGGCCAAACTCCAACTGTCCCTGACTGGGGAAGGCTGGTTGCTGGTCTTTTGGTTCTGGCCTAACTTGCAACAGAGGGAACTGGGGTTAGACACAAGGAAGGACTTCCTCAGCTTTTTAGTCTTCTGTAACAGTGGCGAATTCCTCCCCTCCACCACCCCAGTAGTCAGCGGAGGCAGAGGTAGGAGGGAAGAGGATGGGCCGAGGGCGGTCTTGTAAGGCCCCAGAGAGTTGGGGGCTTGTGGAAGAATGCTCTCCTCTCAGATTCTTCAACCTCCAGGAGTGAATCTTCCCTTTCAGGCCCTCTAAAGATCCACCCTTTAGTTCCCCTTTGATTTCTCCGCCCTCTCCCCACGCCTGCCCCCAATCGTAAAAGGGGTCGGCGGCTCTGGCCTGCTTTGATGGGCCCCGAAGGCCAGGAAGGAACTGGTCCCGGGTTCCCTGGAGAGCTGGGGGCAGCTGGAATCCTCCGGCCCGCGGGTCTTTCTAGACTGATGGACTGCGGAGGGGGAGGAGGAGGGGAAAGGGAAGACCAGGGGTGGGGTGAGGGCTGCGAGGCGGGCCAGGGTGGGTTTTAGGAAAACCGAAGCCAGGAGGCGGGCGTCTGGGGTTAGAGGCGCCCGGCGCTGGAGGGCAAACAGGCAGAGGGGCCCTGCAAGCTAGTCCACGGCCCCCTGTACTCGTGCCAGCCGCCCCTCCACGGACCGAGGCGTCCTGTCCGGCGCTCGGCACCCGCCCTCCCTCCGCCCCGCCTCCCCCCTTCCTGAGCTCGGGCGGGGGTGGAGACTCGGGTTTGAGGAACTGGCGCTGGGTGCCGGGCGAGGGGAGTCAGACTTCCTGTCCCCAAGACCGACGCGTGCGGGTCGGACCCCTCCCCCGCCCTCCCCCCAAAACAGCCGGACGCCAGGGTCCGCGCCGCGTCCTCCTGGGCTCCCCCCCCCCCATCGGATTATGTCTCGGATCGAATCCCTCACACGGGCGCGGATCGACCGGAGCAAAGAGCTGGCCAGCAAGGTGGGCTCTGAAACCCCTGTCCCTCTCGCCCGCGGTCCTCAGGGCGCCCTTCGATCCCCGGCACCCGCAGCGCCCCCGGGTCTCCCCGCCTGCTTTCTGGGCGCCAAAATCGGGCGGAGCGTCGGCCGGGAACGCGGCGGGACGGGGTGGGTGGGGACTGTGAGTGAGTGGGGAGGGGGCTGGGGGAGCAGTAGACGCGACCCGCGCCTCCAGCTCCGCGCAGATTCTCTGCCGGGATCCCGGGAGCCAGCGGACCTGGGGTTTAGGGGCTTCCGATCTGGCGGGACCGGGTGTTTTGGGCCGCGTGAAAGAAAGTTGCTCCGGTAAGGGACAGAGCGGGAAGAGGAAGGTGTGTGTGTCGGGGGGTGGGGGCGGCGAAAGCTCTCCGGAACCCCCTCCGCCAGGGTCCCACCGGGTTGCTCTCGGTATCCCCCCACTCTGCCGTCGCTGGCTTGGTCGTTCCCTCTTTGTCCCCGCCATCCAGCGGAGGGGGTGGGAGGGGGTGGTTTCCCGGCTTCCTCCCACCATCACCACCACCATCACCACCCCTCCGAGACAAAAGTCAGCTCCTCCTCTCCTCGCAGATGGACTTTCCAGCTGTGATTCAGTTCTTCTCTCTGGTGGGCGGGTGACTGGGGTCAGGACAGCTTAGGGACGGCTCACTTCCCCCCAAGGCATCACCCTCAGGTGAAGGGAGCAGAGGTCTTTGTGTAGCTAGGATCCTTTCTTCCATCCTTGAGGCCCAGAGCACCCCTGTTCCTGAAACACACAGGGTCCCCCCATCCCTTTTTGCCCCACCAGCTTCCAAGCTCCTTGTCCTTGCAGCCTGAAACAACCTGAAACCTTTAGGCTGACCCACTTGGCACTGTGCCCTCGTCCCTCCTCCCCACCCCAGCTCTCTTAACTCTTTATCTTGGGACTGTTCACCTACCATTTCAAGAGTCTGGATGTATAATTACCCTAGCCCCCACCCCTATCTTGAGCTCTTGGCCACTCCTTTCCAAGTATCCTTTATTTCTGCCTTTGTACCCAGGCCCACTCCCAAAGGCCATGACCTCTCCACACCTCAGCCCCCAAGAAATGATGAAGCTGACTTGTAGGTGAATAAATGAGAGCTGGGAGGAAGGTGGTGCATGCAGACAGCACCTCCCAGTTGCTCAAGGCACCCCCACACTGTACCCATTATGGGAAAGGCCAAGACCCAGTCCATAGCTGGTTTAACCTCTGGCCTCTTTCCAATCCCAGTGTCCTGCCCTGGCACGCAGCTTATGCTGATCACCATCACCTTCTTCAGGCATGGGAGCAGTACCCTTTCGGAGTCCTCAGAGATGGTGGAAACCCCTTCCCACACTTCCCTCCTAGCTCCTAGCCTGGCTACCTATCTAGAGGCTAAGTTGGGAGAGGTTCCATCCTGGAACTTTTCCTTAGGGGGTTGGGATAAGGTTCTGCTAACAGGAAAGCAACTGAGGATTTGGGTAGGGCTTAAGACAAACAGAGGGTCAGAGGAGAGATGGCTGAAGTGCAGTGGAACAGTGGGGTGGCAGACAGGCTCTTCTCAACCCTGCGCCAGGCCAGGCCCCAGCTATGAAAGTCTGTTTATTTTTCAACCGTTTGAGCTGAGACCCTGGAGCAGAGCCAAGGTGGGTGGAGAGGTTTTTTGAAACCACGGAAATTTGGTTCCACCCTAAAAGGGAAAGCCATGGGGGCACCGGTGAGGGGCAGACCTGGAGAGGGGCTATAGACAGGGGTTCTGGGAAGGTAGATACTCGGGTCCTTTTTCCGTTACTGGGAGGAGTTGGGGAGCCAGATACCTGGGTCCTCATGCCTTTTTTTTTTTTTTTTTTTTTTTTTTGGTAGTTGGGGGGACTGGGAATCTAGAAGCTTGGCTTTTTCTGTCCTGGGGCTGGCCTTGGTTTTGGGGGGTTTGGGAATCTGACTGGGGGTGGGGATGTGAGGGGCTGAGTGGGTAGATCTGAGAGGGCAGAGAGGCCACTGGAGGAGGTTGGTTGTCAGTTTGGGCTGGTCGGAAGGGGAGGGCCACCTCCGGAAAGCTGTGGTTACAGAAGGGGGGAGTTGATTCTTAGCCAACAAACCCTGGATCCCCTCTTCCCCCTCCCCCAAGCACACCAGCTGTCTCCTTTCTTTTTATACTGCGGTGGGAAGTAGAGGGGGGCCGCTGGAAACGAGATAATTTGAGGAAGATGGTCTCCCCTGCTACCTATGTGGGGGGATGGTTCAGAGCTATGTCCTGATCCCCCACCCCCACCCCATTCCTTGCCTTCCTCCGCGGGACCTCCTTGAAGTAGGAGGAATTTAAGTCGAACCTGTCCCTTTCTCCTTCCCACCCTCCTAGAATCTTTCTGTGCAGCTCCCCCTCCTCATGCCTCCTCTCTCTTTTCACTCCATTTCTATTCTTTCAGGCTATCTTCAGTCCTCCACCCCCTCATTCTCTCTGCTCTACTTCCTACCTCCATAGGCCCCAAACCCCAGAGGTCCCTTTCTCTCTTTCATCCCCTGTTCCTCCCTCCCTCCTCCCCCCCAAACCCTAACTGTCTCCTCTCTCAGAACAAAGGGTCCTTTCCTGCCTAGGAGGGGGCAGGGGCCAGAGGATCAGGGATGGCCCTGGAGGCTAGGGAGGTCTCCCTGGAATCTCAAGGACCCCAGATTTGGAGTGTGGTGGGGAGAGAGGAGAGAGACTGTTTCTTTGTTCTGAGTGTTGGAGAGGTGGCTGGCTTTGTGTGCAGGACTAGAACTGGAGCCGGAGAAGAGGGCTGGGGGAGCCCTGGAGGGAGCTGAGAGTGCTGGCAGGTTGGGGGGGAGGTTGAATTGGGGGTCTCCCAGGAGGCTGAGACTTTTGGGGGAATAGGAAAAGATTCTAGGGGCCTTTCTTGGAGGTTAGGGAAAGAGCTGAGGGGAGGGGGAGAAGCAAGGGTGGGGGAAGGGAGCCAAAAGCTTAAGGAAGTCACTGAGTGACTGCAGGGGGTTGGATGCTGCCTAGAGAAGGACCTGCCAGGGCTGCCCGAGGGACTTAAGGAGGGGTCCAATCTCAGTCCCTCTGACTTCCCCGGAACCCTGAGCTTGGAGTCGGGGAGGGGACAGATCTGAAGAAATGAATCCCATGCGTGCACATGACCTGTATGTTGGTGTGCGTGTGTGTCTGTGTCGGTCTGCCTGTCCCCAGATGCTCTGTGTCACTGTTTTGAATTATGGTCACCAAAGTAGGGGGCTCACTGCACTCTGGATGCGAGGAAGTAGTTCCATTCTTAGCTTCAGTCTGTGCTTTGAAGTATCATCTAGGCGCTTGAGGGAGCAGATTGGTCATGGTTCCTGGAGCTGGTCAGAGAAATGGCTGAGAGGAACTGGCTGGACCCTTCTGGGTTTGTTTATGTCTCCTTGGGGGAGGGTGGGGGAGGGGCTGCAGGCAGCAGCTGCCCCCCTCCCAACTCAGCCGGCCTGCCCTGTGCCAGGAGGGCAGGGAGTCCTGGCACAGCTATTGTTCGCCTGCACAAATGCCCGTCTGTTTGCATCACTCCCCCCTCTGTCTCTGCTTGTCTTTCTCTCCTGACCCGACAGGTGTGGCCGGGTGGAGGGGGGGCTAGGGTGGGGTCCAGGATCCCTGGGTCTGAGGGTAGCCCTACTTTATTCCCTATGGTCCTTAGCACCCCTCTTCTGCTTCACCAGTGTGCCCACCCCCATTGTCCGGTGTCTCATCTTCATTCATCAGGCAAGCGTTTATTAAGTGCCTTTGTGTGTTCAGTGATGTCTTTTTGTGTTATGTTTCTGGCTTTGGCGTTAGCGTTTCCGTTTGGCCGCCTTCTCCTTAGCCTCCTGCCTTTATCTTGTCTGTGGAAGCTCATAAAGGAAGCAGAGCCTGGCTGAGACCATCCCAAGCCCTCTTCTCAGTCCCATGGCCAGGAACCCTCTCTCTCCTCTTTTCCCAGCCTTAGAGCCCATCCCTCATGACTCAGTGCCCCTTGCAGCCTATGACTCTGAACCTCTGCTGTCCAGGGCCTAAGCCACAGATGACTGGAAACCCAGTGGAACCCTCCGGGGGCCTTCTGGTCCCTAAACAAAGGGCCTGGACAGAGGCTGCGCCACCTTGGGGAAGGGGCTGCTGCCACTTGCAGCTGGAGCAGAGGTCATTCTGAGCACCACGTGACTTCTCCAGAGGTCTTGGTTTGGACATACCCAATGGAGGAACAAGGACAGCTGAGAGCTTAGACTTTGCTTGGAGAGGCTCTTACTCTTCTGGGTCGGCTCCGCCATCCTCTGCTGCCCGCCTGGGAACAGGAAGCCGAAGTCCAGGCTTTGGCATTCCTTGGGCTTCACGTATGTCACTGTTTTCCTCATCTCTCGCCCTGGGAGACAAAATACGGAGAAAGGGGAGACTGCCTCTGTTCTATGAGCCTTTGAGCCACCAGCCTCAATGTCCTCTGCCATTCGCCTAGTCTTTCTTTCCCCAAAATGACCAAGATCTGGGATGACAGTGGAAGGAAAGTTTGGGTTGGTCTTCTTCTGACTTTCAGAGGATACCATCTGGTCCTAAGAAGTTCAGAGGAATCAGGAGAAAAGGTCTGGGAGGAGGGAGAAAAGAATAAACAAGAGAGGAGGAGACCAGAATTCCCCGGTGGTCCAGTGGTTAGGACTCCGTACTTCCACTGCAGGGGGCACAGGTTGGATCCCTGGTCAGGAAACTAAGATCGCACAAGTGCGAGGTGCAGCAGGGAAAAAAAAAAAAAGAGAGAGAGAGGAGGAGATTGAAAGCTCTGAAGCTCTGATAAGGAATGAGGGGATCCTTAAAGTAGAGGCAAGGGTGCTGCTGGGACCCCTTGTCTTGGTGTCTATCCATCCACCCATCCTTCTTTTCTTCCTTTCTTTCTAAACATGTATTAAGTGGCTGTTGTATACCAGCCATTGTGCTAGGTGCTCTCCTGTGCTTTATTCATTTATTGTGTAGCAATAGCAAGAAAGACTTTCTGTGAGGATTTGTGAGAAAGCAAGACTCTGGACACTGGACAGTAGAGGACCGAACCAAGCAGGAAGGGCCACTGAGTGTTGGGGTGGGTGTTGTGGATTGCAGAGTCATGGCCCCTTTTCTTGGTGGACAGATGGGGCCATGAAGGTGAGGGGCTGTCCCGCTGGCTGTTGGGCGGGTAACTGGGATGATCTTAAGAATATCTGGAAAGAGTAGGACGGAGAACCAAACAAGCCCATTCACTCCGTCTCTGGAGCAGGCACCCCTGGTGAGCAGGCCCTGTGTCCTTCTAGCCTCACCAGCCTGAGCCCTGGGGCGGGTGCGGACTGCCTCCAGGACAATAGCGCTAGGCAGTGCCAGGGCCGCTTGCTGCTGGGCAGTGTCCGTGTTGGGATGTGCTGCTGCTGTGGTCGCTGCCCACTGCTGGCCCATCTAGAGAGAGGGCCACTTGGAGAGAGGGTGAGTGTTGGGAGGTGGGGGAGCCTGGGCCCAGAGTAGCTGGGTCGTCTGTGGGATGTTGATGCCAGAGAGACCCTGTTCTCTGGCTGCCCCTAGTTCTCTCCCTCCCTTTCCCCGCTTCTTTGCCAGGTGAGAGCTCCTGGAGGCCTGAGGGCAGAGGGAAGAGGTCAGGGGAGGGGAGTGGGAGTTGTAGCAGCCCTAGGGCAAATCTGCAGGACTGCCCATTTGGGAGCTGACCCTGATTCAGACATGTTGCTCTTTTTATTTTATTTTTTGAAGTATAGTTGATTTACAATATTATATTAGTTTTAGTATTTTTACAGATTATATATAATCCATTAAAGTTATTACAAGGTAACAGGTATAAATCCCCATGCTATATAGTACATCCTTGCTGCTTATCTGTTACTGTTTTGTTTTGTTTTTATTTTTGGCCACGCTGCGTGGCTTTGTGGGATCTTAGTTCCCTGAGCAGAGATTGAACCCGCACCCTCAACAATGAAAGCGTGGAGTCCTAACCACTGGACCACCAGGGAATTCCCTGATTATCTATTTTATACATGGTAGTTTGTGTCTCTTAATCCCATACCCCTAATTTGCCCCTCCCCATGTTGCTCTTTTAATATGATTTTCACGTTTTTTTGCTTGCTTACTTTTAATTCAAACATAGTAAGTCCTCAAACTTTTTTATTTGTGTCATAGAGAAGGTTGGGAGAGCAGGAGAGGAGAAGAGAAGGCAGACTATAGGGCAGTAAGAAGAGCTATTTGGACTTGAACTTTGAGGTCCTATAAAGGCTGTTATTCAGAGGAGGATTTGATCTCCTAAAGAACTATAATTTGGAGCAGGGCAGATGGAGGTTAGACTAAAGGGAGAATTTTCTAGTGGTCCAGATAGGTAGGTACCAGAATAGAAAAAGGGAGGTTAGAGTTAAAAGTTGGTGAGCTTTCTTGACAAGGTCTAGGAGGAGGAGGGCAGGGAGAGGCCAAGGGCAGTAGAAGAGAAGCAAGGGTGAAAAAGGGGCAGCCAAGGTGGGAGGCCATGTGGGAGAGGAGGGAGGCCAGGGGATGGGAAGGAGACTATGATATAGGAAGAGGAGGAGGATGGGAGGAGAGGAGAAAAGAAAAATGGATGATTGGGTGGGAAATGACCTGAAGACCTAGGCTCTGCTCATCGTCAGATGAACCTGGAGCTTCTGAGGGTAAGCAGGAGAGAGAAGGATCTTGGGCTACCAGGAAGCCCTGAGACCCTAGGGCATCGTAGTCCAGTGCCCTCTGGCCCCTGTGCTGTTGACTCAGCCCGTTCACACTTCCCTTTTCTACGCTCACACCAGGCCAGTGTGTCTCTTCCCCTCCCCCACCTCTTAACTGCTAGTGTGGCTTCAGCTGAGAGTCAGGACTGGGCACCCAAGGTCCAGGCTGAGGATTCTCCTCTGAGTTTTGTTTCACTGCCCTGGGGCCCCAGACAGTGTCCTCTGACTTGGGGCTCATTACCCTCAGCCTCAGCCATCAGGATCTCGCTCTTCGCTTTCTGAGAGTCAGGGAATCCTTGGAGGGAGTGGTCTTGCCAGCTCCTCTTCCTGCTGTCAGTCCTCTAAGAGTGGAGGGAAAATCAGGGATCTGAGGTGACCACTGAGGGGGGTCCTGGAATAGGTGGAAAGCATGGTGTCCCATCTTCTCATCTCCTCAGTTTCAGGGAAAGCTCAGGGGCTTGAGAAGGGACAGAAAGAGGTCAGGGAGTATCACTTGACCTGCAGAGGTCAGGAGGAAGCAGGAGAAGAGAAAGCTGATGGGAAATGCCAGCCTCTGAGGTTCTGTGGAAGGGCCCAGAGAGTGTGCCCCATCTCGATGGAGACCAGAGCAGGAGGAACCGACATTGCCGCTGGAGGATGGAGGGTAGATGCCAGAAAGGACTTCCTAGACTAATTGGGTGAGGAGGAATAAGGGAGATATCCTAGGTTTTGGAGGGTAGCATGAGAGGGATAAAAGTTAGACTGCAGAATAGACTTCCTGCCAGGAATGAGACCTTGGTGGCCCAGTTTCCTTTCTTAAAGATCCCAGAGAGGACAAGTGACCGGAGACTGAAACCAGGCTCCTCCTGCCTCGAGGTTAGCAGGGGACACGCTGCCTCCCACAGAGAGGCCCCGTGTACCTTGGCTGAGCAGATGTGGAAGAGTCAGAGGTTTGGGACCCTGACCTCTGGTTGGGGGTGGCAGTGGAGGCATTCTGCCCCCTTCAGCCAATCTAATAAGGGGATCTCCTGCCCCCCACTGTGACTGCCACTGCCACGGAGATAGCGGCTCCAACACTGGTTGTCATGGTTATAAGAGGAGCTGACTCCCATAGATTTGAAAGCGCTGGTGAGCTGGCACCTTCTGCTTCGCCTGCTCTCCCCTCCTCTCTGCGCATCTTCCCCCGGCACAGAGAAGGGAGTACAGCAGCTCGGGGGCGAGCAGAGCTAGGGCTGGGAGGTGGAGTGAGGACGCGGAGGTCTAGAGCCGGGGAGATGAGCGGCAACAGGAGGCAGCCCAGCCGCAGGGGCCAGGTAGGTCAGGGGCCGACTCGGCCCTCGGGGCTGGCCTGGTCGCTCCTGGACGGCTGCCTCTGACACAGCGCGGCAGGCTCCGCTTCAGGAAGTGGTGTGTTTCAGGCAGGCATTGCTCCCTTGCCTCTGCCCTCGGCCTGTGTCTCTGGACTCCTCAGGCACCCTGGCATCCTCCAGCCTCACTTCCTGTCTCTCTCGCCCCTTCTACAGACCCGGGAAAAAGAGAAAATGAAGGAAGCCAAGGACGCCCGCTATACCAACGGGCACCTCTTCACCACCATCTCCGTTTCGGGCATGACCATGTGCTATGCCTGTAACAAGAGCATCACAGCCAAGGAGGCCCTCATCTGCCCAAGTAAGTTGTTTGGACCCTGAATGTCACTCTGAGTCAGCGCCCACTGACCCTAATCTTTCTATCCATTCTTTTTACCTTGGATCCATAAGGATCACTCTCCTCTGTGAGCCCCCGCAGGGCCCAAATGCCAGGGCCAGATGCTTGATCCCTTTCTCCCTGTCCTCATGTCTAGGGGTAGTGGCAGTCAGAATATGTCCTAAGCAGGACTAGCTGGGGATATGGGGGAGGGGAGGCTGGGGTGGCTTCCCTTGCAGCTGTCGTCCGCTGGGTATCCCCCAGCTCCCTGAACAGCTGCTGAGGGTCAGGAGAACTGAGTGGAGAAGGAGCAGGAATGTTGTGTGTATGTGGGATGGGGGGGGCGGAAATAGGGGAGCTGGGTGGGAAGCTGCTGGCCTTGCAGCTGTTCTGCCGATCTTCCTGGGCAGAACTGGGTGTTCAGGACTTCAGGGTCCCCTTGCCCCTTCCCTTTCTATTGACTGGGGGGAGCCTGAAATCTCTAAATCTCTGCAGTTTGAAGCAGAGGATTAGGGATTAGGACCCCCGTGTCTCAGATTTCTAGTCTGGCTGATACACAGTGAAAAAGAGAGAATATGGCAGCAATGTGTATGTTGGGGGAATAAGGATTAGATAGAACTCCTGACCTTCACCCACATCTAAGGGTAGTCCTGTATTTTGTAAGTACAAGCAACGAATTCTTCCTTCCCCAAGATGCCTACACGGAGGGCTCCTGCCCTGTCTACCCACCCCCCTCCGCGCCCAGATTCATGGCAAAGAGCTGCTTCTGATTAACGCAGGACCGGAGGTGTTGTGGCCTACGGCGGAACAGAGGGACTAAAGCTTTAGCTTCTAAATCTCTATGGAAGCTGCGAAGGAACCCCAGAAAGAACCAACGAGGCTTCCCTACTTCCTCACTGTTCAACTTAGAGTTATGAGGATGAGGAGGGAACCCCAATCTAGATCCCTCTAGAGACCTGACAGAATTCCCAATCTGGAAGCTTGTTGCCAGGGGAACCAGGGAGGCGGGCAGCAAGCGCTATTTTGAGAGCAGGTGGAAAGCGGAGGTTCGATCCAGAGACACTGGGTGCTGGGGGTAGGAGAAGGGAGCTCCGGGGGGGTGGGGGTGGACGCAGCTCCAGCCCCCACTTCTGTCTGCCCCTCTGCCCCACCCTGCTTGCCTTGTATTTGTGGAAGTAAGCACGGTGCTGGGTATTGTCTGAAGGAGTTAGCAGAGTTTCCGGTGTTGTTGGACGGGGGAGGGGAAGCTGGAGACGGCCAAGGGCTGTGAGGGCATGTTGGGGAAAGGGACGGCCAGTAGTCCCAGTGCCTAGGCTTAGCTACTCTTCCTTTCCTCTCCTCTTCTCTCCTACCCCATGGCAGGGTGGGGTGGGTGATGAGGGAGAAGCAGATGGAGTGTGGGAGCTGTGGGTTTACCTTACTTGGGGAACAAGACTCCCCGGGTCCGGAAGGGAGGCTGGAGTCATAGCAAGCATAGCTGAGCAGTGCAGAAGGCAGGCAGGCGTGTCGGGCAGGGGCAGGGCATGGCCTGTCCCCCGCTCTACTGCTGGATCCATCAGCCTTAGCACTGCTTAGGCCTAGCCAGAGTTTGTGGGCATGCGTATGGCTCAACAGGAAGTGCACAGACACTCCTGAGTTAAACCCCAGCTCTACCACTAGCTGTATGACCTCTGGCAGATGGTTTAACCTCTCCAGGAGACAGGATCCTCATCTATAAAATGAGGATCATTGAATCTACCTCAAGGGGTGGTTAGGATCAAGCTCAGGGGATGTTCATTTCCCCCTCTCTGCCCCTAGCTCCCATCCCAGCTGCTCCTGTGCCACCTTCTGTTCCGTGGGCGTCCTCTCTGCCATCTGTCATTCTCAACCACCTTTGTGCTTCTTGAGCTCATCTCTGGCAGCCAGTAACCCCTTCTTCCCTCTAGTCCACCTCGCAGGTCATCTCTGAGTCAGGATTGCCTACCCCTCCTGATGCCTTAATTGCGGTCCACACCTATACCCCCTCACTTCATCTCCTGCTTGAAGGAAGGGGGGAGGCGGGAGGAGAGGGACTGGGGTGCGGCGATGGCCGAGGAGTCTGGGAAGGGGGAGAGTCTCAGGCTGTGTGGCCATGGGGAGATGGGTGTCTGCATGTGGGTGTGTCCCCCCCATACCACCTGGCCCTCCCGTCACCCTCTCTACCCCACCCTCCCAGCCTGCAATGTGACTATCCACAACCGCTGTAAAGACACCCTCGCCAACTGTACCAAGGTCAAGCAGAAGGTGAGATGGCAGGGAGGGCAGAGGGCTGGGGGAGAGGGTAGTGAGTGTGCGGTACCCTCATGCCTTTTCCGTTCATTCCTCACCCTGTGTTACTCAACCCCTCTCCTCACCAGGGGGCAGCCCAGACCCTCCACCCCAGGCCACAGGCCCTGCAAGAGGGGGCCAGCCTGTTGCTGTAGACACATCCCCTCAGCACTGGGCTCAGCCACCCTGATGCCCTTAGCCATCGTGCCAGCTTTCTCCCTAGGGGGCAGCCACCCAGCTCCTGCCCTGGGCCTATGGGGGTGACCCTAGGGTGACAGCTGTTCTTGGTGTCTCTCTCTTGCTCTCTGTCTCACAGCAACAGAAAGCTGCCCTGCTGAAGAACAACACTGCCTTGCAGTCTGTTTCACTTCGCAGTAAGAGTGAGTAGTGAGGATGCTGGAGCCCCCATAGGACCCTGGACCCCAGGCCTCTCAGCCCATGAGCTCTGCTGCCCCCCTGAGGTCGTTCCCTGGCACAGTGCCTTCCTCTCTTCAGTTGGATGCTGTTGGTGGGGTCATAAGGGAGGTCCGGACTCTTGGGCTTAGGGGCAGGACAGGAGAATTCAAATGCGGACGAAGGCTTGGGATGGCTGGTCATCTGAGTCTGGTCACACCTTATATTATTATTATTAGTTATTTACACTGCACTTGGGAATGTTGGCAGAAGTTGTCAAGGGCCAATTCAGACAGATCTGGTGTAACAGAAAGAGCGTGGTGCTTAGTCAAAAAGACCAGAGTCTGTGTATGTATACATATAGCTGATTCACTCTGTTATACGGCAGAAACTAACACAACATTGTAAAGCAATTATACTCCAATAAAGATGTTAAAAAAAAAAAAAAAAAGACCAGAGTCCGAATCTCTGCTCAGCCATTAGCTGAGTCACCCCAGACAAGTCTCTTAACCGTCCTGAGCTGCAGATTGCTCACAGTCTTGTGGCGGGACAGAGATAAGGCAAGAAAAGCTCTTTATAAACATTAAAAGTATTGCACAAACATACAGGTAGAATTACTGTTATCATCTTTCTTTGACTAGAACAGGGCTAAAGGTGGGGCAGGAGAGGAGGCCTCACTTCTAGTCGAGGAGCCTGGGAGGCTTGAATCCTGGGAAGGCACCAGGTTTGACGCTTGCCTACTTGGTATCCCCCCCGACAGCCACCACTCGGGAGCGGCCCAGCTCTGCCATCTACCCCTCCGACAGCTTCCGACAGTCCCTGCTTGGCTCCCGCCGTGGCCGCTCCTCCTTGTCTTTAGCCAAAAGCGTTTCCACCACCAACATTGCTGGGTGAGCCTCTGCTTGGGGAAGGGGGAGAGTATGGCAGGCAGAGTATGGCAGTGGAGGCGGGGGGCTGAGAGGTCTTTCCCATCCCTGAGTTCAGAATTATAGACAGACGGGTAAGGAGAACTTGGGGTGACTGCCTCTGGGATCCCACCTTGGGTCCCCACCCGGGAAGGGGACTCTTGCCCGAGTCGGGTGATGCAACGAGGCTCCCCTCCCCTCAGACACTTCAACGATGAGTCTCCCCTGGGGCTGCGCCGGATCCTCTCACAGTCCACAGACTCCCTCAACGTGCGGAACCGGACCCTGTCAGTGGAGTCCCTCATCGACGAAGGTGACTGTGCCTGGACCTCAGGGAGACCAGGGCATGAGGGGCAGGTGGGAGCAGTCCTGGGAACGGCAAGGCGGGAAGGGATCTAGAGAAGGGCCCAGGACCCAGGGAAGAGAATTGGGGTCCGAGTTGTTTCCCCCACTCACGTCCAGGTGCGGAGGTGATCTACAATGAGCTGATGAGTGACTTTGAGATGGATGAGAAGGACTTTGCAGCTGATTCCTGGAGCCTTGCTGTGGATAGCAACTTCTTGCAGCAGCATAAAAAGGAGGTGATGAAGCAGCAGGATGTCATTTATGGTGAGCCAAGAAGACCACCCCAGACTTCTCTTTTGTCACCAGTCCTGTTTCTTTGTGTCCTTCCTCTGCCAGCCCCTACCTCTCAAGACCCTTCCCTCTTATCCCATTGGCCTTCAAGACCCTGCCTGGCATCCCCACAAGTAGCCACTAGGCCCCCACCTTTTGGGCTGTTGACCTCCAAAGCCCTTCTTTATCCCTTCCTTCCAGTCAATTCTTAGTCTTTCCTCTCTGCCTGTTCCAACACTGTACTGGGAACTGTGGGAAACCTAGACATGTAGGGGACACATGGTTCTTGACCCTAAAACAGCTCATAGCTTAAGAAGGCACGGCATAAAGATAAAAAAATGATTAGAAAATGATCTAAGATTGTAATAATGCAGAATGTTAACCTGGAAGGGATCTTGAAAACCTCAAATGAGCCCTGAGGTCCCCAGCCTAGGCCCCACCAATTGTGGCCAAGCCAGGGTAGAGGCCATGTGTCCCATCGTACCCGCAGAGCTGATTCAGACAGAGCTACACCATGTGCGGACCCTGAAGATCATGACCCGCCTCTTCCGCACGGGGATGCTGGAAGAGCTACAGCTGGAGCCGGGAGTGGTCCAGGGCCTGTTCCCCTGCGTGGACGAACTCAGTGACATCCATACACGCTTCCTCAGCCAGATGTTAGAACGCCGACGCCAGGCCCTGTGCCCTGGCAGCACCCGGAACTTCGTCATCCATCGCTTGGGTGACCTGCTCATCAGCCAGGTGAGAAAAGGCAGGACCCATGGGCAGCATTCATGGGAGGAGGTGTGACTAGAGTGGGCATTTCTCATCTCAAAACTCTAGGGGGTGGAGCCAGAGAGAGCTGGAGAGGCAGGAAGCCCGCCTGTTTGGTGGGAGGCCAGAGGGTGTTGGGGATGAGATTTGGCTTTTGGGGAAATGCTGACCCAGCCCTGCTCCCCCAACTTCTAGTTCTCAGGTCCCAGCGCAGAGCAGATGCGGAAGACCTACTCGGAGTTCTGTAGCCGCCACACCAAGGCCTTAAAGCTCTACAAGGAGCTATATGCCCGAGACAAACGCTTTCAGCAGTTCATCCGGGTGAGCAAACCTCTCCAGGACCCACACTCAGCCTCCTCTAGTGGCCCAACCCTTGTGGACACATCCGCTCGTGGATCCCATCAGCAGCCCCTCATAGCAGTAGAGCAAGTGCTCTTACTGCTTTGGTCCTCACAATAAACCTGTGACCTTGTCGTCCCCATTTTCCAGACTGGGTCACCTACGCCGACCGGTGTGAGGTAAATGGCCAAGTTAGGGCCGGCACCAGGGCTTAGGCTCCAAGAACGCTCCAGCGTTCTTTCTGTTGCCCTCCCCTCGGGCCCCACTCTGGCCCTGAGCCCTCCTCTGCTCTTGTAGAAAGTGACCCGCTCGGCCGTGCTGAAGCGGCATGGTGTACAAGAGTGCATCCTACTGGTGACTCAGCGCATCACCAAGTACCCGGTGCTCATCAACCGGATCCTGCAGCATTCCCACGGTGAGAGGAAGAGCCTGGGAGGGAGGATGGGGTGAGAAATGGCTCGGGATAACCAAGGGGGGAGGGATAGGGTCAGATGTGGAATGCTGGGCAGCCTCTGAAGGTGGGAATCGAGATTGGTGGGAATTGGGGCTGGCTTGAAGCTTGGCTGAGCCATCCCTCCGTCATGCTGATCCCCGGTGTCAGGGATCGAGGAGGAGCGCCAGGACCTGACGACAGCACTGGGGCTGGTGAAGGAGCTGCTGTCCAACGTAGACCAGGATGTGCACGAGCTGGAGAAAGGGGCCCGCCTGCAGGAGATCTACAACCGTATGGACCCTCGGGCCCAGGCCCCGGTGCCTGGCAAGGGCCCTTTTGGCCGAGAGGAGCTTCTGCGGCGCAAGCTCATCCACGATGGTTGCCTGCTCTGGAAGACAGCTACTGGGCGCTTCAAAGGTCAGTGGTCAGCTTGGCAGGCCAGGCAAGAGTCCGCGGTCAGATATAAAGAAGGAGAAGCATCCAAGCCCTTAGGACCTCTTTTAATGCAGCCCTATACCCAGGGTGAGACCCAGTGGGAGGAAAATATGTGGTCTCTGTTGCAACAAAAGTCTGAATACTGGATTTCACGTGCAATACAAGGACTTCCTTGTCAGTATTTTATTCATTTCTTTGGTTCTTGCATGCCCAGAAAGCTACCGGTTTTGATGAGGAAAACAGAGAAATTCCAGGAGCAGAGGACAAGATCAGGGTAGTTGGTTCTACCAGCTGGAATCCCAGCCACCAGGGCTGGGGAATGGGCAGGAGCTTTGGGAACACAGCTAGGGAAGGCCCACGGGAGGGGGCGGAGCCCAGGGAAGGGCGGGCTGAGTAGAGAAGAGAAAAGGGGGCGGGGCATGTTGGGCTGGGGCACTCTTTCCCAGGCTCTCTTCCCAGACTGCGCTGGCCAACGCTTTCCTACCTCAATCAAGACAAGAGAGTTGCAGGCCTTGGCTGTGGGTGTGAGGAATGAGGGGCAGAAGTATACCATGCTACCTGAGGCCAGAGTCTGCCTGCACCTCTGTCCTGTGTCATGAAATCCCCACTCCGTAGGCTTGAGTATTGCAGGCTTCACCAGCCACTCCTTCATCCCTTTCTCTCCTTCCCATCCCTCCCACGCAGAAGCTAAGAATATAAAGCATGGGGGGGTTAAAAATAGCAAGGGTGGAGAGCTTTATTTCTGACATCCCTCCCCTTCTGTGTGCCCACAACTTAGAAAGATCTCTAAGGGCAAAGGGTAAGTGTGTGTCCTCTCAACTGTGACATCCAACTTTCTTGGGCTTGACCTTTATTTCCCCTTAAGTCTTAAAGCACAGGACCTCTTAGGATCTGGGAGCCTGGAAGGTGGGGCAGAGAAGGAAAATCAAAGCAGGGCCTGCTGGGGTTGAAGGAGATTGGGATTGTTCAGTGGTGGGAGAGCTGGATAAGGAACCCAACTGTTCCCCTCCCTGTGGAGCACAAAATGAGAAGTGGCAATATGCTGGGGTAGGGGGGAGCTTAGACCAAATATCCAAAAAGGTCTATGTTAGTCAGTTGTTCAACATGGAACTGAAAGGCTCTGGGAATCCTTTTACCCTCACAAAAATTCTGGACCCTTTCACACAGAAAAATACACATGTGTGATATATTAATATGTAAAGTTGCTTATGCAACTTCAGAGGATTTGCAGAGCCTCTGAAGCCCAACAGTAGACATCCTAGGGGGTCTGTAGACCCCAGGTTAAGAAACCTGCATTCGTTGTATAAAGAGGGTTTTCTCCACAGGCATTGGATGATCGCTTATGGGCACCTCTAGCCCAAGAAGCTGATTTATCTGATGACACATGCATTTACCCCCCATTTCTGAGCTATAAGAATGGGAGAGGTGGGAGGTCTGCAAAAGTGGAGGAAGCAACCAGAGGGAGAGAGGTCAGGAAGAGGGGAAACAGGAGCTCTAACCTAATGGGGTAAACCTGGTCCTTGAGAAAGAAAAACAGCTGCTCAGACACTCTATAATGCTGACTGTCCTCCTGCCTTTATCCTCCTGCCAGATGTGCTCATGCTGCTGATGACAGATGTGCTGGTATTCCTCCAGGAGAAGGACCAGAAGTACATCTTTCCTGCCCTGGTGAGACCTTCTACCTTCTTCTTCCTCAGCACAGACAAGTGTTGAGGCCCTTCTTGCTTTCTTACCCCAGCCTGGAAGAACCCTGGAATCCTCTAGAGTCAAACAGCTGTTATTGTAACCATTACTATAATATAATAAGGAGAAATAAGAATAGCCAAGACAGATTGTTACGGTATGCAGGCACTTTTACACCTGTGAGGAAGGCCCATTATTATCCTTTTTGTAGATGAGGAAAGTAAAGCTTAAAGTTAATTAAATCGTCAAGGGTCACAAACGTTTCTAAGTCCTGTCTGGCTGGCACCAGAGCCTGGGTTCTTAACTTGTATTCTCGGCTGACTCTTCAATCCTTTGGGTATTCCAAAAGGACTGAAGACTCAAATATCCAGGGGTCAGGATTCCCAGCTTTAATCCTTCCTTTCCCCTGACTGGCAGGACAAGCCCTCGGTGGTGTCACTGCAGAATCTAATCGTGCGGGACATCGCCAACCAGGAGAAAGGGATGTTTCTGATCAGCGCGGCACCCCCTGAGATGTATGAGGTCCACACGGCATCCCGGGATGACCGGAGCACCTGGATCCGCGTCATTCAGCAGAGCGTGCGAGTGTGAGTGTGTGTATGGCCTCACAGTACCTGCAGTTTCAGGCCCCAGGCCACAGCACTCCCAGGAATGGAACCCAGGGTTCAGAGGTGGAGGCAGAGGCCAGGGGAGAGACAAGATGGCCCAAGGCAGGAAATGTCATCTATGTTCTACTGTCCTGTAAAGTCACACTTTATATGATGACGACCGCAACCACCTTCCAAATGCAGCATGAGCTGACAAGCTAAAGGAATACTTTAAGCTGTCACATTCTGGCATATCTGCCAGCCAGCAGTACAATTTCACCTCCATTAACATCTTAGTCTGTAGGCAGTGGGCCATTATTTGGATTGTACTGTCTTTTACCTTTATTTTCTAAAAATGAATGAAAAAAAGGGGCTTCCCTGGTGGCACAGTGGTTGAGAATCTGCCTGCTAATGCAGGGGACACGGGTTCAAGCCCTGGTCTGGGAAGATCCCACATGCCGCGGAGCAATTGGGCCCGTGAGCCACAACTGCTGAGCCTGCGCGTCTGGAGCCTGTGCCCCGCAACGGGAGGGGCCGCGATAGTGAGAGGCCCGCGCACCGCGATGAAGAGTGGCCCCCGCACCACGATGAAGAGTGGCCCCCACTTGCCGTAACTAGAGAAAGCCCTCGCACGAAACGAAGACCCAACACTGCTAAAAAAATAAATAAAAGAAAGAAAGAAAGAAAAAGAGGAAAATGAAAACATTGATACTAGTGGTAAGAGGAGCAAAACTGAAACTCCATACAACAGAGGCAAGAAGGAAATCATTTCATGTGCTGAAGCAGCAGATCTTTGGCTTCTGTTGGACACACATTAGATTTGAGGCAGTCAACTGTGTGTCTGTTGTGATAAAAAAAGTGAAGTGCATGTAAAATGTTGAAAATGGATTCTCAAAGATTATGCCTGAAGAATAAATTCAGTTAGGATGTTTATGATTTTTTTTTAAAGTAATTTAATATTTTATTTATTTATTTATTTTTGGCTGGTTTGGGTCTTTGTTGCTGTGTGCAGGCTTTCTGTAGTTGCAGCGAGCAGGGGCTACTCTTTGTTGCGGTGCACAGGCTTCTCATTGCAGTGGCTTCTCTTGTTGCAGAGCTCAGGCTCTAGGCACGTGGGCTTCAGTAGTTGTGGCACATGGGCTCAGTAGTTGTGGTGCATGGGCTTAGTTGCTCCGCGGCATGTGGGATCTTCCCGGACCAGGGCTTGAACCCATGTGCCCTGCATTGGCAGGCGGATTCTTAACCACTGCGCCACCAGGGAAGTCCTATGATTTTTTTTTTTAGCTTTCAGAGAATGGATTCTTCTCCACTTTATATTATGTAAACCTATTTTTTTTTTCACTTCTGCAGTTAAGACTTTGAACAAATTTTTCAGAAATGCGTGCAAAGTATGAAATTACCTATTCTAGGAAAACAAGGCAAAGTACCTGTCCCATTGACAATAGATCTATAGTGCCCTTTTTATTAATAATATTAATATTTGTAGTTGCAAAAATAATATTATTTATTATAATTGATTTATTGAGCTTCTGCCGTGTTCAAAGCAGTGGTACATTATTTCATTTAATCCTCACAGAAAACCTGTGAGGAAGATATTGTCCCCATTTCTCACATGAGGAAATAGAGAGGTTACCACCTGGTAAATTGTGGAGCCAGGATTTGAGCCCAGGGTGCTTGATGCCAAAAACTGTAGTTGTCCCTCTGCACTATGCTACCTCTCCAGGTGACCTTTGGAGAGGGACAGACCAGTAGATGCAGATGATCAGTGCTAGGAAAAGGAGAGAGTCAGGAGTGGATGAAGCCAGGGCGTGGAGCTGATGAGGCTTACCAGGGAGAAATAGAGCACGTTTGGGAAGGAGGGTAGGCAGATTCCTGGTGTGTAACCTGACTTCCTTCCCCAAACCCCACCCAACCTGTTATCCCTCCAGATGCCCATCCAGGGAGGACTTCCCCCTGATTGAGACAGAGGATGAGGCTTACCTGCGGCGTATCAAGAGTAAGTCCACCCACGGAGTTTGTTTAAATAATTTATGATATATCCACACAGTGGAATACTGTCTAAAAAGTGAGATGGCTCTATGAGGGCTGATGTAGATCCATAACCGAAATATATTGTTAAGCGAAAAGAGCAAGGTTTAAAACACTGTAAAGTATATGCTACCACTGATGTGAAAATATTGGGGATAGATATATGTCATGTATTTTGTATATGTGTGTGCAATATCTCTAGGAAGATAAGATATTATTACTGTGGCTTCCTCTGGGCAGGGAAACTAGGAATAACAGGGTTAAGATAGTAACTTACTTTTTTACTATAGGGCCTTATATTAATTGGCATATGATCTAACTGCTGTACAAAAAGATTAACAGAAATCAGTCGGTTACACGAGGTATATTATTTCTCTCCACATAAGAGTCCTAGATTACTTCTCTCCACATAAGAGTCCAGAAGTGGGAAGTACAGGGTAGTTGTGCAGCTCTGCCCTCTTCAATGTGAAGATTCCCCATCTCTATGTCCTCTATGTCTGTGTCTCCATCACTACTCCAGCTCCTGCTATCACATCTGCATCCCAGCTAGCAAGGAAGGGTAAAGAACAAGGAGAGTTTATACCGATTTTTTTTAAGGGCAGATCTGGAAGACTGTCACATCTGTTGGCCAGAATTTAGTCACATGCCAATGCCTAGCTGCAAGCCAGGCTGGAAAATCAAGTGTAACTGGGCAGCTGTGTGCCCAGATGAAACTTGCACACCTTCTCTAATTAAAGGAAAGTGGAGAGAATGAAAACTGGTGGACAGCCTGCAGTCCCTGCCACACATTGTTTTACTTTTGTTTTTAAAACAAAAGTACGTGTTACTTTTCCCAAAAAAAAAAAGTTATTTTCTTCTTCATAAATGCCAAAAAATCAAAATTGAATCCTGCCATTCTGCCCAGGCCTGGCCCCTGAGCCCTGGGGCTGCCCCTCCACTACTGGCTCTTCTGGGTGCTCACCTGTTTCTCATCCACAGTGGAGCTGCAGCAGAAAGACCGGGCACTGGTGGAGCTGCTGCAGGAGAAGGTTGGGCTGTTTGCCGAGATGACCCACTTCCAGGTGGAAGAGGACGGCGGCAGCGGGATGCCCCTGCCCACCCTGCCCAGGGGGCTTTTCCGCTCTGAGTCCCTCGAGTCCCCTCGTGGCGAGCGGCTGCTGCAGGATGCCATCCGTGAGGGTGAGGGAGCTCCTAGGGAAGAGTCCAGACTCATCCACTCACCATCCCGAGATATGGACCCGTGGCTAGACACACAGACAAGGGGGACATCAGCCCCATAGGCCATAACTCCCCTGAGTGCCTGTTGCTTGTGGGGGAAGATGGTCCTTGCTGCTGTTTGACACCTCTCATCCTGCACATACTTGTGCTGCCCCTTGGGCACCTTTAATGACCTTTGCCTTGTATGTGGTGGTGGCAGTGAGACCCCACTACATGTGCAGGGGGCATTCCCCTAGATGCCTGCATGTTCCATGTACTGAGCGAATGGCATCGCCTCCCATCCCCCGCAGGATTCTCTGTCGCTGCTGTCCTCACCTCTTCTTTCCCCGCAGTGGAGGGCCTGAAAGACCTGCTGGTGGGGCCTGGAGTGGAGCTGCTCTTGACACCCCGGGAACCAGCCCTGTCTGTGGAACCGGACAGCGGTGGTAACACGAGTCCTGGAGTCACTGCCAGTGAGTGCCAGGGCAGGGGACCAAGGTAGCACGTGGGAGGGGTTAAAGAGAATGGGGTGGTACCAGGGACTGAGTGGTATCGGGGTGCTGGGGAAGTGGTTCGGCCCATCCTTTTCCCCTTCTCAACAGATGGTGAGGCCAGAACCTTCAATGGCTCCATTGAGCTCTGCAGAGCTGACTCAGACTCCAGCCAGAAGGTGGGTTTCAGGAGGTGTCAGGACTTGGCTAGAGGGAGGGAAAGGGACAGCTGCCCTATAGATCCTTGACTCAGAGCTATCAGGGACAGGCACCAGGGACTTGTGTGTCTGCTGATTCCCCATCCTTGCCCGTTTCTGCAGGATCGAAATGGAAATCAGCTGAGATCTCCCCAGGAGGTGAGGTGGGAATGTGATGATATAGGAGACTGAAGGAGGGGTACTCTCATCTGAGAAATTAGAGCCCAGTTTGGAGTTGGGAGGGGGAGTGTACACCTCAAAGTACTTACAGTCTTATTGTCCCACGCCCACACTTATTCAACTTCTGGGCAGTTCTCCCATCCTGAAGCTTGGACTCTGTTCCCACCCTCTCCTCTGTCCTCAGGAAGCGTTGCAGCGATTGGTCAATCTCTATGGACTTCTACATGGCCTACAGGTCAGTGGGGCAAGGGCTAGCATGGGAAGGGGAGGAGCCAGACCCGAGCTGCCCATTTAGGTGGGACAGAATCATCCTAACAGGCCTTTCTAAGCCTTCCCGATTCGAGCTCTCCAGGAATCATGACCTGGGCCCTGGGGAGTGAGGGTGAGGGGTAGAAGAAACGGGGTCCTGATACACCCCTCCGTCTCCATTCCACCCGCAGGCGGCTGTGGCCCAGCAGGACACTTTGATGGAAGCCCGGTTCCCTGAGGGCCCCGAGCGGCGGGAGAAGCTGACCCGAGCCAACTCCCGGGATGGGGAGGCTGGCAGAGCCGGCGCTGCCCCTGTGGCTCCTGAAAAGCAGGCTACGGAACTGGCATTGCTGCAGCGGCAACACACGCTGCTGCAAGAGGAGCTACGGCGCTGCCGACGCCTCGGCGAAGAGCGGGCGACGGAGGCTGGCAGCCTGGAAGCCCGGCTCCGAGAGAGCGAGCAGGCCCGCGCCCTGCTGGAGCGGGAGGCCGAAGAGGCTCGCAGGCAGCTGGCCGCCTTGGGCCACACGGAACCACTCCCAGCTGAGGCCCCCTGGGCCCGGCGGCCTCTGGATCCGAGGCGGCGTAGCCTCCCTGCAGGCGATGCCCTGTACTTGAGTTTCACCCCCCCACAGGTAAGGAAGCTTGAAGTAGTGAACTGACATCAGGGTGGACATCAGGGTCCATGAGAGAACCAGAAAGGAATTGGAGATTTGAGGCCAAATGACATCAGGCATCAGACTTGAAGGATATAGGATACTGATGGGAGGACTGAACAGTTGCAATGGGTGCAGAAAGAAATCAGTCAGTGGTAGAGGTGCTGAGAGTTGAGTCTTCACACTGCTCATTCCCTGGCCTCCTGCTTTTCTGGCCTGCTGTCCACAGCCCAGCCGAGGCCATGACCGCCTGGATTTGCCTGTGACTATTCGCTCTGTCCATCGACCCTTTGAGGATCGAGAGAGGCAGGAGCTGGGCAGCCCCGATGAGCGGCTGCAAGATAGCAGTGACCCCGACACCGGCAGTGAGGAGGAAGGTAGCAGCCGTCTGTCTCCGCCCCATAGTCCACGAGGTGAGATCCTGGTGGAGACATGGAATGGAAATGGGATGTAACCTGGGTACAGACCCTTGGGCTGTGGTTTCCAAATGAAGCCTGCATCCTAAAGCACGGGAACATTTAGGATGGTCCCTAACCAACCACTGAGGTCTACAGTAACTCTTGGGAGGGGCACAGAGCACTTCCTGTTTTGCCTCCTGGTAGATGGGAAGTGGAACTCTAGGAAGCAAAGAATGTAGGGGCCTCTGCTCCAGTAAGTCCATGATTCCCAGCCTTTTCAAGCAGAAGTAGATTTTCAAAGTAAAAAAATTTCAAAGCCCTCCAAGTTCTTATAGTTGGTTCAGGAAATACAAAATAACCCAAAGCTACTGTGACTTCATGTAATACTAATCTTAACATATTTTGTATTTTATTAATCAAATTGTGTCTCCATATACTTACCAAGTACCTAGGTGTGGATACCTTACTTTGTTGACAGAAGTTTTCCCCTCACCCAAGGATTACAGACCTCTGCCCTCCCTCACAGCTCTCTGAGCTCCTCAGCCCACAGACGGGGAGGCGTCAGTGTAGGGGTTCAGTTGATCACGGAAGCATCTGTTCACTCACTAACTTTGCCCCGTCCTCCTTCAGACTTCACCCGAATGCAGGACATCCCGGAAGAGACTGAGAGCCGCGACGGGGAGCCTGTAGCTTCAGAGAGCTAAGGGGGCCCCTCCCCCCACCCCGTGTCCCCCTGAAGAACATTACTGAGGGAGGCAAACCTGGGGACTCCAATCTGCCAATGACGAGGGAACTTTTGAAAGAACTGCTGATTGTCCTTGCCAGCTCTTGGGATCCTTGGACACGGGGGGCCATTTAGGAAGCTGGGGGTATTAGGCCACAGTGCCCCCTGGTGGCATCCAGAAGCTACACTGCAGATGCCAATTTTTCATGCCTTCTTCCCTCTACTTTAGGAAAATTTATTTATTTATTGTTTATTAGTTATGGAGGGAGAGGGGAGATTTAGAGGACCAGGGACATGGGAACCAAGCCATAGGGATCAGGGGGCCTTGTCCTTTAACACTACTGGGGTTTATTCAGGCTTAACTGTGCAGCTGCTGGGTTCTAGCCCTGACACCCCTCCTGAGCAACACCCATCTTTGAGGAGAGGCTGCAGCCATAAGACCCTACTGCCCCTTCAGGAAGGGCTGTGGTCAGGGCCATGTCCCTCTCCCCTTCCCCTCAACCTCTTACTGCTGTTCCCCCTTCTCTCTGTCTTCTATGGAAACCCCAGGGAGATAACCTGGCTTCCTAGAGTTGATGGAATACAGGTTGAGGTGGCCGTAATGGTTTGTTGGGGGGTGAGGGGAAAAACTCACAGGGACCAGAATGTTTTTTTGTTGTTGTTGTTTTCTTTTTTGTACCAAAGCCAACTGCACGTGTTTTATATTTTTAAGAGAAGATTGTAGGCAATTAGAAATCGCAGCCCTCTATCTCTACATCTCGGAAGAACTTGAGGGATGGGGGGAACAATGACTTCTCCACTCATCTATAGTACTGGGGGACCCATTTTGATCTCTTCCCCAGCCATTTGGAAAAACAGTTCTTGGGTGAGTTGGGAAATCTACAAACCCTGACCTCATCCCCCACCTCAGCAACCATGACCTGAAACCTCTGCGTGAATTTGGGGGATTTTTCAATGGACCTCCCCTCCCCCACACCCCAGTGCCTGCCAGCCCCAGCCAGTTTTCTGCAAATTTGATTGTTTAAAAAAAGAAAAAAAAAAAAAAAAAAGATAAAACGGGGAAAATTAAAGTCCTGGAACCCCAGGAAGTACTGTCTGTTAATGTCTGCCAGTTCTGAGGGTGCTGGTGAGGGGGAGAGCCAGGCAATGACATGTGTTCCTCCAAAAGGAGCCTCTTCCTCTCCCAGGAAGGGTGACTGCCTCCCTGAAGACAGGGGGCGCTAACAAAAGAAACCGCTGCCAACCTTTTTTTGTTGTCATCTTTGACGCTCACAAATACAAGGATAATAATGAAGGGGCACTTAGGTTCCAGTGGCTGTTGGAGGTTCCAACATTAAAAAACTTGTTTTCATCTCATTTGCATGCCATGCTCAGGAATTGCATCAGCCTCTTGCCCCCTTCCCTCCCTTTCAGCACAGTTCCTGTTAGCCTCTCCCCAGAGTCATTCATTTTCAGGTTCAGCCCTCACTCTGCCCTTGTTCTTCGCAGTGCCAGAGCCCTGGTTTAACCTTTTTAAGACGGTTCCCCTCCTAGGAGCTGCTCATTTGCTCTTTGCCATTTTGAGAGGCAGTGAGAGATTAAGTAGGTTTCAGTTCTTGTTTTTCGTTAATTTTTTGCTTCCTGTTTCTGGTTAATACCCTGCTCTGGGGCTGTAGGGGGAGGGGTGAGAGAGTCTAGAGTTGTATAAATGCTGGCATAGTGCACAGACCTCTGTTGGAGCCCATGGAGTAAGATGGGAAGGATGGGGCCCATGACCTCAGCTAGAAAGAGGAATTGAAATCACCTGGGGTGGGGGGCAGGCCTGGGGGCACAGCCAGCACCTTCCACTCCTGTAATTCTCATCCGTCAGCATCTGGCCTTGACAAGGTGCTTTCTCATCCATAACGGAATCTGTGAGGTAGGAATTGTTCTCATTTCATAGACAGCGAAACCTGGGTGCAGAGGGTTGCCAGCCCAGCAGAGGAGCCAGGAAAGGGCCAGCCCTCCTAGCTGCAGTTCTCCACTTCCCCTCCTAGGCTGCTCTGCCGAAAAACACCAGAGCTCCAAAGTTTCCAACACGACGGCCCATGGCTCAGCTGTGTGCCACGTCAGCGGGAAGCAGCTGGGACCCAAAGTTGTAAAGGCAGAGCAGTGGGATGTTAGCATCCGAAGACCACCAGGAAAGGGAATGCAGGCTCCTCCAGCGTTCTTACAGATCCAGTGAAGGATGCTGGTCAGGAGTGTAACGGATACCTGGGGACGCAGAGCCCAGAGCGTGGGTTCCGAGAAGCCCACAGCTCACAGGAGAGCTGCTCTGTCCCTCCTGCCGCCCCTGGACTGAAACTCCCTCTTCATCCTTGATCCCAAAACAAGACACACATTTCTCTGACATGGTAGTTCCTCTGAGATTAGTCCCTCTCTCACGTCTTTCCCATTTTGTCCGTTGTCCCCTCTCTATTCCCATTTTTGGAAACTCAGTCTTACTCTCTGTCTACCCTGTTGGCAGTTTCACAGCGCTCTGGCTTGAGCTCCAGGGAGCCAGGGCCCAGCTTCTTGCCACAGCAATGCCTCCTTTCCATTGCACCCTCCCCTCCCTCTCCCATCCCAAAGGGTGGGTCTGCATGCATTCATTCACCTCTGACTTGGACCTGTTTAAACTTTGTCAGTATTTACCTCCGGGTCCCATAAAGCCCATAAAGCAGCGATGCCCCCAGAGGAGCCAATATCCGGAGCTCCAGCAGGGCCATCAGAGGAGCTGCAGGGGGTGGGAAGAGGGGCACTTGAGTGGTGGAGGATTTTCCACCCTGAATTGGCTGGGAATAGATGTGGATTTTGGAACCGTTTAAACATTATCAAAGAAAGAAAATTAAACATCAAGAGGCTAATTAAATCTCTTTAGCATTTGCTTAATATGGTGTGAATTAGGCGGCTCTTTAGAGCCTCTTCTGTTCAGCAACTGGATGGAGCTGGTGCAGGCGGTGCCCCCTCCAGAGGGGCTCCACTCACTCAGGAGGCGCCGTGCCCAGCTGGGTTCAAGACATGTCAGACCTTGGGGTGGGGCAATGGCAGTGGGAGCTGCACCCCATTTTCCCTCTGCCACCTCCCTCCTTCCCAGGGGCTGCCCCCACCGAAAGTCCCTTCTGATGGCTAGCATTTATCATTGCTGGGTATCTATGGATACAGAAACCAAAGGGGAACCCCCTGCCCTGGAGTGCACACCTTCAAGAGGGGCCTGAGGGGCCAACCCCTCACTCAGTTCCTTATGTAAAACTTTCATTTCACTCCAGAGCATGTAAAAATTCCAGACAAGACCTTTATGGCTCCTTGTCCCTGTCTCCCAGTTGCCCCCTTATTTCTTCCTTTTTTCTTCTCTCTGTCTCCATTTTACATGGGGTGTAAGAATAACAGCTAAAACTCTATTTCAGGCACTGTTAAATCCTTAACAGCCCATTTTAAATTGAGAAAACAGGTACAGAGAAGTAAAGTAACTTACCGAGGTCCCTCAGCTGGTTAGTGTCAGACCTAGGATGTGAATCCAGGTGTTCTGACACCTGAGTTGATGCTCTAAGACCTTGGGGGAGGAGGAAGATTAGCACCTGTTCTGTGGTTCCCACTCCTCTAGCTGCACATTCAGCCTCCTCTTCTCCCAACCCCCTTCCGCATCTCTTGCCTCCCTATGCCCCACCCACATCCTCAGCTTGTCCTTATCTTCACTTCTCCCTCCAAATCCTGATTTAAGGAGAGACACACGGGTACTCGCAGCCAGCAACAGGGGTTTGCACTCCGAGCTTGGCTGGAGCTAGGGATCCAGCAAGACCCCACACACAGCAGGGAGAACTACAGCTTTTGCAGCTGAGGTGTCTGTGGGCACCAAGTTTCTGTAGACACTAATGAGATGGTAAGAAGGTAGAGGTGGCCAGAGGAGAAGGGCATATTTGGCCCCAGCACCAGAGAAGGGCAAGGGTACACCCCATTTGAGGTGAGGGAGGGAGGGTGGAGGGGATAGAGGGAGATAGACACTGACCTATGACCCAATTAGTCTAGAACCCTTAGGGAAATTTTCCTGGGAATTCTCACAGAAGGCAGAAATGGGGCAAAGAATCCTTTGGGCCACCTTGACCTGGAGGTGGAACTGAGATGAAAGGTGCAGACACTTTGTGGATGCTGCAGAGGTTTATTCTCAGATCCTCATCATTCCCATCTCCACGTGGAGACTTCCACTTGGTCATACCCAGCCCTGACCTGGGTCCCAGCCTCCCTGTTCCCCCATAGCCAGAGTTGGGGATCAAAGATCAGACGTTCCCTGAGGGTGTTGCATCGTGGCAGAGAGGCCAACCTCTCTCTCCCTAGGCTGCGTGGATCCCCACAAAGAGGAGGGGGTTTACCTTGCCCCCTTCACCCAGGTGTCCCTTTGTCCAGGTTGGTAAGCCTGGTAGAAGGGCCACCCTCCCAAGGGGTGCTCTCCATCCACCGCCTGCCCACCTCCTTTAGGGCCACCTGTTCTACCCAGCCCCGGCCCTGGGGCCACAGCCTTGCTCACAGATCCCTGAAGGTGTCTGCCAGGGCCCGCCGGGGCTCCCGCCTTAGGAAGCAGTACGGCATGGGGTTGAGGCAGCTGTTGCTGTGTGCCAGGCAGGTGGTGATGAGGAAGACATAGGTATGGATGGTGTAGAAAGTGCTGTCCCAGGGCACCAGGTCAGACTTCACCAGGACACCCCAAAGAGGGACCACGTGATTGGGGAACCAGCAGAGGAAGAAGGAGGCCAGAAGGATGCGGATGGAGCGGGCCACGACCCTGCTGTCCTGCCGTTGCCGCCACCGCAGGAAGACCAGCAACAGCAGGTAGCTGGTGGTGATGATGCCCAGTGGCAACATAAAGGCCCGGACCACCCTCTGCAGCTGGTAGGCCCCTAGCCAATACCTGCTGGGGAAGCGCAGCAGGCACAGACGCATGCCAGTCACCTCGCCCTTGGCCCCAAAGACAGCCGTGGGCACTGTCACCAGGGCAGCTGCCACCCACACGGCCAGCGTGGCCACACGGGCCCAGAAGAGCGAGAGGCGGGTGCCGGGTCCTGCAGCCATGGCCACCACCCAGTATTGGGCAACACTCAGTGCTGTGATGAGGAAGATGCTGGCGTAGATGTTGAGGACGGTGGCTGTCAGGACCATCTTGCAGAGGGCACCTCCAAAGGGCCAGTGGAAGTCCAGTGCCAACTCGGCTGCCTAGAAGGGGAGAGTGAGTGCCAGCCCCAGGTCTGCCAAAGCTAGTTTAAAGACAAAAGTGTCAGAAGGTGGGCAGGGGGCTCGCCGAGCGCAGTTACCCAGAACCCAGAGCACGGCCAAATTTCCCAGCAAGCCGATGGCCCCCACGAGCCCATAGGCCAGGGCGACCTTCAGGGCTAGTAATCCAACAGGCATCATAGCTTCATCAGCACTCAGCACACTGCCTCCAGAGGTGTTGACCCAGAAAGCAGGCGGGGGCACAGAGGTGTTGGGCGTGGGCATCGCAGGGCATCAGACGTCGGTGGTGCTGGGCAGAGGGGCCAGGGGTGCCTGCCAGACTGGCAGGGGCCACCTAAGGCTCTCAGCAGGACCGTGTAGATCTGAGCGCTTCTCTGCTTCTCTCAGGGCCTCTGGCTGCCTGGAGGCCCAGCCCACGCCCACACCTCAGGGGGCGGGCGGTGGAGGGACGACCTGCCACTTCTCTGTTGGTCTTGGTGGTGGGTGGGGCAGAGTGAGAGAGAACCTGAACGTTGGGATAAATGTGTTTGTGTTTGTGTAGAGCTCTACGCAGAAGAGGGTGGGGGGAGGGAGAATGATCCCACAATGCAGGGCAGCCCCAAGCCTCCACTCCAGGGAGAGGCCCACAGATACCCCATCTCAGGGATGACAGGAACCAAACTGGAGCCCCCTCTAATCCTAACAGTGTTCAGGGCCCCCTTCTCTGCAGAAAGTGCTCCCTTGGAGCCAGGGGGAAGGGGCCTGGGAGGGAGCATGGAGGCAGGGAATCAGAATAGGTATTTGAGAGAGAAAGAGCAGAAGTTCTGGAGTCCCAGATCTGCTCCTCACTCGCTGTGTGACTTTACTCCCGAGCCTCAGTTTCCTAGCTTAAATTTTTCGGGTAAAAGTCTCTGCTTTACGGGATTGGTGTGGTAAAATGAGATAACACATGAAAAAGCACTTTATACATTGCTATTTGCATGAGTGATTATTATTTCAAAGGAAAAGTTGGGGGTGTTTGTGGCACAAGGGAGCAAGGTACCGAGCAGCTATTATCACCATGCCCAGGGAACAGTGCCAACTAAAACACAGGTTGGAATTCATTGCAGCATCAAGTGACTTTGAGGCTAAGGGCAGGGAGGAAAAGGGGAGAGGAAGTCACAGCTTCCTGTTCCCTCCCTACTGGGAACACAGCCTACGAGGACCTGAGCAGGCCTGGGGCATGCCCTCAGTTCTCTTCTTGCTAAGAAGTCCTGTAACCTCTACCACTCCCACTGCCATTTCACCCTTTCCTACTCTAATCTGTGGAGACAGAGGTCAGTGGTACCCCTACTCTCTCCTCCAACCCCCAAACCCCCTTTCAGAGCTGTGGATTCTGAGATATACCCTTACCACACCTCATCCTGTCTCCCCACGATCTCAGTCCTAAATGGAAAAAGTGCATCATTGGGTCCTCCCCTTTTGTGCCCGTATCCCTATCCTTTGCAGGATTTGCAGTGATGGGGGAAAATAGAAGACGTGGGGTGAGGGGCAGGGTGTAGATAAAAGAATGAGGCTTTTTCAAAATATTCAGCACCTTCCTGTCCTCTGCTAGCTAACTGAGATGTTTGACGTTCAGTTCCCTTGAGTGCTAGGGGAGGAGAGGGGCCCTTTCAGGATAATCAACAATGGGTTTGATGAACCCCATAGGAGAGACCCAGGGGTGAAAGAGATTCAGACTGGGTGCCAGGATGTTTGGGTCCTTCAGCAAGGGATGGGTGTGAAGGGGGTGGCCGCAGGGGAGTACCCAGCCCAAGTTCAGGTGAGCCCCAGGGGCTACCTCCTGGCCTCAGGGACTGCTCCTTTGTGACTTGTGCCAATCACTCCCTCTCTCAGGGCCATGTTTACTCTTCCACCCATCCTGCATCACCTTGTCCATTTGGCAGCCACGATGTCTTTTAATGCACTGGACCTATTGTCTCTTGGCTTGGAAAACAGAAGCTGGGTCAGAATTTCAGGGTTCTGCTTTCCATTTGAAATATCCGGTCCTCTGATCATTTTTTTTTTAACCTTTATTCTTTTCTAATCTAAATCCTTTCCCTTGGACTGAGACTATCAACACTCCTTTGTGGTTATGTAGAGAGGTGGTGCCGCCAACTGACCAACTTTAAGAACTTCACTTTGGGCCCCTTCATTTTAGTATTTTGTTAGTTTGTTCCTTGATTCATCCATTCATTCACTAATCACAGCATTTCTTGAACACTTACTATGTGCCAGGCACTGTGCTAGATGCTGGGGAGATGAAAACATAATATGGTTCCTATCCTCATAAAATATAATAAGCTTTTTGAGATGGGTGGGCTTCTCAGATCATCTAGTTCAGTTTCTCATTTTATAGGGCGTGAAAGTGACTTGTCCAAGGCCACAGGGGAAGTAGTGGCAGAGTGAGGATTTGAGATAAAAGTCTTCTGACTCCTAGAATCTAGCTCTTTCCAGTAAATCACAGAACCCTTTGGGCATTTCTTTCCACCTCTAACCTCTTCCCCTTCCAGAGTGCCAGAAGTGCCAGACCCTGCCCTTGGGAAGCGCCAAAGGAAAGAGCAGCAGGATATGGACAGAAGGATAGCGACAACTCTGCTTTCCATGGCCTCTTCCCCCACAACTGCTGGAGGAAGAGGAGGAACTGGACCCAACAGAAATGCTTTTGCCATCTCTCACGTTCATATTACCCTCTAGAGCCATACTCTTCCAGCCCCATTTTCTTTTTTTTTCTTTTTTTTTTAAATTGATTAATTAATTTATTTTTGGCTGTGTTGGGTCTTCGTTTCTGTGCGAGGGCTTTCTCTAGTTGCGGCAAGCGGGGGCCACTCTTCATCGCGGTGCGCGGGCCTCTCACTATCGCAGCCTCTCTTGTTGCGGAGCACAGGCTCCAGACGCACAGGCTCAGCAGTTGTGACTCATGGGCCCAGTTGCTCTGTGGCATGTGGGATCTTCCCAGTCCAGGGCTCGAACCCGTGTCCCCTGCATTAGCAGGCAGATTCTCAACCACTGCGCCACCAGGGAAGCCCCCTATTTTCTATCTCAGAATCCAAGGACCTGTAGTGGTAGATTACAGTGTCTCCCTTTCATAAAAGGGACTTCCAACATCTGGGCCTTCCCCTCAGTCACCTGAATACCCTCCCCTCCCTCATCCACATGTCTTTTCAGCCCCACATCCCTGTCCTGCACTCCAAAACCTAGGCAAAGAGGAACTGGGGGAGGTGGCAGAAGAGACTGAGTTATCCCTCCACAGAGCATAAAGAGAAGGGATCTTGGCATTTGTATTTATGACAGTGGAGACTGAGACGAGCTGCTTGGAGGACTACAAGTGGCAGGAGGAGGGGACCTGCGCCTAATCCAGATCTCTAACCTCACATCAACCCAATCAGCCACCACCTCTACTACTTCATGTGTCTGTCAAGAGCTACTGGAGAAAATCCTCCAGTCTTGGTTAAGGGGCATGGGCAGCTTCAGTGCTAAAGGGCAACTTCTGAATCAATCTCTGTCTCTCTCAACTTTATATTTTGGAAGAGCTTTATATTTACAGAAGAATTGCAAAGGCAGTGAGAGTGATCCATCTCTTTTATTTTCCACATTAAGATGAAGCTGCCAGAGCATCAAAAATAAAAAAATCTTAGAGATAAATCTGACAAGAGATGTACCAATACTCGTACACTGGAAACTACAAATCACTGCTGAGAGAAATTTAGAAGATCTTAATAAATGGAGAGGTATCCTGTGTTCATGAGTTTGAAGACTCAATAATAAGATGTCAGTTCCCCTCATAATGGGTCTGTAGATTCAATGCAATCCTAGTCAAAATTCTAGCAGCCTTTTTAAAAGAAATTGACAAGCTGATTCTAAAATTCATGTGGAAGTGCAAATAGCCAAACGATTTTGTAAAATAGCCAGAACAGTTTAGTAAAAAGATTATAAAGTTGGAGTACTCATGTATCCAATTGCAAGCCTTTAAAGCTACAGTAGTCAAGACAGTGTGGTATTAGCAAAAGGACAGACATATAAATCAGTGGAATTGAGAGTCTTGAAATAGGCCCACATATTTACAGTCAACTGATTTTCCACAAAGGTGCAAAGGCAATTTACTAAAGAACACATAGTCTTTTCAACAAATGATTCTGTAACAACTGAACACCCACATTAAAAAAAAAACAGCGTGCATGAGAGAACTTCAGTCCCTACCTCGCACCATGCACAAAAATTAACTCAAAATGGATCATAGATCTAAATGTAAAACCTAAAACTCCGAAACTTCTAAAGGAAAACAAAGGAGAAATTTTTTATGACCTTGGGTTAGGCAAAAATTTCTTAGATACAACATCAAAAGCACAATCTGGAACAGCAAAAAATTGATAATTGGGCTTCACTGAAATTAAGAACTTTTTTTTTAGCTTATTTTTTATTGAAGTATAGTTGGTTTACAATGTTGTGTTAGTTTCTGGTGTACAGCAAAGTGATTCAGATATATATAACATCTTAATGGAAAACCCTGAACTTTCTGGCCAACCATATATATCTACACACACACACACACACACACGGTATATACGCATATATACACATATGTATGTATTCTTTTTCATACTCTTTTCCATTATGGTTTATTACAGGATATTGAATATAGTTCCCTGTGCCACACAGTAGGACCTTGTTGTTTATCCATTCTATATATAATAGTTTGTATCTGCTAATCCCAAACTCCCAATCCGTCCCTCCCGTCCCCACTCCCCCTCAGCAACCACAAACCTAGAATTTCTGCTCTTTGAAAAACACTGTTAAGAGAATGAAAAGATATGCCACAGACTAAGAAAATATTTGCAGATCACAGATCTTATAAAGAACTTGTACCTGGACTTCCCTGGCGGTCCGGTGGTTAACACTCCATGCTTCCATTGCAGGAGGCATGGGTTCGATCCTCGTCGGGGAAGATCCCACATGCTGCTTGGTGTAGCCAAAACAAACAAACAAAGAACAACATCAAAAAAATTGCATCTAGAATATCTAAGGAATTCTCACAATTCAATAATAAGAAAACAACCTTATTTTTTAAAAGGGGTAAAGGATTTGAACAGATAGTTCATCAAAGAAGACATACGGATAGCAAATAAACACATGAGAAGATGCTCAACATCATTAGCCTCTAGGGAAATGCAAAGTACAACCACAGTGAGATAATACTACATTCCTATTAGAATGTCTAAAAAAAAAAAACTGACCATACCAAGAGTTGGTGAGGAAGTAGGGTACCAAAACTTTCATACATTGCTGATGGGAATATAAAATTATATGATCACTTTGTAAAACAATTTGACATTTTCTTAAAAAGTTAAACATATACTCCATATGTCCTAGTCTTTCTACTCCTAGGCATTTACACAAGAGAAATGAAAGTACACATTCACATAAAGACTTGTACACCAGTGTTCACAGCAGCTTTATTTGAAGTAGCTTAAAATGGGAAACAACTGGGGCTTCCCTGGTGGCGCAGTGGTTAAGAATCTGCCTGCTAATGCAGGGGACACGGGTTTGAGCCCTGGTCCGGGAAGATCCCACATAAAAAAAAAAAAAAATGGGAAACAACTCAAATGGATAACATAATTTTCTATTAACAAGTGAATGGAGGAATAAATTGTGGTATATTCATACAATGGAATGGTACTCAACAATTAAAAGGAATGGATTACTGCTATATGCAACAGCAAGCATGGAGGAAAGAGCCCTGATGGCTGCCAGGCCATGGTTGTCCCTTCCCATTTGCCTCACTGAAGCATCTGTTCCTCCTCCATCTGTTCAACATTCCAGGTCCATCTACAGTGCGGCCAAGTCCTGCCTGCCCCAGCCTCCAATCCTAGCAGTGTGCCCCTCTGAAACAGGACAGCCTCATTGCTGACTCCATTTGCTCTGGGCCAGGTTCACTCTAGAGTGCCCCACACTGGGCATCCCAGGCTGTGGCTCTGAGCATCCTAGCCCTTCTGTCTTCTAAGGCCCCCTACATGAAAGGTAGGTTTCCATTTCAGATGTCAGGTATTCACCTTCCTGAGAAAGGAATGGGACAGATGCGTCCCCACGCACGTCGATGAGCAGAGGCTCTTTCCGGGGCCACTGTTCTGAAACCAAACAGGGTTTAAGTCTTCAGTAATGGACACTGCTAGTCAATTTCTTGGTGGGATACCCTGCTCTACTCTATACTAACATTGGTATCTGACTACAACTTACAGTTTCCAGCCTCAGAATGAGGCTTCGGCAATGCATGAAAATCTTTTCACATGTCCCTGATCAGCTAGATCTTTCATACATTCATCCAAAATGCATTTCCTGGGCATCTGGTAAGTGACAGGCACCATGCAGCCCTGGGATACACAAAGATGATTAAGACATAGCTCCTGCCCTCAAACAGCTCACTCTTAGTAAAGGCAACATAAACAATACTTGTAAATACAGCATGAAAGGTGCTATACTAAAGATTTAATAGAGCGTTCCAAGGTACTACAAAGGAAGAGGTGTTTAGCTTTACCTGGGATAGTCACAGAGATGAGTTTTGTACTAAGCCTTGAAATATCAGTAGATGCTTGTCCAGGGAAAGGGCATTTCAGGTGATGGGAACAGTATGATCAAAGACATGGGGGTATGCAACTGCATGCAGAATCTGGGGAAATGCAAGTGTTTCAGCATGGTTGGCACAATAGGGTGTGTACCAAGGAAAAGACCAGGAAAGATGGGTGGAGGAGGCAATAATGAGGTTATGGAGGACCTTAGGCCGGGCAGAGAAGCTTGGATTTTATCCTGTAGAATAAGAAGCCACTAAAAGCTTTTAATCTAAACAGTGACAGAATCAGATTTATTTTTTTAAATTATCTATCTATTGACAATGTGAAAGACCATTCAAGGAGGTTGAGAATGGTAGGAGAAGAAATATCAATTAGGAGGCTTTTGTAAACAGGGGCTGGGATAGTTAGGAAGTAGAGGAGGGAAGAAATATGGATTATGTTTAGGAAATAGAATCAAGTGACTGGGGATGTAAAGTGACTAAGAACAGGGAGGAAATAAGAATGACCACCAGTGTATAAGCTTGGGGAATTAAGTACATGGAGGGTACATGAATGGGTGGCTGGATCGATGTATAGCAGATGTATAGCACTGGCATTAGAAAATACAGGAGGAAAAGGAGGTTGAAAAATTTGTGAACATTTGGGTATAGTGATCCAATATGCAGTTGACTACATGGTCTGGAAAGAGACCTGGTCTTGAAGATCTAGACTTAGAAGGTTTCAGTGGAAAGTTGTTATGGGTAAGCTCATAGAAGGAAAGGTCCAGTAGCTTTGTGACCATGTTGGTTGCTTTCATAGCATCCATGTCCCCCTCTTCCTTTCTAAAGAACCTAATTCTGTTCCAGTATCCATTCCTCCCCTAATTCTGCTCCGGTATCCATTCCTCAAGAGCCCAGATGACTTGGAGAAAGCTAACTCCATCTCCAGCTCTAGGAGTGGATCCTGATTAGTTTAAGCCCATCACAATGTAACCATCCCCTTGACAGTAATTGGTTCAAGAGTCAAGGATTAAGCCAATCAACACGTGACATTATCCTGGTTTATTAGTCCACAGGTTGGTCCAATCAGACTGAACTGGGGGAAGGATTTTTATTCTAGGAGTGGCAGAGAGGATTTCTTTCTCTTGCTGGACCTAAACATAGAAACATGTGCCCCAGTTGGTGTTGGCCATCATCTTGTCAGCATGAAGGAAGCCAGTCTAAGGACAAAGCCTTCCCATGGAGGCAGGCAGAGCAGAGAAGCTGAGCGTACACCATCTATGGACTTGTAGCTATGAGAGAGAATACATTTATTATTGTTCAAGACATGTTGAGTTAGGTTTTCTGTTATTTGTTATGAGAAGCACCCTGGTTCAAGCAGAAGGGAATGCAAGGTAGATCAGTAAATAGTATTTTTTATGGCAGAAGGAACCAGAAATGTTCACTAAATTTATTGCTTACTACAGTAAGAGAGAGACATGTTAGTCAGACGTTATCTCTATGGGCAGAGCAGACTGTATATCTTCTAGCTACAGGATTTGGGGAAGCTGGAGTTCAGGAACTGGTGGATTTTCAGAGGTATAACTAGATAGATATCATCCATAGAAGATGATTACTCTTATGAGACTGCTGTTGATTGGTTGAAGATTGTCTGACTTTGAGAAATGAGGGGCTGACACTGGACGGTGTTCACTAAGGTGAGTTGTTCGTTGATTCAACAGATTTAAAATAGGTTCTGATGGCTACAGAATAATCAGATCAGTTTTTCTTTGAGCTTATGGGAATTTTTTTAATTCCCAGGAAGAAGTATTCCTCTTCCTGTCCAAGAGCAATCTCTATATCTGTTCTTAAATCCTTCTCTTTCCAGATCCTGCTCCATCAGTTATTCTCTTCCTCTTGGGTTTTCTACAGTTCCTCTTTTATTGCAAGGAACAGAAACCCCCTTGAGTTACTTCTAGTGCTGACACCTGTATCTAAGGACAGGTTGATGTTTATTATACCAGAGTCCTTCAAAAATCCTCACCGTTTTGCCTACCTAACCCTGCCTTCTCTTTCCTATCTTCACAGCAGCGGGTGGGCATATTGGCATGAACGAGTAGAGCCAAGAATGCATTTTTAGAGTTTCAGTAGATCTGAGTGGATTCAGGTGAGATAATGGAAAGACAATACAGTACAGCCCTCGGGAAGCAAGTTTTATTCCTTTTGCTTTTCATTTGGTTCCTGTTTCTGCTTCTCTCAGCGCACCTGCTCCAGTCTCCTGCTTCTCTTTGCAGACTAGCTCCATCTTACACCTTTTAGAAAATAAGCACCCAGGCATCTGATGTACATTACTAGAGGAAAGCACAATTACAAAAAATTTCTTAATTAAAAGGGAGAAAATACAATGTATCCTCCAGCATATCAGCACCATATATTGGTCAAATCCTCAGAGTTATTTTACATCCCTCAGCTCAGCACACCAGCGTTGTAGGGCAAGCATTCCATTGATACTGTAGGGGTACCCACGGGTGGGTGACAGTGTGTTTGAGGACATGAGTGAATTCCCAGCACCAGTTTGCTGACTCACATCCTTAGATGTGGAGAGAGTTCCTTAGTCAAAACATTTGATTACATCATTTTTGCTTATTGGGAAGTTTTCCTTTCACCGCTGATCTTTAGATCATCCCTGAGATAGTCACTGATAAAAATCTCCCCCCATGGAACAGAGCTCCTAAAATATTTCTTTTCTGCCATTATCCTTTGTACTTGGGATTAAGAATCTCTGGAGAGGTTGAGATGCCTTGCCATGTTGATCTGAGTCAAACACAGGACCCAACAGTTCAGGCTTGGTGTTTTTCTGGCAATTCAGTTCTTACAGAACTTTAGTGGGTTGCCTCTCCTTTTTGCTTCTAAGGGTGCCATGTTGTTGTTCCTATTGTTTTACTGTTGTGATAGCCTTCTTTTTCCTCCTTTTTTTTACTTTTGGTATTTTTTTCTTTTGACATAATTACAGATTTAGAGAAAGCTACAAGAATAGTACAAAGAATTTCTGTATCCCCTTTACTCAGATTCCCCGAATGTTAACATTTTTTTCACATTTGCTTTTTCTTATAAGTTTTTTTTGTTTTTGTTTTTAAAATTTATTTATTTATTTATTTATTTTTTAATTAATTAATTTATTTATTTTTGGCTGCGTTGGATCTTCATTGCTACACGTGGGCTTTCTCTAGTTGCAGCGAGTGGGGGCTACTCTTTGTTTCGGTGCGTGGGCTTCTCATTGCGGTGGCTTCTCTTGTTGTGGAGCACAGGCTCTAAGCGCGCGGGCTCCAGACGCGCAGGCTCAGTAGTTGTGGCACACGGGCTTAGTTGCTCTGCGGCATGTAGGAATCTTCCCGGACCAGGGCTCAAACCCGTGTCCCCTGCATTGACAGGCAGATTCTTAACCACTGTGCCACCAGGGAAGTCTGTATGGGCTTTATTTGAACTCCAAGCTGTCACTGCCTTGGAGTTGGTAGATGGCCTAATACTACCTAAATGAGCACCAGGAAATGCACAGTCATTGGGATTCATATGTCAATTTTTTTTTGGCCATGCACTAAACAGGAAGAAAAAATGACCTCAGCCTAACCTCTCTTACTTTAGAGAGACTTTTTTCAATTAGCAATATAAGGAAGTGCTATTGAATGGAGTTTAGAAAATCAGACTTGGTTGTACCCTTAGAGAAATTTTGTTGGGGAAATTCAGAGAGAACTTTAAAATAAATGAACTCGGACTTCCCTGGTGGCGCAGTGGTTAAGAATCTGCCTGCCAATGCAGGAGACACGGGTTCGAGCCGTGGTCCAGGAAGATCCCACATGCTGCGGAGCAACTAAGCCCGTGTGCCACAACTACTGAGCCTGCGCTCTAGAGCCCGCGAGCCACAACTACTGAGCCCATGTGCCATAACTACGGAAGCCCGCGTGCCTAGATCCCGTGCTCTGCAACAAGAGAAGCCACCGCAATGAGAAGTCCGCACACTGCAACTAAGAATAGCCCCTGCTCACCGCAACTAGAGAAAGCCAGCACGCAGCATCGAAGACCCAATGCAGCCAAATAAGTAAATAAATAAAATAAATAAAATAAATGAACTAAGCATTTGACTTAAGAAACTAGAAACAAAATAATACCAAAAGGAGAAGATAATTAATAAAAACAAAACTTTAATATACTATTGATGAATTGATGAACATACTGATGATTAAAACTAAATCATGGGTTCTTCAAAAAGGTGAACAAATAGACAAGACCCTGGCAAGGCTAAGGAAAATAAGAGAAAAGAAAAAAGAGAGAAGAGAAAGAAACAGCCATACAAATGAGATTAAAAGAATAAGAGACCTTTAGTCAAATTTCATGCAAAACATTTTAAACTCTAAGTAAAATGGATTTTTTTATTATTATTATTATTTTTTTTTTATTTTTGGCTGTGTTGGGTCTTCATTTCTGTGCGAGGGCTTTCTCTAGTTGTGGCAAGCGGGGGTCACTCTTCATGGCGGTGCGCAGGCCTTTCACTGTCGCGGCCTCTCTTGTTGCGGAGCACAGGCTCCAGACGCGCAGGCTCAGTAGTTGTGGCTCACGGGACTAGTTGCTCCGCGGCATGTGGGATCTTCCCAGACCAGGGCTCGAACCCGCGTCCCCTGCATTGGCAGGCAGATTCTCAACCACTGCGCCACCAGGGAAGCCCCTGGATGATTTTTAAATGACTAAAATTCACTCAAGAAAAGTAAGAAGTCTGAACAGATGAATAACCACATAAGAAATCTGAAAGATTTTCAAATATCTATCATTAAAAAGCTTCCAGATCCAGATGATTTTATAAGCAAGTTCAGTTCCACCTTCAAAAAAAAAAAATCTAAGTTATTCAAAGTATTTTAGAGCATAGGGGAAAAAAAATGAAAGGGCTGCCAACTAGTTTTTCAAAGCTGGAATAAATCTACAACTTGATTTTTTAAAGTACCAAGACGTCACCTATGAACACAGATGCAAAACTCAAAAACAGAATAGCTGTTACGGGTTCGGGACACACTACCACAAAATTTGGCAACTTGGCACACTGAATATTTTCAGCTGAAGGACTTTGAGAAACAACAGGTGTAGGAAGGGCTTTCTGAACTTCCCCTGAAGCAGGTCATCAGACCCTCATGTGAGAGGTGCCCTCCCTATACCCAGAGGAAAGGAGCATCCTTATTTCCAAAATGGAAGGACACTAAGAAGAATCTGAACAAACACGCTTTTCTCAGTTTCCCCCAAATTACCACTGTTAGCTCACATCCCTTTCTGTCCTTTCATATTTTTTCCATGACTTTCCACTCTAAATTAAACCTAGTATAAAAACTCTCAGGATGGACTTCCTGGTGGCACAGTGGTTAAGAATCCGCCTGCCAATGCAGGGCACACGGATTCAATCCCTGGTCTAGGAAGATCCCACATGCCGCGGAGCAACTAAGCCCATGCGCCACAACTACTGAGCCTGCCCTCTAGAACCCACAAGCCACAACTACTGAAGCCCGCACGCTTAGAGCCCATGCTCTGCAGCAAGAGAAGCCACGGCAATGAGAAGCCCGCGCACCACAACAAAGAGTAGCCCCCGCTCGCCACAACTAGAGAAAGCCCACTCACAGCAACGAAGACCCAACGCAGCCAAAAATAACTAAATTAAAAAAAAAACAACTCTCAGGTTTAACCATTTCTTTGGATCTTCGTCTCCTTATGAAGCCTCCAGTGTTACATAAAACTTATACTGTGTTAAATAAATTTGTATTCTCTTCTCTTGTTAATCTGTGTTTTATTACAAAGACTCAGCCAAGAACCAAAAAGGGTAGGAGGAAAAAGCTACTCTTCCTCCCCTACATAAGCAAATCAAATTCAGCAGGTCAAGAAGGGTTTATTCCAAAATGGAGGGAGTTCAATCTTAGGAAATGTAGCATCAGAGCTGTTTACAATATGCATTAAAGAAAAAACTAACCTACCAAAAACAGATTTGCTAAATCTTAACACTCATTCTTTTCTTTTTTTTTTTTTGGCTGCGTTGCTGCACGCGGGCTTTCTCTAGTTGTGGCGAGCAGGGGCTACTGTTCATTGTGGTGCACGGGCTCACTGCGGTGGCTTCTCTTGTTGCGGAGCACGGGCTCTAGGCATGCGGGCTTCAGTAGTTGTGGCATGTGGGATCTTCCCGGACCAGGGATCGAACCCGTGTCCCCTGCATTGGCAGGCAGATTCTTTATCCACTGTGCCACCAGGGAAGTCCTTAACACTCATTCTTGATGAAAGTGCTTAATAAAATTGAAATAGAAGAAAATTTCCTAAACATTTACAAATAATATTTATCAGAAGGAAACATTATATTCAAAAGTGAAAGTGCATTTCTTCAAAGAAGATATACAAAAGGCCAGCAAGTATATGAAAAGATCATTTGTCCTTAAGGAAATGCAAATGAAAACCGCAATGACATATCATTTTGCACTCATTGGGATGGTGATATATATAAAAACAAACCAACAAAAACAGAAAATAATAAGTGTTGGAGAGGATGTGGAGGAATAGGAATGCTTATACATTTCTGGTGGGAATGTAAAATGTTGTAGCCCTTTGTTTTGGTGACTCCACAAAAGGTAAATCTAGAATTACGATATGACCCAGCAACTCTACTCCTAGATATAAAATCTAAAGAGTTAAAAACAGATACTTAAATATTTGTTAATGAACGTTCACAGCAGCACCATTCACAATAGCCAAGAGGTGGAAACCCCAAATGCTCATCAACAGATGAATAAGTAAATTGGGGTATATACATCTGATAGAATATTATTCAGGCACAAAGAGGAATGAAGTACTGATACATGCTACAATTAGGATGAACCTTGAAAACATGCTAAGTGATAGAAGACAGACACAAAACACCTATATTGTATAATTACATGAAATATCCAAAATAGGTAAATACATAGAGATAGAAAGCCAACTGATGGTTACCAGAGGATAGGAGACAGGGAAGAATGAGAAGTGATTGCTTATTGAGTATGGGGTATTCTTCTGGGGTGATGAAAAAAGTTTTCAAACTAGACAGAGGTGGTGGTTGTGCAACATTGTGAATGCACTAAATGCCACTCAGTTGTACACTTTAAAATGGTTAATTGTACTTTAAAATGTATATCTCAGAAATAACTAAATTTCCTTGTCAATTGCATTATTATGAACTTTCATCAAATCTTTAACCATGGTCATTTTTAAGTCTTTTGTCATTTACATACAGTTCTGGGTGTACTCTGATGCTTTTGCAAAAATGTTCCTATAAAAGGGTTTCATCTTCAAGGAATTCATGGAAAAGACTCTGACAAGTACAGGTTTCTGGTAACTGACTATACTGCTAAACTGAATGAATAAATATTTTCAGAACTCTAATGGAAAACTGATGAACTCATAAAAGTGCTAACAAAAGATCAAGATGAAAAAAAATTAATTACATGGGACTGAGTGAACTGATGAGGATGATTATAATTTTTGTGACTTTCTGTTTGAATTAATAAAAAAAAATCCCACAAGGACTCAGAGGCAAAAAATATACAAATCAATTTTCACTGCAAAGTAAAGGAGCTGTTACAGTGGAGGATTACTGGACTGAATGTCAATATTAAGACATAGAAAAAATATATATATATATGTGTCATCTTGGGCATGTTACTTAACTTCTTGTCTCATATGTAAAATGGGATAGTAGTAGTATTGTTGGGAAATTATGTGAGATAGTATATGTAATGTAGAACACTTAGAATGGTATATGGTTCAACCAAAGACTATATATGTGTTTGCTTTCTTCATGGTATTTTATTGTGTATATGCAATATCATTAATTTAGCTAGTTTCCCATTGATCAATGTATAGCATTTTCAATTCCTCTGCTATTCCAATGTTGTTGTCAATATCCTTACATATCCATTACCATTGGCAAAAACAACAAAAAAAAGATAGTCTCCTTATTTTTCTCCTAAAAGATTAGCTTCTCATATTTAGATTTTCATTATTCTTATGGTTGATTTTTATATTTGGTTTGTATTAGAAATCTATGACTATTCCCACTGCCACCCTTAAGTAAAATAAATCACCCTTAAATTAAAAAAAATAAAAATAAAATGGTTAATTGTATGTTATGTGAATTTCACCTCAATTAAAAAAACATACACAAACAATACTATACTGCATATTGTTTATGTATCTGTACAATGTTGTAACAATATAGAAACACGGACAGGGAGAACAAACAACAAATTCATGCTACTGCTGGCTCTGGTACGGGTGATGGGGAGGACAACAGGACTAGAGAAAATAATTAGGGGACCTAAACAGTATTTGTTAAAGTAATCAACAGTATGCCTTTTAACAAAAATAAAGACAATCTGCAGTGAAAAGGAAGTGAAATTAATGTCAGAAACAAGAACGTTCAATCACCACTAGTTTTCACTATTTACTTTAGTAATAATAAAAAAGAGAATCTCCCAAAATAAGTGGTACAAACATTAGAAATTAAGTAAAGATTAATTTTATTGATACATTCTTTGTAAATTGTATCTTATATCTAGAAAATAATTAGAAACACATACCTTTAGTATTCTAAGAACTTTTATTATTAACTCACATAGCCCTCACAACAACTCTGTGAGATAAGCACTATTATTATTAGATCTCCCTTTTATTTATTTTCTTTTTTGGCTGCACCACGTGGCTTGCAGGATCTTAGTTCCTCAACCAGGGATTGACCAGGGTCCTCAGCAGAGGAAGTGAGGAGTCCTAACCACTGGACCGCCAAGGAATTCCCTCATTATCTCCCTTTTAAAGGTAAGGAAGGGACTTCCCTCGTGGCACAGTGGTTAAGAATCCGCCTGCCAATGCAGGGGACACGGATTTGATCCCTGGTCCGGGAAGATACCACATGCAGCGGAGCAACTAAGCCCGTGCGCCACAACTACTGAAGCCTGCATGCCTAGAGCCCATGCTCCGCAACAAGAGAACCACCGCAATGAGAAGCCCGCGCAGCACAATGAAGAGTAGCCCCTGCTAACCACAACTAGACAAAGACCGCAGGCAGCAACAAAGACCCAACGCAGCCAAAAATAAATAAAATTTTAAAAATAAATAAATAAAATAAAGGTAAGGAAGCTGAGGCTCAGAAGTGAAGTAGGTCACAGCTAATTCAGTGGCGATTTTGGGAAATAAACATAGGTGGCATGTGCTCTTGTCCATTATACTATTTTATCAACCCAAGAGATTTGGCTACAAAATTATTAGAACTATTCAGAGTTTAGCAAGGTAGCTGGATAATATAAAAATCAATAATTTCTTTTATATCAACAATAAATTGTTTAAAATGACAATTCAAACGTCTTTCAAAATAGCAGTCAAAAATTTTAAATACCTATGAATATATTCAAAAAGAAAGGAACCAAAATCCAGAAGAAAAACACTGTAAGACTTACTGAAGGGCATAACAGAAGACTCCAAAAAATGGAAAATCATACGACATTCCTGGGTGGGAAGAATCTTGTGAACTTGTCAATACTTCCCAAGTTTAAAAATAAAGAAAATGCATAAACAACAAGGATTTACTGTATAGCACAGGGAACTACATTCAATATCTTGTATTAACCTATAACGCTTCATCAAAATAAAAAAATGTTTATGCTTCAAAGGACACCATCAAGAAAGTGAAAAGGGGGACTTCCCTGGAGGTCCAGTGGTTAATACTCCATGCTGCCAATACAGGGGGTGCGGGTTCGATCTCTGGTCAGGGAACTAAGATCCCACGTGCTGTGTGGCCAAAAATAAATAAATAAATAAATAAAGTGAAAAGACAACCCACAGAATGGGAGAAAATGTTTTCAAGTCATATATCTGAAGGGACTTGGATTCATAATAAATACTGAACTCTTACAATTTAACAGTAAAAAGATAAATAACCCAATTTTAAAATGGGCAAAGGATTTGAGTAGGCATTTCTCCAAAGGAGATACAGAAATGGCGAGTATCTATACACAGATGAGTAGATAAACAAATTGTGGTATATCCATACAATAGAATATTATTCGACCATAAAAAGGAATGAAGTACTGATACTTGCTACAACATGGATGAACCTTGAGAACATTATGTTAAGTGAAAGAAGCCAGACACAAAAGGTCACATATTCTGTGATTCCATTTACATGAACTGTCCAGAATAGGCAAATCCACAGAAACAGAAAGTAGATTAGTGGTTCCTGGTGGCCGGCGGGAGGGGAAAATGGGAAGTGACTGCTAATGGGAGCAGAGTTGCTTTTGGGGTGATGAAAATGACCTGGAATTAGATCATGGTGACACTTGCACAACTTTGTAAATACACTAAAAACCAATTAATTGTACCTGTAAGATACCCTTTTAAAAAGAGTAAATTTTTACGGTATGTGAATTATAGCTCAATTTTTTTAAAAAAGGAAAAAAAATAAACACAATGTAATTTTTGTCCTAATCCCAACAACACTGTATTTTGGGGAGACAACACAAAGGGAAAACGTTTTTTAATCTGAAATTCATTTGTAAAAATACACCTGTCAGAATAAGCAAAGAAATGTAGGTGTATCCACTTGCCCTAACAGATATTAAAGTAGGTGTAAAATTATTGTTATAAAAGCATTACAGCAAAGGAAAAAGTAGATTCATGCAATAGAAAAGAATGCAGAAATATTATATATATAATTTCATATACAATAAAGGTGGCGTTTGTATGGAAGGGACATTTACTTATAAAATGTTGAAGGGAAAACACTATAAACTTGGCTTTTAAATGAATTTGTATTCTGTTAATCCTATCAGAATGTACTTATTTGAAAAATAGCATTGTATTTTATTTATTCAGTCTAGAGACTCCTTGCTGCTCCAAGATACCCTACATGTTGGAAATCTCTGGCTTTCAGAATCAACTCAGATTGCATCCAAGGGCTTTCCGGAGCCCGCCCCACTCTCGGACAGTTCAACCGTTAAGTAGGCAGAAACCCGGAAAACGGTGTTTCATAACCTACGCTGGATCATTTCTCCAGCCCTCACCCGCACGTTTAACTTCCGTTTCTTTCAAATACCTGCGTATAAGCTCCAAGTTGAGCACTATGTCTTCGCATAGAATTGAAAAAAAATTAAAAAAGAGAAATTCTTCGAATGACCTTTGGGACGAATCGTTTCCTTTTTCCTAAACAGGTAACTGAAACGTGAAGTTCGAAAAACTCGTGGGAAAGCGTTCTCCCAGGCAAAAGGCTGGGACTCCACACGAACGTGACTGAAAATTAAACAGGAAAACCTGTTTAATTCTCTGACTCATGCGTATTGTCTTCTAGGCTACCAACTTGCCCACAACAAAGATGGATTCTCCTTGCCCCAATTCCTCCTTAATACGAGATTTAGCAGCCATCTTTTTCAAGGGCAAGGCGCAAGCAGGAAGGTCACACCCTGTCTCCCAGAACGCCAGACGCCTTGAAATCAACGAGAGTGCAATCGGAATAGACGTTTACACCGGAACCGCTTTGCCTCACGACCGGAAGAGGTTCTGCGTAAGGGCGTTGGGGCGGAAGTGACGGGAAGGTGGTAGCGGGGTAGTTGGCGGGTGGTTGATCAGAGCCGGTCGCCATGTCCGCGGGGAGCGCGACACATCCTGGAGCCGGCGGGTAAAGCTTCGCGGGAGAGGGCATCGCAGCGAGCATGAGGCGTAGGAGAGGCGGAGGGATCATGGGAAGCAGCGTATGGGTGGAGGGGCGCTTAGTTGGGAAGTGTACATATTGGAGGGACGGACTCTTGAGGTTGGTGAGCAGGCCCGGGGCCCCTGAAGAAGGCCAGCGGGGATCAGAGAGAGGAGGAAAGCAGGGACTTCGGCATGGACTAGACAAGGGGAAGGCGAAAACGAGGGCGTATAGGACAGAGTGGAATCTTTTGATAGGGACGACGGAATGGAAAGGAAGGAGACCTTGGGAAAAGATTGAAAGAAGTATTTGGGAAAATGTTGCAATAGTTGTCTCTTTAAGGAGAGATGGTAATTTCAGCTCTGATAGGAGATTCGAAGTTGCAAAGGGAACATGATAGAGGGAAAAAGGGATGCTAAGGCGTAGTAAGGGGAGAAAAATATAAATGAAAGCTTTGGTAGATCCCAGTATTTTCCTTTTACTTCCGTAGGCGCCGCAGCAAATGGGACCAACCAGCTCCAGCCCCCCTTCTCTTTCTGCCACCAGCGACCCCAGGTGGGGAGGTTACCAGCGGCGGGGGAAGCCCTGGGGGCTCCACGGCTGCTCCTTCTGGAGCCTTGGATGCTGCTGCTGCTGTGGCTGCCAAGATCAATGCCATGCTTATGGCCAAAGGAAAGCTGAAACCAACTCAGAATGCTGCTGAGAAGGTATTTGAAGTTGAGGGGATTCTGCTAATTGCAATTTTATTTTGTAATCTTGTAATCTCCCAATAATTTGCGTTCATGGAAGGAGAAAACAGCGATACAGTAATTTAAAGATTACTTAGTTTTGGAACATATTTGATGATATCTTGTCATTTGTTTTTAGGAGACAATTTTGATTGGGCTGATTACATTTATGGACCAAAAAGCTTGTTTTGTCTATGTTCACGTAGTTCAGCTTAAGTTCTATATAGTCATCTAAAGCAATGGTGTAATATGTTTTTTGATAACATGCACATTTTCCCTGAAGTCAAAAGAGAAATTCAGGTAAATCATGTGAGCTTTAAAATGTCGTGTCTAATTAGAACCTGAAGATTCAGATTTCTAATGACTGACTAACTAAAGTGCAGTTAAACATAAACTAAAATGAGTAACTTATATATGGGTTATTTTGCTGTTTTCATACAAATTGAGGAAATTATTTGGTCATTTTATAAAATCCCTGTTATAATTAGAATCTTACAACTAGAATGGATCTGAACTTTGAAGCCTTTAATTTACCTTGCCATAGAATGCAAGAATCTTCCTACAGGATAAATAGTACAGTTCCGTTTGTATTGCTAGAATGCATGCTTTGCACTTAAAAAATCCTTACAACAATTTTATGGAATGGATTATCGTCACCACTTTATAGATAAGGAAAATTAGGTTCATGAATAGAAAGTAACTGTCCTAGATCTGTAAGTGGTAGGCACAGATGTCTGACTTCAGAGTCACCTTGGACAGTTGGGTGTTTAGTTTTTGTTTGAAAGCCTCTGGAGTTGAAGAATTCAGTGTGTTCCAAGACAGACCATTCCACTGTAGTTATACTTTGAAAAAAATTCTTTTGGCTTAAATTAAAATTGCCTTCCATGGTACCTGGGAAGAGATGAGTTCTGTGTTTGAAAATGCAATTCATGTGAAGTGATGGATATGTTAATTAGTATGTTTGTGGTGATTATTTTTCATTGTATACATATATCAAGACATAAACTTGTGCACTTTAAACGTATACTATTTTTGTCAGTTGTACCTCAGTAAAGCTGGGGGGAAAAAAAGAAAGAAAATGCAATTTGTCAGCCGTCCAGTTTATCAGTAGATAACATCAACATCGTTTATCAGTAGGCATCTGTCTGGATGCTTTAATGTTCAAGTTCTGTGGATTTGGTGAAAACTTTTAGTGAATTGGAAGTTTGTTATTCATTGTATTTTTATGGTTTGAAAAGATTGTGTGAGTCAGTTGTCTCTTTCTAAGGTCTAGAAGGAAATACTAAAAGCACACTGACAGGATGGATACTTGAATGTTAAAATTCTTAATACAGATGTTAATCATTTAGACTCATTTTTTCTTTAAATAGTAATCTCTAAAATGGTAATTGAACTCAGCAGGAGGCAGCATGATGCATAAATATTGGATTTAGAATCAGGATTCCTAGGTTTGAAACCCAGAATCCCCAGTTACTGGTTGTAAATTTTAAGATTTAGTTCCTTGGTCACGTTAGCCACATTTCAGGTGCTCGATAGACATGTGGGTAGTGGCACCCATATCAGACTGGCAAGTAGAAAACAGAAAGTTCTGTTGGACAACACTGATATGTACCTTTAAAGGTGGCCATAAGGATTCAGTGAGATAAGATGTGTAAATGCATTCTGAAAGGGGCCAAACAAAGGAAAAGAGATATTGTTGAGTTTGTTTAATTTGCCTCCACATTTAAAAAATGTACCTAATGAGCAAATAAATAATCTGTATTTTACCTTCCTTGTGCTGTCCAGGGTAACTAAAGGTTGGGGAAGGCCATCTTGAGGTTAAACTTTTTTCAGGTAACACTCAGATCCAGCTATCTGGAGTTGCCTATAGTTTATTTTATTATTATTTTTTTGGCTGTGCTGCACAGCTTGTGGGATCTTAGTTCCCCAACCAGGGATTGAACCCGGGCCCTTATCAGTGAGAGCATGGAGTCCTAATCGCTGGACCACCAGGGGATTCCCTGTAGTTTCTTTTTCTTTTCTTTTTTTTTTTTTTAATTGAAGTATAGTTGATTTACAATGTTGTGCTAATTTCTGCTGTACAGCACTTTTTTTTTCCATTTTATTTATTTTTTTTATTGAAGTATAGTTGATTTACAATGTTGTGGATTTGTCTGTAGTTTAAATTGAGAGAAAATAGATCAGGTTTTAGGATCTTACTTGGCTTTTCATTCATTCTCTTTTGTTCTTCCTTAATAGAGAGTAAAGGGATGTGAATTAGATACAATTTGAGGTCACTGTAAGGATGGAATTAGTTAAATTTGTTGTGTTGTGACTGTACCATTGGCACAAAGGCAACTTCCCATTACACAAATGAGATGTATGAGTTGTTGGACTCTGTTGTGCATGGACTCTACCCTGCCCTATATTTTACTACACGTGTAGCTGTCTGAGCAGCAAAGCATCATAACTTGGCCCTTTAATTTTCCTTTTGGAGATTGCAGCTTCTGTTCCATAACGTTTCTGTAATTATATGGTCATAAAAATACACACACGGCCAAAGTTACAGAGAAATCTGATGATGGCCTTCAAGTAAATTGACTGTATTTGATGTCATTTTAGTGAGGTTTTGTTTGCTTTTTATTTCATTTATGAAGAATGACCTAGGAGTGTTTCCAGGTGTGTTTGCAGGCAGGCAAAGGGAACAGTAAGGAGGTGATGGCACTTGGGAAAGGGTAGTTTCAAATTGGACAACAAAGAGATATTTATTTCATCATATAAACTTTTTAATCTAATTTCTCTTTTTGTAGCTTCAAGCCTCTGGCAAAGGCCTCAGTAGTAATAAAAGCAAGGATGACCTGGTGGTGGCTGAAGTGGAGATCAATGATGTGCCTCTCACGTGTAGGAACTTGCTGACCCGAGGACAGACTCAAGATGAGGTGTGGAGATGTCGGGCCTCTTTGGGGAAGGTGGTGGGTGGATGTAGTTTCAGAAAAACAAGGCCTTTAAACACAAACGAGTCAGATTTTTATTAGTGGATTTGGGTCATCGTCTGCGAAGTCAGGATTGGGTTTAACTGTGGAAGAACTTCTTAGTGAAGGTAAGGAAACAGATATGGGTGAATTCCTTGAGTTAGTTTGAGTACGAAACAATGGAATCAAAGTTTCAGATAATAGGAGAGAACTCATTCCTGCCTATTGGTGGAGTGAATTAATGGGGAAAATCTATCCTGCTACCTGTCATTGAACTCAGTTGCCACATCATCTTTTTAATAGAATGTTTCCTTTTTAGATCAGCCGACTTAGTGGGGCTGCAGTGTCAACTCGAGGGAGGTTCATGACAACTGAGGAGAAGGCCAAAGTAGGACCAGGGTGTGTATGCATATCCTGTACTTTGGGGAAAGGTTGGACACAGGACTCACATTAGCTTCATATTTTTCATTTGTAGGGAATATGTGTATATGTTTGGTTAGTAGCTATACACACACACATGCTTTATAGCAAAATTTGGGATGTCTCAAACAGATGTAAGTGTTAGCAGCTATTTTCTTTCCTCTTGCTGTTTGGTTTTTTTACTTCACAGTTAATGCTTTTATTGGAGGAAATAAGTTACACTAAAGTGTAAAAGAAGATAATAATTGTTAACGTTTAATGTATACGTTTCTAAACTTTTTTCCTATGGAAATATTTCCCCCAACAAATGGGTTCCTACTTTGTCATAATCTCCCTTTTAGAAAAATCCTTTTATCAAATTCCTTATTGCCTCTATGATGATTATAGGTTGTAGGTTATCCATGTAAAGGTTTCATCTCAGTTTAGTTTCGTTACTTCCATTATTCAGTTTTTGAGGGCAGGTATTTAGGCAGTGCAACATTTTTCACATTGTTAAACTAAATATAATTAGGAGGCAAAATTTGCTCCCCACCCCAAACCAAGACTATATTTTAACTGTGTATATGGAGGGTTGCTGTTTTGAACATTTTTAATCTTTAAACACGGTTGTATTTTACCTACTGCTTTTTATTAACTGTATGGTTAGTGATCACTTTCTTCATTTGATTGGCTGTGTTGGGTCTTTGTTGCTGAGCATGGGCTTTCTCTAGTTGCGGTGAGCGGGGGCTACTCTTCGTTGTGGTGCGCGGGCTTCTCATTGCGGTGGCTTCTCTTGTTGCGGAGCACGGGCTCTAGGCGCATAGGCTTCAGTAGTTCTGGCACGTGGGCTCAGTAGTTGTGGCTCACGGGCTCTAGAGCGCAGGCTCAGTAGTTGTGGCGCACGGGCTTAGTTGCTCCGTGGCATGTGGGATCTTCCTGGACCAGGGCTCGAACCTGTGTCCCCTGCATTGGCAGGCAGATTCTTAACCACTGTGCCACCAGGGAAGTAAGTCCTGGGTGCGAGCTTTTAAAGAAATGTATCTATATGCTGCCATCACTCTTGTCTCATTAGTTTGGATAGCCAAGAGCACATTTGTCTGTAACTTATTAGACAGCCAGCAAAAAAAAATTCTCTTCTCAAACATTGGGTTATCCAGTTGACTGGAGACTAATGTTCATGAGCCCATAAGAGCATATTTGATCCCTGTGTGGGCCCATTAACTTTAAGCAACCAACAAAGTTTATTCATTCCCCAGCTGTAAAACCATGTTCTTAGAAATTAACTAGCAACAGCCATTTTCATGTATATAGTCTCTTTTACTTATTTGGAAACTTTGTGAAACAAATTAGATTTGGTGACCCGTTTGGCTCCTTTGTTTGTGACCAGTTTGGGATCATTTTATATTTCTCTTTATAGGGATCGTCCATTATATCTTCATGTTCAGGGCCAGACACGGGAATTAGTGGACAGTAAGTAATGTTTTTGGCTCACCTACTGTTTTTTGTGAAGGGCAAAGTATTATACGTAGTAAGTTGGCAAACTATTTGTTCCTGATGGCTGTTCTAACTCTTCTTTATGAACTAGTTGTGAATGTGCTTGGGGAATCTATAAAACGGATTAAAACATGAGTAATTGAGCATTGGCCTGTGTTTACCATTGGATACTAGTCAGTTCGTTCATTTCTTTAGTATAGTATCTTACTATCTGTGTTTTTCCCTAGGAGCTGTGAACCGAATCAAAGAAATTATTACCAATGGGGTGGTCAAAGCTGCAACAGGGACAAGTCCAACTTTTAATGGTGCGACAGTCACTGTCTATCACCAGCCAGCGCCCATTGCACAGCTGTCTCCAGCTGTTAGCCAGAAGCCTCCCTTCCAGTCAGGGGTATGTTTTGTGGAGAGATCATTAACAGTGTTATCATTTCTGTAAAAATGATATATGCCAAATACTACAGAAAGTATGAAGAAAAACCTGAAATTCCAATCTGAAAGTTACCGGCATTGATATCCTATTAATGGACCATTTAGGTTTCTGAGGGGTAGTGAACATCTGAACACACATCTCTTTATACTGACACATTCTAGAAAAGGGATTGATAGATCAAAGAGTACACACGTTGTACATTTTGAAGTTAGTGGTTTGATTTAAATTTGTAAACTTGATGGCAACTGGAGGACTAAGAAGGCTGAGTCTGATGAAGCAAGACTCTGCTGATACAATCCTCCTAGAAAAAAGGGTTGGAGAGAGCAGCCCTTATTGGAGAACATCACAGGGCTGACTGTACTACCCAACATTTTACTCCAGTTTTACAGTAGACTGTCTTTGCTGTTTCTTGTTAACTTACATCAGTTGGGGTAAATAGGTATGCTTACTCAGTATTGAATCTTGGGTTTTCACCTCTTAAATAGATTTCACTGAACACAGTAAGGTGTTAATGTAGTACGTATATACATGGAATATGTAGTTTGCATTTAAATTAAGCTACTTGATAGGGCTTATTTTTTAGGCTCATGGTAGAAAATTATAGGGGGTTGTTTATTCTGGAAGTGATTGAAAGTATCTGGAGGATTAAAGTATTTTGCATAATCATTTTCAAGATTAGGTTTTAATTATGTATTCTCTGTTTAATTTGAGGTATTCTGTTCTTCTACAGATGCATTATGTTCAAGATAAATTATTCGTGGGTCTAGAACATGCTGTGCCCACTTTTAACGTCAAGGAGAAAGTGGAAGGTCCAGGCTGCTCCTATTTGCAGCACATTCAGATTGAAACGGGTGCCAAAGTCTTCCTGCGAGGGAAAGGTTCAGGCTGCATTGAGCCAGCATCTGGCCGAGAAGCTTTTGAACCTATGTACATTTACATCAGGTATGGATGGATGGGTCTGAAGATATTTGGATACTTGTCAGCTGATCAGTACAGGCAGGAATGATTGAAAAGGAGCAAGAGAAAATGGGCTTAATAAGTAGTAACATAAGGAACTTAAGTAAATATAGCAGTAATCACTTTGTAATTAGTTGATAAAAACTGAATTAAGAGGTGGAATTGGTTTTTTTAGTATTCAAATCCTTGGGTTTTATAAGGGTCTGTGATCATAAAATGAGCTGTGATAAGCCTAAAATAACTTTCATTTAAACCTGTGAGAGTATTAATACATCTTATAGTAATTTTAATGACCTTCAAATATCTTTTCTTTATATCAAGAAGTACCATTACTCAGAGAAGGAGACCAATAACATTTGGGTAACGATATTAGTTATATCTTGAAGAGATTAAATGACTTTATTTTTGTGTTTCTATTTCGTGATTTTCAGAAACTTAGATTTGTGCTATATTGAATATATTACATTTATAAAACAGCATACAAAGTGGAAGCAGAATTCTGTATCTTTTCTTTTTCTCCCCTTCAAATTTCTTGGTTCTTATGTCTTTGCAGTCATCCCAAACCAGAAGGCCTGGCTGCTGCCAAGAAGCTCTGTGAGAATCTCTTGCAAACAGTGAGTTATATTTATCTGTCTGAAACTCATTTAGGAGATCTACTGCCATTTTGGACTGTGTGTCTTAGCTATTTTTCTACCTGTATTAGTTTCCTAGGCCTGCCATATCAAATTACCACAAATTGGGTGACTTAAAACAACAGACATTTATTCTCTCATAGTTCAGGAAGCCAGAAGTCCAAAATCAAGGTGTGGGCAGGGTTGGTTCCTTCTGAAGGCTCTGAGGGAGAATCCATCCCATTCTTCTCTGCTAGCTTCTTACGATTACCTACAGTCCTTGGCATTCTTTGCCTTGTGTCAGCATAACTCTGCCTCCATCTTCACCTGGCCTTCTTCCCTGTATCTCTGTGTCTATCTCTTCTTGTAAGGATAACCGTCATTGGTTTTAGGGCCCACCCTAATCCAGTGTGACTGCATCTTAATGATCTCCATCTGCAAAACCTTGTTTCCAAATGAGGTCATATTCCAAGGTTCTGGGCAGACAAGAATTTGGTGGTGGGTGGGAACAACACTATTCAAACCACTACATTATTCTGGCAACTAATATTCTCTATAAGGAAGTCAAACTCCCCTAGCCAGGGTCACAGTTGGCTTGCATTTCTTCTTCAGGAGCTATTTCAGTATGAAATTTCTAGTATATAGTGTCATAAAATCTCATTGTTGTCAGTTATTTAAATACTACTATTAATCCCGGTCAAGTTGTTTATGATGCACATTCCAAATTTAATAGTAGCTTTAGCTAACGTAAGGGTAGAGCTATAATAATTTAAAACCAGTTAACAATGCCTTTGGGATAATTGGTTTAATTATCCATTCTTTTTATTCTATAATCAAATAACCAGAAGTTAAACCATAGGGCTGTTTTTATAGCACCTAAAGGAAATCAGGTTTGGTTGCTGAATATGTTCAACCTTGTGTTATTTGGTTAAGGTATTTGGTATTAAGCTTTTTGGGAAGAAGCTATTGTTTTCTTTGCTTTTGTGAGTTAACCTGAGTTACCAACCCTTGTACCATATAACTTCCTTGACCATTCCCCTTCTTTTTCTTTGTTGCCACTTGAAGTTGGACTTAGATGCTTATAATAAAGAACTGGACAGGGGAAGTACTAAACCTTCATTAAACCATGAGCTCCTTGAGGGCAAATTACCCAGTAAATAAAAGAATGAATGACTTCTCTACAGTTATACAGACAAGTTAGAAATTTCCTAACTGCTTAATTTCTGTGGCTCTCTGAATGATTTTGTACCCAAGAATTGGGTCAGTTTGTGGGAGGGGAGAGTTAGGATGCTCCTGATGTCCATGCCCCTGGTTCCCAAAACCTGGCTTAATAATTTATAGGTGTGCCTTATTAAAATTTAGATTAAACAAGTCTAAATTTGATTGAAACATCAGTGGAAATGTTTTAATTCCTAATTGCTTTGATCTTAGAATTATATATCCTTATACATACTCAGTGAATTGGGACTGTTCCATATTGATTTGTTTTCCCTTCACTTTCAGGTTCATGCTGAATACTCTAGATTTGTGAATCAGATTAATACTGCTGTACCTTTACCAGGTGTGTATGTCTTGAAGTGTTTAACTAAAAAATATTTTGCTAGTGATATTGATGTATAAAATATGATACTTGAGGCTAGATTAACTGTGCCAGGGCACTAATAATGTTCCCTTTAACTTAGGGTAATTTGGAAAGCCATTTGTGCCTCAGTAGTTTTCTTCCCTAGAGATTAAGTTTAATATTCAGCGAAAATGTCTCATTCTGCTGCAGCTGATTAAACACTTTTTTTCTTCCCCCTCAGGCTATACACAACCCTCTGCTATAAGTAGTGTCCCTCCTCAGCCACCATATTATCCATCCAATGGCTATCAGTCTGGTTACCCTGTTGTTCCCCCTCCTCAGCAGCCAGTTCAACCTCCCTACGGAGTACCAAGCATAGTGCCACCAGCTGTTTCTTTGGCACCTGGAGTCTTGCCAGCATTACCTACTGGAGTTCCACCTGTGCCAACACAATACCCGATAACACAAGTGCAGCCTCCAGCTAGCACTGGACAGGTAGGATGCCAGGATATGATACATGAGACCATTGAATTAGGAAAAATTGGGGCAGGGAAGGGGTGGAAAGCTGGTGGTATTATTTAGAAGTAATATGGAATGTGACATATTTTTTTTACCTATTGTCTTCTTCCTGTATTCCTACCACCAAACTACCTGAATACTTTGGAGTAGTGTGTACATGTGTGTGTATTCATCCTAAAGTTTGCAGTCAGTTTCATAACTCTTGCCACCAAATACAACTTCAGAGCAAGAGATGCCAGGCTTTCTCTGAAGGGCTGGATGGTAAATATTTTAGGCTTTGTGGGCCATACAGTCTCTGTCATAACTACTGCACTCTTGTTGCTGTAGTGCAAAAGCTGCCGCAGACAATACCAAATGAATGAGCATGGCTGGGTTCCAATAAAACTTGATTTACAAAAATAGGTAGGCCAGAACCATAGTTTGCCTGTCCCTGGCCTTGCAGTGTTAGGAAAGTTCTCATGGAGAAAGGCTGGCGTACTGCACTCATCTAAATGATTGGAACTGATTTACTAATCTTAGAAGAAATATACCATATACAGTGTTCCTAGGCCAAGAGATAATGTACTTTCCAAACTCAAGGATTATAAATGCTGGTATATATTTCTTAAGCTAAGTAAGAAACTACAATTTTAGGAAAAGAGTCAGTAGCCAGCTCATCTAGATTATGTACAGTCCTTCTTAGAGGCAGGGGAGAGACTAATGGAAGCATGGTAATGGATTTATGGTGGGTCCTCTGTGGGCCTCTCATAGTGTACCCATGCCAGAGTAAATTGCAGCCTCGAACCATTGCCCAGCCTCCTTACCAGTGGGCTGTGAGCACTGAAGGGGGTTGTATAGTGTGAAACCAAAAATGGGCTTATGAACTCACTTCTGTTTGTGGTCCCCTAGTCATAATTATTTTATGACTTTTATATTTAGGCAGAGCTATAGTTCTGCAGCTTTGAGCCACATCCTTTTATAATTAGGAAGCAGTATGGCAAAGTGGGTAAGAGTTGGGGTTTAGAGATAGACTGGCAGGGTCCGTGATGCTTCCCCATTTTTGAGCTATGTGATCTTGGGATAGAACTTAGTCTATCCGGGCTTTGGTTTTCCTTATATGCAAAATGGACATAATGATCATATCTCAAAGAGTCGCAAGGATTAAGTAAGCAGTCAATAAATATTGGCTGTTATTAATGAGAGTTTTCCTTTTAGAAGTGCGTGTTTTCTCTAATATATCTGTCTTTTCCTTTTGGGAACAACCTCTTAAAACATTAGACTTGCTCTTGACATAACAACTTACCCTTGGAAGTGATAGATGAAGTTGCCTTTGCCACAAGCATTAGCATTTATGATCCACAAAGAGCTAATCACATTGATTAAAGGGCTTTAAATAAGAGAATGTTCTTGAGAACTTCTGAACTAAGTAAGTGGCTGGAGTATCTATTGTTTGTTAATGATCATGTTTGCTCCTAATGGCCAAAATGTGCATCAGGTTTTTCCTGAGAGTTCAAAGCACTATCGAGTTTGTCAATTTCATGTTTTCCTACCATGAAGGTAGGAAGACTAGGTGATACTGTTACCGCATTATACATGAAGGAAACTTAGGACCAGAAGATGAAGGATTCATATGAAACATACTGATCATTAAAGTGTATTTTAATCATCCTTTAGTTATTTGTTAGTTGGACATTCTCACACTTTTTTCCTCCTTGGTTTGTTTTGGTCCCAGAGTCCGATGAGTGGGCCTTTTATTCCTGCTGCTCCTGTCAAAACTGCCTTGCCTGCCGGCCCCCCGCCCCCGCCCCCGCCCCAGCCCCCACTCCCAAGTCAACCTCAGGCACAGAAGAGGCGATTCACAGAGGAGCTACCAGATGAGCGAGAATCTGGACTTCTTGGATACCAGGTTAAATAAAATATCCTGTCTTACTTTCCTCATCTTATCTTACTGTATTCTCCTTTTAAAGAAAGATAAATTCACATCTGTATCAACTGTTCTCCCAGTACTAGGATTTCTGCTTTCTGGAATCCATTTAGATTAGGTATTTATCCTTGGGGATTAATTTAAAGCAAGAGTGATTCCCTTTGGGTGGGTTTTGTCTTTTGGGGTCAGTGTGATAAGAGAGTACAAAGCTCTCCGCCTAGAGAGAAGTCTCCTATGACTAGCATCTGGAAGTTCTGTAGAATTCTGCACTTCCTCTTTATACAGCAGACTCTTGAAAGCCTCTGATAGCTTGTAGTGAAATGTGTAGAGAAGAACTGTTATTCTACCAATATATGGTTTGTATTTAAAACCTTGGCTTTCAACTTAGTGTTCTCTTTTTCCCTCCTAAAAAAGAGGATGATGTCTTTCTCCAATTTCTACACCCCTAAAAAAAAGATAGCCAGAAATGCAGTGATTCTGTGCATGTATGTAATTATAAACTCAGTAATTCACTAATGAGTCTTTTTAAGATTATTAAAATATATAATTTCGGTGCAATTTTGTTTTATCAGGAGAAGCACCTTTTTGCCAGAATCCTTGAAGCATTCTTTGAAACAAACTTTGGAGCATTTTTGTAGTTTATAACTAGATTTGTACAAGCCAGTTAAGTCATGGATAGTTGAAAACATACAGACATAGCATAGTGAATCACAACATCCCTAACCAAGTCCTACAGAGAAAAATAACAGTCTCTACTCAAACTATAGTTACACTCCAAATCCCAAAGAGCTATGTAATGCAGCTTACTGCAATTTATCAGAAAGATGAGGCACTTGACAGTTACATTAAGGAGCTAAAGTCAATACAGCAGTTGTAGATTTGCTAATGCCACTGTATTTTTCTGCTCATAGCATGGACCCATTCATATGACTAATTTAGGTACAGGCTTCTCCGGTCAGAATGAGATTGAAGGTGCAGGATCGAAGCCGGCAAGTTCCTCAGGCAAAGAGCGAGAGAGGGACAGGTAAGTTGGTTGTAACATAATTATATATGAATACATTCAGATGTCATTTTTTTGTACTATTAATGTGAATAATGATTGTTGCTACGAGCTTCCATGTTCTGAAACTGAAATGAAATCATTTGGATCAAACAAGCTCCTGTTTGTTGTAATTGATGCAGTAATGGAAAATATGATATCCCTTACACAGTCTTAGAAGCAGTTATACTCAGCCTGGAATAATTCAGTACTTGATTATTCACCTATCTTCCCTTACTTTTATTGTCTGAGTCTTAGCCATTTTCCTAAGGATAGACAGTAAAAGAAGTGTTACACCATTTTTGCTACTTAGAATCATAGAATATCACTGATGCAGGTGCTTGAATGGGAGTCCAGCCTGCCATCCAATGCTTGAATTCTCCTTTCCTATATTATGTTAGCTTTCATAAGATGGAGCTGACTTATCACAACAGTTCATTCTGTCATATTCATTCATTCTGTTATATCTTTTTTTTTTCATTTCTTAAGTGAGAATATCATACTTTAATTCTTGGTGCATCATTTTATAAACTGCCTAGAAATATGTAATGTGACTGGCAAATTCCATTAATGGATAGACCATGTTTTACATGTAATTGAAAGTATATAAAGGCATATCCATACAAATCAAACAGTTAAGACAGTTACTTTCATGTCATGACAAAGATAATTTGCATTGGAAAGATCTCTTTTTTTTTTTTCTTCTTTATTTTGTTTTTTGGTTTTTTTTTTGAAGTGTAGTTGATTTACTATGTTGTGTTAACTTCAGGTGTACAGCAAAGTGATTCCGTTGTGTATACATACATACCTATTTTTTTTCAGATTCTTTTCCCTTATAGGTCATTACATAATATTAAATATAGTTCCCTGTTGTATCTATTTCATTCATATATTTCATTCATTCTATTATATCCTTATAATCTGACCTTTTTTTTTTGGCCGCACTGCTCGGCTTGCGGGATCTTAGTTCCCTGACCAGGGATGGAACCCCGGCCCCTGGCAGTGGAAGTGTGGAGTCCTAACCACTGGACTGCCAGGGAATTTCCTAATCTTACAACTTGATAACAGCTTGAAGAGTAGGGGAGTCAGGTGGAAAGGGTTGAAGTTAATAGTTAAACTGAACTTGAAAGATTATCTGCAGACTATATTGTTATTCTACCTCTTATCTACTGGAGATGCTGAAATTGTTTGAATTTGTCTGAAAAATCATTTAACTTTTTCTTTTAACAGGCAGTTGATGCCTCCACCAGCCTTTCCAGTGACTGGAATAAAAACAGAGTCTGATGAAAGGAATGGGTCTGGGACTTTAACAGGGAGTCATGGTGAGTAAGGTGTAGCTGGGGGAACAAGGGAATGGCTAAGACTGGTCTTAAACTATTGGTTTTCTAAACTGATGTTCATTCAGGTGTGACTCATTCAGATGTTTAATCCACCCTCTGTAATCTATTGGCTAATGAGAATACTTTTTTTTTTTATTTATAAGGACAGCATATAGTTACACAGCCTTTTATTTTCAACCGACGTGTGTCTAGAAAAGAGTCAGTCGACTTATATTTTATACATAGCATCAGTGACATTAAAACCCTAGGAAAAAGTAATGATTGGTAGGTCATTTCAAAATTTTGTTGCCTTTGTTGTTTTGAATACCTGGAGATAATCTGATCAGACTTAAAGATTTTTCTTTGTGTTGGGAGCTGAGCCACATCTCCCCTTATAGCTCTATTTATTGGTTGGGAATGGTCAGCCAGTGGTTGTTTTTAAAAATGTTGCTTCTTAGTATCCCAGAACTCTAAATCCTGGAGAGGTCCATAAGTGGGATTATTTTTGTTCTTTGCCTGTAGTCATAATAAAAATGAACAGAAGAAAATACATTTTTTTTCTTTTCTTAACTTCTTTTCTTTTAACTCTTTAAAAGGTGAAATATCAGCCTCCAGAGACTCACTTGCTAACTTTCCTTTTTTTTTTCTTTTTTCTTTTTTTTTTTTTTTGTGTGTGTGTGTGTGTGTTTCTTTTTTCTTTCTCTGTTTTCTTACATGGTTCTGGTGGATTCACATTTGCTGATGCTGGTGCTGTTTTTCGTGTGATCTTCAACGTTTTTGGGTGACCATTGACCCTGTGACCTCAAAATGGTGTCCAATTAACCACTTACAATTAACATCTTTTTTTTAATTAACGAATTTATGGTATTATCTTTTTTTTTTTTTTTTCTTGGGGGGGAATGGGGTTGGGGTTGTTTTTCTCTCTTCTAGATTATCCAGTCAAGAAGATGAAAACTACAGAGAAGGGATTTGGCTTGGTGGCTTATGCTGCAGATTCATCTGACGAAGAGGAGGAACATGGAGGTCATAAAAATGCAAGTAGTTTTCCACAGGGCTGGAGTTTGGGATATCAGTACCCTTCATCACAACCACGAGCTAAACAACAGATGCCATTCTGGATGGCTCCATAGGCAACAGTGGAGCAGAGTTTTGAGCCTCGGTGACTCTTTAGCAATAATGCATGCATTTGATTTAACAAGACTCTGGGACCTGTACTGGGAACCATCTTGGACCTTTGCAGAAGTCAGAGATGAGTGTCCCCTTTCTTAAAGGGGTTCCATTCTTTTTAAAACATCCTTATTTCTGCCGTGGCATAGCATCTGTTAAAATTTACTTAGAATCACAAATTTGTCTCAGAAGCTTTTTAACAGTTGGTGAATTGTGCTTGTTCAACAGGGTCATTCCAGTATACCCTTTACCTGGTCCAGCCTTTTCCAAATGAATAGCCCCTATTCTGACGTAAAGCAAGTTTTATTTGTATTTTACTACTGTTTGGTCAATTTTGATAATAACTGGTTACATACAAAGCCTTACTATTTATTAGTGGGGAAATGATTTTAAGACCATCCATCCTTTCAGTACTTAAATCTAAGAACCTCCTCATCCCTGTTTCATTTTTGGATTCTTTGTTTTGGAAAATGTGGTTTTACTAATTTAAAACTGTTGGATATAGCTGGATCCTGGGATAGTGAAGGTTTTTTTTTCCATTGGGATGATCCAAAGCTGGCACCTTCAGGCACTCTTGTCTCAGATAGCCGTTGCTGTTTTTATTGCCCGTCTAAGCTCCTTGTCTTCAGCTGGGTCAGAGAAAACTACTTGATCAGAAGCTGGTCAGAGCTCATCACAGAAATGAAACCCAGTGGTCTGTCTCTCTCAGAACTGGTTGCCGCTAAAATAGAGAGATTTGACTGCTTGCAATAGAATGGTGGACTTAGTGACTGAAATTGCAACTTGTCCTTTTTCTTGGCATTACAGGTTTTGCCAAAAGAACTTTTTTGTATCAAATATTGATGTGTGAAAGTGAAGGAGCTAGTCTGCTGAACCAGGAGTAGTTTGAGATACCGAACTGTCATTTTTGCACATTTGAATACTTTGCAGGCTGGCTTTGTATAAACGTATCCTCTGGTTTCCTATATGTTGTAAATATTTAGACCATAATTTCATTATAAATAAATGTATAAATATACTGCTTGTGGTTTCTCTGTTCTTTCTTCTACAACCCATCCATATGCTAAAATTCATAAACTTTTTTACTCATAGCATAATGATATAACCCCATCAGAAAAATACATACGTGGACCCAAAAGTTTGCACGTAGTTCCAAGAGTTTTATGACTTTCCAAAGTAAACCCTTGAAAGTCGAAATGAAAATGCAAAGGATTTTTGTGATGGATGTTTTCCACTCTGATATTCTAGCCCCCCTTTATTGAACATGGTTTGTAAAGGGACTGAGTGAAGGAAATATTTTTAAAGGAAATACAAATTATTCTTGGAAAAACATGCTTAAAAAGGAAGAAGGGTGAGCAGAAGTTGCAACAGAAAAATTTCCCTGTGTGAAGTTCCTTCTAGTATTTATGTGTGCTACCTAGAGGTGAATATAGTTGATAGTGCCTTCATTTATTGCTGTATTTAATTTAAGGACCCCTGAAAACTCTTGAATTATCATTTCCTGCCGGGGGGTAGTATCAATACATTTGTTAAAACCAAAAAACCCTAATTTTTAAATATCTTTCGTTTACATTTGTTTAAAATATGTGCAGAAATCTGATTAGTCTAACTGGAATGTTATCTTTGAGACCTGATTCTGTTTTTAAGAGCCCAAGTCATTGTCCTTGTCCCTTTGGGGATATTTGCTTTTTCTGCTGTTAAGCCTTAAACTTGATCTTGGTCCTGTTTTTTGGGAGGATTTGGTGGGTTCCTGTTTCCTGTTTCCACATTCATTTGGTCAAATTTTTTTTTTTTACTCTTCAACAGTACTGGGTAAGTTGTTATTCTAGAGGCCCCTTGTGTGTCGCTTATCACATACTTATTTGACTTTTGTGTTAATAATTGTTTTAACGCCTTTGTTTGTGGGCATGTCCTTAGTATGGTACTCTCCCAAGGCCCTTAGCGGTGAGTCGCGGAACGGGCTTTGAGGACCTGCAGGGGAGATGGCCCTCCCCGGGGGGGGCGGGGCCAGTTGCGGGCGTCACGGGGCAGCTCCGCCCCTCCCGCCGAGACGCGGGCGCTGGTGGCGCCATCTTTCCCGGCTACGGGAGGGGTCACAGGTCAGTGCCGATCTTCGCTGCGAGTGAGGAGGGCGAGGTGAGTGATCAAACCCGGCCGACGCCTTCAAGTCCCGACGGGTACGAGCAGCAGGAGTGGGTTGGCTCGTGAAACGGAAGGGTGGGGGGCCTGATGGCGGCCGGAGATGCAGCTGGGGGAGGGGAGCTGTCGAGGGGAATGGGGAGGGGGCGGAACCTCCGGGTACCGCTGGTGTGAGAGGACCCCTGCGGCCTAAGGGGCGGTGTTCCTTTGGTCCCCAAACCTCATCTTTCTCACTGGGCTCCTTCATGCTGTGCCAGTGCCCCAGTTTGAAAAGAAATTCAAAATTTCTTTGTCTCTTTATTCTTTCTGGAAAGTGTAATAATTCGGAAAACCTGTGATGTTTCATAGGAGTGAGCTGTTCCGGAGGGAAGGTGAGGATGTAGGGTTTCTTAGGGCCGCCAGAAAGGGAGCAGGAGTAATAGGTCAGAGTATGGGAAGGTAGGGCACTGGTTCTAGGACTGTCGTCACGGTGTCTCCATCCTGGTTGAAATGTTTTCTTCTTTTCTTGCTAGGTGCCTTTTCCTCGGGGCAGCCCAGGATTCTCCAAGAGGACAATGGATTCTGGAACTCGCCCAGTTGGTAGCTGTAGCAGCCCTGCAGGGCTGTCACGGGAATACAAACTAGTGATGCTGGGTGCTGGCGGTGTAGGGAAAAGCGGTAGGTGATGTTTTTCTTCCATTTTAAAAGAAGTTAGAATGAAAAATTCTTATAACAAATGCCCTCCACCCAAACCAACTGGGAGACTGGCTATTATGCAATATTGATACTTACAGTTCTTTCTGTGGGTGACCTTTGCGTGGATTTTAACTTTCCTTTCTTGTTTTAAAGCCATGACCATGCAGTTCATCAGCCACCGGTTTCCAGAAGATCATGATCCCACCATTGGTAAGTCAGATTATCACTTCGGTTTTCCAAATAAACCTCATAAAAGTGTCTTGATGTCAATTTTTTCAAACAATTTTAAACCATTTATATTTTGAGCCTTTTTTGGTGTCTAATTCAGATTTATTTAATAAGAATATCATAGCAGTTGGTAAGCAAATGGATTTTTTTTTTCCTAGCTTAACTGTATATGTATATCAGCCATCTTCGTCTGTCTTTTATTGAGCATTAGTGGGACACTTTCTTTGTTATATTTTTATGGTTGGTATATTGCATTGCCAGGTTAAGGGAAAAATTTAAAGGCCACTTAACGAAGCCTTTTGCTATTATTTTTTCTAAGGGTCTGACTTGAGACTGACTCTGTAACTATGAGTCAGCTGGTTTGAACTTCCACAGAAGGAAGCAGAAAAACAAGTAGAGCCAGCCTGCTGAACTCTTAACAACCCAGACATGCAGAGCCTGGACTTGTTCCACTAGAAGCCTTTCATTTACTTCCTTATACCTCAAGTTCATTACATAGCAAGGTCTTTCTTCATGTCTTTTCTAATCCTTAATGCTCTATTGTTAGTAAAACAGTGTTAGAGAGTAAAAAGTAATTTTGTTTTGCCTTTTTTTTTTTTATAAAACTGCTGTTCTATGTAAACACTAAGAATGTTACGATCATTCCTGAACCATAAGGAGGCAGGTTTGATTTTTAGGAGTTATATCCCAGGATAAAAGAAAAATGGTGATGGGGATAGAGGAGGGCACAGAATACCTGCCATATTACTTGTATTTTCAGGATGTGACACTTTGTCATGATCCTGGGTCTCTAGGAAGGATTTCCATTGGGTCAGTCCTCTGCTGCTCTTTTTTCCACAGAGCCAATGAGTGTTCTGTGCTAACCCATCTTTGGATGTGGTCATTTTATATAGTAGATGCTTCTGTGGCTTGGGGAAAATAGAAACAGTTCTTATTTTTTCATGTACTATATTAAGTTTAGAACGTTGTTCAGGAATTCACACTATGGTGGGAATTCTAGGAAAAAAATTAATTTAGGGCCTAGGATAATTTACTTAGAACTACAGAAATATCTTTTCCTGGGACTTCCCTGGTGGCCCAGTGGTTAAGACGCTGTGCTTCCACTGCAGGGGGCACACGGGTTCAATCTCTGGTCAGGGAACTAAGATCCCACGTGCCATGCAGCGCGGCCAAAAAAAAAAAGAAATATCTTTTCCTTTCTTCAAAGTAAAACCCGGGAATTCCCTGGTGATCCAGTGGTTAGGACTCAGTGCTCTCACTGCCAGGGGCCTGGGTTCAGTCCCTGGTCAGGGAACTAAGATCCCACAAGCCGCATGGCGTGGCCAAAATAAAAAAAATTTTTTTTAATAAAATGTAAAAAAATAGTAAAGTAAAACCCATATCCTTGTCCCCTGAAAAGTTACTTTTTTTAATCAGTTGATTTTTTTTCCCCCCAGTCAGCTGCTCTTCTGACAATATTATCTGATTTCAACAACAAATACTTTCATCTCTTGAGTTCCTGTTATGTGCCAAGCACTGTGTTAGGCCCTGGGGGTACAGTAATGAGCAAAAAGATATGGGGTCTGCTGTCATTGAGTTTACAGTTTAGTGCAATTTTGTTTCAGACTTTGGCTGCTAACTTTAAGAAGAAAAACTTTATATTGTAACCAGTACACATATAAGTATATGTTTGCACATATGTATATGTAATTAAAATATCATGAAACTATATTTACCTCACTAAGTGTGGTGCACTCTTGTATTTCCTCTTTCATTTTAGATTTCTGCTTGTTTATTTTAATGCTGGTCCCAACCCATTAAATTCATCCACAATTCGCAAATACTAACGGATCATGCGTGACTTGTAGTTTGAGAATCATTGATTTAGTAGGCTCTTCATTTTTGAGGAAGAGTCAGAAGCAGAGGTTCAAGAAAAAATGTTTGAAGGCAATACATAAGGATGTAAGCAGCAATTGTTTGAATGATGGAAATACTGAGTGAGGTTTTTCTCTTCTTTTTTACTTTGCTGTATTTTCCAAGGTTACCATAAGAATACATAAAGAAATGTGCTCTCATAAAGGAGAAATTATGACAATATGGATTCTTTAGAAAATAGTAAACTCTGGTTTTTGCTTTCTCTATAATATTAAAAATGAGGAAAACTATAGCATATGGTTAAGTACATAAAGCTTTTGAGTCAAGCAGCCCTTGGATTCAATTCTGGCTATATCATTAATGAACTTTGTAACATGGGGAATACATTTAATGTTTTAGAGTTTAATTTTCTTTACCTGTAAAATGGAGGTAATAATACCTACCTCACTGAATTATTGTCACTGTTTTTTTTTTTTTTTTTTTTTTTTTAAGGATTTTTCTTTTTTTTTATTTATTTTATTTATTTTATTTTTGGCTGTATTGGGTCTTCGGTTCGTGCGAGGGCTTTCTCCAGTTGCGGCAAGCGGGGGCCACTCTTCATCGCGGTGCGGGGACCGGTCTTCATCGCGGTGCGCGGGCCTTTCTCTATCGCGGCCCCTCCCGTCGCGGGGCACAGGCTCCAGACGCGCAGGCTCAGCAATTGTGGCTCACGGGCCCAGCTGCTCCGTGGCATGTGGGATCTTCCCAGACCAGGGCTCGAACCCGTGTCCCCTGCATTAGCAGGCAGATTCTCAACCACTGCGCCACCAGGGAAGCCCTATTGTCACTGTTGAATGAGCTAACATATATAAATCACTTAGTATAATGCCTGGCGTCTAATAACTATTTAGTAAATGGTAAAGTTACTTTTCTGGCCTAACATTTTTCAAAAAGACAATCTCTCAACTCTTTTAGAATTGTAGGTGAAGTCTAATAAGCTTTAGCTATGAATAAACTTATGTCATGGTTTATGTGGGAAAAAAGAAATCAGTTGAAGACCCAATTTACATATCTCAATGGAATTAGGAGCTTCCTGAGAACATTTGGGCACTTAAATGTGTAATCTACTTCTCCATAAGATGAATTGCAAAATAAGGTTACATATTCCTGCATTTATGGGTTTATAGTACCACCTTTCTTCCCTTCTGTAGAAGATGCTTATAAAATCCGGATCCGTATTGATGATGAGCCTGCCAATCTGGACATTTTGGATACGGCTGGACAGGTATTAAATCCCAAAATGCTATGAGTAAAGGCCTTTTTGTGCTAGTAAAGGGGAGGGGAAGACTTATGCAGAGAAGATCATTAGTTCATCTCTTTTAATTTTTCATGCACTCTGACTCAGGATAGCAGGTAACCAACATCTCTCTTTAATCTGAAATAAATAGCTAAAGTGTATATAGTTCCAGGTTGCATCAATACACTAATAATCCTTGTTTCCCTCTAGGCAGAGTTTACAGCCATGCGGGATCAGTATATGAGGGCAGGAGAAGGGTTTATCATCTGTTATTCTATCACCGATCGTCGAAGTTTTCATGAAGTTCGGGAGTTTAAACAGCTTATTTATCGAGTTCGACGTACTGATGATACCCCTGTGGTTCTTGTGGGAAATAAGTCTGACCTAAAGCAGCTAAGACAGGTGAGGATAGACTAGAAAATACTATGTGTAGTCTTGTGGGATTAGTCATTTGTGTTTCTCTGTTTATAAATTTCTTTGCCTTAAAAAGAAAATTTTAAATTAGCTTCTCCCTAGCCTGGAAAACTTCCCTATATCTACTAATGTGCTCCTATTTTGCGTAAAATCTGGATTTTAGGAATCAGTTTACAGGACAAAATCCACAGGATAATAATCAGATGACAAATAGAATACACATTAAGTGAAGGATCATGGGATTTTCATTTTCTAAAACCTCAGAAGTAAATCTCTTTATGTTGCAAAAAGAGAAACTTAGGCTTCAAGGTATACTTCCTGATGGTGAGGATTATGAGCCGTGGAAAGGGAGAATAAGAGAAATTGTAGAGGATTTTAGAATAAATGATACCCTTCAAGTTAGCAACAATATTTAAAATTTTGCTGTTTGGTATAGAGTTGAAGGAGTGGTGAAAGGGGCACATTTATCACTACCAGTGAAAGCAACGAATGGTACAAACTTTTTAGAAGTAGTTTGACAGTAGGTAAATTCATAATGCTTCTCAGTTAATTCCTGTTTGAAATAATCTATTCAGGGATTTATATATGAAATGTTCATTGCCAGGCTATTTATGGTAGCAAAAAATGAGAATAAGTCTAAATGTCCAAAAGTAGGAGAAATTATGGAATATCCATAATTGGATATATTGATTTCAGGTTCCTTATGGTTTTCAGTATTGTAGTTTAAATATACCTCTCTTTGCCTTGTGATTTACATTCTTGAAATGAAAAGTATGAAGAAAATTAAGATTGTATATTTGATATCTATAACTATTCCCTGTTCCAAAAGTTATCTTTAAAATAGACTAGAAATAGAATCACATAATTTGAAAGCAGAAGGAATTAAAAGTCATGTAATCCAGCCTCCCAACATTACAAATATCACTCTGCTCTGCTTGGACCTTTCCAGAGTTGAGGCGCTCTCTTCCTGTTAAGGTAACCCCTTCACTTTTTGGGGAAGTTGTGAATCTTTTCCGCTGTTAACCACTATAAATCTTCTCATGTTTACATTTTTAAAGGTCACCAAGGAAGAAGGATTGGCTTTGGCCCGAGAATTCAGCTGCCCCTTTTTTGAGACATCTGCTGCATACCGCTACTACATTGACGATGTATTCCATGCCCTTGTACGGGAGATACGTAGGAAAGAAAAGGAGGCAGTACTGGCCATGGAGAAAAAATCTAAACCCAAAAACAGTGTATGGAAGAGGCTAAAATCACCGTTCCGGAAGAAGAAAGATTCAGTAACTTGAAGGGAAGATGTGAAATGTTTATCTGTGAACTGCAGTGCTTAATCAGAGCAGTCCAGTAACCTGCATTAGTGAGCATGGTGCTTGTAATTTCTCCTGTTATGACCGTTATTTTAAAAATAACTGATGAAGGGGACATGCCCACTAGGAGTTTTCAATGACGTGGTATTTAAAATATTGTTTGTTAGCTAATTCTGGTTTTATTAACCCAGTGGAGCACTGTCTACTTTTAAATTGTCACATTAGAATTTGATTTACCAATGTTTTGGGTTCTGTTGCTGATATTAATTGATGTAAATTTTTTATACCCGGGGGAATACGCATACCATACGTGTTTGACTAAGCTCACAAAAGGAATTTTTTGCCATGCACTATTCTGCATTCTCTTTCAACTGCAATTTCCTGGGACTGTCCCAGGGAAGGACTTCAGTCTTTTCTGTTCATGCTGTGCTTCCTGGAGACAGAACAAAAATCATCGGGAAATCAGTTCTAAAGAGATTGGTGCTAAAGTTCAGCAAATAGCTGTGGAACTGACTCCTGTTGCAGATTATGGAGTGATGAGATTGGGGAAATCAGGCTGTATGTTTTTGCAGGAGCTTGGCTAGAAAAAGTTAGGATCAGAACAGTGCTCCTCAGAGGAGCCTGTCTTTCCTAAGAAGTACACATTTGACCTAAATGCACTGGGATGGATGAGAGCAAACAGAAACATATAAAATGTAATGAAGCTTTCTCCTACAGGGTTATTTTACTCTTCCTTTCAGGGTTTTGCCCTTTACCGTCAAAGGTAAACATTTTGGGAACCATTACTGGGTTACTAAACTGTTGTTTAATCTAAATCCTTGGTTGGGACAGCCATTGCCTTGTACAGGTTTATTTTTTCCCCAGAGATGCACACACCAATACATTTACATTAATTGCTTCCTAGTGCTTTCCCTTAGCTTCCCTGTGCTCTCTAGAAGAGCTAGGCCTGGCAGAATGTTTTTTAGGCCCTTCGTCAGACTGACTGCATTTTCCATACAGAAGAGACATCAGGAGTTAGTAAAATTGTATTTGTGCCTCCTTGACATAGACAATCACTAGACCCAGTGTTCTAAGAAAGCCTGTGGCATTTCTGTGTAATGAGCCAGTCTTGAAGCTTTAAAATTCCCATATGTTGAGTTTCTCATTGAAGATTTCTTTACAAGGACCTTGCTAAGTTCACCTCAGGGTTTTGCCTGAGCCTTGACAAAGCTTAGCCTAAGACAGTACCACTTTGATAACTGCGTAGTTGAGAAACTATCCTATCTTCTTGGGAAGAATCAGCTTTAAATATTGGTGGTGAGTTCTTTCTTTTAGAATCAGGATTATTTTGATACCTGAACTTGTTATGTGTGGAGATTAAGCACAAAAGTGCTAAGAGTAATGTAGCATATGTTGAACAGTAAATGTCACTGAAGCAGTGTTTGTGACCACTTTAAACTCTAAGATCATGACTTTGTGTAGCACCTCTTAAAAAGTGCACAGCTCAATTCACTGTTTTCCGTTTTTATTACAGTCAGGACAGGGTTGTTGTATTTTTCCTTCCAATCAATGGTATGTGTTCTAGGTTTAAAGGAAAGTGATGGTTGTAACTTTTTTAGCTGAGTAGTGATCCCTTTTGAAACTCCTGAAATGTTTTTGCTACCAAATAAATCATGGTTTATGGTACTCAAGCCATCCAAAACTGAAAGATGCAGAATTTGAATCTATGCAGGACAAAGGTCTTACAGGAACCATAGCACTTTGGAGAAGTGTGAAGTTAGAAAAGAAGTACAGTGCAATTCTATTTTAACAGTATTTCACCACATTTAAACTAGCTTAGAGCCTGTTAGGTTTAATGCCTTAGCTTCTCATTACTAATAACCTAGGGAATTGTTATTAGCATCAAGCAAGAAGTTGACAGTTATGTAATTATATCTATAAGACAGGAGGGAGTTTGTACTGTATATAAGAAAAATAACAAGTGGGTGTTTTTAAGACTATCACTGTCATATATTTGATCATTGGATTACTTAGCCCATCAGTTAGTATTGAGAATTCTATTCATGGTGCTAAATAGTTTGAGGGGTATAATATGTGTAAGTCATAGCTCTATTCTTAGTGATTGTATAGTGTAAATAATTTATAAGCTCTAAATAGTCAGCTTTATCTAATTTGAGGGCATTAAAATCAATTACTGCCTGGAACTTTGAGGAGAGAAAAATTCAGGGACAAGTTGAAAAGCACTGGAACTGTTCATGTCCATACCAGATTGGTAAGTTACAAAATTTGGAAGCTGGTGTCTAGAATTAACTGTTTAGAATTCCAAAAGAGATACATGTTTTAACTTTGTGATATATTAGCAAGAATTGGTCTACTGTAATGTTTGGGGAGGAGAGGGGAGAGAAAAGTTTTTCACTTATGCACTTGTATATGATGACAGTTTGTATGACACAATACAAAACTTTTAAACAACTTATTGGGCCTTTCCTTTACTTACCTATGTATGGGTAGAAATGTCTGGAATCGTTACACAAGTGTCATTTTAAGAAAAAACTTAGTACCTTGAGATTTTATATTCTGGAAAATATTGATTCAAAAAAATTTGAGTGCCCACCATATATAGAACACCTGTGTCAAGTGCTCAGGAGCATGCCACAGAATGCCCCTTTGTCCAGAGATTACCTCAGTGCTTGCCTAGGTCAAGGGGTGGGTGGGAGGTGGAGGTGCTGCCGTCCAACTGTGGAAGAGTCTCCCCCATGTGACAGTGAGCTGGGGTCCTGGCACTAGGCACCACCTGGCTCTGATTCCTGACCCTAAAGCACTGCCCACTGTCCTGGAGCCAGCAGATGGATGACACTTGGTATTTGGCCATGCCATTGGAGAACTTAGGTCGCAGAGTGAACTGCTGCTTCCAGGGCAGGTGCTGGAGAGACCCCACTGATAACCCAGCATCTCTGGGGAGAGGCGAAGGGACAAGGCAAAATTTTAAAAAAAGAGCCTACCTCTTTGGTGGGCAGATGGGAAAAACATGTTGAAAGTGGTAGTGCGTTTGCCCACCTGATCAAGGGTTAACTAAAGTTGTTTCAAGGATGTAAACTAAATGTGAGAGAATGAGGAATAATTTTTTATGTGAAGGTCGTTGCTTTTATCTCCACTACTCTAAATGGGCATCAGTGTTGGTAGAGAGGACTTAGTTTGGACATTAAGGGAATATATTTTTGTGTCCTCATGATTTAACATTTATTGAGTAGGTCAGTAACTGTCAGTGTGTCCACTATTAAAATGGCTAATGGAAGAGGAGCATTCCATGTTCTAATGTAACCTCTGTTAGGATAGACAGTGGAATTACAGTCAAAGTATTTATGGACACTTATGTGCACTAAGCACTGTTTGCTTTAAGAGCTGTGAGGGATTCAGAGGGCTGTAAAATATCCCTGCTCTGGATTAAATTTGCATATACAAAACAACTGGAGATCAATCTTAAAGTAACAGATTAGGTGCTTCAAAGTCAGAGTGTTACAAGGATTCAAAGAAGGAAGGTATTAACATAGCTCGGGCAGATCAGTGGAGCCGACTCTTTAAGAGTGAATGGGAGAGGAGGCAAAATTGAGGAGAGATTGAATTTGACCTGAATAGAATAATGAAGAGATACGATCAGAGATGTAATTTCTGAAATTCCTCATTCCCCGTATGTATTGCTTATTTTCTTTAAAAAAAAAAATTGCTTATACGAGTTTAGTACGCCATTGACAAATAATTGGCAGTGTTGCACTTTTTCCAAAGTCAGTCTTGAGAGGGGTGAGACAAATTTGAAGTCTTATTTTTAAAAGTCCTTGTTAACTTTGACAAACACTTGGCTTTAAAAGATGGCTTAGGGACTTCCCTGGTGGCGCAGTGGTTAAGAATCCTCCTGCCAAAAAAGAAAAAAAAAAGAATCCACCTGCCAGTGCAGGGGACACGGGTTCGAGCCCTGGTCCAGGAAGATCCCATATGCCGCAGAGCAACTAAGCCCGTGCGCCGCAACTACTGAGCCTGCGCTCTGGAGCCTGCCAGCCAGCGCCTAGAGCCCGTGCTCTGCAACAAGAGAAGCCACCACAGTGAGAAGCCTGCGCATCACAACTAGAGAGCTGTTTTGTTTTTTCTCATTTTCTCACTTTAACCTCTGGAGATTTTGATTTCATAGATTTCTGATAGGACCCGGGAATCTATATTAAAACAAAAACCTCCCAGGATTCTGATTGTAGCCATGCAGCCATTCTTGGATTAGGAATCACTGAGCTTGATGATGTCAAAGTGTCTTGGTAGATCATTGGAGGACTGTTTAAAGCAGTGATGAGTTGTAGTTAACAGATGTGGAAAATTGTGGCTCTATGTAGAATGGTGTGGGGATGGGGAGCAACTGGAAGTAAGCAACAAGAAGTCTGCTCTAGTAGTTCATGAGTAAGGGAACAAGGGCTTTGGCTGTAGGGACAGGCAAGAAATATAAATTCATACCTTGTTATGAAGGAAGCCATTGGATAGCACAAAGTGCTGTTAGGTCTTAATGTTTGGGATATTTTGAAATATATATATATATATATATAAATATATATATAAATATATATCAACTTTTTAAAATTAATTAATTATTTTTGGCTGCATTGGGTTTTCGTTGCAGCGAGCGGGAGCTACACTTTGTTGCAGTGCGCGGGCTTCTCATTGCGGTGGCTTCTCTTGTTGCCGAGCACAGGCTCTAGGCGCGCGGCCTTCAGTAGTTGTGGCTCGCGGGCTCTAGAGCGCAGGCTCAGTAGTTGTGGCGCACGGGCTTAGTTGCTCCGCGGCATGTGGGATCGTCCCGGACCAGGGCTCGAACCCGCATCCCCTGCATTGGCAGGTGGATTCTTAACCACTGCGCCACCAGGGAAGTCCCTCCAATCAACTTTTAAATATGGGTTGGCCTTGAGACAAAATTACTGAAATATTTTAGCTTTGTCTGATAGTCCTTGCTTTAAAAAAGAAGAAAAAAACATGATGAGCAGCTTTTGGTTCAGTGTGTACATTCCCCAGCACACATGATTATATCATGAAGTCACCCAGTTTTTTGAACAAAAGCTGCTGGGGTGGGGACATGTGTCATTTCCTGCCCTTCCCAGAGCTGGTTATTACTAGAGTTTATTACAGTTTGCTCTGAGCCAGGAGAAAATCTTTAGCTCCAGAAATATCCCCCACCAGATACTTTTCTTATTTTCCTTGCAGAGGAGTGTGTAGGTGAGAGAGTGGAGGCAGAGAAACTTATGGTTTATGTGAAGGTGAGTCTAACTATGTACTCAAATACGGTGCAATCGACATAAATCTCTGCTGGCCTGGAAGGCACGCATGCACATACAATTTAGTCAGAAATAACTTGCAAAGTCCCACCCAAAACACTGAGGCTATTCTTACTTTCATATCCTTAGACTCCTCAAGAGAGTATGTGGGTCTGGTTGCAGCTAATATACATTCACCGCCACCACCAAAAAAACAACTCTAGACCAAACTTCTTTTGAAACTCTGACTCAGAGTAAATAGGAAGAAGAGGCAAAGGCTTTTTCTGTTTGCTTTAGGTCTGCTTCCTAGACAGTATTTTGTTCACTGCCTGTCTGCCTTTATTTGACAAACCTTTACTGAGTGCCTACTGAATGCCGAGGCTTCGTGTTGGGTGTTGGGAATTCAGCAGTGAATGAAAACAAGCATACAGCTCTTGGAGTTTCAGTTCTGTTCTTTGGGTGCCTCTAATTCTAAAGTGCAAAATCTCCTGCGAGATTTGATCAAATCAGATGGTGGGAGAGTGAAAGGGGGTGGAGGACAAGCAGGAGTTTCAACTCCTTGGTAAACAATAATGTTTAAATGTTAACTTGGAAAAATGCCTGAGAAGAGGCTGATTTGGTGTGAGTGAATGTAAATCATGAAAATGTCCAGTTTCGTACAATAGCAGATGACCCTCTAAAACATTCTTGAGGACATTGGCATCAAGAGCATGAATACATTTAATTTGCATTAGTTCCCGTAGCCTCTGTTTGCATCTTTCTTTGAAGTCTCCACCAGTAGTTATGGTAGAAAAAAGAGGTTCTGGAGTCAGAGTGCACAGGGTGAATCTGAGCTGCATTGCTTGTAAGTGGTGGAACTTGGAACAAGTTGTTTAAACTCCTTGGACTTTTTTTTAAAAAAATACATTTATTTATTTATTTATTTTTGGCTGCGTTGGGTCTTTGTTGCTACACGTGGGCTTTCTCTAGTTGTGGCAAGCAGGGGCTATTCTTCGTTGTGGTGCGCAGGCTTCTCATTGCAGTGGCTTCTGTTGTTGCGGAGCACGGGCTCTAGGCACATGGGCTTCAGTAGCTGTGGCACACGGTGCCCAGTAGTTGTGGCTCGCAGGCTCAGTAGTTGTGGTGCACGGGCTTAGTTGCTCCACGGCATGAGGGATCTTCCCGGACCAGGGCTCAAACCCGTGTCCCCCATGTTGGCAGGTGGATTCTTAACCACTGCACCACCAGTGAAGTCCCACTCCTTGGACTTCAGTTTTCTCATCTGTTAAATGGGGATAATAATAGCACATATCCAGCAGGGTTGTTGGAAGGATTGAGTTTTAAATTTATAAAGTCCTTAAAATAGTGCCCAGCATTGATAAGCATTCAATCGTGTTAGCTATTTTTGCTATTACTATTAAAAAGAAAATGAGTCCCTCCTTACAGCTTGTCAGAGCTTTTCAATTAGATTGAGGTTTACCATGATGTTTGAGGTGAATTACCAGCTCCCCAGACTTGAACACGAGAGCAGCTAATGAATTCCCAGGCTCTTATCGATTCTTCTGTTAGCACATCTATTCCTGGGCCTGCTGAGCTTTAAGACCTCCTCCAGGAGTTTGTTCTTGAACGCCAAGCAGAGCTTTGAGCATTTATTAGAGGTGCTCAGAAGGTGTATTTGACCTAATATGCTTTTAGGCAATTGAGATACTCTCCAGCTTACTATCTTGTAAAAGTTATACTGAATGAGAATAAATTGTTCTCAGTTTTCTGAAAAATTATGCCCTATTGCTAAAACTTATGTTGTTCTTGAATTATTATTTAAAAAAATTTTTTTTTAATTTTGTTTATTATTTTATTTTGTATTTTATTTAATTTAAATTTATTTATTTATTTATTTTATTTATCTATTTTTGGCTGCGTTGGGTCTTCATTGCTGCATGAGGGCTTTCTCTAGTTGCAGCGAGCAGTGGCTACTCTTCGTTGCAGTGCGTGTGCTTCTCATTGCGGTGGCTTCTCTTGTTGCAGAGCAAGGGCTCTAGGTGCGTGGGCTTCGGTAGCTGTGGCACCCGGGCTTAGTTGCTCCTCGGCATGTGGGATCTTCCCAGACCAGGGCCCGAACCCATGTCCCCTGCATTGGCAGGCGGATTCTTAACCACTGCGCCACCAGGGAAGCCCTTGAATTATTTAAAGAAGACTTCAAGCACTAGGCTGTTTGTCTTTTCAAACCACAAGGTATGGGGGATGGATGAGATTGGTAGGTGAGGCACTTGGTAGGTTGGCAACTCTTCTCAGAGAGTTTGTTACAAGATTACAGGAGAAAATACCTTGGAGTGAAAGGTACTATAGAAAACTATGTGGGAATTCCCTGGCGGTCCAGTGGTTAGGACTCCACACTTCCACTGCTGAGGGCCCAGGTTCAGTCCCTGGTCGGGGATCTAAGATCCCACAAGCTGCACGGGGCGGCCAAAAATAAAAAACCAACTATGTGATGTTCTTCATTCATTGCCCACCCTGCATCAGTTCTTTCTTCCAAAGGAAATGTTTTACTCAAGAATCCCCCCATCTCCCATACTTAGTTCCAGGACAGTCCTAAATGGCCTAAAGATAATCCCATCCTCCTTGCCTGTGATTGGTTCAGAAATGACCATGTGACACATTTTGGACCAGCAAGATAAGAGGAAAGAATAGCTAGAGGATTCTGGGAATGATTGACCTTATTTTTCTAGGAGAGGTCCTTTCCCCCCCCGGGGGGCTGCTTCTATAAATATCATAAAAGCCTTATGATTAAGCTAGCATTGAATGTCAGAATGGCCCACAGAAAGAACCTGGGCCCCTCATAGTATTAGTGACCTTTTGCTGAGTCAACTCTGAAGCCTAACCTGCCTCAGGACTTCCAGTTAGGTGAACCGATCCATATTCTTAATGTGTAAGCCAATTTGAATTGGGTTTTCTGTTAATTATAGCCAAAAACATCTTGAGTGCCAAGATACTCTTACCATCATTGTTATTATATTATCATGTTAGAAAAAAGTAATATGCAAAATTATATACATACTATGATTGGAATCATAAGGTAGTTCAAAGAAATTGGAAGGAGATATGCCCAGATTAATACTGTTTGCCTGTAGGTGGATTTTTTCCAGTTCCTATGAATTGTACTTTATTTTATGTGTTTTCTACAATGATCCTGAGTAAGGTATCAGGGGAATAAATGTACAGGAAATAAGACTAAAGACAAAATTGTTGTTAAGGTTTTGGAATCTTGATTTTTTTTTCCTCTTCTCTATTTTCCAGAGTTCTTATAATATGCTTATGATGTTAGTTTTGCAATTTAAAAATGTTTTATAGTTCCTTAACTGAAACTTTAAAAAGTTTTAAACTTTTTCTCTTGCTTCCTTTCTCTCTACTACTTGCGTGTACACACAGTGTTCCTTTTCTTTCAGGGCATTTCTCAGTTTGTGATTAAATATTTATTAGTGTGATTAATTGATTAATGCTTGTCTTCTTCTAAGCTCCTCAAATGCAGGACTCTTGCTCATCAATGTCTTGTATCCCCAGTACCTGGCATATGATAGAGACTCAATTAAAAAATATTTCTTGACTAATGAATAAATAAGAGAACAGAATCAGCCAGTCTCAGCATTACTTTTGGAAATATTTCCAATTAAAGGGGCAGAGTAATTCTCAGCACTAAAAACCATCATCCCTCTCTCTGGTGGTTATGCTCTTAAATATTACATTTTAAGAGGAAAACAGAAGGACTAGAAAAAGGACTCTCGGTCTGGAGCCTGGAATCTGCATTTTTTAACAAGTGTCCCAGATGATTCTGAATCAGGTGGTCTAAGACCACGCTTTGGAGAACATGCCCTAGAACATCCTATTGGAGTCTGAATGTTCACATCATTCATAGTCATCCAGCTTCCAAGAAAATCATGCTGATGTCACCGGGCCTATTTAATGTGAATCAGTCTTTATTCTGCACTTGTGTGGTGCATTAACAAATTCAACATACAAGATAGCATTACATATTGTAGGTTAGCGTTACAGCATTATGCAGTTTCACACAATTCATGTTACCTTTTTCGTTTTTTTCGTTTTTTTTCTTTTTTTTTTTAATTTGACACATTTATTTTATTTTTGAGTTTCATTTTTACAAGAGAAGACACAAGGTAAAGAAAGACGACCACATCGGAGAAGGAGCACGGTGAGGGCAATGTCACTATCGTGGCCATAATAAAAGCCTTCCAAGAAAAAGGACTTGCATTATTCCCTCTCCTGAGCAAGCCGCCCCTGTCCCATGAGCCAGTTCTATCTGTTTTCACTTCCAGAGCACCACTCATAAACATGTACATCTTGGCTGTGCTCCACTGAGAAGAACTGAAGGAAGGACTAACTCATAAAAGGGACTTGTTATTAAGAAAAACTCTTGTCTTCCCAAAGGAATCAAGATATCAGCAGAGAAGGACTGACTCTTGGAAAATCAGAAGTGACCATTCCCTAACCTATTCCTGACCATGAGTGCCTTGTGCAAAAGCTAGAATGTGACTCTCTTGTCTTTTAACTGACTCTTAGGAGTAGGCATTCCTCCTCCACCTTTATCAGTTAGCTCTGGGAGGAACAAATGTGAAAGCCAAAGCCAGCTGAGAAACTTTGGGACAGCAAAGTCAAGGGCACGATGGATCAGGCCTGAGGTAGGAGGGAGGAACCCTGTACTGTCCGCCTCTTTGCCATTTTTCTGAGAAAGACACCGAGGCAGCTCCTAGGCTACAGCACTACTGGTTCCTTCCCTGCCACCTCACCACCCACTGCTCAGTAGACCCAAAGAATGCAAGGAATAAAGCTACAAGGAAGTGGGGAAGAGAGGAGTTGGGTGAGGCTGTTTTCCCAGACTTATGTCAGGAGGAGCTACAGAGGCACACACAGCAGGGCAAAGACCAGACTATCTCCACCTGTTGCTTTGCATTGTTTCTGGGAAGGAAACAAAAGCGGGTTGCTCAGCGATTTCTGATCTTTAGACATTAAGGCGATGAAGAGGAACCATTTAAAATTTTTCCTAATGGGGCTTCAGAGTGCTCCTGTCAGATTTACATGAAACTATCTCAAAATGCATTTTTAGAAAACAAAAATTATTTTCTTCTACGTATGATACAGTATTTACATTCCATGGAGTGTGGGATAGAAACTGGTGGTGTGAACCCAACTGATGATGAGATTGTGAGTCAGATTATGGGGGATGTGGGATGACAGGGACAAGAACAGAGAGTGGGCTTTGTGCCTGCTCAGAACTGCTGCTCTGCATTGTCAAGAATCCAGGTTAAAAAAAAAAAAAAAAGAATGGGGGGTGGGCGGGGAACAGATTGGTTTTAAATCCACAGAGTTAAGGGAATGTCAAAGGCAACATCACCACTCTCTCCACGGAGACTCAGCTTTTCAACTCCCTTCTCAGAAGCAAGTCAGATAGTGATGTTCTTGTATGAATGTGGAATTTCAATCTTGGCTAATCTTTCAGGCCTTGGTTCAAGCTGCTGCTTATTTGAGTTCCTTTTCAGGCTGGCAAAAATATCTACTGCCTATCCAGGCTTACTTATTGTCAGTGAAGTCTCTGCCATCTGAAAAGTCTCAACTCTAAGAGACATGGCTGGTCTAGGAATAAGGAGATGTGAACTGTAACCCCAGCAAGATGCTGAATCTCTCTCAACCTCTATTGTCCACTGGCAGAAGGAGGACTGAACTCTGTGGTTACCCATACCTTCATCTTATCTTGAGATTCAGAAGTCCTAAGAACTAAGCACTTTGTTTTCAGGGAAAGGATGTTCTAAAAAAGTCCAAGTTATCTTTATTATTAATTTAGTCACAGGTACTCATTTTACTCATTTAGTTATTTTTAAGAGCCATGATTGAAAAATTTAAGGAGAAAGAATAATTTCTGAAGTCCCTTTTCCTTATAAAGCAAAACTAACCTCATCTAAGCTACTTGAGAAGACTCTAAAGCTTCTCAGTTTTCAGCATTTCTGGAAAAACAGAGGCCAGTTTAATCCTTCAAAACTCTGATGATTTCGAACCCATCAACCAACGAATGGCTGTCCTTCCAGACACAGTTACAAAGGGAGATGGCAGTCATCTCATTTTCCTTTCCTTGTCTTCATACCTACATTTGGGATCAGCTGGATGTATTCATTGGTACTATCCTGTAGCTGAATTTGAAGTCGCCAAAGCTCTTTTTAGACAAGTCATCTAGTTTTGTAAACCCAAATTCTACCTAAAAGTCTGATGTCTTCGTGTACTTGATCACAAATTAATCAAGGACTGCCTTTTACCCATTCATAGCAGGAGAGCTAATAACAAACATACCCCATTTCTCAAGTACTCTTTCTCCTGCAAACCCTGCCTTATCCATTCCACCTTTGTTTCTTGGCTTACTACAGACCTCTGGACCTTGCGCTCAGTCAAAGAGCAGAAATGTAAGAGGTAACAGGGAGAAAAGATGGGGATGATAAAAACATGAGGTTTTACAAGAGCAAAAGATTCTTCCACAGAGGTGGGGAGTGAAAATAACTCTCTAGAGAAGCCCAATAAAAAGAGACCAATTTCAGGTAATCAGCAAATACAATTCGGCACAAAACACAATTTTCATGGATTAAAATCTGTACCTTGATATTGGCAGTTAGGCTAATTTCTTCAGTTTGTATTAGACATGCAAGTATAAGGTTACATTTTTATATATAGACTTGTAGAGGTCTTTCCCTCTCTTTTTTTTCCCCCATTTAAAAAAAAAAAAAAGGGGGGATTTCCTAGTGCCTTGCAAAGGAGAAAAATCATCATCGCTAAGAACTGATCTGCAGCTGTGGTCATGTGGGGTGTTCTTTGTGGGGTTTGTTTTGTAAGAAATTTTCTTCTACAGCTAAAATGAGGTTTTGAGTCCACTTCTCTCTGTTTATCTCTCTCCCCACCACATCCCTGCCCAGCCCGGCCCTGGGGTTAGAGGCAAGGAGAAGAGGATTAGTACTCGCTCAGACTGTGCCACTTGGCCACAGGCTTGCGGGGGCTCTCGCAGACCTCTCTCCAGTGTTCAGCACCGCTGACTGTGACACTGTGCGCCCCCAGGATCAGCCTCCCCACCACCTCGTTCTTGGTGGTGCGATCGAAGTCGATGACAAGGAACTCGATGCTGATGTCGGGCAGGAGGTCAGTGGGGATGTCGTAGATGAAAGACTCGTTGAAGACTGGGTTCAAAGTGCACTTCTTCACATGGGTTTTCTTCTTGGCAATACGCTTTCTGCCGTAGTAGACGTTCACCTTGACATAAGGATCTGGGGCCCCCAAAGAGATCAGAAAAAGGGAGACAGGCCTATGACACAGTCCTCTCCTATACAATGGTGGCTTCCGGTTGGGGAGGAGGGGCTTCTGCTGTTCATCTCCTTGGTGTCCCACCCCCCCACCCCGTGTGGTCTTTAGTGATTGCACACTAAGTGTACACTGACTGTGTACACGTCTGCCTTCCTGGACAAGGGGCCAAGGAAACGAGGCAGGCATGGAACAGAACAGCCACCTCGAGTCAGGGCCAAAGAAACCCCACGACACCAAGAAGCATTTTCAAGGGCACAGGGACTAACAAACCCTGCAGGCTTTTTGCAGAGTCTCACCTGGAGCAAGGGCACAGCACCCAGCGTGCATGCATAGCACTGAGGATACCTCGCCAAATGTAGAGACCCCATTTGCTTACCCAAAGCACCTTCCCAGCTACATTCATCAGGAAGGGAATGTAGACAGAGAGAGGAATGGGTGGACAATGAGAGGTGCCAGGGGTGCTGAAAGGTGGAGGGGGGGTGTCTGGGTCACAGGCAAGGGGCAGTGGTGGGCGGGGCACGGACAGATAGAAATAGGTTGAAGTACAAACACATGAAAAAATGCTCAACATCACAAATTATCAGAGAAATGCAAATCAAAACTACAATGAGATATCATCACCTCACACCAGTCAGAATGGCCATCATCACAAAATCTACAAACAATAAACGCTGGAGAGGGTGTGGAGAAAAGCGAACCCTCTTGCACTGTTGGTAGGAATGTGAATTGATGCAGCCACTATGGAGAACAATATGGAGGTTCCTTGGAAAACTAAAAATAGAACTACCATGTGACCCAGCGGTCCCACTACTGGGCTTATATACCCTGAGCAAACCATAATTCAAAGGGACACATGCACCCCACTGTTCACTGCGGCACTGTTTACAATACCCAGGACATGGAAACAGCCTAAATGTCCATCGACAGAGGAATGGATGAAGAGGATGTGGTATGTATATACAATGGAATGTTAGCCATAAAAAGGAATGAAATTGGGTCATTTGTAGAGACGTGGATGGACCTAGAGACTGTCATGCAGAGTGGGGTGGGTCAGAAAGAGAAAAACAAATATTGTATATTAATGCGTATATGTGGAATCTGAAAAAATTGGTATAGACACGTCTAGGTCTTATTTGCAAAGTAGAAATAGAGACACAGACATAGAGAACAGATGTATGGATACCAAGGGGGGAAGGGAGGGGGATGAATTGGGAGACTGGGATTGACATATATACACTATTGATACTATGTATAAAGTAGATAATTAATGGGGGCCTGCTGTATAGCACAGGGAACTCTACTCAGTGCTCTGTGGTGACCTAAATGGGAAGGAAATCCAAAAAAAGAGGGGATATATGTATACGTATAGCTGATTCACTTTGCTGTGTAGTAAAAACTAACACAACATTGCAAAGCAAATATACTCCAATAAAGAAAAAATGTAAAAAAAAAGAGAAAAAAGAAATAGGTTGAAGTAAATAGCTGCTACCTGAGAGACCGGTGATATCCATCTTCGGCAAGTGTCTGGCTTTGAGGACCACCACTGTCATTCTTTGTGCCACAGGCTGATATGACAGAGACACCTGGAGCTCCCCTCTGCTAATGCACTTCTGGGGAGAAGAAAGAGCAGGTGAGAACCCCGGCAGAGGGAGCAGGCCACAGCACAGAAAGCATGCGGAGGAAAAAGGAAATGTTCTCATCATAATCCTGATACTAAATAAAATCATTTGCATGGAGAGACAGCATAACCTAGTATTTAGGAGCGCAGACTCTGAAGCCAGACCGGCCTGGATTCAAATCCTGACTCTACTTCTCATCTGTCTGACCTGGGACAACCTACTTCCACTTCCTCATCTGTAAAATGGAGATAAAAATAGTCCCAACTTGCCAGGATTAGTAAGAGGATTCGATAATTTAGAATCTGTAAAACACCACAGTGCCTGGCACACAGTGTGTACCAGAGATGTGCATTTTCTCCTATTCTCTCATTCAGTTCTTTTTTTAAAAATTTAAAAAAAAAAATTTATTTATTTATTTTAATTTTTGGCTGTGTTGGGTCTTCGCTGCTGTGCACGGGCTTTCTCTAGTTGCAGCAAGCGGGGGCTACTCTTCATTATGGTGCGTGGGCTTCTCATTGCGGTGGCTTCTCTTGTTGCGGAGCGTGGGCTCTATGCGTGCAGGCTTCAGTAGTTGTGGCACGCAGGCTCAGTAGTTGTGGCTCGTAGGCTGTAGAGCGCAGGCTCAGTAGTTGTGGCGCACAGGATTAGTTGCTCCGCGGCATGTGGGATCTTCCCGGACCAGGGATAGAACCCATGTCCCCTGCACTGGCAGGTGGATTCTTAACCACTGCACCCCCATGGAAGTCCCTCATTCGGTTCCTGCCATAAAAAAGGTTTTGAAGACTGTATAGTGGGAGACAGGAAACTTGAGTTTGAGTAACTTGGCCAATTACTCACCAGCTGGCCCTGGGCAAGTCCCTGAACTTTCTGGAGCCTGTGCCTCCATTTCACCAGGGGAATAGCCACACCTGCTCTGCCTGCCCCAGTGTATGACCTTCAGAGTGTCTTCTCCAGCCACCTCGGATGCCCACAACTTTGTTTTCCCACTTTGAAATTTTATGCTAGTCTTTATTTTGAGCTTGAAACAAACAAAAAAAAACCTCTAGTCCTCCAAGAACATTTTGAATAATATTTGGAGGACTTCCCTGGTGGCACAGTGGTTAAGAATCTGCCCGCCAATGCAGGGGACACAGGTTCAATCCCTGGTCCGGGAAGATCCCACATGCCACGGAGCAACTAAGCCCGTGAACCACAACTACTGAAGCCCACGTGCCTAGAGCCTGTGCTCTGCCATAAGAGAAGCCACCGCAATGAGAAGCCCGCGCGCCGCAACGAAGAGTAGCCCCCGCTCGCCTCAACTAGAGAAAGCCCGTGCGCAACAATGAAGACCCAACGCAGCCAAAAACAAATAAATAAATGTATATATATATTAAAAAAAATTTTGGATACTAATTACATGCCAGGTGCTGGGGATTCAGAACTGATAGGACTCAGTTCTTGCTCCCAAGGAGCTTATCATGCACTAGAAGAGACAGAGATGTAAACAAACATGTTACTTGTCAGAAAAGTGAGAAGCCTGGAAATTCCCTGGTGGTCCAGTGGGTAGGTCTGTGCTCTCACTGACGAGGGCCTGGGTTCAATCCCTGGTCAGGGAACTAAGATCCTACAAGCCATGTGGTGCAGCCAAAAAAAAAAAAAAATCCTCAGTGCTGTTGAGAGATTCAGGGGGAGGCTTTGCCAGCTGACATCTGGGCTGAGTTGATGGTGGGTGAGTAAGAGACACAGGCAACGGGCAGAGAGAAGATCCCGTGGGGCAGGGCGGCAGAATGGCTGGTACAAAGTCTTTAGGTGCTGAAAGGGTAGGCTGTGTTCAGAGAATGCTGAGAGGTGGGAGTGTCCCTGATGTTGGGGTGCTGGCAGGAGGGACGGGCCAGGAACCCAGAGAGGTGGGTCAGGCGAAGGTGAAGGGCAGTGGGGGTGAGCTAACCAAAGAGCAGAGCCAGCCGCAGCACCCAGGCAAGAAGAGGTCTGTAGGCAAAGGTGCGACAGTTATTGTTGTTGTTAGTATATTAATAATAATACTATTCTAGTGAAAGCTGGAGAAGGAACTAAAGTAGAGAAAGACCAAAGTCAGAAAGCTCAGTTAAGAGGCTGCTGTAACAGGCTAGGGAAGAAATGATGAGGCCTGGAACCAGGGCTGTGGCAGAGGAGATGGACCTGGGGTAGGATATGTCTCAGGAAGAATTGTCAGGATTTTCTGGGTTGGGGCAGCTAATTGGATGAAAATATAGGGGAGAGGGAAGAGATGGAGGACTATTTCTTGTGTTTCTAGCTTAGGAAGTAGGGGTGAGGCTGGGATAAAGAAAACAAAAGGAGGTGGGATAGGAGGACTTTAGGACATAATAAGTTAAATTTGAGACAAAAAAAAAATTTCGAGACCAAATCATTCCTCCACTATCAAATCCTATTCCTTGTATTCTTCATAGCCCCAAAGGAATGTCAGCTACTTTAGGAATTCTTCTTAGATTGAGCAAAAATAGACCAAACTCACCACCAGCCTTACATACACCACATACCCACCAAAATGACTTGCTGTGCACTCACTAACTGCCAGGCACTCTGCTAGCAGCTAGGGCTGAAATGATGCACAAAGAATACCCCTACCCTCCAGAAGCTCACGGACTAGTGCACTACCTGCTCAGGTGTGGCTGGTGCAGGAAAGAACAACAGCAGTAAATAATTTAATTAGCTCATCAGTGAAAAACAAGCGAAAAACCCTAATAGTTTATGCTTTGATTATAAGTCTTAAGTCACCTCGAGGAATGAACTGTGATAATATTTCCATTTGGCTTGAAAAAGTTCTTGAGGCTATATTTCATACCAGGAGCATATGGAAATGTCTCTCGTAGGGTACTGAATGTGACTGAACTTTAAACTTAGCCGTTAGCTTTTGAAATTGAAGTACAAAAGAAAATAGACTTTAAAAAAGATGTTCATGATATTCTCTGCTAGACTGAAGCCCCACATCTCTTCCTTACCCATAACATATAGCCGGCTCTTGATTATATCCACGGGAAGTACCCTCAGCCAGTGTAAAATCACAGGCTGGTTGCCCTTGCCAACCAGTATACTTCTGGGCTGCTTCCTTTTGACGAGTCAGAATGCAATCAGAGAAGGTAAACTCATTTTTACTATCAGCCACAGCCAAATGGCATCAGGAAAGTAATCCCTCATGAAAAAGAAAATTAAATGCCTTCTAAAACATTCAGAACTGGCGTGCCCAATACAGTAGCCGCTAGCTACATGTGTCTATTTAAATTTTAATTTTAATTCATTAAAATGAAATAAAATTAAAATTTTAGTTTCTCAATCACGCTGGCCATATTTCAAGTGCTCAGTATCCACATGTGGCCAGTGGCTACCATACTGGACAGTGCAGATATAGAACATTTCTACCATCACAGCATCCAGTGGATAGTGCTGATCTAGAAAGAACTTCTGGATTATTTGGGCCACTGCTCCCCTCCATTTCCATGAATAATGAAATGTTAACTAGTTTTGATATCTATCTCTGGGACCATCCTTGAATATTGGTATCTAAATATTAAATATGCAATCTTGGGGACTTTCCTGGTGGTCCAGTGGGTAGGACTCCATGCTCCCAATGCAGGGGGCCAGGGTTCGATCCCTGGTCGGGGACTACACCCCACATACATGCCACAACTAAGAGCCTGCATGCTGCACCTAAAAGATCCTGCGTGCCCCAACTAAGACCCTGTGCAGCCAAAATAACATAAATAAAATTTTTTTTAAAAAGAGTTTTATTTGTAAAAATAACATTGATTACAAGATTATACTTAAGTTTTCTGGTTATTTACTTAAAACTCTGTTTGAAAAGAAAAAACAAAACCGTTTCCTAAATCATCCATTGTAGCAAAATCATCCTAATTTAAATCCCATGCCCCTTCCTTAGTTCTTTGGGAAGGTGGACAACTTCTGGTTACCTTCACAATAATTTCCTCCCCTAAAATCACTCCTCAGACAACTGTTCTCCATCTGCTTCCCACCACCCCCCCTTCACCTTTGGCCATTTTACATGGGCAGAACGCCCATCCCCATTCAGCTGCCCCTTTGTGATGCCCAAGTCTGCAGCCACAACACCACCTGAATACCATTCCATTCTGCATTGAAGGCCGGAGTTTCAAGTCTCCTCCTCCCCCCTCCCCTTCTCTTTCCACCCAATTCCCATTCCAAGCGGCATTGTCAATGACTCTTTGTCAATGACTCTTTGTCAAGGGCTCTTTGTCAAGGGCTGGAAGCGAACTCTGTTTCCCAGCCCCTTGGCCTAGTGAGGTAAAGACCCTGTTGGGGGGCAGGCAAGCAGAAGGACAAGGGGGAGAAAGGGTTTTATCCATGCCTGACAGAGCTGGGAGGCTTTGCTCTCAGAGAGCGGGATCCTTTCTCACTTCGTGGAAAAGAAGAACAAGAGCAGTGGTCCTAAAGAAGACGTTCAGCTGAAGGAAATACTTAGGCGAGGGATAAGTCTAGTTCTTATAATTAGCAGGGCCTCGCCCACAGTGATTTTTCTAGCCACAGCATCTTTGCAAAGAGGAGGGCTCATGCGTCCTCAATAAACCTTTATTGGGGCTAGAAGTTCTCAGTGCTACCTCCACATAAATCACAGTCATGAGAAAACAAAAGACACAAAAACCTCACATCCCTCCTCGTCTTCTAGCCAATACACAAATAGAGCATCTTTCTTTTTTGTGTGTGTGGTTTTATTTATTTACTTATTTTACATAGCAATTTTCTTTACTGTTCCTGGATAACTGACATTCCTTTTTCTTTCTTTCTTTTCAGTCCTTTTTGACTAGACTGGATGAACTCCAAGGTCTCTTGTAAATCTGAGATTCTAAGAATCCTATCATTCCCATGACCATTGTCCCAGGTCATGAACACCAATCTGGCAGTAGAAAGACAGGAAATGGTTTGGGAAACAATGACCTGAAGAAATTAGGAGTCTAACAACTCTCTATTATAGGCCTTGTAAATCACTTCTTTCCCACTGTCTCTTCTTTAACCCTAGCCCTCGCTGAACCACCTCCCTTCTCCTTGTGGGGGATGTATTATGGGAATGTAAATTCACTTTTATTTCTATCTGAATAAAATACTAGGAAAAAAAAAAAAAAGCTGTCACTAAAAAAAAAAATCCAGTTCCAAAGTCCAACTCAGAGAGTTTTGGGCATTATAGAGTTTATACTGTGAACTTTTTTCATTAATAATTGAGTGTTAATTTTTAATGCTTCTTATATCTTTCTGTATATTCCTAAGAGTTGAGTACTCTCACAGAGTCACCCCATTAGCCTTCGTGATCCAGCCTAGAGGGAGACTGAGGCCCAGAGTAGGTAACTGCTTGCCCAGAATTAGTCAGTGAAACGGACAGAATCAGAAATCATGACCAGTCCAGGGCTTCTTCAACTGGACTGCACTGTAATAACGGAAAGGACAAGAGCTGAATTTTCTGCTAAACGTCAGGAAATGCAGTTAGGGGTGGGTGGTTGTCTAGAGAAATGTAGTTCTCATCAGTCTCCGCCCAGGAACATTTGGCTCCATTATTATAAGGGGGTACCTTACCCAGACCAGAAAGAGCTCTTTACAGACAGTGTGGAATAGTCCAAAGCAGCTCTAACTGATGAGCCATGGGGAGATCCAGAAAGGGTAGATTCTTGGCTACAGTAGGGAGGGTTTAGGGTAGACATTTGGAGGCTGTACTGCTAGGGAATCAGGGGGACGAGTGACTAGAGAGATGACAGCCACGACCCAGGATGGAACACAGCTCTGCCCACTGGCACTGGTTGGGGAAAACAGGCTTAGGACACCCGGGAGACTGCAAGGCTCTGGGGTGGGGCCGCAGGGGCTCTGGGTGTCCTGTCTGGAGCCTCTTCCAGGGGATGTGTTGCTCAGGATCCCAGCCCCGGCTTATCCCTCCTGAAGGGCGTTAATAAAGTGGAAAGAAGCTTGGCTCTCCCCAAGAGCCCCTGGCAGTTTAGCAAATGCCATTGTCTGTGCTCCCTGCCCAGTGTCCTGGATTTGAGGCTGTTTTGTTCCCAGCCCAAATCAGTCCCTTTCCTTGCCAATGTCTTCCCAGCTGCAGCTTGGTACAGAGCCATCCTCCACAGTCAGCCGTGGGCTGCAACTGCATGAGCTGTCTGAAGGAGTCCAGCTAGTTGGTGGATTTACCAGGCTGGTGCTCCGGGGAAGGCTGTGCTGGGAAAGAACCACCCTGCGAGGAGAGCTAGATGAAGGCAGGGAGTAGAGCACTGGAGCTGCTATAAAGGGGAGTCAGGAATCAGGGGAGCGGGTTGGCAGAATCTGGAGGAAAAGAAATGGAAGGAGAGGGGAAGGGATGCAGGGAGATGAGACAGGTCACTACTGCAGCTTCTGTCCAGGCCTTCCGACTCCAACCTCAGAGGATACAAGAACTCTTGCTGTCTTGGACTCGGGGATGTCTCATTGTATCCTGGCAACAGACCAGTGTTTATGCCCTGACCAAATGCCTCTAATGGTCTTTGAAATGTTTGGACTCCCCCAGCCCCTGTGAGGTAGAGCTGAGCGGGCCACGTGGCAACAGTGGTTCTCTGGGCAATGGCATGGCTGGGCTGGCTGCAGTGGGACAGGCGCCTACACAGCAGAGAGGGTAAGAACACACGTCCAGGACTTCCCTGGTGGCGCAGTGGTTAAGAGTCCGCCTGCCAATGCAGGGGACACGGGTTCGAGCCCTGGTCCGGGAAGATCCCACATGCCGCAGAGCAACTAAGTCTGTGCGCCACAACTTCTGAGCCTGCACTCTAGAGCCTGTGAGCCACAACTACTGAGCCCACATGCCACAACTACTGAAGCCTGCGTGCCTAGAGCCCATGGTCCGCAACAAGAGAAGCCACCACAATGAGAAGCCCACGCACTGCAACGAAGAGTAGCCCCCGCTCGCTGCAACTAGAGAAAGCCCGCGCGCAGCAATGAAGACCCAACGCAGCCAAACATACATACATACATACATACATACATAAATAAAAAGAACACACGTCCAGGGGGAGCCACTTCCTGCCTCCCCTCCCCTCCCCAGCCTGGCACACTGCACAGCGCCCTCCAGCAGTGGCCAAACCTTGTTCCTGGGAGCTCACTGCACACTCAGCCCTGCTGGCCTGGAAGCCTCCTTCCAGTCCTGAGCCTCCTGCCTCCCCACTGAGTCCGGCGTGGGATTGCAGCTGAAGAAGGCAGTAAGAGATCAGCAAAGCATCTACAGGCAGAGCTCTTTCTGGGAAAAGTGCAGTTGATTTTAGTGGCCCTGTTATCCTTTCTGAACCTTCTACCCTCTTCTCCACTGATCCAGGCCTCCCTTGTCTTCCTTCACTTTGTCAAAACAAAACATAAATATCTACAAATCATATATCTCTCCCAGGGATCAAACTTTATTAATAATAGAAATATTAATAGTAATAATAATCATGGTTCCCATTTATTGAAGATTTACTATGGGCTAGGGATTATGTAAATTCATCATCTTAATTCCTGTGAGAAACTGAGACTTAGAGAATTTAAGCAGCTTGCCCAAGGTCACTTAACGGGTGGAATTTAGATTCAACTCAGGTCTGACTTCAAAGTCCTTGCTATTAACTCCTTATGGTAAATCCTGAAAAAGGAATGAAACTCTAAGTGTAAAATTTCAACAACTTCTATCACAGCACCTACCATACTCACTATGTGATAACTGCCAAGATTTTTTTGTATTTCTCCTCCACTAAAGTAAAAGCTCCATAAGGGCAATAGTATGCCAGGTATATTATCTCATTTGATCCTCATAACCCATAAGGAAGGCAATATTATCAGCTCCATTTTACAGAGGGGGAAATAGAAGCTTAGAAGAGTTAAGTAACTCACCCACATCACACAGCTGGAAAGTGGTGAGCTGGAAGGTGAAGCCAGGCAGTCTGAATCAAGAGCCCTCGTGCTGAACCGCAGAGCTACACTGCCTCCCAGATTGAGGAGGAAATGAACTAGTGGGGCTGGGGGTTACAGTTCTTGCATCCCTGAAATAACTCAAGAGCCAATGCTGGCCCAGTGGAGAGAGGGCAGGATGGAGGGCTCTCATCCCCCTTCTAATGCAAACAAGGAGGAGAGGAGGAACGGGGAGAGAAGTATCTGTGGCAAAGGTTTGGGCCTCGGTAAGGGGCCCAAAGGGTGAACCAGTTAAGTTGCATTTATAAAATGGGTAAAAGTCATACAGATGATACTACTTACATCTCTAGGTTTGGGTTGGGAAAGGGAAGCTGAGGGAGAAATTACTGATTTCATAGTTTCTCAGCTGTGAGAAATAAGTTCACTAGAGGAAGATCACACATTTTGGAGAAGAAATTAGCCCCCTTATCCCTGAAGTGATGGGTCTGTGACTGGTGAGCCAGCCTGCTCCAAGCAAGCTGGATGCAGCATCAGGATGCCAACCGCTAAGTGAAATTTCAGAAGCTACCTGCCCTTCTCTCCTCACGAAGTTGCTTCTTGGAGGAGATCTAACCTGCCAGGTTCTCTGTCTTACTTTGACCACTGCTTAACCTTGACAGCCAAGAGCTTCCTTTCTACAGCCCCTCTTTGCCATCCATCTCATTCCTCCCCTCCCACTTGTCCCCTTCTCTCTCCCAACCTACCATCCCTCCCCAACACACTCTTCCTCCTCACCTGGATGTTCCTTTTGATGATGTCCCTGGTCAGCTGTACCTTGCCTGTGCTGGGGTCTACTCCAGCCAACGGCACCATGACCTCCCCAATGACGTCATCCCGGGAGAAGCGGTCAAAGCTGAGGACGAGGAAGTGCAGTACCAGGTCCTGCAGCTGGCTGTATGGGATGCCATAGAAGGTGAAGGTCTCGTCAAACACAGGGTCCAGGGTCTTCCGTAGCACTCTGGTCTTCACCCGATGCCGCTTGTCGGGAAGGATGGTCATTTTGATGTAGGGGTCAGAGCCCTGGGTTTGGTCATCCATCACTGGCAGCCCATGAGCCTCCTGGATTGTCACCACCAGGGCTTTTTTGGGGAAGTTATAGTCCACTGAGAAGGTGAGGGATCCTAGCATGACATCCTCCTCTGGAGATGATGGAGAAGTGGTTTTGCTCTCCCCAGGGGTCAGGCTCGCAATGGGGCTCCTCAGTTCTTCCCCATAGTCCACTTTGATGGGTAATTGGTCTATACAAGATCCAGAGCTAGGACCCTTGTCTTGGCCCAGCAGACCAGCCTCTGCTGCGTCCACCAACAGGTTCCCACGTCCACCTTCCCTCGCAGGGCCATCTTTGTCTCTCCGCACTTTGATGATTTTCTTCTTGTTGCTGAGGGTCTCTGGGTATATACTGATGCCTTTGAGCATATGAATAAACTTGTATGGTGGGTTCTTGTGCTTCTTCTCTGCCTGCTGGTGGCAGCATGTCCAGACAAAGACGGTCACTGAGACACACACCACCAGCACAGAGGCGCCGATGAGGCCAGCGACCACTGGTGACACATCTGAAGGTGGAGACCAGAGACGTGTCAAGGCAGGTGGACCTCAACCCCTGCCCAGAGCACCCCTGCTTAGTGCTTCTGGCTGGAGGCAAGCTAATCTGTAACCTAGCCTCCAAAGCAAAACTTGCTCATCTGGGCTTATGAACTTCTCCCCTCTCTTGGAGATGCCCTCAACCATCCTCTCCAACCAATCCATGGCTCTTCCTTTCCACCAAACATGGATGAAATACTTATCTTCTCTAGAAAGCCTCCCCTGAAGTGCCCCACCTGACTGCCTGTTCTTTTCTTGGCCTTCCCTCAGCACTTATGGTTTGCTCATATTGATTTGTGTTTCACATAAAGCCACCCTATAGGTCGGCTATAGGTCGACTAAGGTGTTATAGGTCACCTTTTTACATGAGAACACATTCACCTCAACTGTTACACAAGGGTATGAGCTGTGTCTGGTTTCAGGAGGATATTCCACAGCATCCAGCACAGGGTTTGCAACAGTGGGCTTGTGTGGACTGACTGACTGACAGGTAGGGTAGAAGGATGTGGGATTGATTTTGGATGGTTTTGGTAGGGTGCCCAAGGGTGATAAAAGTAGATGGGTGGTAAGAAGTAGAAGAACTCTGCGTCTAAGTACTTGAAATATGTTCTAAATTTCAGCTCCCAGGTATTTAAAATACTTGTATTTTAAGATAAAATAATGAAATAAAATAAAATAAATTAAATAAAATAATTAAATTAAAATACTTGTGTTTTAAGATAAAGTAATAAAATCTTTTAATATGAAATACAAGTATTTTAAATAGGGAGAAATAGGGACTGTGGAAAATTGTCAGACCTTGTCACCTTCTTAGTAAGGTCTTCCCTGACCACCCTATTTAAAAGTGTAAACCTTTCCACTCCTGAGACCCACACTTCCTGGCCCTGCTTAATTTTCTCTACATGTCTTGTCATGCTCTCTCTCTCGCTCTCTCTCGCTCTCTCTCTCTCTCTCTCTCTCACACACACACACACATGCACACACGCACACACATACACAGGCGCACACATACACATAAGAATATATACAGACACACACATATAATTTTACTATTTATTGTCTGTCTTCACTAGAATGTAAGTTTCATAAGGACAAAGATTTTGTCTGTTTAGCTCATTTCTGTATCCCCAGCACTAAAAACACCTAACAGGTACTTAATATATATTTGTTAAGTAAACAAATAACTAAAGAGAAACAGATTTTTTTCCTTCCCCTCCTCTAGTCTTGTCTTTTCCTGCACAAATCGGGCCCCTGACTTAGATAATTAGGTTTGGGGATTTCCTCCCCCTTAAGTTCACTGAAGCCAAATTGAGTTTAGGCTTTAAAGATCTAGATAAGGCCTATAGTTATCCATACTACTCATTAGGGTAAGTCTTGGGTAGGGCAGGGGAAATAAGGAAATAAATGTGATTCTAGCATATTCCAGATTCTTCCTAGAACATCCTTCCACCAAGTATATGCCTGGCTCACGGCCTCACTCACTGCAGGCCTCTGTTCCAAACCTCATCTTATCAGAGAATCATTTCCTGACTGCTCCAAGTAAGATGATATCTCGTTTACCCTGCTTTATTTTTCTTCATAGCACTTATTACCCCTGGCATATATTTGTCTGTCTTCCCTCACTAGGTAAGTGTAACAAGAATAGTGACTGTTTTGTTCACTGTTATATTCCCAGGTCCTAGAACCATGTGGCACACAGTAAGTGTTCAGTGAACAAATGAATTAGTGAATACAAAACAGCTTCCACTTTAGGAGTTTGGGATTAGCAGATACAAACTACTATATGTAAAAGAGATAAACAACAAGATTCTACTATATAGCACAGGAAACTATATTCAATATCCTGTAATAAACCATAATGTAAAAGAATATGAAAAATAATATACTCATATATAAAATATATAATCGAATCACTATTCTGTACATCAGAAACTAACACAATATTGTAAATCAAATATACCTCAATAAGAATAAAAAACAGCTTCCACAGATTGGAAAAACAGAATGAGGTCAATATTATTACCCATAACAGGGATAAATGTAAAATTCTATTTGCCCTTCAAAACCTATCGATAGGCAATGGGAGACCTTACTTGATGAGTGTGAGTAAAAATAACTTAGTAGTTTAGGTGACAAAAAGCTTGGAGTATAATTAGGCTGATGCTAACTTATATTATCAGTGCAATGTCCAGATCACAGGAGGGGTAGTATAATTTCATCTGCACTGGTCACGACACATATGGAATATTCTATCTAGTACTGACAAGAATAAAAATTGCTATTTTTTTGTGTACCTTTATGATATCCCTGCCAGGCATCATGTTAGAGATTTTTCTCTCCAAAACAAATAACTCATTGAATAGGTACCATTTATATCCCCACTTTACAATTGAGAAAGCTGGGGACTCAGATCTACACTAGGCCACATAGTAGCAAATGGCAGTGATGGGATTTAAACCCTGGTCTATCTGACACCAGAATGTCTGTACATTATGGATAAGCAGGATAGTAGAGGGCCTGGAAACCATATCAAGTGAGGAGAAGTTGAAGGAACTGGAGCTGAGGGGTCTGGGAATAATAACTTTCTTCAATTATTTAAGGCATTTTGCTGGAAGAAGGTCTGATGTGATTTTACTTTGGAGGGCAGGTCTAACACCAGTGCGTACAGGCTACAGGAAGACAGATTTTGACTCAATGAAAAGAATCAAATTATTTTTAGAACTGCCTCTCAGTGGCCCAGATGGCTTCAGGAGGCAGTGAATCTCCATTTGGAAACTTTCAGAGATTGGATCACCTTGGTCAGGCATATTCTAAAAAAGATTTCTTTAATGAGGATTGGAATAAATGTCTCTGAAATTCTTTCTACTTCAAACATTCCATGGTTCTATGAAAGTTGGGACCAGGTAAGAAAAGAAGTGGTTACATTTTGAAATATTAATATAGATTAGGAGTAAAGCCATTTAACAAAGTAAACCAAGGTGACTGTGTCCATGGCCATACTGAATAACAACAGCATTTATTTTCAGAGTATCAAGTGAAATAAAAGCTGTTAGGGAGAGGTTTCACAAAATGGGAGCAGCCTTAGCTGTAAGCACCTTGAGAGTGGGCAGAAACAACACCCTGTTCATCTTTGAATCCCTGAGTCTCTTGCATCTAACAGGAGCTCAGTAAATATTTGTTTGAACAATTGATTGGGTTCAACTGTCAATCAGCATAGGCACAATTTGAAAAAGTGGCTCTCCATTCACCCATGAGGGACTTCCTGAAAACTGCTTGCTACCGATTAGTAAAATCGAATATTGATTGTGTCTATGAGAAGAGAAAAGCAGGGAACCACCAAGACAAGTATATTTTTGAGAATGATTTGAAAGGGAGTCTAAAGGCCTGGGTTGGGAGACGTCCGAGTGATCCTTTTGGCTCTACCATAGATTACTCTGTGATCTTGAGAGAGCCCCACTGCTGCTTACAATGCCTCAACTTTCATTGCTAGAAAATAGAGGTGGAGCAGGTAAAAGAGAAGAAGAAGGATTCTCATCTTTCAGGAGGATAGAGAAGGAAAAAAAGAGAAATGGATGAATCCACTTGTGAATTACCTAGGTGATCTCCTCCACCTTGTTTCCCACTTTTGTCCTACTTTCTTCTTCATTTTAGTATTTGTTAACCCCTGCCTCTCTCCCCCCACCCCCAAGGCAGTGAACTAGAAAAATCAGAGATATTGTCTAGCTTTAGTCAAAAGCTTGGTGGGAAAAGGAAGTTGGAACTAAAAGCTGAAGTGAGTGTTTTCAAGTAGTTGTAAATTGCAGTGACCCATGCTGCTTGCTGCTTTTGTCCTCCAAGGTCATGGATAATTGAGTGTTGGCTCAGTGAATCTCTCAAGGGCTAGGGAGTTTGAAATGAAGTGCTCTATGAGATGTGAAAAAGTCAGAAGTGGCAGTTCTCTGTAGAGGAGGTCCTCTGTATGGATTTAAAGATCTGCAAGACACATCTGGGCTTTGTCCAGTTCTCTCAGTCTCTGACCAGCCCTGCTTATTGACACTTCCTTTGCTAAAATAGCTTTTCCCTGTCAAGTAGGCCAGCATGACACAGTAAAATGAGAATGAACTTTGGCATCAACTGGAAATTGGTTTAAACCTTAGCACTACCCTAACTAGTTTGTTTTACTTTAGCCAAGTTATTTTATCTCCCTTAGCCTCAGTTTCCTCATCTAGCAAATATATATAATAATGAATACACTTGAGGATATTTGTAAGGATTAAATAAAATGTAGTATGTAAGGGCCTGATAATTTCTTTTTCCACTAACATTCCCTCTAAATGAGATCAGTGTATTATGCTCTACAGCATCTAACTTTCCAAGGACTCTGGAACTGCAATTAAAAGAAAAGAATATGTTGGAAAGAAGGCATAAGAAGAAAAAGAAAGAGCAAGAAGAAAAATCATGAGGTGCTCATGTGATGACAAAAGGGACATCTATTTTGGAAATTTAGGACTCAAAGAATAAAAATGCAGAAGGTGAAGTGGAAGAAATAAATATAATCAAGATTTACCCTTAGGGAATCAGTGCAAACAAGTAGTAAATGGGTGTGATCTGTCATCCTATACTTTCTCTGATCTGATGTCTTCTTCCTGGCATTGAGGGGATAGAGCACACTGGGTTCTGTTCATTTCCATAAACCTTTTATTTGGGAGTGAGAAAAGCCATTTCTTAGTTGGATTGTGGCCCCACCCTAAACACTGGAGTCTGGATGCTCAAACCTTCTGGATTGTCTGAGGGATAGAAGCTCTTAAGGGAAAAGGAGGAACCCTAGGCTGACAGCAACTCTCACTGGCTTCTCCCATACAAACTGGGATAGAACTGAGGGAGAAACAGGACAATTCTTTTTTATTTTGGGGCCAGGAAAGAATAGCACAGGAAGTTTGCTACCCTAGCACATTTTGGAGGAATCCCCCAGAGGAAAAACCTGCTTCTCAAGCTTTTCTTTCCCATATGCTTCCCTATTTTCTACCCCACTCTGCTCCAGGGAGTGTAACTGATCTTGGAGCCTGTAGGGTTGGGTCGGGGACCAGCAGCTCCGAGATGACGTAATGCTTTCTCTGGTACACAAAGCGGCCTCCCCCGGGCTCGGCCTTTTTCGCCCCTCCCCCTCCGGCCTGGATCGGGCCCCCGCCAGCACCAGCGCGGGTGAGTCCCCCTTTTTGAAAAGCCAGCCTAGGGAAACAGGGAACAAAGGCATGGGAAGAAGAGCCTAGGCGCTGCCAGGAGGCCCAGAAATAGACATCACGTCATCCCCCAGCCCAGCAGCGCCAAGCGCCATTTGGTAGCTACGAACGGACCCCATCATTACGATGCAGAATAGAAATTGCAGGGCTCACGTTTCCTCCTAGCCCCAGCATCCAGCTGACCGGCTTAAGGAGTGGCTTCCTTTTTGCTCCCCACCCCCGCACCCCTCTTTCCCCAGAGGCCGCCGCCTCCCCTGGCTGCCAGCCACACAGCCCACAGTCCCCAAGCTGCCATCTTGATGCCCCATCTCCCTTGCCACCTCCCTCCCCCGCAGCCCTGAGGAGTGGGAGGGGGAGGAAGGGGCACCGCCCTGCGTGCCCCAAGGGGAAGGGCTCGGCCTATCTCACCTCTCCTCCCCCAGAAGGAGGGGTTCACATCCTCCTCAAGCTCTCTGCTTCTCACCTCCAGCAGTGCTGACACTGCACCATACAAGGTTTTAGCATCCTGGACCTTCCCACCCTCGGTGTGGCTCTGGCCTTCTCAGCCCGTGCAGCCCATAGCTCAAGTTCGGGCGCCGTACACTGCCTGCTACCCACCACCGTAGGCCCGATTCTACTCATCACCACAGGCCTGATTCTAGAGGGGCTGGCACTTGAAGGCCCTGGTCTGGGCTTCACGCTCTGCCCAGCTGCTGGGCTCCCTTGGCTTTGCAACGGTTTCGCCTACCCCAGGCTTAGTTTGCCAGATTCTACTTACCAAAGCTAGGTCGGATATTGGTGATCTCAGCCATGTCGTAATCAGAGGCTATTGCTATAAATGCTTTTGCAATGGTCAGACAACTCTGGGACCTCCGGTCAGTACGGAGGCCCCCGCTGCAGAGTGCTAGGTCAGGGGAAGGGGAAGGTATCTGGCGGACGCCTCCTGCGACGGTCTGGTCTCTGGTTGCCAGCTGCGGTCGCCTCTTAAGATGCTCCAGGGATGCTCTGAGCTAAGGAAGCAGGTGCAGCCAGACTGGTCCTGATGCGAGGTAGGCCCCGCCTTCCTCCGAACGGCCCTCGGCAGAAGACTCCGCCTCTGTCCGAAAAGTTCCGGAAGGCAAGCCCCTCCCTTTTCCGGAAGATCTCTGGGAGGGCACCCCTCCCATCGCCAAGATTTCCAGAGAATGAGACCCCGCCTACTGATGGGCTGTGGGTCTATAAGGCGAAAACCCCGAGGCCTAAAGACAAGTGTAGGTACTTTATCGTCTGAGATCCCCTAGATCTTGTGATTCCGGTTCCCTGGGCTTAATATAGCAGCAAAATGTTCTGGCAGGATTTTGGAAAAATAAAATTCTATATTGCCTGCATTTCAGTATTAGTTGCCTTTATTGTTATGCGTTTCTGAGACCACTAAAGATTATTATGGAAACTTTCTTGAACTTCAGAAGCTCTGATTAAAGACCAAACCTGGTGTTGGTTTCACAACTCTGAAAATTTACTGAAAATAATTTAATTGTATAAGTAAAACGGATGGATTCTGTGATGTGTAAATTGAAGCTGTTTTAAAAAAAGACTAAAAAAGAGTGCTAAAGTTAATCAGTGTTGGATATTTCTCTTCCAAATGCTTCAAGTGCTTAGAACTGCTTAGGGAAGTGAGTGAGAGAGAGAGAGAGAGAGAGCCAGCGAGCAAACCAACAGATCTGTGTATTCTGTAGTTTCAAAAGCAGGACACAAGTGAAACTCCAAGCTTCTAGAGATTTCCTTGGCATTTGGAAGAGTTAGAGTGATTCACGTAAGAGTCAGACTACTGGCGGTTATCTCCATGATTACATCAAGTTCATCATTTTTGGCTGTGGATACTTTCATCCTGTCGGATTCTGTTTACAGACAGAATCAGGTCAAATAAATTATTTAAATGCATAAATATTTGTTGATGGTTCACCTGTGAAGTGAGAGAGTTGAATGTGTTTTTTCAGCTTTGACGTTCTGTCCTTGTAGAAAAGAGGAAAGAACAGTTCTAGGAGTTATTCATTCATTCAAAACACATGTATTGAATTTATTGGACATCGACTATGCCCCAGGCACCTTCCTGGACACTGGATTAATGCATTAGAAGCTAGAGTCAGGATATCTGATTCCTTCTGATAGCTGTGTATCTTTGTGAAATCACTTACCCAGCTGAGCCAAAAATTTGTCCTGTGTAAACTGGAAGGTATAATAATACCATTGTCCCATAGGATTTATTGTGAAGATTAAAAAAAAAATCATCTTTGATAACGTAGGTGAAAGCATTTTGTAAGCAGAGTATTATACAGATATGAATAATTACTATGGATTGAGTTCAAGACTGCCTTAGCTTTATTCAGGAAACTGCACTATTTGTAACCCAGTGATTCCTCTTTCTGAAATTTTATGAATTCTCCATTTCCTTGGTCCTGTATTCCAGGTGTCTAGAGGCGAGAAGGATTAATTGTCAACTTAAACCACTGAACCTTAACCCCCAGTTTTGTTTTGAGTAGGATAGCTCCATGCACAGAGAAAGCGAGGTATTGCCTTTAAATTTTTTTGCCAACAACGGACATACTAGCCCTTTGGCTTCCTTCTGCCCTAAAGTAAGATGGCACCTGCGGTTGGCGCATGCTCCTTGATGCCCTGACGCCGCGCACTGCGACTCGGGGGCGCGCACGTCAGTTACTGACGTTGGCTGACTTCCGGTGGTACCGAAGCTGAGTTTCCGCGGGATCGGGCAGGCTGGTGAGGGTACTGGGTCGTGTACCGCGGGGCGGGAAGAGGCAGGTGGAAGCTGGACGTCCGGGCGAAGGATGTCCAGGCTGAGGCGGTCGGGTTTGAGGGCTGGTGCGGGGTGCGTGACAGAGGTAGGGGAGTGAAGGCGTCTAGCTGGGAGTGGGGACTTGGGCCAGCGCTCGGCGGCGAGGTCAAAAGCGCAGTTAGGACCCCTTTGTGAAATCTTTTCCCAGGAGGGGTCCGCGCTGGGCCTGCCTCCGGATTTGCATTCATTCACTGTCGGTCTGACTGCAGTTCCCAAAGGGGGAGGGGCTCTTTAGAGCCTCTGCTGTCTTTGAAGTGCCGGAGCTGATCCCTGCACGCTGCTGACTTTGAATAGTAGCTGCCTTTTTTTTTTTTTTCCTCCTTTTTTGGACCTCAGTAATTTATCTGAAATATACGACTCGCCGGAACTAATCCCACTCCCCTTCATTCTCCCTTTCCATTCCCTTACCAGCGGAATCTTCAGGTGTTTATTGAACTTTAATTATCAAGATAAGGACATCAGTTGATTTGGCATGGGTGGGGGAATCTCTCCTAGTGTCCTGGAAAAACTGAATTAAGGAGGTTTGAAACTAACCTTATACTTGAGACTCTTAGAAAGAACTTTATTTTGCAGTCCTCTAGTCCCCGCTTTCATCTAGTCCCCTGGTAGATGGGCGTTCAGGCCTTGCTTCAACATTGTCAGTGATGAAGAACTCACTGTAACAGGAGGCAGATTATTTCTATTTTTGGACCTATTGTATTGAGAATAAAGTTTTTTGGGGGTAGAAAGATGCAGTCAGTTTCTATATAATGCTCTTGATCCAAGCGGCATAGAATAAGCACAGAATAGGAAGTTCACACACTCATTCATTCATTCGAGGAACATTTATTGAGTATCTACAATAGGGCAGATACTGCTGAGTCCTAGGCGTACTAGCTGAAAAGAGTCCTTTCCCTCAAAAAGCACATTGTTTTGGGGCAGGGTGGTGGGAAGGAGACAAGAAGCAATCATAAAAGTGGTAAGTATGAAAAAAGAGGTTTGCAAATAGTTGCTATGCGAACGTAAGAGAAGATACCGTCCACTTTAGGTTAGTGTTGCCATTAAAATGTGATAATTGGAATTGAAGCCAAGAGTCCAGAAGTAGCATAGTATAGGGAACAGTTAGGAATCTCTTTCTTGTTTTCAACACAAAATTTCTGTTAATATAGTCTAACCTTTTTAAACAACCACACTTTGCTTTTGGATTGTTTCTGTTAATGGAAACACCTGTTTATGAAAGCAACAGTAGCAAACATTTATTGATCTAAGAAATTACTATCTAATGATGTAGGTGCTATTTTTATTTCATTTTATAGCTGAAGAAACTGAGATTCAGTTTAAGTAACTTATGCAAGGTCACAAAGCTGGAGAGAAGCTTACTTGGGAAACAAATCCAGACAGTTTGACTCCACAGTTTGCTTTCAGCATCACGTTATTCTGCCCCCCTGATGGTAATAATAATAACTAACACTAATCACTTACTATTTAATTCTTATAACAACTCCATGAGGTGAGAAGAATTTTTATTTTTTACAGTTGAGGAAACCGAAGTTTGGAGAGGTTAAGTCACTCAGTCAAGATAACACACTAATCAGTAATAGAGTTAGGATTTGAACTCAGGCAGTCTAACACTGTCTCTCACCTCCCACCTAATGGGACATTGTGCATTTGGTGTAAAGTACCGTGTTCATGATTGAACATGAATAAGTGAAAAAATTTGAGGAAATGTTATTATCATTAATTAATAGGAAGGTGATAAGAACTTGCCTTTATCCTTTCAGGATGGAACAGAAGTGGGACTTGCAAAATGTTGCCCTGTAAGAAGAGAAGAACTACATTGACAGAGTCCCCACAGCATCAGGGCAACCAGGAGGAAGATGACTTAGACCTAGAGTCAGCTGTTAAACCAGAATCTGACCAAGTTAAAGACCTGGGGTCAGTGTCAGTGTCCTGGGGTCCAAGTTATGGCAGAGCAGCTGGCCTTGAAGTGCAGACTGTGCAGGATGCAGGAAATCAGCTTGGTATGGAGGACCCATCTTTGAGCTCTGGGATGCTCACCCAGGACACAAATACACCAGTTGTAGAAGCTGTCGATGTGGCCATCTCTCAGGGAATCACCCTGCCTTCCTTGGAGTCTTCCCAGTCCCTAAATATACACATTGGTAAAGGAAAACTGCAGGCCACTAGTTCAAGGAGAGGGAAGAAAATTATACTCAGGCCTGGGTCAGTTGCTCAAGAAGACAGAGGTGATCATCTTATCGCAAAGGAGCCTTTTTCAGGAGATCCTAGTGAAGAATTCAAGGAAGAAGGAGGTAAGATATGGAAGGTCTTAGGTTACATTTTCCTTGTCAGTACCAGCTTGCCGTTGCCTTTGCTGTTGTCATCGCACTCTCTGCAGTGCCTTTACAAAATAGCGTTTCTGAAAGAGGATGCTGATTTGCTATGGAATTGGAGCTGTGGTGCTTGTAAGGGTCAGTGTTGAGCGTTATGAATGGGTGGAAACTTTCTTCTCCCCTGCCATTTCCTGGATCATCTTCTGTATCCTTTTCTTTCTCTTACCTTTTCATCATTTCTGGAGGGATGAACTATGTATGGCCTTTTGTGATTTGGTGAGTATTTATGAAGTGGGCCTTGAGGAGGGGCAGCGGCTTAAAGGGAGAGACTGCTGCCTTCGGCATTTGGTAAGGCTCTACAGAGGTGACATAACCCTTAGGACTTGAAAGATGAGTTGTGGTTTGATGGACTGGTGGCATGGAGTATCTTAGGCCAAGAACAGTCTGAGCAGAGGCAGAGGCAGAAGAGGTAGTGAGAGATATCTTCAGAGCGGTAGATTGTGTTTAGATTGTGAAGGGCTTTGTTTTTCACACTTAAGTGTTTCAACGTTTCCTGAAGGTTATAGCCAATTAACAAAAGAAGCAGAAAGCATAGTTCTGACCTCAAAAAGCTTATAGTCTAGTTGGGAAGACAAGACACTGCTCCAAATGAATTATGGATAATTCATTTGGAGCAGTTTAAGATACTATGTGATTAAGTGCTAGTGTGGTACAAGTAATTAGGATTTTTGAAATCAGAACTTGGATTGATAGGGTTCGATGGATTGGGGTGAAGGAGTGGAGGCAGAATAGCATTTTCTACAAACACATAGAAGTGCTGTGTTTGTGTGGGAGGGTAGCAGGGCTTCAGATAGAAAGGATAGATCCAGATTACTATACAGAGCCATGCTGTTATCCCTTGAGACTGTATAAAGTATTGGTGTAGGATGTTGGCAGTAAGGATAGAGAAGAAAGGGTATATCTCAGAGACATTACAAAGAAAGAATTAATATTACTCAGAGACTGATACCATTTAAGATAACTGGACTGGGGGACGGTGAAGCATGCCTTCACGGGGAAGGTATTTGAGGGGGTTGAAATGAGTTCAGCTTTAGGTATATGGAGTGTGAGGCGCCATCAAGGAAAAATAGAAAATTGAGATTGGAGTTTTCTCAATCTCAGTTGGTAAGAGATAGGACTAGAAAAGTGTTAATTGTGGTTCTTCTTCATGGAAAGGAGCATGGAAGAAGATGACAGAGAAGGGAAAACTGCAGAAGTAATAGTGAAAGTCAAGGAGGGAGGAGGGATTTTTTTGTTTTTTTTAAAAAATGTTTCCTCTTTATTTTATTTATTTGTTTATTTTTGGCTGTGTTGGGTCTTCATTTCTGTGCGAGGGCTTTTTCTCTAGTTGCGGCAAGCGGGGGGCCATTCATCATCATGGTGCGCGGGCCTCTCACTATCGCGGCCTCTCTTGTTGCGGAGCACAGGCTCCAGACGCGCAGGCTCAGTAGTTGTGGCTCACGGGCCCAGCTGCTCCGCGGCATGTGGGATCTTCCCAGACCAGGGCTCGAACCCGTGTCCCCTGCATTGGCAGGCAGACTCTCAACCACTGCACCACCAGGGAAGCCCTGGGAGGAGAGTTTTAAGAACAGATACATCATTTAAAATTTAGTGACAAAGGAGATATAATGATGCCTGAGAAAATATTACATTTAAAGGTTGATGATCTTTGAGAGTAGATTTAGGAGAGTCTTCTAGAAAAAGGAAATCAAATGATGGAATTAAAGAGGGAGGGATGAAAGCCCCAGTAATAATTTGTGCCATGGGAGAATGGAAATCGCTAGAGGGGGTGGCAAGACTATAGAACTTTTTCCTTGGCTAGGTTGTATTTGTGACATGAAGACAGGAGGAAATGGAGGAAAATGCAGGATTAAAGTGCTAGAGAAGGAATGTAAAATTAAGTAGGGGTTCAAAGTCACTCACCTATTAAGGAGAGGAATCTAGAGATATTTTCAGTGGTCAGTTTACAAATATCCAAGTGTAGATAAATAAACATTTATTTTTTAGGATTATATGTAATACTACTACCCCGTTGATTCTCCCACCTTGTACTTCAATTAGCTGTATATACAAGTAATACCAGTAAAAGAAGTACATTATGACTCCTTTTTACCCCCCAAGTAACTTTGTTCGGCCAAATAGAAATGGCACATAAAAAGCAGAAAGGAGGAAAGAAGGAAGATTGAAAATTCATACATGTGTGTTTTGGAAAATATTGAAAAACTGAAAGAAGAAAATAAAAATCACCCATAATCTTACTGCTCAGAGTAATTACTGTTATAATTTAGTGCATATTCTTTTCGTTGTTTTGCTTTCTTTTAAGTGACCTTTTGGGTTTTTTTATTATGATTATGTGGGGGGAAAAAACAGAAAAAACATCTAGGTTATTTTGAAGTATCAGCATTGTGTTATAATTGATATACACTGTTAAGTCATGTTTCTAGACTGCAGGTGCTAGTGATTAAACCTTTCTCTATATTGGTGTTTATTCTTATAGAATTTTAATTGTTTTAAAATTGATTTATGGACCCAGATTTCAACTTAAGCCTTTTTTTCCTTTCTTTGCCTTCTAAAAATGATTAACTTAGGCAGATTTCAGCTTAAAATTAGTTGGTTTTTACAGTTTTCAGCTAATTATTTTCATGTTATCAATTTGAAGTTGTTAGACTGGCGGTAAACAAGTTACAGCTGTGCTCTGAATAAGGCTTTTACTTCTCTCTCTTATCCTTCTTTATTACTTTATTTCTTTCTTTATTTGGCTGCATTGGGTCTTAGCTGTGGCACGCGGGATCTTCATTGCGGCAGGCATGTGGGATCTTCTGTTGCGGCGCGTGGGCTCCACAGCGTGCGGGCTTAGTTGCCCTGCGGCATGTAGGATCTTAGTTCCCCTACCAGGGATCAAACCCACGTCCCCCTGCATTGGAAGGCAGATTCTTAACCACTGAGAGGTTAAGAGAGGGAAGTTCCTCTCTTACCCATCTTGACTTCTCTTTCTAAGGTCTTTGGCATCTAGCAGATTGATAAGAGGAAAAGAAGAGTGGGATCCTAGGGGGTTCTGTAGGAGGGAAATTAAATTGAGAAGCAATGAGATGGGATCAGGAAAAAAAGGTTGCAGAGAAAAGGAATATTTTCTCTATGTAGAGTATAGTGCAGCTGATAAACTGTAGGGACAGTTTTGGAGTAGTTCCAACTGTTTGAGGTGGAAAAAGTATCAATGGAAGCTCTACGTACCAAAGTGAACTTCTGTGTTTTGCTTAGATGTAAAGATTCTGGTATGTTTGTTTAAAAAAATCATTTGCATCAGTTCAGTTTTTAAATGTTAGACATTAATTCTAAAAATTATTAACGATTGTTGATTAATGAGAAAGCTCTGCTGTGCTATTGATTGAAGTTCCTCCCTCTTATAAGAAATTTGCCTGAGAGGAACTTTTTTTTTTTTTTAATAAATTTATTTATTTATTTATTTATTTTTGGCTGTGTTGGGTCTTCGTTTCTGTGCGAGGGCTTTCTCCAGTTGCGGCGAGCGGGGGCCACTCTTCATCGCAGTGCGCGGGCTTCTCACTATCGCGGCCTCTCTTGTTGCGGAGCACAGGCTCCAGACGCGCAGGCTCAGTAGTTGTGGCTCACAGGCCCAGTTGCTCCGCGGCATGTGGGATCTTCCCAGACCAGGGCTCGAACCCGTGTCCCCTGCATTGGCAGGCAGACTCTCAGCCACTGCACCACCAGGGAAGCCCCCGAGAGGAACTTTTGATTTGTTGGATTTAGATTTCAACTCGTTGTACAGTCCCTATTAAAGCTACAGCTTTTAGCCTTTTTGACATTGTGAATTAATCATGGGCTCCTGAAGTAAAGGAAGTAAGATTGAGAGTAAATAGAATTAAGGATTCATTCATACTTTAGTTGAAAATAAAGGCTTTTTTTCTTTGTTGACAGGGTGTCCTCCAATTAAAAATCTTGTGTATACCAGTTGAAACTGCTAATATTGATGGGATAACAGTCTAAAAAAGTATTATCTGTTTTGAATGGGGCTCAGTAACAAATAACTTGATCTCTTTTTGAAAAACAATTTTTTTCAACTATGTAATACACAAACATGGAAAAAAAGTTCCTAAATGCAGAAAGTACACAGGGAAAAGTTAGGTACCCTTTCACTTTCTCCTCTTGTTTTCCAAGTTCTCAGAAGCAATCACTATTTAACAATGCCTTGTGTATATTCTGTAGATCTTCTGTGTATACACAAGCCTCTATGTATTCTTGTTCCTATGACAGCTTGATTCTAATGTTTGCTTTTGATATTGCATGAATGTTTCTTTGTCTTTTTAATGCCCCTCACAAAAAATGGAAAGAAAGGTAGCACTCTTTAAGAGTTGAGGTGAGGAGGGAATTCCCTGGCAGTCCAGTGGTTGGGACTCAGCGCTCTCACTGCCGGGGCCCTGAGTTCCATCCTTGTTTGGGGAACTAGGATCCCACAACCCATGCGGCTCAGCCAAAAAAACAAACAAACAAACAAAAAAGAGTTGAGGTGAGGAAAGGAGAAAGTTGTCTAATGAACTGTATAACCATGTATTTATAATGTTATGGTGATTTTTACTCTAATGCTTTGTAAGATTGATCTTACAGAGTCAGAAAGTTCAGGACATTTTATAATGTATATCTTTTTTTTTTTTTTTTTTAATAGTTACTTTATTTATTTATTTATTTTATAATGTATATCTTTAAAAAAAAATTTAATTATGTATTTTTGGCTGCATTGGGTCTTTGTTGCTGCACGCGGGCTTTTCTCTAGTTGCGGAGAGCGAGGGCTATTCTTTGCCGCGGTGCACGAGCTTCTCATTACGGTGGCTTCTCTTGTTGCGGAGCACGGACTCTAGGTGCACGGGCTTCAGTAATTGTGGCATGCAGGCTCAGTAGTTGTAGCTTGTAGGCTCTAGAGTGGAGGCTCAGTAGTTGTGGCGCATGGGCCTAGTTGTTCCGCGGCATGTGGGATCTTCCCGGACCAGGGCTCGAACCCGTGTCCCCTGCATTGGCAGGTGGATTCTTAAGCACTGAGCCGCCAGGGAAGTCCTATATCATTTATAGTCGATTAAATGTGGTGTTAATGGTCACCTATATAAAATATCCTTTTGTTATCAGGAATATACCTCCCCCCTCCCTACAATTACGAATATGATTTTTTCATAGGGAAAAAAAATGCATATTAGAACTAGAAAGACCTTAGCGATTACCTAGTTCAATTCCCTGACGTTACAGATGAGTAAATTGGACCTGAGCTTTGATTTCAATATTTTTCTTAGGATACTGTCTTTAAGAGAGAGGAATGCCTGTATAGTAAATGCATCATTAATGAAGTTATCTAACTAAAAAGGACTTTATAACAAGATGCTGATTTCTACAACAGAGTATAATTGAGAATGGACAAAGTGTGGAGCAATATTTGTGATTCTTCCAGGAAAATCTCAAATGCATTCTGGAGGGGAGATGCCTTCATTACCATCAGACAGTCCCTCTGCAAAACCAGCAGCCCAGCCTAGGAAATCATCTCAGCCAGATGTCTGTGCCTCTCCTCAAGAAAAGCCACTCAGGACTCTAGCTCACCAAGCTGAGGAAGAGATAGAGGATGGTGGACTCTATATTCCAATGGGTAGGCTTTCTTTTCTTTTCTTTAAAAAAAAATCCTCTTTATTGAAGTATAATATGCAGAAAACTGCACATATCCCAAGGTATCCAAGTTCACTGAATTTTCAAAGATTGAATAAACCCATGTAACCAGCAACCAGATCAAGAAATAGTATTACTAGTATCCAGAAGTCCTTCCTTTCATTTATTACTGACACCCACCCATGGGTAACCATTATCTTGACTTCTAGCAGCACAGATTAGTTCACCTGTTTTGTACTTTATGTGAAATATGAATATGTTTTTTGACTGCCTTTTCCCACTCAACATTATGTTTATGAAGTTGGTCCACATTGTTGCATGTACTTGTAGATTGTTCATTTTCATTACGATATAGCATTCTGTTGTTAGAATAGTCTGTATTTTCTTTATTAATTCAACTCTTTTTTTTTTTTTTTAAGTTTTTAAATTTATTATTTATTTATTATTTTTTATTTTTGGCTGTGTTGGGTCTTCGTTTCTGTGCGAGGGCTTTCTCCAGTTGCGGCGAGTGGGGGCCACTCTTCATCGCGGTGCGCGGGCCTGTCACTATCGCGGCCTCTCTTGTTGCGGACCAGAGGCTCCAGACGCTCAGGCTCAGTAGTTGTGGCTCACGGGCCCAGTTGCTCCGCGGCATGTGGGATCTTCCCAGACCAGGGCTCGAACCCGTGTCCCCTGCATTGGCAGGCAGATTCTCAACCACTGCGCCACCAGGGAAGCCCTAATTCAACTCTTAATGAGTGAATACTTACCAGTTGTAGGCTACTCTGAATGGTGCTGCTGTGAACATTCTACTGTAGATCTTTTGGTGAACATATATGCCTAATTTTTGTTGTGTGGAATTGCTAGGTCATAGGATTAGGCCTCCTTAAAGTTTTTTTGAAACATTTTATATATATATATATATTTTTTTTTTTAATTTATTTTATTTATTATTATCTATTTTGGGCTGCACTGGGTCTTCGTTGCTGTGCGCGAGCTTTCTCTAGTTGCACTGAGAGGGGCTGCTCTTCGTTGTGGTGTGTGGGCTTCTCATTGCTGTGGCTTCTCTTGTTGTGGAGCATGGGCTCTAGGTGCGTGGGCTTCAGTAGTTGTGGGATGAGGGCTCAGTAGTTGTGGCTCGCGGGCTGTAGAGCAGAGGCTCAGTAGTTGTGGCACATGGGCTTAGTTGTTCCGCGGCATGTGGGATCTTCCCGGACCAGGGTAGTACCCATGTCCCCTTCATTGGCAGGTGGATTCTTAACCACTGTGCCACCAAGGAAGCCTGAAACATTATATTTTTATTGTGAAATATAACATATACAGACAAATGAATAAAGACTTCTTTATTTAGCTTAACAAATGGTTTTAAAGTGAACACTTACGATTTCTTTTTCTCATCGCAAATAATAGACCTCCATTGCTATGTAGGTTAGAAGTTGTGATAGTGGACATCCACGTCTTATTTCTGAACTTGGGGGAAGGTGTTCAGTATTCCTTATTATGTGTGATGATAGTTGTAGGCTTTTTATAGATATATTGTATCAGATTATGAAAAATTTTTTCCTAGTTTTCTGAGAGTTTTATCACATACTGAATTTGGTCAAATGCTTTTTAAAAATCTCTATTAAGATTATTGTATGTTTTTTCTCCTTTATTCTGGTTTTTTTTGTTGTTGTTTTTTTTGTTTTTGGCTGTGTTGTGTGGCATGTGGGATCTTAGTTCCCTGACCAGGGATCGACCTCATGCTCCCTGCAGTGGAAGTGCGGAGTCCTAATCACTGGACTGCCAGGGAATTCCCTCCTTTAGTCTGTTAATATGGAGAGTTACATTGATTCTTTTTTAATGTCAGATTTATTGAGATAATTTTCGTACAATAAAATTTTTTCAGTGAGTTTTGAAAAATGGACATAGTTGTGTAACTGCCACTACAATCAATATATGGAACATCTCTCTCTAAAAGTTCCCTCACTCCCCTTTGCAGTCCTTTATTCTCAGCCTTTGGGAACCAGTGATCTCAATTTTATTCTTACAGTTTTGTGTTTTCTGCAATATTATATATAGGTGTTATGCAGTATGTATGTAACCTTTTTTTTTAAACTTTGGGTTTATTTATTTATTTATTTATTTATGGCTGTGTTGGGTCTTCATTTCTGTGCAAGGGCTTTCTCTAGTTGGAGCAAGTGGGGGCCACGCTTCATTGCGGTGTGCGGGCCTCTCATTATCGCTACCTCTCTTGTTGCGGAGCACAGGCTCCAGACACGCAGGCTCAGTAGTTGTGGCTCACGGGCCCAGCTGCTCTGCGACATGTGGGATCTTCCCAGACCAGGGCTTGAACCCGTGTCCCCTGCATTGGCAGGCAGATTCTCAACCACTGCGCCACCAGGGAAGCCCTGTATGTAACCTTTTGCATCTGGTATCTTTTAAAATTTTTATTGAAGTATAGTTGATTTACAGTATTGTGTGCATCCCGTATCTTTCACTTCATGTAATGCTTTTGAGATTAATTCATGTTTGTTCTTCATTGCTGAGTAGTATTCTATTGTATAGATACACCACAATTTGTTTATCTGTTCACCAGCTGATGGACATTTGGGTTCTTTCTAGTTTTTGCCTGTTATGACTAAAGCTGCTATAAACCTTCACATGTAGTTCTTTTTTTTTTTTTTTCTTTTTTTGGGCTACCCCACGTGGCATATGGGATTTTAGTTCCCCGACCACGGATTGAACCAGTGCCCCCTGCATTGGGAGTGTGGAGTCTTAACCACTGGACCGCCAGGGAAGTCCCCACATATAATTCTTTTTTTTTAATAAATTTATTTGTATTTTATTTATTTATTTTTGTTTGCATTGGGTCTTCGTTGCTGTGTGCGGGCTTCTCATTGCAGTGGCTTCTCTTGTTGCAGAGTACGGGCTGTAGGCATGCGGGCTTCAGTAGTTGTGGCACGTGGGCTCAGTAGTTGTGGTGCACAGGTTTAGTTGATCCGCGGCATGTGGGATCTTCCTGGAGCAGGAAGGCGCATTGGCAGGCAGATCTTAACCACTGCACCACCAGGGAAATCCCTAGTTCTTTGATAGACACGTTTTCATTTTTCTTGGGGTAATAACTAGGAGTGACATTGCTGGGTCTTACAGTAAATGTATGTTTAACTTTATACGAAACTGCTAAACTGTTTTCCAGAGTAGCTGTACCATTTTACATTCCCAGCAGGAATGTATGAGATTTACAGTTGATCCACATCCTTGCCAGCAGTTAACAGACTTCTTAATTCTATCTGTTCTGCTAGGTGTATTTCCTTGTGTTAACTTGCATTTCCCTAATGAATAATGATATAAAGCATATTTTCATGTATTTATTGGCCATTTGTAGATATTTTTTGGTGAAATGTTTGTTCGTTATTCTGTTGTTTGTCTATATTTCATTCATAATTACTACATATCTTGCATGAGATACTTTGAAACTATGCATATATCCTTTTTCTCTTCAGATGTTCCCCCCCTAATTTTAGCCTCCATTGGTAGATCACCTGCAACAATTATAATGGTGATTTTTTATTTCTGTTGTTCCTTTTACATTTATTAACTGGAATTTTTCTGTAAAGAAGAGCAGTCTCTTCTCCCTCATTTATTTATTCAGTTTTTATATGAGTGTGGACTCATGGATGTTTGTTTTATTATTTGAGTTACAGTGCCATGTTATCATTACTTACTTTGCCCGAATTGTTTCAGCATTAGCCATGAGGAGCTACTTCAAGTTTTTTGTTTGTTTGTTTTTTGAAGTTTTATTTATTTATTTATGTGGCTGCTTCGGGTCTTAGGTGCGACACGCAGGATCTTTGTTGTGGCACGCGGGCTTCTTTCGTTGTGGCGTGCAGGCTCTAGAGCACGCAGGCTTAGTTGCCCCTCAGCATGTGGGATCTTAGTTCCCCAACCAGGGATTGAACCCACGTCCCTTGCATTCGGAGGCGGACTCTTAACCACTGGACCACCAGGGAAGTCCCAGGTTTTACTTTTACAGATTATGCTTTTGTGTCGTATCAGGGAACCTTTGCCTAATCCAAGGCCACAAAGTTTTTTTTCCTGTTTTCTTCTAGAAGTTGTAGTTTTACACATTACATATAGGTGTATGTGATCCATTTTGAGTTAATTAAAAAAAATATTTATTTATTTATTTCGCTGCACCAGGTCTTAGTTGCAGCAGGCGGGATTTTCGTTGCGGCAGGCGGGATTTTCGTTGCGGCATGCAGGATCTTTTGAGTTCTGGCATCTGAGTTAATTACTGTATAATGTGGGAGGTATATTTGAGATTCTTTTTTTACCTGTGAATGTCCAGTTGTTTCAGCACTATTTGTTGAAAAGATTTCTTTCTCCATTAAATTACCTTTGTATCTATGTGAAAAAGTCACTATTTGTGTGGGTCATTCATGGACTCTCTCTTCTTTTCCATTGGTCTATGTATTTGACCTTTCACCAGTATCGCAGTCTTGAAATCAGGTAGTCTGTGTCTTCCAACTTTTTTTTTTAAACAAGGTCATTGGGCTATTCTAGGTACTTTGCATTTCCATGTAAATTTTAGGATTGGCTTGTCATTTTCTTCAAAAATACTTGCTGGCATATTGATCGATAATGAAACTGTTGATCAATTTGGGAAAGTTGCTGTCTTTTTTTTGTTTTGGCTGCGCCATGCGGCATGTGGGATCTTAGTTCCCTGACCAGGGATCGAACCTGTGCTCCCTGCATTGGGAGTGCAGAGTCTTAACCGCTGGACTGCCAGGGAAGTCCCAAGGGATTTCTCACATAGATAATTAAGTCATCTACAAATAAGGAGTTTTTTCCCCTTCATTTCCAATTTGTATGTCTTTTCTTTCTTCCTCTCTCTTCCTTCCTCTCTCTTCCTTCCTCTCCCTCTCTCTTCTCCTCTCCGTCCGTCAGCCCCCATCTTATTATGCACTGGCTAGGACATTCAGTACAGTGTTGAAGAGAAGTAGTGAGAGTGGGCATGTTTTCCTTTGTCCCTGATCTCTTAGGGGAAATACACTCAATTTTTCACCACTAAGCAGAATTTGTTGGTTTATAACTATTGTTTATCAGATTGAGGAAGTTCTCTACTATTCCTAGTTGTGGAGAGTTTTTATCATGAACTGATATTGGATTTTGTGAAAAGCTTTTTCTACATCTATTGAGATTATCTTTTGTTTTCGTTTTTGCTTTTAGTCTGTCGATATGGTGAATTATATTGATTGATTTTCAAATTCAAAGCAGTTTTGCATTTCAGTGATAAATCGACCCTTTTGATCATGATATAGGTATTTTTTTTTTGTATTGCTGGATTTGATTTGCTAATATTTTGTTAAGGATTTTTGCATCTGTGGTTGTCTGTAGTTTTTTTTTTTTTTATATATATATTTATTTATTTATTGGCTGTGTTGGGTGTTTGTTGCTGCGTGCGGGGTTTCTCCAGTTGAGGCGAGCAGGGGCTACTCTTCATTGGGTGCACAGGCTTCTCATTGCAGTGGCTTCTCTTGTTGTGGAGCACGTGCTCTAGGCACGTGGGCTTCAGTAGTTGTGGCACGCAGGCTTCAGTAGTTGGGGCTCGCGGGCTTGAGTAGTTGTGGCTCATGGGCTCTAGAGCACAGGCTCAGTAGTGGCGCATGGGCTTAGTGGCATGTGGGATCTTCCCGGACCAGGGATCGAACTCGTGTCCCCTGCATTGGCAGGCAGATCCTTAACCACTGCGCCACTAGGGAAGCCCCTGTAGTTTTCTTTTCTTGTAATGTCTTTGGTTTTGGTATTAGGGTAATACTGACCTCATACAATGAGTTGGGAAGTGTTCTTTCCTTTTCTTTGTGTTTTTTTGTTTTTGTTTTTGTTTTGAAGAGTTTGTGAATTGGTTTTATTTCTTCCTTAGATGTTTTGTTGAATGCACCAGTGAAGCCATCTGGGCCTGGAGTTTTCTTTGTAGGATGTTTTTAACTATGAATTCAATTTCTTTAACAGATAAAGGGCTATTCAGTTATCTCTTTGTTCTTGAGTGAGCTTTGACAGTTGGTATGTTTTCAGGTATTTGTTCTATCCAAGTTGTTGAATTTATTGGCATAAAGTTTTTCATAATATTCCTTTGTCATCTTTTTAATGTCTGTGGGCTCTGTAATGATGTCTGTTCTTTTATTCCTCACACTCGTAATTTATGTCTTTCTCTTAATCATTCTGGCTAGAGGTTTTTCAAAGAACAAGCTTTTGGTTTCATTAATTTCTCTATTTTTCTGTTTTCTATTTTACTGGTTTTTGCTGTTGTCTATTATTTTCTTCTGTCTCTTTGCTTTGGATTTAATTTGGTCTTTTTCTAGTTTCTTTAAGTGGGAGCTTAGGTCATGGATTTGAGACTTTATTTTCTAATAATACTATAGAATGTATCAATTTCCCTTTAAGCACTGTGCTAGCTGTCCCACAAATTTTGATATATTGCATTTCATCAACTTCAGTTGACAGTATTTTCTAATTTCTCTTGGGATATCTTTTTTGACCCATGGGTTATTTAGAAGTGTGTGTGGGGCTTCCCTGGTGGTCCAGTGGTTAAGACCCCACGCTTCCACTGCAGGGGGTGCAGGTTCAATCCCTGGTCAGGGAAGTTCTGCTTGCCATGCAGTGTGGCCAAAAAAAAGAAAAGAGGTGTGTGTGTGTGTGTGTGTGTGTGTGTGTGTGTGTGTGTGTGTGTTTAAACAACAGAAATTTATTTTCTCACAGTTCTGGAGTCTGGGAATTCCAATATTACGTGCTGGTAAATTCAGTTTCTGTGAGAGCTTTCCTCCTGACTTGTAGACACCCACCTTCTCACTGTGACCTCACATGGCCTTTTCTTGGTGCATGTGTGTGGAGAGAGAGGGAGTGAGCTTTCTGATACCTCTTCTTATAAGGACACTAATCCTATAGGATCAGGGATTCACCCTTATGGACTCATTTAACCTTAATTACTTGCTTAGAGGACCCATCTCCAAATACAGCCATGCCAGGGGTAAGGCTTCCAACGTATGAATTTTGGGGGGACACACATTCAAGTTAATTTTGGGGAGACACACACATTCAGGTTTTCTGTACAGGATTAGAGTCCTATTCTATGTTCAGTGTCAGAACCTGGTTTTTTAAAATGTAATTTTTATAGTTATAGAGTACCATATGGCTTATAACAGCAAAAACAAAAATCCACCATAACTTTTTAGAAGTGTGTTTTTTCACTTCCAAATATTTGGAGACTGTCCAGCTATCATTTTGTTACTGATTTCTAATTTAATTCCCTTGAGTTCACATCATACTTTGTATGATTTCAGTACTTTTATATTTATTGAGGTTTATTTTATGGCCCCAATATAATCTTTATTGGTAGCTCTTCCATGTGTATTTGAAAAGCATATGTATTCTGTTGTTTTAAGGTACACTGTTCTGTAAATGTCAATTAGGTCAAGTTGGTTGACAGCATTGTTCGGGTCTTATTTATTTTTACGGATTCTTTTTTTTTTTTTTTTTGGTCTATTCTGTCAATTATTGAGAAAGGCATATTGAAGTCTCCAACTTTAATTGTGGATTTGTCTATATTTTTCAGTTTTGTCAGTTTTAGCTCTACATATTTTATTTATTTGTTTTATTTTTATTTATTTAAAATTTTTTAGCTGTGCCACATGGCATGCCAGATCTTAGTTCCCCAAACAGGGATCAAACCTGAGCCCCCTGCAGTGGAAGTGTGGAGCCTTAACCACTGGACTGCCAGGGAAGTCCTTAGTTCTACATATTTTAAAACTCTGTTTTCAGGTACATATGCCTAATAACATTGAGTGGGTTTTGAATGTTAAGGCAAACTAGCATTTCTGGGGTAAACCTATTTGGTCATGATGTATTAGATTTTCTAATATATTGTTTAAGGTTTTTGTTTCTTTGTTTATGGGAGATAACTGGCTTTAATTTTCCTTTCTTATAAGGTCTTTTTCATGTGTTGGTATTAGGGTTATACTGACCTTATAAAATGAATTGGGAAAATTTTCATCATTATCTATTCTTTGGAAGAGTTTGTTTAAGACTGGTGTTATTTCTTTCTTAAATGTTTTGTAACCATTCACCAAGGACACTGTCTAGGCCTGGAGTTTTCTTTGTCAAAAGCCTTTTAAGTTTTGGATTAAATTCTTTAATAATTATAGGATTATTTAGATTTCCTGTTTCTTTTTGTGTCAGTTTTGGTAAGTTGTGTTTTTGAAGGAATTTGTACATTTTCTCTAAATTGTCAAATTTATTGATATAAAGTTGCTTGTAATGTTTATTTTGGCATGTCTAAGATTTTTAATGAGGTCGCCTTTTTAGTTCTGATTTTAGTGAGGTCCTCTTTTTATTTGTGTCTTACTTTTTTTGTTGATAAGTTTGGCTAGAAGTTTATCAGTTAATCTTTTTAAAGAACCAACTTTTGGCTTTCTTGACTTTTTTTTTTCTATTTAATTGATTTCTGTTCTTTATTATTTCCTTCCTACAATCTACCTTGGATTTGATTTGTTCTTTTTTAGCTTCTAGTAAGATTTTCAATCTTTTTTTTTCTAATATATACATTTAAAGTTAAAATTTGCCCTCTAAGCATTGCTGTAGCTGCATTCTGAAAATTTTGGTATGTCATACTTTTGTTTTCATTCATCTTAAAATATTTTTAATATCCATTATGACTTCTTCTTGACCCATGAATTATTTAGAGATATGTTGCTTAATTTCTAAACGTTTGAGGATCTTTCTAGTTAAATTTCTTTATTGATTTCTAGTTTAATTCCATTGTGGTCAAAGAGCATATTGTATATGATTCCTAACCTTTGAAAATTCTTGAGTCACTTAGCTTATGGTCTGTTCATGTGCTGTTAAAAAGAATACATATTTAGTGGGTGTTTTATACATGTCATTTGAGTCGAGTAAAATGTCCTGTATATGTCTGTGAGGTCAGTTTTGCTAATGTTGTTCAGATCTTTTATATCTTTACTGATTTTTTTTGTGTCTGCTGTCATGTGTTACTGATTGACATTTGTTAAAATCTCCAACTGTGATTGTGGCTTTCTCCTTTTTTTTCCCCTTTCAACTTTTGTTTTATATATTTAAGCTGTATTTATCAGGTGCACAGAAATTTAGAATTGTTATGTCTTTCTGTTGAATTGACTCAGCATGAAATGTTCCTTTTTATCTCTTTATCTTCTTGCCTTAAAGTCTGCTTTGTATTTGATATTAATGTGTACATGGTATAAGTGTTTACATTGTTCTGCTTTCAACCTTTTTTGTGTCTTTTTTTATATAAATTTATTTATTTGATTTATTTATTTTTGGCTGTGTTGGGTCTTCGTTGCTGCATGCGGGCTTTCTCTAGTTGCAGAGAGCGGGGGCTACTCTTCGTTGCAGTGTGTGGGCTTCTCATTGCAGTGGCTTCTCTTGTTGCGAAGCACAGACTCTAGGCGCGCAGGCTTCAGTAGTTGTGGCTCGCGGGCTCTAGAGCGCAGACTCAGTAGTTGTGGTGCACGGGCTTAGTTGCTCCGCGGCATGTGGGATCTTCCCAGACCAGGGCTCGAACCCGTGTCCCCTGCATTGGCAGGCAGATTCTTAACCACTGCACCACCAGGGAAGTCCCCATTTTTGTGTTTTTATATTTAAAGTGTATCTCTTATAAATAGCATAGAGTTAAAAAAAAAACAACAAAAAACCTGGTCTGAACATCTTTGTCTGTTAATTAGATTGTACACTTCATTTATATTTAATGTAATTTCTGATATAATTTTCTATTTTCCTATTTGTTTTTTGTTCCTTTATTTCTCCTTTCCTTCTTTTGGATTAATCAAGTGCTTTTACTTTTCTTTATTAGCTTTCTAGTTTTGTATCCTTTTATTTTTCTTTTACATGTTACCCTATATATTAATAGGCATTCTTTGAAATTACTATAATCTACCTTAAATTAGCAGTTTTACCACTTCCCAAACCATGTAAGAACTTTACAACAGTTTTACTTTATATATCTACTCCTGCCTTTTGTGTTATTGATATTGTATTTTACTTCTTCATTTGTTTTAAACCCCACAAGACGTTATTATTATTGTTACTGTCTTAACCAGTCAATATTGATTTATATTTATCACATAGTTAGCCTTTCTTATGTCTTGATTCATCCTGAAGTTCTTCACTTTGCCTTCATCTTGGGTCATTTTTTTTCATCTTGAAGAATTTCCTTTACTATTTCTTGCAGACCTGGTCTCCTGTCAATGAATTATCTCAGATTTTGTTTGTCTGGAAGAAAATTTTAGTTTTGCCTTCATTTTTAAAAATTATTTTCACTGTGTATAGAATTTTAGGTTGTTCTTTCCCCCCCCAGAACTTTAAGATGCATTCTGTTATATTTTGGTTTCCATTGTTTCTGTTGCAAATTCAGTTATCAGTTTTGTTGTTACTTTGATAATTTGTCTTTTTTTCTTCTGCTTCTAAGATTTTCTCTGTTCTGGTTTTCAGCATTTTGACTATTATGTGTCTTCTTGGGTTTTCTGTTTTTATCTGCTTAGGGCTTGTAGAGCTGCTTGAATATGAGATTTGATATTTTATCAGTTAAAAAAATCCTTGTCAATATTTTTTTTAGGTATCATTTCTGTCCTGTTCTCCTTCTTTTCTTCTGGTATTCCAGTTACATGTATGTTAGGTCTTTTCACCATGTCCCATGTGTATTGTTTTTTCTTTATATTCTTTTCTTTTTTCGTCCATGCATCAGTTTCTGCTGTTCTGTAGTCTAGTTCACTAATTCTCTGTTTCACGGTGTCTTATCTATTAAATTTTTCATGCCAGTTTAGCACTATGGATTCTATGTGAAATTCTCCATCTTTTCCTTTATTTTCTTGAATGTGTTAATCATAATTATTTAAAAATCCTTTTTCCAATATCTGATTCACCCATAGGTCTTTTTTTTTTTTTTTACTGTCGTCCTCCCCCACCCCCTAGTGTTTTGGCATCTTGGTTCTTGCTGTAATTTTTGATTGGATGCTGGACATTGTGAATGAAAAATTCTAGAGGCGTTGGTATTGTTAGCTTCCTCTAAAGAGGGTTATGTTTTCTTCAGGTAGGCAGATAATTTTGGAGGGTCACTTAAATTCTGCTAAGGGTTGGTTTTATGCTATATTAAGTCTATTTTGTTTCAGCTTTCTAGATTGTGGCCTATATTGCTAGTGGGTGGCTCTTCTGGGGTTCCAACACTTCTAAAAAAGCTATAGTGTTTATGAAGACTTTTCCTCCTTCGCAAGACTTCAACTACAACCTCTGTCTTCCCAACACTTGTGGAGTGTGATCTTAGTTCCCTGACCAGGGATTGAACCCATGCCCCCTGCAGTGGAAGTGCAGAGTCCTAACCACTGGACTGCCTGGGAATTCCCCATGATTCAATCATAGTTTTAAGAGGAGTTTGAACAGAGACTTTTTGGGCTCATTTTTCCTTGGTTTCCTCCTCTGCAGAATTTTATCCCTCAATCTCAGCTGCTTCAGCAGCTCTAATCTCTAGCTTCTTAGTAAAGCAAGAATACTGCTTTCAGCTTGGATTCTCCTTATGTGCTTCCCTTCTCTGAAGGATCACAACTCCTTAAATCATTTCTGTAGAGGTTGTCCTCCAGTGCTTTCAGACTGTTGTATATATTTTATTCTGCTTTTGTGTAATTTTATAGTTTTATATAGTTTCACAGTTGTTTTTGGCAGGAAGGTTTCATCTGATAAAAAAATACATTGCTGTGGCCAGATCCAGAAGTCCTGGGTGTGTTTTTGACAGGGCTGTTAAGCAGCTATTTTCATACAACAAAGTGACTTTGGTGATTTAGATATTACAGAACCCACCCATGTTTTTATTGACATCATCCATTTTGCAGTACATTTACAGTGCAAATTTACTTTCAACTTACTGCTTACATCATTAAATGTGCTTCTCAGCAAATACCTTGTTTTTAGCCACATCCCACCTTTCTCATAGAAGGAAAAATTAGATTTTCTTCTTTTTTCTAGTCTGATTTTTATAGAGTGGCTTCCTTTTTAAAATTTTTTTAATTTTTAAATTTTATTTATTTATTTATTTTTGGCCGGCCACTGCGACATGTGGGATCTTAGTTCCCTGACCAGGGATCGAACCTGCGCCCCCTGCAGTGGAAGCACGGAATCTTAACCACTGGACCGCCAGGGAAGTGCTTTTTTTGTTGTCGTTTTTGTTTTCCTTTTTTTAATTTTTAAATTTCAGTTCTTTAGAATTCTTAGGGTCAGTGGTATCCCAATATTTTAAAAGTAAGATAATAGATTAGTTCTAAAACAGAGTAAGATGTAACTGAATTATCTGTTCTTTCTTGGATTGTCTGTGCAATGTATTAGAATGTATTCAGTTTTCCTTATAGACCCACATTCCCTATTAAACTCAGCCTTAAAATCAGAAATCAGAGGAGAGGGCTTCCCTGGTGGCGCAGTGGTTGAGAGTCTGCCTGCCAATGCAGGGGAGACGGGCTCGAGCCCTGGTCTGGGAGGATCCCACATGCCGCGGAGCAACTGGGCCCGTGAGCCACAATTACTGAGCCTGCGCGTCTGGAACCTGTGCTCCGCAACAAGAGAGGCCGCGATAGTGAGAGGCCCGCGCACCGCGATGAAGAGTGGCCCCCGCTTGCCACAACTAGAGAAAGCCCTCGCACAGAAACGAAGACCCAACACAGCCAGAAATGAATAAATAAATAAATAAAATTAAAAAAAAAAAAAAAAAAAAAAAGAAATCAGAGGAGAAATAAGTGTGATGTGATTTAGGGGGATGTAATTAGATGAGATGGTGTAACCCCACAGTGATTACTTTGATTCTGTGTTTGTAAGATAGCCATTCTGAATGGGAATTATGCTAACTCCAATGCTTTTTCCATTGAAAAATATTTTCTGCAGCAAATTTTGTTATTTCCATTTTAATTTTGTGATAAGTTTTCTTCACAATTCTTTAAAATTATTTTTTATGTTTGTCTTTATTGTATTTTTATTGGGGTTGAATGTTTTTCAGTGTATATTTTAAAGCAGTGTTACTCAAAGTGTGGTCTGAAAACCAGTGCTAGTTTGAGAACTGTTTGTTACTGGTTTGAAACAAAATAATTCATGGAAACTGAGAATAAAACTTTAGAAATGTTGTCACCTTTGACATTATGGCTATATTCTTACTTTATAAAAGTATGAGTCTACAGTGGATTGGTCAAAAACAAGACTAGTTTTTCGCCACACAGAGTTTGAGAAGCACTGTTTTAAAGGACAATTTGATTCCTCATCAACTATCTGTATAAAATTTTATTAATTTTAGCTGCTTCCATTGTAAATTTCCTTTTTTTGGTCTTCACTTCTATGAATTTTTGTTACATTTTGTAGATCTAAATTTCGTAAGGAAGATTTTATTTATTTAGGTTAATTTTTAGTTAATAACACACTTTACTATTTCTAGTATAACATTAATAGTTTTAACTTGTGTCTTTCATACTTTTTTCCCCGGGTCAGCTTTGCAATTGACAGTGTTACCAACAACATGATAGGATATGAATATGAAGCTGAATCAAAACTTCTTTGGGTGTCAGAAATCCTTTTCTTGCTCTGCAGCTACCAGGTCATTGTTTAAGTACTGGTAAGATGAGGAGGGAAAGGTGGATGGCAGAAACCAAGAACTGGCTAGATTGGTCTACATGAGAAAGGATGCAAGAGGGAAGGGAGGAGCAAAGAGAGGAGATTCAAGAGTGGTGAAGAGAGAGAAGAGTTTTGGAGTTTATGGAGAAAAGGGGTAAATGAGGTGAGAAGAGAGACTTTGGGAAAAGATATGTGTACAAAGGTTTTTAGACAGTTTCGTTGTGTATTATGCTATGTAATTCCCCTTTTGCTGCTTTCTCAAATGACCATCAGTAAAGAGCTTTGTCACTTTTCTGATGCATTCTAGAGTTTTATATTTCTTTTGCATCTATCACTTTGTTGGGATGTACCTCAAGGTAGCCCATTTTTTGTTTAGGTTACACAAATGTAAGATGTGTATGTTTGAATTCTACTTTTTATTTTTAACTTAAAAATCATTATCAAAATTTTTTCTGTATCATTAAAAACTCTTTGTAGACATTTTTAACTTGTCCCCCTGCCATCAATTGCTTAAAAAGACTATTTTTAATGGGTCAGTTACAGTCCAGTGTATGGTGTACCAGTGTTCACTTAACCATTTTTTTCATATTGGCTGTGCACACAAAAAATGTTGCTTACCTTTTCAATAAACAATGAATGTTGCCTGCCGTCAAGGCATCAGCCACTGCAGCCATACCCCCACCCCACCCCAACCCTAAAGGGTGCACCCTGAGGGGAATTCAGGTTGGAGAAAAACAGGATACTGGCCCTAGATAGTTAAGATGCATAGCTAAGGAATAACTTCAATGAGCCAAGACTCTTGCATCTTCCTCTACATAGAAAAGCACTAAAATCATTAACTTGAGATGTCTTTTTTTAAAATTAATTAATTTATTTATTAATTTTTGGCTGTGTTGGGTCTTCGTTTCTGTGCGAGGGCTTTCTCTAGTTGCGGCAAGCGGGGACCACTCTTCATTGTGGTGTGCGGGCCTCTCACTATTGCGGCCTCTCTTGTCGCGGAGCACAGGCTCCAGACGCGCAGGCTCAGTAGTTGTGGCTCACAGGCCCAGCTGCTCCGCGGCATGTGGGATCTTCCCAGACCAGGGCTCGAACCCGTGTCCCCTGCATTGGCAGGTGGATTCTCAACCACTGCGCCACCAGGGAAGCCCCGAGATGTCTTTTTTTGCGATTAGCAGTAATCTTTTGATGTTCAATTACATGTGTTTTTTTTTTTTCCAGTGAAAACTTCTATATATCCTGGCTTCTCCCTTACCTCTTTGGAGCAGTTCCTCAGAGCTATCTGAGAGGCTGTCTCCCAGGCTGTAGTCCTCAGTAAGGTCCCTGAATAAAACATAACTTGCAACTTTTAGGTGGTGTATTTTTCTTCAGTTGACATTTAGGTGTTTTCCATGTTTTTGCTAAAATAATTAATGTTGAAATGAATAACTTGATTAGTCTATACATGTGTAATTATTTCCTTAAGAAGAAGATTGGATTGAAAGTTACGAACATTTATCGAATTCTTGATATATATTCACAAGTGCAAAAGCAATTGGTTGAAATTACTAATAATTTTTCACTGAGTAAACATTGCCAGGGTGCAGCTTGAAGGTCATAAAATCTTTTTAAACCAAGAAGGTTGTCTTGATGTTAATCTTCTCTAATCCCTTGTTTTCAGACGGTAGCAGACCAAAAAGTATCAGAGAGATGAGAACCTCATTTTGGTGTTGCATGATAATCTACTTCAAGACTTACCAGATTCTAATAATCAAGAAGCTTTTCCTTTTATCTGGTTATATATGTGCTCCTTTCTTGTAGAATAGAGGTACTTCATCCCCTCCCCCCTTTTTTAATCAGAGTGGATTTTTTTTATTGATTTGCTCCTTGTTTTTTTCTTTTCTAGACTCAGTAGTATAATAATAGTGATAAATTACATTTGTATAATATTTCATTGGTTATAAAGCACTTTGATATATATTATTTCACTTAATATGCATGGCATCCCTGATGGGAAGATATCTGTATTTTACAAAAGATAAAAATAAGACTATTTCCAAGGCAACCCAGTTAAGTTATAGATCTGGGACATAAACCCTGGGTTTCTGATGTATTATCTGGGTAGTATAGAGTAATAATTAAGACAGAGTTCTAGAGCTAGAGTGCTTGGCTTCAAAACGTGTCTTTGTCATTATTAGCTCTTGGGAAAGTTTCTTAATCTTTCTGCCTCAGTTTCTTCCTCTGTACAGTGGGAAAAATAATAGTCCCTACCTCATAGGGTTGTTATGAGGAGTAAGTGAATTAATATGTATAAAGTGTGTAGAAGAATGCCTGACATAAAAGGAATATTCAGTGAATGTTAGGTGTTATTACTACAACAGTACTACCACATCTGCCTTTACCACCGCTGTTATATCTTAGTCTTCTTTATTTCCAGGGCCAGACAGCTGTGTTTTTCTTTTACTGTTGGCTTTTTGGGTTAAGTTCCGGGAGCAGTTGCTTTGGTGATTCTTGTGATGTTCTTGGTTTATTTGCAGAAGAGCAAGACAGTGAAGAAAACGAGAAAAGGCGAAAAAAGAAAAAGGGTACCAAGAGGAAAAGAGATGGAAAGGGTCAAGAAGAAGGGACTTTGGCTTGTGACCTGAAGCTGGATGACATGCTTGACCGCACCTTAGAGGACGGCGCCAAGCAGCACAACCTAACAGCAGTCAACGTGCGAAACATCCTTCACGTGAGTAAGACGGGGGCAGCCATGTAATGGGAATAGAACTCTTTCATGGGGAGCAAATAAAAATTCTCAGGAAGCTCTTGAGTCTTGGTGTGTGAATTACTAATTTTGTGAGTTCCCTGTGGCAAAATATTTTACATTTCAAGGTAGCCTTCTCTTTGCACTCAGCACAAGTTTGAAATGTGAACACATGTGAGAGAACTTAATTGGGAAGATAAACTGTTACTCTGCTTCCTTCCACTGATTTGATTGTTTATTGTTTAGCATATTCAAAGATAATGGAAGATGATAATGTTTACAGTGGATTTACTCTTGTGGGTCAATGTGTCTTAGAAGATGCCCAGTTAACAGTTTACAGTCCTTTGCACATATGCAAATACCCTTCTTTGCTATGTAACAGTACAGCTATTTATAAAGCCTTTGTTGTTTATTACTGTTTCTCTTAAGCAGATAGTTAACCTGAGAATTTTTTTTTTTTTTTTGAGCCCTTCCTGTTAGTATCAGCTAATGAGATTGGTCCATTTGCTTGCTACATTGTTGGAAGCTGTGTGCTTCTCTCCAAAACTTCCTTCTTTGCTTTCAGTTGCCTTGCTTTACCCTAATCTGAAACCATTTGGGTATCTAGCTCTCGTTTATCCTCTACATATATCTAGCAGAGTTACAGAGAGATGAGTATTATCTAGATGATACATCTTTGTTGCATAAAGTGAAATTTCATCTTTCTCCAGGAAGTAATCACAAATGAACATGTAGTCGCTATGATGAAAGCAGCCATCAGTGAGACGGAGGATATGCCAATGTTTGTGAGTATTTATTGTTCTTTCAATGTCATGAAACAGAACTATCTGTAAACTGGCTAAGTGTAGTGAGTTGTTTACAAACTCACTTGGGCATTTGTAAATAATTTGGCAGTTGGGGGCAAACTCAAGAATCACTCGATGATTTTTATTGACTGTTTTCTTCTCATTTTCCCTTCTTAGGAGCCCAAAATGACACGCTCTAAACTGAAGGAAGTGGTGGAAAAAGGAGTGGTGGGTGTTCTATTTTTTCTTTACTGTTTATTTAGCTTTGTTAATAATATATAATTCCAGGTTATTTGTAGGGAAAAAAATATAGGAAATATTTATTATGATCTGGGTTTGACTCCTTAAAGAAATATTTGTAAAAGGCAAATAGACATGTGGAGATGCAATATATGAAATCATTATCATAGTTTATTTTTACTTTAGTTGCTTTTTTGGAAGTGCTAGGTAGATAACCATTTGGAACGGTTGAAAGCAATGAGTGATGACAGTTTTTCTGTTCATGTTGTGAGATAGGTGGTGAAGTGTTTAAAGTAGTGTATTTCAAATTGTGTTCCAGGGACCAGTTGCATCAAGATCACCCTGGTATGGGGTTCCTCAAGAGTGCTTATTAAAAATGCACATTCTTGGGCTCACCTCAGACCTAGGAATCAGGACCCATGGGTATGGCCTGGGAATATGCATTGTTGAAAGCACAACAGTACATTCTTTTGCACACTAAAGTATGAGAACCTCTTGAAGACTTTTGAAGCATTCTGATACAGGAAGCTCTTTGATGCTGGGCACTGTGTTCTATCTGCTTAACAAGCACGTGTCCAGTTTGTGCTTACCTTCTGCGACAAAGCAGGTGATAGTCCTGAGGGAGTCCATTCTATCTCTGATAGTAAGAAAGATTTGCCATATGGACCCAAAATGCATACTGTAGTTTTTGTCTGTTTGTCTGGTTCTGTTCCTTGCAGCCCTGTATAAGAAATGTCTGTTCCTCTTCCACATGACCTTTCCTCTAGTTGAAGAAAACCAATATATCTTTTTATAACATTCTTTTCTTGCTAAACGTCCCCTAGTTTTTTATTGGTCTTCATGTGACAAGGCTTTGAGTACCTTCACCAATCTGATCCTTTTCTTCTGCATGTGCCAAGTTTGTCCATATCCTTTTAAAAGTATGCCTTAAGTGGATCTAGTGCTCCAGATAGGGTTTAACTAGTATAGATTAAAGTTAGGTTGGGACTTCCCTGGCAGTCCAGTGGTTAAGACTCTGAGCTTCCACTGCAGGGGTACAGGTTCAATCCCTGGTCAGGGAACTAAGATCCTGCATGCCGCACGGTGCAGCCAAAAAACAATAAAATAAAAAAATAAAGTTAGGTTTATTCCCTCAGTGTTCAGATTCTATATTTCCCTTAATGCAGCCTAAGGTTTCATTGGCTTTTTTTTTTTTTTTTTTTAATAGGCCAAAGACACACATTTTAGGGTGGAAAATTCTGCTCCCCTATGCACTGGCTTTTTTTGACAGCCACATCATATATATATATTTGTATATCTTTATCTAATTGACTAACCCTGGTTGCATAAAGTGAAATTTCATCTTTCTCCAGGAAGTAATCACAAATGAACATGTGGTAGCTATGATGAAAGCAGCCATCAGTGAGACAGAAGTTCTGTGAAGTCTACCTGACATAGAATATAATTAACATTAATTCCATATTTGATTAAAAAAACCCCAAGGAGATCGAAATCAGGCTCTGAATTATGTCTACCAACCACGTATATAGTTGCAGAGAAGGTAGACAACCCAAGGCTATAGTTTATGTGGGAGAGCAAAGATTAGAGTCCATTTCTCTTGCTTCTTAATCTTAATAGACTGACTCCTTCCTGATGGATTTGGCAGTAGGAAAATTGATTGGTTTAGAAACAAACATGAGAAGAGGTATGGACCTGAATCACATCATTCCCTTTACACCCTGTATTGGGCCTGGCTCCACAGAGCTAGATAAGTAGCCACAACATGGCAGGGCTGAGGAGATGTGGAGGGCCTAAGGCTTCTTATAGAGACAGAACCTAATGGTCTGTTGGATTTTGTTCATGATGATTTTGTTGGGGTCACAGTTAGATGGTCAAAAAATTATGCACTCCAATGGTATTGTGTCAGGAGTATGTAAGAGGTTTTAAAGAATTCTTTAAAAACTTCCCCCCACCAACTCTATTGTTTTATTTATTTTTTTATTTTTAAAATTTATTTATTTATTTTTGGCTGCGTTGGGTCTTCATTGCTGTGCACGGGCACGGGCTTTCTCTAGTTGCAGCGAGGGGGGGCTACTCTTCGTTGCAGTGCGTGGGTTTCTCAATATGGTGGCTTCTCTCATTGCGGGGCATGGGCTCTAGGCACGCAGGCTTCAGGAGTCGTGGCACACGGGCTCAGTAGTTGTGGCTCACGGGTTCTAGAGTGCATGCTCAGTAGTTGTGGTGCACAGGCTTTGTTGCTCCGCGGCATGTGGGATCTTCCCAGAGCAGGGCTCGAACCCGTGTCCCCGGCATTGGCAGGCAGATTCTTAACCACTGCGCCACCAGGGAAGCCCCTCTATTGTTTTATTTTTTTTTAGACAGTTCTTTTATTTATTTATTTATTTTGGCTGTGTTGGGTCTTCATTTCTGTGCAAGGGCTTTCTCTAGTTGCAGCGAGCGGGGACCACTCTTCATTGCGGTGCGCGGGCCTCTCACTATCGTGGCCTCTCTTGTTGCGGAACACAGGCTCCAGACGCGCAGGCTCAGTAGTTGTGGCTCACGGGCTTAGTTGCTCCGCGGCATGTGGGATCCTCCCAGACCAGGGCTCGAACCCGTGTCCCCTGCATTGGCAGGCAGACTCTCAACCACTGTGCCACCAGGGAAGCCCTCTATTGTTTTAAAATCCTGAAAAAGTTGAAAAGAATTTTACAGTGAATCTAGATTCCATCTAGATTTAACAATGTAAAATTCTGCCAAATTTGCTTTATCTCTCCCTGTGTCTGTCTATTGTTTTTTCCTGGACTATTTGAAAAGAAGTTGTGTATGACTTGACACTTCACCCCGAAATCCTTCCGTAAGAACTTTTCATGACTAGCTTTTTGGAGGCATACTTATGGTGGATTTATGTAATTGATTAAGACATACTGATGGCAAAAGGCTGCTATCACCTGTAGTATCCTAGGTTTGTGTACTATTGTAGTTTACAAATAGTTTTCATATTTATTATTCTATGTGAACCCAAGCTGTAATATAAAGTAGACAATATAGACACTTTGTCCATTTACGGGTAATACAGATTCTTACTAGGTTTAAGGCAGAGATGCTAATGATGGAAATAGATTCATCTCTCCTTTTCTTCTGCCAAGCTCTGACAAATATTTGACAGTGTAGATCAGTACCCTTACATCACTGCAGCTACGTGTTAGTCTGATGGCTCCTTGTGATGGTAAAGAAGAAGTAAAAATGAAAAACAGTCTATTTTAATTAAGAGAACTTAACTATTTATATTCTTTGTTGGTAGGTAATTCCAACATGGAATATTTCACCAATTAAGAAGGCCAATGAAATTAAGGTAAACTTGGAAGAGGTAATTCTTATTCTTTTCCAGAAAGACTTCATCAGTTTCGAAACGCTTCTATTTGTTAACTTTTTCTGACCTATGTATTTATTTAAATTCCAGCTTTTTTTTTTTCCATTTCATTAGTCTTAGGTTTGACTCTCATGCTAGAAATCTTTTTAACTCCTGCCTCTTATTACTTGCTTTAGCTGCTTGTTGTGCTCTTAGGATTTTTTTGTTTTCCTGCTTTGCTTTCTTCCCCTTATTTCCCAAATACATATGATTCGTGTTTTCTATTATTTTATTTTTTTCTATAATTGTACTTATGTAGCCTCCTCAGTTTGTGGATATCCACCTTGAAGACGATGATTCCTCAGACGAAGAGTACCAGCCCGATGATGAAGAAGAAGATGAGACTGCTGAAGAGGTCAGTGGTTACCTGTGTGAGTGTTAGTTGGTAATGTAGAAAAAATTTGGCTCCACAAGGCAGAGTGTACTTTGCTTCCTTAGTAATATCACTTGTTCTATACAGAGGGTTGAAACACAGTTCTTTTTTCTACTCATTTCTTTGCATAAATCTAAGACTGTGACTCCTCTTCATGCTCCCTTGATTTTTTCATGTCTTGTATTATGAAATATAACACACATACAACATGCAGAACTGTGCATAGGATAAAAATTAAAATATACAGCTTAAATAACTATAAAGCTAATCCTTATGAAACTTCCTTAAAGTCATTAAGTATAACATTGCCAGACACCTCTTATCACAGTCACTTTTCTTCCCCTATAGACAGCCACTATCTTGAGTTTTTGGTAGTTACTTCCTTGCTTATCTTTCTACTTATATCACCTAAATATGCAGCTGTACACACTGAGTTCAGTTTTTTACTGTTTCTGTACCTTAGGTAAATGGAACCATAGTCTATTCTTTTGTGTGGCTTTTTTTTTTTTTTTTTGGTTCAACACAAGTCATTTGAGATTCATTTATACTGTTGCTTGTAGCTATAGTTTGTTCATTTTCATACTTAATGTTATATTCTATTTCTTAATGTGTTCTTTGACTTGTTTGTTAAAGCATTTTAAATCAATGCCTTACAGTTTTACAGAGTTCACAGTGCTTACGAGGATAGAGATCTGTTCCCTGTTCCTACCTTCAGGAAATTAAGCTTTTATTTAAATTTTATTCTCTTACTCTAATTCAGTGATTGATATTTTGTGCTTCATTCTATTGAGGTACTTCAAACTCAGTGGAATGAGATAGGGGCATACATATGAAAGTGAACTGGATTTGTCTTGTAGAGTTTATTGGAAAGTGATGTTGAAAGCACTGCTTCATCTCCACGTGGGGCAAAGAAATCCAGATTGAGGCAGTCTTCTGAGATGACTGAAACAGATGAGGAGAGTGGCATATTATCAGAGGTAAATCCACATCATACTAGCAAGATAAATTAGAGATGCTCTATAAGTAGATTATTTAACTGTATAAATAGATCATTTCTCCATGGTGATTCTAAGCCGTCACCCTTTGCCAAACATGATTCAAGATCAGTAATCATGCCATTATCTTCCTGGTATTTGTGACTAGTTATAACTGAATTTCAAATTCCCTTAAGTCAGTGAACAGTTAAGAGAAAACTGGAACTCAGTGACAGGGAGAGTTCTTATTAAGGGGCCAAATGTGAGTGACTGGCAGAGTTTCTTTCCTTCTACCCTTCTCTTTTTTGTTTGTGTTTTCTAATATTGTTCTAAAGCCATTTTTATTGTATTTCCCCGCTTTTGATAACCTAAGTGGCATCCTGTTGGCTTCATTGGAAATAGGATGAAACCTAATTAGATTAATGTCCTTGACAGTGCCTTTGTTTTTATATACCTCTATCTAGATGGGAAGAGAAAGATTGCTAGCACATGAAAGACATGCTTCTCTCCTCCTGCTTTTTTTTTTTCTCTTTTCTTCCCTTCCTCCCTTTAATTTTTAACATAGTTGCCTCTTTTAATCAGGCTGAGAAAGTCACCACACCTGCCATTAGGCACATCAGTGCTGAGGTAGTGCCCATGGGGCCTCCGCCCCCACCAAAGCCCAAACAGACCAAGGATAGTACTTTCATGGAGAAGTTGCATGCGGTAGATGAGGAGCTGGCTTCCAGTCCAGTCTGCATGGATTCTTTCCAGGTAACATAACTCTAAACTGCTGAAAAAGTCAAATGGAATAATTTAGTCGTTGCTCAGATTGGGAAGGGAGAAGGGAAGATGTTAAATTCTGATACAGTAAGTAACAGTCATGAAATTATAGGTCTTTGGTACTCTATTTAGTTTGTGCTATTTTATTGTAAGTGAGAATTAAGTGAGAATGGCAGTTCCTAAGGATGAAATAAGGTATGTGACAGAGAGCATTTTAAAATGTGGAACATAGGAACAACCTTCAGCCAGATTCCTCAAATATTAACCTTTACCACAATTGCTTTATCATTTTCTCCTTCTTTCTCTCTCTCTGTACACATTTATTTTTTCCTGAATTGCTTTAGAGTGTGTTGCAGTCATGATGTGCTTTTACCCCTAAATATCTTAGTGTATATGTCCTACAGATGAGGACATTTGATTATGAAAATAAGGATATATAATATTATATAGTCTATTAAAGTCCCTATTTGGATTTTGCCAATTGTCCCAATAATGTCTTTTATATAAAGCAAAAGAAAAATGATTTTTTTTTTGTGATCCGGGATCCAGTCTAGGATTACATGTTGTATTTAGTCATCTTGTCTCTTAGACTCTTTTTATTGGGAACAGTTTCTCAAGGTTTCATAACCTTGACGTTTTTGAACCTTATAGAGCAATTATTTTACAGAATGTTCCTCAATTTTGACTTTTCTGATACTTCCTCATAATTAGATTCAGGTTATGCACTTTTGGCACAAATATCACAGAAGTGATATGTCCTTTTTAGTGCATCATATCAGGAGGCACATGACTTCCACCATGTTAAATTTGATCACATGGTTAAGGTGGTGTCTGCTTGTTTTCCTCGCTGTAAAATTATTATTTTTCCATTTTTAAATTAATTAGTATGTATCTTTGAGGCAAAATATCTTTTCACACACTAATTTTAGCATCCATTGCTTGTTCTTGATTGAAACAGTCATTATTATGGTTATTGTCAAATGATGACCTTCTAACTTCCATCATTAGACAGTTCTTTTTTTTTTTTTTTTTTTAATCTTTATTTATTTATTTTTCTTTTGGCTGTGCTGCACGGCATGTAGGATCCTAGTTCCCTGACCAGGGATTAAACCCGCACCCCCTGATTGGAAGCGCAGAGTCTTAACCACTGGACTGCCACGGAAGTCCCAGCCAGTTATTTATTTATTTATTTTTTAACATCTTTATTGGAGTATAATTGCTTTATAATGTTGTGTTAGCTTCTGCTGTATAACAAAGTGAATCAGCTATATGTATACATATATCCCCATATCCTCTCCCTCTGGTGTCTCCTTCCCACCCTCCCTATCCCACCCCTCTAGGGGGGCACAAAGCACCAGGCTGATCTCCCTGTGCTATGTAGCTACTTCCCACTAGCTGTCTATTTTACATTTTGTAGTGTATATATGTTAATGCTGCTTTGTCACTTCGTCCCAGCTTACCCGTCCCCCTGGCCGTGCGCAACTGGCCGCACGCTCTGGAGCCTGCACGCCACAACTAGAGAGAAGCCCTCACGCCACACAAAAGATCCTGTGTGCTGCAACTAAGACCCAAAGCAGCCAAATAAATAAATAAATAAATAAATAAAATTTTAAAAAGTAAAAATAAAAGATACTTCTCTTAAAGTATCTTTTTAGGAAAAAAAAAGGAATAAACATACAGATCAGTGGAACAGAATTGATAGTCTAGAAATAAACTCTTAAATTTATGGTCAATTAATCTTTGACAAGTGTTCCAAGACCAATTAATGGGAAAAGAATAGTCTTTCAACAAATGGTGCTGTGACAACTGGAAATCCACATGCAAGAGTATAAAGTTAGACCCTTACCTCACACCACACTCAAAAGTTAACTCAAAATAGATCATTGACTTAAATGTAAGGGCTAAAATTATAGAACTCTTAGAACAAAACATAGAGTAAATCTTTTTGACCTTTGATTAGGCAGTGGTTTCTTAATACAATACCAAAAGCACAAATGACAAAAAGAATAGGTACGTTGGACCTCATCACAATTAAAAACTTTTGTGCCTCAGAGGATACATCAAAAAAGTGGAGACAACCCAGAAAGTGGGAGAAAATAATTGCAAATCACATATCTGATAAGGGTCTTGTATCTGCAATATATAATGAACTCTTATAAGTCAACAATAAAAAGACAACCGAATTAAAAAAGGGCAAAGAGTATGAATAGACATTATTCATTTCCTTTTTTCTCAATAAAAAGGAATGAGGGGCTTGCCTGGTGGTGCAGTGGTTAAGAATCCATCTGCCAATGCAGGGTACACGGGTTTGAGCCCTGGTCTGGGAAGATCCCACGTGCCGCAGAGCAACTAAGGCTGTGCGCTACAACTACTGAGCCTGCGCTCTAGAGCCCGCGAGCCACAACTCCTGAAGCACGCACGCCTAGAGCCTGGGCTCTGCAGTGAGAGAAGCCACCGCAATAAGAAGCCCACTCACAGCAACGAAGACCCAACGCAGCCAAAAATAAAATAGATAGAATAAATAAATTTTATTACAAAAAAAAAAAAGGAATGAGTACTGATACATGCTACAAAATGGATGAACTTGAAAACATTATGCTAAGTGAAAGAAGCCAGAGACAAAAGGCCACGTATGATTCCTTTTATTTATTTTAAAAAATATTTATTTATTTATTTATTTTGGCTGTGCTGGGTCTTCGTTGCGGCGTGTGAGATCTTTTTAATTGTGGCATGCAGACTTCTTAGTTGCGGCATGTGGACTCTTAGTTGTGGCATGCGGACTCTTAGTTGCGGCACGCGGACTCTTAGTTGCGGCATGCGGACTCTTAGTTGCGGTATGCGAACTCTTAGTTGCAGCACACGTGTGGGATCTAGTTCCCCGACCAGCGATCGAACCCAGGCCCCCTGCATTGGGAGCATGGAGTCTTACCCACTGGACCACCAGGGAAGTCCCTATGATTCCTTTTATATAAAATGTCCAGCATAAGCAAATCCATAGAGACAGAAAGATTAGTGGGTATCAGAGACGGGGATCAGGGAAGAATGGGGAGCTACCACTAAGGGAAATGGCCTTTCTTTTTGGGGTGATGAAAATGTTTTGGAATTAGATAGTGGTGATCTCACACAACTCTGTGAATATAGTAAGATCCACTCAGTTATACACTTCAAAAGAGTGAGTTTTATGGTGTGTGAATTATATCTTAATAAAGCTCTTATAAATGTTCCTGAGATGTTGGTTTTACAACTGATGTCATTATAAGGATATACAAGGATATATTGTACAACATGGGGAATATAGCCAATATTTTATAAGAACTATAAATGGAGTATAACCTTTTAAAAAAAAAAGACATTGGTACCTACAAAAAAAAAAAAATTGATGTCATTATCCTTAAAGTTTCTCAGACAAAGAATAATAAATCCAAATGGTTTAGAGAAGAGACCTTGTGTTTTAAGCTAAGAAGAGAAACACACAGGATATGATGAAGTTTGGAAAAATTGAAAGCATTAGGCATTCAGTGATATGTTTTTATTTCCTTCTCCATTGGCTAGCCCATGGATGACAGTCTCATTGCATTCCGAACTCGCTCTAAGATGCCTCTGAAAAATGTTCCCCTGGGGCAACTAGAGGCAGAGCTCCGAGCTCCAGACATCACCCCAGACATGTATGACCCCAATACAGCAGATGATGAGGATTGGAAGATGTGGCTGGGGGGACTTATGAATGATGATGTGGGGAATGAAGGTAAGTGGTTTTGTTTGCATTTAATATCTACTCTGTCCATGGTCTCTGGTAAAATTTTCATTAGTTAAAAGCTTAAAGAAAGGAGTGTTTTTGGTTAATTGATTTAATTGTGTATTTAACAATGTGGTCTAAATCAGTAGTTAAATTCCATCCCCCCCCTTTTTGTTTTTGTTAAAGAGTCTTTTGGGGAATCTTTTGAATGCTAAGATTCCTCCCGGGAAACATGAATGTACATATAATTGTATATATGATTTCACGAGAGTGCATTGACTCACTCGAAGACTATCATGTTAGTTAAGGTTCTTCCTGATGCAGGTGAAAGAATCCTAACTCTCAACTTGCTGAAGTTGAGAATCCTAATTCTCAACTTGCTGAATGAAACCAGACTTTGGGAAGGGCAGAAAAACCTACAGAGGAATTGAGACCCACTTTCCCTCTCAACAGCTGTTATCTCTACTTTTTGTCAGTCAACTGCATTCTCAAACCTATTTTTTTCTACAAGGCTGGAACTATGATCATAAGCACACCATTCACTTCTTGGTTTGTCCCCACATCAGAAGAACTCTCTCCTACAGGCTCCAGTTTGAAAAATCCAGAGGAACAACTCTTGATTGGTTGGGTTTGATCACATGCCCACTGTCTTGGTATTGCATGGCTTCAATAGGGAGACTGTTTCAGCATGGAGTCCTGTGATTGGCAGCACCTTGTAAACAGCAGGGTTGGAGTAAGCAATTACCCAAAAGAAGTGACAGTGTTTCCAGAAGTAGGGAAGGAGAATTGATCAGACAGAAACAATGTTGACTACAGTCATACATGGTGTAAGAATCCCTGCTGCAACCCTTATTTGTTTTAGAATATAAGTAAAATTCTTACTTTAAAACAATACATTGTTAAAATTGTCTTTGGTGGGTTTTTTTTAAGCATACTATAGTGAGAGTCAGTTACCATTCATCATTTTGTGCAGTGTTTCTGTAAATTTAGAGGAAATGAGAGATTGATTTAGTTTGTAGTGATTCCAGATGATGTCACATTCTTTTGATGGAATCAGGGCAGTTTTGTTACTATTGTTGTTTCCTTTTGACTCTCTTCAATGGGGAGTGACCAGGATATTCATACTGGTTGTGTTGTGGAAGATCACACTTTTTAAAAAATGTGTATAACTGAACCAAAGTCTTACTTGCATTTTTATGTGAACAGAGTCATTCACTATCTCACTTTAATCCATAGCCAAATTCATTGCTCCTATTTCTGGATCACATGATGTCCTATCAAACTTAATTACAGACAACTTACAGAGCATATCTTTATTCTTTTCCCTGTCTTCTAAGAACAACTACTGTAAGATTTTTGTGTTGAAAGGATAATGCTTTAAGATAAATAAGAGAACATACAGCTTGTATGGAAATAGACTGAGTAAATATTTGGGTAGGTAAGGCCAGGAATAAATTAGGATAAGTGAATGAAAGAAAGTAAGTTCTCATATTTACCTTATAAAGCTATTAATAACTATATTGCACATAATTTGGCATTTGGTATTGAGTACTTTCTTTTACAAGGCAGTGTGTTAGGTTCTATGAGAGAGAGAGGAAAATGATCATTTTGTTAGGGAGTAAACATGTATGAATGGTGCCTGGTCCATTGTTAAATGCATGATACATTTCAGATTAATGAAGTTGAATGAACTCAGATGCACCATAAAAGTGGCATAAGCTCTGTTCTAAGGTTTTAGAAGAGAGAGAATTATTGTTTAGCATGACCAGAGATAGCAACATGAAAAAGGTGGTATTTGAGATGGACCTTTGAAAGATATTTGACAACAGTGACAAGAGAGGAATCAGATGGGTGGAAGTGACATTGAGATAATATGTATTTAGGTTCTGTAGAATATATGCTCCCCAGAGTTTTCTCTTATATTCTGTATTATAACCATAAGGGTAATACGTGCTTGGAGTAAAGAAATCAAATATTGTGTAAAGAAAACTGTTAAAGCCTTTCCTCATGATGACAGTTTCATGCCGCAGAAGGATCACTGATAATAGTTTCATGTGCCTCTCGTGAGAGTTTTCAAATATGACGTTACCTTTTAGTTTTCCACATTAATGTGGCAATAGGAAGAATTTTAGTCCTAAATTTAAATTCCCTAAACATTTAGAAAAGACAGGTAACAAGAAGCAAATTGGTTTGAATTTTAGCATTTTTGTTCTTCTCCACCCACCTTCTATAGCAGAAGCGGTAATAAGCGATGAAATGCACAAACTTGCATGAAGGAGAAAAGGATGAAATTTGCAGCTGAGTCATTGACATATTAACTGGAGAGTCAGTTCCTTAATAATCAACAACTGATATATTATCGCATTAGTCTTCTGATAGGAGTCTAAGCTGCTACCTTTTCCATTCCTTACCCCTTTGAGAATCTGATGAAAGCTGTGCAGCCACTGCCCAGAAAAATGTACACATCTACATACATGAAGTTTTTTTATGTCACTTTTTTTGGGGATTTATTATTCTCATGAAGTTCATTTATTGACACTTCCTTTTTCTATCAGCGCATTCAAGGTCTAAGATACCAAGGCTCAAAAATCTCTGCAGAAAGGAGTGAACAGGGACAAAGATAATTCTATCCATTTTGTAAAAGTGTCAGAGAAATTCATTGTGTTGCTCTGTGTTATAGAATCAGTTGTTATACTGCTAGGATTACAACCCAGTTTAATATTCTAGGAATATATCTCAAAGAAGTCTCAGGGGACATTAAAGCATTTTTTAAATGCATGTGACGCTTCATAAGCAAGCTCTGCATTTTGTCCTTAGACCTAAGCTAAGACAAAATATTGATAGTAATTAAGTCAGGTTTTCATGGCTTTATTAGTGCAGCAGCTTTGGTGCCCTGATTGTTATCACCTTGGTTGAAAGAGCTGAAATGCTGGCTGTTGAGGAGGAAAGGCCAGACAGAGTTGGCTGTCAGGATTTTGGGAGTCTGGGTGGTGTTTCTCATAATTTGTCCCTAGAATTTGAATCAGAATCAGGGAGTGTAGGGATGTATTTGTTGGATGATGTTAAGATACAGATTCCAGGGACTTCCCTGGTGGTGCAGGGGTTAAGAATCCACCTGCTAAGGCAGGGGACGTGGGTTTGAGCCCTGGTCCGGGAAGATCTCACATGCCGCGGAGCAACTAAGCCCATGCGCCACAACTACTGAGCCTGCGTGCCACAACTACTGAAGCCCACGTGCCTAGAGCCCGTGCTCTGCAACAAGAGAAGCCACCGCAATGAGAAGCCCACGTACTGCAACAAGGACCCAACGCAGCCAAAATTAAAAAAAAAAAAAAAACAAACAGATTCCAGGGCCTCACTCCATACCTACTGAATCAGAATCACTAATGGTTATCGTCTAGGTATCTAATTCTTATATATCCTAAAGTTTGACAACTACTGGTCTGGGAGAAATAAGAGTGTATGATAAGGGTTGATCGAGGAAATGGAATAATGGTTAGTGGGGAGGGTGAAAATCCTCTTTCTTTAAAACAGTATTTTTTTGTTTCCTTATTAGGATAGATTTAAAAAAGAGAACATAGAGCCAATGACTAGGGTAGGTTTGGATCCCCAGATCTACCAGCTGAATTTTGTGAGTGCTGGTAAATAGGAAATGATGCTAGATATAGATCACAGTACCAAACTTTAGCCATATGCTGGTTTATTTTGGTAGTATTACGTGGCTAACTATTTTGACATGTTCCTAGTACCATCTGCTCTGCATATTATTAAAAGTGAGAGTCTCATTTGCAAAAAATAAGAGGCTGCACTAGAGGGGGGTGGGTACACAAAATTGAGATCAGCTGGGTAGATGCTGACATTGTCAGTCAGTCAAAAAAGTAATTCAACCCAGAGGGCAGGTTCCACAATCAGGGTACTAAAAGCTAAGCAGAACTCAGAAGAAACCTTCCTAAATGATTTTTCAACATGTTTGCCAAATGGGTTCTCTGAGAATATTGGCTGACCCGTTTGTATGGTATGGGCAGAAGCTGTCTATTGTAGTTCTTGCACGTAAACAGATGGGGGTCCAAACATGTGTGCAGTATCCATATGTTATAGGCTTTCCCCACAACTTATATTATTCAGCAACGTTTGTAAAGAACCTGCTGTAAAGAGACTTACATAGAAAGTACTATAGAGATTACGAAGACAGGATTCCATTCCTAAGGATTTAAAACATTTTTATTGGGGGATAAACCTATAGATGGGTGAAAAAGCCTTCACATTTAGATAGCTATATATATACAATGCAGATTTATATATTATAAACAATAAATGTTGAGTAAAGAATATCAGGTTAGATTGGGGTTTATCAGTACAAATTTTCTAGTGATTATGAATAAAAAATGTGTGTGTGTGACTTCCCTGGTGGTGCAAAGGTTAACAGTCAGCCTGCCAATGTAGGGGACACGGGTTCAATTCCTGGTCCGGGAAGATCCCACATGCCGCGGAGCAACTAAGCCCATGTGCCACAACTACTGAGCCTGCGCTCTAGAACCCACAAGCCACAACTACTGAGCCCGCACACCACAACTACTGAAGCCTGCGCGCGTAGAGCCTGTGCTCCACAACAAGAGAAGCTACCGCAGTGAGAAGCATGCACATCGCAATGAAGAGTAGCCCCCGCTCGCCACAACTAGAGAAAGCCTGCACGCAGCAACAAAGACTCAATGCAGCCAAAAATTAAAAAGTGTGTGTATATATTTTTATTTTTAATGAAAGTTATTTATTATGAAAAATTAAGAAAAGAAAGAGTTCTATCCTTCAGTCTTTGTTAATTCTTTCTAGATATTTTCTCTGTGTTTAATCAAGCACATATCTATCTTTTTTTCCAAGAAAGGAATCATACTATACATATTGTCCTGCATCTGCAACTTGCTTCGTTCACTTAATATAATTTAGACATCTTTCTATTGTAATATGTAGAGATCTCCCTCTCCTGTGTAATGGCACATGGTGGTAAGGAATTAGTTATTCTCATTTGCTAGGCGTTGTTTCTGCTTTTTCTTTTAATTCACTTCCTCAGTTGCACTAGCCACATTTCAAGTTCTCAGTTGCCTCATGTGGCTAGGGGCTACTGTTGTTGTACAATGCATATGTAGAACATTTCTGACCTTGCAGAAAATTCTGTTAGACGATGCTGATCTAAAGTTGTCCCAGGAAAAATTTTACCTTAATATAACAATCCAGGGGCTTCCCTGGTGGCACAGTGGTTAAGAATCTGCCTGCCAATGCAGGGTACACGGGTTCGAGCCCTGGTCCGGGAAGATCCCACATGCCGCAGATCAGCTAAGCCCGTGCACCACAACTACTGACCTGTGCTCTAGAGCCCACGAGCCACATCTGCTGAAGCCTGCGCGCCTAGAGCCCGTGCTCCACAACAAAGAGAAGCCACCGCCATGAGAAGACCACGTACCACAGCAAAGAGTAGTCCCCGCTCACTGCAACTAGAGAAAGCCCGCGCAGCAACAAAGACCCAATGCAGCCAAAAATAAATAAAATAAATTTATTAAAAATACATATATGTATAACAATCCATAACTGATTGACTCCTTCAAGATTTTTAGTTAGGAATCTAAAAGACATCATAGCATCAACAAAAATACCCATACTTCTATGCGCTGCCATTACAAATGTTTGTTATTTTGGTATATTTTTAGTTATTTCTGAATTATTGTAGGGATATAATTTTTTTATGCTTATGAGTATTATGTGTGTATTGTGTTGTACTTTTGTCATAAATGTGTTGAACATGTATAGAATGTTTACATTCTATATGTATATACTATTTTATACTAAGGCGTCATAATTACAGTCATTCCCTAATTATTGGGAATTAGGGTCATTCCTTTTTTCACTATCAATGCCTTTGTATAAAGAGTTTTATAAAAATATTTTAATGAGATGCACTACTCTAAGTGGGTTTACTGAGATAAATTATATGTTCAGTTTTCAGGCTTTTGCTGCATTTTGAGAAATTTAAGTTTTGTTTGAAGGAAGGAAGGAAGGAACATGGCTAATTGGGGAGAATAGGTGAGATAAGTCCGCTGTGGGAAATGATCTGTGCACAGGCACTGAGGAAAAAAAAGAATAAGTTGTTTAAAAACTTGAGAATAGGGAATTCCCTTGCAGTTAGGACTCTGCGCTTTCACTGCTGAGGGCCTGGGTTTAATTCCTGGTTAGGGAACTAAGATCCTGCAAGCCGTGTGGCGCAGCCAAAAAATAAGTAAAAAATAAAAATAAAAACTTCAGAATAAATGTGCTTTATTGGAGTAGATTCTTATGGTGCTGAACATCTTAAATTTTCATTAGAGATATGAGTTCAGAGTTGGGAATAAGTGTCTAAAACATTTTTTTTCCTAGATGAGGCAGATGATGATGACGATCCAGAATATAATTTCCTGGAAGACCTTGATGAACCAGACACAGAGGATTTCCGCACTGACCGGGCAGTAAGAATCACCAGTGAGTCTGTGTTTATTGAGTCCTGGTCTTGACTTCTCCACATCTACCTTTGTTTACTTTGCAGATTTTTGAGGTTGAAGTTTGTAGCCCACTCAAGACATTTAAGCTTCCTCTACCCATTTATTTCTATAATTCTTTAAATTTACATATATATTCAGGAAGCCTATCAGTTACTCATTTTTACATCCCACAGTCATGTATTGAGTATTTCGCAGCGATTGTACCAAAATGAATAAGATATGGCCTCTGCCTGTAGGACGTCAGCTTAGTAGGGGGATACAAACAGAAACAGTTATAGTACCAAGTGATAGGTGCTATAATAATAGTTTGTGTATACACTAGTAGCCTAAAAGAGGGTTATACTGTCCTAATGTATGGTATGGGTTAGGGAAGGATTCACAAAATGGGATGTTTTATTTTAGTTTTGAAGGAGCAATAAGAAATTTTTGCTGAATGGGGGCAGAGCGGGATATTGCAAATAGAAGGATTCTACAAACCATGGAATTATGAAACAACAATACATGGGTTTGGAAAATAGTAAGTAGTTTGGTTAAGTCGTATGAGTGAGTGGTGATAGAAGAGTTAAGCAGTGTTCAGTTCATAGAGAGCCTTAGATCTGATTTTTGATCTATCAAAAAGGAGAGCTCAAAAAAGGAAATAAATAGGAACTGATTTGGATTTTAGAAATACCACTTTGATTTAATGCCAGTTTAATGTATTGATTTGGTGGGTAAAGAGAGCAAGATTGGAGGCATGGAAAACAAGTAAATAACTTGGCTTGAGTCATTTGTTTAAAATTATTTCACTGCTAGTTTGCCAATGATGGAAAACATATTTCAGGAACTGTTGATTTTTATTGAGTGTGTGCATGACCCTGTACTGGAATAGTATACACAACATGGTGAAGGTAAGACGTTGGCTCTTGACGAGGTTATGAAGAAAGTTTTATAAGTATCCAAAAGTGTTTATTATGTACCTAAATAATGCAAGTCTTTGTGCAAAGAGAATTATGTAAACACAATCCTTTAGGACTTATGTTCTGTTTTGTTGCTTTATTTCATCTTTCATGTTGTTTTTAAGATTAGAATGCCATTTCCTTTATGAAGATCTTCCATTTATTTTGGTATGTTATGACAGTTAAGGTTGCATTGAAAGGAAAGCACCAGGAATCAAAGAGAAAGTGTAGAAAGAAAAGGCTTGAGGATTTAGGTTTTGAGAAAATTGTGAAGGAAGGTCTAGGAAGGTATGAGAAAAACCAAGAAAGCCCTGTGTCTCAGAAACCAAGGGAAGAGTCTTTCAAGAAGGAGCGAATGGTCCACAGTGTCATGTGCTGGTCATGAAACATTTTCTGCTTGAAGCAGAAAAGTAGGAGATTGTATTTCAATTCAGCTCTCAGCCTGGTATACACTTGCCTTCCCTTCTTGTTTGTCTGTTACTTTCTTCAGTTTATAGATACAGTTGACCTTGAGCAACTTGGAGGCTAGGGGTGCCCAACCCCAGTGTAGTTGAAAATCCGACTGGAAGTTTTGACTACCCGAAAACTTAACTACTAGTAGCCTACTGTTGAAGGCTTACCAATAAAATAAATAGTTATTAACATGTATTTTATATATAATGTGTTTTATATACTGTATTCTTACAATAAAGTAAGCTAGAGAAAAGAAAATGTTATTAAGAAAATCATAATAAGGAAGAGAAAATATGTTTACAGTACCGTATTTATTGATACTGTAAGTTATGTTATCTGTTTACAAGCTGAATCATCTGTCAGTATCTATATTAGTATTGTCTTATATGATACCAAACACTGTAGATATACATGTTACAAACACTAGACAAGAAAAATGAAAAGATAATGTGAAAAAGGAACATTTATTTACTGGTATAAGGATTCATGTATTGATAATGAAGAAGCAGCAGTATGATGGCTTGATGGTAACCTAGTGTAATTTATATGATTGCTTCACAGATCGCTTCTTAGTACTCTGGCCTATACACTGCTGAATGGTTACAAAATTTTTATGGCATACAGTATTACAGTCATATTCATGTACAGGATTGGAAACATTGTTACATTTTTTTAAAATGTGATAATAGGCTGATACACAGTTGATAATGTAATTTGAAAGCACAGTTATAAATCATTAATAAAACTAACATTAATTTTATTAATTATTAATTTTATATTAAATATCACTCACTTTATGCCTATGTAAGGATAGGCTATCCATTTCAATACAAGTCTTGTACATGATGTTCTACATGATGAGTACTTAGGCAGTGATGATGATGACGACACAGAAACATCTCATACAATTCTTGCCATACAGTTATTAGATTTTTACACAAAGATACACACACATACACAACAGATAAGTTTATTAACTATAGGCATTATGATTATTTACTATTCATTAAGTCGCAGTGGATCATCGTAAAGGCCTTCATCCTCCTTGTCTTCACATTGAGTAGGCTGAGGAGGAGGAGGGGTTGGTCTTGCTGTCTCGGGGTGGCAGAGGCAGGAGAGGTGGTGGAGGAGGAAGGGGAGGCAGAGACTGTAACTTTATGGAAATAACATTGTAATTTCTGTGTGACTTTTTTGCTTTTTCATTTCTCTAAAAATGTTTCTGTATGGTACCAGTCCCTCTCCCACCATGTGCTTTGGTTTCAGAGTCTATATCATAGAAGCGTCCTTGTAAAAGAAGTCAAAAGCAGTCTTAAATAATCGGAACCCTGCTGCCTGATTGTCTAATGTCAGTTTGTTTTCTGACACAGCTTCTTCTACATCTTCTTCCTCATCGTCTGGCACTGTTCTGGAAGCACTCATCTTCATCAAGTCATCTTTTGTTAATTCCTCTGGTGCGGTGTCTGTTAGCTCTTGAATTTCTCCGAGATTCAGAACTTGAAACCCTGCACCCCCATCTTTTTTTGGCCATATTCACAGTCTGTTTCATGATTTCCTTGATTGGCTCTGTCGTAAATCTTGTGAAGTCATGCAGGACATCTGAACACAGTTTTCTCCAGCAGGAATTTATTGTTTCAGGTATGATGGCTTTCATGGCTTTTTCTTTAACAATGATGGCATCTTCAGTGGTGTGATCCTTCCTCCAGACTTACGTGATGTTCTCTCCATTGGGATCTCTTCTTTAGTGTGGATAATCCTTTCCATAGAGTATCATGTGTAATGAGCTTTAAAGGTCCTTATGACCCCCGATCTAGAGGCTGAATTAGAGACATGTTTGGAGGCGAGTAGACCACTTAGATGCCTTCAGTGTTGAATTCATGGGGTTCTGGGTACCCAGGGGCATTGTCCAATTTCAAAAGAACTTTAAAAGGCAAGGTATTTCCTGACTTCAGGGACAAAGCATCGATGGAACCAATCCATAGAAAGGCCCTTCTTTTTGTATATCCAAAGACTGGCAGCTCGTGTTTATCTTTTCCCTTCAAGGTGAGCAGCTTTATAGATAAGGGCAGTCCTGGTGGTAAATGCGACTGCATTTTCACAAAACAGTAGACTTAGTGTCTCCCTTCCTGCCTTAAATCCTGGTGCTTGCTTCTCTTCCTTACTAATGTCTTTTGAGGCTTTATTTTTTTATTTTTTAAAATATTTTCCCCTCCAGAATAGGGCACTTTCATCTGCACTAAAAACCTGTTCAGGCAGATATCCTTTCTCCTCAGTCTGGGAACTTGTCTGCTGCCTCTGCGTGAGCAGAGGCTGCTTCTCCTGTTATCTTGACAGTTTTTAAGCCAAACCTCTTTCTAAAATTATCAAACGATCCTTTGCTGGCATTAAATTCTCCAGCCTTAGATCCTTCATCTTCCTTTTGCTTTAAGTTGTCATATAATGACTTTGCTTTTTCTCAAATCATATTAGAGTCTATAGGTATGCCTTTCTTATAGCAATCCTGCACCCACATAAAAGCTGCATTTTCAATATGAGATAAAAAGGTATTTCACAAAAAGTACAAGGTTTTTGCACCTGCCGGCATAGCAGCAGCTATGGCTTCATGAATTTCCTTTCCATTTTTTACAATGGTCCTTACACTGGATTCATTTATCTTGAAATGGTGGGAAATCATAGCTGCAGACCGCAATCTCTGGTACGTATCAAGCAATTCAGCATCTTCTTGTAATGTCATGACATTTCTCTGCTTCTTGGGAGCACTGCCAGCATCACTAGTGGCACTTCGCATGGGTCCCATGGTGTTATTCAAGGCCTATGGTATTATACTAAACTTGATGAAAAATACTCAAGAACCGCAAGAGATCACTTTTTCCTACGGTACACAATTTGCTGGAGAGACGAACTGCTCAGGAGATGTTTTAAGCAGATACTTCTAACACCTGAGCTAGCAACAGGAGGTGGCTATGAAATTATTACAGAAGTACAGTATATGCCACAGTTAATTTTATGCAGTTATGATTTCATACTGCATCTTTATGTTTGGGTTTCTCTCAACTGTGAATGGTGCCAGGTATGGTCTGTAAGCGTGTGCATAAGTTTTGATAAATTTTAACTTTTTAGAGTAGATTTGTGTGCATTTTATGGTAGTAAATGATAAAATAGACTAGTATCTACATACAGTTTATGCATTCATGACATACCTAACTTTTTCTTAAATTTTTTGGTATTTCTAGGCTCTGTGGTTTGTCTGAGGGTTTTTTCAAATTGTTGCCCATCCCCCGCAAATTGTTCCAATATATTTACTGAAAAAATCTGCATATAAGTGGGCCCATACAGTTCAATTCCATGTTGTTCAAGGGTCAACTGTAATTTCTCAGGGAGATCCTCCTCAATTAGGATTGATCTTCTTGCTCTGTAATCCATACTATTTTTTTTTCACAACTCACACACACGCACTGTATTTTATTTTTACAAGAGAGAAATAAACTGACACCAAGCATTGTAAATGGATGACCACAACAAAAGCAACAATGATTGCAGTTACCAAACACGAAACACACTCATACTATGTCATAATATTGACATTCAGTCCAGTAAACCTCCACTGTAACAGCTCCTTTACTTTGCAGTGAAAATTGATTTGTATATTTTTTGCCTCTGAGTCCTTGTGGGATTTTTTTTGTTGTTGTTCAAACAGAAAGTCACAAAAATTATAATCATCCTCATCAGTTCACTCAGTCCCATGCAATTAATTCTTTTTTTTTCATCTTGATCTTTTGTTAGCACTTTAATGAATTCATCAGTTTTCCATTAGAGTTCTGAAAATGCTTATTCATTCAGTTCAGCAGTATAGTCAGTTACCAGAAACCTGTACTTGTCTTTTCCATGAATTCCTTGAAGATGAAACCCTTTTATAGGAACATTTTTGCGAAAGCATCAGGGTACACCCAGAACTGTCTGTAAATGACAAAAGACTTTAAAATGACCATGGTTAAAGATTTGATGAAAGTTCATAATAATGCAATTGACAAGGAAATTTAGTTATTTCTGAGATATACATTTTAAAGTAATAACTAGAATTATGACATAACATTATACCAGAACATATAAGATTTTTAGAAATTTAATGTAATGTCTGAAACATTTATATTAACATATTTCCATACAAATAACCCAAAGAAAGTTTAGTATTAGTTGTTTTTTTTGTTTGTTTGTTTTTTTATACTGCAGGTTCTTATTAGTCATCAATTTTATACACATCACTGTATACATGTCAGTCCCAATCGCCCAATTCAGCACACCACCATCCCCACCCCATTGCGGTTTTCCCCCCTTGGTGTCCATACGTTTGTTCTCTACATCTGTGTCTCAACTTCTGCCCTGCAAACCGGTTCATCTGTACCATTTTTCTAGGTTCCACATACATGCGTTAATATACGATATTTGTTTTTCTCTTTCTGACTTACTTCACTCTGTATGACAGTCTCTAGATCCATCCACGTCTCAACAAATGACTCAATTTTGTTCCTTTTTATGGGTGAGTAATATACCATTGTATATATGTACCACAACTTCTTTATCCATTCATCTGTCGATGGGCATTTAGGTTGCTTCCATGACCTGGCTATTGTAAATAGTGCTGCGATGAACACTGGGGTGCATGTGTCTTTTTGAATTATGGTTTTCTCTGGGTATGTGCCCAGTAGTGGGATTGCTGGATCATATGGTAATTCTATTTTAGTTTTTTAAGGAACCTCCATACTGTTCTCCATAGTGGCTGTATCAATTTACATTCCCACTAACAGTGCAAGAGGGTTTCCTTTTCTCCACACCCTCTCCAGCATTTGTTGTTTGTAGATTTTCTGATGATGCCCGTTCTAACTGGTGTGAGGTGATACCTCATTGTAGTTCTGATTTGCATTTCTCTAATAATTAGTGATGTTGAGCAGCTTTTCATGTGCTTCTTGGCCATCTGTATGTCTTCTTTGGAGAAATGTCTTTTTAGGTCTTCTGCCCATTTTTGGATTGGGTTGTTTGTTTCTTTAATATTGAGCTGCATGAGCTGTTTATATATTTTGGAGATTAATCCTTTGTCCGTTGATTCGTTTGCAAATACTTTCTCCCATTCTGAGGGTTGTCTTTTCGTCTTGTTTATGGTTTCCTTTGCTGTGCAAAAGCTTTGAAGTTTCATTAGGTCCCATTTGTTTATTTTTGTTTTTATTTCCATTACTCTAGGAGGTGGATCAAAAAATATCTTGCTGTGATTTATGTCAAAGAGTGTTCTTCCTATGTTTTTCTCTAAGAGTTTTATAGTGTCCGGTCTTACATTTAGGTCTTGAATCCATTTTGAGTTTATTTTTGTGTATGGTGTTAGGGAGTGTTCTAATTTCATTCTTTTACATGGAGCTGTCCAGTTTTCCCAGCACCATTTATTGAAGAGACTGTCTTTTCTCCATTGTATATCTTTGCCTCCTTTGTCATAGATTAGTTGACCATAGGTGCGTGGGTTTATCTCTGGGCTTTCTATCCTGTTCCATTGATCTATGTTTCTGTTTTTGTGCCAGTACCATATTGTCTTGATTACTGTAGCTTTGTAGTATAGTCTGAAGTCAGGGAGTCTGATTCCTCCAGCTCCGTTTTTTCCCCTCAAGACTGCTTTGGCTATTTGGGGTCTTTTGTGTCTCCATATAAATTTTAAGATGATTTGTTCTAGCGCCGTAAAAAATGCCATTGGTAATTTGATAGGGATTGCACTGAATCTGTAGATTGCTTTGGGTAGTATAGTCATTTTCACAGTATTGATTCTTCCAATCCAAGAACATGGTATATCTCTCCGTCTGTTGGTATCATCTTTAATTTCTTTCATCAGTGTCTTATAGTTTTCTGCATACAGGTCTTCTGTCTCCCTAGGTAGGTTTATTCCTAGGTATCTTATTCTTTTTGTTGCAGTGGTAAATGGGAGTGTTTCCATAATTTCTCTTTCAGATTTTTCATCATTAGTGTATAGGAATGCAAGAGATTTCTGTGCATTAATTTTGTATCCTGCAACTTTACCAAATTCATTGATTAGCTCTAGTAGTTTTCTGGTGGCATCTTTAAGATTCTCTATGTATAGTATCATGTCATCTGCAGACAGTGACAGTTTTACTTCTTCTTTTCCAATTTGTATTCCTTTTATTTCTTTTTCTTCTCTGATTGCCGTGGCTAGGACTTCCAAAACTATGTTGAATAATAGTGGTGAGAGTGGACATCCTTGTCTCGTTCCTGATCTTAGAGGAAATGCTTTCAGTTTTTCACTATTGAGAATGATGTTTGCTGTGGGTTTGTCATATATGGCCTTTATTATGTTGAGGTAGGTTCCCTCTATGCCCACTTTCTGGAAAGTTTTTATCATAAATGGGTGTTGAATTTTGTCGAAAGCTTTTTCTGCATCTATTGAGATGATCATATGGTTTTTATTCTTCAATTTGTTAATATGGTGTATCACATTGATTGATTTGCGTATATTGAAGAATCCTTGCATCCCTGGGATAAATCCCACTTGATCATGGTGTATGATCCTTTTAATGTGTTGTTGGATTCTGTTTGCTAGTCTTTTGTTAAGGATTTTTGCATCTATATTCATCAGTGATATTGGTCTGTAATTTTCTTTTTTTGTAGTATCTTTGTCTGGTTTTGATATCAGGGTGATGGTGGCCTCGTAGAATGAGTTTGGGAGTGTTCCTTCCTCCCCAGTTTTTTGGAAGAGTTTGAGAAGGATGAGTGTTAACTCTTCTGTAAATGTTTGATAGAATTCGCCTGTGAAGCCATCTGGTCCTGGACTTTTGTTTGTTGGAAGATTTTTTTTTTTTTTTTAAAGTTTTACTTGATTTTATTTATTTATTTATTTATTTATTTATTTATTTATTTATTTTTGGCTGTGTTGGGTCTTCGGTTCGTGCGAGGGCTTTCTCCAGTTGCGGCAAGCGGGGGCCACTCTTCATCGCGGTGCGGGGACCGCTCTTCATCGCGGTGCGCGGGCCTTTCTCTATCGCGGCCCCTCCCGTCGCGGGGCACAGGCTCCAGACGCGCAGGCTCAGCAATTGTGGCTCACGGGCCCAGCCGCTCCGCGGCATGTGGGATCGTCCCAGACCAGGGCTCGAACCCGTGTCCCCTGCATTAGCAGGCAGATTCTCAACCACTGCGCCACCAGGGAAGCCCTGTTGGAAGATTTTTAATCACAGTTTCAATTTCATTACTTGTGATTGGTCTGTTCATATTTTCTGTTTCTTCCTGGTTCAGTCTTGGAAGCTTATACCTTTCTAAGAATTTGTCCATTTCTTCCAGGTTGTCCATTTTATTGGCATAGAGTTGCTTGTAGTAGTCTCTTACGATACTTTGTATTTCTGCGGTGTCTGTTATAACTTCTCCTTTTTCATTTCTAATTTGATTGATTTGAGTCCTCTCCCTCTTTTTCTTGATGAGGCTGGCTAATGGTTTATCAATTTTGTTTATCTTCTCAAAGAACCAGCTTTTAGTTTTATTGATCTTTGCTATTGTTTTCTTTGTTTCTATTTCATTTATTTCTGCTCTGATCTTTATGATTTCTTTCCTTCTGCTAACTTTGGGTTTTGTTTGTTCTTCTTTCTTTAGTTCCTTTAAGGGTAAGGTTAGATTGTTTACTTGAGATTTTTCTTGTTTCTTGAGGTAGGCTTGTATAGCTATAAACTTCCCTCTTAGAACTGCTTTTGCTGCATCCCATAGGTTTTGGATCATCGTGTTTTCATTGTCATTTGTCTCTAGGTATTTTTTGATTTCCTCTTTGATTTCTTCAGTGATCTCTTGGTTATTTAATAACGTATTGTTTAGCCTCCATGTGTTTGTGTTTTTTACGTTTATTTCCCTGTAATTCATTTCTAATCTCATAGCATTGTGGTCAGAAAAGATGCTTGATATGATTTCAGTTTTCTTAAATTTACTGAGGCTTGATTTGTGACCCAGGATGTGATCTATCCTGGAGAATGTTCCATGTGCACTTGAGAAGAAAGTGTAATCTGCTGTTTTTGGATGGAATGTCCTATAAATATCAATTAAATCTATGTGGTCTACTGTGTCATTTAAAGCTTCTGTTTCCTTATTTATTTTCATTTTGGATGATCTGTCCATTGGTGTAAGTGAGGTGTTAAAGTCCCTCACTATTATTGTGTTACTGTTGATTTCCTCTTTTACAGCTGCTAGCAGTTGCCTTATGTATTGAGGTGCTCCTATGTTGGGTGCATATATATTTATAATTGTTGTATCTTCTTCTTGGATTGATCCCTTGATCATTATGTAGTGGCCTTCCTTGTCTCTTGTAACATTCTTTATTTTAAAGTCTATTTTATCTGATATGAATATAGCTACTCCAGCTTTCTTTTGATTTCCATTTGCATGGAATATCTTTTTCCATCCCCTCACTTTCAGTCTGTATGTGTCCCTAGGTCTGAAGTGGGTCTCTTGTAGACAGCATATATATGGGTCTTGTTTTTGTTTTTTTTTTTAAATTTTAATTAATTAATTTATTTATGGCTGTGTCGGGTCTTCGCTTCTGTGCGAGGGCCCTCTCCAGTCACGGCAAGCGGGGGCCACTCCTCATCACGGTGTGCGGGCCCCTCACCACCGCGGCCCCTCCCGCTGCGGAGCACAGGCTCCAGACGCGCAGGCCCAGCAATTGTGGCTCACGGGCCTTTTCGCTCCGCGGCATGTGGGATCCTCCCAGACCAGGGCTTGAACCCATGTCCCCTGCACCGGCAGGCAGACCCCCAACCACTGCGCCACCAGGGAAGCCCCCTGGGTCTTGTTTTTGTATCCATTCAGCAAGCCTGTGTCTTTTGGTTGGAGCATTTAATCCATTCACGTTTAAGGTAATTATCGATATGTATGTTCCTATGACCATTTTCTTAATTGTTTTGGGTTTATTTTTGGAGGTCCTTTTCTTCTCTTGTGTTTCCCACTTAGAGAAGTTCCTTTAGCATTTGTTGTAGAGCTGGTTTGGTGGTGCTGAATTCTCTTAGCTTTTGCTTGTCTGTAAAGCTTTTGATTTCTCCATCTAATCTGAATGAGATCCTTGCCGGGTAGAGTAATCTTGGTTGTAGGTTCTTCCCTTTCATCACTTTAAGTATATCATGCCACTCCCTTCTAGCTTGTAGAGTTTCTGCTGAGAAATCAGCTGTTAACCTTATGGGAGTTCCCTGGTATGTTATTTGTCGTTTTTCCCTTGCTGCTTTCAATAATTTTTCTTTGTTTTTAATTTTTGCCAATTTGATTACTATGTGTCTCAGCGTGTTTCTCCTTGGGTTTATCCTGTATGGGACTCACTGCGGTTCCTGGACTTGGGTGGCTATTTCCTTTCCCATGTTAGGGAAGTTTTCGACTATAATCTCTTCAAATATTTTCTCAGGTCCTTTCTCTCTCTCTTCTCCTTCTGGGACCCCTATAATGCGAATGTTATTGCGTTTAATGTCGTCCCAGAGGTCTCTTAGGCTGTCTTCATTTCTTTTCATTCTTTTTTCTTTATTCTGTTCTGCAGCAGTGAATTCCACCATTCTGTCTTCCAGGTCACTTTTCTGTTCTTCTGCCTCAGTTATTCTGCTATTGATTCCTTCTAGTGTAGTTTTCATTTCAGTTATTGTATTGTTCATCTCTGTTTGTTTGTTCTTTACTTCTTCTAGGTCTTTGTTAAACATTTCTTGCATCTTCTCGATCTTTGCCTCCATTCTTTTTCCAAGGTCCTGGATCATCTTCGCTGTCATTATTCTGAACTCTTTTTCTGGAAGATTGCCTATCTCCACTTCATTTAGCTGTTTTTCTGGGGTTTTATCTTGTTCCTTCATCTGGTACATAGCCCTCTGCTTTTTCATCTGTCTATCTTTTTGTGAATGTGGTTTTTGTTCCACAGGCTGCAGGATTGTAGTTTTCTTGCTTCTGCTGTCTGCCCTCTGGTGGATGAGGCTATCTAAGAGGCTTGTGTAAGTTTCCTGATGGGAGGGACTGGTGGTGGGTAGAACTGTTACTGTGGTGGGCAGAGCTCAGTAAAAGTTTAATCTGCTTGACAGCTGATGGGTGGGGGTGGGGGTGGGGGTGGGTTCCCTCCCTGTTGGTTGTTTGGCCTGTGGCAACCCAACACTGGAGCCTACCTGGGCTCTTTGGTGGGGCTAATGACAGACTCTGGGAGGACTCACGCCAAGGAGTACTTCCCAAACTTCTGCTGCCAGTGTCCTTGTCCCCACAGTGAGCCACAGTCCCCTCCATCCCACCTCTGTAGCAGACCCTCCAACACTAGCAGGTAGGTCTGGTTCAGTCTCCCCTGGGGTCACTGCTTCTTCCCCTGGGTCCCAATGCGCACACTACTTTGCGTGTGCCCTCCAAGAGTGAAGTCTATTTCCCCCAGTCCTGTCAAAGTCTTGCAATCAATTCCCACTAGGCCTCAAAATCTGATTCTCTAGGAATTCCTCCTCCCGTTGCTGGACCCCCAGGTTGGGAAGCCTGACGTGGGGCTCAGAACCTTCACTCCAGTGGGTGGACTTCTGTGGTATAAGTGTTCTCCAGTCTGTGAGTCGCCCACCCAGCAGTTATGGGATTTGATTTTACTGTGATTGCGCCCCTCCTACCGTCTCACTGTGGCTTCTCCTTTGTCTTTGGATGTGGGGTATCTTTTTTGGTGAGTTCCCGTGTCTTTCTGTCGATGATTGTCCAGCAGCTAGTTGTGATTATGGTGTTCTCGCAAGAGGGAGTGAGAGCATGTCCTTCTACTCCGGCATCTTGGGTCCTCCTCCTGATTATATCAATCCATACTATATTTTATATGTCCTTTTTTTTTTTTTTTTTTGGCTAAGTTCTCTGAATATTTATTACAATGGGTCATCAGCAGTAAAAGGGCTGGGGGAGAGACACACAAGACTGATTTGCCCTTCCGGTAGATCTTGGGGGTCTGCCAGCCTGCGGGCGCTTCCTTCAGGCCCACTTTCTGCCAGATGCACCTCAGGTCTCTCTCAAACCTCATCTGCTTCCGTTTTAGGCGTCCCTCCCTGACTTTCCGCCACAGGAACCGGGTCCTCTTGACCAGCTTGCGGTACTTGTGATGATTCATCTTCTGCCGGTGGATCTTGAGCACGTTTTTGCACTGTATCTGGGGTGCGTCCCAGATCTCCTTACCCCCCTGCTTGACCCCTTCCCCCTGGGCGGACACTCATAGACTTGGGCTGGAGACACAGTCCCTGGGGCCCCAGAGTCCATTCCGGGCAGGAGGTAGCGAACGGTCAGCCAGCTCTCCATGGGGCTGATAGACATCTTCCTGGGGACCAGCATCTCCTCAAGCTCCATGTGGACCCGCCTGTCAGGGAGGGAGGCAGCCCCACTTGGGCCTATTGGTTGTATGCTGTGGTGAGGCCTGCAGGCATGCCTGCCCAGCACCCCACAGACAGGCCAAGGCCCACTGCAACCTGCCCAGGGAACAGCCCTGAGCAGCTGGGAAGTCAGGCGCACCATGAACATGGTCTGTGCTTCGTGGCGGCCCCAGGCACTCAGCAGAGCCTGAGGTGCCCACTGCGCAGGTGGTGTCGACGCTCGGGTCTTAGGCCCCGAGCCCCAGCCGGCCGCGGCTGCCTCCGCTGTCCCTGGAGCCCGCACACCGCGACCTCACACCGACTCTTCCCTATATGTCCTTTTTAATACTCATCTCTCTCATAGTTGCTTATTTATATCTGTCTCTTTCCCTAAACTGTGAGCTTCTCATGGGTTTTGTATTGTTTATTGCCTTAGAGCTGGTGTTTTGCATGGGGCTGACAGTATTTGCCAATCAAATAGTGAACTTTTCTGGAATGCCTGAACGAAGGGTCTTCCTTTCTAGTCATAGAGTTCTATGGTCATAAGTAAAAAACTGGGATAGAATTTTAATTTTGTTTCTACCCCTTGTCATCTTATGTTATCATGCTTAATTATAATCCCTTTAAGAGGACTTTTCTTACATGGATGATAAAAATTTAAAAATAAAAAAGCTTAGAATCACAGAGTTTGGAAAGCCTCCTGTGGTCACATATATTTTCCTTCCATTTAAGCGTTTGTTAACAGCTTCTCTCATGTGGCCTTTCAGTCCGTTTGGATACTTCCAGTGACAGGGAGTTCATCAGTTCTGCAGATAGTGTGTCCTACTCTTGAACACCTCTTCAATTAACATTTTCCTTATTAATTTTTTTTTTAAATTTATTTTTATTTTTTGGCTGCGTTGGGTCTTTGTTGCTGCGCGAGGGCTTTTCTCTGGTTGCGGCGAGCGGGGGCTACTCTTCGTTGTGGTGCGCGGGCTTCTCATTGTGGTGGCTTCTCTTGTTGCAGAGCACGGGCTCTAGGCACACGGGCTTCAGTAGTTATGGCACGTGGGCTCAGTAGCTGTGGCACGCGAGCTCTAGAGCGCAGGCTCAGTAGTTGTGGTGCATGGGCGTAGTTGCTCCCCGGCATGTGGGATCTTCCCGGGCCAGGGCTCAAACCCGTGTCCCCTGCATTGGCAGGTGGATTCTTAACCACTGCACCACCAGGGAAGCCCCAACGTTTTCCTTATTGAACCTGAATCTATCTATATTTCTCTGTTTGTCCTTTGTTGCCATAAAATGTAATTTACTCCTAAGTGTGCATAGTATGTTTCTTTTTCTACATTTTTTCTTTATTATGCTAAACATACCAAGTTTTTTCAGTTCTCTAAATGCCAGGCTTTCCACATTTCAACCCCCAAGTTACCCTCCTCTGGATTCTAGCCTTTAGTTTTAAGAAAATTCTCCCCCATGACATTTTATTATGAAACTTTTCGAACATATAGAAACGTTGAGAGAATTGTACAGTGGACACCCGTATACCCACTACCTAGCTTCTATAGTGAACTTTTCATATATTTGCTTAGTCATGCAGCTATCCGTCTATGAATCCATTTTTTTTAAAAGCATTTCATAGTGAGTTGTAGATATCTAAACATTTCAGCACGCATATCATGAATTAGAACTCAGTATTTGTTTACAGTTTTTCTTTTTAGGTAAATTTATACACATTGTAGTACAGAAATCTTAAGTGTACAATTCAGTGAAGTCTGATGTGCCTCCTCTTGTATAACTCAAACCCCTAACAAGATAGAGATTTGTCACCCCAGAAAGTACCCACTTGCCCCTTCCAAGTCAGTCCCCACACCATCCTCCCAGGTGCGACCACTGTTCTCTTTTCTTCTATCACAGATTAGATTTGCCTCTTTTAGAACTTCATGTAAATGGAATCATATAGTATGTGTTCTGTTGTGTACAGCTTCTTTCACTTAGCATAATGTTTTTGAGATTCATGCACATTGCTTGTATCATTAATTTCTTCCCTTTTATTGCTGAGTAGGATTCCAGTGTATAAATATACCAATTTGTTTATTTTTCATCAATCCCCAGGTGTTGATGGACACCTGGGTTCTTTCTAATTTCTGGCTATCTTGAATAAAGATAACTCTGAACTTTTTTGTACAAGGTTTTGTGGACAAGTGTTTCATTTCCCTTGGGTCAGCTATTTAGGGGAAGAATCAGTGGTCATAAGGTAGCTGTATACTTAGTTTTCTGAGAAATTGCCAAACCTTTTTCCAAAGTGGCTTTCCACTTTACATTCTTTTTACAGTTCTAGTTGCTCCACATCCTCACTAACATTTGGATTTTAGCTTTTTTTAAAATAATTAATTAATTTATTTATTTATTTTTGGCTGTGTTGGGTCTTCGTTTCTGTGCGAGGGCTTTCTCTAGTTGCGGCAAGTGGGGGCCACTCTTCATGGTGGTGCGCGGGCCTCTCACTATCGTGGCCTCTCTTTTTGCGGAGCACAGGCTCCAGACGCACAGGCTCAGTAGTTGTGGCTCACGGGCCTAGTTGCTCCGCGGCATGTGGGATCTTCCCAGACCAGGGCTCGAACCCGTGTCCCCTGCATTGGCAGGCAGATTCTCAACCACTGCGCCACCAGGGAAGCCCGGATTTTAGCTTTTTTTTAAAAAAAATTTATTTATTTTATTTATTTTTGGCTGTGTTGGGTCTTCGTTTCTGTGCGAGGGCTTTCTCTAGTTGCGGCAAGCGGGGGCCACTCTTCATCACGGCGCGCGGGCCTCTCACCATCGCGGCCTCTCTTGTTGCGGAGCACAGGCTCCAGACGCGCAGGCTCAGCAGTTGTGGCTCACGGGCCCAGCTGCTCCGTGGCATGTGGGATCCTCCCAGACCAGGGCTCGAACCCGTGTCCCCTGCATTAGCAGGCAGATTCCCAACCACTGCGCCACCAGAGAAGCCCCCGGATTTTAGCTTTTTAATGCCCTCTTAAGAAGGGCTTTTACAGAAATGATCACAGTCCTCTAGATAGAGTTTGAGACTCTGCTCTGATTCAGTGATATGCTTGCCTTCTTGGTTGTAAGCACTGTTTTGGAGCTACTGTGTCATACTGAACTTAAGGTCAACCAAAACATTGAGATCTTTCTCAGATTCATTGTTTTTGAGCCATGTTACCTTTTGGTGCACTTAAGAAACTGATTTTTGAAAATCCTAAATGTAAGACTTTAAATTTATCCCCATTATGTTTCACCCAATTAATTTGAGAAAACCTAGAATTTTGAATCTGTCATCAGTTGGTCTGGCAATCCCTTTCAGCTTTATATCATTTACAGATTTGGTAAGTGTGTTTTCTGGGTGTATTAGGTTGTTGATGGGATTGCTGAATAGTTCAGGTCCAAAGATAGGGTCCTATGACACACTGCTGGAGACTTCTCTCTTGACTCCATTCAGTAGGATAGGCCAACAAACTATGAATTTATCTCATTATAAAATCATCTAGCTTATGTTTTTGTGTGCTTTCCCATTAGAATTTAAGCTTCATAAGAGTAAAGTCCTGTCATGTATCTAAGCATCTAGAACCAGGGATTAAGGCATATAGTTGGTGTTCAATAAATGTTTTTAAATGAATGAGTGAATGATGGATAGATATGAGGATTTTGTTAAGAGCCTTGCTGAAAACAACTTTCATTGAATTTTCTTGGAATTCCCCTTATGGCAAAATGAAACAAATATGTGCCAACAGCATACCGTTTGGCTTTTTTGCAGAAAAGGAAGTGAATGAACTGATGGAAGAGCTGTTTGAAACTGTGAGTAATGATCTTTGAATGAGAACTCAGAATAGTAAAAGTGGATTCTCCGGCAAGCTCTGTCCTTTGATGTCAGGGCCTCTCTCTCCAGAAGGGTGGTGTGAACCAAGCCCATTCCCCTTTCAGTCCACCCAGGAGAGAATATAGTGACAGGAGAATTTTGCTAAGTAATAAACTTTGATTATCCATATGTAGGTTATTCTTAATAAAGTTTTCCTTGCAAGCTTTTGGATGGACTCTTCACTATCACTTGTTGCATCCTTAAAGATTGCAAACTAATTTTAGATTATTCTGAGCCCAAATAGTTACCTTTCTCATAAATTTATCTCTTTAAAGATATTCTGATCATTTCAAGTTATCCATGCTCTGTCTTTACCATTACAAGTTGGCTGATTGAGAAACTTTTTTCCTGGCATAATAGCTACCCCATGTGCAGGATTGTGCGAGCCCAGAAGTGAGAAAGGTTGTGATGCAAGCTCTTTCTGTGCGCCAGTGTTATTAAAGTCCTGTAAACTAGTCTTTGCTTTCCCTTGTCACTGCTAGAGTGACTTTTGCATGCCCATTCCCCAGGAAAATCCTTCTTTTCCTTTGCCCTCAGTTTCAAGATGAGATGGGATTCTCCAACATGGAAGATGATGGCCCAGAGGAGGAGGAATGTGTGGCTGAGCCTCGGCCTAACTTTAACACCCCTCAAGCCCTGCGGTAGGCTAATCAAAGACCTTGAGACTTAGAATGGAGGAAAAGTGTATGTCTGAAAAGGTTTTGAGAAATTCTGGTTAACAATTTCCCATCCCTGACTACCTGCTTTTACTGATATTAGGATGCAGAGCCCTTGCGGGTGTTAGGTGTCAAGTGACTAAGTCTCCTTATTATGGGGCAGTGCAGCTATAGACCAAGCTGTACCTGTTTGGGAAGGGAGAAAAAGCAGTAGCTGGCATCCGTAGCAGCTTCTCCAGGTGAGTGGTGCTGGAGAGGTGTGTAGGACTCTATGTGGCCAGCCACAGAAACTACCCCAAATTGTAATATCCAGTATGTCCCTTTTGTTCTTCTGTTTCTCCTTAACATCTAGTAAATGTTAATGAACTTTTGTTAGTCACCAAGGCATTAATTGAGCAAACCATAAAGCACCTGAAGTAATGCCCTGGAGTCTGAAATGTGTGTACTGCCCTCTTCACTTAAATTAGCACTTCCGTTGTCCCACCCAGAGAGTAGAAGCTTTAAATTTTTCCCCCGTTTTTGTGATGAATTTGCATAGTTTATCCATACTTTATTGCTGTCCATTCTGAGTAGCAGCATACTATCGTTAGGTGACTGGCTGGATGTCAGGGTATGGTTTGTGCCATGCGTGGAACAAAGCAGAACTGAAAGACACATAGTCTCTAATTAGTCCTGTGTTTTAACTTAACAGCATTACCTAACTAGAGAGCTTTGGATCCACCTGAAAGCTAGACCTTCAGGGAACTTGCAAATTTAGTGAAAAAGACAAGATATACTAATCATTGTGTAAAAGTCAGAAATATCAGTCATACTCCATTACAATAAATACCATAATATAACCACAACAGAAATCTCAGGAGTTCCTTTTTTTTTTTCAGCTTTGTTGAGGTATAATTGACAAATAAGGTTGTAAGATACTGAAAGTGTACAACGTGATGATGTGATAAACGTATGCTTTGTAAAAGGATTCCCCCCATCAAGTTAATTAACACTTCTATCACCTCACGTATTTACCTTTTTTTTTTTTTTTGAGAACAGATTTCAAAATTTCTTAGAGTCTGTATTTGACCCACTTATTTCACGCCATATTTCATAGAAAAAAATTCTAGTGTAGCAGAATAGAACCTGGGAACTTATTATCATGGGATTTGATCTGTAAACATATTTCAATTCCACTAGTCAACTCTGTGTATGAATTTTAAAAATTTGGTAATTAGGTAACTACTTAAAAATCCTTGTTCCAATTCAGTTACCTTTCGGTATTCAGTTGATCTGCTTGGGCTGCTGCTGCTTTTCTTTCAGCTAGAAATGCAAACCTAGCTTAATCTTTGATTAAGTAAAATAACACAGGGAAAGTGAGTTACCTGTGTTCCCCTTATCAACTACCCATCCAGATAATACTTATTAAAATCAGGTGCAGCCTTTTTTTTTTGCATTATCTACATTTTTCATGCTTCTGTTCTTCTGTTCCTCTGCTAGTAATGCAGATAATCAAGAATTTTCAATTCTCAGTAAAATTATACAGAGGACAGGCCTGTGTCTTTAGGTTTTCACCCTGTGCCAGCCCATACTCACAGTAAATACTGTAAAAGGAAACATAACTTTTTTCAACAGCCTCTGGGGATAAAGATTATTATCATTTAACTATTGCTAAATTCTAGAGGATTTCTTGAATTAAGATAACCTGCTAGCCATAGCTACTTGAGCAGGTCTTATCCTGATTGCATAGAGTATCAGCTCTTGCTCAATCACTTGAGTGTCTTGTTCTGCCTCTACCTCAGAACTAGCATGCTAGGTATTTGCATTCTTACTTCAGCCCCAGACACAGTCTCTCTCAGGAGGTAGGGGTAGGAGGGTAGTGTTAGAAAACTTGGAGAAGATTCTGTGTCACCATTAAGAACAAGTCCCAGATTAATGTGGCTGTCAGTGTGATGAAAAATGATGGGTTCCCATTAGCTCCTTGGCTGCTTTGTTATCCAGACACTTCCTTACTCTTAGATTTTTGTTTGATTTCCCCTTCATTATGATATTACTTAGAAGACTGATGTAGAAGAATGGGTGGGGGGCGATTCAGAACCATCTTATTTGAATCTATGCTAACAACTTTGGGAGAAGATTTGGGTAGGATAGGAGTTTGCCTATCGGCTAAAGTGAGATTTGGGGATTAGCAGTAGATGGAAGTTGTTCAGACTTGCTTAGCCCACCATTAGAAGGAACTGGATGTGTTGTGGACCCAGGGAAATGTTCAAATCCAATCATCTCCCTGTTGAGGATAGGTTCGAGGAACCACTGGCCAACTTGCTAAATGAGCAACATCGCACAGTGAAGGAGCTACTTGAACAGCTGAAGATGAGGAAATCTTCAGCCAAACAGCAGCAGGAGGTAGAGAGGGTTAAGCCCCAGAGTGAGAAAGTTCATCAGACTCTGATTCTAGACCCAGCACAGAGGAGGAGACTCCAGCAGCAGATGCAGCAGGTAAGACTCTTCTTGGTAATGTTAATATTGGATCATCCCATGGCCTGGCTCGAAGCCAAACATTAAATTAGCAGCTTTGGAAAAGTCAGAAATAGGTGTCTTGATAACCACTGAAACCACAGGACCACAGGATCTTCACATCAGTTAGGACCTTGAAAGGTCATCATGTTCGTGTCCTTATGGCTCAGGTAAGAATGCATGTAAGGACCCTGATAGTATTCAGAATGACAGATTTCAAAGAATCTTTAGTAATCTCTTCTGAATTTAACAGCCTTATTGCCAGAGTAGTTTTTTCTTCTTTCTAATCTTAGCCCCTCTGGCTTGAGGTTAAACTTCCTCTGGTTCTGTCATTTTGCTCAAGTGGAACATATTTGAGAAAAAAAATTCATACCAGGATACTGTGTTGTTCTCATAGTATCTCTAGAAAGCCAAACGTATATGCTAAAGTCACTAACATCTTGGTAAAGTCTTCTGGGTTCCTGAAATGACAACATCATAACATGTCACTATATTATTTTCTTTCCCTCCCCAGCATGTGCAGCTCTTGACGCAAATTCACCTTCTCGCCACCTCCAACCCCAGTCTCAGTTCGGAGGCCAGTACCACCAGGATATTTCTTGTAAGGTTTCAAATATCCCTAACTCTAAAGAATTGTGTATGCAGTTAGTTTGGAAGTCATTTCTCACAAATATTGACTCATAAGCTACATTTATTCTTCTCTCCTGTATGTTTTGGTAGCTGTTCGTATGGCTTCATGTGCTTGCTGATAAAACATAAGTTACTGGTTCCCATGAAAGGACAGAGAGAGTATTCAGTTTTCTTAAGACTATTCCTCTTACCTTTTTATTGGGTTCTCTTACCTTTAGATCCACTCATCTTGGGCTTTTGGTACTTCTCTTCTTTTCATTGAATTCATTATTTATTAGGCTCAATATCAGTGTTTTATGTATAAAATTAATTTTCCTCATGGCATTATGAAATATTTTGGAGGAAGGGCTTTTAATTTCAAATTTTGGGGAATTCCCTGGAGGTCCAGTGGTTAGGACTTGGCACTTTCACTGCTGGGGCCCAGGTTCAGTTTCTGGTCGGGGAACTAAGATCCTGCAAGCCATAGGGCACGGCCAAAAAGAAAAAAATTCAAATTGTAACACATTTTTGACTGGAGAGGTATTACAGCCACAGGTGTTAGTTTCTGCAAAAATCCCCCTGTCAGTAACGTGTTAAAATCCTATAAAAATTGCTCCTGAACTTTGGGGTAGGTAATGAGGATATTCTTTGCCTCTTGGGTAAGTCTCTTTGGAGTTTGAGTTGGCTAGTAGTCTGAGCTTCCTTCGATAGTCAGCAGAGTGTTATTTCCCTCTTATTGTGTTCAGAGGATCATGAGAAGTACTTTGTTCTTCAGAGAAACCAAAAAAGACATTTAAAATTTTTATTTTATTTTATTTTATTTTATTAAGTAATGGCTCTCACTCTTGAGAATTTTAATTCTAGCTGGGGAGCTAGACCATACATCCAAAAGGCTGAGGAACACTCAGACTGAGAATAAAACAAGAACAAATTAGTGTATCACAAATTCCCAAATATCTGAGGACTCAGCAAAAGAGCAGTCTTAATGGCAAAATGTTAATTATGGAAGACTTTATGATGATTTTTACCTGTTTTTATACTCTTGTAGGAAGGACAGTTTTTCACTCAGAGGCTAAGGGCTACTGGTATTAATTGTCTGGAACTTAGATCTCCTTTGTGTCCTGTTTTCCCAGAAAGAGCTGGGAACCTTTGCCCAAAGCTCCATCGCCCTTCATCATCAGTTCAACCCCAAGTTTCAGACCTTGTTCCAACCCTGTAACCTGATGGGAGCTGTGCAGCTCATTGAAGACTTCAACACACATGTCAGCGTTGACTGGAGTCCTCGTAAAACTGTCAAGAAGACTGGTAGGGGACACATGTGTCCACTTTAAGTTTTTACTTGCAATGAGAGGTGGGAGTCTTATCCCACAGATAATTTCCTAGGGATAATTTCCTAGGGGTGGAGGAGACAGGGTGTTTGTAATTTCTTCCTTCTCTCTTTTATCCTCCCTTTGTGCTCATTATCTAAGTTCTAGAATTAGGTGATAATACTTGCGCTTAAAGTAAGGGATGGAGGCAGTGGACAGGGCAGGGTTGTGGGGGGTAGAGATGTGGGGCTCGTGCTAATAATTGGACTTAAGTAGATATGAGGGTAAGTATTAGGAGTCAGGTCAAGACAAACTGGTATCTGATAAAGATGGAAGTCAAGTGGTAAAGTCGGGTTGTGTTTAGGTTTTTACTCACTTCTTCATTAAGATCATTTTATTTCCCATAATGATTATAGTGATATCTCCATTTTGAGTGAAACATTGATTTGGGAGTTAGAAACAAATTAGAGATGTTGTACATTTACCATGTTCGATATTTTAAAGAAATTTGCAGATTTGGTTTCTACCTTGCATTGGTTTAGTATTTTTTGAGAAAATATTTGCTGTTCCCTTAAATTAAATATTTGCTTCTGATTTGTTCCTAGTTTAGCAAATTAGTTGTGTTTTGCTCTGGATTTGGGTTTGTCTTTGGATTTGATTTTAAATCCCCGACTCTTATAGTTAAATTGAATATAGTTGAATTTAAGTGCATTATGTCATAGACACTGATCTCAAACTACTTTATTAGTTATATGTTGGTAATGAAAACTTAATTTAACACCAGACTACAGTTATAACTTATACATATAGTGTCCTGTGTTTTTCTTCTGGGGATATAAAAATAACATTTATGGAAGGAGAAATATGGCTATATAGTGGTGCTTATCTCTGGAAAGGCAGAAGTGCCTGGAATTGAGAGGCTTAGACAGCAAGACAGAAATGAATGAGACTGAATTGTCTCATTCTCTTTATGGTTTTTTTGTTCCCAACCTCAGGAGGAATCTGGGAGAACTTAATGAAAGTTAAGTAAGAATCAAATAAAGTAAAATTTGGAATACCAGATTTGTGAGGGAGATTAAAGAAGTTGGAATCTTATCCTGGAAGAAAGAAAGCATTGTTGAAGGTCACTTATCTTTCAAGGATTTAAAGGGGGAAGGAGGTAAAAATTTTTTGAGCATACACTATCTGCCAGGTATTACTAGGTACTTTATAAGTGCTTATGTTACTTAGTGTGTTAAGTATTCCACACAGGAAAGAAAAAGAGAATCAACTTTTAATAACATTGAATGGGACTCCTTTTAGGTATATGTTAGGCTGAGAAAGATTGTGGAAACTTCTGGGAGGGGGGTATGTGGGTGGAAGGGCATCACGTTAGGTAGGGGTGGCTCGATCTAAATGCAAAAATGCATTCAGAAGCTTTTGTGAAGCCCTCTTTTGTTCTAGAATTTCATTTATCACGAATTTTTTTCTTACAGCCTATGAATTTCCCTGTTTGCCAAAGCAAGTGGCTTGGATCCTAGCCACAAGCAAGGTTTTCATGTATCCAGAGCTACTTCCAGTGTGTTCTCTGAAGGCAAAGAATCCCCAGGATAAGATTTTCTTCACCAAGGCGGAGGACAAGTAAGGGTTTACTGTGAGGTGAACAAGAGCACAAAATATCCCAAGGAGAAGACCTGTATAATAAAGAATGGACACAAAAGACAAAAAGAAAAGCAGTGTAGATGGGCGCAGTCCTGTAGTATGTGCTTGTTCCAGCAGTGCCAAATACTGCTTTTTTTAGGGAATGACATACACATTTTTGCAACATTTTAAGTTGTTTTTTGTCTTTTATTTATTGTAAAAACTTATCTTGTAATACTGTTAGAGGGAAATTTTCAAAGGAAAACAATTTTTTTATCCATTATCCTAACCACCCCAAGACAATGATTTTTCTTTTCGCATTTCTTATATAATTATTGGCAATATAAGTGTAATTTTGTTTTGCTTTTTTTGTTTGTTTGTTTTGCTTTTTTTTAACTTAACGTCTTCTTGAAATTGTTTTTTCTATCAGATTCCATGCTGTAACATTGTCTTATTTTTGTTTCTGTATATTGTCTTTTAAGGCAATATTAATGGCCCTATGATAGTCCTTTTATTTGCCACTTTCCCCCACCCCCTCTTGTTTAGCTGTTCTGAGTGAGGCTTCACCAAGGATCTTTGTGCATAGAGCTTTTGAAAATCTTTCCAGTTTATCTCTTTGGGTAAATTCCCAAGAGTGAGATTATTCGATAAAGGTTATGAACACTTTTATGGCTCTTGATTTGTATTTCCCCACTACCATCAGCAAATATGTACATAGGTAACTGTAATTGAATATGTTATGTTGGGAGGTAATTTTGGTGATGTTTAATATGTCTAACATGGTGCCCAATATTCATTTTATATTAGTTTTGTTAGCGCCATTCTTCTTCCTTCAAATTTCATTTGTATTATTAGTATAAAGTGCATCATGATCTGACATTTATTAGTGATTTATGCCTGGTTTTTCCTCTTCTCACTTGATTGGGAACTCCTCATTGAGTCTTATTCACATAGTACTTCTTAGCACTCAGTAAATATCTGAAATTTTCTATTGAATTGCCATTAACTTGTACGAGAATTAGATGTAGAAAAAGTGGGTTATAGAATGTGGAGTTCATCTGGGAGGCTTTTCAGCAGGATGGACTATCAGGTGAGATTGAGTGTCACTGCCCCTTTCTCAGTTTGTTAGCTTTAGGACTGAAGCACTTTGAAGGGACCGAGTTTCCTAAGCCTCTAATCAGCAAGTACCTTCTCACTTGCAAGACTGCCCACCAGCTGACAGTGAGAATCAAGAACCTCAACATGAACAGAGCTCCTGACAACATCATTAAAGTAAGTGCTCCCTGCACGCTCCACCGGAGACCTCGCCTGAGTGCAGCCATTCCTATTCTTTTGCTTAGTCTCAATGAATAGCCTTTTATTTAAGACTAGTTCCTCCCACCTGCACACTAGGTTAATCGCCCTCTTTCCGTTCCAGGAACAGTGATCCATTATTTTCCGCTGGAGTATCAGCTTCTTCCTCTGTTATAGATATTTCTCCTAAATATAAAATTGTTCAAATTTTAAAATACTTCTCGAATCTGTTTTCCTCTAGCTCTTCATTTTCTCTTTTTTTTTCCACTCTAACCTTCTTCAAAGGGTAGGCCACAGTCCACTTATATCCTTCTCCATAACTCTTTATATTTAGATATTTATATCAAAGTTATAAAGTGTACTTTAAAGAATCAAATAGTTCTATGAGACTTGTCATGAAAGACAATAATTTTTCTCCCTATTTCCTGCTAAGCAAGGTTTTTGTGGGTGATGGTACATTTACCTCCATATCTGGGTAGCATGCTTATAATTGCTACCACTTGATTTTTTTTTTTTTAATATTTCTTTCTTTCTTTATTTGGCTGCATTGGGTCTTAGTTGTGGCACGTGGGATCTTCATTTGTGGCATGTGGGATCTTTCATTGCAGCACGTGGGCTTCTCTCTAGTTGTGGCGTGCGGGCTCCAGAGTGCACGGGCTCAGTGTTGTGGCACGCGGGCTCAGTAGTTGCGGCGTGCGGGCTCTCTAGTTGTGGCTCACAGGCTCTAGAGTGTGCGGCCTTAGTTGCCCTGTGACATGTGGGATTTTAGTTCCCCGACCAGGGATCGCACCCACATCCCCTGTGTTGAAAGGCAGATTCTTAACCACTGGACCACCAGGGAAGTCCCCACTTGATTTTTTGGATTTAGGCCTTCTCTGTTAAACTGAAACCATGGAAGATGAAGACTTAGTTCTCTCCACACTCCTATAGTCTCACCACTCACTATAATTATATCACAGTTTTGCTTAGATTGTTTTTATTTTTTTATTTTTTTAATAAATGTATTTATTTTTGGCTGTGTTGGGTCTTCGTTGCGGTGCACGGGCTTTCTCTAGTTACAGTGAGCGGGGGCTACTCTTCATTGCGGTGTGCGGCTTCTCATTGCAGAGGCTTCTCTTATTGCGGAGCATAGGCTCTAGAGCGCAGGCTCAGTAGTTGTGGTGCACGGGCTTAGTTGCTCCATGGCATGTGGGATCTTCCTGGACCAGGGCTCAAACCCGTGTCCCCTTCATTGGCAGGCAGATTCTTAACCACTGCGCCACCAGGGAAGCCCACTTAGATTGTTTTTAGAGTTTACATTATAAGCACGATTAAAAGCTCCTCACAGCTGAGCTATGTAGTGTGTCATGATTACTTTGCTTTTCCTGCTGGACATTTTGTTTCTCCTGGTGTTAATAATTGCATTTTTGGGGCTTCCCTGGTGGCGCAGCGGTTGAGAATCTGCCTGCCAATGCAGGGGACACGGGTTCGAGCCCTGGTCTGGGAAGATCCCACATGCCGCGGAGCAACTAGGCCCGTGAGCCACAGTTACTGAGCCTGCGCGTCTGGAGCTTGTGCTCCGCAACAAGAGAGGCCACGACAGTGAGAGGCCCGCGCACCGCGATGAAGAGTGGCCCCCGCTTACCGCAACTAGAGAAAGCCCTCGCACAGAAACGAAGACCCAACACAGCCAAAAATAAATATAAATAAATAAAAATTTAAAAAAAGAAAAAAAAATTGCATTTTTGGAGGATGAGTGGGACTTGGTTTTATTATGTATGTATTACCAGTTCAACACTAAAGTCTACTTCTGTTTTATAAATCTCTTTTCAGTGTGTTCAAATATTTTAGGTGTCCTGCTATCATTTTCATCTTCCTGAAGAAATCCTTCCCAGAGCGCTCTGACACTGTTCCACTCTACCCATGTTGCTCTCTTGGCTTGCTGCACTAACGTCTTCTCTGGCTTTTTTCTTCACCATCATCCTGGGGATTCATTTCACCTCTTACTTATGTTGGATCCTTTTATTTCTGAACCCCACATCATTTTTACCTTGTTTTAGTGTAGCACATCCTACTAGCATTCTGAGGAAGAGTGCTCGAGAAACAAATTTTTAGGTTTAAACTACTTGTATTCATTGTCTGTCATGACATGACATGACCAATGTAATTTCCTAGTTTTGCTATTGTACTATATACCTGGTTTGTATATGTAACTATTGTTACTGTGTAACAAGTGTACATGAGACCTGTCTATGAATCTATAATTATTCAAAATCAAAAGTTTGAAATATGTCTCTACTCTGTTCTCCCACTTCAGTGGGTCTAACATTCTAGGTTGAAAATCACTTTAATCAGAACATTTTAAGGGCTCCATTTTCTTCTAGTTTCTAGTGCTGACTCTTTAGAAATTTGATGCCCTTTTGACTCTTGAACCTTTATGTAACACCTGTTTTTCCTCTCCCTCCGGCAGTATGTAGGATTTTTCCTTTTTCTCCAGTGTTTTGAAATTTCATGATAATATGCCTCAGTATGTGTCTAGTTTCATTAATTATGCAAGGTACTTGATAAACTTTACTTTGGAAACTCATAGGTTCCAGTATTGGGAAATGTACTTGAGTTACATATTGATGGTTTCCTTCCCTTCTTTTGGTCTGTTCTCTCCTATGGTGCTCAGTGGTCAGATGTTAGACCTCTCAGGCTCATCTTCTCATCTTGTCTTTCTTCTTTTTTCCCATCACTCTGTCTTTTTGTTGTACTTTCTGAGATATTACTTCAGCTTTTTCTTCTAACCGTTCTGCTGAGTTGAGTTCTTTATTTTTTCTATCACATTTAAGATGTCTAATAGCTATTTTTATTGTTGGGCATTGAATATTCTTTAATAGCAAATGGCAGAGGGAATGTGGGAAAGCAGGAGAGGAAGGAGGCTGGAGCTTTCTCTTCTATACTTGATCAGCATAGTACTCCTGCCCTCACCTCTGCCTGACAGCCTCAGTTCAGAGAACATCCTTTCCACAACCCTGGCTTCTTTCTGCCAGGCTAGGGGGAGAAGCTGTCACTGGGCTACATCAAACAAGAGAGGGGATTTGGGGTCTATCCGCCTCTTCAGCAGATTTAAAACCTGTCCTCCTCATCTTGACCTGTTTTTAATTCCTCCACTTCTGGAGGTATCTGGTGTCTTATCCTTTTGCCAGTCTTTGACATAAATTTAGTTGACCCTTAACTTTTCTCCACATGGGGTTTGGTTTTCTTCATTCTCCTATGTGACTTACCACTCCTCCATCTGCTTTTTTTTTTTTTTTTTTTTTTTTAAGGATTTTCTTATTTATTTATTTATTTATTTATTTATTATTTTTGGCTGTGTTGGGTCTTCGGTTCGTGCGAGGGCTTTCTCCAGTTGCGGCAAGCGGGGGCCACTCTTCATCGCGGTGCGGGGACCGCTCTTCATCGCGGTGCGCGGGCCTTTCTCTATCGCGGCCCCTCCCGTCGCGGGGCACAGGCTCCAGACGCGCAGGCTCAGCAATTGTGGCTCACGGGCCCAGCTGCTCCGCGGCATGTGGGATCTTCCCAGACCAGGGCTCGAACCCGTGTCCCCTGCATTAGCAGGCAGATTCTCAACCACTGCGCCACCAGGGAAGCCCCTTCCATCTGCTTTTTAGCTTTGAAAAAAAAAAATTTTTTTAAAATAAATTTATTTATTTATTTTTGGCTGCACTGAGTCTTCATTGCTGCACGCGGGCTTTCTCTAGTTGCAGTGAGCGGGGCCTACTCTTTGTTGCAGTGCACAGGCTTCTCGTTGCGGTGGCTTCTCTTGTTGCGGAGCATGGGCTCTAGGCACGTGGGCTTCAGTAGTCGTGGCACGCAGGCTCAGTAGTTGTGGCTGGCAGACTCTAGAGCACAGGCTCAGTAGTTGTGGCGTACAGGCTAGTTGCTCTGCAGCATGTGGGATCTTCCCGGACCAGGGCTCGAACCCGTGTCCCCTGCATTGCTGGTCGGATTTCTTTCTTTCTTTTTTTTTAAAAATTTATTTATTTTATTTACTTATTTTTGGCTGAGTTGGGTCTTTGTTGCGGTACGCAGGCTTCTCATTACGGTGGCTTCTCTTGTTGTGGAGCACGGGCTCTAGTCGTGTGGGCTCAGTAGTTGTGGCTCGCAGGCTCTAGAGCACAGGCTCAGTAGTTGTGCACAGGCTTAGTTACTCTGCGGCATGTGGGATCTTCCCGGACCAGGGCTCGAACCCCTGTCCCCTGCCCTGGCAGGCGGATTCTTAATCACTGCGCCACCAGGGAAGCCCGGAGTCAGATTTCTAACCACTGCACCGCCAGGGAAGTCCCAAGAATTTTGTTGCTTTTACTTTTTCTCTCATTCTGTCTCTCATTTTAGGCTTTTACCTTTAATAATTTCCTTTCTGTTGTTTTCATGGGGATTCAATAGGGAACAAACCCAAATAGATGTGTTTAATCTGCCTGTCTTAACAGTAAGTTACCCCTTAACTCTTTTTGTTTTTTAATAAATTTATTTATTTATTTATTTTTGGCTGCATTGGGTGTTCGTTGTGGCAAGCAGGGGCTACTCTTCCTTGCGGTGCGCGTGCTTCTCATTGTGGTGGCTTGTCTTTGTTGTGGAGCACAGGCTCTAGGCACGTGGGCTCAGTAGTTGTGACTCACGGGCTCTGGAGTGCAGGCTTAGTAGTTGTGGCACACAGGCTTAGTTGCTTCGCGGTATGTGAGATCTTCCTGGGCCAGGGATCAAACCCATGTCCCCTGCATTGGCAGGTGGATTCTTAACCACTGCACCACCAGGGAAGTACCCCCTTAACTCTTTTTTTTTTTTAAATAAATTTATTTATTTTATTTATTTATTTTGGGCTGTGCTGGGTCTTTGTTGCTGCGCACGGGCTTTCTCTAGTTGTGGTGAGCAGGGTCTACTCTTTGTTGCAGCGCGCGGGCTTCTCATTGCGATGGCTTCTCTTGCTGCGGAGCATGGGCTCTAGGCGCGAGGGCTTCAGTAGTTGCAGCACATGGGCTCAGTAGTTGTGGCTTGAGGGCTCCAGAGTGCAGGCTCAGTAGTTGTGGCGCACAGGCTTAGTTGATCTGTAGCATGTGGGATCTTCCTGGACCAGGGCTCGAACCCGTGTCCCCTGCATTGGCATGTGGATTCTCAACCACTGCGCCACCAAGGAAGTCCCCCCCCTTTAACTCTTTAACCTATGAGAGTGTGGATATTATCTCCACAAAGATCTCGAATATTTCCCAATTGGCTATCCAGTGGATACTTTTCTGCTCTTATCCTATTTAACTTTGCAGTTACATTGATACTTTGATAATGGAGTTCACACATTCCTTCTTCAGACTCTTATCTCCTGTGATACCAGGACTTTTACCACAGGCTGCTCTTTCGTGAACTCTTCTTCCCCTGCTCTACCCTTAAATGTCAGTGTTCCACAGTAAATTTGCAGTGTGTGGTCTCATCCAGACTGATGATTTTTGGTGTTGTCTGTCTCTTCATGATTTTCAAATCTGTGTCTTTGCTCCGGGTTTCTCTCCTGAGCTCCGGCTCAATGAAGTCACCTGTTTAAAGGAATTCTTAGGTAAGTTGCCTCACTGATGCCTCAGACTGAACTGTGTCTCCCTCTGCACCCTCCAGTGTTTCTCCACTGGCACCACCACCAACAGCTAACTCCCCTCCGTCCAACTTACCCCTTCTTGGATATGTTCTTTGTGTATGACATTACCGTCTAGCCATTTTCTCAATCCATAAACCTAGGAGTTATACTCGACTCCTTCTGCTTGATCACTGCCGTCTGTCTGTCTGTCACCAAGTCCTCAGTTTTCTTACTCCATTTCCTACTCTGTTGCCCACTGCCTTGGTTCAGGCACCTGAATTAAGTTACACCTGCATTAATGCGGTAGTTTCCTAACTGGTGTCTCTAATTCTGGCTCCATTTATTCCATTCTTCAGATTGCTGCCATAGCCACCTCTATCTAATCCTTCAGCCTAGAGTTGAGACTGCTTGGCATGGCACAGAAGGCCTCTCCTGCCTACCTCTGACTTGTCTTCTGAAGTCTCTTTGCATTCCTTTAGTTGTAGCCAGACCGATCTCTTTGTGGTTCCTTAAACACATTCATGATTCTGAAAATGAATTATATTCTGCCCTCCCCTGCTTCATTTAGCAAACTCTGTTTCTTTAAGATTTTTCTATAGTTGCACCTGCTCCAGAAAGTTCTTTCATTTTCAAGTTTGAGTTGTGTGTCATTTTTTGTGCACATCTTTATACTTTCTTACACAGAATGTCATTATTGGTTTCTACTTGACTGTCTCTCCCACTGATCTCTAAGCTCCTTGAGAGCAGGGATTGCTTCCTTATTTGTATGCTCAGCTTGTAGCACAGTGCCTGGCGCTTATTGTCAGTGTAAGTTCAATTCCCCTCTTCATTCACTCTTAAAACTGAACTGTCTCAGTCTTGCTGTTCTTCTTTCCTTCCCTTCTAATGTCCTTTGCACCATTATTTGCTTAAAAGGAAGCTTCCATGGGCCAGAATAAGGATTAATAAGGCACTCTCACTGCGGCTGCTGAGCAGGAGCAAATTTTAGATAAGATGACTCTGACCACGTGCTTCCTTTTCTCTGTGACCTAAACTTTTCCCTTCCTGGTGACCAGAATGGAGCGCATCATAAGATATTGAGTAATGATAAACTATTTATTAATTAGAGATTAGCTTAATTTGAAATGCAGAAGCAGTCAGCATATGCTGTTCATGGATACGTGTATATGGATATGTATGTGTCTGTCTCAGACTGCCGCCCACCACACTCCCTACCCTGACAAAGAGCAGTGTTTCTGGAAGGAATGTGACTCATGCTTAATTTCTTCATGCTCAGTTTTATAGGAAGACCAGACAGCTGCCCATCTTAATGAAGTGCTGTGAAGAGATCCAGCCACATCAGTGGAAGCCACCTGTAGAGAGGGAAGAACACCGGCTTCCATTCTGGTTAAAGGTACAGCCCTTCTCCTCAAAGTATGTCAGAAGTAGAAGGTCACTAGAAACCCGGCAGAAATGTCAAAGGCTACTTTACACCTCTGATACTTTAGTTGTAGAACTAGGACTTAAATCTTCTTCAGTTACCGTTCCTCTCCCACTTCTCCACCTGATTCTATAACCTTTTAAAAATAGTGGTTAAAATGCTAGTTTCTTAAAGGAAATTCAGAGCAGAGTTTCTAGAGTATATAATTGGAATGTAGTCTTTTTAGAAATATCTGATATCATGCAGAAAAATCCTTCTTAAAGAGATGTCTCAAGACTGTCCTGGAAAGGTACCTAACATCTAGAAAGCCCAATTATTATTTTTTTTTAATATGTTTATTGGAGTGTAATTGCTTTACAATGGTGTGTTAGTTTCTGCTGTACAACAAAGTGAATCAGCTGTATGTATACATATATCCCCATATCCCCTCCCTCTTGAGCCTCCCTCCCACCCTCCCTCTCCCACCCTTCCTCTCCCACCCCTCTAGGTCATCACAACGCACCGAGCTGATCTCCCTGTGCTATGCAGCAGCTTCCCACTAGCCATCCATTTTACAATTGGTAGTGTATATATGTCAGTGCTACTCTCTCACTTTGTCCCAGCTTCCCCTTCCTGCCCTGTGTCCTCAAGTTTGTTCTCTATGTCTGCGTCTTTATTTCTGCCCTGCCACTAGGTTCCTCATTACCGTTTTTCAGATTCCATATATGTGCATTAGCATACGGTATTTGTTTTTCTCTTTCTGACTTACTTCACTCTGTATGACAGACTCTAGGTCCATCCACCTCATTACAAATAACTCAGTTTCGTTCCTTTTTATGGCTGAGTAATAATCCAGTGTATATATGTGCCACATCTTCTTTATCCATTCATCTGTTGATGGACACTTAGGTTGCTTCCATGTCCTGGCTATTGTAAATAGAGCTGCAGTGAACATTGTGGTACATGTATCTTTTTGAATTATGGTTTTCTCAGGGTATATGCCCAGTGGTGGGATTGCTGGGTCATATCGTAGTTCTCTTCTTAGTTTTTTAAGGAACCTCCATACCGTTCTCCATAGTGGCTGTATCAGTTTACATTCCCACCAACAGTGCAGGAGGGTTCCCCTTTCCCTACACCCTTTCCAGCATTTATTGTTTGTAGATTTTTTGATGCTGGCTGTTCTGACGGGTGTGAGGTGATACCTCATTGTAGTTTTGATTTGCATTTCTCTAATGATTAGTGATGTTGAGCATCCTTTCATGTGTTTGTTGGCAATCTGTATGTCTTCTTTGGAGAAATGTCTGTTTAGGTCTTCTGCCCATTTTTGGATTGGGTTGTTTGTTTTTTTGATATTGAGCTGCACGAGCTGCTTGTATATTTTGGAGATTAATCCTTTGTCAGTTGCTTCGTTTGCAAATATTTTCTCCCATTCTGAGGGTAGTCTTTTCGTCTTGTTTATGGTTTCCTTTGCTGTGCAAAAGCTTTTAAGTTTCATTAGGTCCCATTTTTTTATTTTTGTTTTTATTTCCATTTCTCTAGGAGGTGGGTCAAAAAGGTGTGATTTATGTCATAGAGTGTTCTGCCTATGTTTTCCTCTAAGAGTTTTATAGTGTCTAGCCTTACATTTAGGTCTTTGATCCATCTTGAGTTTATTTTTGTGTATGGTGTTAGGGAGTGTTCTAATTTCATTCTTTTACATGTAGCTGTCCAGTTTTCCCGGCACAATGTATTGAAGAGGCTGTCTTTTCTCCATTGTATATTATGGCCTCCTTTGTCAAAGATAAGGTGACCATATATACGTGGGTTTATCTCTTGGCTAGAAAGCCCACTTATTTTTACCAAATTCTGGCATGTGCTAGATCCGAGTGTTCTTGTTCCCAATAGGCCAGTCTGCCGTCCATCCAGGAGGAACTGCAGCGCATAGCTGATGATGCCAGAGAGGTAGGAAATGTGACTGGAACCACTGAGATCAACTCAGACCCAGGCCTAGGAAAAGGCAGCTCGGAACTGGGGAGCGAAACTCGGTACCCATTGCTGCTGCCTAAGGGTGTAGTCCTGAAGCTGAAGCCAGTTGCCAACCGTTTTTCTAGGAAGGCCTGGAGACAGAAGCGGTCATCAGTCCTGAAGCCCCTCCTTATCAGACCCAGCCCCTCTCTCCAGCCTAGCTCCAGCTCTGGGAAAACACCAGCTAGGTCAACTCAGTCAGAAGCCCCTCCGAGCAAAATGGTGGTCCGGATTCCTCACGTGATCCAGCCGGCCACTGTCTTACAGACAGTGCCAGGTGGCCCTCCACTGGGGGTCCCTGGGGGTGATAGTTTTGAGTCTCCAACAGCGCTGCCTACTACGCCCCCTGAGGCCAGGACCAGCTTCCCTCAGCCTGAGCCCCAGACCCTGCTCTCCTCTGCCCCTGTGCCCAAGGTAATGCTGCCCTCACTTGCTCCCTCTAAGTTTCGAAAGCCATGTGTGAAACGGAGAGCCTCAAAGAGAAAGGGGGCCAAGGCCTCTCTCTGTCTGAAGCCTGCCCCCCTCATCCACCCCGCGCCTGTCATCTTCACTGTTCCTGCCACCACCGTGAAGGTTGTGAGCCTTGGCAGTGGCTGCAACGTGATCCAGCCTGTCAGTGCGGCTGTGGCGCAGAGTCCTCAGACCATTCCCATCACCACCCTCTTGGTTAACCCGACTTCCTTCCCCTGTCCGTTGAACCAGCCCCTTGTGGCCTCCTCCATCCCACCCTTAATTGTTTCTGGCAATTCTGTGAATCTTTCTGTACCATCTACCCCTGAAGATAAAGCCCAAGTGAGTGTGGACATAGGTTGCCCTTTGGCTGAGGGGAAAAATGCCTTTCAAGACCTAGAACCCAAATTAGAACCTCAGGAGCTATCTCCTCTCTGTGCTGCTGTCTTCCCCAAAGAGGAGCACAGCCCAGGGCCTCCACCAGCAGACAGAGTGTGCCAGGAACAGTTGTCAGAGAGCAGTGCCTATGGCTGGACTCTTGTGAAAACAGAGGAGGGGAGGCAGGCTGCAGAACCACTGCCTCAGGGCTTTCAAGAACCTCTAAACACTTCCCCTGAGGATTTAGAGGAAATCATTAAGATGGAACCTAAAGACCCTGGGGAGGACATCTCGGGTGGATCCCCAGAGCAGGACAGCTGTGATGAAATCAAAGAAGAACACTCTGTGGAATTGGACGCTGGCTTCACAAGTGAGGAGTCAAGCGGGCCTAGAGAGGTGAAGAAACAGACGGTCCTACAACAGGAGGAGGAGAGGAGTCAACCAGCTAAAACCCCTTCAGCTTCTCAAGAGCCTGCTGATGAAGGAAACTCAGGAGATGTGAGCAAGGGGTCCCCAAGGACTGCTTCAACCTCCACTGACCCTGAAATGGTGCTTAGCAGCCCCTCAGGGAAGCCCGAAGACTTATGCAGTGTTGATGGTCAGTCAGTGGGGACCCCAGCTGGGCCAGAAACTGGAGGAGAGAAGGATGGGCCAGAGGAAGAGGAAGAAGAGGACTTTGACGACCTTACCCAAGATGAGGAAGATGAGATGTCATCAGCTTCTGAGGAATCTGTGCTCTCTGTCCCGGAACTCCAGGTGAGAGTTGGGGACTGTTCTCCAATATTTTGTGGACTCAGTAATAGGTTTAATTTATTGATAGGCCACCTGCTTGCTTTTTGCACTATAGATAGTCCTAAAATCATTTTTGGGGGTTGAGGTGAGAGGAGAGGGAAAGAGTGAAATGTTACTTATTACATTTGACTTAAACTCATTTAAACATTAAATTGAATCACTTGAGCACAATTTAAATGACCCAAAAAAAAGAGATCATAAGTATAGACCCTGGCAAAAGAAAATTATCTTCAGGCTCGACCTTTCAAAACACAACTGCTTGGGAATTCCCTGGTGGTCCAGGGGTTAGGACTTGGCACTTTCACTGCTGGGGCCTGGGTTCGATCCCTGGTCGGGGAACTAAGATCCTGCAAGCTGCTGAGCGTGGCCAGAAAAAAAAAGCAAAAAAAAAAAACCCCCAACCGCCCCCCCCAAAAATCTGCTTCCCACCCCCCCCATCAGTTAATTAACCTCAGTTTTCTCCTGAAAAAGTCTGTACAGTCAGCACCTGGTGAGCCACTATAGCGCTCTTGAATACTCTTTGGGGTGTTTTGCAGGAAACAATGGAGAAACTGACTTGGCTTGCATCTGAAAGGCGCATGAGTCAGGAGGGTGAGTCTGAGGAAGAGAACTCCCAGGAAGAGAACTCTGAACCTGAGGAAGAAGAGGAAGAAGAAGCAGAAGGAATGGAAAGCCTGCAGAAAGAGGATGAAATGACAGACGAAGCCATTGGAGACCCTGCTGAGAAGCCTCCTACCACCTTTGCCTCCCCCAAGACTGCTCCAGAAGTGGAGACCAGCAAGTCCCCACCAGGTGAGTTGGACAGGCCTGAATGGGGGCGGGTCTCAGGTGGCCTCATTGTCTCAGGGACACGTGCAGAATAGCTAGCTTATAAAACAGGTGCTAGTTTCCAGAGGAAATCCTCTGGATCCCCCCTGCCACTCACCCTTCCCCCAGACAGATGTTTAACCTGGTGCCATTGCAGAGAAGAGACGCTCAGAAAATTTAAATTTGACTTTCATCAGCTGCTAGATTTGTACTCAGTTCATGCAAGTTTTTATACTGGTTCTTAATTCATCTGTCATGCATGAGGCCAAGAGTTATGTTTATTTCAGAAAGCACTGCTTATTCCTCACCAAGACATAGTCTCTTGAGAGCCCAACATCAGACCATACTCACTCTTTTTAGACTCCCATTTTCAATATGCAGTAGCCAGGTATCTCATTATCATGCTAGTTGGTGCAGTTATGCTGCCGACCCTGCATAGGTTTGACTTGACGGGGACAGACGTGCCTCTCGTAACATTTTTCCAACAGCTTTTCTCCCAAGTTACTACATAATATCGAATAGGATTTGGATGCGGGGGGATGGTGTGTGCATGGGGTGGGATGGGGAGAGTCGAGGTTGCAGGGACAGAGAGACAGTTGTTTTCACATGTGCTCTAAGGAGAGAACATCAAAGCTGCTGGAAAGGGCCGGAGCAATCATCGAGTTCGCAACAAGCGGGGCAGTCGGGCCCGGGCCAGCAAGGACACCTCCAAGCTGCTGTTGCTGTATGATGAGGACATCCTCGAGCGAGACCCACTCAGGGAGCAGAAGGATTTGGCCTTTGCTCAGGCTTACCTGACCAGGGTAGGCAAACGCTGCTTCCTGTTCCTGCCAGTTGCTTTCAGGGAGACTGCTTCTGTTTCAGGGGAGGTGTTTTTAAAATGAAGTATGCTTTTCAGGCTGCACAACAGCCTTCTATGCCTCTGCCTTTGTTTTCCTGGAATTACCAAAAGAACTGTGTGAGAGAACTACAAGGGCACTGACTTCAGTCCTAAGCAGATCTATTATTACTGCCTTAGCATATTACCCCTCTATTGCCAAGAAATGGGGGAAAGGTGATGTCTACCATCATCAGTGAGAGGATAGGCTAATAAGGACCTTTACTGAGCCCTTGCTTGAAAAGAAAAACATTTGGTACACTGGCCAGAAAGTGGGCCTCAGTGATCTTGAGAGTCATGAACCGACCTGTTGGTGGCAGTGGTCCCTATCTCATTCTTTTGGTAACCACCTGCTTCCTTTATACCCCCAGCAAAGTGGAGTACTAGTGGTGATAGTCATGATTTTTCTTGTCTCCTAATATTTTACTAACATTCCTAATTTATGTGTTATTTACCCTCAGATGGTACCGTGCTGAAATATACATACCAAGCACTCCTTATATATCTCAGTATCAAGCTGAAACCAGGATGGAGAGGTTAGGGGTGTGAGCTAGAGAAAAGCTTACCTGGTATTGTGGGTAGGGCTCTGGTTCCTGGAAAATGAAGGTTTTTCCATCCCCCACTGCCAGAAAAAGAGCTGTGCCTAGCTCATGGCCCTGTGTCTTCCATTAACAGTCAGATCTGAGGACCTGTCAGAGGAGAAGCCTCTGAAGGATAATTCTAGAGCTCTCTAACAGTAGCTCCTCCTCCTCCCTCTGTCCCATTGTTTCTTGTTGGGGCCCAAAGAAAGGGTATTGATGATTGAAAGTCCTCCTGTATAGGTCCGAGAAGCCCTGCAGCATATCCCTGGCAAATATGAGGACTTCCTTCAGGTCATCTATGAATTTGAGTCAAATACTCAGAGGCAGACAGCTGTGGATCTCTACAAGAGCCTGCAAATCCTGCTCCAAGACTGGCCTCAGCTCTTGAAGGACTTTGCTGCTTTCCTATTGCCTGAGCAAGCCCTGGCCTGTGGATTAGTAAGTAGAGGGGCAAAGACAGCACACGAAGATTCTTGGGTCAGAGCAAGACTGGGATTGAACAGTGTTGATCAGCACTGTTCCTGTCTCCTGACTGCTTCCAGTCAGATAGCCTTCCCCTAGCCCAAGGTCATAAGAGCCTCCTTCTTTTCAAGAGGTGGTCTTCCCAACTTCTGTTCTCTCATTTTCTTTACATGTAAAATGAGGGGGTTTTTCCTTTGTTTCTGGTGGAGACCTTAGGTAAATCATATGCCCTTTGCTTCTCACTGTTGTGAAACAGGCATTCATTCAACAAATATTTATTGAGTACCTACTATTTGTCAGGCAAAGTTCTAGGTACTAGGGATATAGTAATTATAAAAGACTAAAATCCTCGCCCTCATGGAGCTTAATGTTCTCATGGAGCTTATGTTCTCATGGGGAAAGTTAGGTGATAAACAGTAAGACATATATATTGTAAATATATATATATATATAATAAAAATGATAGTGTATATATAAACAGTAAAATATATATAATGCTTTATAGTGAGAATGTTGCAGTTTTATACACGGTGGTCTGGGAAGGCCTGTATGGTAAGGTGACATTTGAAATGTTGGAGAGTAAGTGTCTGAACATGAGGAATATCCCACTAGTTCTGGGTGTCTGTCAAGATGGATAAACACAGGAATAAAGGATATAATGAGATTATTTTGAGAGTCTTAAAGCAGTTAAATGGTAATGGTATGATTATACATAATCTTCTCTTCCTGTATTATTATGCGGATCAAATGAGTATATATGTGAAAATTCTTTGTAAACCGTGAAATGTGTCTGATCTCACAATCCATGAAACAGTAAGCAATTTGAGATGTTTAACTCTTGAATCTTTCATTTACATCTTAGTTTTCTTGGGTTGGTAGACCCCAGTGACCCAAGGTGGATAGATGCTAGAGTCTTTAAAAAAAAAAAGATCTCACAGGGAATTCCCTGGTGGTCCAGTGGTTAGGATTCGGCGCTTTCACTGCCAGGGCCTGGGTTCAATCCCTCATTGGGGAACTAAGATCCCACAAGTTGCGCAGCGCAGCCAAAAAGAAAACAAAATGATCTCACAGTTGTAAACCAGAGCCTTGTTATTCCCCGTGCCCCTAGCATATTTTTCTTGCTTCTTATGCTTAGAACCCTCAAGTCCTGCTCACACTGTACAGATGACTCCTCTTTTGCCCTCTTTCCACTCTTGTAGTTTGAGGAGCAGCAGGCTTTCGAGAAGAGTCGCAAGTTTCTTCGGCAGCTGGAAATTTGCTTTGCAGAGAACCCCTCACACTACCAAAAGATTATCAAGGTCCTCCAGAGCTGTACAGACTGCTTGCCCCAGGAGATCACTGAGGTATTCTTTCCTGTCCTGCTTCCTTTCCATTGTCACCTGGGCTTTAGGCCCTTCATTCTCCCTTCCCTAACCTATTCCATATCCTCTTGCTTCTGAGCGGTGGACTTCATGGAGGGGATGAAGAAGGCAAGGAATTTTTAGGCTTACCTAAAGCATAAAGCACTGGGGTGGGGTGGTTGCCACCTGAAACCAAAGCCTGACTGCTCCTCACAGGCTTAGGAATGCCGTAAGTGCCCTGGAAGGGAAGTTTGAGGAAGGAAGTGATGGTCTGGGTGGGGGGTATGGGGAGGAGTGGGTTGCTTCCTTGCTCTGCCTTGAGTTGGTGCCTGAGCTGGAGATCAGTAAGGCAGGGATAGAGAGTGGTGTCACTGGGAATCAAACCTGTTAATAATACAGGCATCCCTAGCCAAGACATGGAAGCAACCTAAATGTCCATGGACAGAGGAGTGGATAAAGAAGATGTGGTATATATATACAATGGAATACTACTCAGCCATAAGAAAGAATGAAATAATGCCATTTCCAGCAACATGGATGGACCTAGAGGTTATCATAGTAAGTGAAGTAAGCCAGACAGACGAAGACAAATATCACGTGATGCCGCTTATATGTGGAATCTTGGGAAAAAAAAAAAAAAGTACAAATGAACTTATTTACAAAACAGAAATAGATCCACAGACATAGAAAACAAACTTATGGTTACTAAAGGGGAAAAGGGGGCGGGGGAGGGATAAATTAGGAGCTTGGGATTAACATATACACACTGTATAAAATAGATAACCAACGATGACCTACTGTATAGCCCAGGGAACCATACTCAATATTTTGTAATAACCTCTAAGAGAAAAGAATCTGAAAAAGAATGTGTGTGTGTGTGTGTGTGTGTAAACTGAATCACTGTGCTATACACTTGAAACTAACACAACATTGTAAATCATCTGTACTTCGATAAAAAAATATACAGGCATACCTTGGAGATATTGCAGGTTCAATCCCAGACCACTGCAATAGAGTGAATATTGCAATAAAGTGAGTCACACGAAGTTTTTGGTTACGCAGTGTATGTAAGAGTTATGTTTACACTATACCTTAGTCTATTAAGTATGCAGTAGCATTATGCTCTAAAAAATTTACACATGTTAAGTAAAAAATGCTCACCATCTGTAAATCAACTGTACTTCAATTTAAAAAAAATGCTGGGCTTCCCTGGTGGCGCAGTGGTTAAGAATCCGCCTGCCAATGCAGGGGACATGGGTTCGAGCCCTGGTCCGGGAAGATCCCACATGCTGCAGAGCAGCTAAGCCCGCAAGCCACAACTGCTGAGCCTCCATGCCACAACTACTGAAGCCCGCACACCTAGAGCCCGTGCTCCACAACAAGAGAAGCCACCGCAATGAGAAGCCCGTGCTCTGCAATGAAGAGTAGGCCCCACTCGCTGCAACTAGAAAAAGCCCACACACAGCAACCAAGACCCAACGCAGCCAAAAATAAATAAATTAATTTAAAAAAAATGCTAATCATCATCTGAGTCTTTAGCAAGTTGTAATCTTCTTGCTGCCGGAGGGTCTTGCCTCAGTGTCGATTGTGCTGACTGATCAAGGTGGTGGTTGCTGAAGGCTGGAGTGGATATGGCAGTTTCAAACAACAAGGAAGTTTGCTCCATCGATTGGCCCTTCCTTTCATGAATGATTTCTCTATAGCCTGCAATGCTGTTTGATAGCATTTTACTTACAGTAGAACTTATTTCAAAATTGGAGTCAGATGTTACAAAACTACAGTAGTCAACACAGTGTGGTCATGTGCACAGATTAATGGATGAGAATAGAAAGTCCAGAAGCAGACCCAAATATATATGGGAATTTGATATTTGATGAAAGTGGCATCCCAAACTAGTGGGAGAAAAGATGGGTTGTTAAATAAATGATGTTGACATAACTGGGTAATTAACTGAAGGAAAGAAAAAAAATCAAGTTGGAACCCTACCACATTTATACCAGAAAAAATTCCAAATGGATCAAAAATGTAAAAAAAAAAAAAAATTGGAGTCAGTCCTCTCAAACCTTGCCACTGCCTTATCAACTAAGTTTATGTAATATTATGTAGTATTATTGTGCAATAGTCTAAATCCTTTGTTGCCATTTCAACAATCTTCACAACATCTTCACCAGGAGTAGATTCCATTTCAGGAAACCACTTTCTTTGTTCATCTGCAAGAAGTAACTCCTTATCTGTTCAGGTTTTGTCATGGGATTGCAGCAATTTAATCCCATCTTCAGGCTCCACTTCTATTTCTAGTTCTCTTGCTGTTTCTACCACATCTGCAGTTACTTCCTCCACTAAAGTCTTGAACCGCTCAAAGTCATCTGTGAGAGTTGAAATCAACTTCTTCCAAACACCTGTTAATGTTGACTATTTTTACCTCTTCCCATGAACCACAAATGTTCTTAATGGCATCTGGAATGGTGAATCTTTTCCAGAAGCTTTTCAATTTCCTTTGCCCAGATCCATCAGAGGAATCACTATCTGTGGCAGCTGTAGCCTTATGAAATGTATTTCTAAAGTACTAAGACTTGAAAGTCAAAATTACTCCTTGATCCATGGGCTGCAGAATGGATGTTATGCTAGTGGGCATGAAAACAACATTAATCTTGTTGTACATCTCCATCAGAGCTCTTGGGTGACCAGGTGCATTGTCACTGAGCAGTAATATTTTAAAAGGACTCTTTCCTGAGCAGTAGGTTTCAACAGTGGGCTTAAAATGTTCAGTAAACCATGTTGTCAACAGATGTGCTTTCATCCTGGTTTTGTTGTTCCATTTAAAAGAGCAGAGGCAGAGTAGATTTAGCGTAATGCGGAAGGACCCTAGGATTTTTGGAATGGTAAATGAGCATTGGCTTCAACTTAAAGTCACTGGCTGCATTAGCCCCTAACAAGAGAGTCAGCCTGTTCTTTGAAGCTTTTTAAAAAAAAAAAAAAATTTTTATTTATTTATTTATGGCTGTGTTGGGTCTTTGTTTCTGTGCGAGGGCTTTCTCTAGTTGTGGCAAGCGGGGGCCACTCTTCATCACGGTGCGCGGGCCTCTTAATATCATGGCCTCTCTTGTTACAGAGCACAGGCTCCAGACGCGCAAGCTCAGTAATTGTGGCTCACAGGCCCAGCTGCTCCGTGGCATGTGGGATCTTCCCAGACCAGGGCTTGAACCCGTGTCCCCTGCATTGGCAGGCAGATTCTCAACCACTGCGCCACCAGGGAAGCCCTTCTTTGAAGCTTTGAAGCCAGGCATTGACTTCTCCTCTCTAGCTGTGAAAGTCCTAGATGGCATCTTCTTCCAATAAAAGGCTTTTTGTACACTGAAAATCTGTTGTTTAGTGTAGCTACCTTCATTAATTATCTTAGATCTTCCAGATAACTTGTAGCTTCTACATCAGCACTTGCTTCTTCATCTTGCACTTTTATGTTGTAGAGATGGCTTCTTTCCTTAAACTTTATGAACCACCTCTTCTAGCTTCAGAATTTTATTCTGCAGTTTCCTCACCTCTCTCAGCCTTCATAGAACTGAAGAGAGAGCCTTGCTCTGGATTAGGCTTTGACTTAAGGGAAAGTTGTCACTGGTTTGATATTCTGGTTTGATCTTAGACTACAAAAACTTTCTCCATATCAGCAATAAGGTTGCTTTACTTTCTTATCATTTGTGTGTTCACTGGAGTAGCACTTTTAATTTCCTTCACTAACTTTTCCTTTGCTTTCACAGCTTGGCTAACTGTTTGGCACAAGAGGCCTAGCTTTTGGCCTGTCTCGACTTTAGACATGCCTTCCTCACTAACCTTAATCATTTCTAGCTTTTGATTTAAAGTGAGAGATGTGCGACTATACCTTTCACTTGAACACTTTGAGGCTTTGTAGGGCCTAAGTGTTCAACTGAAATTGGCCTAATTGTCTCAGGGTATAGGGAGTCCCAAGGAGAGGGAGACAGATGGGGGAACAGTCGGTCGATGGAGTAGTCAGAACACATACAGTGTTTTATCTTTTAAGTTCACTTCTCATATGGGTGTGGTTCATGGTGCCCCCAAACAATTACAGTAGTAATGTCAAAGATCACTGATCACAGATCGCCATAATAAATATAATAATAATGAACAATTTTGAAATACTGTGAGAATTACCAGAATGTGACAATGAGACATGAAATGAGCAAATGGTGTTGGAAAAATGGTCCTGATAGATTTGCTCGACACAGGGTTGCCACGAACCTTCAATTTGTAAAAAACACAGTATCTGTGAGGTGCAGTAAAGCAAAGACACTAAAACGAGGTCTGCCTATACCCCTGCTTTGTAGGCAAGTAAGGAGGGAGAGGAAGTTTAAGAGTTCTTAGTTATCAAAGAGAGGCTTCTGTGTGTCTCCCAGTTAACTAGGAAAGTAGAACCCAGAAGTATGTGGGATTGATTTGGAATGGTGGCCTAGAGAGGCTCTGGAGACTTCATCTTTCCTTCTGCAACTCTCTCCAGCTCAAGACACAGATGTGGCAGCTCCTCAAAGGCCATGACCACCTACAGGATGAGTTCTCCATCTTCTTTGACCATCTGCGCCCAGCAGCTAGCCGTATGGGTGACTTTGAAGAGATCAATTGGACTGAGGAGAAAGAGTATGAGGTACAGGCTGTGAGGCTGCTGTAGGGTTGTGAAGGGGGAAGGCCATGTGTAGGAGGGATATCTGCCCAGAGTCTGTGTTGAGTGGCACCAACTCCTCCCCAGTTTGATGGCTTTGAAGAAGTGGTACTGCCTGATGTGGAAGAGGAAGAGGAACCTCCCAAGATACCCACAGCCTCAAAGAACAAAAGAAGAAAAGAGATTGGGGTCCAAAATCATGATAAGGTACACCAGGTTGTTGGGGATTATCCATCTTTCATGAATCAAGCCTAGAGTTTTCTGTCTGAGTGGTCCTCTGGCTTAGGGTGGTGCAAAAGCCTCTGTGATCTGAGGCAGTCATGGAGCAGGAACCAAAGGTCAGGCTGCTGTGGACATGCAGAGCCCATGGGAAGAACGGTGCAGCTGCTGAAGAGGTCCCACCCATGATTGCCTCATTAGAAGGATCTGTTTCTCTAGCTCAGAGCTATTTCTCTTGTCGTTGGGTCTTCTTCCTTTCTGTTCTTGTGAAAAAATAGAACCAGGATTCCTCATTTTAATAATAATGACAACAGCTAATACTGAGCTGTGTTCCAGAGTATCCCGTGTCTCTTGTATTTTACATGGACGGTTCACTCGTTTAACTCTCACAATAACCCTATGAAAAGATTGCTCTTGTTTGCATTTTATAGAAAAGGAAACGGAATTGCAGAGAGGGGCCATTGCCAGGGTCTCATGTTTAATCAGGGGCAGTGCTAGGATCTGAGCCCACGTTGTCTGGCTCCAGAGTCAGCTTGTACTCACTGCTGTCTATTGCTCTTCAAGAAGTAGTCTTTTTAGTCCATTTCCCTTTACTACATGTCTTGCTTATACTCTTTCTTTGGGAAAACTGCTTCTTAGTAGCTGAATGACCTTGGGCAATTTATTTAATCTCTCTTTGTTTCAGTTTCTTCATTGTCAGTGGGGATAATAATGGTACTTATGTCTTGGGTTTGTTGAACAGAGAGTATCATTGAGTGAGCCTTCCATATGTACAAAGCCCTCTCTCAAGGGGATTGGAGGAGAGGGGAGAGCTCAAGGCACAGGGAGACAGAAACAAAGACAGACGAGTGAGTAGATCGTATCTCGTGAGGGAGCTCTCCAGTGACTTTGCCTCAGATTATGTTTCACTTAAATATTTCTTGAAACATCGGGGCAATTGGGATATGTCAGTCTTTGGGTCATTTACGGATTGTTTCAGGGATTCATAGTAGGCTTTAATTGAGTTTGGGCATTGATTTCCCCAGGCAACGTGAAGAGATGATGTATAATGAAAGAGAAAGGAAGCGGGGGAGGGGGTCAGGGGGCGGGCTTGTTCAGATGGCTCACTTAGCTCCCTCTGTTGGTACCAAAAATGCTTGGCAGTTAACCAAGCCCAAGTGTCTCCTAGGAGGCTGAGTGGCCAGATGGGGCCAAGGACTGTGCCTGCTCCTGCCATGAGGGAGGTCCTGACTCCAAGATGAAGAAGAGCAAGAGGAGAAGTTGTAGCCACTGCAGCAGCAAGGTGAGGAGGGAACTGGTACCAAGGGGTATCGGAGCTGCCTAGGCCAACCCCCAGGTTGCCTTGCTGTTTGGGGTATTGTTTGCTACCACAGATGTGTACCTTATTGAATTCCTAAAAAGATTACATGTGGATAAGTAATATGCTGTACACATACACATTAGTGTGTGTATGCAAAATAAATAGAATCTTTAAAAATATATGTATAATGGATTTTGCTTTTTAAAGAGAATCTTGTAGGTGAAGCTTTTGGAATAGAGAAGAATCAACCAGTTCATATATTTCCCTCTTAGATTTTTTTTTTTTTTAATGAAACAAACCTGTGTGAGGAAATAGCCTAAAGGTAATGCTGGTTCTCTAAAGTAGGATTGGTTGGCAGCAGAAATACAGTCCTTGGTTAGAGGACTGGTAGAATCCAGCCCTCTTTTTTGGGCCATTTAAAATTTTTGGAGCAGGCATGCATGTTGGTTGACTTGCTGAGCATCATGGCAGGGTTGATCTTCCTTTGGTCGGCCCCTAAGACAAAAAAGGTCCAGAGACCCTTGACCCAGAAGGCCATCCCTGCAGGTCTGTGACAGCAAATCCTACAAGAGCAAGGATCCCCATGAGTTGGTGGGCGGCAGCCCCCACGGAGAGGCCAGTCCTGTGCCTGGTGCTAAGGAAGCCGGGCAGGGCAAGGACGTGATGGAGGAGGAAGCCCCAGAGGAGCGAGAAAGCACTGAGGCAACCCAGAGCAGGACTGGCAGGAGTACCAGGAAGGGAGAGACGCCTGTTCCAGGTGAGTCATCCAGCTGCCCAGCCAGCCTTGCTCCCTTTACTTCTGTCTCATTCGCACATACTTCAAGCAAGAACGTCTTTGAGCCTGGATAATATTAGTCTTTTCAGGGATGGACTACCACCTCTTTTACTAATAAACCAGTAGGAAATCCTTACTGTCCAGCCTTAATTTTCTTTCCTGTGGCCTCAATCCTCTTGCAGAAATAAGAGTGCTACAAATCAACACGATCCAGCATTTTCTTCTTTTTTTTAAAAAAAATATAAATTTATTTATTTATTTTTGGCTGCGTTGGGTTTTCGTTGCTGCGCATGGGCTTTCTCTAGTTACGGCGAGTGGGGCTACTCTTCCTTGCGGTGCGCGGGCTTCTCATTGCGGTGGCTTCTCTTGTTGCGGAGCACAGGCTCTAGGCGCACGGGCTTCAGTAGTTGTGGCTCGTGGGCTCTAGGGCGCAGGCTCAGTAGTTGTGGCTCACGGGCTTAGTTGCTCCGTGGCATGTGGGATCTTCCCGGGCCAGGGCTCGAACCCGTGTCCCCTGCATTGGCGGGCGGATTCTTAACCACTGCGCCACCAGGAAGTCCCAGCATTTTCTTCTTGTGTTCCCATTCCTGAACCCCTTCCCCTTGTCTCCAGATCCTCTGTGGTCTGCATTCTAAAGCCTCAGCCATTCTCAGCTTTGGCAGTCGGACTTCATATCTTTATATAAGCGACCCTAGCCCCCACCCTCACCTCACTCTTGGACCTTAGAACTTTATCATGGTAGCTTGCCAGAGTGACCGCGTGGTAATTTGTAGTCCTTAGATGCATTGTGACCCTGTCCATACCCTTAGATCCTTATTTTCCTCCTAAACAGGATTGGCAGCAGGGAGCACTTTGCTGTCTCCTCAAGAAGTGACTTTTACAGACCAGCTCCTCCTCGATGGCCCACCGCCCTGCTCACCAGAGACTCCTCGGCTTCCCTCCAAAACCGGAACTGTGCTGTGCGCTGTTAGGAGTAACCAGGCTGGGCCTGAGGTTCTCTCCTGCCCCATGGCATCCCCCAGACTTCAGGATGAGGGCGAGGGCCATAAGCCAGGGCGTGAGTCAGAGGCTTCCATGCTGGTCTGGAACGCTTCAGAAGCTGAGAAATTGTCTGGAACCGTTGAACCCCCTGCTTCCTTCCCGAGTCCTGTTTCCTCAAGGACTGGAGACTTAGGGGGGAGACAGGTGTCTGGGAAACCAGATACTCAGGAGAGCTGGCTGTCTTCCAGTAGAGCTGGGGTGACAGCGGACGGGGTGTCTCCTGTCCATGAATCTTCTTCATCAGGAACTGACACCTCAGAGACTTCTCCCAAAGCTCCTAGAGGAGGTTTGGCTAAAGACAATGGAATACAGGGCAGGGGTCCAGTGGGGGAGCCGCAGACGAAGGCCACGGAAGCTACAGTGTGTGCCAACAACAGCAAGGTCAGCTCTACGGGGGAGAAGGTTGTCCTGTGGACAAGGTAGGTGGGGATGGATGTGGGAGCGTGTTTGGAAAGTGCATGGAACACACCCATGTTACTGATTCAGATTAATTGCCTTATGTGGATTCCAGGGAAGCTGACCGCGTGATTCTGACCATGTGCCAGGAGCAAGGAGCACAGCCGCAGACTTTTAGCGTCATCTCCCAGCAGCTGGGAAATAAGACCCCTACTGAGGTAAGTAGGGGAAACCCTGCTAGAGCTTCAAGCTCCAGAGGAACCAAGGAAAGGAAGAGGACAGGTTGGCCAGCTAAGAGGTGATTGGTGATTATAAAGGTCTGCCCTGAGGAAGACCTTGACTTGTCAGCGCGGTTAGTCGTGGCTCTAGAAGAGAGAGGGCATTGAATTTTGAGGTAGAAGCCCCAGGGATTGCATTCTAGTTTTGTTTTTAGAAGGAATGTGACTTTGGGCAAAATGTTTAGCCTTTTAACCCGAGTTTCCTTGTCTATAAGGAGGGCACAGCCCTCACCGCCTTACTGTGTAGAACAAACGAGATTGTTCAGATTGGGATATAGTGCTTAGTAAATGTTAAAATGTTACTAACTTAAGAAAGGTGAATGCAAGCCTCCTCCTCTCCTCCTAGGTTTCCCATCGTTTTCGAGAACTCATGCAGCTCTTCCACACAGCCTGCGAGGCCAGCTCCGAGGATGAGGACGATGCCACCAGTACCAGCAATACAGACCAGCTGTCTGACCACGGGGACCTTCTGTCTGAGGAAGAGCTGGATGAGTGAGACCCTGGGAGCGTGAGGGTGTCATCTGCACAGGATCGAATCCAACAGGCACCCTGATCGGGGGAAGGGTGGCTGTACTTTGCTTGTAAAACCCTTGAGCTCAGTATGAGGAGCTGGGGGAGCAGGGGGCCAGGGACAAGGACAATGGCAGGCTGGGGTTGGATGGCCCTGCCATCCTGTGTGTCTTTTATGGAGACCTTAGAAATCTACGTTGTAAAGAGCATTGAGGGAGAGTGCAGCTCAGTTCCTTTTCTGTGTGTTTTTTTATTTCCTTTTTTGTCTGGTGGTACATATTTATTGTTGTGTGATCTGATCACAGTGTTTCTAAATGTAATAAATGCGTATGTTGGTGTAGCCAGTCCCAAGACACTGAGCTCCTGCATCCAGCAGTTTTTATTGTAAGCTAGCTCTTTCCTTTTCTTGGAGCTTTAGTCCAGGAGGCTGTTGCCACTCTGGTAGCACTGGGCCAGGCTGCGTAGCTCCTGCAGCGTCTCCTCTAGGTCATCCTGTTCCACTCCAGCGTCCATGAAGCTGGCCCAGCGCCGCAGGTCGACTCTGGCGAGATCTTTGGCCAAATCTCCCAGGGTCCGGTTCAAGGATGAAGAGGAGCAGAGGGCCCCGAGCACTGGGATGCTCTCCACCGCTGCGGAGGGAGAGAAACGGGAGCCCTGTGAACGGACCACTGTCCTACCCTTGGGACTCTGTTGCACACACAGGGAAGTCTGGGCCTCTGGTAGACTTGATTGTATAGTAAACTCAATAAGTTTCGTGTGCTCTCCCCTTTGTATACCAGCACCCCAGAGGAAGAACACTTCGCTCAGGAGCCACAGAGTGAATAAAGGCGCGTCAAACTGGGAATTTCCAAAGTACCTTTATCCAGTAAGGGTTATAGTAAAACTCTCCCATGCTTGAAAACCTCTTGGTTTTCTTCACCTCCTACATACCTGCCCCTGTTGGGGGACCATCCAGAACCAAACCCTGCTGGCTGAGGCTTGAGGAGAAGAGGTAGGGGTAAGGAGGAACCACCTTACAGGGAGTCAGCAGCAGATGAGAAGAGCTGTGGGGCAAGAGGACAGCAGCTGAGTGAGAAAAAGTCAGGGGAGGTCGGAGGTCTGGGAGGAGAGCAGGAGCAAGCATTATACTGACCTCCTGACTCTAGGCTGCTGCTGCTGCAAATACTGGGCCAAGACTTCTTCCCCGGTGGTGCACGCGTGGAGCAGGGAGGGCAGAGGTGTCCCTGGGGTGAGCTGACTGCCAGAACAAAGCCAAAACCACCTTTAATCTGTGGCAGCATGAATGAGAAACTAGGACTTAGGTTCTCGGGCCATCAGCTGGATCGGGATGCTCACAGTCTTTTTTTTCTTTTAAGCGGGCCAGAGGGAAGGAGAGCAGGGCAGTGCCATTAGAATATCCAGACGTATGAGAAAAGGATGTGGAACAAAAGTCTGACAAGGGCTCCTAAGGACCACCAGCCCTCACCTGGTGTGGCATGCTGTGTCTAGACCCCTCAGCACCACAGACTGGGCAAAGCAGCATGTTCCAGAAGGGTCCCCACATGCAGACAGTGGGGTCCATGGGGTGGCCTCTCCAAGCTGCATCAGCGTATCAGGGAGGGACTGGCTTGGAACTAAGGGGAAGGGGATGGTTGCTCCTGCTGTGACCACCTAAAGATAAGGAAGAAATCAAGTTATAGAGCTTTTTCTCAGCTCTGACCCATCTCCTCACAAAGCTTAATACCTTTTTCCCAGAGAAGTTCAGCATATCAGCCAGATGAACCATGGAAACTGGCGAGGAGCATAGGCGATAAGGAACAGTGACCGTGTCCAGGGCTGTAGCCAGGATGGCGCCACAGTGGAAGGGCAGAGCGGCCTGTAAAGAGGATACAGAGAAGAGCACTTGGCCTTCTGGGTGTGGAAAAGAGTGTGGAGGCAGAATAGTAATGGCAGAGAGGCCCCCCGCAGGCTTTGGGACAAAGCAGGGGTGTGTTTGGCCCAGGGCTGGATAAGCATAGGACAGGAGGCCACATCAGAGCCGAGTTCAAGCTGAGGCTTCAAGAATAGAGCCAGTAGCAGATAAAGGCTGACTCGGCGAGCGCGTGCGTGCGTGTGTGTGTTGCCCTGTCACTAGCTGCAGTCAGAACGAGAGCATCGAGCCTTACATCATATTGCAGGTGAGGGAAGTTGACAGGTGGCTCAGGTTGCAGCCCCAGGCTCCCACCCAAGGATAAGGGGCAGACCAGAGAGCTGTGAGCAGACAGGTGCACCAGACCAAAAGCTGTGTTTAACAGACGGTAGATGTTTTTCTGGGGCTCCTGGTGAAAGAAATGAGAGTAGTTTGTTTTAAGCAACTTTCTCACTGGGCTATCCTCATTTCTCCCTCCTTACCCTGTGACCGTTTCTCCCCACAAGAACTACTCACCCTGAGGCGGTACGGACCGGGGAGCAGGCCCCAGGTTATTATTCCCCGCCCTGAATACTCGTCTTGTAGCAACTCTGCGGCCTTGGCGCCTACCCCAGAGAAGCCATTGTGCAGGTCACACAGGATCTGGAAGCCCTGGAGAGAGGTGAATGGCGAAAGTCGGCAGGATGAGGGGAGTTTCTACCCAAGTGCCCGCCACGCCACGCAGCTACCTGTAGGTAGTCGCACTCCTCCACGTAGAAGTGCAGCCTGTCCTCCAGCTCTTCCAGGTACTTGGGTTCCTTCAGGATACTCTCCCCTTGGCCAAAAGCCTCCAGGCGACCTGTTTCCCTGCCATGCATAAGCACAGTCCAGGATTTACAGGACTCCCCCACTTCCATCCCTCCGCCCAAGAGCTCTTGTATTGGAGAAGGGCAGGGAAGATGGCCTCAAGAGCCTCATCCAACATTAGTGGGGACCCAGTTTCTTGCCTCACAGCCTCTGGGGCCCTCCATACCCATCATGGTTGTACTTCTGAATCATACAGATGCTTCGGGGATGGAGATGGACTCTGAGAAAGTCTGACCAGACTCTGATGCTGCCCTCTGTGGGGATAACTGGTTTTGGAGTTGCAGCAGTGGTGAATGGTGGGGGACCTGAAGAAAAAGCAGAGGAAACGTACCTTTCTCCATGTTCCTGATCTGCCCCATTCCCCATTTTGCAGTATCTGGAGAAGTCTCACCTTTGCCATTGGGAATGGATTTGACCCTCCAGATACCATCACTATTCAGCACTCCCTGGGAGGGATGAGAAAATCTACATTTAGGTCCAGGCCGTCTAGACGCAAAAGTTGATTTATCCTCCCTGATTTTGCTGGCCACACCCTACAACCTCCTTTCCGTTCACGTACTCACAGTCCTTTAGTAGGAGAAAAAAGTGCTTTTCCTCAAAATACCATCCTAGGGCATTTAAGATGGCTAAAATTCTCTTTTTCTCTGCCCCAGTGGAGGCACTCTGGTTGTAGCACTGCGCTTAAAAGTTCAGGGCAGAGGCCCTCACCTCTGCACTCAGGAGGTCCTGGAGATAAGGGTTCTTGGGATAGAGTTCCTCTTTGTGTGTGGTGAGCTTCCCTTGCCTGAAAGAAATTGGAGATTGATCTTAGTGTCAGTTTCCCTGAGTTCTCCAGCTTCCTGTGCTCCTTCCCAACTCCTCTCCAAACATCACAAGTACCATGCTATTGCAGCATCTAGCTGTTTGTCCCTGTAGAGTCCACCTTCTTGTTTTAGGGAGCTCAGACTACCTGTACAAAAATAACAGACAATGTTAGGTAAAGCCCTGTCCCTCCCATCGTTCAGCTAACCTTCCTCTGATCACCTGACAACCTGCTGTCATCATCACTCCAGCACTTGGCCCTTCCAAGCTTTCTTGATTAGACATGGGTTGAAAAAAACTCTTGCCTAGGAGAATGTAGATTCCATCCTTCATTTCCCAGCTTAGTCCTTAGCTTTGGGACCTGGGCAAAGACCACACCCAGTGGTTCTACGGGAGCGCCACAGTTCAACATCTCACTGTGTCTAGGGACAAGTAGCCCATTCCAGAGATAGCTCTTGAACGGAATAAAATTTTGCTTTCTTGCATCCCCTCAGGTGTTGGCATACTGTGGTTAGCTCTCCCTATGGCTCCTCATCTCTGGTCCTTCAGCCTAGTATAGTCGGGGTCAAGGATCTTGAAGCGAACGGATGCTAGAGACTCCACACGTGAAGGGGAACACCGGGAATTGGCTGACTCCAGCCACCACCTAACCCTTCAGATCCATGAGTATGAGTCTCGGTGTGTAAGTCTCTTGGCCGTGTAACGTCCGGCCGGTCCGGTACAGGACGTCGGGGCACAGCTCTCCCGGCGGTTCTTTGGCATCGGTCGGCCTGCACAGCGCAGCATCCTGGGGAGGCACAGAGGAAGGACTGGACTCGGGTGGCGAGAGGAACAGGCCGGAAGCAAGGACTGGAGATCCGGAAAGGTTCAGCTGAGGCAGCCGTCCAGAGACCTTACCTGCTGGTTCCACCAGTGCGCTCCCACGAAACCCGCAAAATGTCCCAACTGCAAAGTGAGCACCTCCCGGGCCCCGCCCGCCATGCTGCGCGGCTCCGCAGGGTAGCACAGCCACAGCCTGCCCACTCGCTGCTCCTTGCCGATTGGCTCAGCAGGCTTGTGGGTGGGGCCTTATTCCCGGCGTCCTATTGGCCCATAAACACATCCTTTCCCATAGGATAAACGATTCGTTGGGCTTTAATGACACCGCTCCTCATACCCCGCCTCTTCCTGGCGTGGAACAGTCTTGCTTATCAGTCATTGTTGTCGAGGGGTGGGGCACAGTGGCGCAGACCGGAAGTTTTGGGCACTAGGGCTCAAGTGCCATGTTGGAGCGTTCTTGGCGCTGGGTTCTTTGCATCCCCCGTGGGGTCCCTGGCGCGGCTCACTAAAGATTCTCCTACCTACTCCTACCTGACGGCTCTTGCAGCTGTTGTGTCTTTTTTCACAGGATACTTCTGCTGGCTAATAGCGACTCAGGCAAAAAATAAAACCTTGCCAGAAAACTAGACGCTACCCTAAAGCCTCACGTGTCCTCTCCTTCCTGTCCAAAACTCACAGCCTTCCTGACTTCTAACCCTGTGGACTGGCTCGGTCTGTCTGTCTATCTGTATCTATGTAATGTAAGTCAATCAGAGTACATATTCTTTTGCGTCTGCCTTTTGCTCAATATTGTTAACTTCTTCCCTGTTCTTGCATATACTTATAGTTCATTTTCATTGCTTCAGAATACCATTGTAGAAATATACCTCAAATGATCTACTCTGATAATAGACTTTGGAATTGTTTCCAGTTTGGGGCTATTAGGTGCTACAGTTAACATTCTTGTGCATGTGGACATGCACACATTTCTGTTGTGTATATACCTAGGAGTGTAATTGTTGAATCATAAGGATGGGTATGTTTGAATATGGTAAATAACACCAAACTTTTCTAAATTTACCAATTTACAGTTTCACCACCAGTGTAGGAGTGTTTTCAGGTGATGTTCCATAACCTTGGCAACATTAAAAATTTTTAGTCCATATCATTGGTTTTAGTTTTCCTGATTATTAGTGAGACTGAGAGCACCTTTTTATGTTTATCACCATTAGAATAGCCACTTTTGTGAAGTGCATGTTCAGGTCTCTTGCCCATTTTTCTTTTGGGTCATCTCATCCATTTGTAGGAGTAAGTACTTTATTCTGAATACAAGCCCTTTGTCAGTTACTTGTGTTGAAAATATCTTCTCCCACTGAAGTATATTAACTCTCCCGCTATGATTGTCTATCTCCTTGTAATTTTGTCAGTTTTTATTTTCTTAGGCTATGTTATTACTGCATACTACTTTACAGTTTTATTTTCCTGATGGACTGAAACTTCCACCATTATAAACTATCCCTCTTTTTCTCAAATAATACTGTTTTACCTTAATATCTACTTTGATAGTAATATAGATGAACCAGCTTTCTTTTGGTTAGTGTTTGCATGGTGTATCTTTTTTTGACTCGCAACTTTGTCTCTTGAAGACAGTATACTATATGCCAGAAGCAAACACCAAGATGGGATTATACATGCATGTGCTTTATTGGGGAAATGCCTGTGTGGGGACATCTCAGGAAACCAGAAGAGGCTGGGAGAGTCTCAGACCTTGATGAAGGTATGAACCCGGTGAAGAATAGAGGGAAGGAAGAAGTCTGACTGCAGTTTTTTTTTTTTAACACCCTTATTGAGGTATTATTTATATACAGTAAATGATATTGAGGTGTCACTTACATCCATCTTAAGTGTATGATTTTGTAAATAAAGAGTTGTGCAGTCATCACCACAATTCAGTTTTAAAGCATTTACATCATCCCCAAAAGATTCTTCCTGTGTGATTACAGGTAAACCCTGTTCCTACCTCTAACACCAGGCAACCACTGATCTACTTTTGCCGTTATAGATTTGCCATTTCTGGATGTTTCATATAATCATATAAATGTATTTTTTTGTGTTTGGAGTCTCAGCATAAGGTTTTTGAGTTCCCATGTTGTAGTATGTATTAGTATTTTGCTCATTTTTGGTTATCCGTTTACAAGTTGATGGATATTTGGATTATTTTTACTTTTTAGCTATTATGAATAATGTTGCTATGAATAGTCTCATGCTGCTTGAACACAAGTCTTTGTGTGGACATATTTTCATTTCTTTAGGGTAGATACTTAGAGGTGGAATTGCTGGGTCATGTGATAACTTCGTGCTTAACATTTTTAGGAACTGCCAAACTGTTTTCTGAAATTATATTTCCATTTTATATTTCCATTGGAAATGTTCGAGGGTTCCTTTTTTTTTCCCTGTGCCCCGCAGCTTATGGGATCTTAGTTCCCTGACAAGGGATTGAACCCAGGCCCTTGGCAGTGAGAGCACTGAGTCCTAACCACTGGACCTCCAGGGAATTCCCATGGAGGGTTCCTTTTTCTCCACATCCTCCCCAACACTTGTTATTGTTGTCTTTTTGATTTATAGCCATTCTAGTGGGTGTGAGGTGGTATCTTACTGTGGTTTCGATTTGCTCCTAATCAGTAGTGATGTTGAGCATCTTTTCATTATCCTGTCAGCCACTTATATGTCTTTTCTTCAAGTTTTTAATTTTTTTAAAAAATAAATTTATTTTTGGCTGCATTGGGTCTTCGTTGCTGTGCACAGGCTTTCTCTAGTTGTGGTGAGCGGGGGCTACTCTTCACTGTGGTGCACGGGCTTCTGCTTCTCATTGCAGTGGCTTCTCTTGTTATGCAGCACGGGCTCTAGGTGCGCGGGCTCAGTAGTTGTGGCTTGTAGGCTCTAGAGTGCAGGCTCAGTAGTTGTGGCGCACAGGCTTAGCTGCTCCATGGCATGTGGGATCTTCCCGGACCAGGGATCAAACCCGTGTCCCCTGCATTGGCAGGCGGCTTCTCAAGCACTGCACCACCAGGGAAGTCCTCAGAATTACTTTCTTAATTTCATTTTTGGATTTTTCATTGCTAGTATAGAGAAATACAATTGGTTTTTGTATATTAATCTTGTAGTATTGGACTTCCCTGGTGGTGCAGTGGTTGAGAAACCGCCTGTCAGTGCAGGGGACACGGGTTCGATCCCTGGTCCGGGAAGATCCCACATGCCGTGGAGCAACTAAGCCCATGCGCCACAACTGCTAAGCCTGCGCTCTAGAGCCCGCGAGCCACAACTACTGAGTCCACATGCCACAACCGCTGAAGCCCGCATGCCTAGAGCCCGTGCTCCGCAACAAGAGAAGCCACTGCAATGAGTAGCCCCCACTCGCCGCAACCAGAGAAAAACCCGTGCGCAGCAACAAAGACCCAACGCAGCCAGAAACAATAAATAAATAAAATAAAATCATAAAATAAAAAAATTTATTTAACAACAACAAAAAAATCTTGTAGTATTGTTGTGACCTTGTTGAACTTGTTTTTAGTTCTAGTAGATTATTTTGAGATTTCCTAAGGTTTTCTATATACAGGAATATATCATCTGGAAATAAAGACAGTTTTGCTTCTTACTTTTCATTCTGAATTCAGTCTACCTGAGTGATGAAGAAAGGCCCCAAGAGACCAGCTGTGCAGCAGGCTTAGCATGGAGACAAAAAAAATTGGGGCATGAGGATCAGGTCTGCAGTAGAAGGATCTTAAGAAAAAAAGGGGACTGGATAGGATAGATTATGATAGAGTATTTAAAAAAAAATTAAGAATCCGTATTTAGCAAATTGCAAAAGTAATGAGGCAATTCTTCAGTAAGGATTTTGTACATAAATGATAGTACAGTCATACAGCTTACTATTCCACATTCATGAAAGAGAATAAGGCATATTGATTATGAGCTTGGCCTTCCAAAGATGGAAGCCAATGTCCCAGCCTCATTTACAGTTAAGGATCAGGCTTGTCAATCAGATTCAGGTCCTGTCCAGTAAGTATCTGGTAAGGGTAAGAGCAGTGGCATCTTGCTTTTTTTGGGAGGCAGCAGCACTGCAGTTTCTGGGGGCTAGCTGCCATTATCATTAGTATAGGCTGCAGTGTCAGTGTTCATAGTAGCACTGGTGACTTTATCACAGCAGATCCTCCCCTGTTGTGGTTAGGATGTTGTCCGTGGCTGCTGAGCTTGTGACAGTGTCCCTCTTGGAGGTTCTGTGTGTTACCTATTTCCTTTTCTTTTTAAATTCCTTAGAGCAGGCACTCGATTTATAAGAAAAACTCCTGACAAGTACAATTTCCAAGATACCTGGAAACACCAAGGTATAGAAGAGTAAGTACACTATTGTGTTTAAAAAAAATGCGTATTTTTTTAGAATTTTGTCTCTATAATTTGATTGCCTCTAGAAAAGGGAGCTGAGAGGAAAGGAGCCTGATTTTCCATGAAATGTTTTTGTATGGTTTGAACTTTGTAACCCATACATGGCAAAAATAAAGGCATAGTGAAGCCACTGAATGACATTAAGGGAATTGCATGATGTGCTGTGTTTAGAGAGCTCACTCAGGCAGCCCAGTGAAAGACAGACTGGAGGGAGGAGCCAAGGGTAGTTGGCAGAGAAACAGATTAGCAAATGATTATAGTAACTCAAACAAGAAGCGATGGGGTTATGAAAGGCAGTGGTAGTAAGGATGGAGAGGAGGAAGTGAGTTTGAGCTATTGAAAAGATAGATCTCAACACCTATCTGTATTGGGAGGCGTATCAGTCAGGGTTCAGTCAGAGAAGCAGAACTATATTAAAAGGGATTTGTTAAATGGATTCAAGCTTTCCAACTGTGGGAGCTGGTTAAGCAGCCTCTATAAGGTTGTTATGTTTGAGTCTGATGCTAGAACATCAGTCTAGCTAAAGTGTCTGGGGTCAGGGATGGAGGTTTTATTTTTGACAGGGAATCCTTGAGGAGGTGGTTTCAGGGTAGGGGCAGCTGGCTCTCTAGTGAAAAATGCTGATATACATTCAGACTCTCTTCTCATAGTAATTGTTCAAATAAAGCATTAATAAAATCCAAGTTATAAATAGTAGCTACCTATCATTTAATGGGGGCCTACTATGTGTGAGGCACTTGACATTTATTATGTGATTTATTTCTCAAAAAATCCCTGAAAGTTTGGCATTATTATTACCTTTACGTAAGGTGAAACAGAGATAGATAAGGTAAAATTAGAGAAGGAAATAGGCTAAGACAGTTAGCTAATAAGCAGCAGATCTGGGACTCAAACGTCTCACTCTTTAGAACCAACAACCTGGGTACGGTGAGAGAATCAGACTCTTTTGAAATTGATGAGTCACTATTTTCTCAAATCTCAGAAAGATGGTACACAGATAGTACTATTCTACATGGATTAAAGATGTTAATTCACTACGTACAATGTATGCTGTAGGGGTTTAGAACTTACTTCTTTCAGGAACCTGTAGAAAGGGGCTGTACTATACAAAGTTGCCAGACTCAGCTGGAGTTTGAGGAAAGTTCTCAGGGACCATTGATAAAAGAGTAAATAGGAAGTGAATGGTCTGGGAGGGAGAAGTTAAGCTGTGAGTCTCAATCTCCTAAATTGAATAAACTCTGGAAAATTTCTGTAGAATTTAGTCTCAACAAGCAGAATGCCAAAGAAATTCAATTTGGCCAATCTGAAGGCTCTTTCCATCTTATAAATATAACACAACACTTTAAGAAAGATACTTAATTTAATTTTTTAGGAAAAGCTACATGATTATTTAAAATGTGAAAACCACAACTAATAAACTGATGTTAGTTTCAGGACATCTTATTGCCACCACAGTCACATCACAAGGAACCCACTGCAACGAAGGTTGGGAGCTGACTGCAGTCCTGTCCGATCCCATAGGTGCACGTGCCTGGCTGCTCTTCTTGTGTCCTGCAGGACTCCCCCATCTGATTGGGTCCATTAGAAGAAATGTCCATTGTCTTCCACGTACCTTGTGACCATGGCTTAGAGGTAGGCACAGAGCCGCTCCAGCTGCCCAGGATTCCTATTACTTAGGAACAGCAGCTCCTTCTTCCCTTCTTCTGTATGAGCTAAAATGGAGTCAAACACAGATAACTGGCAGTTTTCTCCTGTAGCATTGTGTTACTTAGCAAATTCTGTAGTCAAAGGCTATGTTATCCAGATTACATTCTGATATAATTAGCACTCCCAAAATCTCACTTCTAGGCCCTTTATTCCACCCCCCAGTATTATTTTTTCTATGCATAATTTCCTTTTCTGTCTCTATTCCTCCAACCAGCATCTCTCTCTCCCTCTGTTTCAAGACTATCCTCTGGACTTTAAGGACTTTGTCAAATCTCTCAAACCTCCTTTTAGAAATCTCCCCATTGTGCCTCCTAACTCATCATGCTGCAGCTGCTTTATACTCTTCCCCCTATTCCTTTAATAACCTATTCCAACTGCAGCTAATTCTCTATTACCTAGTGACAGAACCACCTTTATTTTTCCTCTACACCCCGCCCCCCAACACACCCACACCCACCCAGCACTGAGGGCAAGGGTTAAATGAGCAGCTGGAACACTTTCATCTACAAATACTAGAACAGGTATAGCAAGGATTTGGTTTGGTGCTGGAGTAGCCTCTCACACAGCATCAGTTGTTCTGGGGGTGTCCCAGCAATATGAGCCTCTCAATCCAAGTGTGTTGAATGATGAATAAATGTGACAGTCAGAGTGTGGCAGCAACCCAATCACCTGGAAACTGCCAGTGGCTGGGTTCGGTCTCACCTCCTCTGTTAGCATGAGCATCTTATTCTAGACTAACGTGAGAATTTTAGGGAGAGATATAATGTCTCTTGTAAATCAAACTTTAACCAACCCCACACCTTCTGTACCATCTAATCAGCCAGAAAGAAGTCAAGATAAAGGGGAAAAAGATGAAGTACAAATTACAGGCTGCTGCTGAGGGAGGAAGAGATCAAGGCTCTGACTCAGTGGGATTCTTCTGTGAGAGGAAAAAGCTAAGCAACTGACCTTTCTCATGTTGAAGCCAATTGTTCTCCAAATAATAGTGAATACAACTTTCAAATTCCTTTGGGTTATAGTTGGAAACCAGGATGGGAATAAAGGGATCCAGGGCGTCAAATCCTTCCTGGAGAAGAAAAAGGATAAAGATACAGTATTCGTTAAGTGACAAATCAGTGTTTATTTAAACACTTTGAGGATAAGGTCTTTGATTTTGTTCTGTTCTCCTCTACTCCACATTCTCTGGGGCTGGCTACCCTTGCTCTACATGGCCACAAATATACTTAAAAAAGAGAGAATGCTTGAGGCCAGGGGCGGCGGCGGGGGCAGGGGGACGGGGAATGCCACTTATCTGAGAGTGTACACACATAATCGTATACGTGTTTAAATTTTTTTACAGTTCTAACTTCAATAGTCAACAACAGTTTTGATAGTTCATATACTCAAAAAAATTAAACAAAATGACAAGGATGGGGGAAAAGATCCTATTATAGAATATAAACTAAAACAAATGAATCAAACTGTATTTCAAAGTTCAAACATAACACTGAAGGGAGGAGGGAAACTAACCCAAACTAACTTCTGAACAGAATATTTGAACGAAAGACCCTTAGGCTAAAGATAAAAACTGCTCTAAAAGATATTGAGCCTAAATAAAACAGAAGTAAAAAAAAAAAAAATTTGCCCTCTAGTTCGCAGCTTATTTATCTAGAGGCAAGGGTTAGCAATTCTGAAACTATTTTACTATAATCTAAGATTGAGCTAATATGTAAATACACTGTGAATGAGAGATTATCGTTGGAGAAGAGGGTTACAAATATGGAAAGGGCGAAGGATACAATGAATGCCGGGATGCTAGCCTGGAACTAGAGGTATCAGATTCATGGTTTTTTAATATAGAGAAACAGATACAGATGTGTGTGGATGTGTATATATAAACACATATATGCACATAGCACATGTACATGTATGTTTGTATGTATGAATGGTGCATGTATCTACTTACTAACTCTGCTGGAGGGCCTAGAAGAAGTGACACCCACATCCCAGTAGCAGTAAGTATACCTAGCACTCAGGTCTTGGTTTCTAAATACCATTCTCCTCTAAAATGAACCAAGGCTCCTTGAAGAAATGGCTGATTTTAGGGCTGGGGCATGGAAAGTACATGATGAGTCATCTGGAACATATTCTTTTTTTTTTTTTTTTTTTAATAACTTTATTTATTTTTGGCTGTGTTGGGTCTTCGTTGCCGCGCGCGGGCTTTCTCTAGTTGCGGTGAGCCGGGGCTGTTCTTCGTTGCAGTGCGCGGGCTTCTCACTGCGGTGGCTTTTCTTGTTGCGGAGCACAGGCTCTAGAGCACAGGCTCAGTAGTTGTGGCACGGGGTTAGTTGCTCTGTGGCATGTGGGATCTTCCCGGAGCAGGGCTCGAACCCGTGTCCCCTGCATTGGCAGGCGGATTCTTAACCACTGTGCCACCAGGGAAGCCCTGGAACATATTCTTGTGCCAAAAATAAAGAAGTGCTTAGAAATGATGGGGACAGAGGAGGAAAGGTAGGGAGAAAAATGATGGGGACATGTTAAAGGGACATAGAAGCCAGCTTGAAGGGCTCCTACTGGCCAAATCTGGGATAACTTAAGTAGCAAAATAAATAATGAGAGTAATTATTTAATGGGTTCTAAACCCATTAAATAAGAATTCACATGTCTATGTTGAAACAAATACATAAATACATAAGGGAGAAAGGAAAATTCTTAAATATAAGAGAGGGCCAACTGATACATTTAGAAGTAATGGTGGAGCTAGAAAATATCCATCTTGCAATTATCATGATAACTGATTTAGGGAAGAATCACCGATGGAAACTAAAACTAGTAAAGGGAAGTTTGAGAAGTAAAAGGATATTTACCTAGTCTCAAAGTATATCTCCACAAGATACTTATTCATTACAAAAGGAAAAGAGTAACTTTACTGAGGAGAAATGAGGTGGAGAGCACCTTAACTAAGTGTTCAAAGTTTATATTGCCAGTAACAGGAGAAATAAGTTCCATGTGCTTTCTGATATTATGCACTGAGAAGACACAATATAACTTCTAACATCACATATAATCAGGAAAAAACATCAGACAACCCCATAAAATAACCCATAAGATAACTAGCATGTACTCTTCAAAAACAGAGATATAAATATTAAGGTTATAAAAGACAAAGACTGAGGATCTGTCCCAGATTAAAGGAGACTAAAGACACTTGACAGTTGAGTGCGGTGCATTATCCAGGACTTTCTTTTCCTGTAAAGGACACTGGGATAACTGGCAAAATCAGAATATACTCTATAGATTAGGTAACAGTCAATGTTAACTTTCTGATTTTGATAACTGTGCTGTGGTTATACACTAGAATATCTTTGATTTTAGGAAATATGTATTATTTAGAGATAAAAGAGGGCATCATATCTCAGGTTACTGTCACATAATTCAGGAAAAAAAAAAAGACGGAGAGAAAGAGTAAAGCAAACATGGTGAAGTGTTAACGATTTTAGAAATCTAGTTGAAGTCACAGAGGAATACCATTTTTCTCCAAGTCTGAAATTATGTCCAAAAAAAATATATATATATATATATGTATGTATATTTAGACAGAATGACTATCGAAGGGTAAACAAATTTTCCAGTGATTTGACCTTTCCCAGCAACTCCTGGGGCAGATAGGCTTTCCGGGGCTTAAAGAGAGACCCAGTCTGGCTCACAGTCAACACAATGGCGCCTCCTTGCTGAAAGAAAGGAGAAAAAGCTGAATTTGAAAAAGACAGAAAAATGCATTTTAATCATCTGCAGATTTTTTTTTTTTTTTTTTTTGCCATATGGTGGTATTGCAGTGTGATCTAGCACAGTTAAATGGCAACTAAATTGATTATTAATTCTCGATTTGACTCTGACAATAAATTGCTATATGATCTTAAATTTATCAAAATCCTTTCCAAAGTTGATAAGAAATAAAAACACCTTGAACAACTGCAGCAAAGTGAAATTATGCCAATATTTCAAAAAAATGGTTTTGAATAAGCGTACTACAGTCAAGTGGAAAGATAAGAAACCAAATATATAGATTCAAAACTTGGTACAGTTATGAGAATTAAATAAGATATAAGAACTTTCTGTCCACAAAATTAGAGACCGGTAAGTATTAGCAATGAGGCAGTTGAACATCTTTAAAACGAAAATACATTTCTTTCTGAAATCTGTTAAGCATCAAATGCACTCACCCAATCATTTTTCACCATTTTCCTCAGGTTGTAAATAAATGCTAGTTCTTCTGGGGCAATCTGCACATCGGTCAATGTGTGAGACAGAGGTGAGAGGGAGGAGAAAGGGAGAAAAGAGGGAGAGAAGAGAACATTACTTGCTCTGCCCGGATGCTCCCCTGAGATATCTGCACTGACAACAACTAGAAAATCCTCAACTGGGAAATCCCTGGAGGTCCATTGGTCAGGACTTTGCGCTCTCACTGCCGAGGGCCCGGGTTCAATTCCTGGTCAGGGGACTAAGATCCCACAAGCTGTGCTGTGAGGCCAAAAAAAAAAAAGAAAAAAAAGAATCCTCAACTACTACATAACCACAGTACCTGAAGGTACCTCTGGAATAAGCTACATGGCCACTGCTCCTCAAACTGCCATGCTTCTGGAGATTAAAAAACAGTTACCAAGGGAGAAAATACCCACTGCCCCAACCCACCCCCTTCCTTGATGCTTCTGATCATCGTCTCTGCTTAGACCAGAGAACATCATTTTGAAAAGAGAATAGAAGGAAGAAAATTGACAAAGAAAGAAAACACAGCTTTTGTTGTCATGCTCTTGGTATTCAGTGGATGATGGAATATGGCATCATCTTCTCCTTCTGATACTATTTTCACTATACATCCTATTTCAAATATTCCAAGGCAAGAAAATATACTGCATGGTCTAGAAGGCTATGTCCCAGCCTATGTATATGATGGTTTCTGAAATCAGAGAAACCAAAATAGAGAAACTCAGTTTTCCTACCGGGCTTTTATCTTCTCTTTTCAGTGTGGTCCTTCCCCAGAGAGCATTGACTCCATCCACTGCCACCAGGAGGCGAAAAATACCCAAAGAACTTTGCCTCTTTAGCTCTTTGAGCACAATCCCAGCTGCATCTGTGGCATTCCTCACCCGCATTATGCCCTGTAGGGAAAGAGAGACAGTGGCTTGCAGTCCTACAAGAGGCTGTCTCTGGTTAGACATAGTACACGTTCAGTGTCTTTTTTTATACCTGTTCAACTACTTCTCCCAGAGGACTGCCTTTCTCAGTGCTTTCTCGCTTATTCCAGACATACTTCTCTTGAACTTTTATCTAAAAATAAAACAAAGACCAAAAAAGGCCACTTAGCCTAAGGATAAACCCATCCCTAGCTAAGAAGGTAGGGTAGGAGGCTAAGGTTATTAGGAGTCTATTTTCATCTATTTTTCAAGCCTTGTAAGAGAGCTCAGCAGGGAAGTGAATGCTTTCTAGCCCATTTCTGCCTGGAGCTTAAAGAAACACACACAAAATAGTAAGGGATTCTGACTAAAAAGGCCCAGGATGAAGCCTTGGCACCTGCATTTTTAACAAGCTCCTAGGTGATTCTAACTTATATCCAGAGTTGAAAATCCCTGGCCTAGAGACTGTATGCAAGAATCACTAGAGAATAATTTTACGAACATGTTTCTGGTACCTAAAAGATCTAATCTGGAGAAAATTATGTAGTTGAAATGTGTGTTAGAGGATTTTAGGCTGTCACCTTGGAAAAGTCAATGAAGCAATCTGGACTTCACTTTGCTACCCACCAGATGCGACCAGCTTACTGCTGCCTCTTTATTTTACATGGATAAATGAGTTTCAGCGTGTGAACTCACTGTGAATAAAATGTATGAAAGAAATACAAAATGGTATAGTTATCCCAACTACAATATTAGTTCTCCATAGTCTACTGGTACTCAGGGCACAAAGAAGATAAAAATCTTAAAAGACTGTAGAGCACCAAACTTCTGGGAGTCTAGTCACCTGACTCAAGAAATGCTCATTTGCAGTTTTGAAATTCTTCAGCCAGGTTGAAGCCTCTAAAGGTTGATCAAAGCGCTGTTTGTTGTAGGTGGACTGCAGAAGATCCCGGCAGTTTTTCACCCAAAGATGAGCTAATCAAAAGGCAAAAGAAAACAAACTAGGCAGGAACTGACTGTATTCAACTCAAAATACTCTATGCTTCTTTAAGTTATGGAAGATGACTTTAGTTTCCCACATATATTTCTTAAAGCCTTCTTGCTTCAGAGGTTTACTTTTTGGTCTGGTCCATCTTAGATTAAATATTATCATTACACACAATACACAAATAAATGGATTAAAGGTCACCTCAGCTTCCCGGCAGTTTTTAAAGACAGAAAATGTGGATGCAAACAACACTGAACAAAACAAGGAGGGATATATGCGAAGTATGAAAGTTTAAGTTTTTAAGATCCATGCTGACAACCTAGAATGCTGACAAACAGTACCATGTCAAAGGCTCTGTGGGTACTCAAAGTTGTTGGCTGATGGCAATAAAGCTTGTGGTGAACACTAAGGTGGGAGTTTATGCTCTTGGGCATTACCTATCAAAGTGAGGATTGCTGCGCCAAAAAATACTTCATTCTAATTATCAAAAGGTTCCAAAACCAACTCAGACCAGCCTGTACCTGGAGCAAAGACCTCTCCCTTAGTTGTCAGAGCCCTGTCAGAAAATTGAAGCCACAATGTTACCACAGTAACAGAATAACTAACCCCAACATAGTGAGGGAAGTTCTTACCATCTGGAATATGTAGTATCAGCCAATCCTGTTTTGCACAGAAATGAATAACATGGCAAAGACTGAGGGTTTTTCCTGTTCCCTTCTCGCCATCTAAAGCACTTGCTGTTAAAGAAAACACCACCTTCCAGCGGTTGGGACTCCGCGCTCCCAACGCGGGGGCCCCGGGTTCCATCCCTGGTCGGGGAACTAGATCCCGCATGCCAGAACTGAAGATCTTGCATGCTGCAAAAAAGATCACGTGTGCTGCAGCTAGGACCTGTCACAGCCAAATAAATAAATATTTTTAAAAATAATAAATTTATAAAAAAAGAGAAAGGAATAGTAGTTTCATTTTTCTCACCAGGAATTGATTTAGGAATGGATGTGTGACGTAATTCTGGGCAATATGAAATGAGGGAATGTCTGATGGAAGCTTCTGGGAAATTTTTCTTTGTTTTAAAAAAAAAGAATGCAAGAAAGGAATGTTTACTTTTCTGGCCTTTGGACATGGCTCTGTGAAGATGAGATGTTTGGAGTTGCTGCAACCATTTTGTCAACATGAAGAAATCAACCTGGAGACAAAACCTAATATGGTGAAGATGACAACAGAAAGATTAAAGGAATCTGAGTTCTCTCTTTTTTAAAAGAATATTTATTTGTTTGTTTTGGCTGCGCCCGGTCCTGGTTGCAGCGTGCGGGGTCTTTAGTTTTGGCATGCCTGCGGGGTCTGGTTCCCCGACTGGGGATCGGGCCCAGGACCCCCTCATTGGGAGAGCAGAGTCTTACCTGCAGGACCGCCAGGGAAGTCCTGGAATCTGAGTTCTTGATGACCTCAATGAACTGCTGAAATAACCAAACCTGAGCCTAAACCTGATGTTCCTGTTCCTTAGGCAAAAATCATTTATTACCTAAGCCATTTTGAGTTCGACTTTCTTCTTACTCAACTGCAAATGAAGCATCTTAAGTGATAAACTAAAACAGGAGAAGCACAACATGAGATGAAGAATTGGGTCATTTTAGAGATGAGCCACCAAAAGTTGGAGTATGTTAATAGGCTATTTAATATGTTCACACCTAATTGTTTTAAAAAAAGCTGTTTTGACAGTACCACTAAAATAGATTACTTACATCTTTTAAATTTAGGACTGCAAAAATCTCCAATTAGAGCAAGGAGTAAAAGAAACAAGTTCCTGAGGAAAATAAATTTTGTCAATTTTCAAAATATTAGAATTTTCATGCACTCGTATTACAGGAGTGTCAATTCTGACTTAACCCCTTCTGGCTAAAAATAAAGGTATTTTCTTAATTAAAAAAAAAAAAAAGAAAAAGAAAACACCACCAAGAGGGACACTTCGACTGTCAACAAATAAAGCATTTCTTCTTTTCCCACATTTGAGGGAGGAAAGCATTGGCTCAGATAGCCCAGGCAAGCAGGAAAGGATACAGAAAACGTATCGTACAGCTGGATGAGCAAAATTGGTGTTTTTCAGGTAATGCAGAAGCTCTAGGGCTGGTCTCCTTACCATCAGGCAAGCTTCATTGAATGTCTTCACCTAACAAAACAGGGAAAGAGGAAGGAGAGGGTGGGGTGTGGAACTTCTAGCCTGTTCTTGGTAATATACACTGAGTCCAACATAGCAACCATAGCATCAAATTGCCTATTTTTCATTTATTCAGTTAGGAAAGGTTGGTATTGAATTTGAAAATTTAGCCATGTAATTTAGCTAAGAATTAAAACACATTATCCCGCACCAAGTGTGTAACAGTCAACTTTTGATTATTTCTGTAAATGAAGCACAGATATTATAGCAGTTAATTGAAATTTACAAATAATCCAGACATAACTATGTAAACTACTTAAGGTTGATATAAATATTAAAAGCGTGTAAAATGCTTAACAAAGCATCTGACACATGGTAAGCATCAAATAAATGTTAATTCTTTTAAATTTATTTTTAGCTAATTCTTTTTTTAAATTTAATTAAATTAATTTATTTATTTTTGGTTGCATTGAGTCTTAGTTGTGGCACGCAGGATCTTTCGTTGCGGCACGCAGGCTTCTCTCTAGTTGTGGCTCGTGGGCTCCAGAGTGCTTGGGCTCTGTAGTTGCGGCACGTGGGCTCTCTAGTTGTGGGGCAGAGGCTCAGTAGTTGCGACGTGTGGGCTTAGTTGCCCCACGGCATGTGGGATCTTAGTTCCCCACGTTCCCTGCATTGGAAGGCAGGTTCTTAACCACTGGACCACCAGGGAAGTCCCTTTAGCTAATTCTTATTACTGTAACCACCTAGATTTTTCTCTAGAACTTATATACATACCAGCTCAGGAGCAGGTGCGACCAACTGCCCCACAGCTATGAGGCCATACCTGACACCACCAGTATACAGATACACCAGAGAACTGACACACAAAATTCATTCCCTTTTTGACACCAGGAATAATTTGGTGGAAAAATTTGGGAAGCAGTGATATGTATGAAAATGATTTGCAAATAAAGTATTTAATAATGTCTACTGATAAGAATAAATGCCTAACAAATACTACTCACAAGTATATCAGGTAAGGATTAAGATAGTGTTGGTATTTTTTAAAGAAATCCTAACCAAACAATTGAATTGGAGAAGAACTTTGACAGGTAAGTTCAAACTTAATGGAAAGTGAAACCTTCAAAAACATGATACAGATATTAAAACAGAAATGCCGTATTAGGCAATATGACAGTACTAAAATACACAAACAATGGTGAGGGAGTTGGCCTTTACATAAATGGAAGTTATGGAAAGAATGTATGAGTAATTCCCTCCAAAGCACTGGTGGTTAACCATTCTGAAAGCAACCTGCAATAGTTAAAGTTAGGCCCTCAGAACCATGTTAGAGATTGTACTATGAATGTCTTGGGACAGTTTAAAGTGATGATTTCTTCTGACCGTGTCCTATTTCCAAACTTAACAAAATTTTTGATGACAAGCTGTCTATGGCCTAGAATTAGCCCCTTTACTGGTGTCTCATCTAATTTCTTGAAATAAAACACATTGAAGAAATGACATCCTCTGGTTTCTAAGCTAAAAATCACCTGCACAGTCAAGTTTGATATTTCAATAAGAAGGAATAATTTCTGAGGCTGAAACTAACTGAGCAGGAATTAGCCAAAAGAACCAATTTTCCCAGGGACTTCCCTGGTGGTCTAGTGGGTAAGACTCCATGCTCCCAATGCAGGGGGCCTGGGTACGATCCCTGGTCGGGGAACTAGATCCTGCATGCATGCCACAACTAAGAGTCTGCATGACACAACTAAGACCTGGCACAGCCAAATAAATAAATAAATAAATAAATGTTTATTAAAAGTGTTAAAAAAAAAAAAAGAACAAATTTTGCCAATAAACTCTGCTTGCAGTTAACTATGAATTCTTTCAATGGCTATAAAGCAACCCAAGATTACATTCTTTGGGTTGAATTTATGACCACAAAACTACATTTTCTGAAAACCCATGAGACTGAAGAAGAACAATGAATGATGCATCTAATCCAAATATCATTTCTATTTGGCTCAAAAGTATATTATGTTTTCGCTTTTCCACACATATAAACTATTTTCATGATATTTTGCTAAGGCAAATATTAAATTCATTTTTAACAATTATTTGACATCTAAAGTTTCTAGAAATCTGTTGGGTAACACAAGGAAAAGAGTGGAATATTATTTATTTACTTAAGAATATTTTGCCTGGCTCCAAAAAGGATTTAAAGAGGTTAACTGCAGATAAGCATTTGCTTAAAGTAATTATAACAACAGTACTATTCACAAAAGATAATCAATAGCTCAATTTATCTGTTCTGTTTTTAAGATTCAAATTAAATCTTTTATAGTTTTCTACTCATTTAATTCCACCCCTCTGCTATCAACAGCTTGTGTTATAAGCTCCCTCCAATTCCCTCCCCTGTTTTGAGCACCTGCATTACAAAGCGAGGAGGCAGGCCATGGGGGAATACAGTCTTCAGATCTTGGAAGGATATGTTGTAGTGCTGACCCTCATGCTGCTCCCCATGCTTGGCCTAGGAAATAAAAATGCAAACAGGTATAATGGATACAGTGACAAAGACTTTGAAAAAGTGTCAAGGGCCTTCTAGACTGTAGTGAGGAAACACTTCTCTCTCAGAGCTGGAAAAGATATTCTTTCATTTCTTAGACAAAAAATGCTCACTGTTGTCCCCAGATCCACAGTGTATATATAAAGCTGATGTTGGCCTGAATGATGAAGCCAGTTGCTCGGCAACATAAACCCTAGATGTGGAAGGAGCAGAGACAATTCTTGCCATCTGGATTCTTCTGTGCTGTGCATAGAGATGATCCAGTCACGTGACAAGATCATCTGCATGCCACTGTTGCCATAGAAACCTCGGAGGAACTGGCAGATAAAGGGACTACAATTACAAGGAAAAGCTGAAAGGCAATTCAATGACTTCATTCACTTATTCTATTTCATTTTGTGCTTGTGAAAGTAGATGAACGCTAGAGACATAAATAAAACACACCCTGCTGAGATGGCGTTTTGGGTAATGAGTTATTTTTTTCCCTTCCACAAGCACAGCATATGTTAAGACGGGGCAACTCAGAGGGCAGGGGTAGGGACAAAAAGGGAGAGAAAAGCTATTGGTTCCCTTCACATTTAAGCACAGACCATACAACTAATTTCATTTATAAGAGGCAACAATAATACTGAGGAAGGAGAAATCAGCATTTAGCCTAATGGGACCTGAAATAGAAAATGCAACACTGGATACTGCTGGAATCCTGGTTTCTGCCGATAAACTTCACTTTAAATGCTGCTCTTCTCAACAAATCAAGTTAGTTCCCTCTCCAGACACTAGGAAATCCACTTAGAAAGGTGGAAGATAGTACCAGATTGGTTATTAGGAAAACTATGTGGTCCCAGGCAAGTAAGTTGATTTCGTTAGGATTCTCCGTACCAGGGTTGGTAAACTATGGCTGGCTACCCATTTTTGTAAATAAAGTTTTACTGGAACACAGCCAGGCCCATTTGTTTATGGCAGAGCTAAGTAGTTGTGATAGAGATCACTTTGGCTCATATGCCTAAAATATTTACTATATGGTTCCTGTAGGAAAAGTTTGCCAACCCATCATACACTAAGATCAATAATAACTACTAAATTTAACTTCTAAGGAATTGAGTAGTTAAGTATTTACTAGGTACCTAACTCTATACCCAACAAAACCCTTGGCACAAAGTGAGTTCAATGGTAGGAATTAAACCAAAACAGATATGGACTGACCTGTCTGAGCTATGTTACCATGGTATCAGATAGGGATGGGGAAGATCAGGGTTCCAGAATGCTGTCTCAGGTACTGTCTGACTATATGTAAAAATCTGCTTAGCTTCTTTCAGTTTCAGTTTTTCTTATGTGTCAAATGATGGCAATACAAATTATAAGTCCTGAAAAAAACCCATATACACATTAGCAACTCACCGGATCATTCTCACTGGTGCGGGAAATAGCTCTGGGACTCTCAATTGCAACCTGGTTATCCAGGTGAGCAGCAAGGCATTGGGGTGCCTGGGTCCCTATGTGCAAAAAACGTCCAGGGTCCAACTATAAAAGAAACCATTTTAGTGTTTTACAATTAATAGGCTTTTTATGCTTGCTACAACACTGAGGTTTTAAGCCATATCTGCAACAGGGAAAAATATCACTAACATGCATTTTAGTTTTATGTAAAACAGATCCTTATTATTATTTATAATTCTCTAAGTCCAATCACATTATTCATACTCTGAATCTGTTCCAGCTTGTGTTGCTATGTCTGGGCTCTGTCCCATATGGAAACAATTCCGTTAGAGATTGTTCAGGAGCACAGCTCAGCCATTAACAACCTAACTCAGGAAACTTCATTTAATGCTCTTGCCTACAGTGATGAATGGTGGCCAGTATTGTACAATTCCCAGCTGTCTAGTAATCCTAGTCACCTCAGTTATTAGGGGATTAGTGCAATGTTCCTATTTGATAGGTATAATTACACTCCTTGCAACAATTTTCTTGCTAGCTGTGCCCTGAAATAAAGAATCTTTCATTAAGGACGTGTAATGAGGGAGTGAGTAAAGCATCCAGCTAAGTGAATAAACTGCTCTACAGGCATGTCAGTGAACTGCACATGGAAACCTCAGAACTGGGAAAGGTTTGGGGAAGAGGATGAGATTTCAGGAGATAAATCTGAGAAAATGCTAACTGGAGAACTCCCAAGCTGAGTTTAAGGATAACAGGCCTTGTGTATAAGTGAAAAGATGCCAGTTACAAGAGAAAGATTAGAGTATGAATCCAGTAGAATGAGGAAAACAGGGTTGTGAGAGATGGCTGTAGAAAGGGAGCTGCTCGCTAGGTCAATAGATAGTATGAAAGCTGCCTGTATTTATATTTAGTCTCACCAAGCAGCTTCATGAGTGCAGAAAATGTATATTATTTTTGTACTACCTCTCATAACACTTATACCCATTTAACAAGACCTTTGACTCCCTGACAACTTTTTAACTGGTATCTTTAAATCTTTGACTCTTCATCTTCCGCAGTCCAGAAGATTTGTCCTCCCAAATAGGTTTAACCTTCCGCTAATCAAAAAGTTTGGATGGTTCCCTATTAATGTCAAAATAAGTCTCAAAGTCCTTAGCATGATAATTAAGGCCACTGCTATAAGTTCAACCTACTTTTCTAGTCCCACTCCTTTATAAACTCTATACTCCAGCCAGCCAACCATGCTAAAACATGTTATTCACTTTCATGCCTTTATATTTCTGCTCATTCTACTTCAGCTTCCCTCTCTCCCTATTTAAATCTTACTCATCATTTAAGACTCACCTCAAATGTCATATCCTCTGTGAGGATTTGCCAGACACCTCCAGGCAAAAGCAATTATCTTTCCCTCTCTATAGATAGCACTTTCTTTGTATTGCATGCATTTTTACTCTGCCTTGAACTACATTCATGGCTTTTGTTAACTGAGTACCTATAAAATGCTAGGCAACAGAGTGTTATACACACATTATTTTTGAGCCAAGAATCCTAGAAGATAGGTAGAATATTATGCTGTTTTCTTATGAGGGAAATCAAAGTTCAGGGAAGTTAAATAACTTTGTCTAAAGTCACAGAGTTGGTAGGTGATGAAACCAGAATTCAAATCCAAGTTTGTCTGACTCCAAAATCTTTATCCTTTTTATTGCATCATGTTATCTTACACACAAGTTTGTCTCCCATTTTAGGCCACACACACTTGAAAGAGAAGGGATCAGGTTTTATTCATTTTTGTATCTCCTTCTCCAAGTACCCCATGCACCACAAATACTTCATACTTGTGCCCTGGAATAAAAAAATCTTTCTTAGAGACATGATGAGATGGGGGAGTTTGTAAAGCATCCAGCTAAGTGAGAGTAAACTGCACTACACTGCAACTCAGTGAACTGCACATATAAACCTCTGAACCAGAATTTGCAATATTTAATGTAAAGTAATAGGGTAAAGTAATACAGTTGCTCCAACATTGTCTGCGAATGCAGAGACACCAATGTTTATCACATGTACTCGATACCTCCCAGCCTCCCTTGCAGAAAGACTGGGGTCACATGATTAGTTCTGGCTAATGAGCTATCAACAGAAATAACTTGGGTCAATTCTAGTCAGAGCCAGTTAAGAGTGGGTGTAAATTCTCTTTTTTCTCCTGCTGTGGCAACCTTAAAACCTACATGCTGAGATGGCATCCCAAGATGACAAAACTGCATCCCTATGTCTATCCCCTCCCATATTTGCCTGTAAACCATTTTTTTTGGCAGCACTGCACAGCACGTGAGATCTTAGTTCCCCGACCAGGGATCGAACCCGTGCCTCCTGCAGTGGAAGTGCAGATTCTTAACCACTGGACCGAAAAGGAATTCCCTCCCTGTAAACCATTTTGGAAATATAGCAACATCAAGAGCAAAACAAAACATATACACACAACACAAACAATATCATGTGCTGAGTTAAGCCAATGAGAATTCAAGGCCTGTTACCTCCATAGGATCTGAACAATACACCCTACAATGTTCTCAATTCTACGGGAGAGAAAGCATCATGTCTCTAAATAAAGTAGCAGTCAAGTGGAAAATTAAAGATATTCAAGGACCACAAGGTGGTGCTATTTCTACAAGAAATCTATGACTTTTTAGTTAAATGTTTTTTGCAGCAAATTAAAAGCTAGCAAAATGGATTCCTTACTTCTTCGTGTTATATATGGCATCACCCAGCTAGTCTCTTGTCTCCAGGGAAAACAACCATATGTACAACTGCCTGTGCACCGTTCCAGAATGAAAATCATGCAGTTCTTGAAAGAAGGGCATTCACGAGCCTATAAAGGAGGTTACTCTAAACTAATCTACAAAAAGCATAAAATCTCCTCACTGACATTCCTCTATACTTTGGACTCAGGTCTTTCTTGTCTGCTATAAAGGAAGAAGAAATTGTACCCTTTTAATATAATAAGTTGGGGCCAAAATCCATCCCTTTGTTGATCTTTGCTTTTTCATATTGTTTTATAAAAATGGGTTATTTTATGTATATAAGTTTGTCATGAATCCCTGAAAAAAAGGTGAATCCTATAAGAAGAAGGGCTCCTTTTTAAGGAAATCTAATCTGTAATTAAATGATCAGATGGAAGTGACTAAGACCTTCCAGCTCAGTTCTCATCCTTTAAGACATAACTCTGGGAGAATTTCCTCTGGACCCTACTAATCCAGGTTAGGTGCTTCACCATGCTATGACAATCATTTATTCATGATCCCACTACTGGACTTCGAGGTCCTGAAGAAAACATGGACCATAAAATGCAATACAGCACAGTGGTTAAGGCCACAGGCTTTGAAGTCAGACAGACCTGGTATCTAGTCTGGGTTAGACAACTTCACAGCGTGTTACCTCAGGCAAGTTACTTAGCCTTTCTAATCCTAAATTTCTGCATCTGTGAAACAAAGATATTATCTACCTCAGGGGTTGATCATGAAGATTAAGAGAAATAAAGCACTTAGCACAGTGCCTGGCACATAATGAATGCCCAAAAAATAGTAACCACTGGGACTTCCCTGGTGGCACAGTGGTTAAGAATCCGTCTGCCAATGCAGGGGACACGGGTTCGAGCCCTGCTCCAGGAAGATCCCACATGCTGCAGAGCAACTAAGCCTGTGCACCACAACTACTGAGCCCATGCTCTAGAGCCCGTGAGCCACAAGTACTGAGCCCAGGTGCCACAACTACTGAAGCCCGCGTGCCTAGAGCCCGTGCTCTGCGACAAGCCCACGCACTGCAAGGAAGAGTAGCGCCTGCTCGCCGCAACTAGAGAAAGCCCGTGCACAGCAACAAAGACCCAACACAGCCAAAAGTAAATAAATTAATTTAAAAAACAACATCAAAAAAAACAAATAGTAACCATTAGTGAAATGAGTCATCTTAGAGTCCTGAGTATCTGCCATAAGGAAGGTACTGAAAAACTATTTGCTAAATAAATGAGAGAATGAAGTAAAGCAACAGAATAGTCTTTCTTACATATGATTTTATTATTTTAATCAACTATCAGAAATCGGCAACTTATTTTTTTTTTGAATACTTCATGAAGGGATGATAATCATTGACCCAACTGGAGAATAATAAAAGTTAATAAAGATAACTGCACTTAACCTTATTTATCTCCTTTAAAAAATGTTAGTTCTCCTATGTTAGGGTAAATTCCCAAGTGCAACTATTCTACTAACACCTGTTATTGGATTTTTAGGGCAGTTGGGAGTGAAGTGTATGGGCAGAGAAATGGAATTGTGACTGTTCTTTTGAGCAAAACTAGTCAGCTGAAGTTCTCCAGAGCATTTTATTCTGGATACAATCAATCCAGAAAAGAAATCCACCTAAAGACAGTTTACACAAAGCACTTAGGTCAGTCAGGACTCACCTTATGGACCCTGGAGATAAGCCTTGTCATTCCTTTCAGCATTATCCCTGCACTTTTAAAAAAAAGTGAAAAGGTAAGCCACAACTGGGAAAAGATATTTGCACAATGGATTAGTATCTAGAATAAATAATGCCTTTAAACTGATTAAAAAAATGAGCAGAAGACACGAACAGATATTTCACAGAAAAGGGAATACAAATGGCTAGTAAACCCATGGAAAGAGTTCAACCCTTATGACAAATCAGGGAAATGTAAATTAAAACCACCACAATGAGATACCATCCACAACCATCATATTGAGAAAAATGCAAAAGACAACAGCAAATGTTAAAGAGGCTGTGAAGCACTGGGAAGTTTCCTATACTGTCAATGGAATTATAAATACAAATATCTTGGAAAACAAATGTGACATTATCTGTAAAGTTGAACATGTACATGTCTATGGCCCAGGTATTCTACTCCTTCGTATTTATTTTAGAAAAACACATATACATGTACACTGGGAAATATGTATCACAATGTTCATAGTAGTAGAATATGAATTATCAAAAACTGTAAAAAGCCCAAATGTCCATTGATAGAAGAGTGGATAAACGGAGATATGGTCATGCAATGGAATGCCAAAAATAAAAAGAATAAACTGCAGTTACATGTAGGACATAGATGGATCTCAAAAACTAATACTGAGTGAAAACTGTAATATACAGAATGATATAATTTATATGAAACTCAAAAACATAAATCCTAATTATCTGGAGAATACACATATATGTAATAAAACTGAAAGAGAAAGGCAAGAGAATGATAAGCACACATTTAGAATAATGCTTACCCTTAGGGAAGAGGTAAAGGGACAAGATTGGGGCAGGGCACACAAACGAATTGTAATGATCTATTTCAAATGATGGATAATAGATATGAGTATTTATTATTTTTATACCATGTGTGTTATATTTATTCATTTGTATGTTGGAAGTATTTAACTTAAAAACCCTCATCATGTGGGAGCTAAAAAATGTTTAAAATACTTAAATCCAACTCTCAATATTCACTAGTAGATAGCATAACTAAATCAAATCTTCAGGTAATCACCTACTTCATTTTGGCTAATAATTTTCACCTTTCTTACATCCAAAATCTTTAAAGCAGCAGCAACAACAGTGTTACACCTGTTTATTCAACAGTAACAACAACAACAGAGTCGCACCCATTTATTCAACACTTACTGAGGACCTATTATGTGCCAGGGCCTGTTAATAAGATGGTGAACAAAGCTGTTCAGTCCCTGACCCAACAGAGCTTATAGTATGGTTAAGAGATGACACAAACTCCTCTGAATTCTATCTCCTTTTAGTTTTCAAGCTTACTATTTCTCTTTTAGAAACTGCTTATTTTCCCATCAACCTCTTTCCATTTTAAGAGTTTGTGGAAGAACAGCTTAAGACCACTCAGTGGTTGTTCCTACTCATTCAGTGGCCTGAGCAGTGGGAGCTGCAAACCAGGCTTCAGTGGCAGGCTGAGCACTCCGGTCTTCAGCAGGGAACTGCTGAATAGGCACAGGGAGCACCTGCGCACCTTCAGACCAGTCTGCCACCTCAGGTTGAGCAGCAGTGAACTCAGGAGCTGGAATGGTCCATTCACCCCGAAATTCCTCCTTGGTCACAGTCTTCTCAGCTGCCGCCTGCTCTTCCTTTTCAATCTCTTCAGGATCTCTGTAGAAGTAGAGATCAGGCATGACCTCCCATGGGTGTTCACGGGAGATGGTGCCACGCATGCGCAGAACTTCACATCAGACTCACTGAGTGAGCTCCCTTGTTGTTGCATGGGATGGCAATGTCCACATAACGCAGAGGAGAGTCTGTGTTACACAGAGTAATGGTGGGCGGGTTAATGTAAAAGGCCTCTGTGAGAGACTGGTCAGCCCTGGGATCAGTAACCACCAGAAGTCTCGGCTCCCGGAAGGCTGCCTGGATCGGGTTAGTGAAGCCTCCAGGAGTGAAGCGGCCAGCAATAGGAGTAGCTCCAGTGGCAGCAGCAAACTTCAGCACAGCTCGCTGGCCAGTATTCCTGGAGGATACGACACTGACATCAGCTGGGTTTTCAATGGCAACAATGGCACCAGCTGCCAAGAGAAGCTTCTCTCAGGTTCTCTTCAGATTTATCATGTAGATGCCATCACTGTTCCTTTTGTAGATGTACTGTTCCATTTGGAAGTCAAGGTTGGTGCCACCTAAGTGGGTTCCAGCTGCAAGAAATTTGAGGACATCCTCCTCCTTCATTTGCAGGACATCAAGGGCTCCGGACATTGTGAAAGTTTCCCTTTAAGTTACAATGGGAATCCAGAACAACGCCGTAGGGACCCCTGTCTGGGTAGCGCGGAAAAGGCTAGTTTACTTTTTAATAAAGATGCCAAAGCATTCCTTAATTCAGTCATTCAAAAATGTGTTTTGTGCTTTCACGTGCCCACACTATACAGACTACACAGTGGCATGGTCTCTACTGGCCTGCCTCACATTTACATGTGGGATTGCAGGGCTCCTTTGCTGTGTTTGAAAACCAAAAGTTCTAGAGCAGCAGTTCCCAAAATGAGTTTGGTGAATACTAACTAGTCATAAAATGCACGAATGTTCTCTGGCCAAAGAAATTTGAAAATGCTATATAGTTATTCACTTCTTGAATAATTATAATATATGCACATATTCACACATTTAAAGGCTTTGGGGAAAACTATAGTTAAGAGACTTCATTTTAATCCAAATTTACTTGGCCTTGGAACCCTTGGAACTCCCGTTGTTGCAAAATACTATTAATAACATCCTCCTGGCTGCTAGTGGAAGGGCTGCTGCTGTGGAGTAAGGTGGTGGCTGTGAGCATGTGCCCAGGCGTGAGGATGAATTCTACTAGGCCACAGGCAGGGTTGAGGTCCCCTCTGTTCCCTGTTCTTCAACGGTTCTCCTTAGTTCTGCCTTACACTGCCTCTACTGCTGTCCACCACTGCCCAACGCCCACCACCACCACCTGCTGCCTAATCCAACTGTTCAGAGAAGAGCTAACAGAGCAAGTCTAAGACTGCTGTCCTTAGAAAGGCCTACTTGCAAGGTTGCCCCTTAGCTGGTGTCTGGGAACTTGGATTTCAGGAGAGTTCCCACCACTCCCAGAACTGGTAAGAGTGGGTCACTGTGCCTCAACTATTTATACAAACAACATGGTTTACATTAAACACCTGCTTTCCTTCTGGGAGTCTGGAAATTTACTACATGCGAGGCTGATAATGACTATATAACCAACCAGCCCCAATAAAAACCGTGGGCACTGAGACTCTGTTGATAGTTTCCCTGGGTGGCAACATTTCACGTGTTGTCACAATTTTTTGCTGAAGGAATCAAGTGTGTCTAATGTGATTCTACTGGGAAAGGACTCTTGGAAACTTATACCTGGTTTCCTCCAGATTTTGCCCAATGTGCCTTTTCCCTGTGCTGATTTTGCTCTGTATCCTTTTGCTGTAATAAATCATAGCTGTAAGTACGACTATGTGCTGACCTCTGAGTCCTCCTAGGGAATCACAGAACCTGGAGGTAGTTTTGGCAACCACTGACACAACCACCCAGTGCCCAACACTACCCAGTATCAATCTCTACCTTATACCCACCATCACCTGGCACCCAACACCACCATCTTTGACCAGCTCAATTTTCTTAACCCCAGTTCTTCTCAATCCTCCCCTATTTCAATTACCTCAACTCCCTGCCTCCAACACTGTCCTCCCCGATCCGTGACCAGCTAACTCCCATACCAATTCTAACCCTCTGTATCAGCTGATTTCCAACCCTAAGCCCTCTACCCAACCTCAAGTTTCCCAACTCCCGAACTATTCAGGACCCCAATGCCACTCCAACAGGATCTGGCCTACCCAATCCTGCTCCCCAGATCTTCTCAATGTGCCCTGGTACAACCACTATTATGAGACAGCTGTGGGCTGCAGCTCTGGAAGGAGGTAGTGTCCTAGAAAGAGTGGGTGACATGGTCCTGAGGTCACTACTTCCTCCAGGTATGCCTGTGGTCATTGAGGCCATTACTCTGGCTATGTTTTAGAGATTATGGGAAATGCTGGTCAGGAAAATGTGACCAGCTTTCCATCTTCTATCCTGTCATCTTGTATCCATATTACAACATTGGGCCTACCAGCCTCCATCCTTGAACTTCTCCAATCCATCCTTTCCACTGAAGTCTGGCTCTTAAAACCCTTCAATATTTTCCTACTGCTTTTAAAGGTAAATTACATACACACACACACACACACACACACACGGCTTATATAAGAATAACAGAAAATACTTTAAGAAAAAAGGGGGGTCAGTGAATCTCAAAAGTCTGATCTCAAAGCAGACAATCCAGACTAAACCACATTTTCCATGTTCTTTAAAATACCTGTAAGTAGAAAAAAATCCTATTGACAGGCCAAATGAAAGCAGAAGAATGGAGTATTTGCTCATTCTACATTCCAAGACATATACAAATCAGGGCACTGCAAGAAAGCGGTTCAAAGCCACTAATACTATGAAAAAATTGAGTAATGATTTCTCCTTTCGGTTTTTTCATATCCTTTGAATGTTGATTTGCAGAGTACAAGTTAACCACATTGTAACTGGAAGGCAGATAAAGGACAGGTTTCCTATTAAAACCGACTGATTGTACAAGATGAAAAGAGTTATGGAGATGGATGGTGTGATGGCTACACAATAATGTGAATGTATAATATCATGGAACTATACACTTAAAAATGGTTAAGATGGTATATTTTATATTATGTATATTTTACCACCATAAAAAAAAGGGAAAAAACAAACCAAAATAAGACTGATGGTTAAAATTAAAGATAAATAATTTTCTCAAGCTTTCTAGGAAGATGAAGAAAAAAATTCTCAAAGATATCATTAAAATACTTCTCTAATATTGTTCAACTGCCATCATTCTGAGACTCTACCTGTTGTCTATTTCTACTATTTCAAGGAAGAAAAGTCCTCCCTCCAATCCCAGTCATTCTTTGTTTAAAGTGTGGATAGGGACTTCCCTGGTGGTCCAGTGGTAAAGAATCCGCCTTACAAGTCAGGGGATGCGGGTCCGATCCCTGGTCAGTGAACTAAGATCCCACGTGCTGCGGGGCAACTAATGCCGCGTGCCTCAACTAGAGTCTGCGAGCCGCAAATTACAGAGCCCACGTGCTCTGGAACCCGCAAGCCACAACTAGAGAGAAAACCTGCATGCCACAACTAGAGAGAAGCCCGCACGCTGCCACGAAGATCCCGCATGCCACAACTAAGACCCAATGCAGCCAAAAATAAAAATAAATAAATAAATAAATAAAGACAAATAATTCCTTAGTCTTTAAACCCTTTGAAGTGTTTTCAGGTACACTTGTAAGGGACATTTACTCACTATTGTATTTAAAGTTCTGTCACTCTTCTGACGAAACTTTCTGGCTAGTGTTAGAGCCCTCTTTCTTTAAAAAGAAAAAAAAAGGGCTTCCCTGGTGGCGCAGTGGTTGAGAATCTGCCTGCTAATGCAGGGGACACGGGTTCGAGCCCTGGTCTGGGAAGATCCCACATGCCACGGAGCAGCTGGGCCCGTGAGCCACAATTGCTGAGCCTGCGCGTCTGGAGCCTGTGCCCCGCAACGGGAGGGGCCGCGATGGAGAAAGGCCCGCGCACCGCGATGAAGAGCGGTCCCCGCACCGCGATGAAGAGTGGCCCCCGCTTGCCGCAACTGGAGAAAGCCCTCGCACGAACCGAAGACCCAATACAGACAAAAATAAATTAATTAATTAATTAAAAAGAAAATCCTTAAAAAAAAAAAAAAAGAAAAAAAAAAAGTATTGTCACATAGGCCAAGTGTACACTGAAAAGGAAGTCAGAAAAAGTCTGTACCAAACTTAGAAAGGTATCCCAAAGGCTATATGCTAACACTTCAGTGGTCACAAAAATCATAGATTATTTTTTAAATTAAACATTTACTATTGAGATATTTACATATTCACAGGCAAGTGAAAGAAATAATACATGTTCCATGTATCCTTTACCCAGTTTCCTCCAATGGTAACATCTTGCAAAACTATAGTACAATCTCACAACCAGGATATTGACCTTGATACAGTCAAAATACAGAACATTTCCATCACTTTAAGGATCCCTCAGGTTGCCCTTCTACAGCCTCCTGCACTTCCCTCCCACAACCCTCCCATTCCTTAACCCATGACAACCACTAATCTGTTCTCTATTTCTGTAATTTTTTCATTTCAAGCATGTTATATAAATGAAATCATACTGTATGCAACCTTTTAATATCGGCTTTTTCCATTCATCATAATTTTCTAGAAATTCATCTAGGTTGTGTGTTATATGCATCAATAGTTTTTCTTTTAATCCTGAGTACTATTCCATGGTATGAATGTGCCTGTTTGTTTAACCATTCATCCATTGAAGGACATCTGGGCTGTTTCCAGGTTTTGGCTATTACGAATAAGCTGCAATGAAACATTTGTGTACAGATTGTGTGAAGAGAATAAAATTCTTCAGGTTAAGGTGATCTAGTTCAAGAACTGCATTAATGCTACAATGATCTGAATAATAATAATATTTTTCAGAAATAGGCTCTAAATTAAGCAATTTATAGGCACTGTCTCACAACACAATCCTATGAAGTAGATATTAATCCATGTGAAAATAGGGATGGATAGACTAACTTGCCCGAGGATATATAGCCTAAAAGTGACAGTTCTGGAATTCAAACCTATGTTTGACTCTGCAGCCTTTGCCATTAGCCACTGTGTATATTGTATTATCAATTATCAAGTGCCAGAACATTTCCACTGATGGGGAACTCACAAAGCAGTCCTGCTTTTATGGAAAGTTCTTTCACAATCTGAGGTGAAATGTCTCCTTATAGCTTCCATTCACTATCCCAGCCTTTCTCTTTGGTTTTACAAACTACCTTCCATGTGATAAATTGAAGGTAGTTATGTCCCCTATTTTTTCTTTTCCAGGGTAAATGTCTTCAGTTTCTCAAAGCAATCATCATATAAGTCCTTTATATTACTCATCAATACTCTTCAGCTATCATCTTTTTCTTTATAAATAAATTTATTTATTTATTCATTTATTTAATTTTGGGCTGCATTGGGTCTTCACTGCTGCACACGGGTTTTCTCTAGTTGCTGAGAGTGGGGGCTACTCTTTGTTGTGGTGTGTGGGCTTCTCACTGCGGTGGCTTCTCTTGCTGTGGAGCACAGGCTCTAGGCGCACGGGCTTCAGTAGTTGTGGCACACGGGCTTCAGTAGTTGTGGCACACGGGCTTCAGTAGTTGTGGCTCGCGGGCTCTACAGCGCAGGCTCAGTAGTTGTGGCGCACGGGCTTAGTTGCTCCGCGGCATGTGGGATCTTCCCAGACCAGGGCTCGAACCCGTGTCCCCTGCATTGGCAGGCGGATTCTTAACCACTGTGCCACCAGGGAAGCCCTCACCTATCGTTTTTAGATTTTATATTTTCAAGAGTAACTATTTTGTTATTCTATTATGGAAAATGTGTTGAGGCAAGGAATATGACTTTATTCGGAAAGCCGGCAGACCGAGAAGATGGCAGACTAAAGTCTCAAAATAACTATCTTTTTTTTTAATAAATAGAATCTGGGTCCCTTTCAGTTTATTTATTTATTTTTTAATTAATTAATTAATTAATTTATAGCTGTGTTGGGTCTTCGTTTCTGTGCGAGGGCTTTCTCCAGTTGTGGCAAGCGGGGGCAACTCTTCATCGTGGTGCACAGGCCTCTCACTATCGCAGCCTCTCTTGTTGCGGAGCACAGGCTCCAGACACGCAGGCTCAGTAATTGTGGCTCACGGGGCCCAGCTGCTCCGCGGCATGTAGGATCCTCCCAGACCAGGGCTCGAACCCGTGTCCCCTGCATTGGCAGGCAGACTCTCAACCACTGTGCCACCAGGGAAGCCCCTCAAAATAACTATTTTATCCAGGTTTGGATGCCAGTTTCTTTTATAGCACAGAGAAGGGGAGGAGATGAGGAAGTAAAAAGGCCATAAGTTTTGCAAATATCACCTGGAATGGCCAGCCTCGGGGAGGGGAGGTGTTAATTTCTTCTTTCTTGTAGCCATCCACAGGTGGACAGGGTCCGGATGTTTCCCTGAACAAAGGCACTTTGGTTTAACATTCAGGCAGAGGGGCAGGGTTCCCCGAGGCAGGCCATTACGTATAGACAGTATCCTTTTAGTGAACAAAAACAGCAGAAAGCAAAGGTTAAAGTAAAAGAAACAGATCCAACATGCACTGCTGCTGTAACAAATTACCACAAACTCGGTGTCATAAAACAACACAAATTTGTCATCTTAGAGTTCTGTGGTTTAGAAGTCCAAAATCAAAGTGTTGGCAGGACTGTGTTCCTTCTGGATGCTCTAATAGAGAATCTGTTTTCTTGACTTCTCCAGGTTTTAGAGGTTGCCCTTTCATCTTCAAAGCCTACAACAGTTTGTCAAGTCTCTGTCCTACTGCCTCACTCTGACACTGAGTCTCTGGTCTCCCTCTTCCACCTTTAAAGAACTCTTGTAATTACAGTGGGTCTACCAGATAAATCAGGATAATCCCCCTATTTTCAGGTTAGCTGATTAGTAACCTTAATTTCCTTCTGCCACGTAACATAATGTGTTTACTGGTTCCAGGGATTAGGACACGGACATCTTTGGGGGGAACCATTATTCTGTTTTCCATACCTTCCTTGGTTCAAATAATTCAGGGTTCATTCATTCAATAAGGTCATTTTATTGAGCACTTAATATATTTTAGTCTCTGGTAGGCACTGGAGCACAAAAGAACTGAATACGATCTTATTTGTCTATACTTAGCTGACAATTCATGAATCAGTGCAGTTACCCAAAGCTAGTTAAAGACAGAGACTGTAAGTAACTTTCTTTATATACAAGTGTAGTGGAATTCCATTAAAGGTGTTTTTCCTTTCTAGTATATGCAATTATGTTGCTAATGAGAAATTTACTATGAAGGCAACGTGGTATAGTGAAAAAAGTTAAGTTTTTAAGAGACAGGCAAATTGAAGTCTAAAGACAGTTACCGGACTTCTTTGAGCCTCAGGCTTCTCATCTGTAAAATGGGGGTAAGATGATCTATTTCAAAGTGTTGTATAAGGATTAAACAGGAACACAAGTTCTCTTGGCATGGTATTCCACAAATGTTAATTCTCTTTCTCTTCTCATATTTTAAGTATCTAACATTAATTTCAACATTTCCATGACTTGCTTTGCACTAGACTACAAAAGAATATAATAGAAACGTTACACATAGTCCCTGCCCTCAAATTAAAAATGTTCTTGGTAGGGTAACACACCTGCATACATGACACAATTAAAAAAAGATCAGTGGCTCCTAAATGGCTCCATGAAAAAGTTGGGACTTAAGGTTAGGAAAAGCAAATATATAGTGAGGTAATTAAGGCGGATTTCCCTTTAAAAAAAAAAAAGCAAACAAATAAAACCTGATCCATATTTTGAAATCTAATATGTTAAGGGGGAAATTTAGGAGTGTCTACTTGAACTTTAGAACTTGAATAGGCCTTTGAGATTAATCTAGTACAGTGATTTTCAAAATATTCCCAGATTCCTAGAAGTCCACAGATGTGAAGGAAAAGGGAAACCCAAGTGGATCCCTCACCTAATTTATTCGGCTTTGCTCACTGGGTGAAACTAACGATTACTGGGATAGAAGAAAGTTTTGGAATTATCTGTGGATTTTAATAGTCCATAGTTCTCCTGAATTCAATCATCAAGAAAAAGTAAATGTTCATGCAGAGTTTTACGAAACAAGTATCAGTAACCACGGAAATCTGACAGACCTAGTTTTGCACTGTTTTACCAACGATTTGGAGGAAAAGGACACAAACTACCAATTACACCCACAAACTTTATCAACATCAAGAGTACTGTGAACGATAACATTAACTCTCTGCACTTCCCCTGTGCCTAGGAGCTAATTCTACTATACACATATTTTATTATTTTACCACACACCAACCCTGAAGGCAGATTTGGAGTTAACTAATTTTTATGTTCAGTTTTTCGTTTCTTGTTGATAAGGAACTAAGAAAAATAACTTTCTGAAGGACACACAAGATATGGGAGATCGAGTCCAGACCTGAACTTGAAATATATGGTGTCCTTATCCTCTAACATAAGGCTGCCTAATGAGGTTGAAAATGCATCATCCATCCACGAGGTTTGTGTAAAAGTGCACAAAAACATCATCGCGTATAGACAATAGTGTGAAATTCGAAAATCTAAGCTGGGTTTAAAAAAAAAAAAAATAAGGAAGAAAGAAAAAGCCTACCACTGAGCCGGTTCCTTCTTGGGTCCTACGTCCGCAACACAGAGCCCGGAGGGAAGCCCCCTAGGAGGGCTGCCGGCCCTACTGTCCTCACTCCCTACCTCATGGAGGTTCGGAGTCCCGCTCCTTTCCCTCAGGGGTACAACCCCCGTGCCGGTTCACTTCCTCACCGAGAGTCGTGGACCAGCTCTCCCAACCCGGTAAACCGCAGACACTGTCAAAGGCCGGCTCCTCGGCGATCGTCCCGCAGCAGAGACTCAAGCTCAGGTCGTACGGCAGGAAGCTGCTCAACGCGCAGCCGCCGCGGCCTCCAACCACCGGCTAACGGAGGGGCGCTAGGCCGCCCCCAACCAGCGCACTGCGGCCGGGACGAGGCAGGGGAAAGGAGCCGCGGCGTCGCGGCGCCGCGGCCAGCGAGGTAAGTAGTCATAAGTGTCTCTCCGCCACTCGGGGTAACTCCTGTCCTAACGGCAAGCTCTGCCCGCTTCGCCTGTCGTTTTCTCCCCCGCTTCTGCAGCCGACAGGAATGGAACAGTCCCGCGGGGGGATTGTGGGAGGCGCACGCACGAGGGGTGGAGGGTTTGTTGGGGGGGGGGCCGGCGGAGGAGGAGGCGGCGGTGGCAGTGGCGGCGGTTGGTGGCAGTGGGGGCGGGGAAGGGGGGAGGAGAGGAGAGGAGGTGGAGGAGGAGGCTTGGGCTCTCGCTGCCGAAGGTACGCGTGAGGGCCCGCGGCAGAGCTGGCTTGACAGGGGCCGAGGGGAAGTGGGGGACTGTGCGAGGAGGCGCCCCAGAGCGAGTGCGTACTGGCTGGCGGGCGCGCAAGGCGGCCGAAGGCGGTGGTTGGTGGGAGCAGCGAGCGACGAGCCCAGATACACTCTGGCGCGTGCGGGCGGCCGTGCGCGCTCCGCCGCCCGAGTCGGGTGAGGGGGGAGGACGAAGGGGGAAAACGCGAGGAGGGAGGAGTGGGAGGTGGGGGGGCACGAGGCGCCCTTCGCTCCCTCCCTCCCAAGGAGCCGCCGCCGCCGCTCTGCCGCCGCCGCTCCCGCCGCCATTTTGGGTTCGCTTTGCGGAGGGGGAGACGATCCTCGTCTCGGTTGCGGGACCCGCCTCCCCTCAGTTTCCCCCGCTTAGCCCCACGCTTTTCCCCTCTCCTCTCTCGCATTTCCGCCAGTCCGCTCACCCGCTGGCCGCCTCCTGACAAGCGGGAGGGATCCGCTGTGGACCAAGGGAAGCGGAGGAGCCTGGTGGCGGCCGCCCCCTCTTCCCCACTTCCCTGCACTCTCATCTCTCTCGGCCTCGGCCTCTGACACGGTGAGTAGAACCGCCTGGGGAGGCCTTTGGGCCTAGGTACTCCCTCAGCGACTTAGTGCTTGGCTTCCTGGGAGCTACTGTCATCTCCCGGACCTGGACCTCCGGGAGAGCGGTGGTAAGGATGGGGGAGGGGAGAGTAGGGAAGGGGATCCTGAGCTTACCGGGAAGTCCCTCCTGGCGGGGGTGAAGGGGTGTCCCTGACAGGCGGACTCCTGGCTTGGGGGAGGGGGCGGGAAAGTAAGCGAGTGGAGGCGGAGTCGGCTGTGCCCCTGACAGGTTAGTTTGTTGTGGAGGTAGGATTGGGGCATCCCCCATAGTCCTGTTTGTTTCGTTTAAGGTATAAGAGCGGCAGGAGGAAAGATCTTCTGAGGGTAGTTTACCTGTACGATCAGATCTGTGGTGTCCCTGACACGCTGAACTGTATGTAGGAAGGATAGAATGATCTCAGTGTTACAAGTTTAATAAATGTTACTGGCTAATTTGTGCATTGAAAGACATGTTTTTGGTCTAGAAGACAGATGGTATGTTGGTGTATAGCGGCTGTGTTTGTGTGTGTATGCGAGGAAGGAAAGTGTTCCGGAAGAGTTTGCTTGTATTTGTATAAGTGTAATGGAGTTCCACTTATAAGTTAGCTTATTTTAAAAATAAAACTTGGGGTGTTCCCTGCTGGTTGATATGTGTGTGTATTTTAGGGTTTGGGAGTGCCTTAATACTTGCTGGGAAAGAGAAGTCATGGCAGTATTCTAGAAATACAGCATGTAAATGTGGGGTCAGGGATGGGAGAAACTTGTCATAGCCAGTTATTCTTAAGAATAGTTTGTTCCTTAGAATAGAGTGAATTGTGTAGATGTGAAGGCCCAGAACATTTTTACTTGAACAATTACTATGAGGGTATAAAGAATGGATGGCCTTCTTGTTGATCTGAGTTTATATTAACACTTTATAATGGAATAAAGCTTTTTTATTGTTCAGAATGCTCTTGCAGTTTGTTTGTGATCCTAAATAAATCTCTGTGAAAATGGTGGGATGGGTGTTTCCTCCCATTTTACAAAATAGCAAATTGAGGCATAAAGAGATAATTTTTCCAAGGTCATGTGTTAAATTGGTGACAAACTTGGGTCTATAACAGATATTTTGACTACTAGTCCAGTAGTATATTCAACATACCATGGCGTCTCAGGAGGTCTTGGTCAGGCAGATCTGAGTTTATTGGAAAGATAGGGGCATATTGACTGGTTGGATGGTATTTGGTAGAGATCAGTTGTGTCAGACAGAACATTGGTTGTCCTTGCCAGGTTAGCCCGTGAGAAATGGGTATTCCATGACTGTATTACTTTCTGTTTATGGAGGAAGCAGAGCATTTCTGACACTTTAGCTTGAGGGAGGCATGTTTAACTGGTACCATAGCAGCTGCATGGGGGCTGACAGCTTAACTTTAAGGGAGGAAGGATCTTCTTTCATTCATTCAACAAATATTTATTGAATAACTATTCAATAAATGCTCCATGCCTTGGGGTGGGAATAATCAAGGTGACCCTGTTGAAACAGCCTGGGTACATATGAGGGGATTTGTCTTGACAGTGATAAATATTGAGACAGTGATACATATTGAGTCGAGTGAGGCTCACAGGTCAGTGTGGAGTTGAAACTAGAAAACCTTCCTAAAAAGCCTATTCAGTTTGGAGGGAATTTAGATCTTCCAGACAGTTTACTATGGAAGGATCCAAGTGTATTTAAGCATCTAATAGGGTGGCCAGTTTGTGGTAGTGTGCCGCCTTTTGCATTTTCTTTTGGCATTTCCGAGTAAACTGTTTTTGGGATCTGGAATTGTTGATATATGTGCCTGTGGATATTGGAACTTTTTGGCTTGGCTGAAGAAATTCTTCCACAGGCTAATTTTGTACTAAGGATCCCCTCTATGAATATGAGGGAAGAATACTTGATTGAATTAAGCCAACTTAACTATTTCTCTGGAAAATGGAATGTTTTTGATTTGCTAGACTAGTGGTTCTTAAAAGTTTTTTGGGGTCACTTATTCTTCTGAGAATCTGATGAAAAAACCCTCACTGTAGAAAATGAGCATGAGCACAGTCGCACAAATTATGCATACAAATTTCAGAAACTTAAATTGTAGTGAAGTATTGATAGAACCAATTTATATTCAGGTCTCATTTAAAAGCCTTTTTTTTTTTTTTTAATGGTTTTGTTTGGGGGTAGAGATGTTGGTACGAGTTTAAGGTGAAAGGTTCTTTGACAGTGTTTGAGCATGCTGACGATAAGGAGAACTTTAAGATCTTTGTTTTTTATTCTTTATTCTTTGCAGATTGATTTCTCCAGTGTTAATACATGATTCTGAATTAGGTGATAAGAGAATATAACACAAATGTTTATAGCTTTATTCTTTTTCATTATAATAATAATCTGTATTCTCAAACTCATCTCTTTACAGTTTTGCATTGGGACTGAGGTGTTTTGAAGCTAATTTCCTGGCACTTATCTTAGTTATAACAAATGTTATTGAGTTATTTTTATGCAGGGGACACAAAGATGAATAATATATGGCTTCTGTCCTTGAAGCTATTCTAATCCTGTTGAAGCTATGAATTGCGTGATAGTGGGGGCTTTCTAAAGGGCAAGGTGGATTGAAGCATTTTCCTAGAAGTTGAGATTTCATGACTCAGTTGCAGAGAGGTTTTGCTGTTATTCTTAGGAAGTTACAAAGTCTTCACATTCTGTATGCAACTTTGTAGCTTAAAAAATGTGTTTTAATATCATTTGATATTTTGGGCTGAAGGAACTCTGGTTTGAAAAGGAGGCAAATGTTGGTAGCATTCCTGATCTTGTCTTGGATGTATTTCTATAGCGAGTTTATGTAAAAAGGTCTTAATGTCATTTTGGATATGCATGTATCTAGACAACACTTCTGGGATGAAATCCAGTAGCTATTTGACAGACTACCCATGAATCTAGTACTGAAAATTAAAAATAATTATTGAATTTTTAAAGAAAAGAAATTCAGAAAGGTGTTTTAATAGTACAGATTACAGGATTCAGTAAGATAATGGAGATATCTTAAGAAAAATGGTTTGATTGTCTCTTTATTGTCATGTCCTCTGTGTAAGAATGTCATGTATATTTGTGAAAAGTTTAATACTTTCTGTAATTTTTAACTTGGGTAGTAGGTTCATGGTTTTTTTTTTTTAATATGTCATATATATGTGTGTGTAGTGTGTCTATATCTGTGCATATGCATAACATATGTATATAGTCTCCTATAATGTATGACATACTTCACAATTTAAAAAAACAATGCTTGCAATAATTACAAAAAATACACAGGATCTTTAAGGATCGAGAATAGAAAGTGATTTTCATGTCCTATTCTTGAGTTGTATTCTAAAATATGGAGTATAACTTCCCTATATCTTGCTAAGCACTGTGTCTTCATAGTATTAGCAATACCACTTGAAGCTTTATTCTAAGTCTTCCATGCCTTACAAATAAAGAATTTGGACACATTCAGTCCTGCCTAAAATGATCTACCTGCACACAGTGGAAAAGTTTTACCATATGTGTAGGTGGTGCGTCTCCATTAAATAATTTCATATTCTTGAGTTATGCATGTTGATCTGAGTCTATTAAAGGTAACATAACACCTTATATTACCTTATATTGTAATCCACTGTGAGGTCTACTTTGTGCCAGCCTTTCCAGAGGCATGAGATATCTTAACCCTGGCTATCATAAGAGAGGGAAACGAAAGTAGTTTTTGTTTTGAGCTATATTGCTAGTCTTTTTAAAAAAATCATCTTTCTTTAAATTACTTGTAATTTATTTGGTTTATATTCTTTCGTTTGGAGAGGTTAGACTTTCATACTTATGATTTGTCATCTTAGTTAATGATAACTGTCATTTCATGGTTTAGAAATCACTTTCTTAAAAAAAAAAAGAAATCACTTTCTTAGTGACTGTCTCATTGGGGGTGTTGATAGCAGTGTGATTTTTTTTTTTTTTTTTCCTTCTATTTTTCGGCCACGCCACCCAGCTTGAGGGCTCTTAATTCCCCAACCAGGGATTGAACCCGTGCACCCTGCAGTGGAAGCTCGGTGTCTTAACCACTGGGCCATCAGGAAGTCCTGGCAGTGTGATGTTGACACAACATAATAAATTATGGCTTCAAGTAATGATGAAATTTAACTAATAATCTTATTGCTATTTCAGAGTTCTGTTTCCTTCTTTGAGCATCTAACTTATTTATGTTTGAAGAATATATAAAATTTTATTTTTAGCATTAATAGTTTTTGCTTTCCATAGTTTTTAGTCATTTGCTCTCAGACATATGCAAGTTAATGACAGGAGTGTATACTTTTTTTTTAATTTAATTTTGTTCCTTTTTTTAAGTGGAAAATTTCTAACATATACAGAAATGAAAAGAATAGTATAGAGTTCTCATGTACTTAACATCCAGCTTCAACAGTTATTCACACCCAGTTATCACACTGTATCCCATCTACTAGCCTCTCTTCCTCCTCCCTCGCTTTGCTTATTTTGAAGTGAATCTTCCAGATGTTATATCATTTCATCCATAAATTCAGTGTGTACATTCTTTTCACTCTTAAATGGGGAATTATTTCCCCATAGTTAGGTTTATATAACTTTTTAAGTAAACTATCTGATGATAGTTGGAACTACACTACTCATACCAAATACTTCCAATCTGTATTACCTGTCAATAGGAATTCCCTCTGCAAACCAAAAGAAATGAGCTGAATGGAAATTTACCTCACTGCCTTTAGATGTTTGCATTGAAAAATGCAGTTAGTTGCTATGTTTCCTAGAAAAGTTTATCAGCTTTGTTCAAACCCACGAGTGAGAAATAATGTCTCTTAGTTCTTTCGTTTGTTTTGTTTTTTTAGTCATAGTGACAAGATGCTAAAAACATTTTCTGGTTACTCTTGGTTCCTCTTGATTTTCTAACTGGATCTAGTTACCACAAAGAAATCAGATGATACTGGTGATGTTGAATAGGAGCTGAAATTGGTCTAAAATCAACTTGCTTTTTAAAGAGAATGAAATACACCTTGTTTTGAGTTTTGAAATTCTGTTTGTGGATGTTTGAAAATACATGTCAAAAAAAACCCACCAAAATACATTTCATTGCTTAAACTGCTAAATATGAACCATGTTACAGAGCATGGTTATGATGAGTAGAAATACTGTAGAAAAAGAAAGTAAATATTCCTATTGAGTTATGAAGATGAAACAGAGTATAGAGATTTGAAGTGGTTGCTAGTAAAGTAGAATATAGATGTATATCCTTTCCTTCTAGAAAAGGCTGACAGATGAATGTGAATTCCATCACTAATGAAAGTTTGGTCAACTTACCTTTTGTTATTTCTTATGTTATAGTCCCACAGTAAATAAATCATGAATCTTTGACTTAATCTTCTTGTTTTACATTTTGTTCTATCTTTTCTACACTTGATACCAAATCACTCCTCTCATTCAGTTTTATTTGTCCTAAGACCACAGGTGGACAGTGTGTCAGATTATAAAGGAGCTATATCATGGCTTCTTGGTGTAAATGACATTGAGAATGTGGTAGAGACATTCCTTATGATAAGGTTTCTTAAATTCAGCACTGCTGAAAATGAAAGCCCTAGAGTTTAAATAGTAACATTTAAAGCTTAACAGGGCTTAATGGAGAGAATTTAAAAGATTGTCTTTGAAAGAAAAACTGCTAATTCTGACATTTGAGAAAATGGGAGAGTGAATTAATCATGTATAATCATTATTGGTTGAACAATATTTTATATATATAATATATATATATGAGGATACAAAGATTGGAGAATAAGAATCTCAAACAAATAGAGAGTCCATGTATATGATTGATAACTAAATGATAACACAAGTTGGAAAGTTAAAGTTTAGATGCAGAAACATATCAAAGAAAAAAGAGCAATCACCTTAAAGCTGCAATTAGTTAGAGATTTAAGTTAATTATAAAAATAATTCTGAGTGTGTGTTTAACTTTAAGGGGGAAAAACCCCTCAAATATAGAGCAAATCAGGGTTTAATTTCTTCTGAACAGTAATTCTTCTGTTTGTTCATTGATTCATTCATCATTCAGCCAACTAACATTTTTTCAGTACTTACTCCATTCTCATTTCTGTGCTTAGGTGTTGGGAAAAAATTAGGATTTTTTTTTTGGTTTGTTTTTTGCCTGAAGCGAGTTGTGAATCTAGTAAGAGGAACATCATGTTAACAAACTTAACATACGATGTAATACATTTCTCCCAGGTAGAGAGGGGAGAAAGTTATTAAGTCTGTGGGGAGAAAGGAAAGGTTAGGGATGGCTTCTGACCAGTGGGAAGAGACAGGTTTTAAAGGATAAATATGAGTTATTCAGTAAGGTATAGCAAGAGCATTCTAGGTAGAGGAAGGTCATCTGCAAGGGTATGAAAGTGAATATAACATAGCAGAATGAGTTCAGGGGACTGTAATTTGAATCACTATAGAACTTTCCACCCATTCCCCTATGATTTCCTGTGTCTTCAGTGCTATATAAGGTTGGCCTTTGTGCTTAGAGATCATCAGAAAAATAAAGATGGAACTATGTTCAGTACACTCTACTTACACAAAATAGTATATTCTTACAGTTAAAGGTAATTTTAACAGAGATTCAAATCAAGAAAATAATTGGTTCTCTTTTAGTTACTCAGAAAATTTTTACTAGAATACACTCCTTCAGCACTTTAGTTAATCAGGCCTTGTCTACAATAGTTACCCAGCCAAATAAAATAATGTATAATTGCTTTTCTTAATAATGAAAAATCTCCCAGCCTCCACATTGGTATATTTCTCCTCAATTTGTTGCAAATTTCAAATAGTGATTAAGACTGTGGACTCTAAAATCTGATTGAGGGATTTTCCTGGCAGTCCAGTGGTTAAGACTCTGCGCTTCCACTGCAGGGGGCACGGGTTCAATCCCTGGTCAGTGAACTAAGATCCCGCAAGCAGTGTGGACCAAAAAAAAATCAAATTGAGTAAGCTCAGATTCCAGTTTTGCTACTTACTATGTAACCTTTAGCAAAATACTTATGGTCTTTGGTTTCCTTGACTTTAAAATGATGATAATACTTATAGCAAAGGATTGTTGGAGGATTGTATGAGATAATATGTGTAGTTCTTAGCATAATTTATGTCATGTAGCAAGTGCGTAATACAGATTTGCTGTTATTTCATTTCCTGAAAAGAGAAATTTTTTAAGGAAAGCAAATGACCTCCCTTATATATATTTCCTATAGGAGGTAAGAATATGTAAAATACATTCGTGAAAGTGTGTATAAACAACTTATTTACATGTATACATGTTTTTTCCTGATTCTCGGTTTATCTTATTTTCCTCACATGTGAATTCTACTTTTGTTTTTTTCCACTTAACTCAAGGTTAGGCGTTTGTGTTTGGCTTCATTTTACCTTCTTACCAAATCAAGGATTTGTCTCCAAAGTGAACAGGAATATATCTCACTGTGTGAATATTTTGGGGTGGAGAACCTTAAGTCTTTGAACAGAATTGGGTTTAGTTATGACAGTTCTCTTTTTTTTTTTAATTATTGTTTATTTATTTATTTTTATATTTATTTTTGGCTGTGTTGGGTCTTCGTTTCTGCGTGAGGGCTTTCTCCAGTTGCGGCAAGCAGGGGCCACTCCTCATCGCGGTGCGCGGGCCTCTTCACTATCGCGGCCTCTCTTGTTGCGGAGCACAGGCTCCAAACGCGCAGGCTCAGTAGTTGTGGCTCATGGGCCCAGTTGCTCCGCGGCATGTGGGATCTTCCCAGACCAGGGCTCGAACCCGTGTCCCCTGCATTAGCAGGCAGATTCTCAACCACTGCGCCACCAGGGAAGCCAGACAGTTCTCTTTTTAAAGCTGATCACGGGACTTCCCTGGTGGCGCAGTGGTTAAGAATCACTTGGGCATTTTCCTTTTCCTTCTCCAGGACAAGATCTTTCAGTATTGATTTAACATATTGCTACCATCATGTTACATGTGGTTCAAGCAAAACTCGTCTTAAGGTATAGTAAAGATTTCTTGGGATACGTTATTTTATGCCAGAGCAAATCATTTCTAGGAAAACTCTAAATCTTGAGGAATCTTTATTGTGTGCCTGTGTTTTATCAAGGCAGTCCATTGGACAGTTAGGCCTTTGGGGTATCAGTGGGTTAAGTCCTTTGTTCAGAGTCAGATAAAAACCAGCATTCTGCCTCCTGTGCCTTCCAACAGAAGGCATTCAACAAGTATTGATTGTATACAGTTGGCCCTCCGTATCCATGGGTTCTGCATCTGCGGATTCAACCGACCACAGATCAAAAATATTTGGGGGAAAAGAAATTCCAGAAAGTTCCAAAAAGCAAACATGAATTTGCCTCATGCTGTCAACTATTTATATAGCATTTACATTGTAGTATTTACAACTATTTATGTAGCATACACATTGCATTAGATATTATAAGTAGTCTAGAGATGGTTTAAAGCAGCAGTCCCCCACCTTTTTGGCACCAGGGACTGGTTTCGTGGAAGACGATTTTTCCATGGATGGGCTGGGGATGGTTCAGGTGGTAATGTGAGCGATGGGGAGTGGCAGATTAAGCTTTGCTCACTCACCCGCTGCTCACCTCCTGCTGTGTGGCCTGGTTCCTAACAGGCTGCAGACCACTATGGGTCTGTAGCCTGGGGGTTGAGGACCCTCGGTTTAAAGTATAGAGGAGGATAGAGGAGGATGTGCTTAGGTTATATGGAAATACTATGCCATTTTGTATAAGGGACTTGAGCATCCCTTGGGTTTTGGTATCTGTGAGGGGTCTTGGAACCAACCACCTGCAGATACCGAGGGAGAACTGTACGTTATGCCAAGTACTGTGCTAAGCTTGGGGGATAGAGCAGAGAATAATGATAGTCAAGAATCACTGCCATCATGGTACTCACTTTCTAGTGAGTGGTAAGATAGATATTGTATAAATGGATATGATGTCATAGCATTCCAGTGATAAGTGTTTTGTTTTTTTACTATTTATTTATTTGGCTGTGTCGGGTCTTACTTGCAGCAAGCGGGGTCTTCGTTGTGGCATGCAGAATCTTTTAGTTGCGGCATGTGGGCTTTTAGTTGTGGCATGTGGGATCTAGTTCCCTGACCAGGGATCAAACCCAGGCCCCCTGCGTTGGCAGCACGGAGTCTTAACCACTGGACCACCAGGGACGTCCTTCAGTGATAAGTGTTGTAAAGGAAATGTAAACAAGGTAAGGGGATGTTAGGTAGTTAGGGAAGTCCTTTGAGGCAGTAGTATTTGAGCAGAAATCTGAATGATACGAAGGACCCCGTGAATCTGTCTGGGGCATAAGCATAAGTGCTGAGGCAGTAGTGTGTTTGGTGTATTTCAGAAATGGGAAAGAGCTGGAACAGAGTAAACAATGTGGGGAAGAATAATAGAAAATAGGGAGAAGAGGTAGCCAGGGCCTAGATAATGTAGGGACTTTTAAGACTTGACTAAGTGTCTAGGTTTTATTCTGGACTTGATAGGAAGCTATTGGGAGGTTTTGAGCAGGGAAATGACTTGATCTAATATATACACTTTGGAAGGCAAGGGTAATGCAACCAGAGTGATCAGTTAGTAGGAGGTTGTGATATTTGAGGCAAGAGATGATTATGAGTTGAACCTGAAGTGTTATCAGGGAGATGGGTTTGGGGATATATTTTGAAGGTAGTAGGGAGGATAACCTGGATTGGGTGTGTGGTCTGAGTAAAAGAGTAAGTCAAGAATGATTCCAGTGATGGCCTTAACATTTGGATACTATTTACTGAGATGACAAACACTGGGAGAAGCAGGTTGCAGGAATGCAGATATTAAGTTTGGTTTGGATATACTGACTTCAAGTTTTCTATTAAGTGTTTCTGGTTGAGATATTGAGTAGGGCAGTTGGATATGTAAGTCTCGAGGTTGGGGCAAATGTAAATTTGGGAGTTGGTCAGTGTAGAGATGCTGTTTAGAGCCATGGGACTTCATGAGATTACCTGGATAGTGAATGTAGAGAAGAGATGAAGTTCTTGGACTGAGTTGTGGAGTATTCTTGACACTTACTAAAAATGCCAGGGTTGAAAGAATCTTTTGATAATTTTAGGGATAATACTTTGCTGACTAAGAAAACCTAACAAGTACTAACTAGTCAAGACAGAGAGACAAAAATAAAATGGTTGAGGAACAAATTGCTATTCTTTTATCTGTTAAATAGCTGTTTGTGTCGCAGAGCTCAGAACACTCATTTTATGTGAAATTAAGAACCAGAGTGCCTATTTCTACTTGGTTACTCTGAAAAGATGGCCAGAATGGTCATTAGCTTCCTAGATATCCGTTGTGGCGGGCAACATAAGGTAAAACAAATAAATACAAGTTTATAAAGTAATGAATGAGGTGTCAAAAGACATGAAGCTGCTTACTCATTAACATGATAACAATTTCTAGCTTTGAAAATTTACAGAGTAAGAATGAGATCAAGCTGTCTCCTAATTTCTTATGTAGCCTATCATTGGGCATTGTTACACCTTCCTTTTATTAAGCTGGTTTTTCATCGGTGGACTTAATTAGTCAACATATCTAACCTCCTAGAATACATTTGTAAGATGTAACTAATACTTGTAACTATTAGGGGCTTAATATCATTTAGGTTGACTTATTGCATTTTGCAGGACATGTTTTTCTGGATGTGGGTAAGGATCTATTAAAATATATTTGAGGTGTCAGAAATTGGAAGGAATAGAAATAACAGACAATAAAAGCAATCACAGTGTATAGGGTTTTTTGTTTTTTGGTTTTTTTTGGCTGCGTTGGGTCTTCATTGCTGCGTGTGAGCTTTCTCTAGTTGCAGTGAATGGGGGCTACTCTTCGTTGCGGTGCGCGGGCTTCTCATTGCTGTGGCTTCTCGTCGCGGAGCACAGGCTCTGGGCAAGCAGGCTCAGTAGTTGTGGCTTGCGGGCTCTAGAGCTCAGGCTCAGTAGTTGTGGCGCATGGTCTTAGCTGCTCCATGGCATGTGGGATCTTCCCAGAGCAGGGCTCGAACCCATGTCCCCTGCATTGGCAGGGGGATTCTTAACCACTGCGCCACCAGGGAAGTGCCTAGGTTTTTTGTTGTTGATTTAAAAACCTATCAGGAATCCTCTTAGCTAATGCATGAAACATACCCTCTTGCTTGAGCACATGACTTCACACTTGCCGATCCACCTCTACCATTAGGAAAATGTAGGGCCCATCTGTTGAATTGGCACTGTGCCTAAAAGGCTGGTAGTTTTGGACTTTGTCAGTCCAGGAAAAGGAATTAATTCCAGAACATTGAGGGGAAACTTTTCTAGTAACAACATGTTCCCTAGAGTTTTTCTGATCTCTTGTTGCTGTTTTACAGAAATCACCAGAGAATTAAGGGTCCATATCATGTATGATTTCTTTTTCCTAAGTCTAAGTCAGAATTATCATTCGTATGTATTAGAGAGCCTGTTCTCGTCCATGTAAATGGTGTCCTTAAGAAAACATTAACAAAAATTTCCAGATAGTTAGAGGCGATCTTCTTAAGTAGAATTGAGATGTTTAAGAAAGTAGTATGATTTGGGATTCAGATAAGCCTCGAAAAATATTTCTAGATGAATCTGTTCCACACAAATCTGGAAACTATTTACTGAGACTTAGAACTAGGTGATTAAAAATGGCCACCTCCAAGTTTCTTGTTTCATAAGCATCTTAATTATGAATGTTATGGAATGACAGTTGCATTATTTACCTGTTCTTCAACAGGGACTGCATTTAAAAATGGACATAAACTCACATGGGATGGTGGTGGTTAGATGGTGGTTTAAGTAAATCTTTGCTCTACTGTCTGTTATCTGTCCACCTTCTTTTTCTCTTCACCATTTTGATAATGCAGTAATTTCTGGAGAATCATTAGTTAAAGCAACATACCAATGTTAGAATGGCAGACTGGGTATAAGAAAAGTAATTCTCCAAAATCAGTAAAATGGCAGCAAAGTGATAATCGTCTATCTGTGACCCACCCTGATTGGCTTCCAGCATACTGTTACCAAGCCTCCCTAGCTATATCCCACATACGTCTCTGAAATGCATGCGATTTCTGAATCCAAACCTGACCATGTGCCTTGGCAGGATACACTCTTTAGCACTCTTCAAGATCCTGCCTACCTCTTTAGCTTTGTGTCTCACTGGGCCTCCTACCCTTGTGCTTCAGGTGTTTGGAACTGTCATCATTCCCATACACGGTTCGTTTATATCTCCATGACTTTCATGTTCCTCCCAGTGCCTGGCTGCTTAGAGAACACCTACCCAACTTCTGAGACAAAGTTCAAGTTGATGCTGTGAAGCGTTACCTGGCCACCTCCCCTCTTTTGGTGAACAGTATGCACTCATTTGTCTTTGGCATATACCTAGGAGTGGAATTGCTGGGCCACGGGGTAAGCATATTTTTATCTTTAGTAAATACTATCAAACGGTTTTCCAAGGTGATTTTATGACTTTATAACTTTATCAGGCTCCACATCTTTCCCAGCTTTTGGTGTTGCCATTCTTTTTAATTTTAGCCATTTTGGTGGGTAATAGTATTTCATTGGTATTGATTTGCATTTCACTCATGACTGGTGAGTTTAAGCAACTTTTCATGTGTGCGTTGGATGTTTGGACATCCTCTTGTGAAGTACCTGCTCTTAATATATATTCTGAATGCAATTCCTTTCTCAAATATATGCGTTGCAAATATCGTCATCCAATGTATGGCTTCCCTTTTCACTCTCTAGATGGTGTCTTTTGATGAACAGAAGTTCTCATTTTTCATAAAGTCCCATTTGTCTTTTGTTTCCCTGATCTAGTTTGAAGAGGCATGTAGTTGTGGGTAGGAGGAAATGGAGAATTACTTATTAATAGGCATAAAGTTTCAGTCAAGATGAATAAGCTCTAGAGATTTATTGTACAGCATTGTATGTATAGTCAACAATAGTGTATTGTACACTTAAAAATTTGGTAGATCTCATGTTGTGTTCTTACCACAATAAAAAAATAATAAAAAGATAAAGAGGTGTGTAGTAGGTGTCAGTCTATTGAATGGAAACAAAAAGGAGAGGAATATATTAAGAAAATAGCTTAGTCAGTATTAAGATAATGGAGTTAGAAAGTACATCCAAAAGCTATTGGGTTAGTTTTCTCAATTTCATGTATATATGAACAAGACTTGAGAGGTGTGTGCATATGGCACCTACGTATATTTCAAATCTTTTAAAAATATGTTTTCATTGGATTTGTGTTTAATTATAAAACTTACACAAATTCTGTAACAGGTCAAGGAAAAAAATATTTATAAACAAGATTTTTCCCGTTTACTTCCAAACCTTTTCCCCTGAAGTAACCAGTGCTATCAGTTGATGTATAATCATCCATATTTATTTCTACGTGCATACAAATACATATGTTTTTTTCTACTCTTTACAAATATGAGATCATGCTTGCATTTTTACTTAAAAATAGCATACATGGCTGTATATTTGTGTGTGTGTGTATATATATATATATTTAACTGTTTTTGTGTATGTAGCACATCAAGGACGGCTATAATAAATATTCTTTTATTGCTGCTTTTATTTTTCTATGATAGAAAAGATTACTTTCCAAAATGACGGTGGCCACTAGGGCCCTCTTTCCACCTTGCCAGTATTAGTTGTTATCAGTCTTAAATTTCAACCAAAGTGATGAGTGAAAAATATCTTAATTCACATCTCCCTGACTACCAGTGAGGTAGATCATCTTTTTGTTTCTAATTATTTCTATCTCTTCTGTAATTGCCTGTGCATATCTCCTGTATGTCTTTTCTTTTCTTTTTTTTTAATAATTAATTAATTTATTTATTTATTTATTTTTGGCTGCGTTGGGTCTTCATTTCTGTGCAAGGGCTCTCTCCAGTTGCGGCGAGCGGGGCCGCTCTTCATCGCGGTGCGCGGGCCTCTCACTGTCGCGGCCTCTCTTGTGGCGGAGCACAGGCTCCAGACGCGCAGGCTCAGTAGCTGTGGCTCACGGGCTTAGTTGCTCCGCGGCATGTGGGATCCTCCCAGACCAGGGCTCGAACCCGTGTCCCCTGCACTGGCAGGCAGACTCTCAACCACTGCGCCACCAGGGAAGCCTCTGTATGTCTTTTCTTACATACTAGTTTATAGAATAACTTTGTATGTTAGAGATATTAATCCTTTTTCATGTTCATTATATTTTCTCCTAGTCTATTGTTTGTCCTTGATTTTGTTTACATCTTACATTACGGTATATAATGCTTTTATGTAATCAAATTGGTCACTTTTTTCCTTTATGTTTTCTAGTTTCCTGATTTGCTTAAGGTTTCTCAACCATAGGCTATAGAAATATTCACCAATACTCTTCAAGTGCTTTTTTTTTTTTTTTAATTTTATTTATTTATTTATTTATTTATTATTTTTGGCTGTGTTGGGTCTTCGTTTCTGTGCGTGGGCTTTCTCTAGTTGCGGCAAGCGGGGGCCACTCTTCATCGCGGCAAGCGGGCCTCTCACTATCGCGGCCTCTCTTGTTGCGGAGCACAGGCTCCAGACGCGCAGGCTCAGTAATTGTGGCTCACGGGCCCAGCCGCTCCGCGGCATGTGGGATCCTCCCAGACCAGGGCTCGAACCTGTGTGCCCTGCATTGGCAGGCAGATTCTCAACCACTGCGCCAGCAGGGACGCCCCTCTTCAAGTGCTTTTATTTGTACATATAGTTCTTAAATCCATGAGGAAATTGTTCTTTTTTTATTAATTAATTAATTAATTTGGCTGCATTGCGTCTTTGTTGCTGTGCCTGGGCTTTCTCTAGTTGTGAGTGGGGGCTACTCTTCGCTGCGGTGCACGGGCTTCTCATTGTGGTGGCTTCTCTTGTTGCGGAGCATGGGCTCTAGGTGCACAGCTTCAGTAGTTGTGGCATGCGGGCTCAGTAGTTGTGGTGCATGGGCTTAGTTGCTCCGCAGCATGTGGGATCTTCCCAGACCAGGGCTTGAACCCGTGTCCCCTGCACTGGCAGGCGGATTCTTAACCACTGTGCCACCAGGGAAGTCCATGAGGAAATTACTCTTGTGTTTAATGAGGAATGGTTCTAACTTTGTTTTCTCCAAATGGATAACCAGTTAGGTCAACATGCAACAAACATATCAAATAAATCAGCTTCTTGCCATATTGAAATCTGTTAATTGAAAAAGGTTTTTTCAGGACTGCCACTAGTCCATAATCTGTTTTTATGTAAGGTAAGGAAGGGAACCCCTTCCACAAGAAACTTTATTTTGATCTGCCAGAAAAATGTTAAATAGCTTTATTGAGGTATAATTCATGTACTGTACAATTCACTAATTTGAAGCATACAATTCAGTGGTTTTTAACATATTCATATAGTTATGCAACCATCTCCACTATCTAATATTAGAACATTGCATCTTGGTACCCACAGTCACTCCTCATCCCAGGTATTCCCCTTTTACCCTAGCCCTAGGTAACCACTAATCTACTTTCTGTATGGGTTTGCTGAGTTTGGACATTTCATACAAACGGAGTCCTACAATGTTGTCTGTTGGAACTGGCTTCCTTCATTTTTAACATAATGTTTTCAAAGTTCATCTATGTTGTAGCATGTATCAGTACATCTGGCCCTCCATGTCCATGGGTTCCACGTCCGCACATTCAACTAACCATGGATTGAAAATGTTTGTGGGGGGGGTGCTTCCCAGGTGGCACAGTGGTTGAGAATCCACCTGCTAATGCAGGGGACACGGGTTCGAGCCCTGGCCTGGGAAGATCCCACATGCCGTGGAGCAACTAAGCCCGTGCACCACAACTACTGAGCCTGCGCTCTAGAGCCCACGAGCCACAACCACTGAGCCCACATGCCACAGCTACTGACGCCTGTGCGCCTAGAGCCCATGCTCCACAACAAGGGAAACCACTGCAATGAGAAGCCCGTGCACTGCAAAGAAGAGTAGCCCCACTCGCTGCAACTAGAAGAAGTCTGCATGCAGCAATGAAGACCCGACACAGCCATAGATAGATAGATAGATAGATAGATAGATAGATAGATAGATAGATAGATAGAATGTTTGGGGGAAAGAATTCTGGAAAGTTCCAAGAAACAAAACTTGAATTTGCTGCACGCAACTATTTATACAGCATTTACATCGTATTTACAACTATTTATGTAGCATTTATATTGTACTAGGAAGTAGAAGCAATCTAGAGATGATTTAAATGCATGTAGGTTATACACAAATACTATGCCATTTTATATAAGGGGCTTCAGTATTTTTGGATTTTGGTATTTGTAGGGGTTCTGGAACCAATTCTCTGCGGATACTGAGGGATGACTCTACTTCATGCCTTTTCATTGATGAATAACATTTCATTGTATGGATAATGTTCCTGTGAACATTTGTGTACAAGTTTTTGTGTAGATAAAAATTTTTTTAATCTTTTTATTTAATACATTTATTTATTTATTTATTTTTGGCTGCGTTGGGTCTTTGTTGCTGCGTGCAGGCTTTCTCTAGTTGCGGCGAGCAGACGCTACGCTTCCTTGCTGTGTGCGGGCTTCTCATGGCAGTGGCTTCTCTTGTTGCAGAACACAGGCTCTAGGCGCTGCAGACTTCAGTAGTTGTGGCACGCGGTCTCAGTAGTTGTGGCACACGGGCTTAGTTGCTCCGCAGCATGTGGGATCTTCCCAGAGCAGGGCTCGAACCCGTGTCCCCTGCATTGGCAGGCGGATTCTTAACCACTGCGCCACCAGGGAAGTCCAAGATAAATGTTTTCATTTCTCTTGGGTATATGCCTAGGAGTGAAATTGCAAGGTTATGTGGTAACTCTGTTTAGCCTTTTGAGTAACTGCCAGACTGTTTTCTAAAGCAACTGCACCATTTTACATTCCGACTCCAATTTTTCCACAGAAAAGTTTTATGAAAAATAAATGTAATGTATTTACAATGTAAATGGTACCCTCTTGGAAACGATTCTTTTGTTTAGTGTATAACGAAGTGGATTGGCCCTGAGTTGACAGCCCTTAATCCTGGCCAAAGTGTAATAATTCACTAATGAGAAAATCTTTCTGACGTTAACTTCTGTCTCCCTCCTGTTGCTGTTTTAGAATTCCCTAGGGATAGAGTTCAATGTCCCTACATATTCCTTGCACCTATGGACCCATCCCTCCTTTTTAATTTAATTTAATTTATTTTTAAAAAAATATTTGTTTGGTTTTTTTTGTTGTTTATTTATTTTGGCTGCTCCGGGTCTTAGTTGTGGCATGCATGCGGGATCTAGTTCCCTGACTGGGGATTGAACCTGGCCCCCCTGCATTGGGAGCGAGGACTCTTACCCACTGGACCACCAGGGAAGTCCCTATCCTTCCTTCTTTAAAAAACAGTTGAAGTTATATATATTCAATTTGTGTTAACTTTGCTTGTCAGGAAGAATTAAGTAAGCTTTGATTAGATTATCTGTCTGACAGTCGATGAGTATAATTTTTTCCTCAGGATTAGCTTTGGGAATTCTTTCTGTGTATATTTTCCTCTTGTGGCTTACTAGTTATAATTTATGTCTGCTATTTCACTTTCCTGTTCTGAGTTTCTGAAGTAGTTTGTTGGTATAATACAGTATTTCTTTGGTCATGAGACACATTCTTTCCTCCCAGTTTAGTGTTTCTGAAATTAGGAAATAATACAACTGATAATTACATTTAATGTGGTAGTGGTTTATAAAAAAATTTCCCCCTGAAAATGTGGTCATTGATTCATGAAGCCTCTTAGAATCAGTGGCATCTTGGAATTTAAGAAATATATACAGTACATAAATATAAAAATAACTAGATTTACTGGTGATGAGTACTTTGAAAGTTAGGAATTGTTGGTGATTGTCCCTATCTTTTAAATGAAGGGTTGTTCTGTAGCTGAGTAAAAAAGCTTAATTTGTTCAGCTTTTTAAGTGTAGTTTATGTTGTATAAGTCATTTACAGATATAGTTCAAATTTTTTTGGTATCTTCATGAAGATATTTTAGCTTTTTGTGATTTCAGTGACTTATGTGACATCAGTGATTCAGTGGTTTAATGTAAAACATCTTAAACCAGTTAGAACACTGCTTACTCTTTTACTGGTGATATACATAGAGCTTATTTTTTAAGTTGTAAAAACAGTATAAGATTAAATAGTGTTTAAAGACAATTAAAATATCAGTTCTTTAATATTTCAATTTTCGTTTTGTCTGTTCTCTATATACATGATTAAAAATATAGTAATACGCGTGTTGGCTTATTCAGTCAATAGATATTTATTTGAATACCTTTTATGGTCCAGGAACTTTACTAAGGATATAGCAGTGATAAGGCAGATAGGATTCTTATTCTCATGAAACAAATGGTCTAGTGTAAAATGTGGATATTAAGCATATAGCTTACTAGTATGATAAGTTTTAAGGGACTTACAGTATGCTATATGACCCCCAGCAGGGAGATCTCCCCTGGTCTAGGGGGTTAGGAAATGTCTCCCTGATAAAGTGACCTTTAAGCTGAGATGGAAAGGATGAGTCAACTCATCAAAGAAGCAGGTAGAAAAGAGTACTAGGCAGAGAGAAGTAATAACTATGTTCTCCTAGAAGGAGGAAGACAGAGACGTTTGGGGAGCTGAAAAGTACTTAGAACACTTGTATGTCACACATATGTTATTGCTTTTTTGGGTTTTATTTGCCCCTACTGTGCTTATAGAAGAGTGGGAAATGATGTGGCTAGAGTTAGGTAGGGGCTGATAATAACAAAAAAGTAAACGTAAACACTGGTGTGTGTGTGTGTGTCTGTGTGTGTGTGTGAGAAATACTTCTGTAAGTACTAATGTATTAGTTCATTGAATCCTAACAACAGTTTCTATTCACGGATGAGAGAACAAGGCATAGAGTGCCTTGCCCAAAATTAATATACCAGAACTGGGATCTGAGCCTGTGCATTCTGGATCCAGAGTTTGTGTCTTTAGCTACTGTACCATACTGAAAATTTAAGTTATAAATTATGATTAGGATAGGGGACTTTTATATCCAAAGGTCAGTATGAAAGCATCCAAAGGTTTTAAGCGGAGAAATGACATAATTAGATTATTTAAAAAATCATCTTTCTGGCTGGAGGAAGGGACTGGAGGAAAGCAAGGTGGATATACAAAGGAGTTGGAAGGCCACTACTATATTCTGGGTAAGAATTGTTTTTTTGGACAAGTCAGTGGCAGTGAAATTGGAACTGTGTGTAATCAAAAATTATTTATGTGGTTTTTACAGGTTTTGGTGTTAGGTTGAGAAGTCAAGGATGATCCCCTCATTTCTGACTTAATCAACTGGTGGTACTGTGATTACTTAGCTAATATAATAATATTCTAAGAAATATTTTGGTCATTTATAAGAATTTTAAAGAGCATGAAACCCAGGACAAATTAAAATGCATAATGAGCTATGAATTTTTAAAAGTTTTATATAGTTGATTTATTTCTGGTTTTGAATGTTGAGAAATACAACAATGATTACAGTCTCTAACTATGTTTAATAAAGACCACAAAGGAAAATGAAAATTTATCATAGATGAGTCAAGCTAGATTTTACTTATTTTAAGCTAAAAATCTGCAAACATTGTTTAGTCTGCATTGTGGTAATTTTAGATATGTACTTATCCAAAAAGAAAAAAAAATGTTATTTTTACGTATTAGGGAAAGTTAGTAAGATAAATTACCTTTCTTACCAAGTTAAAACTAAAACTTATAAAACTCCTTTTATTTTATGTTCATATATTGTCATACTGCCTCCCTCTGTATACATCATGTGCCTATATTTCCATCTGTCTACTTGACCTTTCTACTTAAATGTTTCACAGGCATCTAAAATTAAACACGTTTATTACTGAACTCTTGATCTCCCCTTCTGTGTCATTCTGGCAAACAACTTACAGAATGCTAGCCCCATGAGGGCAGGATTTTTGTGTTTTTTTGCAGTGCTATGTAAGTTTCTGTTACATAATGGGCACTTAGTAAATATTTGTTTAAGGAGTGTCTAAATGGTACCACCATACAATTCTATGATTGCTCAAGTCTTCATATTTTATTTCCCTCCCCTCCTACTTCTTACTGACAAATCATATCTATTATACCTCTAAAATATCTCTTAATCCATCCATTCTTTAAAAATTTCCAGTGCTACTACCCTAATCTGTCAATCGTATGACTGTTATTCCAGAATCAACTTTTACTATCTTTCTAAGCATTCTTCCACAGCAACCAGAGAAGTTTTCTTAAAATGTAAATTGTATCATTACTCTGCTTTTCAGAGCTTCTTTTTGAATTCCATATCTTTCATGTAGGCCAACAAGGCCTTCTGCAAGCTATTTTCGTTTAACATTCCATTTTCGTATTGTGCTGTTCTCCATTTGGTTTACCTACTGTTAACCTTTACAGTCTCGGAGTTTTTACACCCACTGTTCCCTATTTTTGGATCATTTTCACCTCCACCTTTTGCCTGGCTATTCCCTGCTCGTACTGAGTCTCAGCTTATAGTTACATGTTTTTCTAAGATATGTTCCCCGTACCTCCAAGTTTCCTTGATATACTACCTCACATAGTAGTACCTTCACATTTATTAGAAGTTATATATATTTGTATGATAAGTCATTCATCCGTCTCCCCCACTAAATTTAAAGTTCATGACGCCAAGGACTATATTTGTATTACTTATGACTATATCTACAGTGGGTATCACAATTCTCAAAACATATTTAGAGACTGTGAAAATATTTATTGAATGGATGAAGGGATAGTTTAAGAATGATGAATCCATAAAGGAAATGGTGGACTGGTTAGAGAGGTAGTTGGAGAGCCAGTAGAATGTGTGATCATAGCAGCCAGGTGAGAGTTTCAAATATCAAATATGCCAAATGTAGCAGAGAGGAGTAATAAGATCAGGACTAAAAATGATCTTTGGGAGGCAGAATAACATAGTGTTTAAGAGGAGCCAGACAGATCTAGACTCTACCTTTTATTGGCTGTTAACTTGTCTTTTCATCTCTAAAAAGAGAAGAATAATAGGAACTACCTCATGGTGATAGTGAGGCTTAAAATGAGATAATCTGTATAAAACTTTTAGCATAGAGCTTTGCACATATTAAGAGCTCAGTAAAACTTTGGTATTTTTATTATTTTTAAATTGCTAATGCTAAACCCACTGTAAGGACTCAATATTTGTAGTACTTAGAAAATATATACAGTTGACCCTTGAACAAAACGGGGGTTAGGGGCGCTGACCCTCCAAGCTGTCGAAAACCCACATAGTCAGCCTTCTGTATATGCGGTTCCTCCACGTCTGTGGATTCAACCAACTGCAAATCATGTAGTACTGTAGAGTTTACTATTGAAGAAATCTTCATTTAAGTGGACCTGTGCAGTTCAAACCCTTGTTATTCAAGGGTCAACTGTAATTAGCAATTTTCTAAAAAGTTTGTTCATAGCTAAAATGATCTGGGAAAAAGGGCTTCATGCTGTAGATTAATGTTAGTTTCCCTTGAATTTGGGCTAGACTGTTTTGGATTGTTTCAGTGGTTTGAAAATGTAAATCCCAGAGTTGCACGTGAGATGAATGTTGAGTTTGCCTCTTTGAGCATGAATGAAGAGATTCTAGCATTCTTAGTTCTGTGTTTCTCCTTGCAACTGTGTTTTAAATTGAATGTATTATAGTAGAAACCAGAATAAGTTGTGTAACAACATAGCATCCTTGCCCCTGGATGGAAAACCTAGATTGTATAGATACATCTTTCCAAAAGCTGAAAGAATATCATTCACAAAGAACATTGCTTTGAAAGTTCAAAAACAACGTCTGGCAGCTGCTGTAGGGACTGCTTTTCAGGCAGTTTACATTTAGCAGATAAAAGCATTCTTTGTTGTGAAGTATCTTCAGAACTTGGATTTATCTTTACTAGAAACACTTAAATTTGGTATGTGGAGTTTGCCAATCATGATTTTCCAGTCTTACTGCCTAAGTGGATTCACAGAATATGCCCTAAGGATACTATTCTTTTTTCTCCTTGATCAAGTTAAGGAAACGTAATATTTCTCTATTCCTACATACATTTCTAGGGTAGTGATCAATATTTTCAAATTAATTTTCTTTTCAGTTTATTGATACTTTGCTATTATTTAATAATCTGTGTCACTTGGTTTCAGTTTTTTCCATTTTTAAAATGAAGAGAATCATGCTCTCCAAACCCTTCTCTGGAATGTTTTGAGAGTGAGTAAGTGCTGGTAAAAAATGCTTTGAGTTCTTTGAAAGAAATACGGAAATTCTACTTTATATATTTATAAATATACATTAAGACTTCTGTAATTCTTTCATTATGAAAATCAAAAATTATAGGGAAATTTTAAAATGTGTGTACTTGTGAGTAGTGAATGTAAAAGTAGTTGTTTTTGTTTAAATTATTATTTGTTTTTATTCCAAAAAGGATTTCTTTTAATAACTAACCAATAAGATACTTGGCAGGTCCATCAGTTCACCATTAGTAACACGAAACCCTGGATGGGCATTTGAATTTAAGAAACAAGAAAGAAAGAGGAGGGAAAAAACTAGAAAAGGAACAAATTGAAGCCAATAACATGTAACCCACATAAGGCATGGGGTTAATTTAAATATTTATTGGCTACCACCTATGTGCCAGGTACCGTTCTTGATGCTGGAATAGTGCATTGAACCAAGCTGACAAAAATCCACTTCCATGTGGACTTTACATTCCAATGGAAGCGTGTAGACAATAAATAAATATATTGTACACCAGATGGTGAAAAGAGCACAGGAGAAATAAAACAGGATAGAGTGTGAGAAGAGGTGGGATGGGTGTTTTTCTATTTTGTAAAGGGAATGCCTCTTCTATAAGTTATATTTAGGCAAAGACATGATGGAAGTGACAGAGCAAACCATGCAGTGATCTGGGGAAAGGGTGTTCTAGTCAGGTAGAATAATAAGTGCAAAGGCCCTTAGGTAGGAGTATTTTTGTTGAATTTGAAAAACGGAAGGAGAATACCTGTGCCCCTCCCCCCCTTCTTGGAACTAAGTGGGGAGACTGGTAGGAGGTGGAAGAGAGGTAGAGGGGATTGTAGGGAATTTAGACCATTGTAAAGACTTTGGCTTTTACTTTGAGTGAGTTGGGAAGCCATTGAAAGGGTTTTTGAGCAGAGGAGTGACATGATATGATACAGGCTTTAAAAGGATTACCCTGCTGTTGAGTTGAGAAGACTATAAAGAGATACAAAGGTGGAAACAAGGAACCAGTTAGGAGGTTATTGAAATAGTACAGGGCAGATATTATCAGTTGGATCTGATTGGTAGCTGTCAAATTAGTGAGAAATAGGTTCCACATGTATTTTGAAGGTAAAGAAGACTTTTCCTACCGAGTGGACATATGGGGCATTAGAAAAAGAAAGGAATCACAGATGATTCAAAATTTTTGGTCTAAATATTTCTGGTTGGAGTTGCATTTATTGAGATGAGTAAGCCTGTGGGAAGAACAGATTTGGGGAGCTTGGCGAAGGTGAATTGACTTTGGACATGTTAAGCTTGAAGTGCCTAATTATTAACTATCTAGTCAGTGTGTCAAGTAGGCATTTAAATATATGAATCTGGAGTTCCAGGAGGGTTCTCAGCTGGTCTCTGTCTGGAGATAGAAATTTTTGAATCATCTGTGTTAGATGGCATTTAAATTCAAAAGACTGGATCTGGTCATTTAGGAAGTTAGTGTAGATAGAAAAGGAAAGAGCATGCCCTGGGGGCACTCCAGTGTTAAGAGTTAAGGGAGAAAAAGAAGAGCTGGCAAAGAAGACTCCTTAATCAAACACTTTAGTACTTCTACACTGAAGTGTATGACTGTTCATAGAAATTGTGGTAATTAAGACCAAAATGGATCCAGATCAGGTCAGGTCACATTTTGTCACTAGGGTGTTATGAGAAAACTTTTGATTTTCAGAGTTTTGAATTTCAGGATGTGAACACATCATGGGGAAGATAGGACTTTGTACTTTTAAAGGAAAGAAAGCACATGGCACAGAAGCAGAAATGAACATGATTTGTTAGGGACAGTAAAGAAAACAGAATTTTAAAAAAATATTTATTTATTTGGCTGTGTGGGGTCTTAGTTGCGGCACGCGGGATCTTTGTTGAGGCGTGCGAACTCTTAGTTGCAGCATGTGGGATCTAGTTCCCTGACCAGGGATCAAACCCGGGCCCCCTGCATTGGGAGCTTGGAGTCTTAGCCCTTGGAGCACCAGGGAAGTTGAAGAAAACTGAATTGACTAAATCATAGGGGATGTGTGTTGGGAAATAAGGAAAGACAAGTTTGAGAAGTTAGAGACAGATTATGAAGAGCCTTGAATGCCATTGTGAAGTGTTAATATATGAAGTGGTAGACAGCAAGAATAATTGTCATATACAGTTGATTTGAAAATTACTCTTTCAACTGTTTGTGTGAATGAATAGAATAGGAATACACTTTAGTCAGTTGGCCAGTATTTGTTGAGTAACTACTTAAAATGCTGCTATCGTCGGCACCTTCTCTTGAGCCTTGCTGTGTGCCAGTCATTGGGCTATGCATTCTACTTACATTTCTTGTAGGAGTTGTAAAAGTTGTATCATATGCTCTTTGCCTTTGAAACTCTTATAATCTTGTTGGAAAGAAAAGTCTTAAGGCACATAGTTTAAACTATAAAATATTCTACTTCATAAATGGAACTTTCTAAGGGATAGGATGTTCTTTTTTTCCCAGATACTGGTCCTGGATCTTGATCCGGATATATGCTTGAAATAAAGGCTAGTCTGTCAGTCCTCAAGAATAGTGAATTATTTTGTTTTGGTTTTATATTCTCTAAGCACTAGATTATATGCCAATCGTATATGGTTTCCTGAGGATCTTTATTTATGAGAAGGGGGTTGCCCTGTGTGGATTATTCAGATTCTCTGTTAAGGTGTACCAACTATTGTAAAATAATAAATCTACGTTCTGGTTTTAAAATAATTTATAGATTTGGGAGATTGAAGCATGACGGCTGACTATTTGCTACTGGGAAAACTTGTGAAAATATATTTCTGGTTTTTAGAGTTTTTTTAACAACTGTTCTAAATCATTTATATAATTACTTAATGTTTGTCTTTCTCACTAGAGTATGAGGCTTGTAAGTTTAGGAACTGGATCTGTTTTGTTGAATACTGTATTTCCAGGGTGTTACACAATGCCTGGCACATGATAGGTGTTTAGAAATATTTTTTAATGAATGAATGAATAAATGAATTCAGAGTTGAACTGTAAACCAGCATTAGAGATAATTCCAGCCTAAGAGTCCTAACCTAAAAAGTCTACCACCTCTTATAAATAATATTGGAGTGCTGAAACCAGCCCAAAACATGGTTCTTTACCTTCAATGAAATTGATTTTATTTAACTAAAATGTAAGAAATATATTCCTTTGAAACTGAGGAGTGTTAAAATATATGATATTATTTTTATCTTAGACTGTGTTTGCTTTACTGTCAGTTGCAGAAGCTTGTTGCTTGAGTTAGAACAGTGGATCTTAAACATTGATTTGCACCATACCACTACAGCTTATTTATGATATCTGGAGAATAATAAACTTATTCTGAAATTTAAATTTATTTATAACTAAATGAATTTAAATCCATTTTGAACTGCATTTTGATCCATTTTAACTGATTTTCGGTTCTTCCTGATCTTCTTGTTCTCCTCCCCCTATACCCATTTCTCATGTTAATAATTGCCTCTGTTCTGATAAATTTTTTGTTATGGTCTATCCTGCAGAGAAAGAGATGCTGGTTGCCAGTTTTGGAGATCCCTGTTTTTTATGGAACACAGTTCTGTAAAATTTTCATAAGATTCCTTGGCAATAACATACACTTGTGATGGACCCTAGAAATACTGCTATGTTAGGATTGGGTTCTGATTCCGAAGGATTTTCAAGAAAGAGTCCCTCTGCCATCAATACTGGTACACTGGTCAGCAAGAGAGAAGTAGAGCTAGAGAACAACACAAAGGAGGAAGAGGACCTTCGCAAGTGGAATCGGGAAAGAGCCATCGAAGCAGGGAAAGATGATGGTTTGACTGATGCACAGCAACAGTTTTCAGTGAAAGAGACAAACTTTTCAGAGGGAAATTTAAAATTGAAAATCGGCCTTCAGGCTAAGAGAACTAAAAAACCTCCAAAGAACTTGGAGAACTATGTATGTCGACCTGCCATAAAAACAACTATCAAGCACCCAAGGAAAGCACTTAAAAGTGGGAAGATGACAGATGAAAAGAATGAGCACTGTCCTTCAAAGCGGGTAAGTAGAATTCCCAACAATATGTGATCATTAACAATATTTGGATTTCACTATTAATTTTTATCGAACCTACGTACATATTTTAGGAATTTTGATTTTAATCTTTTTATGTTATTTCCAAAGTCTGTTTTGTGAGCCAAAACAGGCTTTGAGGCTTGTCAGAGATGTGAGTGATGGTATAACCATGTATGTACTTGTAAAATTACGGCAAATATTTTAAATGGGGTATATCCAGGTTGCTGCTCCTACATGGCCTAGTGGAAAGAATATTGATTGGATTTTTAGTTAGGAAACCTAGAGTTGAATCTTGCCCTCCTGTTTACTAATAGTGTGACTACAGACAAATTAATAGAGAAGAAACTGAGGCTTAAGGATGTTAAATGATTACAAAACCACCTACCTTTCAGGATGGTTCTATTCCTGCTGACCTCAAGAATTTTTGAAAGGTGGATTAAAAAATTTTTATCTAGACCTTTTTACTTGAGACAATGTTAGAGCTTGTCTTGCACAGCTAATTTTTAAAGGGCTTTGAGATGATTGTCTTTAGTAATCTTTCTATAGTATTTTTTTAATAGTGCTAATAATGAGGTTTTGTACTGAAAGGATTTCACCTACAATACATACTTATTCTTAATATATAAGTAGTTTATATCCCACTTATATTATTTGTAGCAGAATATAGTTTGTGGTTCCTGAGGAAAGCTATCTGTATACTTACAAAACTGTTGGTAATGGGTTAGGTGTTTATTTTTCCAACAGTTACTTTAGCATAGGATGTTGACTATATTACTGCCCTCTAAATTAGTTCTTCATAAATGATGTAAAGAGCATGAATTACAGAGTCAGAACCAAATTCAAATCCTGGCTTAATAACCGTACACAGTCAATTTGGTTTATCTTAACTGAGCTGTGGTTTCCTCATTTATAACATGGGACTATTAATGCCTGTATTAAATGGGTAAATAAAGAATTAAGTTTCAGTAGCCAAGACATACAACCCAAGTACCAATCAACAGACGATTGGCTTAAGAAGATGTGGTGTGTACGAATGTATGTATATAGATGTGTGTGTATATATATATGCATATATACATATATGCATATATATATACACAGGGGAATATTACTCAGCTGTAAAAAAGAAATAAATATTGCCATTTGCAGCAACATAGATAGACCTAGAGAATGTTATACTTAGTGAAGTAAGTCAGACAGAGAAAGGCAAATATTATTTGGTATGACTTATATGTGGAATCTAAAAATAATATAAATGAATATTTGTATAAAACAGAAACAGACTCATAGACATAGAAAACAAATTTATGGTTACCAAAGGGAGAGAGAGGGACAGAGGGACAAATTAGGAGTATGGGATTAACATATACAAACTACTATACATGAAATAGATAAGCAATAAGGATTTACTATATAGAGCAGGGAATTATATTCAATATCTTGTAATAATCTATAATGGAATATAATCTGAAAAAAAAAAACTGAATCAGTTTGCTGTATACTTGAAATGAACACAATATTGTAAGTCAACTGTACTTCAATTTAAAAAAAGAATTAAATTTATGTATAGTATTTAGCATGTGGTAGATTCTTGTGAATGTTTTTTTTACAGCCTAAGGTATTGCTTTACAAGGGATCTCTGGAAGAGTTTGGTTATCTGTGCTTGCTCTCAGCATATGATGGTCTGTGAAGAATTTTGTGTTTGTTTGGATGAGTTTTTACATAGTTCTTACCAGCTTCTCTAAAGGGTTCATGACTCCAAAAAGATTAAGCGTCAGTGGCTAAGGAGAGAAAGATACACTGTTATGAGGCATGTTGGTAGTCTAAGAAATCTTGGGAGTTTTATTTATTTTAAAGCAACCAAAACATTTCCCCCCAGTTCTTCAAAAGTAGTTGGGTTTTTGTCCGTGCATTCATTCATTCATTCATTCATTTATGGCTGTGTTGGGTCTTCGTTGCTGTGCGCTGGCTTTCTCTAGTTGTGGTGAGCAGGGGCTACTCTTCTTGTGGTGCGTGTGCTTCTCATTGCGGTGGCTTCTCTTGTTGTGGAGCACGGGCTCTAGGCACGCGGGCTTCAGTAGTTGTGGCTCGCGGGCTCAGTAGTTGTGGCTCGCGGGCTCAGTTGCTCCACGACATGTGGGATCTTCCCAGACCAGGACTTGAACCCATGTCCCCTGCATTGGCAGGCGGATTCTTAACCACTGCACCACCAAGGAAGTCTGTCAGTGCTGCTTTTAAAGCAAATATTAAGCCTTAAATTTCTAGTAAAAACATAGAAATATAGATCATATATTTTATTTCTTAATTGAACTTTTCTTTCAACAATGTTCAGAGGGCAAAAACAAGACCCTCTGAAAAAATAATTTGCTATTCTGGTTAGTACTAACTCACTGTTAACTGTTGATGTAATTTTTAATGGCAAAAGTCAAGTTCAGTTTCAAAAGTGAAATTTTCCGTTTCTTGAATTATGTGACATATTGTTAAATTTATAGTAGTTTACTTATGGATTCTATTATTTAGAGTGATTCAAATATGTCATTTATTTTTTAAAAATTTCAATCCACAGTTTAGTAACTGGCATGTTAATAACTAAAGTTTAAAGTTTAGTTTATTCTTTTGAGAAGTATTTAGATGCTCTTCATGTCATATAAGTTACAGATTTTAAGGGTCCGATTTTTGTTTTTTTAAATGTATTTTCTCCTAGTTTTATTGCGATATAATTGACATACAGCATTGTTTAAGTTTAAGATGTATTTGGTTTATTTTTAATTACTTTTGAGATTTATCTTTTTGTATTACATTTTGGCAAAACTAAAAAATTTCATAACATTCAGCATTGGGAAGAATATAGGGGAAACAACCACTCTCATGCACTGTTGCTGGAGAGTATATTGATACTGTACTTAAAAAAAAAAAATTCATTCATTCATTCATTACACACCTGGTCTTAGTTGCAGCACGTTGGGTCTTTTTTAGTTGCGGCATGCGGACTTCTTAGTTGTGCCATGCATGTGGGATCTAGTTCCCCGACCAGGGATCAAACCCGGGCCCCCTGCATTGGGAGCATGGTGTCTTACCCATTGGACCACCAGGGAAGTCCCGATACCATACTATTTTTATTTTTTATTTTAAAATTTTTTTATTTTTGGCTGTGTTGGGTCTTCATTGCCGCGTACGGGCTTTCTCTAGTTGCAGTGAGCAGGGGCTACTCTTTGTTGCAGTGCGTGGGCTTCTCATTGCGGTGGCTTGTCTTTGTTGTGGAGCACGGGCTCTAGGCGCGTGGGCTCCAGTAGTTGTGGCACGTGGGCTCAGTAGTTGTGGCTCGCATGCTCTAGAGCGCAGGCTCAGTAGTTGCGGCACACGGGCTTAGTTGCTCCGTGGCATGTGGGATCTTCCCGGATCAGGGCTCGAACCCATGTCCCCTGCATTGGCAGGTGGATTCTTAACCACTGCGCCACCAGGGAAGTCCCAGATGCCGTACTTTTTGAGAGTAGTTTGCTTGTATCTGTCATAATTAAAAATGGACAATTCCTTGATTCCGCAGTGTCACTTCTAAGAAACTATCTTATAGAATACTTGCAAGTATATACCAAGATATATGTGTAAGATATCTATTAGAAGTATAGATTCCTGATACCTTCTTATTGGTTTTGACTCGGTATGTCTGGGTGTTTTTAAAAATATCTTTATTGAGATATAACTCACATATCATACCATCCACCCATTTAAACTGTACAATTCAGTGGGTTTTGATATATTACATTATTAATTTTTAAAAAATTGTAAAATATATTAATATAGAATTTGCCATTTTGGTCATTTTTAAGTGTAAATTCAGTGTCACTAATTCCATTCACAGTGTTGTGCAACCATCCCCACTATCTGTTTTCAAAACCTTCTCATCACCCGAAACAGAAATTCTGTAACCATTAAACAATAACTCTGTATTGCCCCTCCACTAAGCCTCTGGTAACCTATAATCTACTTTCTGTCTCTATGAAATTGTCTATTCTAGGTACCTCATATAAGTGGAATCATACAATATTTGTCCTTTTGTGTCTGGCTTATTTCACTTAGCATAATGTCTTCAAGTTCATCCATGTTGTAGCATGTGCCAGAACTACTTCCTTTTTATGGCTGAATAATTTTCCATTGTACATTTATACCACTTTGTGTTTATCCATTCATCATCTGTGGGCACTTGGATTGCTTCCACATTTTGGCTATTGGAAAATACGCTGCAGTGAACATTGGTGTACAGACATCTGTTTGATTCCTGCATTCTATTCCTTTGGGTAATATACTTAGGAGTAGTATTGCTGGATTTGCTGGATCCTATGATAAGTCTATATCTTTTTGAGGAACTGCCAAACTGTTTTCCATAGCAGCTATACCATTTCATATTCCCACCAGCAATGCATGGGGGTTTCAGTTACTCCAAATCCTCATCACTGCTTTTTATTTTCTGTGTGTGTGTGTATATGTGTATGTTTGTGTATTTTAAATAATAGCCATCCTAAAGGGTATGAAGTTGTATCTCACTGTGGTTTTGCTTTGCATTTCCCTGATGACTAATGGTGTTGAGCATCTTTTCTTGAGCTTATTGACTATTTGTATATCTTCCTTGGAGAAATGTCTGTTTAAATCTTTTGACTGCTTTTGAATTGTGGATTTGTTGTTGTTGTTGTTGCTGAGTTTTCAGGGTTCTAGATATAGTCTAGATATATGAGTTGCTAATATTTTTTTCCTGTTCTGTGGGTTGTCTTTTTCCTCTCTCTTGATAGTGTCCTGATGCATAGACGTTTTAAGTTTTGATGAACTCCAGTTTGTCTGTTTTTTCTTCTATTGCCAGTGCTTTGGTGTCATAGCCAAGATATCACTGCCAAATCTAACATCATGAAGATTTTCCCCTATGTTGTCTTCCAAGGGTTTTACAGTCCTGGCTCTTACGTTTAGGTCTTTGAGAGATTTTCAGGTATCCCTCTCACCCTGAACTTGCTCTCTGAATTCAGAAACTGATTAAGATAGCAAGAGATACTTTGGACATGGGAAACTGTTATATAAAAAATTTAATGTATAAGAGTGTGGATATTGGACTAGCAACTATTATTTTGATTAGGTAATACACTCCTATGATTCAGAATTTAAAAGATAAAAAAGGAAACAATGAAACATTGTTACCATCGTTACCCTTCTCTCTCCTCAAATCCATTTAGGAGTCTCCTTTTAGGCAATCATGTGACAACCCCATGCTAACTATGATAACTAGCTAAGCAGAACAACCATTTCTCAACCATAATGAAGAAAAACTGTTCTGTGTATTGAAATTGTCTTACTTGGAAAATAAATAAGAACAAGTTGTTTGGAACCAAAATTGGTGCAAAGAAGCTTCCAGGAACATAACTGCAACATCAGTGCCTTTGATATCTCCCAGAAATATATTATATATATATATATACAAGCAAATGCAAGTAATCCCTCCCCCCCAGTTTAAAAATATAAATGGTATTATACTGTACATACTGTTTTGTGTCATTGTTTTTTCCACTTAAATAGCGTGTTAGCGTATCGTGGAGGATTTTCCTGTACGAAAACTAAGAGAGCTTCTTTAGCCCTTTGAAATATGGGTGACGAATATTTTTTTTTCCAGTTTTTCATTTGTTTTTAGACCTTGCTTATTTTTTATTTTGCCATGCAGAAGTCTTTAGTTTTTTACTGAATTTAATTAATAAGTCTTTCCTTTTATGGCTTCTAGAATTTGACATATAACTAGAAGGGCCTTCACTCTAAGTTTATAAAAGATCTCCTTATATTTTTTAATAGGAGTTTTTTAATGTTTCATTTTTTTATTATTATTATTTTTGGCCACGGATCTTAGTTCCACGGCCAGGGATTGAACCCAGGTCCACAGCAGTGAAAGCTCAGGTTGTAACCACTGGACTGCTAGGGAATTCCCTAATGTTTCATTTTAAATATATAAATATTTGATCCATTTGGAGTTTATCATGATGTGTAATATGAGTTGTGGATCCAAGTTTATCTTTTTCCAAATAGCTGCAAGTTGTCTCAACCCTTTTATTAAGAAGTTTTTTTTAGTCCTCAGATTTGAGACACTACCTTTACCATACACTGAATTTCCATGTGTACTTGAGTCTGGTCTGATTTCCCACTTTGTGTCATTGGTCTCTATTTATTTGCCAGCATGATAGTTTTAATTATTATGTTTTATATCTGGTAGGGTTAATCCTTCCTCATTACTTATATTTAAGAGTGTTCCTTGCATTATTGCCTATTAGTTTATAAGCTTTATGTGATTTTTAATAAAAATAGAATTTTTTTCTAGAACTTGTCCAGTGGATTATAAAGTTCATATTTTGTTCATCTTTATCTTTGGTTGAACTTGGAACCTAATTGGTTCTCCTTCAGAAGCTCTGAATTTGCTTTGCTGGGAATTAGGGTGTGTTAGTAACACCTTTCCTGGGGGAGAGCCCCATTTTACCCCTAGGGCATGGATTGGTACATTTACCCTCTGGGCAACTATGCCTACTTAGATCACCCTTCTTTTTTCTTTTCTTTTGGTACCCTTGGAGATTTTTCTTACTTCTTATGAGGCCACAGTGCAACAAACTTGGCATCTGATGCTGGATTGAGTTATTTTATTGTAGTAGACAGACCTTTATGCTATTTAGCCTGTCTTATGGCTAGAGTAGAAATCAACTGATTGTTTTATAAGAAATACATTCATTATTAATTTTAAAATAAATTTTCCTGTCTCATTTTTGTCTATGGTAGAAAGGCATATTTTCTTTTAAATTTCCTGTAAAAATTTGGGTTTGGCTGTCTTGCAACTTCATGTTGTGTCTGTGTCATTTCATAAGTTGTCAGAATGGTATAGTCATTCTTCTATTGTGGTATTTTAGGAAGCGAAAGTAGGGGTGGAAGTCATTATATTTACTTGTATTTATCACACACCAACTTAAAAGGAGAAGAGGGAGTGTTAAAATTTACAGCTGTAATTATAATTTCCCTACCAAAAGGTAGTTTTCTGTTTAGAAAAGAAATGAGTGTTAGATTATTTAACAAACAGTCCTTTGGAGATGTAATTTTGAGCTTCAGTGAAGTGATTTTTATGGAGAATTATTAAAACCCTCAGTGAATCCAAGTATTCTAATTAAGGTCTGTTGGCCTAAGATTTTAGTAAATTATATAACTGATAGATTAATGTAGGTTCTTTAGTAAGAAAATATACAGATAATAACAGTTATCTCTGTTCTTGCTCAGTATGGTTAATTTGCCTAGCAGTCTTTCTTGTTTCACACAAATTCCAATTGTTTTGAAATGAAATGTTGAGGAAAAAAATGGGTTTGATATTACTTAGGTTTTGGCTTTTCTTTCCTTGGCATATCTGTTAAACAGCAGTAATTGTCTGCCTAAGTCAGGTTTTCTGCATATAGTAGTTCCTTTAAATTGTGCCCTATATTAGATTAGCCTGGTTTTAGATAAAATGTATATAATTTTAATTGAGATACAATTCAAATACCATAAAATTCACTCTTTTAAAGTGTACAGTTGAGAGGTTTTTAGTATATTCAGTATATTAGCTGCATACAGAGTTGTGCAGCGATCACCACTGTCTAATTTCAGAACATTTTCATTACCTTAAATATGTATTTTTATTTTGTCTATTACACTTTAGAAAACTAATCATAGGACTAATATTTTACTTTGTAGTTTTCACAAAGGAGGGTCAAATTTTGTATCACTTAATTTTGAACATAATCTCTTGTCTAGACTCATAACATTCTTTTATTTATTTATTCCTCCATAAAATATTTGAGTGCCTGTTATGTGCAGTAAATGAGTAATTATGATGTAATATGATAACTTCCATAATAGAAATACATATGGAGTGTTTATGGAATCAGAATTGTTAGGAGAAGGTGATGAGCAGGAGAATATGCATGGAAAGCTTTACAGAGGAACTCATATTTAAAATTAGATGTTGACATCTTTGTTAGAAATTGCTAGAAAGAGAAGGACTCTGGGGGCAAAGTAAATAGTAAAGGGCAAAGGCGGTTTTAGCATGTCTCCTAGATGTTTGTCAGTTGTGCTGTAAAACAAGAATTTGACAGCCCTTTAGTTGAGTACTAAGAAAATAATAAAGAATGGAAGACAGGTGGGGAACTTACCACCTCTTCATATTGCACTCAAAAATTTAGGGAACCTCCACTTCACTTTTTGTCTACTTTTTCTTTGTATCAGATCTTTGGTTGAAGTTTTTTTCTCTGATCTGACTTGCAAAGTAAGTTTTAATCTTAAAATCATAAAGTGTTGCTTTTAATGCTGTAAGATTTTATTTATCTATCTATTTATTTATTTATTTATTTATGGTGGAGTTGGGTCTTTGTTGCTGGGCACGGGCTTTCTCTAGTTGCGGCGAGTGGGGGCTACTCTTCCTTGCGGTGCACGGGCTTCTCATTGCGGTGGCTTCTCTTGTTGCGGAGCACGGGCTGTAGGCGTGCGGGCTTCGGCAGTTGTGGCTCACAGGCTCTAGAGCGCAGGCTCAGTAGGTGTAGCGCACAGGCTTAGTTGCTCTGCGGCATGTGGGATCTTCCTGGACCGGGGCTCGAACCTGTGTCCCTTGCATTGGCAGGTGGATTCTTAACCACTGCGCCCAGGGAAGCTCAATGCTATGAGATTTTAAGGCAGAAATTGCATGACCATACCGATTTGTTCGTGGGATTTTTTCTTTGTTTTTAAATTTGTGATCCTGTTTTATATTAGTATTCCTCTTAGAAAGAGGAAATATTTTAAAGTTAAAATTGATCTTTGGGAAAGTTTTTCTGTTTGAGAAATTTAGGATTACTTGTAGTAAGTAGGAACCCTATCATTTATAACTGTAATGTTAAATATTACCAAAGTTACAGTACCTGAATTTTATTTTATAAATCTGTTAATAGTGAACTACCTTGGTCTTCATACAGTAGTGAAAGTCAAGCAGGAATAATATTGGACCAGATTGGTAGAGCTTCTTGAGGACACAGAACTGCAACAGCAGATGGCATTAGAGATCAGGTTTAAGGATGAGTTGCAAGGATTTAACTGTTAAGGGGGGAAGGGAAGTGAGGTGCATTGAGGATTCAGGGTACAGCTGGCAAAGCTCAGAATGACCCTTGGGTGTTGTTGGTCTGTTTAAAGGTATATGTGTGTGTTTTTTTTTTTGAAACCAACTATTTCAAAATCTAGCAATTAAGAATTTTCTTCCAAGAAGAAAGGGAAACTTTTGTTGTATGCCTGATAACTCCTTCTTCCCTCCCCCAGCTAAAAGCTGGAAAAATATGAAGGTGTCATACAAGATCTATTTAATATAGCCTTTGCTTCTTCATTATAAATAAGTATCACTTTGCACCAGCAAGTGCCTAATGTTAGATGTTAAAAGAGGTATATATGATTGGGTAAAGACCTACCAGGGAAAGGGGCAATAGTTTGCATATTAACTGTGGCTTTCTTGGAACCCCTTAATATAAATATGAGTCTTTCTCCAAGCTGGATTTATGGTGTTCCTAAAGGCTTTGGTTTCTCCAAAATCTGTTAGCTAAATTGAGGGAATACAGATCAGTAGAAGAAGGCAATGTCTCAAAGATGTCAGAAATAAAGTACTGTTAATGTGAAATAGTGATGAGAACTCACTCTTTAAACAAAACAGGTTTTGAACTGTTAAATTTGGTCTTTTTCTATTCTTTATTTTTTAACAGCCAAGTCCTGATCTGCTATGTATATTTTACCTTCATTTTTGGAAAACATTTCAAAGTCAAGTATACACGCTTGCGATAAAGTTCTGCTACTATATTAGGAAGTCAGAGTTTAGGAGGTGCACAAAAGCATTTTGACAAAAATTCACAGATGGTAAATATATATACTAGAATATTTTAGCTGTTTTTAACCAAGCTACATAGAATTACTAACATTTGAGTATATATGTAAAGGCAAAAAGACGATCCTAATAACTGCAGGATTCAGTAGTAACTTTCACAGTAAAAACAGTGAAACAAGATGGAACCTGCTTCTGAACCCCACCTTTTCATTTTTTGGCAAAATTGCTGAGTGTGATTATCTTGTAGTTCCTTGTCTAGCCCTTGATTGCATGGGTAGGAAGCTACAGAAGACTGCTGAAGAAATCACAGGTAGATACTGAAAATTACAAGCCAAAGGCAGGGGAGCTTGGTAACTTCTCTTGTTTGGTAATTATGACCGTTAGGAATTCTCAAACAAGTGGAAATTTTCCTAGGCATACTTGGTGACATTTTTTTCTTCTGTTTCAGCTTCGAAGATAAAGATGAGAAATTAGAAGAATAAATTTAAGGTTACTAAGTTCCTAAATAACAAGCAAAAAGAAAGAAGTTTCAGTATACAGTAGAGAGAGGAAGTAGGATGAGGAAGTGGAAAGAGTTAGCTCAGATGTCACCCAATTCTTTGAAATGTTTCCTGAATCCTCGCAGGCAGAGTTAGTTACTCTAACCTCTGTGCTTCCATTGCATGTATTTCTCTGTTTTTAACACATATCACATATTGTAATTATTAATTTGTCTCTCTTTGACTAGTGAATGTTCCTTAAGTGTCAAGGTGACCTTTTTAGTTTTTGCATTTCATGATCAACACGGAACATGCTTTAAAAAGGGTTCAATAAGGGACTTCCCTGGTGGGGCAGTGGTTAAGAATCCGCCTGCCAATGGAGGGGACATGGGTTCGAGCCCTGGTCCGGGAAGATCCCACATGCCGCAAAGCTACTAAGCCTATGCACCACAACTACTGAGCCTGTGCGCTCTAGGGCCCACGTGCCGCAACTGCTGAGCCCACGTGCTGCAACTACTAAAGCCTGCACGCCTAGAGCCCGTGCTCTGCAACAAGAGAAGCCACTGCAATGAGAAGCCTGCGCACCACAACGAAGAGTAGCCCCCACTTGCTGCAACTAGAGAAAGTCCGCGTGCCAACGAAGACCCAACGTGGCCAAAAAAAAAAAAAAAAAAAAAAGTTCAGTAAGATTATGGACTGTGGGTTTATATCTGTAAGCATAAAACAAATACTACCACCACCATCAAAAATACTGCCCTTAAAATATAGCTTGGGGATAAGAGAATTTGTTTGCCTAGTCCTAAGATGGTGCTTGTACACATAACTTTCATAACTGAACTACTCATAAATATTTTCTCTTCTTTCATTTATTGAAAGTGTATGTTAAAACTTTTAGGTCTTTCAAAACAACCTATAGTTAATTTTAAGAAGTAAGTATTATTGGTAGTAATGCAATGACTTGTGGCTGTTTCATGAATTTCCTGGTAAGGCACAACTTTGGTTACTACCCTTATAATAGGTCGAACAAAAACTTTCCTTTAAGTATTTTGTCACAACACAGAGTGGTGAACTAAGTTGTTTATGTTATCTTCATTTAAAAACAACCCCACATTAGGCTCTTAGTTTAAGAAAACATTTTTAGTAGTCAAATACCTTTTGAATGCATTTAGCACATCTTAGTGACTCATCCACTTAAAAGTGATACCAGATTGTTACCAAGCAAGGGCTCTTGTGCCCACGCAGAAAGCCAAACTCTGACAGCGGGTGTTTGCAGCAAAGTAAGGGTTTATTTGCAGGGCCCCAAGCAAGGAGAATGAGCAGCTCACCGACTTTCTTCTGATTGGTTGGTGATAAGGTAACAGGGTGATGTTCGGGAATCCCAACCTTCTTTTTCCAACCAGTCTGGGGTCTGTATGCTTGTGGTCAGCATGTAGTCACCATCTTCCACCTGGGTGGGGCGTCTTAGTTTCTAAAGAACAACTCAAAGATATACACCAGATTGTTATCTGTGTCCCTTCAGGAGGAACTAGGAATCCTGTGACCCTATTGCCCTAATCGTTAACTGCTTGAGCCTACTCTTTGGAACTCCTGGAAGCCTAGGAGACTTTTTTTCTTTCCTACAAACAAGAAACAGGGACATGGAGGTACTTTTGTATCCAGGAAGGCTCCACAGGGTCCTGCTTGGTTTCAGTACCCCCTTTTCTTTGGTACTCCTCAGTCCTGAGGGCAACAGGGGCGGGACAAGAAAGGGAATAAAGTTTTGGATAGAGAGATTAGTCATAAACTCAGTATGAACTTGGTTTTAGGGAAACTTTGTCTCCAGATGAGCCCACGTGAAACTGTTTTATTCTTACTGCTATCTGGTTTATGTTTACCCAGTGCCTTCTTTTTTTTTCAACCAGTTTTCTTTGTGTTTAGGCTCCTTAGCTCTTATCAGTGAATTTGAGACTTGCTAAACAGAAGATGGTCACATTCTTCTTACCTGTAACTTTTGAGCTGAGTGCCATCTATGAGTGTAGTCTTTCTTATACCAACTTACGAAAAGGTCCAGAATACAAGTCCGCATTATCCCACTGGAATTCTGTTTCTTACCTTCATACTGATTGTTTGCTTTGGAAGCTGCTTGAGCTAGAATTCTTTTGTAGTAGAGAAGAAGAGAATGGTTGGCATAGAGCCCAGCTTCTCCAGGGCAGAGGCTATTATGCAAATTCTCCCAGATCTTCACATTTCAGTAAAACCTTCTTTTCTCCCTTTAACACACACAAAACAGACTGCTAAGGGGGCAGCCACGATCTGCCCTAAGCCTTGGAGACAAAACAAGGAAGGTGCCACTCTTCCCAAAATACCATCAATTGTAGAAGCATATGCTTCCATAAATGGAGGGGAAGAGTAGATCCCTTCTATTGCACTGTATGGCTTCTGTTATAAATGTACCAGGAAGATTAAAACTACCATAATTAGTTTCATCAGGTTCAGCCTCAATTCTTGCTTTCATTTTGTAGTAGAAACTTCTCTAATCAGTGCTGCTTCTGGCTGATTGAGCAGTTCACTTTCTTTTAAAGTGTAGCATGTTAGGGATATGTGCTTGAGTCTGTATTATGGTTTGTTTTAATGGTGTACATAATGAGGTATGGTAAATGTGAATGTTTCTCATTTCATTGTTGATCTTGCTAATGGAAAAAGTCATTATTGAAACAAATTGATAGAAGGCATAACTTCCTTAGTCCCAGAGAATTAAGCCTAAGTATCATCATGTTGATTCACTAATTCACATGCTGCTTTTTATGGTTGTCTGTTCATATCTTTATTTCATTTTAACGACTGTAAATCATTCCAGAGATGCTCACATATAGACTGCTTCATATGTGCACATTGCTAATAAATTCTGAGGTACAGCTGCATAGAAATGAATGAAGACTTTTGGGGAGACATCAGAATTAAAGGCCCTATATGATGAGATAACAAACCCAGAGCTTTTCTGAAACTTCATGAATAGGGACAAAAGGTTGAACACATGATGAAAGAGACGTTTTTTCCTGCCTGACCTCACTTTGTGAGTCTAAACCACTGAAGACATTGTTCTAAATTGCCCCTCTTTCCCAATTAGTAGATAGGGATTTGGGGGGAGAAATCCTGAGAGAAAGAGTATAGATTAATTTAGATATGTGCTATGGTGGTGATTTTACACTTTAGGAATAAACTAGGTGTAAAGAAGAATCTAAAGACTTTGTTTCCTCTGCTGTTGATACCTGGGACAGATTGGCATCTAATGTTCCTTAAATTATATTCAGTAGCAAGAAGAGCTACTCCATATTATTATTACTATTCTTTTACTATAATATTTTCTGAAGGAATTAAACTTCCTGTAGTAATATGTTTTGGTTGACTCTTGATTGTAATGGGGACAATATAATGAGCTTGATTTTGGACTTCACTCCAGAATATAGAGTTCAAGTGCAGCACCTAATTAATGGTTTTGTAATTTAAGAAAAGCCCATAGTGGTCTACTTTTGAAAAGAAAAATTTTGTGATTTTATATTAAAATACTTGACTTAATTATCTATATGTTAAATTTTCTTTAATAATTTATTTCGGGACTCCTCCCCCAACCCCCATTCTCAGATGTTTTGGTTCTCTCTTTGATTGTATGTCACAAACTGAACCTTTGCACATTTCTTGAAGATGTTTTCTGAATATTTTCATAAGTAGACTTAAGATTCTTGCCTTACTTATAGTTCTAATTTTTAACATAGTTTTGCAAGTAATTTATGTTCCATACAATCACTTGGGAGAAATTTGTCCATAAGCATTTTTCTTTACATTTTTTAGTGCTTGTCCTAGAGTTTGCAGTATACATTTACAACTAATCTAAGTCCACTTTAAAATAACACGGTATTGCTTCACAGATACCTTATAATAATAAAGTAACACAAATTCCTCCCTTCCCTTCCTTGTCTCTTGTATCATTACTGTCATTCATTTCAGTTATACACAAGGATATACGTACACATCATACATTATTGAATATGTTGTTGCTATTATTATTTTAAATACACTGTTTTCTGTTAGATCAATTAAGAATAAGAAAAGTAGGGAATTCCCTGGTGGTCTAGTCTAGTGGTTAGGACTCTGTGCTTCTACTGCAGGGGGCATGGGTTCAATCCCTGGTGGGGGAACTAAGATCCCACAGGCCATGCGATGTGGCCAAAAAAAAAAAAGAGAATAAGAAAAATAAAAGTTTTTATTTTACCTTCACTTTTTCTTCTCCAGTGGTCTTTTTTTCTTTATGTAGATCCAAGTTTCTGACCTATGTCATTTTCCTTCTCTCTAAAGAACTTCTTTTAATACCTTGCAAGACAAGTCTACTGGCAACAAATGCCCTCAATTTTTGTTTGTCAGAGAAAGTCTTTGTTTCTTCTTCACTTGTAAAGGATAATTTCACAGGTTACAGAATTCTAGGTTATTTTTTTTTGTTCCAACACTTTAAATATTTCACTCCACTCTCTTCTTGCTTGCATGGTTTCCGAGGAGAAGTTGGATGTAATTCTTAGTTTTGCTCATTTGTAGCTAAGAGGACAATCTTTAGTCCTATGATTAGGTCTCAGTCTTTTGGTTATCCTGTACCTCTAGACTATAAACTTCACAGATACTTCTCGGTGCCCCCTCCCCTCTTAAGTAGGACAGGATAGTTGGAGTGGGCTAGAGTTGGATCATTTCCTCCCCCCAGATCAGTTAGGCTTTGTTAAATCCCAGCAGGTTAGGCTCTGGTTAATAGTTTCTCCTGAGGGCAGACCTTGTTGGGAACCGAATGGTCTGGCATATTTCAAAGTGGTTCGTTTTCTCCTCCCACAGTGGGAATTAAGAGGGGACTTTTCTCATCTTGTGAACCTCTTAGAGATCCAGGAGATAAAACTCATAAAACTGTGGGGGAATCACAATAACTGAGTCCTCTTGGAGTTTTCAACTCTCAAACTTGTCTACATTGAGCCTCCAGCCATTTGTCAGAGTTCGGGTTTCCCTACCCTAGCACTCACTCATTCCACCAGGGTTTCAGCTCATGGGTTTCTGCTCTGGTAAATGATGATTCTCTGTCAGTCACTGCAGTTTTGGGGGCAGTAGTTTGCCCTGTGACCTCACTTCTATTATGGATATAAATGGTTGATTTTTCAGTTTGTTTAACTTTTCACTTGTTGTTAGGACAGAATGGTAACCTCCAAGCTTCTCCATAAACCTGTAATCAACAAACATTGCAATAGAATTGTGTATAATTGGTTTACAAGAGGACGAAATTGTGAATTTTCATCTACATCTCAGCTTTCATTGCCTGCAGACTAGTTTCAAAATCTTCCACGTAATAATAGAATGATAGGAGGAAGTTTCCAGCACATATCATGTAAAAACGAATATATAAGGCACATCACTGTTTTAGTGGGTTCCAGTAAGCAAACTACTTTGAATAAGTTTTCCTGTGTTGATATTGTTATCTATAGAGTGTAACTTTAAAGCTTTCCTGTGTTCAAGTGCTCTTTTTTAACACATAATAAGCCTATCCCTTCCTGTTTCATTAATTTAAGTACCTGACAAGTTAATTTCAGAATCTCTTAGTATAGCAAGAATGATGAAAATAGCCTACTGTATTTCTGTTTACAGACTAATTCTGTAACTGAAATTCTATGCTATAATTCTCTAAACACACAACTTGAGGACGTGAGCAAAACATCCTATTCTTAATTCCCAAATCATAAGTTAGCTCATAAACTTCACTATGATTCTTCTGTTATCAGTATCAAATAATAATTTAAATTATTTTTCCTTTTTTTTAACTGATCTTCCTATTCTATACAAATTTTTTTTCAGTCAGATTCATTCTGTTGTTATGGCGTGTGAGTTGCAGATATCTTTCGACAAACAATCAAAACAGAATTTTAATTTTATCATCCCTTGCCATCAAGCATGCATGTCTGATGTGTGAGATACAGAAGTAGCATATTTAATTATATCATTAACATTTTGTTCACAGCAGAGTGAGATATTAGGAAAAAATTTTTCAATAAAATGTTTTCTCAAAAGAACTTTGCAACTTGAGCAAATCTCAAAATTTTTTTGTCATCAACTACAGAGGATGATTGGCGGTTTGTAGAAACACTTCAAAAAGCTTGTTCAAATTTTACGCCTCATGAATCGTCTCCATAAAGACATTTTAAGGCATTTAATTTTTTTGTATGGAATGAGAATAACCCTTGTTTTAGATGTTTTGTTCTCCTTTAACATTTCCTTCTTTTTTATACTATTTCTTATTATGTCCAGATTAAAATTGAATTATAATGGATAAAGATGATTTTTTTTTGGAGTTTTCTCTCGTGAAATTTTGAGCTAAATTGACATTTTGCGGGCTTCCCTGGTGGCGCAGTGGTTGAGAATCCGCCTGCTAATGCAGGGGACACGGGTTCGAGCCCTGGTCTGGGAAGATCCCACATGCCACGGAGCAGCTGGGCCCGTGAGCCACAATTGCTGAGCCTGCGCGTCTGGAGCCTGTGCCCCGTGACGGGAGGGGCCGCGATAGAGAAAGGCCCGCGCACCGCGATGAAGAGCGGTCCCCGCACCGCGATGAAGAGTGGCCCCCGCTTGCCGCAACTGGAGAAAGCCCTCGCACGAACCGAAGACCCAACACAGCCAAAAATAAATAAATAAATAAATAAATAAATAAGAAAATCCTTTAAAAAAAAAAAAAGAAACTCTCAAAAAAAAAAAAAAAATAAATTGACATTTTGCTTTTATTTAATTTTCACACAATGTGAATAATTCCCAAATAGGAATTTTCTTGAAAGACTCAAGGATTGCTGAGAGTAAAATACTTCACTTAAAGATTAATACGTTTAATATTATTTAGCTTAGTGTACTAAAATTTTAGGAAGATTAGAATTATGATATAGAGGACTTCCCTGGTGGTCCAGGGGTAAAGAATCTGCCTTCCAATGCAGGGGACGTGGGCTCGATCCCTGGTCGGGGAACTAAGATCGCACATGCCATGGGGCAACTAAGCCCTTGCGCCACAACTGCTGAGCTCACGCACCTCAATGAAAGATCCCATGTGCCTCAATAAAAAGATCCCACGTGCTGCAACTAAGACCTGATGCAGATAAAAAAATAATGTAATAAATAAATCATAAAAAATTATATAAATGCAGTTTTTATTATTCTGTCTTATATGATTATTTAAATTTTATTAGCATTTATTTACTTATTTAATATATTTATTTATTTTTGGCTGCGTTGGGTATTCATTGCTGCATGCAAGCTTTCTCCAGTTGTGGCGAGCGGAGGCTACTCTTCGTTGTGGTGCGTGGGCTTCTCACTGTGGTGGCTTCTCTTGTTGCAGAGTACGGGCTCTAGGTGCGTGGGCTTCAGTAGTTGTGGCTCGCAGGCTCTAGAGCGCAGGCTCAGTAGTTGTGGCACATGGGCTTAGTTGCTCCATGGCAGCATTTATTTACTTAATCTTAAGATAATGTTTATACACATCTAGATAACACACTTTGATATTTATATTGCCAGTCAGTTTCCTTGTTTATTTAACTATGTGATAGTTTTTATTTTAGACCATGAAATTAACAGCTTTTAGAATCATAAGTATTTCAGTACTAGTTATAGTTTTGCAGTAACACCTATACCTCAGCTTCTTTATTAAATGTTACCACATGATAACCATAAGGAAATTCTTCACTCCATGTTTCAAATAGAATGCTCACCTGTATTTGAAAGTGAAAATTCAAATAATACCATAAATCTGAGTGGCATGCCTTGTTTGTATTACTAACAATGTTAAACTAATTGGTAGTAATCTATTCTATCATGTTGATTATTCACAAGTTTTGTGATGCCAGAAATAACATGGGAATAAGCATTTGCTTATTTTATTTTTCTGGCCACGCTGCGTGGCCCTTGGCAGTGATAGCATGGAGTTCTAACCACTGGACCGCCAGCGAATTCCCAGGAATAAGTATTTGGTGGTTTGGCTTTGCTGAGACTGAAACCAAACTTGGTAAAAAATCTGCCTTCAAGTATTAATTCATAATATCTTTTATTTATTTATTTTTTGGCCACATCATGTGGCATGCAGGATCTTAGTTCCCCAACGAGGGATCAGACCCATTCTCCCTGCAGTGGAAGAGTGGATCTTAACCACTGGACTGCCAGGGAAGTCCCCATAATATCTTTTAAAAGGAGATATTTTACAACATTTTTCTACTTTTAATTTTTTTTCTGTCTCCCTGTTTGTAGCTTACCCTTTAATTAGATTCTGTGAATATATTTATAGAGGTCTCATTTATTTTCTTATTTTTCTTGTGCTTCTTGTCAGTCACTCATAGTAATGGCAAAATATTGAAATCCCTATTTTTAAAATACATATATTTTCCCTTACTAGTGAGTTTGAACTTTTTTTTTCTTGTTCTACTATTCAGTTCTTTGCTTTGAATTGTCTGCCCGTATATTTGCTCTTTTTTTTTTTTTTTGAGATATTGGAGGGTTTTTTTGTTGTTATTTTTTTTAAAGCTACATCTCAGTCTTTTCCTTTATATATTTCTTGTTACCTTTCTCCCAGAAAAATTACCCCTACCTAGAGAAGAACTAAAAATTTACCTCCAATTTATTCTAAGCCTATTCAAGGTGGGCAGTCAGGACTAGGATTCTTCAGGGTCTGTACCCTCAGTGAGCCACCTCTTAAGAAGAGCTCACAATTCGAAATGAAAAAACAAGAAGGTTATCGAGGGACTTCCCTGATGGTGCAGTGGTTAAGAATCTGCCTGCCAATGCAGGGGACACGGGTTCGAGCCCTGGTCCGGGAAGATCCCACATGCTGTGGAGCAACTAAGCCTGTGTGCCATAATTACTGAGCCTGCACTCTAGAGCCCGCAAGCCACAACTACTGAGACTGCATACCACAACTACTGAAGCCCGCGCACCTAGAGCCGAGCCCGTGCTCCGCAACAAGAGAAGTCACTGCAATGGAAAGCCTGCGAACTGCAACGAAGAGTAGCCCCCACTCCCTGCAACCAGAGAGAAGACCACGCATAGCAACGAAGACCCAACACAGCCACACACACACACAAAAAATGTCCAGGCAGATTTTCAAAAAGAAGCCAATGAAATATATATTCTAGATGTGAAAACTATATTTTCTTGATGAAAAATGCATTCATTGACATTTAAAAACAGTGAATAATTAGTTTAAGCATCCAATTTAGACACAGCTGCGGAGGGAATAGTGAACTAGAAAATAGCATTGAGAAAATTACCTAGAATGTAGCCAATCCAGAGATGTCAAATATGATAGGAAGAATAAGAGAAGATAAAGGATGGTAATAGGAAGTCCAGTATGTTCTAGTGGAGTCCTGAATAATAATTGAGGAGATGTAATATTTGCCACGTAATTTTCCAGAATTGATTATTCATGAAGGACGAGTTCTGAAAAGGATTAATAAAGCTATATGTACACTGAGACACATCTTAGTGAGTCTGTAGAGTTATCAAAGACAAAAAAATCCAAAAAAAAATGAGAATTAGATAAAGGAATGACAGTTAAGCCAATATTAGGCCTTTAAACATCGATTAAAGGAAAGTAGGAAATCAATTATATCTTCAAATACTGAGAGGAAATAACTGCCAGTTCATAATAGAGCTTCCTCAACATGTTTTAGCAGAATAGATTGTAGATTTAGTAAGATACTGTTTCCAGATATTTTGCTGGGAATTATAAAAACATAAAGTCACCTTCATGAAAAGGATGAAGGGTAAAACAACAATACAAGAGCTTAGGAAACAGGAGAGACCTCTGAAGGCACCCAAGGAGACAAATAGAGGGAAAAAAATCAATTATATAAAAGTAAAATTAGAAGCAGCACATGTGAAAACAGTGAGAAAGAAGGAACAAAATGGAAATGACCAAAGTTCAAAAGGATGGGAGAAGTGTGATATATATGGGGAAAAAAAGAAAATACAACATACGCATAATTGATAATTTTTAAAGAAGAAGGCAGAAATTTTTATTTAGATCAGTCTTAAAGCCATAATGTAAGAGCATTTTTCACAAATAACAGAAAATTCATGGAAACAATTATTATTAGACTTTATCGGTAAAGCTAAGAATCTCTTTGTGAGCCAGGTCAAAGGATCAAATTACTTCGTAAGGATAAAATTCAAGATGTTCTCAAACATCAAAATCCAGAACCAAAGAACAGTGGAGCAAAATCCATAATGTCCTCAAATTGGACAGTTCATCTATACCAAAATAATAGTGACAAACATTTTTGAACACTTGAACTCAGGGAATGTTTTTCTTAGTCTTCAAGAAACTCTAGAAAACAACCTTTAATCTTTTTATTAGCCACAGAGGAATGGAAAGGCTAAACAAAGGGACTGCTGTTGGTTTGTTAATTAATAAACAATGTGGAAATGAGAGAGAAAATGAAGTCATTTAAGTATATACTGATTTCTTAATTTATTATAGTAGGAGTCAGTGTCATTTGAAGTTGATAAAACTGATACAGTAAAAAACTGATACAGTAAAAAGAATATGTCTAATTGGATAGTGAGGCAGCAACAGGAAGAATATGGTAATTTAATCACTGCTAATAGTAGAGTCAGCAAATATTGAAGGCTAAGTATATTATAAGTTAGTCTTTTGAACTTCTCTAGAACAGAAATATACATGTTCCAGATTTTTTAATGCAACAAAAAAATAAGCACATTCCACCTAGTTAAAAAAAAATGTTCAGGCTATGAAAGGTCAGAGTAACAAAATATGGTATAACTGATTTACTTTGCTATACAGCAGAAACTAACACAACATTGTAAATCAACTATACTGCAATAAAATTTTTTTAAAAAGTAACAAAATATGATAGTGTACTATTAGTCTACTAGGGTTGTCATAACAAAATATCACAGACCAGGTAGTTAAAAACAGGAAACAGAACTCACAGTTCTGGAGTCTGGAAGTCCAAGATCAATTTGCCATCAGCATTGGTTTCTGATGAGGGCTCTCTTCCTGGCTTAGAGACAGCCACTTTCTCACTGTTTCCTCCCATGGCCAAGTGTAACAAAAGAGATAGCTGAGCTCTCTTGCTCTTCTTTTAAGGACACCATTTTTATTGGAGTAGGACCCCACCTTTATGACCTCATTTAACCTTAAGTAAAGGCCTCCTTAAAGGCCCTCTCTCCAAATACAGTCACATGGGCATTAGGGCCTCTACATTTGAATTTGCAGTTGTGCAGTTCAGTCCGTAACAGATGGACACTCACAAAAACTGAACATACATACAGTAAGCTACCACAAGAAGTAAAAATAATATTTTCTCATCACAATGCAGAAAAACTAGAAATTAATAAAAAACAGTAAAAACTTTATGGTCTGGAAATTACCAGATCTCAGAATTTGTAGAAAATAAACAAAATAACTTTTGATTTTCATGGAAAGCTGTATTCAAAGGGAAGATACCTTTAAATATTAATTAAAAGGAAAATAATAAAAATAAATGGAATAAATCATTCAACTCAGTAGTTACCAAGAGAACAAAATAATCCTAAGAAAAGAAAACTGAGAAACCTGAAGGCAGAAGTGAACTAGAAAACAAAGGCAGTAACTGTCCAAATAGTGGTTCCTTTGGGGGGAAATGAAACATATTTAGCAAGTCTAACCTGGAAATAAAGAAAAATGAGGGAAAACAATATATAAAATAAGTAGTGCTAAAGGGCAAATAATTCCAGATACAGAAGTTAAAAGGAAACTATAAGAAATTTGTCTGCTTTTAATTATATGCAGATAAATGTGAAAAGTGAAAATGATTTTTAAAAAAAGATAATTTACTAAATCTGAGTTCAGAAATCAGAAAATTTTAACTGACCAATCACCATAAATATAATAGAGAAGTCCCTCAAAAAGCTCCTACTGTTGTCAAAAAATGCTACTCTTAGATGGCTTTAGTTTAATTCTGTAAAACTTCAGAGAAAGATAATTTCAAAATTATTTAAATGTTTCAGAGCATAAGAAAGGAAGGAAAGTGAGTATAAAATTAATCCTAAAAACTTACAAAGATAGCACAAAAAGGGAAACTACAAAATAATTTTGCTTAAGCAAAAATTCAGGTTCTTCTGAATACGGGTAAGCTTCACTTTAGCTTACTTTTAAATACATATACAAGGAGGGCTACACACAGTCCCTTTTATATGTGTTGAATTAATTGAAGGTATATTACTCTGTTATTTAATTATACCACTGCTTAAGAATATACATTGATAATTTTTAGTGATAAAAACTTATCTTTTATAGTAAACAGTCTGTATAGTTCTATAATGACTTCATTTTAGTCTCAAGTTTACAAATAATTGCTTGGAACTTTAAATCTTTAAATGTCAGAGCAAAGTCTTTTGCCTGTCTTACCAAAAAGGCTTAATTAAACATATCTCAACTTAATTTGGGAAGATACAGAATAGATTTGCTTTACATTTTATAGAAACAAGTTCATAAATATTCACTTATCTTTACTGAATGTTGTGATATCTCTGTGCTTGTCTTCTTAAGGCATTCTGTGTCATTAACAACTGATAGCTAAGGCTGACAATCTCTGACTTCAGTTATACTTTCCTGAGTTAAAGAATATGGGCTTAAAATTTTCTTTTCCTCATATGTAGGCGTAATGATGCAAAATGCTAAGTAAACTATCAGCATACAATTTCAGCAGCACATTAAAAGAGCTATGCATTATAAAGGGACAACACAAACAATCCTTTTGGAATTGGGTAAAGGGTATACTGGACCTCTGTTTCATATAATTACATGCGAATCTACAATAGAGCTATATACCATTATGAATTGTGTTTTTTCCCCAGGAATCCAAAGGAGTACAATACTAGGAAATGTGTTACTATAATTAATTATACTAATAGTTAAAAAATAAAGTAGGTATTTCCTTAATGTGTTAAATAGAAATATGTAAAAATATATAATGTATGTAAAAATATAAATGTATATATGTACACACATATGTATAATGCTTAATGAGGGGACACCAGGGCATTCTCATTAGACTGTGGATGAAGAGAATGCCCTTTTTCATCACTGGTATTTAATAATGTTAATGAGATACTAGTTAATAAAATTAGAAAATAGGAATTAGAAGGATAAAAATAGAAAAGATAAAATTACTGTTACTTGCAAGTGATGTTATATACCTTGAGATCGCAAGACAATCAGTCAAAAAAAATGATAAAAGAATTCAGTGAGGTAATTGACTAATAGAGAAATAAATGAGAAATCAGTAGCCTTCATACAAATGAACAGAAGTTAAAAGAGAAGAAGAGATTCCATTAGGAAAGAGATGAAATATCTAGGAATAAACTTATCAGGGTTTAATATTTAAAGGAAGAAAGCTTCAAAACACTAGTGAGGGCTTCCCTGGTGGCGCAGTGGTTGAGAATCTGCCTGCTAATGCAGGGGACACGGGTTCGAGCCCTGGTCTGGGAAGATCCCACATGCCGCGGAGCGGCTGGGCCCGTGAGCCACAATTGCTGAGCCTGCGCGTCTGGAGCCTGTGCCCCGCGACGGGAGAGGCCGCGATAGAGAAAGGCCCGCGCACCGCGATGAAGGGCGGTCCCCGCACCGCGATGAAGAGTGGCCCCCGCTTGCCGCAACTGGAGAAAGCCCTCGCACGAACCGAAGACCCAACACAGCCAAAAATAAATAAATAAATAAATAAATAAGAAAATCCTTAAAAAAAAAAAAAAACACTAGTGAATTTTGAACAAATAGGAAAGCTTAAAATGTTGAATAAAAAAATCATAAAGATGTCTGTTGTCCCAAAATTTAATTGCACTTTTTTTATTGTGGTAAAATATACATAACGTCAAATTTACCTTTTTTACATGTACAGTTCTGTGAACACTAAGTACATTCACATTGTTGTGAAAACCATCATTACCATCCATTTCCAGAACTTTTTCAGTCTTCCCCAACTGAAATTCTGTTAATTCCTGTTAAATAGTGACTCCCTATTCCCCCCATCCCCTAGCCCCTGGTAACAGCCGTTTTACTTCCTGACTCTTTGAATTTGACTTAATACTCTAGGTGTCTCATACAAGTGGAATCATATAGTATTTGAATTTTTGTGACTGTCTTATTTCATTGAGCATAGTGTCCTTGAGGTTCATCCCTGTTGTAGCATGTGTCAAAATTTCCTTACTTTTTAAAGTTGAATAATGTTCCATTGTACATATATATACCACATGTTATCATTCATCTGTCAATGGAGTTGCTTCCACCTTTTGGCTGTTTGTGAGTAATGCTCCTGTGAACATCAGTGTACAAATATCTGTTCAAGTCCCTCCTTTCACTGCTTCAGGGTGTTTGCAAGTTTAACAATCAAAATTAAAGTAATACATACTTTTTGGCACCAGGTAAGTTGCTTTTAAAATTTACATGAAAAAATAAGCAAGAGTAGTCAAGACACTTCTGAAAAGAACAGTAACATGTAGGAATAAGACATCAGATAATTAAAGTTAAAATGGTTAGAACATTGTGGTATTGGTGCATGGATAGAGAGAAAATTAATGACCCAGAATGGAGTATCTAGCAATAGAACCAAGTATGTACGAGAATTTAGTACATGAGAAGTGTATCTTGTATCAGAGGATGAATGATGGAATGATTTCATGTATATACATACACACATATGTATTAAACTTAAAGGCTGTATGGCTTTTCATTTCTTTTTCACTGCTATATTTCATTTGAGGATAAAAAGCCATTATTTTCCACATTAAAAAAAAAGAAACTACTTTGATTGCACTTTATCTTCTAGCTCTGCCTCTTTATTTCTCTGTTTCCTTGCTGTTCTTCAGATTTCTCTCTGCCCATTCTCTTTTAAACCCATTCCAATCATGTTATTGTGGGATCTTAGTTCCCCGACCAGGGACTGAACCCAGGTCCCCAGCAGTGGAAGTGTGGAGTCCTAACCACTGGACCGCCAGGGAATTCCCATGTTTTTGCTCTTGTACTTTATAGAAACTGCCTTTACATGGTTACCAGTGACCATCCCCACGCCACAATGCTAAATTCAACAAAGAAATACGTGTTTTCATTTGTTTGACCTGTCAGCAGCAGTTGGCAGTCATCACTCTTGGAAATAAGTTTTTTTACTTCATTTCCAAGGTACCACACGTTCACTCACTCTGCCTCCCCCCCCCCCACCTCTCGTTGCTACCTTCTGGCCTCCTCATTCTTTTGCTAGTTCTTCATCTTCTTGATCTTTTAATGTTGTAATGCCTCAGTGTTAGTCTTTAGTCCTCTACTCTTCTGTTTATATTCACCCTGTTGACTTAAAAAATATATATACACAATGTGAGAGTTAATATATACACAACGTGAGAGTTAAGTTTTATTTGGGGCAAAACAAGGACTGCAGCATTTCAGATAACTGAGAAACTGCTGCTCCGAGGAGGTGAGGGGAGGAGCCAGGATATATAGGAGTTTTGCAACAAAGAGCAGGTAATTGGGAACGTCAAACGATTATTGTTAAAGAAAACCAGATATCTCAAGTTAAGGAATTTAGCGCTTTTCTATATATGGGAAGATGGAAGAGTCTGGGCTCACTAAAATCATTCCTTTGATATGCACCTGAGCTATCTGGGGCCTGTATTTTCACATCCTGATTTTCCTCAGGGCTCACCACCGGGAGTGGCTGTGGTCTAATGGCTGCTAGATGGCAGGTATTCTTTTCAGCCTTGAGTTTCCTCAGGGCTCACCAGCTCACGTTGGAGGGCTGCAGTCATTGGTGACTGTGACATCCTTTGTTTATTGACATGGCAGGAAATATTCCATTTATAAATATTCCATTGATCAACCCTCACCTGGTTATGTGAACCAGGCTCAAGGTTTTAAATATCTGTAAGCTGTTGTTTTTCAAATTTGAATCTTCCTGTTCAGACCTCTTTATTTGGATGTTTAGAACACATTTCAGTTTTAACATATCCAAAACTGAACTCCTCATAGTCGTTTTCAACTCTCCTCCAACTACAGTCTTTGTTACCTTTTCATCACTTCCAGTGTTTCTACCCTAGTCCAAGTCACTATCATCTCTTGTCTAGAAAGACTCCATGCTATCACCCTTAAATCCTTATAACTTTATGAAGAGAGCAGCTAGAGGGAGGGAATATTTGAAGATGTAAGTGAAATATCACTCTTCTGTTCAAAATCTTTTAGTGCTTTCCCATTTTTTTCAGAGTAAAAGCTCAAGCCTTTATAATGGCCTAAAGGCCCTCCATGATAATAATAGCCCTTTCTGATCACATATTCTATTCTCCCTGAGTCAGTTGCTTAAGTCCTGCACATTAGCATTCTTGATGTTCCTGTAGATAACTTTCTCACTTCATGTCTTTGCTCAGATGTTACCTGATCATTGAGGCCTAGTCCAGTCACCTAACTCAATTTTGCAGACTCTCACAGCACTCTCAATTGGCTTTTCTTTTTCCTATAGCAATTAACACCTTCCAACAAGTAATATTTTAAAAGTTTATTGTTTTTCTTTATTGTCTTTCCCACTAAAATGTAAGCTTTGTGAGAGTAGAGATTTTTGTCTTTACTGTTCTTTGTTTTATTTCCAACAGTGAGTGGGCACCCAATAAATATTTGTTGAATGAAGAATTAGGTCACATACCTCATCTACATAAAACCTTCCAATGGCTTCCCCTCTCTTGGATTAAAACAAAAGTCTGTCCCCCTACCTTCTGCCTGACCACTCTTCCCTTGATTACTCTGGCAAACCTGGATTCCTTGAATTTATCAATATGAGGTAAGTTCCTGCCTCAGGGCCTTTGCTCCTGCTGTTTCCTCTTTTTAGTATTGTTCTTTTCTCAGGCAGCTACATAGACTCCTCCTTCACCTCCTTTGGGCTTCTGCACAAATGTAACCTCAATCAGGACTTTCCTGACAACCTGTTACTTTTTTTATTTTTATTTTGGCTGCATTGGGTCTTCGTTGCTGTGCGCGGGCTTTCTCTAGTTGCGGTGAGCGGGGGCTACTCTTCATTGCGGTGCGCGGGCTTCTCATTGCGGTGGCTTCTCTTGTTGCAGAGCATGGGCTCTAGGCATGCGGGCTTCAGTAGTTGTGGCTCGCAGGCTCTAGAGTGCAGGCTCAGTAGTTGTGGCGCACGGGCTCCGTGGCATGTGAGATCTTCCCCGACCAGGGCTCTAACCCGAGTCCCCCTGCATTGGCCGGCAGATTCTTAACCACTACGCCACCAGCGAAGGCCCCTGACAACCTGTTTTAATATTGCAAATCCTTTCCAATCCTAGTCTTTCCTCTTCTTCTATGCTCTCTGATTTTCTCCATAGCCTATTTCACCATCTGATATACTGAATATTTCACCTATCTTTTAATTGCCTCTACCCCTATCATGCATTAGAATAAAATCTCTGCAGTGAAGGAGATTTTTTTTTTCCATTACTGTTATTCCTAGCGCTTAAACAATCGGTACTTAAAACTATTTGTTGAAAAAATGAGTTCCTGACGAAGCAAGAATTCAAGATTATAAAGTAAATTAAATCAGTAGTGTTCTTGAATACCATCAGTTTAGAGTTAGAAAATGTAACAAAAAAATTATTCACAAAAGTAATAGTATTTATGAAATATTTAGAAATAAACTTGACAGCAAGTGTTTAGGATCTATATGGCTAAAATTATAAATATCTAGTAAAAAAAGCTTGACTAAATAGATAACATTTGCTTTGTTATTGTGGAGCTAAAGTTAATGTTGAGCTATCTTTTTTTCCTATTTTAATATATAAAGGTAATGCCGTGTGGAGTTTTTCAAAACTTTATATGAACCTCAAGGTCATCTAGAGGTATACATATGCATATACATATGCAAAAACAACCAGGGAGCCTTACGAAAATATTCTAAAGTTAATGGTTATGGTTGCACAACTCTGTGAATATACTAAAAACCATTGAACTTGTGCTCAGAAAGGGTAAATTTTATGGTATGTGAATTATATCTCAATAATGTTGTTATAAATAAAATAAGGAATTTCTATAGGATTACAAAAAGGAAAAAATAGTCTTTTTAAGTATTAAAACATACTGTAAAGTGTCCACATATTATTAGTGGCTCAGGAATAAACATAAATGTAAGTGAAGCAAAATGGAGAGCTTAGACCCAAATATGAATAAAAATATGTGAGAAATGTATTTCAAATCAGTGAATGTGAAATGAGAAATGGAAAAACTCTTAGAACAACGGACAAAACCTTTGCAGGTAAAAGCTGCTTCTCTACCCACAGATTATGTTTTAAAAATTCAAAATAGGGCTTCCCTGGTGGCGCAGTGGTTGAGAATCTGCCTGCCAATGCAGGGGACACAGGTTCGAGCCCTGGTCTGGGAAGATCCCACGTGCCACGGAGCAGCTGGGCCCGTGAGCCACAATTACTGAGCCTGCGCATCTGGAGCCTGTGCTCCGCAACAAGACAGGCCGCGATAGTGAGAGGCCTGCGCACCGCGATGAAGAGTGGCCCCCACTTGCCACAACTAGAGAAAGCCCTCACACAGAAACGAAGACCCAACACAGCCATAAATAAATAAATAAATACTTTTAAAAAATGTGTTAAATGTTTAAAAAAAAAATTCAAAATAGATAAATAATTTGAAGTAAAAGTAAGAATGAGACCATAAAAACATTCATTGAAAATGTGGTGAAGATTGTCATCTTTAGGAGGATGTGATCATTCCAATTATGCTACGAAAACAACTATAAAACTAAAGAGATTATTTTATCTAGTATAATGGTTAAGAGCTTTAGCTATGAAATCAGACTATGTTTAAAGCATACTTCAATCACTTAATGGTTAAGTGACCTTGACCAGGTAATCTAGTATCTAAACTATTCCTATTTTTAAAAAAATAAATTTAATGAGGATAATTACATTAACCACATCATATGGTTGTTGTGAGGATCAAATGACAGAATATGTGTGGTACTTAGTACAGTTTTTCATATGTTTCTGAATACATTTAACTTCTTTTTAAGAAAAATAATAGGAAGTAGAAGGACAACCAGTAAATTGGGAGACAAATGTGCAACATGAGAGAAATAAATATTATTTCAAAAATATGAAGGGCTCTTCTAAATAAGAAATGATAAACTTCACAATTCAGAAAAATGACATGGACCTCGAACAGCTATTACACTGCTGAAAAAATATACAAGGCCTGCAAAATCACGTGACAGGATGTTTTGTTCATAATACCAGGCAGTAAGTGAAATGTAAATAGAAATGCCCCAAAAGTGTATCTATAGGTTGTGAAATCTTAAACACTGACAATGGCAATGAAAAATATTTTCTTCATATTTAGAACATTGACATTCACAAAAAGAAAACTCACATAGCGTAATGAGAAAACATTACAAGCCGTATAAGAACACAAACCAACAGTAGAGAAAGAGTCAACAGATGAGCATACACTTCACTACCAAAGAGCTGGAAATATTGAAACCATCTGAAAGATTTTGAAATGGTTAAAATGGGCAAAAAGATAACCATTTGATAAAAATAGGACAATAACAAATGGATTTGAAAATGAACCAAATAGTAATTAATCCTAGAAATAATGGCATTTGAAATGAAAACTTAATGAGTTTATTGGAACAGTAAATGAGAGAGCGTATTTTCTGAAGATAACTATAACCAAATCACCCAGTTGTCAAGGTTTGTGAACATTAAGATAGACATGAATACTGTTAGTCTGATGTTTAATTTCGAAATTGTCAGAAGCAAGGTTGTCAGTTGTTACTGTTTCTGCCATAAGAATATCATTGCCTAAAAATGTAGACTATCACAAGTCACAAGGTATTATCTTGGGTTAGTGTTTATAAACTCTGAATTTTTATAATAAACTTTTTTCCATTAAAAAAGTCTTTCTTGATGCAGAGCTGTCCTACACGTGTAACGATTTATTATATGTACCCTTTTTTTAAAAAAATTTATTTGACTGCATCGGTCTTAGTTGTGGCGTGCAGGCTCTTTGTTGTGGCACGTGGGCTCCAGAGCACGCAGGCTCAGTAGTTGTGGCGCATGGACTTAGTTGTGCCGCGGCATGTGGGATCTTAGTTCCCCAACCAGGGATCGAACCCACGTCCCCTGCATTGGAAGGCGGATTCTTACCACTGGACCACCTGGGAAGTCCCTATTGTATATACCCTTCGATTAAGCAATTCCACTTTTAGAAGTTGAATTGAAGGAAATAATTGGACAAATAGGCAAAGATATATATAATTGGATGTTCATCATTATATTCCTTACAAGAAGAAATAGCCGAAAACTGGGACTTCCCTGGCTGTCCAGTCGTTAAGACTCCAGGCTTCCTCCACTGCAGGGGGCACAGGTTCGAACCCTGGTCAGAGAACTAGGATCCTGCATGCCTCACAGTGCTGTTTAAAAAGCAACCATTATGTGGTTGATTTTATGAATTTTGAACTATTACAAAACCATTGAATTGATAGTCTGACTCGATTTGTTTGTGTAAAAGGGTGTCTTCCTCGTATTGTTTAAGTGGGCTATGAAACAGCAAGCATTTTTGGCCCCATTTTTATGAAAGAATGTACATGTATTTGAAGTATATGGTGAAGTATCTGAAATGTAAAATTATTTATTTATGCATGGCAATGTTTATACCTTCCCTCTTTTCTAATGAGCATACTTTTATCTTTGTTTTCAAGTTGAAGAAAATTATATGCCTAAAATGATGTTTTGATACAATATCTTTTTCATTGGCTAACATACTATACTCTTTAAAATGATACCTCTTACTACTGGTTGTCATTTTAAGAGGTTCTTAGAAAGGTAAGAGAATAATATTACCAGTACCAAATGTAGTTTTCAGCATCTTATTAATATTATCTCATTCACTGTTTATTCAGTGTCAGGATTTGGAAGAAAAAAATCTTTGAAACCAAAATCAAATTATCTGCGTTTTTTTGTTTTATTTTTATTTTTTCCTTCTTTAATCATAGACCATTTACTGTGGATACTAACTGTTTTAGGATGATTTTAATTAACCTGAGATATTCATTTCCATCAAAGGTGAAAAACCAGATTTCAGTACAGTCTTTTAGCCGGTTAAGGGAACTGGATGTTTCTACTTTTCTTTTAGACAGAATTTTTAGAATAACTTTTATTGAAGTGTAACATAAATATAAATGTAACAACTCAGTGAATTTTCACAAACTCAACCACCCATGTAACCAGCATTCAGTTTAAGAAATGAAACATTACCAGCACCCACCAAGATCTTGTGCTCCTTTCTCATCACTGCCCCACACCACGGGTAACCATTTTCCTGACTTTAAATATCATAATTAGTTGTGCCTCTTTGTGAACTTAATATAAATGGAGTTATATAGTACACACTTTTATTCTGTATCCTTTCACTTAGTCTTGTTTGTGAGCATTATCTATGCTATGGTACATAGTCATAGTTTGTTCAGACAGATTTTTAAAGGTAAGTTTTAAAATGGAAGTGTCACAATTTTCAGGTATAAATATATTTTAAAATACTTAATAAAGCCTTTTAAGTTTTGAAAAGTAACTGTAAAAATACAAAATGGGAATATTGTTTCTTTAACAAGATGGGAAGAAAATGTGTTTCTTTAATCGCAAGCTTAATATATGTCAGTTGAATATGAAACTGTCAGAAAAACCAGTTTCCTCTTGGGCAAAATTGTAAGGGTCCAGTCCAAAAGAAGAGATAGTCCCCTTAATTTTGAGTGAATCAAATATTGGTTGTATTGTGTTTCCTCCCTCCTGGGTTACTATTTTCATTAATCTTCTGTTTATTCTTCCATTTTTAATATAACCAGATATGTATATGTATTCATATTCCTATCTTCTTACACAGAAGATAGCATATTATAACCACCGTCCAAATTCTTGCTTTTTTCATTTAATAATACTTATTAAAGAGCATTCGATAGCAATATATTGATATCTTCTCTTTTTTTTTCCGGTTTTATGGTAGTCCATTGTACAGATATACTTTGATTTATTCAGCCAGTCCCCTGTAGATAATCATTTAGACTATTTTAGGGTTTTGCTATTAAAATGGTGGTATATTTTTAGCTTTTTGCAAACATTAGATTTTTTGCCAGTGTGTCTTGGGGTAGATCCCCTAAAAGTGGTCAAAGGAATAAATGCATGTGGTATTTTTCTAGTTATTGCCAATTTCTATTTTGTAGGGATTATACCATTTTACATACAAAACTTTTCCATATATGCATGAATTTGGTTTTGGGTTTTCTATCCTGGCCCATTGGATCTTTTGTCTTTTCATGTGCTATACTGTTTTAGTGATAGAGGCTTTAAAAATTAATTTAATATTTGATACAGTTATCCCCTTCTTTTTAGATTTTGCTAGGTATTCTTGCTTATATATTTTCCCCAATGAATATTATAACTTTTCTTATTCCTGAGAGAATCTTGTTGGTATTTTTATTAGGATCACATTAAATTTATAAATTTGCTTAGGGGAAATTGTCAGCTTCATGTCTTCCTATCCACAAACACAGTATGTCTTTACATTTGTTCAGGTCTTTCATTTGTATTTTATAGTTAAGAAAGACTCTTTATGTCAGTTATACCTCATAAAGACTCTATGTCAGTTATACCTCAATTAAAAAAAAAAACAAACTTTGCTGAAACGTGAAGAAGAAAAAAATCTTTGTTATCCAAAAGTAAAACAGACTGTTGTGTGAAATGATAAATTCATTTGTAAAGTATATAATGAGGATTCATACATTAGATAGCAATTTATATTATGACTTAAAAGTTACTTCCAACTCTAAGATTTTATATAAAAACACATTCTAAAGAAAATATGAACGTATTTTATTGTCTTTTCTATTTTTCTCACATGAAGAGAGAACTTGACTGCTCATTCAAGATTATAATTAAGAATGTGTTACAGGAGTGAAAGTTGGTCAGGAATTGTCCTGCATTGGTTTGAAATCATTGAAATCAAATAAGGAGGTAGGCAAAGAACCATTATTTTAAACGAGGACCGTGGGATATTGTAACTAACAATATCTTTTCAAAAACAGTACATTCATATGCTAATGTATATTTAGTCCATGTAAGGAGAAAGTAGACTTTAATTTGCCTTTTTAAAACAATGTCAAAAAATACCATAGGGATATTTCTAAATACTCAATAATATGTATGTTCATATGGTTGAAAGTCAACAAAGATTACATCTTGATAGCCTCTGATATAGCAGTAGAGGAACTAACATACTGTGACATTAGTATAACATTAGTTAGGTTTTTTAAAAAAGCACTGTTGCCTGTCTTATATCTGATTTGTCATCATTTAGTTTGTTTGATTGTAATGCTAAACTGAAATGGTATATAAGCTTTACTATCTCTGAAACCCTTTTCTTGTTCAAATTTTAGGATCCTTCAAAGTTGTACAAGAAATCAGGTGATGTTGCAGCCATTGAATGCCAGTCTGAGGAGAGCATCCATCTTCATTCACAGGGAGAAAACAATCCTTTGTCTAAGAAGCTTTCTCCAGTACGCTCAGAAATGACAGATTACATTAATGCAGCATCATCTACTCTTGTTGGTAGCCGGGATCCTGATTTAAAGGACAGGGCATTACTTAATGGAGGAACGAGTGTAACGGAAAAGTTGGCACAGCTCATTGCAACTTGTCCTCCCTCCAAGTCTTCCAAGACAAAACCTAAGAAGTTAGGAACTGGCACTACTGCAGGATTGGTTAACAAGGATTTGATCAGGAAAGCCGGCGTTGGCTCTGTAGCTGGAATAATACATAAGGACTTAATAAAAAAACCAACTATCAGCACAGCGGTTGGATTGGTAACTAAAGATCCTGGGAAAAAGCCAGTGTTTAATGCAACAGTAGGATTGGTCAATAAGGACTCTGTGAAAAAACTAGGAGCTGGCACTACAGCGGTATTCATTAATAAAGACTTAGGCAAAAAGCCAGGGAATATCACTACAGTAGGACTGCTGAGCAAAGATTCAGGAAAGAAGCTAGGAATTGGTATTGTTCCAGGTTTAGTGAATAAGGAACCTGGAAAGAAGCTAGGACTTGGCACTGTGGTTGGACTAGTTAATAAAGACTTGGGAAAGAAATTGGGTTCTACTGTTGGCCTAGTGGCCAAGGACTGTGCGAAGAAGATTGTAGCAAATTCAACAATGGGATTAGTTAATAAGGACATTGGAAAGAAACTAGTGAGTTGTCCTATGGCAGGACTGGTCAGTAAAGATGCCATAAACCTTAAAGCGGAAGCACTGCTCCCCACTCAGGAACCACTTAAGGCTTCTTGTAGTACAAACATCAATAGTCATGAAAGTCAGGAACTTTCTGAATCCCTGAAAGACAGTGCCACCAGCAAAACTTTTGAGAAGAATGTTATACGGCAGAGTAAAGAAAGCATATTGGAAAAGTTCTCAGTTCGAAAGGAAATCATTAATTTGGAGAAAGAAATGTTTAATGAAGGAACATGCATTCAGCAAGACAGTTTCTCATCCAGTGAAAGGGGGTCTTATGAAACCTCAAAGCATGAAAAGCAACCTCCTGTATATTGCACTTCTCCAGACTTTCAAATGGGAGTTGCTTCTGATGCATCTACAGCAAAATCCCCTTTTAGTGCAGTAGGAGAAAGCAATCTCCCTTCCCCATCACCTACTGTATCTGTTAATCCTTTAACCAGAAGTCCCCCTGAAATGTCTTCACAGATGGCTCCTAATCCGTTACTTTTAAGTCCTACCACAGAACTAATGGAAGAAATTTCTGAATCTGTCGGAAAGAACCAATTTACTTCTGAAAGTACCCACTTGAACATTGGTCATAGGTCTGTGGGTCATAGCATGAATATTGAATGCAAAGGGATTGATAAAGAGGTAAATGATTCCAAAACTACACATATAGATATTCCAAGAATAAGCTCTTCTCTGGGAAAAAAGCCAAGTTTGACTTCTGAATCCAGTATTCATACAATTACGCCTTCAGTTGTTAACTTCACTAGTTTATTTAGTAACAAGCCCTTTCTAAAACTTGGTGCAGTAACTGCATCCGATAAACACTGCCAAGTAACTGAAAGCCTAAGCACTACTTTGCAGTCCAAACCATTAAAAAAAAGGAAAGGAAGAAAACCTCGGTGGACTAAAGTGGTGGCAAGAAGCACATGCCGGTCTCCAAAAGGGCTAGAATTAGAAAGATCAGAGCTTTTTAAAAATGTTTCTTGTAGTTCACTATCAAATAGTAATTCCGAGCCAGCCAAGTTTATGAAAAACATTGGACCATCTTCATTTGTAGATCATGACTTCCTTAAACGCCGATTACCAAAGTTGAGCAAATCTACAACTCCATCTCTTGCTCTCTTAACTGATAGTGAAAAACCATCTCATAAGTCTTTTGCTACTCACAAACTATCCTCCAGTATGTGTGTGTCTAGTGATCTTTTGTCTGATATTTATAAACCCAAAAGAGGAAGACCTAAATCTAAGGAGATGCCTCAACTGGAAGGTCCACCTAAAAGGACTTTAAAAATTCCTGCCTCTAAAGTTTTTTCTTTGCAGTCTAAGGAAGAACAAGAACCCCCAATTTTACAGCCAGAAATTGAAATTCCTTCCTTCAAACAAAGTCTGTCTGTGTCTCCTTTTCCAAAAAAGAGAGGCAGACCTAAGAGGCAAATGAGGTCACCAGTCAAGATGAAGCCACCTGTACTATCGGTGGCTCCATTTGTTGCCACTGAAAGTCCAAGTAAGCTTGAGTCTGAAAGTGACAACCATAGAAGTAGCAGTGATTTCTTTGAGAGTGAGGATCAACTTCAGGATCCAGATGATCTAGATGACAGTCACAGGCCAACTGTCTGTAGTATGAGTGACCTTGAGATGGAACCAGATAAAAAAATTACGAAGAGAAACAATGGACAATTAATGAAAACAATTATCCGCAAAATAAATAAAATGAAGACTTTAAAGAGAAAGAAACTGTTGAATCAGATTCTTTCAAGCTCTGTAGAATCAAGTAATAAAGGGAAAGTGCAATCCAAACTCCATAATACAGTGTCAAGTCTTGCCGCCACATTTGGCTCTAAATTGGGCCAACAGATAAATGTCAGCAAGAAAGGAACCATTTACATAGGAAAGAGGAGGGGTCGAAAACCAAAAACTGTCTTAAATGGCATTCTTTCTGGTAGCCCTACCAGCCTTGCTGTTCTTGAACAAACAGCTCAGCAGGCAGCTGGGTCAGCATTAGGACAGATTCTTCCACCTTTACTGCCTTCATCTGCTAGTAGTTCTGAGATTCTTCCATCACCTATTTGCTCTCAGTCTTCTGGGACTAGTGGAGGTCAGAGCCCTGTAAGTAGTGATGCAGGCTTTGTTGAACCCAGTTCAGTGCCATATTTGCATTTACACTCCAGACAGGGCAGTATGATTCAGACTCTTGCAATGAAGAAGGCCTCAAAGGGGAGGAGGCGGTTATCTCCTCCTACTTTGTTGCCAAATTCTCCTTCTCACTTGAGTGAACTCACATCTCTGAAAGAAGCTACTCCTTCTCCTATTAGTGAGTCTCATAGTGATGAGACCATTCCCAGTGATAGTGGAATTGGAACAGATAATAACAGCACATCAGACAGGGCAGAGAAATTTTGTGGGCAAAAAAAGAGGAGGCATTCTTTTGAGCATGTTTCTCTGATTCCCCCTGAAACCTCTACAGTCCTAAGCAGTCTTAAAGAAAAACATAAACATAAATGTAAGCGCAGGAATCATGATTACCTCAGCTACGACAAGATGAAAAGGCAAAAACGAAAACGGAAAAAGAAATATCCCCAACTCCGAAATAGACAGGATCCAGACTTTATTGCAGATCTGGAGGAATTAGTAAGTCGCCTAAGTGAAATTCGAATCACTCATCGAAGTCATCATTTTATCCCCCGAGACCTTCTGCCAACTATTTTTCGAATCAATTTTAATAGTTTCTATACGCATCCTTCTTTCCCCTTAGACCCTTTGCACTACATTCGAAAACCTGACTTAAAAAAGAAGAGAGGGAGACCCCCTAAGATGAGGGAGGCAATGGCTGAAATGCCTTTTATGCACAGCCTTAGTTTTCCTCTTTCTAGTACTGGATTCTATCCTTCTTATGGCATGCCTTACTCTCCCTCACCCCTTACAGCTGCTCCCATAGGATTAGGTTACTATGGAAGGTATCCCCCAACTCTTTATCCACCTCCTCCATCTCCATCTTTCACCACTCCACTTCCACCTCCTTCCTATATGCATGCTGGTCATTTGCTTCTCAATCCCACCAAATACCATAAGAAAAAGCATAAGCTACTTCGACAGGAAGCCTTTCTTACAACCAGCAGGACTCCCCTTCTTTCCATGAGTACCTACCCTAGCGTCCCTCCCGAGATGGCCTATGGTTGGATGGTCGAGCACAAACACAGGCACCGTCACAAACACAGAGAACACCGTTCTTCTGAGCAACCACAGGTTTCCATGGACACTGGCTCTTCCAGATCCGTCCTAGAATCTTTGAAGCGCTATCGATTTGGAAAGGATACTGTTGGAGAGCGCTATAAACATAAGGAAAAGCACCGGTGTCATATGTCCTGCCCTCATCTCTCTCCTTCAAAAAGCTTAATAAACAGAGAAGAGCAGTGGGTCCAACGAGAGCCTTCAGAATCTAGTCCATTGGCCCTGGGGTTGCAGACACCTTTACAGATTGACTGTTCAGAAAGTTCTCCAAGTTTATCCCTTGGGGGATTCACTCCCAATTCTGATCTGGCCAGCAGTGATGAACATACAAACCTTTTCACAAGTGCAATAGGGAGCTGCAGAGTTTCAAACCCTAACTCCAGTGGCCGAAGGAAATTAACTGACAGCCCTGGACTGTTTTCTGCACAGGACACTTCATTAAATCGGCCTCACAGAAAGGAGCCGCTGCCTTCCAGCGAAAGGGCAGTACAGACCTTGACAGGTAAGAGGGTTATTTTGTTGCCTGTTGTTTGTGTTAGAGAAATGGTGTATTTTGCCTACTGGTTGCCTGATACATGTACATGAACTTTTAATAGCTCTAGTGTTTTTGTTTTTATAAATGTATTTTGAAATGTTATCTTCCAAGTTTTTGTTTTCAGTAGATGTGAGAAGTAAGATAAGGCATGTCTTTGCATTAATTTTGAATTTTGAGAAGAGATATCATTATCAAAACAAACGAAATAATACTCAACTTTTTGGAAATCAGGAAAAATGATTTTCTTATGCAAAAAGGCCATTACACGGTTTCTTTAGTGAGAAATGGCTCAGATATCTGGGTTTTTTAAAAAATTTTATTGAAGTATAGTTGATTTACAGTGTTGTGGATATCTGTTAATAGCTATGCAGGATTTTTAATATATACTGATCCAATTTATAAGTGTTTCTATGTTACTGGAAGAATATGTTGTTAACTCTGTGTCTCATAATAAAAATCTAAACAGTCAAAACTGTCAACTTTGGGGAATTCCCTGGCGGTCCAGTGGTTAGGACTCTACGCCTTCACTGCTGCAGGCCCGGGTTCAATCCCTGGTTGGGAAACTAAGATCCCACAAGCCATGTGGTGCAGCCAAAAACAAACAAGCAAAATTATCAACTTTGTAAAATTTAACTCAGTATTTAGTGGGACTTCATTTTTCAGAGTACCTTTAGGTATCTTCATAAAGGCTGCTTAGGTTGAATGAAGTGACATAAAGCAAATTTAGGTAATGCATTTGTAATGTCTAGAAAGTGTCTTTTAAGAATTAAAAAGAAGATAGAAAACACGAAAAAGGAAGCATTGCCTATTCATGTATAAGATATCGCTAAGTCACAAGTTCTTTATCAGAGATCTCAACCCTACGGGTTTGTAAATTAACTCTAGAAAGTCCATAAAACCTCTGATGTTGTAAGTAAAATTATGTGTATGTATGCTTGTGTGTATTTTTCAGGAGAAAATCCATATATTTTTTCTGATTCTCCAAGTAAACTCTGTAAGCCTCAATATCCCTTCCTATAAAATGGGATTAGTAGGGTTATTTTAAACAGCAAATGAGATTATAGTGTTTATTAAAATGATTTGCACATAGTAAGCACACAAATGTTAATTGATATTATTCCCCCCAAATATTAAAAACTTGTGCGTTAGAGGAAATGATAAACCCCTCAAAGAGAAGAGTTTTTGTTCCTGATTTTAATTATTTGTGAACTTTTGAAAAATAAAAGCTGTCTTGGTGGAGAAGCTGAGCATTCTTTAGTTTTGTTTTTTTTTAAAATAAATTTATTTATTTATTTATTTATTTTTGGCTGCGTTGGGTCTTCGTTGCTGCGCACGGGCTTTCCCTAGTTGCGGTGAGTGGGGGCTACTCTTCGTTGTGGTGCGCGGGCTTCTCATTGTTGTGGCTTCTCTTGTTGCGGAGCACGGGCTCTAGGCGCGCAGGCTTCAGTAGTTGTGGCACATGGGCTCAGTAGCTGTGGCTCGCGGGCTCTAGAGCTCAGGCTCAGTAGTTGTGGTGCACGGGCTTAGTTGCTCTGCAGCATGTGGGATCTTCCCAGGCCAGGGCTCGAACCTGTGTCCCTTGCATTGGCAGGCAGATTCTTAACCACTGCGCCACCAGGGAAGCCCCATTCTTTAGTTTTTAACAATGTAATAAAGAGGGAAAAAAATCCTAAACTCTAATTAGGTTCATTCAACAAATTTTTTGATAAAAATTTAATCAACAGCAGTTATTGAATATCTACTGTCAGCCAGACATTGTACTTTGTGGGCCCTTGTGATATAATAGGGAACAAGGCACATAGGTTCATTGTTCTCATGGATCTTAATGTTGGAGATGGGTAATAAAAAAAATTGCACATTAAATGTCATAAAAATTGTGACAAACGGTATATAAATATATGCATTTTTTAAAAGTCCAGGGTTCTATGTGAGTATGAAATGGGGGCCTAACTCAGGAAGGCTTCCCTGAGAAAGTGACCCTAGACTGTTACTTGAATGAAGGATGAGCAGTAGTTAGCTAGGTGAACAGAATTCCACTTACTCATTTATTCATTCATTCACTCATTCATTTATTTATTGAATTCCAAAACATCTAGCATTCTTCTAGTCACTGGTATATAGTAGAGAGTAAAGACATGATATCTGGCCTCATTAACTTTCAGTTTGGTGAAGGAAGACAAACTATAGAGTGGTAAGCACATAAATAATGGCATAATTGATAAAAATGCTATCAAATTAATATAAGTGTTAGGGTACATAAGTAAGGGGAGAGGGGTGCCTATTTAGGTAGAGTTATTAGTTATGGCAGGCTTGCAATTTAAGGATGTGAAACCACCAAGCTTCTCAAGCTGAGGATTGGGTGAAGAGCACTTTTGAAGATCCTGAACTGGAAAGGAGCTTAGATATTAGAAAAGGGGGGAGGGCTCAGAAGGTTCATTGTGGTAGGAGAGGGAATACAAGAGAGAGAATGGTGAGAGAATTGTGGTGAAAGAAAGAAGCCAGACCACATGTTAAAGATTTTGGATTTTATACTAAGCATAAAGACAGAGAAGTATTGATTTTAAATTTACATTTTTAAAAGATTGTTCTAGCTAATGTGTGAACATTGAATTGTACAGGACAAAAATAGCTACAGGGGAGCCAATTAGTAGACAATTGCAGTAGTCTAGATAAAATGATGATACTTAAGGGTGTTGGCAGACTCCTTCATGAATATTTGAGAGGTTCGTGGTGCAGTGTCCTGATACAGAGAAGACTAGAGGAGGAGAGATTTGGGGAGACTACAAGTTTGCTTTTTAATATATATAAACCTTGAGATGCCTTTAGAAAATTCAGGTGGCGATGTTGAGCAGACATTTGGGTATCTAGTTCTGGAGCTCAAGAGAGATGTTTGGGCTAGAGATAAGGGCATTTCACTATGAGGTTTTGAAAAACTTTGGTGATGTTATTCACTAAAAATAAAAGGATGTCTGGAAAAGATAGAGTTGGGAACAGACTCTCAAAACCTATGAAACTTTGTAGCCAGAGCACCAAGAAAAACAGTCATTCTAGAAAATACCAGCAGCAGGTAAAAATATATGTTAAATTGTTTAATAAGTAAAGAAGTACTACAATAAACATAGGACTCTTCAGGAAAAGATGAAGGTAGCCTGATAGAAACAGATGTAAAGAAGGGTTGAAGCTGCTCAGTTGTAGACACAAAGCATATCATAAATATAAAGTGATGCCAGATATAGCTGGTTCTGGTTTATTGTCCTTATTTTTCTCTTTTGCATGAAGGTTGGGGGAACCACACAATAAGCACTTGTAGGAAAATCTGTGACCACTTGTAGCCAAGAGGGTGAATGGCCATTCTGAACAGAACTACATTGTTCAATGGTTTACTGCATTTAGTCTGTGTTAGTGTATTCTTTGTTTAGCTGCTAACTTGGTGCTTCAAAACATGAATGTACTCTGAAAAATCACGTATGAACTCCATGTCATTCTGATATTCTATTTATCAATTGTATGTGAGCTGTTTTACTCTACAGAAACATTCTAACAAAAGACTATACATCTATGAATCCTCTGTTTATCTATCTACCTATCGTCGTGAGAGAGATGATATTTCCCTACAGAGAATATAGAGAAAAGAAAAGAGCCTTGGACAGCTTTGAGGAATTTCAGTATTTAAAGTAGTGATTAAAAACCATCAGCCTTTGGTTTATATACGACCCTTTGTGATGATTTCTACAGTTTGTTTGTTTTTTAATTGCTAAAATTTAAAAATCTGGAGATTTCACATAAACATGCAGAATTCTGCTTTTCTTTGAAAAGAAATCAGAACATTTGACAACAGTTAATCCGTATTTCCTGGATGACATCAAGGTTGGGTCTCAGTAGTGGCCGCCCCTCCCCCCTCCCCAAGTCTTTAGTTGGGGCATACATTCTTCAGTTTTCCTCAGTCCTCACAGTGTCCTGTTGTGTGTTATATCTGGCCCAGTTCAACTATTTAAGAGATTTATCTGGCTCCAAGGAATATTGAGTCTGAGGCCCCTAATTTAAGAGTTGTGAGAAGGAGCTTATAAGAAGTGGGGGAATTGAGGTGAAGGTAAAGTGAAATGACAGCTTAGGTTGTTGAATGTATCATCTACATGGACATTAACGTCACCCAAGAGGCCATTTATAGGAGTCAGGGTGGAAAGGATGAATCTGAATCTGGTTTCAGGGACCTTGGAGAATGAGATAGCAGGGAAAGCTAACATATGGAGAAATACCTGCTTTATGAATAAGAACCTTTTTTTTCCCCTTCCTTTAAAAATATAACATACAAAAACATTAAGACCTCTCTGAAGTCACTGTTCTGACACCAATCCGTTGTCACCAACTGAGTTTCCTACAATTTAGATCAATTCTGATACTAACCACCTGGAATTAGAGAAGATCCTGCAAGAGCAAAGTTTTTTGAAGACTGCCCTCACTTAAGATGCCAGCTGCAAGTTTCAGTGTCCCCAGTCCACCTACACATCTGCCCAGCCTGCTACAAGTTTAGGGCCTACCACAACCCCTCAGTTTTGATAATTTGGTAGAATGGCTCATAGAACTTACTGAAACCACTATAATTACAATTACAGTTTTATTATAAAGGATACAGATCAGGAATTGAAGAGATGCATAGGGCAATAGCTGGGGCGGGAAAGGGGACACAGAGCTTCCATACCCTCTCTGTGAAATCTGGGTGTGTCATCCTCCCAGCACATCATTGTGTTCACCAACCAAGAAGCTTCACCAGGCCTCTGTGTCCAGAATTTTGATTGGGGCTTCACTATATAGGTGTGATTGAATTCAGTCACATGGCCAATGATTTAATCAATCTCAGGTCCATCTCCCCCCTCTGTAGATTGGGCTCACCCAAAGTTTCAACTCTCTAATCATATGGTTGGTCTCTAGTGACCAGCCTCCATCCTGAGGGAATTCTTAGGGTTCACCTTAAGTCACCTCTTTGGCATAACAAAGACACTACTATCAGGAAATTTCAAGGTTTTTGAAGTTCTGTGCCAGGAATCAAAGATCAGGTATATTCTTCATTATATCCCAAGTCTAATTTAACTTGTTTTGTTAATTGATCTGTACCTTGGAATCTCTCTGTCTTCTTCACAGTTACTCTTTTGATAAGTAGGTAGAAATGTGTCTTGATTTTCTAATAGGAATTTTTTTTCAGATAGACATGAAAATTGGCTTACCTATCCACATAAAACCAGTTGAGAAAAAGATTTTTAGTTAAGGAAAATAATAAGAAAATAGTGCTAAATCATGGGATATCTTCTAATTTGGTCACTTTCAAGATCAGAATTTGTTTTGTTTAGGCAAAGCTTTATGAACTTTATTTTTTAATGTTAACTATTATGATGGTAGCTGTCCCTTTAGTTATTTTGTATCTGTTGTTTGCCGGGTACAAGGAATACAAACAAAAGGAGTAAGATATAATTTCTGCCTTCAAGGAATTTATAGTTCAGTGGAGTACATAAACATGTATCCAAATAGTTATTGATAGATAGCTCCTATAATTGAGATACAACGTGTTTGGGGGAGCAGAGAAGAGAGGGACTCACTTAAAAGGAGCCAGGAAGATGTTTTGAGTTTAGCGTGCAAAGAATAAAGGGTGAAGACTATTTCTTATAGAGAAATAAGCTTTTTAGGGTTTTGGAGACATGATACTATACTTACGTAACTGTAAATAGCCTGATATGGGACCAGGAGATGAGGTTGGAAAGATAGTCGGGGGACAGATCATAAAGCCTCTTGTTTATATAGGATACCAAGGAGTTTGGAGTTTACCCTATAGGCAGTGGGAAGTTAAGGGTTTTAAAGCAGAATGATTTGCTAAGATTATATGGATAGCACTGTGATAGATGGATTAGAGAAAGATCAGGTGGACCAGTTTGGATATTGTCTTAGCAAAATATTATGGGGGCCTGAACTAAGGTAGTGATAGAGAAAACAATATTCCAAAGAAATAGATTTTTAAAAGGTAAAGAAAGAGGGAAGATTTTAGCATGTCTCCAAGATACCTCTTTTGGGCAATTGGTTGAATGGTGATGTGATTAAGTGAAAGGTGGCGACTGGAGATGGAAAATGGAGTTTCATGCTGTTTAGTGGGATATGTGGATATATGGATCTGTAGCTCAAAAGAGAAATCAAACCTGAAGGTAAAAGTTTTAGATAAGTGGTTTAAGCGAAGGAATTAAGAGAAGGAATGATATGTAGGGTAAACACACTGGGTTTCCTAAGGGAGTTTGTAGTCAAGAGTGTCAGGTGCTACAGAGATCATTTAGATAAGGACTGAAAGTAGACAGTTTGCTTTAGCAGATTATCTTTTGTGATCTAAGAGCGATTTCCACAGTGGCAATTGTTAGATTTCTGGAGGTTAAGGAATGAATGGGAAATAATAAGGAAATGCAGGTGATTAAAATTCTTATAGCTTTAAATTTTGTAGCAATTCTGACTGGTTTATTATGTACTCTTTCCTTATAATTTTGTATTCTGTCAAGGAAATAACTGCATCTTCTCGATCTGTAATTGTTTCAGTGTCACATAGTTTTCCTTCTTAAAGTATAAAAAGCATAACTAAACTTCATGTTATCTTAAATTGACCTTCTCAGTCTTCAGTTGTTAATTTTCCACATATAACTTGGAGATAGATTCATTATACATAAATTGCTTTCCTGTTAAAATGTCCAAAAAACTATTTAGTATACCATGTACTCCAAAATTGTCAGTTACCTTCGGGACATTATTATCCTGAAACAGCTGGCCAGTGGCCAAAGCTGGAACAGTTTAAGCAACAAAATAAATAATGACAGTATTGGATTATAACCTAAAGAATAAGGTAAATATCCATGAGTCCATGCTGATATAAATGATTGATTAAATAAATAAATAGAGGAAAGGGACAAATCATCCTTACAGAAGAATTCCAAATAATGTATGTAGACTATCCCCTTCAAGGAAGTGGAACTTAATTCCCCTTTTCCTGAATATGGGCTGGACTTAGTGACCTAATTCCAAGGAACAGAGTATGGAACGGGAAAAGTACTAACTTTACAGTGAAGAGGCCTAGCAGACAGCACCTTAAACCAAGTGAAAGTATAATTTCACCAGTGATAAATCACGATGGTAATATGTACCCTCTGATATAATGTGATTAGAAGGGAACTTCATTCCTGTGGTGTTCTTTCCAAAAACCCATAACCCCAGTGTAATCATAAGAAAACATCAAAAAAAGGGGAGTGGACAGAACATTGTATAAAATACCTAGCCAATGTGGACAGAACATTGTATAAAATACCCGGCCAATACTCCTCAAGAGTATCAAAGACATGGAAAAACAAGGAAAGCTTGAGAAACTATCACAGATCAGAGAAAATTAAGGAGACTTGACAACTAAATACAATGTGATATCCAGATTGTAACTTGGAACAGGAAAAGGACATGAGTGGAAAAATTATATTGATGTTAATTTCATAGTTTTGACAAATGTACCATAGTTAAGTAAGACATTAACATTAAGGAAAGTTGGGTAAAGGGTATATGAGAACTTTTGCTCTGTACTGTCTTTGCAACTTTTCTGTAAATTTAAAATTATTCCAAAACAATCAGGTTAGTTTTTTTAAAAAGCGGAGTACTAATTGTCAAGTGAAACCAATCTCAAACTGATAACTGATTAAGGAAAAAATAAAAAATATTCTTTACTGTTTGCATTGAGTAGATTTATCATAAGTGGTAGTTGGGATAAACAGTTGGGATAAATTATATTGATGTAAATTTGAGGAAGATAGATCAGGGGCACAGGCAGAAATGATAGATACGTAGTCCGGAACAAGGCATTTAACCTTTCTCTCCTTGTTTCATAGGTGGGGAAATCAAACTGACTTAATCAGTTCAGCAGTTTTGGATTAAACAAATTAAATCTCATAAAGCTTTAAAAAGAAAACTGGTATAGTCATTTTATAAGTAATTGTGCATTTTATCATTTTATAAGTGATAGCTTATTTTTTTAACTTATATACTCTTCTATACTGTTATATACTAACAGTCTAAAGTTAGGTTGATGCACATAAAATTGTAATAAAATTATACTCTTAAATGAGGCCAGGTTTTCTGGTTTCACCCAATTCTGATAACTAATTCTATTTATTTAAGTATCTTTGTTAAGTAGACATGTAATAGGACTGGTGAGGAAGAGTTTCTGACCTGGAGTGTCAGATTCTCCATCCCTGCTTTATAGCATTTTCAATTCATGGCTAGCTGCACGTGCCAGAACCTGCAACCTGATTTCAGAAATGGGGAGAGCAGTCACATGGAGTATTTTGCATTTATAGCTTACAAATTGTAGAATGAAAAAAAAAGTTATCTATCTATGTAAACAGTTATCTTGTCCCCCAAGAATAAATTAGGGCTAAATCTTCTTTTTGTTTGGAAAAAGTTTATTCACTATAGTAGAAGCACAATGGTTGAAGCACAGTATACTGAGTCTTATTTTCTTTTTAACTGAAGAATGTAAGCATTGATCAGAATTTTCTGATTTCTGACAGTTTCTCTAGGGTGGTGTATAAGATACACCCGTAAGTGAAGTGTGACTGTGTGGAGATGAAATCAGAAAATTTATTGTGGTGGTTAGTACAGTTCTGGGAATTTCCAGAGGAATTCCATTTCAGCGAATTATCTGATTTGGGCAGTATGAGAAATACCCTGATTGGAAGGAGAAAAATACAGACTTTTTAGCTTCAAAATCACCAGCACAGGCTCTGAATCATTCTTGTACTGCATTTAATTGGTGAGTCAGATGAAATGTATTGCTTTCAGTAAATATATTTCCCACAATTAGAAACAGCTGTTTTTATCGAGGAACCAGTTTTTATCTCAGCATTCAACTCATTCAGAAGAAGCTTCTGGAGCTCTTATGATCTGTGAACTATAGCAGAGGATTCAGAACTTAGATCTGGAAACAAAAAAACTTGATCAGAGATTTCCACATAGTTGATGTTTTACGTTCACATTATTTTACTCTGGTATCCATTTTAATTATAACTAGTTTTGATTCAGTCACTGTTTAACAAACATTGCCAATATTCTTGACCTATAAATAATAAAAGAAGAGGAATTTCTTAAAATTTGGAACATGCTTTAGTTTTGGTGGGAAGGAGCAATTTAAATGTTAGAAATTAGTTTTAAATGTGTTATTTTAAAATAAATTTATATCTATGAACTGATTAACAGTGTCTTTCCAAGTCTAGCATACTTAATCTGTTTTTCCATAGCTTACCCAGAGCTATTTATAGCATTAGAAACATCAGACAATTTGCTCATTCAAACCATTCCCTAGTTCCTTGGTCTTCAGTGTTGAACTCCCAACAGGGTGTAACCAAAACTCATAACTATATTGTTATTAAAGCTTTAATAGTGGATTTAGACTAAAGAAATGCATGTTTTATCCAAGCAGTTGTTGGTTTCATTCACTATGTTCTTTTGCTAATTTACATTTGGAAATTCCTCGTTTTTTAGCCTAGGATACTCAGGGCTTCAGTGAAGTAGTTAGGTTGAATCTTTTCCAGTGTTTTCTTTGTGATGCCTTCCACCTCTCCCCCACACTATTATCAGTGGGAATTTTCTCTATTTATGCCGATATCTTTGCCCATGTGACTGTCCTCACACCCAGGCATCTGTAAATGTACTATTTCTTTTTTATCTTAGATTTGTTTCAGTTCCTCCTCTATAGACAGCAATCAGCATCTCTTGTGACAAATCAGCTTCAGAAGAGCTTTTTGGTTTCCACCCATTTTTGTGTATAATATAAAGATTTCCAGATTCTTATCCCTTTTAAACCTAGTTACGTTCTTTTTTGTTTTCTCAACTTTTTTTTTTTTAATTTTTTTTTTTTTTATAGCTACTTTATTTATTTATTTATTTATTTTTGGCTGTGTTGGGTCTTCGGTTCGTGCGAGGGCTTTCTCTGGTTACAGCAAGCGGGGGCCACTCTTCATCGCGGTGCGGGGACCGCTCTTCATCGCGGTGCGCGGGCCTTTCACTATCGCGGCCCCTCCCGTTGCGGGGCACAGGCTCCAGACGCGCAGGCTCAGCAGTTGTGGCTCACGGGCCCAGCCGCTCCGCGGCATGTGGGATCCTCCCAGACCAGGGCTCGAACCCGTGTCCCCTGCATTAGCAGGCAGACTCTCAACCACTGCGCCACCAGGGAAGCCCCTGTTTTCTCAACTTTTTGACATTCTTATCCATGGTTTCATCTTATGGTTTTGCTCTAAAAGTACCATCTTTCCTCCTTTTTGCCTAATTTGACACAAATGTTTCCCTAAAACCTGTCTTTCTCTTTAAAAGCTCATCCAATAAATGGCCAAATAAAAACGCAGAGATCCTACAATCAAAACCACTTCCAAGGCTCCCTCACATTTCCAAGTTTGTTTTTTTTTTAATTCTTAATTCCCTCTTTATTATCCCAATTAATGGTATTCTGTTTTTTCAGTTTCCCTCCTTAGCAGTAGTCTGCCTTCTTTTTTACATGAAAGCCTCAACTGAAGAAAAATAATTTACTTGTGATAACCACCTTACATTTATGTTAAAGTCCAGTTTTCTTTAGGTACTTCTTTTGTGACTTATCTTTAATTTCTGTTTCCTTCATTTGTATGTATAGAATTTCTAAACATGTTTCTGAAGCTGTCATCTGTGTGATGAGACACTCAGTAGGATTTCTACCAAATATTGAATGGAGGGATTCCCATTAATATTCTGTTTATTCTAAAGTACTTAATTATTCAGCTTTATACTGTATTGAAATGAGAAATGGGAACTCATTTCAATGGGAACTCTCTGATACTTAGAATTGTATGTGTTCTCTGTGTATATTCTTTGAGGAAGTATCATCAGATTTTCTTGAATTGGAATACATACAAACTTCCTGTCTTACGAGGAGTGGAAAGTCTTCACGTATCCCTCCAGGCAGATCTAAAATGACCACTGATGCTGCGGCCATACCACCCTGAATGCGCCCGATCTCGTCTCATCATAAAATGACCACTAATTACACATGAACAAACATTCATCACATGATGGAGACAGTAACAAAGCAGTAACTCCCTTAAGGAATCAACCATGATTTAGAAGAACCAAAGAGCCAAACAGTGGAGGCAGAAAACTACTTTTTCCCCTGGTACAGAGCTGAACAGAGAACTAAACACTTTCTGGTTCTGACTCATCATTTGGGCACATCTTATTTTATTGATATAATCCAGAGCATAATCCCAACCCTGGAGAAGCTATGATGAAGAGTCAGTGAATTAGAAGATTCACTTTAGAGGAGTTTTTTCCAACCTTTGCAGTTACCTACCAGCCTTGGAGGTACCTATCTTAATAGTACTTCTTAATTAGAGGTACTTATTTTACTAGGGCTTCTTTATGTTTAAGATAAATGCTTGGTATTCTAGATTAGTTCCAGTCCCTGTCCTTTTTTAATTTTATTTTAATATTGAATGGTTGCCTATGCATGTCAGTGACATTATTAAGTATTTAGGGTCTAAAAATTCTATGATAAACCTAAGGAGCCAATTTATGTATAATAGTATAACATTTATGAAAACTTTTTGAATTTTTTATATTACCTCATTTCGGAACTCACAGCAACCATGTTAGTTAAGAGTCCTTTATTAAACCAACATTCGAATATGTTTACTTGTATACATTTGAATATGTTTCGTAGCAGAGCCAGGAATCAAACTCAGGATACCTTACTCCATAGTTCATGTACTTAACGTTACTACACTCGACTCTGCATTGTATTCTGTTTTAGGTTTTGAAGCATAAATATATTGGTCTCTTTTGAAATGGACATGCTAGTTCTCTGGGCAATATCTTGTTCTTCCCCATCCACCCAGTTGCATAATGGCACTTATAAAACAGTATGTTTCTGGCAGTATTAGAGATAGTGTTTGCCAATTTCATATGATTTCTGCTATTAGGCCAGTTTTAACATGCTTTTGAACATCTTTAACAGGTTATTACCTCTTGCATATGAGTTTATATCATCATTTTCCAGTCTTAAACTTGGTTGCTTTACATCATTAGTTAATGTTTTTTTTTTTTCAGGTATCCTCATCCTCTTACTGTTCCTATAAGCAATGTTTTTAAGTGAAATAAAGGTCTAGATCTGCTGATTATCAGGCCCTAGAGATCTGTATCTTAGGGATACAACTTTATTCCCCCTTAAATATGGAAAGTTGTTAAGAACAACTCTGCTCTGTATGAACAGGGAATTCAAACAGACTTTTTGATATGAAAAAGGAGAACCCTCCTGAATGAAGTTTTATTCCAGTTTCCTATTACATCCTAAGAATAGGCTGCTGGCCTCCATTACTTTCAGGAAATGAAAAATGGCTCAGAAGCTAAGTGAGCTAAGCCATCTCTCTCTCAATTGTTTCAGTTTCTCAGGAATTGCTGTACAAAGCTGCCAATAACGATCTCCGGGGATCTGACCCCCATTCCCACTGCCTCCTCTGCAGCTCCAGATGCCACCAAAAGAAGGAGCTTTGAAGAAAGTGCCTGTACCCTCTTTTACCCTGAGGTGGGTGAGGCCAGGCAGGGTGATTCTCAGGATATCCTGATGATCAAAGGTATAGTTGAAGCCTTCATCAAGACTTTCTTGAAGATGACCAAGAAATTTGGGAAACGTTGCCAAATAGCCTAGAAACTGAAGACGGAGCTCAAGAATGGATGGCACAAATGCCACCTGAAGTGTAATACATGATAACATACAAGACCCTAAATAAGCTCCTTGAGGGCAGAAACTATTATACTGTTTTTAATGTCTCTCCCTCCCCCACCTCCACATTGTCTAGCATAGTGCCAAACATATAAACTGTAGTCAATAAATGTTAGTTTATGGCTGAGAGAGAAGACTTTATAAAAAGTGCTCTCCAACCCCTTCTTTCCCTAGTTCTTAATCTAAGATTGTTTGTCCATTCGTCAGGAGAGTAATGATAAAGAGAGTTCAATGATGTCTCAAGCTTCTTGGCCACTGTTGTCTTCTGTCTTGGCTGTGTGTCTGAGTAGGAAATATTTATCTGTTCAGTATATGAATTTTTCAGTATTAATACTTAAAGTTATGTCTTCACTGATGCCTGGGCTTTTACTTCTTAGCTATTTTATTGTGGTATTTAGCTCTTTAATGGAAATCTTATCTGAACCACACTCTAGGGGGATTTATTGTACTGTTGGTTTTTAAAATCCCTTTTGTATCTGTTCTTAAGATTCAACAATAAACAGTCTTGCTTCTTAATTATATCTTACTGTAGTCATCCCTGTGTTTTCAAAGTAGGAGGTACTATCACATCAATTTCCCCAAAATCTAATTTGTTACTCTTGAATGGCAACACATAGTCTTACATCTCACCTGATCAACGCTAAAAGAGCCTGCTGAAAGAGTATTTACAGTGATGTGATTTAAGATACTGCGTGATTAAAACAAAGCTCATGGTTTACTATTAAGGGAAATATTAGAAACTTAGCTCCATTGAGTTCTTCTGTCCCCAAGTTGTCCTTCAGTCAGTTAGTCCGTTCATTAAGGAGTTAACTCTCATTTAGAGGCAGAACTTTAAAAAATCTCATCTTCAAGTATTTGATTTATGGTACCTTTTGGGCCTCCAGTTTATATGTAAGGCTTTTTATTTGTAATTTTTTTCAAGTTAAGAGTGAACATTTCAGAGTGCTACTAGTTTTTTGACAAACAGGTTGACATTCATTATGTATTCTCAACAGCTGGCTTTTTAGGGTATAAGGAGTCTTAATATCAGAGCCAAGTATATTTTATTCAGGAAATAGTCTTTCCTGAACGACATACTTTTCTCTTGAATAAGAGTTGTGTTAAATTATGCTGCATTTATTTTGGGTTTTGGTAAGAGTATGAGACTTTTTTTTTTTTTTAAGGAAATGGAGTTTCTTTGTCTTCATGAACTTCTATGTATACAACCAAGGAACTTTAAGTAAGCGTTAAAGGAGGCTTATTCTATTCCATGTATAAATTAATAACAAATTCTTTCAGAGTGTTTTCTGGATTATATGGAATGTGTGGATTTAAGGTTCAACTCTTTTAATTTTCATCTTTGATTCTGTTAAATAAAATGCGCAGGTTGGACCTGCTTTTCTCACATCAGTTGTTCCTAATTAATTGCATTGTAGGTTTTGTCAGTTTATATGATGAATTTGAGTCAATAATCAAGAACCGATTTGATTAGATTATTGCTAGTAATTTTTATCAATAAATATCTTAATAATATGTTTCATAGTGTAATACATAAAAACTAAATCATATATTTTTTTCATTCTTCCACTAAAACTAGTTTTTCCTCTATTAACGTAACAGGAGAAATTATGTATATGAGACCTGTGGAATTCTGTCCGCAACATCTAGTGTCATTTGTCCTTCGCTTAATGTCCTCTTATTGCCAGCTTGAAAGTCATATTATTTCAGAGAATGGCAGTGGCAACAACTAAAATATTACAGTTCTAACACAGAATGGTTTAACTTTATTTTTAGACTTGGATTTTCCTATGATTTCTGTCTTTTCCTGTCTCTCCAGGTTCCCAGCCAACTTCAGATAAGTCTTCCCAGCGACCATCAGAGAGCACAAACTGTAGCCCTACGCGAAAGAGGTCTTCATCTGAGAGTACTTCTTCGACAGGCAAGTGCTATTTGTTTTAACAGACTTTGAAGATAATTTCCCAACTGTTACTTGTGAACAACAGACTTAAAATAGATTTTTTTCTTTGGCCGTGCCGCATGGCTTGCGAGATCTCAGTTCCCCGACTAGGGATTAAACCTGGGCCACGGCAGTGAAAACGCCAAATCCTAACCTCTAGACCACCAGGGAACTCCCTTATAATAGCTTTACACTGTAGATTACGATTCATTAGCTTGCAGTATAATATTTAGAAAAAACAAACAAAAGTGGTCCTGCGATGTGAGAATAATAATGTATATTGAAACAATAAAATAGTGTTCACCTTTTACCCCTTTCATGTCCAGTTAAGCATACTCCATGAGGTATAGTGATTTTTTTTCTTCCAGTTTTATTGAGATATAATTGACATACAGCACTGTATAAGGTGTACAACATAATGATTTGACTTACTTATATCATGAAATGATTACCACAATAAGTTTACTGAACATCCATCATCTCATATAGATATAAAATAAAAGAAAAAGAAAAACATTTTTTTCCTTGTGATGAGAACTCTTAGGATTTACTCTCTTAACAACTTTAATATATAATATACAGCAGTGTTAATTTTACTTATCATGTTGTACTTACATCCCTAGTACTTAATTTATCCTATAACTGAAAGTTTGTAGAGGTATAGTGATTTTGATATAGTTCAGAAGGGATAATTCAGAATGAATAGGTACAAGGGTAGGCACACACAAAAATACAGATTTTGAAAGTCGAATTGAGGTAATGGGGTGTGTAGTGTAATAGGGGAGTGTAGATTAGAGCTATTTAATAAAGACTTAGATATATATATAAAATTATTTAGTAAAGTGATAGTTTCCAATAGCATTTACAAATCTTTGAGATATGTAAAACAATTTGAGGTTGTAAGAACCTCTATTAATATTTATTTCTAATCAACTTTTAAAATTTGTAATGTTTACATATTTTAAATATAATATAACCTCTTCATAAAGTATAACATATCTGTATACTTTATACTTAGATTTAGGTTGTACTCTCAGTTTTGTTTTTACTGATAGTATGTGTGTTTACCAAAAAAAATAATAATAATGATAATAATGATATATATCTTCTGCCTTTACCAGGGATTGGAGAGTAGGAAATCATTTTTAATTTATCAGTATTACCAGGAGAAATGGGGAGTGGTAGTTTTCATTCCCAATAGTGGGAGTAATATATGTAAAGGGGAGAATAGTGAGTTCAAGAAATTAAATAAAAGAGCCAGTGTGGTTGGAGTAAAGTCAGTGACTGACTATGAGGCTGGAAGGGCAGGTAGGGACCAGTCATGTAGAGCCTTATTGATAACACTTAGAAGCCTTTGAAAGTTTTAGCAAGCAGTCACATATCATTTCTTAGCTTTCTGTCCATGTGGTTTTAATTAGGAGATCACTTATGACTTACGGTCAGAAAATTTAATTTCTTCATCAGTACAAGGGCTCACTGTCAAATTGTATCAATATGGTAAATTTGTTTAATTTTTATTTGATGATTATCTTCACCATATTTGAAGCTTTTTATTAGTACCATTGTGCCAAAGGTACAGTGAAATTCAAACAGCAATGGTAGTTTTGTCTCTCATAGTACTTTGTCTTTACACTACTTTGGGGAGACTTAAACTCTTTAACAATGACTGACTAATTTTGATGGTGTCAGCCTACACCAGGGTTCAGCAAACCATAGCCTGTGGACTAATGTTGTCCAAGGCCTCTTTTTTGTGCAGCCTTCAAGCTAAGAATTGATTTTACATTTTTAAAGGGTTGTTTTTTGTTTCTGTTTTTTTAAAGGGAAAGAAAAAATTATATGTGAGAAATTGTGTGTGTCCTCAAAAGCCTAAAATATTTACTATCTCTCTTCTTATAGAAGAAGTTTGCCAACCCCCGAAAAAAATGAATGAGATTTCAATAAGAGACATATCTATGAAGAAAATCACCAAAATGTTTTACTTTAGTAAACTATTTATTTAGGGTTACTGTATATACAGAGCGCTGGGGATACAAATATGAATAAGATAAGGTTCCTGTCCTCAAGGATTTGGACATATTCACCAATTAAAAAGTGTGTTAAATTCTATAACAGGCCAGTATCCAAAATGTTATGACACACAGGGGAACTCAAGCACTAACCACTGACATACTGAAAATGTGACATATATACTACTATAATTTGAGTAGACAAGTGGGACAAGGACATGAAGTTGTAAAAGTAATAATGGACTATATCAGATATGGTGTATTTTTTTATTTGAGGGAATTGAAACTTTATTGTAGATGCAGTTGGGAGCTATTGAAGGATTTTGAACAGGGAAGATGAAAATTATTTCATATATTGTATCAATGAGAATAGGCTAGATTTTGCAGTGCTAAAAAAGATCCCAAAATTTCAGTGACTGAAAACAACAAAGGCTTATTTTTTATTCATGCTATATGACCATGACGGGTCTGCTCCATGTTGTCTTCCCTCTAGTATCCTGTCTGATGGAGCAGCCTCTATCTATCTGGAATGTTGCTTGTCTTACGAAAGAGAGTAAAAGGCCACAGTAAAGCACTAACTAGCTCTTAAAATTTCTGCCCAGAAGTAACATATGTTACTTCTCACATTTCAATGCCAGAGCAAGTCACATGGTTAAGTCTTATGTCAAGGAAGTATGGGAAGTATAATCCTATCAAGGGAGGAGCAGCAAATATTTATGAATAATAATATAGTCTGCCACATAGGCATTTTAGAAAAATGCAAAACATTACAATATGGAGAATGGACTGTGGCAAGAGAAATGCATGAAGACAGTAGATAATGGCTTCAGGTTTGGATATATAAAATTTGAGCTGTCTTTGGGCTATTGAGGTAGAGATGTTAGATAGGTGTGGTTTATAGTTTATGACACCTATGGTAGAGGTACAGATCTAGCAGTATGTAGATAAACTTGAATTTGACAGTGAATGAGGTTGCCCAGGGAGAAAGTGTAATTTGAAAAGATGACAGAGTTGGAGATTTAAGATATATTAGATTTGAGAGGGAAGTGGATGAAAAGATGTCAGTGAATGACATAAAATTTTTAAATAGTTTTTTAATAAAAAAAGTAAAGAGTACATGTCATAGAAGTCTCTTAATGTCAGACGTCATAAAGAGGTCAAGAAAGATTTGGACAGAAAGTGTGAAATGATTGGGGAAAAGTGGTTTTTGTTTTTTTTGGCTGCATTGAGTCTTCATTGCTGCACGCGGGCTTTCTCTAGTTGTGGCAAGCAGGGGCTATTCTTTGTTGTGGAGCACGGGCTTCTCATTGTGGTGGCTTCTCTTCTTGCGGAGCACGGGCTCTAGGCATGCAGGCTTCAGTAGTTGTGGCTCACAGGCTTAGTTGCTCCACAGCATGTGGGATCTTCTCGGACCAGGGCTCAAACCCGTGTCCCCTGCATTGGCAGGCGGATTCTTAACCACTGCACCACCAGGGAAGTCCCGGGGAAAAGATTTTTTAAAACAGTTTGCAGGCAGAGGTAAAATTAGAGCAATTTGGAGGCTTGAGATGAGGAAAGGGGACTGTTAGAATTTAGGTAGCATTGGAATAGATTAGACCTCTTTATTTCCAGCAGTGTGGTAGATTAGATGTGCAGAGGAAACAAACTTCTCAGTACCAAGAACTAAAAATACTAGATAAAATGTGGAAAACATTTCTTAAAACATTTACTGAACTTTGAAATACATAAATAGAAAACCAGAGACTTTCAGAAAGCTTGATTCAACACAAATAAAGAGCATTAGAGCTACTTGACATCTGCTTGAGTCCTGGTGGTATAGAGCCTGGTTATTGGAACACATCCAGGTATAAGAGACAAAGGACAAAGCCTAGAACTCCAGCAGACAGAAGTTCACATCAGATTTCCCTGTATAAATGTGTAACTCCTTAATGGTGTTACCAGTGTAAGAGCAAATAGAAACAAATCTATCACAGAAGCTAGATCCTTGTTTCAGTTTTAGCTTTGGGTGGAGCAGAAAAAAGTTTCTGAACACAAGCTCATACTCACCTTCTGTCTCTCATGCAGATTTATATTGCCTGTGAGACAAAGAAAAAAATTAATTAAAATTTGTTGTAGGTTGGTCGTGCCCCCAGTTGCCTTGCAGAGCCAAAGGCAAGCTTAATTTCTGTTCAGTATAAAGCTAAGCTTTTCTTGATCAGTGTATCCTCCATCTTGGTTGACCTAGCCTTCTCATTTACTCCAGCAGCCCAGGAATGGCAGCCTTTATTTTGCAATTGAAAGGCAAATAAATCAACCAGAAACTATGTATGAACAATTTCTCCAACTTAACATGTTAAATGCTCAGATTTTGCTGTCTTCCTTTTTAACAGTGTATCATTACAGTGTCCAGCATCCAATCAAAAATTAATAGACATGCCAAGAAGCAAGAAAATATGACTTAGTGGAATAAAAATCAGTCAGTGGGAACTGCCACAAAAATAACATGTGATGGAATTAACAGACAAGTACATTAAAACAGCTATCTTTGAGAATTTAAAGGAAAACATGAATATAGCGAATAGTAAAAATGGAAGATATTTTTAAAATCTAATGTTAACTTCTTTAGGTGATAAATATCTGAAATGAAAATTTCACTGAATGGGATAACAGCAGATTAGACACTACAGAAGAAAAGATCTTTGAACTTGCAGAAATACTAATAAAATCTATCTAAAATGAGTTGTAGAGGTGGGGAGAAAGACTGATATAAAATGAATGGAATTTCAGTGACCTGTGGTACAGTATCAGCAGGGCCAACATACATAGGCTCTGAGCCTTATAAGGAGGAATAAAAAATATTTGAAGAAATAATCCTCAGAACTTTTTCACACTTAATGAAAGTTATCAACCCATAGATCCATGAAGTCCTACAAATCCCAAGCAGGATACACAAACATACAGAAATCAAGGGACATCATTATCAAATTTCTTAAAACCAGTGGTTAAGAGAAAATCTTAAAATTAACCAGCAAAAGCAAAGAGACAAGAAAACACATAGTATACAGAGAAACAGTGGAACGAATCACAGCAGATGGATTGTCAGAGATGTTGTAAGACAGAAAACAATAAAAATGATGTCTTTAAAATGCTGGAAGGGGAAAAAAAACCTATCAATTTAATATTCCATAACCAGTGAAATACCCTTCAGAAATGAAGGCAAAATAAATATTATCAGAAAAACAAGTTTAAAGAATTTGTTGCCAGCAGGTTTACAGTAGTAGAAATGTTCTTCAAACAGAAAGATCATAGTAGATGGAAACATGGCTCTACCAAAGGAATGAAGAGTTCCAGAAATTTTCAGTAAATAAATATAAAACACCCTTTTCTTATATTCTTTTGAAGTTCATGTGGAATTATATCAAGATAGCATCATATTCTGGACCATAAAACATCTTAATAAACTTTAAAAGTTTGAAATCATACAGAATATATTTTAAGAACACAATGGAATTGAATTAGAATTCAGTAACAGAAGATATCTTGACATTCCCCAAATAAGTGAAAAGTTAACAACTTTTGGGCTTCTAAATAGCCCATAAGTCAAAGAGGAAATCACAGACAAAATTAGAAAATCTTTTAAATTGAATAAAAATGAAAACACATAAAAATTTTATGGGGTATAGCTAAGTCTGTGTTTTTAGCTTTACAAAGTTACGTTATTAAACAAAAAAGGTCTAAGCCCAAACTCTCACCTTTAGGAAGCTAAAGACAGTAGAACAAATGAAACCCAAATTAGATGGAAGAAAAATGATAAATTTAAGAGCAAAAATAAACAGAAAACATAGAGAAATCAATGAAAGCTTATACTGGTTTATTGAAAAAAAATTTTTAAAAAGGAGAACTGTAGCTGAAAGGATTAAGAAAAAAGAAATTGAATTAGCAGTATCAAGAATGAAAGAGAGGATATCAGTGCAATTGCTACATACCATAACAGGACAATAAGGGAGCATAATGAACAGTTTTATGCCAATAAATTTGATAAAAAAGAGCACATTCTTTGAAAAACACCAGCTACTAAAACTCAAGAATAGCCTAAAGAGCCCTACATCTATTTAAGAAATTGAACTTGCAGTTTAAAACCATTCTACAATGAAAACTCAAAGCCCAAATAGCTTCAATCATGAATAAGGAAAAAATAATACTAAGTATATAAAAACTATTCCAGAAAGTAGGAGCATTTTCCCAACTCATTTTATGAGGCCAGCATTACCCTGATTCTGAAACCAGGCAACACGTTACCAGAAAACCACACTAGTAAGCATGAATGCAAACGGTACAAAATATTATCAGATAGAGTCCAGTATGTTGAATATATAGCATACCATGACTACATGGGTTTATTTCAGGAATGCAAGGTTGGATTAACATTAGAAAATCAATTAATGTATTTTACGAAATTAACAGTAAGTGAGAAAATCATAATCATCTAACTAGGTAAAGAGAAAACATTTGCCACAATCTAACATCCATTTTTAATTTTTTTAAAAACCTTATTTTTAGAAATAAAAGGCATACAGATAGGAAAGGAAGAAGAAAAAAATATCTGTTTACAGATGATATGATCTATAGAAAAATTCCTAAGAAATCTGTCAAAAAAACCACTGAACGGGGCTTCCCTGGTGAGAATTTCACTTTTATTCCTTTGCACTTCAAACATCAGAAAAAGCACTGGACTAGAAATATATGTATTTAAAGTTCAGTTCTTTATTCAATATTTAGCTGTTGAGTCTCTTAACTGGACCTTCATTTTTAAAGAAGTAAGCTCTATTCTTTCTGCTCCTCATCTCAGAGAGTGAGAATTGTTTTTTTGACCCACCACATATTATTAGGGAAACATGGGCCAACTTTGAATTTATTGTGGGTACTGTAATGTACCTTATTCAGGAAACTATCAACTTGCCTGTGAAAGACAAATGCATATGGTATTGGGCTGGCCAAAAGGTTCGTTCGGTTTTTTCTGCAAGATGGTTCTAGTAGCACTTTAGTTGTCTTTAACTTCATTCAAAACAATTTTGTTAGATTGTATGTGACAGTTGTCATATCAGCGTACATTTAAAAAAAAAGACTTATCAGGACTTCTCCTTGTGGCGCAGTAGTTAAGAATCCACCTGCCAATGCAGGGGACATGGGTTCAATCCCTAGTCTGGGAAGATCCCACATGCCACGGAGCAACTGAACCCATGCGCCACAACTACTGAGCCTGCGCTCTAGAGCCCGCAAGCCACAACTACTGAGCCTGTGTGCCACAACTACTGAAGCCTGTGTGCCTAAAGCCCGTGCTCCACAGCAAGAGAAGCCACCGCGATAAGAAACCCACACACCTCAACGAAGAGTAGCCCCCTCTCGCCGCAACTAGAGAAAGACTGCGTGTAGTAACGAAGACCCAACACAGCCAAAAATAAATAAATAAATTCTTAAAAAAACAAAAAAAGACTTATCGAAATTGGTGAATTTTTGTGTAGCCATTTTAATATTGAAGATGGAAGGAAAAAAGCAACATTTTTGGCATATTATGCTTTATTATTTCAAGAAAGGTAAAAACACAACCGAAATGCAAAAAAAGATTTGTGCAGTGGTTGGAGAAGGTGCTGTGACTGATCGAACGTGTCAGAAATGGTTTGTGAAGTTTCGTGCTGGAGATTTCTCACTGGACGGTGCTCCACGGTCGGGTAGACCAGCTGAAGTTGATAGCGATCAAATCGAGACATTAATTGAGAACAGCCAACATTATACCATGTGGGAGATAGCCGCCATACTCAAAATAATCTAAATCAAGTGTTGAAAATCATTCGCATCAGCTTGGTTATGTGAATCGCTGCGATGTTTGGGTTCCACATAAGTTAAGCGAAAAAAAACCTTCTTCACCGTATTTCCACATGCTAATCTCTACTGAACATAACGAAAATGTTCCATTTTCAAAACAAATTGTGACGGGCGATGAAAAGTGGATACTGAACAATAATGTGGAGTGGAAGAGATCATGGGGCAAGCGAAATGAACCACCAACAACCACATCTAAGGCCGGTCTTCATCCAAAGAAGGTGATGTTGTATATATGGTGGGATTGAAAGGGAGTCCTCTATTATGAACTCCTTCTGGAAAACAAAATGAGTAATTCCAACAAATACTTCTCCCAGTTAGACCAACTGAAAGCAGCAGTTGATGATCCAGAATTAGTCAGCAGAAAACTCATAATCTTCCATCAGGATAACGCAAGACCGCATGTTTCTCTGATGACCAGGCAAAAACTGTTACAGCTTGTCTGGGAAGTTCTGATTCATCCTCCATATTCACCAGACGTTGCACCTTCAGATTTCCATTTATTTAGGTCTTTACAAAATTCTCTTAATGGAAAAAATTTCTATTCCCTGGAAGACTGTAAAAGGCACCTGGAACAGTTCTTTGCTCAAAAAGATAAAAAGTTTTGGGAAGATGCAATTATGAAGTTGCCTGAAAAATGGCAGAAGGTAGTGGAACAAAAGGGTGAATGCGTTGTTCAATAAAGTTCTTGGTGAAAATGAAAAATGTGTCTTTTATTTTTACTTAAAAACCGAAGGCACTTTTTTGGCCAACCCAATATTATGATATTTAATCTTGCTATGAAAAATAGAGTGGTATTCCTTGTCTTTTATCCTTTGTAAAGTTATTTAAATAACTAGTTGTGTTCAGTTTTTATCATGTGTGATTTGTTGTCTTATTTAGTGAACGGAGTTCCGTCTCGAAGTCCAAGATTGGTTTCTTCTGGGGATGACTCTGTGGATAGTCTGCTGCAGCGGTTGGTACAACATGAGGACCAAGAGCCCCTGGAGAAAAATATTGATGCTGTGATTGCATCTGCTTCTATGCCACCTTCCTCCAGTCCAGTCCATAGCCACAGCAAGGAGCGAACCCTGGGAAAACCAGACAGCCTTCTAGTGCCTGCAGTCCCCAGTGACTCTTGCAGTAGTAGCATCTCACTCCTTTCTGAAAAGTTGCCCAGCAGCCATTCCCCCCATCATATCAAGAGAAGTGTAGTAGAAGCTATGCAGCGCCAAGCTCGGAAAATGTGCAATTATGACAAAATCTTGGCCACCAAGAAAAACCTAGACCACGTCAATAAAATTTTAAAAGCCAAAAAACTTCAAAGACAGGCCAGGACAGGGAATAACTTTGTGAAACGCAGACCAGGTCGACCTCGGAAATGTCCCCTCCAGGCTGTGGTATCAATGCAAGCATTCCAAGCTGCCCAATTTGTCGGCCCAGAATTAAATGAAGATGAAGAAGGAACAGCACTGCACCTTGGCCCTGATACAGTTACAGATGTCATTGAAGCTGTCGTTCAGAGTGTAAACCTGAACTCAGAACATAAAAAGGGATTGAAGAGGAAAAGTTGGCTGTTGGAAGAACAGACCAAGAAAAAGCAGAAGCCATTCCCAGAAGAAGAAGAACAAGAAAATACTAAAAGGTAATTTCTTGTTTAACATTTTGAGTAGAGGAAACTAGCTTATGCACAAATGTAACATATCTGTGCAGCTGAATTGTTCATTTAATCTAACAACCTTTTACTATATAAGACCTGTTCTTTTCTGTTCTAAGTGTTCTTACTTATGGCTGTCCAAAATTATAAATAATTAAGAAGCAAGGGGGAATGTAACAATCTAACACAAGGCCCTTACTATACAGATGAGGAAATCAAGACCCAGAGAGATTGTGTGTTTTATCCAGTGTATAAATATGAGTGGAATTATTTTTACTGTCACACTATCTTATCTCCTTTGTGCTCTAAAACTTTTCATCCCTATCGTCAAATACATTTTTTAAGTCTTTCTGCATGTTAGATTTTTTTCTTAATTAATTAATTAATTTATGGCTGCGTTGGGTCTTTGTTGCTGCGCTTGGGCTTTCTTTAGTTGCAGCAAGCAGGGGCTACTCTTTGTTGCCGTGCGCGGCTTCTCATTGTGGTGGCTTCTCGTTGCAGAGCACGGGCACTAGGCGCTCGGGCTTCAGTATTTGTGGTTCGCAGGCTCTAGACCGCAGGCTCAGTAATTGTGGTGCATGGGCTTAGTTGCTCCGCGACCTGTGGGATCTTCCCGGACCAGAGCTCGAACCCGTGTCCCCTGCATTGGCAGGCAGATGCTTAATTACTGCGCTACCAGAGAAGCCCCTAGATTGTTTTTTAATGGTTTCTTTTTTATATTTTTACTTTTCCCCAAAAGGTGTAGGGCAGAAGTAAAAAATCACCCTCCACCCCCACCCCCGAGAAGACGATTTAATCCTTTTGTTATATATCCAACCAGATTCTTTCCCTGAAGGAATATTTGGTTTTTATTTTATGTATTTATTTATTTATTGGCCTCTCCATGTGGCATATGGGATCTTAGTTCCCTGACCAGGGATGGAACCCGTGTCCCCTGCCGTGGAAGCACAAAGTCTTAACCACTGGACCACCTCTGTTTACAGAAGTTTTTCGTAGCTGTCTATGCATACGTCTATGAAAAAATACTTTTTTTATAGAGAATATATGGGATTTAAAATTTTTTCCTGAGAATACATGGTCATAAATAAATCAGTGAAACTAGAAGTTTACTGATTCAGGAGTTAAAGTCTCTTCACATGATCTCATTTCTTATCAAATCCTATTTTCATGGGTAAGACTGTTAACAATATATTGTGTATCCTTTGATACTTTTCTTATGCATTTACAAATACGTGCATATGCAAAGCTGTTATTTTATATAAGTGGTAACATACATATTACACTTAATTTTGTAACAACTTTTCTCTTTATATATCTTGGTGATCTTGTCATTTAGTACATATAGAATTACCTTATTGCATGTCAGGAATATATCATAATTTAATTATTCTCCTTCAAAGGGTTACATATTACTTTTTTACATATAGGTCTTAAATCAGCTGAAATTTATTCTTGTATAAGGTATGAGTGAGTGCTATGTTTATTGCCAGTTATTTATCAAGGTTGCAGATTTGTAAGCATTTTTGTTTTATATGTAGTGTCTATAATTTATATTCCCATTGGATTTTTGTGAAGTTTTGGGGTTTTTTTGAAAGGGGAAAAAATTTAATTAAGAGATTTAAATTTTTTGAATTTTTAAGTGATGGTCTTACCACTATTAATTGATCATCATTTCCCTACTTGTTTGAAATGATACCTTTATCATATAATAAATTCTTAAATATCTTTGGGTCTTAGGGTGTTCTTTTATATTTTTATATTCTCTTCCCATCAGTCTGTTTTGTTATCAATCTGTTATTTCTGTTTTAATTACTGAGGCTTTTAAAATATCTACAACGAGAATGACTTTTGCCTTCGCTATAGTAAGAAAGTGACAATTTGAGACATCTTAACCATTCACTTTAGGAAGGGTCATGTTAAAAATGTGCCTCAGAGAAAAGGCTTTATTTCAGATAAGCCCTTCTGTTCCAGCAAGTTCTAGTAGCATTAGTCAGCAACATTAAACACTTATTTTCCACAAAATTATATTCTGGAATTTGAGGAGATGATAAAGAGAAAGATACAGTTTCCACCCTCAAGAGATTGTGTAGGCAAGGACATGGCACAGTGAGTTCCCAGAGATAGCAACAGTTTTTCACCTTTCTCGAACTGGAACCTACTGTAGCACTTGTTGTATAGCAGGAGTTTGTTCATTTATTTCTTTATTTTATTTTTAAAATAAATTTATTTATTTATTTATTTATTTTTGGCTGTGTTGGGTCTTCGTTGCTGCGCACTGTCTTTCTCCACTTGCAGCGAGCAGGGGCTACTCTTCGTTGCAGTGCACGGGCTTCTCACTGCAGTAGCTTCTCTTGTTGCGAAGCACGAGCTCCGGGCGTGCAGGCTTCAGTAGTTGTGGCACGTGGGCTCAGTAGTTGTGGCTCTCAGGCTCTAGAGCACAGCGCAGTATTTGTGGCACACGGGCTTAGTTGCTCCGCAGCATGTGGGATCTTCCTGGACCAGGGCTCGAACCCATGTCACCTGCATTGGCAGGTGGATTCTTAACCACTGCACCACCAGGGAAGTCCCTCTTCATTTATTTCTAAATTAGGTATTTATTGCAAAATTATTTCATGTGCTGAGGGTAAATACACTTGTAAGCAAATATAGAAATATTCCCTATCCTCATGGTTCTTACATTCTAACTACTATTATGAAGAATTATTTAGGTTTATGAGCTTATATTAGAGGTAATTGACTCAGTTTTTTTGTGGAAGTAATGACTAAGGTAAAATCTGAAGAACAGACTTTATTTGTTATTTAGAGGAGCAACGCCAGAGCATACATTTTAGACTGGTAAGTATGAAAAGGCATGGCAGGTTCAGGGAAATGAAAGAAAGGTTTTGCGGCCAAAACACATTAATTAGAGTAGTATGGTGTCAAATGAGTCTAGAGAAGAGGTGGTAGGGACCAGATCTTGCAGAGGTCCTTGTACACCATGTTAAAGAGTTTGATCACTATTCATTGATTAATAACAAACCAGAATGCAAAAGAATATTGTAATGATTATGAGCTGGGTTCTAGACTCAGAAAAACCTGGGTTCAAATCCTGGATCTAAAAGGAAAAAAAAATTTTTTTAACTCATGTAAAAAAATAAAATTACAATTAAAATATTAAAAATATTTAGAAGTGAGTAAATACTGTGCTACATATTGAAATTTGTGGGATGTATCTAAAGAGGTACCTAGAGGGAGATTCATAGCCATTAATGCTTATATTATTTTCAAGAATGCTGAAAATTTATGAATGAAGATATTACCAAACAAAACTTGTGTCTGGTTGCCGGTACACAATAAAGCCAAACTAATGACACCAGGTTGTGGTGAGGGAAAGTGCAGCATTTATTACAGGATGCCAAGCAAGGAGTTCAGGACAGGTAATGCTTAAAAAGCCCGAATTCCCTGATGGGTTTTAGGAAAACATTTTTATTTTTAAAATTAATCTTTAGTGGAGTATAGTTCTCTACAACGTTGTGTTAGTTTCTGCTGTACAGCAAAGTGAATCAGTTATACGTATACATATATCCCTTCTTTCTTGGATTTCCTTCCCATTTAGATCACCACAGAGCATTGAGTAGAGTTCCCTGAGCTATATACAGTAGGTTCTCATTAGTTATCTATTTTATACATGATATTGATAGTGTATATATGTCAATCCTAATCTCCCAATTCATCCCACCTCCCTCCTTTCACTCTTGGTATCCATTAGTTTGTTCTCTACATCTTTGTCTCTATTTTTGCTATGCAAATAAGATCGTCTGTTCCATTTTTCTGGACTCCACATATATGCATTAATATACGATATTTGTTTTCCTCTTTCTGAGTTACTTCACTCTTTATGACAGTCTCTAGGTCCATCCACTTCTCTACAAATGACCCAGTTTTGTTCCTTTTTATGGCTGAGTAATATTCCATTGTATATATGTACCACATCTTCTTTATCCATTCTTCTGTTGATGGACATTTAGGTTGCTTCCATATCCTGGCTATTGTAATAGTGCTGCAATGAACATTGGGGTGCATGTGTCTTTTTCAATTATGGTTGCTGGGTCATATGATAGTTCTATATATAGTTTTTTAAGGAACCTCTATACTGTTCTCCATAGTGGCTGTATCAGTTTACATTCCCAACAGTGCAAGAGGGTTCCCTTTTCTCCACACCCTCTCCAGCATTTATTGTTTGTAGATTTTTTGATGATGGCCATTCTGACCAGTGTGAGGTGATACCTCATTGTAGTTTTGATTTGCATTTCTCTAATAATTAGTGATGTTGAGCATTGTTTCATGTGTTTGTTGGCCATCTGTGTGTCTTCTTTGGAGAAATGTCTATTTAGGTCTTCTGCCCATTTTTTTTTTAATTGATTTATTTATTTATGGCTGTGTTGGGTCTTCGTTTCTGTGCGAGGGCTTTCTCTAGTTGCGGCAAGCGGGGGCCACTCCTCATCGCGGTGCGCGGGCCTCTCACTATCGCGGCCTCTCTTGTTGCAGAGCACAGGCTCCAGACGCACAGGCTCAGTAATTGTGGCTCATGGGCCCAGTTGCTCCACGGCATGTGGGATCTTCCCAGACCAGGGCTCAAACCCGTGTCCCCTGCATTGGCAGGCAGACTCTCAACCACTGCACCACCAGGGAAGCCCTCTTCTGCCCATTTTTTGATTGGGTTGTTTGTTTTTCTCATATTGAGCTGCATGAGCTGTTTGTATAATTTGGAGGTTAATCCTTTGTCACCTGCTTCATTTGCAAATATTTTCTCCCATTCTTACAGTTGTCTTTTTGTCTTGTTAATGGCTTCCTTTGCTGTGCAAAAACTTTTAAGTTTAATTAGGTCCCTTTTGTTTATTATTGTTTTTATTTTCATTACTCTAGGAAGTGGGTCTAAAAAGATCTTACTGTAATTTATTTCAAAGACTGTTCTGCCTATGTTTTCCTCTAAGAGTTTTATAGTGTCTGCCTTACATTCAGGTCTTTCATCCATTTTGAGTTTATTTTTGTGTATGGTGTTAGGGAGTGTTCTGATTTCATTCTTTTACATGTAGCTGTCCAGTTTTCCCAGCACCACTTATTGAAGAGGCTGTCTTTTCTCCATTGTATATTCTTGCCTCCTTTGTCATATATTAGGTGACCATAAGTGCATGGGTTTATCTCTGGGCTTAGGAAAACATTTTTAAAGGCAAGGTGAGGGAGGGGCATCCCAGGTATATGATCAGCTCATGCACAAATCTCTGGTTGATGGTGATGTAACAGGGTGGTGTCACAGAGGTTAAGATTATCAATCCTTAGGTGCCAGTAGGTCTGTGATGCTTATGATCATTAAGTAATTAATTTCTTCCATTTGGTTTTAGCATCTGTAAAACAACTTCAGGAAATGTGCATCAGATAATATTATCTAGGTACTTCAGAGAGGAACTAAAGCAGAGGATATAGGGGAGGAGTCTGTCCTGGGAATACCCCATAGGGTCCTCCTTGGTTACAAAGAGCCCAATTAAGAAATTCTAAAAACGATGGGAGGTCTCTGGTGGCGCAGTGGTTAAGAATCCGCCTGCCAATGAAAGGAACACGGGTTTGAGCCCTGGTCCGGGAAGATTCCACATGCCGCGGAGCAACTAAGCCCGCGAGCGACAACTACTGAAGCCCGCGCGCCTAGAGCCCGTGCTCCACAACAAGAGAAGCTACCGCAATGAGCAGCCTGCGCACTGCAACGAAGCGTAACCCCCCCCCTCGCCGCAACTAGGGAAAGCCTGTGTGCAGCAACGAAGACCCATTGCAGCCAAAAATTTTAAATAAATTTATTTTAAAAAGAAAAGAAATTAGAAAAATGAGAATAAGCCCCAAAATGTAAAGGACAGAGATAAAACATATACGTTAAATTAACAAAATAAAGCTAAGGTACAGTAGAGAGAAACACTGAAGACCAAAGTTAGTAATACTAATGATAACGAATAAAATATACAAACTTCTGGTAAGGTTGATCAATAAAGGAAGAGAAAGGGAATAATAAAATTAGGAACTAAAAAGGAAATTAGCTATATATGAGAGATTAAAATGTGACTACTATAAGAACTTTATGCCCAACAAATTATAAAACTCAGTTGAAATGTATGTGCTGTATTCCTAGGAAAAATACCTACTTGGAAAGAAATACCCTTTGTGCTTCTGTAATGTAAGTTGAATCTACAACGTCTTGCCACACGAAAGGACCAGGACCAGGTTGAAAAGAGAGTTCTATCTCTCTTTAAAAAGATCATTTCAGTCTCATTAAAACTCTTCAGAGAATATGAAGGGAGTTTGAAGAGGAATACACATACAGAAAGTATATAAATAGAAGTAGCCAGTTTAAAAAAATTTTTTTTAATAAATTTTTTAATTTATTTTTGGCAGCGTTGGGTCTTCGTTGCTGCGCATGGCCTTTCTCTCGTGGTGGGTGCGCGGGCTTCTCATTGCGGTGGCTTCTCTTGTTGCAGAGCACAGGCTTAGTTGCTCCGCAGCATGTGGGATCTTCCTGGGCCAGGGCTTGAACCCATGTCCCCTGTATTGGCAGGCAGATTCTCAACCACTGTGCCACTAGGGAAGCCCTAAAAAAATGTTTTATAAAGTTAACACCCGTGTAGATACAGAACAGGTGAACATATAGAACATTGGTAGCATCCCATGTTCTTTCCCAGTCATACACCACTTCCTTGCCAGTAGCTATAATCAATCTCCTGACTTTTACCTTTTTTCATACCATTTAAGTATTCAACGTAGACAATATAGTTTAGTTTATCCTTCCTGAACTTCACTGAAATGGAATTATACAAGACATATGCTTTTGTGCCTCACCTTTTTTGCTCAACATGTAAATGTAAAACCATCTCTGTTGTTGCATGTTGCTGTAGTTACCTCCTTTTTGTTATTTTACAGTTATCCATTGTTTGTATGTAATAGTTTTTCTTTTTTTTTAATTTTTTTGAAGTATAGTTGATTTACGATGTGTTAATTTCTGCTGTACAGCAAAGTGACTCAGTTATACATATATATATTCTTTTTCATATTCTTTTCTATTTATGATTTATTACAGGATATTGAATATAGTTCCCTGTGCTGTACAGTAGGACCTTGTTTATCCATCCTGTATATACCAGTTTGCACTTGCTAATCCCAAACTCCCAATCCTATCCTTCCCCACCTCTCCTCCCCCTTGGCAACCACAAGTCTGTTCTCTATGTCTGTGAGTCTGTTTCTGTTTTGTAGATAGGTTCATTTGTGTCGTATTTTAGACTCCACATGTAAGTGATATCATATGGTATTTGTCTTTCTCTTTCTGACTTACTTTGATGAGTATGATAATCTCTAGATCCATCCATGTTGATGCAGATACAGAGTTTTTCTGTTTTACTGTTGGGTTATTTTCATTTTGACACTATTACCCAAAAATGCTGCTCTTAACGTTCCTCTAATGTTCACTGGTGGATATGGACACTAATTCCTCTAGGGTATATACCTGGGAATGGAATCACTGAATGAAACAATGGATTTGCCCCAAGACTTAATTTTAAGCTATGGTATATTGAGCTAGCATGGAACCGAATATAGAATTGGATAAGAGAAACGGATCCATACATGCAAGCTTGCTATATGATGGAGGTGACACTACATATCAATAAGGAAATAAAATTATATTCAATCAGTGTGGTGCCCCAGACGTTGATATTGCATAGGAATGGGAATGAAATTGGATTCTGTCTTAATCCATGTATAAAAATCAGTTCCCAGTTGGTTAAATAAATACATAAGTGTAAAAAGCAAACCTTCAAACTTTTAAAGGCTAATACAGAAGGAAGAAAATTTTATGACCTTGTTTCTCAGAGTTCATAAACAAGATATCAAAAGCAGTAAGCATACAGGTAAAGATTGATATACTGTATTATTATTAAAACTAAGAATTTCCGTTTATCAAACATCATCCCAATAAATGTATGAAGACTTGCTACAAACTGAGAGAAGAAATTTATAAGATATAATTTATACATTTTTGGTATCCAGAGTATGTAACCAAAGAAGTATTTCAAAACAACCCAGTATGATCCAGCAATTACCTTTTACATAGCTTAGGAAAACTCCGGCCCAATGATCACCAGAAAGCATTTTTTGGAAAGGTAGTAGCAAGATTGATTATAATATATAGAAACTGGAAATATCCCAGATTAACAGGAAAAGGAATAAGTATACTGTAGTTTTTTGTACAATGGAATATGATATGGTAATAAAATTAATGAATTATAACTGACATGTAATGATAATGAATGAGCCTTAGAGACTAGATTAAGTGAAAGAAACACCCTAAAAATGATATACTAACTGATTTTGTTTTTATAAAGCAAAAAAAAAGCCACAAAAAATAAACAATGTATTGTGTTAATGTAGATAAATATATCATAAAGCCATATTTTATTTTATTTATTTATTATTTTTTTTTTTTGGCTGCGCCACGTGGCTTGCAAGATCTTAGCTCCCTGACCAGGGATTGAACCCGGGCCATGACATTGGAAGCGCTGAGTCCTAACCACTGGACTGCCAGGGAATTCCCATAAAACCATATTTTAAAATACCTTACCTCTTCTTCTTTCTCTTTTCTTTCCTGAAGAATTCAATCTTAAAGCCATTTGGTAGGTATCTGTATGGGATGTGGAAACCATGGTGACCCTAAGCTGGGTGTTGGAGGCTTAATGAGGTAAAGGGTTGGATTATGGGGCGAGGGAGAGGGAATGTTAACCCAGCCTACGGTATCAGAGCCCGAGTGGGATAAGAAGGATGCTCTTGTAATGAGGGTGCACAGTGTGGGGTATTAGGGACCAGCAAGGTTACGAAGTGTCCATCTCAGATCTCCTTAATAGGAATTTTAAAAATTCTATGAGTAGGCATTTGCATTTCCTTTATAAGCCCCCAAGGTGATTCTGATATATATGGTCTATAGACAGAACTTGGAGAAACATGGCACTTGAAGAGTTTATATATGTAGAATATATACATACACATATAAGCAGGAAAGCAGAAAACATTTTTGATTGTAGGAGGAAGAAACATAAGGTAAGGCACAGAAAAAATGAATTTGGCTATAAGGAGAATGGGAAAAAAAATAATAAAATATGAAACCAATCCATCCATCTCATAACCAAGTAAGATTTATCCCAGTTATACAACACTTGTTCAACATTTGAAAATCAGTTAATGTAATCCATCACATTAACAGGCTAAAGAAGAAATATCACATGGACACATCAGTAAATGCAGAAAATTTTTTGACAAAAATCTAACACATGTTCATGATAAAAAGCTAGCAATCTAGGAATAAAAAGAAACTACCTCAACCTAATAAAAGCTATATGTAAAAAACCCACAGCTGACAACTTCAGTGGTGAAAGACAGAGGTTTTCCACTATTATCAGAAACTAGGAAAGGATGCCCACTTTTGCCGCTTCAGTTCAATTTTGTACTGAAATTCCCTAACCAGAGCAGTTAGGCAAGAAAAAGAAAAGCCTGTGTTTATGGGGTGGAAGACTTAAGATATCAGTACTACCCAAAGTGATCTACAGCTTCAGTATCCCTATTAAAATCCCAGTGATGTTTTCTGTGAAATAGAAAAATCCATCCTAAAATTCATGAGGAATCTCAAGGGATTCCAAATAGCCAAAACAATCTTGAAGAAAAAGAACAAAATTGGAGGACTAACACTTCTATATTTTTTTCTTTTTATTGTCCTTTTGCACTGGCTATGACCTTTAACTCTGACATTGAATTTAAGTTATGAGAGCAGACATTTGTCTTATCATTGATATTAGGAAAACTGTATTCAGTCTTTCACTATTAAGTATGAGGCAAAAAGAAAATCTAGGAAATTCCCTGATACGTCATTGCTTAGGTCCCAAGGTACCTAGCCAATCTGTGTGCTTATGTTTATTTTATATATAATTTCAAGGGTTTTTAGTTGTACTTAATGGGAAGATACGTAGAAGTGTCTATTCCATCTTTGACTGGAACTATATTCACCTTAATTTTTTTTTTTTTTTTAAAGGTCTTTTATAGCTACTTTATTTATTTATTTCTTTATTTTTGGCTGTGTTGGGTCTTCAGTTCGTGCGAGGGCTTTCTCTAGTTACGGCAAGTGGGGGCCACTCTTCATCGCGGTGCAGGGACCGCTCTTCATCGCGGTGCGCGGGCCTCTCACTATCGCGGCCCCTCCCGTTGCGGGGCCCAGGCTCCAGACGCGCAGGCTCAGTAGTTGTGGCTCACGGGCCCAGCTGCTCCGTGGCATGTGGGATCTTCCCAGACCAGGGCTCGAACCCGTGTCCCCTGCATTAGCAGGCAGATTCTCAACCACTGCGCCACCAGGGAAGCCCTCACCTTAATTTTTAAAGATGTTTTTGATTGATTTAGAATTCTCTTTTGACAGGCTCCTCCCCTCCCCTTCCTTTTAGCACTTCCAGATGTCTTTTCATTGCCTTCTGGCTTGCATTTATTCAGACATGAAATCTGCATTCATTCTTATTTTTGTACTCCTGTATAGATTGTGTATTTTTTCTCTGGCTCTTTTTATTTTCTTCATCAATAGTTTTCAGAAAGTTTATTATGATATGACATACTTGATTTTTTTTTTTAGTTTATATTGCTTCTGGTTTGTTTAGGTTCTTGGAACTTGGGGTTTATACTTTTTATCAAACTTAGAAAAATTTTGGTCATTGCTCTTTTTTTCATTTTGAATTTTTTAATATTGTAAAAGTCACGTTATTGTGTGTATGTTTTTTGTTCTTTTCTATATGTTCGATTTTATTTTGGTAGGTAGTTAAGTTACTTGTGGATTGGTTTGGATTCTTTTGAAGGTAGTTTTTAAGCTTTATAAGAGCTGGCTTTTATTCCAGAGATAGTTGAGCCCTACAAAAATGGATAACGTTACCCTCTGGGATCTCTATTGAATGCCCACAGTGTTGGGCAGTGTCTTTCACTCTCCTTAGTGGAATCTGAGTATCTGTCATCATGTGGGAGCTCCGGAAATTGTTTGGGTTATAATACTCTGGTGGTTCTTTGTCCAGCCTTATGGAATTTCACCTTGCACATACACAAACTTAGTATTTAGCAATGTACTAAAGGAGACCCTTACACAGATTTCTAGAGTTATTTTTCTCCATAGCTTTCTCCACTCCAGTACTCTGCCTCACAAATTCTAACTACCTCAGCCTCTCCATATTCTGATCTCTCTTTTCAACTCATTAAGTTGGCCATTCTCTGCTTTGGTTCTACTCCCTCCACTTCAGTCCTTCTTGTAAAGGCAAAGTGGTTATAGGAATCATCTCTTTCTATTTCATTTCCAGTTTTCTCAGGGATCACAGTGCTACAGTCACTGTTGTCCAGTGTCTGATAATTGTTTCATAAACTTACTCCAGGTTGATTGTACTTTGCCGTGTTTCTGTTAGTTTCTGTCAGGAGGACAAATCTGGTATCTGTTACTCCAGCATGACCAGATGAGGAAGTCCACATGTCTCTTTTTATAATTGCTCTGATGTTTTTTTAAATAGATAATTATTTGTAGGAAAAAAATTTCACCATAAAATTATCTTTAAACTTCTCTTTCTAGCTTTACTGAAGCAGCAGTTGAGATTCCCAGTCCTCCTGAAACCCCAGCCAAACCTCCCGAACCTGAAAGTACCTTGCAGCCTGTGCTTTCTCTCATCCCAAGAGAAAAGAAGGCCCCACGTCCCCCAAAGAAGAAGTATCAGAAAGCAGGGCTGTATTCTGATGTTTACAAAACTACAGAGTAAGTAGTGGTACCTATCAGCTGACATCCTTTAAAGACCTGTCATTCTTCCATGTTTTAAATAATACTTTGACTATCAAAAAAAACCAAAAAACAATGCAAATGTAATATACACAAATACAAATCTCATCACAAACACCTCAGTGTTCACTGTACTCATGATATGTTGTTTGGGGCTAATTATTTTCCCTGATCTTTATCTTCTCTCTGCCTTTCTAGATTATATTTCTGTAGTTTGGATTCTAATGATGCCTGTTTTCTTAATTGAAAATAAGAAAAGGGACACTCTGCTTGTATCTAAAATGATCTTGATGGTTTTCTACATTCATTCCTTATTTGTTAAATGCTGTGTTCCAAACTATTTGCCAGATGAGTAAAATACTTCTTATTTTTAAGAACTTCATATTCCCTTGGGAAAGTTCAGCTTGATAAGTCCTCTGATTGAAACGTTTTAAAACCCCAGAGAGCTATCAACTCACTATATCATTCAGTAAGAAGTAGTTCACAGAGTATAGTTGAGTTAGGTTTTGGACATTCAACAGTAGTTTGCAAGATGGAGAAGGGCGTTCCAGTTAGGATAGCATGTACCAAGGCACATACTAGGACCCAAAGACTTTTCATATATTAGAACAACTCAGAAGTTCACTTTTTCTGAAATGTAGTGGTGTTGTGGAAAATAAGCATTGTGTGATAGGGACCGTGGACTTTACTGACTCTTAAGATATTTATCCCACTAAGCTATAGGAAATTAAAAATACTATTTTTAGAAAAGGAAGTGCAAAGTGCGATTTTGTGTTTTAAGATAACTCTGGCAACAGAGTGGAAAATGAATGAGAGTTACTAATGGCAGAAATTCACAGTATCCATCAAAAGGTCATGAGGAATTCTTGAATTTAGGCAAGAAAAGAATGAAATGGAAAGAGGAACAGTTACATTTTAGAGATACATCTGACTTGGTAAGGTTAAAGTGATCAACATATAAACCACAACACTTTATTTTGCATTGAAAAGATCTTTCATTAATTTGCCACTGAGGTAGGTATCACATAAACTCTTTGTACTCCATTTCTGCTTCTTGGGTCATGAAAATGTTTTATTAGTTAGGCTTAGTTTCAGCTGCCAATGATAGGAAATCCTCTCAAATAACCAAGACTTTTTAAAGATAAACATTTATTTTCCTTTAATTTAAAAAAAGTTGTGAAGTACACAGTTCAGAGTTAACATGGTATCTTCACAGTGTCTTCAGGGACCTAGACTCCTTTTTTTCTGTTCTTCCATTTCAACACTAAGCTTGCATTCCTATGGTTACCTTTTGTTCCAACATAACTGCCATAAGGTCTTCATTACAGAGAGTATAAAAGAGGAAAAGGGAGTAAAAAACAAGTATTGTACCTTCTTTGTAAGGAAGCATTATGGAGTGAATGTGTTCCCCTGAAATTTCATATATTGAACCCCTAATCCCCAGTGTGATGATATTTGGAGATGGGGCCTTTGGGAAGTATTGAATAATTATAGGTTATTTGGGTGGAGCCCTCCTGAATGAGATTAACATCCTTATAAAGAGAGACACAGAGAGATGATTTCTCTCTCTACCATGTGAGTATACAACAAGAAAGCAGTATCTGCAAGCCAGGAAGAGGGCTCTCACTTAGAACCCAACCCTGATCTTGGACTTCCCAGCCTCCAGAACAGTGAGAAATAAAATTTTGTTACTTAGATTACCAAGTCTATGGTAATTCATTATAGCAGCTAATCTGACTAAGAAAGGAAACTTCAAAACCTCATTTACAGTTACTGACTGAAACATAGTCATGAACCATAATTCAGCCACAGGGAAGGCTAAGAAATAATGGTCATTATTCCAGGTGACAATGCCTGAAAAAAAATTAGCATTGTCACTACAAATGAGAAAATGAAAATGCATTTTGGGAAGATCTAATACAGTTACGATTTTAAAGGAATGTTTTTGCTGAATAGAAAAGCAGATATAAAGTTCTCTGCTAAGAACTATATTTCAAGTTTTTGTTTTTGTTTTTGGGGTTTTTTTTTTTTACTTGGTTATACCGGGTCTTAGTTGCGGCATGTGGGTTCTTCGTTGCCAAGTGCGGGATCTTCGTTGCGGCATGTGGGATCTAGTTCCCCGACCAGCGATCGAACCCATGCTCCCTGCATTGGGAGCATAGAGTCTTAGCCACTGGACCACCAGGGAACTCACTGTAGTTAAAGTTTTACTTCTACTTTTTTACTAATGTACTTTTTCTGGATTAAATTCCTAAAAATGAGGGATTAATAATAAAATCAGACTGTGCCTCAAAAGATCAGTATCATCGACTACATTAGTGTTTCAAAATGTCTCTAGTCGGATAAAAGTCTTTCACTCTGAAAAGGACCTTGTTTATGTTAGAGCTAGCTCTTCATCTCATAGAAATAAATAAGAAGAAAATGGTTTATTTTGGAATATTTTTTAAAACATAGACCAAATAATACAGGTGTGCATTCTTACAAGCTGTGAAGCCAATATATTTTTGTGGGCTGGCTGTTTTTTGTTGGTAGCAATTTGGGTGGGGATTGTTTGTTTTGTTTTTTAAATTAATAAACAATTATTCAGAGCAGTTTTAGGTTCACAACAGAATTGTTGGAAAGTATAGAGATTTTGCATATACCCCTGTCCTTATGCATGCACAACATCCCCTACTATGGACATCCTGCACCACAGTGGTACCTTTATTACAATCAATGAACCTGTATTGACACAGTATCACCCAAAGTTCATAGTAGGCATTAGGGTTGACTCTTGGTGCTGTGCATTCTATGGGTTTTGGTAAATATATAATGACATGTATCTAGCACAGTAGTGTCACAGAATAGTTTCATTGCCCTAAAAGTCCTCCATGCTAGGGAAATTTGTTTTTTGGGTCACAGAATGGTACAAGGACATTGCAAGTTTACTCTTTTTTATATAAATCATTATAGGTTTTAAAAAACTGTGAGGGGAGTGTGTGATTCAATTAAAATTGGATCAAGATTAGACTCCAGTATCAGTATGGGAAATTAATTAGATGAGGAAATATTAGAAGTTAGAAGACCAGTTAGGAAGCAGGACACTTCTGTGGTTTTCCAGGATAGAAGTCATGTCGTGAGCTGAGGTGATAGCTAAGGTGGCTGGATGTTGGAAAGGGTGGACTCTTCAACATTTTTTACATTAAAATTGAAATGAATTAAAGACTGATTGGATGGTAGGGAGTAAAGGATTAGGCTAGAGTCAGTGATGATCCCGATGTTTTGTTTTGTATTCCTAGGTGTATGATGATGTCATTAACTAATATACCAGATAAAAGTGGTACAGCCAGTACTCCTTGGTTTTAAGAAAACCTCTATTACTGTGTGCATGTATATAGGCACCAAAGAATATCTTAGTATTATAGTCATCAAACTATTAACCTGTGTATTAGTTCTCTATGCCTGCTGTAATAAATTATTTAAGTTGCTTAAAGCAAGTCAAATTTATTTTATAGTCGAAATCGATCCCTCTAGGCTAAAATCAAGATGTTAGCATAGCTATGTTCCTTCTGGAGGCTCTAGGGTAGAATTATTTTTCTTGCCTTTCCAGAATCAAGAGGCTACTTGCATTCCTTGGCTTGGGGCCCCTTCTGTCTTCAGGACCAGCAGTGACAAGTTGAATCCTCACATTGAATCACTTCAACATTGGTTCTGTTTTCACTTTTTTTTTTCCACTGACTGCCTCATGTTTGTTCCTCTTCCATTTATAAGGACCCTTGTGATTAAATTGGGCCCAGCCAGATAATCCAGAATAATCTCCCTATCTCAAAATTAACAGATTAGAAACCTTAATTTCTTCTACATATTCCCAGCTTCTGGGGATTTTGATTTGGGGAGGGGGTTGCATATTATTGTGCCTGCTATACCCTTCTAGGTTATAGGATTTGGAATGGGGTAGTGAGGTTTTTACTTCTTATTTTCTATGTGTCTTTATTGCGTGAAGTTATAGAAATGCTATATTACTTTTGGAATTTAAATTTTATCTAATAGGAGTTTTAAAGAATATGAAATGTCAGATATAAATCAGGTGAATTGGAGAGTGAACTTTAGACTTTAGAGTATACATTATGGTGAATAGCAAAATATCAAAAAATTAACACTACTTTGAAGGGAGCTTTTAGTTCTACATTTGTGGGGGAAGGTTTCTACTTTTAGTACTCCTAAAAGTACTGCCACTGTTGTGTAACGTTTTAAAAGGGCAGATTACTTAGTTTCTCTGGGAGTGGTAAAAATGAAGCTTGATGTATAAAGTGAAGCTGTTGAACTTCACAGTTCATATCTTAAGATTATCCTGGCTCTCAGATACTGTGACTTCTAAGTTTTTTAAAATAAGAAACTCTCCTTATATACTTCCTTTAATTTATAGGCTACTTTTTTTTTTTTTTTTTTTAATTTATTTATTTATTTTTGGCTGAGTTGAGTCTTTGTTGCTGCGCGTGGGCGTTTCTCTAGTTGCAGCGAGTGGGGGCTACTCTTCGTTGCGGTGCGCGGGCTTCTCATTGCAGTGGCTTCTCTTGTTGCAGAGCACGGGCTCTCGGTGCGCGGGCTTCAGTAGTTGTGGCTCGTGGGCTCTAGAGCGCAGGCTCAGTAGTTATGGCGCACGGGCTTAGTTGCTCCGCGGCATGTGGGATCTTCCCGGAGCAGGGCTCGAACCCGTGTGCCCTGCATTGGCAGGCGGATTCTTAACCACTGTGCCACCAGGGAAGCCCTATAGGCTACTTTTGAGCACTAAATCTATTACAGGAAATGGGATAACTGTAATTTTCAAGCTTACAGAATATTGCTTGTTTGCATGGGAATTATATATGTAAAATATAGATGTATTTATTATATATTATAGAACACTATATTATTATTTATGTTACATGTATAACACATAATGTTTACACTTAGCTGTCATTTCCTCAAAATAGTATGTATCTTTGGAAATAAAATGAAAGCATTGTGCCATCTTACATTTGATATATTATTTAAATTTTCAGAATGCTTTCATATTAAATCTGTGGGAAATGGTAAAGTAAGGGTTACTATCTACTATTCAAGAAATTGACACAGAAAAGTTAAGGAACTTACTAAGTTTATAAAATTTATCATCGAAATCATTACTGGGGTTTTGAACACTTAGAGGTCTCACCACTCTTGTTTTACGACTGAATCATGCTGCTTGTCAGAAACTGAGGCTCAAAGGGTAGTGGATTAAAATTTCTTTGTTATAGATAATCTAGTGGTTAAGGTTAGATTAAACACCAGAATATGGTTAATTTTCCCCTGAAATGCTTTAGGAACATTCTAGGTTCTAAATTCAATTTAAATATAGGAGTGTGGACTGGATGAATGCTGAACCTTACACCATTCCCTGTATGAAGTAGTTTTTTTTTTTTTCTCTTTTTTTTTTCCATTTATTTATTTATTTATTTATTTATTTATTTATTTATTTATTTATTTTTGGCTGTGTTGGGTCTTCGGTTCGTGCGAGGGCTTTCTCCAGTTGCGGCAAGCGGGGGCCACTCTTCATCGCGGTGCGGGGACCGCTCTTCATCGCGGTGCGCGGGCCTTTCTCTATCGCGGCCCCTCCCGTCGCGGGGCACAGGCTCCAGACGCGCAGGCTCAGCAATTGTGGCTCACGGGCCCAGCTGCACCGTGGCATGTGGGATCGTCCCAGACCAGGGCTCGAACCCGTGTCCCCTGCATTAGCAGGCAGATTCTCAACCACTGCGCCACCAGGGAAGCCCTATGAAGTAGTTTTGAATTTTTATTTGTTAATTAATAAACTCTATTTTTTAGAGCAGTTTTAGGCAAAATGGAGCAGAAAGTTCAGGGATTCCCATATGTCCCTTGTCCCCATCCACACTCAGCCTCCCTCATTTCAGCTAGACCTAACCCTTTATTTGACAGATGAGAAAACTGAAGCTAATAAAAGGTTAAATGACTTGCTCAAGTCACACAGATCATGTTTAACAAAACAAGGTGAAAATTTCAGTTTATCTGCTTTTATCTCAATCACTAAGAAAATGATGAAAATAACTTGAGTGAAGTATTTATTTATTTATTTATTGCAGTATAATTAACATACAAAATTATAGTGGCTTCAGATGTACAGCATAATGATTAGGTATTTGTGACTATTGCAAAATAATCACCACATTAAGTCTAGTTAAACTATGTCACTATGCATAGTGACAAAACTTTTTTTCTTGTGATGATAACTTTTGCAATATACTCTCTTAGCAACTTTCATATATGCAATACAGTATTATTAACTATAGTTACCATGCTGTATATTATATTACCATGACTTACTTCTTTTATAACTGGAAGTTTGTAGCTTTTGACTCCATTCACCCATTTTGTACCTCTTGCCTCTGGTGACCACCAGTCTGTTCTCTGTATCTGTGAGCTTGGTTGCCGGTGTGTGTGTGGGGGGGGTGTTCATTTGTTTGTTCTTTGCTTTTTGTTTATTTGTTTAATATTTACTTACTTATTTTTGGCTGCATCGGGTCTTAGCTGCAACATGAGGGATCTTTGTTGCGGCATGCAGGATCTTTCGTTGCAGCATGTGGGCTCTTCGTTGCGGCATGCAGGCTTCTCTCTAGTTGTGGCGCGTGGGCTTAGGTACCCCGCAGCATGTGGGATCTTAGTTCCCTGACCAGGGATCGAACCCGCGTCTCCTGCATTGGAAGGCAGATTCTTAACCACTGGACCACCAGGGAAGTCCCTCATTTGTTTGTTCCACATTCAGGCGAGATCATTCCGTAATTGTCTTTCTCTGTCTGACTTACTTCACTTAGCGTAATGCCCTCAAGGTTCGTCTATATTGTCGCAAATGGCAAGATTTCATTCTTTTTATGACTGAATAATAGTCCATTGTGTATTTGTGTATGTGTGTTTGTGTGTATATACTTACATATATAGCACTTTCTTTATCCATTCATCTCTCAATGGACACTTAGGTTGTTTCCCTATCTTGCCTATTGTAAATAACGTTGCAGTGAACATGAAGGTGCAGATATCTTTTGAAGGTAGTGTTTTTGTTTTCTTCAGATGAATACCCAGAAGTGGAATTGTTAGATCCTATGGTAGTTCTAGTTTTAGTTTTTGGGGAACCTCCATACTGCTTTTCCATAGTGGCTGTGCCAATTTACATCCCCACCAGCAGTGCACAAGGGTTCCCTTTTCTCCACAGCCTCACCAACACTTGTTATTTCTTGTCTTTTTGATAATAGCCATTCTGACAGGTGTGAGGTGATAGCTCATTGTGGTTTTGATTTGCATTTCCCTGATAATTAGTGATATTGAACATATTTTCATGTACCTGTTGGTCTTCTGTATGTCTTCTTTGGAAAAATGTCTATTTAGAGCATCTGCCCATTTTTTAATCAGACTGTTTGGGTTTTTGGCTCTTGAGTTGTATGAGTCCTTTATAAATTTTGGATATTAACCCCTTGTCAGATATAATTTGCAGATATTTTCTCCCGTTAAGTAGGTTTCCTTTTCGTTTTGTTGATGGTTTCCTGTGCTGTGCAGAAGCTTTTTAGTTTGCTTATCTTTGCTTTTGATGCCTTTGCTTTTGGTATCATATCCAAAAAAATCATTGCCAGGACCAGTGTCCCGAGTAACATTTTTTAAAACAAGAGCAGCTTCGTGTTTTAAATTTTTTAATTAACTCTATTGTGGTTAAATATACATGGCATAAAATTTACTATTTTAATCATTTTAAGTACACCATTCGGTAGCATTAAGTACATTACCTTGTTGTGCAGACATCACCACTGTCCACCTCCAGAACTTTTTCGTCATCTCAAACTGAATTGTTTTGTTTCCAAAGTATGAATTCTGGTATCGCATCCACGCTACCCAAGTGTGATGATATATGTAAAACCACTGGCATACAGTAGGCACTCAGAGTAAATCTTAGTTGTTTCTTCTGCGTCTCACTCTCCGAAAGAGTTGTTTCCTGTCTCCTAAAAGATGTTTCCTATCCTCTTTTTTTTCATAAATAGTTTTATTGAGATGTAATTCACATATCATACACTTAACCTATTTCAAGTGTACAAGTCAATAGTTTTTGGTATATTACATTATTAATTTTTTAAATTGTAAAATACTTATAAAATTTGCCACTTTAGCTATTTTTAAGGTTACACTTCAGTGGCATTAATTATATTCACAATGTTGTACAACATTTACCACTGTCTGTTTCCAAAATTTTTTCATTACCTCAAATAGAAACTCTATAATAATTAAGCAAAAACTCCCCACTCCTTCTAAAACTCTCCACAGCACATAATAATGTGTGATATACTTTCAGTCTCTATAATTTGCCTCTTCTGGGTACCCCATGTTAATGAAGCATACACAGTATTTGTGGTTTTTGGTCTGGATTATTTTATTTAACATCTCTTTAACTTTCATTCATGTTGTACCATGTATCAGAACTTCATTCCTTTTTCTGGCTGAGTAACATTCCATTGTATGTACATACCACATTTTGTTCCTCTGTTAATGGGCACTTTGGTTGTTTCTGCCTTTGGGTATCGTGAACAATGCTGCAGTGAACATTGGCATACATTTATCTTGTTCAGGTTCCTGTTTTCAGTCCTTTGTGTGTAAACTTATGGGTGAAATTGCTAGACCATATGGTAATTCTACATTTAGCTTTTATTTATTTATTTATTTATTTTTAATTTTTTTTTGTTTATCCCCACAAGGCCTCAAAAAATTGTAGCAGCAGTCATGCTTTTCCCTCCCCAGATGAATATTTAGTAAAAGGCAAAAGATTCATTATATTATGAAGAGAAGCATGAGTATACATTTAGCTTTTAAAAGAACCACCAAACTTTTCCACAGTGGCTGTACCGAGTGTTCATTGTACAGTTAGTTACTGATTTGGGATCTTTCTTCTCTTTTAATTTATGTGTTTTCACATAAAAATTTTCCTCTTAAAACTGCTTTTACTGCATCACATAAGTTTTGTTCTGTTTTTGTTTTCATTCATTTCAAAGTATTTTCTAGTTTCCCTTTTGATTTTTTTTTTGACCCATTGGTTGCTTAAGAGTAGAGTATGTTATTTAATTTCCACACGTAAGTGAATTTTTCAGTTTTCCCTCATGTCTAGTCTCATTCCTTTGTGATCAGAAAAGATATTCTGTATGGTTTCAATCCTTTTTAATGTATTGACTTCTTTTGTAGCCTAACATATGGTCTATCCTAAAGAATGTTCCATGTGCACTTGAGAAAACTATGTAATCTGCTGTTGTTGGGTAGAGTGTTGTTTCTATTTCTGTTAGATCTGATTGGTTTATAATGTTGTTCTAATACTTACTGATCTTCTGTGTGGTTGTTCTGCCAACTCTTATTGTACAACTGTCTATTTCTCTCTTAAATTCTGTCAGTGTTTCCTTCATATATTTTGGGTCCTCTGATGTTTGGTGAATTTTTTTTTATAATTGTTATAGCTTTATGGTGAATGGACTCTCTTGTCAATATATAGTGTTTGTGTCTTGTAACAGTTTTTTACTTGAAGTCTCTTTTTCTGATATTAGTATAATCTCCTTTTCTCTCTTTTGGTTACTATTTGCATGGAATATTTTTTCCATCCTTTCATGTTCATCCAGTTCCCATCTTTGGATCTAAAGTGAATCTCTTGTAGACAGCATGTGTGTAGTTAGATCATGTTTTGTATTCATTTTGCTCCTCTCTGCCTTTGACTGGAAAGTCTTATCTGTTTACATTTATAGTAATTACTAATAAGAAAGGATTTATGCTTGTCATTTAGTTTTCCATGTGTTATAGCTTTTTGTCCCTCATTTCCTCCTTACTGCCTTCTTTTGTACTTAGCTGATCTTCTTGTAGTTACCTGTTTGATTCCCTTCTCATTCCCTTTTGTGTATATTCTATAGCTATTTTATCTGTGGTTACCTTGGAGATTACATATAACTTCCTAAAGATATAACTCTGTAATTTGAATTGATACCAACTTAACTTCAGTCACATACAAAAATGCTATTCCTGTAAAGCTCCATGCCTTCCTTTTATATTATTGATATTACAAATTACATCTTTATTCATTTTGTGCCCTAAAACATACATTTATAATTATTTTTTATGTATTTGTCTTTTATTTTTTTTAATTTTTTTATTTTTGGCTGCGTTGGGTCTTCATTGCTGTGCGCGGGCTTTCTCTAGTTGTGGCGAGTTGGGGCTAGTCTTCGTTGTGGTGCACATGCTTCTCATTGCGCTGGCTTCTCTTGTTGCAGAGCACAGGCTCTAGGCCCATGGGCTTCAGTAGTTGTGGCATGCAGGCTCAGTAGTTGTGGCTTGTAGGCTCAGTAGTTGTGGCGCATGGGCTTAGTTGCTCCGCAGCATGTGGGATCTTCCCAGACCGGGAATCGAACCTGTGTCCCCTGAAATGGCAGGCGGATTCTTAACCACTGTGCCACCAGGGAAGTCACTGCATTTGTCTTTTAAATCCTGTTTTCTATACTCTTTTCTCTGCAGTCACCCATCATGATTAAACTAAGAGCCTCTTGCCTCTTTTTTTCCTAGAAAAAAATAAAAGTCTTTTTGTTTTGTTTTGTTTTTTGGCCCCATGGCATATAGGATTTTAATTCCCCGACCAGGGATTGAACCCGTGGCCCCTGCAGTGGAAGCGCAGTCTTAACCACTGGACCGCCAGGGAAGTCCCAAAAGTCATTTTTAAAATAATCATAAAAAATAAAGATTGCATTAACAGAGATGATTAAAGAACTTTCCACATGTGATTTGGCTCCTAATGTGGAGTAGAACATATCAGGCCATCACTGTATATTGTCAGGAATTATAAATCATGATTTATGAAAGTTCAATGAAAGTTCAGTTTGCCTCTTAGAAATAGAGAAGCATTGGGAGGGAATCCATAACCACATTTACATTCCGTTCTATTTTTTATAGAAGCTTGGTTATGTCCAGTCTTACGGCTAAGGAAAATGTGTTTGTATCTGGCAGCAGCTCTGTTGCTCTAGCTCCCTCTAGTGATAATAAAGTAGCTTCATTAGCAATTACTATTTCTCACTTGACTGTTCTTTAATACAGGCCTGATGGACTTTTAATAACAAGATTTAATATATTTTAGTAAATAACAAGATTTAAGATACTTCAAAAAATTATATCCCATTCATACAATGGAATATTATTCAGCCTTAAAAAAGAAGGAATTTGGACATCTCCTACAATATGGATGAACCTTGAAAATATTATGCTAAGTGAAATGAACCAGTCAGAAAAAGACAAATACTGTTTGATTCCACTTATAAGAGGTACCTAGAGTAGTCAAATGCATGGAGAGAGAATGGAGAATGGTGGGTGCCAGGGGCTGGTGGCAGTTATTGTTTAATGGATACAGAGTTTCAGTCTTACAAGATGAAGTGTTCTCTAGATGGATGGTAGTGATGGTTGTACAACAGTGTGAATGTACTTAATACCACTGAGCTGCACACTTAAGATTGGTCAAAATGGGAAATTTTATGTTATATATATTTTACCAGGAAAACTTTGCAGGAGATCTGTTACCTCAAGTTCTGAGATATCCCTCTATTCTGTTATTGAGAGTGGAAAATGATATAGCCTTCCCTTAGGAAATGTGTGTCTCAAACTGTAAATACTATCAGAGTTCAAGGAAGAGATTAGGAAAATACAATTTTGTGATGAAAATTGGGAATTAACATATCTTAAAGTGTAGAAATTACAAATGACATCATAATTGCTATAGTAATGATGGTATTATTGTAAACTAGAAATTTGGGAAGTGAAATAATACTTCTTTAAAATACTTTTTAATAGACATGTAGTCATGCTTTCTCTGTAAAAACAGTGTTAGCACTTTCCAACCTGAACATATCTTAGAAATTACCTAATTCACCTCCCTTAAGCCCTAAATCAGTAAATCTTGCATATGCATACAATGGGACTACCTTCCCAGATTAAACGGTTTTATTTTTTTCACAATGTTTTTGTTTGTTTTTTTGTTTGTTTTTTGAAAATACTCAAATCTCTGGCAAAATTAACACCCATATACCCTACGTAAATTTATCAACATTTTGCCACATTTGCTTTAATTCTCTCTATACACACATTTACATTTTTGCAGGGGAAAAGATTTTTGTCCGGTGAAAATTTTGCAAGTAAGTTGCAGACTGAATTTCCCACATTCACCCCTATGCATTTCAGAAGTTATCACCTTAGAACTAGGATACTCTCCTACCTAATCTTAATACCATTATCATATCTAAGAAAATAAGTAGGACTTCCCTGGTGTGCAGTGGTTAGGAATCCGCCTGCCAGGGGACACGGGTTTGACCCCTGGTCCGGGAAGATCCCACATGCTGCGGAGCAACTAAGCCTGTGCACCGCAACTACTGAACCTGTGCTCTAGTGCCCGCGAGCCACAACTACTGAGCCTGCGTGCCTCAACTACTGAAGGCTGTGTGCCTAGAGTCCGTGCTCTGCCACAAGAGAAGCCACCGCAATGAGAAGCCCGTGCACCACAACGAAGAGTAGCCCCCGCTCGCCGCAGCTAGAGAAAAACGCACGCAGAGCAACGAAGACCCAACACAGCCAAAAATAAAATAAATAAATTAATTTTTTTTTTAAAAGCAGTATAACAGTAATATCATTAATATACAGCCCATACTTATATTTTCCCTATTGTCCTAAAATTATCTTTTATTTCAGTTTATTTTGTTTTCTTTTAACGTAGGATCCAAACAGATAACGTGTTACACCTGATTGCTAGCTATGTATATTATTTTAATCTAGAATATTTCCTATCTTTTGTTTTTTATGAGATTGATCCTTTTTGAGGAACTTAAGCTTGTTGTGCTACATTCCACAATTTTTAAGTTATTTCTTCATGATTAGATTTAGGTTAAATCTTGGTGGGAATATTACATATATGATATTTCGTACTTCTAATTGCATCCCACTTATGTTTCACTGTTGGTTATGCCATGTTTGATCACTTGGTTAAGGTGTGTTATCCACCAGATCTCTCCAATGTAAAGATACATTTTACTATTGTAAATTAGTAAATCATGGGGTGATAGTTGAGGCTGCGGCTTCTTCTCTAGCAGTCTTTTTTTTTAATCTAATATTTTAGCATCCATTATGATCTTTGACTAAACTGGTGAGTACATTGTTAGTTGCAAACTGGTAATTTTCTAATTCTGTCATTTCTTCAACATTTATTAGCTGATATGTTTCTGGGAAGATGAGCTTTGACTTTTTCTTCCCTTTACACACTCAGAATTTCTCTTTTGTTTTGAGTATTGTATGGACTCATAAAAATTTTTAATATATCATAATCCAATACCATCATTTTGTGGAGACATGCTCAAATTTCCCAAATTTTAATCACAGAAGACACTTTAAGCTGCGTCCTGTTTCTTTTAGACATAACCTCATTCATCTTTGAGCATTTCCCTGCTTTCTGTCATAGAAAGGTATCATTCACCCTGGTTCTTTTGTTTGTTTTGGCATTTGCTTTTACTTCTTTGCTGTTGTTTATCAGATTTACCTTGTTCTTTCCTTGCCTCAGATCAGGAATCAGTTATTTCACTCAAGAAGTTTTGGTTTCTTTTCTTTTTCTTTTTTTTTTTAATATTTATTTATTTATTTGGTTACGCCGGGTCTTACTTGCGGCAGGGGGGCTCCTTAGTTGTGACCCACCAGCTCCTTAGTTGTGGCATGTGAACTCTTAGTTGTGGCATGCATGTGGGATGTAGTTCCCTGACCAAGGATTGAACCCAGGCCCCCTGCATTGGGAGCATGGAGTCTTAACCACTGTGCCACCAGGGAAGTCCCTGGTTTCTTTTAATGGGAATTATTTAGAAATCAAAATCTGGGTACTTGGTATGCTGTTTGCTACTAGGTTGTCATCGTTCCTGAGGTGTAGCAATGCTTTTAGTCTCTTTCAGAACCAGGAAATAAATAAGTATATATATGCACACACATACAAGTATTAGTTTTCTATTACTGTGTAACACATTACCACAATTTTAGCAGCTTAAAACATTACCCATTTATTATCTCACAGATTCCCTGGAATTTTAGGAGTCTAGACATTTCTGCTGTATGTCTCACAAGGCTGGAATCAAGGTAGCAGCCAAATCTGTGATCTCATCTGAGACTTGAGGTTCTTATCCATGCTCATATTCATTTTATTGGAGTTGTAGAACTCAGTGGTGTCTTGCTTCTTCTAAGCTACCAAGAAAGAGAGTATGCTTCTTTAAGTCTCTAAGCTCAAGGAAAGCCTAAGCCTTCAGTGTTTTTCCCACCATTTTTCTATCAGGTTGTTAGTCTTTTTTTTTTCCCTTGGCTTTTAAGAGTTCCTTATATATTAAGGAGATTTGCCCTTTGTCTGTGATATAAATTGCAACTATATTTTTTGTCAGTTTGTTATTTGTCTTTTGTGCTTATTGGCTATATGTCTTTTGTTATTCCAGTAGCATACTGCGTTGAATACTGAAATATGATGCCTCTAACTTTGGCTCTTCTGGCTTCTTCCAACTTTGTTTGGCTAATTCTGGGTCCTTTGCTATTTCCATATGAATTTCAGGATCAACTTGTTGATTTCTGCAAAAAAAACCAGCTGGGATTTTGAAAAAAAAATGTAGATTAATTGGAGAGTTTTATATCTTACCAATATTAAGTATTTTGATCCATGAACATGGGATGTCTTTCTAGTTATTCAATTCTTTTAAAATTTCTTTTAACAGTATTTTTTAGTTTTCAGTATGTAAGTCTTGTAAGTACTTTTGTCAAACATACTCCTAAGCATTTTATTCTTTTGATGTTATTGTAAATGGAATCTTTAAATTCCATTTTATATATTTATTGCTAGTGTATAGAAATACACTTGATTTTTGTATATTGATTTTATATCCTGCAAGCCTTGCTGAAATCAATTAATAGTCCTAATAGTATTTTAATGGATTCTGTAGTTTGACTCTGGACTTTGCATATGATGATGATTTTTATCATACAAAGGTCCATATTTTCATGTAGTCACATTTTTGTTTTGTTTTTGTTTTTGTTTGTATTGTGCTTCTGGATTTTGGATCATTATTAGAAAAGTTTCCCCACACCCAGGTTTTAAAAGAACTAAGAAATTCAGCCTTATTTTCTTCTAGTAATTTTTAACTTTGATTTTTACATCTAGTTCCCAGATCTATTTGGAATTTTTCTGGTATATAGTATTAGGCTAGGCTGTACTCATTGGCTAAACTGAAGAGAGTTAGTCCTTACTGAGTGCCCACTATGTGCCAGTTGCTGTGTTAAGCACTTTACATATATTATCTCATTTAATCTCGTGAAAGACCAGATACTGTTATTGAAGAAGCTAAGCCTTAGAGAGAGTAAGTAATTTGTCCAGTGTTACACAGGTAGTAGGTGACATAGCTAATATTTGTATGTGGGCAATAATTGGCTGCGATACTTATACCTGTTGCCACTTTGCCTCTAACTTAAATACTGTTGGATTGTTTAAAAAAAAAATTGACTTGTCTGGAACATTTCATTAATTTCTACTTTAGATGGAATGTTCACTCTAGATAAGCATGTATATTTTACATTACATACTTTATGAGATAAGACATTAGGGCTGATAAAGTTTATGTAGTAATCTGGAAATATAATTTTAACTTTTATTTTATCTAAAAATGTCGTGCTCCTCAAAGGTTTTTTTTTTTTTTTAATTTATTTATTTTATTTTTAGCTGTCTTGGGTCTTCGTTTCTGCGCGAGGGCTTTCTCTAGTTGGGGCGAGCAGGGGCCACTCTTCATCGCGGTGCGCGGGCCTCTCATTATCACGGCCTCTCTTGCTGCGGAGCACAGGCTCCAGACGCGCAGGCTCGGTAATTGTGGCTCACGGGCCTGGTTGCTCCACGGCATGTGGGATCTTCCCAGGCCAGGGCTTGAACCAGCGTCCCCTACATTGGCAGGCAGATTCTCAACCACTGTGCCACCAGGGAAGCCCTCCTCAAAGGTTTTAAATTGTGAGGTAAACTAGTTTCAATTGGAGGGTTAGGGAAATTACATTACATTTTTGGCATTACAAAAAAACATGCTTTTATATCCTCCCTCTACAAATTTCACATCCCCAGGACAAAAGTTCTGCCATGATGTTCTTGAAGGAACATTGAAGGGGTTTATGCTCCGGTTGTCTGTAGATGGTGTTCAGAATATTTTAACCCTGGTATGATCTTAGTTACCTTTCAATATGATTCTGGGCCATTTCTCCCTATGGATAGTTGGTTGTGCTAAGACCATGTAAATTTGTGTTAATCTAAATAAAATTAGTAAAATAAATCTGTTACAGAAAATAGTGTAGGTTGGTAAAGTGTGTTGAGAGAAATGTTAACATCTTCAGCAAGGTAGTTTATGAAAATAGTATTTTCAGAAGTTTAACTACCAGTGGAATACAGAATAGATTGTCTAAGGAGAAAGAGGCTAGATTCAAGTGATTCTTAAATCCAGTAAGGGTAATGCATCAAGTTGTGGTTATAGAACTCAAATCCTTACTCCTTCACTTACTAGTTACATGAATTGGGGCATATTACTGAACCTATGTCCTCAGTGTCCTCATCTAAAAAAATGGCGTGATGAAAAGTACCTACTTCATAGAGTTTTGTGAGTTAAATGCTTGACATTTATGAAGTAAATATTCAATAAATTTTTTCAATGTCTAACTCCATTGTCACTAATTTGTGACCTAGGATAAAATTAACCCTTATAAGACTTACTTTCTCTTGCATACAGTAATATGATATCCTCAGGATTGTTATTCCTCTACTCAGATTTTCTTTGAGATATAGTCGTCTCATGGTATCTGTGGGGGATTGCTTCCAGACCCCCACCCCACAGATACCAAAATGCACAGAGGCTCAGTTCCCTTATGTAAAATAGTATAGTGCAGTCTGCCCTGTGTATCTGCGGGTTCCCCATACGCAAATAGGGAGGGCCAACTGTACACTTATTTCCTACATTATAGAATCCAAAATCCTTAAATAATATTTAAGACCCACCATGATCTAGTATAACCTGTTTTTCTAGTCTTATCTCCAGTTACACTCCTGAAATATTCATTCCTTTAACTACAGCATCTGATAATTTCCCCCAGTTTCTCCATCCTCCACTTTACTCTTGGTGCTTGTCCTAGGTGTTTGCCGTAAGTGGTAAAAACTACCTGCCCACTAGCCTTTTACTTGCCAAATGCCATTCATCCTTTCAGACTTTACTCAAGATTTGAAATACTCCCTCATTAAATAAAAGTTGCCTTAATTCTCCTGTAGTTGAGATTAATTTTACTTTTCTTTTCCCTTTTGTAAAGCTTAGTAGCACCTTAAGAGTTTTATCACATTCTAATATTTAAACTAGGCATATATGCATACATGTTTGTTCCTCCACCAGACTGTAAGCTTCTTTTGGCCATGAGTATGCTTTGTTCCTCCCATGTGCCTTGAAACTATCAGTCCATTTTCTATATTATGAAAAAGAAGTAACCAACTGCCTGAATTTCTAAAAAAATGTATGACTTAAATTTTCCTTAGAAAAATTTTAAATGCTAAGAGCAGCATCTGCCCTCTTATTTGGTAACAAATATGTGAGGAAATTATTATTTGTCTATCCTTTTCATTTTCACCCAAGAAAGACATTCCAAAATGTAGTAAATGCCAAATTTTTTCTTAAAAAGTTTGTTGTGTATGTGTATGAAAAACATTGTTTCTATGATCAACTATTATTACATTATAATTTGTATACTCCCTTGACATTTACCAAGATCTTTTACATAGTTTTTATTTGTCATTTATATTTAAGCGCATCTAAGTCATAGTCCTAAACTTAGAGATTAAAATCACAACAGTCTTTACAAATATGTTCTGCTATGTTTTCCAGTAGAACAGTGTTTTAACGCCTCCAATACAGTTTTTCTTACCTTTCAGTATGATTTTGGTCCTATTTTCCCTGTGGTTATTTGGTGCTAAAGAAATTTATTCTTATTTAAACATTAGTCTAAATAAGTTTTTACTACCAAAGTAAATTAATTTATTGCAGAAACTTGGTTTAATATTTTCCCAAAGCATATCATATATTTATTATTTATTTTTATGCATGGTGGGTGATAACCTAAAGAAGATTGCAAGATTCTACAGAAGCATTATATACCTTTCACCCAGATTCATCAAATGTTGATTTCTGCCACATTTCTTTCTCTACCTCCCTTCCTGCCTGCTTTCTTTCTCTTAAACACACAGAGACATTTTTTTTCTCAGTTTTTTGATTAAAAGTTATAGACATTTTAACCAGTGACTCAGAAATATTTCAGCATGTATTTCCTATGAACCAGGACATTTTCTTCAGGATCTTAACATCACTACAATACTATTATCTAATACACAGTTAATAATCACATTTCACTAATTGTGTCAATTATGTCCTTTATAACATTTTTTTTCTGCAGTGATTCAGGATCCAATATATAATTATGCATTGCATTTAGTTGCCATGTCTCTTTATTCTCCTTTAATTTGGAACACTTCTCCAGCCTTTGTCTTTCATCATACTGACATTTCTTTAAGAGTACAGAGGAGTTGTTTCATAGAAGGTTCTTAAATTTGAGTTTGATGTTTCTTCATGAATAGATTAAGGTTGTCAGGAATACCACAAAAATAATGTTTTCTTCTCAGTGAATCAAATCAGGAAGCACATGATATCATTGTGTAATTGATGATATTAACTTTGATCATTCAGTCACTGTGATGTCAACCACAGCAATGGTCAAATATGCAATATAATATAGTCACCATACTATATATTACATCTACAGGAATTATTTATTTTATAACTAGAACTTTGTACCTTTTGACCACCTTAACCATTTCATCCCTCCCCACCCCCCATTTCTGGCAACCATCAAATCTATTCTCTGTGTCTGTGAGTTTGATGTTGTTTTTATTTTGTTCTTTTTTTTTTTTAATAGAGTCCACATATAAGTGAGATCATATGGTGTTTGTCTTTCTCTATCTGACTTATTTAGCATCATGCCCTCAAGGTCCATCTGTATTGTCTCAATGACAGGGTTTCCTTCTTTTTAATGGCTAAGTAATATTCCATTCATCTGTGTGTCTGTTTTTTGTGCCAATACCATACTGTTCTGATTACTTTAGCTTTGTAATACAGTTTGAAATCAGGAAGTGTGATGCCTTCAGCTTTGTTCTTCTTTCTCAAGATTGCTTTGGCTATTCGGGATCTTCTGTGGTTCCATACAAATTTTAGGATTGTTTGTTCTTTTTCTGTGAAAAACGCCGTTGGGATTTTTTTTATTATTGCATTGAATCTGCAGATTGCTTTGCGCAGTTATGGGTATTTTAACAATATTAATTCTTCCAGTCCATGAGCATGAAATATCTTCTCATTTATTTGTATTTTTTTCTATTTCTTTCAGCAGCATCTTATAGTTTTCAGCATACAGGTCTTTTACCTCCTTGGTTAAATTTATTCCTAGGTATTTTATTATTTTCAATGTTATTACAAGTGCAATGGTTTTCTTAATTTCTCTTTATTTATTTGGTTGTGCTGGGTCTTAGTTGCAGCAGGTGGGCTTCTTAGTTGCGGCTCATGGGCTCCTTAGTTGTGGCTCACTGGCTCCTTAGTTGCAGCACGCAGGCTCCTTAGTTGTGGCACACAAACTCTTAGTTGCAGCATGCAGGTGGGATCTAGTTCCATGGCCAGGGATTGACCCCAGGCCCCCTGCATTGGGACCACGGAGTCTTAACCACTGCACCACCTGGGAAGTCCCTAATTTCTTTTTCTGATAGTTATTAATGTATAGATACACAATTGATTTTTGAATTTTGATTTTACTAAATTTGTTTGTCAGTTCTAACAGTTTTTTGGTGGAGTCTTTGGGGTTTTCTATGTATCATATCATATTATCTGCAAATAGAGACAGTTTCACTTCTTCCTTTTATATTTGGATGCCTTTTATTTCTTTTTCTTGACTAATTGCTCTGCTTATAACCTCCAGTACTATGTTGAATAAAAACGGTGAGTGTGGGCATTCTTGTCTTGTTCCTGATCTTAGAGTAAAAGTTTTCATTCTTTCATCGTTGAGTATGATGTTAGTTGTGGGCTTGTCATAAATGGCCTTTATTATGTTGAGGAACATTCCTTTACCCACTTTGTTGAGCTTTTTTTTTTCTAATTTATTTTTTTATTTTTTATTTTGGCTGCATCAGGTCGTAGCTGCAGCACACAGGATCTCAGGACCTTTCGTTGTGGCGCACGGGTTTCTCTCTAGTTGTAGCATGTGGGTTTTTCTCTCTGTAGTTGTGGCGCACGGGCTCCAGAGCACGTGGACTCTGTAGTTTGCAGCACGTGGTCTCTCTCGTTGAGGTGCGCAAGCTCAGCATATGTGGCACGCAGGCTTAGTTGCCCCGTGGCATGTGGGATCTCAGTTCCCGACCAGGGATTGAACCCATATCCCCTGCATTAGAAGGTGGATTCTTTACCACAGTACCACCAGGGAAGTCCCCTTGTTGAGCATTTTTATCATAAATGGATGTTGAATTTTGTCAAATGGTTTTTCTCCATCTAAAGAGGTAATCATGGGATTTTCCTGGTGGCGCGGTGGTTAAGAATCTGCCTGCCAGTGCAGGGGACATGGGTTCAACCCCTGGTCTGGGATGATCCCACATGCTGTGGAGCAACTAAGCCCATGCACCACAACTACTGACCCTGCACTCTAGAGCCCACGAGCCACAACTACTGAGCCCATGTGCTGCAACTACTGAAACCCACGTGCCTAGAGCCCGTGCTCCACAACAAGAGAAGCCACTGCAATGAGAAGCCTGTGCACTGCAACGAAGAGTAGCCCCCGCTCGCTGCAACCAGAGAAAGCCCGCATGCAGCAACGAAGACCCAACACAGCCAAAAATAAATAAATAAATTGATTTATTTATTTTAAAAAATTAAAAATAAAATAAAAAAATTAAGAGATAATCATATGATTTTTATCCTTTATCTTGTTGTTCTGGTATATCACATTGATTTTGCAGATGTTAGACCATCCTTGCATCCCTGGAATAAATTCCACTTGATCATAAAGTACAATCCTTTTAATATATTGTTGAATTTAGTTTGCTAATGTTTTGTTGAGGATTGTTGCATGTGTTTCGTCAAGGTTATTAGCCTGTAATTTTTTTTTCTTGTAGTGTTCTTATATTGTTTTGGTATCAGGGTGATGCTGACCTCATAAAATGTGTCAAGAAGTGTTTCCTTCTCTTCTATTTTTTGGAGGTGTTTGAGAAGGATTTATATTAATTCTTCTTTATTGTTTGGTAGAATTCACCAGTGAAGCCCTCTGTTCCTGGATTTTTGTTGTTGGGAGGTTTTGATTACTGATTCAATCTCCTTACTAGTTATCTGGCTGCTTAGGTTTTCTATTTTTTTCACAGTTCAGTCTTGGTAGGTTGTATGTTTCTAGGAATTCATCCATTTCTTCTAGGTTGTCCAGTTTATTGGCATATAATTGTTTGCAGTAGTATCTTATGATCTTTTGTGTTTCTGAGGTATCAGTTATAATGTCTCCTCTTTCATTTCAGTTTGTTTATTTGCGTCTTCTCTTTTTCTGGGTGAGTCTAGCTAAAACTTTGTCTATTTTGTTTATATTTTCAAAAAATTAGTTCTTAGTTTCATTGATCTTTTGTCTTTTTAGTCTCTATTTCATTTATTTCCACTCTGATCTTTGTTATTTCTTTCCTTCTTTGGCCTTAGTATGTTCCTTATCTGGTTCCTTGAGTTGTAAAGTTAGGTTGTTTATTTGAGATTTTTCTTGGTTTCTTAATTTATCGCTATGAACTTCCCTCTTAGAACTGCTTTTGTGGCATCCCATAAGTTTTGGTATGTTGCATTTTCATTTGTTTCAAGATTTGTTTTATATCTCTTTTTTTTCATTGACCCTTTGGTTGTTGAGTAGCATTGTTGTTTAATCTCTACATATTTGTGAATTTTCTAGTTTCCTTCTTGTAATTAACTTGTACTTTTATACTATTATGGTGGAGAAAATGCTTGATAAGACTTCAGTCTTATTAAGTTGATTAAGATTCTTTTTTGTGGGGCTTCCCTGGTGGCGCAGTGGTTGAGAGTCTGCCTGCCAATGCGGGGGACGCGGGTTCGAGCCCTGGTCTGGGAAGATCCCACATGCCACGGAGCAACTGGGCCCATGAGCCACAATTACTGAGCCTGCGCGTCTGGAGCCTGTGCTCCACAACAAGAGAGGCCGCGATGGTGAGAGGCCCGCGCACCGCGATGAAGAGTGGTCCCCACTTGCCGCAACTAGAGAAAGCCCTCGCACAGAAACGAAGACTCAACACAGTCATAAATAAATAAATAAATAAATAAAAGAACGTGAATTTCTTAAAAAAAAAAAAAAAAACTCGCCAGGTCCAAAATGGCATTCATTTTAAAAAAAAAAAAAAAGATTCTTTTTTGTGACCTAACATATGATCTGTCCTGGAGAATGTTCCACGCGCACTTGAGAATACTATGTATTTTGTTTCTTTGGGATGGAATATTTTGTATATATCTGTTAAGTCCACCTCAGTGTGTTTAATTAGACGCCCACCCCTTGAGGCCACAGCTACGAAGATAATAAGCTAATAAGCCTCTTTCATGGAAAGACTGGGCATTTCTGTCTGCTGCCTCTTCTCTGTGCCCTGAGGTGGGGGTGGGAGGTAGCTAGTTAAGAACTGTTTCTCTGTTTGTTACAGTGCTATGGGGCCTGTGATTCTAAGCCCCGCTGCCCACTGGAGCCAGGTGATCAAGGGATGTCCCCAGGTTGGCAGCTGCAAAAACCAGGGCTCCAGACATATGCACAAGCTCCTTTGTAGGCAATACCATTGACCTGGAGTGAGGCAGAGGGATAATACAGAGACCTGGAGGCTGGTAGGTGCAGAGGCTGGCATCTACCAGCCTCCGCAGTCTTTGGAGAATATCTTAGTCTGCCCCCCTAGATGTGTGTTATGTTAGATACCTGCCCCTCAGGTCAGAGATTTAAGATAATCAAATGGCCTCTTTCACAGAAAGACTGGGTGTGTTTCAGTCACCTCCCTCTGCACTGTGTGCTGGGAGGTTAGCCACAGTGAATTCATGCAAGCCCTTTCAGAACTGTTTCTCAGTTTGCTGTTGGAGTACCAGATGTGGGGTTCAAAGCTTTTGCTCCTCAGGGAGAAGCTTGGAGTTGTGAGTGCCCTCCTGATTGTGGACTGCTGTTCCATGGATGAGGTTTGCGGTGAGACTGTGATCTCGGCCTCTCCTAACCATTTCAATGTGGTTTTTTTCTTGTTAGCCCAATGTGTACGAGTCACTCAGCTACTTTTAGGGTTCTTTCAGAGGAAATTGTTCTGCAAGTAACTTGTAGGTTCACAGTGTCTCTGGGAGGAGGTGAGTTCAGGATCTTCCTTCATCTCCATCTTGAACCAAAAGCCTACATACATTGTTTATTTCTTTGTTTGTTTATTGTTGAACCTTTGAAATTCCCATTTTTCTCCAGCTCTGTTAGCTGAAAGAGCCTAGAAACAGTGATATCCCACCAGTCGTGAGCACATTTAGTGTATAGAGTTTGGTTATTTTTTATTTATTTATTTTTAAACATTTATTTTTTGTTGTTGTTTATTTTTTGGCTGCGTTGGTCTTTGTTGCAGTGCGCGGGCTTCCCACTGAGGTGGCTTCTCCTGTTGCGGAGCATGGACTCTAGGTGCACAGGCCTCAGTAGTTGCGGCACGCAGGCTCAGTAGTTGTGGCTTGCGGGCCCCAGAGCGCAGGCTCAGCAGTTGTGGAGCATGAGTTTAGTTGCTCCGCGACATGTGGGATCTTCCCGAACCAGGGCTCAAACCCGTGTCCCCTGCATTAGCAGCAGGACTCTTAACCACTGCGCCACCAGGGAAGTCCCTACAGTTTGGTTTTTAAATACCATTTCCCACTGAGAGGAACTAGAGCTCCTTGGAGAAATGGCTGATTCAGGGGTGGGTCAGGGAATGCACAAGATGGGCCTGAAACATCATGTTTATACCAATTTTGTTGCAAGTTAGTATGGAAAAAATGTTTGACTGAAATGAGAAATAGCCAAATTAACATGTATTCTGATTTTGTGATGTATACCATGCTAAGTTTCTTTTCCTCCTTGAATCCAAGTGAAAGAATTTACAAGAACAATATTTTATTTCTTAAAGATCACCTATAAATCCAGCTACTTTTTTTCTTCCCAACAACTCTATAACATAGCATTCATTGCCTTTTAGTTCATAGTTCTCATATATGAGTGATTTGTTCATAGTTTTCATATGTCAGTGACTAGTAATATGGGTAGCTAAATTTGTGAATAGTATTATGACAAGCATAGCTTTTGATTTCTTAGCTCTCCAGTGTTTATATTTAGGAATTTGCAATAGATTTACCACGTTTAATCTTCGTCCATTTTGTCTTTAATGAAAAGTCTACTTTGCTTGACTTTGTTTTGTGTTTTAATGTTTTAGTAATATTATCTTTAGCTAATGTAACAAAGATTGTAGAATCGTATTCAGAATTTTAGTGGCTGTCTATTCACTGAAAATACAGTGCAGGTTGCTAGGAAGGGCTTTCATTTCCTTTTGGAATTCCAGCTACACTGTGGAAGCTCCCTTTGTTACTAAAGTGACTTAAAACTTTAAGTGCATATTCTAATCTGTGAGTTTGTTCCCAAGTTGTTTCTCAGCCATTTACTATGAACAATATCTACCTAATCCATTAGCATGTAGAACTTGTTCCATGAGTCATTTCTATAATCAACCAACAACAACAACAACAACAAAACTAAGCTTAGGGCTTCCCTGGTGGCGCATTGGTTGAGAATCTGCCTGCTAATGCAGGGGACACAGGTTCGAGCCCTGGTCTGGGAAGATCCCACATGCCGTGGAACAACTGGGCCCGTGAGCCACAACTACTGAGCCTGCACGTCTGGAGCCTGTGCTCCACAACAACAGAGGCCGCGATCGTGAGAGGCCCGCGCACCATGATGAAGAGTGGCCCCTGCTTGCTGCAACTAGAGAAAGCCCTCGCACAGAAACGAAGACCCAACACGGCAAAAATAAATAAATAAATAGATTTATAAAGTTCCTACCAAAACTCTTTAAAAAAAAAAAAACTAAGCTTATTGAACCTTAGCTTTGTTAAAGGAAGACTAGAGACAAATACGTATATTTATATAATTCCATTAAAAGTTTTGCAAGCAAATCCAGGCTTTAAAAGAAGTATTCTTGTGCCAGTACCATACTCTTTTTTTTTTTTTTTTAAGATTTATTTTTTTTTATTGATTAATTGATTGATTGATTGATTGCTATGTTGGGTCCTCGCTTCTGTGCTAGGGCTCTCTCTAGTTGTGGCAAGCGGGGGCCACTCTTCATCACGGTGCGCGGGCCTCTCACTATCGCGGCCTCTCCCATTGCGGAGCACAGGCTCCAGACGCGCAGGCTCAGCAATTGTGGCCCACGGGCCCAGCCGCTCCGCGGCACGTGGGATCCTCCCAGACCAGGGCCCGAACCCGCGTCCCCTGCATTGGCAGGCAGACTCTCAACCACTGCGCCACCAGGGAAGCCCCCAGTACCATACTCTTTTGATGACTGTGGCTTTGTAGTATAGTATGAAGTCAGGGAGCCTGATTTCTCTAGCTCCGTTATTCTTAAGATTGCTTTGGCTATTTGTGATCTTTTGTGTTTCCATACAAACTGTAAAATTTTTTGTTCTAATTCTGTGAAAAATGCCATTGGTTATTTGATAGAGATTGCATTGAATCTTGTAGATTGCTTTGGGTAGTGTAGTCATTTTCACAATATACTGAGCCTTCCAATCCAAGAACATGGTCTATCTCTGTATCTGTTTGTGTCATCTTTTATTTCTTTCATCAGTATATTATAGTTTTCTGAGTACAGGTCTTTTGCCTCCTTAGGTAGGTTTATCCCTAGGTATTTCATTCTTTTTTTTTAATAAATTTATTTATTTATTTCTGGCTGCGTTAGGTCTTCGTTTTGCTGCACACTGGCTTTCTGTAGTTGCAGCTAGTGGGGGCTACTCTTCCTTGCGGTGTGTGGGCTTCTCATCACAGTGGCTTCTCTTGTTCTGTGGAGCACAGGCTCTAGGCGCGTGGGCTTCAATTGTTGTGGCTCGCAAGCTCAGTAGTTGTGGCATGCGGGCTCTAGAGCACAGGCTCAGTAGTTGTGGCACACGGGCTTAGTTGTTCCACAGCATGTGGGATCTTCTTGGACCAGGGCTCGAACCCTTGTCCCCTGTGTTGGCAGGCAGATTCTTAACCACTGCGCCACCAGGAAAGTCCCTATTTTATTCTTTTTGATGCGATGGTAAATGGGATTGTTTCCTTGATTTCTGTTTCTAATCTTTTGTTGTTAGCATATAGGAATGCAGGAGAAAGCAAGCAATTACACTGTTGGTGGGAATGTAAACTGGTACAGCCACTGTGGAGAACACTATGGAGTTTCCTTTAAAAACTAAAAATAGAACTGCTATATGATCCAGCAATCCCACTCCTGGGCATACATCCGGTGAAAACCATAATTCAAAAAGATACATGTGACGAAGTGGAACCAAGATGGCGGAATAGAAGGACCTGCTCTCACTCCCTCTCATGAGAACACCAGAATCACAATTAGCTGCTGGACAATCATCGACAGGAAGACATGGGAACTCACCAAAAAAGATACCCCACATCCAAAGACAAAGGAGAAGCCACAATGAGATGGTAGGAGGGGCGCAATCACAGTAAAATCAAATCCAATAGCTGCTGAGTGGGTGACTCACAGACTGGAGAACACCTGTACCACAGAAGTCCACCCACTGGAGTGAAGGTTCTGAGCCCCACGTCAGGCTTCCCAACCTGGGGGTCTGGCAATGGCAGGAGGAATTCCTAGAGAATCAGACTTTGAAGCCTAGTGGGATTTGATTGCAGGACTTCGACAGGACTGGGGGAAACAGAGACTCCACTCTTGGAGGACACACACAAAGTAGTGTGTGCATCGGGACCCAGGGGAAGGAGCAGTGACCCCGGGGGAGACTGAACCAGACCTACCTGCTAGTGTTGGAGGGTCTCCTGCAGAGGCAGGGGGTGGCTGTGGCTCACTGTGGGGACAAGGACACTGGCAGCAGAAGTTCTGGGAAGTACTCCTTGGCGTGAGCCTTCCCAGAGTCTGTCATTAGCCCCACCAAAGAGCCCAGGTAGGCTCCAGTGTTGGGTTGCCTCAGGCCAAACAACCAACAGAGAGGGAACCCAGCCCCACCCATCAGTAGTCAAGTGGATTAAAGTTTTACTGAGCTCTGCCCACCAGAGCAACAGTCAGCTCTACTCACCACCAGTCCCTCCCATCACGCCTCTTAGATAGCCTCATCCACCAGAGGGCAGACAGCAGAAGCAAGAACAACTACAGTCCTGCAGCCTGTGGGGTAAAAACCGCATTCACAGAAAGATAGACAAGATGAAAAGGCAGAGGGCTATGTACCAGATGAAGGAACAAGATAAAACCCCAGAAAAACAACTAAATGAAGTGGAGATAGGCAACCTTCCAGAAAAAGAATTCAGAATAATGATAGTGAAGATGATCCAGGACCTCAGAAAAAGAATGGAGGCAAAGATCGAGAAGACGCAAGAAATGTTTAACAAAGACCTAGAAGAATTAAAGGGCAAACAAACAGAGCTGAACAATACAATAACTGAAATGAAAACTACACAAGAAGGAATCAATAGCAGAGTAACTGAGGCAGAAGAACGGATAAGTAACCTGGAAGACAGAATGGTGGAATTCACTGCTGCGGAACAGAATAAAGAAAAAAGAATGAAAAGAAATGAAGACAGCCTAAGAGACCTCTGGGACAACATTAAATGCAACAACATTCGCATTATAGGGTTCCCAGAAGGAGAAGAGAGAGAGAAAGGACCCGAGAAAATATCTGAAGAGATTATAGTCGAAAACTTCCCTAACATGGGAAAGGAAATAGCCACCCAAGTCCAGGAAGCACAGCGAGTCCCATACAGGATAAACCCAAGGAGAAACACACCGAGACACATAGTAATCAAATTGGCAAAAATTAAAGACAAAGAAAAATTATTGAAAGCAGCAAGGGAAAAATGACAAATAACATAGAAGGGGACTCCCATAAGGTTAACAGCTGATTTCTCAGCAGAAACTCTACAAGCTAGATGGGAGAGGCATGATAAAGTGATGAAAGGGAAGAACCTACAACCAAGATTACTCTACCTGGCAAGGATCTCATTCAGATTCGATGGAGAAATCAAAAGCTTTACAGAAAAGCAAAAGCTAAGAGAATTCAGCACCACCAAACCAGCTCTACAACAAATGCTAAAGGAACTTCTCTAAGTGGAAAACACAAGAGAAGAAAAGGACCTACAAAAACAAACCCAAAACAATTAAGAAAATGGTCATAGGAACATACATATTGATAATTACCTTAAACATGAATGGATTAAATGCTCCAACCAAAAGACACAGGCTTACTGAATGGATACAAAACCAAGACCCATATATATGCTGTCTACAAGAGACCCACTTCAGACCTAGGGACACATACAGACTGAAAGTGAGGGGATGGAAAAAGATATTCCATGCAGATGGAAATCAAAAGAAAGCTGGAGTAGCAATACTCATATCAGATAAAATAGACTTTAAAATAAAGAATGTTACAAGAGACAAGGAAGGACACTACATAATGATCAAGGGATCAATCCAAGAAGATATAACAATTATATATGCACCCAACATAGGAGCATCTGAATACATAAGGCAAGTGCTAACAGCTATAAAAGAGGAAATCGACAGTAACACAATAATAGTGGGGGACTTTTAACACCTCACACCAATGGACAGATCATCCAAAATGAAAATAAATAAGGAAACAGAAGCTTTAAATGACACAGTAGACCACATAGATTTAATTGGTATTTGTAGGACATTCCATCCAAAAACAGCAGATTACACTTTCTTTTCAGGTGTGCATGGAACATTCTCCAGGATAGATCACATCTTGGGTCACAAATCAAGCCTCAGTAAATTTAAGAAAATTGAAATCATATCAAGCATCTTTTCTGACCACAACGCTATGAGATTAGAAATGAATTACAGGGGAAAAAAATGTAAAAAACACAAACACATGGAGGCTAAATAATACGCTACTAAATAACCAAGAGATCACTGAAGAAATCAAAGAGGAAGTCAAAAAATACCTAGAGACAAATGACAATGAAAGCACAACAATCCAAAACCTATGGGATGCAGCAAGAGCAGTTCTAAGAGGGAAGTTTATAGCTATACAAGCCTACCTCAAGAAACAAGGAAAATCTCAAACAATCTAACCTTACACCTAAAGGAACTAGAGAAAGAAGAACAAACAAAACCCAAAGTTAGCAGAAGGAAAGAAATCATAAAGATCAGAGCAGAAATAAATGAAATAGAAACAAAGAAAACAATAGCAAAGATCAATAAAACTAAAAGCTGGTTCTTTGAGAAGATAAACAAAATTGATAAACCACTAGCCAGACTCATCAAGAAAAAGAGGGAGAGGACTCAAATCAATAAAATTAGAAATGAAAAGGAAGTTACAACAGACACCGCAGAAATACAAAGCATCCTAAGAGACTACTACAAGCAACTCTATGCCAATAAAATGGACAATCTGGAAGAAATGGACAAATTCTTAGAAAGGTATAAGCTTCCAAGACTGAACCAGGAAGAAACAGAAAATACGAACAGACCAATCACAAGTAATGAAATTGAAACTGTGATTAAAAATCTTCCAACAAACAAAAGTCCAGGACCAGATGGCTTCACAGGTGAATTCTATCAAACATTTAGAGAAGAGCTAACACCCATCCTTCTCAAACTCTTCCAAAAAATTGCAGAAGAAGGAACACTCCCAAACTCATTCTGTGAGGCCACCATCACACTGATACCAAAACCAGACAAAGATACTACAAAAAAAGAAAATTACAGACCAATATCACTGATGAATATAGATGCAAAAATCCTCAACAAAATACTAGCAAACAGAATCCAACAACACATTAAAAGGATCATACACCATGATCAAGTGGGATTTATCCCAGGGATGCAAGCATTCTTCAATATATGCAAATCAATCAATGTGATACACCATGTTAACAAACTGAAGAAAAAAAACCATATGATCATCTCAATAGATGCAGAAAAAGCTTTTGACAAAATTCAACACCCATTTATGATAAAAACTTTCCAGAAAGTGGGCATAGAGGGAACCTACCTCAACATAATAAAGGCCATATATGACAAACCCACAGCAAACATCATTCTCAATGTTGAAAAACTGAAATCATTTCCTCTGAGATCAGGAATGAGACAAGGATGTCCACTCTCACCACTATTATTCAACATAGTTTTGGAAGTCCTAGCCACGGCAATCAGAGAAGAAAAAGAAATAAAAGGAACCAAATCAGAAAAGAAGAAGTAAAACTGTCACTGTTTGCAGATGACATGATACTATACATAGAGAATCCTAAACATGCCACCAGAAAACTACTAGAGCTAATCAGTGAATTTGGTAAAGTTGCAGGATACAAAATTAATGCACAGAAATCTCTTGCATTCCTATTCACTAATGATGAAAAATATGAAAGAGAAACTAAGGAAACACTCCCATTTACCATTGCAACAAAAAGGATAAAATACCTAGGAATAAACCTACTTAGGGAGACAAAAGACCTGCATGCAGAAAACTATAAGACACTGATGAAAGTAATTAAAGATGATACCAACAGATGGAGAGATATACCATGTTCTTGGATTGGAAGAATCAATATTGTGAAAATGAGAATACTACCCAAAGCAATCTACAGATTCAATGCATTTCCTATCAAATTACCAATGGCTTTTTTTACGGAACTAGAACAAAAAAATCTTAAAATTTGTATGGAGACACAAAAGACCCCGAATAGCCAAAGCAGTCTTGAGGGAAAAAAATGCAGCTGGAGGAATCAGACTCCCTGACTTCAGACTATACTATAAAGCTACATTAATCAAGACAATATGATACTGGCACAAAAACAGAGACATAGATCAATGGAATAAGATAGAAAGCCCAGAGATAAACCCACGAACCTATGGTCAACTAATCTATGACAAAGGAGGCAAGGATATGCAATGGAGAAGAGACAGTCTCTTCAATAAGTGGTGCTGGGAAAACTGGACAGCTACAATGTAAAAGAATGAAATTAGAACACTCCCTAACACCATACACAAAAGTAAACTCAAAATGGATTCGAGACCTAAATTTAAGACCGGTCACTATAAAACTCTTAGCGGAAAACATAGGAAGAACACTCTTTGACATAAATCACAGCAAGATATTTTTTGATCCACCTCCTAGAGTAATGGAAATAAAAACAAAAATAAACAAATGGGACCTAATGAAACTTCAAAGCTTTTGCACAGCAAAGGAAACCATAAACAAGACGAAAAGACAACCCTCAGAATGGGAGAAAATATTTGCAAACGAATCAATGGACAAAGGATTAATCTCCAAAATACATAAACAGCTCATGCGGCTCAATATTAAAGAAACAAACAACCCAATCCAAAAATGGGCAGAAGACCTAAAAAGACATTTCTCCAAAGAAGACATACAGATGGCCAAGAAGCACATGAAAAGCTGCTCAACATCACTAATTATTAGAGAAATGCAAATCAGAACTACAATGAGGTATCACCTCACACCAGTTAGAATGGGCATCATCAGAAAATCTACAAACAACAGATGCTGGAGAGGGTGTGGAGGAAAGGGTACCCTCTTGCACTGTTGGTGGGAATGTAAATTGATACAGCCGCTATGGAGAACAGTATGGAGGTTCCTTAAAAAACTAAAAATAGAATTACCATATGATCCAGCAATCCCAGTACTGGGCATATACCCAGAGAAAACCATAATTCAAAAAGACACATGCACCCCAATGTTCATTGCAGCACTATTTACAATAGCCAGGTCATGGAAGCAACCTAAATGTCCATCAACAGATGAATGGATAAAGAAGAGGTGGTACATATATACAATGGAATATTACTCAGCCATAAAAAAGAACAAAATTGGGTCATTTGTAGAGATGTGGATGGACCTAGAGACTGTCATACAGAGTGAAGTAAGTCAGAAAGAAAAAAACAAATATCGTATATTAACGCATGTATGTGGAACCTAGAAAAATTGTACGTATGAACCAGTTTGCAGGGCAGAAGTTGAGACACAGATGTAGAGAACAAATGTATGGACACCAAGGGGGGAAAGCCACGGGGGGGGTGGGGGGGGTGGGATGAATTGGGCGATTGGGATTGACACGTACACACTGATGTGTATAAAATTCATGACTAATAAGAACCTGCTGTATAAAAAAAATAAACAAAATTCAAAAGTTAAAAAAAAGAAAAAAGATACATGCACCCCAGTGTGCATTGCAGCACTTTTTACAACAGCCAGGACATGGAGGCAGCCTCAATGTCCATCAACAGAGGAATGGGTAAAGAAGATGTGACACATATATACAATGGAATATTACTCAGCCATAACAAAGAATGAAACAATGACATTTTCAGCAACATGGATGGACCTAGAGATTGTCATACTAACTGAAGTAAGTTAGACAGAGAAAGACAATATCATATGATATCACTTATATGTGAAATCTAAAAAAAGACTACAAATGAACTTATCTGCAAAACAGAAATAGAGTTACAGATGTAGAAAATAAACTTATGGCTACAGGGGTTAAGGGAGGAGGGGGATAAATTGCAAGATTGGGATTGACACATACACACTACTATATGTAAAGTAGATAACTAATAAGGACCTACTGTATAGCACAGAGAACTCTACTCAGTACTATGTAATGGCCTATATGGGAAAAGAATCTAAAAAAGAGTGGATATATGTATATATATATAACAGATTCTCTTTGCTGTACACCTGAAATTAACACAACATTGTAAGTCAACTATACCCCAATAAATTTTTTTTTTAAGTATTCTTCATATGAAAAATGCAATAGGGTTTTCAGTGAAACCCATACACAAGAGTACTAAGTATACAGTTGTCTGTTCTTGGTGGGAAAATCTAGCAGTTTTCTCACATGATTATCATATTCACAGAGATCATAACATTACATCTCTTCAAACATCAGCATTGCAAAAATTAGGGGAACAGCTGTTACAGATTCAATAACTTATCCAAAATGGCTGTTGTGCAAGGTATCAGTTTTACTTTCTCAGTTCCTCTTTGTAGTTAAGTCTCCACTCTAAGGTGGAGATTTTACCACATAAATTTTTTTTTAATTTTATAGAAATATAAACATTTGATTTACACAGTTGTGTTAATTTCTGCTGTACGCAAAGTGACTCAGTTATATATATACTTTTTCGTATTCTTTTCCATTATGGTTTATCACAGCGTATTAAATATAGTTCCCTGTGCTATACAGTAGGACCTTGTTGTTTATCCATCCTATATATACTAGTTTGCATCTCCTAATCCCAAACTCTCAATCCTTCCCTCTCCAACCCCCACCCCCTTGGCAACCACAAGTCTGTTCTGTATGTGAGTCTGTTTCTGTTACTTAGATATGTTCATTTGTGTCATATTTTAGATTCCACATATAAGTTATTATCATATGGTATTTGTCTTTCTCTTTCTGACTTACTCACTTAGTATGATAATCTCTAGTTGCATCCATGTTGCTGCAAATGGCATTATTTCATTCTTTTTTATGGCTGAGTAGTATTCCAGTGTGTGTAGATAGATAGATAGATAGATAGATAGATAGATAGATAGATAGGTAGATAGATAGTTAGATATTACAGATATACACACACACACCCCCCACATCTTCTTTATCCATTCATCTGTCAGTGGACATTTAGGTTGTGGACCTTTAGGTTGTTTCCATGTCTTGGCTATTGTCAGTGGTGCTGCTATGAACATAGGGGGTGCATGTATCTTTTCGGATTATGGTTTTGTATGGATATATGCCCAGGAGTGGGATTGCTGGATCATGTGGCAACTCTGTTTTTAGTTTTTTAAGGAACCGCCATACTGTTTTCCATAATGGCTGCACCAGTTTACCTTCCCACCAACAGTGTAAGAGGGTTCCCTTTTCACCACACCCTCCCCAACATTTATTGTTTGTAGACTTTTTATTTATGGCCATTCTGACTGGTGTGAGGTGGTGCCTCATTGTAGTTTTGATTTGCATTTCTCTAATAATTAGCGATGATAAGCATCTTTTATCTGCCTATTGGCCATTTGTATGTCTTCTTTGGAAAAATGTCTATTTGGGTCTTCTGCCCATTTTTCAATTGGGTTGTTTGGTTTTTTGTTACTGAGTTGTATGAGCTGTTTGTATATTTTGGAAATTCTTGTATCCTGCCACCTTGCTGAATTCATTTACCAGTTTTAGTAGTTTTTGTGTGGAGCCTCTAGGGTTTTCTTTTTTTTTGTTGTTAATATAAATTTATTTATTTATTTATTTATTTATTTATTGGCTGCATTGGGTCTTCGTTGCTGTGTGCGGGCTTTCTCTAGTTGCGGCAAGCGGGGGCTGCTCTTTGTTGCGGTGCGTGAGCTTCTCATTGCGGTAGCTTCTCTTGCTGCGGAGCATGGGCTCTAGGTGTGTGGGCTTCAGTAGTTGTGGCACATGGGCTCAGTAGTTGTGGCTCACAGGCTCTAGAGCGCAGGCTCAGTAGTTGTGGCACACGGGTTTAGTTGCTCCACAGCATGTGGGATCTTCCCGGATCAGGGCTCAAATTCATGTCCCCCGCGTTGGCAGGTAGATTCTTAACCACTGCGCCACCAGGGAAGTCCTAGGATTTTCTGTATATAGTACCATGTCATTTGCATCTAAGGACAATTTTACCAATTTGAATACCTTTTATTTCTTTTTCTTGTCTGATTGCTGTGGCTAAGACTTCCAATACTATGTTAAGAGAAGTGGTAAGAGTGGGCATCCTTGTCTTGTTACAGATTTTAGTGGGAAGCTTTCAGCTTTTCACTGTTGAGTATTATATTGACTCTGGGGTTGTCATAAATAGCTTTTATTATGTTGATATATTCCCTCTGTACCCAGTTTGGTAAGCGTTTTTATCATGAATGGGTGTTGAACTTTATTGAATGCTTTTTCTGCATCTATTGAGTTGATCATGTTTTTATCTTTGCTTTTGTTGATGTGGTGTATCACATTGATTGATTTGAGTGTGTTGAACCATTCTTGTGACTCTGGAATGAATCCAACTTGGTCATGGTGTATATCTCTTACCACATACATTTGTTTAGTAATTTCTGATTAAGTATCATTAATTTGATGTAAAATAAGGCCAATTTTATTTATATACATTGATATACACAGTATAATGTTAATTAATAAACAAAAATCTTCTTGTAATATGATTATAGCAACTAGAGCAACATGTTTCTAAGGGTTCAGAATCAGCTACTGGTTGGAAACCTCTATAAAAGTTTTAATTTACTTTTCTGTTAGAAGTATTTTATTGCCCTTTTCAACTCACCTACAAAGATGAGGAACCAAAAGCCTTCCAACTCTCCTCTATCAAATTTCACATGGGAGACCTATAACTGTAGGAAAATACTATTTTGTTTTATTTTATTTGGCTGCACTGGGTCTTTGTTGCGGCGCTCGGACTTGTCTAGTTGTGGCACCCGGGCTGTCTAGTTGCAGCGTGCAGGCTCCAGAGCGCACGGGCTCAGTAGTTGTGGCACGCAGGCTTAGTTGCCCCGCGGCAGGTGGGATCTTAGTTCCCCGACCAAAGATCAGACCCGTGTCTCCTGAATTGGAAGGCAGATTCTTTTTTTTTTTTTTTTTTTTTTTTTTAAATTGTATAGCTACTTTATTTATTTATTTATTTATTTTTGGCTGTGTTGGGTCTTCGGTTCGTGCGAGGGCTTTCTCTAGTTGCGGCAAGTGGGGGCCACTCTTCATCGCGGTGCGGGGACCGCTCTTCATCGCGGTGCGCGGGCCTTTCACTATCGCGGCCCCTCCCGTTGCGGGGCACAGGCTCCAGACGCGCAGGCTCAGTAGTTGTGGCTCACGGGCCCAGCTGCTCCGTGGCATGTGGGATCTTCCCAGACCAGGGCTCGAACCCGTGTCCCCTGCATTAGCAGGCAGATTCTCAACCACTGCGCCACCAGGGAAGCCCCTGGAAGGCAGATTCTTAACCACTGGACCACCAGCGAAGTCCCTGTAGGAAAATCCTCTTACTCTAAAATCCCCATATTTGTCAGTGTTCCCGACCTGCCAAGGGTGATATTTCTTACTCCCTTTAAATTATGGGATTCCATAAGTCATAGAATAAATAGGAGGCCAGTTTCCTGAGAGGACTGTATAGGTATCATTTACACTTATGAAGTGTACATCTTGTCCTTATTAGTGATCTTGTCATATAAAATTAAATAAGATTCTTCATGGTTACAAATTTGGTTTATCCAATTATATATTATACTGAACCTACATAATTTAACTACATGGTCATCAAAAGTATAGAAACCGTTAGGTAATAGAAAATATATTTGTTGGTCTCTGCCCCCAGTTTCTGATACAGAACTCCTAAAATCCTTATAATTTCCTAAGGGATAGGAAAATTTAGGAGCGTTTCTAGTTCTAATATTTGTCTTTGACTCTATCCCTGACACAGGGCTCCTAAAACCCTTGTAAGTTCCTAAGTGATAAGAGCACTATGAGCATCTTTTTTTTTCTAATAAGGCATCTCTGGGTGGGCTCCTGGATGGCCCTTGGTCATCAGAAAGTCCAAGCCATGATTAGAAGTTTGGAATTTTCAGCCCCATCCTGCCATCCTCCGGAAAGGAAGAGGGCCTGGAAATTTGAGTTAATAATTGATCATGCCTATGTTAGAAAGCCTCTATAAAATCCCAGTAGTACAGAGTTCAGAGATCTTCCAGGTTGGTGAACAATTGGAGGTACAAGGAGAGTGACACACCCAGAGAGGTAATGGAAGCTCTACACCTCTTCCCACATACTTTGCCTATATGCACCTCTTCCATCTGGATGTTCACCTGTATCCTTTATCATGTCCTTTAATAAGCTGGTAAACGTAAGTAAGTGTTTCCCTGAGTTCTGTGACTGGTGACCAGCTATAGCAAATTAATCAGACCTGAGAGAGGGGGTAATGGGGACCTCCAATTTGTAGGACATAAGTTGTGGGTAAACTGGGGACTTACTGTTTTCAGTTGATATCTGAGGTAGAGTGGAGGCAGTCTTGTGAGACCGAGCCCTTAACCGGTGGGATCTGACAGTGTCTCCAGATAGGCGGTGTTAGACTTGAGTTAAATTTTAGGATACCTAGCTGGTGTGAAGAGAATTGGTTGACGTAGTGAAAAACTTCCACACATTTTATGACCAGAGGTGTCAGAAGTCAAGTGTTCTGTGTAAAAGTAAGGTGATACACAGGAAAGAAACTCACAGTAGGGAAGAACTGAGTGTTTCGCACATAGGAAGGAAAATGGGTTTTTCGAAATGGGAGCATAAAAAGCAGTTTACATTATATGTACACAGGCATACCTCAGAGACACTGCAGGTTCAGTACCAGACCACTGCAATAAAGTGAATATTGCAAGAAAGGGAGTCACACGGAGGTCTTGGTTTCCCAGCGCATGTGAAAGATATATTTATACTATACTGTAGTCTATTAAATGTGCAACAGCATTATGTCTAAAAAAACAATGTACATACCTTAATTAAAAAATACTTTATTGCCAAAAAGTACTAACCATCATCTGAGTCTTCAGCGAGTTGTAATCTTTTTGCTGATGGAGGAGGGCCTTGCCTCAATGTTGATGGCTGCTGACTGATCAGGGTGGTGGTTGCTGAAGACTGGGGTGGCTGAGACAGTTTCTCAAGACAAACCAGCAGTTCAGTTTGCTGCATCTTTGACTCTTCCTTTCATGAATGATTTCTCTGCAGCATGCAGTACTTTTTTTTTTTTCTCTCATGCAATGCTCTTTGATAGCATTTTACCCACAGAACTTCTTTCAAATTGGGAGTCAATCCTCTCAAACCCTGTCACTGCCTTAGCAACTAAGTTTATGTAATATTCTAAATCTTTTGTTGCCCTTGCAACAAAATCTTCACAGCGTCTTCACCAGGAGTAGATTCCATCTCAAGAAGCCACTTTCTTTGCTCATCCATACAAAGCAACTCCTCATCCGTGAAAATTTTACCATGAGAGTGCAGCAGTTCAGTCTCACCTTCAGGCTCCCCTTCTATTTCTAGTTCTCTTGCTATTTCCACCACATCTGCCGTTACTTTCTACACTGAAGTCTTGAACCCCTCAAAGTCACCCATGAGGGTTGGAAACGACTTCCAAACTCCTGTTAATGTTGATATTTTGACCTCCTCCCGTGAACCACGAATGTTCTTAATGGCATCTAGAATCTTTTCCAGAAGGTTTTCAATTTCCTTTGCCCAGATCCATCAGAGGAATCACTATCTGTGGCAGCTGTAGCCTTATGAAATGTATTTCTTAAATAATAAGACTTGGGGCTTCCCTGGTGGCGCAGTGGTTGAGAATCTGCCTGCCAATGCAAGGGGACATGGGTTCGAGCCCTGGTCTGGGAAGATCCCACATGCCGCAGAGCGACTGGGCCTGTGAGCCACAATTACTGAGCCTGCGCGTCTGGAGCCTGTGCTCCGCAACAAGAGAGGCTGCTACAGTGAGAGGCCCGCGCACCGCGATGAAGAGTGGCCCCCACTTGCCGCAACTAGAGAAAGCCCTCACACAGAAACGAAGACCCAACACAGCCATAAATGAATGAATAAATAAATAAATGAATAAATAAAAATTAAAAAAAAAATAATAAGACTTGAATGTGGAAATTACTCCTTGATCTGTGGGCTGCAGAGTGGTTGTTGTGCTAGCAGGCATGAAAACACCATTAATCTCGTTGTACACCTCCATCAGAGCTCTTGGGTGACCAGGTGCATTGTCAACGAGCAGTAATGTTTTGAAAGGAATCTTTTTTCCTGAGCAGTAGGTCTCAACAGTGGCCTTTGTTAACAGATGTGCTGTCATCCAGGCTTTGTTGTTCCATTTGAAAGAGCAGAGGCAGAGTAGATTTAGCATAATTTGAAAGGACCCTAGGAGTTTTGGAATGGTAAATGAGCACTGGCTTCAACTTAAAGTCACCGGCTGCATTAGCCCCTAACAAGAGAGAGTCAGCCTGTCCCTTGAACCTTTGAGCCAGGCACTGACTTCTTCTCTCTAGCTATGAAGTCCTAGATGGCATCTTCTTCCAGTATAAGGCTGTTTCATCTACATTGAAAATCTGTTGTTTAGTGTAGCCACCTTCATTAATGATCTTAGCTGGATCTTCTGGATAACTTGCTGTAGCTTGTACATCAGCACTCGCTGCTTCACCTTGTACTTCGATGTTAAACCTCATGAACCAACCTCTGCTAGCTTCAAATTTTTCTTCTGCAACGTCTTCACATCTCTCAGCCTTCATAGAACTGAAGAGAGTTAGGGCCTTGCTCTGGATTAGACTTTGGCTTATGGGAATGTTTGTGGCTGGTTTGACCTTCTATCCAGACCACTCAAACTTTCTCCATGTCAGCAATAGGGCTGTTTTACTTTCTTATCATTTGTGTGTTCACTGGAGTAGCACTTTTAATTTCCTTCAAGAACTTTTCATTCACAGCTTGGCTAACTGTTTGGCACAAGAGGTCTGGCTTTCGGCCTGTCTCGGCTTAAGGCGTTGCCTTCCTCACTAAGCTTAATCATTTCTAGCTTTTGATTTCAAGTGAGAGACGTGCGACTCTTCCTTTCACTTGAACTCTTAGAGGCCACTGTAGGATTATTAGTTGGCCTAATTTCAATATTGCTGTGTCTCAGGGGATAGGGAGGCCTGAGGAAAGGGAGAGAGACGGGTTTGAGGTGGGGGGTGGGAGACGGGGGCGGCGGGGATTGGCTAGCTGGTAGAGCAGTTAGAGCACATACAACATTTATTAAGTTCACCGTCTTATATGGGCATGGTTTGAGCCTCCCCAAAACAATTACAAGAGTAACATCAATGATCACTGATCACAGATCACCCTAACAAATAAAATAATAATGAAAAAGTTTGAAATATTGTGAGAATTACCAAAATGTGACACAGAGACATGAAGTGGGAATGCCCTTGGAAAAATGGCACTGTAGACTTGCTCCAAGCACGGTTGCCACAAAACTTTCAATTTGTAAAAAAAAAAAACACAGTACCTGCAAAGTAAAATAAGGTAAGGTGTGACTGTATATATAATATTGTGAACAGTTTTTTAGGTTAGACCAATCAGCATGTATCTTTTTTTTTAAAACAAATTTTATTAAGTTCTCCTGTAAGCTTATAATTTATATTAAGAACATTTACAGGATTTTTTTTTCTTAATTTAAGGCTTTGGAACAATATACCAGTTAAAAAGTATTTAATTCCGGTTTGTACAGCGATCACCTAATAACTTCAGGGTAATATAGAAAGATTAAGAAGAAAGAAAAGGTCTTTATTATACACTCATTAAAATATAATATTTACTACAGTTAAATCACTTTTATAGTCCTAGGTAATTCTTATTTTGCTGATCTTGAGTTAAACAGTCTGCTTTCACAAAATCATTTGTTTCCTGGCTAAAAGTTTCCTGGAAAGTCTAGCTCTCTCCCTCTTTACAGTCTGACAAGTATCTGTTTAAGGTGATGCTATCAGTTAGTACAGGGAAATCTGTACCCATAATCTTATTGCCACTAGTATCATTAGTCAAAAATAACTGAGATAGTCATTTACTGAGGGTTTTTTGATACTTCTTCCAGCAGTCTTAGTCATAAAGATTTAACCAAAAATTGCTCAGAGAATGAAAACATTATAGAAAGGTAAGACACTGACAATTCTCCATACTCTTCTAATGCATCCAATAAAATGTATGTTATGATTGTCACTAACTGACAAGGATTTCAAACCTAGGGGAAAAAAAAAAGTTCTTGATAAAGAGGATAAAGTTTTTGACAGTTACGGTTCCAATCAAGTATAGGAACATTAGTGTACTTTTCTCCAGTCTTAAAAGTACACAGTGGGACTTCCCTGGTGACACAGTGGTTAAGAATCCGCCTGCCAGTGCAGGGGACATGGGTTCGAGCCTTGGTCCAAGAAGATCCCACATGCCGCGGAGCAACTAAGCCCGTGAGCCACAACTACTGAGCCTCTGTGCCATAACTACTGAAGCTGTGCACCTAGAGCCCGTGCTCCGCAACAAGAGAAGCCACTGCAGTGAGAAGCCCGCGCACTGCACGGAAGAGTAGCCCCTGCTTGCCACAACTAGAGAAAAGCCCATGCACAGCAGCAAAGACCCAACGCAGCCAAAAATAAAATAAATAAAATAAATAAAAATTTTTTAAAAACAGCATTCACTTTATTTAAAAAAAAAAAATGTGGGCTTCCCTGGTGGCGCAGTGGTTGAGAATCTGCCTGCCAGTGCAGGGGACACAGGTTCGAGCCCTGGTCTGGGAAGATCCCACATGCCACGGAGCGGCTGGGCCCGTGAGCCACAACTACTGAGCCTGCGCGTCTGGAGCTTGTGCTCCGCAACAAGAGAGGCCGCGATAGTGAGAGGCCCGCGCACCGTGATGAAGAGTGGCCCCCGCTTGCCGCAACTGGAGAAAGCCCTCGCACAGAAACGAAGACCCAACACAGCCATAAATATAAAAATAAATAAATAAAAAAAAAATTAAAAAAAAAAATGTCAGAGACTTCCCTGATGGTCCAGTGGTTAAGATTCCATGCTGCCACTGCAGGGGGTGAAGGTTCTATCCCTGGTCAGGGAAGTTCTGCAAGACACACAGTGTGGCAAAAAAAAAAAATTTTTAAAACTAAGTGTGGGAATAAGTCCTTGGTGTGAATTACCAGCTGTCTGGGAAACTTCTAAGATAGTTTGAGTATAAAAGACATCTTAATAGTTTTATTATTTTGAGTTTTGGGCCTAGATTAGAGTTGACAAGATTTGAAAATAAGATGATAAATACCTAAAGCCAAGAAATGACTGTAGACGATATTTAAGATAAACATAATAGCATTAATTGCATAATAGCAATTAATGATTATTAGGAACACTAACTTTTTATATTTTTCCTTAAATAATCATATATTTTTCTCCCATATGATGGTGGATTTGCCTGTTTTAATTAGATATCCTCCCATCCCAATGATAAATTATTAAAACTAATAATCTACTAAAGAGAGAGAAAGTTGGCCACAAATACTGAATTGGTTACATTTATAAATAGAACATTGTGAAAGGCAAACTAACTTCTTTTGACAATAAAGGCAAAAGAGTTTTTTTCATTTACACACTTATACATACTACTAGTAGGCTCATTTTTGCAACTTCAGCCATAGGCCAGAGTAAACACCTGTCACAGCAACTTTTTTTTTTTTTTTTTAACTGACCAGCCTACTGTAAGTTACGGCAGTTTTGTATCTGAAATGGCTACTCTTCATTCCTACAGGTATAAAGATTTTCTCCTGTGATTTGAACTGATAGTGGCACACAAATGAATACCCAGAAAATGCCAGGAATGTTCAGAATCTCCAAGACAAACTGACAGAGGCAACCAAATTCTCTCTTTTAATATACCACTCCTCAGAGCTCACACAGAATGGAGTACTTAAAACAATGAGAGAGCTTTCCATGTTGTTGTAACCAACAGGGAAATAAATGGTTATGTCTAAATTAGAACCAAAGTCAGACTTGGCTAAGAACTAGGAAAACAGTTTCTCACGTGATTATCATACCCATAATGATATCATGCATCTTAGGTATCAGCATTGCAAAATCAAAGATAAATTTGAGTTTTTTAGGGACTCAGTTGGTAATTGATAGGATATATTCAAGGTTTCATTTATTTGAGGGCGTAAAACTATGCAGGTGACCCTGAATTTTTTTGTGGTTTTGCTTGTCTGTTCACTTCAGGGTGCCAGGTATTTTCTTTCGTGACTACTGCCACCTATATGCTTGCTTACCCTGTTGGCACCAGGGTAAAATACCAGTTTTGCTTCCATTCCTTTGTTAGCTAAATGAAAACTTTTATGTTATTTCTCTAAGTAGTTTGGATGTGTCTTGAATCTAGTAAGGTGTAGACCAAATTTTCTTTCATGCCGAGTGCTTGGTTCTAGACACAGTTGTTTTCTTGATCTATTTGACTTTGATGATGAAGAAATATAGTTTTTAGTTGGTTAAAAAATTCATCTTTGTGTTCACAATCATTTTGGGGGGCCACTTTTTTAAAATGAGAAAAGTGGTCTTATAAGTAGAACAGTCTAGCATCTTTCCTTTCCTTCTTTGTAACTGTCCCCCAAACTACTTACCACTGCCTTTAAACTTTCACACGACTTAGTTTCTAACTTTACCTGGACTGCTTCAGCCTCCTTTCATTTCTTCTAATTCTCCAATCTCATTTAAACTTTCGTCTTATACCAGCTATTTCCTCTGCCTGATCTTCCTCCATTTCCCAGATCCTCTCCTGAGTATCAGTAACATTTACATTTTAGCTTCATGTCACTTCCTTAGAAAAGCCTTCCCAAATTACTTGCTATTCATCACATTTTAATTATTTGCCTAGCATTTATTATTTTCTGGGTTTTTTTTTTTTCATTTTCTTAGTTTTTCTTATTTCCTTATTGTATGTCTACCCAAGTAAACTGTCTTTTTCTCTACTGTTTCTTAGTACTTGGAACAGGGCCTGGACTTAATGAGTGCTCAGTAATTGTTGAATAAATAAATGAATGATCCACTAGAAAGAACCAGTCTTCAAATAAGAACTAAAGGTTCTACAAATAACTTACTTCTTTGGGTCTCAATTTTCTCATCTGCAAAGTGTGTATTAACATACCTACTTGTTACAAGATACAATAGACTAGACTTGTTTTTGAAAGGCAGTATGTCATAATTCATGAAAGAAATATATCCACCTTGCTTTATTTACTGGAACTTTAAGCCAAAATAAAATCAGAGTCGACTGAATGAGGCTCTCTTCTTTTTCTCATTTCCTTTTTCCTCCCTTCTTTTTTCCCCTTACTTTTATGTATCTGTGAAATCTCTTCAGGTTTTGATCTCATAACAAACATTAGGAACACAGACCCAGTAAGATGAGTGGAAGAGGTAAAAGCTGATGGGACATGGTGGAATAAAATAAAACGAATAGTAGATAAATAGGAGTTTAGTAAGAAACTAAGGTTTACATCTTGAATCTCCTTGCCAGCTACAAAAAATAAAGCAAGTCAGTTAGCCTTGTAGAGCATCAGTTTTCAAATCTGTAAACTAGAGTTAACATTTCTTACCTACTTCACGGGATTGACATAAATGATAATATGTGAAAGTACTTTATAAACTATAAATCATTAACCAAATATAAGGCAGTCATTATGATCAGATTTGAAATTTAGGTTCCTTCTGCAAAACTGTTGGAGAATGCTAGTGCATTGGAGATGCATTGGAGAATGCATCTTATGTATAATTCCTAAAAGGCAATTCCAGAAATTCAGATTTTAAAAATATATGAAAATACTTAGTATCCCTCCCCCCCAAAAAAATGGGTTTAAGATTTAAGCCACTGTTAAAACAAATACTCTTTTTTTCCCCCAATTCACAATTTTATTTACAAACCAGATATGTATGTAAGTCAACTATTTTTGATATGTAGAACAAGTCACACAAAATAGTTCATACACATAAACCATTTGTTATTGTTAATTTTCCTTGTCCCTTTTTGTGAGAGTCACATGAAATGACTAGTTTGGAATCAGAATTATAGAAAAATAACATACTTTTAAACATACTTTTAAATAACATACTTTTAAGTGTAGTGTAGTAGCTACACTTTTAAAAAATTATCACTCTAAGTTGTGAATTTGGAATTTTGCTACTTTATGAAATCTTATCTATAGCTCAATTGGATTACATAAACATTTTTAATTAATTAAAGCCCCCCAGTATTTTTGCATAAATTACTGTGAAGCCAAGTTCATTTCTTATTATATTTATAAAGGTGATTTTTAACTCAAAATAGTATCATATTTTGTTAAATTGAGTATAATTGACCTGCAACACTATGTTAGTTCCAGAGGTACAACATAGTGATTCGATATTTCTATACATTACAAAATGATCACCACTAAAACAAATATTCAATAGAGTGATTTTTTTTTTTTCTATTTTACCACAAAAGAAAATTTCATTGCCTCTCACTCTTTTCCATTCTTTTCTAATCACAGCCCAAAGAGCCGATTGATCCAATTAAAGAAAGAGAAGCTGGAATACACTCCGGGAGAGCATGAATATGGATTATTCCCAGCCCCCATTCATGTCGGTGAGTACTCAGTATACACAATATATTACTGAGAAGAAATGGTATTTCTTGAGTTTGGGTGAAATGTCTTTGTGTTCTTATTATTTCTACATCTCCAGTGGGGTCAAGTCTTTACCATTTAATTATAGTTACTCTGAAGAATTTTGCAAACCCTTTTGCCGTCTAGGGGTCAAATGACGTAAATCTTATTCACCGGAGTTTCAATAAACAACACTATATCTGTAACATTTAATTCTCTAAGTAAGTCATCTAGGAAAACCCAACTATTCATTACTTCAGTTTCAAGTGTTTTGTGTTCAAAGGGAGATGATTTGTGGATATGTAATAATCAAAGGAAAAGGGCCCACTGCTTTTTCTGATTGTTTATATGCTTGAAAATTGATCAAGATTTATCTATTTATTTTTGGGGAAAATTCTAGTCTTTGTTTAGCATTTCAATAATAATACCTTCCAGGATCATACTGTTGAGCTTATCGGATAAGTAAAGTGTACCTAGAAGGCATCCTGGATTTCCTGGATTGGCCTCATCCAGTCCATCTCCAAGTTCTGTTATTTTCATCCTTGAAATATATCCTACTTCTCTTCAAATTCCATTGCCATTATTCAAGTCCATGCCACTATTATCTTTTGCTCAGGCTATTGCAGTAGCCTTCTAACAGATCTGTCCACTTCCATTCTTGCTCCCTTCCAATCTACTCTCCACACAGTAAAAAGGGAAATGATTTTATAACTTAAACTAAATCGTACTTAAAACCTTTCAGTGGCTCACCATTAAACTATAAACTCCTTACCCCAACTCTTGGGAATGATCTGGTTCCTGACTACCTCATTTTTCTGCCTCTGTTGTTTCCCATATTTCCCTTAATCACTGTATTGTGTGTCATGCTGGCCTTCTTTCAGATTCTAGACCATACCAAACTCTTTCCAACCAAAAGATCATTATGCTTATTATTACCATTGCCTGCAAAGCTCTTCTTCAAACTTCCCATGGTGGATTTCTTCTCATCCTTTGAGGATGAGCTAAATGTCAGTACCAGCTTAAATATTATTTTCTTTAAAATTTTTTTCCTGATTATCCTACCAAAAAGGGTTCCTCCCTCTATATCAAGTCTGTATCACAGCACCCTGTTTACTTTTTTCTATAATCTATAATTACTATATTTGTTTACTCATTTAGTAATGCCTCCTCCACCAGATTATAAGCTCTAGGAGCACAGGATCATTTGTCTTTCTTATTCTCCTTTGATTTCCCCGTGCTTCGTACATAATAGGAGTTTAACAAATATTGGTTATACAATGAAAGAAAAGGAGAAATTAGAATACATAATTGAATATAGGATGAGAATTTTTTTTTCCAGGAACAACTTACTTGTGTAGTAGATGTTGATCCGGTGCTTTTAGTGTTCTCTTCAACTATGACTTTCTTGACTCTCTTGACTATGGGGCTTTTCTGTGTGTTATGATTATCTAGTTCCTTTTTTCTCCCCAGAGGGCCCAGCGCCAGCAATGTATTTAAAGCAACAGGGGTAGACAAGTTCTGCAATAAAGATTTGTTTGCTTTAATTATTCTGTATTGGGTGGCTAGAGAATAGTTTAAGTACAACATAGCATTACAAGGTTTAATTCTCAGCTAGATAACTGTACTGTTGCTTACTTAAGAAAGGTAATAGTAAGTAAGTTCCGTATTCTCTGGGCTTAGTGCCACAGTTCTTTTGAAAGAGCCTTTTGTTTTTAGTAGTGAGATCATAGCAGTGAAAGAAGATTCTCAGCAGATTTAGCTATTTCCTAGAATGTGCTAATGATAAATAGGCTTTGAAAATAAGAGGTAATTTTAAAAGTTCTGTGTAAAGGAAAACATGACCATTTTGGTCTCACTGGTTTTGCTCTGGATGGGAAATTGGCTAATTCATAACTCAAATTTTGGAAGGAAGCTGTGACTATTCAAGGGGGTGATTGAGTCAGTTAATTCCAAGGGAGATGAGATGAATAATGGATAGGCCAATATTTCTGTCACATATCTGGCATGAATAGTGGTAAAGAGGTCCAGAATGGAAATCCCTTAATTTAAATAAAGATTTTCTCTCTCTAAATCCCCACTTTAGTCTCTTACTAAGACTAATCTGTACTCAGTGGTCTGTAAATTAAGTAAATAATGGAAAAATCTATCAAAGTAGTGGCCCTTTTTTCCTGTGAAACAAGACATAAAATCAGGCTGTTACAGGATACAATTTTTTTTTCTGGACAGTGCTGTTTTGTTGTTCAGATAATAATTTATGATTAGGATAGGGAGGGAGGCCAGTCAGCTGTTTCAAACAGGTCACTTCCAGTATCATATAAACAAAGAGCATGACTTTGAGTCAGCCAGACCTAGGTTCATCTCTGTCTTTGCGATACTAGTTATGTGAATAAAATAGTTATACAGATAAAATAATAATTCATCTTATCATCAATGGAGTCATTCAATAAATGGAAGGTAATATTTATTTTTTAATTTTTAATGAAATCAGGTTTCTTTATCTCTTTAGAGAAATACACTTCAAAAAAATTTACTTTTTATGATAAATACTCATTTATCAAACTGTATATTATACCTTTACATTTTTAGTCAATTGATTTTTTACAACAGTGCCACAACAGTTCAATGAGGAAAGCATGGTCTTTTCAACAGATGGTTACTGTGATAGCTGGATATGCACATACAAAAGGATAAAGTAACCCAAAATGGATCATCAACCTAAATATAAGAGCTAAAATTATAAAACTCTTAGAAGAAAGCATAAGAGTAAATCTTTGTGACCTTGGGTTAGGTAATAATTTCTTAGGTGTCTGACACCAAAATCATGTACAACAAAAGAAAAAAAGAGACAAATTGAACTTCATCAATATTTAAAACTTTTGTGCTTCAAAGAACACCATCAAGAAACTGAAACAACCCACAGAAAGGGAGAAGCATTTTCAAATCATATATCAAATAAGAGACTTGTATCCAGAAACCCACATATATAAAGAACTGTTATAATTCAATAATAAAAAGACAAACAACAGAATCTTTTCAATGAGTAAATGATTTGAATTGATCTTTCTCCAAAAAAAGATATAGAAATGGTCAATAAGCACATGAAAAGATGCTCAACATCATTAGTCATTAGGGAAATGGAAATCAAAACCATAATGAGATTATCACTTCACACCCACTGGGATGGCTTTAATTAAAGGATTAATGAGGGTGTGAAGAAACTGGAACCCTCATACATTGCTGGTAAGAATGTGAAGTGGTGTAAACCTCTTTGGAAAACATTTTAGTAGTTCCGCAACAAGTTAATCACAGATTTAATATAAGACCTAGCAATACTGCTGCTTAGATACATACCCAAAAGAATTGAAAACGTACATCCAAAGGACTTCCCTTGTAGTCCAATGGTTAGGACTCCACGCTTCCACTTGGGGCGGGGGGAGGGGGTGTATGATCCCTGGTCAGGGAACTGGAATCCCACATGCCGTGCGTAAACAAAATGTGATATATCTGCACAATGGAATGTTATTGGGCAATAACAAGAAATTAAGTACTGAGACATGTGACAACATGGGTGAACCGTGAAAACATTATGCTTTGTGAAAGAAGACAGTCACAAAACACCAAGTGTTTTATGATTCCATTTATATGAAATGTCTAGAATAGGCAAATACATAGAAACACAAAGTAGATGAATGGTTTCCAGGGACTGGGGGTAGGGGAGAATGTGGAGTGACTGCTAATGGGTACAAGGTTTCTTTTGGGGATGACGAAAATGTTCCCAAATAATGTTGATTATATTAGTCAGAAGTCTCCAAGGAAACAACCAATAAGATATATAGGGAGCAAGGTTTATTTTAAGGACTTGGCTTACGCAGTTGTGGAGGCTAGCAAGTCCAAAATCTGCAGGGTAGCATGGAGACCCAGGAAAAAGTTGATCTTACAGCTCAAGGAGTTTGAAGGCAGTCTACTGACAGAATTCACTCTGTGGAAGTCAGTCTTTATTCTTTTGAGGCCTTCAACTGACTGGATGAATTCTACCCACGTTATGGAGAATAATCTGCTTTCCTTGGAATCTTTTGATTTGCATGTTAATCTCATCTAAAAAATACTTTGACAGGCACATCTAGAATCATGTTTAACCAAATATCTGGGTACTGTGACCCAGCCAAGTTGGCACATAAAATTAACCATCCTGTAGTGATGGCTACACACTCTGTATACAAAAACCCACTGAATAGTACATTTTAAAAAGTTGAATTTTATGGTATGTGAATTTTGCCCCAATAAAGCTGTAATTTTGAAAATGTATATTATATTTATGTTGGTTTGGTCAGGCATATATTTATAAAAATTACAGTGATTATACAATGCAAAAGAAAAATTTTAATGCTTTGAGCTTTATGTTCACAGCTACTTTTAATGTTAATTTAAACACTTTTTTGTAGAGTAGGAGGATAGATTGTTCAATAAAAGAATTTCAAGCATAAAAAACATATAATATTAAGATAAAATTCCCCAGAATAAGTGAAATAGAAATAATGTTCAAGGATAAAAAGAAATGATTTAATTTTCTAAATGTTAAAGAAGGGAGTATTCCTTTTTTAATGAATAGTGATAAGTATTAAATCCCTGTGGTATGCAGGTTCATCATGTTTAAACACTATAACCAAATATTACATCATTTGCAACTGTTTAAACTTTACATTTAAGAATGTATAAGGGGATTCATAATTTTTCGAAAGTCTTCTGGGGAGTATGAGAGCAAAAAAAGTGAAGACATAGACTTTCACATTTGGCTTCTGGCATCAGTTAGGCCTTGAGTCAAATTCCACCTCCAACAATTACTAGCTGTGTGACCCTGGGCAACTTGACACATCTCAAGGCCTCAAATTCTTTAGTGTAAAATAGAAATTAGTATGAATATTAAATAAAATACTTAGCACAGTACCTAACACAGTAATCATTCAATAACTGGTAATTACTGAATTGAAGCTGTTTTTGCAGTAGACTATCAGTCAGCGAGAATCCATTACTTAGTACGTAGGCCCTCCTTCTTTTTACTCTGACAGTTGTTGTGAAATATATCATGATACCCTTTTCTGCTGAGCTCAGAAAAGAATTCAGAATCCTTTTCAACATAGCTTTTGTCATTTGCCCCTACAAGTCATTCAGACTTAGACCAAATCTTGACTGCTTTTCCTGATACAGTGGAAAGAACATAGGCCTTATGTGCAGAAAAGAATTAAAATAGCAGACCTAAGACTTCTATTCTTAGAAAGTCCTGCTTACAAGGTTGGCCATTAGCTGGCATCTGGAAACTTGAATAGTAAACAGTTCCCTCTATTATAAAACTTTCCCTAGATGGTAGGAGAGTCTTACTGTGCCTACCATGTATAAACTGTATGGTTTCTGCTGAACACTTGGTTTCATTCTAAGAGAATGGAATTTTGGTACATCCTAGGCAGAGGGTACCTAAATGACCAGCCACCAGTTAAAACCTTGGGTGCTGAGTTTCTAATGAGCTCTCTTGATAGCCAACATTTTACATGTATTGTCACAGTACATTGCCAAAGATTGCATCTTGCATGACTCTACTGGGAGAGAACGTTTGTAAACTTGTACCTGGTTCCCTCCAGATTTTGCCCAATGTATTTTTTCTCTTTATGGATTTTGCTTTGTGTCTTTTTGCTCTACTAAAGTATAGCCATGAGTCTGACTATATGCTGAGTCCTCTGAGTCACCAGACCTGAAGGTGGTCTTGGGGACCCTCGATACACCTTTGAATCAAACACAAGAGACTCCTCTTTTCATTTCACACTCTTGGAGCTAGGTGATCTTGAACAAGTTAATTATCTACTCTACATCTCAGCATCTTCACCTATATATTGAGACTGTTTCCAACCTGAGTTGTGAGGATTAAATGATATTTATTTTGAAATAATTAACACAGAGTGGATACCCCCTCCCCTTGGTTTACTATGACCAAGTAAAGTTGTCCCTCTGTATCCGTGAGGTATTGGTTCCAGGAGCCTCCTCACGTATTAAAATCCAAGGATGTTCAAGTCCCCTATATAAAATGGTGTAGTATTTGCATATAACCTACACACATCCTCCTGTAGACTTTTAATCATCTCTAGATTACTTATAATGCTGTGTATATAGTTACCAGCAATGGGCAAATTCAAGTTTTGCTTTCTGGAATTTTCTGGAATTTTTTAAAATTTATTTTTGATCCAAGTTTGGTTGAATCCACAGATGCTTAGAACCCACAGATATGGAGGACTGACTGTACTCAGTGTCAGTGAGAAGAGTAAAGCCATCCCACTTATTTCTAGAAAACTGGTAGATAATAATGAACAGAAATCAGTAAAATATTAAACAGACAATAAGGGAACAAAGGTTTGAAAACAGCAACAAAATTAATAACCTCTCGCTGCACTGATCAAGACAAAGGAAGAGGTAACACAAATTACCAGTATCCATACTAATGATCCTACAGTCATTAAGAGGCTAATAATATAAATAAATTTATGCCAATATGTTTAACAATATATGAAATGGGCAAATTCCTTACAAAATACAACTTATAAATGAAATTAAACATCTGAATATCCTATAATTATTTAAAGAAATTGAGTTCCTTACTAAATCTTTCACATGAAAAATTCCAGAACTGGGGCTTCCCTGGTGGCGCAGTGGTTAAGAATCCGCCTGCCAATGCAGGGTACACGGGTTCGAGCCCTGGTCCGGGAAGATCTCACATGCTGCGGAGCAGCTAAGCCCGTGCACCACAACTACTGAGCCTGCGTGCCACAACTACTGAAGCCCGTGTGCCTAAAACCTGTGCTGTGCAACAGGAGAAGCCACTGCAATGAGAAGCCCGCGCACTGCAACGAAGAGTAGCCCCCACTCTCCAAACTAGAGAAAGCCCGAGCACAGCAACAAACACCCAATGCAGCCAAAAAAAAAAAAAAAAAATTTCCGGAACTAAACGGTTTTCCCTTGTGAACTCTTATATATATTTGAGAAACAAATAACACGAGTCTTAACACAAACACTTCGTGAAAGTAGGGGAGAAACAATTCCCAACTCATTTCATAAGCTTAGTGTAACCCTGATAGAAAACCTGACAAAGACTTTAGTTGAAAAAAACAACTACAGAACAAAGTTGATTATAAACTCTTAGAACTAGAAAGGAATTTCCTCAGTGTTATATTGAATAAAAAGCAGATCATACTTAATGATAGGATATTGAATGCTTCCTTCTAAAATTGGAAAGAAGGTAAAAATGTTCACTCTATTTACTTCTTTTCAGCATTATTCTGAATGTCCTACCAGTGCAATAAGGCAAGAAGATGAATAAAAGTCATAAAGATCAGGAAGGAAAAAGTAAAACTGTTTCTGTTTGCAAATAACATGATCGTGTATGTAGAAAATCCAAAGAGATGCACTAAAAAGTTACTACAACTAGTAGCAAGGCTACTGGGGAAAAAAAACCAGTATATAAAAATCAATTGTAGGGCTTCCCTGGTGGCACAGTGGTTGAGAATCTGCTTGCTAATGCAGGGGACACGGGTTCGAGCCCTGGTCTGGGAAAATCCCACATGCCACGGAGTAACTAAGCCCATGAGCCACAACTACTGAGCCTGCGCGTCTGGAGCCTGTGCTCTGCAACAAGAGAGGCCACGATAGTGAGAGGCCCGCGCACCGCGATGAAGAGTGGCCCCCGCTTGCCGCAACTAGAGAAAGCCCTAGCACAGAAACGAAGACCCAACGTAGCAATCAATCAATCAATCAATAAATCTAAAAAAAAAATAATCAATTGTATTAAAAAACTAAACATACTCCTACCATACAATCCAACAATTGAACTCCTTGGTATTTACCCAAAGAAGTTGAAAACTTAAGTCTGTGCAGTAACCTGCACACAGATGTTTAAAGCAGCTTTATTCATAATTGCCAAAACATGAAAGCAACCAAGATGTCTTTCAGTAAGTGAATGGATAAACTGTGGTACATCCAGACGGTGGAATATTATTCAGCACTGAAAAGAAATAGCTATCAAGCCATGAAAAGACGTTGAAGAATTTTAAATTCATAGTACTGAATGAAAGAAGCCAATCTGAAAAGGCTACATACTGTATGATTCCAACTAAATGACATTCTGGAAAGCAAAACTGTGGAGACATTAATAAGATCAGTGATTGCCAGTGGTTTGAGGGGAAGGAAGGATGAATCTACAGAGCACAGAGGATTTTTAGGGCAATGAAACTATTCATTATGACACCTTAATGGTGAATACATATCATTATACATTTGTCCAAAGCCGTAGAATATGCAATAGTAAGATACTAATGTAAACTATGGACTTTGAGTGATAATGATATGTCAATATATGTTCTTGAGTTGTTAACAAATGTACAGCTCTGGTGGAGGATGTTGATAATGGGGTAGGCTATGCATGTTTAGGGGCAGGAGGTATATATAAAATCCCAAAATCTCATAACATAATACAAAAATGTCTAGGTTTGAACTGAAAATCATATGTCATACCAAGAACCTGGGAGATCTCAAACTGAATTTTAAAAGGCATCAATGTATGCCAACACCAAGATATTAGAATTATCTGACAAAGATTTTACAGCAGTTATGATTTTTAAAAAACACTTCAACAAGCAGTTATAAACATGCTTAAAACATAAAAAGATAGAAAGCCTTGGCAAAGAAATGAAAAATAGGAAAAACAAATATAATTTTTAGAATTGAAAGATGCAGTAGCTGAAATTAAAAGCTCGGGGATAGACTCAACAGCAGAATGAAAGATATACAGGAAGGAATCAGTGAAGTAGGTGATGGAGTGTTACCAGTATTACCCAATCTGAACAAAAGAGAAAATAGACATTTAAAAAAAAAACAAACCAGAGGCTATGGGACCATAACAAAAGAGCTAATATTTATATTCTTGGTGTCCTGGAAGGAGAAAAGAAAGAAGATAGAGATTAAAAAAAGTACTTGAGTAAATAATGGCTTGAAAACTTCCCAAATTTGTCAGAAGACATAAACCTTCTGATTCAAGAAGATGAGCAAACCCAGAACAGGGTATAGTCAAAGAAATCCATGCTGAGACACATGATCAAACTTGAGCATACTAAAGACAAAACAATTTTAAAACAATGAGAGAGAAATGACTCCATATCCATAGGGGTAAAATGAATCAAATGACAGTGGGTTTCACGTCTGAATTCATTAAGTGGCACATTTTTCAAGTACTGAAAGAACTGTCAAACCAGAATCCTATACCCAATGAAAATATCCTTCTTTCAGGAATTGAGAGAAGCAAAGGATTCTTAGGTTTGTTGCCAGCAAATCTATCCTATGGGTAAAGGAAGTTCTCTAAACAGAAAGAAATAAAAGAAGGAACCTTGGAACATCAGGAAAGCAGAAAGAATACAGTAAGCAAAAATATGGGCATTTACAATAGGCTTTCCTTCTCCTTTTGAGTCTTCTAAGTAATTGTTTAATGGATGAAGCAAAAAATTTTAACACGGTTGTACTTTTATTTTTAACAGCTTATTGAGGCACAATTCACCCATTTTAAAGCACACAGTGGTTTTGGTATATTACATTATTAATTTTAACTTGAGGTAAAATATACATAACTTAAGTTTTGCATTTTGACCATTTTTAAGTATAAGGTTCAGTGGCACTAAGTACATTCACGCTGTTGTGCAACCATCACCCCTGTGCATTTCTAGAACTTTTTCATCATCCCAAACTGAAATTCTGTACCCATTAAATAACAATTTCCTATTCTCCCCTTCCCCCAGCCTCTGATAACCACTGTTCTTCTTTCTAGCTCTACGAATTTGACTATTATAGGTACCTCATATAGGCGAAATCTTACAATATTTGTCCTTTTGTGTCTTCCTGATTTCACTTAACATAATGTCTTTATGTTAACATAAGGTTCTTCCATTTTGCAGCATATATGAGAATTTCATTTCTTTTGAATGGTGGATAGTATTCCTTTGTGTGTGTGTATGTATACATACGCACACATTTTGTTTATCCATTCATCTGTCAATGGACATTTTCTAGTGTTTTCACTTTTTTGCAATTGTGAATAATACTGCTATAAACATTGGCTTACAGAATTCTCTGTTGAGGACCCCCGCTTTCAGTTCTTTTATGTGTGTACCCAGAAGTGTAATTGCTTTATCATATGGTACATCTACAGACTATACCATTTTACATCCCCACCAGCAAATCTTAAGAGTTCAATTTCTCCACATCCTTGGTAATACTTGTCATTTTCTGTTTTTTTCCATAATAGCCATCCTAACAGATGTGAAGCAGTATCTCGTTGTGGTTTTGATTTTCATTTTCCTAATGATTAGTAATGTTGAGCATCTCTTTATGTACTTATTGGCCATTTGTATATCTTCTTTACTGAAATGTCTACTCAAGTCCTTGTCTTTTTTTTTTTTTTTAACAGTAGGACCTTGTTGGTTATCTGTTTTAAATATAGCAGTGTGTGCATGTTAATCCCAAACTCCCAATCTATCCCTTCCCCCCACGCTTCTCCCCTGGTAACCATAAGTTTATTCTCTGAGTTTTTGAGTCTGTTTCTGTTTTGTAAATAAGTTCATTTGTATCTTTTTTTTTTTTTTTTTTAGATTCTGCATGTAAGCGATATCATATGATATTTGTCTTTGTCTGTCTGACTCACTTCACTTAGTATGATAATCTCCAGGTCCATCCATGTTGCTGAAAGTGACATTATTTCATTCTTTTTAATGACTAATATTCCATTATATATATGTACCACATCTTCTTTATTCTAAATGTCGATGGACATTTAGATTGCTTTCATGTGTCAGCTATTGTAAACAGTGCTGCAGTGAACATTGGGGTGCACGTATCCTTTCAAACCATGTTTTTCACCAGATATATGCCCAGGAGTGGGATTGCTGGATCATATGGTAGCTCTATTTTTAGTTTTCTTAGGGAACCTCCACACTGTTCTTCATAGTGGCTGTACCAATTTACATTCCCACCAACAGTGTGGGAGGGTTCCCTTTTCTCCACGCCCTCTCCAGCATTTGTTGTTTGTAGATTTTTTGATGATGGCCATTCTGACCATGTGAGGTGATATCTCATTGTAGTCTTGATTTGCATTTCTCTCATAATTAGCGATGTTGAGCATCTTTTCATGTGCCTCTTGGCCATCTGTATGTCTTCTTTGGAGAAATGTCTATTTAGGTCTTCTGCCCATTTTTTGATTGGGTTGTTTGTTTTTTGGATATTGAGCCACATGTGCTCTTTGTAAATTTTGGACACTAATCCCTTGTTGGTCGCATCATTTGTGAATATTTTCTCCCATTCTGTGGGTCGTCTTTTTGTTTTGTTTGTGGTTTCCTTTGCTGTGCAAAAGCTCTTAAGTTTAATTAGGTCCTATTTGTTTATTTTTGTTTTTATTTCCATTTCTCTGGGAGATGGATCGGAAAACATATTGCAAGCAGCCATACTCCAATAAAAATTAATTTTAAAAAAGAGAAAAACATATTGCTGTGATTTATGTCAAAGAGTATTCTGCCTATGTTTTCCTCTAAGAGTTTTATAGTATCTGGTCTTACATTTAGGTCTTCAATCCATTTTGAGTTAACATTTGTGTATGGTGTTGAAAAATGTTGTAGTTTCCTTTTTTTACATGTAGCTGTCTGGTTTTCCTAGCACCATTTATTGAAAAGACTGTCTTTTCTTCATTGTATTTGCCTCCTTTGTCATAGATTAATTGACCATAGATGCATGGGGTTATTTCTGGGCTTTCTATCCTATTCCATTGATCTATATTTCTGTTTTTGTGCCAGTACTGTACTGTTTTGATGACTGTAGCTTTATAGTATAGTCTGAAGTCAGGGAGCCTGGTTCCTCCAGCTCCATTTTTCTTTTTAAAGATTGCTTTGGCTGGGCTTCCTTGGTGGCACAGTGGTTAAGAATCCACCTGCCAATGCAGGGGACACGGGTTTGAGCCCTGGTTTGGGAAGATCCCACATGCCACGGAGCAACTAAGCCCGTGCGCCACAACTACTGGAGCCCACGCGCCACAACTACTGAAGCCCGTGTGCCTAGAGCCCATGCTCTGCAACAGGAGAAGCCATGGCAATGAGAAGCCCACACATCACAATGAAGAGTAGCCCCCGCTCGCCGCAACTAGAGAAAGCCCAAGCGCAGCAATGAAGACCCAATGCAGCCAAAAATAAATAAATTAAAAAAAAAAAAAGATTGCTTTGGCTATTCGAGGTCTTTTGTGTCTCCATACAAATTTTAAGATTTTTTTTCTCTAGTTCTGTGGAAAAGGCCATTGGTAATTTGAAAGGGATTGAATTGAATCTGTATATTGCCTTTTTTTTTTTTTTGGCTGCACCACACAGCTTGCAAGATCTTAGTTCACCAATCAGGACTGAACCCGGGCCCACAGCAGTGAAAGCGCTGAGTCCTATCGACTGGACTGCCTGGGAATTCCCAAGTCCTTGTCCATTTTTGAATTGAGTCATTTGTTTTTTGTTCTTGAGCTTAGTTCTTTATATATACTGAATATTAATTCCTTCTTACATACTTGATAAATTGGAGAATATCTTTATTACATGGATAGAGAAAACCACCAACTATATAAACAACAAAGGATAATTTTAATTACATTAACTACCATATTGGAGATAGCAGCTCTAGCAATCTGGGTTGAATGTGGTTGTTTACAATAGCTATGTTAAAATTACAGATTTTTAGGTAAGGTTAAGAATGAGGCAAAAGACAGAGTTTGGTGGAGAGGATTTAATTTTAAGTGAGAAGAATGATACATGAGAATATAAAAGTGTGAGGGAGCTGGTTGTGTTTAAGAAATTGTATTGGTACAGGCATTATGGAAAACAGTATGGAGGATCCTCAAAAAATTAAAAATAGGGACCTCCCCAGCAGTCCAGTGGTTAAGAATCCACACTTCCAGGACTTCCCTGGTGGTCCAGTGGTAAAGAATCCACCTTCCAGTGCAGGGGACGCAGGTTCAATCCTTGGTCAGGGAACTAAGATCCCACATACCGAAGGGCAACTAAGCCCACGTTCCATGACTACTGAGCCTGCGCGCCTCAACGAGAGAGCCCGCATGCCGCAAACTACAGAGCCCACGCACCCTGGAGCCTGCACACCACAACTAGAGAGAGAAAACCCACATGCCACACAACTAGAGAGAAGCCCATGTGCCGCAATGAAAGATCCTGCATGCTGCACCTAAGACCCAGCACAGTCCCCCCCAAAAAGTAAATAAATAATAAATAAATAATCCACACTTCCACTGCAGGGGACACAGGTTCAATCCCTGGTCAGGGAACTAAGATCCTGTATGCTGCGCGATGCAGCAAAAAAAAAAAAAAAAAAAAATTAAAAATAGAACTACCAGGGACTTCCTGGTGTTTCAGTGGTTAAGACTCCACGCTTCCAATGCAGGGGGCCCGGGTTCGGTCCTGGTCAGGGAACTACATCCCACATGCTGCAACTAAGAGTTCACATGCTGCAACTAAAGATCCTGCATGCCACACCTAAAAGATCCAACATGCCTCAACAAAGATCCCATGCTGGCAGTGGAGATCCCGAGTGCCGCAACTAAATAAATGCCAGTGCAGCCAAATTAATTAATTAATTAATTAATTAATTAATTAATTATTTAAAAAATAGAACTACCATATAATCCAGCAATTTCACTTCTGGGAATATATCCAAAGGAAATGAAAACACTAACTCAAAAAGATACCTGCACACCCATGTTCATAGCAGCATTATTTATAACAGCCAAGACATGAAAACAACCTAAGTGTCCATCAAGGGATGAATGGATAAAGTAGCTGTTGTATGTATATCATACTACAGTACACACACACACACACACACACACGTACATACGATGGAATATTATTCAGCCATAAAAAATAACAAATGGGGAAATTCTGCAATTTGCAACAACATGGATGGACCTTGAGGGCATTATGCTAAGTGAAATAAGTCAGAAAGAGAAAGACAGATATTGTATGATCTCACTTATATATGGAATCTAAAAACATCTCTGCACACGTGTGTGTGTGTGTGTGTGTAATAGAAAAGGGGATCAGATTATGTGTGGTTACCAGAAGGATCAGGGGAAGGGGAGTAAGTGGTCAAAAGGTACAAATTACCAGTTACAAGATAAATAAATACTAGGGATATAATCTACAGCATAACTGTAGTTAACACTGCTGTATGATATATATGAAATTGTTAAGAGAGTAAGTAAATTCTAAGAGTTCTCATCACAAGAAAAAAAATTTTTTTCTTCTTTTTTTTGCTTTCTCTTTTGATTGTATCTATAAGAGATTATGATGCTAAATAAATGTATAGCTGTAATCATTTCACAGTATATGTAACTCAAACCATTATGCTGTACACCTTAAACATATATAGTGATATCTCTCAATTATATTTCAGTAAAACTGGAGGAAAATTAATTAGTATAACAAGCCAAAAAAAAAAAAAGAGAAATTGTGCTTAGGAAGAGCAGAATTCAAGAAACTGGGTAAAGGTGGTGATACTGCTTAGTAGGGTTAAAAGAGAAAACTAGTGGAGGACCTCGAAACTTATACCATAGGGACTTCCCTGGTGGTCCAGTGGTTAAGAATCCAATGCAGGTTCCATCCCTGGTCGTGGAACTAAGATCCCACATGCCGTGGGGCAACTGAGTCCATGAGCCACAACTAGAGAGCCCGGGCGCCACAACTAGAGAGGCTGCGTGCTGCAACTACAGAGCCCACGTGCTCTGGAGCCCCCGCGCCACAACTAGAGAGAAGCCCGCACACGGCTGCGAGGAGCCCATGTGCCACAACAAAAGATTCCACATGCCACAACGGAGATCCCGCATGCTGCTGCAACTAAGACCCCAAGCAGACAAATAAATAAATTTTTTTAAAAAAGTATGCCATGGAATATATATTTTCATTCATTCAGAAAATATTTAATACCTGCTCTTTGATCAGGCAATTTTCTAGATGCTTTGGATACATCAATAAACAAAATAGGTAGAGATCCCTGCCTCTGTGGAGCTGACATTCTTCCAATGGGGGGATGGGAATCATAATAAATAATTCTTATCTATTTGTAGAGTGATATTGTAACCCAGTACTCAGATTATATATAAACAAGCTGAACTTTTTCTGAAGGTCAGTCACCTTATCCTTGTTTAGAAAACAAAAAAGGCCAAGTTTTTGTCAGATTTTAAGATATCTTGGAAAAAGGCAAAGCCATTATTAGCTTTCTCCTTTTTATTAAGTATCTCTCTCTCCTTTGGTTTCCTCATTTGCCTAGCTACCTGATTAACAATGGAGTGCTTTTGTGGAGATGTTCCTCCTCCTATTGTTCATATCCTTTTCATATTAGGATTGATTCTGTAAAAGAAAATCATCATGGACCTTCCTCTTCTAGATTTCAAGGTCAACACAAGTTTCTGTAGCCTCTTGAAATGACTTTCTTGCCCACAGGATCAGTTTTATTTCAAAGGGAAAAGTAAAGGATTTCTTTGCTCCTTCCCTAGTGATCAGTGGCAGGATTTGAGATCGCAAGGCTCCAGCACACAATAAGAAAAACCTACAAAAGATATGATTCCATCTAATTTTCAGATGGATAGAAAGTGACTTTTTTTCCCCATTTTAAAAATGAGGAGGGCTTCCCTGGTGGCACAGTGGTTGAGAATCTGCCTGCCAATGCAGGGGACACGGGTTTGAGCCCTGGTCTGGGAAGATCCCACATGCCACAGAGCAACTAGGCCCGTGAGCCACAACTACTGAGCCTGCGCATCTGGAGCCTGTGCTCCGCAACAAGAGAGGCCGTGATAGTTGAGAGGCCCGCGCACCACGATGAAGAGTGGCCCCCCCTTGCCACAACTAGAGAAAGCCCTCGCACAGAAACGAAGACCCAACACAGCCAAAAATAAATAAATTTTTTTAAAAAAGTAAAAATGAGGATTAGCTCAAAGAATAATTTTTCCAAATGAGGAACTCCTGAATAGGTTCCTCTGAGGTATCATCTCCAGCAGGATTTGACAAGGAAATCTCTTTAGGTGAGTCTCACTTATTAAAAATGAATTACCGTAGATAGCCTCAACCACCAGAGGGCAGACAACAGAAGCAAGAAAAACTACAATCCTGCAGCCTGTGGACCAAAAACCACAGTTACAGAAAGACAGAGAAGATGAAAAGGCAGAGGGCTATGTACCAGATGAAGGAACAAGAAAAAACCCCAGAAAAACAACTAAATGAAGTGGAGATAGGCAACCTTCCAGAAAAAGAATTCAGAATAATGATAGTGAAGATGATCCAGGACCTCGGAATAAGAATGGAGGCAAAGATTGAGAAGATGCAAGAAATGATTAACAAAGACCTAGAAGAATTAAAGAACAAACAAACAGAGATGACCAATACAATAACTGAAATGAAAACTACACTAGAAGGAATCAATAGCAGAATAACTGAGGCAGAAGAACGGATAAGTGACCTGGAAGACAGAATGGTGGAATTCACTGCTGCGGAACAGACTAAAGAAAAAAGAATAAAAAGAAATGAAGACAGCCTAAGAGACCTCTGGGACAACATTAAACGCAACAACATTCGCATTATAGGGGTCCCAGAAGGAGAAGAGAGAGAGAAAGGACCAGAGAAAATATTTGAAGAGATTATAATCGAAAACTTCCCTAACATGGGAAAGGAAATAGCCACCCAAGTCCAGGAAGCGCAGAGAGTCCCATACAGAATAAACCCAAGGAGAAACACGCCGAGACACATAGTAATCAAAGTGGCAAAAATTAAAGACAAAGAAAAATTATTGAAAGCAGCAAGGGAAAAACGACAAATAACATACAAGGGAACCCCCATAAGGTTAACAGCTGATTTCTCAGCAGAAACTCTGCAAGCCAGAAGGGAGTGGCATGAAATACTTAAAGTGATGAAAGGGAAGAACCTACAACCAAGATTACTCTACCCAGCAAGGATCTCATTTAGATTTGATGGAGAAATCAAAAGCTTTACAGACAAGCAAAAGCTAAGAGAATTCAGCACCACCAAACCAGCTCTACAACAAATGCTAAAGGAACTTCTCTAAGTGGGAAACACAAGAGAAGAAAAGGACCTACAAAAACAAACCCAAAACAATTAAGAAAATGGTCATAGGAACATACATATCGATAATTACCTTAAACGTGAATGGATTAAATGCCCCAACCAAAAGACATAGACTGGCTGAATGGATACAAAAACAAGACCCATATATATGCTGTCTACAAGAGACCCACTTCAGACCTAGGGACACATACAGACTGAAAGTGAGGGGATGGAAAAAGATATTCCATGCAAATGGAAATCAAAAGAAAGCTGGAGTAGCTATACTCATATCAGATAAAATAGACTTTAAAATAAAGAATGTTACAAGAGACAAGGAAGGACACTACATAATGATCCAGGGATCAATCCAAGAAGAAGATATAACAATTATAAATATATATGCACCCAACATAGGAGCACCTCAATACATAAGGCAACTGCTAACAGCTATAAAAGAGGAAATCGACAGTAACACAATAATAGTGGGGGACTTTAACACCTCACTTACACCAATGGACAGATCATCCAAAATGAAAATAAATAAGGAAACAGAAGCTTTAAATGACACAATAGACCAGATAGATTTAATTGATATATATAGGACATTCCATCCAAAAACGGCAGATTACACGTTCTTCTCAAGTGCACACGGAACATTCTCCAGGATAGATCACATCTTGGGTCACAAATCAAGCCTCAGTAAATTTAAGAAAATTGAAATCATATCAAGCATCTTTTCTGACCACAACGCTATGAGATTAGAAATGAATTACAGGGAAAAAAACGTAAAAAAGACAAACACATGGAGGCTAAACAATACGTTACTAAATAACCAAGAGATCACTGAAGAAATCAAACAGGAAATAAAAAAATACCTAGAGACAAATGACAATGAAAACACGACGACCCAAAACCTATGGGATGCAGCAAAAGCGGTTCTAAGAGGGAAGTTTATAGCTATACAAGCCTACCTAAAGAAACAAGAAAAATCTCAAGTAAACAATCTAACTTTACACCTAAAGAAACTAGAGAAAGAAGAACAAACAAAACCCAAAGTTAGCAGAAGGAAAGAAATCATAAAGATCAGAGCAGAAATAAATGAAATAGAAACAAAGAAAACAATAGCAAAGATCAATAAAACTAAAAGTTGGTTCTTTGAGAAGATAAACAAAATTGATAAGCCATTAGCCAGACTCATCAAGAAAAAGAGGGAGAGGACTCAAATCAATAAAATCAGAAATGAAAAAGGAGAAGTTACAACAGACACCGCAGAAATACAAAACATCCTAAGAGACTACTACAAGCAACTGTATGCCAATAAAATGGACAACCTGGAAGAAATGGACAAATTCTTAGAAAGGTATAACCTTCCAAGACTGAATCAGGAAGAAACAGAAAATATCAACAGACCAATCACAAGTAATGAAATTGAAACTGTGATTAAAAATCTTCCAACAAACAAAAGTCCAGGACCAGATGGCTTCACAGGTGAATGCTATCAAACATTTAGAGAAGAGCTAACACCCATCCTTCTCAAACTCTTCCAAAAAATTGCAGAGGAAGGAACTCTCCCAAACTCATTCTATGAGGCCACCATCACCCTGATACCAAAACCAGACAAAGACACTACAAAAAAAGAAAATTACAGACCAATATCACTGATGAATATAGATGCAAAAATCCTCAACAAAATACTAGCAAACAGAATCCAACAACACATTAAAAGGATCATACACCACGATCAAGTGGGATTTATCCCAGGGATGCAAGGATTCTTCAACATACGCAAATCAATCAATGTGATACACCATATTAACAAATTGAAGAATAAAAACCATATGATCATCTCAATAGATGCAGAAAAAGCTTTTGACAAAATTCAACACCCATTTATGATAAAAACTCTCCAGAAAGTGGGCATAGAGGGAACCTACCTCAACATAATAAAGGCCATATATGACAAACCCACAGCAAACATCATTCTCAATGGTGAAAAACTGAAAGCATTTCCTCTAAGATCAGGAACGAGACAAGGATGTCCACTCTCACCACTATTATTCAACATAGTTCTGGAAGTCCTAGCCACGGCAATCAGAGAAGAAAAAGAAATAAAAGGAATACAAATTGGAAAAGAAGAAGTAAAACTGTCACTGTTTGCGGATGACATGATACTATACATAGAGAATCCTAAAACTGCCACCAGAAAACTGCTAGAGCTAATTAATGAATATGGTAAAGTTGCAGGTTACAAAATTAATGCACAGAAATCTCTTGCATTCCTATACACTAATGATGAAAAATCTGAAAGAGAAATTATGGAAACACTCCCATTTACCATTGCAACAAAAAGAATAAAATACCTAGGAATAAACCTACCTAAGGAGACAAAAGACCTGTATGCAGAAAACTATAAGACACTGATGAAAGAAATTAAAGATGATACCAACAGATGGAGAGATATACCATGTTCTTGGATTGGAAGAATCAACATTTTGAAAATGAGTATACTACCCAAAGCAATCTACAGATTCAATGCAATCCCTATCAAATTACCAATGGCATTTTTTACGGAGCTAGAACAAATCATCTTAAAATTTGTATGGAGACACAAAAGACCCCGAATAGCCAAAGCAGTCTTGAGGCAAAAAAATGGAGCTGGAGGAATCAGACTCCCTGACTTCAGACTATACTACAAAGCTACAGTAATCAAGACAATATGGTACTGGCACAAAAACAGAAACATAGATCAATGGAACAAGATAGAAAGCCCAGAGATTAACCCATGCACCTATGGTCAACTAATCTATGACAAAGGAGGCAAAGATATACAATGGAGAAAAGACAGTCTCTTCAATAAGTGGTGCTGGGAAAACTGGACAGCCACATGTAAAAGAATGAAATTAGAATACTCCCTAACACCATACACAAAAATAAACTCAAAATGGATTAGAGACCTAAATATAAGACTGGACACTATAAAACTCTTAGAGGAAAACATAGGAAGAACACTCTTTGACATAAATCACAGCAAGATCTTTTTCGATCCACCTCCTAGAGTAATGGAAATAAAAACAAAAATAAACAAGTGGGACCTAATGAAACTTCAAAGCTTTTGCACAGCAAAGGAAACCATAAACAAGACGAAAAGACAACCCTCAGAATGGGAGAAAATATTTGCAAATGAATCAACGGACAAAGGATTAATCTCCAAAATATATAAACAGCTCATTCAGCTCAATATCAAAGAAACAAACACCCCAATCCAAAAATGGGCAGAAGACCTAAATAGACATTTCTCCAAAGAAGACATACAGACGGCCACGAAGCACATGAAAAGATGCTCAACATCACTAATTATTAGAGAAATGCAAATCAAAACTACAATGAGGTATCACCTCACTCCTGTTAGAATGGGCATCATCAGAAAATCTACAAACAACAAATGCTGGAGAGGGTGTGGAGAAAAGGGAACCCTCTTGCACTGTTGGTGGGAATGTAAATTGATACAGCCACTATGGAGAACAATATGGAGGTTCCTTAAAAAACTAAAAATAGAATTACCATATGACCCAGCAATCCCACTACTGGGCATATACCCAGAGAAAACCGTAATTCAAAAAGACACGTGCACCCGAATGTTCATTGCAGCACTATTTACAATAGCCAGGTCATGGAAGCAACCTAAATGCCCATCAACAGACGAATGGATAAAGAAGTTGTGGTACATATATACGATGGAATATTATTCAGCCATAAAAAGGAACGAAATTGAGTCATTTGTTGAGAAGTGGATGGATCTAGAGACTGTCATACAGAGTGAAGTAAGTCAGAAAGAGAAAAACAAATATCGTATGTTAATGCATGTATGTGGAACGTAGAAAAATGGTACAGATGAGCCAGTTTGCAGGGCAGAAGTTGAGACACAGATGTAGAGAATGGACATATGGACACCAAGGGGGGAAAACTGCGATGAGGTGGGGATGGTGATGTGCTGAATTGGGCGATTGGGATTGACATGTATACACTGATGTGTATAAAACTGATGCCTAATAAGAACCTGCAGTATAAAAAAACAAACAAAACAACTAATACTAAACTTTCATTGGGTTATTTGTATGGAAATAGGTTAATATAAATGTTTCAGACATTACATGAAATTTCTAAAAATCTTATATTTGTATTTGTATGGAAATATGTATAGAAATATGTTAATATAAATGTTTCAGACATTACATGAAATTTCTAAAAATCTTATATTTGTATTTGTATGGAAATATGTATGGAAATATGTTAATATAAATGTTTCAGACATTACATGAAATTTCTAAAAAAAAAAAAAAAAAAAGAATTACCTAGGTCTGGTTTCAGAAATGTTAGAGGAAAGGAAAGACTGACCCATCATATTTTTCCCCAACTCTTAATATATGGATTAGAGAGGAGAAATATAAATAATGCCAGGAAAAGCAACGTAACATCTGTGGAGACGTGGCTAGGAGAACTCAAGATGTTGGGCGTTGGGGAAAATTGTGTCTTTAAAGTTAGTTGAAGTGGATAATGGATGCTTTCTTTCCTAGAAAGAGAAAGAAAAGTATTCTTTTTAAAAATTCAGAACTTACTGTCTACTCCTTCATTCTTTTACACCCTCTTCTCTACAGAAAACACATTAAGAAAGGAGTTAACCCTTTACATTAAGGGGTTTGTCCTGTCTTCTGAGAAGCAATTTTGACTTTTTAAAAAATTATATTTATTTTATTGTTGTTAGAAACGGTACATACTCGTAAATATTCCTTTTAATATAGAAAGATGTGAATTAAAAGATAAAGTTCCCCTTCCCAGAAATATAATAGTTTAGCATATACCCTTTCAAACTTTTTCCTATATACATATAGCTGTTTTTTTCAACACTTTATTATGAAATTTTTCAGCATACAGAAGTTTGAAAAAACTAAACACAAAATATCCCATCACCTAGATTTTTTCATTAATATTTGATTTATCATATATTTATCTATCCATCTTTTATTCCATCCTATTTTTGGACATGCTGCAAAGTAAATTGCAGGCATTGATATACTTCCCCCATAAATATTTCATCATATCAGAATCAAGATCTCAGTATTTGCTTATAGGGTTTTTCTTTTGAGGTGAATTTACCATCAATAAAATGCACAGGGCTTCTCTGGTGGCGCAGTGGTTTAAGAATCCACCTGCCAGTGCAGGGGACACGGGTTCGAGCCCTGGTCCAGGAAGATCCCACATACCACGGAGCAGCTAAGCCCATGCACCACAACTACTGAGCCTGTGCTCTAGAGCCAGTGAGCCACAACTACTGAGCTCACGCACCACAACTACAGAAGCCCATGCGCCTAGAGCCCGTGCTCCACAACAAGAGAAGCCACCGCAATGAGAAGCCCGCGCACTGCAACGAAGAGTAGCCCCCGCTCACCACAACTAGAGAAAGCCTGGGCACAGCAACGAAGACCCAGTGCAGCATGCATGCATGCATCAATCAATCAATCAGTCTTCTCAGAGTAACATCAATAGCTAGTTAGGTTATATAATTTTAAAAATAAAATAAAATAGGGCTTCCCTGGTGGCTCAGTCGTTAAGAATCCTCCTGCCCTCTCCAAGACCAGCACCATGGCAAAATGAGGAAACAACTAACAAGTGAAGAGTTTGCACAATGGAAAACCACCCTGACCATCTCTTGAATTTATAGGGATCATAGGTGGAACGTTCCCTTCACTGGCAGCCATCTTTGGCCGTTCTATTTCTGCATCACACTCATCCCTCAGTAAAGTCAGTGACTGGATCTTCTCCCAAAGTTTCCCCTGCTTTCCATCAGGCATGGGGAAAAAAAATCAAGAGAGACATTAGTATCTGCAACTGAGGAACTCTTAATCCAATCCAGAAGAAAAGCATCTGTTATGGAAAGAATGAGATATTCAAGGATGTTGGAGACACTGCTCTGAACACATTCTGCACAGCAGTAAAGCAGATTGCCGAGAAAGGAAAAATTCATTCATTTCCAGGAAAAACTTCTCCAATGGTTTGAGAAGACTCTTCTTGTATTCGAGATTCCCTACACTATGCAAAAAGGCAGTATATATCAAAAAATCTTTAAAATCTGTGTGCCCTACAACATAGCAATTCTGGAATTTATCCTAACAAGGTAATGAAAACTGGCCCATAGACATTTAGCAACAAAGATGTTTATCAAAGTGCTGTTTGTAATAGTGAACTCTGCAAACATTGTACCAAAAAGTAAATTATGGGTACATCTATTTCATGTAACCATTATATATAAGAGAGCATCTGTTAGAATGAAAAGTGCTTTATGGTATTTAAATGGAAAAAGTAAATTACAAAATATAGGTGCAACATGATGACTTAGAGTCTTTTTTTGTCCTCTGTTATTTGCTTGTTTTCTGTAGCAAACATGTATAATTCTTCTAGTAAGAAAAGTTTTTTAAAATGATGAGAAATTCTGTTCCTAAGATCTCATAGAAGCATAAAAAGAAGTCTACAATAAAAAATGTATATGAATAAAAAAAAAAAAAGAATCCGCTTGCCAATGCAGGGGACACGGGTTCGAGCTCTGGTCCTGGAAGATCCCACATGCTGTGGAGCTACTAAGCCCGTGCACCACAGCTATTGAACCTGCACTCTAGCGCCCGTGAGCCACAACTACTGAAGCCCGCACGCCTAGAGCCCGTGTTCCGCAACAAGAGAAGCCACCACAGTGAGAAGCCTGTGCACCTCAACGAAGAGTAGCCCCCGCTCGCCGCAACCAGAGAAGGGCCCACGTGCAGCAACGAAGACCCAACGCAGCCAAAAATAAAATAGATAAAATAAAATAAATAAATTTATTTTAAAAATTATAAATCAATCAATCTTCTCAGAGTAATATCAATAGCTAGTTAGGTTATATAATTTAAAAAAAATAAAATGCACAAATCTTAAATGTACTTTTGCTCAGTTTTTTAAAGTTTTCATACACCTCTGTAACCCAGACCCTTCTCAAGAACATTATCATCACCCCGGAAGGTTCCCTCATGCCCTTTCCTAGACAGCCCCCACCATATATAGCTATTTAATGGGGCTTTTTTAAAGTATTTTTAAAAATCAACCCTTGCTATAATATTCTGCAACTTGGAGAATATGTTTTCATATGAGTAAGTATATATACCTCATTTCGTTTTAATAGCTGCATATTCATTATTTAAATGTACCAAAGTTTACTTCCTTGTTGATAAACCTTTAAGTTGTTTACACTTTTTCATTACAGACTTTGTAGTTATACATTCAGCTTTGGTTCCCTATCAACAGGTGGACTCCAGTCTTCTGCCAGATGTAAACCCCAGACAGAAACTTGTTATATTACCCTACCTCCATAAGTTATTTCCGCTTAGATATACCTGTAATCCATGCTGCTATATCATCAGATTTGTCTAATGAATAAACTCATTGCATGTAACAAATCACATTTTTATGAAAAATAACACCCTCCCCCCTTTTTTTATTGAGGGCAAGTTTATTATGCTTTCATTTTAGTCTGGATGTGGTAATAACTTTCCCCCAAAATTTTTTTAGTGAGAAATGTGACTTTATTTTACATTTTTGTGAATCTCCTTAATGTCTGGCTTAAATATAGGACAGCTGCATCTGTTTTTGCCTTCTATCTGTTGTGATGTTATTCTGGTTTAAAAACATGAAGAAATCTGACCTCACATAGGTAAAAAGTTGTAAAAGAGAGGAAGATTTTGATAATTGTAGATATTCTTTGATACTGCAGCAAAATAAATTAATAAATGTAATAGTTCCGTAACACTGCAGTGTTGGAGTATGAAATCAATGGAGTATTAAAATCCACTGGTCTCTCTTGCAATTTAAATGGATTTTTTACCCATGTATGATTTTATCACTTCCTGCATTGGTCATTGAAAAATATTAATTCACTGTATTATATTGCTCTTCCATTTCCTATATGTATCCAAAACAATTCACATTTGTTAATTGCCACTTATTTCATGAGAAAAACTTAAGTATTAAAAAACTGAGAATCTCATGGTGGTTAATAGACACAAGTTTTCCAAAATTCCAGTGTTCACTCAAACTTAAATTTTGTCATTGGAAACATATTTTCAATTGGGTTTCTTGAAGTAACAAGTTCACTTGACTTACTTTCATTTCCTAGGTTAGAGTAACCATTGTCTGTCAGTTCCTTTAAGTAAAAATGGTGTTCCATGAAAAAAGCAACTAGTTCAGCTCACCATTCAAATACTTGCACAAGTGCATTGCCTTAAGATAACCATCATACCTCAGTGTGCAGCAGAAGTGCTTTATGCATACTTCCATTGTGTCATGCAGAATAAAGATTTTGGTTTGTGGGTCAAGATTTAATATTTTTACTACTTTATCAAGAGCATTCTTAGATGGTGCTGGCATAGTTCATTTCTACTAGTTTCATTCTAGTACAGTTTTGTGCCACTTGCCTTGATTCATACTAAAACTGCAGTTTTACCCACCATTCTTTTACTCCATTAGTACAAATGTCAGCATAACAAAAATGCATATAATATCTTAGAGTGTTATTAAAATAGTTTTGACCTCTAGGATCCCTTGGGGTAAGCAGAGCACACTTTGAGAACTGCTGGTCTGGAGACCATGATAGGACAAAAATCCAGATAACAAGGAAAAGTCTAAGTCCTGCAAGAAGTGAGTTGAGCATTATAGTCCTTCACGAACAGAAAGATACAGAGTAAACAAATTGAAAGGACCTCTTTAAGGTAGAAAAGGGCTCTAAAATTGGCTTTAAAAAGTAGTAGTATTTCAATAGGTAGGAAAAAATGTTAACAGATCATAAATTTGCATGTAAATACTCGAGTTATTTAAATTCAGGGTTACCTATTTTAGAAAACTCTTATACTTCTTTTTGTAGTCAACCTTAGATTATATACATAATGAAGCAGAATAGATGACAGATGCTCTGGTTAATAATTTTAATGATTGAACAATTCTTAGTATTTAGTTTGCTTCATAATGACCTATTTTTGGTAGTAAATTTGCTATGCTAGTTGTTTTATATAAGCTACTATTAAAACATATCTTTAGCTTATACCACATGGTGCACAGTGGGAAAGAGTAGCTAAAATTAAAAATTAGTGATGGAAAATTCATAAAATTAAAAATTAAATCTTTTTTTTTTTTATTCAGTGCATATTAAATCTTGTGGCTGTTTGACCCATTGTATAAATTAGATATTGAAATTGATAGTATTTTTTTGTTTCAGGAAAATATCTAAGGCAAAAGAGAATTGATTTTCAGCTTCCCTATGACATCCTTTGGCAGTGGAAACATAATCAGGTATGAGCATATCTTACCATGCTTCATTCATAAGTGGTAAACAGGGGAAAGGAGTGTGCAAGTCTTTTTCTCTGCCTCCTTGTTATGCTCTCATCTTAGGAAGTATAGAGAAGTGTCCCTGTGAAGGTTAGAGACTAAGAAAAATGAATTTGCATCCATATTTAATGTGACCTCTTTGCCTTTACTCATACTTCAAAATAGCATTAAGTTCCTGCTTCCTTAGGAAACCTTCTGTTATTATTCTGGACTTTTATTTTGGTGGCAAAGATTCTGTTCTGTAAGAATCCTGTTTGATGCAGGTCTCAAGGGAATTTAGATGTACTGCCAGCAGCGCTAAGAAATTTCAGGCTTTATTTTTGTTGGCTCCTTCCCATCAGTTTGGAATTTATTTTTCACATATAAAAGAGAGTCTTCTACCAAAGGAAACAGGGAAAATATTTAACACTCTTGTACTTTTAAAAGATATTTAAATATATTGGGAACTAAAAATGGGAAGGTGCTGTTTTTCTCTCTTGCTTACCTAATTGAAAAGTTTCCCCCAGTTATTTTTATATTAAGCTAAAGCCCCCAGAATCCATATTGAGAACAACCATTGGGAAATAGTCATGCAAATGAGGTAAATAGGCTCCTGAGTTTTGCCAGAATTCCACCAAAGTTTGACTTTGGAAAGCCAAAAGCAGTGAACATTCCCATCTACATTCTCTTCTCTGGTGGCCTCTCTGGAATTCTAAGAGGATCAGTATGTTAGATATTTGTCTCAGAGAGTTCATAGCAATGAAGGAGATAGTGTTTTGAATCTATACCAACTGAAAAATGATGGTGGGATTATTCTTATAGATTAGTACACTCTAGCTTAAACCAAGTTGCCTTTTTTTTTTTTTTTTTTTGGGTACTGTCTTCTATGGTAAAACACTGACCGACTGACCTAATACATTTTCTTCCTAATGCATTCTTTATTGCAGTATGAGAGCGCCATTATCCTGCCTGCCATCTCCCCTTTGTTCATTAAATTAATTGACTTCATTAAATCGTGAAATGTGTTTCCCTACAACACTCACCCTGAAAAAGCCAAGGTTCTCATCTTTTTCATTTCATACACCTACGCAGGCCATCTAAACAAGCCCTGTGCAAGTTTTCCATTCTTTTCATAGCGGCAAATACAATCTTAATTTATCCAAATGAAAAGCTTTGATCTGCAGTGTGACTTTCATTTAAGTCTATCTAATAACTTGCTGAAGAAACATCTAACAAAAAATGCATTTTCTTTAAACTACTTAGTATTGCTTCTGTTGAATCTAGTTCTCTCTTAAACCCTGATCTAGTAAGTCACCTTTTATTTCAGGATAAAAAAGTGATCACACCAAGTTTCCCTCAAATTATCCAACCCAGAAAGTCTTGTAAACGTTTCCATATGAGCAGAGTACGTGGATAATTTCCTCTATTTTTAGTGATTGATACTGTTTTCTGGCATTTGAAGTTGAATGCTATATCAAGATTTTTCTGTTTTTTCTTCTAGCTATACAAGAAACCAGATGTCCCACTATATAAAAAAATCCGTTCAAGTGAGTAACATGGGAGCTGTTTTTTCTGCTTCCATACAATCAGTGTTCTTAGCCTGGCACTTAGAAAATTATCCTATATATTCACAAACTGTTCTTTGCTGTCTTCTCTCAAGATGTCTACGTTGATGTCAAACCCCTTTCTGGTTATGAGGCTACCACTTGTAACTGTAAGAAACCGGATGGTGACACCAAAAAGGGCTGTGTGGATGACTGCCTCAATAGGTACTGTACTAAACTGATTCTGTAAGCACAGGCTTTAAGATCTGTAAGATACTTCATTTAGGGGAATTCCCTGGCGGTCCAGTGGTTAGGACTCTGTGCTTTCACTGCCAAGGGCCCAGGTTCAATCCCTGGTTGGGGGACTAAGATCCCACAAGCCATGTGGCGTGGCCAAAAAAAAAAGTCACTTCATTTAGAGGGAAAGGTTAAATAGGCTCTTTGATTTCCCCTCAAGAAGTTGCACAAAGATAGTATATAAAACCTAATTGATGGGCTGTCTCAGTCTGCTTGGGCTTCTATAACAAAATATCATAGACTTAAACAACAGAAATTTATTTCTCACAGTTCTGGAAGCTGCAAAGTCCAAGGGCAAATTGCCAGCAGATTCAGTGTCTGATGAGGACCCACTTTCTAGCTTATAGACAGCTGCCTTCTCCCGGTGTGCTCACATGGCCTTTCCTCAGTGCGTGCTCATGGGAGAGAGAGAGAGAGAGATTTCTTCTTCTTAGAAGGGCACCAATCCCATTAGGAGGTTCTCACCCTTCTGACCTAATATAAACCTATTTAACTCCCAAAGACCCTACTTCCAAATACTGTCGCCCTGGAGGCTAGGGCTTCAACTATGAATTTTGAGGGGACACATTCAGCCCATAACATGGGCTAAATAGAGTAACAGAAAACAATGTGATCTAGAGTCTTATGTCCTCAGGTTTAAATCCTCTTACTTACTTAAGAGACCTGAGGAAAGTTCTTTAACCCCTCTAATAAAAATAATACCATCTTTATGGAGAGGTTTGTGAGGATTATATGAAACAATGTTTTTAATTCATTAAGCACAGTTCTAGAAACCTTCCTAGATCTCAGTATATGGTAGCCATAATGAGGGAGTAAAAGTAGGATGATGGCAGTGAAAGAGAAGAAAGAGGCCATGATATATTTGGGCGGGGGGGAAACTAGGTTGATAAACCATTAGCATATAGCAGATATACACATGATGATTGAGTCAGTGATGCTAATGAGACATGGTTATGCTACTGTCAGAGATAGAAAGTGTGGAATCTAACTGGTTTGGAGATAAAAATTATGATTTTGATTTGGGACCACTGAGTTTTAAAAGACATTGAGATTTCAAAATGGAAATGTCTAATTGAGACAAAGGAGTAGAGATAGAATTTGTTGGTTTTGGTAACATAAGCATATTTATAGCAAAAAAAGAGTTAATGAACTTCCCATCAATGCTCCTTGTTCTAGATAGCTTTCGTAGAAAAAGACAACTGCTTTCCCAGTCTCCATCTCTAGTCAACTGTCCTGTGGGCTGAGGGAATCAGCGTTTCTGCTTTAGCATGCCAGTTGGGGAATTCTCCCTTACAAATATCACTGTAAATTCACACCTTGTCATTGTACATACATACAGTTGTACATAGTAGTAATAACTTGGTGTTATAGATAGCTGATTTTTTTCACTCACAAATACTTTATATATGCACTTTTATGTATCATTGTGGTCCACAAGCTCATCCTTTTTAGGTTAGTATGTCACGGTTTGCCCTTCTTCTGTTGTTCGTTATTCAAGTTATTTTTAATGTTTTGCTATTAAAAATGGCACTACTATGAAACTCTTTGTGTAGATTCCTTTCTGTTTTAACTCTTAGAGTGTATTCTCAAAAGAAGAAATACCTGTACAAACTGTAAGGACATATATATAATTCTTACTGTATACTATCCAGTAGCTGTCATGAAATATTGAGTTAATTTTTGGTATCACCACCTATATATAAATATATTTATTTCCCCATAGTTCCACCTCCTTTAGTTATTAACATCTAACTTTATTTCTAGTGCTTTAGTATTTTGATTGTTTAATATTTTAGAGTATCGTATGTCCTTAAAGTTGTTTAAATGTGCATCTCTTTAGATGCTAACATTTCTGTGCTTGTTTGTATGATATTTTATTGTCTATGAAATTACTATAATATAGCTGCCTCATTGCTTGTTTTCTCTCTTTCTCACAATAGTCCAAGGAGGTAGGTGATAGTTTTACATTGTACAGATGAAGGAACCTAGATTTTGGGTGGTAAATTGCTCCACATTACATAAGACAAGTGACAGAGACAGAATTTGAACCCACATGTGTTTGATTCAAAAGTCATGTTCTTTCCACTGTACCACACTGCTTATTGTATACGTATTGATAGTCTTTTAATCTCTGAAAAATTGAAATTTGAACATTTACCTTTACATAATAACATTGGTTGCCTTATATCATTTAGTATGGGTGTCACATTTATCCTTCCCATTATGTTGTCTTTGTTCCAAAAAAACCCAAAACTTACCCCTAAATAAGAAATAAACAAACACTCAGACACAGTACTGCCAACTTTGTGTCATGAGAATATGAGCACTACATCATCATGCATCTAATGAATGTGATAAATGTATAAATAACTAAGAAAAATTAAAATATGTTATCTGGTGGGTGCTTCCTTATATATTTAAAAGTCACCCTCATAGAGATTCAGTTAAATGGAGCTATCTAAAATGTAGGGTGGCTTTGTCTCACCTGTCTTTGTATTCAGAGTTCTGTAAATATTTAAGGGGGTGGGGGAGTTAAAGGATCGGCAGGATCCACTTTCGCATCCATGCAAGACTCATATGTAGAATTGTACTTAACTTGTAAGTAGCCCAGGGAACACTTGATTCCGGACTATATTTTTTTAATATTTATTTATTTATTTATTTATATTTGGTTGCATTGGGTCTTTGTTGCTGAGCACGGATTTTCTCTAGTTGCATCGAGCTGGGACTACTCTTCATTGTGGTGCATGTTCTTCTCATTGCGGTGGCTTCTCTTGGTGTGAAGCACAGGCTCTAGGCGTGCAGGCTTCAGTAGTTGTGGCACGTGGTCTCAGTAGTTGTGGCTCGAGGGCTCTAGAGTGCAGGCTCAGTAATTGTGGCGCACGGGCATAGTTGCTCCGCGACATGTGGGATCTTCCCGGACCAGGGAATCGAACCCACGTCCCCTGCATTGGCAGGCGGATTCTTAACCACTGCACCACCAGGGAAGTCGCAGGACAATTTTTAAAACAAATAATGGGGTTTTACGATTACTTCAAATAAAGACTTTAAACATTTGTTCTCCTTTCTTCCAAACAATTTCTAGGAATCACCAACATTGTTTATAAACACTACAGATCTTCCTTGGTGGATATTTGTTTCTGTACACCATCCATATCAAACCCATTGCTGCTCCAGAACATTCCTCTTTCCCTGGAACAAAGTCTTGTCATTCATTTCAAGCTATTTTTAAATGCTGTACCCATTTGCTCATAGCACATACAGAGCCCACTCCCTCAGCTCTCCAAAAGGACAGACATGGTGTGTAACAAAACTGAATACTTAGGGGAAGATAAATGTATATTACCTGGTGAGACTTATGCCACCAGTGGTGATTACTTTCGGAGTTCACAGGCCCTAAACTAAACATCAGGGCCCCTGTCTAACTCCCTATTAGAGTCTATCTATGCTACTTTGTTGAGAGCAGTTCACTTCCACTTGCCCACCAATGAGAATCTCTAGGAGCCTTCACCTTTTGCTCTAGAAGAACCCTGGTTCCTCAAATTCTTGGTCCTAAAAAGTCGGGATGGAATGATCCTCTCCCCTGCCTCCAAGGCTTACTCCTTCCTGACCTAGCATGATTCATAGCAGGAATATTCATTTCATTTAAGTGAAAACACATTTCCATTTACAGGAATGGTCTGACCTCCATAGCTAGTGAAGTCAGTCACATTATTAGTACCTTTCTCAATGATTGTTTAACCTTAAATCTTACCAGGTGAGAGAAAGAGCAATCAGATGATCTATATTTAGAGGGGGGAGAAATTGTCTAATTTTTCAAGGGCATTATGACTACAGGTAATGGCAATTTACATTGCTAAATCAAAATCTTCCCATCTTAGTTTGCAGCATCTACTTTCAGATTTGGGTAACTTTATAGTTTTGTTTTCCAGACAATGAATAGAAACATGTTTTACTTTTTATACAGTTAAAGGGCTTATCTTGGTCATTTATCAAAACAAACAGAATAGGACTTCTCTGGTGGTGCAGTGGTTAAGAATTGCGTGCCAATGCAGGGGACACGGGTTCGAGCCATGGTCCAGGAAGATCCCACATGCTGTGGAGCAACTAGGCCCGTGCACCACAACTACTGAGCCTACGCTCTAGAGCCCGGAGCAGCCAAGCCCGTGCGCCACAATACTGAGCCCGTGTGCCACAATTACTGAAGCTCGCGCACCTAGAGCCCATGCTCCACAACAAGAGAAGCCACTGCAATGAGAAGCCCGAGCACCGCAACGAAGAGCAGCAGCAAAGACCCAACGCAGCAAAAACTGAATTAATTAATTATTTTTAAAAGCCATGAAAATGAGTAAGCCTTCTGAAGAAAAGAGGAGCAATGAATATGCCATGGAAAGTAGAGAGGAGAAAAGGATTCCTGTTTAAAAAAAAAAAAAAAAAGACAGGAATTGTTATTGTAAAGGTGGGAAGTCCATTATCATAAAAGATCAACAAAGCCCAAAATAGGAGGACAGTTCTAGGAGGGGTGCTCGTCAATATCCATGCAGCAAAGAAATCAGCAAAACAAAGAATAACTGTGGTGAATTTGACAGTAAGGCAGTGTCTTTACAAGTTAAGCTGATTGTCTTAAATTTTTTAAAATATATTTTTATTATTCTTTTATTTATTTGTTTATTTATTTATGGCTGTGTTGGGTCCTCATTGCCATGCGCGGGCTTTCTCTAGTTGTGACGAGGGGGGGGCTACTCTTCGTTGCTGTGCACGGGCTTCTCATTGCGGTGGCTTCTCTTGTTGTGGAGCATGGGCTGTAAGCACACGGGCTTCAGTAGTTGTGGCATGCCGGCTCAGTCGTTGTGGCTCGCAGGCTCTAGAGCACAGGCTCAGTAGTTGTGGCACATGGGCTTAGCTGCTCTGCAGCATGTGGGGTCTTCCCGGACCAGGGCTTGAACCCGTGTCCCCTGCATTGGCAGGCGGATTCTTAACCACTGCACCACTAGGGAACTCCCTGATTGTCTTAAATTGAAGAATAGTCCAGTGGATACTTTCTCTGCTTACTGCTCATTTATGTGATTTGAACTGTGGGCTGTTTGCCCTTTAGATAAAGATAATATTTTTTTTAATAAATTTATTTGTTTTATTTTTATTTATTTTGGCTGCATTGGGTCTTTGTTGCTGCACGCGGGCTTTCTCTAGTTGAGGTGAGCAGGGGCTGTTCTTCGTTGCGGTGCACGGGCTCTTCATTGCGGTGGCTTCTCTTGTTGTGGAGCCCGGGCTCTAGGTGCGCGGGCTTCAGTAGTTGTGGCTCACAGGCTCTAGAGTGCAGGCTCAGTAGTTGTGGCACACGGGCTTAGTTGCTCCGCAGCATGTGAGATCTCCCCGGACCAGGGCTCGAACCTGTGTCCCCTGCATTGGTAGGTGGATTCTTAACCACTGCGCCACCAGGGAAGCCAAAGATAATATCTTTTTGAAGAATAAATCAGACAACTCTGAAAGTACTTTAAATTGTAAACTGTGGGCTTCCCTGGTGGCGCAATGATTAAGAATCCGCCTGCCAAAAAAAAAAGAATCCGCCTGCCAATGCAGGTTACACGGGTTCAAGCCCTGGTCTGGGAAGATCCCACATGCCACGGAACAACTAAGCCCACGAGCCACAACTACTGAGCCCTTGTGCCACAACTACTGAAGCCCACGCACCTAGAGCCCATGCTCTGCAACAAGAGAAGCCCACGCACCTCAACAAAGAGTAACCCCTGCTCACTGCAACTAGAGAAAACCCGCTCACAGCACTGAAGACCCAATGCAGCCAAAGATAAATAAATAAATAAATAAATAAATTTTTTTTTAATTAGAAAAAAAAATCCGCCTACCAATGCAGTGGACACGGGTTCAAGCCCTGGTCCAGGAAGATCCCACATGCACCACAACTACTGACCCTATGCTCTAGAGCCCGTGAGCCACAACTACTGAACCTGCGTGCTACAACTGCTGAAGCCCGCGTGCCTAGAGCCCATGCTCCGCAACAAAGAGAAGCCAATGCAATGAGAAGCCTGCGCACCGCAATGAAAGTAGCCCCCGCTTGCCACAACTAGAGAAAGCCCGCACACAGCAACGAAGACCCAACGCAACCAAAAATAAATAAATAAATTTATTAAAAAATAAAATGGTTATGATGATAAATGTTATAGTAAATTTTTTGTGTATTTTACCACAATTTTTTAAAAAATCTGTAAATGGCTCATGAGCTACTTCAAAACAATAGTGCAGTGTAATCATCAAATTATTAATTCCTCTATGGGTTACAGTTCATGTATTCTTAGCCCAGAACTAAATATGATAGTGTTTACCCAGGATGCTGAGTGGACAGTTAACTCATTAATTTATAAGAAGCATCAGTGTTTGCAACTTGACTTGGAAATTTTCAGTATTATTTTTGAACTTAGACATTATTACCTTGTTAACTTTGTTAGCCAATCTAACCTTACTAAAATAAAAATTAATTTTATGCATTCATTTTTTAAATTCCTATTTAAAAAATGGGTTCATGAAGGTTATATATAGTGTTAATTGACATACAGTTATTCCTTCTCTTTCTAGAATGATCTTTGCTGAGTGTTCCCCCAACACTTGCCCCTGTGGTGAGCAGTGCTGTAACCAGAGGATACAGAGGCATGAGTGGGTGCAATGTCTAGAACGATTTCGAGCTGAGGAAAAAGGTTGGGGAATCAGAACCAAAGAACCCCTAAAAGCTGGGCAGTTCATCATTGAATACCTAGGGGAGGTTGTCAGCGAACAGGAGTTCAGGTACAGTGGTAAATGATACTCCAAGTAAAATGGCAAAGTTACCAGATTAGTATGGAAAATGAAATATTTGAAATTTACTTTCAACTTAATCATTAATTGGCTTTCAATCATTTCTCTCATCTTTAGGAATAGGATGATTGAGCAGTATCATAATCACAGTGACCACTATTGTCTGAACCTGGATAGTGGGATGGTGATTGACAGTTACCGCATGGGAAATGAGGCCCGATTCATCAACCACAGCTGTGACCCAAATTGTGAAATGCAGAAATGGTAAGAAAGCAGGGGAAGGTGAAGACAAGACTCCAACAGAGCAGAAAGCTTTGAGGACATCCAGAGATTGATCTTTCCACAATTTTAGTCAGCTTACACAAAGCAGCTCAGGCAATTCCTTATTATACCAGATCCTCCAGGTAGAGAGTAAGCTTGTACTATTTCTTCACACTTCATCGTAACTACTCCCAGAAGAATGTAATATTTATTTGTGTGTGTGTGATAATTCCTAATATTTATTGACTGCTTACTGTGCGCCAAGCACTGTGTTATGTGGTTCTTCTCACATCCATGCATTTAGCATATTTATCACATCCTTACTGGATTTGTCACAATGAGAAATAAAAATAAAAGTAATAGATTAGAATCTAATTGAGAATGAAAAATTGCATCTAAAAAATAGTTCAGAAAAGATAACATGGTAGGAGAGGATTCTGAGAAGATGATAGAGTAGGAAGCACAAGGAATCTATCTCCCTTTAGACAATTGCACTAGCAGAATCTGTTTGATAAAACTCTTTTGGAACTCTGGGGTCCGTTGAAGGCTTGTAATGTCCAGGGGAAGTTTTAGATGGTCAGTTGTGGATCATTTCAGTCAATTTGAGGTGTTAGCACAGTAGCAGCTACTCATCCTTACCCACAGCCACATGGCAGGCAGCTGTGCAAGTGTTCCTGAAATATCTTGCATACAGCTTGCAGATGCTAGGGTGGATAAAAAGGACCCTGTTCTCCAAATATTAGGTACCTATGCTCTGATTGCTTCTTCTGATCACAGAGGTGCAAAGAAGCAGGCAGCCACTGTGTACCTCCACCATTGTTGCAAGTCCCTCTCCCTCCAGCTAAAGTGACTCCCAGGAGATTTTAAGCGTGCCCTCTTTTCGCCACCTTCATTTTTTGCTTTTCCCCTTTTGGGATAGAAATTAAAGACTAAGACGTTCAAAAACAACTGCATATATGAGGGGAAATAGACAGTGACTGCCCATATCCAACGAAAGGATTGGAAAAGACACAAGACACTAAGTTTGCACCTGAGGCTGATCCTTGGCACAGAGACAGCCTACAGCAATCAAAAAAGCAAAAATAAAAACAGCAAACTGGACGGAGAGTCTTTAATTTCCAGAGTTACCACATTATTCGACTCAAATGTCCAGTGTTCAACAAAAAAATCACAAGGAATACAAAGACACAAGAAAGTGTTGTCCATTCAAAGCAAAAAAATAATTCAGTAGAATCTGAACCTAAAACGGACTTAATGGCAGATACATTAGACAAAGACTTTTAAACAGCTGCCCTAATCATGCTCAAAGAACTAAAGGAAATTGTCATGATAAAAACTTTCTTTCATGAGAAAGTCATGAAAATGATGTTGGAACAAAATGGAAATATCAGTAAAGAGATAGAAGGCCTAAAAAGAAACCAAAAAGGAATTCTGGAGCTGAAAAGTACAGTAATTGAAATGAAAAACTCACTAGATGGATTCAAAGGCAGGTTTGAGCAGGCAGAAGAAAGAAACAGTGAACTTGAAGATGAGGACAATGTAAATTATCAAGCCTGAAGAATAAGAAAAAGATTGAAGTAAAGAGAGCCCTAAGTGACCCGTGGGACACCATCAAGCAGAACAACCATATGCATTGTGGATGTTCAAGACGGAGAAGACAGATACAAAGAGGCAGAGAGAATATTTAAAGAAATAATGGTTGAAAATTTCCCAAATTTCATGAAAGATGTGAATATAAATATCCAGGAAGCTTCCCAAACTCCAAGTAAGATGAACTCAAAGAGACATGTACCAAGACACGTTATAATCAGACTTTCAAAAGACAAAGAGCAAATCTTGGAAGCAGCACAAGACAAGCAAATCATCACATACAGTAGATCCTCAATAAGAAAGTTTGCAGATTCCTTATCAGAAATTTTGGAGGCCAGAAGACAGTGGGCCAGTGTATGCAACGTGCTAAAAGGATTCCTGTATGTGGCAAAACTGTCCTTCAAAAGTGAGGAAGAAATCAAAACATTCCCAAATAAACAAAAGATGAGGGAATTCTTGAGTACTAGACCTACCCTGCAAAAATGCTCAAGGGTCTCCTGCAGGTTGAAATGAAAGGACACTAGACAGTACTTCCATGCCATATGGATAAATAAAAAATCTTAATAAAGGTAAATACATGGGCAATTATAAAAGCTAGAATTGTTGTTACAGTGGTTTGTAACTGTACTTTTTGTTTTCTACATAATTTAGGAGACTAATGCATTTAAAGGAATTATTAGTTTATTTTTTTGTGCGCACAGTTATAAAGATGTAATTTTGTGATACTGAAAGGAGTAGAAAGAGCTGTAAAGGAGCAGAGTTTTTATATGTTAATTGAAGTTAAGCTGCTATAAATAAAATTATAGTGTTATAACTTCAGGATGTTCAGTGTATCCTCATGATAACCACAAATGCAATAGCTACAGACATGTACAAAAGGAAATTAAGAAGGAATTTAAACATTTCACTCCAAAAAATTAAACACTATAGAAAACAGGAATTCAGACAATGAGGGACAAAAAGCTATAGGGCATATTGAAAACAAATTGCACAATGACAGAGGTAACTCTCTCCTTATCAATAATTAATTTAAAGGCAAATAGATTAAACTCTCCAAAAGAGAATGGGATTCAACATCATTTATAATAAAAACTCTCAGCAAAGTGGGTAAAGGAATGTACCTCAGCATAATCAAGGCCATATGTGACAAGCCAACAGGTGGAAGTTTGAAAGCTTTTCCTTTAAGATCAAGAAGTAAACAACGATGCCCACTACTACCACCTCTATTCAACATAATAACTGCAAGTCCTACCCAGAGCAGTTAGGCAAGAAAAAATAAATAAAAGGCATCCAGTTGAAAAAGAAGAAGTAAAACTGTCTCTATTTGCAGATGACATAATATTATATATAGAAAACTCTAAAGACTCCTCCAAAAAACTTTTAAAACTGATAAATGAATTCAGTAAAGTTGCAGGAGACAAAATCAAATATAAAAATTAGTTGCGGAGACTCCCCTGGTGGTCCAGTGGCTAAGACTCCATGTTCCCAATGCAGGGGGCCCGGGTTCAGTCCCTGGTTGGGGAACTAGATCCCACATGCCGCAATTGAGTTCACATGCTGCGACTAAAGACCCCGTATGCTGCTGACTAAAGATCCCACATGCCACAACTAAAGATCCCGCATGCCGCAACTAAGACCCAGTGCAGCCAAATTAAATATATAAATAAATAGTTAATAAAATGCATATTTTTTAAAAAATCAGTTGCATTTCCATACGCTAAGAACTATCAAAAACTTTTTTTAAAGCCTGGATGCAATAGCATCAAAAAGAATAAAATACCTAGGAGTAAATTTAACCAAGGAGGTGAAAGACCTGTACACTGACAACTGTAAGATACTGATGAGAGAGCTTACAGAAGTCACAAATAAATGAAAAGATATTCTGTGCTCATGGATTTGAAGAGTTAATATTGTTTAAATGTCCATACTACCCAAAGCATCCTACAAATTCAGTGCAATAAAAATTAAATTCCAATGGCATTTTTCACAGAAATAGAACAAATAATCCTAAAATTTTTGTGGAACCACAAAAGACCTCAAATAGTCAAAGCAGTCTTGAGAAAGAAGAACAAAGTTGAAGACATCACACTTCCTGATTTCCAACTATATTACAAAGCTGTAGTGGTAATCTAAACAGTATGATATTGGCAGAAAAACAGATTCATAGATGAATGGAACAGAATAGAGAGCACAGAAGTAAACCCATGCATGTATGGCCAATTTATTATAGAGGAGCCAAGAATATACAATGGGGAAAGGGCAGTCTCTTCAATAAAGGATGTGGGTAAACTGGATAGCCACATGCAAAAGAATGAAACTGGACCACTATCTTTCAACATACACAGAAATCAACTTTTAAAGACTTGAACGTAAGACCTAAAACCATAAAACTCCTAAAAGAAAACAGAGGGTAAGCTCCTTGACGTCAGTCTTGGTAATGATATTTTTTTGGTTTTAACACCAGGAGGAAGGCACTAAAAGCAGAAATGAACAAGTGAGACTAGTCAAACTAAAATGTTCCTATACAGCAGTGAAAACCATAAACAAAATGAAAAGACAACCTACAGAATGGGAGAAAATATTTGCAGATCTGATAAGGGGTTAATCTTCAAAGTATATAAGGAAATCATACAAGTCAGTCGCAAAACAAAATCCAATTAAATATAGGCAGAGAATCTGAATATACATCTTTTTTTATTCAATATTTATTTATTTATTTGGCTACGCCAAGTCTTAGTTGCAGCAGGCGGGATCTTTAGTTGCGGCAGGCAAACTCTTACTTGCAGCATGTGAGATCTAGCTCCCTGACCAGGAATCGAACCTGGGCCCCTGCATTGGGAATGCGGAGTCTTAGCCACTGGGCCATCAGGAAAGTCCCTGAATATATATCTTTTTAAAGAAGACATACAGGTGGCTAACAGGTACATAAAAAGGTGCTTAATGTCACTAATCATCAGGAAAATGCAGGTCAAAACCACTATCGCCTCACACCTATTAGAATGGCTGTTATCAAACAGACAAGAAGTAGGAAGTGTTAGGAAGTGAAAAAAAGGGAACCCTTGTGCACTGTTGGTGGGAATGTAAATTGGTACAGCCACTATCAAAAACTGTTTGGAGGTTCCTCAGAAATTTAAAAATAGAACTGCCATACAGTCCAGCAATTCCATTTCTGGGTATTTATCTGAAGGAAGTGAAAACACTAACTCAAAAAGATATCTGTACTCCCATGTTCATTGCATGATTATTTACAGTAGCTAAGACATGGAAACAACCTAAGTATCCATCAGTGGATGAATGGATAAAGAATATGTGTATATCTACAATGGAATATTATTCAGCCATAAAAATGAAGGAAATACTGCCATTTGCAACAACATGAATGGGCCTTGAGGGCATTATGCTAAATGAGATAAACAAGAAGACTAGTACCACATGACCTCACTCATGTGCAGAATCTTAAAAAAAACAACAGCAACTGTTAGATACAAATTGGTGGTTGCCAGAGTTAGGGGTTTGGAGGCTTGGAAAAATGGGTGAAGGTGGTCCAAATAAAATAAGACATGAGGACGTAATGTGCAGCATGGTGGCTATAGTTAATAATAATACATTGTATAGTTGAAACTTGCTAAGAGAATGAATCTTTTTTTATATATATAAATTTATTTATTTTATATTTATTTTTATTTTATTTATTTTATTTTTGGCTGTGTTGGGTCTTCATTGCTGCACACAGGCTTTTCTCTGGTTGCAGCGAGCAGGGGCTACTCTTCGTTGCGGTGTGTGGGCTTCTCATTGCGGTGGCTTCTCTTGTTGTGGAGCACGGGCTCTAGGCATGTGGGCTTCAGTAGTTGTGGCCCACGGGCTCTAGAGCACAGGCTCAGTAGTTGTGGCGCACGGGCTTTGTTGCTCCACGGCATGTGGGATCTTCCCGGACCAGGGCTCGTACCCGTGTCCCCTGCATTGGCAGGCGGATTCTTAACCACTGCGCCACCAGGGAAGCCCAAGAGAGTGAATCTTAAAAGAGCTCATCACAAGAATTTGATACCATGTGTGGTAATGGACGTTAACTAGACTCATTGTGATGACCATTTTGCGATATATAAGTATAATGAATCATTATGTATACCTGAAACTAATATAATACTTTATGTCAATTACACCTCAATTTTTAAAAAAGATTGGCAGAATAGATTAAAAACACATGATCCAACTATATACTGTGTATAAGAGACTCAGTTGAGATCCAAAGACACAAACAGGTTGCAAGTGAAAGGATGGGAAAAGATATTCCATGTAAATAGTAACCAAAAGAGAGCAGGAATGGCTAAAATAGACTTTAAACCCAAAAAGGTTACGAGAGACAAAGAAGGACATGTGTTTTTTAGAAAGATTCGGCAAGAAGATACAAAAACCGTAAGCATTTACACACATAATGACAGAACCTCAAAATATATGTAGACAAACTGACAGAATTGAAGGGAGAAATAAACAATTCTGCAATAATAATTGGAGACTTCAGTACCCCACTCAGTAATGAATACAACAAACAGAAAGATGATAAGTAAGGAACAGAGGACTTAGCACAATAAACCAACTAGATCTAAAAGATATTACAGAATACTCCACCCAACAACAACAGCATTTACATTCTTCTCAAGTGCACATGGGACATTTTCCAGGGTAGACCATATGTTAGGCACAAATTAAGTCTCAATAGATTTTAAAAGCCAGATATCATAGGAAGTATCTTTTCTGTCCACAGTGGATGAAGTTGGAAATCAGTAACATAAAGGAAACTGGAAATTTTACGAAACTGGAAATTCACACACTTTTAAAACAACCAGTTGGTCAGAAAAGAAGTCACAAAGGAAATTAGAAAATACTTAGATATGAATGAAAATGATAATACAACATACCAAAACTTATGGAATGCAGCAGTAGCAGTGCTAAGTAGGAAATTAATAGCTATAAATGCTTACATTAAAAATCAAGAAAGAGCTCAAATCAGCAACCTAACTTTACAACTTTATGACCTAGAAAAAGAACTACACCTAAAGTTAACAAAAGGAAGGAAATAATATAGAGCAGAGATAAATGAAATAGAGAATAGAAAAACAATAGAGAAAATCAGTGAAACCAAAAGTTGGTTCTTCAAAAAGATAAGCATAATCAACAAACCTTGGAACTTCCCTGGTGGTGCAGTGGTTAAGAATCCGCCTGCCAATGCAGGGGACACAGGTTCGAGCCCTGGTCTGGGAAGATCCCACATGCCACGGAGCAGCTAAGCCCATGCACCACAACTACTGAGCCTGTGCCCGAGAGCCTGCAAGCCACAACTACTGAAGCCTGTGCACTGCAACGAAGAGTAGCTCCCATTCGCCGCAACTAGAGAAAGCCCACGCACAGCAACGAAGACCCAGCGCAGCCAAAAATTGATTAATTAATTAATTAAAAAAGAGAAGAATCCATCTTCCAATGCAGGAGATGAGGGTTGGGGAACTAAGCTCCCATGTGCCACAACGAAGACCATGTGTGCTGCAACTAAGACCCAATGCAACCAAAAAAATAAACAAGAAATTTTTTTTAAAACTAGATGGACAAAGAAAAAAGCACCCAAATTACTAAACTCAGAAATGAAATGAGGGACTTCCCTGGTGGTGCAGTGGGTAAGACTCTGTGCTCCCAGTGCAGAGGGCCCGGGTTCTATCCCTGGTCGGGGAACTGGATCCCGCATGCCGCAACTGAAAGATCCCACGTGCTGCAACTAAGACACAGAGCGGCCAAATAAATAAATTTTTTTAAAAAAAAACAAATGAAATGAAAGTGGGGACACTACTACCAATTCTGCAGAAATGAAAAAGATTATAAGAGAGTACTGTGAACAGATGTACACCAAAAAATTGGATAATCTTGTTGAAATGGACAAATTTCTAGAAACACAAAACCTACCAAGACTAAATCATGAAGAAATAAAAAATCTGAATAGACCTATAACTAGTAAGGATATTGAATCAGTAATCAGAATCTCCCAACAAAGAAAAGCCCTTGACTTGATGGTTTTATTGGTGAATTCTACCAAATTAATAGCAACCCATCTCATACTTTTCCAAAAAATTGAAGAGAAGGAAACACCTCCTTACTCGCTGTATGAAGCCAGCATAACCCTGATACCAAAGCTTGGTGAAGACCCTACAAGAAAACTAGATACCAATACCTCTTACGAACATTGATGTGAAAGTCCTCAACAAAATACTAGCAAACAGAATTCAACAGCATATTAAAAGGATTATGCACAATGACCAGGTGGGATTTAATCCTGGAAGGCAAAGATGGTTCAGCATATGAAAATTGATCAGTGTGATACACTACATCAATAAAATGAAGGGGAAAAGAAATCACATGGTCATCTCAATTGATGCAGAAAAAGCATTTGACAAAATTCAACACCCTTTTATGATAAATGTACTCAACAAGGGCTTCCCTGGTGGCACAGTGGTTAAGAATCCACCTGCCAGTTCAGGGGACACGGGATCAAGCCCTGGTCCAGGAAGATTGCACATGCCGCAGAGCAACTAAGTGCGTGTGCCACAACTACTGAGCCTGCGCTCTAGAGCCCACGCTCCACAACTACTGAAGCCCGTGTGCCTAGAGCTCGTGCTCCACAACAATAGAAGCCACCACAATGAGAAGCCTACATGCCGCAACGAAGAGTAACCCCCATTCACCGCAACTAGAGAAAGCCCATGCACCGCAACAAAGACCCAACACAGCCAAAAATAAACATAAATGAAATAAATAAAATTTTTTAAAGTACTCAAAATAGGAATAGAAGGACTACATGAACATAATAAAAGCCATATATGAAAACCCACAGCAAACATAATACTCAGTGGTGAAAGACTGAAAGCTTTTCCTCTATGATCAGGAACAAGACAAGGATGCCCACTTTCCTCACTTCTATTCAAAATAATATTGGAAGTTCTAGCCAGAAAAATTAGACAAGAAAGAGATATAAAAGGCATCCAAATTGGAAAAGAAGAATAAAATTTTCTCTATTTGTATATTGTATGGTCTCTTGCAGTTGCGTTTCTATATACAGTGGGCAATCTGAAAAGGAAATTACAAAACCAGTTCCATTTGCAGTATCATGAAAAAGAATGAAGTACTTAGGAATTAACTTAATCAATGAGGTGAAAGAATTGTACAATGAAAGCTATAAAACATTGCTAAAAGAAATTAAAGATATAAATGAATGGTAACACCTCCCATGTTCATAGATTAGAAGATTTAATATTGCTAAAATGTCAGTATTGCCCAAAGTGATCTACAGATTCAATGCAATCCCTATCAAAATCCCAAAGACTTCTTTTTTTTTTTTCAGAAATAGAAAACTCATCTTAAAATTCATATAGAATCTCAAGGGACCCCCCCACCCCAAATAACCAAAGCAATCCTAAAGAAGAACAAAACTGGAGGACTCATACTTTTTTATTTCAAAACTTAACTACAAAGTTATAGTAATCAAAGCAGTATGGTATAGGCATAAAGACAGGCACATAGACCCATGAAATAGAGTAGAGAACCTTGAAATAAACCTTCACATATTTGGTCAAATGATTTTTTTACAAGTGTGCCAACACCATTCAATGGAAAAGGGATATAGTCTTTTCAGCAAATGGTGCTAGGAAAACTGAATATCCACATGCAAAAGTATGAAGTTGGTCCCTTACCAAACACCGTATACAAAAATTAATTCAAACCAGTCAAGGACCTAAATGTAAGACCTAAACCAATAAAAGTTGAAGAAGAAAACATAGAACAAAAGTTTCACAGCAGTGGACTTGGCAGTAATTTCTTGGATATGACACCAAAGGCACAGGTAACCAAAGAAAAAATAGACAAATCGGACTTCATAAAAAATTTTAAATCAAAAGACACTATTCTGGGCTTCCCTGGTGGTGCAGTGGTTAAGAATCCGCCTGCCAGTGCAAGAGACATGGGTTCGAGCCCTGGTCCGGGAAGATCCCAGATGCCGCGGAGCAGCTAAGCCCGTGTGCCACAACTACTGAGCCTGTGCTCTAGAGCCCACAAGCCACAACTACTGAAGCCCGTGTGCCTAGAGCCCATGCTCTGCAACAAGAGAAGCCACTGCAATGAGAAGCCCACTCACCACAATGAAGAGTAGCCCCCGCTCACCCCAACTAGAGAAAAGCCCGCACGCAGCAACAAAGACCCAACACAGCCATAAATAAATAAGTAAATAAATTTATTTTTTAAAAAAAGACACTATTCCCAGAATAAAAAGGCAACCCACAGAATGGGAGAAAATATTTGCAAGTCATATATCTTATAAGGTATTAATATGCAGAGTATATAGAGAACCCCTGGAACTCAACAACAAAAAGCCCAATTCAGAATGGACAAAGGACTTGAATATACATTTCTCCAAAGATTGTACAAATGGCCAATAAGCAAATAAAAATGTGCTCAACGTCACTAATCATTAAGGAAATGCAAATCAAAACTATGAGATACCACTTCACACCCTCAGAATGGCTACTGTGAAAATAACAGAAAACAATAAGTGTTGACGAAGATGTGGAGAAATAGGAACCCTTGTGCTCTCTTGGGAATCTAAAAATGGTATAGCCACAGTGGAAAAGGGTAAGGAAGTTCCTCAAAAAGTTAAAAATAAAATTACCCTATGATCCAGCAATTCAACTTCTGAGTATATACCCAAAAGAATTGAATGCAGGTTCTCAAAGAGATATTTGCATCCCCATATTTTAATTTTTATTTATTTTTGGCTGCGTCGGTCTTAGTTGCAGCACATGGGATCTTTTGTTGCGGCACGCGGGCTCTTCATTGTGGTGCACAAGCTTCTCTCTAGTTGCGGCACGCGGGCTCCAGAGTGCGTGGCTCTGTAGTTGCAGCACGCAGGCTCTTCAGTTGTGGCGCATGGGCTTAGTTGCCCTGTGACATGTGGGGGTCTTAGTTCCCTGACCAGGGATCATACCTGCGTCCCCTGCATTGAAAGGCAGACTCTCAACCACTGGACCACCAGGGGACTCCTTTTTTAAAAAGAAATATTTATTTATTTATTTATTTATTTAGGCTACACCAGGTCTTAGTTGCAGTATGTGGGATCTTCGTTGTGGCATATTTAGTTGCAGCATGCGGGATCTTAGTTGCAGCATGCATGTGGGATCTAGTTCCCTGACCAGTGATTGAACCTGCACCCCCTGCATTGGGAGTGCATAGTCTTACCCACTGGACTACCAGGGTAGTCTCTGCACCCCTATATATATTTTTTTTTAATTAATAGACTTTACTTTTTTTTTTTTAAGTATTTGTTTTTATTTATTTATAGCTGTGTTGGGTCTTCGTTTCTGTGCGAGGGCTTTCTCTAATTGTGGCAAGCGAGGGCCACTCTCCATCGCGGTGTGCGGGCCTCTCACTATCGCAGCCTCTCTTGTTGCAGAGCACAGGCTCCAGACGCACAGGCTCAGTAGTTGTGGCTCACGGGCCTAGTTGCTCTGTGGCATGTGGGATCTTCCCAGACCAGGGCTTGAACCCGTGTCCCCTGCATTGGCAGGCAGATTCTCAACCACTGCACCACCAGGGAAGCCCTGCACCCCCATATTTTATTAACATTATTCATAGTAGCTAAAATATGGAGGCAACCCAGGTGTCCATAATAGATGAAGGGATAAGGAAAATGTGGTTTTTACATACAATGGAATTATCGTTCAGCCTTTAAAAGGAAGTTTTGCAGTGTGCTACAACATGGATGGACCTTGAGGACATTATGCTAAGTGAAATAATCCAGTCACAAAATGAAGCATACTACTGTATGATTCCACTTATATGAGATACTTACGAGTAGTCAAAATCATAGAGACAGTAGAATGGTGGTTGTATGGGGCTGAAGGGAGGAGGGGTTGGGAGTTACTGTTTAATAGGTATAGAGTTTCAGTTTTACAAGATGAAAAGAGTTATGGGATTGTATGGTGGAGATAACTACACAACAATGTGGATGTTCCCTTTTTTTTTTTTTTTTTTTGCCATACCACACGCGGCACGTGGGATCTTAGTTTCCCGACCAGGGATTGAACGCACACCCCCTACAATGGAAGCACAGAATCTTGACCACTGGCCCACCGGGAAGTCCAGTGTGGATGTTCTTAATACCACTAAACTGCACATTTTTTAATGGTTAAGATTATAAACTTTGGGCTTCCCTGGTGGCACAGTGGTTAAGAATCCGCCTGCCAATGCAGGGGACACGGGTTCAATCCCTGGTCCGGGAAGATCCCACATGCCACGGAGCAACTAAGCCCCGTGCATCACAACTACTGAGCCTGTGCTCTAGAGCCCGCAAGCCACAACTACTGAGTCCACGTGCCGCAACTACTGAAGCCTGCGCACCTAGAGCCCGTGCTCCGCAACAAGAGAAGCCACCGCAATGAGAAACCCGCGCACCACAACGAAGAGGAGCCCCCACTCACCACAACTAGAGAAAGCCCGCATGCAGCAACGAAGACCCAACACAGCCAAAAATAAATAAATAAATAAATAAATTTATTAAAAAAAAAAAAAAAAAGATTATAAACTTTGTTACATGTGTTTTAACATAGTTAAAGAAAAATAGAATAGTATGAACAACTTTCTATAAGGCTGTCCACTATCACCACTTCTGTTTCACTTCATGAAACATTAGTCACCTAGGAATAGATTTAGTGAAAGTTTGTAGACCTCTATACTGAAAACCACCAAACATTATTGGGAAAAAGGACAATTAATGGAGAAATATGCCATATTTATGGGTTAGAAATCTCAATATTTTTTAGATGTCACATCTTACCAACTTGATCTATAAATTCAAATCCAATCAAAATCCAATTTTTATGGAAGTTGGCTGATTCTGAAACATATATCTAATTGCAAAAGACCTAAAAAAGGTAAGATAATCCTGAAGAACAAAATTTAAGGACTTAAACTACCAATTTCAAGACTTACTGTAAAGATACACTAATTAAAACAGTAAGTATTTGCTTGGGCTAGGTGGAATAGAATAGAGAGTCCAGGCAAAGACCCATAAATGTACTGTCACCTGATTTTATGACTAAGGTTTCACTGTGAATCAGTGAGGAAAGGATGGGGACTTCCCTGGTGGTTCAGTGGTTAAGAACCCGCCTTCCAAATTAGGGGACATGGGTTCGATCCCTGGTCGGGGAACTAAGATCCCACATGCTGCAAGGGCACCTAAGCCCATTTACCACAACTGCTGAGCCCGTGCACTCGGGAGCCTGTGCACCACAACTAGAGAGCCCACATGCTGCAATTACTGAGCCAGTGCGCCACAACTACTGAGCCCGCACACTCTGGAGCCCATGTGCCACAACTAGAGAGAAACCCGCGTGCTGCAATGAAAGTTCCCACATGCCGCAACAAAGATCCGACCTGCTGCAACTAAGACCCGACACAGCCAAATAAATAAATAAATATTTTTTTAAAAAATGAGGAAAGGATGGTTTTTTAATAAGTGGTGCTGAGTCAGTAGGCTCCTACGTCAATCCACACACACAAATTAATCTAAGATGAATCTTAGACCTGAATATCACCATTGAAACAATCACCTTTCTAGATGGAAAAATGGGAGAGTATTTTTTTATTGATTTTTTATTGAAGGATAGTTTAATTACCGATACACTGCTGTACAGCAAAGTGACTCAGTTATATATACATTCTTCTTCATATTCTTTTGTTATGGTTTATGACAGGGTATTGAATATAGTTCCCTGTGCTGTACAGTAGGACCTCATTGTTTATCCATTCTATATATACCAGTTTGCATCTCCTAGTCCCAAACTCCCAATCCAACCCTCTTCCAGTCCCTTCCCCGTTGGCAACCATCAGTCTATTCTCTGTGTCCCTGACTCTGTTTCTTAGATAGGTTCATTTGAGTCATATTTTAGATTCCACATATAAGTGATATCATATGGTATTTGTCTTTCTCTTTCTGACTTACTTCACTTAGTATGATAATCTCTAGTTGCATCCACATTGCTGCAAATGGCATTATTTCATTCTTTTTTATGGCTGAGTAGTATTCCATTGCATATATGTACCACATCTTCTTTATCCATTCATCTGTCAGTGGACATTTAGGTTGTTTCCATGTCTTGGCCATTGTTAATAGTGCTGCTATGAACATAGAGGTATATATATCTTTTTTTTTTTTTTTTTTTGGCTGTCTTGGGTCTTCGTTGCTGTGCGCAGGCTTTCTCTAGTTGTGGCAAGTGGGGGCTACTCTTCGTTGAGGTGTGCAGGCTTCTCATTGCAGTGGCTTCTCTTGTTGCGGAGGACGGGCTGTAGGTGCGTGGGCTTCAGTAGTTGTGGCTCATGGGCTCTAGTGCAGAGGCTCAGTAGTTGTGGCACACGGGCTTAGTTGCTCCGTAGCATGTGAGGTCTTCCCGGACCAGGGCTTGAACCCGTGTCCCCGAATTGGCAGGCAGATTCTCAACCACTGCGCCACCAGGGAAGTCCTTAATCCCCTGATTTTTAATGCAACTTAATTGCTATATGACTGTGAACAAACTCTGTAATACACAAATACCTCATGTATAAATAGGGATTATAATACCTATCTCATAAGGTTGTTTTGAGAATTAAGGAGATAACCTGTTATGATTGTGGCACAGTGGTTAAGACTTTGAAGCCAGCCTGCCTTAATTTGAAATTTGATTCCCCCAGTTGTTAGGGCAAATTTCTTACATTCACTGTTCATCAGCTTCTTCATTTAGAAAATGGGGGTTATAATACTACCTTTTTAAATATAGTTGTTAGGAGGACTAAGTAAGTTATAACTAATATAACAAGCACTCTGAAAGACAAATATAAGACATGACACCATAAAACTCCTCAAAGAGAATGTGGGTAAAACATCCTCTGACATAAATTGTAGCAATGTTTTCTTAGGTCATTCTTTCAAGGCAATAGAAATAAAAGCAAAAATAAACAAATGGGACCTAATCAGACTTACAAGCTTTTGCACAGCAAAGGAAACCATAAACAAAATGAAAAGACAAACTACAGATTGGGAGAAAATATTTGCAAACGATGCAACCAACAAGGGCTTTGTTTCTGAAATATACACACAGCTCATACAACTCAGTAACAAAAAAACAAACAACCCAATCAAAAAATGGGCAGAAGACCTAAATAGACATTTCTCCAAAGAAGACATACAGATGGCCAATAGGCATATGAAAAGATGCTCAACATTGCTAATTATTAGAGAAATGCAAATCAAAACTACAACAAGGTATCACCTCACACCAGTCAGAATGGCCATCATTAAAAAGTCTACCAATAGCAAATGCTAGAGAGGGTGTGGCGAAAGGGGAACCCTCTTACACTGTTGGTAGGAATGTAAATTGATGCAGCCACTGTGGAAAACGGTATGGAGGTTCCTTAAAAAACTAGATGTGATCCGGCAATCCCACTCCTGGGTATACATCTGGAAAAAACACTAATTCAAAGATGCATGCGGGCTTCCCTGGTGGCGCAGTGGTTAAGAATCTGCCTGCCAATGCAGGGGACACGGGTTCAAGCCCTGGTCTGGGAAGATCCCACATGCCGTGGAGCAACTAGGCCCGCGAGCCACAGCTACTGAGCCTGCGCGTCTGGAGCCTGTGCTCCCAACAAGAGAGGCCGCGATAGTGAGAGAGGCCCGCGCACCGCGATGAAGAGTGGCCCATGAAGAGTGGCCCCCGCTTGACGCAACTAGAGAAAGCCCTCGCACAGAAACGAAGACCCAACACAGCCAAAATAAATAAATAAATAAATTTTAAAAAAAAAAAAAATGCATGCACCTTAATGTTCATAACAGCATTATTTATAGTAGCCAAGACATGGAAGCCACCTAAGTGTCCATCAAGAGATGAATGGATAAAGAATATGTGATGTATATATATACACTACTCAGACATAAAAAAGAATGAAATAATGCCATTTGCAGCAACATGGATGGTCCTAGAGATTATCATACTAAGTGAAGTAAGTCAGAAAGAGAAAGACAAATACCATATGATATCACTTATATGTGGAATCTAAAATGTACAAATGAACTTATTTACAAAACAGAAACAGACTCAGACATAGAAAAACTTATGGTTTCCAAAGGGGAAAGGGGGTGGGGGAGGGATAAATTAGGATTTGAGAATTAGCAGATAAAAACTACTATATATAAAATAGATAAACAACAATGTCCTACTGTATAGCACCGGAGACTATATTCAATATCCTGTAATAAACTATAATGGAAAAGAATATGAAAAAAAAAAGCACTCAATAAATGTTAGCTGTAATTATATGTTATTATATAAAGCATCTAGAACAAACAGTACATGAACGCTCATTAATAACATAGGTAAAATAGAACAAAAGAGACCCTCATGTATAGGTTAGAAAGATGGAGATTAGTAGGAACTAGAAGATTTTTATAGGTAGCCCATAGAAAATAATTTAAATGTGTTTAGTAAGTAGACTAAAGCCATGTGTTAGAAGGACTTTGAATACCAAGCTGGAAAAGTTAAGACCTTTGACAACATAAAACATGTTTTCCAGAAAACTGATTTAAGACTGTTAGTCTGTCAGTATTGTATAGGCTAGATAGAAGAAAAGAGAGATTAAAGATGGAGTGATTGGCCAGGAGACTTGAGTAATTGGATACAGAAACAAAGGCAAATTTGAAATCAGTATACCAACTTTTCTGGGTTTTGGGCATGGTATTATGAATCTCTGCCTTTAACTCATTCCTTTCTCTATAGGTCTGTTAACGGAGTATACCGGATTGGACTATATGCTCTTAAAGATATGCCAGCTGGTACTGAACTCACTTATGATTACAACTTTCATTCCTTCAATGTTGAAAAACAGGTAAGAATGATAAATTCAAAAGAGTGTATGACCTTTGTCACAGTGCTCTGTATAACATGGGCCTTCGGTGAACATTACTGATTTGTAGCCACTGAGAAGTACATTGGAGAAGACAGTTTTTCACTCTTTACTCCACTTATCTAGGATACATAGGTCACAGTTATTCTTTCAGAACTGTGTAGAAGAGACTGCTCAATCATCTTTTGTCTCCAGTCAGTTCTTAATTTTTCTGGTGAAGTTTTCCCAAAATTTAATCTTTCCTTTCTACTACAGTAGAAACCCATTTATATTTATTTTATTCTCAATCAGTTATGTTCCTCTATATGAAAATTTCTTGACTCAAACTTATTGTTGGGTGTCCAGATGCTCAGGCATTCTATTTGAACTTTTAAATGAGACTGCAGGCTAAAAGCATTATTCTCTTTCCCTTCAAAGCAACTGTGTAAGTGCGGCTTTGAGAAATGTCGAGGAATCATTGGAGGCAAGAGTCAACGCATGAATGGACTCACCAGCAACAAAAGTAGCCAGCCAGTGACCACACATAAAAAGTCTGGACGGTCAAAAGAGAAGAGGAAGTCTAAGCACAAGCTGAAGAAAAGGGTGAATAATAATCTCATGGTTTTCCCCAAATAGCTACTTAGAGGCAATTATTGAAATAAGGGAAATACCAAAGGGTGGCATCTTTAGAGTTGTTTTAATATTCTTTGAGGTGATTTATGATTTATCTTGTTTCTCCTGCAATCTGGTCCGTCTGTTTTTTAGAGAGGCCACCTCTCTGAGGAACCCAGTGAAAACATCAACACTCCAACAAGATTGACCCCCCAATTACAAATGAAGCCAATGTCCAATCGGGAGAGGTAAAAAGATTTGCTTACCTAAACTCTTTAAATTATGTGACTTGCTTGACAGTTTAAAAATCATTAAACATCTATATAGTTGAGACATTTCTTTTGTGCAGGAAGGCTTTAAACAAGGATTCAGGGGTGAACTTGGGTGGGGGGAAAAAGTATTTTTTCCCTAATTTCTAACTGAAATTTAGCATTTCCTTCAAATGTGACTGTAAGCAAAAGAAAAAGATCTGTATATGTGTGTGTGTATAGTAGTTGCAGTTTCCATGAGTTTGTCACCAGTATTTACACTTTCATATCACGTTATAGGTATTACAGGTATCTCAAAATATCATTTACACTCACTTCCATCTTAAAATTACTATGGTTGTTAAACCCAGCACTAGATCTTGTCATGTGTTAAAAATTAATGTTCATCTCTATATCACAATTTCAGGGTTTTTGTTTAATATTCTGAAAAGTGTATTTCAGTTTATTCAGTTTCCTTTTAATCCTGTGTACTAAAAGTTACTTAACATTCATTTATGTATTTATTTATATATTTATTTATTTATTTTTGGCTGCACTGGGTCTTTGTTGCTGCATGCAGGCTTTCTCTGGTTGCAGCGAGTGGGGGCTACTCTTTGTTGCAGTGCATGGGCTCTCGGTGCACGGGCTTCAGTAGTTGTGGCACACAGGCTCAGTAGTTGTGGCTCGCGGGCTTAGTTGCTCCACGGCATGTGGGATCTTCCCAGACCAGGGCTCAAACCCGTGTCCCCTGCATTGGCAGGAGGATTCTTAACCACTGCACCACCAGGGAAGTCCCTAAAGTTACTTAAAATTTTAAACACTTTTAATTAACATTGTTCAGAGGAGGGTTACATGGGCTTCACCAAACTGCCAAAGGAATGAATGCCACAGAAAAGGTTAAGAATCCCTGTTTTGTTGATAAATTAACAGAGCAATAAAAAGGATCTTTAATGGTCATCTTTGCTTTTCCCTATATTGAGATAATATTTGTCCGTGTCAGAAGAGAAGTAAATATGTATGTCCTATTTTTCAAATTGTCTTGGGACATTTCCTACATCTTCCCTAACTACACACTCCAATATCTTAGAAAGTTCATCCTTATTTATAACTTTCCTAAATTTTAGCCCCTTTCATTCTATTTCACTTTGAATCATAGAAATTTTAAACTTCAGTAAAACAGAGAAGTCCAGTGGTTCTCTACTTCAGCTCCATAGTGGCTTAGGGAGCTTTTTAAAACTCCTGATGCCCAGGCCACACTCCAAAACACTCACATCAGAATTTTCAGAGGTGGAACCCAGGTATCAGTAGTTTATAAAGCTCCCCAAGTGATCTCAATGTGCAGCCAAACTCAGGAACTATAAAATTAGTCTAATCTCCATTTACTGAGGCACATAGTTGGAGACTTATTCAAGGTCACATCTGTTTATATGTGTGCTAGGGTGAAAATCAAATTATGGAATCATCAAAATTGTGTAGGGTTAATCAAGTTACATATAACTCATTTAACTTTAGAGATCCATGTGGTGGCACTGTACCTAACATGGTTTGTCCAGTGCATATCCATCTTAAATATCTATGCCTTTATCTGCCACTCCAGTTCTCCTTGTTATAGCTGATCCTAAGCCTATACTTCATCTTGGCAACTTACTTTAGAATTTGTAAAAATACTCCATAAAGCTCTGCCTTCAAGTCAGCCCGCTTCAGTTGCCAAAATTGTTGCAGCTTTTAGGTGGTGTTTGTCAGTTATTTGTAAATATTACAGAGAAATGTTTTGTGTTATGTGAAATAAATCAAGATTCAAAACTGAATAATGTTTCTCCATATGTAATTCTCTTTATAATAGCTGATTTCACTGATAAGTATTCATTTATGTCATCATAACAGTGGCTTACATAGAGTAGACATTAATAAATGCTTATTGAATTGATAAATAAAGGAGCTCCTTTCCTCCTTCCTTACAGAAACTTCGTATTAAAGCATCATGTGTTCTTGGTCCGAAACTGGGAGAAGATTCGGCAGAAACAGGAGGAAGTAAAGCACACCAGTGATAATATTCATTCAGCATCGTTATATACCCGTTGGAATGGCATCTGCCGAGATGACGGGAACATTAAGTCTGGTAAGAACTGAGAAACATTCTTGTTAATTCCATAAGGTTGCCTCAAAAGTGATTATTTTACTTATTTTCAAACGGTTTATTCAAAGATTCTGTTTAGTCTGGACCAAAAAAGTTAAGATCCAAACATACAAGTATCAGTCAGCAATAACCTATCCATCCCAGCTCTTCAACTTCCTTGTCTCTACTCTAAGGAACAGGAAGAAACCCCCTTCCACCAGCCTCCCAAACATCACCTACAGCCTGAAAGTTATTAGACATGAGATAGGTAGTGGGTGCTCTGTGTTCCACCAGGGAATTCCCTGCTTCTACTTTTTGAGGGAAAGTAGGAAAGGATAAAAGAAGAACATGAGGGGAATTCCCTGGCGGTCCAGTGGTTAGGACTTGGCACTTTCACTGCCGGGGCCCCGGTTCGATCCCCGCTCAGGGAACTAAGATCCTGCAAGCCGAGGGGTGCGGCAAGAAAAACATAGAAGCAGTCTGCATGGTGTATGAGGCAACATGCTGAGTGAGAACTAGATCCATTTAGAAATTTGCCCAGAATCTTACATCTTCTCAGTGATTTGATTGGCATAAATTCCCTGATCTTATATTCCAGTTAGTTCAAATCTTCTGATAATAGCAATAATTATTTCCTGAGTAATTTTTATAGGTCAGGCACTGAGCTAAAACACATTAAAACATTATCGCATTTGATCTACACAGATTACCTCTTGAGGGAAGTACAGGCATACCTCATTTTATTGCGCTCACTTTATTGCACTTTGCAGATACTGTGTTTTCTACAAATTGAAAGTTTTGTGGCATCCCTGCTTGGAGCAAGTCTGTCGCGCCATTTTTCCAAGGGCACTCTCTCATTTTGTGTCTCTGTGTCACATTTTGGTCATTCTCACAATATTACAAACTTTTTCATTATTATTATATTTGTTATGGTGATCTGTGATCAGTGATCATTGATGTTACTCTTTTTTTTTTTTTTTTTGGCTGTGTTGGGTCTTCGTTTCTGTGCGAGGGCCCTCCCCAGCTGCGGCGAGCGGGGGCCACTCCCCACCACAGTGCGCGGGCCTCTCACCACCGCGGCCCCTCCCGTTGCGGAGCGCAGGCTCAGTAGTTGTGGCCCACGGGCCCAGCCGCTCCGCGGCATATGGGAGCCTCCCAGACCAGGGCTCAAACCCGCGTCCCCTGCATTGGCAGGCAGACTCCCAACCACTGCGCCACCAGGGGAGGCTCAAACCATGCCCATATAAGACGGTGAACTTAATAAATGCTGTATGTGCTCTGACTGCTCTACCAGCCAGCCATTCCCTGCGCCCCACATCTTCCACCCCGCCCCCCCACCCAACGCCCCGTCTCTCTCCCTTTCCTCAGGCCTCCCTATCCCCTGAGACACAGCAATATTGAAATTAGGCCAACTAATAATCCTACAGTGGCCTCTAAGAGTTCAAGTGAAAGGAAGAGTCGCACGTCTCTCACTTGAAATCAAAAGCTAGAAATGATTAAGCTTAGTGAGGAAGGCAACGCCTTAAGCCGAGACAGCCGAAAGCTAGACCTCTTGCGCCAAACAGTTAGCCAAGCTGTGAATGAAAAGGAAAAGTTCTTGAAGGAAATTAAAAGTGCTACTCCAGTGAACACACAAATGATAAGAAAGTAAAACAGCCCTATTGCTGACATGGAGAAAGTTTGAGTGGTCTGGATAGAAGGTCAAACCAGCCACAACATTCCCATAAGCCAAAGTCTAATCCAGAGCAAGGCCCTAACTCTCTTCAGTTCTATGAAGGCTGAGAGATGTGAAGACGTTGCAGAAGAAAAATTTGAAGCTAGCAGAGGTTGGTTCATGAGGTTTAACATCGAAGTACAAGGTGAAGCAGCGAGTGCTGATGTACAAGCTACAGCAAGTTATCCAGAAGATCCAGCTAAGATCATTAATGAAGGTGGCTACACTAAACAACAGATTTTCAATGTAGATGAAACAGCCTTATACTGGAAGAAGATGCCATCTAGGACTTCATAGCTAGAGAGAAGAAGTCAGTGCCTGGCTCAAAGGTTCAAGGGACAGGCTGACTCTCTCTTGTTAGGGGCTAATGCAGCCGGTGACTTTAAGTTGAAGCCAGTGCTCATTTACCATTCCAAAACTCCTAGGGTCCTTTGGAATTATGCTAAATCTACTCTGCCTCTGCTCTTTCAAATGGAACAACAAAGCCTGGACGACAGCACATCTGTTTGACAAAGGCCACTGTTGAGACCTACTGCTCAGGAAAAAAGATTCCTTTCAAATTGTTACTGCTCATTGACAATGCACCTGGTCATCCAAGAGCTCTGATGGAGATGTACAACGAGATTAATGTTGTTTTCATGCCTGCTAGCACAACATCCACTCTGCAGCCCATGGATCAAGGAGTAATTTCCACATTCAAGTCTTATTATTTAAGAAATACATTTCATAAGGCTACAGCTGCCACAGATAGTGATTCCTCTGATGGATCTGGGCAAAGGAAATTGAAAACCTTCTGGAAAAGATTCTAGATGCCATTAAGAACATTCGTGGTTCACAGGAGGAGGTCAAAATATCAACATTAACAGGAGTTTGGAAGTCGTTTCCAACCCTCATGGGTGACTTTGAGGGGTTCAAGACTTCAGTGTAGAAAGTAACGGCAGATGTGGTGGAAATAGCAAGAGAACTAGAAATAGAAGGGGAGCCTGAAGGTGAGACTGAACTGCTGCACTCTCATGGTAAAATTTTCACGGATGAGGAGTTGCTTTGTATGGATGAGCAAAGAAAGTGGCTTCTTGAGATGGAATCTACTCCTGGTGAAGACACTGTGAAAATTTTGTTGAAATGGCAACAAAAGATTTAGAATATTACATAAACTTAGTTTCTAAGGCAGTGACAGGATTTGAGAGGATTGACCCCAATTTTGAAAGAAGTTCTGTGGGTAAAATGCTATCAAAGAGCATTGCATGAGAGAAAAAAAAAAAGTACTGCATGCTGCAGAGATATCATTCATGAAAGGAAGAGTCAAAGATGCAGCAAACTGAACTGCTGCTTTGTCTTGAGAAACTGCCTCAGCCACCCCAGCCTTCAGCAACCACCACCCTGATCAGTCAGCAGCCATCAACATTGAGGCAAGGCCCTCTATCAGCAAAAAGATTACAACTCGCTGAAGACTCAGATGACGGTTAGCACTTTTTGGCAATAAAGTATTTTTTAATTAAGGTATGTACATTGTTTTTTTAGATATAATGCTATTGCACACTTAATAGACTACAGGATAGTGTAAATATATCTTTCACATGTGCTGGGAAACGAAGACCTCCGTGTGACTCCCTTTCTTGCAATATTCGCATTATTGCAGTGTTCTAGAACCAAACCTGCAATATCTCCGAGGTGTGCCTGTACTACCACTCTTCCCATTTTACCGTTGAGAAGCTGAGACACAAAGTTTAAGTAACTTTCCCAAAATCAGACAGCTAGTAAGCAGTGAGACCAGAATTCAAAAGCAGACAGACTCATTTTGAAACCCAGACTTGCAACTACTCTATAGCATTTGGCCATTAGTAAGTCCCTTGAAATTGCAGGATTTGTCTCTCTGGTAAACTCCAGTGTTTTCTGATGTTTCTTTAAGGAGGAGAGAAACAACTCCATAACCACTAACCTACTTAGTCACTTTAAGGAAAATAGCGAAAATCGCAGGAATCCATCACAGAAGAGAAAGAGCTCCTCTTTTCCTGAAACTAATTTTCACTTTATCCTTCCAGACGTCTTCATGACCCAGTTCTCCGCCCTGCAGACTGCTCGATCTGTTCGAACAAGACGGTTGGCAGCAGCAGAGGAAAACATTGAAGTAGCTCGGGCAGCCCGCCTAGCCCAGATCTTCAAAGAGATCTGTGATGGCATAATCTCTTATAAAGGTGACCATATTTACCCCAAATTCCTTCTCCTTAGCTTTTTATTTATTTATTTATTTATTTATTTTTGGCTGTGTTGGGTCTTCGTTTTTGTGCGAGGGCTTTCTCCAGTTGTGGAGAGCGGGGGCCACTCTTCATCGCGGTGCGCGGGCCTCTCACTGTCGCGGCCTCTCTTGTTGTGGAGCACAGGCTCCAGACACGCAGGCTCAGTAATTGTGGCTCACGGGCCTAGTTGCTCCGCGGCATGTGGGATCTTCCCAGACGAGGGCTCGAACCCGTGTCCCCTGCATTGGCAGGCAGATTCTCAACCACTGCGCCACCAGGGAAGCCCTCTCCTTAGCTTTTTAAAAAATTATATCACTTACCTCACCTGAGATATCCAAGACCAAGAACACATGACAGTTTAGGGCTAGGAATTTAGGTGGTTTACTTAGTTCTTCCTTTGTCAGAGTATAGAATTATAGGACTGATTATAGTCTTCAGGGATTATTGTCTCTAAATCCCTGGATCTTTAGGTTAATTTTTTGTATTTATTGGAATTTTATCATAGTTAAGTACTATATTTAGAAATCACATTTTTTAGCTGTAGGATAGAAAGAAGTAGGTCTTTGTCTTGGATATAATTTTCCTGAATGAGGCAATGAATTAGCAATTTAAGAAAAAAGTATTATGAATGTATGACATCCGTGATTCTTAACCTTTTTTGATTGACAGATATCTTTGAGAATAAAATTGTGGACTCTTACCCCAGAAAAATATTATGTACATAATTTTGCATATATTTTGGAAGGCTCACAGGCCCTAGCTTCTACATTAAGGAAAAGGATATAAAGTTGCAAAAAAATTACTTTCGAAGCATTTTCATGCAAACATATTTACCCGACTCCTTTCCTCTTCCAAGACACATCTCGTGGATTTGTGTTGGGGGTGAGGGTGGAGAAGGAGAGAATTTTTAATTTTAGGTAGGTAGTTTGGTAATGTACATGACTTTTTCTGACCAGGAAATTTGTAGATATTTAAAATGAGAGATTTGAACAAAGAATTGCAGCTTTTGCCATCAGCTTTTTTGTCTGTTTTATTTTTTTATAATTGAGGTATAGTTAATTTATAATATTATATGTTAACAGGTGTACAGTATAGTGATCGGCAATTTTTAAGTTATAAATTTTTGTTATCACAATTTTTGTAGTTATTACAGAATATTGGCTATATCCTTGTGTTGTACAGTAATATATCCTTGTTGCTTATTTTATACATAATAGTTTGTACCTCTTTTTTTTTTTTTTTTTTTTTTTAATAGTTTTTTTTAGTTTGTACCTCTTAATCTGCTACCCCTATCTTGCCCTTCCCCAGTTCCCTCTCCCTACTGGTAACCACTAATTTGTTCTCCATATCTGTGAGTCTTTTTTGTTGTTGTTATAATCAGCCATCAACTTTTGCTTCCTTCCTTTCCCAAAATTCTGAGGAATTTGGTTTTCTTTCTCTACTATTTATCGTCATGTTTTAGTGGTTTTTTGCCATTTTGTTAACCTAAGGATGGAAAGAAGAAAGGGGAGACCAGCCTGTCCTAATATGTAAAGTTTTGTGGCACCTACTCCCTTTACATTCCCTAAAGATCACACTCTGTATTCTCAACCAGCCCCATCTGATCTAATGTGAAACAGCAGTAGATGTATCTATATGTCACTGCATTCTGGGCATGAAACAATAGGCTTTTTCTCTCTGTGTAGTGAGTTGTTAGAAAGTAAGATAGCAAGTGAGAAGCAGCCCCACACCATGAATTCTGTTTTCATAATACAGAGCAACTGTTATAAGAAGATGGATTCCAGAAAATATTTAGAGTACTGAATTATTCATTATCTGGAATTTAATTGAATCCAAACCAACAGAGTAATATTAACTATGGGCAATTAATGAGAACTAGAAAACATTTTTTGGATGAGATGATCTTTGATGTAATAAATTTTGTTGAGTAGGAATTTGCCCTAAGCACCCTAGCTACTTCAGTAAGTTCCCATCTCTCATTCTTCTTAGAAAGTTTTCATTACCCAACTAACACTGTTTTATTTTATATTTCAAGTATATACACTGTATCTTTCATATTCCAGGTAATCCTGAAAGCATCTTCTGATCTCTGCCTTTGACTGCCCACATTTCTGGAAAGTCCTTGCATTTTTCACTGGCCTCAAAAAAAAACTTAGATTATTTTTTTCCTAACTTTAAATTTTAGGGATTCTACTTTTTCAGTTAGGAGTTAATACTTGCCTCCCTTGTTTCTTATAGTCAGACTTTCTACTAAACCTTGCATTCTCTTGCAGATTCTTCCCGACAGTCACTGGCAGCACCACTTTTAAACCTACCCCCAAAGAAAAAGTAAGTTTACATATGTGGGAATCATTTGAGTTTTAGAAAAGTCCTAAGTGTACCAGATTGACACCCTGGCTTTATGTTCCAGGAATGCTGATTATTATGAGAAGATCTCTGATCCCCTAGATCTTTCCACCATAGAGAAGCAGATCCTCATTGGTTATTATAAGACAGTGGAGGCTTTTGATGCTGACATGCTCAAGGTGTTTCGGAATGCTGAGGTATTTTTCACTGACTTCAAACACAGATTAAGAAGTTTGTTCTGAAGAGATCTATTCTAGAAGTTTAAGATTTTTACACTCTTCTCCTAGCAACCTTCATATTTCTGATTAAGAAAGACAACAATTTTTATCGAGTACCCTTAGGATAAGGGTTATAGTTTACTAAATATTGGAAATATAATAAATGAAGGCAGTGATATGACCAGAGTGGAAGGTTAAATCATACTCCCAAAACAATTTCTGTAAAAACCTAATTTAGTGCTGAACCTTTATGTTTATGTAATACAGACATTTTACTACATTTAAGTCATATCTGTAGTCTCTTTTCTCGAGACAATAAGTATATGTGAAATACACAGAAATATGTATAGGCAAATAAATATATCTTAAGGATGGAATTGAGGGGTATTACACTAATAGGTTGCAGAATAGGTGAAGCTCATTGGAGAGAAGGTGGTCTTGAACTGATTTAAAGGAGAGGATGGGTATGATGTGTAGAAGAGAGGATATCGTTCAGTGATTTTGAAATACCTTGGAGAGGTGTTTGAAGGACAAAAGAGACTACTAGATGAAGGAGGAATTGAGACTGAAGACAAGAAATGACAGAAAAACAGACAAGTGCGAGAAAAATTATAGCAATTTTGAATTTTAACATGCTTTCTCCTGAAACCCAGCTTTCAAATATATTTAAACTTGTAGCTTTGTCCCTAGTATCTATAAGACAAAGGTAAACGGAGAGATTCTCCACGTTATGCTTGCAGTACTTAATCATGTTCCATGGCCACTGTGTTTTTGATCCTAATGGATAATAAGGTCTATGATAGGAGTCGAATAATAGAGCAACAGAGCAAATGGAAAAATTACCATGCAGATTCTAATTTTAATTCATTTTAGTTCAGTTTAAGTTGTTTTCAACTGTCTGGCACCTATATTTGTTGGTATTAAAAATATGTTAACCAAATGGGAGGGTAAAGAAAATCCTGCTACCTCTTCAGGTATATTTTTAAGCCATATTGAGAAGACAAACATGATTTCTTTCTTCTGCTTTCTTCAGAAGTATTATGGACGTAAATCGCCGGTTGGAAGAGATGTTTGCCGCCTACGAAAGGCCTATTACAATGCCCGGCACGAGGCATCAGCCCAGATTGATGAGATTGTGGGAGAGACAGCAAGTGAGGCAGACAGCAGTGAGACCTCAGTCTCTGAGAAGGAGAACGGTCATGAGAAGGACGATGATGTTATCCGCTGTATCTGTGGCCTCTACAAGGATGAAGGCCTCATGATCCAGTGTGACAAGTGCATGGTGAGGGTCAGGAGGTGAAGCAGAAGCCTAGTCCTGATGAGCATGGTGACTATATTCAAAGCAGCGGCCCCTGCCTCTTTTGGCGTGGCTTGACGGGCTTTTTATAAACTTTAACTTTGCCTTGGTTTCTGTTATCCTTTACTGTTCACCATATTGTCCTTCTCCTTTTTGATAACTCCCCCTTTCATTTTATCCTTCTCTTCTTTTTTCTACCTCCCATTCTTTCTGCCCACTTTCCACTGCACACTTCTAATGTAATCTGGATCAAGAAGAATGATAATATTTAGGATAGTGCTTTACCTGAAAAACATGAGAGGTACTACACTCTATATAGCATTAATACAGATGGAATGCAATATATGGAGCTCCTGATGAAGGAGTCAAGGCCTGGATTTGAGCCCTAGTATCCCCATCTGATTCATCTGCACTCATTACCTTATGGAAAATGGAGTTATGAGTAACACATAGGATTGTTGGGAGGATATAATTAGGTAAGGATAAGTCAAAACATAACTATAAAGCCTTTCCCAGTGGCCATATTGTTGATACATATTATTTTGTAAGTAATAGCTTGGTACTGTATTCATTCATCCTCCTGTTCTCTATCCATCTCCTTATTTTGTTTGCCCAGATCTACGTATTATGAACCAATCTGTATACTTATGTTCAGATAAGTCCTCATTCTTTTTTCCCCCTACTTTACCATTTATCTCTAATTTCTCACTTACCTCCTTAACATCCTTAGCTCCTGTTTTACTTTACTCTGTCCTACCGCCTTTTTTTTTTTTTGCCACAGCTTGCGAGATCTTAGTTCCCTGACCGGGGATTGAACCCAGGCCCTGGCAGTGAAAGCGCCGAGTCCTAACCACTGGACCGCCAGGGAACTCCCGCACATTTTTTTATTCTTAGCCCCCAGGACTTCTCTCAGTAAGTCTGACCCCCTACATACACACACACTTTTTTTTTCTACAGGTGTGGCAGCACTGTGACTGCATGGGAGTGAACTCAGATGTGGAGCACTACCTTTGTGAGCAGTGTGACCCGAGGCCCGTGGACAGAGTAAGTTGCCCTCTGATAACACTCTAATCTAAAAGTAGGAGATGTGGCACATGGTATTTTATCTGCCCTGCTCCTAATGCACTGAATTTCCTTTGATAAGTTATTCAACCTCTCTAGGCCTCAGTTTCTTACACTTTACATTGAGGGTAATAATTCTGCCCTTCCCTTTCCCTTTTGATTGAGACCAAACGGAGAATACTTAGAAATCTACGGAAGGAATGGAACTATATAAAACCATGGTTTTTATAAACACTACTATCCATGACAGAAGTAACTTATAAAGTTTAGAACTTGGGTACTCTAAATATCACTTATGTTAAGCAGTGTTTAAGTGAAAAGACCACTGGGCTCGGAGTCAACAAAGGTTAGTCTTAGGCCCATTTTTTAGGAGAGCTGGTAGGTCGGGGTATCTTGCTCAAGTTATTAAATGGGTTTTTGTCTTGGCTCTGCCATATTTATATGTGTGATCTTCTATAAAAGGAGGTATTTAGGCAGTATTTCTTAACAGTGGTGCTGTTGTCAGTTTGAGTGGACAGTTCTTCAGTGTTGTGAGGGATACATTGCAGAATGTTTGCTTTCTTAGCCCTTGGGCACTAAATGCTAGTAGCCTCCTCCAGTCATTGTGACTAAGTCCCCCTTCACACATTTTCAGATGCCCTTTAGATGGCACAAAGCAACCACACAATTAGTGCTTCATAGAGTACAGTTTGGGATACTTAGCCTGTCAGGTTTGTCCTCTGTGTTCACTTTTTCAAGTTTAACAACTCTAGTTGCTGTCATCTTTTTTTAATATCTGTGCTGTATTGAAACGACTAAACAGTAAGTCTTAATTGGTTGGGAATTCTAGGTTGTAGTTCTTTTTCTCTTGAATAGAGAGGCTGGATACAATAGTCCCAGCCCTTATCCATCGGCTTTCTGCTCTTACCAGGAGGTACCCATGATCCCTCGGCCCCACTACGCCCAACCTGGCTGTGTCTACTTCATCTGTTTGCTCCGAGATGACTTGCTGCTTCGTCAAGGTGCGTACACAGAAGCTGACTCTACTTGCCAAAGCTGACCATTCTGAACAGTAGGGGGTATCTGCTGTCTGCATAATAGTGATTGTCACCATATGACCTTTAGCAGCAATAGAATATACCTTTTTTTTTATCCTCAAGTCCTTAGGCTTACATACATTTACCTCCACCAAATAAAACTAAATTGGAGAGACCAGGGTGTTATAAAGCTAATTTTAAGACTGGGAAAGACATATAGGATTCCAAGAGGTGGAGGACGTCCCTCATGTCATTCTTATAGTCTAGAATTGATTGTCATCACCATTATACTGCTGGTTGTAGTTATGTATTTACTGTTTCAGATTTTATTGTTTTAGATTTTAAGTTCTTTCTATGTAGACGTTGGGTCAGACTAAGGGATACCTAACAGAATTTATGCAGGAATCATTTTAACCTTCTCCTGTGTTCTGTGCCTTCTGTGTCTTAACCTTCTCCTGTGCCTGCCTAGGTGACTGTGTATATCTGATGAGGGATAGTCGGCGCACCCCTGATGGCCACCCAGTCCGTCAGTCCTATCGACTATTGTCTCACATTAACCGAGATAAACTTGACATATTCCGCATTGAGAAGCTTTGGAAGAATGAAAAGTATGTGTTGAGGTCCTATCTCTATTCTTTTAGCTGTACCCTACCAGCACAGAGCTGGATATTCACTAGGATCATGCTACTTAACTAAACCTCTCCCTTTTCTTTTTTTCTTTTTTTCTTTTTTTAGAGAGGAACGGTTTGCCTTTGGTCACCATTATTTTCGTCCCCATGAAACCCACCACTCTCCATCCCGTCGGTTCTATCACAATGAACTATTCCGGGTGCCACTTTATGAGATCATTCCCTTGGAGGCTGTAGTGGGCACCTGCTGTGTATTGGATCTGTATACATATTGTAAAGGTAAGTGATTTGGACTACTTAAAAAATGACCTCCTGTCTGCTATTCATTGATCTACAACTGCCCACTCTGTTCATGTAGTCTCTCTCTGATAAAAGGTAATCCAAGGTTAGCTATGAAGCTTCAGAGAGCTATATAATATTCTTTCTTTCTTTTACCTAGTGCTTGTTACTTAATAAATGTTAATTCTCTTTTTGTTAATTCATTTTTTTTTCATAGTATGTAATTAGCACTCTATTAGTACTTGTGGGAAGATAAGTTACTTCAACCCCCATTCCAAAATCCTTATGGCCATCATCAACTCTCTACATTAAACAAACAAACAAACAAGAAAACACAATAGTTTTATAAGGTTTGTGGTTAACAGTGGAATCAGACAATCTAATTTCAAATTCCAGCTCTACCACTTTTTACCTGTGTGCCCTTGGGAAAGTTACTTAGCCTACTGAAAATAGGGATTAGTATCTATTTTAGAGAGTTTTGTAAGGATTAAATGAAATAATCTACAAAAGCACTAAGCGCAGTTTATGGCTCACAGTAAAACTCAGTATATGTTAGATACCATTATAAGTAGTTCAGTTGCCTAGCTCTTTCTCTTAGTATCACAGCAAAATAGTCCAGGAGAATATATATTCCATGCAAAAACTAACTGCTTGAAGCCCCATGATGACTCCTCAGTCCCCCAGTTTATAAAGTGTTCATTACCAAATGTGCTTCCCTCATTTATACAGTTATTCTTTTCTGGTAACTTCCCCAAAATGTGCTCTGTTTTTCCTTCGAAATGTTCTCTCAAAAATTCCTGCAGCACTCAGTCTACATTTCTGGTTTCTTTCCATCCTATAGAATGCCCTTCAACTCTTAGATTCCCTTTCCCCTTTCTTTGACACTAATGTCTCCTTTCTTCTGAAGTCACCAAATGCTTAGTTGTTCCCCCTCTCAAAACAGCTACCATGTTTCCCTCTTAGGGGTCTCACTGCTCTCCCAATGGTATGTGAGGGGCAGCTCAGGGTGAGGGAAGGGGAAGTAGGGACGGTTCTTTAACAGTGTTTGGACTCATAGGGAGACCCAAAGGAGTGAAGGAGCAAGATGTGTACATCTGTGATTATCGGCTTGACAAGTCAGCACACCTGTTTTACAAGATCCACCGGAACCGCTATCCCGTCTGCACCAAACCCTATGCCTTTGATCACTTCCCCAAGAAGCTCACTCCTAAAAGAGATTTCTCAGTAAGTCCCCTTCCTCTCTTCACTGTACGTGTCAGGACAATCTAGTTCATGCATGGAATTCACAGAGTGAGAATTTTCAAGTGGCTCTCTGCTTCTTCATCCTGTTTCCATCCCAAACTGGAAAACTCCGTCTCTATTTGGTATGTTTGAGCAGCAAAAATGCATTTATTCTGCATTTCCTGGCATGGGCTGTGCCTCAGGGAATTGTTGTTATACTTCAGTTAGGTTTTCCTCTTTTTTCTCTCTCACCTCTTTACGGTCTTTGCCCTTGAGCCTCATATCATAGTTTTTTGTTATGTTTTTCACACCCATAATTTTCAGAAACAAAAAGAATATCAATAACATTGAGAAACCTTTGGTGAAAATAATTCAGTGCTTTTTCTTTTTTATACCTGGATTTAAAATATAAGACATTATCATTATATAAAATTTGAAAAGTACAGAAGCATTAAGAAGAAAAAATTATTATCTTACTACATAGAAAATAACCACTGTTAACATTTTTATTTTCAGCCCTTTTCCTATGTGTTATTTTTTTCTTTCAAATTGTGAACATATTCCTTCAGTTACATTGTGCCATTTGTCATCATTTCATAAAGGTTTTGGTTATCCATGTATTTGCTATAATGAAACCCTGGACTAAATTCCTCATCCATGAGTCTTTTTTCAGTGGGCCTGTCGGAATTCAGAGCTGTCATCCTGGAATGCTTAGAAATAGTCTAACCAGAAAGCAAACCTTTATGTTCCTATTTTTCCTAGTATTATTTTTAGATTTCTCTAAATCATATTTATTTTATATTCTTTCTGCTCACCACCAAGCCCTGCCTCTCATCTAGAATTCTTTGATCTTGCTTGCTCAGTCAGCAGCTCACTGATCAGCTTTGAAACCCCAACCTTAACTTCCTAAAAGCTGGGATGGGACAAAAAGAATTTTGAGCCTATCCCTTCTACTATCATTCTAGGCTTACAAAATGCTAAAAACCAGTGTGGCCTACTAGATGATTAGAACTAAACTTCTGACCTTAACACAGTCACCCAACTTAATAAAGGTTTTAGCCCAATAGCCCAGTTATTTTCTTTCTTTATCTCCCTACCTCCCCACCTCCCAACCTCCCAACCTCCCTTATCCTGAGTTTGCCCCAGATCATCTGTATCAGCTTTGCCAGCTTCTGCAGTACACTTACCACTTCCATTTCTTCTCTGCAGCCTCATTATGTCCCAGACAACTACAAGAGGAACGGAGGGCGGTGAGTCCCATGGGGGATGTAAGGAGCCTAAGGGATTAACCAATAACTTGAATGGAGCAAGAGAACGACCACCTACCCACTCAGCCCCACACCTAGGATTGGGGAGTCTCTGACAAAGTAGACCAATATAGTGCCAACAGTAATATAGAAGAACTAGACTTCAGTAGGTGTGGTCTCGTTATGGAGCCTTGTTGGGGCAGGGAGGGAGATTTGTAAGATTAGAGATAGAGAAAGGGAAGGATTTGGAACAGAACTCCAGACAGATTTGGAAAAATCTTTTTTAGGTTTCTGCAAGTTTTCCCTATTACCCCAAGGTGTATCAGCTCTTAGGACTTCTGTCAAGGAACAGAAGTAGCTAGAAGTGCACGGTTTTAACTGAGCAGTTTGGGCTCATAGTTTTTATTTGTGCTATTTTGTACACAGAGGTGTATTCTTAGAGAAAGTACCGAAGGCTTTTCTTCAATTTCCTTTTCTGTTGAATGGTAGCGTAACAATTACTTTACCTACATCAATAGCTTACCATAAGGAAATCAACTATATTTCAATATTAGAAAAAGAAAATACCAGATAATAGATGTGAGAAGAAATTTAGGAAAAGTAAAAACTCTATTTAAATGCTCATTTTAGTTGGACTGTTGGTACCACAAGGTTGTGCCATACTTCTGTGTACTCGTGAAGCAGTCAGAGCTAGCTAAGCGTTTCACCAGCTCTGGTCTGTCTGGATTCCTGAAGGAAAGAAGAAAAATTGAATTTTGTAAATAGAAATTAAATTTCAGAGAAAGGTAGTGGTTTTTTTCAAAAAATAATAAAGTGAAGACCATAGCCAAGTTTCTTACCTCTTGAGCCAAGGCTCTAACAGCTAGACTGCAGGATCTCAAGCCATCTCGAGGTCTTTTCCCTTCATTCCCCTTCCATCCCCAAGTGCCCTGCTTAGCCTTCCTCTCTAAATTCACATATCTTTCTGGCAGATCATCCTGGAAGTCTGAGCGCTCAAAGCCACCCCTGAAAGACCTGGGCCAGGAGGATGATGCTCTGCCCTTGATTGAAGAGGTTCTGGCCAGTCAGGAGCAAGCAGCCAATGAGATGCCCAGCCTGGAGGAGCCAGAACGGGAGGGGACCACTGCTGAAGTCAGTGAGGGTGAAAAAAAAACAGAGGAAAGTAGGCAAGAACCCCAAGCAGCTTGTACCCCTGAGGAACGACGGCATAGTCAACGGGAACGACTCAACCAGATCTTGCTCAATCTCCTTGAAAAAATCCCTGGGAAAAATGGTAAGGAGAATCAGGCTCATATCTAGGGTTTAAGATAAATGGGAAATCAGCAGAGAGGGAATGAGAAAGAGCAACTTCTAATTACTTGCTTAGAATGGAAAATATTCTTTAAAAATGGTACAGTTCTGGGACTTCCCTGGTGGTCCAGTGGGTAAGCCTCCATGCTCCCAATACAGGGGGCGTTGGTTCAGTCCCTGGTCGGGGAACTAGATCCCACATGGATGCCACAACTAAGACCCGGCACAGACAAAATAAATAAATTTAAAAAAAAAAAAAAAAAAAGAACAGTTCTTGGGAATTCCCTGGCCATCCAGTGGTTAGGGCTCAGCACTTCCACTGCAGGGGGCATGGGTTCGATCCCTGGTCGGGGAACTAAAATCCTACATGCTGCGCAGCACGGCCAAAAAAATGATAAAGTTCTTTCATGGGCCCATGTTTAGTTATATCTTGGGAATGAAACTGGGAGGTGAGAGGATCTCCTCCCTGGAGAACAGCTTATTTCATTTGGGGCTGGAGGAAGGCCTAAATTGCTTATAGGTCAGAAGCGGAACCATTGAATTCCTGTGATCTCCTGAGAACTCAAATCTGGAATAAGGAGTGGGAAGGTAGTATTTGATGAGCCTCCTTGGTTCTGTTTTCAGCCATCGATGTGACCTACTTGCTGGAGGAAGGATCAGGCAGGAAACTTCGAAGGCGTACTTTGTTTATCCCAGAAAACAGCTTTCGGAAGTGAACCTCAAAGAATGAGAACCTCAAGCATCTGGGATCCAGTGGAGCTAACAGTCCTGCCTCCTGTTCTCTGAGTGTAGACAGGGGTGGGAAGGGTCCGTCCAGCAAGGGGAATGGGGCCATGTCATTGACATTAGGTACTTAGTAAACCTTGGAGCTAGTGGAGAGGAAGAGGAAGGGGATCTGTCTAAACAGTTCAGTTTTACTTGTTTTCCTCTCCATTGCTTCACCCTGAGGGTTAATAATGTAGGGTGGAGGGCAGAGCACATTGGGGATGACCAGAATCTTTTGGTACTTTACAGCACTTGCCCCTCCCCACAGCTTGGGTTTTTCTGTGTCATCCTCTGATCCTGCAGGCACTGCTAAGAAGCTGCTTCCTATACCCAGGTATAACTCAAACTCCAAAGGGATAGGGCCAAGATCCCCACCCCTACCCTGTCTGTTCTCTATAGGCTCCAAGAGCTACCCAAGACGTAAAACAGAAACAGTAGCTGGGCCTTGTTCCAAATCCCTGACTAGGAAAAGTTTCTCTCTCCTCTTTTCCCCAACCAGGTCAAAGTAAAATGTGAGTTGACAACTCAAAGCACTTGTAACTGCTGCCCCTCTCCCTACCTCTACTCCCCCAAATGGAATCATGGAATAGGGAAGGCCCCCATGGGGTCAGAAGGGCACAGTACTTATTGTAACTATTTTTGTTTTAACCTTCATAACCTGCCGAACATATTTTTTTCTAATGAGAAGCCCAGGCCCCCGCCAGCACACGTGCTGTTTATGCGCTATGGTTCTTGTGTGTCTGCTGTGCTGTGCGAATGGAGATTCATTTCAAAGAAAAATCATTTTAAAACCTACATAAAAATGAACTCTAACCACCCCCCCAACAAGTCACTACATAAACTGTTGAGCAGTATTCACCTATTAGAGTATTTGTTGTGAGTGTAGATTGTCAATTGAAAACACTACTTCTTGTTTTACTTGTACAGTTTTCGATGTCCATCTCTTAAAGAGACAGTGTATTCTCCCCACCCCTAGTTCCATCTTTCCTCCACCTTCCTGATGACTTCATCTTCAGGAGGGATATCCAGGGTGTCACCTTCCTTCCCATTCTCTTGACCAGAAGTTACCAGATAATACTGTCTCTTTAAAAATAAAATTTAAAAAGCTTTGCTTTGTTGTCTTTTCAGACAGACATATGCATATACGTTTTAGGTGTTCTTATAAGAGAAAAGATGGTTTTTAAATGTGCCAAGTTGTGTGTGTATATATATATGTATGTATATATATATATATATATATCTGCTGCGTGATTAGTAAGCAATACAATAGTTAAACATTTTCCCATTACTTTTTTCTAATATTGGACCAATGCTGTCCTAATTGTACATTTCCTCTTATGATGACGACGCTCTGACTTGTTTAGGTAGAAACATTGACCACCTTCCATTCCATTGAATCTTTCTTTTTCTCCTTTCTGTGTCAATCTTGAGAAAAAAAACAAAAAAAACAAAAGAGACAGGGGATGCCAAAGATCCCCTTGAGCAGAGAAAAAGCAGAATAAATATTTTATTAAAGAAAAAAGAGAATTAAGAAAATAGTTTGGAGTATTTTCTTACTGTAGAGAAGCACTGTACATTACTAAGAGACCTGGGTATAAGATACTCACGTGTGGAGCTGGGAAAATCGCATGTCCAAGCCCGTTTGAGTGGTTTCTTTTGGTTTTCATTGCAGGGAGCCGGGTGGGAGGGAGGTGGGAATAGGGGCACTTTGGGGGGTCTCCTTTTAGTCAAAGCAGGAAAATGACAAGAAAGAGATTAAAAGTCAATATTTCCTTTAATAGTGTTAAACACTAAAATTTTAAAAAAGACTAAAAAAGAAAAAAAAACTTTGTAAAATGCGAGAACAGAAGCAAAAGACACTACGCTCTGTCATTTTATCTTTCTTTTGTTGAAAGACTAAAAACTGAAATGTTTTTTAGACAATCAAATGTTAGGTAAGTGCAAAAACTTGTTTTTTCTTACTGGTGTAGAAATTAATGCCTTTTTTTATTTTTCGGTTGTTTTATAATAACGAATAAAAAGAACCCCCTAGCTGCCAGGCGGGTTTTGGTGTTTGAAATGCGGGGCAAAGCACTACATCACTGCAAATAGATACAGAGTTAGTCTGCATGTCTGTAGGCTGTGTGATTGCGGAAAATATAAATGCTGCTAATATATTTCCTTTTTACAAAAGCATATCTAAATAGATGATTGTTTTGATGTTAATCTTTGTAAATTATGTATTACCAATTTTAACATTGGATGTAATTGCATAAAAAGCTTGCATCTCAATCCTTGAAAGTCTAGTATTAAATGGAAAAAACTTTTCCTAACTACAGAGTGGTGAGCTTGCTATTTTTTTCCTCTTTCCTTTCCTCCATTTGTCTTTCAGGATCTTCTCCATCGTGTTTCCAAAGAGATCTGTTTAAAACCACATCATCATTATCCTGGGCCCCACGTGGGCACGCTAACTGCTGTTGACTATCGGATAAAGCCATTTCCTCAATCTTACAATCTTTTTGGTCTGGGCCCAGCCTAGCCAATCAGCATAATAATCTTCTACACCTCTACCCCTTGTAACACATAGACATCATAAGTTTATGCTACATTTTCTAGGCCACTATGTTAGACCGTTTCCACTGTAAGCAATTTACATGTATTCATTTATTTAGTCTTCACAACAGCCTTTTTGGTTGGTACCAAAACCAAATTTTATAGATGAGGAAACTGAAGCAACAGAGAGGTTAAGTAACTCACCCAAGATCTTGTAGCTAGTTAATCCTCATAATAGCCCTGTGTAGTTACTATACCCATTTTTGTAGAAGCAAAAACTGAAGCTCTGGAAGGTTAAGTATAACTTGCCAGAGATCACCTAGTAACTAGTGTGGAGCCAGAACTCCAAAATCTTTATGTTCATCTGCAAATAGGAAAGTGTCAGAAATAGCCAAAGCATGATCCTACTAAGGAAGATAAAACCATTCCTGCCAACAACCGAAAGACCTAACAAAATCTTGCCCCAGACAGGAGTCAGACATTTAGGCTTTGAGTCAGCTAGAATATAGTTGCGCAGAAGCATCAAGACAGTTGACTGCAAGAGCTCAATCTCCACTCCTACAACAACTTGGGGTTCATCCCACTATTACCCAATAGTCTATTCATGGCTGCAAAAACAATACATTAGTAGTTAAGTTTTTTTAATCTTTAATTTTTTTAACCTTTAATATCCCTTTAATACCTACTTACAGCTGTTCTATTCTAGATAATATGTAATGATAATAGTACAAAACTAATTTCATATCAATGTTTGTCCTATCTCAAGATGTCCTGCAAGGAGGTCCCCTGTTCTGTTACTTGAGAACCGTTAGGCTCCAACTGCCAATATCACCGTATCTCACTGATGCTCTGACAGTATTGTTCTAGAACCCCTCCCACTTTTGAGGATTACCCACTATAAAACCAGGCACATAGGGATAGGAGTCAGGAAAAGGAGAGGGCAGGTTGAATCACAGGAAATGAAAGCTCTATATCAGTAAAGGATTTCTGAAACTTTAGAATCATGCCCCCCCACAAAGATTACTCTGTAGATCTCACTTTAAGAAATATTGGTCCCAAAGTCATCTTTTATATCTACTCTTTTATAAATTAAAACTTCTTTTGCAGTAGTAATTTGCAATTGAAGAAGCATCATAAACTTGAGTACTCCCGCTCTTAAGAATATAACTCTGAATTCCCAGAGGCTCTCAGAATCCAGTTTGAAAAACATCACCCTAGAAAACACCTGAAATGCAAACTGAGGTCCAAACTGAGAGGGCCGCCAAACACAAAAAGCAAAATTAAAGCAAGGAGCAGATGAATAACATAAATTGGCCAGGAATGGGGAGCATTAAATCTTAGAAAATGGCAAAAGTATGAGACATCTGATTCTAACCAACCCTGCCCCTGAGTATTTCCAAAGCTTCGGATCTAAGATTTTTATTTCCTCAAGTCCTTTCTCCTAACACCAGCCCATTGTGCTCTTAACCAAGTTCCCAAAGATGAAGGAAAACTTAAAATTTCTTTCCTCCGTTTCACCTCATAGTTCTCAGCTTCTCCCTAACTTTCCTGTTGCCTGGTTATAATTACAGCTTTCTATTCTTCTAACCTTTTAGTGATTCTCCTCTAGGCAATCATTTACAGTGATTTCCAGCCCCATCCTCCAAGCTCTAGAGCATTTAGCTATTCTCATTTCAAAAGCCTGAAACTCATTAACTCCTAACAAAGTAATAGATGTCAAGTTATTATGCTTCCTAAAATTATAGCACCACAGAATGGTGATATTAAATAGAAAAAAATGTGTCCCTTCTTAAAACCTTTTAATCCTTCCCATCACCTCAGATAGGAATCTGATAAGTACAATTTCATGGACTAAGTCTTCCCAACTCTCCCATATCTCCTCAGGCTCTTACCATATCAGTCTCACCAAGCAAAGCAATCAAGTCTCAGGCTAGAGAGGCACTTCCTGCAAGTCAGGCACCAATCGGGGGCTACTTCACCATTCCTAAGGGAACAGAAAGAACTGGACCTGGGCTAGGAAGGAAGCATCTCCCTTGGGCTCCCCATAACATGGCCTCCCCCCTCCCCCCTAGCCTATGTCCTGAAACCGACAGTGACAGACACGTTCAACTCCCACTCTTTATTGGGACAAAGGAAGAAGAAGGCAGACCAACACCACAGGCCCACCCGCCAGGGGTGTCCAGACTTCAGCACCTAGTACAGCATGAGTATATCATAAATACAGGCAACATGGGATGGGTGAAGTGAGGAAAGGTTCCATACACAGGAAGAAGCCAAGAGGCCCTTCTAGTCTTGGAAACTGAGGCATATACTATACTGGCACAGTCCACTTACAGATGAAGAAGATAGAGGGGGGTCTAGATTTCCATTTTGCAGATAGGGAGCTATATTCCCTTCTGCAGATTGGAAAGAGAAAAGAGATTGCATGGAGGGAAATGCCTTTTTATACATTTGGAAGAAGAGCAGATTTCACCTTATAGATGGGTATGGGAGGGAAGGAGGAAAGTTTATTTTACATGTTAGCAGAAATGGATGTGGGAGGAAAGTGTCATTTTGCAGACAGGGAAAGTACTTCGGGGATGATCAGTTTACATGGGGGAGTGTTCACAGGCCATTCCATTCCCAGGTGACAGGAGGGAGAGAGGTGCAGGAAAGGAAAAGGTCCTAGGCCTAGAGAACAAGAGAGGTGTACCCCACAGGCACCAGCCCCTCCACTCCATCCTTCCCACAGCGGAGCCAGTCCTCATCCACAGTGGCGATGACACGCAGCACTTCCCCATGCCGGAAGCTCAGCTGGTCAGGTCCTGCAGCATTGTGGTCACAGAGAGCTCGGACTGCCCTGTGAGGAGCCAGAGGGAGATGCTGGGATGAAGTGAGGCAGGGGTGCCCAGCTGTCCCCAGCCTCACCTTCCCACTGTATGGTATGTCCCTGTTGGTTCAGCTCAGTAAACATCAGTTGGGCTCTGGAAGAGACATGGGGACCATCTATCAACGTGTTGATTCTATTTGGGGCCCCAGCCCTCTCCTGAGCTCCAAACCCACTCTTCAGCTGCTTATTTGATGCAATTTGCACTTCTCTGGTGCTTCAAATTCAACATATGCAAACTAAATGACTCATCTTAACCCTCCAAACCCGTCCCCTTGTGTCCCCCATAGTGGTAAATGGCATCACCTTCCACCCAGTTGCTCCTGGCAAAAACCAGGCTGTCTCAGTCTTTACATCCAATCAATCACCAAAACCTGTTTGGTGTTTGTATCTCCCACCACTCCATTTATCTTTCTTTTCAACCCCACTGCCATTGTCCTCATTTAGGCCTCTATACTTTTTCTCTGGACCACTGGCATATGATCTAACTGGTGTGCCTGAATCTTGACAACCCTCTCCAGCTCCATTCTCCAAACAGCAGAGAGCTGTTTAAGTCTAAAACTTAAAACAAGCAAGCCTATCATCACCAGGCTTAAGACCCTTCAATGGCTCCCACTGCCTTGGAGTGATGTCCAGGTTTCTTAGCTGGCCTACTGAAGCCATCAACCTCCCTAACACTGCTGCCAGCATCCTCCACTCCAGCCACAACTACTCATGTACTCATAGTTCCTCACTTACCACACCTGGGCTTCTCCACCTTTGCATCCTGTTCCTTCAGATGCACACCCCACACCATCACTAGACCTTCTCTGAGTCCCCAGACCTGGGGAAGAAGCCCTAGTCTCTATGACTCCATAGGACTCAGTCTTCCTTTCCTAGAGTCTTACCCACACAGAATTGTAAATGCTCATTTAGTCACTGGTATCCCCACTGGAATACAAGCTCCTTGTGGGCAGGGACTCCAACAGGTTTTCCTTTGCATTCCCTCCCCCAGCATAATGCTAAGCACATAGTAAGTACTTGAAAAGTACTTGAACGGAAAATCAAGAAGCCTAATTCAATGGATTGAGAGAACCGAAGCCAGACCCTAAAGTCAACGCAGCCCCTCGTACCAAATTAGAAGACCCCACTAAAGAGAAGAACAGTGCCACAGTGGACACACGTGTGCGTTCGTATACACATACAGTAATAAAAGTTACCACTAACTGGGCACCTTCTGTGTGCCAAATGCTTTTATATTGAATAAAATCACGTTTAGTCTTCAGGACAACCATAACAAAAGTATAAATTATCCTCTTTCTACAGAGAAAGAAACTAAGGTTCAGAGAAATTAGTGTCTCACCAATAATAAATAGCAAAGATGCAACGCAAACCAAGCACTGCCTGACTTTACAGCCCAAGGCTGTTTACACCGCCTCCCATCCACTCTGTGAAGACAGAGAAACACATAGGTATAACACGCACACCGCTTTCTCCCCGACCCTCCTTACCTGTGGGTCTGCGCTGTGCTGGGTGCCGAGACCTCAAGTTCCTTAGGAGAAGGGGAAGTCTCGGGAGGTGCCCCCCGCTTCACCAGAGCCAACACACTCACTGTCGGGGGCAGCCAGCTGGATGGTCTCCTGGAGGAAAGGATGCAGGGTCACAGAGGTCACCCCACCTCCATAAAAAGAACCCAAGTACCCAGGACTTTGGAGGGAGGAAGAGGCTGAGGGACGCAACTGTGGTTCAAAAGAGGTCAGGAGTTGGTCACTGCTGACGGCAGAGTGGCAGTTGTGGGACAGTTACCTTTAGGGTGACTAGGGAGGTGACAACGAACGTCTACAACACCAAAAACCACAAAGGGACCTATGGATCCAGCAGGCTTAGATCCAGAGGGTCACTAGAGAGTACCTGAAGCCATTAAAGAGCTACCAATGGTCAAAACCTAGAGCAGGAGTTGGCAATTTTTTTTTTTTCTAAAGGGCCAGAAAGTATTCTTGGCTTTGAGGGCCAGGAGGCAAAATGGACAATATTATGCAGGTATTTACATAACTGTTAAAACTTAATGACTTAAGAATATAACCATTTTTATTTCAGGGCTATAGAAAAGCCAGACTGTCAACCTCTGACCTAAAGGATCCCTACCGAGTTTCAAATTGGGGTGACTGAGGGAGTTCCCTGGCGGTCCAGTGGTTAGGACTCGGCACTTTCACTGCTGCGGCCCGGGTTCTCAATCCCTGGTCCAAGAACTAAGATCCCACAACCCGCGTGGCGCAGCCAAAAAAAAAAACAAATTGGGGTGACTGAGGGCTCTGAGAGGAGTTCAGAGGTCATGGAGAGGACCAGGGACCCCATTACCTGGACTTTGGGGCTCCACTCTCAGTTTCTGTGAGGCCTCCAGGCACTCCAAACAGTCTCCCCAGCCATACGCCTCTGCCTGGTGCAGCTTCCTCTGCGGGCAGGGACCTCTCCTGTGTGACCTCAGTTGCAGTCCTGTGATGCCTCGATCCCCACCGGGGAAGAGGGAAGCCCTCGGTGCCGCCAGAGGCGTAGACCCGGGAAGCCTGGGTCAGCTGCTCCCACCAACTACCTGGGGTAGGAGGGCTTGAGGGGGCTGAAGGGCCTGGAGGGGTCTCCCCAGAAGCCCCCCGGAGGCTCTGGGCCAGCCGACCCCCCCAGTGCAGCATGGCTTGCACAGTCTGCTGCAGGGCTGGAGGCGAGCCTGGGGGGTCAGGGGCCTGAGGCAGGCCCAGGGGCAGGTGGTGGTGGTGCTCAAAAAGCAGGTCCAGGTGGAAGGTGAGCACCGACAACGGCTGCAGCAGGAGCAGCAGCTCCGTGGACAAGGAGGGGCAGCCGCCCCGGGCCAGGGAGAAGAAGCCAGTGGGCAGGTACAGGAGGGACAGCAGGCCTGGGAAAGAACAGGCTAACATCAGCCCCTGCTCTGGGCCTAGTCCAGAGCATCAGCCCACCAATCAGCAAACATCCTCCCAGGCCTCTTCCTATGCTGGGCACTGGGGCAGAGAGAGGGGGACACGGAGGGGTGCAGAGCTGCCACATCCCCGCCTGTGTGGAACCATGGCCTAGAGAGGGAGACACACGTAGAACTTGTGGTGACAAATATATAACGAAAAGGAGGACTTGAGAGCCATGGGAGCAAAATGGGCGGGCGGGGTGGGGAGTGGGGGCGAGTAAGCCTAGTCTGAGGTGGGGGTGGAGCCTCGCTGAAGAAGGATCCAAAGGATAAATGAAAGTTAATGAGGAGGCAGGAGGGGCAGGAAGCCCTATTCTAGGTGGAGGGACAGTAAAAATAGGGCCCTGGGGCAGGAAGAACAGGAAAGGAAGACTGTCACAGGACCAGGGAAAGCCCCAGACCTGAAGGCAGCGAGCAAAAGAAGGCAGAGGCCAGATAACCAAGACTTTGGAGGTTACAGTGAGGATTTGGGTCGTTCCTCCTATGGACAATAAGACTCCTTGAAAGAGTTTTAAGCAGGAGAGTAGTAAGATCTGGCACCACGGGGAACCAACAGAAGAGATCCCTTCCCCCACCGGCCCCAGCCTAGCACCCCCATCCTCTCCCATCTGAGCCTCTGACCTGCATCTTCCTGGAGACTGGAAAACCACAGCTCCAACTGCTTAGTGCTGGGGGAGAGAGGAGGGAACAGAAGTTCAAGGAGGTGGAGGACTCCAGCCCCCTGTGGGTGGAGGATGGGAGATGAGATTGGAAGAGGGAAGGCCTTCTCTGGGGACATGGGGCACCCACCATGTGTCCCACCCATGACACTCCTGTCGTCCCCAGGCCGTGGGAGGGATGCCAGAAAGAAGGCCACTCACTTGAGGAGGCCCAGGATGAAGGCGTGGAAGCGGCTACGGCTGCTTCTTAGCAGGGCTAGACGGCTCACCTGGCCATACAGGGTTCCCAGGGAACGGGCGCTGGAGCCTGAGGACACAGGGCGCAGTCAGCCAGGCCCAGTCCCTGCCCCCGCCCGCCCAGCCCCACACTCTCCCCTCTTCACCTGGCTTCACAGACGCCTCCACCACGCTCCAGGGGCTGCTCCGGCGCTGCCCAGTGATGAGGTCTTTCCGGAAAGGCTTCAGCCCGTCGGCCACCAGGGCATGGAGGGCCGGACAAAGGGTGGTCAGCACGAGGTGCCCCACATCTGGGCTCAGACGGCTATCCCCCAACTGGGCCTGGAGGCAGTGCAATGGGCATGGGTCCAGAGATACCTCCAGCCTTCTCCCTGCCGATTGTTCCTGCGCCTCAGAGCTACATTCACCTCCTCAACCCCAACGCCCTTCCCACAGGCACCTTCACCTTCTGCACTAAGTTCCGGGCGGCCCCAAAGTGCGAGATGATTTTATCCACTGAAGCGCTGACGGCTATCAGGAGACCTGGGTTGGGGGCCAGGGAAAGGAAGAAGCGTCAAAGCCCCCTGTCTCTCCCTAGGCAAACCCCAAGGGACTTGGAGAGCCCGGTTTACACAATTTGACCCTGAGAGAGGAAGGCCCAAGTGAGGGGAAGTTGATTCCCAAGCCAAGGGTCAAAAGTCAGGGTGTCCTACCTTTTTTCTGCTCCTGCAGCTGGCCAGTCCCACTCTGGGCTTCTGCCATCCACAGTCGCTGGTCCCGGGGGACGCCGGTGAACGACCAGGAACTACGGACTGGGGTAAGGGAAGAAGAAGGCAGTGACACTTACCAGGGGTTACCCCAAGGACTCCAGGCTTCCGCACAGGTCATCTCCTGCGGGTCTGCAGCATTCCTGCCCTTGAAGTCTTGGGAAAGGGAGCACAGGGCTGGGTGGAGCATAGGGCAGCTCAACCCGGGCTCCCAGAGTGAAATCCTACACATATCTCAGCACTGACCTCCTGCTCCCCACTTCCCGGTTCCTATTTCCCTTCCTCACGGCCCAGCTCCCACCTCCTCGATCCCGGAAGTCCCGACGTGGGGCAGCCGCGCTCACCTCCCGCCTGCCAGGCTGGGGCCTGTAAGGCGGGAGCTGACAGGCCGAGGGAAGGGAGGGGCAGCCTTGTGCCCGCCGCCCGGGGCCCTCGTCAGGTCCGCAGGGACCCAAGGAGCACGTGGGGAGCCTGGACCAATGGAAAGACAGACAGACGGGAAAGGGAGGAGAGACAGGGGGAGAGGAGACCCAAGGATTGGGAGGCTGGAAGGCGCCGGAAAGGGGAAACCGGGGTCCTGCGCCAGCATCTCGGAGGAGGGCGCCCGCTGCAGCCCACGTGGGGCTGGCCCCATGGAGAAGGAGTGACCAGAACCCCTTCGGCCAATGAGCTCAGCGAACTTCACCCTCTACCCTTCCCGAACAAGGTGGGGATCAGGCTCGAACTGCACTGACCAGGGAATTCCACAGAGGGTGTGACCCAAGGTCCTTACCAATGGACTTGCTGGGACCCCCTTAAACGCATGGAAGCCTGCTAAGCCCGTATCCACTATGCCCGGGCCTCGAGGGAGAGTGGCCGGGCCACGCAGCCGGGAAAGCAGCAACCTTCGCCCAGCACAGGGAGCCAGCAGGGCCAGACTCCGCAGTACCAATGAACTTAGAATCCGCCCAGGTTGAAGGGCAGGACCCAGACGGGTAACCCCGGAAAAAAACTGAAAAATCGGCCTGGCAAGGATGGGTGGGGCTTTGGAGTGGGCGGGGCAGCCCCGCCTGAGGCGTGGCCCGCGGGGCTGGCCCGGGTCCGTCTTACGTAGCCTGGGAGGAGGCGGTGGGCTCCTGGTCCAGCGAGGGGCCTTCGGCGGACGAGGTGGCCGTGGCAGCGGGGGGGCGGGTACCTGGCGGAGTGGGGAAGCCGCGGCGGGGAAGGTGCTACTTCTGGGAAAGAGCGGGGACAGCAGCAGTGCCAGCTCAGGGCTGGCCAGGCAAGGCAGGTCCCCCCTAGCCGGAGGCGAATAGGCCCCCACCGGGGACAGGCGGACAGGCAGCAGCTGCTCCTCTGGGGGACTCGGCGCCCCCAGTAGCCGCAGCCCAGCTCCGGGCCAGCCGGCCAGAGGCGCCAGGAGCAGAGACCCAGCTGCGGCCGCGCCCCCACCCTCCAACAGGGGGCGCCCGTCAGCCGAGAACCGGAAAACCAGAGGCCGAGGGAGCAGGAGGGGACCGGCTGCAGGCGGGATTGGCGGGGCAGGTGCGGAGGGGAAGGAGGCCAGCGGGATGGGCAGCCAGGCAAGGAGGGGCGGGAGAAAGAGGGAGCAAAGAGTTAGTCCCGTAACCCAAGGACCCACCCAGTTTCCCTTTCCCTGAGCGCTCCCTGGTAGAAGGGGACGGGAAGGATGGGTGACACAGAATGGAGGGGAGACAGGGGGTCGGGTTGGAAGCTTTGGAGGTGTGGGCGAGGCCAAAGCCCAGCCCTCCTCTCGCTACCTCCTGTGGCCTCTTACCCTCAACGCCGGCCTGCGGGCCTGGCTCCTCCGGCTCCTTTGCGGCTGGGGCCTCCTCACCAGCAGCTGGGCTCCCCGCCCTGCCCTCTTCGGGCTGCCCCTCTACTATGGGCTGCAGCCCAGGTCGGTTCTTCTTCCTCCGGGGAGGGACGGGTGGAGGTGTGGGCCGGGGCGGGACCAAGGCCCAGCCAGCTGGGGGGTCTCGGGGCGGGACTGGCGGGGGCGGGGCCCGGCTTCGGGACCTGAGTTCCTTGAAGGTGGTGACTTCCCGGGGAGGCGCCGGGGAGCCACCGAGCGACCCCGTGGGGGGCAGCTCGGTGTCTGGCGAGAAGACGATGAGCCAGTCACTGCGGTCTTTCTTGGCCTGCGGCACGAGGGGCAGCCCTGGGCCCCGCTTGCGCTTCTGGGCCAGCTCGTGGAAGGATGTGATTGTCCGGTGGGGCACCGGCTCCTTGATGACGTCACTTCTCCATCCCCCATCAGTTTTCCCTGCATCTGTTTTGGAGCCAGTATCAGTTATTCCTGTATTGGTCTTCCAACCGGAGTCGAATTTTCCAGGTTCAGTTTTCCAGCTAGAGTTAGAATTCCCATTTACTTTCCAATCAGAGTTATTGTTCTCAGTGATTTTCCAGCCAGCTTCAGTCTCCTCTTTGTCAATTTTCCAAATGGGGTTGATTTTCCAACTGGGTTCGGTTTTCCCAGCATCGATTTTCCCATCATCAGCCTCTAGGAGGTCAGAGGTAGGGAGGTCCTGCTCCTCAGCCTCATCCTCTTCCTCTAGTCCTGGGGAAGGCAGGTCCTGGCAGGTGGTCAGGGCATTGCAGTTGGAGTCCAGGCCAGGGCCAGGTGGAGAGGAAGCTTCAGAGCAGGAATCAGGAGAGCAACAAAAGCTGTCTGGGGAGCAGGCGCCTGGACCTGCAGAAGCCAGTGGGGAGCCTTGCTCCAGAGGAATGATGCTGGGCTGAGGGTGGACATCCTCACTGCCAGGGAGGTCCCTGGAGTAGACCGAGATGGGGGACTCATCAGGGCTAAGATCTGAGCAGGAGCTGAGAGAGGAGGAGCAAGCTGGGTCCGAGGGAGAGGCAGCCCCCTCTTCGTCCTGTGCTGGGTCCTGCCGGTTTTCTAGGCCTGGCCCATGCTCCTGGCAACATCGGCAGGGAACGGCTGGGCTGTTGGAATTGGCGTCCACCAAGGTCCCGCTGCAGGGGCCCTGGCTCTCCTTGCCCCCAGTGTCCCCTGGGGGAGGGGATGTGCCCAAGGGCCCCTCCCGAAGCTCCGGACGGCGGGACAAGTGCAGGCCCAGAGAGACATGCTGGAGGTGGATGTGGTTGAGGTTGCAGAGTAAAGCCCTCTGAGGGGACAGCATGGTGCCAGCGGCGACGGGGTGGCCTCTAGAGAATGAGGAGGAGCAGGCCTCTCACATCCACCTACCTGGCAACCGCAGCTGCAGCCCTAGAAGACAGGGATGGTGAAACCCAGCCAGTGAGGGAGCGGGCCGCGGGAAGGACACGGAGGTGACTGACGGCTGGGGCAAGCCTGGAAAGGCGCCTTGGACAATATTTAAATGAGATGCAAATAGACATCGACTGGCCATTAGTTTCCGCTGCAGTGTTTGCAGGTGGAGTCGAATGTAACCCCCCGGGAATGGGGCGGGGAGGGTCAGAGCATGCGGCTGCGCTCTCGATCTCCTTGGAGGTGCGGGGGCTTGTAAAAGAATGGGGCCCAGAATGGACTCCGGGTCCTCTCTGCTGCAATCTGGCCCTGCTCCCCAGCCTGCCCCTCACTCCCAAGGGAAGGGGTCAAGGGACGCCCCGCCCAGATGCTCTGAATTTGGGTGGTGGGGAGGCTTGTCTGGCTGGTTGATGCAGGAAAGGGGCGGGCGTGGGGGAAAGGACGGAGCAGCCGTCATCATGTCAACTCCGCCTGGCAGGCCAGCCAGCACAGACCCCGAGCTCCGGCCTCCAGCCACGGTGCACGTTCACCCTGCTCCGAAAACCAGCGCGTCTATCCATTCTCTCCGCACTTGTCTCTATCATCCAGCTACCACCCCACCCCTTCTCTATTCATTTTTTACCGCTAACCTCTCTTGCCCCACCCCGCGTGCCCAATCCGTCCATCCACACCCACAGGACGAGCCATCCTCACCAGGGTCCTCCTGCAACCGCTCCAGCGTCTGCTCCTTCGCAGCTCGGGTCCCCGCCCGGCCCGCACAGACTGGAGGGGAGGGGGGCTGGGACAACCCGCCGCCAGCGCTGCGCAGCCGCGCCCCTTCACGCATGGGCGTGGCGTGGCTCAGACCCAGCCCCCAGCGCTTGACGTCTTGCCTGTGTCACCCACCCAGGCCCGGCTCAATGGCTTTTGATGCGTCCTAAGCTTTCACTCCCAAGAGGGTCCTGAAGCCAAGGCCCGAGGTCCTCGCTTCCATGCAGCTGCCCCCGACCCTGACCATTCTGGACAGAGCTGCGCCCCTGGCTGGCACAAGCAGGAACAGAAGAACCACAGGTTAGACAACAATTTATTGAGAGCCTCCCCTCTCCACCTTCACAGTCTCTAAGTCACTTTTTCCGCTTGTAGATCTTGTTTGCTAGCCCCAGGAAGATGGCTGGGGGCAGGGGCGCAGCATACTGCTCAATGAGACCCATAATGCGGCTGTAACTGTGCTCCTCGTACTGCGTGAACACAGCCCGAAGATTCATCTCCTCGTATAGCGCCTTTACCCGGGCCACCTTCTCGGACTCCTTCTGCCCATAGTTCTCCTGAAGGATTGGAGGCAGGAAAATGGGCTTATTAATCTCCCCCCAGCACCTCCAGGTCCACTCTCCTCCCCCCATCCAGATATTCCAGAACATCTCCAATGCCATTCACTCCATTCCTGCCTCCAGTTTCAAGTGTCTCTTAGTATCTAAGATCTTGAAACTCCCCCTCCCCATCCCAAATGCTCAGACAGTGGCTCAGGCCTCAGTTTCCTCTAGCCCAGGGTTTCTCAACCCTTGGCACATTTGAAATTTTGGACTGGATAATACTTTGTGTGGAAAGCTACTGCATGCGTTGTAAGATGTCTGGCAGCATCTCTGGCCTCTACGCACTAGAGATACCTGTGGTACATGCACACACACCAAGTTATGACAACAAAAAAATGTCTCCCGACACTGCCAAACGTCCTCTGGGGGGGGGGGCAAAATCACCCCCACTGAAGAACCACTGCTCTATCCCCTTTTTCAGCAGCTCAGGGATCCACAGCCCTCTCTCAGGCACCTGCAGGATCTGGCGCTGTTCCGGAGAGGCCCGTTGCAGACACTGAACCACCAGCCAGCTGCACTTGTTGTCCTGGATGTCAGTGCCGATCTTGCCCGTCACACTGGGATCCCCAAAGAGATCAAGGTAATCATCCTGGGTGGGGGCGGGTGCAGAAAAGGAGGAATGAAGAGGCACCAAGGCAGGGAAGGAGGAAAGTTGGAGCCTTTTCTCTGCCAGTGCCTCATGCCTTCCTACCTGAATCTGAAAGAACTCTCCCATCTCCAGCAGGATCTTCTTGGCATTGGCATGCTCCTTCTCCCCATCAATGCCCGCCTACAGTGAAAAGGGGATTAACAAGCCATACACCAGAGGTGCCTTCATCTTCCTGGCCGCTTCATTCCACGAGGTCTTGCCCCAGTGCAGCCCCCAAATCTTCTCTCCTCTCCTTTCAGACATCCCTGGCTTCCCTGATCTAGGAAGTCCTTACTGATGGTCCAGCCCCTATCCCACTTATTTTAGCTAGGTCTTCTGCGAGTCATAGCAGAGGTGAGTCCATTCTGGAGGCCCTCAGACTATCTCTTCTCTCACAAGGCTCAGTCCCTGAGTCACTCTGATCCTTCTTCCTAATCTTTTTGCCATTTCCAAATTCTTTCAGGATGAAAAGGAAACTTGGAGAAGGTCAGCATAGACAGTTAATCCCACTGACCGCCTCCGAATCCAGTCTCCTCCCTCTCAGCCTGAATTATATCCTCCCCACTCCTATCCGTACTCAGATGGAGGATTTATTGTTCCCCCTTGATGGGCCATCCACATTCATATTAGCCACTCAGTTAATTTTTACAGTAGTCCCATGGGTGGGGATTTTTATCCTCATCTTACAGCTGAGGAAACAGACTCAGAGAGATTAAGTAACTTGCTTAAGATCACACAGCCATTCAGTGGGGGCACCAGATTGTCCAAAGCTGTCTGCCCTGTGGCCTCCTATCCAAAAGCCCACATGAGCAGAGCAGCGAGGGTGGGGAGGCTCACTCACCATATACATAGCAGCAGCTACAGGAAGGTAAAAGGAGTAGAAAGCCGTCTTGTACTTGACAATAGATTTGTACCTGAGTACAGGGAGAAGATAAACTCCTCAGAAGGATAATGCCCCTGCCCCAGCCCTCCCTCACTGTCCAGATATGGTTCCCATTGTCCCTCACCTCTTTTCAGTGAATCTGCCAAGATCTACATTGCCCTGGGGGGCCGTGATGAGGTCCAGGGTCTGTCCGATCTCAGTCTGATAAGAACTCTAAGGAAGAGGAAAATGGCCCATGACCTGGGCTTTCTCCAGGGCTGGAGAACCCTGAAATCTTGGGCCCTACATCCCATACCAGTTGACACCTGGGCAGTCAGAAAGACAGCAGGAGGGAGAGAGGGGCCCAAGACTCAAGGCCCATCCAGTCACACACACAGTCCCTTCCCATTCCTCAATCACAGAGACACAAAAGCCCCTCTCGCCACCACCACCCTCCCCAATTCCCTTCCTCAATTATTTCCCCATCCAGGCAAACCGAGGTATCTCCTTTGTCCCGAAACAAGCTAGACGAGAATGTCCTACAGAGGCCAAGGCTACTGTGGGCAGCCTCTGGGCACTGAGCCCTGGTCTGCAGCACACCTGCAAGAAGAGCTCGATCAGGTTCATATAATAGGGCTGCTCCCGGCAGTAGAACTTCAGCAGGCGGTAGACACATGCTTCCAGAAGGAAAGCATCATTGATTGCATCCAAACCTATGCCTGGCTGTCAAGGACACAGAAAAACAAGCAATCAGTCTTTGGCCTAGACTCATACCAAGAACCTGTAACTCTGAACACCTCCATAGGTTCCACGTGACCATCTCCCTGTGGCCTGTTCCCATGCCCACCGCTACCTTCCCGCCCACTTTACCTTCTGATACCAGCAGATCTGGCCCCGTCGGGTGAGGGAGGAATCCATGATGTCGTCTGACACCACGAAGAAGGCTTGGAGCTAGGAGAACGAGAAGTGGAGTAAGAGCCCCAGGGCTCCTTATTACTGTTCCTTCTACCAGCAACAGAGCTGCTGCTTTTGAGAATCACTGAGCTGGGAAGGAAGGTCAGGATGAGGAAGCAGAGGACTTTTTTTTTTTTTTTGCCACACTATGTGGCATGTGGTATCTTAGTTCGCCAACCAGGGACTGAACCCGTGCCCCTGCACTGGGAGCGCAGAGTCTTAACCACTGAACCACCAGGGAAGTCCACCAAGGACTTTTCATCTGTGCTGTGGGACTTTGGAAAGTTACATGACTTCTTTGGCTCAGGCTTCCAAACTATAAAAAGGGACAAAAACTCCCTTGTTTTCAAAGTAAGAGACACAACAGATCTCTGACATCTCCAGACAAGCAGCCCTAGACAATCCCTGGTATCAGGGAGATGATGAAACATCTTCATATACTGTACTCTCTCGCCAAAAACTTCAGTGAATGCTTCAAGTAAGATTTCTTCAGGCAATTTGACTTTACATGACTTCTGGAACAAAAAAGGCTGTTCCTGTGTCCTCCCCGGGCACTCTGCTTACCTACTCCAGTGACCAGGAACAAAACCCCACCTCAGGGAGCTCATTTGGGAGCGCAGGTCTAATAGGATGGAACTGAAGTCTGACTTCTGGTAACTTTCACCCATGGGTCTTAAACATCACCAAAGGGCTTACTCTTCTGAGTGCCAGCCTACTTGAAGGTACCCAAACGTGCTGGTTCCCCACAGGACTGTGAACTCCTTGGAGGCAGGGCAATGTGTTTGTCCCCCTGGCATTCCCAGAGCCCAGCACAGCATGGTCCCAGAGTGGGTGTGTCATAAATGTTTGTCTAAGAAATAAATGAGAGAATGAAGCACTGTAATGTCCCCCAGGATACTTCCTGCAGTCAGGCTACACATTCCGGCTCCTTCAAACAGCTTTTGAAGACATGGTTTTTGTTTTCTCTGGTTTTTTTGGCTGCACCACGTGGCTTGCGGGATCTTAGTTCCCCGACCAGGGACTGAACCTGGGCCCTCAGCAGTGAAAGCGCCGAGTCCTAACCACTGGACCGCCAGGAATTCCCCGAAGATACAGTTTTTAAACCTTCACCCCACCCTGATCCCTGCATGTGCTCTAGTGGATCTGCATTGCTCACAGGAAGTGCCCAACACCACCCACCAGCTCATGTGTGGGCAGTGCAGAAAGGGTTATGGCGATTGCTGCTCTTGTGCCAGGCAAAGTCCCTGGGGAAGGAGGCATCCATCTGCATCTTGACCTCTGACTTCGCCCTGGGTTGGGACCTGGGTTTTCCACATTGGGGGCACACGTTTTATCTACAGTGTGTTTATTTGGAGTGGCATTGTTCCCCTGAAGCCACAGGTCCGCTGCCTCCCCTGAGTGATTACAAGGGCCATCTGGTTTCAACCAGCACCACTCAACCAAGATTGTCTCCAAAGGGCATTCATTCTGTGGCCTCCCTCAATCTTCTCTGCCCCCCAACTGCACTTTCTATTTGTCAGGAGAACTTTAAATCTATAGGGATGGTACCACAGTACCGGGTCGAGTTTTTTTAGTCACCTTCCCAGGTATGTGCTATAGTGGGAAGTAACGGGAAATACACCACATCACCTATGTAGCATCCTTACCAAAATGTTTACCCTGATTATTTCCTCATGGTATTAATCAGGCTGGATTGTGAGATACTCTACCAAATAATTGGCCTGGACTTTAAAAAAAGTCAATTGTGATAGAGGAAGTATTCTAAAGACTGGAGAAAAACTACCAAATGCAATACATTAGTCCTGCTTGGATCCTAGATGTTAAAAAAAAAGAAAAAAAGAAAAAAAAACCTATAGTGGACAAGGGGGGGAATTACAAGTATTTAAATATGGAATATACATTAGATAATATTTTAGTACCAATGTTAAATATCTTGGATGTTGCTATGATCTGAATGTGTCCCCCACCAAAATTCGTATGTTGAAATCCTAACCTTCAAAGATGATGGTATTAGAAGGTGGACCCTTTGGGAGGTGCTTAGGTCATGAGAGTGGAAGCCTTGTGAAAGGGATTAGTGCCGTTATGAAAGAGACCCCGCAGAGCTCCCTTGCCCCTTCCACCTGAGGACATAGCAAGGAGATGCTGGCTATGAACCAGGAAGAAAGCCCTCAGCCGACCATGCTGGTGCCTTGATCTTGGACCTTCCAGCCTTCAGAGCTGTGAGATATAAACTTCTGTTGTTTATAAGTTACCCAGTCTGTGGTATTTTGTTATAGCAGCCCAGACAAAGATGTGATAACAGTATTGTGGTTACATAGGCAAATGTCCTCATTTTTAGGAAGTAAATGCTGAAATAGAAAAATAAGAGGTTGAAGGAGATGAGGTAGAAGTGAAAGGAAGACAGAAGCAGAAATTATAACAAAAATCATCCAAAACAATGGTGGACAGCTCAAATGGAATCTTGGGGAAGTGACAGCAGTACAGCTGCGTTTAAGAAAACACGGGGCGGTGGGGGGCGGGGGGGGGGACTTCCCTGGTGGTGCAGTGGTTAAGAATCCGCCTGCCAATGCAGGGGACACAGGTTCGAGCCCTGGTCCAGGAAGATCCCACATGCCACGGAGCAACTAAGCCCGTGCGCCACAACTACTGAGCCTGTGCTCTAGAGCCTGCGAGCCACAACTAGTGAGCCCACGTGCCACAACTACTGAAGTCCGTGCGCCTAGAGACCGTGCTCTGCAGAAAGAGAAGCCACCGCAGTGAGAAGCCCGCACACTGCAACAAAGAGCAGCCCCCGCTCGCCACAACTAGAGAAAGCCCGCGCAGCAACGAAGACCCAACGCAGCCAAAAATTAATTAATTAATTAATTATTTTAAAAAAAAGAAAACATGGGAATTTCCTGGTCGTCCAGTGGTTAGGACTCGGGGCTTTCACTGCCAGGGCCTGGGGGTCAATCCGTGGTCAGGGAACTAAGATCCCGCAAGCTGCATGGCACGGCCAAAAGAAAAAAAAAGAAAAAGAGAAAAACACCCCCAGGTGCACCCAGTGCGGCTGAGGTTAACAGCAACCGATTCTACTAGGTGAGCTGTTGGCCCCTCGCGCTCTCACCTCCCTCCGCCCCACAGCTCTGCCCCTCTCCTCCTGCCCTTCCCTCCTTGCCCGCCCTCTGTGTTTATGGGCTCCTCGGCCCCTCCCGATCCCTAGAAGGACACCAGGGGCCCTTCAGCAGGGGCCTCGTCCTCAGTGAGGCCATCGTCCTTCTACCTCCTTGGAGGCAAATCCCTATTCTCCAGCCCCATCTCTCTTACAGGCTCCAGATTGGAATTTCCAACACCTGCAGGACAGACAGGTCCGCCCGATCTGCTCATACCGAGAATGCGGTGTGGCCAACTCTGAGCTCGTCACATCCTCCCTCGGGCCAGCTGCTCCTCTCCACAGGCCAGAATCACCTGTCATTCGCCAAGCCCTGAGCGTCTTCCCTCCTGGGCTCACTGGCCCCCTCCTCAGGGCCTAGCACCGCCCCCCCCAAACCTGGTCCCCCTGTCGCTAATGAAGACTTTAGGCCAGGCCAGCAAACCATACACCTTCAAGGGCCAAGTGAGCTTGGAGACAGGAAGATGTGGGGATTGGAGCAAGATAAAGACAGACCCACATGTCCTGTCTTGGGAAAGTGGCCTCAATTCAACTTCAGCCAACTGTTGCTACATGGCACTCTGGACCCAGATCTAGCAATTTTCCAAGTAATGCTAGAAATCTGGTGTTTTATGTGAAATCTCTTCTTTGTTAGATTTAGGGACCTTAATTTTAAAATATTTTCGAAAACTACCAATGGGCTTCCAGTTTTCAATCTTTGCCACAGAATAACCTTCTAGAAGAACTAGCTTACTTCTGCGGCTGTCCTCTGCTCAGAGGAAAGAGTTGACAACTTTATGGCCAGTTCCAAGGCCCTGGCCCACAGCAAGTCTACAGGTGAAATATGTACCTACTGACAAAAGACTTTCCCCACATTTGTTAACCCTTGGAGTAATTCACTGAGTCTGGCTGCAGCACACTAGCGGCACAGAAACACAAACAACCAAGAAACCAAGTTTCAGGCCCATCCCTCCTTGCCCCACCCCATCCTACCCAGGGTACCCCCACTCTAAGTAAACCTCGTCTTCTCCTGCCCTTCCCCCTCCCTCTTACCAGTTCCACACACCAGCCCACGGTCAGGGCCCGCCGGAGACTATCAGCATCCTGCTTCCTGGGCTCCACCAGCTCCCGGAACGCTACCAGCACTGTCAAACCCCGATGGTACTTGCCTCCAATGGCATTGTACTCCAGGACCTGGGGGCAAGGGCAGAGGGACAAGGCATCAGGGTCTACAGAGCAGCTATTCTGAGAGTTCTCCTTGCCCCTTCCCACTTCCAACCACGAGACCTAACTTTATCCTCCTCAACCCCTTCAGGCAGCCTCTGGAATTGCTTTTCTCTCGGCTTCTTCCCAAATCCTGGAGCACAGCTAGAAGTTCTCCAGTCCCCAGGCTCTCTCTGCATTGTCTTCTTCAGTACACTTAAAGGCTCCATACTGGAGATTAAAATCTGCTCCCAAACCCAGGACAGGGCTTGAACTGGGCGAAAACTCTGTACGTGCTACTGATAGGGACAGAGTAAAAGGACAAAGTAGGTGATTAAATAATTAATCCCACTAGAGGACTGTAAGTAAAGAAAAAAAGTATGGGAGACCCCTGTAAGTTAATGATCACCGAAGAAAGCAGGTTTGCTTAACCACAAAACCAAGCAGGCCTGCTCAGCAACAGAAGCATGAGACATGCCCCAAAACAATAAAACAATAGTGGCATGAGACCCACATCCTGCCCAGTGAGTTCAGTCAGTTAATGACCCCTAGAACATGCTCTCTGCACACACAAAAAACAATTTATGGAAAGGCGACATTTCAATGTAAAAGACCCTCATTGTACTGAGACCTGAAATAATTGTTCCATAGTGCCACGACAGTCCTGGCTTAAACATGTAGGGACAAGAAAACTCCCCTGCCCAACCCGGAGGAGGAGGTGATGATGAAAGCGTGACGTCTACTCAAGAATGAGGAAGAAGGCGATCTTGTCCTCCTCCCCACTTTTCCTTTGATTATAAAACTGTAGCCCATGAAGTTCTTGGGGTGCGGCACCCTCTCACCCACCGGCTTGTAAGCCTCACAAGCGTTCTATTCTAATAAATCACTTCTTTTCTATCACTTTGCCTCTTGCTGAATTCTTTCTGCACTGAGACATAAAGAACTGGAGCTCCTCAGAACCCCCAGAAACACCACCTAGCGGTTTCACTATGGGAATGGTTGGCGTGCTCACATCTCTCCTTCACCCCATCCCCAATTCTCCTAACTTCCCCTTCACAGCCCATTCCTCCTTTCTCAGCCACCTCCTCCAACCCACAGTTCAACCTATCTGCAAATGAAAAGCCTCTTTCACTTTATTAAAGGCAAGCCCCCTACCCACAGAGTTGGCCAGAGGACAACTTGGAGGGGACCGAGGTTGGGGAACCTACCCCCCACTCCTCCAATGGCATCCCCTCCTGCTGGGGCTTCTCATTGTGCCTTCTGCTGCCCTGCTGTCAACCAGATCTAATTCACTGGGAAGACTTCCCTTTTAATCTCCATCCCAGTGTAGACAGACTTCCTTTTCCTTAGTTCCCCTCAGACAAATGAGACAGCATTACAAAAAGAATTACTAGATACTCCAAAAGAATAAAAGAATTAGGCAACTTAAGTATCCCAGCAGTAGCTCCTGTTCTAGAGCAGGGGTTTCCGATGATACACTAGCTTCACTCAGGCCCACTTCAGACTGCTTCCTCCCAGGTCCCTGCCAAGGTAGCACCTTATGATTTCTGGATACCTAATTCCCTTTCTCAACAAAACTAAAGACTTACCAGGTTCAAGGCCCTCCACCCCCATACAAAGCAGTCTGGCTGGCTCAGCAGAACCATAAAGCAGGATTGATCAGCTGACTAAATATACCTGCCCAGGTCCCACCCCCTCCAGAGTGGACCCAGAGTCACTCAGATAAAAGCCTGCTCTCATACCTGTCAAAAGCCAGAGCTGGATCCCACACATGCACAGAGAGTGAAAAGGTTCACTCTCTCAAGTCGTAAACCCCTCACCTCCTTGAGTCGGGCAATAGCATCTCCTGTCTCTGGGTGTCCAGTGTCCTCCTCAGTCAGCACCCTGACAATCTGGGAGAAGTGCTGGATGAAATCCTGCCTTTCTTGGGCATAAACATCCAATTTCTGGTCTCCATTCATTCTGAGGGAGGAGTAAAATGCTCTGACAAGAGGGAGGACAAGTCAGAAACCTAATCAGCTGCTCCCCTCCCCAAGGCCCCTCACCCCGCCAAACTCACCGAGGCTCCTCTGTCCACGCTTGGCACCAGCAGCGGGCACTGTGCCAGGCCCCCAGGACTGGGCACCCATGCACCAGGGAGGGCCGCCGTAGGGAACCCAGCCACCTCTCCCGGGGCACCCAGCAGGGGGCTGGCAGCCAGAAGACACCCACAGATCTCAGCCAGCGGGACAGGGGCAGCATGGGGGGTGGCACAGGGAGGGGGCATCGAGCACTCCCTGCAGGAGCAAGCACCAAAGGCAGATGCACGCTGTCAGCTCCCCAGGTCACCCTCCAACCTTTTACCTCCATACCCAGAATGCCCCACTCTCTTCTGGGCTGAGCTTGAGGGCATTTACAGAAAGAAACGCAGGGAACAAAAAGTATGGCTGGGTGACCAAGATTCAACTGATCACACTTAAAATAAGACGGCTAGAACTTAGTGCCACCTAACTTTAGCCGGTTGAGAAACCGTCAACACCTCCTCCAGGGAGCCTCTGGAATTACTACACTCTTGGCTTCTTCCCCCAAGTTCTAGAGCACATGATAGAAGAGTCCAGAATAAAGGACCTCAGGACTGGGGGCTGGGAGGACCCTTAAATCACCCTATTTTATGGAGGTCAAACTGAGGCTCTAGGAGATAGGAAGATAACTGGGGAGTGTCAGTGCCAAATCTAGAACACAGGTCTCCCCTGGTAAGCGGGGAGAGGGGAGCGCAGGCTCTGAGATGCCTCAAGAAGAGAAGTGAAAGCGGAACCCCTGGGTGCTATGGACATGTAGCCTGGGGCTCTGGGACTGGGCGTCCTGAGCCTCACAGACCTAGGACTGCGCAGACAACCTCGGAGCAACACTGGGTGGGTGGGGAGGGTTCGCAGCAGAAGAGCAAAGCAGGGTGCAGTTATCCTGTGGGGTTCCAGGAAAGCACATGGCAGAGTTCAGGAGTTTCTGCACATCCACAGTGTCAGTCGGTCCCACCAACCCCCAAAACGGGGGAACTCTAACACAACAGACTGGACCTCCTGTGCCTTAAAGTATCGCTACAGAGGTAAGGCCGAGTTTCTAGTCCCTGCCAGCCCTCTACCTCTCTCACCTGTTCCTGGACGCCAGTTGCTGCTCCAAATCGTTGGCTGGGTACTCCTAAAAGCCGGACCGCTCGGCGCTCAGCTCCCTGGGACCAGTAGTTCTCGATCTCCTTTCACTCTAGGCAGAAGTGCTTCATTAGACTACAATTCCCGACATGCCATAGGAAGGACAAAGACCACGCGATCTAGCGCTGGCTGGCTGGGCGGAGACGAGCCACACTGATTGGCTGCTTCCCCTCGTATGAGCATGAGGCCCTGTAACCAACAGCCAATGGAAGGGCTGCGCTCAGGGCCGGAAGTTAGGAGGAGCTTGAGTGGGCGGAGGGTGGGGTGAGGATGGAGGCAGCCGAGGTGAAAGCGAAACAGTTTGGGAATTCCCTGCACCCTAGCTCCGAGCTGTCACTTTTACTACGCACTTAAATTTTCATTATCTTCCTGTGCAGTTGAGTGGCACGTTACTAAAAACCCAGCCGGACCAGCTTGGTCACTTACAGGTTGTCTAACTTAGGCAAATCATTTAACTTCTCTGAGCCTCAGTTGACTTCCTTGAGACTATCTTCCCTCATGTGTTAAATGAGGATAACACTGTGATATAAAGTATATAAAGTGCTTTAAGTGCTCAAGAAAGATAAGACTCAGCAGAAACTAGAAACTTTACCCTTACACACACACACACACACACACACACACACACTGCTTACCCACCCATCATGGGTAAATATAAAAGCTAAAAAACCATGAAAGGCTTAGAAGAAAACATAAGGGTAAGCCTTCATACCTTGGATTTGGCAATAGATTCTTAGATATGACACCAAAAGCATAAGCAACAACGACAACAAATAGATAGATTGGAGTTCATCAAAATTAAGATCTTTTGTACGTCAAAGAACACTATCACAGGAGTGAAAAAAAAAACCCTACAGAATGGGAGAAAATATTTGCAAATCATACATCTGATAAGAGTTTAATATCCAGAATATATAAAGAACTCCTAAAACTCCACAACAAAAATACAAACAACCCAATTAGAAAATGGACAAAGGACTTGAGTAGACACTTCTCCAAAAAACATACACAAATGGCCAATAAGCACATGAAAAGATTCTCAATACCATTAGTCATTAGGGAAATGCAAATCAAAACCATAATGAGATACCACTTTACACTTAGTAATATGGCTATAGTAAAAACAAAAAAATAAAAAACCTGAAAATAACAAACATTGGTGAGTATACAGAGAAGTTGGAATCCCCATACATTGATAGTGAGAATGTAAAATGGTGCAGTCGCTGGGGAAAGCAATTTGACGGTTCCTCAAAATGTTAAACATAGAATTACTATATGACCCAGCAATTCCCCTCCTAGGTATATACCCAAGAGAAAACAGAGAGGCAAACAAACTTGTACACAAATGTTCGTTGCAGCATTATTCACAACAGCCAAAAGGTGGAAACAACCCAAGTGTCCATCAACAGATGAATGGATAAGCAACATGTGGTATATACATAAAATGAAATATTATTCAGCCTTAAAAAGGAAGGAAATTCTGACACATGATACCGCATGGATGAATCTTAAAGGCACTGTGTTAAATGAAATACACCAGATACAAAAGAAAAAATACTCTATGATTCCACTTACATGAGGTATCTAGAGCAGAGACAGAGAGTAGAATAGTGGTTGTCAGGAACTGGGGAGAGGGAAGGATAGGAGATTATTGTTTAACGGGTATAGCGTTTCATTCTGAGAAGATTTTAAAAGTTCTAGAAATGGGTAGTAGTGATGGTTGCACAACAGTGTGAATACACTTAATGCCACTTAGCTGTGCACTAAAAAAATGGTTAAAATGGTTATTTTTATGTTAAGTATATTTTACGACAATAAAAAACTTATTGCACCTACCTAGAGTAGAACTAGAGAGAGGTCCAGGAAAACATCATTACATAGTAAATTACAACCTGGGTGAGGAGGGTGTGACATTGCTAACATTTGGCAAGGCTGGGTTGCTAGGATGGTCTGCCTCCACCTTTGGACAGGAGTTCATAAGGAAAAAATAGGAACCTCAAAGGAAATTAGAGATCAGGTCAATAGAACCTTGGGTGCTAGGAAACTCCTCAAGGAAAGACACAAGGCTGAAAAAAAAGAAAGTCTCACTCCAGTTTCCCCATCCTATACCATGATGCCCCCCACCCCCAAATCATCCCACCCTTCCCCATCTCAGCCCCACACAGCTGGCCAGGCACACCCATATGATTGTTGCAACTCCACCGTGAAATAAGGCCATTAAGGGAAAATTCCCCAGAGCTGTACTTTGTAGCAGGTGGAGCTCCTAGAAGGGACCCCCCCCAGGAGGAGGATGGATAGAAAGTGGAGACCAATGCCAAGGGGGAGGGGGTTGGGGAGAAGAGTGGGGGTTAGCAGATGTAAACTATTATATATAGAATGCATAAACAACAAGGTCTTAAATGTAGCACAGAGAACTATATTCAGTATCCTATGATGAACCATAATGGAAAAGAATATTTTCAGAAAGAATGTGGACTTCCCTGGCGGCGCAGTGGTTAAGAATCTGCCTGCCAGTGCAGGGGACACGGGTTGGACCCCTGCTCCAGGAAGATCCCACATGCCGCAGAGCAACTAAGCCCGTGCACCGCAACTACTGGGCCTGTGCTCTAGAGCCTGCGAGCCACAACTAATGAGCCCCGCTCGCCTAGAGCCCGTGCTCTGCAACAACAGAAGCCACCGCAATGAGAAGCCCATGCACCACAACAAAGAGTAGCCCCCGCTTGCTGCAACTAAAGAAAGCCTGCGCACAGCAATAAAGACCCAACACAGCCAAAAATAATTAATTAATTAATTAATTTAAAAAAAAAGTGGAGACCCAAAACAAAACAAAATAAAACAGGGACTTACCTGGCAGTCCAGTGGTTAAGACTCCTTGCTTCCACTGCAGGGGGTGTGGGTTCAATCCCTGGTTGGGGACTAAGATCCCACAGGCCTCACAGCGTGGCCAAAAAAACAAAAACAAACAAAAACCTAAAAAATAAAAACCAGAAAGTAGAGACCCAGGGTGAGACAGCCCCCAGTGGGCAGCCTGGTTATTTGAGACGTGCAAAGCATTCTTCCCTTTTTTTATTCTTTCTACAAATACCCTATTTATGGCATAGCTATTAAGTCACTGGCATTTGAAATCTGCACTTTCACATATATTTTATCTCATTGAACTCTCACCTGTAAGATTTCCCCTTTGGTGTGAGGACCTTGGTCAAACCTTTCCAGCTCAAGAGTGGCAGAACCACATCCAGAATCCGTTTCGTCTGCCTTTAAGTCTGCACATCTCTACAGAGACACCTCCGAGGCACCTGTGGATCCTTCCCAGAGCCATGTCTTCCTTCCCTCACCACCTACCCGTCAAGGCCCTGGGTCACCGCTCTCCTGTTCAGCTCACGCCTTGTTGGGTGGGGAGGGAGGACAATTAACAAAGGATACAGATAAGAGACAGGCAGAGGAGCAGCAGAAAGCCCAGAGCAATGCAGAAAGGAAGGGATGCTTCCAGGAAGAAGGCGGAGGCTCGCTGGGCCCTGTGGAGTCCGGGGCAAAGACACTGCGAGAAGGGGCACGGCCTGCTAGACAATGGGCCAAAGGAGGAGTGAGAACTCCTGGAGAAAGGCCCGTTTAATACCCACCTGGTTTGCTTCTGCGGTCTGATGGGAGTCAGGTATCAGCTGCCAGCTAGCTCACCCCCAGAGAGAAGAGCAATTGAAACAGGCCAGGAAGGGAAGCCAATTCAGGCTCCAGCCTTCCTTGTTCTTGCCCAGCTAACATGAAACTCCCTGGGCCGGCCTAAGTGCTGCCTGGGTGCAAGTCTTGACTCCACCATGACCAGCTGGGTGAACTTCAACAAGCCACGTGACCTCTCTGAGGGGGCTCCAAATTGCAAATTGAGCATACCAGCGTGATTTAGGTGACTTGTGTGTTTTTAATGGATCAAAGGATAAATGTGTGCCCCCTATCTAATTAGCTCATAGAGCAGAGTTGAGAAGCAAGAGTGGAAACTAAGGAAAAGGTCTTTATAAGTATTCAAGTCCGTTCAAATCCAAGGAATTTTTTTTTTTTTTTTTTTTTTTTTGGCTGCATTGGGTCTTCATTGCTGCGCGTGGGCTTTCTCTAGTTGCGGTGAGCAGGGGCTACTGTTCGTTGTGGTGTGCTGGCTTCTCATTGCGGTGGCTTCTCTTGTTGCAGACCACGGGCTCTAGGTGTGCAGGCTTCAGTAGTTGTGGCACATGGGCTCAGTAGTTGTGGCACACGGGCTTAGTTGCTCCACGGCATGTGGGATCTTCCCGGACTAGGGCTCGAACCCGTGTCCCCTGCATTGGCAGGCAGATTCTTAACCACTGTGCCACCAGGGAAGTCCCAATCCAAGGAATTATTGATCCACTCTCATTGCAAACCCCAAGTTCAGGAAATGGGGGTTGAGACCTGGAGTTGAAGGAGAGAAGATTGATAGATGGGGAGGCCATGTCTCCCAGAACTAAAGCCTCTCATTTCCCCATTCCAGTCTGGGACTTCCCAGAAGTGACCTTCCTAACAGAACTCAGGGGAAGTCAGGGACAGTGTGATCTCAGTCTGGCTAGGTGGCTAGGACAAAAGCCCTTGGGCTCTCCTAGTCCCAGCCTAACCCCCACTGGGAAACACTTAGCAGGGCAAAGGCCAAGGTCTCCTAAACACACTAGGACCCCGGGAAGAGAGAAAGTGTCAGAGCCACCCCTCCCCCAGTCACCAGGAAGCCTCAAGTACTCGCAGAAAGAGCACAGCTTTGCAGTCAACCAGCCCTGGGTTCAAACCCTGCTTTCAGTCCTTGTTGGTTGTATGATTTGGAATTAATTACCTAAACTCTGTGAATGTCATTTTTATCCTCCTTCAAATGGAGATAATATGTATCTCACGGGTTTGTGGCAGGTCCACTTCCTCACGTGGTTGAGAGCAAATGCTCCAGCTTTCAGCTGCATCCCAGACCATTAGGGCAGTGTCCGGTTTAGCTATTGTAGTTTGTGGTCTCTGTTTTGTTTTGTTTTTATTTATTTACTTAGTTGCACCGGGTCTTAGTTGCAGCTCGGCAGCTCCTTAGTTGAGGCACATGGGCTCCTTTAGTTGTGGCATTCAAACTCAGTTGCCGCATGCATGTGGGATCTAGTTCCCTGACCAAGGATTGAACCTGGGCCCCCTGCATTGGGAGCACAGAGTCTTAACCACTGCGCCACCAGGGAAGTCCCCTAGTTTGTGGTCTCTTGTTACAAAAGTCAATCTGAGTCCTCTAGGAGACTTTCCCTCAATGTGTTAGGTATCCCCCTCTGTCTTCTTGTGGCCCCAGAGCTTACCCCAACCATAACTCTGATCACTAAATACAGTCAGCGCCTGAATTCTTGTCTGTCTTCTCCACTGCCTGGAACTTCTCCAGGATAGGGACACATCTTTGTCGTTGTCTCTCAGAGCATAGCACAGGGTCTGCCCCAACAATACATTTGCATGGAATTAATTTTGATGTTTTTTATAACATACACCAAAAAGTAGAGAAATATTCTAATAAGCCTCCATGTAACTGTCACCCAGATTTCACAATTGCCAACATTTTGTTCATCTGATTTTATTCAACTACCTCCCATTTCTTCCCCTATACCAACCACTACACCTTTCTTTGCTGGAATATTTTAAATCAAACCCCCAACATCAATATTATTATACCCATAAACACTTCAAGATGTATCTCTAATACATAAGGAATTTTTTAACACAACAAACAAAATTAATGGTAATTCTTTAATGTTACCTAAGGCCCAATGTTCAGATTTCCTGTTCAGTCCATGTTCCATGTTCAGATTTCCTGGATTGTCTCAAAAACATCTTTTGCAATTGGTTTGTTCAAATCAGAATCCAAATCAGGTCTACACATTGCATTTGGTTGGTATGCATCTTAAGTCATTTTTCAATAAACACTTCCTCCTTCCCCCCTTTTTCATGCTATTTAATTGTTGATGAAACTGGGTCATTTGTTGGAAGAATTGCCTATATTCTGGATTTGGCTGATTGCATCCTCAAGTCTTTGTTTTAACTCTTTCCTCTACTTCCCTGTAAACTAGTAGTTAGGTTGGAGGCTTCGTTAGAATCAGAATTCTTCTGAGGCATGTACTCACTCCTGTTGCATTCTCTCAGGAGACACACAGGCCTGGTTACCCCACTTTTAGTGGTGCCAAACCTAATGGTTTTAGTAGCTCTTGATGTGCGTTTTAAATTTAACTGAATGGAAGAAGGAGACAAGAAAGCCCATCTAATGATGACAGAGAGGAGGTGAAATCTAGGTGGTTGAATAGGAATATTGTTTAGCAGAGAAAATAGGCAAGGTGTAGGGAACTGTGTGTGCAAAGGCAAGGCACTGAGAGAGAGAGAGTGTAAGGATTCTGGAGTGGGCTGAGGCGTGGAGAAAGGGAGGCGATGTGGCTAGAAGTGATCTGGGTCCAGACAGTAAAGGGTTTTTACATGCCCTGATGAGTCAGTAATGTCCTTGAACAGAGCAGGCTGATCAGACTGATTTTTAGACAGACAACTCTGGCTGCACTGGTGGGGACCTACCAGCGATGGAGACCCCAGGCAGGAAAAGTCTGGGCAATAGATGAACGGAGGCAGCCTGCTGTCCCTGGCAGTGAGGATGGAGAGAGGGTGCATTTGGAAAATGTTTGGAATTGACAGGTTTTGTTGGCTGATGTTAGATGTGGCTGGTGAGAGTCTCCCAGTTTCACTAAGATGCAGAGAGTTGAGGAAGCGGTGCAGGATGGGGTGTGGGTAAGGAATAGAAAAGAAGTTGACTTGGCTGTAGTAGAAGGTGCGGGGTGCAGGGGGGCTGACCGGTGGGGTGTGGTCCTACCACAGTGGTGAGAGGGGGCCTGTTGGATATGAGGGTTTGCAGCCCAGGAGAGAGGTTGGGGCGTGCTGGGCCCTGTTGAGTCACACTGAGAGCTGGGCCCCCTCATTCATCACTCACAGTTATTGAGCACCTACTTGGCACTAGGAGTGTAGCAGTGGACAAAACAGACAAAATCCCTGTCCTCCTGAAACTGACTCTCTAGGTGAGGTGGGAACACTTTTTACAAGTGAAATGTATAAAAGTCTAGCCGGGAAGGAGAGCAAAGCAGGGAAGGGAAGATTGCAATGTTAAACGGAGTGATCAGAGAAGGCCTCACTGGTAAGGTGATACATGAAAAGAAATCCGAAGGAAGTAATAAGCAAGGTATTGCTTCCTTACTTAGGGGAAGGGCATTCTCTACAGATAGAGGGGGACCTGCAAATGCAGCGGCCCTCTCTGAGGCAGGAGTTGACCTTCCTCGTTTGAGAGACAGCAAGGAGGTCAGTATGACCGGATTAAAGGGACAAGAGGAGGAGGATTGAGAGGTAGCAGGGTCTTGTAATGACTTTGGCTTTTATTCTGAGTGTGATGGGGCACATTAGTGGGTGTTAAGCAGTGTGTTCTGTTCTCACCCTCTACCTCCTCCTCCCCAAACCTCAGTGTATGGCTCTTCCACTCACCCCTCCTCTCCCCAGAGTGGAGCCCTCTGCCTTGCACCACATGCCACATGGGAGCTGGGCCAAATGGGACAGGCCTTCACAAAAAGCTCCAGGAGGAGGCAAAGACCTGGGCCCATACACCCATGTTCATAGCAGCATTATTCACAAGAGTCAAAAGGCAGCAACAACCCAAGTGTCCATCAACAGAGGAATGGATAAACACTGTGTGGCATATACAGATGATGGAATATTATTCAGCCTTGAAAACAAAGGAAATTCTGACACATGAAACCACATGGATGAATCTTGAAGGCACTGTGCTAAGTAAAATAAGCCAGGCACAAAAGAAAAAATACTGTATGATTCCACTTACATGAGGTACCTAGGGTAGTCAAATTCACAGAGACAGAAAGTAGAATAGACGTTGCCAGGAACTGGGGAGAGGGAAGAATGAGGAGTTACTGTTTAATTGGTATAATGTTTCTGTTTGAGTGGATGAAAAAGTTTTGGGAATAAACAGTAGTGGTTACCCAACATTGTGAATGTACTTAAGGCCACTGAATTGTACACGTAAAAATGGTTAAAATGGTAAATTTTATCTTATGTATATTTTACCAGTTTTTTTCAAAAGAAAAAGGAGATCTGGGCCTAGACTGGCCTCTGCCTCTAGCTCTTGTCTGGCTAGTATCCTCCCATGCAAACGAGGGGTTCCATGGATGGACTTCAGAGAGTTTATTACAAAAGTTGTGAGCAAAATTGAGGCCTCTCTTCAGATGCAAGGCGTTCAAGATCTCCTTTAAGCGGGAAAAAAAAAAAAAAAGTTCAGAATAGTATGCATGGTACCATGCTGCCACGTGAATAAAAAAGGGAACAATTACATATTGTTTGTACCTGCATTATCTATTTCTTGGAGAATACATAGAAAATTCATAAATCTGGTAACGTGCAGGGGGGAACTGAGTGGCTGGGCAGGGGAATGAAGTTGGGAAGGAAGAAACTCTTGACCTATACCTTGTACCTCTGAATTTTGTAGATTGTGCAAATATCTATTCAAATAAATGTAAATACATTTTGGACAAATTCTATGGCACTTTTGGAAATACAAAGGCAGGGCCCCTCCCCCGATATTCTGATGACTGCAGTGGGAGAGGAGTCACCATATTTGCAGGAGAACAAGAGCAATAATTCCGAGCTCTCTGTTCGGGCCGTGCTTACAACACGTCCACGTACATTATCGCGCGGAGCGCTCTGGAAGGTTTATTATCTCGGCTTGCACATGACGAAACCGACGCTCAGAGGCTCAGAGCGTCTCCCCGCCTCACTCTGGCTCACGTTGAGGGCGGGGGCGCGGGCCCGGGGCCTCCTCGGCCCAGCGGCCCCGCCCTCGCCCTTGTGCCAGCTGGCGGCTCTCGGGCGCCCCTCGCAGGCCTGCCGGCAGCCTTTTCCCGGATGAGGAGGGCGGGTGTTCTCTGGTTTGCAGAATAAAGCCACCTTAGGCTGGGGACAAAGCCTGGACTTTGTGTGCGTGTGTGAGAGCTCAAGTGTGCATAAATGGGTGTGTGTGAGTGTGTGTCTCTGTAAGGAGAAGTGTGTGAGGTTCCTGTGTGTCTGTGTCTGTGTGAGTCTGTTGTATGAGTGTGTGCTGGTGGTGTGAGTGTAGACTCTGTGTGTGTTAGGGTTGGGTGGGGTGTGCATCGGTGGAATGCGGGTGTTTGTGTGTGTGCACATGTGTGCGCATACACGCGTGTGCATGTGTCCCGACATTGGTCAGTCTCTGTCCTTGACTCTGTACAGCTCTGGTATCACCGCCGTGAAGCCACCCTGACCTCCCTCATCAGCATCGCTCAGTCTCTCCTGGTGCTCTCTGTGTCCTGTGTACAACTCCATCACCCTGCCTGACACACTTTATTAAACCTTACTGCTAGCATTCCTGCCCCTCCCCAGTCTGGGCAGGGAGCCTGAGTCCTCATAGAACACGGCACATGGTAGGGGCCCCATCCATGCTTGTGTGTGTGTTTGATGTCACCTGCTTGTGTCTGAAGGTGTCAGGGTGCGTGTGTTTGAGGGGATGGGGAGGGGTCGTATCTGACAAAGCTGAGTACACCCATTCTGTTTGGATCCTAGGGGCCTATAGTCCTTCTCCCAGATTTCTCACCCACAGGCCTCCTGCTCAGGGCTGCCTGACCCTGTGACAGAGTGCAGGCCATCTCTCACGTGGTTACTTGTGGACCCAGGGTCAGCCAGACTGTTTTTCTTCTGCGGCCTGATTTTAGGTTGAAGCCTCTGTCCCTCGGCTGGATAGGCCAGGGGCTGCTTTGGGGCACCAGCCCCGCCTCCTATTGGCCGCTTGGGACTTGGATCTCTCGGAATTTTGTTCTTTCAACTGGTTCTGGAGTCAGTTTGAAATTGCCAGGCCAACCTTAAATGTCCCTCTCCAACCCCCAAGCACAAAGCCTGAGTCTCCAGCCCCTGAAGTCTATTATGTTCACTCTGGTAACAACTTTTGTCCATCTTTATTTGTTCTCTCTTCTATACACAGAGCCTAGGACCCCAAGCTCCTTCCCCCTCGGGCAGTCCTTCCTACTATCTATTTTCTTTCTTTTCCAACCAGGGTCTGAAGCTTCTCCCCTTTTCTTCCACGGAAACAGTCCTGAGAGGGAAGGAATGGAGCTTAGTGGTTACAACTCAGACTCTAGAACCACACTGTCTGGGCCTGAATCCCAGCTCCACCACTGCCAAGATTTTTAGCTCCAGACAATTGTATCAGAACAAAGTCTTTCTCAAATTAGATAATTTGAGGAGTGTTTCATAAGAGGATTATGTGCAAAGGTATGGGCAGGGTGTTGGTAAACCACAAGGGATGGTGCATTACCCCAGAGCTAGTAGCAGTGGCTTAGTTACCACCCTCAGGGGCCCAGGAGATGGAGGGAGCATGTTTCCTAGAATCTGGAGAGAGAGGGCCCCCTGGCAGGCCCTACAGCAACCTCACAGAGGGGAGGGGCAGGTAAACGCCCAGCCTTGCTCTCCTCCATCTCATCTCCTATTAGTGCCACTCTCCACAGCCAAGCCCTACAGAAGCCATGGGGCAAGGCCTTCAGCCTCCTGGCCACAGAGCAGAGTGGAAAGGGTAGAGAAAGGATCTGGAGTGGCAACAGAAGATGCTCAATGCACCCTGCTAGCCTCTGTTCCCTCATCTGTAAAACAGACTATTAGGGGACTTCCCTGGCAGTCCAGTGGTTAGGACTCTGCGCTCTCACTGCCGAGGGCCCGGGGTTCAATCCCTGGTCAGGGAACTAAGATCCCACAAGCTGCGCAGCATGGCCAAAAAAAAATTTTTAATTAAAAAAAATAATAAAACAGGCTATTAGTCCAACCTTCCTTCTAGATCGTCGTGATGATAAAAGGAGAGGATGTGTATGAGGCCTTGAATGCTGTTCCAGCATATGCTGAGTGCTCAGTGAACATATCCAACTGTCTGCATGTTGATTTTAGTGATGAACTGGCATGTCAAACTTAAACCTGTCTAAAACAGAAACCTTGAATGTTTTCCCCTGCCAACCTCTTTCTTCCCTGGTCTTAGTGAGCGGCATGACTATCTGCCCAACTGCTCAAGGCAGACACCTCAGTGCCATCCTTTAGGGATGAAAGCCTCCCTCTCCCTCTCCCCGCATCTCTCCATCATTCCATCCTGTCTGCTTTTCTCCAAACTACATCTCAAATCTGTCTCCCTCTCTCCATTTCTACTGCCACTATGCTAGTCCTCCCACCTAGATTACTCCTAAAAGCCCTCACTGGTCTCGCTACACCTACTGTCTGGTCTCCCCCACCCAGCTAGAGGGCTCTAAAGCATCACTTGGGTGTCACTTCCCTGGGTAAGCCCACTGCCCTCCAAGGCCCTGCTTCTGTCCCCAGTTTCACCAGGGACCATACCCCTCTACCCCAGGCTCAGGGCCTCACTGCAACTTGTCCTCTCTTTAGCACCAGGCTTTTTCCTTCCTTGGAGCCTTGGCATATATTATTTCCAATCCCTCAGAAAACTCTTTGCTCCAAATTGTCCCCACTGGTTCCTTCTCCTTCTTCAAATCTCAGCTTAAATACGATCACTTCAAAGAGGCCTTCCCCAACCACCTCATCTATAATACATCCCCCGGGACTTCCCTGGTGGTGCAGTGGTTAAGAATCTGCCTGCCAGTGCAGGGGACATGGGTTCGAGCCCTGGTCCAGGAAGATCCCACATGCCGCTGAGCAACTAAGCCCATGGGCCACAACTACTGAGCCTGCACTCTAGGACCCGCGAGCCACCACTACTGAGCGCACGCCTAGAGCCTGTGCTCTGCAACAAAGAAAAGGCATCGCAATGAGAAGCCCGCGCACCGCAACGAAGCGTAGCCCCCGCTCACTGCAACTAGAGAAAGCCCGCGCACAGCAACGAAGACCCAATGCAGCCAAAAATAAATAAATAAAATAGAATACATCCCCCTGTCAGGACTTCCCCGGTGGTCCAGTGGTTAAGACTCCGCACTCCCAGTGCAGGCGGCCCGGGTTTGATCCCTGGTCAGGGAACTAGATCCCGCATGCCGCAACAAAGGTCCCTCACCCTGCAACAAAGATCCTGCGTGCGCCAACTAAGACCCTGCGCAGACAAATAAATAAATGTTAAAAAAAAAAAAAATCCCCCCCTTCTCCTCACTGGCTTCTTTGTCCCAGCACCCTGATTCATTCCTTCATAGCACTTACAAAGCATGTAGTTATATATTTATTTGTTTGACACTTGTTTATAGTCTGTCTCCCCACCAAACTATAAATTCCATAGAAGGGCACAGGCTCTGTCTGTTTTGCTCACCACTGTAGCTTCAGGACCTGGCACAGAGTAGGTGCTCAATAAATATTGCAGATGGTCAATGAGCAAATGGTAGCCAACGTGATAATGACAGTGATACTATCAGAGCCCTTCCAGAGAATCCCACTACATGATCAAAATGCTCCCCATCCCCTTTCTTCAGCCTCCGGTCCCTACCCTAGATCCCCTGCTTCCTAGGTTCATCTAGGACTAACTTCAGTAAAGCACAAAAAAAGGGACCATATCACTGGCAAAAAAAAAAAAAAAAAAAAATCTCTCTTCAGGTTGATGACCGGACAGTGTGAATGGATTGAAAATTTATCAGGAAAAATGGATGAGAGAGGGGGGATGCCAGAATACAGGGGCAGAGAGCCAGCAGGTCTGGGGGAGGGACTCTGTGTGGGGACAGGGGTGGCCTATTGGGTGTGCCCCTTTTCTTTTCTCTGGCGCCCTTCGATAAGACCAGCAGTTTTGTTATCCTCTCCCCCTCTCTCTCCACAGTCCGGGCAGCCCCACCTCCACATTTTGGAAGCATGTCAGTGCAGGACAACATGCGACCCATGTGGCTTTGGTCATGGATCTCTAAGTCCCAAAGGGATTTAGCAAAGTCCATCCTGACTGGGGCTCCAGGAGGTAAGAAGGGGCCACAGATGCCATTGAAGAGAAGGGGAAAACGAGGGTAGAAATCAGGAGTGGGGTGGGGATGTACAAATGATCCATATCTGCTGCTGGCTACGAGGTATTTGGGGAGGATCTGTGTTCATCGGAGTCTCCCCTGTGTTAATTTATGGACCCTGGTCTGGGCTTCTTCTCCCAGCCCCAGTAGGCAGGGCAGAGGGGAGCTCGCAGCATGGGAGCCACGGGGAATTCTCGTGGCTCCTGGACTCTGGCCCCTGGTGCACAGGGCTTCCAGTGACAAGGGAGACACTGGTGACACTTTAACCAGGATGCAGAACTGATCCCCAGCCCAGCTGGGCCTCATGCCTCTGATAGCTTGACAGTGTGGATCAGACCCCCAGAGATAGACAGGCGTGCAGTGGCATGGAGGGTGCGGCTGGCAGTGGGGCTCCTCTTCCTCTGGGCTGGGCTGGGTCAAGCTACTGGGACCTCAGGACCTGGAGTAGCGCTGAAGGGGCTGAGGAAACTCAGAGGAGGGGGTGGGAGGCCAGCCACTTGCCCGGGGTTGGAAGGAAGAATACAGGGACCTTAGGAGAGGGAACTGCATGATTCTCGGCCTGGAAATGAGGGGCCACTGTGAACTAGATATCAAGGGGGTGCTGAGGCTGAGAGAAGTCAGCAGCTAAAGGGCAAGAAATCGGGGGTTGTGAGGGATCAGATAGCTGGGTGATCAAGAACTTGAGCCTGGAGTTAGTCAGACCTGGATGGGAATTCCATCTCTGTTAGTTAGAACTGTATGGCCTTGGGCAATTTATTTAACCTTTCTCAGCCTCTGTTTCCTTACCTATAAAATGGGGATAATTACAGAGCATTTAACAGTACCTGCTTCCTAGCATCCTTGTGACTAAACAAGATAACGTATGCATAATGCCCAGCTCATAAGAAGACTCAACAAAAACTGGAGAACCGAGGGAAGGAATAGAGACTGTGCTGAGATGAAAGGATGGGGAGGAGAAGCAGGTGCCCACGCAGCCCCCTTCTACTGCAGGACCAGCGGGGTACCTGCGGCGGGCTAGTGTGGCCCAGCTGACCCAGGAGCTGGGAACTTCCTTCTTCCAGCAGCAGCAGCTGCCAGCTGCTATGGCAGACACCTTCCTGGAACACCTCTGCTTGCTGGACATCGACTCTGAGCCTGTGGCCGCTCGCAGTACCAGCATCATTGCCACCATTGGTAAGCGCCCTCTATCTGCTCCTGCAGCATCACAGGGCCTCTTGGGTGTTTCTCAAGGTGCTTCCTCATCTTTTGTGTCCTTTGAGATTTCTCCCTGTTTGACTGAGGTCATTCATTCAACAAATATTTGTTGAGCGCTTGGTAGACAAGCTTCTGGGTCCTGGGAGTAGATCAGTGAAACGAAATAAACAGACAAAGATCCCTACCCTTGGGGAGCTGACAATCTAGCTGGGTGGGACAATAATTAATAAACATAATAAATTGTTTTAAAAAATAAGGGAATTATTTAGTATGTTAGAAACTGATAAGTACTATGGAAAACAAAAAAAAGAAAAGAAGAATCAAGGATGGTAAGGGGCATCAGGATGCAAGGGCAGGAGGGAGCTTGCAGTCCTAATAGAGAGTCAGGGTAGCCATTGTTGAGAAAATTAGACCTGAGCAAAGACTTGAGGGAGATGAGAAAATGAGCCATGCAGATGTCTGGGGGAAGAGATTTCTAGGCAAAGGGAACAGTCAACGCCAAGGCCCTAAGTCAAGGAGGCTGGAAACCATCAAGGGGAAGAGTAGCAGAAAGGAAGAGTTTGGGGGAAAGGGAAGATCATGTAGGGCTTAGCAGGCCATTTTTAGAATTTGAGTTGAGTTTTCCTCCAAGTATGATGGGAAACTACTGCAGAGTTTTGAGCAGGGGAATGACATGCTCTTACTTATGTCTTAACAGAACCACCCTGGCTGCAATATTTGAAAATAGACTGGGGGTGGGGGTGGGGTAATACTGTGGAGAGCTACAGTATTTCTGGCTTAGAACAGGTGGTAGCAGTGGAGCTGGTGAGAAGTGATCAGATTCTGAATGTATTTTGAAGGTAGAGCCAACAGAATATGATGGATTGGATACGGGGTGGGGGTGAGGGTGAAAAAGGAGTCAAGGATTACTCCCAGGTCCCTCCCATGAGGGACTAGAAGAATGCATTATCAACTGAGCAGGAAAGGCTGTGGTGGAAAGGTTTAGGGGGGAGGAGATCAGTTCAGTTTGAGGCATGTTGAGTTTGAGAGGCATATTAGACATGCAAGTGTGATACAGAGTAGGCAATCAGATACACAACTCTGGGTTTGGGAAAGGGGTCTGAACTGGAGATATAAATTTGGGAGCTGTCGGCATATTGATGGTATTTAAAGCCATGAGACTAGTTGAGACCACAAAGGGAGCGAAGGTAAAAGGAGCATCTAATGTTAAGGGGGGTAAAGAGCAAGAGGGGCTGAGAAGGAGCAGCCAGTGAGGTAGGAATAAACCAAGAGAGGGTGGTGTCCTAGAGGCCAAGTGAAGAAGGGACATCAAGGATGTGTCAAATGCTGCTGATGGACCAGCTAAGATGAGGACTGAGAACTGACCATTAGATTTAGCAACAACACAGAGGTTTTCGGTGACCTTGACAAGAATAGATGTAGTGCAGAGTGGGTACAAGGAGAATAGGCGGAGGGGAATTGGAGGCAGCAAGTACAGAGATAACTCTTGCAGTGAATTTTGCTGCGAAGGCGAGCAAAGGAATAGGGCTGTAGCTAGAGGGGGAACTGGGATTAGGAGTTTTTTTTTTTTTTTTTTTTGGATGAAAAATAACAGCAGGTTTACATGTTGATGGGAATGACCTAACAAAAAAGGAAAACACTGATGACACAGAGGACTGGGGAATGGCTGAATCTGTTTTTGAGCAGGTGAGAAGGAGACCCAGTGCACAAGTGGAAGAACTGGCTTTAGGGAGGGACTGGAGAGGTTGGTCAACTGGGTCTCAGTTACACAGCCATCCTATCAGCAGAGCAGGGATGGGATAGAACTCGACTCTCCTCAGTCCAATGTGAGGCCTCTCAGCTCTAAAGCCTGGTACCCCAAATGCCCTCACCTGGCACCCAACCACTTCTCCTACGCTGGGGTTACCTCCACACCGCAGGACTTAACATCACTGCCAACACAGTTACCTCAGGCCTGGCTGAGCCTACCTTTCTAGGGCCTCACAGTGCAAGGAGGCGTGTGTTAGCTGGAGAGGGGAACGGAGTTTCTGACCTGCGAGCAGGGGTGGCGTCAGGGAACAAAGGTCAGGTAACAGTACTTCTGTGGCCTGGGGCAGCTCTGAGGGTGGTGATAGGTTCACCTGTCTCTCAGGTTTGGGGAGAAAGTTGTCTGAGTGGGATCTCTGGTTCCAGGGCCGGCATCTCGCTCCGTGGAGCGCCTCAAGGAGATGATCAGGGCCGGGATGAACATTGCGAGACTCAACTTCTCCCACGGCTCCCATGAGGTTCAGGGCAGGGCCGCGGGGAGGCGGGCGGGGCTAGAGGATGCCCCACGGTCCCGGCCACCTTCCCCTGAAATCCTCCCTCTGTTCCCATCCCCAGTACCATGCTGAATCCATCGCCAACGTCCGGGAGGCGGTAGAGAGCTTTGCAACTTCCCCGCTCAGCTACCGACCCGTGGCCATCGCTCTGGACACCAAGGGACCGGAGATACGCACTGGGATCCTGCAGGGGGTGAGAGGCGACCTGCGACCCGCCCTGTCTTGGGGACCGGGAAGGGGGCGGTGCGGCGCGGAGGCAGTTGCCCGGAGGGCGGAGCGTGGGGAGGGGCCGGCCCCCACCGAGGCAGGCAGAACTCAGTCCTCCTCTGGCCCCGCCCCTAGGGCCCTGCGTCGGAAGTGGAGCTACTGAAGGGCTCCCAGGTGCTGGTGACTGTGGACCCGGCGTTCCGGACGCGGGGGGACGCGAACACCGTGTGGGTGGACTACCCCAATATCGTCCAGGTCGTGCCGGTGGGGGGCCGCATCTACATTGACGACGGGCTCATCTCCCTAGAGGTCACGAAAATCGGTGCGGACGCGCCTCCCGCCTGGCCCTGCGCAATGCGCGCACTCTCTTCCTTTTGGCTCCCGCATTCGCCTTTCACACCCACCACACTTTCCCCTGGCCACCCGTCCTGCGAGCCCCCGGCATCCAGACTCCTGGGCTCACCCTGGGTTGGGGCTGGACTGGCGGGTTAGTAGTTTCTTCCACAGAAGTCCGCCCTGTGCCTATTCGGTGCAGAGCCCAGGCCGAGGACCAAGAAACGAATAGGACATGGTTCCGCTCTCTTGGGGGTCCAATCCTCGTGTTCCCGCTGCCGTGACTAAGCCCCCGGCCTCACCCCTGACCTCAGCTGACTCTTTCCATGCCCGTAGGTCCAGAGGGGCTGGAGACCCAAGTGGAGAATGGCGGTGTCCTGGGCAGCCGGAAGGGCGTGAACTTGCCGGGGGCCCAGGTGGACCTGCCCGGGCTGTCCGAGCAAGATGTCCAGGACCTGCGCTTCGGGGTGGAGCATGGCGTGGACATCATCTTTGCCTCCTTTGTGCGGAGAGCCAGCGACGTTGCTGCCGTCCGGGCTGCTCTGGGGCCGGAAGGACAGGGCATCAAGATCATTAGCAAAATCGAGAACCACGAAGGCGTGAAGAAGTGAGCCTTGGTCTTTGTTCCCATCAGGCCCTACCCATCCCCATCGCCCCTCCCCTTCTCCTGCCTGCCTCTCCCTGGCATCTCCTGGCTCTTCCCCAGCCCTGACTCCCCCAACCGCCCAGGTTTGATGAAATCCTGGAGGTGAGCGACGGCATTATGGTGGCACGGGGTGACCTGGGCATTGAGATCCCAGCCGAGAAGGTTTTCCTGGCTCAGAAGATGATGATTGGCCGTTGCAACTTGGCGGGAAAGCCCGTTGTCTGTGCTACACAGGTCTGGAATGAGCCCTGGGGGCAGGGCCCTCTGTGGGTCTGGGGACACCTGAAGGTGAATACCCACACCTTAGGTCTCTAGCACGTTTTGCTGTCCAGTGTTTGACCCTCAAACAACAAAGCTAGGAAGAGATACTGTGACCCCCATTTTCAGGTGAGGAAACAGAATAGCCAGGATCACATAGTCTGTGAGTGTGACCCTGGCTTTAGGGGCCTTCAGAGAGTGTGGGAGTCCGAGAAGTAGTTCAGGGCAGGGTCCCCAGTCAGAGTATGACTTCTACAGCTCTGACATCCAGATGTCCCCCAGATGCTGGAGAGCATGATCACTAAGCCTCGGCCAACCCGGGCAGAGACGAGTGATGTGGCCAATGCCGTGCTGGATGGGGCAGACTGCATCATGCTGTCAGGGGAGACTGCCAAAGGCAACTTTCCTGTGGAGGCTGTAAAGATGCAGCATGCGGTAGGAGCTCAGAATGCAAGGCAAATGGGCTGGAAAACCACATCCCTTCCAGGTCCCAATAGCCCTGCCCAGCCTGACCCCCTGGTGCCCACAGATTGCCCGGGAGGCAGAGGCTGCCGTGTACCACCGGCAGCTCTTTGAGGAGCTGCGCCGGGCGGCACCACTGAGCCGGGATCCCACCGAGGTCACTGCTATTGGCGCTGTGGAGGCTGCCTTCAAGTGCTGTGCTGCTGCCATCATCGTGCTGACCACAACTGGCCGGTGAGGGGGACACTGGGAACGCCAAGACAGGGCTTTGGGCCAAGGGCAGGCTGGGATGGGCCCCAGGCTTGGGTTTTGTCTCATCATCAGAGGAGAGGCAGCTATGGGAGCTGGAGGCCTAGAGAAGCAGATCTTGTGATATTTTTTAAAAGTCATCTCATATCTTCCTTGTGTGGTAAGAAAGGCGGGTATTCTTATACCCACTTTACAGGTGAGAAAACTAAGGCCCAGAAAAATATGATGACTTACCTAGGGTCACACAGCTTATTGCTGGCACCTGGAACCAGAACCCAACACTCTTTCACTCTTCTGGGCTGACCTTGTCTGCCTCCTTCAGCTCAGCCCAGCTTCTGTCTCGGTACCGACCTCGGGCAGCAGTCATTGCTGTCACCCGCTCTGCCCAGGCTGCCCGCCAGGCCCACTTGTGCCGAGGAGTCTTCCCTGTGCTCTACCTTGAACCTCCAGAGGCCATCTGGGCAGACGATGTGGATCGCCGAGTCCAATTTGGCATTGAAAGTGGTGAGCCACCTAAACTCCTTCCTCATCCACCCCTGGATTTGTATCATGAGTCCTCCAACCCCACGCCCCACACCCACTCAAAAGGGCCTTGCCTCTCTCCTCTGGTCCCAGATTTTCTCTGTGAGATTCACTAAGACTGAGATATTTGGGCTTCCAGGGGTGGGGGGAACGTGCTGAGGGAGGAGGGCAGAGGGAGAGAGGCCAGGGGTCAGGGCCGTCCCTAAGAAGTCGGCACAGCTGCTGCCTGCACCAGGTGGCTAGAGCCAGGCCTGACCCAAGGAGCAAGAGGTGAAAAGAGAAAGGTGAACCCAGTCCCCTGCAGCTGCAACTAAAATCTAATTGACAATTGGCTATGCTCATACCCCACCTCTTCCTATCAGCATAGCAACACAGGTAGACAGACTTGCTACTTAGCAACATGCCACCCCACGGGCATACGTGCAGCTCTGATATACAACAGTGGTCACATTCCTGCAGTGCCACCTGTGGGACACACTGTACAGTTTGCCTCAGGCCCCTCATTCCCTACCGAGTGGGCTTGAAGAGGCGAAGGATAGTAGCTCGTTCTCATTACAGGGCTGGCCTGGGTTCCTCAATGGCTGATTAGCATCTTCTCCCCTTCCTCCTCCCAGGAAAGCTCCGTGGCTTCCTCCGTTTTGGGGACCTGGTGATTGTGGTGACAGGCTGGCGACCGGGCTCCGGCTATACCAACATTATGCGGGTGCTGAGCGTAACCTGAGGTGCCCCTCCTCCTCTGACCGAGCCAGCCCTGGACCCGTCCCTCATTTCTGCTCCCTCCTACAGCCCCACATCTAAGTCTTCTTTACTCCCAATCCTCCCTACCCTAGGCCACATCTGCCATCCAGGGTGCCCCCTCCCCCTCTCCATTTTGCACAGGCCTTGAAAGTCTGTATCCAATTAAGCACTGGCCATCCAACAGCACCAATGGTACATTCCCTGCATCTGATACTCTCAACTGGTCCCTAAAATACTCTGAGCCTTTAATCCAGCTTAACTGATTAATTCTATCCCCCCAGTCTTCCTGTACCTGGGGGCAGAGGTGAGGGGAACAGGACAATCATGTCCACAGTCTCCACAAAATCTCTATTTAAAAAATATTTCACATCCATGCAGTTTGACGTTCTCATATGTGGCCCTCATGATAATCTAGGCATCCCCCGAGGAGAGTGCCACCTCTTTCTTCATTGTCACTGTCAGTGATATCAAAGCACCACCCTTTTGGGGAAGCTAGGGTAGATGGAAGCCGGGGAGCCCCGAGAGCCAGGCGGGCTCATCCTTTCACTGTCTCTACCACCTCTAGGCTGGCAGGCCGCTCCCTGGCTGCTCTCATACCCACCTCATGCCTTGCTGGGTCAGGTGTCCTGCTACCTCCTCCTGTACCCCAGAATGCCCACTTTGTTCCCACACACAAGCCAGGAGCCAAAACAAGTGTCTCTATTTTCTTTTTAAACCTAGGTGTTTGGAAGCAATATAAAACCTCTCCCACACACCCAGAACCCCAGAACTGCCCACCCAGGAGAAAAGGAGATTTAGGGTCCTGGCCCCTCATTCTTTGATGCTGTAGAGTAGGTGTGGGGACAGAGGGGTGGGGTAGGGGGTTTCTCTTGTCCCTGAGAAGGCAGAGGTACTGGCTAGCCTGCCCTTCCCCAGGCTTGGATACCTCGAGCCCTCCCCTTACTCCTGCACCAGCAGCAAACTCAGTAGAAAGGAAAAAAAACCTAAAAATAAGAACAGTCCTCCTCTCCCTCTCAGGTGGCCTTCCTGCTCCTACCTAGTTAGGGAGAGGGCTCAAGTATTGCCACTGATGGGAGTTGGGCAAGGACCACAAGAGCTGGCATGGAGGGGCTCTGCCCATTCCTGTCTCCTTACCAGGAGGGGACGGGAGGGATGGATAAATGAATGGGTAAATAAAATGAATTGATAATAAATAAAATTAGCAAATGAGTGAATAAATACAGTTATTAAATGATTGAATAAATAAGAGTAAATAAATAAGGAAGGGAGCAAGGAAAGAAAACATTCCATCTAAGGATTCACTTGCCCCCAACCTGGGGGGAATCTACGCTGGCACACTAAATAAGGGGGCATCAACAATCTCTTAGCTTCAAGGGGGCCATCACTGGGACAGGGGCATAGGGAGGAGGTGGCTCCCAGTTTACAAAAAGGCAGTTCTACCACAGAGACAGAGAGTGCAAGGAACTTGTCAGGAGATGTGTGTTCCCACTCAGGGGGTATAGACGGGGAGGGTCCACGCGTGGCAGTAAAGCTGGATGCCCACACCAGGGACCCAAGACGTTTGTTGACAGCAGCGGGGGAACAGGTAATTGGCAGTGCCCAGCTATGCTAGCGGACAGGAAGATAACCATGCCAGGCAGAACCTGCAAGGTCATGGGCAGGAAAACAGAGACATCTAGTTACTTGGCAGTGATGGTGGTGGCAAGTACTTGTGCTTAGTAAGATGGGATCATGGGCCCAGGCCTGCACCTGGCAGGACCATGGCTAGGGGAATACCCTAATCAGAGGGCTTGGAGTCACTTCTACTTGGCAGTGGAGACATACAGCGTCTGGTACAGTGCCTTGAACATGGTAGGCGCTAAGTATCTTTGATGAATGGGTGAATGGATTAGGAGGATGTCAGGTTGCAGGGCGCCTGAGCTGAGAACAGAGACCATCTTCTTGGTACTAAGGGGAGATACTCCCATAGGGCACTGTTTCAGGTCCCCTTGGTGTCCCCAAGAGGCGTCTGCCCTCTGGCACATACTACTGCACCCGAGAGCTTACCCAAAGGTTTCACATGTTGGAAGAGAGCTGGGGGCCCCGGGGAGTGGCTGGCTCAGGCACTGATGGCCTGGGGGGCTGGGCTGTCCCTGGAGGCTTAGCCAGGAGCCCTGAGGGGGGCAGGCGTTCACTTCCTGAGCCCTTACACCCAGGAGAGCCATCACCTGCCGCCCGCTGAGGCAGAGAGGGCTGGGAGGCTGAGAGTGGGCGGCCCCGAGGTCCTAGTCGCCGTCCACCTCCTCCCGGGGGAGGCCCCAGCAGTGACACCTGGGAGCGCCCAGCCCGGGACAGGCTGGCATGGAGGGTTCGGGCCGGTGGGGCCGGCAGGCGGGAGGTGGATGCCCAAGGCCCCCGGGCCAGCAGAGGGCCGGCTCGGACAGGGACAAGTGGGGAGGCTGGGGAGCCTGCTCCTGCTGATCTTCGAGCAGAGCGAGCAAGGAGGGTGACTGGAGAGTCAGGGGAGAGGGGGAGAGGGCCCCGCTGGTGCGTCAGGGCAATGGCCACATTGGAGGTCACGGCGGCTGCTTGCAGGGGTGCGTGCACTAGTGGCTCCCACAGCACCGGCTTTCCGCTGAGCCGAGCTCCTGTGCCTGGGGCCAGGCCCCGAACGCCCCGAGCCATATCCCTGTCGTGCTGCACCAAGTGCTGCTCCATGATGCCCCCGCTGCTGCCTGGACTTGGCTCAGAGCGCTTCCGCTGCAGTATGGAATTCTTCTTGCCTAGAAATTGTCCCGCGGGAAGGAGTTAAGGATAGGAAAGGAATCCAAGATGAAGGTTGGATATCAAAAGTATGAGGGTAACAAGATGGAGTCAAGGGATGGTGGTGGGGTGAAGGTAGGGGATAGGGGTCAAGAGTATGGAGATGGAGTTGGGGGATGGAGGTTGGGAGATGGGGGTTGGAGGAAGAGGGTCAGGGGATGAGAGTATGTACCAGAGATGGTGAGGGTCAGGGACTGGTACTCAGGGAAGGAGGATTCAAGGCATGGGAACTTGGGGTGATATCTCCAGGGGTAGGAGATGCTGAGTGGTAAGGACAGGGAGCCACAGTGTTGAAAGCCCTATTGGGGCATTTGCTGGGACTAGGTTGGCCTGGGGCGTGATGCTGAGGCGCTGGAGCCTGGACCCTGGGACGCTGGGGACTCCTTGCTATGGACAAGGGGTGAGGGCACAGCCTGGACCCAGGGCAGACAGGGTGGACAGGCCTCACCAATGCGGCGCAGCCGATCCATGGCCACTGTCTCGAAGGCCCGGCGCATCATGGGGAACTCCTCGAGCACGGCGTTGAAATGGTCCACGCTGAGCGAGTAGAGGCGGCAGTAGGTGTCAGCACGCACACTGGCTGTGCGTCGGCCCCGAGTCAGCAGACAGATTTCTGGTGAAGTTGGGAGGAGGCCTTCAAAACCACTGTCCACAGAACTCCCTCTCACTGGGCCTGCAGCAGCTGACCCAGATTCCTCAGGCTCCTCCCCAGATGGGAGAAACTAACGATTACCCACCCACCCAGGGTCCCTAAATGCTCCAAGCATGCTCACTCTCCAGACCTGCGTAATTACTGTCCTTCTCATTCTGTCCAAATTAAAGCTGATAACCAGGCAGCTCTTGCTGGCCCCCAGACACCTAGTTATTCCACTCCACTTTAATTCCCAACCCACCTCCACTGCTTTAGCCCAAGGGGTAGGCCTGGGGCAGTGCCCTCTGTGTGCCCTCCCCTCCCACCCCTTTGAAGGAACACCAAGGACAAAAGCAGTGCCAAAGCGAAAAGGGTAACACAATGGGGATGTTGGAAGGTGGTGGGTGATTTGGGGACTGAGAGAATATATGAGCCTCAAATCACTTTGGGTAGCAGCTGGCAGAACTGCCCCCACTGCCACAGGCTAGGTCCCTGATTCATACCACCAAGGCATTCCACAAGGGAGCCACAAAGGTCAAGCCCCTGGGACAGCACTGCTTTATTCCTATCTTTCCCTCATGGAAATCTCATGAGATCCTTGGATTTCACTGCTTAAGGGTTCTAAAAGGCCCACTGGCCCAGTAATTTTCAACCTGGCTATACACTGGAATCTCTTAAGAAGCTTTTAAAAATACAGAACTCCAGACCCCAGACCCAGAGATTCTGATTGAATAGGCCTGGGGAGGAGCTGGAACTCTATGATCCTGCAGCATAGCCAGGTGAAGACCCTGATCCAGGGGAGCAGTTGCCCTCTGCTCCAGACCCCCCGACCCTCCCTGAGGCCTGCTGACCCCCAAAGTATGATCCATCAGTGAGGCGGGTGTCCCGGGCGCCACGTGCCAGCACACTGAGCAGCCCATGCTGGATGAAGTACATCTTCCTGCCCACGGAGCCCTCACGCACCACGAGGTCCCCCGGCTGGAAGACCTCAAAGCGTAGCTTGGTGAGCACGGCCGTGACGAAGCTGGGGTCGGCGTGGGCGAACAGCGGCATGTGAGCCACGAGGCCCCGGCAGGTGAAGTTAATGATCTCCTGGGCAGGGGAGGGGCCTGTCAGGCAGGCTGTGCCCCCTGCCCCGAGGTGCCCCCATCGAGCTCATCTGTCTCCAGAAGCCCCACCCCTGGGGTCATGATCTGCCAAAGGACGGGTATGCTTCAGTGGGCCTGGGACAATCTCTAAGCTCCTGCCTTCAGAGCTCTCCCATGAGCCTTCACAGGACCATCCCCCACAAACAGAGATCCCTGCAGCCCTCCCCAGTATATTTCACCCCTATAAGAGCTTCAAGAAAGACCCTAGCCCTTAAAAGTCCTGTAAAGGCCTGACCTCCCATGGGGCCCTCTGTAGGCCCCACTCCCTTTAGGTGCACCTGCTGACCAATAGCCCCCACCCCAGATGGCATCCCAGAAGCCCAGGTCCTTGAAGAGCCTCCCTCCAGGGCCCCGCCCAGTCCCACCTCCCGAAGCGGTTCGCTCAGCTCTCCTAGGATGCTTTCCTCATCAAACATCTTGCCCTGGTAGCGGTGCTCGTAGTACTCATGGATGCGCTGCCGTGTGTCAGCTGGCAGCTTGTGGAAGGACATATACTGCTCCACCTGCTTGTACTGGAGAGCCAGCCGATGGCCAGCAGGCAAGAAAACACAGAGACAGATATGGAGCCAGAACAGCGTGTGGGGAGCGGTGTGTGAAGGAAGGTCACAGACGTGGGCCAAACCCAGAGGGTTGAAACATGGAGGCAGAAGGGTATGTAGATAATGGTGGATACAGGGAGGACACAGAGCACAATCACAGGAAAAGCCAGACATGGGCGGGGGTGGGGGGGGTGTAGTCCAAGGACAGGTGCATTGGTCCAAACAAGGAAAAGGTACACACATGGCACAAATGGACATGGGGCAAGGCAGGACACAGAGATCCAACAAGGGCATGCGTCAGAATGGGCTCCAAGTTGAGCGACCCAGCCTCCAGCACCCCTCCCCTGCCTTCTCCTGCCCCTGCTGACCTTCTCCTGGTACTGGCGCCGAGAAGAGTCCAGGGACTGGATGAGGGCGGTGGCGTGGCCGATGAACATGGCGTAGCACGTGGCGCCCACGATCATGCTGAGCATGGTGAGCCAGACGTCGGGCATGCCTACAGGTGCCTGCTGCCCGTAGCCAATGCAGAGCATGTGGCTCATGGCCTTGAACAGGGCGTGGGAATACTGGCGGCCCCATGAGTGGTTCTGGGGGGGCAGAGTGTATTGCAGAGCTGGGCATAGACCCCTCAGAGCCTCATTCTCCTCCTGCCCCCTCTTCTCTTTCAGTCCTTCTGTCTGCCCCCTTCTACTTTAGACCTGCCTGCTGGGGGAGGAACTCAGGTTTGGTTCTGGGGGGCCTGAGACAGAAGGGGCCTCTTTTACAGCATGGGGGCTGCAGTTTCTGCCTAGGTTTCCTTCCCTGCCTGCTCCCTCCAACACACAAACACTTCTTCTGGGCCTCTTTCCACTCTCCTCTCACCTCCCCACCTCCTCACTCCTGTCTTCTCTCTTGGCCATCTCTCCATCATCTCCCACCTCCTGCCCCCTTTGTTCATCCCTCCTGCTCAGGGAGAAGAGCCCTTGGAAGGCCCAGGAGGGGCTGAGCTGTGGGGAGTTCTCACCACCATATGGTTGATGGAGACCCAGCAGTCGGGAGGGAAGTCCTGCAGCATGGGGACCAGGAACTGCAGACAGCCATCCCAGTGACATAGCAGCAGCATCATTCCGATGAGGTTGAAGATGCGAACCACAGCACTGGCCAGGTCATAGGTCATGTGAAAGATCTGAGGAGTCCGAGGAGGGGCTGCTGTGGACAGGAACCCCTCTCTGCCAGTACTTCTCCATTCCTGGCCTTGCAAATACTCTCTTTGAATTTCTCTCTAGCCCCGGCCCTCATGAATGTTAAAACTGTGGCTATTATTCACTCGTATAGAGCTTTACAGCGAATAGAGCTAATACAAAGGAGGTTGTATTACTACTCTCATCTTATAAAAAGGAAAATCGATGCCAATCATGTGCCCCAAATCACACAGCAAGTGTCACAGCAGAGACTCAAAAAGGTCTGCTGCACAAGTTGCCCAAGTGTAGCCTGGGAAAGAGGAGAGAGGGCATTTCACAGTGTAATGTCCCCAGGGCATATATAATGATTAATGCCAGAAGTCCTCTTCCCCTCCAATAATAAAAATAATAATAGGTAATTTACTGAGAACTTACTATGTGCCAGGCACTGTTCTAGGTGCTTTACAGGTATTCATTCACTCCTTTAATCCTTACAACCTTATCATATGTAAGTATATTTAACATTTTCATTTTATAGAAGGGGAAACCAAGTCTCATACAGTAAACAGTAAAACTGGGATCTGACCACAAGCAATGAGATTGCAGAGCCCACACTCTGAACCACTAAACTCTGCTGCTGTCCTGAAGCTGAAACTCAAGCCTCTCCCACACTCTGCAATTCTTAACTTCTCTCCTACACCTTCCTCCCAGAGTCCAACTAACCCTCAAGTGTTTGTCCAGCAGTTGTACTCCACCCTCCTGCACCACCACCTTCTCACCTTGGGGACCCATCCCCTGAACACTCATTCTGTCCCTGCTTCTCCTCTACCAACTTTGGAGACAGCCCTCCCTTGGAAGCCCCACCCATCTGCCCCACCCCATAAAGTCACCAGGAGCCCCACCCATATCGCTGTCTGGAGTAGTCTGCGAGCCCCCTGCCCACCTCCCCACCCCACCTCCTCCCACTGGTGTATGTAGCGGATGAGGCGGGAAAGGCGGAGCAGCCGCAGCAGGCTGAGGATCTTGGTGAAACGCACGATGCGCAGGGCCCGAGCTGTTTTGTAGACCTCGGTGTCCAGTCGTGGCTCCAGCTCCACCACCAGGAAAATGTAATCCACAGGAATAGAGGAGATAAGGTCAACCAGGAACCAGGTGCGCAGGTAGCGTGTGCGGATGGCCCGCGGTGCCAGCAAGATCTCAGCACCCTCCTCTACCACGATGCCCGTGCGGAAGTTGAGCACCAGATCCATCAGGAAGAAAGTGTCAGAGAGGACGTTGAAGACGATCCAAGGTGGGGAGTTCTCCTCCTTGAAGAAGGTGATGCCCACAGGTAGCACAATGAGGTTCCCCACCATCAGCAGGAGCATGATCAGGTCCCAGTAAAACCTAAGGTTGGGATGGGATGGGAAGTAAGACCACAGTGATATTTCACGATGATGGTCAGCCACTAGACTAAGGGCAGATAGTCTCTCAGACAAAAGTGGGCAAGGGTGCAGAACAACAGAATGACCATTCTCAGCTAGTGGGAGTGTAAATTGGGACCACCATTTGGAAAAATAGTTTGGAATTATCTAGTAAAGTTAAACATTTGCATCCCCTGCAACCCAGCAATTCTATTCCTAGGTATACACACATTCAAGGGAAAAACGTGCTCCAGGAGATATATACAGGGATAACAGCATTAAATCTGGAAATAATCCAAATGTTCATCAGTAGAAAAATGTAGATAAATAAGATAAACACAATAGATAAATAGATAAATACACCATGATACACTCATACCCTGGAATATTATATAACTGTGAAATCACCCAACTGCAGCTACATTCCACAGTACGAATGAATCTCACAAATTTAATGTTGAGAAACAAAAGGATACACACTGTATGATTCCACACATACAAAATTCAAAACTAGGCCAAACTAAACTGCGTCATTTAGGGATTCACAGAAAAGTGGTAAAACTATAAAGAAAAGTAAGAAAATGAGTACCAAAAGTTAGAATAGTGGGTTTGGGAAAGGAATGTAAGAGCAGTAGGGAGCCTTCTGGGGTATCAGCAATGTAGTCTCTCTTGACCTAATAGTTGTTACATGTGAGTTTGCTTTACAATTATTCTTTCATATATGTGTGTGTGTGTGTGTGTGTGTATATATATATCCTGCTATATACTATACTATATATATATCTACCTTATATATTTACTATATATATATCTCTACTATATATATATCCCTACTAAATATACCCCTAATGTGCATATATATATTCTTTATATAGTAATATATGTAATATCCTTACTATATGTATATGATCTATGTCACTATTATTAAATATTCTTATTATTAAATATTTTTTAAGTTAAAAAAAGATAAATACCCTGTGCTGATCTCACAGGGTTGTTGAAAAAATATGCACTGAGACAATGGATGTGACTGTGCTGTACAAGCACTAGTTGGTATTATGACTCACCCACCCTTTATCCCCAGATTTCTGAAGAGGTTGCTGCTTTTCCCATCTCTAGCTCTCTGTCCATTCCTAGTCTAGGACTTCATGCCTTCCCTAGCCTTCCCCAGCCTTCCCCACCCCATTCCTCCTCCCCAGCACAGTTGGGCCCATAGTTCCTGTTTCTCTGCTGGGATCTGCTCATCTGTGTCCCGGGGTGGGGATGGTCTGTCCTGCCTCCCAACTGAACTAGCTTTTCAGGTATGCCCCTCCCTCCTCCACAGCATCTCAGACAGGGCTGCACATACAGAGAAGCTCCATAGCAGATCCTGAGACAGCAAGGCTTGAAGCTCTGCACTCCTTTCCTCCCCTAACCTCCCTGTGCCCAATGGGACTCTGGCTGAGCCCAGGCAAGGGCATGGGCAGGGGAGAGCCATACTGCTGTGGTGGAAGCTGTGAAAAGAAGAGGTCAGGAGGGAGTGAGGTGAAGCCTTCATTCAAAGAAGTTAATTGGACAATCTCAGGGTCCCAAGTAGCTATGGTGGTTTCAATTCCAGGACACACCTAGATGCAGTATCAACCCAGGACCCAGTCCCTTCTGACTCTGACTGCAAAAATCAACCCTTTCAGCCCCAGAAAGAAGTTTGGTGGTCCCCAAGTCCAGGCCTCCAGGAAGCCCTTCAGACTGTGTGATTTCAATCAACAACAAATCCTGGATCCCCTCTTCTTCTCTTTCCTGGCCACTGGAGAAATCCTGTACTGTAAGCTGGGAGAGGAGAGGGAAAGAGGGTTTGCCTAGCCATAGAGCATCTTCACAGCCTGACTCACAGGCAGTCACAAGCCTGGCGTGTGATGCAGGAGAGAGGACAGAAAAGAAGCACAATAATAAGGGGGATACATGGCTTCTGGGGATACATCTGAGGGTGAAATGGGGGAGGGGAGGGAGATCCACAGGAGATTAGAAAAGGTGCATGGTAGGCTGAGAATGAGGCAGTAAAAACGAGGGGAATGAAAGGAAAAAATGAGAGAAAGAGGAACATTTAGGGAGTGTGTATGTCTGTGGATTAAGATGATGTCTAGGTCTCCAGTTGTGTTTCCAGGCTCCTGATTCACACCTCATCCTTTCTGCTCATTTAGCTCCCCAGGTTAGGTGCTTTGCACACATCCTTGCCACATCCAGAAACTGTTCTTCATTTCCCCCAAGGACAGGGTTGCTCTCCTCCCCTAGCGACCTTGATGTAGAGGTACAGCCTGATGGGGACTATGGAATGGCCCCACCCCCACTCTTCGTTCCTTCGGTCTGGTAGTCACCTGGGCGGTGGTCATATGGGGGGTGGCCTTGCCCCTGTGTTTCTGTCTCAAATCGCTCTGCGTCCAGGCCCTACCCTGTCGAATGCCGCCTTCAGCACCAGGGACAGCGATCAGAACTGCTGTCTGGACACTCCCTCCTCCCCTTCCGCAGCGTCCCTATTTTTTCTGGTAGCCTGCCCTGCTGAACTAGGCGGGTGCTGGGGGTGGGAATGGGGACAGTGGGAAATAGCGGGGCTTGGTTTCTCCCTCAGGCTGACCCCGAGCCTCGGAACATGATAAATTCCCCAGATCCCCAGCAAGCAGGACAGGAGGAGAGAGCAGTCCCTAATTCCAGTATTCCCTGTGGTGCAGGTAGGGTACCGGGTTCCTGAAATGGGAAATCCAGGTCTCTGGTGTCCGCTTGTCCCTTCCAGCGCCCCCAGAATGAAAAGTCACCAAGGACCTCCGGCTGGGGATCCTTCACCCAAGAATTCCCGGGCTAGGTTGGGGGAAGTGACTCTGTCGTGCCAACAGGGGACCCCTGGGCCGGAAATGAAGTGTCCGTGGAGGGTGGGGCGGGCCCGGCCCCCCTGTCGCGGCCCGTGAGGGTGGGATCTGTGTCCCCCGCCCTCCCTGCCGGACCCCCAGTACCGGAAGTCGCTGTAGGGGTGGATGATCCAGGCCCCCGCTGACTTGACCCGCTCCTGCTCGATTTCCACTGCTTTGTGGCTGCCGAACACGCGAAGGGAGAACTTGTTGACCGTGGGCTGGAGCAGCGTCCCGAGCTGCCTCCTCTTGGGCTCGGGCCCGGTCCCGGGCCTGGACCCAGGGATCGCATCCGAGGCCGTGGTGGTAGACGCCGGGGCAGCAGGAGGCGCCCTCTCCAGCCCAGGGGTCGCCCCATCGCTGGCCCTAGTCGTCGGCCGCTGCTCCGCCTCCATGACGCCCGTTAGCTTACACGTTTGGCCTCCTAGACCCTGCCGCGGCCATTCGGGACCCCCGACCCCTCCCGGAGTCGGAGCGGGCGCAGCCCGGCTGACTCGGAGCGGAGGCGTAGTCGGCTGGGAACCGCCGGCGCGCGGAGAGGAGGGGGTGTGTGCGACAGACTCTCCCGCGGGCGGCGGGCGGGTTGCGATGCGCCCCCTGGCGAAAGCCGAGCGAAGGCTGGGCAGGGCGGGCGGAGGCGGGGCGGACCGAGAGCCATCCCGGGAAGGGGCGGGACCAATGTAACTTGTAACCCGAGGGACCCCCTGGTGGGCGTGGCTTAGCCAATGGGGGCGGTCCTCCAAGTATAGGAAGAGAAGGAGGGGAAACGCAGCCAGTGCCACGGAGAGGGCATGGTCTAGCGTTGAAGGGCTTTTATCCACTGAGTGCCAGGGAGGCGGAGCCGCCTGCGAGTGGCGGGTAAACCGGATGCTGGTTGTAGCTCGTGAGGCTCGGGAGAGCGAAGAATTGGGAACCAGTGGAAGAGATGGGGAATAGCTTTTAAAATTCTTCTTACCCACTCTCGCTTATGGACTTCCTGCGTTTCACTTTTTTCTCTCAGCACTCTCCTAGGCATACTCCTTTCTTCTGACCTCCTCCATACTGCTCCCCCTCGTATTTCATTTCCGAACTCATCTGCCAACCCTCACCAAAAGCAATTCTGCCAGTTACTGAGTGGACGCTGAGGATACAAGGATGAACACAAAGTCCTAACCATAAAGCCAGTGCTCCTCTATGCCCGCAAATGAGACAGGTAAATTACAGTGCTATGTGATGTAAAGGGCTATTTTGGGGTTTTTTTTGGCTGTGCTGCACGGCTTGCGGGATCTTAGGTCCCCGACCAGGGATTGAACCCTGGGCCCTCGGCAGTGAAAGTGTGGAGTCCTAACCACTGGATCACCAGGGAATTCCCTGAAAGTTCTTAAATATCTCAAATTCTTCCCCTCATCTCCACTTATTATTGTCACTGCCTTATTTCAAGCCCTCAGAATTTTTTCACCTAGATTATTTCAGACGCCTCTAAACGGGTCTCTGAACTCTCTCAGGCCAATTATTTTTCCACAGTCTGCCAGAGTTACCTTCCTAAATCCAAATGTAGCTATATCACTTGCTTAATGTCCTTCAAACTTCCCCATCTTCTATAGGATTACAGTTAAATTCCTTAGAATGACATACAAGGCCCTGCAAAATTTGGACCTAGTTTCAACAACCTTTATTGTGATAGTTCCTCTCTTGAAAGCCAGGAGTCCAATTCTGTTTAAATGTTTTGTTCTGCTTTGTCTCCAGACCTTTGCAAATATATTCTCTGCCTGCTATCCTTCTCCTCCAATTCACTTTCCAACAGTTGGTTCAGATGTCATCTCCTCTAGGAAACCTAAATAGAAACACATTTATAACTCTACTTTCCCAAGCTAGGGTCTAGTCTACAGCTTTCTTACAGTGACCAGGGCACCGCTGTTTATAACACCTCTTGTCTCACAGCTGCCAATATTTGTTTACAGGTCTTTCTCTTCCATTAGACCATCGGTCCCCAACCTTTTTGGCACCAGGGACTGGTTTCTTGGAAGACAATTTTTCCACGGATGGGGGGTGGGGTGGGGGATGGTTCAGGTGGTAATGCGAGCGATGGGGGGATGGTTCAGGCAGTAGAGCGACCGGGAGCGATGGGGAATGGCAGATGAAGCTTTGCTTGGTCGCCCGCCTGCCGCTCACCTCCTGCTGTGTGGCCTGGTTTCTAACAGGCCACTGACAGGACAGGTCCATGGCCCCGAGGGTTGGGGACCGCTGCGTTATAGACTGTGAAGCTGTGAAGAACAAAAGCCTTACGCCTGCCACAATGCTAGACACATAGTGAACACTTAGTAAACGCTTGTTGAATAAGGGAAGTGTTCATGGAAGAGCAAGTGAACTACACTGCCCTCTTCACCCCTTAATTATTCTTCCTCTTCTATTTTAGGAAACTTTTCCTAAACCATTTCTGGCCAACTGATGTAAGCTCCATCTGATTATCCACCATCCTGGCTCCCCTCAGATATTTTACTTGAATATAGTTATCCTCAGGTTATTTTTTTCATTTCCCTTATTATTTCTCAATTCCTTCTATAGCGTCTCTAACTCTGCCCAGTTTGTCTCAAGGTCTCCTTCTCTTTCCTCATTTTTTAAATTCAGTAAATTTACACTTCTCATATATCATGTGTAAGTACGTAACATAAAGTTCTCAAAAAATTTCCCTTTCTTTGGCACCTGATTCTCCACCCCTCCATTTCTCAAACCTTTCCTCCAAGGCCATACTCCGCTCCCCCACCCACCCCGAAACGTGCGTAGCTTTTGCTCAGGAGGAAAGGTGGGAGCCCTTCTTTGCTGTTGTTAGGCTGCCGAACTGTTTTAAGAACTGAACTTTCACAGGCTATGCTTGAGAATCACACCTCACCACCAAGTCTCAAAAGGTTTGCAGAGCGGCGACATTCCGTAAACAACAACCCCTTCTTTTCAACCTCCAAACCTAACAAAACAAGCCACAGAAGTCTCATGAAATAGGTAAAAGATCGAGGAAGGATACGGAAGGACACGAGGCGGGAAGGGGGACGGGGGGCGCGGGCCTGGTAATCCCCGACGACTCTCTCCCCGCCCCCATGAACTTCCACCCTAGCACCTCCTCCGCTCTCACGGGCGGACTGCCGCGAGCTACGCGAGGACGCGCTGGCGTGCGCGGTCCTGGGGGCGGAGCCCAGGGGTAGCTGGGAAGCGACGCGGGACGTGCGTGCGTGCGTGCGTGCTCGCTCGCGGTGGCGGCGGCGGATCGGAGAGGCCAGAGCCGGAGACCGAGCTGGGATCGGGCCCCGGGCGGGGGCGGTGCGAGCGGCGCCAAGCGGATCCTGGGGGCGGGGACGGAGCCGGGGCGGGCGGGACTGGAGCGGAGGCCGGGAACTAGGCGGGAGGTCCCAGGGTCTCGGGTTAGGGGGGTGGAGCCGCACTTCGTCGCCGCGGGGGTGCCGGGACTCCGGCCTCAGTGCCGCCGCCATCACGGACTTCCTGTGGGACAAGCGCACGGGCCTCGCCGCCAGAACGGTGAGCGCGCGGGCTGGCGGGCCGCGGGGCCGCGCGGAAAGATGGCGACCGCGGGGCGGGCGGGAAGAAGATTGGATTGGGGGCAAGGGGTCGGGGCGAAATTAGGAGAGAGGGAGGGCTGAGAACCGGGAAGTGGCAGAGGTGAGGAGTAGGAAGATGAGATGGAAGGTCGACCTACCTTAGATGTATTCTGGAAGACAGGTGGGGAAGTTGGGAGGGATCAAAGTAGGAGAAGGGGTGATGGAGTACGGATAGGAGTGGTTCCAGAGATGAGAAAGAGCAGAATATCAAAGTTGGACCAAAGCCGGAGACGGGGAAGACACCACTGTGTCACTTGGAGGATATGGAAAGAGTTTTTTACCCTAGGAGTTATTTCTGGATTTTCTGAGTGAGAAAGAGAAAGAAAACGATGCACAAGTTGAGAAAGGTTGCAGGCTGGAGATCCTTTGGGGAATGTGGAGAAGGACAGCCTGTGAGGGACTTTGGTGGCAGTATGTATATGGTGAGATGACATTTGTGTAGCTGTGCTAAGCAAGGTTGGATTACCTGGGAGAATCTTGTGCTTGCATCTTCTTGGTTTCCTACAAGCCCTGTTAGGCCAGGAATGCATCAAATGCCACCGTCCTCAATTTGAGAAGTAGCTCAGAGTGGGAGCCAGATGTTGGAGTCATGCCTTTTCCACACCTAATCCTGCCCCCCCCACAACAAGACTTCTGTCCCTGGGCCTATTTAATTGCTTTCTGCCCTCCTCTTCTCATATTCCTGGATTGTGACAGTGATTTCTCTCTGATTCTTTCCTTGAAGGAAAAAAAGGATTTGTGCACTATGCCATTCCAATTCCAATAACCAGAAGGTGGCCAGCTTTTAGCCAACTGGTGCTGATATTAATTAAAAACCAGTTATTCTGTACTTAGTAAGCACAAAAGGGGAGGGGCTGGATGGGAAGCTGACTGCAGCTTGGAGCCACATGTATTTAAAACCATTCAAGGGGGATTTGGCCAGTGATGTGAGAAATGATTAAGATAGTTCAAGGGGCCAGACCCAGATCCCTGGAACTTGCTTATATTTGGTTTATACAACTATATGTAGAAACCTGGGAAACTGGATTCCTGCCTTCAGGACATGGATGGCCTATTTGGGGAGATAAGATACACTTTTAATGATTGTAAAACATTTGTGATAATAGTGTGTGGTAAAGCATTATTTTGTTGAGTTATGAGGAACTTAGCGTGGCACATATCTATCCTAGATACCAGCCAATGATGAACTGTTGCAGTCTTTATCAGTTACACAGTCTCAACTGTAATGAGCTGTGGCCCAGACCTGAGTGTCTTCATAAAGGCATGTTTGAGGGAAATCAGAATAGAGCAATGAGCTGAGTGGGGGGGAAGATTCCTAAAGTTTTTAGCTAGAGTTAGTAGGTGAATATATATACTCCATTAAGGAGGAATTGTAAGCACAGAGGAGGACTGAGGAAGTTGTGAGTGGTTTAAAAAAAAAGTAGAAATTGAAGAGCAGAAAGCAGCTTAGCATCTCTGGAGCAGCCAGTCCTTGGAGGGCACTTCTGAAAACTCAGAGCTCGCCCCACTATTGCTACTTTTCCTTCCCTTCCAGATGCCTCATCCTCGAAGATACCACTCTTCAGAGAGAGGCAGCCGGGGGAGTTACCACGAACACTATCGGAGCCGAAAGCATAAGAGACGAAGAAGCCGCTCCTGGTCAAGCAGCAGTGACCGGACACGGCGGCGCCGACGGGAAGACAGCTACCATGTCCGTTCCCGGAGGTGAGGCTTCAGGAAGAGAAACTCACACTTGGCCCACTCACTTATTCGTTTATTCAACAAAGATTTATTGGTTTCAAGCTAAGTAGCTGGTGGAAGGTTATGCTCAAAACGGATAACAAACTAACCCATTTACACTGGTGTTAAGAGTCTTATCATAGAGGAAGTATATAGTAAGGGGCTGAGGAAGCATCCAACAGATTTGGTTGGAGTGGGGCAAGATGTGTAGTTCAGGGAAAACGTCCCAGAGAACGTGACATCTAAGCTTGTCTGAAAGACGAGAGAAGTGTCCCAGACAAAGGGAAAGCAAGTGCAAAGAACTAGGGGCTAGAGGTAGCTAATGAGCTAATAGACAAGACAAAGTTAGGTCTCCATGGTTTTAATAACTTAGCAGCATGTTCAGTGGGAGGGATGGGTTAGGGATAGTTTGGAGCAAAGCTGGATATCAGTCAGGAATAGCTCAAAAAAGAAATGGCTGTTTATTCCATTGCATCACTGGAGGGGAGGAGGAGGCCCTCAGAGGGAGTTGTTCTGCTGGTGTTTTCAGAGGTTTTGGTGATGTGCAGGTGTGGGCATCCTCCTCTGTGCTTAGTTACTTCACTGCCCTGGGCCTTGGTCCTCACAGAGAGACTTGAGTGTGTGAGAGCAACTTTTCTAGCGATACTCCTTGTCCTCGGTGAGGGAGGACCTTGTTACATGGTATGACAAGGAATGTGGCCTGAACAGATACACTTAACGGGTGTTTGTTGTCCAACAGCAGCTATGATGATCGTTCATCCGACCGGAGGGCGTATGACCGGCGATACTGTGGCAGCTACAGGCGCAACGACTACAGCCGGGATCGGGGAGAAGCCTACTATGACACAGACTACCGGCATTCCTACGAATATCATCGGGAGAACAGCAGTTACCGCAGCCAGCGCAGCAGCCGTAGGAAGCACAGACGGCGGAGGCGGCGCAGCCGGACATTCAGCCGCTCATCTTCGGTGAGTGTCAGCCCAGGCCCTTCCTCTCCCCACTCTTCTTCAGCCCTCTGGGACCCTGGTAAGTGAGAAGTATCCTTGTTCTCATCTGAGCATTTGGGGCATGAACACTGAGGTGGGCACTGAGTCTGTCTACTCTCTTGGAAGCTCTCCGACTCTTGGAGGGCCCTGGAATCTGCTTTGGAGATTGATGGGCACAGAGCATTTGTGAGCCCCAGTGCCCTCCCTGGCATGCTGGGCTTATTGTGTTGGGAGCGGCTCCTCCACCCCCCAAGGCCTCCACTTTCTAATGGGGACCTTGCTTGTGAACTGCCTTTCTCCCCCAAGCCCTGGACTTCATGGCCCCATCAGCAGGTGGGCTTGGGTGGGGGCAAGGGGAGACCTGTGCCCGCCTGGAAGGGCATCGTGTAGAGCATGGGGTTGTGAGTGACATTGGCAACGACACCACTTCTCTGCTCTGCCCGTGCCTCTCCCCGTTCCCATTTTGGGTTTGGGGCCTTGGGATTATGCGCCGCTCTCTCTTCTCACCCCGATCCGCCTTACTGCATCTGACGTGTTCCCTTCCACTGTCCCCCATCATCGTCTGTCCCCCCTGGCTGGGCGCCTGTGACCGGTGACCCCTCCACCACCCACCCCGCCTCCCTCCGGCCCCCGCTCCGACACCTGGCTTGCTCCGACCCCCCCCGCCCCCCGACAGCAGCACAGCAGCCGGAGAGCCAAGAGTGTAGAGGACGACGCTGAGGGCCACCTCATCTACCACGTCGGGGACTGGCTACAAGAGCGATGTACAAGCCAAATCGTAACAATCCTATAGCCTGTAATGGTCCCATAGCCATCCTAACGTCCCGAGCCAACCCAAGTCACAGCCTCTTTTGCCTTTTCTCAGTGGTGTTGTTTATCTGGGTGGTTTGAGTTGCTGTTGAGAATTGACCTCTGCTGTCCACTCCCAGCTCTCATGGCCCCTGGGTTAAAGGTGGTGGGAATCATGCAGGGGTTTTCTTCCCCTGTGACCATCTGTATCTGTTCCCCCTTCCTTCATCTCCTCACCCCAGGTTGCTGTACCCTTTTTTCTTCGAACTCAGCTCATTCCCCACCTTCTCTCCCTCCCTCTCCCCGACCCTGCTCTTTTTCATTTCAGATGAAATTGTAAGCACCTTGGGAGAGGGGACCTTCGGCCGAGTTGTACAATGTGTTGACCATCGCAGGTAACTGTCAGCCCCCTCTGTACTACACACCTGGTAGCCATAAAGAGGTAGTGAGGGTTATCTGGGGCTTTTTTGCTAATGAGCCAGAGGTAGGATATCTTAATCCCCAGGCAGCCCTGTTCAGTCTGAGATGTTCTTGAGATTCCAGCAAAAGCCTCTCCTGCCATCCTATAGGGGCGGAGCTCGAGTTGCCCTGAAGATCATTAAAAATGTGGAAAAGTACAAGGAAGCAGCTCGACTTGAAATCAATGTGCTGGAGAAAATCAATGAGAAGGATCCTGACAACAAGAAGTAAGTGAGTGAAGGAGTATGTGGGGAGTCTGAGAGGCTCCACCCCTACACAGGAAAACCTTCCCGACCTTTACTAGACAGGCAGGGGAGTTGTAGACCTTCTCATCCATCCATCTTTTGTTCATCATCTTAGAGTAGTAGAACATTAAGGCAGGAAGGGAGGGTCTGTGACATTCTCTAATCCTTTCCCCTTGTTTTCAGGGCAGTTAGATTGCTCTGCAGTTTGGCTCCGACCCAAGATGGCCTCAGTAGGGATATGCCCTGGAAATGGGCCTGAGACTGAGAATCAACATTTTCATCAAAAAATTAGTTGTGCTTTTAGTACCTAGAACTATGCTAATGAAGCCACAGACATTTATGTGTAATTTTTCTGTTCACACACATTCCATAATCCAAATGTAAAATAAGAGTATTAAGCAAAGACATAAGTAGGTATAAACATGGGCCCAATGATGGCTGATGGTGAGTGAATTTCAGGAGCGGGAGTTGGGGTCAGAATGCAGAAGTGGCACTTTGACAATTTATGGTCCACACTGAAGCCTGGTGCTTGGCAGCTCCTCAGCAAATAGAATTTTTTTTAACTATTTAAAATGTTGCAGGAAAATGGTTTGAAGTTTCACAGGTAGTACTTCTCTCCTTGGGTCTGTCAGAAAGGCCACTGCTTAGCTGAACTGAATTTTCTTGGTGATAATAGCTGGCATGTTTTTATACAAGTATGTGGAATCAACAGCTATGCAGTCCCTCTTTGTTGGAGGGGTGGTGGGCAGATGGGAGCTCATCAGACATCCCCCTTCCCCCATCTCTCTTCCCAGCCTCTGTGTCCAGATGTTTGACTGGTTTGACTACCATGGCCACATGTGTATCTCCTTTGAGCTTCTGGGCCTTAGCACCTTCGATTTCCTCAAAGACAACAACTACCTGCCCTACCCCATCCACCAAGTGCGCCACATGGCCTTCCAGCTGTGCCAGGCCGTCAAGTGTGAGTGGGGCGGGCCGAGGCGGACTCTGGGGCAGCCCCTCCCTCCATTGGACCTCTTCTGTCTCAGTTGTGCACTGCTGAAGCCCCTAAACAGTCAACTCAATTATCTGCAGTTCTTCTGTTCACTGTCATGTTGACATCTCTTTCTCTTCTGACTTAACTCCTTCACTGATGTCCTTAACATCACTGATTGCTCTTACTCCACATTCAACCTAGCAGGAGCTGGAAGAGAAAGTGTTTGAAGTCAAAGCACCTAATTACCTCTTTTTTCCTTTATTCCCCTTCCTTGGGAAAGTGTAAGTCAGGCCCCAAGCACAAAGAGACAGAAAGATTTCTCAAGCTAGAGGTTTACATTTGTCTGAGCTGAGAGTGCTCTCTGTTCCCAGCAAACCAGGCGGGAGCAGGGAGTAGTGCAGCCAAGGGGCCAGGTAGGGACTAGTACATACTTCCTCTTGAGTCTTCATAACAGTACAGTTTCACAGAGTTGAATTCACAGGAGTCAGACGGACGCATGTCAAAGTCACTACAAAAATTCAACCCATAGGGATTTCCGTGGCAGTCCAGCGGTTAAGACTCCATTCTTCCACTGCAGGGGGTGTGGGTTCGATCCCTGGTTGGGGAACTAAGATCCCGCATGTCACACGGTGTGGCAAAAAAAAAAAAAAAAATACAACCCGTAGCAAGCCATCTTTATACATTGGTTGAGAAGTACATGTATATCTGACGTTAATAAGTATAGGGCTTCTGACGTGGATGGACCTAGAGACTGTCATACAAAGTGAAGTAAGTCAGAAGGAGAAAAACAAATATCGTATATTAATGCATATATGTGGAACCTAGAAAAACGGTACAGATGAACCGGTTTGCAGGGCAGAAATGGAGACACAGATGTAGAGAACAAACGTATGGACACCAAGGGGGGAAAGTGGCAGGAGTGGTGGTGGTGGGATGAATTGGGAGATTGGGATTGACCTATATACACTAATATGTATAAAACAGATAATAAGAACCTGCTGTATAAAAAATAAATAAAATTCAAAAATTAAATAAGTACAGGGCTTCTTAGACTAGGCATTTCATTTGGATGTAGAGCAGAAAGCAGCCTAGTGCTTCTGGACCTGCCTTCTCACCAGCTTTGAGCTAGGTGACCAAGCCTGGGGTCAGCTGGTACCAGTTAGCTCTGGCCACCTGGACCAACCCTGACCTGGCCTTCTCCTCTGCAGTCCTCCATGATAACAAGCTGACACATACGGACCTCAAGCCTGAAAATATTCTGTTTGTGAATTCGGACTACGAACTCACCTACAACCTAGAGAAGGTAAGATGGACAGGGTCCACCCCTTGGCCAGTGGGCACAGGTGGCCATGCCACTTTGCCTTTCTCTTAGCCCTTTCTGTCCTCCCTTTTACGTCTTTCTCCCACATTTTCTGCTCTGGCTCTGACTGAGTAAAACTGCAGTACCAGAATAGATGGAAGGGGAGAGAGATAAGACTTAAATTGGAAGAGAATTTGGAAAAAGAACCTCAGTTAACTTTCCAGTAGAGTGAAAATGCATTCAGGGTTCTTGGTTTGGGCTTCCTTCTCTTTCTGTAAGGAAAGGTCAGCTCCACTGACTAACTGGAGATCATGGAGATCTCAGCTAAGGAAGCTATTCCTCACTTTGCTACCTGCTATATATTTTCACAAATACTGTACACTAGTCACTTGGGTATACTCTTCAGATGCATAGAGACTTGCATGATATTCCACAGTTATTCCTAAATCTTCTTCCTCTCCCACTCCTAAAGTAGTCTGCTGGCTATGGGGGCGGCTGTAAAGCAGAAGGCATGTGTGGGAGCAGGCAGGAGGTCAAAGTTTTTTTTTTAAGGCTCAGAAGCACTTTAGAGAATAGTGGTAGAAGCTCGGTCTGTTCATTCTCTTAGTCTCGGTGCAGAGGTTCATGTTCTTCCTGCTTTGCTCCTAGAAGCGAGATGAGCGCAGTGTGAAGAGCACAGCTGTGCGGGTGGTAGACTTTGGCAGTGCCACCTTTGACCATGAACACCATAGTACCATTGTCTCCACCCGCCATTACCGAGCACCAGAGGTCATCCTCGGTAAGGGGGGAAGGACAAGGTTGTCCAAGTATGTGAGGGGGTGTGGTGGTGAGGATAGGGCCCCCTGAGCCTCACAGTACCTTTTCCTTCCCATTCCTACCCAGAGTTGGGCTGGTCTCAGCCTTGTGATGTGTGGAGTATAGGCTGCATCATCTTCGAATACTATGTTGGCTTCACCCTCTTCCAAGTAAGTGGTGGGGTGTTTTATATGACCACTAGGTATTCTCCTACCTAATTTCCTTGTCTGCTGAGGAGCTGCCTGCTCACTCCACATTGCTTATCTTCTTGGCGGCTAGACCTCAGGATCCCCTCTCGGTCCCATGCTCAGTTCTGTCTTTGTTTCCCAGACACATGACAACAGAGAACATCTAGCCATGATGGAAAGGATCTTGGGTCCTATCCCTTCCCGGATGATCCGAAAGACAAGGTGAACCTCGAGTGGGAGGGACTTAACCCTTTTCCTTTTCTCTCCACAAAATTGGTCTCTATCACATCGTTTTCTTTTTTCTTTGACACCTGCCCTCCCCTCAGCTACTCTTGAGATGGGGGAAGAAGGGAATCATCCCACAAAAAGAGGAACCTCCTGATTCCTCAACTTCCCCCTTCCCCTCTAGGAAGCAGAAATATTTTTATCGGGGTCGCCTGGATTGGGATGAGAACACATCAGCTGGGCGCTACGTTCGAGAAAACTGCAAACCACTTCGGGTGAGCCGGGCTGGGAATAAGTTGTGCCCACCACCCAGAGGTCACTTTCTTCTTAAGGTGTTTTGCCCCTGGAATGCATTTCACAAGCAGAGGGTTAGGAAAGAAGGGGAGGAAAACTGAAAGAAGACATCTTTTGTTGATAGAAGAGAGATGAGAGGGAGTGGTTTTATGGAGGGAATGAGGTTAGACAGCCATGTTTTTCTTGAGCCAACCAGAGATGAAAGCAATGTCCTGGATTCTTTAGGTCAGGCAAAAAAGAATAAACTACCTTTGAAGAGGTTACATTTTATTGAGGAGCTAAAGAAGATTCATGAAGTTGACAAGGATATACAAGTAGAACTTTCAAAGAGTATGAAGGAATAATTGTGCTAGTGGGAAGGTAGGGTGAGCTGTGACATCAGAAATGGTCACGGTGTGGTCATTCATAATGGTAGCAAGCAGAGCCGTGGTCCTTCAGGATTGAAATCTAGGGCCTTGAAGAACGCAGGGTTTGTAAGGCATCGTGCCTCACCTTTTTCCTGCCCTCCACCACCAGCGGTATCTGACCTCAGAGGCAGAGGAACACCACCAGCTCTTCGATCTGATTGAAAGCATGCTAGAGTATGAACCTGCTAAGCGGCTGACCTTGGGCGAAGCCCTTCAACACCCTTTCTTCGCCCGCCTTCGGGCTGAGCCACCTACCGCCAAGTTGTGGGACTCCAGTCGGGATATTAGTCGGTGACGATCAGGCCCTGGGCCCCCCTGCCACTCTAACAGCAGTGGGTGTCCAGTCCAGGACACTGGTGCTTTTTTATACAAGAGAACAGAGCCGGAGCCCACTCCTTCCTACTGGCTCCCTATGTACCTGTGAATATGTGAAATAGTGTAAATATGAAAGAACTTGGACCTATCGCTTCAACCCCTGCCTTGTACATAATGCTATTCCATCTCACACTTTTCCCACCCTCACTTGCCCCTTCACAATTGAGTTGGATGGGGGCAGAATGAGGTAACCAGATGGCATCTATCCCATGTTTTATAAGGAATTTTGTACAGTCTTTGTGAAATAAAATGATGTGCTTCATCTGACCCCCATCCCTGGAGTTTGAGGTTTGGGGGTCCTGGGGTGGAGGGATGAGAAGATTGGCAATGAAGGGAGTCCCATCTTACCCTCCAAAATTAACCATAGTCAGGTCACCAGTTTACCTGTCCGGTTTGTCTTGGGAGGAGAGTGATGGGTGGGTAACATTTCTTGACGGTGATAAGGGTTATCTGGAATGATAAGGTTTGGGAAGGAGGTTCGATTACTGTAGCTCTTAGGCTGGGCCCCAGGATAAAGCCAGAAATCCAGATAAAAAAATGTGCTCAACTGGGCTCCTGGGAGACTACCACCACCGGTCGGAAGAACCCGGTCGTATGTCTCGGAAGACTAGGAGGGACAGGGATTCTGACGCGAGGCCTGCTGGGAGGTGTAGTTCGTTAATTGAGGGAAATCACGTGGGGAAGGGGCGGTACTTGGCTACCGAGACTGAGTTAGAGGTGTCACGTGGGGCACTTCCCTCTTTGCCTTTGACCGAGACGCAGGCGCAACCCTCCTGCTGCTGCGGGGATCCTTGTGACCCTTCCGGTGTGTAAAGCCAATCCGTGCACAGAGAAGCGGGGCGGACCGAGAGGAGCGGAGGGAGCTCTGAGAGCCACGGCCGCCGCCACTGCCGCGGCAGGGGCGTGGAGGGCAGGGGGCGGCCCAAGCCGAAGTTGCAAACATGGCTCAAAGCAGAGACGGTGGAAACCCCTTCGCCGAGCCCGGCGAGCTTGACAACCCCTTTCAGGTGACTTGCGCCGGCCTCTTTGGGGCAGCTGGGGTAATTTCTCGAGTCTAGAGGGTCGGGCTAACTTGTATTCCCGTTCGTGACATTTGATCCGAGGAAGGGCCGCCACGTGGGAGTGACGACTACTCCAGACCAGTGAGCATCCTGGGGGGGCGGGCCCTGCCCCTTAAGGAGCTGGTACTGGCAGCGTGGCGTGAAGGATTGGGGGCAAATATGGGGACAACAGCGTGGGCCCCAAGCTGCAGTCCTTGGAGCCACAGCAATTGAGAAGAGGCCCCTGTGAGTTCCCCCAGAGGCACCAGGTGCCAGCTGAGCCCCAGATCTTTGCCCACAGGACCCAGCTGTGATCCAGCACCGACCCAGCACACAGTATGCCACGCTTGACGTCTACAACCCTTTTGAGACCCGGGAGGTGAGATTCTGGAGAGCACGGGCGGGCGAGGAAGGGTATGGTATGCTAACAGGCCCACTTTGTTGGGGTATAGGGGACTTTTTTGCACGCAAAGGAAGAAACACCGTGATCTTAGCTCCCTGAGAGAGACCAGTCTGCCATGGGATGCCTAATCCTTCTAAAGACACTAAGGCCAAGGATCCATCGGTTTGAGCTCTAAATGTCAGTCTTGGGAGGACCTGGAGTCTGGCAGGGCCTGATGAAGACCCTGTCTGGGGAGCCTTTTTTGAAGAAGAAAAGGGATGGGGCCGGTTGGAGTTGCGGAGAAAACAAACTATGTTTAGATATACAGTTAGAAAACAAGGGATGAAAAAGACTAGACCTGTTTGTCTTACTGCAATAGAAAAAGGTAAGAGTTTTTAAAAGTTTAAGGAGGTTGATACGGTAGATAAGTGCTTTGAGTCCTGGCTAAGGAACTCGATGTGAGAGGTTATGAGGGCTGCTGCAGGTTGTAAAAGAGTTCTCTGATACAAACACAAGAACTAGCTTTCTAACAACTGGGGGAGGGGCTGCCACCTTAGGTAATGAGTTCTAGGTCTAAAGGTATTCAAGTAGACTCTAGATTCCTGTGTTATGAACGACTAGATGATCCCTAAGGTTTTTTCCAAACTCAACAGCCACCACCAAGCTATGAGCCTCCTGCCCCTGTTCCGATAGCTCCACCCTCAGCTCCCCCTTTGCAGTCTTCGAGAAAGCTCAGCCCCACAGAACCCAAGAACTATGGCTCCTACAGCACCCAGGTAAAGGGGGCGTATGGGTAGGGGTTGAGGAGAGGGGCCAGCCCTGGGTTCAGGACTCACACTGCCCTCTGCTCATACTGGTCAGGCTTCAGCTGCAGCAGCCACAGCTGAGCTGCTAAAGAAGCAGGAGGAGCTCAACCGGAAGGCAGAGGAGTTGGACCGGAGGGAGCGAGAACTCCAGCATGCTGCCCTCGGGGGCACAGCTAGTAAGTGGATCCTTGATAGGGTTGGGGAGGGCATCTGACAGGTTCGAAGTCTCAAAAAAGGACCTCAGAGCATGGGCACTGGAGCCAGATTGCTGAGTTTGAATTTGGGTGCTATGTCTTATTAAGGGTGAGCTCTTAGGCAAGTTATTTAATCTTGAGTGCCTCAGTTTCCTCACTTGTAAAATGAGAATAATGTTTGTACCTGTTTGACAGGATTGCTGTGAGGGTTAAACAAAGTCATCTATACAAAATGCTGGGCACAGTGCTTAGAAGTTGTAAGTCATAATAAACACAAGTCCTAATAAACACTCAGTATTAAAATAACTTTTGCCACTTGCCCTTGTTTCTTTGAACCCTCAAATTGGAAATAGAAGAGAGGACCGGAGGTGAAAGGAAGGGGGAGTGATTTGTTGGTCTCTGTCTCACTTGTGAGATCCTCCTGCTCTTTTTGTGCCTTACAGCTCGACAGAACAATTGGCCCCCTCTACCTTCTTTTTGCCCAGTTCAGCCCTGCTTTTTCCAGGATATCTCCATGGAGATCCCCCAAGAATTTCAGAAGACAGTATCCACCATGTACTACCTCTGGATGTGTGAGTAGTGAGAAGCCTTTTTGAAGGAAAAGTACAGGTAGTAACTTGTACATCTTTCTTTTCTTGGAGCCCACTCACCCAGAACTAGACACTTCACCTATCCTCAGCATTTGAGTTTAAGGCTCATTTCTCCAGGAATCTTACTGGATTACTCCTTTTATAGTATTTAGAACTTATTCTCCAGCCTTCTAGCAAATGTATATTCTTGCCCTCTCCCCCTTCCCCTTGTCCTTATGCATAAACGTATTCTGAATCATTTAAACATTTTTGCCAAGGGGATCACACATGATTGAGATTTGCTAGCTCTGTCTCCTCTACTGAGGATCCTATGAAGGCAGAAGCTGCCTTCCTTTCCTTACTCTGCCACATTTGGTGAGGGCTGTGGGGTGGGCTTCTAGGGAAAGGAGCTTTCATTGACCCATCATCCTGTTCCTCTAATCCTTAGGCAGCACTCTGGCTCTTCTCCTGAATTTTCTTGCCTGCCTGGCCAGCTTCTGTGTGGAGACCAACAATGGCTCAGGCTTTGGGCTCTCTATCCTCTGGATCCTCCTTTTCACCCCCTGCTCCTTTGTCTGTTGGTACCGCCCCATGTATAAGGCTTTCCGGTAAGAAGGGGGAGTGGGGATGATGGCAGGGAGGGGACTTGGATGGGTCCCATTCTGCTTCTCCAACGCTAATTCTTTGCCTACACTTCCCTTTCTTTCTCTTTGCAGGAGTGACAGTTCATTCAATTTCTTCGTTTTCTTCTTCATTTTCTTCGTCCAGGATGTTCTGTTTGTCCTCCAGGCCATTGGCATCCCAGGTTGGGGGTTCAGGTCTGTGAGGCTGCCATCTACCTTCACCCCTTCCTCCCACTCCTGTAGACCAAGTCAGCCTTGGGTACTGGCATAGGAGTTGTTCAGAAAAAGGAAATGTGGTTTTTATCCTTGGGAGGTGCTAATTTAACCAGAGAGACAAGATGTCCTCCGTGATAGAGAGCCCAGACACAACTCACAGCAGACATAGATTAAGGGAAAGATGGCTGTGGTCAATCTGAAGAGGCTTCCTGGAGGAGACATGTGTAACCATGGTTGGAGAAGAGGAAGAATCCTCAACAGAAAGGTCTGTTTGGAGTGAGGATGTCTGGAAGAGCTTGGAGAGCTGGGAGCTGATCGTTCAGGAGCTGGGATTAAACTGTGAAGAGAGTAGGTGTAGTTTGGGATTGCGGTGCATGGAAAGCTGCCAGACTGACAGGAAAACGGCCCCTGGTGGGAAGACATAACCAGCAGAGAAGCTGGGGGGACAGAGACCCAGCTGTGAGCAGCCCCTCTTCACTTCCACATACTTTCCCCTCCTTACAGTGGCTGGATCTCTGTTCTGACGGTGCTGAAGGCCAACACAGCTGTAGCTGTGCTCATGCTGCTGGTTGCCCTGTTCTTCACTGGCATTGCTGTGCTGGGAATTGTGATGCTAAAGCGGGTGAGGGGCTGTAGGTGGGGCCAGGAGAGTGAGATCATGTGTCCCTAGGGGCATGGGTGGAACATTCAGGAGCAACTGGGGAGGGCCAGGCTGACGGATGGGTTCTCAGCTAATGGACCTGGGAGGTGGGTGTTGTGGGGTATGTGTGGGTGTGGGTTGGTAGGGAGCCAGGAGGGAAAAGCTAGAGCTGCAGGCTGGTGAGTGGTGGTGATGGCGTTAGATTGGAGTGGGGTAACAGTGGCCAGAACGTGCTGTAAAGTCTATGCCTCTACTTGCAGATCCACTCCTTGTATCGCCGCACAGGTGCCAGCTTTCAGAAGGCCCAGCAAGAGTTTGCAGCTGGTGTCTTCTCCAACCCTGTGGTGCGAACCGCAGCTGCCAATGCAGCCGCTGGGGCTGCCGAAAATGCCTTCCGGGCACCGTGACCCCTAACCGGGATGCCCTGGCCCTGCCACTTAGGGGAGGTGACCTTAGCCCCCATCCCTGAGGTCTCTGGGACTTGATGAGACGTCACTACTTGATGTCTTCACTATAGTGCCCCCAGTCCCACAGCCATGACTGCTGAACCTGACTTAAGGGTGTGGGGAGCCCAGTGTGACCCAGTCACTGCTTCCCTCCCACTCCCCTTCCCCCAATCAGGCCACACTGCTGCCACCTCTACACACCCCAACCCAGCTTCCTTCTGCTGTGCCAAGGCTGTTGCTTCGGTTATTTAAATAAAAAGAAAGTGAAACTGGAACACAAATCACACCGTTTCCGGAATTTTAATGGGAACTAGGCCTTATGGAAGAGAAAGTGGAGGAGACTAGAATGGAAGCAGAATGTGGACTCCAGAGGGAAGGTCTGACCTGGCCTTAGTGTAAATGGAGAGCTCTCAGGGATGGGGCAGCAGAGCCCGATGATGGCAGGCGCAGGAAGAGGGACGGAAGTCCACGGTTGGGGTGGAATCGCGGAGCTGCCAGGGAGCCCAGCTCCCTACCCCTCTCCATTAATGACAGGGAAGGAGCCGATACTTCTGCTGGGAACACAGCAGGCCGAGGGGCCTGAGAGGCTGGGTGGGGCTCAAGTGGGAGCCGAAAGCGTTGTTAGCTCCGGCGGCCAGCTCACCCTGCAACCCTGCCTCCTGCTCCCTCCCTCCCTCTCCCTTTCTCCCTCTCCCTCCTTCCCTCCCTCCCTCCCTCCTTCCCTCTCCCCCTCCCACAGGGTCTCTGGCGGGGACTACAACTCCCGGGGTGCACCGCGCTGGCCCTCGCACCATGCCCCTCCTCCCGCACCATCCCATCCCCATCCCCCGCCTCCAGTCCCGGACCTGCTGCAGCCGAGCTGGGGGAGCGGGGGTGTGGTGGGCAGGGGAGCGGGGCTGGCGACCCAGGAGGCGGCGGCACCGCCGCAGCCTCTCCCCACCAGGCAGCCTCGGATCCCACTGGACACTGAGGGCACACCGACCGCGCCTCTAGAGTCACGCCGCCTCTCCCCTCTTCTCTAGACTTCTTTCCCATCCTTCTCGCCTTCACCCTTCCCACCCTTCCCTGGGTTCCGGACCGCCGCCCTCTCTTCACTCCCGGACCGGCCCTTCTCGGCGCCTCTCTTCTCTAGGGAGATGCGATGAGCCGGTGCCCCCGCGTCCTCATCGCCGTCCCGGGCACGGTGCCCGTCCAGTGCCCGTGGTGGGGAGGGAGCACTCCGGGGCCCCTCCGTGACGCCCCTCCCTTGGCCCCCTCCTCAGCTGGAGTCCCTGGGCCATGGCCCAGGGGACCCAGCCAGGGGGTGGGGTCTAGAGCGAGGGGGGTGGAGAGGAGGAAGGACGAGGCCTTGGGCGCCTCTGAGATGCTCCCAAGCGTCAGGGGGAGCCGAGCGAGGCTTAGGCAACCGGGCGGCAGGCATGATGCCCTCGCCTAGTGATTCCAGCCGCTCACTGACTAGCCGGCCCAGCACCCGGGGCCTTACCCACCTCCGCCTCCACCGACCCTGGCTGCAGGCTCTGCTCACGCTGGGGCTGGCTCAGGTGCTCCTGGGCATCCTGGTGGTCACCTTCAGCATGGTGGCCTCATCTGTCACCACCACCGAGAGCGTCAAGAGATCCTGCCCGTCTTGGGCTGGATTCTCGGTGAGTTGGGTGCACAGTTGTTGGGTGGGGGAGGCTCCTCGGGCCCCACCCCTCCACACCAGCTGCCAGTCCAAATCCTGGCCTCTCCTCCCTCTCCTGGTCCTCGTCCTCCTTACAGAGCTGGGTGCACCCTGTGGTGAGGGGCTCACTCAGGTGCCTCCCCTGTCAGGCTGAGCCTGTGCCCACTCTATCCCCAGCTGGCGTTTTCCGGGGTGGTTGGCATTGTGTCTTGGAAGCGGCCGTTCACTCTAGTGGTAGGTGCCAGGGTCTGATGCCCACGGGGAGGCAGGTGCCTAGCACCTGAGGGGATGCCTATTTATGCCCTCGAAAAGGGAACTGACTCTCCCATTCATGCTGTCCAGGCACAAATGTCTGTGAAGGAGGGTGGCTTCATCTGCGGTAGAGAGCACTCTTGGGGTCCCAGCCCTGAGTCTGTGCCCTGTTTCCCCCAGATTTCCTTCTTCTCCTTGCTTTCGGTGCTCTGTGTCATGCTCAGCATGGCTGGCTCTGTTCTCTCCTGTAAAAACGCTCAGCTGGCCCGAGACTTCCAAGAATGCATCTTGGTGAGATTTGAGGAAAGAGAGCCTGAGAGTGCTGGTTGGGGGAGGTGTGCAGGACAACCTGGACTTGTCCTGATTCAGGCTGCCTCACCCTCTCCACTCCCACTCAGGACGGAAAGGTCTGTGTGTGCTGCCCTCCTGTTCCTCTACTGCGGCCCTGTCCAGAGTCAGGGCAGGAACTGAAAGTTGCCCCTAACTCCACCTGTGATGAAGCCCGAGGGGCCCTCAAGGTGAGCATGCACCCCCCCTTCCCCCCCTCCGCCATTCCTTCCTCTCCCGCCATCTTCCTGGTTCTCACCCTTCTGCCTCCTCCTGGAGTCCTCACAGGCCCCGAGTATGTGGGATTTACTCCACCCCAGGCTCCTCTCACATCCCTCTCTCTCTCTTGCCTTCCCCAGAACTTGCTCTTTAGCGTCTGTGGGCTCACGGTATGTGCCGCCATAATCTGTACTCTCTCTGCTATTGTTTGCTGCATCCAAATCTTCTCCCTGGACCTTGTGCACACGGTGAGTGGGGAGCCGGGGTCAAGGCCAAGAAGGTAGGATGCGGGCAGGGTGTGTATGCTGGGATTGGGCTTGAGGGGTGATGGTTACAGTGCTGGCTTTTGAGCACCAGGGGCTGTGGGTCACCTATTAGGCATGTCTGTTGCAGGGTTATTTAGGGGGTCCAAAGGAAGGTGAGGAGGGAAATGACAGGGAGTAAGAGAAGTATGTGATGCCAGTCTGGGGGCATTGAAGAGTGGGACTAAAAGTTGGGCGGAGTCAGGAAGGTCTTAGATGGGGGTGGGGATAATGGGTTGATGTTCTGGTGGGGACAGAGAACAGATAGTGATTCTGGGTGCAGAAAGGTCCATGTAGAGGAGGACTTTCTAGATGGGCAGGGCAAGAGCTGAAGGTCTTCTGCTGGGGCGGGGTTAGAGGAGGAACTGGTTTTGGCAAAGGGGCCAGAACTGAGCTTCTTGGAGGGGGTGGGGCCAGAAAATGTAGATGAGAGAGGAGTTTGGGAGCCAAGGAGCTGTATTCCCAGAAACCAAGTTTGCTGACTTGCTTGCTCCCCAGCAGTTGGCCCCTGAGCGCTCAGTCTCAGGTCCTCTGGGGCCTCTGGGCTGTACATCCTCGCCCCCAGCCCCTCTCCTACACACCATGCTGGACTTGGAGGAATTTGTACCGCCTGTGCCCCCGCCGCCCTACTATCCCCCAGAGTACACCTGCAGCTCAGAAACAGATGCACAGAGGTGAGGCCAGGTGGAATCTGTGGGGAAACTAAGGAAGGCGACTGGGGCTGAGGCCGGGGATTGGTGGGGAGGGATTTTTTTGGAATAGGAGTTCTTTCCCAGGCTTTGACCCTCTCCCTCATCCTGCCAGCATCACCTACAATGGCTCCATGGACAGCCCGGTGCCCTTGTATCCTACTGATTGCCCCCCTTCTTATGAGGCCGTCATGGGGCTACGAGGAGACAGCCAGGTGAGAGCAGGGCTTGGTGTGGGCTGGGGAGTCAGAGATAGAGCCTGAAAAGCTGGGTGAGCTGCTGTCACTGGATAAAGATAATACTAGCTCTCATGATCTTTATAGCACTAGCACATTCACTGTCATCTTTGATCTGCCTGAGAGCTTGGCGAGGTGGGTGGGGTAAGAACTATTATTTCCATTTTACAGATGTGGAAACTGAGGCCCGCATAAGTGACTTGAACAAAGTGACAAAGCTGGACTGGAATCTAGGTCTCCAGAGCTCTGTGCAGCCTATGGGATGGCCTAATCAGTGTGTAGGGCTCGACCCTTGACCCTTGTGTCTTCTGCAGGCCACTCTGTTTGATCCTCAGCTTCATGATGGCTCCTGCATCTGTGAGCGAGTGGCCTCCATTGTAGATGGTGAGCAGAAAGTGGGGAGGGTGGACAAGGTCTGGGATGCCTGGGATAGCAGAGTTGGGTGTGGGGGGCAGAGGGGGAGAGACGAGACCGAGTGGGTGATTAAGGGACAAATGAGGGCTGGGGCTTCTTGCAATCCTGGGCTTAGCTGTCTCCTCTGAGATAAAACTGGAGGCAGGATGGCCCGCAAGAGGCTGGGCCTGAGAAAAGAGGAACCGCCTGCGTGGCCAGGCTGGTGCTACCCGGCAGCCCCTACCACCCACAGTGTCCATGGACAGCGGGTCTCTGGTGCTGTCAGCCATCGGTGACCTCCCTGGGGGCTCCAGCCCGTCGGAGGACTCGTGCCTGCTGGAGCTGCAGGGCTCCGTGCGCTCCGTTGACTACGTGCTCTTCCGCTCTATTCAGCGCAGCCGCGCCGGCTACTGCCTCAGCCTGGACTGCGGCCTGCGGGGCCCCTTTGAGGACAGCCCCCTGCCCCAGCGGCCCCCGAGAGCTGCCCGCTCCTATTCCTGCTCTGCCCCCGAGGCCCCACCCCCGCTGGGTGCCCCCACAGCTGCCCGAAGCTGCCACCGGCTGGAGGGCTGGCCGCCTTGGGTGGGACCCTGCTTCCCCGAGCTGAGGCGGCGGGTCCCCCGGGGAGGCAGCCGGCCAGCTGCAGCCCCGCCCCCCCGAGCTCCGGTTCGCCGCTTCAGCGATAGCTCAGGTTCCCTCACCCCACCGGGGCACCGGCCTCCTCAGCCGGCTCCCCGACCACCGCTGCTGCTGCCACGGTCCCACAGTGACCCGGGCATCACCACCTCCAGCGACACCGGTGAGCCGCCACAAGATTCAGGAGAGGGCAGGCACTGGGAGTTAGAGGGCCAGTGATACCCACCAGGATTTGGGACACTGTTGAGGCCCCTGGGGAGGAAGAATGGGTGAATTCACTCCTGCAGTAGACACTTCTTATGTCACCTCCTAGAAATACATCAATAGCTTAGTGGCTAAAAGAAGAGGATTTGGTTTTTGGAACGCAGTCTCACAGTTCCCAGCTTGGGCTAGTTACCTACCCTCTCCAACACTCAGTTTCTCACCTGTAAAACAGGTATAATAACAGTACCTCACCATAGGTACTGTGGAGTTACTGAGGAGAGATGCAGGTCAAGTGCTTAGCCCTGGCACAGAAAGTGTTTGTCATTACCGTTATGTGCCAGGTACTGGAGAGGCTGCAGCAGGGCACGATAGCGCCTTAGTCCCTGATTTGGTGGATTGTACCATCTAGTTGCTGGTGGACCTGAGCAGAGATGATGCCCCCTTGGTTGGGAATGGGGTGTGGAATCTGGGCTTGAGTTCTCAGGAGGGCCGTGAGATTGGCGGGCGCATCTACTGAGCGCTCCCACTCAGTCCCTGTCTCTGTCTTCCTTCTCAGCTGAATTCAGGGACCTTTATACCAAAGTGCTTGAGGAAGAAGCTGCTTCCATTTCCTCTGCAGATACAGGTGAGGCATATGGTTGGTGCCCAGGGGGCAGTGGGTAGGGGAGTGCTGCCTGGCCTTCTCTGCACCTCCCATTCCACCCACTCTCCCTCTCTCTCTCTCTCTCTCTCCAGGGCTCTGCTCTGAAGCCTGCCTCTTCCGTCTAGCCCGTTGCCCTTCCCCCAAGTTGCTACGTGCTCGCTCAGCCGAGAAACGGCACCCCATGCCCACCTTCCAGAAGGTCCCCCTGCCCTCGGGCCCTGCACCTGCCCACTCCCTGGGGGACCTGAAGGGCAGCTGGCCAGGCCGGGGCTTGGTCACTCGTTTCCTCCAGATGTCTAGGAAGGCCCCAGACCCCAATGGGAATGGAGCCCATGGACATAAGCAGGTAGAGTGAGGGGATCCAGTGAAGACACCCAGGAAAGCCTGGTGCTTCAGGTGGGGCCACACTGATGCTCTTTCCTGTGGCCCCATCTAGGTGCCCCGGAGCCCATGGGGCCGGCCAGGCCGAGAGAGCCTCCACCTTCGCAGCTGCGGCGACCTCAGCTCCGGCTCCTCCCTGAGACGCCTCCTGTCTGGCCGCAGGCTGGAGCGCGGCACCCGCCCCCACAGCCTCAGCCTTAATGGGGGCAGCCAGGAGACTGGGCTCTGACCTGGGCGTCCTCCCACACTGAACAGATCCAGATGAATACTGGGGCCACAGGCACCAGCTGGTTGGGACCAGCAGCCTCCAGCACCCCCTTGCACTGGCTGACACAAAAAGAAACCTGCTGAACACCCCCAGAAGTATCCCTTTCCCTCCTACCTCTAGGGGCTCCTGCTGCTTGCCTCTGCCCCTCCAGCCTGGGGAGACCTTCTGTCCTGCGCTGCATGGGTGTTCAGGCTGTGCGGAGAGATGCCCCTGCTTACAGCGTTGGAGGAGGAAAATAAAGCCCTGTTCCTCCAGCATGAGAGTAACTCTCTCTGATTCACCACGGGCCCTGTGGCCAGGGCAAAGGCATGTCCCGGTTGTTCAAGCACAAGGGGCTGTATGCCTGTGCAATGGGGTGGTGAGGCATGAAGGGTCAGAAAAATCTGGGTGGCCTCTCAGCTCTGCCACCTTTAGCTGCATGATCTTGGGCAAGTTATTTAACCTCAATTGCCTGATCCGTAAAACATTGTGAGGACGAAAGTTTGTAAAGCTCTTAACACACTAAGTAAGGCTTCAATAAATTTCAATTTTCCCTTCTCTTCTGGATCATTCTTTGTCACCTTTGAAATTTGTTCTAGCATCTCTCATAGTTATGAAAACTCTCAAGACGCTGATATCTGTTTCCAGCTACCACACAATGTCTCTGCCCCTTTTCATAGCCAAACGTTTTTTCTCTTCCTTCCTTCCACTCCTGAACATCCATTCTCTCCTCACCCATTCCCATCAGGCTCCTTCCCCTACCTCTCCCCAGGCACTGCTCTTTTTTTTTTTTTAATTTTTTAATTTTAATTTTAATTTTATTTATTTATTTCTGGCTGTGTTGGGTCTTCGTTGCTGCACGTGGGCTTTCTCTAGTTGCGGCGAGCAGGGGCTACTCTTTGTTGCGGTGCCTGGGCTTCTCATTGTGGTGGCTTCTCTTGTTGCGGAGCACGGGCTCTAGGCACGCGGGCTTCAGTAGTTGTGGCTCGTGGGCTCTAGAGCGCAGGCTCAGTAATTGTGGCGCACGGGCTTAGTTGCGCCGCAGCATGTGGGATCTTCCTGGACCAGGGATCGAACCTGTGTCCCCTGCGTTGGCAGGCAGATTCTTATCCACTGCACCACCAGGGAAGCCCCCAGGCACTGCTCTTGACAAATTTTTCAGTAAGCAAAAAAGTTAGACCCACTGGCCAATTCTCTGCCTGCATTTCACTTGACCTCTAAGAAGCATTTAACCCAGATAATCAGCATCTTTCATCTTGAATTTTTCCCTTTCTTGTCTTTGAAAACATCATACTCTCCTAATTTTTCTCCTACTTTACTGTCTTGGTATCATTTGTCAGAGTTCACACCTCTGCCCAACCGCTTAACACTGGAGGGCTCCAGGGCGCTCCCCTTGGCCCTCTTCTTTTTTCTACCTCCAGTCTGTAAGTGGCCCTATCAAGATCCATGGCTTTAAAGGCCATCTATGTGTTCGTGGATAACTCTCTCCTTTACCTCTCCATGAGCTCCAACCTCCAATTTGACATCTCTGCTTGGATATTTAATGGGCCTCTCAGACTCAACATGGCCACAGTGGAACTCTTGATTCCCACCCCAGCACCTGTTCCTCTTCCAACATTCCCATCTCAATAAGTGGCACCATCACTCACCTAGCTGCACTTTCCATAAGCTTGGGAATCACCCTCATTTCTTCTTTTCCCTCATCCAACACATCTGATCCTACCCTGAATTCATCCATGTCTCACCAGCTACCTAGCCCTAGCCATCACCCTCTCTCCCACCCTCTTGATCTATTTCCATTCTTCCTACAATCCATTCTCCACTCAGCAAAGTGATAAGAAATCATGTCATATTAAAGTTCTGCCTAAATGTACTGGCTTTCCACTGTATTTAGAATAATCTCCAAACTCCTTATGAAACTATGGTCAGGTACAACCTGGTCCACTCTGCTTCAGCCAAACTGCGTTGCACAAGGGCCTTTGCACGAGCTAGCTATTCACCAACACGAAACTCGGTGCCCTATATCTGTTGCTTTCACCTAATTCGGGTCTTAGTTCCATTCTCACGTTTTTGTTGAGCACTCCCCATTCTATCATACCGCCTTGTTTTGAACACCTATCACTATCCAAAATTATCTTGTTTTTGTTTTCTGTGTCGTCCCACAGAATGCAAGCTCCTGAGAGCAGGGGCTTGCTCATTGCACTGGATCTAACACTTAGTAGGTCCTCAAGAAACTCATTAAGTTATTAAAAGGCAGAGTGGGGCCTTGTAAACAGCTTGGAGACCCTATGACTTTGGGGATAGCCGTGGGGCCCTACAGGAGAGGAAGGGGGTAGGGAGAGGCACTGCCCATAGATGGCGTCTGGCTGCAAGGCTTCTTGAATAATTCACCATCATAACAACCCAGCTTCAGGGAGGGAGAGTTAGGGCGCGGCCAGAACGACAAAATGAGGTAGCAGGGAGTGGAGATTGGGATTCCCAACGGGGCAATTTCTGGGCACTGAATGTTCCCTATCCTGAGGCTCCCAAAGTAGGAAGCTCAAGAATCCACCTCAACTTCCGTAAGCTGGACTCATTGAGGGACTTCAATCTCCCCCATCCCTTAGGTTGTGCTGGCGATTGTAAAACGAGACGCATGCGCGCTTCTCGCTTTCCGCGCCCACTTCCCGAACAGACCCCCGGATACGCTTGCGCCCTATTTGGGCTACGGCTGGTCAGCGAAAACAGTCCGTCCCCAGCACAACCAATAAGACGTGAGGAAAGGGCCTGCGTCCCGCCTCCTGACGATTCGGGGGTCTCCCTTCTTGAGCTAGGCCCCGGCCCCGCCCCGCCGGCCCTGCGTGTCTCGCGGCTGCGCGTGGTGGAGGGCAGCCTAGCTCTGCTGAGCCCCCTTCTACCGCCCCGCCCACCCCGCTTTGCAGGCTGCTCTGGGATTTCCCTTCGCCTCCGTTTGGGGCTGCTGTTTCGCTTCGCCGACGGTAGGCGTAATGGATTTTGCACTTTTTGGATCTTAACTCTCCTTTCCCTGCGTCTGCACTTCACCTTTTTATCATCGTTGTTATTATTAATTGTAGGGATGGTTGTATTTTACTAATGAAGAAGAGGGGGAAAATCTTCAAATCCTCTTCTACCCACTTGCTTTTTTGAGGGGTGGAGTGGGAAGAAGGTCTATGTAATTTATCCATTCTTCAATCATCCGACAGATGTTCAATGAGCACGGGACGAGCACCGGGTGCTGTGCTACGTACTGGGGATACAGACTGATCCCCGCCCTACTGGGCTTTCTCACGGACAGATCAGCAGACAAAGGAGTTAGCAGGCCACTGGGTGCTATAACTGACATTAAGCCATTTGTACAATTAATTGCAAATGTAATAAGAGCTACAAAGGAGATGTAAGGGCTCCTCACACACAGGAGGGGTGTGTGTGAGAGGAGAGAATTTCTTGGAGAAAATGACATATGAGCTGAGTTCTGAAAGAAAGATGAATAGGCATTACCTAGGCTAAATGGAGGTGAAGAGTGATGCATAGTAAAGAAGAGCCTTTGAGAGGATTCTGAGGCAGAGAGGATGTAGAACAAGGGGGCCAGTCTGTGGCAGGCTGTAATTGGAGGCTGGTCTCCGTCGTGCCCCTTACAGTCTGATTTCTACACAGCAGCCAAAGTGATCTTTTAAAAATATAAATCTGATGTTGTCACTTCCCTGCCCCAAACTGTCCAGTGAATTTCCATTTTGGAACAAAATTCAGACTCCTCACTGTGGCCACCAAGGCCCTGCAGAATCTGACCCCCAACCTTTTACTCCAAACTCACTTCTTACCACTGTCCCACTCACTCCTTCTGTCCAGCTTCCTTACCCCCTTTTTTTTTTAAGATTTATTTTTTTTTGATGTGGACCATTTTTAAAGTCTTTATTGAATTTGTTACAATGTTGCTTCTGTTTTATGTTTTGGTTTTTTGGCCTAAAGACATGTGGGAATCTTAGCTCCCCCACCAGGGATCGAACCTGCACCCCCTTCATTGGAAGGCTAAGTCCTAACCACTGGACCGCCAGGGAAGTCCCCCTTCCCCTTTATTTTGTTTCATAGTTCTTACGGCCACCTGAAATTACCTGTTTTTTGTCTTCCACCACCACTAGAATATAAGCTCCGTAGGGCCAGGGACTTTATAATCTTATTCATTACTGTATCACCAGGGTCTAGAACAGTGCCTGGCACATAGTAGATGCCCAATTATGATTTGTCAAATATGTGTCTTGGGGAGCGCATAGCAGGGGTGCCCAGCTCATTCAGGGGTGTCAGGAAAATGGTACTGATGGTAGGGACATTAAGGCTGAGGAGTTAATGATGAAAAAGAATAGTTATTCATTTTTTTCAAGAGAGGAGAAGAAAATAACATAGAGCAGAGAGGCAAGATGGAATGTGGCCTATTAGATGAAATGTGATTGGAGCATATGGTCCAAGTGGAGAGGTGAGAAATGAGACTGGAACACAGATGCCAGGTCCCGGTAGCCCTCTTAAAAGGCAGTGTGGAGCCGTTGAAGGATTTTAGGAGGGAGAGTGGTAGCTTCAGAATTTGTATTTTAGTTAGACCATCCAGTTCTTGGAGAATGGATTGGAGGATAAAAGTAGAGTGTAGGAGGCCAAGCAAGAGATGTTTCAGTAGTTTAGAAGAGAATTGACAGGGAGAAGGGTACAGGGAAAGGACAGAGTCAAGGATGAGCCCCAGGTTCTGTGAGGAAGAGGTTCTATTCATGGGGAAAGAAAACACAGGAGGAAAAGTAGGTTTGGCTGGAGGAGATGATGCTCTCATGATGGTCCTGCTGAAGTGTCTGTGAGACACCCAGAGGAAAGGTCTGGAGGGCAGAGTCACATCACAGAGTCCATCCCAGGAGAAGGATTGGGAATGGAAGTGGAGATTGTGGAACCAGAAAACAATTAGGTTAGTCAAAGCCATGGGTTATCTCTGTGGAGAGAGCATGACGTATGACAAGAGAAGGCCTAGGATAAAACCCTAAGGAACAGACAGAAAGGACGCGAAGCCTGCAAAAGAGAAGGAACAGCCAAAGAAGTGGGAGGACATCCAAAGCAGCAGAGTGTGGAGTCATGAAAACAAAAGAGAGTGCTTCTAGGAGGGAGGGGCTATGTGTCAACTGAGGTAAAAAGTCCAGTCAAATAGGGCTGAGCAGGGACTTCCCTGGTGGCGCAGTGGTTAGGAATCCACCTGCCAATGCAGAGGACACGGGTTCGAGCCCTGGTCCGGGAAGATCACACATGTCGCAGAGTGCCACAACTACTGAGCCTGTGCGCCACAACTACTGAGCCTGTGCGCCACAACTACTGAGCCCATGCGCTGCAACTACTGAAGCCCCCGTGCCTAGAGCCTGTGCTCCGCAATAAGAGAAGCCACCGCAATGAGAAGCCCACGCACCGCAACGAAGAGTAGCCCCGCTCGCCGCAACTAGAGAAAGCCCACACGCAGCAACAAAGACCCAACGCAGACCAAAATAAATAAATAAATATATTTATATTAAAAAAAAAAAAGGGCTGAGCACTATTCATTGGACTTAGCAACAGAGGGATCATTAGTGACCTTGGCAAGAGCAGTTTTGGAGCCAGGAGGGTCCAGTATCAGCCCATGGAGTGTAGGAAGTGGAGAGAGGACTCATCAGGTGTAGCAACTCATTCCAGAGGTTTGGCTCTGAGTAATATTACATGCATTGTTGCATGAAATCCTCATAACAACCCACGAGGCAAGAGTTTTGGAGATGAGAAAACTGAAGCTCTGAGAAGTCAAGTAACTTCCCAATATCTCAGTTCTAGTGAGAAATGAAGCAGGGATTTCAATCCTGTATAATCACTCGGGTGTTCATGCTGAAACACCCTTCCTTATTGCCTCTTCTTGAGGGGAACAGGAGAGAAATGGTGGCGGCCGGAGGGAGCAAGGGTGGAGGTAGAGGCCTCGCACAGAAGACTCCTTCTACTGTACCTGGAGGGAAGAAACAAAGCCTGGATAACAATAACAGTAATAATTCCAGCCATCTATATGGAATTTTACAGTTTACAAGGAACACCTCAGATTTTTTTTTTTTTTTGACTGCGTTGGGTCTTTGTTGCTGTGCACAGGCTTTCTCTAGTTGTGGCGAGTGGGGGCTACTCTTCCTTGTGGTGCAGGGGCTTCTCATTGCGGTGGCTTCTCTTGTTACAGAGCACAGGCTCTAGGCGTGTGGGCTCAGTAGTTGTGGCTTGCGGGCTGTAGCGTGCAGGCTCAGTAGTTGTGGTGCCTGGGCTTAGTTGCTCCGTGGCATGTGGGATCTTCCCGGACCGAGGCTCGCTCGAACCTCCGCCCCCTGCATTGGCAGGTGGATTCTTAACCACTGCGCCACCAGGGAAGTCCCTTCTCAGGTACTGTTATCTTCAATGAGCCTCATTACAACCCTGCATGGGAAGCTCAGAACAATAAGGAAGGTGCGAGCAGGCTCACCGTTGTTCAGTATTTGAATCATACTTCCTGTTGACTCCACCAAATCGCCTCAGTTAGGTCTCACTTTCACTGTAATAGTCTTGTTCAGAGTTAACCTCATTCTTCCTGAAGTTCACCACTCCTTTGCTTCAAACTACACCAAGGACAGTCTCTGAAACACTGACAAGCAGAACCTTAAACAGCGAGAGGGTGCAGTTGGTAACTTAACCCATTCATTCATTCAGTAAACTTGAGCCCCGATTCTGTGCTTGTCTCTAAGTGAAGAGTTTTAAGGTTTCAGAGAAATAGTAACCATGAGATTTGCCCTGTGACCATTTATAAACTTACAGAAGACTGAAAATATGCAACTGAAATATCTGGGAGGCTGTATGACATGATGGCTAAGAGCTGCTTGGGCTTCAGAGTAAGACAGACCTGAATTTAGGCTTGACTCTGCCACTCACTTGACCTAAGTCAGTTTTCTCGTCTGTAACGTGGGGTTGTCAGGCTAATGCATGTAATAAGCACTTGTGAAAGATTGACTGTTGGTATCTTGAGAAAAATTATAGGAGAGCATGTGAGGTACAAATACTTTCATTTTGCACTGGGCTTTACCAAGTATGCTATGGTTATTGTTTAAGAGTTGGTTAATCAGGGACTTCCCTGGTGGTCCAGTGGCTAAGGCTCCATGTTCCCAATGCAGAGGGCCCAGGTTCAATCCCTGGTCAGGGAACTAGATCCCATATCCCGCAACTAAGTTTCCGCGTGCTGCAATTAAGACCCAGTGCAGCCAAATAAATAAATAAATAAATATTTAAAAAAAATAGTTGGTTAATCAAACTAACTTTATTGCCATAATCATTTGGCAACATATACATGTATCAAGTCATCAGTTCTACGCCTTAAACTTACACACTTACACAGTGTTACGTCAATTATATCTCAATAGAGCTGAAAAAAAAAAGTTGGTTAATCAGATGAATCCAAGGGTGAAGCCACACCCTAGCAATTAAGGGGCAGAAGGGTCTCACTGGAGAAACAAGTTATTTGGTGTCATTAATCAGGAGGAGTGGTGTATCTTCAGATCAGAAACCAGAGCTGAAAGGACAGGTTCCAGGTTGACTGGTAAGGTTTATCCATTCATTCATCTCTTAAGTATTTTTTGAGCACCTACTCTGCTATGCATGGCATAAGAGTGTCTCTCTTTGACTTGACCATGGAGGTGACAGTGGAACTGGGAGGAGGCACCCTCCTTGGGGAGTTGATCTGAGACCTAAAGAGCAAGGGGCCTGTGACATGGTACTTGCCAGGCTCCAGGGCTGGAGTTTGCTATCTGAGTCAAGCCTACAGCTCGTCACAGGGCTGGCTGAAGTGGGATCAGAACTCTTGTGCTGGGTCAGCCAAACTATTTTTGTATTTCTGCTTTTCGCTTATATTTATTTCCCAGTTGTCCTCCCTTGGTGTTTAGCTAAGTCTTTTAAAAGTGCTGTGCAGAGGGCTTCCCTGGTGGTGCAGTGGTTAAGAATCTGCCTGCCAATGCAGGGGACATGGGTTCGAGCCCTGGCCCGGGAAGATCCCACATGCCGTGGAGCAAATAAACCCATGTGCCACAACTACTGAGCCTGCGCTCTAGAGCCCACAAACCATGACTACTGAGCCGACGTGCCACAACTACTGAAGCCCATGAGCCTAGAGCCCGTGCTCCGCAACAACAGAAGCCACCGCAATGAGAAGCCCGCGCACTGCAATGAAGAGTAGCCCCCGTTCGCCCGCATTAGAGAAAGCCCACGCACAGCAACAAAGACCCAATACAGCCAAAAATAAATAAATTAAAAAAAAAAAAAAAAGTGCTGTGCAGGGACTTCCCTGGCGGTCCAGTGGTTAAGGCTCCGCACTTCCACTGCAGGGACACAGGTTCGATCCCTGGTCGGGGAACTAAGATCCCACATGCCTTACGGCACAGCCAAAAAAAAATTAAAAATAAAATAAAAGTGCTGTGTAAAGGGGACCGAGGAATGCATTTGTGGCCACCTTGTACGTCCCTAGTGGCCACTGCAACCTGGGCGTTTGAGGTGACTCCCCTAAGGGCAGTGGTTCTCAGTCGCCCCCTAGAGGGCATTTTGGAAACGTGTCTTTAGTGGAGACCAGGATTAGGAGGCACTTTGAGAATTTAGTGGAAAGAGGACAGGAAAGGTAGACCACCTATAACATGGAGGACAGTCCTGAACAAAGAAGAATTGTCTCTCATTCTACTTGACTTTGGAATGTTCTGCTCAACAGTATATGCAAAGGGCTTCCCTGGGGGCTCAGTGGTTAAGAATCCACCTGCCAATGCAGGGGACACAGGTTCGTGCCCTGGTCCGGGAAGATCCCACATGCCACGGAGCAACTAAGCCCGTGTGCCACAACTACTGAGCCTGCGCTCTAGAGCCTGTGAACCACAGCTACTGAGCCCACGTGTCACAACTACTGAAGCCCGCACGCCTAGAGCCCATGCTCCGCAACAAGAGAAGCCACTTCAGTGAGAAGCCTGCGCACCACAATGAAGAGTAGCCCCCACTCGCCGCAACTAGAGAGAGCCCATGCACAGCAACGAAAACCCAATGCAGGCAAATAAATAAATAAATTTATTAAAACAACAACAACAATATATGCAAATATAAAATCAAATATAAATCAGCAGGACTTCATTATATAATAATGCAGAAAAGTTTTACAAGTTGTTTTTTTGTTTTTTGGAACAGCCCAATAATTTAGGAGGAGATCATTATGGAGAAGGAAGCTTAAATAAAATACATTGTCTTGACATTATTGCATCTGTCTACTCAGTGTATTAGAGCACTTCCAGCTATGCAATATACTTAGTTTAAAAGAGTTTCAATGCAGTAGTGTACCTGCAAAAGCAATGAACCAACTGCAAATATGTAATAAAAGTAAAGTTTTTTTACTAGCTTCATTGAGGTGTGATTTACATACTATAAAAGTTTCTCCTTTAAGTGTACAGTTCAATGATTTTGAGTAAATTTACAGAGTTTTGCAACAGTTAATCTCCATTCCCACTCCAGCCCCAGACAAGCACTAATCTATTTTCTGTCTACAGATTTGCTTACTCTGGAATTTCATATAAATGGAATCACACAATGTGTGGTCTTTTTGTCTGGCTTCTTTCACTTAACATGATGTTTTTGAGGTACATTCATATTGTAGCATGTATCAGTATTTTGTTCCTTTTTATTGCTGAATAGTATTCCATTTAATGAAATACCACAATTTGTGTATTTATTCACCAGCTGATGGACATTTAGTTTGTTTCCATAAATAACGCTGCTGTAAATATTCATGTGCAAGTCTTCAGGTGGACAAATGTTTTCATTTCTTTTAAGTAGATACCTAGAAATGGAGTTGCTGGGTCATATGGTAACTCTATGTTTAACATTTTGAGAAACTGCCAAACTGTTTTCCAAAGTGGCTGCACCACTTTACATTCCCACGGTAACATATGAGCATTCTAATTTCTGCACATACTTGCTAACACTTGTTATTGTCTGTCTTTTTGATCATAGCCATCCTAGTGCATATGAGGTGGTATCACATAGTGGTTTTGATTTGCGTTTCCTTAATGACTAATGTTGTCAAGCATCTTTTCATGCGCTTGTTGCCCATTTTTATATTATCTTTGGAGAAAATCTGTTCAAGTCCTTTGCCCATTTTTTTTTTTTTTTTTTAAGTAACTAGTTAAGTAAGTTGTTTTTATTATTTATTTATTTATTATTTTTTTTTATGGCTGTGTTGGGTCTTCGTTTCTGTGCGAGGGCTTTCTCTAGTTGCGGCAAGCGGGGGCCACTCTTCATCGCGGTGCGCTGGCCTTTCACTGTCGCGGCCTCTCTTGTTGCGGATCACAGGCTCCAGACGCGCAGGCTCAGCAGTTGTGGCTCACGGGCCCAGTTGCTCCGCGGCATGTGGGATCTTCCCAGACCAGGGCTCGAACCCGTGTCCCCTGCATTGGCAGGCAGATTCTCAACCACTGCGCCACCAGGGAAGCCCCCTTTGCCCATTTTTTAATTGGGTTATCTTCTTATTACTGAGTTATAAGAGTTCTTTATATATTTTGGATACTAGGCCTTTATCAGAGATATGATTTGAAAGTATTTTATCCCATTTTGTGGGATGTCTTTTCACTTTCTTGATTACATCCTTTGAAACACAAACACTTTTCATTTTGATGAAGTCCAATTTATCTTTTTTTTTCTGTCATTTGTGTTTTGGAATCGTAAATAAGAAACCATTGTCTAAAGAGATTCTGGACTTAAGCTATAAGAAGATGAGACTTCTGGAAACCTTGGGAGGAAGTAAGAGTATTTATGTGTGGGAGGGACATGACTTATTGGAAGCCAGGGGACGGACTATGGCAGATTGCCTCCTAGATGGCCCCCAAATGATCCCCACCTCCTGGTGTTTACACCTTTATTTAGCCCCTCTGCCCCACACACATCTGTATAGAAGACCTGTGTAACCAATAGGATATTGTGAAAATGATACTGTGTGACTCCTGAGGCTAGGACCTTGTGGCTTCTGCCTTACTCTCTCTTAGATGACTCACTGGAGAGGAATCCAGCTGTCATGTTGTGAGGACACTCAAGCAGCCCTATGAATTATTCCACATGGTAGGGAACGGAGGCCTTCTGCCAACAGCCAGCCCCAGTTCACCACCTATGTTATTGGCTTAACTTGGAAGCAGAGCCTCAGCCCAGTCAAGCCTACTACAGATGATAGCAGCCCTGACCAACATCTTGGCTACAATCTTTTGAGAAGCCTCAAGTCTGAACCATCCAGATGAGCCACTCCTGAATTCCTTACCCACAGAAACTATGTGAGATAACAAATGTTTGTTGTTGCCTAAAACAAAAGAAAAAGAAACCACTGGCTAATCCAAGGTCACAAAGATTTACTCCTAGCCTTCCTTCTTCCAGAAATTTAAGAGTTTTAGCTCTTACATTTAAGTCTATGATCCATTTTGCTTTGATTTTTGATTATGGAGTGAGGTAAGGGTCTAAGTTTATCTTTTTTTTAAAATAAATTTATTTATTTATATATATATTTTTTTAATTTTTGGCTGCTTTGGGTCTTCGTTGCTGCGCACAGGCTTTCTCTAGTTGCGGTGAGCGGGGTTTTCTCTTGTTGCGGAGCACCGGCTCTAGGCGCGCGGACTTCAGTAGTTGTGGCACGCGGGCTCAGTAGTTGTGGCTCGTGGGCTCTGGAGTGCAGGCTCAGTAGTTGTGGCACACGGGCTTAGTTGCCCTGCGGCATGTGGGATCTTCCCGGACCAGGGCTCGAACCCATATCCCCTGCATTGGCAGGCGAATTCTTAACCCCTGCGCCACCAGGGAAGTCCCTAAGTTTGTCTTTTTGCATGATAGCTAGTCATCTCAGCACCGTTTGTTGAAAAGACTGTCCTTTTCCTTACTGAATTGCTAAGGCCTAGAATCAAATAGTAAATTTGTGAAGACATGTGGAATGCACTGAATCTTATTCATAAAGATTGACTCTTAAGGGGCTTCCCTGGTGGCGCAGTGGTTAAGAGTCCGCCTGCCAATGCAGGGGACATGGGTTCGAGCCCTGGTCCAGGAAGATCCCACATGCCGCGGAGCAACTAAGCCCGTGAGCCACAAATACTGAGCCTGCGCTCTAGAGCCTGCGAGCCACAACTACTAAAGCCCGCACGCCTAGAGCCCGGGCTCCACAACAAGAGAAGCCACCGCAGTGAGAGGCCTGCGCACCTCAACAAATAGTAGCCCCTGCACGCCTCAACTAGAGAAAGCCCGTGGGCAGCGATGAAGACCCAACACAGCCAAATAAATAAATAAATAATTTTTGCTTCTGTTAAATCCTAATTTATTCCATTTAGGTTAGTACATATCTGACTATTTTATAATGTCTTGTAGGTAATCATGCCTAAGCATTTACTTATTGAAAACATATTTTGCTATAAAAAATAGTCTCATTATCTTTCCTTTATATGCCAATTAAGGCAACTATATTGATTCTCTTAAATTGTGTGTGTAGGTAAGTCATAGTATCTATACGTTCATTTCAGGATAGTAGAGAGTATGTGAGGAAATACTTTTTATGAAAAGGGGTGCTCAGGCTGTTGTGCTGAGATCTCCCAGGACAGGGAGAGTGAAGCTTGGGAAGAGAGGCACACCTGCCTCTCCCCAGCTGAAAATCAATCCATCTTGCCCAACCTGGGAGTCCTGGATTCTGTTTCATTATTGACAAGTTATCCCCTGACAAATGCCTTTGAAGAACACAGATCCAGAAATGTTGCCATGTAGCCAGCACTTCAGAAGCCAACTTGGGCTTCATTTTGAGCAGGTAAAACACGTGTAGAAAACACGGGACGATTTTAAAACAGTACAAAACAAACGCTGCAGACCAGCACAGCAGCTTTTGAAAATAACCAGCAGCTAATGTAGCATTTGGCACACCGGAGGCACTCATCAAATGTGTGATGTGTGTCATAGGACCCTGGATACAAATCTTATCGGACGCAAGTCCGTGTGCCCAACGCGTAGTGAGGCCAAACAATACCAAAACGTCGGAGTTTGGAGAGAGAAAGGTTTATTGCAGGGCCGTGCAAGGAGACGGGTGGCTCATGCCTTAAAAACCCCAACTCCCCGAAAGAAAGCTTTCAGCAAAGCTCGTTTATAGGAAAGGTGAGGGAGGGCTGCGGTTAGTTGTTGCAGACTTCTTTGGTGTCAGATGCTTTGTTCTTGAGGTCAGGTCACGACGTTCCTGTAAACCTCCACCAAAACAAATGTTATTCTCTGTTCTGACGAGAAAGGGCAAGGTCCCAAAGGCTCAACCTTTACCCTCTGGGGTCCAGGCCCTGGCTAAAGGAGGGGGTCCTTGTGAGGGCTAGTTATCCTGCCCGGGAGCATTCATCCAGCCCCTGGTCTGGGTCCTCCCGCCAGTGCCCAGGCCCGGCTGAAGAGGCAGATCTCATCTGGCGGCACCCTCAGGGCCAGGTCCCCAGACCCTGCCCAGCCGTCATCACTGAGGGAGCCAGGTGCCCAAGGATCCAGCTGGCCCTCTGGCTTTTCATTTACACTGGAGAGAATGATTTGTATAGGATCGATAGGAATACATGTTGTAGCAAATACCAGTCAGGTGAATTCCCAGCTCACAACGATTGCCCTTCTTTGAGAATAGCCCCAACCACAGAGGTGGACCTCAAGTAATGATGTGCAGTGTCCTTGCAGCTTTTTTTTTTTTTTGTCCTTGCAGCTTAACCCTGACCTCTGGCCACCTCCTAGCGGGAGACAACTGATCTAAGCTGTACCAATTTCAGAAATGTGAAGGGAGAGACTGAAGCTGGTTGAAGCTGTTACCTTTTTTAAAAATTTATTTTAATTAATTAATTAATTAAAAATTTTGGCTGCATTGGGTCTTCGTTGCTGCGCGCAGGCTTTCTCTAACTGCGGAGAGCAGGGCTCTTCGTTGCGGTGCACAGGCTTCTCATTGCAGTGGTTTCTCTTGTTGTGGAGCACGGGCTCTAGGCGTGCGGGCTTCAGTAGTTGCAGCACGCGGGCTCAGTAGTTGTGGCTCACGGGCTCTAGAGCGTAGGCTCAGTAGTTGTGGTGCACAGGCTTAGTTGCTCCGCGGCATGTGGGATCTTCCCAGAGCAGGGCTCAAACCCGTGTCCCCTGCATTGGCAGGCGGATTCTTAACCACGATGCTACCAGGGAAGTCCCTGAAGCTGTTACCTTAATGACAGTGTCCATATACTGCAGGTGCTGAGGCCTCCATGGCCTGGGACCCATGGAGACCACCACTGCCATTAGGCTGCACAGGCGGGGATGGGGGAGAGATTTGCTGCTGCTTCGAGGCCTGGACCCGGCCAGTGGGTGGCCGTGGTGAGGGCTTGTAGCTCTGCGGGACACAGCCCTCAGCCTGTCCCCGGGGCACCCCAGCTCACCCACTGGCCCCGCGGCTGGAGAGCCTGGAGGGTCCCGGCGAGAAGGCCGAGATCTGCCTCGGCCTAACCCACTCTCTGCTGAGAGGACCACTGCCAGGCTGACTGTTGGCGGAGCGGGACCTCTACCCGCGGCGCTCAGGGTCTCGCACTAACAGCTGTGAGCTAAGGGCTGTGTGCCCGCCCCGCCTCATTACAAATCCAGGTTCCACCACCGAGTAGTCAAGCGACTTTGGGCAAGTTCATGACCTTTCAGAGTCTTAGGTTCCTCATCTCTAAAATGGAGAAAATAATAGTATCTGCCACGTGAGAATAAAACGAGACTATGAACATAGAGTAGCACAGAGTAAGTACTCAATAAATATTAGCCCTTATTATAACCAACTTTATTTAGAAAATAAAATATAAAAGCCTCAAGGGCAGACCACATTGTGAGAGAAGAAACAAGACACTCACAAACTCTGTGCCTGCAGAGGGAAACAGGGAGGGGAGTGGGGCTGTAAGGCCAACAGAGCACATAGCACAGGGAGATCAGCTCTGTGCTTTGTGACCACCTAGAGGGGTGGGATAGGGAGGGTGGGAGGGAGGGAGATGCAAGAGGGAAGAGATATGGGGACATATGTATATGTATAACTGATTCACTTTGTTATACAGCAGAAACTAACACACCATTGTAAAGCAATTATACTCCAATAAAGATGTTAAAAAATAAATAAATAAAGCCAACAGAGGAGATAGGGGCAAATGTAGTATGTACTTAATATCAATAAATATTTGTGGAGTGAGTGAACTAGAGGGAAATAAGATCACCTGCCCTCCTCCCAAGAACAAGCCCTGTGCAACATTTCCTGGAAAAACAGGAAGTCTAGATGGGGCAGATTTGACCTAGTGATGATGGTTCAGTTCAATGCAACAAGCTGGCACCTACCCACCCTGTGCCAGGCCTTCTACTTAGAATGAGTAAGCCATTCCTTTGGGGGAACTCCAAGCTCCTTCCATAAACACAGCCCTAACTTGTTGCAGTGTTTGGTGCCAAGCAGTGTGCTAGACACACATTATCATACTTACACACCTCACAGCAATTCTGTGAGATAGGAGTTATCTCTCCCCTTTTATAGATGAGAAACAGAGGCTTAGAGTGATTAAGTAATTTACTGAAGGTCAAACAGCCAGTAAGTGGTAGAGCCAGGATTCAAACCAAGCTCGTCTCACTGGGACTGTATTCAGTATAGTCTATATTCAGTATAGTCTCAGTGAGACTATAGCTCCTATAGGGCTACAGGAACCTAGAAGAAGAAATGTTCAATTTTGCCTGGAGTGTGTCTGGAAAGACTTCACTGAGAGAATTTAAAAAAACAAAAAGGCACAACAAACAACTGGTTCCCAAGTGTCTACTGTGTACCAGGCACTGTGCTTATCTCCCTGATTTCAGTAGTGACCTGGTGAGGTGGTGGTATTCCCTCCATTTTACAGGTGAGGAAGTAGGCTCAGAGAGCTGTAGTCAGTCAGGTCATAATTGTGTGTGTCACTCCCACTGAATCAATATGATGTGGCCCATGAGGCAACACCATGGACAACCCCCTTGTCACATCCACTGAGGATGCAGCTTTGTACCACACTTTCCAGTTTCTGAACTACTTTACACAACCTCCCTGTCCTGTGATTTCCTTCTCATCTGCATCTGATGATGAAACAAATGAGGACTGGAGAAGCACTGTCCCTCTGCCCAGGGCCCATCGTCCCTGCACTTCTCTGGTTAATATTCCCTAAACCTCACCTCTTCTCCTCCATGAAACCTTCCAGGATAACCCCAGCATGAAGGGTCTCTCTGTGCACACCTGTTACCGATTTTGTCTTTATCTGTAACCATCCGTGTAAGAGTCTGACTCTTATAAGCCTTCTGAACCTCAATAGGGCAAAGACTTCTTAATCATCTCTCAGTATTTTGGCCTCAGTATTTTGCACAGTGAACCTCTTTTATTAGTATCACCTTTATTAGCATGACTTTAAAATTTTTTCTCAAGAAAGCAATGTTCCTGCTGTGGTTCCCATCCTTTGGGATTCGGGAACCTCTACCCAATCCTTCATTCAGATCTTTCATCTAGATTCTTCCTAAAATTGTCATCCATACATGCCTTCCAGAATTTCATAGGGTGTATAATCACCAACAGCCCGGAGGAAGACAGTCAGTCGCCCTTTACAAGTATGGTTGCGATTGCCTCACTTCTTGTGTCATGTGACTCTCCCATAGTTATCACATGACACATCCACTCCATTTTGCTGTAATTAACCCGCAGGGCTCATCTGGTGCGTATAGCTACCTCAGGCTACTGCACCCCTGTTTTTATTTAGCTGATACTCTATCCCTTCGAGGTTTGGGAACCCCGCAGTCTTCTCATCTGGTGATGGAGCTTTCAAGTCCTTCCAGAGAGGTGAGTGGGCCAGGGCTCCCAAATGGTCTTGTCGCTCTTTCTGGAATCCTGGCCATCCAGGCTCTGGAATTCAGTGAACGACACACTCTCCTCGAAACCAGGCCATCACGGCCCTTTGATGGAGGGACAGATGGAGGGAAGGTGAGGTTGAGGGAGAAATGGTTAGGAAGAGGGGTGGAGGAGGGTCCTGGTCGGGGTGGGCAGAGAGCTATTACTAGCAGAGGGCTTGGAGGGTGTCTGGACCCAGGTGTCTGTGGGCTTTGTTCCATTCTATTAAAGGTGGGAGACTAGGCTGGGTGCCCACAGGCAGTCGAGCCCTGCCTGGGAGAGTAGATGAGAGGTGGAGAGGGGCTTGCCTTCTAGCCTCTCCTCATTCTGTTCTCAGGAGTGTCCCAAGCCCCGGGACAGAGTAGGCATCTTGGCTCCCAGCCTCATGGGATTGCTTCTACTTCAGGCCGTGTCGTGGGCATCAGGTGAGTCAAGGAGGAGGGAGGGAGCCCCGAGGCCCCCTTCTGCCTTATGGTCCTTTGGTAGTCTCTGGCATACTGGTGGTGGACTTCATTAGATGCTCACTAAACCCTTTTGAGTGACTGAGATCAACTGTGGGGTACATCAAGAGAATCTTTGAAATCAGTATTCAGTCTTTCCTTCCAACTAGTGTGTCCCTTCTCCCCATCTTCATCCTTCAGCCCTTGCCTCTCTTGTGCTCTCTCCCTCCCAGGTGCCCGCCCCTGCAGCCCTAAAAGCTTTGGCTACAGCTCAGTGGTCTGTGTCTGCAATGCTACATACTGTGACTCTCTTGACCCCCTGACCCTGCCTGACCCTGGTACCTTCAGCCGCTTTGAGAGCACACGCAGTGGGCGCCGAATGGAGCTGAGTCTGGGGACCATCCAGGCCAACCGCACAGGCACAGGTAACCACTACACCCCTCACCCAGGCTGGGGTCCTCCTGCAGCTAAATCATGCCAGCGATCACCATGGAGTTTCTCCCCTGTGCACTGACACCCTTTATTCCCTATGGATGTCCTCAGGGCTGCTATTGACCCTGCAGCCAGATCAGAAGTTCCAGAAAGTGAAGGGTTTTGGAGGGGCCATGACAGATGCTGCTGCTCTCAACATCCTTGCCCTGTCACCTCCTGCACGGGATTTACTACTCAAATCGTACTTCTCTAAAGAAGGTAAGGAGGAAGGGGACAAGATGACATAGTGCAATTGACACTTTGACCTTTCCTTTGACCCTGACATCCACCCATCCCTGACATTTGGGTCTCTGTTAATGCCCAGTGAAAAAAAAGATTGTCCTACCCATCTTCTGCTGAGTGCCTGGGGCCTCTCAGGCTCAGAAGGTCTGCGCTTCACCCAGAGCCCAAGTTCCCCTTGGCCCTGACTCAGACATAATTTAGGACCGGCAAGTGGTAGACAATGCCCCACATTCTCCTACTGACTCAGACACACATATCTTGGTCTTCTTTTTCTGCAGGAATCGAATACAACATCATGCGGGTCCCCATGGCCAGCTGTGACTTCTCCATCCGCACCTACACCTATGCTGACACCCCTGATGACTTCCAGTTGCTCAACTTCAGCCTCCCAGAGGAAGATGTCAAGCTCAAGGTGGGCACTCTGGCTGCCTCAGGCCCCAGTGGCATTGATGCCTGGTGGTTGAGAGGCCTCAGGCTAGAGCAGTCTGCAGAGAGACATAGAACGTGCCCCCTGCTCTCTGTGTTCTGTCCTGGGGTGGGAGGGCAGAGGCTGATAGCTAGGCCTGATACACTGGTTGGGCCAGTCTGTTTATGTTCCAACTCTGGATGTCTCTCTCCTCACCACCTTTGTTTCTAGATACCCCTGATCCACCAAGCCCTGGAGTTGGCCCAGCGCCCTGTCTCACTCTTTGCCAGTCCCTGGACATCACCCACTTGGCTCAAGACCAATGGGGCAGTGAATGGGAAGGGGACACTCAAGGGTCATCCAGGGGATCTCTACCACCAGACCTGGGCCAGATACTTTGTCAAGTAAGGGAACAGCAGGGCCATGGGGTCCGGACCAGCCTCCCCTCTCGGACACCCTGGTCTACGTCCCAGCCCTTGATCTGGTTCCGCCTCCAGATCTCCTCAGCTCACCTTTCTACCTTCTGGGTCTTTCAGAATCAGGCCCTTCAGTTTTCCCTACCCAGTCAGGCCTCCTATTCCCCAGGGTCTTGGTTCCCTGTCTTGGCCATGATCACACACCTTTTCCCTTGCCAGGTTCCTAGATGCCTATGCTGAGCACAAGTTACAGTTCTGGGCAGTGACAGCTGAGAACGAGCCTTCTGCAGGGCTATTTAGCGGGTACCCCTTCCAGTGCCTGGGCTTCACCCCTGAACACCAGCGAGACTTCATCGCCCGTGACCTGGGTCCCACCCTCGCCAACAGTACACACCGCAATGTCCGACTGCTCATGCTAGATGACCAACGCTTGCTGCTGCCCCACTGGGCCCAGGTGGTAAGGACCGGGAGCTCCATGGGTACCCTAGTGACCCCCAAGTCCAGCATCCGAATGGCTGGCTCCCGTACAGAGTGCCTTCCCTGCCCCAACTCTTGATTCCTAGAGCACCCTGGCTGGGACCAGGTGCCCAGGTGGCACCCCTGGGGTGCTGGTGGTGGTGGTGATCCCCCTCTGGATCTCCAGGGCCCCATGAATCTCCACGGTTGTCACTTTAACCCCCTCTAAGTTGTGTTCATCCCACTGCCCACTTCTCAGGTCCTAATGCCTCTTCCAGAACCCTTTGTGCAGGACCCAGGCTCGGTGGCTCTCTTTCCCCAGTAGTCCTTTCCTTTCCCTGTACAGGTGCTGGCAGACCCAGAGGCAGCTAAGTATGTTCATGGCATCGCTGTACATTGGTACCTGGACTTTCTGGCTCCAGCAAAAGCCACCCTGGGGGAGACACATCGCCTGTTCCCCGACACCATGCTCTTTGCCTCAGAGGCCTGTGTGGGCTCCAAGTTCTGGGAGCAGAGCGTGCGGCTGGGCTCCTGGGATCGAGGGGTGCAGTACAGCCACAGCATCATCACGGTGAATCACCTCAGCCTCCCTTTTCGCAAAGCAGACCCCCTCAGACCCCTTGCTAGTCTCACCAAAGGCTCCTCTCCAGCTTTTCCCCAGCTGGCTTACTCTTTGGAGCAAATTTTGGGATATCATGATCCCCTCTGTTGCCTTCCCTTCACAGATCTGCACACCCCATCACCCTCGTTCCAAATGCTTGAGCAGTTACATCGGCCTCAGATTCCTCAGCTTCTCTGGCGATGCCTCTGTCCTCACAATCCCTCCCTCCTTAGATATTACTCCCCTCACAAGGTTGAGGCACCATAGCCTGTCTCCCTCATGTGACACTTAACTGGGGGCCTTTGTCTCTGCCCTGTTCCTACCCTAGAACCTCCTCTACCATGTGGTCGGCTGGACTGACTGGAACCTCGCCCTAAACCCTGAGGGGGGACCCAATTGGGTGCGCAACTTTGTCGACAGCCCCATCATCGTGGACATCGCCAAGGACACATTTTACAAACAGCCCATGTTTTACCACCTTGGCCACTTCAGGTGAGTGGAGGGCGGGCACCCCCACTCCACACCAGTCCTAGCATCTTCTGCACTGGGATTGTATCCCCGGCCCCCGCCCCCATCCCCCACCCCCAGTGAAGAAGCAGGAAGGTGCTGAGGGTGGGAACTTTGGGAGCAGCACGCATGTCCCTCTTGCACCATCTAGGCAGGTAGTGACTAGCTGGCATTCGAGACACAGACCATCCCTGAATGCCCGATGCTGGGGCTGGGAGGCGGGAGGGCAGGGCACGCCCAGCCGCACGGCTCGAGGCCTGGAGAGTTAGGGCAGAGCTTTGGAAGGGTTCTAGGGGGAGGGGGTAGGTGGTAGGGAAGATCACTTCTTAAGTGAGAGACTGATGGGAGCTGCCCTCAGGGCCAGGGGGGCTGGGCTGGGGTCCCTGACGATGCCTGTTCCCACTTCAGCAAGTTCATTCCTGAGGGCTCCCAGAGAGTGGGGCTGGTTGCCAGTGAGAAGAATGACTTGGACACAGTGGCACTGATACATCCCGATGGCTCTGCAGTTGTGGTCGTGCTAAACCGGTGAGAGCAGTGGGGCCTGGGAACTGGGCTGAAGACAAGACGGTGGGCTTGGCGGGATCACACGCTCAGCTTCTCCTCCCCACCTCCCCCAGCTCCTCTAAGGATGTGCCTCTTACCATCAAGGACCCTGCGGTGGGCTTCGTGGAAACTATCTCACCTGGCTACTCCATTCACACCTACCTGTGGCGTCGCCAGTGATGGAACAGATACCCAAGCAGGCGCCTAGGCTCAGCATGGACATCAAAGGGATAGAGTCAGCTCACATGCTGTCTGTGGCTACAGAGGGTACAGCAGGACTGGGGGGGAGCTTAAGTGACGTAAGCCCAGAGGCAGTGGTTTGGGTGACTCACTCTCCCCTCTAGTTGGTGCCAGGGGCTGAAGGCCCCTAGGGAAAGGACCGGGAGGCCCCAGTGGTCCTCCACCCCCATGCTTGTGTGAGTGTGTGCTGTGTGCTGGTTGCCTGTGGAAACTGGGCCCAGGCCCAGGGTGAGCTCACTGTCTGTACAAACACAGGGGTGGGGGGTGGATGGCAAGAGAGGTTAAGGAAAGGAAGAGACTAGGAAAGCTGAACCCAAAACTGGGAAGTGCTTGTCTTTCTTGGAGATGCAGAACCAGGCCCATGCAGATGTCAGCACCAGGGCACAGGCAGCGAAAGAAGCCAAGCACCAGTGGGTAGACTCAAGCACCCAGATGGCCCCCTTGGTCCAGCGAGGAAAAATGGCAGCCTCTTAAAGGAGAGAATGTCTGATCCCAGTCAGTGTGAGCAGTTTTATTCTGGGGGTGGGACCCCATTTCCAGCCATACCAACAATGGGGAAACATAGGAGCCTCTGGAATGCATGACAGTAGAAAAATCAGTCCTGGGAGCATGAGGATAAATCATTCCTCTTCAACCTCCTCAGCCATGCCCAGGGCCCGTGTGCGTGGGGCCCGGGCAGGTGGTGCCCGCTGGATGGAGACAATGCCACTGAGCAAGGCATAGCCCGCCATGGCTGCCAGCCCCGCCAACACAGATAGGATCTGGTTCCGGCGCCGATATGGCTCCTCCTCAGTCTCTGGGTTTGCTGGTGTCTGGCGTGGAGGTGGCACCTCAGCTGAGGGGCAAGGAAGGAAGGTGGGTCGGGGGGCTGGTTTCTGGATCCCTGCCCACTCTCCGCAGAGCTAGCGCCCACCCCCGACCCATCTGCCCCTTACCTCCCTCCCAGGGGAAGTAGAGGCTGAGGATATGGGTGCAGTAGGCACAGAGGTTGTGCAGCCCCCGCAGGTGGGCCTGCAGTTTCCCACTGGGCAGCTTCGCCTGCTGCAGCAGGGCCAAGTAGCTGAAGACAAAGGCATCCAGGGAGGCGGGGCTGCAGCAGAGAGAAAGGGTGGGATGGAGAAGGGGGAGAGATGGAGTCGGAGGAAGAGTCGGCCCTGGGAAGGTAGGCTCTGGGCAGCAGGGGACCACCAGGGGAGGAGAGGACACACAGTTCTGGTCCTGGTGTGGGGAAGGCGCCCCAGGTGGCGCCAGCCTGGCCTTGAATGGGACTCTATCCCAGGGCTGCATAAAGGGCACATTGAGTGCCCCACAGCCCAGCAGGCCCCTCCTGGGCCTGGCGGCCCTCCCACCCTCCTGTACCACTGAGGCGGCTCCGGGCCCACACACAGCCCCACTGTCACCAGACCCAGTGTCTGTCCCGAGGACCTCTTGTCCAGAGCCTGAGCCCACCCTAGCCTCTGTGGCTGTCTGAACCTGTACCTTCTTCCAAGCCACCTATGATTCCCCTGGAGTCAGACTCACGCATCTCCAAAGAAGAATTTCTGAGAGCCCAGGCGCTGAGAGAGAAGGGTCAGGCATTCCCGAGCTTCCTGGTACAGCTATAGGGGGACACCAGGTCAGCTTGCGGCTGCGGGAGCAGTGCCGCCTCCCCGGCCAGGCACTCCCACTCCTGGCCATCGTCCTGGGGGCTCCTCTCATACAACAGCCCCCTGTTCCAGAGGTACCTCCTTCTCCAGCTCTTCCTCCTCCTCAGGCCTGTGCTCCCCACACAGCAGCTGCAGCCGCTCCATGTACTGCCGCTGCATGCGGCCAGGCAGGAAGAAGTTGAGGGGAAAGGGCATAGCCTCTGCGTACCACTTCCGGGTTACTTCCACATAGTTCTTGGCGTCTACCCAGAAAGTATGTATCTGGATTGGGTGTGTAGGAAGGAAGAGGCAGGTCTGAGCCAGTGCACCTGCCTGACCCAGGGTGGGCTTCTGGTCCCCACGCTGCTCCAAGCCTGTGTGTGGGTGTGGGGGGGTGTCTGTGTGTATGCCCGACCCCCTCCCCCACTGACCATCCATGCTGGGAGGTCTGGGCACACTCACCAGCACCGGGAGCAGCTTCTCCTCCAGCAGAGACATAAAGGCCAAGGTGTCTGCCCCTTGCCGGGCTGACAGATCATAATCTGCATTGTACTTCTGTGGAGGAAACATCCACTGTGAGGTGGATGCTGGGGGACTCCAGGGACACTTCCTCAAGGAGGGAGGCATCCTGTCTGGCACCACCCACACTGACCTCTGAGTGTAGCAGAGGTAGAGTGTGGGGCTTTGCTCGCTGAGACCCCCTTGCCTGGGCCCAGTCAGTAGCCTGTTGCCGTTGGCGGGAAGCCTGGACCTTGGAGCCTGCTGGCCGTCAACGTCCCGCGCCCACTGGGGGTTGGAAGGAAGGCCCAGCCACAAACCAGGAGCAGCTCCCAGAGTTTCCACAGAAAGCTGGCAGGATGCCTGCTGACGGCAACTTTCTAACAGTAACTTCTCCGATCCAGACACCACAAAACTAGCAGAGCGGAGCTCAGATGCAGGTTGGGCCTCAGTCAGTGCCTCAGGAACTAGGGGATGCCATCCTCATGCTCCCAAGACCCAGTGAACCCACGTCTAGGGCCCCAGTGCCCAGCTCTTGGGTGTTTCTTCTATGTCATTCCATGGCCCGGGCACCACCACCACACACACATTCCAACCATACCCCCAGGTCTCAGCCTGCCACACCTTGCTAGGCTCCAGTATCTGCTCCTCAGCACCCTCCTCCACATCCTGAGTCAACGTTGTCCCCAAATAACCTCTTGAGTGTGATCCTTAAATCTCTCTGAGCCTCATTCTCCCCCATGGAATAGGGATAATAATCTTTCTCTCAGTGTGGCTGTGTTAGGAGAAAACTCTTTGGAAACTGGAAAAGCTGTGTTCATACATAAGGCAACAATAGCCCAGTCCCGCCAGGAACTTTGGCTTTTACCTGGACCCCCTCTCTCCATGCCTCTCAAGCCTCCATTAATTCCCCGGTTCCTCCACCTTTGGGAAAGTAGAAATGAATAAGAGGGTCCCACTTCTGACAATATGTTCACTTTTGGAACTAGACCATGAAACTAGAAGAGCCCTTGGAAAGCATCCCAGCTAAGCCCCGTAGTTTTACCAATAAGGAGCTTACGGCTCTGAGAGGTTAAGCAATTTGCTCAAGGTCACACAGCCAATGACAGTGAAAAGCACAGCCTAGGCCTCCCCAATCCTCTCGTAATGCTCTTTCAACTTCCCCACCCTGGCTCTTAGCCTCGTCCATCCTGAGCTCCATATTATAAAGCCCGACCTGGTCCCTGAAAAAAGGGCAATGGCCCTTAGCAATCCCTCTCTGGTCCCATCTTTTTTTTTCTGGTCTCATCTTTGAGGACCTCATCTGAGCCAACTGTTCTCTCCTTTCCCTTCCATGTGTCATCAGCCTGTTCATCTCTCCCTCCTCACCCAGCAGGCAGAAGTCATTGTGCATCCAGATGCCTTGACAGTGGCCTAGCTGAATCTCTAGCCTACTACTCAACTACATCACAGCAACACATCTGTGTCTCCTCAACCAGACTACAGGTTCCTTGAAGCTCGGTCCCCTGCGTCTGGTTTGGCGTATATTTGGTACTCAATAAATGTGTGTTGCACTGAATTGACTGAACTTCTCTCACTGGCAGCCCCCCTACCCAAGCCACCTACCTCTTTTCGAAGGTGGGTGATGATCTTGTGTGGTACTGAGATGACCTCTCCATGACTGGTCTGAAGGGCAGGCAGAGTTCCTGACGTTGAGAAAGAAGTATGTCCACCAGACCCTTAGCTGCCTATCCATACATAACTGCACCACATCCCTGTCTGTCTCCTGCTCTTCCCCTTGTACACTCCCTTCCTCACCCCCCAGGGACACTGGGTACCTGAAGGGCTCCGCCAGGGGTTGGTGATCTTGTGCACCTTGAGTGGGGCACCAGTAAATCTGGCATAAGTCTGCAGGGAAGGAAGCAGAAGGCAGAGAGGCCAGGGACATGGTCCCCACAGGGGAATTAAGAAAAGAAATAACATTTATTGAATACCTTTTGTGCTATGCCCTGTGCTTAGGAATTGCCTCACAAAAAAAGAGGTAGACATTACTGTTCCTATTTTACAATGGGCAACACAAGGCTCACAGAGATTATGGACATGTCCATGATTACAAGTCAGCCAGGAAAATCCTCCCCTCTATCTTCTCTCCTGCCATCTACCTGGTGAACACCTAGCCTCACTTGGAAGCACTAACCATCCCTTCCTGGGCAGTCTCTATGGCCTGTTCCTACTTATACCTTAGCACCTGAACATTTTATTACACTTATTTGCTGACATGTCTATCTTTCTGTAAACAACTTCAGGGGAGGGACCAAATGCTATTCATCTTTGCATGCCAATGTTTGGTATTTGGAAGAGGCCTAATACATGCTTATTAAATGAAAGAGTGAGTGTGTGAAGTGAACTAGTCTGCCTGGCTCCAAAGCTTTTTCTACAGAGCCTGGCTATGGGCCTTTTGGTTAAATAAATAATAACCTCAGTAAATGCTGTTGATTGAGGAGGAGGAAAGGGAGGCTGAGGAGAAAGCAGCAATGCCGAGCCGGAGAACCCTGAGATCGTCCAGCCTTAGTAAACCTCCGGATGAAGAAACAGCGCCCAGAAAGAAGGGATCGTCCCAAGGTCACAGAGCCAGTAAATGGATGTTCAAGAACTAAAACTCATCTTCTGAACCCCTGATCAGGCCTCTTTCCATCGCTAAACAAAACCTAGGCTGCTACGACACAGGACACTGAGTCTATACCGGCCAGGCACGCTCTTTGATGGCCACAGTTTCCCCCACTGCACCCGTGCTGAGGCGCCCTGGCAAAATTCGGATGACCTGCTAGTCCGGGCCCCCTCCCCAGTCCTCCAGGGCGCAGCAGAGGGCGCCGACGCCGCTCCTCACCAGCACGGCCAGGCTGTCCAGGTCCACTGAGGGCAGCCCCCAGCCCCCTGACCAGCAGAACAGCTCCATGGGCGCCGCCATCTTGCCCGCCCTCTGTCCCGGAAGCACCTCCCCCTGCGCTTCCGCCCTCCACTGTGCGGATCCGCCCCCAGCCCCTCAGGCGGATCGCAGTGGGGAGCCGGGGGAGGCCCTCAGGAGGGCGCGGCTTATCCCGGCCCAAGAGGCTGCCTGACAACGTGGGGCGGGGCCGAGGGCTTCGGGGGAGGGCGGACGCCGCCTGATCCAGAGGTGGCTCGCGAAGCGGGGGGGGAAGGGCTCTCAGCGCGGCGCGCCTTGGAGAGTCAGGGTGCCTCGGCCGAGGGGAGCCCTGAACCCCCGAAGGCGCGGCGGGCCCAGAAGGGGGTTTTGTGCTCCTGGACGGGCTCTGGGGGCCCTCGCAAATCTGCACGAGGTCTGGGCTGCTCCTGGGGCCCCTCAGGGCTCGGCCCCGAGCGGGGGCTGCGGGGGTGGGGGGGGGTCCCCCGAGCTGCATGTTTTCCACAGCGCGTTATGTTTGGAACTGGCCCCGCGCCTCCTGTCGCCATGGAAACAAAACAGGGGCGGTGGCGGCGGCCGGAGCGAGGCAGGGCTGGGGCCTGAGTGGGGGGAGGGGAGGTGGGGCTCGCGGGCTGTTGCCTTGGTAACGGGAACAGAGGCGCCCCTCTGCTTCATCCGGGTCACGGCCTGTCCGCCGGTACCCCCAGTGTTCCCAGTCTGGCCCCCGGCCCCTGGCCTGTCCTTTGGTCTACTCCTGTCCTTGGTGTCCCTTTCCTCTTTCCTGATTTCTTCAACCTCACTGACCACTGTTTTAGACTCTCCCTCCAGTTCCCAGCGGACGCTTCCAGACTCGAAGCTTTCCTAGGAATGAGGGAAAAACGGAGGCGCAAGCACAAGTCATGGGCCCCCCCCACCCTAATAAAGAGCACTTGCTCTATCCGAGCAGCAAACTTCATGCCATGCGGCCATCCCCTGGGCACTACAGCGAGCTAGTTTCGGCCACTCCCTTGGAATTCTCTCATGCCAGCTGTGGAATAATGCCCACTGTCTGGCACTGCTCCGCCAAGGGTTCCTGCCTTCCCCAACTGTGGCTTCCAGAAAACAGTAGCGTTCGGTAGCAGCCCCCAACAGCGAGATGCCGGGAGAGAGGGAGGCACCTGGGGGAGAGCACCATTAGGGAGAGGCAGGAGGCAAGGAGGCCTCCAGGACTCTTCCCCAGTGCCCCTGGTTCCCGGAGCTGGGTATGCCTCCAGGGTGATTGGCAGCTCTTTGTTTCAGCCCCCCCCTCACCGCCTGCCGGCCCCCCCTTCAACTCCCCCTTCCAGTCCCTCCGCCCCCCCGCTCCTGCTCTCCGCCTAGCCTTTTCCCCTCCCAGCCGCCTGCCTGCCAGGGGTAGTGAGCCGGCTGAGCGGCATGGAGACGCAGGAACTTCGGGGGGCCCTGGCTCTTCTCCTCCTTTGCACTTTCACATCTGCCAGTCAGGACCTGCAGGGTAAGCCTGTACCAATCTTCTTAGCCCCCTCTCTGCCTCCTCCCCATTTGCCCCCAGCCTAATAGCAGGGAGCATGTGGGCAAAAGGAGAGGGGAGAGTCCTGACACTGAATCAGAGAGAAGAGTTGATGAAATTATGGCCCTGTGGGGAGGAGTTGACACCAGAAGGTGGTGGATGAGTGGGAGCTGGCCAGGGTCAGCATGAGGCCAGGGCAGAGGACTCAGGAGCTGGATGCTAGCTATGGCTGCCTGGCTGGGTTGGTGTCTGAGCATCCCCAGGCACCCCAGGGTTTGGGAGAGCAGCTCAAAGGTGGCTTCTTTCACCCCTGGGCTCCTGGCTGCCTAAGAACGGGATGGGGGGCTGGGGACCGAGAGGTCTGGGCCCTCCTGGAGGTCTGGTGGTAGGATGGGCCTGTGGCTGTGGGAGAGGTAGCTGGAGCAGATGACACAGGCACAGATTCTTTGCTGGCTGGAAGGGAAACCACAGATTGGCCAGGACGCAGGAGGCAGAGGAGCTGGGTCCTACGTTCCTGTAGGAGAGAGCCAGACAGTAGGAGGGTCGGAGCCTTCAGTGAGCAGCTGTTTTCATCCAGAGCGAGCGTGCTGAACCCCCAGGATGGGAGGAGGGGCACTAGGGTGTGGAATGAGCCAAACCCAGCCGGGTAAAGAGAATCTGTCTTCCTATTTCTGTGCTGTGGGCACCAGGTGCTACTCCTGCCTGGGATCAGCACAGTGACTCCTTTGCGCCACCTGGTGGGAGCATCTCAAGTTTGCGGGGTGCTGTTTCTGTATTTCGAAGTGAGCCTCAGGCCTGCTGGTTCCCAGAGTGGCAGTAAGGAAGGCACAATGCCTTGTCCTCTGATGGCGACAAGGGCTGAATTTCGAGGAGGTGACTAACACTATCGGGTGGTGATGAAGGATGCCCCACCCCCGAAGGCTCAGAGGAGAGAGCAGGCCTTAGCATTTGACAGGGGTCTGACCTTGATCATCCCTGCGTGACCAGTGATTGACCTGCTGACTGTGGGCGAGTCCCGGCAGATGGTAGCTGTGGTGGAGAAGATCCGGACAGCCCTGCTCACTGCTGGGGACATCTATCTCTTGTCCACCTTCCGCCTGCCCCCCAAGCAGGGTGGTGTCCTCTTCGGCCTCTACTCTCGCCAAGACAACACACGATGGCTGGAGGCCTCTGTTGTGGGCAAGATCAACAAAGGTGACTGGTGGGCATCTCCTTTCCTGCCGTGGTGACCCCTTTGAGCACTCTTCCTCATCCCCACTCTCAGATCCCTCTTAATTCTCCTTGGGCTCCAGTGGGGACCGTGGACCCATCAGGCTGTGTCCTGGCACCAGGGGCACCTGGCACTTAGGAGGTGCCTCAGGAGGCCAGGCACCCAAACAATAGGGTGAGGCATCTGTAGGAATGGGAGTTGTATGTGGGAATGCCTGGGGGGAGGGGAGGCATGTCCCTGTGCCCCAGAAGTGGTATCGCTGTGTCCCAGGGATCTGAACTGTCTCAGATCACTGGGACGGTTCAGTGGGTATGGAACCAGCTGCCACCCTAGCAGGGGAGAGAGTGATCTGATGACACTGAAGACTAAGAAAGTCCTAGTCTTTGAATCAATTTGGAAAATATTTTTCGTGTACCTATTATGTACAAGGTGTTGAGAGATACATAGCTGGATAAGGAGTGATAGCCCTAGAGATGTGGTATTCAGAAGAATTGATCCATCCTGTCTCTCAGCTGGGAGACGGGATGGGGGACAGTGCACATACTGACCTCCCCTTCTGGGCAGTGCTGGTGCGGTACCAGCGGGAGGATGGCAAAGTCCATGCAGTGAACCTACAGCAAGCAGGCCTGGCTGACGGGCGCACACACACGGCTCTCCTGCGACTCCGAGGTCCGTCCAGACCCAGCCCTGCCCTGCAGCTCTATGTGGACTGCAAACTGGGCGACCAGCATGCTGGCCTTCCGGCCCTGGCCCCCATTCCTCCAGCGGAAGTCAGTGGGCTGGAGATTAGGACGGGACAGAAGGCTTATTTGAGGATGCAGGTGAGCAGGAAAGGAGGACCCCCTGAGTGTCTGTGAAACAGTTTGCACTGGTGGGAGGAAGAATTGGTAGGTCCTCCCACCCCACTCTGTTTCTGTCCCCCCAGGGCTTCGTGGAATCTATGAAAATGATTCTGGGCGGGTCCATGGCCCGGGTCGGAGCCCTGAGTGAGTGTCCGTTCCAGGGGGATGAGTCTATCCACAGTGCAGGTAACACAGACTTCTGCTAGCTGACATCCTGGACCCCGGGTCCTGTGATCTTTGGTCCCTCCCATCCTCTTGACCTCCCTCCCCCTTAACAGCAGTTCTTTCGGCTCACCTATTCCTGGGGCTTCTGACTCTGTGACCCCAAATCTCCTTCACCTCTGACTCTATGATCTCCAAATAATACCATCCCAGCAAGAGGTGTGGGTCAAAAAAATCTCCGTTAAGGTCATCCCACCTACCAGGGTGGCCAGAAAAATAAAATGATCCAAAAAAAGAATATAACTCTGAAGAACTCTGAGTGGGGGTGAGGAAGTTAGCTGCTTGGTCTTTCTTGGTTGACTGAGCTAAGGGTCTTGAGTCTTTTTTAGCTTCCACTGGCATCTGTCACCTACCAGCCATTTCCCTAAGCATTGCCCATCTGCCTGGTCTCTCTAACAGGGATGCTCAGAGGCTCTTACCTAAATAAAATGTCCACGTCTCCCAGATATTTCAAAGAGCTCTTGTGGTGGAAGCTTGGGAGGGAGGAAATAGAATGTACTGGGGCCCTGGCCCTGCTTTGGGTCACCTCTCACTTGGATCCCTTCTGCCACTACCATGCCTAGGAACAGGAGGATTTGGGTTTCGACTATCTGTGAGGCAGCTCCCTTAGAGGGACCCTCATCCAGTGGAAGGAGCAGGTGCTGCTTGCGCATCACCACTGCCCTCCTACCATTCGACACCACATCTTTATTCCAAGACTCCAGCCCTTTGTTCCTGTTCCCTCCTTCCTCCTCCTCACCAGCCAGGCCCCTCCTCACATCTCCACCCTCTGTGTTTTCTTGTCCTCTCTAGTGACCAACGCACTCCACTCCATCCTAGGTGAGTAGGCCACGCTGAGGTGAAAGGGCATGAGGATGGGGAGGAGGAGCAGCTGCCTGAAACTAAGTCCTTTTCAGCCAGGAATGGGGTGGGGTTTAAAGATGGGTGGGCAGCAGTGGCAGCACCTGGCTTATTACCCAGAGAGGGGCTGGGGCTGGTGCCCCAGTTCTGAGCCTCTCTGCACCCTGGACCCTGACAGGGGAGCAGACCAAGGCGCTGGTCACCCAACTCACCCTCTTCAACCAGATCCTGGTAGAGCTGCGGGATGACATCCGAGACCAGGTTTAGTGGGCTGGTGAAGGGTGGCGCTGATTCTGGGGTGGGGTGGCAGATGCCAAGAGCTGACTCCGCCCCATCCTTCTGTCTACCAGGTGAAAGAAATGTCCCTGATCCGAAACACCATCATGGAGTGTCAGGTGTGCGGTGAGTAGGAGAGTAGGGGAGGGCTCCAGGTGGCACCAGTGTGCTCCCCACCCCAGGGCTTTGGCCTCCACTTCTGGTGAATTAAATGGTGACTTCTAGGTAACTCTGACTGTGCCCGCCCCCCTGCCCAGGCTTCCATGAACAGCGTTCCCACTGCAGCCCCAACCCCTGCTTCCGAGGCGTGGACTGCATGGAAGTGTACGAGTACCCCGGCTACCGCTGTGGGCCCTGCCCCCCTGGCCTACAGGGCAATGGCACCCACTGCACAGACATCAATGAGGTGGGTGAGGGCCCTTTCTGGAAGGGCACAGAAAGCTGGGGTGAGGGAGTTAGGAGAGGCCCAAGAAGGTGGGGTGAATGTTGGTCAGAAGCAGAGGAACCTGGGGTTTAGAAGAGGCTGGAGATCAGAAAAGACATATGAGAAAGGAGGGAGACAGGTCTGGGACAAAGACTGCAGGGCCACGCAGGGAAGGAGCTGGGAGAGTGGCAGGGGCATTTTGAGAGGGCTGGCTAGGAGGAAACCCACAGGAGGCTGGGGGTGGGATCAGAGCATAAATGAGGTTGAGGAGGGGAGGCCTGCAAACAGGGAGACCAGGAGCAGTGGTCCTGGGATCACAGGCAGGGGCCTGACCTCTTCTCGTCTGGTCCCCAGTGTGCTCACGCGGACCCTTGTTTCCCGGGCTCCAGCTGTGTCAACACCATGCCTGGCTTCCACTGCGAAGCCTGTCCCCGAGGCTACAAAGGCACACGGGTGTCTGGTGTGGGCATCGACTACGCCCGGGCTAGCAAACAGGTCAGGTTGGGTAGAGTCCGTGGACAAAAGATCTTGGCTTTGCAGGGGCGGAGGGCTTCTGGGTTGGATGTGGAGCCCTTGGGATAAATGGGATGAGGCTCCTGGCTCATCTGCCAGCTTTGCACTGGGTTTGGGTCTGGGCTTCATGTCCATGTTCAAAGATAAGGCCACACCAGTGCTCTCTCCTGTACCTGAGGAGACCCACCGTAGGTCTGGTTCTACCCAAAGTCTGACCCTTCAGGTCTGCAACGATATTGATGAATGCAATGATGGTAACAATGGTGGCTGCGACCCAAACTCCATCTGCACCAATACTGTGGTGAGCTGAACACCTGAGTGTCTGGGTGGTGGGAATGCGCAACCCCCTCTTCAGATTTCCTGCTTCCCCTCCTCCTTCCCTAGGACATTACATGTGGTAGGTGTTCAACACAGACCCGGTTTGGAATTCCGATCCTGCCTCTTACTAGCCATGGCCTTTAGCAAATTATTTACCTTTTCTGAGCCTCAGCATCCTCGCCTGAGAAATGGGGCTATTACCCTCCTTGAAAGGTTGTCAGGAGAACCTAAAGGAGATAAGTAATGGACCTGGCCTGTTAGCTGTGAGGGTCCCTCCTACACCCATCAGGGGATGGGGATGTTGCTGGTCGTGGTGGGCTGACCCTCCTTCCTGAGACACTGCCTCCCTACTCTTAGGGCTCTTTCAAGTGTGGTCCCTGTCGCTTGGGCTTCTTGGGCAACCAGAGCCAGGGCTGCTTCCCAGCCCGGACCTGCCACAGCCCGACCCACAGCCCCTGCCATGTCCACGCGCACTGTCTCTTTGAACGCAACGGTGCAGTGTCCTGCTCGGTGAGCTAGGCCTGGGGCTTGGAAGAAAAGGGGGGGGGTGTCTGGGGAAAGGGGTAGGGCTGGTGACCATGTTTAGGGACTGGTATGGGGGCTTGCATGGGAAAGGGAGGTGGGCCCGGGCCCAGAAACTGGTTGGTGAAAAGAGAGCCTGAAGAGGGTGGGGTGTGGGGAGCCAGCCCAGACCACTAACTCCCACCCTTTGTGTTGCCCCAGTGTAACGTGGGCTGGGCTGGGAACGGGAACGTGTGTGGGCCCGACACGGACATCGATGGCTACCCGGACCAGGCGCTGCCCTGCATGGACAACAACAAACACTGCAAGCAGGTGCAGGGGGCAGGCGGGCGAGTGAGCAGGATGGGGCACCCCAGGCTGCGATAGGACAGAACTCATCCATTTCCTCCCCCTGACCTTTAGGACAACTGCCTTCTGACACCCAACTCTGGGCAGGAAGATGCTGATAACGACGGTGTGGGGGACCAGTGTGATGATGATGCTGACGGGGACGGGATCAAGAATGTTGAGGTGGCTCCCAGATGTCCTGACCTTTCCAGCTTCTCTGTGATGCTGTTGCCTTGTCCCAATACCCTATCCTCCATTGGCCACTGGCAGCTCCTGAGGAGGGGCCCTAATACTCCACGTTAGGGAGCCATAAGCCTGGTGCCCACGATGAGGTGGACTACAGGGAAGTTGGGTGGGTGGGACGGAGCCAAGCAGGTGGGCCATCACAGGAATGGTGATTGGAGACAAGGGTACAGGGATGAGGAAGGTGGCCAGTGGTTCAAGGGAGGCCTGACTCTTTCCCTCCCACCCCAGGACAACTGCCGGCTGTTTCCCAACAAGGACCAGCAAAACTCAGATACAGATTCATTTGGTGATGCCTGTGACAACTGCCCCAACGTTCCCAACAATGACCAGAAAGACACAGATGGCAATGGGGAAGGGGATGCCTGTGACAACGACGTGGATGGGGATGGTGCAGGCCTGGGGCTGAGGGGGTGGCTGGGAGACCTCTAAGAACTTGGATATGGTGGGAATGAAGCGGGGAGGCTGAGAATTCGGGAAGGGCAATGCTTGGGGGAAGTCAGCCTGGGTGAGAGATTACCTGTAGCAGATGTTAGTGGGAACGTGAGGGAGGGGGTGGGGTTAGGCAGGGAGTGGGCAAGAGGATAAGACAAGCTACAGGCAGATTTCCTGACCAGCTGTCCTCTGGATGGGAGATAGAGCTCAGGGCTTTCACCAACCTAGAAGACAGAGTGATACGTTCTAGTGATAACCTTGTGTTACCTGCATATCTTCTAGGCATCCCCAATGGATTGGACAATTGCCCTAAAGTCCCCAACCCCCTGCAGACAGACAGGGATGAGGACGGGGTGGGAGATGCTTGCGACAGCTGCCCTGAAATGAGCAATCCCACCCAGGTACAGGGGAATGGAGAGGGCAGGGAAGGGGTGGGATGACTGGTGGATGAAGCCCAGCCCTTTGGATGGGAAGTGGTCAGGTCACCCTCTTTAGAGTTATCAAGAGGAGATGGTGAGAACAGGTCCCTCTCTCTCAGACAGATGCAGACAGCGACCTGGTGGGGGATGTCTGTGACACCAATGAAGACAGGTAGGGTTTTGGCCAAGAGATGGAAGGTTAGGGGATACTTTACTTTCCTCTAGTATGTTTTCAATTCCCTCTAGGGTCTAACTTGAACTCTCCACTACTATCGAGTAGCAGGTCATTCCCATAGTCTACCTTCCATTCTTACTGCTGGACCTTCACCTCATCTGGCTGACTGCAAGGGGTCTGGCTGAATGGAGGGTAAACCCCAGAGAGACTCCTAAGCAGAAGAGTGGGGAAGGATGTGGCACTTTTAAAAGCCTTTATTAGGTGCCTCTTTTTTGGACAGTGATGGCGATGGACATCAGGACACTAAGGACAATTGCCCGCAGCTGCCCAACAGCTCCCAGCTGGACTCAGACAATGATGGACTTGGAGATGAGTGTGATGGGGATGATGACAATGATGGTGTCCCAGATTACGTGCCTCCTGGTCCTGATAACTGTCGCCTGGTACCTAATCCCAATCAGAAGGACTCAGATGGTAAGGCTGGAGTCCCCAGAGGATTGGGCTGGCATGGGCTTTGCTCAGGGAGAAGTGGCAGGCCTTGCTGGGGAGTGAGGGAATGCAGGGTGGTGGAGAGAGGTCAACATCTCAAGGCCCGAGAGGTGGTAGTGTTGGCTACTGGCAGTGGCCAGGGCCTTCCTGAGCACCTGGCTTCACCCTGCCCAGGCAATGGCGTTGGTGATGTGTGTGAGGATGATTTTGACAATGATGCAGTGGTTGACCCCCTGGATGTGTGCCCTGAAAGTGCAGAGGTAACCCTCACGGATTTTCGGGCCTATCAGACCGTCGTCCTGGATCCTGAGGGTGACGCTCAGATTGACCCAAACTGGGTCGTGCTCAACCAGGTACTAGGGCAGTGGGCTGGGCGGGTGCTGTCAGGCCAGACTAGCAAGCAGGGCCTAAGGAGGGCAGCACACCTGGACCAGGGCTTTTGTCTTTACCGCATACCACCAGGGCATGGAAATCGTTCAGACCATGAACAGTGACCCCGGCCTGGCAGTTGGTATGTAAGGGACACCCAATTCAACAATTTCAATGACTTCCAAGTGGAGGGGCCCTACAGGCAGAGGATGGACCCACACATTTAGCAGGCATCCCTTCCCATCCCCACCCCACAATGGGCATCAGTAGCTTTGCTGCCCCTGACTCTGATCCCACCCACCCACCTGCCCCCAGGGTATACAGCCTTCAATGGTGTGGACTTTGAAGGCACCTTCCATGTGAACACAGTGACTGATGATGACTACGCAGGCTTTCTCTTCAGCTATCAGGACAGCGGCCGCTTCTACGTGGTCATGTGGAAGCAAACGGAGCAGACCTACTGGCAGGCCACACCTTTCCGGGCTGTTGCCCAGCCCGGGCTACAGCTCAAGGTCCCGCAGCTGCCCAGATTCCCCAATCCAGGGCCCTTTCCCAAAGGCTCCCCCACCAACCCTGGGGCCTCCCCAACTGCCTGAGTAGGGGGAACCCTCTTACCCAGACATATGGCCTGGAGGTTGGCTCCCTAGGGCTCCAGAATATTCTCCTGACTCCCTTTTCCACCTGCACTTACCAACCTGCTGTCTTCCCTTGGTCGGGTCCTGTGGTTGACCCACTGTGTTTGCCGATGCCCCCTAGGCAGTGACATCAGTGTCTGGCCCAGGCGAGCACCTCAGGAATGCCCTGTGGCATACAGGTCACACCCCTGATCAGGTACGGCTGCTGTGGACTGACCCACGAAATGTGGGCTGGCGTGACAAGACTTCCTACCGCTGGCAGCTGCTGCACCGGCCTCAAGTTGGCTACATTCGGTGAGGGGAGGGGCTGAGCCCTCCCAAGGGACCCCCGGCCCAGCCTTTCCTTCACCTCTAGCTGGGACTCCCCAGTGACCTCCCCTCTACTCAGTGTCTTGGTGCCATTGGGCCCGGACTGGGACCACTTCTCTCTACCTCCCCTCTCACCACAGACTCGCTGTCCTGGCCCTGCTTTCTTCCTAACACCAGGCAGCTTGGGCTCTGGTGCTGGTGCTGCCGAGGACCTATAAGCAATGTTGGGCAAGTCCTTCTTTTTCTGTGCCCCATTTTCCCCTCTGTAAAATGAGGGTGCGTCTGGGAGCCTCCAAACCCCAGGCCAGTCTGTGGAGAGGCACATCACATCCAGCCCCATCACTGGTACAGCCCAGAACCTGCCTCATCAAAGTGTCTGACCTGGAAGGGATCATCATTTACAGAAGAGCTAACGGAAACCCAGACTCCACACCTCTTAGTAGCGAGGCTGAGGCTTCTCAGTTCAGCACTCTGTCCACAACTTTGCATTTCCTATTTGGTGGGGATGACAGGGAAGGGAGGGGCAATGGCCAAGAGCCCAGAGTGCAGGGACTTGGGTTGGTTCCCCTTGAAGGTGCCTGGGGCTGCGGGGCGCCAGGACAGGGGATGGGGGGGTGGACTAGAGCCTGGGAAGCGGGTGACTTCACCCCCCAGCCCATTGTACTCATCGTCATGGCAACTCAATCCTCGCTTGGAATGCGGCTGGTGCTTTGAGATGCAAAGGGGGCTGGACAAAGAGCCAGGGGCCCCAGGCCTGAGAAAAGCACCCCCCTTCCCTCCCCTTTCCTTCCTCCCTTTTCCCCACCTCCCTTCTCTCTCAGGCCTGGTGAGCCCAAGGGGGGTTGGGGATGAACAGGGCCAGGTCATGGTGGCACAGTGCCCACTGGCTCCCTAGCACCAATGGACACCCCTATCCTGGACAGGGTGAAGCTTTATGAGGGTTCCCAGCTAGTGGCCGATTCTGGGGTGATCATTGACACATCCATGCGAGGGGGGCGTCTTGGTGTATTCTGCTTCTCCCAAGAAAACATCATTTGGTCCAATCTCCAGTATCGATGCAATGGTGAGGCTCCAGACGGAGATCAGCCTGACCTCTCCTGCCCTCATGGGAGTCACTTCTTCTGACCTTAATCATATCTCCTTTCTCAGACACAGTGCCCGAGGACTTTGAGCCATTCCGGAGGCAGCTGCTCCAGGAAAGAGTGTGAAGAGGTGGCCACCGGCTTCAGAATCCTGATTTTAGACCCTCAGGCCTTGGGGTCCATCCTGGAGACCCTGGGGTCTAATTTACAGCCCCTCAGCCAAACACAGAACCTCCTCTGGCACCCATCAGTTCAGCCCCAGAGGGGTGGTGACCCCACTGTTCAGGACATGAGAAGTTTTCGAGGGGTATTTCTCAGGCATTAACGCCAGGAAAGACAACAGCACGTTGCCATAAAGTTCCAATTGTTTTCTAAGCCAGTGCAATTACTTATTTTAGGGATTTTGCCGGGATAGTGTGGGGAGCAGGAAAAAACCTGAGGCGGGGAGAGGACTAGTAGAATGGAAGTTAGAGATCTAGAGGAAGTTTGGCTGAGTTTGGGGCACGGTGAGGAAGGTGCTGGACGGGGGTTAGGTGAAGGACGGAGGTTAGGTGAAGGATGGGGTGGTGGTCGGAGGATGGCTAAAGTCCTCCCAGCCCCACTTACTCACGGTGGCAGCGGCGACACTCCAGTCTATCTTAGAGCAGCCGGGATCGAGAGCCAGGAGGGCTGGGGCTGCCCCGCTCGGGGTGAGGGGGAGGCCGGGGGGCCGAGGGGGCCGGAGGCCGGGACGAGTGCAATATTGGCGGGGGAAAGAACAACACTGCACCGCGTCCCGTCCCTCCCGCCCGCCCGGGGCCCGGAATCCCGCTCTCCACCGCTTGAAGCCGGACCAGCCCGAGAACCCGGGACGCGCTGGGGAGTTGGGTTCACCTTGGAGGCCAGAGAGACTTGGCGCCCGGAAAAGGGTGAAGAGGGTGGTAAGGGGGAGGGAGAAAGGGAGAAAGGGAGACCGCGATACCCTGGAAGGCCGCTTTCAGACGCCGGGGCGTTGCGCGCGCTTGCTCTTTAAATACTCAGACTGCGCGGCGCGGAGCCGTCGCCATGGTGACGCGTGTCCCAGCAACCGAACTGAATGGCTATTGCCTGGCAACGCCAGGGCTTGAAGTTTTGGGGCCGCCCACCTAAATACTCGCCCTTTCTCTAGCCGGCGAGTTGGGGGTGCTTCCCCGCCTCCCGGCCGCGCCCGGGCGCGATGACGTAAACGCCCTCCGGCCCCGAGCCCGCACCCGGGTCCGGCTGCCGCACAATGCCGCGCCAAGCCGGCGGAGTCGCGCGCGTCTGGGAGCTGTGGTCCTTTTCCTCTTCCCCGGCTTCCCTGCAATCCCGCCGCACCGAAGTGTTCTTAAAATTCATTTCTCAATCTGTATTCTTTGGGGCTAAGAATTGTTTCCTAATGCGGACGTAATTGCTTCTGTCGGTCTAGACCGCAACCCAGGACCTCCGGATGGGACTCGATAAGCTCCACGTGCGCCGTTGTGGCCTCAAATACTCCTTGGTCCCACATGTTTCTGCCCTTCAGAATATCACTTGGTCTTCCCAAATCATGCGCGCTCACAAACGGTTTTGCACCACCCCCATCACCTTGTGCCCACCGGCCCCAAATACCACTTTGCTCCGCAAAGGATAGTTCCGTGCCCCTAAATACCATTCTGTCGCCCCACCTATTCTCTGCCTCCTAAATACATAACTAATCTGTCCCATTCTCCCTCCCACATTCCGCTGCCCTCGCCAAATACCTCGGTGCCCCTTCCGCGTTAACTCAGGACCCCACCCACTTAGCGCCATTTCCTCCAGACACCGCCCCCACGTGCTTGAGTCCCCTCCTAAAGCTCCCAGCCCCTCCGTCGATGGTACAGTATGTTCCTCCCCTTCTCTGTCCAAGCCACTGCTTCTTCCGGCCCGGGCCTGCCCTCCCCAGCCTCTCTCTGCCCCCACTTAGGCAGCGCCACCCAACCTCCTCTCCCGGGACGAGGCAGCCCCTCAGCCCGCTCGGGAAGGCCCGGTGAGGCTCCCGGTGACCGCTAGAGGGCAGGAGAGCCCGGCCAGCGAGCCGCCGCTACAAGGTGGAGGACTGGGAAAGCAAAGACCCTAGGGTTCGGCCGAACCCAGATTTCATATTTCTTTAAGTGGAAATTTCTTCCCCCGCCCCCTTCTAGGGAGAAAGTCAAAGAAGGAACTCAGGCTGCTGGAAAGGCCGGCAGGGGGCGGGACTGTGGGTTTCAGGGTAGAACCGTGTGTGGAACGGGACAGAGAGCGGTTAGAAAAGTGGGGCTGTTCCGGGAAGTAGTTGGGGGGAGGGGGTCCAAAACTAGCAACTAGTTTACTCATTATCGAGCCTTCCCCTTCCTTCTCAGCCCCCAGAGTGGGACTCCAAGGGACCCAGGGAGAATGGGGCAATGGTGCGGGGGACCTGAGGATGAGCTTCCCGGCCTTGCCGTGCAGGACTTTGACCTAGCCCACTTTCTCTGTTACTTTTCTCACCTTGTCTGTTGTCCTGGGGCTAAAATAGGACCATGGGGACCCAGGTCAGGTTCCAGACTCCCTCCACCGCCTTCTGGAGCCAGGGAGTGGTTGGTGAAAGGGGGAGGCCAGTTGGAAAACAAACAGGTTGTCAGAGGGTCGAGTGACTGGAGCCCACGTACCCTATTTGAGGGGCCAGGAATGGTTGGGGAGGAAGAGGAAGAGGAAGAGGTAGGAGGTAGGGAAAGGGGGAGGAGGCGGAGCTTTGTCACCTGTCACCTGCTCTGGCTGAGCCTAGGGCGGGCGGGGGACCGGTATAAAGCAGCAGGCGCCTGTGCCTGCTCCACCTCGTGCGCACTGCCTGCCTGAGTCTGTTCTGCCCCCTCCCCACCACTTGGCCACCACCATGACACCGGACATCCAGGCCCCTTTCTTCTTCCTGCTGCTGCTATTCCAAGTGCTTACAGGTAAGGGGCGCAAGGTGGGGAGGGGGTCTTCCCAGCCTTTCTGTGGGTTTTGCTTCCTGGGAGATGGCATCCAAGAGGCAGAAGTTGCAGACAGGGGTGGCCCAGTCTGTGCCAGAATAAAGAATAAAGGAGTGAGGCTAAGGACAGGCTGAGAAGAGACAGCCCCCCAGGAGAGTGGGTACCAGGGGCAGGCGAACGTCCTGAAAGAAGTCTGGAGGGGGTGGGGGTGGAGTCAGGAGAGGTAAATCTTAGGAGTGGAGAAACCCGACAAGCCAGGAGCAGACAGATATGGGAAGAGGGAGGGAGGCTGCCAGCAGCGAGGGAGGAGGAGGGCTGACCTAGGGGCCACTCCCCAAATTCTCCTAGCATTACTTCTTCAGATGCCAGAGAATGTATTTTTTCCTTGTGCTGATTTGTCCCCCAACCCAACTCTGTAACCTCAACTTCTGACAGCTGCCACCAACCCTACACTAACAATCTTTCTTACAGTCTCTGGTACAAGCAGCAGCAGTACACAGGCTTTAAGTGACCAAAGCACCTCACCCCGGGCCACCAGTGGCGCCTCATCTCCGACCACCAGCCCTGCCTCAGGCTCGGCTGCCCCTTCGGTCCACGGTGGCACCTCACCCCGGGCCACCAGTGGCGCCTCATCTCCGACCGCCAGCCCTGCCTCAGGCTCGGCTGCCCCTTCGGTCCACGGTGGCACCTCACCCCGGGCCACCAGTGGCGCCTCATCTCCGACCGCCAGCCCTGCCTCAGGCTCGGCGGCCCCTCCGGTCCACGGTGGCACCTCACCCCGGGCCACCAGTGGCGCCTCATCTCCGAGCGCCAGCCCTGCCTCAGGCTCGGCTGCCCCTCCGGTCCACGGTGGCACCTCACCCCGGGCCACCAGTGGCGCCTCATCTCCGACCACCAGCCCTGCCTCAGGCTCGGCTGCCCCTCCGGTCCACGGTGGCACCTCACCCCGGGCCACCAGTGGCGCCTCATCTCCGAGCGCCAGCCCTGCCTCAGGCTCGGCTGCCCCTCCGGTCCACGGTGGCACCTCACCCCGGGCCACCAGTGGCGCCTCATCTCCGAGCGCCAGCCCTGCCTCAGGCTCGGCGGCCCCTCCGGTCCACGGTGGCACCTCACCCCGGGCCACCAGTGGCGCCTCATCTCCGACCACCAGCCCTGCCTCAGGCTCGGCGGCCCCTCCGGTCCACGGTGGCACCTCACCCCGGGCCACCAGTGGCGCCTCATCTCCGAGCGCCAGCCCTGCCTCAGGCTCGGCTGCCCCTTTGGTCCACGGTGGCACCTCACCCCGGGCCACCAGTGGCGCCTCATCTCCGAGCGCCAGCCCTGCCTCAGGCTCGGCTGCCCCTCCGGTCCACGGTGGCACCTCACCCCGGGCCACCAGTGGCGCCTCATCTCCGAGCGCCAGCCCTGCCTCAGGCTCGGCGGCCCCTCCGGTCCACGGTGGCACCTCACCCCGGGCCACCAGTGGCGCCTCATCTCCGAGCGCCAGCCCTGCCTCAGGCTCGGCGGCCCCTCCGGTCCACGGTGGCACCTCACCCCGGGCCACCAGTGGCGCCTCATCTCCGAGCGCCAGCCCTGCCTCAGGCTCGGCGGCCCCTCCGGTCCACGGTGGCACCTCACCCCGGGCCACCAGTGGCGCCTCATCTCCGAGCGCCAGCCCTGCCTCAGGCTCGGCTGCCCCTCCGGTCCACGGTGGCACCTCACCCCGGGCCACCAGTGGCGCCTCATCTCTGAGCGCCAGCCCTGCCTCAGGCTCGGCGGCCCCTCCGGTCCACGGTGGCACCTCACCCCGGGCCACCAGTGGCGCCTCATCTCCGAGCGCCAGCCCTGCCTCAGGCTCGGCGGCCCCTCCGGTCCACGGTGGCACCTCACCCCGGGCCACCAGTGGCGCCTCATCTCCGAGCGCCAGCCCTGCCTCAGGCTCGGCTGCCCCTCCGGTCCACGGTGGCACCTCACCCCGGGCCACCAGTGGCGCCTCATCTCCGAGCGCCAGCCCTGCCTCAGGCTCGGCGGCCCCTCCGGTCCACGGTGGCACCTCACCCCGGGCCACCAGTGGCGCCTCATCTCCGAGCGCCAGCCCTGCCTCAGGCTCGGCGGCCCCTCCGGTCCACGGTGGCACCTCACCCCGGGCCACCAGTGGCGCCTCATCTCCGACCGCCAGCCACATTACTAGGACAATTGCCAGCAGCACTAACCAGAGCATAGTACCTCCGACCTCCTCCAGTCATAAGACTTCTCAGCAGTTGCCTATTAGGGTCTCCCTGTTCTTCCTGTCTTTTCACATTACGAACCTCCAGTTTAACTCTTCCCTGGAAAATCCCAGCACCAGCTACTACCAGAAGCTGCAGAGAAGCATTTCTGTATTGGTGAGTAGCTGCCTTTCCTCAACCGGGCTCCCCTGAAGCAGCCTTCAGAACTCTTTGAAGAACTTGCATCAAAACTTAGTCCTTTCCCTCTCACCCCAGTTTGTGCAGACTTATAAACAAGAGGATTTTCTGGGCCTCTTAGGTATCAAGTTCAGGTACAGTTCTGGATGTGGACTCTATGTGGGATGGGTGGATGTTGTCTTGACTGTGGGGAGGGGCTGGTGCACTTGTGGTTGCGGGGGGTGGGTGGTGTGCTGACCCAGAAGCTGGGACCCATGGTTGAGTTGCCTGTTTCTCTCTGACCAGGCCAGGATCTGTGGTGGTAGAATTAACTTTGGCCTTCCGAGAGGGTACCACTGCCCACAACTTGGAGAGACAGCTTGGTCAGCTTGAAGCAGCAGCAGTCAAATATAACCTGACCATCAGTGGAGTTAGTGGTGAGACCACTTCCTCAGCTGCCAGCCAACACCACACTGCCCGGGACCCTCTCTCTCTCCAGCATCTGGATTCCTGCTTTTCCTCTTGGCACTAATAAGGGGAGGGTCACCTCCTTTGAGAGACTGCTCTGACCGCTGCTTTTCCTTTTAGTGCGTGATGCATCATTTCCTTCCTCTGCCCAGTCTGGATCTGGGGTGCCTGGCTGGGGCATTGCCCTGCTGGTACTGGTCTGTGTTCTGGTTGCCCTGGCCATCATTTATCTCATTGCCCTGGTAAGTGCTCAGTCCCCAGCCCTGACCATAGTCCCTCTGCTAGAAGGAACCCCCATGCCCCCCATTACCTCCTATCTCCCCAGGTTGTGTGTCAGTGCAGACAAAAGAACTATGGGCAGCTGGACCTCTTTCCAACCCGAGATGCCTACCATCCTATGAGCGAGTACCCCACCTACCACACCCATGGGCGCTATGTGCCCCCTGGCAGTACCAAACGGAGCCCCTTTGAGGAGGTGAGGATGGCGGAGGGAGGCAGAGGCTTTGGCTGGCAGGGGTTCTGAAAGGGTACTGGGAAAGCCCAAAGAACTTAGAAGAGGTGAGAGTGACAGTAGGCAATGAGGACCTGACAAGGCTGGGGTTGGAGGTCAGGGGAGTTCTGGGGGAAGGGCCTTGGGAAGAGACCATGGAAGAAGGGGGATCTCAGTAGGGGGTGCCCCCACTACCAGCACTCCCAAAAGAGCATTCAGTGCTCCGCTGAACTGGTGCCAGGGCTGTTCACTGGGATGCCCAGAGGCGAAATGAGTGGGGCACTGCGCCCAGGGGAGCCCTTCATGGAAGGAGCACCTGTGCCCCAGCTTGTCTCCTAAGAATGGAGGGTAGATTGAGACAGGCTAGTGGGGAGGAGGGGTCTCTGAATTGGGGAAGAAGTCTCACCAAGCCAGGTGAGCCTGGGTGCCGGGTGAGGGGGAGGTTCTTGGGAATCTCTGGAGAAGCACAGACCCCTCCTCCCTCTTTCTTCCTTTCTCTCCAGGACCTAGTAAATAATTACTTGGCCACCTGGGGCTGGAAAGCCACTCCAAGTGGGGGAGGGGAGAGGAGTTTCCTTTTCTTGACCCCATTTTTCCTCCCCCTGGGGACTTCCTTCTTCCAGTTTTACAGACACACACACACCCCCTTGGGCTGGAGGAGCAGAGAATGGAGGGAAAAAGGGGCAGGAGGGGAAAGCAGGGGGAGCTGATAAGAGCCGAGGGGAGGGAGTGAAGGGGAGCAGAAGGAGGAGGAGTGGCCCTGTTTACAGTCACCTGGCTGCTGGTGGTGACCAGCAGGTGCTCTCTCCAAATTAACCCTTTGAGAGCTAGTCAGGCTCCTGGACCGTTCACCCCAGCCGCGGGGTGCCATCCAGGGGCCTTGGGGAAGAAGCTTCTCCCAGGAAATCTTCTGCCCCTCACCCTGGATCCCTTCTCCCCCTACCTAGGTTTCTGCAGGCAATGGTGGCAGCACTCTCTCTTACGCGAACCTGGCAGCCACTTCCGCCAACCTGTAGGGGCACGTTGCCTGCTGAGCATCCAGCCAGCGCCGACTGCCTCCCTGGGTTTCTTCACTGCTGCAGCCCCCTCCCCCTTGCCCCCAACTCTGCTCTGGGCTGGTGAGCTGGGCATTCAGGTGGGCTGCCCACAGTCTCTCTCACAGGCCCCACCAAGTCCCCTAACCCATCTTAGCCCTGGCGAAGCCCATCCGAGCCCCTGGGGACAAGCCTGAGGCAGTGGCTCCCAGGAGGACTGGCGGGGACAGCTCGGAGATGGGAGTGGGAACCTGAACATGGCTGAATAAAACTCGGGCCTCCTCTTCGCTGACCGCCAACTTTTGATCTGTCTTCTGTGACCTGTTGATAGAGGGGCGGTCAAAATGTGTGTGAGGGGGTCTGGAAGAGGCCTTGGGAAAGGAGAGGGAGGAAAGAAAGCCAGAAGGAGCGGGGTTCACTTGAGAAGTAGGTGACATGGGGGCGCAGGAGTGCTTGGTGGAAGAACTCGAGTCACCTCTGTCACCTGTCCTGCATGGCTGGCGGCGCAAGAGGAAGGAGGAAACGAAACCCGGCGGCTCCATCGGCCAGCGTGACCCGGCTCTGCCCGCAGGCCCGTGGCTCTCCCCTTTCCCCGGGCCTGGGTTTCACTCCCGCGCCTTCTTCTCCCCTTGGCACGGTGCCCCCAGGCGGTTCTATTCTTAGCTGTCCGGGTGTGAAGTAAGTCCTCGGGCGGCGATAACAGCTGCAGAGTCAACAGGGCCGCGATAAGCTCCATGTCATATCCGGGGGCTGGCACCGGGCCTGGGCCCCTCCCTGGCCGCCCCACCCGCCTCTGGCTCTGGGGTCTGCTACCCAGCACCCTGGGAATGGGGAAGTGGTTCTGGTTCCCTGATCCCTTTGGGTCCAGGCACGGGGCCCGCCCCCTCCGCATTCCCGCAGAGCCCGGCGCCGCCGCCCGGACGCCCCGTCGCGGGGCTGACGCAAACAGCCACCGCAGCGATGCGCCCCCTGGCGGCCACGATCGGCTCGGGCCTGGGCTGGGTACAGGTGTGGCAGAAGGCGGGGAAGCGACGGGCTTGGCGACCTCCTTCCCTCAGGCGCCAGATCCACCGTGCACCCCTGCTCTGAGTTATAGCAGGGAAACCTCGATCCCCGCCCCCCCGCCCCGCCCCGCCTGCCACGTCCAGCAAAGAAACTAAGAGGAATGGGCTCAGGGAAGGCAAAGATATCACAGGAAAGCCTGGCATCACAGTTTATTGTTTATAAACCATGAAAATAACAGCTGTTGCTTGACACAGGCCTAGCAGTGCCCACCGCAGGGGGAAGCAACAGCGGGCACCAGAGGCCTTGCCAGGCCCAACCCAATGGGGACACTCAACCTCAGCTGGCTCCCCAAGGGAGACTTGGCACGTTGGCATGGGTGCAGGACAGGTAAAGCATGCAAGAGGGAGAAGAGGGGGATAAGAGGCATGCGGCTGGGGGTACAGGGACCCAAATAAATAAAGCAGGATGATAGGGTCCCTTTCCCCTCACCAGGGAGTGCCTGGGCAGTGTCCAGCCAAAAAGCCTGCACGCCCCAAAGCTGTAGTTCAGCATGGATGGGTCAGGGAGCTTGGCAGGGCAGAGGGCAGAGCTGGGGAGCATGCCCAGTGTTCCAGGTGCCTTCCCTCCCAGTCAGCCTGGGGAGGAGCACAGGGCAGGGATGGGGAAGGGGCTGTTTCCATGACTCGGGTAAGATGCCAAGGGCAGGTCACGGGGCAGAGACGTGGGGGTGGGAGCCTGGATTAACAGGCAGTGGAGAGAACACCACCAGTGGAGAGTGGGGGACACCCAGAGAGGTGAGCAGAGGAGAGTCCCTTGGTCAAGAGAAGGCCCTGGGAAGACACAGACATAGGGGAAGGGACAGGACCACATGGGAGGAAGAGTTTGAGGGAGAAGCTGCGGGAGGAATAACCCGGCTTCAGGAGGCTTGGAAGGCCAGGGCCCAGGAGAGGCCTGGAAGGGTCAGTCCAGCTTGGCAAAGCCCCCAATGGTGACCTTCCTCTCAGGCTTAGTGCCCACGGGCTCCTGTAGCTGTACTGCACCACCCCCAATGAAACAAAAGGCAGGGCACACAGGTCCCGAGCAGTCCAGGGGGCACTCCAGGAGCCCTCGGAAGGACACCGCATCCAGGAAGGAAACCCGACCCCGCTCGTAGTCCAGGCAGATGCCCAGGCGGGGCGGCAGGGGCACTGTGCAGCTGGCCGCCGGGCCATCCCTCCCTGTCAGCCCTGCATTTGAGCTGGCCCCAGCCCCCAGCAGGATCTTGCCCATGCCAATGGTTAGGAAAGCGAAGGGTGGCGACGCCTCCACTGTGGCATCCTCGGCACCGCTGTCATGCCCACTGTCCGGGTCGTACCTGCAGGGGTGGGCGTTGGGTAGGAGGATGTTGGGGGGTGGAGTAAATGTGTGGGGGAGGGGGTACCAGAGGGCTGAGATGTTGGAAGGATGGAATGTTGGGGAGCAAGTGGTTCAAAGGATTGATTTGGGGCACTTCCTTGGTGGCATAGTGGTTAAGAATCCGCCTGCCAATGCAGGGGACACGGGTTCGAGCCCTGGTCCGGGAGGATCCCACATGCCGCGGAGCAACTAAGCCCGTGTGCCACAACTACTGAAGCCCGCGCTCTAGAGCCCACGAGCCACAACTACTGAGCCCGTGTGCCACAACTACTGAAGCCCGCGCTGCCTAGATCCCGTGCTCCGCAACAACAGAAGCCACCGCAGTGAGAAGCCCACGCACCGCAACGAAGAGTAGCCCCCAGCTCGACGCAACTAGAGAAAGCCCGCGCAGCAATGAAGACCCAACGCAGCCAAAAATAAAAAAAATTTAAAAATAAATTTAAAAAAAAGGATTGATTCTGGGCATTGAGAAGAAAACATGTTGAAGAGACAGGGGTTAAAATATAGGGCTGGGGGTTTGGTTTGGTGGGAAAGGGGTGTTGAAAGGAAAGCACATTGGCCAGAGAGGTGGGGGGAGGGGAAGAAAGACAGGGTATTGCTAAAGCACACTGAAGAAATGCAGAGCTTCCAACACAGGAAGGTGGTGAGGAAATGGTGCTGGGATATCATGCTGAGAGAGCATTTTGAGGGTTAGAGAATCTTGGAAGGATGAAGGGTTAGTGACTAAGGTACTGGGGAGAGGGGGAGAGCAGAGAAAGGAAGCTGGGAAGGTGGATGTTGGGAGAGAGATGAGGGAGGATCAGTATCTTAGATGAAGGATGTTAGAGGGATGCAGGGTTTTGGGGACCATAGGGTTAAGAGGGAACTGGTGTCGAAAAGAAGGCATTTAGAAGAAATGGGGTACTGAGGGATAGAGTGCTGGGGAGGAAGGGGTCAGGGAGAAAAGTATGTGTGGGTGGGTGTTAAACAGGATGTTGTGGATGAGACAATATGGAGATGGGAAGTTGAAGGGAAGAATTTTAGGATGTTGAGAAAAGATGTGGGTGAAGGAGGTACTGGAGGGAAAAGGCTTTGTGCAGAAAGGATGTTGGAAATGGGGTGTTAGGGAGAAAGGACACGGAGACTTGGAGAGATGGATGGAGGGAAGTGGAGATGGCTCCCTTTTCTATTGTCCCTTTCCCCAGCCACTCCGAATATCAGTCCACAAAGCTCTTTCACTGAGCCCACATTTCTCCAGACCACAGCCACCCCCCCAGCCTGGCTTCTATTACTTCCTCCTAATCTCCTCCCAGCTCCATCCCAGCAAGTGTGTCCTCCCCTTGCACACCGCCCCCCCCGTCCCCAGCTCCCCCACCCAGGTCCCCAAACCCCTATCCCTTCCAGAGAGGCCTGACCTGGGGCTGATCACATCAGGGGCACCCTGGAAGCTTTCCTGAAGCTTGCTCTCCAGCCCGACGCCCACCTTCACCAAGTAGGAGGCTGGGTCTACGGCGCAGGCCCAGTAGCTGCGGCCCTGGGTCACAGCCACATCGCCCAGGACCACATCCACGCTCAGGTGGCAGCCCGTCAGTAGCCGCTCAGCAGCCAGCAGCAGGGGCAGCCCTGGAACACTCCGCACTGCTCGCTGGTCCTTGCTGATGGCCAGCCGCTCTCGGCTTGTGCCCCAGCGGCCGTCGAGGAAGAAGTGCAGGACTGGAGTTGGGGAGGGTTGAGACAGAAGGAAGGACTTCAGGGACAAACACTGGCATTGGGGGGAACTTGAGGTGTTAGCACGAGACACTGGGAGATTTCAGAACATGGAACGAGTTGCCAAGGGATGGGCAGGGGGCTCTGGGGAACAGGGCCTGGAGAACTGGAATGGGGAGCATAGGAAAAAAGAAGGGGCATCCCATCCCAAGTGGGCATGGGACCACAGGAAGAGTTTTAGTGATGACTAGTGGGCACAGGAATCAGTCTCCCAGACCCAGCTGACTCGCTATGCTGCCTCCCACCCCTTTCCCATGGCTGCGCCATGGAGGGTCCCCACTGCTGTCCATTCCACCTGGTGACATCCCACCACCATCCACCTACACTTTCCAGCCTGCACTCTGGTGCTCTTACCTGGTCCTTACACTTAACCCCTAACTCTTCTGCCCCGTACTTGGATGGTGATGCTTCTCTATTATGCCTACACCCCAGAGTCCCCACTATTTTCTGGAGAGTCACTTTACCAACATTTATTGCGCCCTTACCATGAGCTAAAAACTCAGCTAAGCCCTTACACGTTATCATCTCACTTAATTCTCACAACAACCTTATGAGATAAGTATTGTTACTATCCCTACAGAAGAGGAACTTGAAGTTCAGGGACGGTGAATAACTCGCCTAAAGCCACACAGCTGGCCAAGAGGCAGAGCTGGTATTTGAACTCAGGCATCTTGCTTCAGAGCTAGTGAGAGTGATGCACTGTGTTATGCCATCTCTCCGGGGCCCACCCAGCACCAGCTGTCAGTGCTTGGGTCCCAAGTGTACCCTGTGCCCACTCACCGGGCGCTGGGGGCGTGTGCAGGTGCACATCTTCACTGTACTCGCCGTAGCCGGCCTTGTTGCAGCCACGGACACGCAGCACGTACACAGAGCCTGTGTCAGGGTTCTCAAGCAGGGCGCTGGTGCCCCTCACCTCTTCCCGCCGCTGCCAGCGGGTGGGGCCCGGCTGGGCCGGCACATCCGTGCGCCGGAACTCAATGGTATAGTGCCAGGCAGGTGGTGAGTGGGGGGGCAGCCGCCAGCACAGGAAGATCTGGTCGTAGGCAAAGGTGCGCTGGGTGTCAATGACCGGAGCCTCAGGCACTGTTGGAAGAGACAGCGGGGGTCAGTCAGGGCCTGGCCGCGGGCCTGGCATGGAGGGTGGGCAGGAAAAGGGAAAGCAGCGGGAGCCGGGGGGGTGAGTGAGAGTGAGAGGGATCTGGAGAAGACACCTGTCTGGGCCCTGGGCAGGGATGGGCAGGGCAGAGCCCACAGGAGAAGGAGAGACAGGAGGCCTGATGCCAGTCCCGGTCTGCCACTCCTTTGCTCTGGCCTTAGGCCAGTCATGTCCCCTTTCTGGGCCTCAGTTTCCTCCTCTGTCAAATGAGGGTATGAGATCACATGGTGTCTCTTCTTTCTATGACCCTTTTTATTCTATGAATAAAGAGGAGCCCCAGGGAAAGGCAGGCAACGGCCACTGAAGCCCAGGCAAGAGGGCACTGAACAGGAAGGAGGGAACCAAGTGGGAGGGAGATAGATGCAAGAGTCAGCAAGACAGAAAATAGGGGACAACAGAGGGCAAGCAAAAGCTTGATGGCAGGGGACAAGGTCAAGGGGAAGAGAAGGAAAGTTTAGAGGGCAAAGGTCACAAGGACAAAAGGTCAGAAAGGCAAGGATTAAGAAAGGAAGGCATAAGAGAGACAGAGGGCACTGGTCAGGGGAGAGGAAGGCGGGGATGGGGTCTGGTCAGGGCAGGAAAGAGAAGGAAGCCATGAGTGGGTAGCCAGGCTGTGTGGGAGTGGCAGGGCAGGGCAGGGGGCCTGGTGGGGGGCAGGACCCCTGGGGCAGGGCCGCTGACTTGCCTGGGGTGCTCCGGAGCAGAGTCCGCGGTGGCCACAGCCTACAAACAAAGAGAGGGAGAAGCGGCGCTGAGCGCGGTGGGACGGTGTGGCCGGGTGGGGTGGGCTAGGTGGGCAGGGCGCTGGCCAGGCCAGGCAGGAGGCTGGGGAGTTCCCCGGTGGGCGCTGCCCCCCGGGCCCGCTGCTGGGGAGGAAGGGAGGAAGGCTCTAATTGGGCACGGGGCCTGGCCATCTCCTCACCTCGCAGGAAGTTAAGCTCTGTCAGCAGCTTCATCTCACGCCCCACGTCCAGCTGGCAATGGCGGAAGGAGGAGCTGGCAGCTGGCCGGAACATCTGGAGGGCCTCCGTAGCTCGGGCAATCCTGGGATGCAGGCAGGCAAGGGTCAGGCACTGCCATCTGGCAGCCACCTTTCCCCTTGATTCTGCCTTGCCTGCCCCTAGAGCCTTGGTATCTGCTGGGGGGTCTCTTCCCTGTCCATTCGGGCAAACTGATATCAGTGTGGCCTGGTGAAAATCCTCAGGACCCAGCTCTCCATCGGGCAGTACTCTCGACATTGCCTTATACATGGACTACACCCACGATTGCCCCTACCCCGCAGGAGCCCATGCCCCTGTGCCATGCCCCTGAGTACCTGTTGTGCAGCTGTTTGGCTGCTTGCACAAAGCAAGGCTGGTCTGTTTCCTTAAGAACCTCCTGAGCGTAGCCCACCAGACCTGAGCCATCCAGCAGGCTCCGGTGTTCCTGGATCTGGGCGCTGAGACGGGCCAGCCGCTCCTGCTGGCACTCCTCAATGGCCTGAAGCAGTGATGCCCGCTTCTCCTCCAGCACAGCCCCCAGCCCCCGCACCAGCTGGGACACCTCCTCCTTGGCCTGCTGACCACTCACCTGCCCAGAGAGCAACATTTACTATCTTCTTCTTGAAGACAGCACCTGCACCAGACTCCTGGGGCACCATGCCATGGCTAGGATCACAAAGGATCTGGGGAAATCCTACCTACCCATTCTAATAGGGCCAGGTTCATGGCTCCAAAGGCTCCTGTACACCCAGATGGGCTCAACTCCTGACCATTTGTGCTAACCTTCCTGGATGTCCACACCATAATCAATCCTGATCCCTTAAGGACTCCCCCAGATAAGAGGCCATGACTACACTAATGTCCACCTGCACTGTACTAACGTCTTCCAGCATCTGTGCCATCCTTATCGCCCATCCCCATATCAGCTGATTCAAGCAATCTGGCAAAAGGTATCAGAGGCATCGCCTCACCCTCCTTGGTCCAGGGATGTGCACCATCCTCAGCAGGCAGCTGAGCCTGAGGGCATCTGAGCTCCACCCCTGGGGTTTTTCAAGCTCTTCCTCTCCTGGGTGATAGACACCCTGTCTCCACGGTAGCCTCGGGTACCACCTGGCCTGGGGCACTGTTGTTCCTGATGACTTGGTTTAACCAGAACCTCGACATATCCATGGACCCTACATGGGCTTCCTGGGCTTGCAAAAAGGTGATTGGGCTGTGCCCATCCACACCCCCTTCCTGCTCCCACTCCCAGGCAGGGCCCAGGGCCCACCTCCATGCCCTCCCTCACCTCAGTGTGCCTCACGGTCTCCTCCAGCTCACAGATCTGGGTCTGTACTGTGTCCTGGTTTCCCAGGATGTATGTCAGGCTCTTTGTCAGCTTGTCCTGAGGGGGAAGAAAGAGGTGGGCATCACACCTGGCTCCAAAGAAGCCAGCAGTTCAGAGGAGGTGTGAGAGGGTGTGAGTGTGGGTCAGCACTGGGGTAGAGTGAGGCGGGGTCCTCACCTTGAGGGCCTGGTAGGCACTGAGCACAGGTGTGATCTTGTGGCCGCTGTGGGTGCGTCGCACACGGCAGAGTTGGCATACCAGTCGTTGGCATGTCTTGCAGTAGTGGGTCACCTCTTCCTTGTGATCTGGGCACATCAGGCCCTAGGGACAGAAAGAGCAATGAGACAGTCAGCCAGTGGTGTGTGTAAGGGTGCTGACCTACCACAGAGCAGTTTGGTGCCCTCCCTCTGCTGGCCCAATGGGGGTGGAGAGGAGTTCAGCTGGTGGTACACCCTGGCATCAAGGAGAGCCTTCCCTGCAAGCTCCAGGCATTAGCCTTGCTTCTCCCTTCATTTACCTCACAGAAATGTGTGGTAATAACAATAATGATGGTAATCTTAGCCTTGTGCTTAATAATTAGCCTTGGCTATCTTGTTTACTGCTGTAGCCCCAACGCCTAGAATAGCACCGGGCACATAGGTGCTTGATAAATATCTGTTCAATGAATGAATGCATAACAGACCGTTTTAGTGTATAAATAACCTTCACAAACATTATCTCAGTGATCCTTTCAACAACCCTGCAAGCACAGATATTGCAGGGCAGGTATTATAATCCTCATTCAGCAGATGAGATGGAGGCTCAAAGACGCTCAAAGATTTGTCCAGTGCCTTTTTGTTACAGAAAAAGGAGATCGGCAATGGCAACCCCCTGGCCGGCTCCTTTTGGAAGCCCACAGTGCTGGGCACGCCCTCCCACCCAGCGCCACCATGCCCCTCCCTTCCCAGGCCCTGCAAGGGCTGGCTCACCTTGGGGCGGAAGGAGAGGGTGGGCAGGGTGGGCTCATGCTGGGCCTTCTGGGTGCCCCAGGGGTGGAAGAGCTTGAAGCATTCGTTGCAGAAGGTGGCGCGGCACTCAGTGCAGCCCTTGGTGGCCTCTAGTGGCGGGGGCTTGCACAGCTGGCACAGGATGGCGCCACCCACACTCACACTCTGGCGGTACCGCTCCACCACACGCTCCAGGGTCAGGTTCCGGAACAGCCCTGCCAAGCCCCGCTCCCCCAGCTCCACATCGCCCTGGCAGGCTGGGCACGGAAACATGATCACCTGAGGGTGCAGAGCACCTCGCTTCCGCCCGGGGTATGTCCCAAAGCCTGTGGATGGGCCGGGAAGTAGGGAGGTGAAAATTATAGCTGGCTCAGAGTGGGGGAAGTCTTTTCAATTAAAAAATTAATTTCTATTGTGCCAGAGCGCAGCTCTCATTAGAGCCTGGATGGGCAGTATCTCCACCCCCTGAAAAACAGACAAATGCCCTTGGCCAGTGATGGACCCCTTCCATCTTCCTGATGGACATCCCAGCATCCCCACCCCCACCCCACAGGTGCCAGCCCCACCTGACTTAAGCAGTCGGTCCAAGCGGTCTGGCTTGGGGAGAGTTCTGCGGGAGAGGCGGGGACTTCGGGTAGAAGGGGTGGAGGCAGGAGAGGTGGGCTCAGAGCTGGGGTCCCCACCATGGCCTACGTAGCCCTGCTGGCCCAGCACCTCCCGGGCACAGGCCTGGCATACATTGTGGGTACAGGGCAGCACCAGTGGCTGCTTGTACATCTCTTGACACACTGGGCACAGCAGTTCCTTCTCCATGTTCTTCATGCTCGTCTGTGGAGGGACCAGGAGGTTGGGTCAGAGCTTGGACACCTGGGCATATCTCAACAGCCCCTCAACTGCCCCTTAAAGACCTAAAGGTCTCAGGAATGGACAAGACAAGTACAAGGGACCAGACAAGCTATGGATTTTCCCCAGTACAAGCCTTGGCCTGGTTCACAGGCCTTCCCAGTTCCCTGTCTCTTGCTTCTGTTTCACTCCTGCAGAGCTACAGACCTAAGGAGGAGGGATGGTTGGAGCTCGGGTCACCCCAGCCTCAAGTCCCACCCCCTTCACTGTCCCAGTCCGAGCCGGACCTGCAGCCCCTCTCACCTGGCCTTTGCCCCTATCCCCCCATCTCCGGGCCGCCGGCCCCAGGTACATCTCTCAAGGATACAGCCCATTCAGCAGCTCGGTGCGGACCCCCGCCCCCTTCTCTGGCATTCCCCTGCCCCCCCTCCCCCGCGTGACTCCTCCCTAAAGCCAGGCTCTCTCCATCCTCCTGCTCACCCAGTCTGTCCTCCTGCCGCGGCTCCAGCCTGCAGCCGCCCTCGGCTCCATTCCCCATCACTAACCCATCCGGCTCCTCCTAACCCATTCCCTTTTGCCCCCCACCATCCGGCCCTCCAGGTCCCTCCCCCGGCATAACCCGGCCTGCCGCAACCCCCTCCCCAAGCAAGGGGGAAAGGAGCGCCCCGCCTACTTGCCCCCTCCCCACCGGAAGTACCCCTCCCTTTTTTGGTGGCGGGGGTCCTCAAGCTATGCCCCACCCCCACACCTCACCTTGGTCCCTCTCTTCGCAGCCATCCCGGTCAGGGGCGCAGCTGACACAAAGGAGGGAGGGACACGGAGGGAGGGGGAAGGAAGTGGTGGGGGGGAGCAGGGCTGGCACCGCCCCTGGGAGAGCCGGGCCCGGGTTGCCATGACAACCGAAGGCTCAGAGGCAGCCCTGAGTGGGGGTGCGGTGGGGTGGGGTCTTGCGGAGGGGCCCAAATTGGGAACTAAACCGTGGGGCGGCCCTTTCCTCGCCCCCCACCTGTCCTCAGTTTTCTTGGAAAATATCCAAGCTCACTCAAGCCCCCTCCTCATAGCATAGCCCCGTTGCCCTGCAGCCCCAGACCCGGTGCACGGCTGGAGGCTACCCCAAGCCACCCGCTGCGTCCGGGTAGCTACATGTTCCTCACACCCCAGCAGATGGACGCCTTCACGGCATTCACCTCCCGGCTGCCCCCGGGATTACCCTCTCATACCTGCATCCCGACCCCCCCAGTCCTTTCTGCCATCACCCGCCCCCTGTCTACATCCCAGCATCTTGCGGGACCCCCACCTGTTCGAGGTCCCGGCTTGCCCGGGACCCCTATACTCCCCCTCCCCTTCCCCTCGACCCCACCTTAACTCACACTGATGCGGACCAGTGCATCCATGATGGAAGTGAAGGCCTGCATTTCCTCACCCTCAGCCATGGCCCTACCATGCCCGCCCGCCCCCGTGTGCCCGATCCCGGCTGCGGCTGCGAACCCCGGGCTTAATGCAGGAGCCCGGTGGGGATGTGGGGAGGGGTGGGGGTGAGATGTCACTGCGCATGCTCCAGGGACCAGCCTCGAACGGCGCTGGTCGAGGTAGGAGGTGGGAAATAGTTTTTCCCACGTGGTTCTCAGAAGGCTGTCGCGTCGGGGGGTGGGGTGGGGTTGGCTGGGTAACATGGAATCGTATTTGAGGGGGAGCCATTTCTTATGTTCGAATTCTTCATTGGCTTCTAATCTTACTCATATAAAGCAGAAGGATAGTTTCAGAGAAAGGTGGGCTCCAGAATGGAAGGACTAGATTTTGGTTTGGGCAAGAGTCCAGGGGAGATATCAAGGCAATGATCATGGGGGAGGTAGTCTTGAGGAACAGGCACTAAAGCTGACATAATTGACAAAGAAGACAGAAGTGGTCTAGAGGCTATAGTCCATGGGCCCAGTGACTTGAAGAGTTAAGTGCAGCTTGCGCTGAGAGGCAGCAGATGCTCTGGGTGCGGGGAAGGGCGGGGGACGAGGGTGGTGGCCAAGGACGCTCTTGGACGCAATATTTCCTCCCTGCAGGAAGAGGGCGCTGCATTCAGGCGCCGAGAGGGAGAAAGAGGAAGACGTTGGGGAGAAGCAAGGCCACGTTGGGGGCTGACGCATGCGCACAGCCAACCGTGCCCGGTTCGGCTCTCCTCTTGTACAGAGGCGCGGATTGGACCCAAGGGCAGGGCATGATGGGTAACAAGACCAGCGGGGTCCCCCACCGGGCAGACTAGTAGGGGTCGGATTTGGGCAGATTAGCTTTCGCGGTCCTCTCCCCGCAGAGCTGACGTGTCCTGGGTTCCAGACGACGGGCATTTCCACGGGGCCGGGGGGTTCGGGGCGTCCGGGGCTGAGGAATTCTTGGGGGTTGCCGCGGGGTGTAGGGAGTTGGGGAGGGTGGCTGCAGTCCCGGGAGTGCTTGCAGGTGGTTGGGCCCTCGAGTTCCCGGACCTGCCGAATCTGCCTGCGGCTCCTGGAGGGAGGGCTGGGCCTGACTCTGCGTCTCTTCTCCACTCCAGTGGTGGGTACAGGCACCTCGCTGGCGCTCTCCTCCCTCCTGTCCCTGCTGCTCTTCGCTGGGATGCAGATGTATAGCCGCCAGCTGGCCTCCACCGAGTGGCTCACCATCCAGGGCGGCCTGCTTGGTTCCGGCCTTTTCGTCTTCTCTCTCACTGTATCCTTTTTGCGGGGGAGCGGGCAGAGGTGTTTGAGGGTAGGAAGGGTGGTGGGCCACGCAGGCTTGTACCCTTCCCATTAGCCACACATCTCTGCCCCCACTGCACGTCCTACTCCTTAACTCCCTCAACCCAGGCCTTCAATAATCTGGAGAATCTTGTCTTTGGCAAAGGATTCCAAGCAAAGATCTTCCCTGAGAGTAAGTGAAAATTGGGGGTTGAGTATTTGAACCCTCTCCAGTAACCTCCCCCAACACGGTACTGAATTTCCAGGTGCTTAGTCAGTAAAGGTTTTTTAGGAGGAAAAAATATGTGTATTAAGACTGTCTGGAGACAGATGATGCTTTTGGATGCAGCACTTTATCTAGCTCCCGGAACTGGAGCTAGAAGAGAGGGCCTCTGAAAGCAAGAAACTCAGTTACTTCCTGGCCAGTTCCCAGGGAAGGTTTGAGGGAAACAGGCAGGTTTGGGCCTGTAATGAATACATCCAAGAAGGGATGTTCTTTGTTTCCACCAGAAAAAGAAGAAGAAGGGCCAAATCAGTTGAGGGGGTTCCGAGGTGAAATTGACCCAATATTAGTGAATTCTGTTTATTTGAGATGATTGTGAAGAGCCTAAGTATTAGATACACCAGCTTTCTGTGTCAGCAGGAATCCTGACCAAATTAGAGTAACTGTCAGATTGTTTTCCTTTTGAAACGACTCTAATCAAGAATTGATGATTCAGTTATTTATGGAGAATTAAGTTCATAAAGCCAATTAGGCGTCAAGGCCAGATCACCTAAGGGATGCCACGTGCCCCAAATTGACAGCAGATGCCATCTCTTGTGAAGCCTTCACCTGGTAGAACAAAGACCTGTCACTGTGGCCCTCGTTTCTTTGTCCTCCTTATGTTTTGCTCTTTCCACCTGGCGCCTTTGTAGGCTTCCGGAGCTCCTTTCATACAGCGGCTTCAGAACTTCTCTGTTAGATTTTATTTCTAAGTGTATTGTCTTCATTTGCTTCTGAAAGAAACCTTTGTAGTGGGGCAAGCTGTTTGGCCCTCTTCACCTGCCCTGCCCTCCCCAGCTGGGCAGGTGGGATTGCCCTTGCTATCTGCCCTCCCATCTTCTCTCTAGTCCTACTCTAGATGTCTTGAGACCCTTTTCTGCCCCCATGGGTGTGTGTATCCAGACACTCTGCTCTCCAACTTATGTCCAGGAACTGAGGCCCTCGACTTCCATAACTAGCCAGCCAGGTTAATGAATTGATCCCTATTGGCTGGCTTCTGTTGGAAAGGCCTTGACCCTCTTCCTCAAATGGGAGCAAGCCTTGCCCTTGAGATTCTGCTGTCACCTTTCCTTTTCCTTTTTATCGGAGGGAAGCCAGGATAGGGAAGTTAAGTGATATTTGGGGCAGAGCTGGTAATGAGCATGCATCTCCTGCCTCCGTGTTCTGGGCATCAGTAAGCCCATCTGAGGTCCTCCTGCTGTTGTCATGCCCTTCCCCTCCAAGCAGTTCCCCCAAGATTCAGAGGGCCCCAGATTTCTTCTAGACTCCACATATGAATGCCTGGTGTATCCATTCTGACCACCCTCCTTGTCCCCTCTTGCCTCCCCAGTTCTCCTCTGCCTCCTGTTGGCTCTCTTTGCATCTGGCCTCATCCACCGAGTCTGTGTCACCACCTGGTAAGTGCCTGACAGCTGAGTAAGGGGTGTAGCATCCTGTCCTTTGGCACTCAGTCCTCCTGTGATGGTTCCAGACTTCCCCATACGTCCCTCCCACTCTGTTCTCCCTCTGTCCCCTTCCCCATTTTCCTAAACCTGATCCTGGATTCTTTCCCTCATGCTGGTGTCTGTCTGCTCTGGGAGGCACCAGGCTGGCAGCATGCCCACTTATACCATGACCTTTCTCCTTCACCCTGTAGCTTCATCTTCTCCATGGTTGGTCTGTACTACATCAACAAGATCTCTTCCACTCTGTACCAGGCAACAGCTCCAGTCCTCACACCAGCCAAGGTTACGGGCAAGGGCAAAAAGAGAAACTGACCCTGAATGTTTAATAAAGTTGATTCTTTGTAGCTCTGTGAGCTGTGATATGCTGTGGGCCTCTCCTGCCCATGGCTGCATGGGTGTGCAGAATGTTGGGGCAGATGGGTACTTGCTGTTTTCAGACCTTGGGGATGGTGGGGTTTCCTTCCTCTGAGGTTCATTTTTACCAAATATTTATTGAGTGCCATCAGTGCCAGGCACTTTGCCAGGCACTGGAGTGGCATATACTTGTGTAAGAGTCTCATGGAAGAAAAGTGCATGAATGATCGGCAGTCTTGCCCTTTGGGAAAAGGGGTAAAGACTGCAATGCAGGAATGCCTGCCCATCGGAACTGGAATAGATCTTGGAACAGAGGAGTCAGGGAGGGAAAGGCCCCTCATCCCTACACCTCCCCATGGAGTTCCATTTAACCTGTGAGGGCTTTGTTACTCTAGCTCCCCACCCTGAGCAGATGAGCCCCCTGCCCCTTCTGCTCCAAGTCTGCAGGTGGGAATTCCCTACTGATGTTGCCCTCCTGGACCTGTCTGTTCTGCAGTGTGGATGTGTGCCCGTGTTTAGAAAGACTCCCAGCTTGATCACGGTCCCTATCCTCTTTGGTCTGTGCCTTCATTTTTCTCCTCTGTTTCACAGCCAAGGAATTAAGACACTTCCTAAGTTTTAGCAAAGTGTTGAATACATAAAACGATAGGAACAAGGCCACCAACCTTGGAGCCAGCCTTAATGGAAGTGAGGGATGTGACTTCTCAGGTCCTGCTCTGTCCATGCTCTGCCATGAGGAGTGCCTCTCTGTCCAGAGTGCCTGTCCTTTGGGGCACCTAGGCACCGTCCCTCTTGCTGGGTGGTGTGGGCTTTAGGGTGCTTACCGTGCCTTGGTCAGCTTTGTATTCTCCACAGTGCCTGATAATGGGCAGTGAGGACTGGTGGGTTGGTTGAATGAAAGAACCTGTCCTCCTAGAACAGAAAATCCTATACATGGGATGTGGCTGAGTTTGGGAATGAGACCCAATGAAGATGAAGAAGTGAGTCAAAGGAGTTCTGGTCAAGGATTAGAGGCCCCCCCCCCCCGCCAAACCCCCATTTGTAGCCAGACTCCCGGACCCTTTCTCCTCTATGCCTAAGCTGAGGGAGTGCTATGCAGTTTACCCACATTGCCTGCAGAGGGCGGCACAAGCTCACATCTTTCTCCAGGAGACTCGCAACACTCCCCTGCCTGTTGGCCCTGAAGGCTGGGAGGGTTGCTGCTGGGTCTCAGGGTTCTTGCTGAGTCTCTCCGGTGGAAGCCAACTCTTGGAGGACCCGAAAGACTGGCCCATTCGGAAGGGCTGAAGCCTGAATCAAGTCTTCTTGCTCCTCCAGTCTGGGAATGGAGGCAAAGAGAGTTCAGTGGAGACCAGAGCCTTCCTGAGAGGGAATGGTAGCTCTAGGCTCCAACTTACCTGGTGATGGTTGGGGGGTTACCGTATGTGGGCCCCATGGGGAGAGGAAAGGTTGTCCAAAATGGGTCCTGGACCTCCGGGGAGGCTGGGTTAGTTCTAGGTCTCGCTTTGTCAAACCTAGATTTTCTCCTGACCTGGAGTGGGAGCAGTGGGCAGAGGGCCAGGTCCCAGCCCAGGTGAGCATAGACAGCTGGGGAATCTGGCCACCTCAGGGCACCATGCCTTCCAAGATAAGAGCTTGGGTGGGGCCAGGTTAGGGGAGGACAGGGGAGAGCCTGAGCAGGTGCCAGGACGATGTCAAGGGATCTGGGCACCTGCTGCCACCCACTACATAGGCATCAGGGACAGTATGTGGCCAGGAATAATGACCCCTTGCTCAGGGAATGGGAACCTTTACCAGGCAGGTTGGCACTGACCTCAGCTCTCCACCCAGCCTATTCCTGGGGTGCCTAGCTGCCGGCTGCCTCCACCTGACCTACCAATTAACCCTGGGAAGGGTATCCCAGACACCAAACACCATCATTAAGTAAGGGGGCGTGAGGCCATCATGGCTTCTGGAGACCCAAAGGTGAGAAGGGCAAAGGTGCTTAACCTCTCGGCCCCGGGATGCCTGGGTCTCTGCACCACCCTGGAGGCTGGAGGCCTAGGGGAGAGAGGGGCGGTCCGCCCCTGGAGGACAGAGGGAAGCCAGATGTTTCCTCCTGCTCCCTCACACGTGGCCCTGACACCCGCCAGCGCCCGCTGCCTGCTCCAGAAACAGGAGTAAATAATACAGGGGGAGGGGGCCTTGGATGCTAGTGAGGAGGCTGGCGGGAGAGGGCTCCTGGCCCAGAGGTGTGCTTCTTGGGGCAGAAGGTGATGCCACCTAAAAAGAGGGTGGTGGGAAGGTGAGATGAGGGGGCTCCCCTGCCCGGGCAGAGGCTGGGCTCCTCTTGGGCTGGCACTGACATGAGGGGGTGCCTGGCGTTTAGGGCATGCCAGAAGGTGGGGGGGGCAGGGCAGACAGGGAGGGGGAGTCTGCGCCAGGCCTTGGCTCCAGCCCTTTCCGGACCTTATTGTCCTTGGTGAGAACAGGACGCTGTCCCGTTCCCACTGCCCGGCCCCCCAGCTCTGCTCCCCAGGGGCTCGGGAAGGATGTTGGGAAACAAGAGAAGCCAGAGATTGGTAGAGACAGAGATGCTGAGAGACACAGAGACAGATACAAAGAGGAAAGTTTCAGTCAAAAGCAAGTATTGAAGCTCATTGTGAGCTTGAGCGAGCGCTGAGCGCTATGGGAACCGTGAAAGAATGGGAAGCTGGAGGCCCTGCCCTCAGGGACCTCTGGACTGGCCTGCCGTGTGCACACTACTTGACTTAGGGTTACTCACAGAGCCATCTCCTAAGCAAACAATAGCCAGAGCCCTTGTGCGGGCACAGTTGGTGGCACTTAATTGCTTCACCTCAAGTACGTTCTTTTCCTCCCTCCCAGCAGGCTGGAAGTTCCTCCGGGGGCAAGGCCAAGATCATGCTCCCAAATCCCACCTCCCTACCCCCTCAGGGCTGAGAGCAAGCTGGCCACCAGAGATTGCACTATAAATGCTATCTGGTTGAGCTCCCGCCCTGGCAGAGAGAGAAGACCCTTAGTTGGCCCTAGAATTAGGCACTGCATTACCTGGGGTGGAGGGCAAAGTGTGAACTGCCTGCCCTGGGGCAGGAAGCAGGCTTTAGAGCTGCCCTCACCCCCACCCCGCCCCCGCCCCCGCCCCCGCCCCCTGCTTCCCCTGGGCCGCGCGAAGAGCCAGCTATTCCCACCCCAGCCTCCGCGTCCCTGGGGGCTCGGGGTGGGCCTCCTTCCTTCCAACTCTCCTACCTGGGCCCACAGTTCTCAGCAGCCACTCCCCTGGGAGACAGGTCCTCTGAAAGGTGGAGAGAAGTCCAGGTCCCTTCTGTCTACTGAGGTTCCAGATGCATTTCAAAATGAAGAAAAACTGAGACATGTTTGAAATGTGTACACTTGACAAATTAACACTTTTTAAGACAATATTATGATACAATATAATCATGCTAGTCGCAAGGTCATTACAGGATTTTTAGAAATGTTTCCCTTCACAGGGAACTGCAGGCCCTACTTTATAATGTAAAGTTCTATGATAATGGGCATATCAGAGTCATTGTAGGCTTCTTTCTACTTTTGTATATATTTGAATATTCCACAGTAAAAGTTAAATCATTTGTACTGTAAATCCCTTCTTTCTGTTCTGTGGGAGAGTGACAGTGTGACTGAATGAAACCACACTTGGAGATAACTTCAGAAGGCTACATTTGAGGCCCTGTGTGACAATGAGGCCTGAGCCAAATGGCCCTTATGGTCTTCGAGGAGCCCTTCTCTGAGAATTCCACTCACCTCAAATAAGCTGGACATGTTTCCCCTACTTTTAGGCTGAGGCACTAACAGAAGGGACTGAAAAGTGGGATTCCCTTCTGCACAGGTCAGGACCCCACAGAAAAACCTCCCACACACCCGCATTCTGGGCCAAGAGTTGCTGTGAGAGCTGACCTCAGGCTGCTTCAAGGGAATTTCTGGGACTGAGGTGCATGTACACCGGTGTGTGAAGGCCTAGGCTAACCCTCCAGGGAGATCCCTCCCCTTCCTGCTCTGGGCCTCCAGCCCTCATTTCCAGCCTCTGTGACCCGGGCCTTTTTCTGACTCAGACAGCTTCAGGTTCTAGACATATGTGGGGCAGTAGGAAGGAGCCCAGGTCTTGAAATCAGACAGACCTGAGTTCTAGTTTTGGCTCTGACACCAGGTGAGGGTCCTTGGGCAAGCTGAGTGACCTCTCTGCACCTTAAATTCATCACCTGTAAAATGAGGATAATAATACTTGCCTCAAATTGTGGTAAAGAGGATTGGAATTAAATAACAACGTGGAAGAGCCTAGCATAGCGCTCAACCTACTAGGCATTTGACAAATGTCATTTTCTTCTCCCATGTGATAACAACCATGACCTTGCCAGCCAACTTAGTGCTTTACAGATATTCTCAGTTTCAACACTTACATCAACCTTATGAGATTGATATTCTTACTCTGTGTGGTTAATTTTATGTGTCTTCTTGGCTGGGCCACATTGCCTGGATATTGGGTCAAACATTACTCTGGATGTTTCTTTTTTTTATTTTTTGGCCGCACCATGTGGCGTGCAAGATCTTAGTTCCCCGACCAGGGATCGAACCCATGCTCTCTGCAGTGGAAGTGTGGAGTCCTAACCACTGGACCACCAAGGAATTCCCACTCTGGATGTTTCTGTGAGGGTGTTTTTTTTTTTTTTTAATTATTTATTATTATTTTTGGCTGTGTGGGTCTTCGTTTCTGTGCGAGGGCTTTCTCTAGTTGTGGCAAGCGGGGACCACTCTTCATCGCGGTGCGCGGGCCTCTCACTATCGCGGCCTCTCCCGTTGAGGAGCACAGGCTCCAGACACGCAGGCTCAGTAGTTGTGGCTCACGGGCCTAGTTGCTCCGCGGCATGTGGGATCTTCCCAGACCAGGGCTCGAACCCGTGTGTCCCCTGCATTAGCAGGCAGATTCTCAACCACTGCGCCACCAGGGAAGCCCCAACACAAATACTTTTAAGGGGTCTTTTTTAGGTAGCCTGACCCTGGCTGGCCTTTCCAGCCTCACCTCCTGCCACTCCGCCATGAAGCAGTCTTTGTGCCAGAGACAGACACAGAGGATTACTCACAATGAACTCTCAAGCCTCCCTGCCTTTGTTCAGGCTTTCCCTTGGCTTTGCAAGCTCCGCCCTCAACCGCCACCTGAATTCTCTTACTCATCTTTCCAGTATCACCTTGGGCTTTAGGACCTATTTGATAGAGGCTCATGCCTTCCCTGAAACAGTCAATCCCTTCCTCTGTGTTGTATGTAATTTTGCATATTCTTCCATCTTTAGTGCACTTTAGAATAAGGGCTCCACGGGAATTTCCTGGTTGTCTAGTGGTTAGGACTCTGTGCTCTCACTGCCGAGGGCCTGGGCTCAACCCCTGGTTGGGGAACTAAGATCCTGCAAGCTGCGAGGTGCGGCCGATAAATAAATAAAATAAATAAATATATAAATAGAGGGCTCCAGATTTGGAATTTGTCTCTCACTGAGACCAAAGCTTGCCAAAGGTGGGACTTCCCTGGTGGCGCAGTGGTTAAGAATCTGCCTGCCAATGCAGGCAACACAGGTTCAAGCCCTGGTCCAGGAAGATCCCACATGCCGTGGAGCAACTAAGCCCACGAGCCACCGCGCGCCTAGAGGTGGTGCTCCACAAGAGAAGCCACTGCAATGAGAAGCCCATGCACCGCAGCGAAGAGTAGCCCCCGCTCGATGCAACTAGAAAAAGCCTGCGCACAGCAACAAAGACCCAACACAGCCAAAAAAAAGAAAAAAAAGCTTGCCAAAGGAGAAAACTCCAACAAACGTGAGAAAACTGAAGCTCAGAGAGGTTAATTTACTTGCCCAAGGTCACATAGCTAAGTAAAGGAAAGAGGCAGGACCCAACCTCAGGACATCTGGGGCTCTTAAGTCCCAAACTTTTAACCCCCCAGCTGTACTGCCTTTCATACCCTGCTATAATCATGTGTACTTGTGGCCTGCTGTAGCTGCAGAAGGGTAACGGTCTGTAAAAAGATTGAAGAGAAAGGAGTTGGACCATAAGAATCTGCTGGCTTTCGTCCAATGCTATCCAAAGCCAAAGACCCTGTGTCCAGTAGATGGGAGTCTCTGGAGTAGTTATATTTCCTGGGACCAGGACAGCTGGGTCAGTTTCCCTGGAGACCATCAAATGCTAACCTGTCCTTCCTCCTGCCCCTCATCTTACATTTATAGAAGCCCTCTGGGTTTCCCACGCTGTGCTTGGTCCTGGAGTTACAATGGTCCTGGGTGGCCCAAGCAGGGAAACAAAATACTTACAGCTCAACATGGTAAGTGCCATCTATAAAAGAGAGCCTGTGGGAGCTCAGAGGAGGAAGATGGTATCCAACCCTGCAAGACAGGGTCAAGGCCCAGGAAGGCTGCTTGGAGGACATGATGCTTGAGCTGAACATTAGACAAATATGTACCCACATTTTCTTATGGCGTATTTAGGGTTTCACTTTTCACATGAAGTTTTGTTGAATGCACTGGGAATTTATTTTAGTATAAGATGTGAGGTTGAAATATAACTTAATTTACTTTTTCAAATGGTAAGCTTGTTGCAAATGTTTTTCAAATAATCCATCTTTCCTCACTGGAGATGCCATCTCTATCATATGCTGAAATGGAGTATGTTTGATCTATTTCTTCACTTTTTATTCTGTTCCATCGATCTAGGTAGGGAGATGCTATACCTTAGTGGCAAAGTTTGCAGGCTCTGCAGTCTAGTCTGACTATCTGGGGCATACCTGTTTCTTCATTTGTGAAATGGAGATAATAATAGTACCTACTTCATATGGTGGCTGTAAAGATTGAATTAGATTATGCACATAAAGTACTCATTACAGTGCCTGGCACAGAGTAATCAATCAATGAATGTCAGCTGCTATGACGATCCCTATCTGCCCATTCCCATACCAGTAACCCAGAAAAGTGAAATTACTAAGCATATAGCTTTGAGTCAGATGGGACAGTCTGCTACTTACTACCCTGCATGACCTCGGGCAAGTTACTTACCTTTTACCTTCTCTCTGCTTTGGTTTCCTCATTCATACATGGGGATATAAAAGTACCTACTGCAGCCTGTTGTGAAAATCAAACATGCAGTGTCACAAAGGGCATGACACATAATAGCCCCTCAATGAATGTTTAATCTTCTGCTGATTATTATGACACTATAATTTATTTTCTGTCTTTATGTGTTGCAGGGCAAGCCCCTTCTCGTTATCTTTCCCCCCAGAATTTTCTGGGGAGTGGCAATCTTTCAGGGCCACATCTATTGTGGGTGAATAAGATAGAATTTCTGGATCTGCAAGGCTGATGCCTGGCCCCTGAACTGTGTTGAAAGTCGCTGTGACTAGTGAGGTCTTGAGTGGGTAACCAGTAGGATTTTGGGGAAAGGAGTGGAGGTGGGCCTTTGAAGCTCATATAGCAGGTTTCTAAAAATATTTTAATTTTGCCTTAATTTTTACTTTAACAAAGGAATTTGCATAGTTTAAAAGGCCAACTAGTTCCATAAGGCATTCAATGAAAAATAACAGTCCCCTGCTCCATTCTCCTACCCTCTCCCTACACATACACTCCTCCATAAACCACTCTCAAGTTTCTTGGCTGCTTTTTTGGGTACTTACCTCTATATATTTTTTGTTTGTTTGTTTTTGTTTTGAGCAGTGCTGCACAGCTTCTGGGATCTTAGTTCCCCGACCAGGGATTGAACCTGGGCCACAGCAGTGAAAGCGCTGAGTCCTGATCACTGGACCACTAGGAATTCCCAATATTTCTAAATAACATGTTCATATTATTATTTCTTTCTTTTCTTTTTTTTTTCTATTTTAGATATAATCAATAGACTGCCTGCCATGGAAAATGAGGATACAGTTCTCTCTAATCCTGACTCTCCCCATATACTCCCCTCCTCCACCCTCTCAATTCAAATATATTCCAAATTTTAGTTAAGTCAACACTTAGTGTTTACATTATTATGGCTGTGAAAATATTCTACACAGCTGAGTTATGTAGTGTTTGTGCTAAGACTCTGTGAATCTGTAAAAACTGGTTTTATTAATTAACATCAGGGATATGGGGCTGAGAAACTTCGTTCTCTAAAATCATACAGTCACAGATTTTCTGTTTGAAATTAAGCAGTGAGAATGGAACATCCCACTGTTGCTGGAGGTTTAACGCATGTTGATTACTTTGATACAGAGAAAAAACAGCCTCAATTTCCAGCCTAGGTGGAAGGCTTCAGATATTGGGGTTTTGGACATAACATTGTACAATTATCTTAATTATGTAGTTATCTATTACATAATTATCTAAAATTAGTTAACTTTGTAGTTTCCAAGTGGATTCTCAGTTCACTTCTCAGTCCAGGCTGTTGTTAACTCCTTCACTTACATCTGTGCTTACCTTGAACCTGTCAAAATACTGCTTCATTTAAATACCACCTGAACTCAACCCTTTCCCGTGTATCCTGTAATTCCTGTAATGACTTGGCTTTTTCCTTTGTTTGATGAGCGGCTCCACAGTTCCTCTGGTGTGTGCTCTCTCTTGCAGCAGCAAGTGAATAAACCTAACTATCCAACTACAGTTATGTTCTTAGTGGCCTTTATCAGACAGGCTTTTATAATTCTCCTTCCTTTCTTTTATAACTCTTTGTTTTCCCTGAAGTTGATAATTGCCTGATCTTTCCTTTCACTCGGTTTTCTATATACCTATTATGAATTCATCCCCCAAATTGTGAAAGACATATACACCTTCTCTTAATACCTTAAACACATCAGGTGATTCCTCTGTCCCCACAGTTTTTTTCCCTTAAAGACACCCTCCTGAAGCACTTCTTCTGGCTCCAAGTCTTACTGGTTGCTCCTCTGAGTTTCTCTTTTAAAATATGACAACCTCTGTTCTAACACCTATCTCAGGGCACCTATCTCAGGGCACCTGTTAGTTGTCAATGCAGCTGCTTTCCTGACTCCTGCTTTCCTCCTTCCACCCCAGAAGGGTCCGTGTCTTGACATCTCTATTTCTCCAAAGTCTGTCGTGACGCTCAAGAAACGTTCCACTGAATGAATGAATAAAAGAATAAATAAGTGAATAAATGAATGAATGAATGAGTGGAATTTTTGTGCAGAAGTGAGTTTAAGAGGAACGATATTGGGCTTCCCTGGTGGCACAGTGGTTGAGAATCTGCCTGCCAATGCAGGGGACACGGGTTCAAGCCCTGGTCTGGGAAGATCCCACATGCCGCGGAGCAGCTGGGCCCGTGAGCCACAATTACTGAGCCTGCGCGTCTGGAGCCTGTGCTCCGCAACAAGAGAGGCCACCATAGTGAGAGGCCCGCGCACCGCGATGAAGAGTGGTCCCCACTTGCCGCAACTAGAGAAAGCCCTCGCACAGAAACGAAGACCCAACACAGCCAAAAATAAATAAAAATAAATAAAAATTAAAAAAAAAAAAAAAGAGGAACGATATTACATTCCCATCTTGTCGCAAGGCTTAAGGGTGTCCTTAGGCTGTCTACAAGCCCCACGCCAGCTTGGAGTGGGGTCTCGAGGGAGGGAAGCAGCACCGAAAACCCTCTGGGCCCAGGTCGCGGCTGCCGGCGCGAAGCCGTCTGAGCACAGCCTAGGTCAAGACCGCGGCCACGAGCCTGCCAGGCGCCTCTCGAGGACTACAACTCCCAGAAGGCCGCGCGGCGGCGGAGCACGAGCCGTGGAGGATTCCGGACGCTGACGTCGGAGCCGTGCGGCGCAGGGAAGACGCTGGCCGGGGAGGTAAGTGTAGAAGGAGGGCTGAGGGCTGAGAGCGGAGGGCGGGAGCGACGGAGGAGCGGCCCTGAGGTTAGGTGGTACGGAGTGGGGGTGAGGTAGAAGGACAGGGAATGAGTTTCAAATGAAGAGCGGGTAGCAGGGTGTCAGGGACCTCGAGCTCTGCTTCCTCTTCCCGCAGTGACCATGACGAAATTAGCGCAGTGGCTGTGGGGGCTGGCGCTCCTGGGCTCCACCTGGGCTGCTTTGACCATGGGAGCCCTGGGCCTGGAGCTGCCCTCGTCTTGCCGGGAGGTCCTGTGGTCACTGCCCGCCTACTTGCTGGTGTCCGCCGGCTGCTATGCACTGGGTACTGTGGGCTATCGCGTGGCCACTTTTCACGATTGCGAGGACGCCGCCCGCGAGCTGCAGAGCCAGATCCAGGAGGCCCGAGCCGACTTGGCCCGCAGGGGGATGCGCTTCTGACACCCTAACCTCATTCCCGCACGGACAGCCTGCTCTCCCCTCCCCCATTAAAGCGCCAGTTTATTTTCTAACTTTGGTTTGAGTATGGAGTATGGATGATGGGAATTGGGGATTCTGTGTACCAGCTGTTGAGAAGTGAGAGGTAGAAGAGCCACCTTCCTGAGGCTCTCTCAGCCTTTATCTTTGCATTCTGCTGGTACTTCCTCCTATTTGCTCCGAAGGAGGCAAAGACGCCCTTCTCAAGATCTCTCAGAATGGAAAAATCATTTCACTTTCCTGGTCTTTTTAGCCCTGTTAGGAAGGACTTCTTGAAGCCTATTCTTCTTCATAACATCCAAGCTCTGTTCTTTTTAAGGCCTTCCTACGTCTTTACAACTTCTTGGTTCTTTCAGATACCTTTTCTGAGCCAACCCTACCAGCCCAAGAGTAACTGTGGATCAGACAGTTCCCCTCTACCCTTCACCAAACCAGGCAGGTTGACTATCCCTGAACAGAGAACGAGCCTTGATGGGCAAGGGGTAGGGAACAGTTTATTTTAAGGCACATTCTAAAGATTTCACCCCGACCTCCAAAATTAAAAAATAAAATCTTGAAAAAAAATAAAAGTGATTCATCTCCCAGGTTCCATACAGTCTTCTAAGTAAAGCCCTTTCTTTAGTCCCTGGATTCTCAAAGCAGTTCTTTTCCTTTACCACAACGCACTTCGCCAGTGGAGGTGACCAGCAGGAAGAGCTGAAACAAGGAGATTTCTTTGGTAGTAGGTTGGCATTAAGGTGCCCAGTGGTCAGGTGAACTCCCTCAGGTTTGTAGAAGCTGATAGTTCCTGTCTTGCTCCTGGGGGTACTTCCAGAAAAGCCAGAAGCGAATGAAGCTGGTGAGGATTCCTGGAAGGTTGGGCACCTGAAATCACAAGGGCTGCTATGAGGAGAGGAGCTGATTTTCCACCTCGTACACCTGTCACCCTGCCCCTGTTCTGCTTACCACAATGTAGGGATCTTTTAGTCGAAACCCATAGAACGTCCAGGAGGCAGAGGTGAGGAGGGTGGCAATGGTGAGTGAAAAGGAGAGACGTTGGGTCGATTTAGTACGAATGACCTTGGCCTGTGGGAAAGGATGAAAGACACTCTTAGCAAGGCACATAGTAAATCTCCCACCTTGCCTAAGAATTTCCTCAGAAAAAAAGTCAAACGTCCTCTCTGATCTTCTGTTACCCAAACTTTCCCTCCTGCCCCCCACTCACCCAACTCTACTGCCCCGTCTCCTTCCAGGATTTAGGTCTTTCCTTCCTCTGGAGTATAAGCTACAGTCTCTGGCTATGGGAGACTTATCTCCCTTTCCTCCCTGGACACCCCCACTCACCAAGTCAGCTAGTGGTGAGAGGTACATACTGATGGTGAAGACACTGCAGAAGAGGCCCAGCTGCTGAAGCCGGGTCTCAGTGTCGGGCACCAGGAGCCAAAAGTAGCCAAAACCCAGGACAAGGACCCCCAGCAGGGTTGCAGTCTGAAGGAGCACAGCATGCTGCAGAGGAGAGAGTAGCCTTACTTCTGGATGTACCAGGAGCCCTCTCTGACTCTGCTGCTGGAATTAATTCATCCTGCCCTCTCCCATGCTCCAGTTGGGGAGCCAACCTTTGCCCAAGCCTCCAGTATTGCACTTGTCACATCCTCTTTCCCACCAGTGACTTAAGCACATGTCTGATCCACCCACAACCCTGGAGGTTTCTAGGAGAGGGAAAGGTATCTTTTTTTGGTGACCTTGCTACACAGAGTAGGAGCTTAATGCTTGTATGAATGGGGAAGCAGAGCGGATCATCTCTCTCAGCCACTGGCACTGACTTTGAAGGAACTATGGAGACAAAATCCCTTTCCACGCAGTTTGTTGGGCAGCAAGGCACCATCAGGCTAGGCAGAGCTAGCAGCATTGCCAGAATGGGGGACAATATGTGAGTCTCAGAAGGCTGGCTTCATGGCGGAAGGAGGACTGCAAGGCTGGAGGGGTCTTCCAGGAAAAGTTGGCAGTGCCAGCCTGTTATAGTCTTCTAGGAAACAATGTTTGCCCTGCCAGCAAGGCAGGGCAGGGCATGCAGCAGAGGAAGGGGCTCTACCTTCCGATGGCAGTAGTGCAGATACACCAAGATATACAGGGTCTGAAGCACAGCACCCACGGCGTTGACGACGATTAGCGTCCAGTTTCCCTTCAGGGCCCCATAACTCAGCCAGCTCAGGTTGCTGCAGGGTGGAGGGGAGGGACATTCGCCCGCGGGGTTGAGTGTGAGCGGGGGGACCCGAGGGGCCTCGTCCATATTCCTCCTCACCCCTCCCCAACCTCCCTCAGACAGCCTTTCCCGCCGCAGGCATCGCCCCTCTCACTTGACATCCGTGGTGAGAAAGGGCAGGAACTGGACACTGTCCACACTCCGGGTCATCCGCATGTGCTTGAGGTCCGAGCTGTAACGGGGACCCGAAGGCAGGGGGGAGAGGTGGAAAGGGAGAACCAGGCTGCTGGGGCGTTGAAATACCCGATGCCTGTCATCCTTTCTGGACAACTGCAGACCCCCGGCCCTACCCTCAGCACCCTGGCCTTCTCCCTCAGGTAAACTGACCAGCCTTGCCCTTGTACCCCGGCCCTCTCGACCCGATTCCACTTTGACCCTAGGTTCCAGATGCAGCCTGGGGCTGCGGCCACGTCTCTGTCCCCTCTCTCTCCTTTCCTGACTTCCTGGTCCTGCCCCAGCCCAGCCCGCCCGCGCTCTCACAGGCCGGTGGAGAACATGCCGAGGGTGAAGAGCACGCAAGCTCCGGAAAGAAGCGAGTCGGCCAATCCGCCCGCCTCCATCCCTCCCCGAGTCGGATCCCGAGCTCGGCGCCTGGGGCCAGCTAGCAGGATCCGGAGCCCGCGACGCCGGAGCCCCGCCCCTTTGCGCCCCCGGCTCCGCCCCTGCGCGCTCAGCCGTCCCCCCGGAAACTGAACCGGAACCCGGCCCACCCTTAGAACGTCAAGCCGGAGCTGAGGTCCCGCCCCTCCGAGGGCCTGTCCCGACCCTACCGGCCCGCTGTCGGCTCGCAGGGTTGCCTGTCTTCCTGTTGCTCTCGGTTTTCTGGCCGGTCTCCTTCCTAAGGCTCCGCGGATTTGTCCCCGGCATCAGCCGCTCCACACTCTCTGCTTACTCCTTGGATCACCCAGACCCCCAGCCTCAACTCACTTTCCCACAGGCCGCGAGCCTACGTGGTAGAACTCAAAAGCTTGCTACGCGGACTTCAACACGCTTTCACGGAGGGCCGCAGCTCAGAACTTCAGTTGCCCAGGGTTTGGGAGATTTTTCGCTGTTTGCTGAAGCCTCTTTCCGGCCTCTTCCCTAAGTAACAGGGACTGCCAGGAATCACCAAGTCTTTGTGAGATGCCCTCCCCCTTCAGCCACATTGCCGGCTTTCCCTGACTTGGCCAATCCACTGGACAAACGTATATCACCGACCCCCCTAGTCCAACCAACTTGCTGCCGGGAACTTTCCCTCCCAGCCTCCCACACATCTCTGCTGGTGGGGCTGTGGGGCGAGCCGCATGCCTCAGCTGGCAGGCGTTCTGAGCGGCTGCCCTGACTCACCCAAGAGCCTGAGTACCTCAACAGTACGCCAAAGCCCAGCGCTGAGAGGGTGCGAGTGGGGCGGAGGTTGGACAGGAGGAACTTCCAGAGTGGGGTGCAGCCTAGAACCCGAGAGACTGCTGTGGGGAGCACTCCTGTCCTGGACAACCCTCAGAGGAGGAAACACCCCACCCTTGTGGGCTGGTGAGGGGCATGTATTCTTTTCAGAGAGAGGGGAAAAAACTCAAACCCAATTGCTACTGATGATATACCACAGAGCCTAGCAGCAGCAGGGACTCAATGGTCATAAATTAGGATGGAAGGGCAGAAAAGCATGTCCAAAAAAACAAACACATTGCTTTATTTTGAGACAAAGAACATTGTATAAAAAAACTCCAGTTGTAGAAATCAGCAGACACACATCTAGTTCATATACAGATTCTGTACTCGTGGGCCCTGCCCTTCAGGCTACAGTCAGTCTAGGCACAGACTCTGTGCACATGGGCACTGCCCTTACAGCTACACTCTAAGAACAGGTTGGCACAGCCCCCCTGCTGGCGCAGCTCCGCGGAGTGATGCCCCAGGGTGGGAGAGGATGTAATGCCTGGCTACAGTCCTCTCCGTGGCACCTCCACAGAGGAAAGTCTTGGGGGAGATGCTGGGTCAGCCCAAGCATGCTGCCTCTCCTGTTCCTGGCTCCCAAGCAGGAAACTTGTCTCTTGCTTTTCCTTCAGAGCCATCCTGGCTCTCTCTGGGAGGGACATCTTCGCCAAGCTCAGTGTCCATCCATGTAAGCCCAAGCCCCTTTCAGCTCGGCTCCCACAGTGCCCTTCTTAAGAGGCCATGTCCGCACAGCTCGTTTCTTTGGCTTAAGGGCAGGAATGGAGGGGAAAGGACTGTCTCCACTTCTTTGTCCATCCCTCTGAGGTGGAGGCGAGGATGGCACTGTCAGGCTTGCTGACCTCCTTTGGGTTGAAAGCTTTAATACTGACCCGTTTTGAGGCTGCTGGGTGGCAGCTTGTGCATGTGGTAGGAGTGGTTCCCAGGACTAGGGCTTTGGGAGGGGCCCCAGGCAGGTGAGGGAGGCCCGCCCTGCCCCCTCAGTTCCAGTTCTTACAGTGCGTGCGGCATACACCTTCATGGGGTTTGCAGCAGCAGGAATGGCAGGAGCAGCACAGCCCAGGCGAGTGGGAAGAGGCGGGGGGCGGCACTGTGACCAATGCTATGTAGAACCTGCACCTCTGGGTCATCTGCAAGGTGAGAGGGCAGAGGCCCCCAAGGTGAGCGGTCCCCGCTATTGGCACTGGCCCTCAGCCCAGCGAGGCTTCCCCTGCCCCTGCCTGGCAAAAGAGCCACCTCCTGTACCCAACCTCTTCAAGCAGACCCCCTGTTGTGCCCCAGGCCCAATTTGCTCCAGCCACCTACCTGCTGGAAGTCTCTTCTCCTGTGCATTGGCATGGGCCTGAGGACTGTGAGCTGAAAGGGTGGTCTTAGGTCAGGTACTTGGTACACCAAGGAGGCAGAGGGGTGGGAATGCTGGGTGGGCTGGGCAGTGGGACTTCCCAACCATCCCACATCACTAGACCAGGCCCAGGATAGGGATGCAGCAAGGAGACCCACAAGGCTGTGACACTCACTGATTTTGCCACTGACGGTCACCTTCAACCTCAAGCACTGGTCTTCCTGGTGGTGGATGGGTTTGGCTACAAAATAAGTCCAGAGAGTGATAAGGAAGGAAACTTTTTTGGAAGAAAATAAAAGCATAAATGCCTCTGACCCTGCTTTCTCGGTCCTTACTCATTTTAATCCCTCTCTTCCCTCTAATCTTTGATTCTCACCTTCCTTAGTTTTTGCCCACTTTCTGCCCCAAGTTCAGTCTAAGCTCCCATTCTTGGGAATAACCCCTGACTTTGGAGGTGGTGGTAAAAAGAACATAGACACTGTCCCCTCCCTACAGCCCATCCTCCATTCCTCCCAGCCTGAAGTTGGGGGCAACCTGCACAATATGCTCCCCTTACCCAGCCACTTTGTCCTCGCCCTGCCTAAGCCCCACTGACAGGGTGAGGCCTGGATTCATTCTATACAAAGCTGATCTCACAACTTGTAAAATCCACCAGTGGCTCTCCACTGCCCTCAGGATAAAATCCAAACTCCTTAGCACTTCTTAGGCCCCCATGCTCTGCCCTGTCTACTTCTCCAAGCTCCTATCTCCCCACTTCCAAGTGTGCCTCCTGCTCCAGTCAGTCTGAACCATATGAAGTTCCCTGAAGATGTCATGCTCCCTTTGCACATGTCCCCTTGTTTGGCCAGCTCCTCTGTCTGTCCTAAACTCTTGGGTCATCTTCCCCAGGAAGCCTTCTCTGAGGTGCCCCCCAAACCCAGACTAGCAGGTACTCAAGTCATTTCCGCAGGGCCCCTGAGCTCATATCTACCATATCACCCTGTTCTAATGGTCTGTTAATCTATGTATGTCCCTTTCCAGGTTCCTGGAGGACAGAGACTCTGTAATGTTTTATTTATCTCTGCGCCTACAGTGCCAAGCAGAGTGCCCAGGACACAGTAGAAGCTCACTCCACATTTGTAATGGGAATGAACAAAAACAGACTTCAGGGTTGGAAGGGGCCGTCTGCTGCTTGCCTTCCCACTAAGCATGTACCGAAGCATGTACATCATGCCAGGTGCGTCCCCCAGTGTGTGCACCTGTGTGCATGCCTCCCGGGCACTCACAGATGTAGTAGTAGCTGTGTCCCTCTTTGAACTCCTTGCCCAGGGTAAAGGGTGTGAAGCGCTGGAACTTCTCAGACAGCTTCTCTGGGCCATGCCTGGCACTGGGCTGGTTGCACTGCCAGCGGACCTGGTCCTTGGATTGGGGTTGGCACAGTTGGTACTGCTCATGCTCCACCAGGTACAGTGTGTACCGCTCCATGGCAGCGTCTGCCACAGAGTCATCCTCATAATGAGGACAGATGATGTCCAGGTAGTCATTTAACTGCACATGTACTGTGTAGTCCTCACTCCGAAACCTGGGCATGCGCAGAGGTAGAGAAAGCAGGTGGTCACTCGGAAGCCAGGCCAGAGCCTTGAGCTTCCAAATGTTTACATGACCCCTCACATTTCATACTGGACCACCGCCCCCACCAAAGATTTTTAAAAAATCTTAACTTCCAGTATTTAATTTACTGATCTTGATCTCTTAAATATCTTTCCACCATCTCCAAACATTCCCACCACCGTCTGCCACTAATCCTCTAAATAGCATCCACTTAGTATCTTTCAGGTACCAAGGCACTTCCCATAACCTCCCTGATATTTACCCAAGGATGGGCTTCTAAATATTTCCTCTGCTCACTCTTCTACCTATAAATATTTCCCCAACTCTATTCTACCACTTGCTCCTTTAACTGCTATTAGACCTCAATCTGAGACCCTACTGGCCCATTCTATAATCAAGATCCACATCACCCTTTTTCTTTCCCATGCTAGTACTCGGCATCCAACAATCTGTCTTCACTTCTCTTACTCCTCTCATTTTTCCCCTTGACCCACTGAGTATATCTCACGTTGTTCAACTTCACTTTTCCCCCAACACCCAGGACATCCATGCCCACAGATAATGTCCAGTCCTTTTGAGTTAAATTGCTTTAATCAATTCGTCCAGTCCCCTCAAATCTCCCCTTCTAGCTACTCAAATCTATGCTCAGCTCTCCTTGTCCACTTCTCTCAAAGCACCCCAAAACCTCTCTGTCCCTTTATCTCCAAAAGCCATACTTTCACCTCTCGTGAAATGAGCTCCAGAAATGCTGGAGTTCTCAGATCTGAGAAGGCCTCTCCTCTCCTTCTTCCCAAGGTGGAGCCAGCTCCCCTCCCCCAGCCCATTCCCCCCAGGCTCCAAAGGCTCCAGCCGGACTGCCCACTGACCCCTCCCCCCCAGCTCTAGACACCTGGCTCCAGTCTAGGTGGGGCCCTAGTAGGGGAAAAAGTGCCTCCCCACCTCCCTCTCCAAGCCGGTCAGCTTCTCTGAATTCCCCCAAGCACTGCCAGCTAGAGACTCAGCAGAGTTGGCTGCCAACTTGCTTCAAACCAAAGCCAGGGGCATGGGTGGTGGGGAGAGGGGCAGGGGTTAGGCGAAGAGGCCTCTGAGGTGGGCACCCACTGCCCAGTCAGCATGACCCTTAAGAGGCCTGGCTTTGCAGGAGCATGCCAGTGCTCCAGCTGGGCTTACCAAGGCCCCTCCCCCACCCTGGGGAAAAGAGAGAGAGAGAGAGAGAGAGAGAGAGAGAGAGAGAGGGAGGGAGGGAGGGAGAGAGAGAGAGGGAGGGAGGAGGAGCAGAGAGAGGCTTTTAAAATTCCTCTCTGGAGAGATAAACATAGAAGCCATTTCAGAACAGGTATTTCAGCTCTGGGTCTGGCGTCTTTCCTCCATTCCTGTGACGGGCACTGACTCATTCTTCATCTACCTCTGCCACCCACCCCGGCATTCATGAGAACCTGTGAAAATTTCCCTTGTCAAATGTGGACAGCCCCCAGGACCCCAGGATGGCCCAGTGCCCACTTGCTCTGGGCACTGTCCTCCAGGCAAAGGGAGCTGACAGGTCTGGATGGGTGGGGTACCTGCCCCTCTAGCACCAAGGAGGCCAGGGTGCAGCTCACAGTGGCACTGCCCTTCTTCCCATGCTGCCCCCTGCCTGGGGCCTGGAGATCCCAGGGCTGATGCCCACTGCCCTGAGTCACCCATGCCAGCCTCATACCCACCCAGCTCATTACCACCTCGTCTTTGCCCTCAAGCTGGGCCTGGCTTGGCTGCTTGTGGCCTCCACTCTGGGCTGGCTTTCTGTTTAGTCCTGGGTATGGTAGAGTGTGTGTGTGTGTGTGTGTGTGTGTGTGTGTGTGTCCAGATGGACAGGGCAGAAGCTGTGCTTGGTGGGTGCGCCCATCACCCCCTCCTGGGGGTACAATCTGCTCCACTTAGCACTCCCTTGACTCTTGCTCTCCATCTGGGAAAGGGGGGCAGCGGCGTCAGGGAAGGCGGGGAGGGGGGGCAAGGAAGAGGCTCCTTCCTGAAAGAGAGGAAACCTGGGAGCTTGGGAACGGAAAAGGCCAGGGTCCCCCCCTCCCTACTCATGGCTTCCTGTCCCCTCCTCCTCCTTCAGCCAACACCTGGCACGGGCATAAACAGGGACTTTGCTCTCTCCCTCTAGGACAAGATTGGGTCAAAGAAGCAAAGAACAGACAGCAAGGAGTGAGGTGGGGGAGGGCTGACTGCACTGCCCTGTCAGGCGGCCAGTGGGCAAGAAGGCATTGCCCTCTGGGGTTGGCAGCTGGCTGTTCCCTCCCTGCCCAACTCGCCACAGACGACAGACCCCCTACCAGGCAATGCTGCCACAGGGTCAACAGGAAACTGGCACAGTCTTTTTCTCAAAGGGAGTGGAGGGTAGGCCTGCTAGGGCTGCGGGTGGCTGGGCTGAGTGAAGTGTTTTTCCCCCCGACCCCAAGGTGTCCAGCCCTCCTCTCCTTACTCCACCTTACCCCCCTCTCCCGTTTTCCTGCAAATATTGTTCCCATAACTTCAGAAAACTCAAGAACAAAGAACAAAGGGTCCGATGGAGCTTCTCCCTCCCTGTACCATTTGCCTCACAGCCCTAAACCTGCCCCGGAGAAATTAACTCCTTCCTGCCCAGAGCCCTTTGTAACCCTTTTAACCCCTTCCTGTCCTCTGGAACCTTTCCCACGACCTCCCTCTCCCCTTCTCTTCAGTTTTACTACCTGAACCTCAGATACCCTCAAGCCTACCCACACACAGCATGTGCCTCATTCATGCCACCTCAAAAGACTCTTGAGGGGGGAGGGCTTTCCAGGGTGACCTTAAATACAGAATGAACACTTAATGCTGGCAGCCCAGGTCCCTCCTGAAGGGTCCTTCCAGGATTACAATAAGCATTCTGCTTACTCCGGATGTCAAGACCTGTCAGTGTGGGCAGATGCCCAAGTAACACACAAGGAGAGGCACAGAGGCTTTCTCAGTGGAAGGGCCTAGAACAAGAGCCTTGGCGGCCAGAGAGAGTGGCCCCTGCTAAGGGCAGGAACTGTTCAACGCGGGTCCCTCACTTCGGAGTAACAGGGGTGCCAGAGGGAAGGAAAAGAGGGGCAGAGACAGTACCTGTGCAAGCAGACGCGGGCAGGGTCCTGCCCTGGGGTGGGGTGCTCCCAGCTATGGGGGAGAAGAAAGTCTATGGGATCCCTCCCGCCTACGGTCACCTCCCCGAGACTCAGGTTAGGGGCTAGCCGGGACAGTTAACCTGGAAGGGGGAGCAGTGCCAAGCGGGCGCCCAGGCTGTCGGCCGGAGACTCGGGGCTTACTTGGGGTTTGAACTGTTCCAGAAGACGGTGTGGCGGTCAGCAGCGGCCAGACTGCAGCACAGACCCAAGAGAGGGGCCCAGAGGAACTCCATAGCGCGGGGCCGGGCCAGGCCGGGCGGGGACGAAGGGCTCCTCCGGCTCTGGGTTCCCGCAGGCTTTCTCCGCGGCGCACTCAGCACAGTGCTCACAGCTCTGGGCCCTCCGCCTCGCGACTCCGCCTTTTGGGCCGGCGCCGCCCGACACCCCGCCCCGCCCCCGCCCCCGCCCCCGCCCCGCCCGGCGCGCGGCTGCCCTGGGCCTGGGGGCTGGGGAGGTGGAGGAGGGGAGGGCAGGGGGGGAGGGGAGGGGAGGAGAGGGGAGCAAAGCGCGCACCTCCGCCCGACAAATCTGCTCAGCGCTGTGTGTTTGCTCACTCGTGGATCCGCGTGCAGCTTTGTGGGCCTGTGCGAGGTGGTGGGTCTGTGTCCCCCGCGCAGTCTCGTGCGGGAGAAGGGAACGAACTCCACGTGCGGGTCTGCTAACCAGCGGGTGCGGGACCCGGCTGGCGGGCGCCCTGCGCCGATCTTGAAGGGTGCGAGGTTGTTGATAGGTCCCGCACCTTTCCCGAGCCTTGCACACCCAGGCTCGGGCGCCCGCGTTTCCACACTCTCCTCCTACCCACCCCCTTCCTGGACTCTGCGCTCGGCTGCCCCTCCCCACACACGCTGCTGTTTGTTTTTGTTGGGTTTGTCAATGTTGTCTTTGTTCGGGAGATTGTGTCATCGCCTAGATGCCGGGAATAAAGTGCAACCCTGTGTGTGATCAAGTGTGTAACGTGTGCGGCCGGGGCTTAGGGCGCCTCTGTCCGTCAGTGCCTGTGAGAGGGAGGAACACTCGGGATTCTGGGCCCGCGAGGGGGTTCGCTCTTGTTTCTAGGGCTCCAAAGGGCACTAATGACCTGTGTGTGAGTGTGTTCTAACACCTGTGTACCGTGCGAACAGGCTTTGAATATGGACTGTGAGAATCTGGGCCTGAAGGGTGACAAACTGTAACCACAGATGTGCATCTGGCATGTGTAAATACGTGTGATGGCGCGCAAGTGTGAAAGCATTTGTGAGTAGTATCACAGCCGCGTGTGGGGAAGCGTGTGAAACTTTGACGTACGTATGCTAATGTTTGTGAACAGCGTGTGAAGAGGAGGGGAAACATGCACAGGCGAGCAACGTCTGGGGGCTGGGGGCTGAAGGCGGGGAGGGGGTTTTTGTGCAGCGTCCCAGACTGGGAGACTGGGTCTGGCCCAGTTTGGGCTGGGTCTCCCAGTCAGTCAGGCCCCAGTATCCAGCTCGCTACCCCGCACCCCGAGCAGTGTAAACAAAGCCGCTGGAATTCGCCTCTCGGGGCTCCTCTCCCCGCCGGGATCTGCACCGTCTGGGGCAGGGGTTGGCGGGTGGGTGTCTGCCTCCCAGATCTCGGGGCGGAGAGGGCGGGCAGGTGTTTGATCAGGTTCGTGTGTGTGTGTGTGTGTATCTGGAGCTGGAAGTCCTAATGCTGTATGACTGCGTGCGTTTGGTGATTCATGTGTGTAATTGTGTGGCTGTTTGCATGCCCGTCCGGAGTTGATTTTGCGAGTCTGTGCACACCCCTGGCCAGCCCTTCCAAGCGGCTGAGCAACGCGGGAAGCCGCAGACCCGGGGCCCCCTAGAGGCTCGAGCCCAGCTTCCCCGGTTCCCAGGCTGTTTCATCCTCCTCTTTTACGGCCAGGCCTGGCCGCAGCCCCTGTAATTACGCGGGGCCGGACGCAGCGGCTAGTCCGGCGCTGGTCCCGCCGGGGAGGAGCCTGGGGCGGGGGAGGGCCCGGGCCGGCCCTACCCCGTGGGGGGCGCAAGTTGCTAGAGGCTCGACTCAGCCAGATTCCGCCGCGCGTAGGATAAATATTTACCCCGCGCGAACTAGGGGCTTGGCTCGGTAACCCCGCGGCCGGGTCCCGGCCAGGCGTTGCGCACGGCCCCTACCACCACCCCCTCGCGCGCACCTGCCCCCAGGCGACGTGCCCGGCCCCGCGTTTACCCGAGGTGCAGCCCGCCCCTCCCGCCGGGGCCGAAGTCTACCCGCCGAACCAGCCCCAGGGCGGCGCCTCACGCGCGTTTTGCTCACCTGGGAGGGCACCTGGGTGTCGGCCACCCACGTGTCCCAGGCGAGATTACCCCATCCCTCTGCTCGTGTCCCATAGAATCGAAGTCCCACGAGGGCAGGGAGTTTTGCTGGTTCACTGCTGTATTGCCAGCGCCTGGCACAGCACCTAGCACGCGTAGTAGGTGGTCAAGAAATCTTTGTTGAGTGAGTGAAATCACTGTTCAGTGTTACTCCTGCGGTACGTACTGCTCTGAAAAGAAACCATAAGGGTTAGAGAAGGAAGGGGTGATGGTAGTTCTTCAGAGAGGGTGGCCCAGGATTGCCCCCTGGAGGAGACAGTTTGGGGCACGTTCCCCCGTTTCTCTGACCGCCGGGATTTCTGGGCGGGAACGTGTGGGGTCCCCTGGGCTGCGCCGCTCGGGCCGGGCAGGTTCGGGCTCGCTCGGCCCAGCCCGGCGGGGCCATGTCCGTTCCCGCCCTGCCTGCGTGTAGGGCTGGAGCAAGGCGGGTGGAGAAGAGGTGGGGGGAAATTCTGGGCACGAACGGGACGCGGAGCCCTCTTTCCCCAGCTTGGCACTGTCCCCAGCATTCTCTCTGAAGGCTTGGAGCTCAATCACTCTTCTCCTATCCTAGTATTTGTGCGTATGGGGGTCTTTCGTCCGAACTAATGGGGCACCTCTAGACCCCAGCTGTTGTGATGGGCACCGAAGGTAAGGGTGCGTCTAGGATAAAATCCCTGCCCTTGATTAGCCCTCAGACCAGTAGGGGAAATAGAGAAGCCACCATTTATACAATAGACTTGCTGCGAGGAAAAGCCGAGATTGCAGACCCACAACCGCCCTCGCGCTGCCTGGACACTCCGAGAGCCGCTGCGACTCCTGGTGGACCGGCAGGAGAGCTGCAGGTACTGAGAGACCCAGACCGAGACCGCAGAAGAGACTTTGGCTCGGAGACTCGACCTGCAAACCAGCTCAGCCCCATGCCCTCCCCCATCCCAGCCCCCAGCCTGCCCAGGCGGGTCTTGTCTTGGTTCTTGCTTTGGGCTACCTCTCACCACAAAGTTGTGCGCCTGTGTTGGCTCTCAGCACCGCCACCCTCAGGCAAACATCTGTGCTCAGTGGCGGGAGCCGTCTGAGGTGTCTGTCTGTCTGCCTGCCTGTCTGGGAAATTCCCCTCATGAGTCCTTTCTGGAAATTCCTCGGGGACAGGATTAACCCTCTGAGGGCCGTGGGGGAGGCCCAGCCTCTGGAGGGAGGTGCTGTCCACCTGTGGGGCACTGTTGGCCTGGAGGTAACATTTCCAGTCTGAACTGTGCGGAGCTACTTGGTTGCTACGCCTTGCTGAGCGCCCTGTGGTTTGGGGTGGGGAAGGCCAGAACCACAAGGCCCTGGGACACAGCTAACCTGGCACAGCCTCTAAGGGCATCACTGGGCAGTGGGATGAGGCAGGGCGCAGAGGAGGTGATCCAGAGCTTGAAGCAGTCTCTGCTCCTCTCCCTATGTCATTTTGAAAAATGAAGTGTATGTTTCCCACTTTATTAGTAATGTGTGTATATTTTTCAAAAGTTGAACAAGAGAACAGAAGAATAATGGGGAACCACCAGCTACTGTGAACATCTTCAACCCTTCCCTGCCAGCTTTTTGTTTGTAAGGTTTTGTTTGCTTGCTTTTAGATATTGTGTTAAATATGACTCATTTCTATCTTGTAATTCTTTTTTCCCCTTTAACTTTACGACAGAAGATATTTTCATGTATAAACTCTTTGTAAACAATATTTAAAAAATATTTTTGAAGTTTATTTGTTGTGATTGTTTATGAGATATTTCTCTCTCTATATATTTTTAATTTATCTATTTTTGGCTGCGTTGGGTCTTCATTGCTGCGCACGGGTTTTCTCTAGTTGCGGCAAGCGGGGGCTACTCTTCGCTGCGGTGCGAGGCTTCTCATTGCGGTGGCTTCTCTTGTTGTGGAGCACGGGCTCAGCAACAAGAGAAGCCACCGCAATGAGAAGCCCTCTGCAACAAGAGAAGCCACCGCAATGAGAAGCCCACGCACCGCAACGAAGAGTAGCCCCCGCTTGCCGCAACCAGAGAAAGCCCGCGCGCGCACAGCAGCGAAGACCCAACGCAGCCAAAAACAAAAATAAATAAAATAAATAAATTTATTAAAAAAAAAAAAAAAAAGGATTGGACCGTGGTTTCTGCACAGAAAGCACCAGAAGGTGTTTGTTAATGATGCCACCAAACATTGATCACTTATATCAAATACTGTGCTGGGAGGTGCTGGGGGCTCTGAAATATACCCTTCTCCTAAAGGAATCTAATCTGCTTGCAAATATGTACTGAGAATATAAAATAAGAATTATAATAGTGGTATAAATGGAACAACAGGCTGCGGGCTCACAGATGAAGGAATGTTTATTTGGGGTCAGGAATGCTTCACAAAGGAGGGGATATATATGTTTTTTCCTCTGCCTGCTTTTGAGTCTGCCAACATGGCTGACTCAGGAGGAGATATTTGAAATGGGTTTTGGAGGATAAGTAGGCATTCATATTCAGGGATGAGGGGAAAAAAACACAAGTAGAGGGGTTAGGGTGTGTGCAGCGAATACTCTGGTGTTGCTAAAAGTACAAAATGGGTCTGGGGGAGTGGCAAGAGATGAAAGCAGAAGGTTTGGGGGCCATGTTGCTAAGGGCCTTGACTGCCATGCTCAGGATTTTGAACGTTATTCTGTAGCCCATAGATGCTTAAGTAGGAAACATAATCAGATTTGTATTTTAGAAAAATCACTGAGGGTAACAGAATGTGGGCAGAAGAGGGAGCTCAGAAGTAAGGGGGCTGGTTAGGCCTGAGCTGCAGGAGTTCCGGTGGGAGTGAGACGGGCCTGAAGCTGAGGTGCAGCAGAGTGGGGAGAGCAGAGGACAGATTAGACAGAGTTGGATGAGAGCTGAGCCATGGGCAGGAGGCCGGGAGGAGTCTGGGATGGCTTGGTGGGCAGAAGTGCCATTTACATATAGGAACTGGAGGCGAGGAACAGACCCAGGAAGGATAAATAAAGAGGACAATTTTGGACATTGTATCAATTAGGAGTGATTTTGGCTGCAAATAACAGAATACCCAACTACTAGTGGTTTAAGCAAGAGGTTTTATGTTTCCCCCAACACAAAGCCCTCTGATGTGGGACAGCAGCTCGACAGTGCCGTCAAAGACCCAATGCTGTCCGCCTCTCTGCTCTGCTGTCCTCATGACTCTGGTTACAAGATGACTGATTGTACAAGAGCTACATTCAAGCTGCAGGAGCCACAGGAAGAAGGGGTGGGAGCAAGAGGGTTTCTCCTCCTAAGGGTCTCTTTCTATCCGGTAAGAAAATCTTTCCTAGCAGCTTCCTAGACAACTTACTCTCGGGACAGAACTGGTTCAGTGTCCATGGCTACAGCAGCATTTGTGCAGGAGAAGGGACAGTTGTGGAGGGCTGGGGCTGGGCCTGGGACCCTCCTCCCTCAAATGGGATCTGCTCTGTTCCCCAAAGAAACAGGAGTCTTGTTAGACTGGGAGCAGGATGAGCACTGAACAGGGCCTGCACAGACATGTTGCATTTGAAGGATCAGTGGAATTTCCAGGTGGAGGTGTCTAAGGGAGGCAGTTGGGGATGGGAGCCAGGAATCCTTTCCCTGTGATTTTGACTGGGGAGAAATCCTTCCTTCCCAGCTACCCAGCCTTGGTCCTCTGGTCCTCCAGGGTAGAAAAGCCGGGTGAGGGTGGGCAGGAAGACATTTACTCTCAATGCAGCTGATAAACCTCTTTTCCACTTCCCTGTCCGCCCCCCCCCCAATCTTTCACTATAACGTAGTGTAAAAGCAGGAATTTAGACACTTTTATTTCAGAGACATTACTTTTACATAACTTTTTTTTTTCCTAATTACAGAAGGAATACATAATCAATGCAGAAAACTTGGAGAAGCACAAATGAAGAAAGAAAAAAAATCACCCAAAGAAGTTAAATCTCAGGAGCAAGCACAATTCACAGTTCTTTTCCCCATGGCTCTGGAATTTTTTTTTTTTTTTTTGGCTCTGGAATTTTTTATGGTAAATATCTTTCAGAGGTTACAGTTCAATGCCCATGTTACGGCCAGCTCGGAATCCCTTACATTTGTGTAACATTTTACGCTCTTCCAGTGTTTTCAGCTGTGTATTTTTAAAAAAAAAATTTTTTTTTTATTGATTTATTTATTTATGGCTGTGTTGGGTCTTCGTTTCTGTGCGAGAGCTTTCTCCAGTTGCGGCGAGCGGGGGCCACTCTTCATCGCGGTGCACGGGCCTCTCACTGTTGCGGCCTCTCATGTTGCGGAGCACAGGCTCCAGACGCGCAGGCTCAGTAATTGTGGCTCACGGGCCTAGTTTCTCCGCGGCATGTGGGATCTTCCCAGACCAGGGCTCGAATCCGTGTCCCCTGCATTGGCAGGCAGACTCTCAACCACTGCGCCACCAGGGAAGCCCCTCAGCTGTGTATTTTATCACGTACTATTTCATCTTTATAGACTCCTACACATTTTGAGGTGGGCAAAAGCAGGAATTATGCCCCCACTGACTAGGTGAGGAAACTGAGGCTCAGAAAGATGATGGTATTCAGGACTCAGACGGTTAGCCTCGGTGGGGCTTGGGTCCACAGCACCTTATTCCTTCCACACCTCACTGCCCAACTCTCCTGGGTATAAAGGAAAGACCTGGGCCCAAAGTGCTGAATTTGCTGTGGGCAAATGGGGGAGTGTGTATGGAGAAGGGAAAGGAAGGGGGTGGAGAGGGGGCAGTTCCTTCCCTCACCAGAGCCCTTGAGGGAGAGGGAGGAGAGGGGCTGGGGAGGTGGGAGGGGAGGGACCTGAGGGGGTTTGTGGGTCAAGCTTGTGAGATGCAGTCTTCCAGCGCTGAAGCCTGCCCTGGCCTGTCCCTGCAGGCAATAGATGTCCGGATAATGGCTTACTTTCCGCTTCACCAAACATTTTTTGAGGTCAGTTTGTTTACTAGGCACTCTGTTAGGCACTGCAGGGAAGGCCCGATAAGGCAACCTGTGAGCAAGAGAGAGAGTGGTGCTGTGAGAGCTGGGTCTGAGTCCCAGATATGGAAACTTGGGAAAGGCATTTTTCGTTGCAGAGCCTCCACTGTTTTCATCTGTAAGATGGGGGCAAGGCTACTTTCTTCCTGGAATTATTATATGGATCAAAGGAAATAGCAGCTGTGAGGGGCCTGGTGCTAAGCCTGGGGGAGAAGACTGTCAGTAAGGACTGGTGTGTATTTCTCTTTACCTGGGCCTGACCTCCTGGACTGACTGGGGGTAAATGTGCTGACACTGGGAATGAGGAGGGGGAGTCTTCAGGATACAGGGAAGGCGATGGAGGAGGAGCCTTAGGAACACAAATATTTGTTCCTCCAGGTAGTACTTGATAAATGCCCCAGGGACAGGGCAGCCAAGAGCTCTGAGGTGCAGTGAGGGCAGAGATGAATGGGGGAAATCCTTTTGAGGGTTCCCCAGGTAGGGATGGTGGGTAAGGGCATTTCATGCCCAGAGGGAAGATGCAGGCCTTTCTCCCCTGACCTGCAGGGGCGAGGGGAAGGAGATGGGGAGAGGATCTGTACCCCCTCCATGTTCCTTATTGCCCCCCTGGCTCCATCTAGTCCCCTCCATCACCCTCTCCATCCACTAACTGTGGGCCAGGCACTGCTGGGTCCTGGAGATCCCGAGCTGGGTCTTAAAGAGGAGTAGGAATTGATGAAGTAAGGGGGGGGGAAGGGCACACAGCATGAAAGGGCGACACAGCTTGGGGCTGGGCACAGGGAGGGGGCTGGAACCACGCAGAGAGGGAGGAGGGGCAGGAGTGTACAAATAGCTGGAATGCAGGCGGAATGTGGTAAATACCTCGGGGAGATGGGCTCCCAGTGCTTTGTGACTCGGAAGAAAGAGCTCCTGACATGGGCACGAGTCCCCATGTGGGGAGGTGTCGGGATAGACATCCTGGAGGAGGCCCTTTGGAGATGTGGCTTACAGGGAAACTGCTTTTACATGGGCTGAGGACATTCCAGATTGGGCTGGAGCAGGCCAACCCAGAAGGGCCTCAGAGACAAGCTGAGGGGGTTGTATTTCATTGGGGAACCCTAGGCTGAGGGGAGGCAGGGAGAGAGGGGAGGTTTGGAGACTTGAGAGTGGATAATGGGCAGGTTGCCCTGGGAATAATAACATTAGCTCGCGTTTATAGAACATGTTCTCCATTCCAGGCTCATTTGAAGCGCTTTGTGTACATTAAGCACTTACTGTTCACAGTCACCATACGAGATAGGTAGTATTATTATCCTCAGTTTACAGATGAGCAAAGTGAAAGCACAGAGAAGTTCATAACTTCCCTGAGGTCACACAGCTGGTAAAGCTGTGAAGCTGGAATCTGAAACAAGGCTATCTGGCTCGAGGGTCCTGATTTAACCACTGCACCATACTATCCAGCTGTTCCTAGAAAGGGGCAACTAGTGCAAGCCACTGGGGGTGCAGAGTGATGCAAGGCCATTCTGGAGATGATCTCTACAGGATGCAGCAGCTGTTTGGATGTGGGAGAAAGATGGTGCTGTTAGTTGAGCATCTGGAACCCAGGTGGGAGGCAGGGCCATGAAAGCCTCCAGATAAAAGCCTTGCTCTCCCAGGCCTTTCTGCTAGAGCTCAGTCAGTCAGGTGCTTCCACCCAGGGCTCTTACTACAAAGGAAGGACTCAGAGATGTGGGGAGTTAGAATTCATTTCTCCCTAGACTCTTCCTGTGATCCTGGCTGAAGTTCTGGCTGCCCCATGCACCTTGGTCCTTGCCCATCTCCCAAGGCAGGTTCCCAGCCTTTCCATCTGTTGTGTGAACTACTGGAATTCCTTCCAATAAATCACTTTTCTGCTTTAAGTGACCTGGAGTCAGTTTCTGTCACTGGCAAGCCAGGACCTGGACGGGTACAGAGGGAGTCGGTGATGATACCAAGGTCTAAAGCCTGGGAGACCAGAAGGGTCAGTTGCAGATGTGTATTTTGGGGGAAGGACAGAGAGTTCTGTTTCAGCAGGTTAAGTTTAAAAGTGCTTGAAAAAGCCTGGAGAGGGCTTCCCTGGTGGCACAGTGGTTGAGAATCCGCCTGCCAATGCAGGGGACATGGGTTCGAGCCCTGGCCTGGGATGAGCCCACATACTGCGGAGCAACTAAGCCTGTGTGCCACAACCACTGAGCCTGCGCTCTAGAGCCCGTGAGCCACAACTACTGAGCCTGTGTGCCACAACTACTGAAGCCCACGTGCCTAGAGCCCGTGCTCTGCAACAGGAGAAGCCACCACAATGAAAAGCCCGCGCACCTCAAAGAAGGGTAGCCCCCACTCGCCACAAATAGAGAAAACCCGCATGCAGCAACAAAGACCCAACGCAGCCAAAAATAAATAAATTAAAAAAAAAAAAAAAGAGTGCTTGAAAAAGCCTGGAGAGGGCTTCCCTGGTGGCACAGTGGTTGAGAATCCGTCTGTCAATGCAGGGGAACATGGGTTCGAGCCCTGGTCCGGGAAGATCCCACATGCCGCGGAGCAACTAAGCCCGTGTGCCACAACTACTGAGTCCGTGCGCCACAACTACTGAGCCTGCACGTCACAGCTACTGAAGCCCACATGCCTAGAGCCCGTGCTCCACAACAAGAGAAGCCACCACAATGAGAAGCCTACGCACCACAATGAAGAGTAGCCCCTGCTTGCCGCAACTAGAGAAAGCCTGCGCACAGCAACAAAGACCCAATGCAGCCAAAAATAAATAAATAAATAAAATAAATAAATTTATTTAAAAAAAAAAAGAAAAAGCCTGGAGAATGGGTTGAGAAGAAGTTTCTTCTTGGCCCCTGGGCCTGAGGACAGTGCTTTGAGTTAGAAGTGTGGAGATGGAGCAGAGAATTAGGGTTTGAGGTGCTGGAACTGACATGAGAGAGTGGAGAGCTGGTTTGCAAACAGTGCCTGCAGGGAGCCAGGCAGGAATCATGAAAGAGTGAGGGGGCCCAGCTATATTTGTCAGGGAGGCAAAATGCAGGCTTCAGGCAAGCATCCCATTGCTTTAGTCATCCCAGCAGAGGGAGAGCATCTTTACTGTTTCAGCAAGAGCCCAAGGAGAACTCGCACTGTCCTTCCTTGGGCCACATGCCCATTCCCAAACCAATCCTTGTGGCCTGGGGCTGCTGTGCTGGCACTGGCCAGGCTCAGGACACTGGCTCACTACTGGATCTGGGAGGTGGACTGAGGATGAGGGGGGTCCCACAGGAAAACTGGGCTTCTGTCCCCAGAAGGGGAAATGGAAGCTGGGCAAGCAAACAAGCAGATGTCAACTAAGGGAGCTTGGTAGCTTGAGAAGTTTGCCGAATGGGGGGAAGGATTCTTTTGGATGGAGAAATCTGGGTCCAGTTATAGGTTAAGAGGAGAAAACTACTGGAAAGAGTCTGGAGATACAGAGGGGAAACTGAGGAAGCAGGCCCCAGGAAGGACGTGTCGAGATGGGCTTCAGGCTGGAGGGTAGGAGTCCATCTTGGTGAAAGGAGGAGCAGCTGTTTCTGAGTGGAGGCAGGTAGGGAGATGCTGGTGGGAGGAGGGCTGAGAGGTACTGGAAAGAAGTCACTAGAGAACCCGTTCCCACGCCTCACCCAGGCTAAGAGCTTGGGCTTTGGAGACAGACTGCAGAGATTCAAATCCCAACTCCATCGCCTATTAGGATGTGACGCTGGGCAAATCCTATCCGGAGCCTCAGTTTTCTCATTTATGCAATGAAGATGAAAATAACAGGGCCCACCCAAAGGATCACGAAGAGGATTAAATGAGATAATGTATGTAAAGTACTTAGAAAAGCTGGCTAGTGTCTGGCATATGGAAAGACCTCAGGATTAGCTATTATGGTGGTAATTATTATGATTTTTATTGCAGAGGGCTCACAGTAACAGTAATGAATTCCAATACAACTGGCTCTGGCTCCCACCTGCTGACATAGGACCTCCAGCCCCCTGCCAAGTCCCCCTCAAATATTGCTGATGGTCCCCATAGGGTGTCTCAAGTGGGTTCATCATCGTGTCTGTGCGCGCTGAGCGCTGCAGCTGTTCTGCTGGGTGCAGTGTTTTTCTGCTGGTGGGCGTGGGGCGGCAGGCATCTCCCTCCCCTCTCCTGTGTGACCTTGGTCGGGGGAGGGGAGGAAGGTCCCTGAGAAAGGCCACTGGTGTCTCCACATGATGTGGTTTGGTGGGTCAGCTCTTCAGTTTTCATTTGCAGCTGCTTCTCTCTATGAGGCCTGACAGGCTTCCCCCGGGGCTGGGCTGAGGATGGGTGTGCATATTCGTCACCTTGCTGTACTGTACTGGGACCCCCTAGTCCTCTCTGAGGATGACAGCTTTGCCACGGAGCCTTTGGGGAGCTTCCACAGCCCCTCCAGCAAGGGCACTCCTGTGAGGTGTTCTCTCTTGGCTGCTTGGTGATTGCCAACCTCAGTGCACACACAAGGCTCGGGTGAGTGACCTGCCTCAGCCCCTCCTGCCACAGCAGCCCAGCTGAGTCCCCAGCAGAAAGCTTGGGCAAAGAGAACGGCCTTGCCCCAGGCGAGGACAGCCAAGGATAATGGTGAGGGGCCAAGGACACAGCGGCCGATCACCAGCACCAGGCGGAGCCGGGCCCCTGGCAAGGCAGGTTGGGAGTGGGCCCTCTCTCCATCCCTGGGCTGTGCTCAGTCACCAAAGGCCCAAATCAGCCCTGAGGCCCCAAGGCCCTTATCAAAGCCAGTTATCCGTCTTCTGCCCCCACCCTTCTACCAGGCCAAGGACAGACCCAAGACCTCCCCCACTGCCTAGTCCCCATCTCTTCCCAGACTCCTGTTTCAGCAGAACTCTCTCCTCTTTCTTCTTCCTAAAAAGAAAAAGAAAAAAAATCCCCTATGTCATTTGAAACACCTGGATCCTCTGTAGGAGTGGAGAAGGGCAGGGTACCAGCCAGCGACAATGCCCCGCCAGAAGAGTTTAATTGATTTTAGGACCAGTAGCTCTAATCTCCAGGGACAGAAAACAGCTCAGTGGTTGCCTGGGATAGGGGGTGGGGATGGGGATGGGGGTACTGGCTGGAAGGGGGCATGAAGGAACTCTCTTGGGAGATGGCAATATTCTTTATCTTGACGGGGGTGGTGATTACAGGGGTGAATACATTTGTCGAGAAAGTCGTCATGAACCTATACACTTAAAATGTGTGAATATTATTGTGTGCAAATTATATTTCTCTAAAGGCGATACAAAAAAAATACAGCTAACAAACAACAAAGGTTAACTGGAGACTCCAGTTTGTGAACCAGTGACAGGGATAATGGATGAAGCAGCTGGGGTGGCTTCCTGAGGGTCCCCTGTGGGTAAAGGCACTGGGCCAGGGGCTGGGGCACTGAGAGGGGCCTGTCTCAGCCAGCATCCTCTGGGTGCCCCAGTCCCTGCTATGAGGTCCTTTCCTTTGCCCACAGCCAGGCTCGCTCTAGGAACTGTCTGATTCATGGCAGGAAACTATGTCCTTGAGAAGTTTCCTCATAGGTCCACCCGGAGCCTGATACATGGTTTTGTCCTGGGCTGCTTGTGTGGCTGGTGCTCTGAGGAACAAGGACTGCTCCTTCTCTCCCACTGGCTACCGGGAATGCCTATAAAATAAACATGACTGAAAAAGCCAGTGACCACAGTAGACACAGATGAAATGAAAAAAAAAAAAAAAATCAAAATAAACAAAACCCCCAAACCCACCCTGAGCCTCACACAGAAAAACCAAGATCCCCGAGCTGGGTGGCATGTAGAGCAGGCCTGTTTGGGGTGATATTTATACAAGGGGCTTGGTTCCTCCCTCGGGCAAGTACAGCAAGTTGTAAAATTTGAAGGCACATTTTAAAATTGTTTAAAATCCTACAAATGTGTTTCCTGTCTGGCACTGCGTATGGGGACTTGGTACTATGTGTGCATGTGTGGCCTGGAGTATGTGTTAATGAGGGAGTTTAGAAATAGTGATGCTGAGGAGACGACGAGAATCAGGGGCAAGAAAGGAGTCTTGTTGTTGGTCAGGGTGTGTGTTCCTCGTGTTGGAATGTGTGTAAAGGGCCGTGGGACCTGGGAAGGTGGTTTTGTCTGGGAAATTAGCGTCTTTTTAAAAACCACCATACTTATATACATCATTAGTTAAAGGCCTATAGGGGTAATCATGCAGGTATGTGATTTTTACTTCTAAAGCAAGTAGGTGTGATAATATTTGACAACATATAATAATTAGAATGTCGCAATACACATTTTGATCAATTAGATGATGATGATTAGTACTCCCACACATCATGGCCTTCTACCTTTGCTTAAGCTGTTTCCTCTGCCTGGATGCCTTCACCAGCTGTCAAAATCCTAGTCATCCTTCCCAGCTGGCTCAGTACCACCTCCCCACGGTGCGAATTAATCACTCCCTCTTCTGGGCCCCCATGACATTTTGTCTTTTACAATGTTTACTTTGTTCCTTCCTTTCTGAAATTTAGCTGAATAAGTGTCCGTTCCCCGTCACACATCCTTTGAGGACCAGAACCGACTTGGCTCTCAACGTCTTCCCTGCAGCTCTGTGCCCAGAGTGGGCTCTCAGTCAATGTTTGCTGAATTAAACTGTGTTTTTGTTTTTGTTCTTTTAAAGAGGGTTACTTTGCAGAAAATAAAGACTCTGCATTGGCACAGACCTAATTTGGTAAAAGCCATCACACCTTAAGATATTTTTATTTCATACTCTTTGAAGTTTGCCTCATTTAGAGTGTTGAGTGCGCTGAATTTGGAATTGGTGGAATTCAAAATCTAATTTGAAGAAAATGTGGTATTATGTTATTGTAGTTCTGATACATAATGTTTATCTTGTTAGGAAATCCTTTGTTTGGGGACAGCTTTTGTGGGAAGGCAAGATGGCCTGTGGTAAATTTGTCTTTATTATGAAATTTCCTGGCATCTGACTGATGAAGGATGGTGACACTCTGGCAACTGGGCACCATTCCCTGTAGTGGTTTCTGGGATGGATAACGGGGAACTCAAAACTGGGTATGGAAAAAACACTTGATTAGTGTGAATAATTGAAAGGCACCCCAAATGTAGCCTGGTTAAATAGCAATGTTAAAGGGAGTGGCAGTCTATAAGTCTAGCTATTGTATTCAGCTCTCAAAAAAAAAAAATTACAAAAAGCAAAAGATGAAGGCTCCTTGGTGTTCAGTAGTGAGGCTGTCTTGGAACAGAACTGGAACAGATGCCTGGGGTGGGCTCTCTCATGAAGGTGGGTATTCACGCTCTTTTTCCTTTGCTTCCTGGCCGCCCCCTGGGAAGATGTGGTGCCTGGGAAGGGACAGGTGCTTAGGAGCCAGGCAGATGGGGGTGGGGTGTGGGGTGGGGATTTAAGTGGTCTTGAGTCTCAGTTCTTGAGTCTTGAGTCTCAGTTCCCTCATCTGCAGAACGTAAGGAATAATAAATACCTTACAAGGGTTTGGGATACTCTTGTAAATTGCCCAGCACAACGCCTGACAGATGTAAGCGCACATGTGTGGTAGTTCCTCCACTTAGCTTGTGGGGGTCCCCCATCCTCTTCTCCCAGCCTGTCTATGCTACCCTTTCTTCCAGATTAGGCTTACCAGATTTAGCAGATAAAAACGGGGCATGCCCAATTTAATAGGAATTTCATATAAGCAATGAAGAATATTTTAGTATAAGTATTGTCCTATGGAATATTTGGGACATACGTATGCTAAAAAAGTATTCATTGCTTATCTGGAATTCCAATTCAACTGGGGGTTCTGTAGTTTATCTGACAGCTCTATGTCAAGGTGCATTTTCCTTTGTGAAGCCTCCTGGGTCAATTTAGTAAGCTCCACCCTCTGAACTCTTGTAACCCTTCATGACTTTGACACTTGCTTGACATCCAGGAAACAGCACCACTTTTACTTATCATGACCACTTGTTGAGCATCTATGGTGCACCAGGCATGTGGGGTTATACAACCTGCCATATTAGCCCTCACACTAACCCTGCATGGCTGGAATTAGTGTCCTCAGAGGCCCGAGGGGCATCAATACAGCCCAGCGGGCACACAGTGGCCTCATCCTTGAGGCCCAAGTGTGCAGGACTGAACCCAAACCCCACACTTCTGCTTCCTAGGTCTCTGTCAGTGCCCGGCCCACAGTGGCAGGTGCCCACGTTTATTGTTATGGAGAGTGATGCTCCAAAGGAACAGCACCACTATCAGAATTGATTTGGGGACGGAGGGGTTACGACCTGTTTCCTGAGTCCTAAAAACAGGATGGCAAAGACATGGGTTTTCAGACAAGAACAAGAAAGTTTCTAAACTTCTAGAAATTTCTAAAGTGCTGTTTGCTTTAGTGTGTAACTCTAGCATTGTTCCTTGCAGTACTGTGAAACTCATCCCTGAGCGAAGTCCTCTCTGACAACGCCTGTGATAGAGCATGTGTGGGGCGCACTGTGTATACGTGGCATGTGGTAGAGAGCTGGGGCTGGCCAGGACCGAGGACATCCGTACTCCTCTGGGAGTTTTTTTGGTTTAAGCTTGAGAAGCAACTGTAGGAAGCTATGGTCTTTTTTGGAAAAGGTGTTAGGCATAACTAAGCAGCCATTTCCGATATCCAATCTCCATGGGTTTTCTTCTCCCAGATGCAGAGGATCTGGGAGTGTGGGTGAGCGGTAGATAGGTTTATGATCACCAAATGGAAATGCAGCTCCTTCTGTGGTTTGGACCTCAATTACCATATTAATGTTACTTCCTTGCTTGTGCTTCGAAGTTAGACAAATTCACCATGGTCAAGCACATTTCGTTCCCAGGATAGAAGGAAGTGACTGATGAGCATGAAGGGTTATAGCTGTGAATATACCTGAGCTAGGGGGTGGACCTTCACCCCGATAGGCTGGCTGCCTCTTTTTTCTCATTACCCCTTTTACTATTTTTATTCCCATTCTAGTTTATATGAATTCTGGGGAGTTGGTTTTATAAGGGGGTGGGGAGAGTGAAGGAACTAGCCTCTCCTAATGATAACCAAGGAGTAGGTATCATCTCCATCCCACAGTGGGGATGGAGGGGTTTAAAAGCCTTTCCAGGCTTGCAAACCTGAAAATCGTGGAGCTGGGACCTGAACTCAGGTCTGTCTGACTTTGAATCCTCAGCTTTTTCCGTGCTGATGCACAAATTCTGCCCTTTAAAAGACTTGGGGAAACAGGAGGGGTTAATCACACATGTCTACTTCTTAAAACTACACTAGAATGACTGTGAATCATTATATAATAATAATATAGCTCCTCCAAAGATGAGAGGTTTAACACATTTTGGAAGACGGGCAGCAGGTTGGGGAGTGGGAACTGATTTTTTGAGAAAGGAAGAAGCTCTAAGTTGGGTGCCTGCAGAATGGACTCTTGCCAAAGGATTTTGGAAGAGTAGGGCATCTCTCAAGGCAGGATCTGGCCCAGGGCTGGAAATGGAGATGGGTTAGGAAAGGGGGGTCTGGGGCAGTTAGGACCCCAGGACTTTCACGAATCCCCAGAAGTGAAGCAATTACACCCCTGTAAACCCTACCCCATAGGAAACCTCCCCACTGCCCTGAGTGAATGAACGCCCTAAGAGATCTCATCAGGCTCCCGGCTCACATGTGCGCCGTGGCATGCGAGATCTTAGTTCCCAGACCAGGGATTGAACCCCCAGGCCCCCGGCAGTGAAAGCGCAGAGTCCTAACCACTGGACCGCCAGGGAATCCCGACTCACACATTTATATCTAACCCATCCCTTGCCCTAAACTTCACACTCACAGATCTACTGCTTATGGTGACATCTCCACCAGGAAGTCTAATTGGCATCCCACACTCTTGGGATGGCCAAAATGCACTCTTGATTTCCACCCCCAAACCCATTCCTCCCGCTAGTGACTCCCACCTCAGCAAGTGGCACCACCTAATTGCCAAGAAAAACCAAAACAAAACAGAGCAAAATGGGAGTCATCCTTGACTGTCCTATCTCTCAACCGTCATCCAGTCCTCATCACATCTTGTCAGGTCTGCCTTCCGGTACATCCTGAAGCTGACCCCAGCTTACCACCTCCACCTCGACCACTTGGGCCGAGCCACCATCACCTCCCCTCACCTGGATCTAGGCAACAGCTTTCCCTCCAGTCTCCCAGCTTCCACTCTCACCCCTATAATCCTATTCTTTACAAGATAGCCAAGAGATCCTTTTAAGTGTAAATTTTATCCTGGGCTCCCCTGGCCAAACCCTCCAGGGGCTCCCAGTCACACAATGGAATTCAGGCGCTCACTGTGGTCTACCAAGCCCTTCATTATCTGGCCCCTGGCTCCCTCCCCCACCTTATCTCAAACCATTTTTCTCCTTACTTACCCCTGTCCAGCCACACCGGCCTTCTTGATGCTCTTTGACCTCCCCAGCTTGCTTTAGCCTCAGGGAATTTGCACTTTGAACGTCAGGCTGCAAAACTTTTCCCCAAGATATACACTTAGTCAGTCACATGTCCCCTGCATTGAGAGGTCTTTTCTGATGACTCCAGCTCGCAAGAACTTGCACGAGGAAGGTCACATGCATGCACTCCTGTTCCTCGTCATCTTCTTTTTTTTGACATAATACAAAAGATGTTTATTTCTTACTCATATAAAGTCCAAAACAGACATCGGATTGGCAGGTGACTCTCCTCCAAGTGAAGATTTGGAACTTCCTTTATCTTGCGATTCTGTTATCTTCAAACTGTGGCATCCCAGGTCACCATGCTTATTATCACTGGTAAAGAGAAGGCTCCACTGGATGAATACAAGGTGAACATGGCATGATTGTTATTCCCACTCCATCTGAGGCCTTGCCAGCTTCATCAGTGGTCCTGAGGTCTCAGCTTCAGTCTCTGGAGCAAGCTGGAAGTCCCAACCATCCCATCCTCGTTGCCAAACTGTCCCCTCTTCCTCTTCTTATTTTGCTTTACTTTTCCTCATAGCACTTGTCATTACCTGACATTTATATTCACACACATATATATATATATTTATATTTAAAATAGATTTTATGTATTTATTAAATATGTATATATTCTTTTCTGTTTATTTTATGTTTCTTCCCAGTAGATTTTAAGCTTCATGGGGCAAGGACTCTGTTCCTTACTGTAGAGAATAATGCCAGGAAGATAGTAGGATTTGAAAAAATAATCTAGCCCCAGGAACACCAGGCAAAAATAGGTAAAAGGAGTATAGATAAAAATAATCTGTGTGCTGAATGATGAAATTCCTGCCCCCTTCCCTACCTGCTTCCTGAAATCTAGGGCTGCACTCCCAGGAACAAGATTAGAGGACTCTTTTCTAGATAAAGTCCCAGAGAATGGTCCCAAAGAAAAGGTTAACCTTTAGAAAAGATGAGAAAGCCTCTAGATGTACTTTTTTTCCTCCCTTCTTCTTTCTATCCTTCACTTCTTCCAACCTTCACTCCTTCCAATTTTCCCTCTGTTTCTTCCTCCCTTCCTTCCTTCCACAAATATTTGTTGAGCATCTACTATGTGCCAGACAATCTTCTAGGTGCTTGGGCTCTATCTGTAAACAAAACTGAGGTAGATCTTTGCCTCGAAGAGCTAGTATTCTATCGGAGTACAGTCACAAACCCAGCTTGTACATACAATTACCCAACAGCTTTTTTTGTGCCTCATGCTGAAGTATGAATGGATAGCCAAGGATCAACAGGCATTTGAGGAAGGCTCCAATGGGAAAAAGACAGAGATAAAGCACATAGAGAAAAAGAAATCACAAAGAAAATAAGAATAATGCAGGGAGTAGAAGAAATCTTTAAAAAAAATGGTAACTGATATTTTTAGAGAGGTAAGAGGATTCATGAAATAAAAAGATTATGTTAAAAAGCAATTAGACATTTAATCAGAAATTAGACATACGTTAGTAAAAACAATTAACCAAAGGAATGAAAAGTTTAGTTGAGGAAATCTCTAAGAAAGCAGAAGAAAACAAAGTGTTGGGGAATAGGGGAGGAAATATAAAAATTAGAGAAACAACCCAGGAGATTGAACATCCAACTAATAAGAGAAAGGAGATGGGAGGAAATTATCAAAGAAATAATACTAGAGGGCTTCCCTGGTGGCGCAGTGGTTGAGAATCTGCCTGCCAATGCAGGGGACATAGGTTCGAGCCCTGGTCTGGGAAGATCCCACATGCCGCAGAGCAACTAAGCCCATGTGCCACAACTACTGAGCCTGTGCTCTAGAGCCTGTGAGCCACAACTACTGAGCCTGAGTGCCACAACTACTGAGTCTGTGCTCTAGAACCCGTGAGCCACAACTACTGAAGACTGTGCACCTAGAGTCTGTGCTCCACAACAAGAGAAGCCACCCAGGCATGGCAAGGAAGAGTAGTCCCCTCTCACTGCAACTAGAGAAAGCCCCGTGTGCAGCAATGAAGACCCAATGCAGCCAAAAATAAAATAAGATAAATAAATTAAAAAAAAAGAAATAATACTAGAAATTTTTTAAGAATCAAAATTTTAGAATGAGAGTGATAAAGATTTGCATTCACACAAAGGATCAGGAATTGGTTCAGTCTTAGACTTCTCAGTAGCAACGCTAGAAACTAGGAGACCCTGATGTCCTGAGGGAAAATGTTTTCCAACCTATGATTCTACCCCAACCAAACTAGCAGTTAAGGATGGGGTTAGGATAAAGAGCACTGCAAGTCACTCAAACACACAAAAGAAAGCAAATGTTTCTCAGGAAGTTCTTGGAAATATGTCCACAAAGGTGAAGTAAACACAGAGAGAATGGGACATGGGATCCAGGAAACAGGGCTCTAACACAGGATAAAGGAGAAGGGAATTCCCAGACTGTTGATGAAGAGGAGCTCCAAGGTGGCAGCTGTGCAACAGAACTAAAGACAAACCAACACAGATTAGAGCAAAGGAGTGAATGACTCCAGGAAGACTGTCTCCAAGAAGAAGGGCACTGCCAAGCTATTGATGAGTTTGACCACATTGAGAGGAAGGATCGATCAGAGAGTTTGGGGATAAATTAGTAATCAGGGGGCTTCCCTGGTGGCGCAGTGGTTGAGAATCTGCCTGCTAATGCAGGGGACACGGGTTCGAGCCCTGGTCTGGGAGGATCCCACATGCCGTGGAGCAACTAGGCCCGTGAGCCACAACTACTGAGCCTGCGCGTCAGGAGCCTGTGCTCCGCAACAAGAGAGGCCGCGATAGTGAGAGGCCCGCGCACCGCGATGAAGAGTGGTCCCCACTTGCCGCAACTAGAGAAAGCCCTCGCACAGAAACGAAGACCCAACACAGCCAAAAAATAAAAAAAAACAAAAAACAAAACCAAAAAAACCCCCAACAAATTAGTAATCAGGAAAAGAAAACAAAAATAAATAAATAAAATAGTCCAGGAAATATTTTAAATTTAAATTCATTTTTGAATTGGTAATACATTCACATGGTTGAAACATCAAAATGATATAAAAAGCAAAATAATTGACTCCACGTACCCTATCTTCTCCCAAATAGGCAACCACATTATGTTAGTTTCTTATGGACACTTCCAATGATTTTTTTTTTTTTTAAGTTGTGGTAAAACACACATAACAAAATTTACCACCATAACATTTTTTTTTTTTTTTTGGCCGCACTGCACCGCATGTGGGATCCTAGTTCCCCAACCAGGGATCGAACCAGTACCCCCGGCATTGAGTCTTAATCACTGGGCCGCCAGGGAAGTCCCCCATCATAATCGTTTTTAAGTGTACAGTTCAGTAGTGTTAACTATATTCACATTGTTACGTTCCAGTGTTTTTTCCATAAGGTATGAGTAAATATGAATATACTATCTCATTTTAAAAAATATTCTATATACATTGTTCTACACTTTGCTGTTTTCGTTTTCCATTATATCCTGGAGATCTTTCCTCGGAGAGTTTCCTCATTCTTTTGTCAAGTGGCTTAGTGTTCCACTGTGTGGATGTACAGTAGTTTATTAGACCAGCTCTCTATAGAAAGACACTTTTTTTCCCAATACTTTACTGTTGTAAATGAATGCCACAGTGAATAACTGTATACATACTTTGTTTCAAATGTCTGCAGATATAGCTGCAGGACAAATTTCCTGAAGTGGGACTGCTGGGTTAAAGGGTAAATGCATTTGTAATTTTGCTTGATATCTCCAAATCCCGCTCCATGTGAGTTACACTGTTTTGCCTTCCCACTGGCAATATATGAAAACTCCTGTTCCCTGAAGCCTCATCAACAGACTGTGTTATAAACTTTTGGATCTTTGCCAAGCTGATAAATGAGAAATGCTACCTCAATGTAGTTTTAATTTTCATTTATCTTATGTATGAGATTGAGCAACTTTTTAAACATTTAAGAGCCATTTGCCTTTTTTTTCTGTGAAATATTCATGTTCTTTGGCCATTTCTCTATTGGGTTGTTGGTCTTTCCAGATAATTATTAACTACAAAGAAAATTAAAAGTTTTTGAAGAAAATTCTAGAATGGATCATAGTATATTACAAGGCTAAATTCTGAATAAGTATTACAGTTTCATAACTATCTAAATGCTAAATATTGAATTTACCAAAAATTTGGATTTGACTGTATTGGGAAGGTAGAAGCAAAGTGTGTGTGTTTGTGCATTGAGGGGTAGAACATAGAGAACTAAATACCTTCCATAAGAGGAAGTCATAGATAAAGTCTAAAATAAAAAAAAAAGAAAGAAAGAAATAACAAACAGCAGTACCAGCTAAATCAGATTGTTTAGAAATATGAAGGTAAATATCAGAAGAAGCAGCTAGAAAGTTTGAGTGTGGTTGCTTCTGGGAATGGGGATTGGGAGTTGGGGAAGGATGTGGCAGGGGCTATTGTTTTTCATCAAAGTTATTTAGTCCTATTTGACTTTCTAAACTATGTAATGCATTCCTGTGATAAAACAAAATTAATTATATACAATTAAAATGGGGTGGTATATACATTACAATATAAAGCCTCCCCCTTTTCAATAGAGGGATATAATGGTATGTGATACACAGGAGTGTTTATGCTAGTTATTGCAGCCAGAAAGGGTTAAAAGACTGAAGAAGACCCAACAGGTCTTTTTTTTAATTAATTAATTAATTAATTAATTAATTATTTTTGGCTGCATTGGGTCCTCATTGCTGTGCACGGGCTTTCTCTAGTTGCGTAGAGTGGGGGCTACTCTTCGTTGCGGTGCGCAGGTTTCTCATTGCGGTATCTTCCCTCGTTGCAGAGCATGGGCTCTAAGCACACGGGCTTCAGTAGTTGTGGCACACAGGCTCAGTAGTTGTGGCGCACGGGCTTAGTTGCTCCGCGGCATGTGGGATCTTCCCAGACCAGGCCTCGAACCCGTGTCCCCTGCATTGGCAGGAGGATTCTTAACCACTGCACCACCATGGAAGTCCCAAGGGCTTTTTAAAAAGCAAACAAAGTCATGTTTGCAGGAAAGTCTCTTCCAGTCGTAGGCCAACTTCTGATTCTGTCCATGATGGAGTAATAGGGACCATCCTCTACCCTCCTGCATTAAACAACTAAACAAATGGACAGACTCTATGAAACAGTGATATTCAGACATTGGACAACAGGCAGAACAGAACAGCAATCCCTGAGAGGGAGGAAAAAAACGAAGTGAGCTCTAAGATTTCCCAAGATTACTGCCTGAAGAGAATTTCCAGGCAGTGGTGTAGAGAGGGGCACCCAGGCTGAGCCCGGTGATCTCCCGGAGTTGAGGAGAGGGAGCTGGGAGTCTGGGGAGGCCGAGGTGGGCAGTTCACAGGTCAGGGCACTGAAGAGGAGAGAGCTGCATGGAGAGAGAATTCTGGAGATCTGCAGAGCATCCCCTCCAGGTCTTCAGTTGTGTGCTGAGCAGTGTACAAATGTAGGGGAAGAACCATAGGAAAGGAGGCATTCCTCAGAGCTTAGACAACTCCAGGAATACTTTGTGTTCCTGTTACCAAACCAAACTTGGGTCTGCTTGCCCGCTCGAAGTAAAGCCAATCTATTGACACCAAGTTGTGGTGAAGGAAGGTGGAGGTTTTATTGCAGGGCGCCAAGCAAGGAGTCCAGGCAGCTAGTTCTTAAAAGACCTGAACTCCTGAGTGGCATTCAGAGAAAGGTTTTCAAAGACAGGGTGAGGGAGGGGGGGTTGTAGGGTATGTGATCAGCTGGTGGACATTCTTCTGATTGGTTGGTGGTGAGGTAATCCAGAGTCAACATCATCAACCTTCTGGTTCCAACCAGTCTGGGGCAGCATACAGTTAACTTCTTCCACCTGTGGGCATTTCATTATCTACAAAACAGCTCAAAGGGTATGGCTCAGAGTATTGTCTGTAGCCCTTGAGGAGGAACTAAAGGCCTTTGACTTTATTTAATGGTTAAACTATTATTATTTTGTCTTACTTGACTGTTTTCCTTTGTTTCTACATTTCCTCACTTCTCTGATTAAATTTATTCTTTGGAACTCGGGGAAGGCCTAGGAGTCTGAAGTTTTTCTACAAACAAGAGGCAGGTGGAGGACATGGTGGGGGTCTGTCCTGGGAAGGCCCCAGAGGGTCCTGCTCAGTTATAGTTCCACCAGCCAAAGTGGAAAGACCTCCTAACAGTTATCACTCTGTGCCAGTTATTAATTTATTGCCTCTCAGCTCTAAATCGATTCCTCAGGGGCTTCCTTGATGGTGCAGTGGTTAAGAATTCGCCTGCCAATGCAGGGGACATGGGTTCTAGCCCTGGTCCGGGAAGATCCCACATGCTGCGGAGCAACTAAGCCCGTACGCCACAACTATTGAGCCTGCGCTCTAGAGCCCGCGAGCCACAGCTACTGAAGCCTGTGCACCTAGAGCCTGTGCTCCACAACAAGAGAAACCACCTCAATGAGAAGCCCACGCACCACAACGAAGAGTAGCCCCTGCTCGCTGCAACTAGAGAAAGCCCGCATGCAGCAATGAAGACCCAACGCAGCCAAAAATAAATAAATACATTAAATTAAATTTAAAAAAATTGATTCCTCATTGCCTGCTCTGTGAAAATGGAGATGAGCTCTTTAAATATTTTTTGTTATTTTAAAATTATTTTTCTTCCAGTTTTATTGAGATATAATTGACATACAGCACTGTATAAGTTTAAGGTATACAGCATAATGATTTGACTTACATACATTATGAAATGATTGCCACAGTAAGTTTAGTGAGCATCAATCATCTCATATAGATACAAACTAAAAGAAAAAGAAAAAATATTTTTCCTTGTGATGAGAACTCTTAGGATTTACTCTCTTAACAACTTTCACATATAACACACAGCAGTGTTAATTAGATTAATCATGTTGTACATTACATCCTTAGGACTTATTTATCTTATAACTGGAAGTTTGTAATTTTTGACTGCCTTCATCCAATTCCCCCTCCCCTCACCCCTACCTCTGGTAACCAAAAATCTGATCTCTTTTTCTACTAGTTTGTTTGTTTGTTTTTGAAGTATATTGACCTACAACACTAAGTTAGTTCCTGGTACATAATACAGCGATTTTATATTTCTATACAGTACAAAATGATCACCCCTAAACATGATGGGCATGAGTTTAGGCTTTGTTAAAGGAGGATGCTGCAGAGACATTGCAGGGGGAAGAAGTTTTCCTTCTGGATTCTAGTGTGCTCTCTCCACAGGTTTCTGTAGCATACACAGCTTCTCAGATACAGCTGGGGGAGGGCTCGTCCTTCTCAGCCCTAGAAGTAGTGGCTGCTCCTCATATCTGCTATTCTTATATGCCTTTAGAGTTCTGTTTATTTCTTACTGACCAATCTCTTGTTACGGTTAATAATTCTTTTTAAAAAAAAATTATTTATTTATTTTTGGCTGCATCAGGTCTTAGTTGCGGCATGCGGGATCTTTCATCGCAGCGCATGGGCTCTTCATTGCCATGTGCAGGCTTCTCTCTAGTTGTGGTGCGAGCTCCAGAGCACGTGGGCTCAGTAGCTGTGGTGCGCGGACTTAGTTGCCCTGCAGCATGTGGGATCCTAGCTCCCCGACCAGGGATCGAACCAGTGTCCCCTGCATTGGAAGGTGGATTCTTAACCACTGGACCACCAGGGAAGTTCCAATAATTCTTTATATTAAACTTTCCCTGTTCCTGGCTGATACATGGGCATCAAGTAGCATCCTCAGAAGAGTATTGCCTCAGTGACCAGACCAGATTAGCCCTAAATGAAAGGCTGTTTTGGTCTTGCCAAATGGCACTTAAAAGCAAGTTTTAAAAGATCAATCTGTTTCCAAGTAACTCAACTGTGTCCCTGAACAAGGCTCAAAAATATTCAAAGCAATTAAAAAAAAAAGGCCAGCACCAAACAACATAAAATTCACAGGGTCTGGCATCCAACCAATAACTACCACACTTGAAAAAAAGCAGGAAAATACGACCCAAAATGAGAAAAAGCAACCAATCAAAACAGATCTAGAAATGACACAGATGATAGAATTAGTAGACAAAGGATTTTAAATAGCTATTATTAAATATATTCCATATGTTCGGGAAGATAAAGAAACACAGGAACATGATAAGGATAGATGTGAAAGATATAAAATAAGACATCAATTGAACTTCTAGAATTGAAAATTACAATTTTCAATTGTAATTGCCTGGGATGAAAAATATACTGGATGGGATTAAAAGCAGATTAGACACTGCAGAAAACAGCTGGGTGAACTTGAAGATTTAGCAATAGAAAGCAGCTAAAATGAAACACAGAGAGAAAAAAAAGAAGAAGAAAAAGAAGGAGAGGAGGAGGATGTAGTAGTAGTAGTAGCAGTAATCAGTGTGCTCTGGAATCATATCAAGCAGCATATATACCTGTTTGGAGAACCAGAAAGGTGGGGAGAAGGGTGACAGAAAAATATGTGAAGAAATAATGGCCAGAAGACTTTGTGTTTTTGATAAAAACTATAAATGTATATATCCAAGAAGCTCAACAAACCCACAAGAAATATGAAAGCACATCATAATCTGCCTTAATCACTGCTGAACATGAGTGATGAACAGGAAATCTTAAGAGCAGCCAGAGCAAAAAACGTGTTAAGTAAAGAGGAAAAAGAGAAGCAGACTTCTCGTCAGAAACAACGCAAGCCTGAAGACAATGGAGCAACGCCTTTAAAGTACTAAAAGATAAAGCTGTCAACCTAGAATTCAGTGGAGATGTCTTTCTAAACTGAAGATGAAATAGAGATGCTTCAGACATTCAAAAGCTGAAGGAATTCATCACCAGCAGACCTGCACTATAAGAAAAGATTTAGGGCTTCCCTGGTGGCGCAGTGGTTGAGAATCTGCCTGCCAGTGCAGGGTACACGGGTTCGAGCCCTGGTCTGGGAAGAGCCTACATTGCCGTGGAGCAACTAGGCCCGTGAGCCACAATTACTGAGCCTGCGCGTCTGGAGCCTGTGCTCCGCATCAAGAGAGGCCGCGATAGTGAGAGGCCCGCGCACTGCGCTGAAGAGTGGCCCCCGCGGGCTTCCCTGGTGGCGCAGTGGTTGAGAGTCTGCCTGCCAATGCAGGGGACACGGGTTCGAGCCCTGGTCTGGGAAGATCCCACATGCCGCGGAGCAACTAAGCCCGTGTGCCACAATTACTGAGCCTGCGCGTCTGGAGCCTGTGATCCGCAGCAAGAGAGGCCGCGACAGTGAAAGGCCCACGCACCGCGATGAAGAGTGACCCCCACTTGCCACAACTAGAGAAAGCCCTCGCACAGAAACGAAGACCCAACACAGCCAAAAATAAATAAATAAATAAATAAATATTTAAAAAAAAAAAAAAAAAAAAAGAGTGGCCCCCGCTTGCCGCAACTGGAGAAAGCCCTCACACAGAAACGAAGACCCAACACAGCCATAAATAAATAAATAATTTTTTTTTAAAAAAGCGCAATATGTGTTTATCTTTAAAAAAAAAGAAAAGAAAAGAAAAGATTTAAAGTCCTTCAAGCAGGGCTTCCCTGGTGGCGCAGTGGTTGAGAATCTGCCTGCTAATGCAGGGGACACGGGTTCGAGCCCTGGTCTGGGAAGATCCCACATGCCACGGAGCAGCTGGGCCCGTGAGCCACAATTGCTGAGCCTGCGCGTCTGGAGCCTGTGCCCCGCGACGGGAGGGGCCGCGATAGAGAAAGGCCCGCGCACCGCGATGAAGAGCGGTCCCCGCACCGCGATGAAGAGTGGCCCCCGCTTGCCGCAACTGGAGAAAGCCCTCGCACGAACCGAAGACCCAACACAGCCAAAAATAAATAAATAAAATCAAGTAAAGTTCTTCAAGCAGAAGAAAAATGATACCAGATGGAAATCTCCATCTACACAAAGGAATGAAGAGCACCAGAAACGGTGATTATATGGGTAAATATAAAGACTATTTTCTTATTTTAAAATTCTCTTTAAATGATAGTGGAGGGATTAAAACCAAAACAATAATGTGTGTGGAATTTATGGGATATATAGAAATAAAATGCAGGACAACAATAGCACAGAGGCTAGGAGGTGGGAAATAGACAAAGTAAGGTGCTTACACTATAAGTGGTATAATATTACTTGAAGAAGATAGTCTATGATAATTAAAGATACATTCTGTAATCTTATGGAACCACACACACACACACACACACACACACACACACACACGTTTAAAAGTATAGCTTAATAAGATAATAAAGGAGACCAAAAATGGAGTCACGGTCACAAGCATCCACAGGGCCATGTTGGCTGCCCGCTCTGCAGACTGAGCGCTTGGGTTGGGTTCCTCAGGCCAGAAGGGTGGGAGGGGGCGCAGGGGGGGTGTCCCACAGAGCCTCCAGGTGTTTAGGACAGAATAAGTACTGTCAGAAAAGCGCTTCCTCTCCTGCCACCTTCTGGCAGTAGTAAATCCAGCCTATTTTTAACTCAGGCCTCTGCTTAAGTGCTCTTGGCTACAAGAGAACATGCCGCTTCTGAGGCCCCGGGCGGCCACAGTCTCCCTGGCTTCCCCGCTGTCTCCAGCGCTGGGAGGCTCACGGGCTGCTCCGATGCTCCCAGCTGCCCAGCTACCTGTCCCAGGAGAAGAAGCTCCTTCGCTGCGGGTGTCACAGCGAACACCCACGCACAACAGGCGGCCCCTTAGCCCGGGCGCAGATGTGCGAGAGAACCTCTAGGGGGCGCCATGCACACAGAGACTGTGGGAACGGCGCCGGCAGGGTAGTCCCGGGAGGGAATGGGACCGCAGACTCGTGCCTGAGGGGGTGGTGGTGGTGTGTGTGCATGAAGGTGCACTGTGTGAAAAGCGTGTGCTCTGCTGCGAGTGTGAATGTTTTTGTGACTGCTTATGCTATGAAACATAAACATAACAGCCTCTGCCCTTTTGGTCAGCCGCCCCCTCTGCTGGGCCTGTCTTCCCTCCTAGTGCGCCAGCCAACTCCCACACGCTGGCTGGCAATCCACCACCCATCCCTCAAGCCTCTCATCTCTCCAGAAGCCTTCCCTGATGGCCCTGCCCACAGGCCCAGCCAAGTGGCCCTTTCCCTCTGGGTTGTACACCCAGGGCTTAGCATAGGGCCTGGGGTGTGCTTAGCCCTAAAGGAGTGAAGAATGCTCCCAAGGCGCGTTGTGAGCTCTTTCTAGGGGTCAGACCAGGTGCTGGCAGGCCTAGAAGAGCCCCCAGGTGACAGGCCTCGGGACACAGAGGGGTGCCAGGATCACCCTCCAGGCCCAGGGCGGGGTCTTGGGGGGGGGGTCTGTGCCCAGAGTGGGCAGTGCTGGTGCCCGGGGTGGTAGGTATGGGGACATGGCCCACAGAGAGCGGGGCAGGCTGTGTTGGTCTCTCCCCGGGTCCCTACCCCAGGCTCAGGGTCTGGTGCGTGTGTGTGAAGGCGTGTCCGTGGTGTGCAGAGAGGGGTCCCTTTCATTGTTGTCTCCTTATTGATCAGCGTATGGCAGGAGTGGGAGGGTTGTTCAGGGTCCCTGGGAGGAACTGCGGTGGGCATCTGTGTCTAATGCCGGTGTGGACTCATGTCTCTGTGTACGTATGGACGTGGGTGAGAAGCCCCTGCCTCGCCCTGTGTCTGTGAATGTGTCTGGGCATATCCTTGGGGTTCTAGGAACCTGTAGGTTCCAGAGGGTGTGAATGTGGCACTGCTCTCTCCCACACCCCACCCTCTCCCTCCCCTAGATTTTCCCGGACTCCAGACTTTGTCCAGCCGGTTTGGCTGCTGCCCTTCCCTGCACGAAACACTGTTTGCTTAGTTGGGACCGTCAGCATGGTCTGTGTTGGCAACTGTCATCTGTCAGATGCCAGTCCTCAAGCGTGTCACCCTGTGTGACCCTGGGTGCAAGTGTGGCTTGGGTGCCTGTGAGCCCCTCCACCTGTGTGTGGGCTCTCGTTTGTTGAGTGTGTTAGACAGTGTGACCTTCCTGTGCATGTCTGGTGCCCGTGAAGGGTAGGAGTGTGGCTTTGAAGTGTGTTGAGCATGCACGCCGGAATATGTATTGGAAGTGGCGAAGTGGTGTGTGTCAGGGGCCTGCCCGCGGGGCGGCTGCAGGGGCGGGGGGCGCCGGTGGGCCTGTGCTGCCTGAGCTGCTCCCTTGGCCGAGGGAGGACCCTTCCACTTCAGCTGTGTAAACAAAGCCCCTGCCTTCCTTTCTGAGGCCCCTTCAGGGTTGTCATTCCCCCCACCCCCCACCCCATCTCAGAGCAGGGAATTTGATTGAATGCGTGGGGTTGCAAGGTTGTGAGGTTATATGACCGGGTGTGAACTGAAGTGTACAAAATTGTGCGTGAGCGCGAATGTGAAGCCGAAGCGTCCCCTGGCCAACACCAGCCTCTCAGGGGCAGGTTGGGGGACCCCAAGCCACTTGAGTTGAGCTCTTGCAGGTCCCCAGGCCGGTTCGTCCACCCTCTTATGGCCAGGCTTGGCGACAGCCCTGTAATTAACCCCGGCCAGGTGCTGTGGTGAAAGCAAGAGTGTGACGCTGACCGTCTGGAGGAGGGGCTGTATCTGCCCCCGGGCCCCCCAACCTCTGTTTAAGCCAGAGGCCAGGCCTCCCCGGCTCAGATCTCAGGCCAGCATCGCTGGGTTCTGCTTGCAGCTGCTCTTCCTGCTCTGGACCCAAAGTGTCCTGGCTGGCCTGGCCCCAGCGCATCTGGGCTGTTCCCTGTGTCAGCACCACACTTGCCAGTGTGTCATCCAGGGGCTGAGCTACCCAGCCTATGTGTCCCCACCACTTCCCACCTCTGTCCCTCATGCTAGCCCTCGCCCCCCCCCCACCTAGCTCATGTGCTTCATCCACACCTGTGTCCCCCCATCCAAGTCCATGTCTCCTGGTCCTAGCTCATGTCCCTCCATTTCAATCTCTGTCCCATCCCAGCCCATGACACCACCACATCTAACCCAAGACCCATGTCCCCCCAGCTCAGCCCATGCTCCTGGGTTTGCCAATAAGGCAGAACAAGGATGGCAAGGGAGACTGCGTAAGGCTTTGGGGCTGAGTAGCTCTAAGCTGGACAGGTGTGGACTTGGCCCAAGTCCACTCTCAGCCCCATAGCATCTAGAACTGAAGGGAGGGAGAGAAGGGGGTAAGAGGTCAGGGAAATTCTGAGAAGGAGGATGGACTGGGATGTCTCCACTCTGCCCCAGGCTCCAGAATAGGCTGAGCCTAAAGCATCCTCCAGCACGGCCCTCTGCTCGCCTCAAGGGCCAGCACCCACCCTTGCAGGCCCCCAACCCAGGGCACAAGGCTTTGAACCCAGCCTGGATTGCAAACGGCCCTGCTGACCTCGTGTCCAGAAGGGGAGGATGCGGCTGGCTCTGAACTTCACTCCACCAGCCAAAATCTGTGCTGAGTTATTTGTTGTGGCTGCTGTTTTTCACCCTGGGGAGGGCAGGAAGGAAGGGGCCATGTGAGAGTCTCTGTCTGGCTGTGTCCTGGGATGTCCCTATGAGGACCCTCTGGGAATTCCAGCGTGTGTTGATATGACCCCTCTTGAGGCCCTTGTGGAGGCGGCCAGAGCAAGAGAACAAGGAGGAAGAGGACCCTGCTCAGGGTGGGCATGCTGCCATCTGGAGCTGGCTTTGCCAGTCTGGAGCTGGCACAGCTCACTGAATTGAACTTCCCTGGCCTCAGGGCCCTGTCCTTTGGGGTGGGGACAGGACACTAGAAGAATGTCAGGTCCTGGGGCACCATCTGGCAGCCATCAGCAGATTCTAGGGGCATCCCAGGTGCTGGGATGTGGCAGCAGGAAGAAGGTGGCTTAGCCTGGCTTTCCCTTGCCCTGCTGTTGTCCTGTTGCCCTCTGTCCCCCTCCCCCCAGTATCTTGCTCAGTCCCATAACCCAAACTATTCCATTTGGTTCTGTGCACTCCTCCCCTGCTTTATCCTCTCCATCAGCAGGTATTGAGTCTGGATCATAAGCCCCCTTCCTTCCTTCCTGCCACCTCTGCCCTCTTTCGCACCTCCATCCCTTGCCCTCAGGCCCACCACTGGCATCATCTCACCTCTGCCTTGGCCAGGACACCCTGGGCTATGCAGATCTTGGTGCCACAAGGCAGAGGCCCTGTGCCAGGCGGGCTCAGGGTCATGTCTTCTGTGCATCTAAGTGCTGAGCCCTCACCCCACTCCATCTTACGTGCTCTGGGAACTAAAGCCTTGCCTGAGGGGGATCCCAGCAGCACCCCAGAACTTCCTGAAGCCCCAGCCTCGGGGGAAATGAAAAGAGATCTTTGAAGTGAGTCGTGCTTCCTCCTTAATCCCTGTTTGTGGGGGATTAAGGTGTTTCAAAGACCAGTCTCCAATTCCTGGGAAGGTGCTGATCTTCCCTTCTGGGGCATCACAATATGATAGGAAAAAATGGGGGCTCAGGAAACCTGAGTTCCAGTCCTGGCTCTGCCATGGACATCTAAGTGACTGCGGGCAGGTCACTTGCTCTCTCTGAGCCTCGGTTTTCACATATGTAAAATGTGGGGTTTGGACTGGCTCCCCCAATCCAGAGCTGAAGTCCTTTGATGTCTTTCTCCAAAAACTCTGAGTGACTCTGATGGAGGGGATGACAGGAGGCAATCAGAATTTGTGGGAAAGGGTTCCAGGTGGTGGTGCAGGGTCCAATGGTCAGAGTACAGCGACAGACAGACCCATTTTGAATGTCAGCCTTGAGGGACATAGCCTCTTAGACCTTCAAGTTTTCCTATCTGTGCTGTTGGGGTAGTAAGGCTTCCAAGGGCATGATGCACACAGTGCATGTAAAGCACTGGGCACAGTGCCTGGCACGTAGTAGGCGCTCAGTGAATGGAAGCTGGCTTGGTCTAGTTCCTGCTCCCAAATGCCTGGCCTTTTTGCAGCCTTCCCATTCTTGGATTTTTGAACCCACTAGATCCTCCCCATCCCAGCTGGCCAGCTCCTGCCCCACGTAGCCCTGGGGTTGAAGGGAGCCTGCAGCCTGGACTTCTTTATGGGACAAGCCCACACTCCTCAGCCTTCAAGGCCCTCAAGACTGCCTAGTAGGGCCCCAGTTATGAGTACCTCCTCCTCCTATGTCCCCAGGCTAGAGTGTGATTTTTTTCCCCCATGTTCCTATAGCTTCCTGGCATTTACCCATGTTACACCTGGTTATAGTGCCCTATGTGTGTGTGTCACTGATTCCTCGTCACATATCAGCACATGCGAAATTATGAGCTTATCTGAGGCTAGAGACTGTCTTCTTTGTATCCCCAGTACCCAGGTTAGGGCCTGGCACTCAGCAGGCGCTCAGTAAATGTCGATTGAATCCATGAATGACTAGATCGATGAGCCTACCTTTTCAAGTCTTGTCTCCACGTGGGGAGCCTCAGACCAGTGCACTGGCTGCCCCTGATCCTCTCCCCACCTGCCCTCCCACCCCCACTCCTCCCAGCTCTGCCAGTGGGAAACCTACCCACTCTCCGCGGTCCAGTCGAAATTCCGTTTCCCATGTTTTATGAGTACAGAGGGGGAGAAGACACAGCCCCTGCTGCTCAGAGACTCACAATGCAGCTGGCAAGAGCCACAGGGCACACAGGAGGGGCACTCACCCAGGACCCAGCCTGCCCACACAGTGCCCTGGTTGGGCTGGAGTCACTGCTTGGCAATGAGGAAAAATGCACCCCCTCCCTGGGCCAGGGAGCTTGGCTGGGCAAGGGAAGCCTGGATAGATTTTGGCCCCTATCAGCAACCCCTCACCGCCCTCCTGAAGTGCCCACCTGTACAACCCTGACCTCACTGGGCTTAGGTGGGGCTGTGACCTTTTTGACTGCTTCAGCCACTGTCCCATCTTTTGCCTTCTGTCCCCTCACTCTCCTGATGGATGTAGGGTGCTGTAGTTATGTGCGGCTCCAACACCAGCAAACTCTCAGCCTTTTGGCCATAATGTTTTAAATGAAAAAAATAAAATTACAAAGGATTATAAAGGAAACCAATTATATTGAAACACAGTTATCAGAACATTTACATTTTTTGGTATAGTAATATATATGCTTCTTTATTAACACATTAAAAACAAGATCTAACAACTACGGTTATTTCAAAGTAGTGATGAGAGTAAATGATATTTTGAGATATTTTCAAAAACTATAACGTAGTCTGAACACATCTGTGTCTGTTACAAAGTCACAGGCGCTCTTAAAACTACTGTGGCTATTTTTTGTTTTTAAAGCTTCTTTGTTTTACCTTCACATTTTTTTAAAAAAAATTTATTTATTTATTTAGTTTTGGCTGCGTTGGGTCTTCGTTGCTGCCTGCGTGCGGGCTTTCTCTAGTTGCGGTGAGCGGGGGCTACTCTTTGTTGTGGTGTGTAGGCTTCTCATTGCGGTGGCTTCTCTTGTTGCAGAGCAGGGGCTCTAGGTGCGTGGGCTTCAGTAGTTGTGGCACGTGGGCTCAGTAGTTGTGGCTCGGGGGCTCTACAGCGCAGGCTCAGTAGTTGTGGCACACGGGCTTAGTTGCTCCACGGCATGTGGGATCTTCCCCGACCAGGGCTTGAACCCGTGTCCCCTGCATTGGCAGGTGGATTCTTAACCACTGAGCCACCAGGGAAGCCCACTACTGTGGCTTATTGCCCAAGTACGTAGGAGAATGTTAAATTTCAGTTACAGGCGAGTGAAAATAAAGATATAATTTTTTCCTATCTAGGTTCACACCCCCCTGAAATCCATAGACTCCAGTCAAGAACTTCTGGTTACAGAATGGAATGGGAAGAAAAGGAGAAAACCATCACTGATTGAGCCTTATACTCCCTCTGCCATTTAATCTTTACACCAACCCTGTGAGAAGTGTATTATAACCTAAATTTTCTGATGAGATACTTGAGGCTCAGAGAGGTTGAATGAGTTGCCCAAAGTCATCCATGCCCTGCTCGGAAGCCCTTGTTGCTCCCTTCACACAGAGCTGCCTCCTTAGGGGAGATGAGCCACAGAACAAGGTGTTCAGTTGACCCTTTGGCCCTAGAGTCCTGTCCCCTCCCTAGGCCCTGTGACCTGTGGGGTTTATTTAACCGATGTACAGAAGAGTGATGGCCTCTGGAAATCACACACACTCAGTTATTTTCATCTCCAGTTTATTTTTTTAGACTAAGAGCAGAGTATGAAAGTCACAGCCAAAGCACTTGAAAAAGGCCCAGGAGAATGGGTGGGGACCACAGAGGATGGGCAGGGCAAGGTCCTGGGAGCTGGGTCCCCGCTCAGGGCTGGAGGGGAGGGGGCGTTGTTGTCTCACGGTCTCCAAAAGTGTCTGTGCGTTGCATAGGTCCTGTCTTCACAGAAGACAAAAGAGGGGCCAGGTGGTCCCCCAGTGGGGGGCCTAGCCTGGTGGGGAAGGGGTCTGAAGCTGGAAGGGGTTGTCAAGGAAGGTCAGGGGGTTAAGGAGGGGGAGGGACTCTGTCCATCTGTACATTATATATAGAGATATAGAGTCTGTACATGCCTGCCTGGCACCCCAATGCCCACCCCTTGTCACCCTTGTCCACTGCCGGCCCCCCCAGGGGTGTCTACTTGTAAACTTGGATTCAATCCAAACCACAATCCTGGGAGTGGGAGTAGGGGGAGGAGGACGTGCTTATTGCTGTAAACAGGGGAAGGGGGCAGCAGGCGGTGCCACCCCCTCGCCCATCCAGTCCCCTCCCCATGTTCTGCCCCTGGAAAAGAGTGATTGGGGGTGTCTCCCACACTTCGATTTGCTCTCTCTGGGGCACATTTGTCTCTCTCAAGGGGGGAGGGCACCAGGGGTCAGAGAAAGGTACCAGGGGGCAGGGAGTCCTGAGCACTGCCCCTTATGGCCCCCCGGGTTTGGTACCAAACATTACCAGAGCCACAAGGCCACTTGGAACCCTTGGCTGTCCCTGCGCCTGGTCCACTACAGTGCCCTACTTGGTGGGGAGGGGGCAGAAGGGGTGGGCACAGATGTATGGTGCAGACCCCAGTTCCAGCCATCGGAGGAGGGGTCTAGGCCCCAAGGCTAGGCTTCCCTTGGAGAGGCCAAAGCCTCCCTGCTCTGTCCCAGCCCCACTCCACCTCTCCCCGCCAAGGGAGTGGGCAGAGCTAGGAGGCCAAGAGTGTCATAAGGAAGAAGGCGATGCCCACTGCCAGGGGCAGGTGTTCCTGCTTGGGGCTGGTCCCGCTGATGCTCTTCTCAAGCTTGGGCACCTGGGGGTTCTCTCCCTCAAAGTCTTCTGTGGATAGATGAATAGACAGACTGGTGAGAGCTGTGCTGCGTGCTGGGGTGGGGCACACGGCAGCGGCAGCAGCAATGGAGCGGGGGACATGACCACCCACGGGGGTGGTAAAGATCGGTGCCCCCGGGAAAGACATGCAAGATGAGCAGCCACCGGGGAGGGGGCTGCGGTTCCAGCAGTGGCCACCAGAGGGCGCTGCGCAGACTCACCCAGCACGTTGATCTTCACATTGGGGCCCATGGTGAACTGGGGGAGAGTGGGGACCGGCTTCTCCCCGGAGTGCGATGCTGCGGGGGGGGGGGGGGTGCGGGGGGGGGAGAGAGGAGGGGATAGTCAGGGCCAGGATTCCCTCCCCCTGTTACAGCTGAGGAGCGAGTCCCCCTCGCCTGTGCCCTCCGCCCCCACCCCCAGGAAGCCAGGGGAGCCCCAAAGCAGGGGAGCCGAGGATGGGGTCGCGGCTGGGAGCCTATTATACTCACTGGAGGCGCAGCAGACGAACACCTTCATCCTCAGACACTTCCAGTGCAGATTGTGGGTGGGCGTGGCTGGGGAGGAGACTGGGCCTGAGTCGCTTTCTCCAGATTTACACCCCGTGCCCTCCTCGCTCAGAAACTCTCTTTCTCACCCCCTCCAAACTGCCCCTCTTGGGCAGTGTCCTTCAGTACCTCCTCCACCCTTTGCGCATTGGTCGTGGTGGCTCCGCCGTCAGCCCTAGAAGCCCCTTGGGTCCCATCCCTCAAGAAACAATGACCCCTGAGGTCCCGGCCCCGGAATGTCCCTCACAGAAACAGTGACTCTGCGACCCAAAGTTTGGAGTGCCACTAAACCTCTTTCTTAGCCTCACGACTCTGAGCTGGAACCCTGAGGTCCCCAGCCCCAACGCCTCATCCCGAGGTATCACTCCAAGCGACGGAGACCTAGTGCCTTGCAGCGTTGGCCCGCCCCCGGCCCCTCGGGACTCCACTCCCTGGCACTCTTAGGTCCCGCCCTGGTCCGCCGCCTGGCCGTCACTTACAGATGTAGTAGTACTCGTGGCCCGCGTGGAACTCGTAGCCCAGAGAGAAGGCGCTGTAGCGCTGGAACTTCTCCGAGAACTTGATGGGGCTGTGGGGAGCGTGCGGTCGGTTGCACTCCCAGCGCTTGAAGCCTTGGGTGGCGTTGCAGGTGTGGTAGCCTGCCCGGCTCACCATATACAGCACGTACTGCTCCGCCCCGCCTCCGGGCCCTGGCCCCGCCCCCGGGCCCACCCCTGAGCTGTTGTAGTGCGGGCAGTAAATATCCAGATAATCGTTCACATTCACCTGCACCGTGTAGCCCTCTCGCCGCAGGCTGTGGGGAGAGGAAGCGGGTCAGAGAGAACAAACCCAAAGCCAACCCACTTTCCACCTCACCGCTCCGCAGACCTTCCCCAGGGTCCTCGGAGCCTCCCGGCTTTTCTTCTGAGCTTCCTCTCTTCTCAGTCCCTGTCTCTGTCCCCAGGGCCCTAGTGCTGGCAGTCCCCCCACTATCCTTCCAGGCCCACTCCTTGTTCTGCCCTTCTCATAGTGGCCACCAGAGGGTAGCAAAGGCGCAGGGAAGCCCGGCCGGCCTCCGAAGAAAAAGAGGCGGGGGAGAAGGATGGAGGGAAGAAGGGAACGTATGCTTTGGTTACCACAGAAACGGCGCAGGCCCCTGCGACTCCCAGACCCAGGCCCGGATTTCCTCTGTCCATCCCCCATAATTCACTAGTGGGGAGGAAGGATAGAAGGAATGGAAGTGTGAAAGTGGGAGGGATCCCTTCGAGGGATGCGCACTCTCCATCGCCTCTCCCAGCATGCTTTCCTGCTGCTGCCAGTCCGCCCCCAAAGGCGAGTCGGACAGGACCTGCCCTCACAGACGCATGTATGGAGGCTTCATGCATATACACGCACAAGTTCTATGGCACACACACAAATATGTCCACCGCCCACTCATAGGCGGCGTACACATAGAAAAACTAGGTGATATGTGCGCTGGACTGGCACGCCAGTATTGGTTGACCCCAGCAATCTCAAGCTCTCTTCCTGCTCTTCCCATACACACACACACTGGCACACGCTCCCTCTACAGTATGACTGGCCTCTGTACCTTGAGTCCCACTGACCTCCACCCTGAGGCCACGGACAATTAGGTCCCCAATAACGTGACACAATAGATCAGGGAGCTAAGGGACTCAACACCAAGGCTCCATGTGGTGTCACGCTAACCAGCCAAAACTTCTGTCTCTATACACCTCCCTCCTCAACCTGGACGCCAACGCCCCAGGTGATGATGATGCTGGGAAAAGTAGTGGGCATAGTGCCCAGACAAGATGGCTGTGCCTCTTACTTCCCTGATCCTTCTATGAGCAGAGAAGCAGATGCTGGGTCCCTTGTAATCCCCACCTGCCTTGCTAGTTATCATCAAAGTGTTGGTCTTACTGCTCTCCATGGTGGTACTGAGTGGTGTGGGGATGGGAGAAACATCTGAATGGAGAAAGAAACTCAGAGAAGTAGCCAGGAGTTTCCCCTAATTTCCTTAGCATAAGAATGCACACATCTTGGCAGTGAGAGGGGAGTGTGGTGGACACAGGAAGGCATGGGGTACTTGGCAAAATATCAAACCACTGGGGTCCCTGGTCCCTGGAACTCCCTGAGGGGAGAGACTCACTCCCCATGTCACCAGGCACCTCCCAGTTCCACAAACAGTAATTAGGTCCATTCGGGAAACGAGCTTGGAGGCCTTTGGATGGCATGGGGCCTTGAGGGTCCCTCCTCACCTCACCCTACTTCCTTGGCCTTGCCTGTGCCACCCCCTCCCCAGACACTCCCTTCCAAGCCTAGCAGTAAGGCAGATAGGTAAGAGCTGGTGCTTGAGCACCCCAGTAAGAATGGGCACAGCCTCCCTGAATCATCAGGAATACCACCAGCCCCACTCAGTTCCCATGGGAGTGATGGGTCACTCTGGCCCCTCCCTGGCCCTGGCACTCAGGTGGGCAGGAGCCTCTGCCTGGGGCACTGGGAGCAGGAAAACGGGTTAGACCAGGCCTAGCTCCCAGCCACCACCCCAGGTTTGCCTCTCTATCCCCAAGCCCGAAGTCTACTGTTTTCTCCACAGGCTTTGAGGAGGGGGCCACCAGTGCCAGGCCTGGAGCAGCTGCACAGGCACACTGGGGCCTCTGTCCTTGAGCTTCGCCCAGGTTTCCAGCCCTACTCTGAAGTAGCGCCTCCCTAGGGCACTGACCAGTTCCTCCACAACACACCCTGCTCTAGCAGAGAGGAAGCCAAACAGGTACCTCAGTTTCCTCAACACAGAGGGGAGTAGCCTTATTATACAAAGGTTGCTGGGCAACCACAACTGAAGAGAAGCCACCTCTTTCCCATCCCTGGGCTGAGTGGAACAGCCCCTGAAATGCACCTCCCCCCCCAATCTGGGCATGTGGGAGAAAGAACTGCTTGTGGAATGACTGTGCCCAGTTGGTAGCTGGTAGACAGGGGGCAAAGGGCTGGGTGCCAGGAATCCCCAGCCACACCTCCTGGGAGACCTGAGGTGTCTGCTTGGCTTGGGCGCTTTAATTGAATCTGTCATCCTCCCAGCCTTGGCACTGAAGAGGGAGGTGCCGCTAGGCCCCGGCTTAGCGCCACAGCTCACCCCCCCTCCAGGGCCGCACCTCTCTAACCTAGAGCCACACCCCACGCCCCGCCCCACGGGAGAGGAGGACAGGCTGGGATCTGGGGACTGGGTCGTGCCTGCCCCTTCAAACAGTTCTCTATTCTTCCTCACTTCATCCCCTCCTAGCCTCCCACTTCTCTTGCAGAAAGGCGTGTCAACACACCCCACCTGGAGGGGGTGCCCCCTCACCCTGTTATTTCATTTCTCCCGGCTCTCGCCGCCCCCGGTGCGCATTCCGACCCCTCACTTTCACTCCTTCAGTGCCCTACCCGTTCGAGCCTGGTGGGGTGGGCGGCGGGGGAGCGGGGAAGGAGCAAACCTCTCCCCCTGGGGCAATTAGGGGCAGGTAAACAGGGTGTCTAACAGACCAGGGAGTAGGGAAAGGATCCCCAGAGAGCTGAACTTGTTAAATCCCTGCCCCCACCCCTAGACGCCAGGATGCAGAGCTAAGGAAGTGGAGGAGGGATAAAGACACCGGACCCCGGTTCTCCTTCTCTCTAGCGCGCGCCCCCGAGGCTGCGCGCCGCTCACCCCAGCAGACTAGGCCTGACCACGTGTGTGCGGCGTGGGGTCCGCGCACCCGGGCTTGGGTGGGTGACTGGCGAGAATGCTCGCGGGGCGGCGCGTGCACGCTGACACCCCCTCACCCCTCCGACGCCCCGGGCCTCGGCGCCCCACCGCACTGGGTCTTGCCAGCCCGGGACTGGGCCCCGGGCTTCTCCGGACGGCGTCGGATGGGAGAAAATCAGCGCGCCCCATATCCCCGCCCCTCCTCCCTGCGACAGCGGCGGAGGCGGCGGCGGCGGCGGCGGCGAAGGTTTATTGATCTGCAGCGGCGGAGAAGCGCGAGAGACCCGCCGAAAGCGAGACACATAGAAATGGAGAGAGGGGGAGACGCACACCGAGAGGGGGGATGAACAGAAACCGGATTCACTGAGAGGGGAAAGGGAGTGAGACACATTGAAAGAGAGGGATCCAGAAACCGAGAGAGAGAGGGAAGAGAATGAGACGGGAGAGAGGCTTGGAGAAAGGGAGAGACGTAGAGGCCGCTCCAGAGAGGCCCACAGACAGCAAAGACGGAGACGGAGAGACGCAAAGCAGAATATCAGGGACGGGGAAGGGGTTCAGGGCAGAGACTCGGTGACAGAGAGAAAAGAGAGAGAGAGAAAGACCAACAGGGACGTAGTATAGCCTCAATAAATATTTGTTCAATAAATGTATGAATGAAAGAGAGATAAGCAACAAACATTTCAGAGATAAAGAGACAGGTAGGGAGACAGCTAGAGAAAGATGTTCCGTACGCTTGTTGAGACAGGGGCGAAGACCAGCACCTTTGCACACTTCTGCAAAGAAATGAAACACGGGCCTGGGCGCATATATTTGGCCATCGGCCAGTCCTGCCCCCCCCCCAATTCGATTCCGGGCTCAGGGGACCCCTCGACCTCACACTCTCACGCTTTCCTCCATTATAGTTCGCCCAATCCCTAGTTTCTGGGCCAGGTTGGGAACAGGTCTCGCCTATTCCAGAGGACCAAACGGAGGGGCTGAGTGGGAGATAGGAAGCGAGATCACGGTCGCTGTTCAGGGCACTGCCCCCAGGTCTGTCAAAGAGGCCAGCGCACAATTTCCACCAGTACCCTCCCACGTGATCCCCCAGGAGGCGGGGTCGCAAGACCCTCTCCACGTGATCCCAAGGGGCAGAGACCCTCGGCAATGACGGGGGGTGGGAGCCAGGAGCCCAGCTCACGTGACCGGGGGGAGGGGGTGCGGGAGCTTGTGGCTCGGCCCGGCCCCGCCCCCAGCTCCCTGGCCCTCTCCACTCCCGGCTCCGGAGCACGTCGCTCTCACGATTTATGGGGCCGCGGCTGCCGCAGTGAGGGAGCCGGGGAGCCCGGGCGCAGCGGCAACAAAGGCGGAGGAAGCGAGGCGGGGGCGGCGGCGGCCTCCCGGCCCGGTGCGCGCCCCCTCCCATCTCTGCCGGTCCAGACCTGTGGGGGAGCGGGGAAGACAGAAAGGAGGCTCTGGGAACCTGGGCTCCTCCACCCCCTCCCAGGGCTTTCACCTGCGCCCAGGTGTATGAGGGGAGGGGAACCTGATCGACAACATCCCCCTTCCCCCCACCCCGCCATTCCCGCATCCCCCTGGCTCCAGCTTCTCCTAAGAATATGGGGGTGCCCTGACGGTGGTGAGGAACCCGGGGCCCCTCACCTGCGCGCTCTCTGCTCCCCGCCCCCCGCCAGACACTAGCGGGGTGGGGGGCGGACGTGTGAGTCTGGGGGAGGGGGACGAGCTAGACTGAGCAGGGGAGTCAGCCCCCAGCGCCCCCCGGATTTCTCCGAGTCCCGGTCCTGGGGGGGGGAGGGGCCGTATCCCCAACCCCGAGGTTTCCATGGGAAGCGAGAGGGGGGCGTCGTTGGCTCATCCCCACCCCCAGTCTGACACTCCGGGCGCGAGGAGGGAGAGAGGGGGAGGCGCAGAGCCCCAAACAACAAAGAGCGGAGCGGCGAGCGGCACTCCTTCCCCAGGGAGGTTGGGGGTCGCGGCCGCCCGGCCTTCTCAGTCCCCTCCCGTGGGGCCTCGCCATTTGCTCCCTAGTCGCCCCCTGGGGTGGGGAGCCAGAAACAGTGCCACCGCCGCCGCCTGGGTAGGTGTGACAGTGACCCCCGTGTCCCCAGGGATTCCCCCCCCCCACACACACACAGACACACACGGAGGCGGCCGGGGTGATACACACGGCGGCTCGGCGGGGAGGAGAACACAAGGGCAGCAAGGACTGAGCAGAATGAGGACCTGGCCCCGCAGCCGGCACCCAGCCGCCGCTTCACATACCCCGGGAAACCACACGGCCGCCCTGACACCCGCCCAGACCGCGGCCAGCCACCCTAGCCCAGAAGCGGCCGGCCACGCGGACAGCGACCGCAGCCCCATCCCCGACCCGTCGCCCGCTCCCACCCCCAGACGATCGCCGACGCAGACACACAAATCACACACTCAGACACACACGCACACTGACAGCCACGCACGCCCGCTCACTCTTGGAGCCACACGCCGTCCCCAGCCCGGGCGTGTGTGTGTGTGTGTGTGTGTGACACGCCATCTCCTTGCCTCCCTCCCTTTCGCCGGTACCCCACGTTCCCATCCTATCCAAGCAGCACCTCCAGAGCCCCCCAACTTGGCGGCCCAGCCCCAGCTCACCCCAACCGGGCTTATCCATACAACCAGGGTAACCCATTCGCCTTCGTTCTGAGGAGGTGCTTGGTCGGACTCCTTGCCTCAGCTCTGGACTCCACTTTTAAAAGCAGCGGTCATAGACAGAACCCCTTGAAACTCTCACGGCTGAAAACAGGTCACCCCTGGGTCCCCCAAGTGCGGCGGCCTATCCCCAGCACACTGGTACTCCCAAACCCCAGCCCGGCCGAAGGAGAGGAAGATGGGGGGACTGTCGGGTGGGGGTAAGCTATTCCAGAGGCGGGTGTGGAGAGAAGCCAAGGTAGGGTGGGGTGTCCCCGAGCAACCTCCTCAGCACGGCCCAAGCCCTGGTTACTATACCTTAACAGCCTCTTTCAGACACCCCCCGAATGTCATAGATGCCCACAGAGTGTTTCCCCCTCTCCCTCGCCTCCTAGCCCCCAGCTATGGTCTCCCAGGACTCCCACCCCAGGTTCCACCAGGACTTCCCAGGCCTCCCCCTCTCACTGACGCGGGACGCATGGGCTCCCTGGGCCCCCGACTCACTGCTGGTTGGAGCTGTTCCAGTACACCGCATGCCGATTTCCCAGCGCCCCCCCGGGCCCTTGGGCCAGCAGCGGCAGCAGCGGCACGGGCACAAGCAGCAGCAGCAGCAGCAGTGGAGCCGCCGCCATTCCCGGAGCCGCCGCCGCCGCCGCCCCCCGACTGAGCCCCGCGCTCCCGGCTTCTTGCTTCCCAGCTCCCTGCTGCCGCCGCCGTCGGCCCCAGAGCCTTAGGCCACGCCCCCAGCCCTTCCCTCCGCCCTCCCGGGCGCGTCCCTGAAGCCCCGCCCCTGGCGCGCTCCCGCCAGGCCCCGCCCCGCTCGGGCGCGGAGCCCGCGCGGCGCGTGGGAGGTGAGGACCGTGCTGCCCCCTCGGGAACAACCGGAGCGCTACTCGCCTCTCACTCGTAGGTTTAATTTGCTACCGCCGGTCCTGGGCCTTCTGCTCCCCAGTCTGGAGTTCCCAGGAGAAGAATTAGGGAGGCCAAGACAGGGATCTTGATATCCTGTGAACATTCATTTCTGGGATGGGGTGAAGGAGACTTGAAAAGAAGCTGGGGGTCCAGGACCCCTTAATAAGTAGAACTAGGCCCCCCTCCTTTCTGAACAGTCTGGTCCTCTGCTCCCTTCATGCCCCTCTTCCCATGTGCATGAGGAGTCAGGTGGGTTCTAGAGGGTGGCCGAGAAGCCCTCAGCTGCCACCTAGGACCTGACAGCTGTTGACCTGAAGCCCCCAGCTGAGCAGGCGGCTTATTTTTCTTGGAGGTAGTGTAGAGTAGCTCAGCCCCCAAGAATGTCAATACTGGGTGCTGGAAGGGCCTTCGGCAGTCCAGGACCCAAGGCAGAGGAGGGACCAAGGAGAGTCAGCTAGAGCAAAACAGGCTTCCCTGGGACACCTACAAAGGATTCTTTACTCACACTCAACCAGAGCCCCCTCCCAGAGCAGCCAGTGGTGTCCCCAGGCATTCTCACTGCTACTCTTACAGATGCTAACAAGAGGGCAGCAGGCAGAGCACCTTGTATTCCAGCTCTCACCATAGTCATTGTCCTCACAGTGGCACCCAGGCATGGACATTACACTCACACATTCAGGAGAAAAGGCACAGACACCCAGAGGCGGAGAACATAGAAACACAGGCATTTGATACAGACATACAGACACATACACAGATAACCTTTCGGAGACACACACAGGTAAAGGTACTATCAGACAACTAGAGATCTGTAGAAACACAGGGATTAGGTACACAGAGACTTAGGAGCACACACCCAGACACACACACAGTGACTCACACACAAGACCATGCACACACTCTGACACACACACAGCTCTGCACTCTCCTCTTCCCTCTTTTCCTGTGAAGTAGAAGTTGAGGGAAAGGGTCTAGAATCCGGACCTAGGGGGTATCCACCCCTCATCCCCTTTTTTGGAGAGGCTCAGATTAAGCGTGATCAGGAGGACCAGGTCTCTCAGACCAGACTCTTAGAAACCAATCCAACCACCTGTGCGCAGGGTGAGAGGCATGATGCTCTTTTCTTCTTACTGCAGGAGAGAGGACATACAGGCACTCTTTATCTGCTTATTGTTGGCGGGAAAGGAGTCCTGACCACAATTCGGCCTCAGATGCTGGGTTTGGGGGAGGGGCAGTGCCAACCAGAAAAAGCCCCGTGCCTAGCTGCTGCCAGGCAAGGGCAGGCTCTGTCCTCCCTGGGCTCCTCTTCACCCCGGGAGATCTCCTCTCTCTTCTCAGAAGCCAGAAAATAAATTAGGCCCCTTGAGGTGGGAATGGGGGACATTGCAAACAGCTTTCCCTCCCCCCAGACTCCATCCCCAGGGAGATTTGTTTCACCCAAATGATGCTGACCTGCCTACTCCAGGTGCCACAAATCCCAGCCTCCTCCCTGCCTACCCACATCCCTGCTCTGCAAAGGGAGGCTTCTCTCTGTTGGGCCCACAGTTGGCAGAGAGGCTGCCCACATTCATAGGGAGTGGGAGCTTGCTGGTTTGGCCTAGGACTTTAAATTCCGTTTTAGAAGCCCTATTTATAGAATCTGGGTCCCACTTAAGGATTTGGGCCCTTTTCTGTAGGGCTCAGATACTCCTCTTTAGAATCTAGCATGCTCCCCTCCAACCCCTGCTCAATAACTAAGTTCTTTTCTCTACAGTTTGGAGCTCTCTCTCCAGGATTTAAGCAGCTCTCTCTATGGGGTCTAAGCCTCTGGTTTTTAAGTTCTGAGACACTCTATAGAGCCTAGGCCTCTGTCTATGGGATATGGTGCTCTGTCTATCTGGGCCCCTATCTAAATCAGGTGCTGGCTGATTTGGGCTTTTGGGTGAATTAGAAAAGCCACCCCTCTATGCAGACCCAGTCCTTAGGGTTCATCTCTTGGCAAGCAGTGCCTTTGTGCAAAAACAAAGGTGCCGCTTCCTTCTGTGGGAGGTGGCCCTATGTGTCTCTCTATCTTAGTGAGGGAGCTTGGGTTGATCGCCTCTACTACTTCTTGGGTGGCTCCTTTGTGCTAGGCACAAACCACACACCTGTATGTGGCAGTTCTGAGTATAGGATATGTGCTTCCAGCTGTAATGCTTAGGCCTGTCAATAGGCCTCTATTCATGGGGTCTGGACTTCTCTAGGGTTTGGGTCTCTGTGTGTAAGAAAGATCTGGGCCACTGTCTACAGGCCTGGAACCGGATCTGAGGCCTAGGCCTGTTTCTGTGGCATCTGGGTCATGGAAGGACCCAGGCCTCCATCAATGGGGCCTAGGGCCTCTGTTTATAACAGTGACTCAAATCTTTCCTGACTGTGACTCACAATAAGATGTATATTTTGCATTTGCAATACAGTACACACACACACACACACACACACACACACAGACGCACACGCATTCACATATAACTGAAATAATGTTTCATGAAGCAATACTTACCCTTATTACAGAAGATGCACTCATATTTTTCTTCTGTTCTATTCTTAAAAATTTATTAAATAAAGTACAAAGCTCGTTAAGACCCAGAAAATTGATTCCTTGATTGTATCACCCTTAATCAGTTACAATCTATAGTTTGAAACACTCTAAGGCCTGGGCCCTGACCGACACCTCTCTGCAGAGTGACGGCCTCTGTGGAAGCTGGGGTTCTCTCCACGGGGCTGATCCTCTTTCTCTAGGGCCTCAGGCCTCTTTCTCCTCTCCTGCAGGCTCTGCCTACATTTCCCTCTGACCCTCAGGCTTGCCAGTATGCTGCTGGCTGCCATGTTCTCTCCAGGGGCACTGAGCTCAGGCCCTTGGGAGTTCTCTGAATGTGGTGCCTTACCCCACCCACCCCTCCCCCTGGGGCCAAGGAAGCAGGGAGCTGAACAGGTCAAGGACAGAGGGAGTACTCAGGCTGTGTGGCCCAAGGCGGCTCCCGGGACATCGGGTGGCAACCACAGAGCCGAGCTGTGTTCAATAAATCATGGAGACTAGGGCCTGGGGGAGGGGGAGGCCAGGACGGAAGGGGGGCCATGGATAAATAATTCATTAAACAAATAAACAAGGAGCCTGTGAGAGGGAGGATCAGGCACGCATGTGAGCGGGAGAGGCAGCCGCCAGTTCCAGACATGAAATATTCACAGGTTCCGCACCTTGCCCAGGGCCCATGTGTGTGCCCCAGTGCAGGCAGCCTGTTGGCGTGGTCCTAACGCGGGACCCTGGGTGCCAACAAGGAGGGCAATGCCCGTGTCTTCTGACTTCCAAGTGTGATGTGTGTGTCAGCACGGCTACATGGTGCTCTGATGTCCATGAGTTGACATGGACCCACACACATGACTGACGGCAGGGAACACGGTGCACTGATGTGTGGTCCAGGACACAGGAAATTAGGATGCAGGGCTTGGTGGGTGGGGTTGAGGTGTCATAACCTCTGATTCTAGTCATGCTCTGATCCCTCAAATGAGCCCAGCAAGCTCAGAAGCCTGAAGTGGAGAGGCATCTCTGGGGTGTTACAATGGAGGTGCGTGTGCATACTCTGAACGTGCTTCTAGAAAAGCTGAGAGGGAAGCAGTTGGGCTTGGCAGTTAACAGGATGGGCTTCGGTTCGAATTCCATTTCCACCATTCACTGACTGTGCTAGTCACCTTACTTCTCTGAGACTGTTTCCTCATCTGTAAAATGGGGATAATGACACCTTTCCTTGAAGAGCTGGCTGTTATGAGGATTAAGATCCATGTCTGGGAAGCACTTAGCACAGAATTTAGGACCCACAAGGTGCTTGATTGATGGAGGCCTCATCATCATTATTATCCTGAGGTCTGCCCACCTAAACTAGCTTCCGATTCTCTTTTTCATTTGTTCCTCCCCATCTCCAGACTTCTCTTAATAGCTATCATAGTGGGAGAGGTGACCTTGGGCTTGGGGAGTAGGGATGGGATAGGAAAAGATTAGATAGAATGAGGGGGGAGGAGAAGTTACAGCCAAAAAGAAGCTCACATCCTTGACAGTGTGAAAGGAGGGGTCCTTGACCTTCTTCTCAGACCCCAGAGCCTCTCCTTAACCCCTAAAACTCTCCTTAGATCCACAGTCTCTTCTCTTTCCTGCCACCGAAATTTAGCTTTCTAGCAAGTGGCTGCAAGGGGACAGAAGGAATTGGGGTAGAGCCTCTGAGTAGCATCACAATCTCCTCACCCCACCCGTCCCCAGGCCAGTCCTCACTGCCAGAGCTCTAGCCCCTAACCTCTGCCTATTGGTTGAGTGCTTCCCTGACAAAGATGGCTATGTCTGGGCAAAACCCAGAGAAGTGGCACCCCAGAGTGGGTGGGGAGAATCCAGGCTGGAGAGAGCTGCACAGGGCCAGGGTGGGGTACCTGGGGCCTCCCACTAGGCCCTAGCATTCCCCAGCCCTCTCGTGTCCCCTGGAAAGGATCTGCTCCCAGTGGGAGAGAGCCAGCAGACAGGCCTGAGCCGGCCTGCTCCTCCACAGACAGAAGAGGAACAGGCTGCGGGAGGGGGCCTGAGATCTTGGTGGGGAGTGTTGGCTGTAACCCCCACGTCTCCTGTGAGGAGCCAGGGGCAGAGGGGGCCATGGCCTGGGCACACCCTAGGCCGTAGCCCAGCCCTTGCCTCCCTTGGCTAGCCTGCTGCTACTTGGGGTGTCAAGGGTCTGGGCCCCCAGGTGTGAAAATGGTGCCTGCCCACCTCTTTCCAAAGAGCCAACATCAGTTCTCCACTTCCCCTCCCCTGGGCTGGGCAGGTTCAGGCTAATCTGTGCCAGAGCTTCACAGCAAACACTGATCTGTAATAAAACCACAATGTGTGTTCGGGAGAAGGGATTCCAGACACAGAAAATCCAGAGACACATACACACTCACACACATACACACAGATGCAAAACATACAGCTCTGGGAGGGCAGACACCAGCAGTACTGAAAACACAGCTAAACATGAACCCATACACTGAGTCAAACACACAAGCATGGTTAGTTCTACACCACTCCTCCATGCCATAAACTTTGTCCTTCAAAACCCAAGTCTTCTCTGACAGTCCATCTTCCCTGTGCTCCCATAGCACTTTCTGCACAGTTCCATAACTGCATTTGCACTTGGTATTGTAATTATTTGCTGGCCAGTTTGTCTTCTAGAGTAATCTGAAGATTCCTTAAGGGAAGAGAGCCTGTCTTATGCAAGTGTATATCCTCAGCATCTAGCATGCAGCCTGGTATTTAGTTAATAGGAATAGGTGAGGTGCTTAATAAATAATTGTTGAATTGATGAACAGAAGAATAAATGCATTCAGATAGTGAGACACCCATGCCTAGAATCCCTCAGAAGCACACAGAGCATAACCAGTGCATGCTACTCAGGCCTCTGGTCCCACCTTCTTGTCTCCTGGTCCCCTGACCCTACTGCCTCTTAGCTTCCTCAAAGTCCCTCCTTTCTCCTTTTTTGCTCAGTGCGAGACCATGAATTTGAGTACCACCTGAGGGCTGGCAGGCAAAGTAAGGGTTAATGACACCTCATTAGTGCTTAATTGGAGGAAGGAAGCTGCCCTGGCACCAGACAGGTGGGCAGGCCTACCCCTTGCTGGAAGCAGGCATCCCTAGTTCCAGCACCCTGTCGGGCATGTGGGTGATTTGGCCCTGGAGACCCTCATCTCAGCCCGGGGCACCTCCCCCCACCATTTGCTTTGCCAATTTAGTCTCTAGGCAGTACAGACCAGCCCTCCCCATCTGTCACCAAACATCCAGAGGGAGAGGCAGACTTCTTATCCTTTCTCCTTTAGCTAGGCTGTGCCCCTTCCCACCCCTGGAGAGACCGGAGGCTGGGAGGAGAGGTGGGGTAAGGAACTGGACAACTGAGCGGTAGATGATTAGAGAGCCGCTAAGGGATAGATTTGGGATACAGACAGGCAACAGAGCTGGGGATGTGGAGATGTCTGCCCAATTTGACCTTAAATGAAGAGAATGCAAATAAGATGCAGACGATATGCAGATGAAAGCGAGGAGCTCATAATTATCATTCCAGGTGGCATCAACTCCATACCCAGGACCCCAACGCTGTTGCCAATACTCCCCTCCTAACCTTCCTGGGTTAAGTGGCTCTGCCCATTACTTTGAGTGAGAAAAATGATCTCAAGAAAAATAAGAGCTTGGCTGGGCTAGGACTGCAGGACCTGGGAAACAGAGCTCCACCCTCGCCTCCCCGCCCCCATCCCAAGCACCACCCAAGCTGCCGTTGAAGCACAAGCAAAGACCACTCTCCAGGTTACGCTCGGACGCACCGTCGGTTGCTATGGGGACCCCCCCCTCCACGTCCAGGCCTGAACCAATGGGCATCACCACTGATGACCTCATGCCCCAGGCCCCGGCATTCTATTGGTTATTTGGAAGCCAGAGTGCCCTTCTCCAACTGCGTCACCACTGGGGATCCCCCGACGACCCCAGCTGGTGTGGCCGACTGAAAGAAGGACGCGCTGGGAGCTCACAATTTGCTGTATGAATGAATAAGGAAAGGAAGGAAGGGATTAATGAAAGGGAAGAAGAAAAGAGGGTGGGGTCACATAAAAAGACCCAAACTCCAGGATTCAGCCTCTAGGGAAAGACTTGCAACCCCAGAAAGTGGGGAGCAGGATCCAGGTCGGAGACTCGGGCTCTCAGGTTCTCGGGACAGCAAGATAGAGTGATGCAAAGATGAGGGGAGTTTTTGCATCGTTCCGGAAAGACTAGGGCAGGCCCAGCAAATTGAGGGCCCCACCCTTGGCCATCTAGCGCCGCTGAGCTTTGGGGAGATCGGTGACGCCCCAAAACCTGCAGGTCTCCCAGCCTCCTGGAACCGCGCCCCGGAACACGCCTCGAGGACTTCTCATGGGTAGGGCCCAGAGCCTTCAGCCCGTCTAGGTCCCATGAGCGGACTTGGCCCTCGCTGGAGACGCGCCCCAGGACTGAAACAGTCGTCCGCACAGGGCCCAGGCTGTAAGGAAAATGAGTGTAGGGAGGGGCTGGCTTGAGGCCTGCAGCCGGCGGGCCTGAGTTTTCACCGCCCCCCCCCCGCCCCCAGGCCAAGTGCGTGGCTGCCCAGGTGTCCACCCTTAACACCTGCAGGGAGCTTAGGCGGCCAGCAAGGGTGTGTGTCTGTGTCAAGTGCGCGCGTCTGCCTGAGAGTGAGGGCGTGTGCCTGAGTGCCGGGGAAAGCCGACTGGGCCCCGCGTCTCTTTCGCACATGCGTTATCAGCGGCGGATCCGCGCGCCGGCCACAGACTCGGGAGCGAGCGCGCCCGGCTTGGTCCGCGAAGAGAGGGTGCCTGGGGCCGCTGGGAGCAGGATGAGACCCGCACGGTCCTCAGTGCCAGGCTAACCAGTCATCCCCGGCCTGCGCCGCCTCTGCTTTCACCGGAGAGGGGCGGAGGTAGCAGTACAGTCGGTTTCCAAGGCGACATATAGACACCCTCCTGGATGACAGTAGAGACTAAACTCGAACTCGGGACCAGAAGACCGAACCCATAGCTCATGCTTCAGCTCAGACTTCACTCTCTCCACTCCAGCCCCTCGCCCCCGCTAAGGATCTTGTTTTGGGGTGAGGGCCCTGACACGCAGGCACACGTACCTACAGACACGGCATTTTATGAAAGTGGCCTTGAATGAGGGGGGGGGGAGGGTCCACTCATGTATGCTCCGTCCGCGGTGCTGTCCTCCATCCCAGGCCTCAGCCAGAGCAATGGAACCAACCCAGAGGGACCGGGGTCCGACCCAGGTGTGCAAGGGGGTGGGGCAGCGGTTCGCAGTCTCCAGCACTTCGGTCTGGTCTGTCAGTCTCTGGACCCCCAGCACCCTCCACGGCGCCCCCCCTCCCCGCGCATGTTCACACGCCGCCTCTAGCCGCCGCAGCCCCGCCGAGCTAATCAGCACAACATCCACCTATCGATCGTTGGCTGGGTGCCAGGCGGGCCGGCATTGTGCCAGTGCAGGCTGTGGGGCACCGGGACGGGTAGAGCATAGCTTCGGGGGAAGGGGCACCCCTTCCCTGGCTGCACCCAGGACACCGTTCAGAAAGAGGACCCCGGTTAGTCTTGGGGTGGATCATAGCCTTGCCACCTCTGCCTGCCTGAGGTGGAAGAGACAGAGTGAGGCTGAGAGCAAAGGGGGCCCTCCCTCCTCGGCCCCACCTCCTCCTCCTTATAAAAGCGAAGAACAAAGAGGCCGCTGGGGAAGGAGGCTTTGATCTGACCCCACCTTCCCAGTTCTAGGCCAGGCACCGCCCAGACTGCCCTTGGGGAGGGGGAGGGACGCCCAGCTCTCAGGGACCCAGGCATTCTGAAACCCAGGTGCTGTCTTTCTACTACCCCTTGCTTTTGCCCCAATGCCCTGCTTGGTGCTATCACAGCTTCCGCAGTGCCCCAAGTGGGTGGGCTATCAGGAGCACCTGTCCCCTCCCCAGCACAGGAAGCCAGCTAGGGAGATGGTAGAGGGTGCCAAGCTCCACAGCTGCTGCTGGCACCCACCCCACACTGCCCAGAGGGTGCCTACTGAGGCCTGGCATGGATGGTCTGGGCACAGCTGGCAGGGAGGTCAGGCCAAGCCAGGCTGAGAGCAGAGGCTGCAGGGAGTCCCCCCCAGTGTCAGGGAAGGAGCCAGAGGGCAGTAGGTTGGGGAAAGCAACAAAAAGATGGGTGGTTTATTGAAGGCTTGGTCCAGACACTTATAAAAATACAAATTGGCATGAAATTCGATCTCATGGCAAGTCCGTCTTCACAGAAGACAAGTGGGTGACCCCCTGGGGAGGAAAGGTGCTGCCCCAGGGAAGAGGCCCACAGGGCACTGGGCACAGATGGCAAGCCTGGGCTTCTTGCTTGACCTGGTCCAGCAATCACCTGTCCCCAGGTCTTCGGCCTTGGCCCCCAGCAGGCTCAAGGATCCAATCCCATCAAATCCCAGTCTTCCTGGGGGATGGGATGAGAATATCAAAGCAGCTGACAGAGACCCTATGTTTCTCTTGCCTCTGTTCCAGGGTGCCCAGGGCTGTCTGCAACTCCCCTGCAGCTCCTCTTCAGCCTGTGATGAGGAGGCCGGCACCTGGAAGGGTCACCCCAGACCCTCTGACCTCCCCCATCACTATTCCATCTTGTCTGTCTGGCTTGGCCCTCCCAGCTCAGGTAGGGGGCAGGGGCCCTCCTCCAGGGAGTCTTGGGAGGGCTCTGGTTCCTGGGGGTGGCAGGAAGGGTCCGCTTGGCTCAGAGAACTCTCAGGAGACGCAGAATTGGGAGCAGCAGCAGCAGCAAGAGACAGAGGGGGCTGGGAGTGGCCCCCCCTTGCCACCCTGACGTGCCACTCTCTCCAGGGCTCCCAACAGGATGGGCTGACTCAGGCTCTGTGAGGGGGAGGGGGTAGCATTGATGGGTCCTCCTGCTTCAGCAGCCTCCTTCCTGCTCTCCCCATTACCTGTTCACTCCCACCCCTTTCTAAGGGGTCTCCCGAACTAGCCAATCCCTTCCCATAATCTACCACCTCATCATCTCTAAGCCCCAACTTCCAAGTCTCCTCCTAGTTGCCATTAGAGACCACCAGTTCAGCTAAGGCTTTGGACAGCCTTGCCCCTGGAGATGCCACTCCCTTTGTGTAAGGGGGGAGGCTCCCACAGACTAAATGGGGGAGAAGAGGTTCCTCAGAGTTTGATGCTCCCACATTCTTCCCACTCCTCCCCTCATTCCTGAGGGCCCCACACTAGCCAGAAGGGTTGCTCCCCTGCCCCAACCCACTCACTGTCCTCCTTGCAGCAGACAGACACCTGGAGCCTCAAGCACTGGCCAGGACTCTCCGGAGTTGGCACTGCTGGGTGGTGGGAAATTGGGAGGAAGAAGTTAGCACAGGCTAGTTTGCATGCCTCAGACTCCGTTTCAAACCCTCCCAGCTTCTTTTCTCTCCAGTTCCCTGGAAAGCTTTTCCTTATTTTGGGGCCACATCTAGGTGCCATCTGTGACCCTACTCATGTCCTCTTTCCTGGTTCCTCTTCCTTTCCTCTCCTCTCTATTGGTTCACTCTAGATGTCCCTGTACTCGGTCCTGGACTCAGGCCCCCTGCCCACTCCCCCCTCCTAGGCCTAGCCTTCCTTCCCAGTCCTCTCATTCCCCCACCCCTCAGGATCTCTGCCTTGACTGCTGGCAATGGCAGGTAGCCCCATTCCCCTCCCCACCTTCCCCAGGAGGCAGCCAGTGTGCCCATCTTCACTCACAGATGTAGTAGTAGGTCTCTCCAGGCAAGAATTCGAAGCCAAGGGAGAAGGGCGTGAAGCGCTGAATCTTCTCTGAGAATCGAACAGGGCCAAAGGGAGCGAAAGGCAGGGAGCACTCCCAGCGCTTGAAGGCACCCGGCCCCTTGGCCTGGCAGGCCTCATAGCCTGGCCAGTCCACCATGTATAATGCAAATGTCTCAGGGCCCTCAGGGGGCCCTGGACCCTCATAGTGTGGGCAGAAGATGTCTAGGTAATCCTTGAGGGCCAGCTCCACCACAGCGTCTCCTCGAAGCAGCCTGCAGGCATAAGGTAGGTGAGGGCGGAGGGGCTCATGGCACGGCACACCTGGGGCACGAGGGTCAGAGATACCCCTTCCCAATGGTCCCCGCCAGCCAATCCCCCACCTACTGGAGAGGGAGCAGCTTAGGAAGGCCCGAGTTCCCCAGACTGACACCTCTTGAGAGACAGAGTGCAAGAAAAGGATGAGGTAACCGATTCACAGGTTCAGAGAGGTTAAGAGACTGCAGTGCCTATAACCACATGGCCCAAATGTGAGAAGGCCGCTCACCACACCCTAGCTTTTGGGTGGGAGCTGTCACCCACCTATCTAGCCCTAGTGCCCAAGACAGGGCCTGGTGTAGCACCTGTGCTTGATAAATGTTAGGTGGATGGCTGCTGTGAAGAAGCTGGGGCACAGAGGCAAGGGGTACAGATCTGGGCCCACAGAGCAGTCACAGACTAGAGATGGAGACTGGGAACAATATCCTCATTAACAGATGCATAAAGAGGAAGGCTTGCCTTTTAAGACCTCAATTCAATGCGGAAAAGAATGCCATAGTTAAAAAAAAAAAAAAAAAAAAAAGAGAGAGTGGATGGTGGGAACCTTCCTTTTTTTTTTTTTTGTGGCCAGGACAATCAAGTGCCATACAAAGAGGGGAGCCCCCTCCACATATCTCCCAATCAATCTTTGGCCTCCTCAGGACTCCCTTCCACCTGCCTGGGGGAGTCAGTGCAGGTGGGAAAACCTGGGACATGCTGTTCCCCTCCAGCATCAAATAGAGCATGAACCACTTCCCCCCGCATCCCCACCATACACAGAGTCCAACCTGACTTATGAAAGGCCCCCAACTGTCTCTCAATGGGTGGTCTCAAGACCACCTGCATCTGGAGTTCTGATTAGAAATGCACATTCCTGGGCTCAGCTCAAACCTACTGGAACACAAGCTGGGCCTTTGTACGTTTTGTTCCACAGCATCCCCCGTGCCTGGAAAAGTGTCTTGCACAAGGACAGCGCTCAATAAATATTTGTAGATTGAATGAATAAGCCAGAAACCTCAGGCTTAGGGGCTAGCAACCTGAATTTTTAACAAAACCTCCAAGTGATGCAGAGGCACTAGTCTAGAACAGAGTGAGGAATTCAGAGTTGGAGGACAACAACAGCTCTTATCACACAGCATTGGTATTGTAATGACCTGTCCCGAAGCTTGCTGGCCCAGGGGTTCTTTGGGCTCCCAGAGGGCAGAGCCTAGGTCTTATCTCTAACCCCCAGCACCCTAGCACAGATCCCGGCACAGAGTACACGCTTAATAAATGTTAGTGAGTGAACAAACGGAGTCACAGATTGTCTTAAGTGAAAATCAGAAAGAAAAACAGATGGAGAAAGCAGACGGAGGCAGGGAGAATTGGGGAGGAGGATGGAAACAGGAAAAAATATCGACGTTCAAAGGCAGGCAGCTCAGGAGAGAGAAATAAATAATAGTTTGTATCTGTGTAGCCTGCACCTCTTTCACACACATGACCTCAGTTAGTCCGCCTGACTTCCCAGGGTACTAGGCATTATTAGCCCATTCTACAGATGAGATAACTGAGGTTAGGGAGGTCAAACGACTTGCCTAAAGGTGATTCAGCTAGAAGGGCAGGGCCGAGGCTGCACAGAAATAGGACTAATAATGACGAGATGAAAGCAGAGTTACAGAATGAGATCAGGAGAAAGAGTAGCACCAAAGGGAAGGCCAAGCGAGCAGGAGAGTAACCTTCTTTCACAAGAGTAAAGCCCCCCGGCCGCGAGTCCGCCCGCCCCAGCTCGGGCCGTTGGGAGGCTGGGGATCACCAAGAGAGAAGCGAGGGGGGCGGGGCTCGGAGTGCAGGCCGAGGTCTCTCGGCTGCCGGCTCCGAGACCCCACCGATTGCCTTCGGGGCTGGGGTCCCCCTCTCGCCCCCCAACGCGTGCGGGCAGGGGTTGGGGACCCCGGGCACGCCTCGCCCCTCCCTCCTCCCCCGCCGGCTCAAACAAAGGAGCCCCGGCGCGCGGCCGGGACCAGGCGGCGCCGCGCACAGTGCGAGTGTCGGGCGCGCGCCCGGCCCGGGAGCGCGCAGGCCCGGCTCGGAGCCCGCAGGTTTCAGCCCTGCTACCTGGGGTTACTGGAGTTCCAGTAGACCTCGTGGCGGAGGCCACAGCCCCCTCGCAGAGGGGAGCTGAGGAGCGCGGCCCAGAGGACAGTCCACAGCAGGGGCTGCAGCCGCATCGCCCCCGGGGTCTGGTCTGCTCTGGCCCGGGCGGGCCCGTCCCGTCCCGCTTCGCAGTCGCGCCGAGAAAGGTACAAAGTGCGGGAGGGGCGGGGGGGGGGGACTTGCGGGAAGGGGGGTGGGGTGCTGAGACTCACAGGCCACGCCCCTGGATAACTTTCCACCAATGTGGGCGCGTCTCCGCCTCTTCATTCAAAGCCAACTCTTGTTAACCTTCTGTGCGCTGTAGCGCGCGCGCCAGCTTAGGCAAGCTCTTGCTGAGGCTAGACCGCATTTCAAGGGGGCGGCGAGGAGGGACGTATTCCACTGTCTAGGAGTTGTTTTAGGGAGGTCGTGTCTTTCGTGTCTGTATTGGTACAGGGTAGAAAGCCTTATTAAATCTCTGGAAGATTTAAATATGGGCCCACGCCTTTTGCCCAGAAAGAGGCAAGTGAGGCACGGGAGAGGATCCACGAAGTTGTCCAGCCATCTTAGGCAGCATTGCTCCTTTTTCTTTGCACATCTAGGGATATAGCGAGGGGAAGGGACAAATCGCCTCCTGGGACCCCCCCCACCCTCACCCCCCCTTTACAGAACCTCAGAGGGCGAGCTCGATGCCCACCTTGGGGTTGGCCCCTGTCCCTTTCTGCCCCACACCTTCGTTCTGGGCGAACGAAGGCCATAGTCTCAAAGACGAAGTAATGAGGTGGTTGCGGCCCATACAAAGCACTTCTGTTCCCGAATCCTCAGGTGGGGTGGGGGAGGGGAGAGGCAGGTGCGCGCCCTTGGAATCGTGGGAGCCGCCGCCGCGCCCCGCCCCGGCTCCGGGGCTCTGAGAACGCCAGCCAGTTCCATTTTTCCCAGCCGCTGGTCAGAGGGTGGGGACAGCGAGTCCAACAGCTTGGCCGGTTTGTCGATGGTCGCCGCCAAGGGGCCGCGCAGCGTTGGGGGCGAGAACTTGGCTACTGGGGGTGGCAGAGGGCGTACAGCGCCCTTTGTGGTACTGGATTGTGCAGAAGGTCATCCCAGACTGGGCAGAAACAAGCCGCGAGCATCCCAGGGACACCCGCTGACCCAGCCTGGGGCTCTCGCCCTCCCTATCCTGTCTTCATCTGAGGCGCAGCGTCTCCTGGCGGCCAGATCTGGAATCGCGGCAGGGGAGACCCTCCTTCCCTAAGCAGACAAACTTCGAGGCGCACTCCCAAGACCTCACTTTTATTGCAGTTCTGCAGAGACAGGCTGTGCGCACCTCCCTCAGCTCCGTCCAGCTCCCAGACACTCCCCAACCCCCAGGTGCCACTGCGTGGGCGGATCCCCAGGGTGCTGCTCGACAGCAAGTGGAGGTGCCCAGTGTCGGTGTCTTAAGACTCCTGCTCCGTAGCGTCCAGGCCCCAGCTCCTTCAGTCACCGCGGGGGACTCCAGGGGTCGGGTCTGCCTGTTGAAGTCCTAAGTCCAGGTTGGAGGCAGCGGAGCCTCAGGAGAGGTCAGAGGTAGAGCGAGGACACTGCTGGGGGCGGCGGCGCAGGCCTGGGGTGCGGGAGGCCGAGAAAAAAGGTCAGAGGTCCCCCCAGACCACTCGCCCCACCAGCCCATCCTCAGCGCCCCTCCTCCCCTACCTGGAGGGTACCACTGGGGGCGGGATTCCAGCTCCAGGGCCAGGCAGGTCAGACGAAGGGCGCTGGCCCTGAGGGTCAGCAGGCAGTGGTTTTCTTGGGGGTGGGGGCTTGGTGGGCCCCTGAGACTGAGAGAGAGAAGGCAGGAGGCCAGCTTGGGAGGGGGTATCATGTTGCCCACCTCCCACACACTGGTGCTGGGGAACACCAGCTTGAGGGGCGGCACCAGAGGACACCTTAGTCTGCAAACAAACCTGTCACCATTAAAGATGCCACTGGGGTATGTGCCCTTAGGCACAGGGGGCATCTTACTACTAGCACCACTGGCAAGGCTACCAGCACCACAGCCCTGGGTGGGGGGAGAGGCTGTGCCCTTCTCTCCCCCCACTGTTACCTTCGGGTACCTCACCACCGGGTCAGCGGGCAGAGGGCGGTTGGGGGGATTGGGTCGGTCAGCCAGCTCAGCCTGAACAGAGAGAGGGGCAGTGACTATGAGAGCACAGCCAGGAGCAGTGGGCATGCAGTGGGTCTCCCGAGGGGTTCAGGTCAACATGCAAAGTCAGCCAGGGGGCAGGAGAGAACGGGGGCATGCGCATGGGGCTTGAGTGCATGCCAGTAGATGCCTTAGGGGAGAAAAGTGTGGGTCACCTGTGGTGTCCCTGGCAGACTGCAGTCCCACCACTGACCACCAGATGGTGGTAGAAACCAAGGCAGGAGGCTCACCCTTTGCTACTTCTGGGGAGTATCTGAAGGCTGAGGGGCACCCTGGTCCCCTAGTGAAAAGCGCCACTGGCAGGGAACAGGGAGGAGAATTGCAGTTGGGCACCAAGCCTCCCACCTGCCCTGGGCCAGGGCAGGGCCTGGCCCAGATTTACCTGGAGTCTCTTGGGCACAGGGTCAGGAGGCAGCGGCCTGGAGGGAGGGGCCGGGAAGCCAAGGGCACTAGCCTGCTGAAAGAGCAGGAAGAGCAGACAGGCAGAGTGGGGGTGGGGGGGGTGGGAGAGGGAGCAGAGAGATAGATGTGGGCAGAGAGGTGTTAGTGCTCAGGGATGGGCAGCCAGGGGCCCGGGGGCAGTGGGGGCTGTGCATGTGGTTATTCAGTTTCATGCAGAGGGGGTGACAAGTGGTGGAGTGGGCGTGCAGACCACCTCCACACACACTCTTCTGTCATCAGATCCAGAGGGCTCAGGGCAGGGGCACTCACCAGCCCTTCTACACATGGTGACCAGGGCCTCATCAGGTCCTGGCACACTGAAGGCCACTCTGAGCACCACCCCCTCATGCCCTCCAGGGGGCATCACTGCTGGGAGCACAGGTAGACCCACCTTTCAAAGCCACTGGCTAGGCCAGCTCAAAGAGCACAGCTCTCCCTCCTCTAGGTGACAGCCCCTCCCCAGTCCAGGCTGGACTCTGCTTCTCAGCCTGCAGCCAGGGGACGGGAGGGGAGGGCTGGCCCTGACTCCTCTGACTGACTCTTGGGCAATGCAAGTCTTTCTCTGAGTCTAGAGCCTCCAATACCCACCCCCACCCCCCACCCCAGGGCCCAAGCTGGATGCCTGGCCAGGATGGGCCCTCTCTCCTCTGGCATGCAGATGTACCTTGGCACCTGGCATCAGCAGAGCCCTCTGCGGGGGTCCTGGACGTTCGGGGGGACCAGACTGGGCTGCCCTGAGCATGGAGAAAGGCAAGGAGAGAGAGGGCCCAGCCTCAGACCCTGTTCTCCACCCATTTGCAGCCTTTGAGTGGGGTTAACCCTTTGTGGCCCCTTGGAGCACGGTGCAGGCCAAATCAGAAGTGGGAAGGGGAAGCTGATCAGCCTGAGGGAGGGCCCCACTTACCCAGCACTGGGGTTCCTGGAGAGAAATGATCTTAGCACCCCAGCTTCCCCACTTGGGTCTACATGTGAGGTGAAGAGTTATGGGGCACATGTAGGGAAGGGAGATGTGTGTGGGGTGTGGTCTGGGGGGCTTGTATTCAGAATCAGGTGTCAGGGGCTGCCCAGGGGCGGGGGTGGGGCTCCAGAGCTGTTGTCCTTAACAGAGCTGTGGAGAAAGCTGGTAGCAGGGAGGCTGGTACCTGTACTGGCAGCTGGGTCCCTTAAGCTGGCAGAGTCGCTGGCGCAGGCGGGCACGGTGCCAGTAGCTGGCACCAAGCAGCACCAGGACCAGCAACAACAGGAGGCTGAGGGGCAGCCCTGTGGTCAGGGAGCTGTTTGCTGTGGGTGAAGGCAGGTTTGAAGGTGGGCAGGGCTAAGAACTCTACATCCAGGAAGAGGTGGGGGGGGGCAGGGAGTGAGGTCAGGTGATCAGAGAAGGTGAAGGGGTCAGGGGTCACAGAGAGTCAGGGAACCAGCAGCGAAGGGGTCAGAAAAAGAGGGGCAGTGAAGGATGCCCTCTCAGCTGCCCCTGTCCCCCACCTCATGCTACCTCTGATGTGGGTGGTGCAGTCTGGGGGCGCCCAACCCTCCTCACAGTGGCAGTGTCTGTTGCTGTCGCAGACCTAGGAGGTACAGGTTGAACAGTGAGGAGCTGTGCCCTCCGGGGCCGTGTTTCCCTGTCCCCAGCTTTTCAAGATCTCAGATGTCCACAACTGGAAGGCGTGCTGAGAATGATAGTGTGGAGGGCGCCAGCGTTCTGGAGAGAGAGACTCTTTATCTGTGCCAGAGAAAATTAGATTGAACTCACATTGTGAGTGCCTTCTATCTGCCAGGCACTGTGCTAGAAGCTTTCATACTCATCTCATGTGCCCCCAGGGGGTGGGTACTATTATTATGCCCGTTAGTTAGAGGAGGAAACTGAGCTCAGAGAGGTTAATAACCTGCCCTGGATCCAACAGTTAAGATGTGGTAAAGCACAGATTAGAACCCAGGTGTGTCTGTTTCCAAAGCCCACCATTCTTTTCCTTCCCAGAGGCTCCCTGCTCCCCTTTCATCTCCCCCCATGCCAACTCACCCCATGCCCATGGCATTTGCTTCGACATTCCTGTGTTCCCAGGATCTCCACCGGTTGGCATTGATGGTTGACGCACACCTGCCCGATGGTGAGAGGAGGGCAAAGATCACCTTCTCAAGAGCTTTACTGGCACTGGGAGGCCAACATAAACAAAGCCCACCCCGCTTTTACAGATGGGGAAACCAAGGCTCAGAGGATGATGGGACTCTGCTCCATCTGAAGTGAGAATCTGAACTCCCCTCAGAGTCTGCACCTTCTTCACCGGTGGCTAGTGAGGCCTGGGCGCTGCCTGCAGCAGTCCAGATATCCCTCCCCACCTGGTACTGCCCACCTAGACTGCTCACCAGGCCGGGGCCACAGGCTGTGCCAGGCAGAGTCAGCAGGGGCTGGGCCACGTCGTTGCCCAGGTCCAGGTGTACCCAGCTGCAGTTCAATTTCAGCTGGGTCCCGTTGGCTTCCAGCATCTCCCAGTGAAGATCCCGGGCTGAGCCCAGCAGAGGCTGGGCCCTCCCTCCCTGGCACTGGAGCTGCCCACAAATGGCATCTCTGGGGTTAGGGAGGAGGTGTAGGGTAAGTGGGGCGGAGCCAAGACTCCCACAAACCCAGAGGAAGAGCCAGGTTCCCTCACTTACCTAGGGGCACAGGACACATAGCTGCCATCAGGCCTGCGCCCACAGCTCCCAAAGGCGTCCCCCCGAGTGTTGGCAGTAAGGAGGCAAAGTGGCGCGGCGGGCTGGGCCCCGGGCCCCCAGAGAGCCTGGCACTGCTGGGCATAGGAGGTACAGCGTCCTTGCATGCACACAGCCTGTCCACCAGCACACGGCTCACCGTCCCCCAGGCTGACATCAGGGGGGCACTGGGAGCTGTCTCCTGGGCAGAACTCGGGCAAGTCACAGTCACCTCTGGTAGAGCGGCACTGCCAGCCAGCCGGGCGCAGCTGTGGAGGGTGGGTAAGCATCAGTGTGGGTGCTGGGCAAGTCCAGCCAGGCCCTGGGAGTCAGAATGACCTTTTCCACACTGGCCCCTGGCAGGTGGGCTCTGGGTGGCCAGTCCAGTCTGTGCCCACCTGGCAATTTTGACAACAGAGTCCATCGGACGCGCACTGTGCCCCTGGCCTCAGCTGGCAGGTGAAGTAATCACAGCAAGGATCAGTGCAGTCCTATGGGCGAGGGCACAGAGGGACCGAGCGTCAGAGCAGGCTGGGCCTGAGAGCCTGCCCTAACCCCCTCCCAGAGCCTGAACCCAAAAGGATGCACACAGCAAATGAAAGCCAGAGCCCAACAATCTATGTGCAGTCCCCACAGAGAGGGAGGTGGGGAGAGGGGTTCCTGAGGCTTGGAGATGGCTGATGAGCCAGGGTGAGGGCACAGAAGTGAGTGGGGCAAGGCTCTGGGTGAGGGGCTCACATCGGGGAAGCCACAGTCACACTGCTCGCCGGGCTCCACCAACATATTTCCGCAGACACTGGCCATCGAGGGCAGACCGGAGAGCCGTTCAAAGAGGCAGCTGCCCATTCCACCCAGGAGGGCTTTTTCCAGGGCCTGTCGGCTGCAGTTGCTGAAGTTCAGGCCTGGCAGGAAGCTGGCGATGGCGGCAAGGAAGGTTGGGGCTGCGGATGGCTCCCTGCCCCCTGCCCCCTGCCCTCTCCATCCTGCAGTTACTCACTCTGTCGAGGCCTCCATGATGCAGCTCTTGGCTGGGGCTGGACCTGGACAGGGGCAGCTGTTCCCAGGTGAGTCATGGCCCAGGCCTAGGCTGTGGCCCAACTCGTGGGCTATTGAGGAGGCAACTCCCAGGATGCTAGTGGAGTGGTCCTGTCATTGGGGAGGGGATACCCCAGGTCCAGCACCAGCCTGACTGCTCCTCTTCTCTCCTCATCTGACCTCCTGGGCACTGAGCAAGCACCGCCTCCCTCCTTAAGTGCTTCTAAAGTAGGAGGAGAGCCCAGGCCTGGGTGGCAGGAAACCTGGGTTCTAGCTCACCTCTGTTACCCCTCTCTAACTATATGGCCCTGGGAGAGCACCTTTGTTCTTTGGGCCTCAGCTACCTCCTCCTCCCCCAAGAAATGGGAAGAGCTCATAGGTGAAGACACTAATGAGCTGGCCACAGGTGAGGGTATCCTGACAGCAGAGGCCACGTCATGCACCCCCGCCCTCTATACCCTCAGCTTTGGGGTTGGTAACTTTGCTGGGGGTTTCAGTGAATACATGGTACCACATTGGGGAGGAGCTGAACGGGAATGGGGAGGAGACATGGAAATAGCTCACCATGTTCACACCTCCTGAGAATTCAGGAGAACAGATGGAGTTCTGAATGGCCATGCCCACCATGGGCCCAGAGAATGAAGTGGCACTGCGGGATTGAGAGTGCAAAGGTTAGGGCCCAAAGCCAAGGTGGCCAGAGCTTCAGGGCCTCAGGTAGGGAGTTGGGATGTGAAATTTGCCAGGCCGGGGCAGAGCTGGGCCCCGCTGGCTGAGCCTGGGGGGTCTTACGTCACCAGCTGGGCACTGTCGTGGGGCAACCGAGGCAGCAGGTCTGTCCGGCGCCAGCGGAGGAAGCTGTCTAGTGTGAGACCTGGGTGCTGGTTTATCTCTATCAGGTCACGCTGGGTCCAGGCCTCCAGGCCCACTAGCACCACCCGGACATTCAGAGGCCTGAAGAACTGAAAGAGAACTGGGGCTCAGGAGAGGGGTTCCCGTGGTCGGGGGCCATAAGGATGCTGCTGGGTCCGCTACTCACTGTGTCCAGGAGGAGGGCCACTTCCAGGGTGCGGTTCAGCAGGCTCTGGAAGTCCCGGTACCTCTGGACCTGTGGGTCAAGAGAGGTGACCGTGAAAGGCAGCAGGGCAGGCAGAGGTCAGGGGAGGACTTGCAGGGGCCAGCAAGCTTACCTCGGAATGGTCAGCCACAATCACCAGCTCAACAATCTTGGTCTCTGTCACCACGTCCCGCCTCCACTGTGGACAAGAGGAAGGCGCATCAGGCACACCCACCGCTCACCGCCGGCAGCCGCGCAGGGCTGACCGGGCTGTGTCCACACCCACTCTGTGTGGTCAAACAAGAGCGTGAAGAGCCCATTTCACAGAGAACCACTGAGAACCTGAGAGGCTAGGGACCTGCCCAAGATAGACAAACAGTAGGTTTAGAAGCTGGGAGTAGAGCCCTGCTTTTCTGGCTTCAAATTCAGTGCTTTTTCCAAATAAAAAATAATAATAATAGACAACACCATCAAATACTTAATGTATGCCAGGCAGAGTTCTAAGCATTTACACATATATATGTATGTATATAGATTTATTTAATCTTCACAGTAATCCTATAAGGTAAGTAATTTTATTATCCCCATTGAATAAATGAGGAAATTGGCTTCTTATTTCTTTATGATCAGTAACTATGTATTTGCTATATCCAAGTGAGAGCTCTCTGCATTTGGGTCATAAGACAGATGAGGAGTTTGAGTCAAGTACCTGCATCCAAATCCTGGATATACCATTTATTAGTTGAATGGCCTTGGCCAAGTCACTTAACCTCTCTGAGACAGTTTTCTCACTAAAATAGAGCTACGGATAGCACCTACCTCCCAGGGTTGCTGGGATCAGTAAAGGAGATAATGTTCATAAAGTGCCTGGTACTGGGAAATTGCTCCATTAGCAGGAGCAGTTGTTACTGTGAACAAATAGCTCTGAGGGCCCGGGGGCCAGCCCTGGGGACAATAGAAGCCCAGCCCTCCTGCCATTCATCCTCACCCGGAGAAGGTGACGCTGTCCCAGGGGGTGCTCTGGTGGAGCCTGAGTGGGCACAGATGCAGGCCAGCTCAGGGCACAAGTGTGGCCTGGCAGGAGGAGGTCTTGGAGCCGGGAGATAACAGGGGGACCCCGAAGGTCCCCAGGCCCCAGCTCCAGGGAGTAGCTTCTCTCTGGGGACAGGATCACCAAGCCCCTATGCAAAGATGCAGGAAGTCAGAAAACTTTTCAGCTCCATGCTTTGTTTACGCTCACTCTCTCCACCTTCATGGAATCGACCCCTTGTACCTGAGCCCGGAGCAGGTGCAGACAGAGACCCAGGAGTCGGCATGGCCCTGCACTCTTCCCTGGTAGCAGCAGTTCTCCTACAGCAGAGAAACATGAGTGCCAACGTGAAGGCCAGGCCAAGGTTTGAGCCCAGGAGGCTAGCCTGTGGGTGAGGATAGGCAGTGTCCTCCCATTCTCCAGGGATGGCACCTTCCAGTCGCCCCTTTCCTTCTTCCCTCGGGCCAGAAACAGGGCACGAGATGACCTGACTCACCAGAGTGTGTCCCTCACTGACCACCCGGGTGCCATCAGGCTGGTACCACACCAGGGTTGGGCGGCCTGAGACTAGCTCCCTGTGGAATGAAGAAGAAGGAGGGCAGTGCTCCCAGAGTGGTGCAGTGACAGCCTGAGACCTGGAGGTGGTAGAGGGGTGGCTGGGGGCTGGGCAATCCCCGCAAGCTTCCTGCTTCCCCTGGAGACAGCAGAGTATGGTGGTTGGGCCACAAACTCTGTCAGGCTATCTGGGTTCCAATCTAGTTTTCACCACCCACTAGCTGTGTGACCTTGGGAGAGTTATTTAACCTCTCTGTGCCTTGACTTCTTCATATATGAGGCCAATAATAATACATAATAGTATCTACCTTATAGAGTTGTTACGAGGATTTAATGAGTTCAAGCTCTTAGTACCTGGTACATCGTAGATGCTATATAAGTTGTTAGCCATCTTATTGTTAATGTTACCACTATCATTATTACCTATTCTGTAGCAGCTCCAGGATATGACTCTCACCATCCAATTCCAATTTGATCCGCAAAGCCTCAGGCAGACTGGTCTGTGGGCACCAGAGGGCATGTCACCTCCCTGGCCCTGTCTGAAACTCCTATCTTCTCTAACCAGAAAACCTCAGGCCCTTAGGAGAGCACCAATGATTAGATCATTGGTGGGGGGATCCTGAGGGAGGGGCCAGGAAGCCCTGCCTGGCCTGGGGTATTGTTCTGGGGGGTTGTGTGGGGAGGTCAAGGAAGGTATCCGAGCCGCCCCTTCTCGGCTTCCTGCCCAGAGAGGAAGCATCATGGAGGACCCAGTGCAGGCCCCAGCCCTTCCTCTGACTCAGCTTTAGAATTGGGAGGGGAGGGTGTTTGGTGAGGCCCTGACCCTCTCCAAGTCTCCCCACTGAAAAAGCTGACAACATGAGACCAAGAAAGCAAGTCTGGCCTCAGAATTTCCCATTGGAGATGGAAGGGTTGGGTGGGGCTGAGGCAGACAGATGTGTGTGCAGAGGGGAGAGCGAGATAAGTGAAGCCAGGTGCTGGGGTGCGGAGGGAGAGGCAGTCAGACCTGGGATGGCCATGCTACAGTGAGGTCCATTCACCCACTCCTCAGCCAGTCTTTGCCTGGAGACACCTGATTATTCAGGGTGGTGGGTGGTGCGGGTGTATTTCTTTATTCGAGGGGAGAGAGAGGCTCACCTGAAGCACCTCTGCTAGGCTGAGCGTGAGGTTGTCCTGAAGGATCTGGGGCTCCGAAGACCCATTCAGGGCCCTCTCTGGCCTTGCCTGCTTCTCCTCAGTGCCACCTGCAGGGTTCCCAGGACACCCCAAGAGAGTGCTGAGAGAATCAGCACCACAGCTGGGGGTGGCTGGCGCCCTCTGACCCACCTGGCTCCCAGCACATCAAGGCCCTTCTCTGCTTGAAGGACCCCTGCATTGCATGCTGGGACTTAAAGAATACTAGAGGGAGGGGGCGGGGGCTTCTCTCCAATTTTTCCCTTTCATCCCACCAACCCATCCACAAGTCCCCAAAGAAAGAAGTTCAGTTTGCCCAGTCTGTGCACCACCCCCCCGTCCCCCTCAGACCAATCCCAGGTTCTCACAGGGACCCTCCCCCTGTTCCCACCCCCACCCAACCACCTCCCCCCAGGAACGCCCCCTCTCAGGACTGGGCGAAGACTTGTGGCCCGGTGCCCACTCACCCTCCCTTTCCTCACATCAGAGATGCCGGGAACGCCCATTTCTGGGTGAGCATTGCAAACACCCCCCTCCCTAAATACCCCTCATGCCCAGTTAGGCACACCCGCTCCCCACAGCCTCCGCTTCCTCCCGGAGTCCGCCCCCCATCCCCACAATGGCCCTCTCTCCTCCGGACACTCCACCCCCGCCTGCCCTCTCGGCCCCCAGCCCAAGACAGCAGCGGGAAGTGAAAGTTCCAAGGAGGAGTTGGTGTCCCAGCCTCTTTCCTGGCCAATTCTCCCCACTCCTGGCTCCTCCCGGGCCCCCTCCCGTTCAGCCAGCTTTCTGGTGGCATCAGCACCAGGGTGAGGGGTGCCTGGCCGCTCAGGTCTGGGATGGGGGCCAGGAAGTATCCTCTTCGCCAAACCCTAGGAGACGTGCCTACTCGGCGCCCTGGCACCGGGTGGAACGGTCAGCTAGGCCCCAGAGGAGCGAAGACATCAGTCCTGGGGAGCAGAGACCCTCTACCGCGATCCTGAGGGGGCGCTGGGCCAGGCCCTGCGGTGCCTGGTCCCGGAGCCTGAAAGTGTCCGCGGGGACTGTGCAGAGGATGACAGAGTAGGGGGCGCCGGCATCCCTCCTCCTTCCCTCCCCACTCCATCGCCCAGTCTCTGGGCCCTCGGCCCAGGACAGCAGACCAGGGCGGGCTGCACTCTGGTTGGGGTCTCTCAGGGTCTCCGGCCGACCCCAGGACCCCAGTGCTTCCCGACTTCCCTGCGCGTCCTCCCAGTCCGCCCCCCGGCCCACTGCTGGCAGGGTACTCACCTATATCTGGGAGCGGCCGGGAGGGCAGAGGGCTGCCCGCCCCCAGGAGCCCCAGGGCCCAGAGCAGCGCCAGCCGCATGGCAGCGGCGCCTGGGGTCGGGCGAGGGCAGCAGGTGCTGGGCGGAGTGCCGAGGAGCCGCGGCTGCCGGGTCTGCTTCGCTCACCTAGCGGCTCGGCGCAGCCACCAGGCCCCGCCCCGCCCCCTCCCACCCGGCCCAGAGCCAGGCTCCGCCCTCGGAAGGCCCCGCCCCCACAGCGCGCCGGGTCCCAAAGAGGCGTGGACCTAGCCCATGACTCCGACTCCCGCAGGGCCAGCGCTGATCTGCACAGCGGCTTCCCGGCTACTGTGCAAAATGGGAGCCGAGGCCCGGTCCGACCGGCTTGGTAGTCGCGCCTCCACCCGGCCCTGGGTCCCGACGCCTTCCTAGCAGCTTCACTGCCCTCTGGCCTCAAGTCAGCCGCCCGGCTCTGTCGGATCAGGCGGGCCAGTTCCCCCGATTGCCCGGCTCGCCCTCCCGTACCGGACCCCTGCGAAGCGCGGGCAGCAGGCGTGTACAAAGCATTTTATTAAGCAGGAAGGAGCAGGGTGGGAGAGCCAGCAGGACGCCCCTTCACTCCGCGTAGGTAGCATCGTCGTTGCTGTCGCTGTAGGCGGAGGAGGAGAGCTCCTCGCGGGGTGTGCAGACCGGGCACCGCTGCCGCATGTCGTTCCAGCACGACCGGCAGTACACCGCCTCGCAATCCGGCGTAGGGCACACGTAGGACTCGGGCGTCTCGGGTGCCTGGCACACCACGCATCGCCTGCGCAGCCAGGGGCGCAAGAGGGGCAGGCAGCGGCGGTGCAGGATGTCCGCCAGGTGGCGGCGCTGTTGGGAGGCAAAGGGGGTTTAGAGCCTGTTAGCGCTTCTTGTCTGAAGTCTCAACCCCTGACTATGCCCACATGTTGGAGGAAGCTGGATTGGGCAAAGAAGACCCCTGGAGGGCGAGGGTGCTATGCAAGTGGGTCCTAGAGAGCCTCCCTCACTCCGTGATGGAGAGTGGGAGGATGAAGCCTCGATTTTCTCCCAGCCAGTAACAGCAACTACCATCATCACGTTACTATAAATCGCCTTATTTGATTCTCACCGTGGGGCTGAGAAGTGAGTAGGGAAGATAAGACTGTCACTATTGTGTTCCCCCCCACTTTACAGATTAGAAAGATGAATCTCATAAATGTTAAGTGACTTTCCCAAAGGCACAGACTGAACAATCAAACCTGCCTGGACGCAGGTACCCTGATTCCAAATCACAAGCCTGACTCATTGTGCTCCCTCCCTCTCCCACCCTCTCTCTGCACAATTGCCAGGAATTCTCAGGCCACCTTATCAGATGCTCTTTGCTCAAGAAACTCCAGGGGGGACTTCCCTGGTGGTCCAGTAGTTAAGACTCCGTGCTTCTGACGCAGGGGGCCCAGGTTTGATCTCTGGTCAGGGAACTAGATCCCACATGCCACAACTAAGAGCCTGCGTGTTGCTTCTAAAAGATCCCGCATGCCGCAAAGAAAATCCCGCAGGCAGCAATGGAGATTTCGCGTGCCGCAACTTAGACCCGGCGCAGCCAAATAAATAAATAAATATTTTTTTAAAAAAGGATCTCCAGGGGTTGGGACTTCCCTGGTGGTCCAGTGGCTGACTCCGTGCTCCCAACGCAGGGGGCCCAGGTTCAATCCCTGGTCAGGGAATTAGATCCCACACGCCACAACTAAAGATCCCGCATGCTGCAACGAAGATCCTGTGTGCCTCAACTAAGACCCGGTGCAGCCAAATAAATAAATAAATATTAAAAAAAGAAAGAAAGAAAGAAAGAAACTCCAGGGGCTCCACTGCCTGCCAAACAAAGGCAGAACTCCTGGGCTTGGCCTTCTGAGCCTTCCACAATCTGGTCTCTTTCTAGCCTCTGCTCCAACTTACCCCTCCCTGAACTTCGCATCTTCTGTGCCAGTTTCTCCTTAGACTAGCTCTGGCACTTGGCATTCCCTTTGGACTCTGAGTCTTTGCACATTCTGTTCCCTTAGCTTGGAATGAATGCCCTTCACATTTCCATCTACCCATCAAAATCCAGTTAACTCCATGATCTGGTCATGGAATCATAGTATGTTCATTTTCAGTGAGTTTCTTAGGAGGCTGGATCAAGATGGTGGAATAGAAGGACATGGAGCTCACCTCCTCCTGTAGTATGTTCATTTTTTCATCAGACATTCATTCAGCCCCTACTGTGTGTCATGGGAGTTGTGGGATCTAGGCACCGGAGGAAAAAGTTAAGCAAACACAGTCTCTCACTTTTATGAGCTTTGTTAGGGCTGATTAAATAAGAGTGGCTGCCACTTGCTTTTTAAATAGTATTGGGCACTGTACCAAGAAACTGTAAGTAAATTAACTCAATTCAAACAATAACCATGTAAGGCAGATATTGTTGTTATCATCTCTTTTACAGGCAAGAAAACTGATGCTTGGAGAGGTGATCACTTGCCTAGGATCACACAGTGACAACTAACACACATATAGAACTTGCTATGTGCCTGCACCATGACAGTGAAACTCATTTAATCCTTACTACAACTAGATGGAGTAGTTAACTCCATTTTACAGAAGGGAAAAACCAAGGCTCAGCATTTAAGTGTGTTCAAGATCACACAATTGTCATCGTAATAAGGGGAGGAGCCAGGATTCAAATCCAGGCTCTCTGGCACCAGAGCCCCACACCTGACCACCACCCTATTACTGATCTCTAGTGAGCAGGCCTTACAGATCTGTCCAAACTCCCCATTCTTCAGAGGAAAAACTGAGGTCCAGTGAAGACCATGGCCAAGGTCACACAGTTTAATGAGGGAGTGTGGACTGGAGCCTGGTTCTTCCGACGGTGTGCTCTTTCTGTACACTGCATGCCCCTTCATGAAGCCTCCCTGATCCCCAGCCCACCTGCTTCCCCTCATCCACCAACTCTCCCACCCCACCCACCGATGGAACTGCACTGAGGTTCTGGTCTGAAGCCCTCTCAGAAGAACCTGTGGTTTTGCCTTGGGTCCCTTGTTTCTGATGAACTCCTCTTGCTCTCCTTTGACCTGATGGTATCAAATCTGATTCCCCTTTTCTGCCTGCTTCCCAATGGTCCACTTAGGATCTCAGGCTGGGCTGAATCCTGGGGCACAGAGATGGACACAGCCTTGACCTCCAGGAGCTGGATGACCAGGGCCCTTGACATGCATCCCATCAGAACTCACTGAGCATCAGTAGGCCTGGGACCTTGGTGGGGGCTGGGTGGACTGAGGGGAGATGCCCCTTCCCGTCAGTTCTCAGACCCAGCCAGGGGCACAGGCCTGGACTTACAGGAGCCCTCTGCTGTCGCGCCCGCCTCATGATGGTGGCCCTCCTCAGTTGGGTGAAGGCTGCTCTCTTCCTCAGGAGCTCGTTGTAGAGGAAAAGGATCCGCTTCTTCTCACGCTGGGGCCAGGGAGACAGTACAGAGGAGGAAGACATTCCCCAAAGATGGGGCTTGTGGGGAGCTGGGCTCAGGCTGGTGTGTGTGTGCATGTAGGGGTGGAGAGGGCGGGGCGAGGCGCACCTTGGGGAAGTAGAAGGCTGCGATGACCCTCCGGAGCCGGTAGCCGAAAGCTTGGAGCAGGCAGAGACACACTAGCAGGCTGCTTGGTAGTGCAGCCCTCAGATAGGCCCTGGTACTCAGGGGCACGGGCTGGGGCAGGCAGGCTGGCAGAGGAGGCAGACCTATCAGGGCTCTGACCAGGACCGGCCGCGGCTCTGGGTTGAATTCCCCATGCCAGTGGGGTGTGGGTTAAATCTCTGATTACCCTGTTCTCCTCCTGCCTGCCCCTCACCCTGCAGAGCTGTGTTGTCGGTATTATAGCCACTAGGCCCATGAAGCTATTTGCTCAACTTGGCACAGATGTAGAAATTTTCCATCACGGCAGAAAGTTCTGTTGAACAGCACTGCTCCAGAGGGCTGGGACCAGATGGCCCCAAGGCCCCAGCCCTCAGACTCCTCTGACCCAAGCCTGTCATCCTTCAACTCTTCAAGCCTGACCTGATGTTCCCTACTTTAATTTCTCCAATGCAAGCACGCCAATCCCCATCTCGCCACAGCCAAGGCCCAGTCCCCGAATTCTTTGTCTTGGAAAGACCCTGGCCCTCCCAGCCCTCAATTCCTCTGATCCAAACTTTCAGCATCACTCACGCATGTTGTTGGATTCCACCACCATCTCCGAGGAGGTGTTCAGGGCCCCGATGGTATTCCGAAGAAGCCGGGCAAGCATGGAGTCTCCCCCGACTTTCACCTCCAGTTTATGACTGCCTGAAGCCAGGATAGGGGACGTGGTGTGTGTGAGGCGGGGAGTCAGGAAAGAGTTGGAGTTATGGGGATGGGGCAGGTTGGGGACTGGATGTAGGGGAGAGGTCAAGGCATACAAATACTTCTCAACTGCACAGGACTTTCCATCCCTTCACTGAGTACTAATTCCTCCTTTTGGTAGATATAAAGAGGGGTGGAAACAGAGACCCCCAGTGATAGCTGTCAGGTTGCAGGGCTGATATTTGACCCTAAGGAGGACAGGGAGGGGCCGAGATGCAGAAGGAGGTGAGGAAATTGGAAGAATTGGAGTGGGGCGGCTGCACAGGGGTGGGAGTTCTCCAGGGGGTTGTCTCTTGGGCCTGGAGCCTGGGGTGGGGACGGGCTCACTGCGGAAGGAGTACTGCACGAAGGAGTGGTGGCGGATGGTGTCGAAGATGGAGTAGAGAGCCCAGTCCAGGCCACACAGCAGTAGTAGCAGCAGCAGCACGGGCAGTGTCTCCGCGAGCTCCCTTATCTGCCCAGGGAACAGGAGGGGCAGAGCTGGGCAGCGCCTTTGGCCCTGGCATGGAGTCCCCTCTGACGGCTTTGCCCTCCACCCCGCAGATCCCTGCCTCTAGTAGGATCCAGGGGCCTGCCCTCCATGCCATCCTCACCACATTTCTCATTTCTGAGGCCTGGATAGTGGGGTCCCAGGGGAAGATGACGGTTTTCTTCTCGGCTTTGCGGAGCGGTAGCAGAGTCTGCTTGCCCTGGGAAAAATGTCCACATGGTGAGAACACTGAGCGCCCTCTCCCTTTCCCCTCTGCCCTCCTGGAGCGTGAAGCCACACAGGGCGCAGAGCAGGGCACCCTTGGCAGGGCTGCACCCACTCACCAGCTTCTTCCTGCGTTCATCGATCTGACAGAAGTAGGTGCTGATGTAGATGTTGTCGAAGCGGATGTCCCCGTTATAGCTGTCCACATAGGAGAAGCACCTGTGGACGAGGGTGTCTCCATCGCCTCCAGGTTCACCCACCCCCAACCATGGGTCTCCCTGATGCACAGTAAGCTGGTCACCCAGCACGCACTGAGCACCATCTGCGTCCTAGGAGAAGAAGGCTCTGCCCTGCCCTCCAGCAGTCCACGGTCCAGTGAAAGACATGCACATACACACTGGTGAGACGTAACAGAGGTGAGGAGGGGAGGGAGCGTCGTGTAAGTGCATGCGTGTGCCTGGGAGGTAGGGGAAGGTTTCCCGGGCATGGAACTTTCAGGATGAATATCAAGCAGAAGAAACAGCAGGAGCAAAGGCACGGAGACAAGGAAACCCCTCAAGGTTGCAGAAATCACCTGATCCATTGACTCCCACGTTCACCTCTCAAGTCCCTGCCTCTTGGCCGAGCCCTCAAAACATCTCCCGGAGGTCACTTCAAGCAAAACTCGTCTCAAGCATCATTTCCCTTCTCCTCTGACACACCCTTGAGTACGGAGATGTTTTCCGTGTGTGCGTGTGTGTGTGCCCGCGCAAGTGTAACTCTCCTCTGTGTATCTATCTCCCAAAGTCCCACATAATGATTCAGTTTCCTGAGGAAAAAATGTTAATTGTTGGAAATGTGTTTAAAACTGTAAAAGTACATTAAATAAGCTCTGTAAACTGTGAAACATAAGTTCCAATGCTGTTGGTTCTGGGACCCTGTAAAAATCCACATCTTTGCCTTTAGGATAGAAGTAACTATAAATGCAAAGAAAGACTGTGGGCGCCCCCTTGTGGAGAGACCTAGCGCTGCTGGGCCTGGGCCTCCTGAGTCTGGTCTCCGCCCCTCAGCCAGCTCAGCCCCTTCAGTGAGTGACCTCACCCAGGTTGAAAACCTGGAAGTGGCTTTTGACACTGTGCCTCCTTCCTTGCCTCCCCAAGCTGGCTCTGAGACCTGCTGCACCTTCCTCCTACCTCCCTCCATCTCAGGCCAACTTCCTGCCACGCCCCACTCCACTCAGGCTCCCTAATCTCTGACCCACCTTGGCCTCCCTGCCTCCAGGCTGTTCCAGTCCACCCTGCAACCTTGCAGCTGGGGGGCAGTTCAGGGCCCTCCTGCAGGGATTTCCAGACTGTTCTGGCCATGCCCACTTCAGCCCAGTCCTCAACCCCAGCCTCCGCCTTCCACATCCCACAAATGCCAGATTCCTGGTCCAAGAGAACACCTTTCCTCTTCTTGACCATAGCTCCCCATCTGCAGCCTTCTGAAGCCCAGTTATGGCCCTTGCAGGGGCCCCTCCTCAGCTCCCATACCAGTCCCGAGAGCCAGTCCATAGTACAGCCCTTGAACCATCTCTGTTTTGTGGATGCCTCGCCTGCCTCCCCTAGACCCTGAGCTTCTTGAAGGCAGGAATGTGGCTCATTGATCTTTGTCCTCCCACAGGGCCCTGGGCACACACAGAACCACTCACCTGCAGTCACCCTAAGCCCCACAAACGGGCAGCCAGAGCAGGCGCCCCTGTGGCCGCCCTTGCCCAGCCCCTGCCCATCTCAGGCATTTGGGGGTGGAGACAGGAAATAGAGGGTCCAGAGGTCAGCAGGGAAGCTGAGTGAGGCTCAGGGCAGCCCAGCTGGACGCCAGGCTGGGTGGGGTTGAGGACTTTGGTCCAAATGGAGGGAAAGTAGCAGCCAACGCAGCAGGCGGGAGAAAATGAAAGCAGAGTTGGACGATAAAAATGGCACAAAGTCAGAGCCAAGGGGAATATGAAGGGCAAGAAAAAAAAATCAAAAGTCAAAGCTAAAAGTGGAAAAAAAAAAAGTCAGCATTGGGATAAAGGCCGGAAGGAGGTAGATAAATGAAGACGGTCGCCCTTTTAAGGTGGTGGGAACATGGGTACGTTTCTTCTGACAAAATGTCCACATTTCCTTTACCTTTGGGTAAACAGCGATCCCAGCTATATAAAAAGGCAAAGTTAAAGGCACAAGAACATTCACATTCAGAGTCAGAGGAGGGCTCTGCAGCTCCATTCTTAGGGCCTCCCTCAGGGCAGGGCTCCAATCCAGAGCGGAGGAAGGGGCATCTGGGTGGAGGTTCAGGACTCACGCGTGGAGGACGAGCAGGAAGGTGCAGGAGAGCAGCACGTGCAGCAGCCGCAGGACCCACTCGAGCTGGGCCTCCTGGCGTCTCACGTAGTCCCGCACCTCGGTGCTCACGTGTTCCCAGCTCGTGTTGAGGCCCAGCACCCCAGCCTGCTTCTCTTCCTGGTGGACGGGCCCGGGTGCCGACTCAGAGGCCCAGACCCAGCCTCCCAGCCTCTCTGTGGCTTCTCTCCCCTGATGCCCCCACTCCTGTCCCCGGACCTTTGGGAGTTGCCACTGCCTTCTGTTCGCTGCCCTCCTTGCCACAGTCTTGTACCCGTATGAGCTGACACTTCCTCACACCTGGCCGACCACCCATCCAGAGTCAGGTCCCTGCATGCCACAGGCGCGGCACCCTCCCTCTCCTGTCACCCAGTCCCAGCACCACTCCTCGTCTCTTCCCCATCCCTCACAGCCAGCCACCTCCCTCCTGTGCCCGCTCCCTTGTTCTTCCTCACGCCCTGTTCCCTGTGCCCTCCTCCCATTCTCCATCTCCCCCCACCCTCACACTGCCCTTCTCCTACCTTGAGGTTAATAGTGGCTGAAAATTCCCCCTCCAGGCCACGAATAGACTGGTTGAGGGAGTCATAGGTCTGCCCAAAGTTGCCTTCCACTGGGATGCGACTACGGCACCAAACTTCCATCACTGGTGGACAGGGGGCCCAGGTGAGGGGTCTCCCTGGGCCCGGCCTCTAGTCCTCCCTTCCCGTGATCCTCTTCATGCTGCTTTTTTGTCTCTCTGCCCATGACTTTCTTTCTTTCTTTCTTTCTTTCTTTTTTCTGCGCTATGTGGCTTGTGGAATCTTAGTTCTCCGACCAGGGATTGAACCCCCTCCAGGCCCTTGGCAGTGGGAGAGCGGAGCCCTAACCACTGAAAGTCCCTGCCTGTGACTTTCTACCACCCTGAGTCTTTCCCCTCTTCACTCTCCTTGAATTCTTTCCCCCATTTTTTTCACCTGTCTATAACCATACCAAACACCAATTATGATAGCCAGTACTTAATAGAGCAATTCCTCTGTGGGCCACCTCTGTTACCTGCTTTACATGTGTTATCCCCTTAAATCCTCAAAAACCCCTAATGGCATGAGTACTATCATTATGCCCATCTTTCAGATGAAGAGACGAAGCTGAGAGCCTTGCTGTAAACTCACCTGAGTCACAAAGCTGGTCGGTTGGAAGGGCTGGACCCTGAGGATGCCGTGTCCTCAGAGCCGAAAGCCTGCCCTCCTGAATGCCTTCCTGCCCTATACCTGCCCAGTGGTCCCCGAGGACTCAGATCCCTATCCCTGGTGCTCCCCACCCTCCTGCCACTATGCTGACCCTTGGCAATGCCACAGAAGAACTTGAACTTCATGGGCAGGCAGAGCAGGTGGTTGAGCAGTGGGACCCAGATGCGTTGAGTGCACTCTCTGTGCTTTTGGTCAAACCAGCGGCGGCAGTTTATCATGGCCTTGTTCACCACATCTGCGGGAAGGGGCAATGGGGGTCTGAGGTCCCCACACCCTGACCATCGAGCCCTGGCCCGGCAGCCCTCCCCGCCCTCCCCTGCCCAGAGATCCCCCTCACGGGAGCAACGCAGCTTGGTCTTCAGCTCATACATCTTCTGTGTAGAGAGGCGGTGTCTGAAGGCTGAGGCGCGGAGGGTCTCTCTGCCTGGGGCTGTCTCCTCCGAGCCCTCGGCATCCTCGGGCGCGTATCCACTCTCACTGTTCACCTGGGCATCCAGTTCCTCAAAGGAGTTGGTGATGTTCTGAGTCTTGGCTTTCAATGATTCTTTGCTGCTCTGGAGTCGGAGGGAGGAAAGGGGTCAGGCATGCGAGCTTAGAGCTTCTGCTGCCAGACAGCCTGTTCTTCCTCTATTAGCCAAGCTTTGGGCTCTTACCTCAAGCCTATAGGGAGCCTAGGCCCAGAGATGGCCTCTCGCCTCAAACTGCCCACTGTTCTTAGTCCTTGGGAGCCCTCTCTCCTCCCCAGGTGCCCCTGCTCCGCTTACGTCCCAGGCTCCCGGCTCCTCCTGAGGCCTCCCATCCCAGGTCCTGGTTAGTCAAGGAAGGGTTCCCCAGGTCCTTGGACTTCACCCCTCATCACCAACCTCTCAGGCCACTGTGCCATCTCAGTGTCCCCGACTCCCAAGCCCCTCAGCCCTTCTCTCCCCAACTCCTCAACTTTCCAATTCTTCCAATCTCCAGTACCCAGTTCCCTCATCCCCTGATCCTCAAAGTTTCCAAACTCCTCAAGGCCAGGGCCCCCAGTTTCCTGACATTCTAGCTCATCTGCCCAGAGTACAACCTACTCAGGTGTTTGGAAGTGTGTGTGTGGTGTGTCCCAGTGGCTGGGGGCGGGGGCTCTCCTGGCATTTAGTGCCCAGGGACCAAGGCACATCCTGCAATGTTTGGGAACAGTTCTGTCAAAAATGCCAGTACCGCCCCCATTGGGAAACTGTGAGTCCAGGGTCCCAGCTCAGGTCACCTAGGCCCTGCGGGGAGAGGGACCCCTAGGCCCTGCCTGTGTAGGGTCCTGACCAGCAGGTCCTTGAACACTGCCCGCAGGGGGGCTGTGGAGACACGCCAGGCCGAGCGGGTGTTGTTGATCTGCAGCTCCACAGTGCAGCCGAGCGATGCTATCACCTCATTGAGGTTGTGCCGCAGGTTGGCCACTGGTCCTGGGGGAAGATGCCCTGGTAGATTATCTCCCTCTAGAGCCAATTAACTTTCTTCAGCCCATCCCTAGCTCCTGCTCTGCGGGCAGTGACCACCTTCTAGAACTGTACACTGATGGGCCTCAGAAGCTGGTGAGAGGTCATCTCATTCAACCCCTGATTTTTTCCTCTGTGTAAACTAAGGTGGCCCAGAGATGTGGAGGAACTCTCTCAGGGACACACAGCAAGTTGGAACAGCTGGGATTAGACCCCCACTCTTTCTCCTTCACCAGGCCTGGCTCTCAATGGATGGCCCACCCAGGGTCACTGCTTCAGTGTCACTAACTGGTACCCAGGGGCACACACTCACCCTCATAGATGGCGGCCAAGGCGTATCCCAGCACAAAGAGCCGGCCCTCCTTGCCCAGCATCTTGGGTACTAGCAGGAGGCTGGCGCAGCGGATGTGAGGGGAGGTCCCCCAGCCTATGGCCCCCAAGCCTGTCAGGAAAGCCCAGGAGGTGGCGAGGCAGAGTCAGGACGCTAAACCACCAGGTTTAGCAGAGCACGCACCCCCCCCCCCCCACAACTCCCTTCTAGAACCATCACTGTACTGCCCTTGTCCCATTTACACTGACTCTGATAGGCCTTCTAGGCCACTCATGCATTCATTTATTGAAGAGCCATTTACAGAGTTCGACTGTGTGGCAGCCTGTGGAAGGGCTTGGAGAGATGGCTAGAGATTGAAAAGCCATGGTCGATGATTGACTTGGTGTGTGTATGAGTGTGTGGGTTTGTGTTAGGGAAGGGGGCCAACACTTCCCTTTTCCAGGCTGGATTCACACTAACCCTAGGTACTGAGGGAGCAGAGAGAGCAAGAGAAAAATTCTGGAAACAGGCACTGGTGCTCAGAGCAGTCAGAAGAGAGGTCACAGCCACCTCAGTATTCCCTGTGCTCTGACACCTACAGCACTCACCATCTCGGTCCCTAATTTTAGCCCTTAATCGTGTACCTCCTGGTATGTTTTAGCAGTTTCACATGTGTCTCCCTGTGGTCTCTGCAGGGAGACAGTGAGCTCCTTGAAGCTCATAATCCAGGGAGAGAGACAGACGGGTAAACAAATGATTGCAACACCAAGTGCTAAGTGCACAGGGAGGTGCTTACAAAGAGCTGTGGGAGCCAAGGAGGGAGCGGGTGTTTCTGCGGGGGCGGGTGGGGCTGGGAAGGCTGGACAAAGGAGGTGATGTGTCAGCTGGGCCTGGAAGATGAGTAAGTGTTGTTAGGCATTCCAGGCCAAAGGAACAGCATAAACTGGTCAGGGAACCTAGAAGATTCCTGTGTGGATAGAGTGTTCTCCCAAGGATCGCCAAAGCAAATCCCCCTACTTCCTCTCTTGCTAACCTAAACTTCAATTTTCACAAGGCAGCCAGAGGGATCTTGTAAAAATGTAAATCCGATCATGTCCCTTTTCCGCCTGAAACCGTGCAATGACTTTCCATCTCACTTGGGAACAAATCCAGGCTCTCCTAACACGGTCTACCGACTCTCGTGATCTGGCCCCTGCCTAAGTGATCTCATGCTACTCAGCCCTTCGCCCACCGCGTCCGCCGACGCTGGTCTATTGCTGTTCCTAGAACTTGCCAAGCCCATTCCTCCTCTCAGGTCTTTGCCCTCACTGTTCCCCCTGCCAGGAGCACTCCTCCTCCTAGTCTTCACCTGGCCAGCTCCACCAGCCTTTTGGCCTTTTGGCCAAGACTCAAGCTGAGGACGATAGTGGACAAATAGTTGTCCTACATTCTGAGGATGATTGTTGACCAAGCGTTGCTCTACATTCTAAAGAGAGCCCCATGGAACTTGCTGATCCCAGTCTGGGCTTTACCAAAAGAGCAAAACTGGTTTTTCACCCCTCTACCCCAACCAGTCTATACAGAGACAAGACCAGAAATCTGAGTTTTCTGGACGTAGAGAGAAGTGGTGAGAGTAGGCAGACATGGGAGGAGAGTCTGAGGAGAGGATGGGTGTCCACTTCCTCATGCCTAGTGACAGATTCCAAGACCAGAAATCTGAGTTTTCTGGACGTAGAGAGAAGTGGTGAGAGTAGGCAGACATGGGAGGAGAGTCTGAGGAGAGGATGGGTGTCCACTTCCTCATGCCTAGTGACAGACTCCAAGAGAATCCTTCTGAAGCTGGTGCTGCAAGAAGGGGAACCTGGCTCATCCCTCCCAGCTGGACGTCCGCTGAGCTGCAGAGCCTGGCAGGGCCACCCCAGGGCTGTCACCGGAGCACAGAGAGGGAGGAGAGTTCACGGATGTGCTCAGCAGGGCCTCCCGGGAGTGTCAGGGAAACATGAACATGAAGAGTGGTACTCGCTTCTCATCATGACAGGGGAGAGGGCAGCTGCAAGGGGCCCTGCTTTCCCAGTTTGGCAGGGCAAGGATGTGTGCAATTCCTCTGGGACAAGCAGACGTGTGGAGGGCAGCAGGCCTCAAGCCATCCCTCTGGGATGGGGACCTTCTGCCTGCTTGGGTGGAGGCATCCAAAAGTAAGAGGCTGCAGGTGGCCTGTAGGAGCTACAGGGAGCTTCATTCGAAGTCAGTCAAAGAGAACTACCCTCAGCAGGAAACTGGGCACTGTGTGGTCCACACAGAGCCTCCAGCGGGACCATGAATGGGCCCCCTGAGACAGCCAGTATGTGAGCACTCGCCGCACAGAGGCGGTGGAATTCAAACAGTATCGATGACTTCAGACTTTTGTCCCTTTTCCTCTAATTCTTCTAATCCCCTTTCTGACATCAGAAGAAGCAGAAGGGGAAGGAAGTGGAGAAAAACAGTGAGTGAGCAGGCCATGCCCCCTTCTCCACCGCGGGACCTCACGCCAGGGATCAGGCCTGAGCTGCGGGGCAAGGGGGCGGTAAGGAGGGAAGATGTTTGAGAATGAACGTGAGATTGAAATCTTGACGTAGACTGGATTGGACCTCTTAAACCCTAAAAACAGTCATAATTACTGAAGCAGGACTAGGTCTTCTAGATTAAAATCACCAGAAAGCTAAGGGTCTGTGTGAGAGGTCATCAGTGGGAGAAAGGTTGGAATACAGTGGTCAGGGAAAAAAGTAGTTTCCTGTTGGTATCCCATAGAGGTAGATCATTCAGTGAACCGGGGATGATGCCATGTCCAAGCCCCTTGCCTGGGACAGTGTTAGGAAGGGACACATGCTGTCGCTCTGACCAAAGAGGTGTGGGGGAAGCTGGCTGGGGGGTTACGGGAAGTTTTCTTTGTTCTTATAAGAGACATGAGGAAGGAATGTTCTGCTCTTTTGGCATTCCTGTATGAGGATGTGATGCCTGGATTTGCTGCAGCCATTTCATGACCCGAAGAGGAATGATCTATAGACCAAAGACAGCAGAAGAAAAAAGTCGAAAGGAAGCTGCGTCTTGGTGGGTTTACTGAGCTGCTGAATTATCCAAGCTCCAAAACCACTCTACCTTGAAACTTGTTATATGAGATGATAAACTCCCTCTATGGTTAAACCACTTTTAGATGGGTTTTCTGTTCTTGCGGCCCAACACCTCCTGATACGAGGTCTCCATTCAAATGTCACCTTCTCTGAGAAGCCTTCCCTGACTACTCAAGCTAGCTCCCAATCCCTTTCTATCACATCCCCCTGGTTTACTTTTTTCATACCACTTGTCACCATCAGAAATGCTCTTGTTTATTTCTTGTTCATGTGTTGTCTAACTCTCTCCACTAGAATGTAAACTTGAAAGAGAACGTAAACTCTGAAAGAGCTGGGTGTGGGGTCGGGGAGGGGGGAAGTAGTTGAAGGGAATTAAGAGGTACAAAATTCCAGCTATGTAATAAATAAGTCACAGGGATATAATACATAGCATAAAGAATTTGGTCAATATCCCTATTGACCAAAATATGGCCAATATTTTATAATAACTTTAAATAGAGTATAATCTATAAAGATATTGAATCAATATGCTGTACACCTGAAACTAATATAACATTGTAAATTTTTTTTATTTATTTATTTATTTATTTATTTATTTATTTATTTATTTTTGGCTGTGCTGGGTCTTCGGTTCGTGCGAGGGCTTTCTCTAGTTGCGGCAAGTGGGGGCCACTCTTCATCGCGGTGCGGGGACCGCTCTTCATCGCGGTGCGCGGGCCTTTCACTATCGCGGCCCCTCCCGTTGCGGGGCACAGGCTCCAGACGCGCAGGCTCAGCAGCTGTGGCTCACGGGCCCAGCTGCTCCGTGGCATGTGGGATCTTCCCAGACCAGGGCTCGAACCCGTGCCTCCTGCATTAGCAGGCAGATTCTCAACCACTGCGCCACCAGGGAAGCCCTAACATTGTAAATTAACTGTACTTCAATTAAAAAAGAACATGGCCAATAATATTGTAGTAACTTTGTACGAGGACAGATGGTTCCTAGACTTATCATGGTGATCATTTCATAATGTCTGCAAATGTCAAATCACTGTGTAGTACACCTGGAAGTAACATAATATTGTACATCAACTATATGTCAATTAGAAAAAAAAGAAATCATTATAAAAAAAAGAAATCATTAGATTTATATTGTAGCTGTCACTGCACATGTATATATACAAGTATGCACTATATATTACAATGTGTATGTAATATGTGTTATATATTATAAGCTCTAGGAGTGTAAAACTTTTTTTAAAAAGTGCTGGGTGCTTGTCAACCTTGTTCACTGCTGAATCCTTAGCAAGTGCTCAGTTAGTGCTAAATGAATGAATGAGTGAATGAATTGAATTTATCAGAAGCAGCAGGAAACAAGACCAGAGAGGTCAGGAGAGATGGGGATTATGAATGGTCGTGGGGTTTGGACCATATCATGGGGGTAATAGGGAGTCCCTCAGATTGGGGAGACTCTAGCGGGCAAGGACTGTGTCTTCTTCTGTAGACTGGGGGCCTCTTCCCTCCTGTCAAAGCCCAAGACAAGGGGCTTCCCTGGTGGCGCAGTGGTTGAGAATCTGCCTGCCAATGCAGGGGACACGGGTTCGAGCCCTGGTCTGGGAAGATCCCACATGCCGCGGAGCAACTAAGCCCGTGAGCCACAATTACTGAGCCTGCGCATCTGGAGCCTGTGCTACGCAACAAGAGAGGCCGCGATAGTGAGAGGCCCGCGCACCGCAATGAAGAGTGGCCCCCGCTTGCCACAACTAGAGAAAGCCCTCGCACAGAAACAAAGACCCAACACAGCCATAAATAAATAAATTAAAAAAAAAAAAAAGAAAAGAAAAAAAAAAGAGTGGCCCCCACTTGCCGCAACTAGAGAAAGCCCTCGCACAGAAACGAAGACCCAAGACAGCCATAAATAAATAAATAAATAAATAAATAAATAAATAAATAAATAAACAAACCCAAAGTTTGAAAAAAATGAAAGGATGGATTTAAAAAAAAAAAAAAAAAAAAAGCCCAAGACAAGGCTGAGGCTACAAGGGACACTTGGGAACAGAAGAAACAAGTGCAGACTCCTTCCTGGGCACCCAGGGCTGGGCTGTGTCCCTGTCCTTAGCCCGGCACTAACCCACCAAGCTGTACAACGTCACCATCTTCTGATCTTCATAGATGTTCATAGGGTTCACCAGAAGCTGAAAGAGACCTAAGGATACAGGGTCAAGCCAAAGGTCAAAAGATGGGCCCCACCCCTGAGCTCTGCTCTATACTCACCTATGGCCAGGAGCCCCCCGGTGCCTGCCCCCAGCAGGAAAGCACTGACCGGAAACTCGCCCCGCTGGCGCCACAGGAATCGGCTACAGGTGACGGGCAGCCCCCAGCTCAGGAACCTCTGCACCGCTGAAGGGTCGAAGAGTTTAGCCCAGCAAGGCCAACATACCACTCTTCCGGCTGGGGCGTGGTTCATTAGGATTAGGGGCTTGCAGCGGGGTAGAGGCCGGGGGAATCTGGATGAGGGTGGCAGGGACTTGGGGGATCCTGAAGGAGGATGAGGGACCCTGGGGAAGTGGGGCAGATATGAGGGAGAGAAGAAGAAAGGGCTAGGCCGGAGGAGGGCACCGGATGAGGGGGTGGAGGCTGGGGGACCCCAAAGTGGGGGAAGGGGCTGGGGTCCTGGAGGAGAGATTGGGTGAGAGGAGTGGGGGCTGGGAGTCGCTGGGAGTCACTGGGAAGGGTCGGGGTCTCTGGTGACTGACTCACTGGTGTGGGGTAGTTTCCTTTTTTGCCCTTTTGCTCCGTTCTGAAGAGGTCTGATGGCCATAAGTGTGTTCTGGATGAACACTCTCTCATCCCAGAAGTCTCCTCGAAGATGTCCTTGGACGAGAGGTTCTGCTTCTGTCTCCACCGCCTCACCCACAACCTGTCTGGGGTCTGTGTCTTTTAATCCCTCTGCTGTGAAATGTGGAGATTAGAGACCTACCTATCCCTTTGCAACTGGATAAAGAATTCCAAGATACAGCAAAAGCCCTCCGGAACCTTAGAATTCGGTGAGAAATTCTAGGGCCTTTAAGAGCCACAGAACCTGGTGGGCATCGCCTGGAGACAGGGAAACGTTTAGTCTCCGCAGCCATGCCCAAAGTCATGAAGGATGCGGCGCACCCCTTGGGGGCAGAGGAGCCGAGCATGGCGCGGGCCGTGGTCCGCAGCACGGGAGGCTTTATCCTGGGCTTGTCCTTGGCCACAGCCTATGGACTCCTGGAGCTGCTGGTGGAAGGGCACAGCCCCTGGGGCTGCCTGGTGGGCACCCTCACTTTGGCCGCCTTCCTTAGTCTGGGCATGGGATTCTCCCGCCAGGTCCGAGTCACCGTCCTCCTGTTGCTGCCCCAGGCCTTCTCCAGTGAGCTTGGCACCCAGTGGAAGGAGTGGGCCCTGGGGCAGGGGCTGGGGCAGGAGGGATCTTGAGGGAGAGGGCGGTTGAGGGAAATACTCTCAAGGCTTCTATAAGGCACTTGTATGGTATATGCCGCCATGTGCCAAGCTGGGGACCTGGTTCTGAGGGAGCTCTCTCCCCAGAGCAGGGCCGGACACTGCTATTGGTGGCTGCCTTTGGGTTGGTATTGCAAGGGCCTTGTGCCAACACCCTGCGCAACTTCACCCGGGCCAGCGAGGCTGTGGCCTGTGGGGCAGAACTGGCCCTGAACCAGACCGCCGAAGTGCTGGAGAGGGCCAGGCAGCCCCTCGTCAGTAAGGCCGCCCATCTCCACGGACTCCCAAGTTCCCCCTCGTCCTCCGCATTCTACAGTCCTCTGGCTTCATTCCTCTCCATTGGTCCTGGGCCCTAACCTCAAAGCGCCCTGTTAGACCCCTTGACCCTCGCTCTCTGGCCTGCTCCACCGCCAGATGAACTATTTCCCAGACCCAAGCATCCGGGCTGCCCATTTCCCGAGTGGCAGGCCCCCTCCACTCCCTACTCCAGGGCAATGGTGAGAACCAGCCCTCAGAGGAGGAGATCCGACAGTACCCCTGCCCCCGCCTCTCAGGTGCCCTGAACAAGATTAAAGCCATTGCCCAGAAGGCCAAGGAGGTGGCTGACCGGGTCCGAAAGTTCTTCCGGTCAATCATGGATGGCGTGAAGCACATAGGTCAGTACATTAGCATGTCTGTTTTGTGGGGGGGGTGTCAAAATTCACCCAGTCTCCTCACCCTCACCCCCCCATCCAGGACTGTTTGGGCCCCACCTGGGTGTTGACTAGTTCCCACTGGATATAGCGCAGCCAGGCCCCTGACCGTGAGCCTCTCCAGCTCTGGGTGCTGTCCTGGTGTTCCCCACCCACCCCCCGAGAAGATGCTGCAGGACTCCTGGGTACCAGCCCCGCAGCCATCCCCAGCCAGGGCCCTGCGGAACGTGTGGTATTGGCTCCTGCACATCGGTGACGTGTGCAACTCGGAGCTGGGCAACCCTTACCTGAAGTGTGCTCGGGTCTTCGATGACGCCAAGGACAGCTGCATGCAGGTCATACCACAAGCCTACCACCTGTGTTATGTGCTCATGCCCTTCAAGCTGATGCTCTGTGGACTTGCCAGTGGTGAGAGAGCCGGGGGCTCGCCGGCAGGATTGGGGGCCCGGCAAACGTAGGGGTCAGGTGGGAGGGTGGGCCCAGGGGCCCAACGGGGGGCAATAAATACGGGACCAATAAGGACGATGCGCCCTTTGTGGGATTGTGGGGGGCAGATAGGGAGGAACCAATGCGGAGGGAGGGGTAATAAGGAGAAGCCAAAATGTTCTGAGCCCGTGTGGAGGCTAGTAGGAAAAGTGAAAAGTCAGGGGGCCCTGTGAGAGCAAGGTCCCTGGAGGTGGGAGAGGCAGGCTGTGTCTCTCTGGCCCTGCTGACACTCGGTCTCGGCTCTCAGTGGTCCAGGTTTTCTGCGTCATCCCCGGGTACATCCAAACCTTCCTGCGTGAGAGCATCGTCACGCGTGAGTGATCCCCTCCTAGCCCTGCTGCATGCGGTGCTCCTGAGAGGCCTTCCTCCCCCATCCCAGGATGTGCCAGCCCAGGAGTGCTCCCAGACCGTGAATGAAAATGCAGGGGCTTCCCTGGTGGCGCAGTGGTTGGGAGTCTGCCTGCTAATGCGGGGGACGCGGGTTCGAGCCCTGGTCTGGGAGGATCCCGCATGCCGCGGAGCGGCTGGGCCCGTGAGCCACAATTGCTGAGCCTGCGCGTCTGGAGCCTGTGCCCCGCGACGGGAGGGGCCGCGATAGAGAAAGGCCCGCGCACCGCGATGAAGAGCGGTCCCCGCACCGCGATGAGGAGTGGCCCCCGCTTGCCGCAACTGGAGAAAGCCCTCGCACGAACCGAAGACCCAACACAGCCAAAAATAAATAAATAAATAAATAAATAAATAAATAAATAAGAAAATCCTTTAAAAAAAAAAAAAAAAAAAAAGAAAATGCAGGAAAGGACCTCAAGAGGTTACCCAGGCCAGTGTCCAGGAAATTGGGGCCCAGAGAAGAGGAGGTGCTTCCTGAAAGCCTGACTTGAGAGCAGGAGCTGGGGAGAGAAGCAGGGTCCCTGCCCCTGTGGCAGGTCATTGAGATGTTCGTTGTGGAGACGTAAGGCTGGTGCTAAGCACGCAGCGGCAATGGCATAGACTGCGGAGACTTTGTCCCCTCCTCAGTCCACTGTAGGTCCCAACACTGGGGGTTCCCGGCTGGCCTGTGAGCCGTGGGACCCCTGGGCTGACCAGGCCCCTCCCGAGGGCAGCCCCACGCCCTCCTAACTCTCCTTGCTTGCCTCTCCCCCGGACCCGCGGACCTCAGCCGTGAGGAGGCTGATTAACCAGGTGCGTCAGGAGTTTGAGTTCAACATGACAGCCACCCACCACTTCTCTGTGGATCTCAATGCCTCTCGGAGCCTGTCCCAGGTAGCTCTGGACCTCCACGAAGCTGTCAGCATGAAGCTGCACCGCGTCCGAGAGGCCTTGGCTCTGATGGGCTACAACACGCCTCTGCTGCTCATGCTTCTCTACCTCCAGTGAGGGGATGGAGGATGGGTGTGAGGGCGGAGAGCTAGGGCTGCTGGGGGGCCGGCCCACGCCCATGGCATCCTGGGAGGCTGGAGTTTGGGGGCAGGGTGGGGGATGGGGGAGGGTGCCCTGCCCTGGGGGGTCTGGTCGGGGGGTGCTGAGGGGCCTCACGTGTGCCCCACCAGAGCCCTGTGTTACCGGTACCGCTACCTGAACTGGGACAATTTCGACAACTTCTACATCACCAGCCGATTCCTGCACATGGATGCTGTCCGCTCCGTGGCGGGATTGCCCACAGTGCTGCCACTCAGTGCCCGTGAGGCCAGACAGTACATCCAGCCGGGTGAGGGCCCTGGGGACCCGGAGACAGGGACCCTGAGGGAGGCCAGGGATTCCCCCAACCCTACTGCCCTGCCCAGAAGTGCCATGCACAGGCCGGGCTCAGGGCGGGACGAGAGGTAGGGGAGACAGGCCAGAGCTGAAGGAAATTTCCGGCGGAGGGGAGACACAACCCTGTCTTTGGGGAGTCCTCAGAATGAAAGGGGAAAGTAGGGTCCCTCAGAGCACGCAGACAGAGAGAGAAGGGGAAGATGATGCTTCTGGGAGCACCCTGGATGTCGGGACGGAGGGAAGGATGGGTGGGGAGCGGATATGGAGCAAGGGAAGTGAAGTTGGGGAGGCTTTCGATGGGGGGGAGGGTGGCGAGCAGGAAGTGTGCCTGTGCTGATATGGAGGTGATGCAGCTGGGCAGGGGTGGGCAGTGCTCTCTGTGAAGTGGGGGGCCAGGTAAGGGTATCAAGGATGCCTCAGGAGGGAGGATTCCTAGAGACTGGAAATAGGCCACCAGGCCCAGGTGGAGATGCTAGGCCTGCACCTCTAGGCACGGAGCCCCTGCCCACAAAGAGTGCTTCCCACCTTTGCCCAGGGGTCCTCACAGCTTCCGCGTCTTCCAGATGAGCAGACAGGCTCCAGCTTGATCAGGGGCAGGAGCCGCCTCCAGGAGGGAGATCTCTGTAGGAGCTGGGTTCTGGTGGGTGGGAGAATTGGGGAGCGTCCTCCTGACCAGCTCTCCCCTACCCAGGCTCCATCTTCTTGTCCCAGTGGGAGCAGATGTTTTACATCCTGGCGACCTTCCACCTTATTCGGCACCTCCTCCTCGTTTTCCTCCTGGTCTTCTTGGACTATGCCATCTTCTGGGTCCTGGACCTGGCCCGGTACCAGCTGCAGGGGGAGATCGTGGCCCGCAGTGAGCGCCTGAACCTCCTTAGTTTCCTCAGTCCTGGGGGATTGCCTGAATGTCCCCATGTCACTCATACTTACCAGCCCCTGACATTGCCACTCTTCCAGCTCTATCCTCTGCCTGGTAACCCCTGTGCCCATTTCAAGATTATACCATAACAGAATAGCTAAAAACACAAGCTCTAAAGTCAGACTGGCCTGGGTTCAAATCTCAGTAGTGTCCTTTACCAGATGGTGACCTTGAGCAACCTTGCTGAACCTCTCAGACCTTCAGTTTCCTCATCTGAACCATGGCACAATCATGGTGGCAACCTCTCTGGGTGGCTCTAAGGAGTAAATGAGACCACATGTGCTAAGTGGCTGGTGGACCTTTGATTGAGTGTGTGCCACAAACCACAGAATAGAATTAATCTAATCCTGTGTACCAGAGGCCCAACAGAAAAAGTTAAAAAAAAAATACCCAGAACATAGGACTTCCCTGGTGGCACAGTGGTTGAGAGTCCGCCTGCCAATGCAGGGGACATGAGTTCGAGCCCTGGTCCGGGAAGATCTATATGCCACGGAGCAACTAAGCCTGTGCGCCACAACTACTGAGCCTGCACTCTAGAGCCCACGAGCCACAACTACTGAGCCCACGTGCCACAACTACTGAAGCCCGCGTGCCTAGAGCCTGTGCTCCACAACAAAGAGAAGCCACCGCAATGAGAAGCCTGCACACCGCAATGAAGAGTAGCCGCTGCTCGCCCCAACTAGAGAAAGCCCGCACGCAGCAACGAAGACCCAATGCAGCCAAATATAAATTAAAAAAAAAAAAAACCCAAAACAATCCATAAAACACTTAGTTCAGTACCCACTACACAGTCAATGCTTAGCAAATGCTTCATTTTTTTTAAATTTAAATTTAAATTTTATTGAAGTATAGTTGACTTACAATGTTGTGTTAATTTCTGCTGTACAGAAAAGTGATTCAGTTATACATAATATATATATTCTTTTTCCTATTCTTTTCCATTATGGTTTATCACAGGATATTGAATATAGTTCCCTGTACTATACAGTAGGACCTTGTTTATCCATTCTACATATAATAGTTTGCATCTGCTAATCCCAAACTCCCAATCCTTTCCTCCCCCAGGCAAATGCTTTAAAATAAATGCTTCTGGGTGGTCACGGAGTCAGGGGATGGACTCACTGACCATTAAGGTCATTTCAAATCTGGTAGCCTGGGAAGGCAGACCAGGCACCAGTGCCAGCCAGCTCTGGACCATGGAGCCAGTCCCAGGTGCCAAGGGCTGATGTTAGGCCCCAGGGCACCATGAGGGTGCTTAGGGCGTCCAAGGCCCCTGGCTGAGGGCCTGGGGGCCATCTCTATGCCCTGCACTGTCCACTCTCCACCCTCCAGAAAGTATGGCCTTTCCGGCATGGTGGAGTGGGCAGCTGCCAAGAGCATCCCTCACACAGTGTCTTGGTGCCAGGCCCTGTGCTAATATCCATAACTGTGGAAGGCACCGGCTCTACTGGGAAGATTTACCGCGACCTGGTGTCGGCATTTGATGTCCTGCAGCAAGGCAACATCACCATCTTGTCCCAGCGCTGCCTCCTGCGTCCCTCGGAGCCCAACACCACTGGTTACATAGTCATCGGTATCCACATCCCTGAGGGCACTGGGGGAATAGACACCATTCAGGGAAGGAGGCGCAGACTGCTGAGGGTGAGCGTGGCTGGCACCTCGTGCCCTCCGACAGTGGCTTACTGTGTCTTCTGTGCCCCCAGGTGTCATGTATGGCCTGTGCTTCTTCATCACTTTGTTTGGCAACTATGTCAGTCGCCTGCGGCGGGTCATCTGTGCCTCCTACTACCCATCCCGGGAACAGGTGAGGGGTCCGTGGCCAGTTCCTGCCCGCCTCCCCAGGCTGCTAAGATCATGGCTGTCTGTCTTGGTTTGGGGGAGTTAAGAGGTCTTCAGCAGCCCAGCTCTCTCCCCTCTGGTTGAACCCCAAAGCAAATGATCTGGACTGCAGATGGCAGAACTGGTGCCTCTTGGGGCAGGGCTTTCTGAGACAAAGCTTGCCTCCAAAGTTTTGTTAAAACCCTAGGGGGACAGGAGCCATGTTAACATGTTGAGGTGTGAATGGAAACTCACCATTTGTTTACTCATTTATGACCCACTCACTGAGCATCCACCGTATGCCAGTTACCATGCTGGCCTCAAGGATGCCAAGGTGAACCAGACACAGTCTTGAGGCAGGCCGGACAGGCTTTTATTTATTTATTTATTTATTTATTTATTTATTTATTTATGGCTGTGTTGTGTCTTCCTTTCTGTGCGAGGGCTTTCTCTAGTTGTGGCAAGCGGGGGCCACTCCTCATCGCGGTGCGCGGGCCTCTCACTATCGCGGCCTCTCTTGTTGCGGAGCACAGGCTGCAGACGCGCAGGCTCAGTAATTGTGGCTCACGGGCCTAGTTGCTCCGCGGCATGTGGGATCCTCCCAGACCAGGGCTCGAACCCGTGTCCCCTGCATTGGCAGGCAGATTCTCAACCACTGCGCCACCAGGGAAGCCCCCGGACAGGCTTTTAACAAGATGTTACAATGAAAAAAGTGTTTTTATTAAGGAATGAATAAAGTGTTATGGAAACCCAGAGGAGGGAATGGGTGAATCCATCTAGGGAAGTCCCAAAGTCTTCCCCCAGAAAGGGGCATTGAGCCAAGCCTAGAGAGATTCATAGGAGTTGGACAGAAGGCAAAGGTAGGGAGTGAGGTGGGAGCAGAGGGCATTCCACGTAGAAGAAACAGGATCAAGGGCACCCCATCCTTGACCTCCCCTCCAGCAGGAGAGGATCTCCTACCTCTACAATGTACTTCTGAGCCGCCGAACCAAGCTTTTGGCTGCCCTGCACCGATCAGTGAGGAGACGGGCAGCTGACCAGGGCCACATGAGTGTCCTCCAGGTGCTGGCCAGGCGGTGAGCCCACTGTCCTTCCTTATATGAAGTGGGGTGAGAGGGGGTAGAAAAAGAGCCAGAGGTCAGAATGGATCACTGTCCTTCCTAGGTGTCCAGAGGTTTGTTTGAAGAGGGTGCTCATTCCATGGCATTCATGCATGAATGGATTGAGGATGAGAATTCTTAGGGGTGGGGAGTGAAAGGAGGAGGAGGACAGGAAGCAGAGATGTTGTTGCTATAGTCAGAGGGATGGAGGTTAGCCTGCAGGAAGCACTACCCTTGGTTTGGAGGGTGGTGCTAGAGAAGACAAGGGTTAGCTACGCTGGCTGGGCTGGCCTCTTTTTCTAAAAAATTAATTAATTTTAAAATTGAAATATAGTCGATTTACAATGTTGTGTTAATTTCTGCTGTGTAGCAAAGTGATTCAGCCACACACACACATAAACACTTTTTTTTATATATATTCTTTTCCTTTATGGTTTATCACAGGATATTGAATATAGTTCCCTGTGCTATACAGTAGGACCTTGTTGTTTATCCATTCTATATATAATAGTTTGCATCTGCTAACCCCAAACTCCCACTCCATCCCTCCCTCACCCCCCTCCCCTTTGGCAACCACATGTCTGTGAGTCTGTTTCTGTTTCATAAAAGTTCATTTGTGTCATATTTTAGATATCATATATAAGCCATATCACATAGTATTTCTCTTTCTGACTTACTTCACTTAGTATGATAATATCTAGGTCCATCCATGTTGCTGCAAATGGCATTATTTCATTCTCTTTTATGGCTGAGTAGTATTCCATTGTATATATGTACCACATCTTCTTTATCCATTCATCTGTCCTTGGACATTTAGGTTGTTTCCATGTCTTGGCTATTGTGAATAGTGCTGCTATGAACATAGAGGTGTATTATCTTTTTAATTAATTAATTAATTTTTGGCTACGTTGGGTCTTCGTTGCTGCACACAGGCTTTCTCTAGTTGCGGCGAGTGGGGGCTACTCTTTGTTGCAGTGTGCGGGCTTCTCATTGTGGTGGCTTCTCTTGTTGTGGAGCAGGGGCTCTAGGCGCGCAGGCTTCAGTAGTTGTGGCTCGCGGGCTCTAGAGCGCAGTCTCAGTAGTTGTGACACACCAGCTTAGTCGCTCCATGGCAAGTGGGATCTTCCCAGACCAGGGCTCGAACCCGTGTCCCCTGCATTGGCAGGCAGATTCTTAACCACTGCACCACCAGGGAAGTCCCAGGGGTGTATGTATCTTTTTGAATTACATTTTTGTCTGGATATATTGGGCTGGCCTGCTTAGTGTCTGGGACCCCTCTCCTCAGGTGCTCCTGCCTGGCTCCGTTTATCAGCCACTCTAGGCAGCAGCAGACCTACTGCCTGGGCTGCGGGCAGCCCCAGGATGAGGGGGACACAGAGAATTCGGTGTCCTGCAGTACCCCAGGCTGCCGAGGTGAGACTCCTTGGGAGTATGCCTCTCCCTTCTGGGACTCACCACATTTGCATATGACAATCAGCTGTTGTCCTTCTTTTATGGACTTCTCCTGTACCTCACCTTTTGTACCCCTCCCTTCATTACTATGCATGTCCTCATTTACACAGAGCCCTCAGGTAGCTCATTTTCTCTGTGAGCCTTAATCCTCCAGTGCAAATAGAATTTATATGCAAGTGGCGTTGCAGCAACTCCCTAGTGTGCACCGCTTGATGAGGATGGTCCTCCCAAGGGTGGGGTCGGGGAGGCAAGGGCTGAAAGCTGGGGAGCACAGTGGTTGGGGGGGGGTACAAGTTTACCTCGTTTCCCCCCGGCCTCCTCCAGGTCTCTTCTGTCTCACCTGCTTCCGCCTCCTGGACAACACCTGCTCCGTGTGTGCATCTCCCCTCTCCTACCAGGGGCAGCTGGACCTGGAGCTGTGAGTCTCCAGCGACATGGGGTGGCCGGAGTCTGTGGGGGCAGTGGGAGCAGCCACCCCTCCCCCAGGACCTCTGTGGGCTACTGAGATGGGAGGCTTCTCCAGGGACTCCAGTGATGAGGACGGCCCCCGCCTATGGCTGGCGGCAGCTCGCAGAAAGGGTCCTGAGCAGGAGGCGTTACTGCAGCAATGGCTCCAAGAAACGCTGGGCAGGCCCCTCTTTTCGGATTCCAGCTCCGAATTCAGGTGAGCAGAAAGCTGAAGGAGTTGGGGCCTGGGAGGCCTAAGATGTTCTGTCACATTTACCAAGGGCTTCTTGGGTGCTAGAGCTGGAGATGGAGATAAAGGGAGGGGAGGGAAGGGAGGCTTGCCCTGGAGGAGCCCACCAAATGGTGGGGGAGAGTGACATCAAATAGATCAGTGACAAATGTGGAGAGCGCCCCGATCAAGGAGTGAAGCAGGCTCTGGGCAGCACAGAGGACAGAACAACCTGTTTGGGATGGGGGGATATTAATGAAGGCTTCATAGAAGAAGTGAAAAAAGAGGTGGTTTGGGGGCACCCCGGGGGTTTGTTAGGCTGAGGAGTCGAGGAGAGCATTCCAGGGGGAGGCTTTTGTGTGTGAGTTTGGAGAACATGAGACACTTAGGAGGTGCGCGGGGGCGTGGGGGCTGGCGGAGCTAAGGGAGATGTGTATGTGTGGCTGGGTGGAGACCGCAGAGCATGCTGGGAGATGAGGCAGGGAGAGGTGGGAGAGGGCCTCACTTTGCCATCTGAAGATCCTCAGTCAGAAAGTGATATAATCATATTTGTCTTTTAGGACAGTAAGCTAAGGAGGCAGAATGGAGGCTGGGCAGGAACAGGGAGACCAGAGAGGAGGCTGTCTTATCTCAGGAAAAGTTGGTGATGGCCTCAGGATTGAGGTGCTGAGAATGACAGGGAGTTTATGCTTGGGACCGGGCAGTGTTAAGGCAAGAGGGGAAACAGGTTCTGCAGAAAGAGGAATGGCCCAGTTCGAGACCTTTGAGGTATCTGTAGGGAATCCAGCGGGAGATGCCCAGGGGACAGTTAGAAAAGGGCAGGGCTCTGGGCCAGAGGTGTCTTTTGGGGGGGTTGTTGACTTAGAGACTGTAAGAGAGAGGATGAGCTAGATCACCCTGGCAGAGGGCAGGGCAGGAGAGGAGGGGACAGGGACAGAACCCTGAGGGGCTCAATCACAAGCCAAGGAGGGGAGAGGCTCACGCACAGAGAGACAAGCATATCAAACGCTGTGAGATGATCAAGTAGGATGAAGCCTGAAGATTGGCCATTGAATTTGGCAGTTGAGAGATCCTTGGAGTGGCTTATGGGAACATTTCTCATGGTGTGGGGAAGGCCAACACCAGTCTTAATGGGTTGAGGGGGGGTGACTGGTAGAGAAGACTCAGAAACAGAAATGGGGTTCGCGGCTCTGTGTCACTGTTGCAAGAAGTTTGAGAATTCTTTTTCTTTTTAATATAACTGCTGTAGTTAAAAAAAGGAAGCTTGATGGTAGAGGAGGGAGTTAGCTTCATAGAACAAAAGAGTAGCTTGAAGGGAACCTAAAGGATTTTTCTTTATCCAAGTATAGGGAGATTTGAGCATTTCAGAGGTGAAAAAGAGAGCGCTGAAGAGAGAGGGATGCCAGAGAGATGGGATCTAAGGCCAGGTGAACAGGGTGGCCTCAGATAGGAGCGGGCTCACCTGAGGCAGGAGGGGAGAGGGTATGTTCCTCTGAGCAGAGCCGAGCCTGCTCCCGTCTGGTGGCCTTGCTTTTCTCAGGGAGGGTGGGGGGGGCGGGGGTAGGAGGCAAGCACACCTGCTAAGACAGCAAAGAAGGGGTCTGGGAGTGGAATAAAAGTTTCAAGGAGTGGGTGGTGGAGGCTGAAATATCTGCCTTGGGGACTGCACAAAGGAGCCAGCGGGGGAGGTTAAGAGATTTCCAGGTAGCGTTACAGGCTCAGATGAAGTTGAAAACCATAACGTGTAATGACTGACTCCAGCGTGCTTGGTTATTCGGTTTTTTTCGAGCAAATCTGGTAGCCATGAACAGGATTCCAGGGTTGAAGGTTTTTTCTGGGCAGGTCAGGAGAAGGATAAGATGGGGAGAGAATTGGGGTGTCTTTAGTCAAGAGTGTCTGAGATGACTGACTTTGGGGAAGACAAGGCACTGAGACTCCAGGGGGCAGTCCTAGGTCTATGTCTCGACGGGGGTGTTAGAGCAGAGGCCAGGAGGGACACAGAGAATGGGCCACGCCTGGGAAGAATTCGGGGATAAATGAAGAGAGTGGCCAAGGTTGAGGGTGAGGTCCGAGTGGGAGCAGAGGTGAAGGTCATTATGGCCAAGGAGGTTGAGTACTGAAAGGCGAGTGTTGGAAGAGTCCGCCCACTAGTGAGGAGGCGGCTGGGCCATGCCAACAGCCCAAGTCTGGTACCAGCACCCTGGATGGGTATGGCAGGGTGTCTGCGAGGCCTGGGGAGATGGCCGCAGCCCGGGGTGTAGCTGCCATGGCAGCCAGGGGATTTGCAATACACCACAGGCCTGCCGAGTTTGAGAAAGGCAAGCAACCTTCACTCGGGAGGACTGTAAAGAAAACTTTCCAGCGGTCACATTCCAGGGCGAATGGGGCACTGGAAGTAGTAATGAGTTGAGGGGTTGAAGGGGAAGCAAAGTTTTATTTTTAGAGGTTTCAGAGGGCTCAGTGAAGTTAAAAGCTGGGTCGCCAGAGGGGATAGCTTGAGCCTTGAGGGGCTATTATTCCCAAGGTCACTGCTGGTTCTGCCCTTACTACCCACATGACCTTGGGCAAATCGCTGCACACTCATCTCTCAGCCTAAAATCAGAAGCTATCTACAGCCATGAGCTCGTTTGCCTTGGGGGGCCTGTGAGAGCAGCAGTGGCTGGTAAATAACAGGAGCCAAATCTGAACAGATGGGGCAGGGGCAGGAGGCAGGAATGCACCTGTGAAAACAGAATGTTGGTGACTGGGCCACTCCTTCCTTTCCTCGCTAGTGACCTGGATGAGGAAAAGGGGCCTTGGAAGAGGAGGCACAGGTAGCAGCGCCCACCTGAGGCCCAGTCTGTCAGCATACCCATGCCCCCTCAGCCCTCCTGACCACCTCAGAAATCCTCTGCCCCCAAAGCAGCCCCTTCTCCGCTTCAGAACCCCCAGTCCCTCTGTCTCTCATTTCCCTCTCCTCCTGATCCCTCCCACCTTCTCCAAAATAAAGAAACCAAAGGTGGACACAAGTGTGAATCTTAAATTATTATTTCTTCCTGTCACTTACACCCGAGGTGGGGGTCAGGGCAAGGGGAGGGGAACAGGAGAGGGGGGATTGCCTCCCCCCCCACCCCGTAAGGCACTGAGTGGAGAAGCCGCAAGGGGGGAGGGGGGAGGCCACATTGTCCTCACTCCCTGGGGCTAGGCCCCAGGTCTCCTCAGCCCTGGGCTCTCCCATCACCTGAAATGCTAAGATGAGGCCCAGGGCAACCCGACCTCCCTCTACCCCAATATATTACATCATCACTTTTTAAATAGATACAAGGACTGGTCCCGCTACCCCCTCCCTGTGACCCCCCCCACTATTGGGGGTACCTGGGCAGCTGTGCAAATGGGCATGGGGGTGCATGGGGTGGGGGGAGGGAGAGCACCGGGCCCCTGAACCTGCCCCTTTTAAGGAGGGGGAGGAGCCGCCAGGCCAGGGAGGGGAAATAGTGCAAGGCAGAGCCCAGGCAGAATGGGGTCCAGCACCCAGCGAGGAAGGTGGGGAGGAGATACCCCCACCCCCAGCAGAATTGGGTAGTTAAAAATCTGAAACTAGATTTCAACAAGACCAACAGAAAAGGCTATGTACAGACCAGGGGTGGATTCAATCCTAAGGGTAGAGTGAGGGGATTACTCTCCCCGACCCAACAGGAAGCCCGGCTGGCAAGGGTCTGGGGAAAGGATCCCTTTCCCACAGGTCCGCAGCCCACTTTCCTTGCGGCCAAGAAAGAAGCTATTTGCCCCGGCCTTGGCAAGGGGGCGCCGCTCACCAGCTGGGGTGGTGGAGGTTGAGAGAAGACGGCTCGCTGGAAGTGGCCGCCAGGGGCGCTCGCCCGCGCAGGGCACGGCCGCCAGATGGCGCCGGCTCGCCCGTTCTCCGCAAGGCTCCCCCCAACCCCTCACCCTGTCCCACACCCTGCACCGCGCCAGCCCGGGGGCGGCGTGAGTCAGGGGCGGCACCGGTGTCGGCGGCTCCGGCTTGCACCTGGGCGGGGAGGAGGAGAAGAGGGTAGGCCACCGCCCGGCCCGCCCTGCCCTCTGGCCCCGGGGAGGGAGCGGCGGGAACAAGACATTCCCTGCCCAGCGACTCGGGAGGGGAGGGGAGGGGAGGAGAACCAGCAGCAGCTCCCGTAGTTGGGCGGGGCCCCTCCCGCTGCCCCCAGGGGCGGGCGAACCAATCAGGCCACCCCGCCCCCTTCTCCAGGACCCCATGACTCAGCGCTGGGAGCAGGGCGGAGGGGGACTAGGATGGCTCCTTCCTTACAGGCCCAGTCCCCCAGTCTTTCAAGCTTCTACCTTGCTTTCCCCCACTTACCCTTCCTTTGCCGCCCCCCTTTGCATAATTCACTGCCAGGAAAAGGGAACAGAAACCAGGAAGGAGGGGTCTCGAAAGGGAGGGGCAGTCCTTCACCCCCTTACACAGCCAAAACCCCAAGGGGCATGGGGGCAGGGCAAGGCTTTGGTCCCAAGCCCCCCACCCCCTAGAAACCCGCATAGCCGAAGAGGGACCCCACAAATCAGAAATACATTATTGCTTCTACTCCCCAGGAGCAGCTGGGGACAGGGACCCCACCTTTACAATGGAGCTGTAAATATATACATAATATCGTATGTATCACTCCTTGGGAGAGCACCCCAATCTGGGGAGCCTCTGCCCCAAAACCTTCTCAGCTTGGAACTGGAATGAGAGCTCTGAGGGAAGGGCCCAATTTCCGATGCCAGGGAGGCTCAGTGCCCGGACCCCAGCGCCGTCTCTGCTGCACACTCCCGCTGCTCAGCATGGGCGTCCCGGCCCCGTGCTGCTCCAGCTCGGCCACTCGTCCCTCTTTAAGAGGACTCCATGGCACCTTCAGCCTGAGGTGTGGTGGGTGCCCCCTCCTCCTCATCGTCATCAGGGGGCCCCGGGGTGGAGACTGGGGGCCCAGTAGGGGCTGGCTCCTCCCAGAATCGAGCCAGAGAGAGTCGGAAGTTGTCCAAGTGGCCATTGGAGAGGTCGAGGCCAGCAGGGGTCGGGGTGGCGGCAGAGGGCGGGGGGTAGTGAGGGGGCGCATCGTCCTTGCGGCGCCGCCGGGTGCGCACCTCCAGGCAGTTCTGGCCTTTAAGGTGGCGCTGCAGGTGGTCCTCCTTGGCGAAAGCCTTGTGGCACAGGTGGCACTCATAGGGCCGGTCCCCTGTGTGCAGGTGCATGTGGTTCTTGAGGTCATAGCTGTGCAGGAAGCGGGCTGGGCAGTGCGAGCATGAGTAGGGGCGCTCTCCTGTGTGCTTCCTCATGTGGATCTTCAGCTTGTCATTCCTGGCACAGGCAGGGGGGAGGGGCAAGGAAACCGTTCAGGATGCGATCCCTGGGTCATCCTGGCCAGGTTCCCAGGCCTTGTCCCACTCCCGTCCCCCACCATTTGTTTCCCTATTACTGCCCCAGGAGACCCTTGCTGACTTGCCCGCAGCTTAACTGGGCCTGGCCACCACCCACTCTGCCTCCAGCACAGCCAAATCTTTCATGCCCCAGACCTACCTCCCTTGACTTTCTTTCTCCTGGTCTCCCTATCCAGGTCTCTCTTCTCACCCTGGGCATCACCACTCCATCCCCTCCAGGATCACCTGCCTCCACACCTCGGGTCTCATAATCCCTTTCTCCCTCCCCCTCGACATGGCCCCTGCTGCACCCCTTCCCCACTGGTGCTCACCGGGTGAAACGGACGCCGCAGACTTCACAGGCGAAGGGCTTCTCACCCGTATGGGTCCTCATGTGGCGTGGCAGTTTGCCAGCCCCGTGGATAATCTTGTGGCAGACCGGGCACTCCTGGGGCATCTGGGAGCGGCGTTTGCGCACTAGCTTGTCCTGGCCATCTAGGCCTGGTGCCAGGGCGTCCTGGTGTAGGGAACTCAGGTAGGCCATCAGGTCAGGATCGATGGCATCCTCATCTGAGCCCAGCTCCTCTGGGGACAGCGGGGGCCCGCCACCCTGCGCCAGCCCATAGGCGGGGGGATATGCCAGCTCCTCCTCTTCTTCCTCACCCTCATAGGCCTCATAGCTCAGGGGCCCCTCATGGGGTGAGGCAGTCCCTGTGGGAGGGCTGTAGCTGTCCCCCAGCCTACTGCCCCCGCTGCTGCTCACTCTGCCTGCCGCCTCCTCCTCCTCCTCGTAGGTCAAGGGATGGGTGGGCACTGTGGGCACTTCAGGCACTAGGTGGTTTGCCCGGGCCCCCTTGGTCTGCAGGAAAGCTTTTCGGGGCTTGCGGCTGCGGCGGGCGACAGGCCGAGGGGGCGGCGGCGGCGGTGGGAGGGGCACCTGTGGAGGGCTGTCTTCACCGTTGGGAACTCCCGAGGCTGAAGCCGTGGCTGTGACGAAGGCCTCCAGGTACTGGCGAGCTCGCTCACAGTCGTCCTCGTCAGGGCTGGGAGCTTCTAGTCCGCTGCCCTGCAGAATCTCCATGCAGGCAGCGATGACACACGGGATCTCCAGCAGCCGCGCAGCCTGGAGCACTGCCGGCATGTTGGCGCTGCTGGTGGTCAGTGTGGCTGTATAGGCAAACTCGAGCAGGGCACCCAGCGCCTCCGGCCCCACAAAGTCCAGCTCACACACGCCGGCCCCTGCTCCCCCGGCAGCCACCCCGCCGCCCCCAGCGCTCAGGACCGCCCCGCCACCGCCCTCAGTGAAGAGCTTCTTGAAGTAGTGGCTGCAGGCAGCCAGCACAGCCCGGTGGGTGCGGTATTCAAGGCCCTGTGTCCGGATGGTGAGGTCACATAGGTGTCCCAGCTGGCGCTGCTCATTGAGGCAGCTCAGGAGCTCACTGCTGTGGTCTGGGAATGGAATCCCGATCAGGTCATCCTCGGGGCTCCCCATCTTCTCCTGCAGAGTCAAGTAGAGAGGGAGGTTAAGAGCGCTCAGCCCTGCAAGGTGGTCCAGGGAAGGAATACATACCAACGTTGGCCAGGTGACTACAGACTACTTAGATGGTCTTCTAAGTACTTTACACCCACTTCATCTTCCACAACCTTCTAGAGTAACAGTTATCATTCATTTCACAGACAGGAACCTGAGGTGCAGACAGGTGAAGCAACTTTCTATGTTAAGTGCAGAACAGGTTCAAAGCCAGGCGATGGGCCCAGAGTCCGTGTTCCTAACCACTGTGCACTGTTCTGCCTCTGTGAGAGCAGGAGCCCTGCCTTTCTGGCCTTTCCTAGAGACCCGTCTGCTTCACCTGCCCCATTCCCCATCCCTTTGGAAGAAGCACTGGACTGGGAGAAAGGATGCCTGGGTTCTGGTTCAGGCTTCATGAAGAACTGGCTGAAGGACTCTGGGTGGCTCTGGCAGCCAGCCTCAGTCATCTGAAAAGTGGGGTAACAGTCTTTGTGATGGAACCTCCTCTCAGCCCAGAGAGAGGCCAATGAGAGAGTTCAGATTCACATTGCGCCAAGGACTGTTCAAGGCAAGGTCAGGTGCTTTAACTTATGTTATCTCCCTAAAGCATTTGGTGTACAGTAAAACACTATGCAAACCTGAGAGGTGGCTTCCCAGCACCCTCCTCCTCCTCCTTCCCCACCCACTAAAAGTTCATCTCCCCTTCTAGATCCCCCCTTCTAGAGGCCAAAAGGGAAACACAGCTCCCAGCATCCCTCCCCCCACATCCTCCCCTCCCCCATGGGGCCAAGGAGCAGCCACCCTTTGCTGGGGTGTCGCTGGCTGGCGCGGGTGCTTCCTGCCCCGCACCGATAAGCATCGTCCCCGCCCCCTCTCCCACTGCCAATAGGCCAAGTTCCAGTCCCACCCCTCCCCCACTGGGCTACCACCACCACCTCTCCCTCCCCATTCCCATCCAGTCAGGAGAGTCCCCCCTCTCCAGAGGACCATCTTTCACCCTCTATGCTTTCCCCTCCAAGGCAGAGCCACAGAAGGTGCAGAGCTGCCAGCAATCCTGAGGCTGGTGGAGGGGAGGGGAGGGGTAGTAGAGGGAGTCTGGCCTGGAAGTGAGGAGATCTGGTTTAAGTCCTGGCTCTGCTACTATCTTTTTTTTTTTAACCATACCATTAGAATTTATTTATTTATTATTATTATTTAACATCTTTATAAGTATTCTGCTACTATCTTGCTGAATGACCTTGGGCAAGTCATTTCTCTCTGTGCTTCAATTTCCTCACTGTACAAGGAGGGGGTGGGAATGGAAGCCCCAAGGGCTCAGCCCTTCAGCCCTGACATTTGGTGGGTCTGGAGCAACTGGAGACAGAGTTGGGGCCTGGAAAGAGCTGGGCTCTGGAGTCATCCAGGCTTGAGTTTGAATCCTCAGTCTGCGGCTGATTAGCTCTGTGACCTTAAACAAGTGATTTAATCTCTGGACCTCTTTCCTCATCTCTAATATGGGATCATTCTACCTGACTCCTCGGGCTGTGGTGAAGGTTAAATGAGACCATGGGTGGCACAATGCCTAACACACACAGTAGGGGCTCAATAAATGTTCTGGCCTTGGCAAGGAGAAACAAGGCCTCACCTGAAGGCGGATTCCACTATACAGATGGTCTCTGCTGGGAAACAAGTCTGTCTCCCTCCCTCAAATCACCCCAAGGAGTCAGGTTACTACTAGCTACATGACCTTGGACCAGTCACTTCCTTTCCTGAGGAGGCCTGTTTCCTCATCTGTAAAATTAAATACTGACCTAGATGATCCTTAGGGCAAGTCCCACTGACATTTTGTCAAGTGTCTTCTCTGCCACTCCCAACAGCTGCTCAGTCTTGGCCATTGATGGGGAAGATTTTGGGGGGGGGGGTTGGAGGAGTCAAGGGCTACAGGTTTCCTCTTGAGGACACAAGAACTGCATTGTTTCTGCCTGCCTCCCTGTCCCAGCACCAGAACGCCTGCGCGGAAGCCATGAGTGAGCAGCACCCATGTGGCTCATAAGCCACAGCCAGACACCCTTAGATAGCCCACCCCTTCCCACCTTAAGTCCCCAAATCACTTCTCTCCCTGGGGGCCAAGCAGTCTGGGAGCACTCCCAGTTTCCTTTGGTTCTCCTACCTGTACTTTACAAATAGTACAAGAGGCAAATGGCCCCAGGACTTAGAAACAAACAAAACCGGGTGGGCAGCAGCAGTGGCCACTCAAGCAGCAGTGGGCTCCCTCCTGGGCCCAAGCAAATCCTGTCCCTCCTGAGGGGGATGGGTGGGGCTGTCCTCGATGTCCATTGGCCCGGAGCTGGGCACCCGCAGGCACGTGGCTAACCCCGTCCCTCTCCCTCCTTCCCTCCACACCCCACCCATTCCCGCTGCTAAGCCCGCCTCCCTTCTCCCACCCCAGGGCCGTCTCCGAGGCAACTTGGTGTGGCGGGGGCGCTGATTGGCTGACCCCGCTGTCAGGTCACAGGCTCTGGCTGGTTCAGGATGCAACTCACTCAGGGCTTGGGCAGGGGTGGGTGTTTAACCCCTTGGGCCTAACCCCGTGGCCACGAGGTACCAATGAAGGAGGGGAGAGGCAGAGGACACACGTGGGAAGGGGAGGTGTTCACATGGTTCTCTAGCTTCTGGGAAACTCCCCTAGCCCTTACCCAGGGCTCTGGCACTCATGCTAACTTAGGTGCCACCTGGAACTAGGCTGGTGCCAACCAGGCCAAGGGGATACTCCTAGCCCCATCATCTGGGAGGGGTTGGTGGGGTGGAGGCCTCCCCCTTCTTTCTGCCGGGGTGGGGCACTGGTGCCAGGATGCCCACCCCACCTTGGGCACCCTTCCCACATCTGTATCCCAGAGGGCCCAGCCCCCCGACGCCCATGAGTGTCCCCACCCAGCCTGGCATGCCCCCTCTTGCTAAGACCTTGTGGGCATGGGCGTGTGTGGTGGCTGGGGGGGGCAGCTGTGCCAGGGAGCCAGGCAAGGTCTGTTTGGTCTGTTTGCCTGGTAGGGGGAAGAACTGGGGGCCCCACCCCATCTCTCCCCCGTTTCCCGCCATCCCCCCCCCCAGGCTCCCCTCACTGTCAGGCCTGCTAGACCGGCCAAGCCGGTGGGCAGCTCTCTTGAAACTGGGCCCTGAGTCAAGCTTGCCCCATCTTTGGTGGGGGGAAGACTTTGGGGTTAGACAGGTGGGAGGGGGCAAAGGTGGGAGCCCCTATCACCTACCCCTCAGTGCCCAAGGGCACCTGCCAAGGTGTGTCCACCACCAAGAAACCAAAAGGTAGAGGGCACTGGCCCTGGCATGGGAAGGAAAAGGAGGCTGGAACTCTTTCCAGGTGCTGACCTCCGGCAGTGTCCAGTGCAGGGCTGGGGGCACCAGGGCCAACACTGCCGGCTCGAGCCAGCTGAAGAGCTGGGATATGAGGCCCTGAACGGGGCAGCTGAATAAAGCTGGCCCCCCTTCCCCACACCCTGGGGATTAGGGGAGTAAGGCTTAGTGTGGGGGGCAGCAGGCGGAAACAGGATTAGCGACGGAGAAAATAGATATGGGCCTGAGACACAGGCACAGAGAGCCACCCCTCCCCAGGCTTGGAGGCCCCCACCTCTGGGCTCTGCAAGAGAGCCTGAGAGGGACCTGGCCAGTCCTCTCCAGGTGTAGCAACCTGGGGTGAGGGAGGATGAGGACCAGGCTGTGACACCTCCTGCCAGGGTGATGGAGAGGCCTGCCACTCTTCCCATCTTGGCCGGCCACCCTTCGCCCTTACTCCTTTCTCCTTTCTGCCCCCCCAACCCCCACCCCAACTCCAGCCTCAGGTTCTCTTCCTGTTTTTTTGGAGCTAAGTTTGCACGAAGCCAGGGCTTTGGCCTGTGGCTGGACCAGGGGGGTGGGGAAATAGGACAGCCAGTCCAAAGTCCTCAGGGACCCAGGAATCCTAGTTCCCCAGCTTCTCTCACCCCTTCTTAGGGCCTCTGAGGCCCAAGGGCTGAAGCCATCTGGCCTGCCCAGTTGGGAAGTCAGGGTGAGGGGTTGAGGTGAATCCCCCTGAGGATTGGAATGGCTTCGAAGGAGAGGCCTTTGGCCCAGGGATGCCCTAGGCATTTATGGAGCCCTTCCCTCCCCACCCCAGCCCCTCCAAGCTAGTACATGCCTTCCCCATCCCCCATAGGCCGCTTCCCCCTCCTAACCTCACCACCCCCGGCACTCACACTTCCTGGGGGCCGAGGCGGGGAAGAGAGACCGCAAGCCACGAAGGGGGAAGGAGGCAAGGGGAGTTGGCTGCTTCCCGGTGCCGTGGGGGTTAAGCCTCTCCTCCCTCAAAATCCCCAATTCCTGGTGCTTCAGCTCCTGACAGGAGGGAGACCTCAGTGTCCCCCCACATTTTCTTTCCATGACAACTGCCCTAGTCCACAGCCTCTCGGGCCGCATCAGGGGAAATCTGAGGGAGATAAAAGATGGCGGAGGAAGGAATGGGGGCAACTCCGTCTTCCCCAGCCCTCCCCTCTTGTCCTTTGGGAACAAGGCCCTCTCCACTCTTGGCCCCTTTCCTTGTCCTCTTCCTGTCCCCTTACTGCCTTCTCGGACCCTTGTCTCCCCTCTCCGCGACTCATCCTTTGCTTTCCTTCCTTCAGCCCTTGCGAGGCTCCCGCTTCCTCTGTACCGCGTCTATGTCCCTAGGCCTCTGAGGAATCATCCCTACCTCTCTTTTCTTTTCCCTTTTGGCTCTCTCCCTCAAGCCTCCTCACTTCCTCCATTTCGCCTTGCTCCGAGCATCCCTTCTCTTCTCCCCAGGCAGGCGCAGCGTGGAGAGGGGCAGAGGAATTAAATCAAGATGCCAGGCCTGCCCTCCAAGGCCTGGTCTTGCCATGAGATGGTCACATTTAAGGTACCCACGGCCCCATTTTGGATGAAGCACAGGGCCAAAATTCGGGGGACAGTTGGGGAAGATGGGGGGGTGGTACAGTGAGAGCGGATGTGGGGTGGGGTGAGGGGGACAGCCTAGGCCTCTCTGCCCGTCAGAATTTCCAGCCCTGGAGCTGCTGGACTTTCCCCAGAGGCTGCCCACCCTAGGCCAGGCAACTGTGCACTTGGACAGACCCTGGTCATCAGGGTTCCCAGCGGGGGTCTGCCGGAGCACTGCCAGATACCCTTAGAGCCTGAGGAGACCACACAGGGTGCCAGGGTCTGCCCTGTGCCCACCCCCTCCCCCCAGCCTAGCGTCTCTGGCTGGGTAACCGAGCCGGCTGGTAACCCCACACCCGCCAAGCCGCCAGCAGAAACCTGAGCCCCCCAGCCCCAGAGGACACCCCGGCCCGATCCCCGGAGCCCGGCTCCCTGCCAGCCTGTCCAACCTCCTGTCCTGGCCCAGCAACCCCTCGGCTCCCGTAGGCCCCTTCTTCTGCTCTCCTGTCCTCCTGGGTCCCCCAGACACAGAAGCTTCTCCAGGCTCCAGCTCCTCAGCCCCTCAGTTCCTAAACCGCCCCCTGTGAAGTTCAGACACCCTCTTCCTAGCCTGTTTTTCAGTCCCTCTCTGACCCTTGGCCAATTCTAGGCCTCCAAGCCTCCCCTGGGGCCTGATCTCCCAAGCCAGAGTGTGGCCTACTCACCTGAACGCTGAGGGGCCTTGCCGGCAACTCCTCTTGGCCCCTGGGGGGAGCAGGTTGGGAGGGGTGGGGGAGGGCCGGGCTGGGGGGGAGGTAGGGTGGCTGTTCCCCGCTCCAGCTCCCTCCTTCAAAGGGGCCGCCCACGACTTGGCCCAGCCCCTCCCCCCTACAGCCTTAACCCTCTGGGTGCTGTCCCCCCTCCCCCCAGATGGAGGGAGGGGTTACCAGAGGGCTGGCAGCGTGGGAGAGGGCCTAGAGTCTCTGCCTGTGGTGCCCGAAGCCCCAGCTGTACCCACCCTGGCCCGTCCTTTCTCAGCCCTAAAAGGGGAAAAAGGTGAGCAGTAGGAAAGGTAGGAGCTGGGACAGTCCAGGAGGACAGAGGTGAGGAGGAGCAATGGGAGAGGCTGCTGGAGGTGGGACCAGGAGAAGGAAGAAGGGAGGGGAGGGGACAGGAGGCAGCAGTGGCCAGAAGAGGGAGGAGGGGAACCCTGGACAGTCAGTGCCAGGGGTGACAGGTGCCTAGGTCCCAGCCCCTCAGGGCATATGGTATAATAGGGGAACACAGGGAGGCCCTCCAGACCCCAGTAGGTCCCTCAGCACCCCTGGGAGCTGGCCGAATTCTCCCCTCTCTGTACTGGGCTGGGGCCCTCAGGGGCTGGGCAAGGCAGCACCCCGCCCTCCCCATGCCTCACCCCAAACCCACTCACATACCACAGTTCCTTGCCCAGGCACCAGCCCCTGCCAACCAGGCCAGGGGGCAGCACTTGTGCCAGCCCCCAATGGCCAGGAGGATCAGGGGGACAGAGCTGGCCTGAGGGGGGTGGACAGATGGGGGGAACTGTGGGCACCGAAAGAGGAAGGAGCCAGGAGGGGGCATCTGCTGGGAAGCGGCTAGCCCCACCCCTTGCGTAAGCTGCTGCCACCCTGGCCGGTTGGGTGGGACCCGCCTGGGCCTGAGGGGTAACTCAGGAGGGCTCTGAGCCCAGAGATGGGTGGGCCACAAAGTTCCACTTAAACAGCTTCTGGGGTCTCTTATTCCTGGAACGAGGCGTGCCCTAGGTCCCCCAGACACTAGGCCATCCCAAGTCCTACTGGGCTGGGAGGGGGCACCACAGAAATGCCCCCTAAAATATCCCCTCCCCTTTCCCCCCAACAGCTGCTGGCTCAATGCCTCTGGCCTGCTGCCCCTCACCAGCTCCCGGCCCGGTTGGCACCTACCCACCAGGATGCTGGCAGTCCTGCCCTCCTCTCCCTCCTACCCCCCTGGCTCCCAGCGCCCCATGCCAACTGTGGGCCTCGGGTGGGGGAGGGTCACCCCTGTGCCTTGGTGCCAGCTAGGCGGGCCCAGGCCCTTAGGTCCTACAGATAAGGCACAAGACCCTGTTCTCAAGCCATCTCCTCAAGAGGCAGCGCACGGGTTAGGTCCTACACAAAGAGAGCCCAGGGGGCTATGGACAGCTTGATGAGCAGTTATTGAAGGTTCCACTCCCCAAGGTGGGGGCTAGTGTCTCTCCCTGCCACCAGGCACCGGCCTCCCGGCATTCCCCCTGCCCAAGCATTTGCTTGGGCACCAAAGTCCCTGATATTCCTGAGTGCCCTAGTGCCTGCAGCCTGTGAGGGAGTGGGGTGGGGCTGCTCTCTGCCCTTTGATCCCCATAAAGGGAGGGAACCAGCCTAGAGGGCAGGGGGCAGGGAGGGAGTTCATGGGGCCCCTCCATTTCACCCCTGCCAGGGGCAGCAGGGCAGGGTGTGGGCATCTCTTGGGTGGGGCCCTCAGGTGAGAATGGGTAGCATGTCTCAGCTGGGGGGATGGATGTCAATCATGGGTACATGGTGTCATGTGTGAACAAGATGGTGAGGACAAGGTGGGGGGATGCAGAGGGTCCCCACATTCCAAATCATCCCAGTCCACTTTTAGTCCCATCCAGAAAAATTTCCAGACTTAACCAAATTGAGAAATCAAGGAGGACTACAACTCCCAGTATGCACCACAATTGCTTTGCATGTACCTTGGGAGCTGTAGTTCCCTTGAGAAGCCCAATGCTCTCCTCTTCCCCAGAGCCTTGTTGATGTGGTGGGGAGGGCAGAGCAGAGGACTTGGTTATGAATCTCCAAGCGGACTGTGTTTAGAAGAGGTACAAGGCAGGAGGTCCATGGTAGGGGGAGAGGACCCCTGCTCCCAGGCAAAGGGGGAGGAAAGGAGGAAGGAAGGAGGAGAGGATGTCTGTTGAAAGGGGCATATGGGTGGGGAGGAGTTGGGGGGAGTGGTGGAAACAGGAAGGAAACTGAAGCCAGAGACATGAGGTCGAAAGCAAGGGCCTGGTGGAGCCCCACTCCGAGGCTCAGCAGGGACTGGGAAGGCATTTCCCCCTGCTGGGCCTCGGCACCATTCTGGTGGCCTGGGGAGGCATAAGAGGAATTAGTGATGTCAAGTAACAGTAGACTGGTGTGTTTGTGGGGGTCGGTGACTCCGTTTACCTGCCACCAGCCGTCTTTTGTCTAGGGCACCCTCAACTCCCGGATCTGTCACAGGTATCTGCTGGCTGGAGAGCTCTGAAAGCTGACTAGGTTCTAGGATGCTAGCAGGAAAAGGAAGGGGTTGGGGGAGGTTAGGGCCAGGCCTGATGGGTATGGTGGAGGGAGACATGTATGGGGTTAGGCCCAGGTATGAGGTCAAGGAATTGTGCTGGCAAATGAGGATGCCATCCTCTAGGGCTGAGGCCATGGCAACTGGGAGGCCTCAGTGAAGAGAGGGCTAAGATGCCAAGGAAGGCCACCAGCCTCCCACCCATCCCAGGCTGTGGGACAGAATGAAGAGGGCAGCCCTTCCTAGTGTCCCTGTGGAATTTGCTAAAGGTAGCTTTTCCCCTTGTGCCAGGCAGCCTGTGAACATTAACGGTGGCAACTCAGGGGACCAGATGGCAGCTGGGTGCCTTTTCTTAGTGGGGGTGGAGGTCAGAAGTGGGCAGAGGCTCTGCTTCCAGGCCACTTTCCCTGGGCTCCCCAAGGTTCTGGGACAGATGCTTATAGGCCCCAGCCAAGATTCTTGCCAAGACCTGGGTCTGGCTGGGTGGTGGGTCATTCTTGCCTCTCCAAGGCCTTTGATGGTGGGCAACAGTATTTCTTACCCCTTCCCCCCAGTCCCCCAGGCCCGCCTTGGCTCCTGGCCGCCTGTGTGTTGGCAGGACTGGTGGGGGGGGGGGGCGGCGAGGCAACTTCAAACTGTCCGGGCAAAACGTCAAGTTTACTCACGAGTTTACTCAGCAGAAGGAGGGGGAAGAGGCCAGGGCAGGCACACCCCATGCCAGGGTCCTATCCGTCTGCTTGTCCCCACCTTCCTCCCCCACCCTCCTCTTCAGTCCTAGGCCAAAACAGGCATAGGCCCCAAGGCCTGGTGGCAGGGCAGTCTTAACTCTCGGAAGGTCAGGGAACCAAGCAGGCTGGAGGCAGGAAGCCCCAAAGCAGGCCCAGAGGCTTCTATCAGAGGGCAGTGCCCTGCCTGGAGCCCATTCACTACCCGTCTTGGGACCTCGGCCTTAGGCCAGAACTGGGTCTCTTAGCCACCAAGAAGGGGGCAGTACCAGGCCAGGCCTCCTCCATCTGACCAGTCCCCTGGGCAGTGACTTCTGACCCCAAATGCCCAGTACTAGGCTGTGCCTCAGGCAGCATGATGCCATCTGGGCAGCCATAGGATCAGGGGCTGTTTCTCTAGGCCTTGACTTGGAATGAGGGGCCAGCACCCTATCTGACCTACTTCCCTTTCCTCCCCACCTGCTTTCATTCTCTGCTTTTCTCCCCCAGCCTTCACTGTCCCCACCCCAGAGGCGCTCCGCCCCCCATGCCCGCTGGGCCCCCTCCCCCACCCTTCCCCAGGGTGCCAAGTGCAAGCACACAAAGGGCCCGATGGTGCATTGTTAGCCCAGCCCCCGCTGCCCGCCGCGCCCTCCCGGGGCAGGCACTAGGCCAAGGAGGAGCTGGGGGCCCTGGGTGCCAGGGGGCACCATGGGGAAGGGGGAAGAGGTCAGCACCTGTCTCCCAGTCCCTGGGGTCCATGTCAGCCAGAGCTGAGCAGTGATGAGAGTGCCCCATTAGAGCAGGTCTCTCTCCTTGACACCTGAGCCTAGTGGGCACTGCCTTCTTTCTTCCCCAGAGCCCCCTTCGGGTGGTATTAACCCCTTCCTGACCCCTGTGCTAAGGTTGGGGGGTGTGGTACCCAAGGGAGGGGACAGTGTCTGGGGGTGCCAGCAGATTGTGTGGTGCCCACAGCAACCATGTAACAGAGGCACGCTGGGGGAGCCGGGGTCCCGGGGGCCAGGGACAGGAGGCACTGACAGAGATTTCTTCTTGTTTCATCAGCTGCTCCAGGGGGAGCCCCCTGCCTTTCTCCCCAGTCACCACTAAGGAGGAACACTAAGTGTTACCCAAACTCAGTCACAAATATGTCCCTCTCCAGCCCAGCACAACACTCCATATGCCCACTCTCCCCTCCCAACCTGATGCCCACTCCATGCCAGCTCTCCCAGCAGTGCCAGGAGGGTACAGGGGTGACCAAACCAGCTGGTGTGTGGGGGGGGGGGAGCAGGAGGCAACCCCATAATCATCCAGGTCTCACCCCCCTACACACATGCAACCTCAGGAAACAGAGTTCCCATCCTGATTTAACCCCTCACCGCCCAATCTGGCTCCCCCTGCCCCTTGATAAACTGTCTCCCTCCTCCAGGAATAAGTTGGGGGAAGGCGGAATAGCTGCGCTGACTCATTCCCATTCTCAGCTGCAGCTAAGGGTCTCCAAGGCACTCGGGTGGGGGTCAATTCAAGAACGCCCTCCACCTGGCCCGGAAGCCAGGACAGCCTGCTGGTCTCCCCCTCTCCCCAGCACCCACTTCCGGTGTCCCAAACTAGGTCAGCAGCGCTCGTTTCCTGTGGGTCAGCTAGCACCCGCGCCTCTGCCCCTCCCCTGCTCCGGACCCAGGCTCCCCGCCCCCCGCCCCCCAGGGCGCCCCGAGGTCTCACCACGTCTCAGCCGCCCTTTGATACGTGGGGGTTGTGCGGGGCGGGGGGCAGGGGACCCGCCCTCTCTCCAAACACCAGCAGGGCCGGGGCGCCTGGGCAGGCACGTGTCCGGGCACAACCCGCTGCCCACGCCGCCCCCCCACTCCCGGCCCCCCCTCGCTCTGGCCGGGACACGTCGCTCTCTTACTTGGGGTGGGGTGGGAGGAGAGAGAGAAAGCTAGAAATTGAAAGCAGCGCCCCCCACCCCTTTGAATGGCAGCCCTCTGCCAGCGGCGCTCAGAGTAGGTTCTACAACAACACAGTAGCGACCCCCACTCCGGGTAGGGGCAGGTGCGCCGGCGCCTGTGGGGGGACGGGTAGTAGGTAGAATTCTTCCCAGTCGCCCACCCTCGCTCTTGGGCTCTGGGGGCCGGAGCTGGCTTTGAAAAGGTGGCGGCGGTACTGGAGCCTGAACGAAGAGAGTGGGATTGAGGGGAGGAGGAGAGAGGGGTCGTTCTATGTCGCTCGGAGGTTGTCGCTGAGTCCCACTACCGGCGAGAGAGCGCGACTCTGGAAGCGCAAGAAACCGAATAGTCCAGCCGGTAACTTTCCCCCAAGCCGCGGCTCCTCCTGTGCTCCCCCCACCCCCCATGCAACTGGCCCGGGTCCAACCCACCGCGCCAGGGGGCGCGGAGTTGGGGGGGGAGCGTTGTCCTAGTTAGAATCCGTCAGCGTTTCCATTCCCTCAACTCGGACGGGTCGGGGTCTCCCCCTAAAGTCACGAAGGAGACTGGGGGAGCGCTCAGTGCCGCCTCACCCTCTCTCCATCCCGGAGCCGCCAGTCTGTCTGATCCCAGAAGTGCAGAGAAAGTTTCTGGGGACCCTCCGCCCTGGGTTGGGGGCGGCTGTAGTTCCTTCTCTACCTTTCCTCCCAGTTAAAATCAATTCCAAAGACCCGGAGTGTTGGGAAGGCACGGGGAAGGGGAGTGGTGGGAATCTGGTCTGCGTGCGTGTGTGTGTGTGGGGGGAACCCACTTACAGGACGGACGAAGGACACTGCAGCAGTCTCGAGTATGGGGGACCTCTAGCCAGGAGACAAAAGTGGGGTACACTCACCTCTCTGCCTTTGGGTCCTCTGGCTGGAGCTGCTGAGGCTCCGGGTGTGGGGAGAGGCGCGTCCCCCGCCAGGCCCGGGGGCTTGGGGCCCTGCTCCGGTCCTGGTCAGAAGGCCGCGGTCAGTGGCTCGCCGCTCTCTGCTGGGGGGCTCCTCCTCCGCAGCCCTCTGCCTCCTCCTGCCGCCCGCCCCCCCCTCGGCCGCTGAGAACCGTACATTCACCTGGCTCCCACCCGCCCCCCCCTCAGGGCCCGCCTCACCTGTCCTGCTGTCTCACCTGTCCTCCTGCTTGCTTTCCCCCCATCCCTCCCCCCGCCCCCTGCCACCCCCCAAACTCCCCCTCCCAACCCTTAGCAACACCCTCTGTCACTTCCTGGTTTTTCACCCGCCCCCCCAGGCCCCCCTCCCTCCGCCCAATAAGGACATAAACTTCAACCCCTTGGTCCAGCCAGTCTCTGCAGGGCGCAGATGGATCCCTCCCTCCTTTTTCGCTCTCTTATTCCAAGCTCTTACTTTGCTCTCCGAGCTTTTCCCACCCTCCTCTTTTCCTTCCTTCTTTCCTTCTCTCTCTCTCTTTCTCCCTTCACCTGCCGCGGTCCCTTTCCTCCTTCTCCTCCTCCTTCTCTCCCTCTCTCTCTCTCTCTCTCTCTCTTTCTCTAGCCCCTATCTCTCCCAGTCCACCTTAACTCGAGCTCCGCCCCCGACCCCCATCCAGCCCTCCGCCGCTACTCTGTCCCGCCCACTGCACTCCACCTCTCGGCCCGCCCATTGGCCTGAACACCCGCCCATCCCAAGTGGGTCCCGCCTTGCGTTCGGCCAGGGAGGGGGCGGAGCCGAGGGGCTGGCCCGAAACCTGGAGGAGGGGAAGAGGAGGGGGCAGTGTCCGCAGCGGCCGGGGAACCGAGCACCCCCATCAAGGGCTCCCACTCCTACAAGAGGGGCTTCCGTAGGGTCAGCACCTCGGGAGGGAAGGGTATGAGGAGGTTAAAGATACACTAGGTGGGGGCTAGGCGGGGACTTAGGGGATTGAGGGAGGGGGTCCCGTGAGGGGCTATAATCAGGTCAGGGCCCCTGGAGGTAGGGGGAGGGGAGCCACCCGCCCATCAACTCCAGCTCCTACGCCCCACCCCACCCCTTGGAGGCGGGGGAATTGAGGCTGCGGGCACCCTGCGTCCCTCCCCACGCGTGACGGCGCCTCGCGGGGAGGGAACGGCGCCCTGGGCAAGCAGCCTCTGCGCTCCAGCCGGTGCCCGATGCGGCCTTGGCATTGTCGGAGGGGAGGGGCCAGGTCCGTGAAGGGGGAGGGGGAGGAACGCTCACGCTCCTGCTCCCCGCCTCCATCCCGCTGTTCCCTAAGTGGAGAAACTGAGTCTCCGTGAAGGAGGGACCTCTGGACTTGGATTCGCTCAGAGACCTGGGAGGCGAGAGGGGACTGAGTGTTTTACGATGTGTATGTGGATTTGGGGAGGGATCAGGATACGTACTTCAGTGCCCCCCAACTGAGGAAGGTAGCCTGTTTGGGACGCTTCCAACTGGGCCTACGGCGCTACGTACCCCAAAGAGCCCCTCCCACTAGTGTAAAACTGATTCAAATCCGGCTCCGGTGGGCCAGGTTCCGCTCCCCGAGGCCGTCAGGGCCGAACCGGGTCGAACTTGCTTTCTCCAACCCCAGCCCCCTCCGCAGAGGGCCTCCCTCCCTTTCCAGCAGGTGGCTCCGCGGGACACCAGCTCAACCTGTTGGACCACAATAGGCGGCGCCAGGGGGGCCCTGGCCCTCACCCGGGCTGACCCGGGATCCCCGAGCAGGGGGAGGGGCGGAGTCCCGGTCCCTCCCTCTCTCTCCCTCCGGCCGTGACTCAGCCTCGGGGCCGCTGCCCTGCTCCCCAGCCAGGGGCGGAAAGTGTGAGGCGCCCCTGAGGGCCCAGGCCAAACCAAACAGCCCCCCACCCTAGACATTATCTCACTGTAGATTTAGGGGGGCTCTAGGAAGGAGGGGGTAGCAGTAGCAGGCATGGGGCTCTCCCGCTCGGGTAATCCGCTCCAGATTTTCCTATCGTCCCTGTCCCTCTTGGGTCCCGAGGCTGGTCACTGCTCCGGGTTTTCTTCTCGGCCCCGCCGGACAGATTCTGGTTCGCGAGCGCCCGAAGCCGGCGGGGTCCAGGCCAGGGTTTTTCCCTCCCTTCCCCAGCTCGGGGTCGCGCTAGCCTGGAGAAGGGCCGTGCCAGGGGCAAGACGGCAGTGCCAGAAGCACAAGTGAAATTGAGAGGGGGCTGCTTCGGGGTGGAGAGGGCATGGCCGAGGAAAAGGAGGGCGGGAAAGTGGCTCGGGGAGGGTAGAGCCAGGGCCTCTAAAGGCAATAGAAGGGAGGGCGCCTTGGCATCAGCCCTTAGGTATAGAGGAGCGAACAGCGGGCTCTCCATGTCCCCCATCCCTGGGGGTCCCCCAGGCGTCTTGTTGGACCCCACCTGGATTTTTCAGTGGCTGGAATGCCATTCCTCACTTGAGTCTCGAGAGTCCGGGAACCTCCTGTTAGTTTCTCAGTGACGCCCCCTCCCACATTCTCTTCTGGTCCACAGAGCTCCCTCACTCAGAAGTCGGAGTGGGGAACCCCGACTTGAAATTCCCGCCTACCCCCCAACTCCGGGCCCTTACCTCGCCAAACCACTGAGACTGCGTCGGCCAAGAAACCCTGACTGGGGGCCCCGCCCTCTCCCACGAAACCCCAGCCTGGCCCCTGGGGCCTGCAGCCACCCCTGCCCCGCCACTAGGCCTGGACGGGAACTGGGAACTGGAGGGCAGGTGTGGGCTCCCCAAGGGCCCTCCAGGGGATCGGGGAGCGTCCAAGATCCGCACGTTCGGTGGTCTTCAGGCGACCAACTAGACCTTAATTTTGTGTGGCAGGAGGTGGGTAAATACCCGGAGAGTGAGGTGGTTGACCAAAGAGAAGGATGAACGCCCAGGCCGGGAGTTAACCCCTTTTAGGGAGAACTGCACACCTGGGGCTGGGACAGCGATTCGGAGTGAGGGCCAGGTGCCGTAGGCCGGGCCACGTGCGCCAAGGGTGAGCTGCAGAGGAGCTGCATGTTTGCAGAGCCTGGAGGAGAAAGGGCTTCTGGCGGGAAGAAAGGCAAGGCTGTGACTGGGCGGGGTCCTGAGTGAGTGGGTCTAGGGTCCTGCTTTGGAATGTGGGGGGCTGAGCTGGAAGCGGCGCATCAGCTTCGGCGCCCACCTCTTCCCCGCTCTCCGCCTTCCCCCGGCTGCCTCCGCTTCCCTCGAAAAACCCGCCGCCCAGGAAACCGCTGGGGGCGCTCAGACCGCAGCCCTGCCGCCCCCCGGCGCCCCCACCGCGACCGCCCAACCCACCTGAAGGAGCCGTGGCTGCCAGGGTTGCCCCCCTCCCGCCGACTCCCCCCACACCTGCGGGCTGCACTATTTATAACTCGGCGCCTATTCCGGGCCTCTGGGCGGGAGCCCGGTGTCGCGCAGCGCTAATCATCGCCGGGATCTCTGCGCCCCCCAGGGCCGGGGGAGATAAATTTAGCCTCAGGAAGCTCGGGGGAACATTTTCCAAAACTCCACGTCCCAGAGAAGGCGAAACAGAACCCCTCTGCCCTCAGCCTCCTCCGGACAGCCACCAGGCGGCGCAGGTCCCCCGGCTCGAGAAGCCGGGTCGCTGCTTTGAAGCTGGGGTAGGTAAAGGGTTGAGAAAGAACGACCTGAGGGTACTGAGGGGCGGAGGTCAGAGGGGTCAGAGAATGGCCAGAAGAATGGGTATGCCCCCAAGGCCGGCAAAGACGAGTAGACAGTCTCAGCTGGGCATAACTGAGAAAGGACTTCTGCCTTTTGAAGGGGAAATAACTCATATGCAAACGAGATGCAAATAGGGACGCCAATAAGAGCTTATGCCCTTGGGGGTCTGCGCTCTGGCGCTAGTGAAACAACTGCCACACACTCCCTTTTCTGCCCGTCTTTCAGTTTAGCTGGGAAAACGTGGGACTCTCCCAAGATTATTACTATAATATCCAGTTTATTGCGCACGGCTCCGCAGACCACTTCTCTTGACCCCTCTTCTCCAGCTTCTGCACACCACTGACGGTCTTATATCCGACGTAATCAGCTGGGAATCCTGGATATCAGGCCGCTCCTCCGCATGCTGTCGTACTTGGGGGTCACTTCCAGTTCTGCCTGGTCTCCTTCCCTGTTTTACCCCGCCCAGTCCCCTACCCCTTGTGGCCACTAGAGGGCCCCGGGGCGCCGAAGGGTAGATGAGATCTTACCCATCCCTCCCTGTCTAGGTGCCTGCACATCTTCCTTTATTGCTCCCCTCATCCCCCTCCAGTGAGTTCTTGAGACAGTAGTTTGGACACTTAAAACCTGAACTTACTCTAGTTGGGAAGAGAACATTGCAGGGAAGCTGCCACATCTCACTTTCCCTTCTAGGCCAGTGGGGAGGTGTAGTCCAGGGAACCATCTCCTGGCTTTGTGGCTTACATGAAAAGGGCGTAGCTGGGCCTCCCAAATGAGAGGGGGGAAATCAAGAACAAGGGGAGATTAGGGTTGAGGTGAAGTGGGAAAGCATGGAGTGGGTGCAGAATAGGGTTGGATAGTCCCCTCCACATTTCTGCTAGCCTGGCCCTGCCTCCCAGGCCACTTAGGCCACCATCCCAAGCACCAGTTCAGAAGAGGAAGGCAGGAGAGAAGCCCTGAATTTGAGATGAGAAAATCTGGATTCACCAAATGACTACCCTACTGCAGTGTGCTGTTCATATGACTTTGGAGGGGTCACCACACCTCTCTGGGCTTGTTCCTTCATGTTAAGATGGGACAATTGCCCTTGTCCTGCCTACTTTTGAAGTGGACTTTTGTAAGGCTCAGACACTCTGTAGCTGAAAAGGGCTGTGGAATGGTATATGAGGTTTTTGTTATCCTCCCCATCCCTCTCCTCAGTCCTTCCACTTTCAGGGCTCTGACACTCTCTTTCCAGCTCTGACACTCTCCTTGGGCTACTGGCAGTCACTACTTCTCTCCCCTCTTCAGCTCCCACCACCTGCCACAATCACAGGCCCTGCCTTCCACCCCTACTACTTCCCCAGTGGCCCTTGCCAGACATCCCCTCCCCTGGCAAAGTCAGAACCCTCAGACTTCAGGATCCACCTCCAGGCACTGCCCCAGCTTGGTAGGAGTGAGGTCTAAGAAAGGAAAAGGAGGCAAAGGTCTAGAGCTTGAGTCAGGGAAGGGCTGGAGTTGGCCAAGCAGGGTGCAGGCTATGAGGGGGAGAGGGAACTCCAAATCCAGATGGGAAGTTGAATTCTGTGTCCATCTCTACCACTAACCTCTCTCTGCTTGGATTTAGGACCTTCTCACTGCTGTGCCCTGGGGCTCTGAAGGCACCAGGCAGGAACACTGACCTGCATTTTGTGGATGTCTAAAGAGGGGCTGCCAGGGATAAGAAATAACCTTGAGTTGGAGTACTGTAGAGTACCATACTGCTGTAAAAAAGAATGGGCAGGCTCTAAATATATTGATGTGGAATCCTGTACAAGGTATGTGAAGGGAAAATAGCAAGGTACTGAACAGGGTATAGAGTATGTTATTAACTAGAAAGATAAGTATATGCAAATGCAGCCACTTCTCCCTACTGCTATTGCTGTAAGCCTGCTCTGAGCCACCAACATGTCTGGCCCTGATTGTGCCCATGACCTCCTAAAAGGTCTCTACTATTCTACCCTTGGTCCCCTAAAGTCTATTCTCAACCCAGCAGCCAGTGTGAGCCTTTTAAATAAAAAATCAGTTCATGCTCAACTGCCTGCAACAGTTCCTCATTTCACTCAGCATAAAATCTCAAGTTCTTACCATGGCCTACTAGGCCTGCCTCCACTCCTATCCTTAGCTCAACTTTCTCTTTTTCCATGGAACCTATCACCTAGTAACATCAATGTACTTATTTTGTAATGTTTATATTTTATTTTCTGTCTCTACCCACCAGAATGTAAACTCCATGAATACAGGGATCTATTTTGTTCACTGCTGTATTCAAATCAGCCAGACTGGCATATAGCAGATGCTCAATAATATTTGTTAAATGAAAGAATAAATGTTTTGCTATTTGCAATAACATGGATGAACCTGGAACGTATTATGCTTAATGAATAAGTCAGACAGAGAAAGACAAATACTGTATGTTATCACTTACATGTGGAATCTAAAAAATAAAACGAATGAATATAACAAAACAAAATGGACTCACAGATATAGAGAACAAACTAGTGGTTACTAGTGGAGAGTGAAGGGGGAGGGGCAAGACAGAGGTAGGGGATTAAGAGGTACAAACTACTGTGTATAAAATAAATAAGTTACAAGAATATATTGTACAGCACAGGGAATATAGCCAATATTTTATAATAACTTTAAATGGAGTATAATCTGTAAAAATTTTGAATCACTATGTTGTACACCAGAAACTAATAGAATACTGTAAATCAACTATACTTCAATTAAAAAAAAAAAAAGAATGAATGATGATGCAGTATATGCATAGACTATCTCTGGAATGCTGTCCAAGAAACTGGTCACCATGGTTACCTCCAGGCAGGAGAGCTGGGGGATGGGTGTGGGAGGGAGATACTTTTTACTATCAGAGTTCATTAGGCATATATTACTTTGAGGAAAAAAAAAAAAAAAGAAAGAAAGAGAGAGAGAAAGCAAGAAAAAGAAAATACGCCCAGAGAAAAAGGAGTTAACTAAGAAGAAGTCTGAGGAAGAGCTGGTCCCTGGCAGTGAGGGAGGGCCACATACACCATCTCCAGGCCAGTGTCCCAGGACAGAATGGAGGGGGGAGGGCATAACTGGGCCCCAGAGAGTGCTGGGTAGAGATCCCAGGGACACTTTGGCTGGCTCTGAGGTCGTGGGGGGCTGTGAGTGGGCATGTCATTAGGCAGGAGCAAGATGATGTAAATGGCTGGTGTGTACCTACCACTGGGAGTGATTCAGAGAGAGCATGTGTTGGTGGCTGCCAAGGGGAAGTGAGGAGTCAATTCTGTGCATTCTGGCTGTTTGTGTCCTATGCATTGTCATAAGCCTGAGGGACCTGCGTGGCCACACAGGTGGCTTTCTCTTGCAGCTCTGTGTGAGCTAGAGGAGCAGGGCTGGACTTCCTCCGTAAGCTGGGAACTAGCACCAGCTCAGCGGTTTCCTCAAGATCTTCAGGGGCAAGGGAGCTGGCCAGACCAGGTCTTCTATTTGGGTTCCCATCCTTACACACAGGGCCTCACAGAAGAAGACCCCACCCAAGCTGGACTCCTCCCTATCTACAAGTTGGGAGGAACCTGGCCTTTCTACCCAACGCCCTCCCCACCCAGGCACCAGTGAGTCAGGAAACCTGGCTTTCATTCTGTTCTGTCCAGGAAAACTTCCTTCCCTCCTTGGCTCCCAGACTCTTCCAGTGCTGACTTTTTCTGACTTCCCTGTAGACATTTAGAACTTTTGGTCTCAAGGCTTATTTATTGTACATACAGCTCAGTGATTCTCATACAGAGATACTGGGGGCAGCCCATTCCTGGTACTAAGAGGGTATGGTAAGATCAGCCATCTGGGCCGGTGGGCTCACTGTACCAGGCTTGGAGGAGTGCCAGGTCCTGCTGCAGTCTGACTGGGGTCCTAGCCAGCAGGCCAAGCTCCTGTGCACCAGAGGTGCACTGGAGGTGGGGCCTGGGAATAGAGGCCCAGAGATGAGGCAGTTCTGACAGATGGGACAAACTCAAAGCAGGATCACACTTCACTCGTCATTTGTGGCCCATCCTTGGTCAAGCACAGCTGGCCCCAGGAGTCTTGATGGGGGTTGGGCTGGGTGCTAAAAAAGAGAATGGGAAGCTGAGAGGCAGGCTCTGCCACAGAAGCTGCAGCCATGCCTCCTGTCTGTTTGCCCTACCCTGCCCACCTGAGCAATGCTGGCCATGGTGCCAGCGGGGAGGAGGCAGCTCCCTGCTGCCATTAATCCAGCAGCTCCTTGATACACCAGCAGCAGAGGAGGATGTAGGCGACTTCCTTCAGGGTCCGCTGCAGGCCCTCCCACCCTGTGCCCATCTTCATGACGGGTACCCGGAGTCCAGTGTCTCGCAGAACTCCTCCAAGGGAGAAGGGCAGGGCCTGGGCTAGGGGCTGTGTCCGGGACTGCATGTGGGCAGCAGCGCTGAGGAAGGGTGTGGGAGCTGCCTCTAGTGCCTTTTATCAACATTGTCCCCGCCCCCTTCAGACCTCATGACTGTGGGGACAAAGGCCCCAGGGTCTAGCACAGGGAAGGTTCTGGGCCCGAGAATGGGCTGAGTCAGCCCCTGTGCCCAGGGATGGTGGGGTGGGGTTAGTAGGAGGAGGGCTCTGCCACTCCATCTTTCATCCTCCACAGCCAGGCCAGCTCAGCTTCCCTTCCTCCAGCCTGGGCCTTGAAACCCTGGCTGCCCTGCCCGGTTATCCCTTCCCCCAGGGGTTGGCACTGCTCCCTGCTCCTGCCCTCTGGTGGGCTCCTGCTGAGGCTGGCACTGAAACTCAACAATGAGAGCTCCTTTCCAGCCTCCTCTCCCCCTCATCCACCCCGAGTGAGCACTGAGGGCTCCGAGCTGCCAGGGCCTGGCCCACTTCTGCTTCTCCTGTCCCCTGAAGCAGGAAGACACAGCAAGAGCAACAGGCACAGGAGAGGTGGTTTATTGACAGGTTAGACCCCAGGATGGCCCCCTTCCCTTCCTCCTGGACAGGGCAGGAATGGGAGGTCACGTGCGGGAGTTCCGCTCCTCGTCTTCGTTCTCAAGCAGGTAGGCTGGACGGTAGGTGGGCTGTCCTCTTGGGTTTGGGCACTTCAGGGCCGGGTTCCGCACCGTGTTCTCCCGGCTCCCCAATGACGTATAGCTGGTGGGGCGGGGGGATGGGAATGGAGGGCATGGGTGAGTGTGGTGGGCTCGGCTCTCCCAGTCCCAGCACCCTCACATCTTCCACACACCCATCCTCTTCCCCCAAATCCCTTACCCTTGGTCATACAGGATACAGTATGGGACAAACAGTTGACGCAGAAAGTCCCAGATGTCTCTGTAGGTCCAGTCCTGGGAGGTCAGAGAAGAGTCACACATACTTTCCTCTCCCACACCTACCCACTGCCACCTGGGAAGGGGCCTATCCGGGGCTCTTCGGCTCCCTTGGCCTCTGAGGGAGGGCCTGCTACCCAATTCTCTGGTACATCTTGCTCTGTGTAGGCCAACCAATGAGAAAGAGAAAGCTTTTATCCTGTCCCTCTCCATTTCTCAACCCACCCTCCACTGGCATCTAAGTTCCAGGAGGACAGGGAGAGGATATCTATGTCTGTGTAAGCCTGTGCTGTCCAGTAGAACTTTCTGCAATGATGGAAATGTTCTTTATCTGTGCTAACATGGTGGTCGCTTGACATGTCATTAGTAGAACTAAAGAACTGAATTGTGAATTGTAATTTAATTTAAAAATTGAGATATAATTCACATGCCATGAAATTCACCCTTCTAAAGTATACAATTCAGTTTTTTGGTTTTTTTTTAGCAATTTGTATTTTGTTTCAATTAATTACAATTTGAGTGTAAATAAATGGCTCATGGCTACCATATCAGACAGCACAGGTCTAAGTCATTGTTCTGTCCACAGGAGAAAGCAGGATGCCTGCCGTTGAATTAGTCCTCGATAAAAATTGGTCAAAAGGCTGAATGAACAAATAGCACAGCCTCCCCTGGATGATGGGGCCGTTTCATCCAAGCCCCAGGGTCTAACCTCCCCCACCTCAGGTAGCCAGGGAGCAATGACTGATAGGGGACATGAGACTGAAGGCGATAAATCCCCTTCCCCCGATACCAGCAGCGGGTTGATGCGCATGAATGAAGGCCACCCTGGGTCAGTGGGACTGAAGGGGCAGAGGCTGCAGGAGTAGGGGTCGGTGCGGCGGGTGCCCATCAGCACGGCCTCCAGCTGGGGGTGCTGTGCCCGCAGCTCGCTCAGGGCCTGCTTCATGTCACCCTCAGCCTCCAGCACCTGCAGACTGTACCTGAGGAAGAGCAGTGGGAATCAAGAGTGGGCCCTGCCAAGGCCCTCTTGGAACCCAAACCTTCAGGTCCCTAGTACCTCTTGATGGTGTCCTGTAGAAACTGCTCCAGCTCAGGGAAAGGGGAGATGCTGCGGATATACAGGATCTGTAGGGGCTCTTGAGCATCAGGGTATTTCCTGGGGAGGGGGCAGAATCCATCGGCTTGCCAGGATGGGCAGGGAAATGCTCTCCAGAGAACTTGCCTTTTGGCCCCTGGGATGGATACCCTCCCCTTCTCTCCCTTTCTCATCCTTCCCATCCATCAGAACCCACTTCGTCTGGGAAGCCCACTCTGATCTCTTACCTCTCAAATCTGGAGCATACACTCCTGTTTCCAGTATGTAAGCCTTACTTCCCCGACAGGACTGTGACCACCCTGTTGTCGGGGATGGTGGCTTGCACGTCCATACCCCGGGCCAGGCAGGTGTCAGACGCTCAATAAATATGGTGGGGGAATGGAACTGAGAGGTCACTATGGCTACCATCCTCCCAAACCCCACCCAGACACCCCCTTTCCTCCCTACTTCTTAGGATGGGGAACTAGAGAATGGGGCAGATCTATCTCTGGGGTCTTGCCTCCAGGGGGTTGGCTCACTTCTGCACAGCGGCATGGAAGAGGTGCAGGAGGGCGGTGCAGTCCTTGCCCCCGTTGAATCCCACGCAGAGCTGGGTGAGGCTGTACTGAGCCAGGGCAGTCTCAATGGTCTGTAGGGCTCCTGCCACCTTTTCTCTCAGAGAAGACCCTGCCAGGCAGGCAGGGAAGAGGGCATCAGATAGAGACATATGGCTGTCAAAGGGCAGTGGGGGCCAAGCTGCCCTTGCTTAAAACCCTTCCATATCTTCCCAGTGTTCCCCATGCCTTCATCTGCCCACTTGGCCCTGCAGTCTGCCCCCAGCCTGCCATTCAGCCACACCTCACGGCACTCTTCACCTCAGTGTCTTCCCTCTGGAGGTCCTGGTTTCTTTCCATTCTCCTAAACCTCATGCTGCTTCCTTTCAGACCCCCTCTCACACTGTTTACTCTTGCCCACCTCCTGGTCTGACCAAATCCTCCTTAGCACTCAGCTTACAGGTCACTCGCCCAGAGAAGCCTTCTCTGACCCCACATCAAGGCTGATCTCCCTGCTGTGGAGACCCCCCATCACTGACACCTCATGCACAATTACCTGTTTAACATCTCCCTCTCCTGTTAAACTCCTTGTCCAGAATAGGGCATACCTCTGTCCTGTTGAGCTATACCCCCAACAGCCAGCACAGTGTTGCTGAAAGGAGGTATTCAATTGATATCTATTGGAAGAATGAATGAATCAGCTGTAGCTATCTTCTACCTTCTCCTGGATCTGTGGGAAGCCTCCAACAGCCCCTGTATTCCTGAGACCGAGGGTGGCACCAAAGGTCTGGTGTATGCTGCCCCTCCCCCAGGAGGCCCCTACCTGACTCAGTGAGTTTGTACACGGCCTCACTGGCCTGCTCCACAGCGTTGGGTACGTAGGGGACTAGCGATCCCTGGGGCAGACGGGCAGTCAGGTAGGCCAGGCATTCCTCCAGGGGCCCTTCTTCCTCCGAGTCCAGTGTCAGCTTCACCTGATAGTAGTTGCTGCCCCAGTCAGGGTAGGAACCCAGGCCAAGCCTGCGCCCAAAGTGGGCCTGGGCCTCAGCCAGGATGGGGGCGATAGAGGCCTCGTTAGCTGCCACATACAGCTCCCGCAAGTGGAACTGAACAGCTGTGTTTTGGAACAGTTCCTTTAGCCCCTCCAGCACCCGCCGCAGCAGCTCCGGAATTCCCGGGAAGAGGTAGACGTTTCGGACGGAGACTAGTGGGAATCTGAACGGACGGCCAGTGAGAGGATCTGTGCCATAATGTAGGCGGGCAGAGGAGGGCACCCGTGACAGCTTCTCCCAGCCCTGCCCCCCTAGGGCTTTGATGGCCTCTTCCAGCTCAGGGTGTGGCTTGAGTTCGTCCCCAAAGGCCTGTGCTACTGCCTCGAAGGTCATATCATCATGGGTGGGGCCAATGCCCCCTGCTGTAAGGACGTGGGTGAAGCGGCTGGAGAAAGACGTGATCTCAGCCGCGATGGTGGCTACCTCATCGGGTACGACAGAGACTCGGCACACCTGGACCCCCAGGGAGCGCAGTGTCCGGCACAGAAAGTAGGTATTGGTGTCCTGAGTGTGTCCCTGCGAGATTGGGGATGGGGAAGATGAGAGTGTCAGTGCCGTAGGGATGAAGGCAAAGGGGGAAGGATCAGGCTGCATCTGCCTGATGATGGGGCACTCTGCTCTTTGGGGGACACCACCTCGGGCTGCCCAGAAGCCCAGACTAGGCACAAGAGCAGGAAAATCCATGTGAATGGAGTCAGGGGTAATGTGATCCCCCTTGGGCCTTCATCTCTGCTTATGGATTCAATCATCAACTGTATGGGGACAACTCATCTACTTCCTCACCAACCCTGACAGTTTTAGTCCTCTGGCTCCAGGTGCTTACTGGGCATCTTCACCCTATCCCTGGCTGTTGTCCCTTTGGTCAATGGCATCTCCAGACACTGTCCACAGCGTCAGGTCCTTCAAGCTGTCAATTCTACTTCTGAAATGTCTCTCCATTTGCTCTCTTCTCTCTGTTCCTACTGCCACCAAACGGGTCCTTGGCACCTTTCACCTGAACAGTGGCGGCAGACCCCTGGCCAGAATCCCAGCCTCCAGCCACAGTGCTCTGCCCTGTGCCTCCTGAACAACTTTCCTAACGTGTCACTGTGATTGCATCACTCTTGGCTCAAAAGCCATGTGTTGTTTCCAACCATATACAGAATAAAGTTCAAATTCATTTGCAGAATATTTGAGGCTGTGAATCTATGGTGTGTGTCCACTCTTCTTTTCCAGCCCCATCTTCTTCTACTTCTCTACAGAGAGTTTAGTGGTTAAGGGTGGCTCTGGAGTAAGTGAGAATCAGGTTGGAATCCCACCTACCACTTACTAGCTGTTCAAATGTGGGCAAGTTTCTCAACCTCTCTGAGCCTCAGTCTCATAATCTGTTCATTGAGATTTATAATAAAAGTACCCACATCGGACTTCCCTGGTGGTCCAGTGGTTAAGGCTCCGTGCTTCCAATGCAGGGTGCGTGGGTTTGATCCCTGGTCAGGGAACTAAGATCCCACATGTCGGGCGGCTCAGCAGGGAAAAAAAAAAAGTGCCCACATCATGGGGTTGTTGTGAGGATTAGTAAAATCACATGTGTGATGTAATAAGCACACTGCCAGGTGCTAGTAAGCACTCAATATTACTATTACAAACCTGATGCCCACCATGACCTCTAGTGAGACTTCCCTGATTATTCAGAAGTGATTTCCCCCTTCTAGTACTTTCCTTCTATCTCACTTATCTACTCTGTGGAATGCCTTGGATCACTTTCCAAACAGGTTGGATATAACTCTGAAATAATACATGCATTGTCACTTCTGTAAAGCCACCCCTCCCCCTACCATAGTGCTTGGCAAATTGTAGGGACTTTGCTACAAGTTTTTCAACACAGTAATTGAAAGAATGAGGGTCACTTTTCCTCCCATATATTGGACTCACTCCAGGACCCTACTGCAGCAAGGGGGCTCCCACCCTGGTTCACCCTCCCTCAACAGAACGTGGAGCAAGCTCCGGAGGACAGGAGAACGCTGCCCCTCCCCCCTCCTCTGTCCCAGACACACCTTGAGGATCTCATCTCCAACAATGATGATGCCCGCCGTCACGCTGCGCCCTGGGGGAGGTTCAGAGGCCCTAGATGCCATGGTCCTGCCTTCTCTGCCCCTCTGCAAGGCCCTCCAGTAGCCACCCAGACCCCCAAATAGGGGGCGCAAGCACGCGGGGCCCGCCAGGTCTACAGGGCACTGGGGGTCATAGCCTGGGAACTGGGGTTCCGGGGTGAAGGAACCTGGAGGAGCCAGAAAGGACAATGGGGGAGAGCAGGAGTGCAGTCTTCCTCATCACGCCCTTGACAATCGACTCCTTTATCCATGTCCCTTTAATAAACGTGTTCTCAAACCCTAGCCCATACCTCTTTTAATGTTTTCTACGCTCGGTCCTAGTCTCCTTAAAATGTCCTTCTCTCCCGAACCTACCACTTTAAATGTCTTCTGTCCGTTGAGCTCGGCTCCTCTAGGGTCTGCTCTATCTTGGGCATCTGCACCTTTAAATGCCTCTTCTCTTTGGGGCACCTGTCCCTTTAAACGTCTACCTTATTCTGGGCCTTGGCCCCTTTAAGTGCGTTCCCTCCCTCCACCCGCGACCAGAACTCAGCCGCCTTCTTCTGCTGGCTTCCGCACCCTTTCTAGCCCGGAATCCTGTCTCTTCCCGCCACGCTTCAGACTGCTGAGTTCTTCCAGGTTCTCACCTGCCTCTTGCCCCTTCACCGGGTCTTTCCCTCTCTCCTTCCCTCCCGTGGTAGCTTCCGTACTCAGAGTCCCGCCTTAGACTTCTACCTACCTCGTATTAATTGGTCATTTTGGCCGTCGCTCAGACAACCTTTAAGGGTCAATTGGTGTAGTCGACTATCGCTCTCGAGCTTTAGCTAGAGGGCGGGAGTAGTGCTGGGTTGTTATTGGCGACAACCACGTGGTCGCCCCTCGCCCGGAAACATGGGGGCCGGGCCTTAGTCGGGGGGCGGGGCTTTTCTCTCAGCTGGAAGTGAGGAGTCGGGAATGAAATGAGTGGTGGTGGTTGGAGGTGCTTTAAGGACTTTGGGGTGCTCCAGTCTCGTGCTGGAAGTAAAGAGAGGCTTGACTCTAACCTCCGTTCTGTGTTCAAATTCTTGTATACATATGCTGTTATTCATTAACCATGACTCATTCTAAGGGGTTGGGGGCTGCTGGCACTGGTGTCAGAGGGGATTTTATATTGTAGCAAATGGAAGTTGGAGGGACAGCCAAGAAAAATTGTCAGCATTGCCTGGGAGGTAGCAAGATCCTGGAGGTGACATTTTAGTGTGTGGAACTTTCATTTGTCTCTGTTACAAACAGTAAAACTAATTACCAAAACCTCTTTGACAACAAAGTCTTGCCGCACCTTGTTCTAGATGGTGCTTTAAACATAACCTCTCCCAGTTAATTGGTCTTGGAGGTACGAGTGAGGGCAGCTACTAGGGAGTGCCACGTGTCCACTTTGGATTCTCACATTATCCTAGCTTCCTCTTATTTCACTTGCCTCTGGTCTAAAAGTACTTCTTAAATTTTAATGCTCCTACGAATCATCTGGGGGCCTTTTCATTTTTTATTTTTATTTTTAAATTAATTAATTATTTATTTATTTGGCTGCGTTGGGTCTGTGTTGGTGCGCGCGGGCTTTGCCCTAGTTGCGCGGTGTGAGGGCTTCTCATTGCAGCGGCTTCTCTTGTTGCGGAGCACGGGCTCTAGACGCGGGCTCAGTAGTTGTGGCACAAGGGGTTAGTTGCTCCACAGCGTGTGGGATCTTCCCAGACCAGGGTTCGAACCCACGTCCCCTGCATTGGCAGGCAGATTCTTAACCAGGAAAGTCCCCATGGGGGCCTTTTTAATATGCTGTTTAAATCTACAGGATTCAGGCGGTTTGGGTGGGGCCTGAGATCTGCAGTTAACAAGCTCTCATTGTTGTGGTCCTAACTTGGGTTGGAAAAGAATTTCCAGACTCGAGGCAGAATGAAATAAGATAGAATTTATCAGAGGGAAGGGTTGCTGCCAGAACAGTGGGCCGACTTCCTAGTAGTCTGGGAGAGTCGACCTGAACATGTGCTATTGATCAGTTTTTATAGCCAGAAAACAAAAGAATGGTCCGGGGTGAAAATTTCGTTTACTGATTGACTGAGGCACATATACCATCCTTCTATCGGGTGAGAGTGGGACAGCTCAGATGCCTTTCCTTATTTGGGACAGGTCCCATTGCCCAGGTGGGTGTTGCCCAGGTGGGCTCAGGAATTTCATAACCATCTCAACATGGTGGGGAGGGCGATTAAGAGTCCGGTAGGGGGTGTAACGCTGCAACTTTTTCAGGCAGGGTCATTCTTTGTCCTTGAAGCATCATTGTCCTTGGAGCACCACATTCCCCCTTCTATTTATAGGGCCAATTCCTTGGCCCTATTGGGTACCCTGCTCATATCTACCTAACCGCCTAATTCCCTCTCAGGCAGTCTGGAACCCCTTTGTGAGAAGGGGTGACGAACTCTCTGGCTGCTTCCTGCTGAGCAGGGGCATCATGGGGCCCTGGGTTCCCGTTGCCTGCTCTCTGTCAGGGTGTATCTAGGGAGGAGTGTGGGCCCCATGTAAAGTGATGGCAGCTTGTTCAAGGGGTTGTACGAGTGTTGTCTGGCCGGTGTTCTTGTTGCATCACCACTTGTATTCTGGAAGAGACAAACTTAGCAAGGAGGTTAAAAATACATGGCCCGAAAATTGGTCTGGACCTTGCCTGATTGGTTAACCAAAAAACAGCAATCCTCCTTTAACACTGCACAAGTCCCTCCCTGATAAGCCGTTAGGAGGTCCTGAGCTCTTCTATTTTGTAAAACCACTCCTGTTAGAGAATTTATTTGTTCTTGTAGCATGTTAATTTGAGCTGCTAGGTTGGCAATCTGTTGTGTGAGTTCGAGAGAGAGCTGTTGGGCAGTGAAAATGGAGTTTAAGAGTCCTGCTGAGCCTGTTCCCATCCCTGTTAGGAGGATCGAGAAACGGCGAGTGGGACCAGAGAAGGAGGTCAGGGCTGAATAAGTAGCCCCTGTGTCAATTAGAAAGGTTATATTAGCCCCTGCCATATCCAGGGTTACCTGGGGCTCCTCCAGTCTTGTGGGGAACATAGGGTCCTGTAGGTTGAGCCTCGAGCACCTTCAGTCATCCACATCCAGGAGCCCCCAGATCTACAGTGCAATCTGGTTCTTGCTCCTGGTAGTCAATTACCACTGACAGGGGCAATTGGCTTTGACCTCGGCCCAGGGGGCTGGGACCCAAAATACCCCAAGTGTTGGGTGGTTGTGGAATTGGCCTACCCGCTTGAGGGCGGCAGGGAAAACTCCTCTTCCAAATGGCCCTTTTGATGACAGTAAGGGCACGGGGTATCCGGTGGTGGGGTGTGGCAGTTCCTGACAGTGTGCCCCTGCTGACTGCATTGGTAGCAGGTCAGCGGTGGTTTCTGAGATGGGAGAGGGGCTCCCGTGGGTGCCCTTTGTGGGAGGGGCTGAGTAATGGCAAGAGCCGTATATTGAGCATGTCGTTTTAATTTTTCCTCCTCTCTTAGTTCTCGTCTGTTCCTAGAAGCCTCCTCTCTATTGTTAAAAACCTTAAAGGCCATGTCAAGTAGGACAGAAAATGGGGTCTGTGGCCCTTGCTCTAGTTTCTGTAATTTCTGTCTTATGCATGGGGATGCCTGGCTTACAAAGTGAACTGCAAGTATAGCCTGACCATCAGGGGTCTCAGGGTCTAGGCTGGTGTATTTCCTCATAGCCTCTACTAATTGGGCCTGAAAAAGGGCCAGATTCTCAGAGGGTTCCTGTGTGACTTCTCTGAATTTCTTATAATTGACAGGTTTGATGATTGCCTTTTTCATACCTTCTAGTAGACAGGTAATCATGTAATTTCTCCTAGTGAGCCCTCCTGCTGGCCCATTTTTATTTTCCTGGTATCTCCATCTTGCATCTGCCCGTGGGACTGCCTCTGCCCCTGCTCGGTTCTCATTAGGATTTCAGGCATGTGCCTCATCTGCCCAGGCCTGAGCCACGGCCCCGATCCTGGCCTTTCCCTCGTGATGCAGCAGGTAGTTAGGACCACGTGAATATCTGGCCAAGTTAAGTCAAAGGCTATAGTTAGGGCCTGGAATTCCCTTATGAACATGGAGGGGTCCTGGCTAAAGGAGCCCAGTTTCCCTTGAATATGAGAGAGATCAGACATGGGGAAGGGGACATGAACTCTGATAGTACCTAGGTCTCCATTAGCGACCTCTCGTAGGGGAAGCATATTGGGACTCGATTCAGAGCATTGGGCTGCTGGTGACCGAGTGTGGGGAGGGGGTGGAAGGTCTGCTTCTGGGTACAGAGGTAGGGGTTGGGGAGCAGAAGGTTGAGGAGGAGGCTGGTGAGATCGGGAACAAGAAGGCTCATCCAAGATACCTGGTGGAGGGGGAGATGCGGAGGGACGAGGTAGTGAAGCTGAAGGAGGAGGAGGGGGGGAGGATGAGGCATTAAAGCAGCAATGGAGAGACACATGTGACAGGAGTCCCTCAGGCTCAGCTTCTGACTGAGGGCCATGAAGGCCTGGACATATGGAACCTCGGAATCCTTTGCTAGTTTCCGACAATAGAGATCAAGTTGGAGGATCGTGTTGTAATTTAGCGTCCCATTAAGAGGCCACTGTTCTTGGTCCCCCAGTTTGTATTGGGGCCAAGCCGTGTTACAAAAGAAAATGAGCCTCTTCTTTTTGAGATTGTCTGGGTCAAATTCCTTCCAATTCCTGAGAATACAACCAAGAGGTGAGTCTAAGGGGACAGACGTACCTGAACCCATTCTTAGCCCCAATGCCGTAGAATGGGGGTATTGAGAATCACTGACAGGCAAAAAAAAAATCACTGACAGGCATACGTGCCCTCTTTGTCTCAGTGACGTATCCGTGCGACTTAGGCACAAAAACGCCGACTGTCTCAGCAGTCGCGTCCGACTGAGGTGGCCAGAGCAGTGAGAAACCGTGCGGCCAGGGCATCAGTGACCACAGAGGGGAATCCCCGGAAGCCAGCCGGGAATTGACTCACCGTTATTAGACTCTCAGGGATGGGAAGGAGCTCCCGGGACGACCTAGAGGCGGCGAGGTCCTTTGGAGTCAGCCCGAGCTGAGGAGAAAGAAGCAGAAGCGACAGAAAAGAGGACTGAGGGGGCTTCCCTGGTGGCGCAGTGGTTGAGAATCTGCCTGCTAATGCAGGGGACACGTGTTCGAGCCCTGGTCTGGGAAGATCCCACATGCCACGGAGCAACTAGGCCCGTGAGCCACAACTACTGAGCCTGCGCGTCTGGAGCCTGTGCTCCGCAACAAGAGAGGCCACGATAGTGAGAGGCCCGCGCACCGCGATGAAGAGTGGCCCCCACTTGCCGCAACTAGAGAAAGCCCTCGCACAGAAACGAAGACCCAACATAGCAATCAATCAATCAATCAATCAATCTTTAAAAAAAAAAAAAAAAAAAAGAGGACTGAGGATTCCGCCTTCTATCCCTCCCGAGGAGGTGGTGGCCAAGGGACTGGGGGCTGTGTGTTTTGCTTCCTCCACAATGTGCCTCGCGTTGCACGGAAGTTGTCTTGCTGGGGGCAGACGCTCTAATAGCCTGGTCCGTTCCGTGACCCCCTTACCCTTTCACGGGAGTCTTCAAGCAGCAGGTGCCCTAATGGCTTTTAAATGCCTGACCCGTTCCCGCACGATACCCTTCGGCCTAGTCCTCAGTCGGAAGGAAGACAGAGGGATCCTCACCCGCTCTGGGTGGCAGTTACTGGGGCGAAGTGAACCGTGGAGCCTTCGGAACACACAGGGTATGGCGCTGGCCAGAGTTCCTCCGTTGCTTCCACAGCAACTTGCCTGTTCACAGAGGGTCCCAAGGAATGAGGAGAGGAGGTGGGGAAAGAGATGCCCCTGGAGATCCCCGTACGAGCCATCAAATGTTGTGGTCCGTACGCGGGTTGGAAAAGAATTTCGACACAAGGCAGAATGTAAAGAAGATAGAATTTATTAGAGGGAAGGGTCGCTGCCCTAACAGCGGCCCAACTTCCTAGCAGTCTGGGAGAGTCAAGCCCGAACATGTGCTATTGATCAGTTTTTATAGCCAGAAAACAAAAGAATGGTCCGGGGTGAAAATTTCATTTACTGATTGGCTGAGGCACATACACCTTCCTTCTATAGGGTGCGAGTGGGACAGCCCAGATGCCTTTCCTTATTTGGGACAGGTCCCATTGCCCAGGTGGGTGTTGCCCAGGTGGGCTCAGGAATTTCGTAACCATCTCAACATGGTGGGGAGGGCGATTAAGAGTCCGGTAGGGGGTGTAACACTGCAACTTTTTCAGGCAGGGTCGTTCTTTGTCCTTGAAGCATCAGTGTCCTTGGAGCACCACACTCATGTCATGCTGATGCCACTGTTTTCTGTAGTAAAGCTCTAAAATTCATTCATTTGGAGGACTGCTGAACCACACCTGGCCTCATTTTACTCTCCTAAAACCCCTCTAAGATAGATATGATGCCCATTTTACAGATGGGCAACAGGCTCAAAAAGGTGAAGGGATGCCATACAACAACCACAAAACACTACAGTGAATGGTAGAGCCAGGCTTCTATCTCAAATAATTAGCTCCGTGTTTTTTCCAATTAAGAGAGTCTCAGCTCTAAAAAAGCAAAGTCAGGCTTTCCTAATGACATAAGCCATATATGCTACATCATCTTTCTTAGTAATGGTGATATTTGACAAGCCCCGCCCCCCTCCCTGAAACATCAGCTCTGGTTTGATCCTTTACAGTGGGTTCTCAAGCTTAAGTATGCACCTAGAGAGCTTGTTAAAATGTCACTAGGTTCTACCCTCAGAGTTTGACTCAGTAGGTCTAGGGTGGAGCCCAAGAATGGACACTTCTAAGGAGTTTCCAGGTGATGTTGATGCTTCTGGTCCAGGGACCACACTTGAACTACTACTGCTCTAAGGAAAAAATGAATGGAAGACAGGGAGAGGTGGGAAGATTAATCTCCCTTACTTAGCACTTCTGTTCAAAGTAGAGGGTAAGCTATTATTTGGCGAAATGTTTTCTCAAATAGCCACAGTTTACAGCTGTTTTCTCAAAGGTTAGTGCTGTAACTACCTGTGTAAGAATGCTTGAAATTCCCTCATCCAGGCCACACCCCAGGCCAATTAAGTCAACTTCCCTGGGAATGACTTTGGCATCAGCACTTTTAAAGCTACCCAGGTGATTCCAATGTTCAGCCAAAGTGAGAACCACTGAAAACACCCCCAAACCATTGTGTGGAGTGAACAGGCCATAGGTGTGCCTGAGCCTTAGGCTGGTCAGGAAGTGGAGTGCACTAGCAGCCTCTAGCTGACAGCCTCCTCCCTTCACCCTTGTGTACCCTTCAAAAATCAGGACTACATTAATGGCAGCACCCCTGACTGCAGAAAAGAGTTCATTTGTTTTGATGAGATGAAGTTGGCCCTATATAACCTCTTTCTTAGGCCTGTAGTTAGAGTGAAATATATTTCAGTAGATGTTTGACAGCAAAGTCTGCTTAAAGTAGATTAAAAACCAGTTACCTGAACGTTGAAATAAACCTCATTATTAACAAAGAGCTGAACTTCATTATCTCACTGAAGGGCATATAATTAGAACCATGATAGTGAATGTGATGCTTGCCCTGAGAGAGGGAAAAACCTTTACAATGAGAGAATTAGATTATAAAAACTTCCTCTTTAATCAAGGTTTTTTAACATGGAACAGATTTCTTGAATAAAATGGAAAGTTTCCAACACACTGAAACATAAATCACCATACATACAACACCTGGCAGAAAAAAAACAAAACAGGAAGTTTACACCATCCCTGTAACAGCCATGGTCTTATTCTTAGATGCTTCCTCCATCTGCCAAGTGTGTTCTGCTGGATACAGAGCTCACAATGGTTTTGGGGGTCACACTTAGCTGAGGCTGCAACCCAAAGAGCAGTCGTCCGGCTGGGCCATGGTCCTGTTGGTTCTGCTCAAGAAGCAAAGCAGTCACCAGCACGTTCAAACAGTGTACTGAACATCCTTTAAATATCAAAGTGAGAAACAGGAAGGCAACATAATAATGTCATCAGAAAGATGTTAGCAAATGAGGACAGCTGTATAAAGCCTGAGGCTGAAAAGTGGCTCCCCAGCTTCATTTCTTTGGCTTCTTGGGCAGTGGCCGCCGGAACAGCAAGATGTGAGGTTCTGAAAGAGTGAGTGAAATGTAAGAGACAAGCTCACATCATCCTATGCACAACCTATAGTGTCTCCCACTCCCCTTCCCAGGTATCACCCACTCAGATCTTTACAACTAAATTAAGATTTAAGCATATGGCCTTAGAAACAGACCCCGAAGCCTGGCCTGTGTGCCAAGTACAGAATTGTCAATATCAGTTCTCTTGCTATGTTTGTGCAGCCTCAGGGTGTCCTTTATTAGTTTTGTCTGGCAGTTTGGTGTCTGGTGTCTTATCAAGAAATATACTTTCCTTGGTTTATTTGGAACACATCCCAAAATTCACTTTCTGATGCAGAATGAAGCAGGGGCCATAACCTCTACCAGCGTATATGTAGCATTAAAAAAAAAAAAAAAATCCTCTGACCAAATTAGAGATTAAAGGAGGTTTTTTCAGTGACAGGTTGTGTCTGAACATCCCAGATACTTTATTTTTGGTCACTCCCGTTTTTCCAGATGGCTGGTGAGTTAAGAAACTAGTAAATCATCCCTACTTTCCCCCTATTTCTTTGGGTTATGCGACCTTATCATTCCTTCATTTCCTCAGTCCTACATGGTTGCTCTCTGCCATTGCACTGACCTGGTTCATGGATCATATAATGGACCCATCCCTGACTCTGCTGAACGCCAAGATTCCTCCATTCAGATTCAGACATCAAATGGGTTTTAGGGACCAGCTTGGCTATGTCCTTGGGCAACATGACATGCCTGTAACAGAAACATGGGAAGGTGGGGAAGCTGTATCAGTACTGGGTACAGTCTGTCAGACGAGTGCCTGCACATAAAGCCAAGAGAGGCAAGAAAAGACAAACCAGTTCGTAATGGCAGGGAGTTTATATAATCTCATTGTGGGGCAGAGGCAGCTAGAAATAAAGGCCAAGATACGTACATTCTCACAAAAGTATATTAAAAAGTACACATTAATAAGTAACACCAGTGAATGAGCACCTAAATTCCAGGCACTGTTGATACATTGACTCTGCCTTCTCGGAGCTTATAGTCTTCTAGTTGATTACCCTAAAACAATATAATGGGAGCCCCAACACACACACACACACACACACACACACACACACACACACACACACACACACACACTGTTAATAAGTAAAGGCAGTTTTGAACAGAATTGTAAGGAAGGGAGAGAAGTAATTTCATGGAGAGGAAAGGCCTCTCAGGGAAGAGCCAGAACAAAGAGTGAAATATATCTTATCCTTTAAGAGCTATCCTAACTTCATTTCCCTAACTCTGAAGGGATGTGCCATGAGACTTCTTCGGGGGAACTCCATGCTTTTCTAACCAAGGATAAGCCTCCTTCCATGGCAAAGACATTACTACTCTGACATGAATTGGGGTGACTCAAACTTCATCATTTTCAATGAAAATGTACTGAATACTCTCTCTGTGCTAAGTAAAAGGGACTTTTTTCCCCCAAAGAGTCAATTCTAGTCTAAATGTCTGAAAATAGCTTACATCTTAACAAGCCCCTGGCATAAAGATTGGCTTCCATACCTATTTAGACCAAAAAAACAAACAAACCCTTTTCTTAAACCAAATATCACTGCCAAGACTTACATCTTCCAGGGGATGAAACTAGTGATGTTTCCCTAGCCCTGCAAAGACATTATAAGCACATAATTTTAGTTAGCCTAGTTCAGATATAGAGGAAAACAGTTGAGGAAAAGAAAGTTAATTGGGTCCAAACAGGGCTGGGGGGCCTTTCCCAAGGATTTGGTATAAAAATAATACAAATAGTGTGTTTGTCAGCATACACTGAGTTCTCCAGAAGGCCCAGAGCCCTGCACTAGGCTGAAGAAACACAAGGAAAGTAAGCTTCCAGTTGTTTTAAGTATTACGCTTAATATAGACTGGTCGAATGCCAATATTTGTAGAATTCTTTGTCTTCCCTACTTTTCTAATCTAGAATTATGGATTTAGGGTTTATCAAATGCAAACTGTAGGGAGTCCTTTCTTCACCATGCTTGGCAAGTCGTACGTGCTCCCAACACAACCTGTACATAGTTCTATCATACCAATTATCACCTGCTTTCTGAAGTCTGTCATTACTTCCACAGATTTTTAGGTCTGTTGAAAGCAGGGACCATGGCTTATCCTTGCACTTTAGCAGAACACCTGAAACCTATAAGCACTCCATAACTGTTTCCTAAGTAGATGCCCTTCAAATATTTGACGGGAATCTATTAGGTCTATATTAAGTCTTTTCTCAATGTTCCTGGCCAGTTTTATTCCACTCCAGTTCTTCGAAGCCCCCTTCCTAAAACAAGCCAGACAACCACGCCCCCTTTCCATGAATTAATAAGCAACACTCAGGCTCTCTCAGAACTCCCCTCACTTTGAAGACTCGAGGAAAATTCGAGCTCCGCCTTTGCCACCTTCTCCCAGGAGGCTCTACGGTATTGCCATTATACAAGTAGTCTCAAGAAGGCAAGTTCAGTTTGCTCAATGAAGGTGAGAGAATGATCCAGAAACCCACAAAGCTGAGGGTGGTCGGCACTCTAACACTCTAACCACGTCCACCCACGCCTCCTCCCAACAGGGGAGCTTACTCCAAATTCTCTACCACTTTAGGGTTTCTTTTATGATCGCCCCCTATCCTTCGCGCATGCGCCTTACGCTCTCATTGCTCGCACCCATTCGCGTTCATCTCCCGCGCATGCGCCATTCTGTAGCTTCAGTCCCCGTTACTAACTCCTCGTGCCCTCACTTGTCAAAGCTCACGACCTTCTTATTGCCCCCGCGCCGGCACTAACCGGTACTCGAACTCCTCGTCGTCGTATTTGTCCGAATAGTAAATCTGCTTGTGCGACATGATCGCCCTGCCTGAGGACCGTCAGCCCCGCACTGCCAACCTCCAAACAACTCCCAGCAGCACACGCTCCCACCCTCTTTGGCCTCGCTTTCAAACACACCGCCCGCGCTTTCTATTGGTCCTTCTGGCGGAAGGCGGGACAACCCCACCTTCAAGCCTCCGATTGGCTAAGATTTGCTTCTCCTTGAGTCCTTATTGGAGTGCACTGCTTACGTTGCTCAAGAACAAACGTAGGTCAAAAATAGGCCTCTTATTGGCTATCATGGCTCCTGTGCGCGTTCTCGTGCTGCTATTGGCTGACACGGGAAAGTGGGCTGGGTGAAGGAGGGACGATGAGGTAGAGGGTCAGGGGTTAGTGAGGCCGGAAGTGAGTGCAATAAAGTTTCTCCAGGGAGGCCGGGCCGGGGAGAAAGTTGGAGCGGCGACCCAAGAAGGCAGTGGCGTGATCCGGAACCAAATCGGCCCGCGGTGCGGTGCGGAGACTCCATGAAGCCCTGGTGAGTTGGGACTTTTTTTCTCCTTAGGTGACCCACTCCTCCTCCCCGGAACCCCTCTCCCGGGACCCTACTTCCGGTCTTCATTTATAAGCCCCGCCCCTGCGACCCCCTCCCCGGAAGTCCCACCTCCCAACTTCAGGGGGCTCCCCGAACCCCGACTTGTTTTCTATTTAGTGTCCCCGACCCCACTCTGTCGCCCGACTTTCCTGGAAGTCCCACCCCCAGACATGCTTCCAAGCCGTACTACTAGAAACCCTACGTTAGTCCTTCCAGTTCCCCGAAACTCCGCCTCCTAGCGACGATTCTCCGCCAACTCCTGTCTATCAAAAAGCCTATCTCCCAAAAGGGCAGAGCCCTGCCCCTCAAAGAACTATTCGAATTCATGAAGCCACACCTCTCTAGGGGTTCCTCCCCTCTAGAAGCCCCGCCCCTTCCTTAATCCACGTCTGATTGTCCAGAAGCCTTGCCTCTTGGGAGTCTCTGATGCTCGCGTCCTGAGAGGGCCACGCCCCTTCAGGAGCGTTATCCCTGTGGGACCCGGGTCATCGCCTCAGAAGCTTTGTCTTCAATCCCAGAAACTTCACCTGCTTAACATTTCCTTGTTCTTTTTCTCTTTGGGGCCTTTGGCTCAGTTTTCCTGAGCTCTCATGCTCCACTGGGTAGGAAGTCAGAAGTTCACATCTCTGGCTCTGAGGAGTAAGAGATTAGAGGCAGCCCTTGTCCTCTCCCTTACCCCTTCCAAGGGTGGACCTACTTGAAGGGGGCTGGACTTGGGGTTTGGCATGAGAGTGGGAGGGAGACTCGCTCATAGATTCCCAGCCCCACTCCCAGGACCGACTCCACCCCAGAAACAGCTGTTTGTCTCATACCTGTACGTCGGGAGCTGGGTAGGGGCATGGATTTGTTGGTGTGTGACATGTGGGTGTGACAGGAGAGAAAAGTTTTCCACCACCAGAAAACAGTGTCTTGGAGTGGGTGTAGGTAACAGTGTCCTTTTTGCTGTTTAATTTTTTTTTTTTAAGGGACTCCTCAGGCCCCACCACTTCTCTGGCTCTTCCCCTCCCCCTAACCAGAGTTCTAGTCTGGGCATTCCTCCTGGTCCTGCTTGCCCAGCCTTCCCTTCTGGAAACATTCCTGAGCTTTCGCCATTTCCTGCTACTTTCCGCCGCTCTTGCCTCCTCCTCCCTGCTGGGCTGAGAAGCCACACGCAGCTTCTTCCAGTCACCCGGATTCCCAGTAGCAATCTCCTTTCTTCCTACATAAATTTAAAAAGCCCTACTTCCTCTTTCTTTCTAACAATGCCCACACCTGTTGGTCATTCCCTGCTTCTGGATCCTGCAGGCACCCACAGAATGCCCACCTCTAAAGATGAGGACATCCTGGTGTGTGTTTGTGTGTGATGGGGGTGTGAGGCTTTGGCAGAATACTTTCCTCATTCTCTCTATGCCTGGGTGCTGAGTCTTTAGGAAACAGAGTGATAGAATTTCTTCTCTGGAGTGGTGTATGGAGTGGCAAAGCTCTCCTTGGAGGACTAAGTGGGAGGTGATAAGCACAGTATCTAACATGTTTTAAGTGGTAGTGTTGTTCATCGCTATAATCATATGATAATTTGCATCTTTTTATATTCTGAAGTAAATTTAAGGATAGGTAATTCGGGGGTGAGCCTGGGGCGTTATATGTATCTTTTACAACTACTTTTTTTGGTCACTTTCCAACTTCCTTTATGGCCCCCTTGAGCAGAGCTGTGGAAGGAAGCTGTGGGTGGAAGGAATGGGTTTGGGACTGTTCCCTGTGTTCATCCTCAGTCCTTCTCCTGGCACCCCTTTCTCCTTAGCAGATTTGTCTTCTGCCCCCTCTGTCCCTTCGTGGCCTGTAGCCCCCACTTCTCTTGGAGAACTGTTGCACTCTCCCATTTCCTCCAGCCAGACTCTGCCTCTGGCGTGAGGGGCATCATGCTCTGTGGTGGACACCTGCACCCTTCCCAGTCACTACTGCAAGAGGAGGGGTATGAGCTTACCCGCAGGTCCAGGGAGCTGACCTTAGTGTCAATGCCCTGGCCGCCCCCACCCCTTCTACCCTTGACAGCTTGCTTCGCTGTGGAAAGGGGGACAGAAGAGTGCTTGGCATGGGCCGCTGCTCCTTGGCATGGTAGGCGCCATGCATTGAGAACAAGCCTCCACCAGCCTGTCCTCTGCTCCAGCTCCTGCCTGGTGGCTCCCTGATGCACCACCCAGGTTGGACTTTATTCCCCTTACTTCACCAGCTTTGCCCTTCCTCTTGGCCCCTCCCTGCATCCACTGGGACCACGTCCTTCCTTTTCCCATTTCTTTAGCTCCCTCCACAGCTGTGGTAGCAGAGGATGCTAATGGCCCAGGCTCCCTGGGGCCGCCACCCCATGTGTGATAGTGGTGGGGGGTCACCGGGGGTGGCCGGGGCTGGAGGAGGAGGGAGTTTGAGTGTTCAACCAGGACAGGAAGGGAATTGCTGAGCTCAGGGATCCCCTCCCTTTCCCACCCCCAGCTGCCTCTGTTTCCTCCCTCATTCCCCCGCTGCCCTCCCTCAGCTTCCTGCTCCCTTTGGCCTGCCCATGTCTGGTTTGGATTGATCCAGACCTCCTCTTGCCACCCTCCTTTCCTTCTCACTCCTCCATCCTTCCCTCCCACTCCCACTTTATTCCTCTCCAGATTACTTGTTGTTTGTACCGGGGCAGGGGGGCATGGATCTCTCTGCCCTGTAAGAGTTCAGGGTTGGGGCAGTGCTGGAGGCTTAGCCCCTCAGAGCCTGTGAGTCAGCACTGTCCTCGGGATTGGTCTCTCCCCTTAGCTCCCCGCCCCTGGGGAGGAGCCAGTCAGCTCTAGGTCCAGCCCGTTCTCCTCACAGCCAGAGAAGAGGCTCCACGCTGGGCGGGGATGGGGCCTGAAACTCTCTGGGTCTGAGCCCGGGGAGCCAGAGCCACTTGTCCCTCTCCCTCCCCAGGACCCTTGAGATCCCTGGGCCATAGAGGTCCGATCAGGCTAAGGGCCTGGGATGCCCCCTGCCTGGCCCCCTTGCCCTGACTGGCAGGGGGGCCAGGCTGGGCAGCAGCCTCCCTCTCACTCCAGCCATGGATCTCCTGCCCCCCAAGCCCAAGTACAACCCACTTCGGAATGAGTCTCTGTCATCGCTGGAGGAGGGAGCTTCAGGGTCCACCCCACCGGAGGAGCTGCCTTCCCCATCAGCCTCGTCTCTGGGGCCCATGCTGCCACCTCTGCCTGGGGACGATAGTCCCACTACCCTGTGCTCCTTCTTCCCCCGGATGAGCAACCTGAAGCTGGCCAACCCGGCCGGGGGCCGCCTGGGGCCGAAGGGGGAGCCAGGAAGGGCAGCCGAGGATGGGGAGGGGATCGCAGGGGCAGCCATGCCGGACTCAGGCCCCCTGCCCCTCCTCCAGGACATGAACAAGCTGAGTGGAGGCGGCGGGCGCAGGACTCGGGTGGAAGGGGGCCAGCTGGGGGGCGAGGAGTGGACCCGCCACGGGAGCTTTGTCAATAAGCCCACGCGGGGCTGGCTGCATCCCAACGACAAAGTCATGGGACCCGGGGTTTCCTACTTGGTTCGGGTGAGTGAACATCCTCCCTCCCACTCCCTCCAGTTCCTCTGCTCACTAGTCTCTTTTTTTTCCTGCTCTTACCCAGCAACTCCCTTGGTTTCTGTGTCCTGTTTCTTAAACCTTTCTTGCCCCTTCTCTGACTCTTTTGCCCCTTCCCTTCCAGCTCTGTCTGGGGCCCCTTCCTTCTTGTGACTCCCCCACCCCCACCCTGCCATGCTTAGCACAAAGCCCAGCACAAACCCTTAGTAAGTGTTGGAATGAGTGACTCTTGACTGTCCCCTCCAGTCTCCTCCCCCTTTCTGGAGATGTCACTCCATCCCACCCAGTGCCTGTCACTCCCCTCCGAATTCTCTTCCCACATGCATGAGGTCCCCCTAGCTTGCCTTCTGTCCTCACCCTGTTGTTCTGCATGTCGTGGGATGTATCCACGGGTAGTGGGCAGAACTTCTGCATCCCTTACGGAACAAGCCGGGAAGAGTCCTGGGGCTCTTTGTGAAGAGGTGGGGTAGGCGGCTGACTGTTCTCCTCCCGTCCCTCCCCTCAGTACATGGGCTGTGTGGAGGTCCTGCAGTCAATGCGCGCCCTGGACTTCAACACCCGGACTCAGGTCACCAGGTTGGTGGGGCGGGGGGCGGAGTGTGGGGGTCCTGGGATTTGTGAGGGGAGGGGGGAGTGGGTCACTTGGCAGTGGCGCTAGTGATGGCTCATCTTTGGGTGGTGAAGGGGATTGAGAAAAAGTTAGGGAAGGGAGTCGAAGTGTCAATGAAGAGAGGCAACTCTGACCTGGCTCCTTCTTGCTTATGCAGCCTGGGGGGTTGTGGGGGAGGTGGCAGAGGCAGCTGGCAGCTGGAGCTTGAGTGGAAAATGGGGGTAGATGGAAGGTTGCCGCTGCCTTTGGGAAGGGGATGGGGCATTTGGTAGCTGGAAGGGGGTGGGGCCAGACCCACTGAGGCTCTAACCCAATCAGCCAGGAAGCGGCCTCTCGGTGTCATCAAATATTAAAGGCCCTTAATTCAATCCGCCACGACAAAGAGCCTGGAGTGCCCCTGGAGTCTGGCCTGGCCTTCCCCTCCCCCAGCCCTGTGGCAGCTCCAGCCGAGTGGGAGGCAGGCCGTGGGTCTGAGTCCCCCTCTTTCCCCAGGGAGGCCATCAGTCTGGTGTGTGACGCTGTGCCGGGTGCTAAGGGGGCAACAAGGAGGAGAAAGGTAGCTGGGGTCGATGGGGCTAGGGGTGATGCTGGGAGAGGTGGAGGAGCAGGGGGAAGGCTGGTGTGGGGCGTGCGGGGAGAAGTCCAGAAGGCAGGAGTGTGCGGGTTTCCTGGTGTGAGGAGCCCCCCAGCTTCTGAGATCCTTGGGGCCTTCCCTAGCCCTGTAGCCGTCCACTCAGCTCCATTCTGGGGAGGAGTAACCTGAAATTTGCTGGAATGCCAATCACTCTCACCGTCTCCACCAGCAGCCTCAATCTCATGGCCGCAGACTGCAAACAGGTTGGTGGAGTGGGGCGGGGGGACCAGAAACATTGATGGGAGGGCTAAGTGAGGACCCGTCGGACGGAAGGCTTGGGAGCAGCAGGACGGTAGGGAAGGAGGAGATTAGGAGGACATGGGTTGAGAAGCCAAAAGGATGAGACTGGGATCCCAGGGTCCTGGGCCAATGGTGGGGGGCGCCCAGTGGGCCCTGAGGCTGCCTGACACACGTCATTCCCTTCCTTCTCCATCCCCTGCCCTAACCCTCAGATCATCGCCAACCACCACATGCAATCCATCTCCTTTGCGTCTGGCGGGGACCCGGTGAGTTGGGGAACGGAGCACGGGTGGTGGGAGAAGAGTACGGGGCTAGGGGTTGGGAAGACACTGGCTAGAGAAGGGAGCCTGCTAGGATTGAGGTGATGTCTGCAAAGGACTGGGTTTGAGGGGTCAGGAGTGAGGTGGGTCTATGAAATTTAGCTAACTGGCCTCTTCTGACTCTGTCCACCCCAGGACACAGCCGAGTATGTCGCCTATGTTGCCAAAGACCCGGTGAATCAGAGAGGTGAGGCGTGGTGGGGAGCGCTGGGTGGGGCCAGCTGTCCGAGAGGTAGGTGAGCAGGACCCGGTGGCTCCTGCTGTGGAGGACAGAGGACAAGGGCCCCCGTCTGCGCCTCCTCCTGGCCACGCTGCCCCTGAGCTCCCTGACGGCCTCTGCTGTGTCCCCAGCCTGCCACATCCTGGAGTGTCCCGAAGGGCTTGCTCAGGACGTCATCAGCACCATTGGCCAGGCCTTCGAGTTGCGTTTCAAACAATACCTCAGGAACCCGCCCAAGCTGGTCACCCCCCATGACAGGTGAGTGGGCCAGGGAGGGGGGGCGCCCAGCTCTTGGGCCCCAGACCGGAATTGGAAAAGTAGATCTGCTCTTCCCACACTTGAGCTCAGAGAGGTGCAGGGAAGGAAATAACCTGTGCGCCCCTGCTTCCCACTTCCTGCTATTCTGAAGTTTCCTGTGGCCATCAGGAAGGTCTCTCGAGGCCCTGCCTGCTGCAGGGCCAGCTCTTCCTGTCGCGTGCCCGTGGTGGCACTGAGCTGTAGTCCAGGACGTCCACGCTGCAGCTCTTTCCTGGCTAGATGGGCTTTTCTTTTCCCAGCCATCTCATTGCTGGTCTGTCCTGTTGTGCATTTCTCCATATTTAGTTTAGTTCTTCATTTGCTTGCCTCTAGAAGCCATCAAGAATTTGGGCGAGGGAGGATGGCTCTTTCCTGAGATCCTTACCTTTCCCACCTCAGACCAGTGGCATTGAGTATTTAGAGGAGGTTAAACTATTCTGGAGCACCCCCCTCCCTGGTACTTAGTGCTCCCCTTCCCTCTTGGGAGACAGCATAACGATCAAGGGCATGACTTTAAAGGCAAATCTGAATTCACATCTCAGCTCCACCACCTTTTAGTTGTGAGACCCAAATCTTTTTACCCCTGACCCTCATTTTCCTCATCTATAAAATCGAAGAAGGAGATAATACCTACCTTATAGGGTTGCCAGGACGATGAAATGATTATATGTATGAAACAGCCTCAGGCCTACCCCTCAGGGAATGCCCAATACGTGAGTGCTGTTCTGTCTGTTCTCCATGCTCTTCTCTTCCTCCTGTCCCTCCCAGGATGGCTGGCTTTGATGGCTCAGCTTGGGATGAGGAGGAGGAAGAGCCACCTGACCATCAGTACTATAATGACTTCCCTGGGAAGGAACCCCCTCTTGGGGGGGTGGTGGACATGCGGCTTCGGGAAGGAGCCCCCCCGGGGGCTGCTCGACCCACTCCACCCAGTGCCCAGACCCCTAGCCACCTGGGAGCCACGCTGGTAAGTTGCTTGCATGGAGGTGGGCTGGGCCCAGGATGGCAGTGTCTGGTTAGGGCCTCTGGTCTCACCCTACTTTTGTCCCTTCAGCCAGTGGGGCAGCCTGTTGGAGGAGACCCAGAAGCCCGCAAACAGATGCTGCCCCCGCCACCCTGCCCAGGTATGAAGGGAGCTGAGAGGGGCAGAGTGGGGTGTGAGAAGCAGGGCGAGGATCACTGTAAAGCCTCCCTTTCCTCAGCAGGCAGAGAGCTCTTTGATGATCCCTCCTATGTCAACGTCCAGAACCTAGACAAGGCACGGCAAGCAGGCGGTGGAGCCGGGCCCCCCAATCCTGCCATCAATGGCAGCGCGCCCCGAGACCTCTTTGACATGAGTGAGTGTGCCCCTCTCCTTTCTGCATCTGCATCTTCCCACTTGGTTCCTCCTCTTTTCTTCCTGGCCTCCCCTCCCTGAAGGTCTGGCTCTTGAGCATGTGTTGTGCCAGCTGCCTCTTCTAGCCCTCTCTCTGTACCCCCAGAGCCCTTTGAAGATGCCCTGCGGGTGCCTCCACCTCCCCAGTTGGTGGCCATGGCTGAGCAGCTCCGAGGGGAGCCCTGGTTTCACGGGAAGCTGAGCCGGCGGGAGGCCGAGGCACTGCTACAGCTCAACGGGGACTTCCTGGTGCGGGAAAGCACGACCACGCCTGGCCAGTATGTGCTCACTGGCCTGCAGAGTGGGCAGCCCAAGCACCTGCTACTGGTGGACCCTGAGGGTGTGGTGAGTATTGCAGGGGTATGGGTGGGTGAGGCAGAAAGGAAGGTGCAGTACCTTCCTGTGCAGCCCTGTTCCTGCCTCACTGCTTCCTAGACTTTGCCCGCTGGGCACCTCTATCTGAGCCTCCCCTGCTCTCAAGGTGCCTGGCATTCCCCCTCTAGCGGCTTAGGGTTCCTTCCCTTCTCACGTCCCTGAACTTGAGCTGTTTTCCCTTCAGTCCCGGCCAATCCCCAAACCTTATGCCCATGAGTGCTGGAAGGTGCTCATGTCACCTGAGTCCCTCTTTTGACAAATGAGAAGACCATCCTTAAGAGGTTGTGATGCTCAATGTCAGATGGTTAGAGGCTAGGCACCCCAAATCTCCTCTCTTAAGAGGAGCCAGGGGCCTCCCCAGCTTCTCCAGACTCAGGGCTCAGACCAGTGCTCTGTCTCCTGTCTGCACTGTCCCTCTGCCCCTCATAACTTTGGTCTCTTTTCTACAGCAACCTCAGCCTCCTTTGCATGTCTTTTTTGTACTGTGTATCCTCTTCTGAGACATACCACCTTCTTCCAGGTCAGGGGAGGAGTAGCTGTCCCTCAGCTTCATGATTTCTGGGCTGATATCCCCTCTGCCTTTTCCCAGTTCACTGACCTGCCCTCTCCCACGGCTATCTCCAGCTTCTTTCTAGAGAAGCCTCAATGATCAGGACTGACGGCCCTCCCGCTTCTGCCATCTTTTTCTCCTGCCTCAACCCTCTTGAATATTCCAGCTTCCTCAGCTTTGGGGACTGAGGTCTTATTTGACTCTTCACCTGAATTGACCTTCTCCCTTCCCACTTCCCAGGTTCGGACAAAGGATCACCGCTTTGAGAGTGTCAGTCACCTCATCAGCTACCACATGGACAATCACTTGCCCATCATCTCTGCGGGCAGCGAACTGTGTCTCCAGCAACCTGTGGAGCGGAAACTGTGATCTGTCCCAGCTCTCTCTCCTAGAAGATGCCCTGCGACCCCTTCCACCCTATTGCCCGACTCTCAGGACCTCACTTGGGAGTGTTTTGTGGGCTTGGCCTTGTGTAGGGCTGGGGGTAGTGTGGACATTGGGTTCAGCATCCAGCTGAGTGAGAGGGTTTGAGTCAGGAGCCAGGGGTAGAGTCCTGTTTCTCCCCAGACCTCACCAAAGTATTAATGTACAGAGTGGCCCCCTTCCCTGGGCCTTTCCTGTGCCAACTTGATACCCCCTTCCCCAGGGTAGGTGCTGGAGGCCTGGGCAGTATGCCTCCTTGTAATGGAAAATGTCCTGTGGTGATAGGCCCAGTGGAGCAATCACCCTTCCAGGGAAGGGGGAATGAATCACACCTTTAGTCTACCCCTGGGCTCAGGGTACCCCAGACCCCTCTCAACAACCCTCCCTCCCAGCGTTTAAACTTTGTGCCTTTGACCATCTGCTAGGTCTGAAGATATTTTATGCAAAGAGTTCTTGGGCCCCTGAAGTCAAGCATGGGGGTGCTGACACCTTGGCCTCTGGGACCCCGTCCTCTCCTTGCTCAGTACCCCCTCCCGTTTAGGTTGGGCGAACAGAGGCAGGAGTGGCAGCTGTCCCCTCTCCCGGGGGATATGCAGCCCTTAGAGATTGCCTCAGAGCCCCCTCCCAGCCAGTGGGGAGATGGACCCACCCCTTGCTCAGTGCCTCTTGGGCGGGGCCCCTCACCCCAGGGGGTCTATATATACATTTGGCAAGTCCACTCGCCGCCCCCCCACCCCCCCTCCCCCCCACCCCCCCCCCCCCCCCGCCCCGGCCCCATGTTGCATGCATGTTATACTCTAGAGCCAAAGTACAGCCCTTCCTCCTGTAGCCTCTGCCCTGCCTCCCCCTGCTGGGGTGGTGGGGGGATGACTGAAGTGTCATCCTAGGTGGATTTTGTGGAGGTGGGAACAGGGGCACTGAGACTCTAAAGCAGTAGACAATCCCCAGATACCATCGGTAGATTTGGAACTGCGTTTATTTTTTATTTTATATGCATATATTTTAGGGCTGTAGATTTACTTTCCTAATTTGTTTTCCATAGCTTATTCCTGAGCACAAAATGATAATAATCGGTTTATACATCACCTTTTTGACTTTTCAAAGCCCTTTTACAACTATTGGCATTTTCCTCACCCCCGGCCTTTGCCGGTAGCGTTATCTTTTCTGAGAGACAAGAGGCCGAGTGTGAGCCAGGACTAGAGAAACTTGGACCTCCCACCGCGAAGCTGGGAGGCAGAAGTTTGGCTGAATGAGTGTTAGTTTCACACGGGGCGGGCGGGGGCGGGGGCTGGGGGACACTTAAAACCTGCAGTTATTGAATCCCTTTTCCAGACCGGGTCCTGCCGTACGACAGAGGAGCCGGCCCTGCTCTGTCATTAGGCTTTGTGGATAAGGGAGCGTGGACTATCTAAATCCTCACCTCCCTTTTTTTCTTTTCTTTTTGTTTGGATGTTTTCACGGGTCTCACTTATACCAAAGGGAAAGAATCTTCATTAAAGTACATATTTCTTCTACCTCGGCCTCCTGGTCCCTGTCGCTGCCTATTGTTGGCTGTGGGCCCCCCGCGGCGGGAGGCCGAGGCCGCCTCGGGGCGCGGTGCGGCCCGGCCCACCTGGCCTCGCTCGGGTCGCGCTCGAGCGGGAACCTGGGGGTTCACGGAGGAGGGGCGCCGGGAGGGCGCTGCGGGGTGGAGAGTGCGGGGCCATCATCCAAGGAGATGTTCGTGTTTGCGGCTGGGGCCGCGGCAGCGGGGTGGGAACGCAGCCGGCCGAACCCCAGGCCGCTCGGGCTTCCCGGGCGCGCGCTCACGCCCTCGCGCACCTCTGCGGCGGCCCCTCGGCGGGGGATGGTACGGCCCAGCAGCAGAGCCCACGGCCGCCGCCTCCCCAAGTGAGCGGGCACGCGGCGCTCCCGGGCTTGGGACGGACCCCGCCCCAGGGTCGTGCCTTGGTACCGCCCTGCCCGCCCGGCGCTCGGGGGAGGGTGTGACCGGGCCTCGCTCCCCCTCCTTGCAGCGCGCAGTGGTGGCTGCCACGCCGAGTTCCGGTTCCTGTGGCTGCGGCCGCGGGCGGGCGGTGAGGCTGGGCAAGCGTGCAGTTGGCGCCCCGGCTCGCCGCCCCCGCCTCGCCGCACCTCCGGCTTGCTGCCGCGCGGGGGCCTGCGCCGCCCCTGCCTCCCCTTCCGGGCCATGGTGCAACCCCAGGGCGCGTCCGTCCCCCGCCGCCGCTGACCCCGGTCCCCCACTCCATGGCCGCCTCGGCGCCGCCCCCACCGGACAAGCTGGAGGGAGGTGGCGGCCCCGCACCGCCCCCTGCGCCACCCAGCACCGGGAGGAAGCAGGGCAAGGCCGGTGAGAGCGCTGAGGGGGCCTGGGACTGGCGAGGCCGAGAACTCGGGGACCTCGGAGGGAGGGCTGGCGGGCGGGGGAGGTGGTGGTCCTCTGGCTGAGAGCGCTGAAGGGAGGGGAGGCTCAGGTGAAAAGGGTGGGTGGGTGAAGCCCTCCAGGGGTTGCGGGCAGGGGTTCACAGATTGCGGATCCTAGAGTTTGGGGCACCTGGAGTTCAGGAGCCACTTGGGAGTCTGAGGGTATCAAGAGATGGGGCGTCTCATTTGAAGGAAGAGGCAGCTGAGAGTGTAGCGTCTAATTTCTTTTTCAAAGTGTACCATTGTTAGTATCTGTGAAGTAAATAAACAAGAGTATAATGAAGTTAGAAGAGTTCCTTATATCATGGCTGCGAGAGAGGAGTTTGGGGAAACCTCAGGGAAACTTGTGTCTGCCTTTTACTGCTTTTCCAGGTCTGCAAATGAAGAGCCCAGAAAAGAAGCGAAGAAAGTCAAATACTCAGGTGAATGGTGGTTGGTGGCGGGGGTAATTCCTAGTAGCCCCTTTGGGTGCTCTGCTCTGCCACTCCAATGTCTCTACCTTGCATAAGCCGCGGGGAGAAGAGAAAGTTGTCTTTCTTGTTCTGTTTCTGGTCCTTTCCTTAAACTTCATAACAGATTGTAGGGGTAGGGGTGGGGATGAGATGGTTTGACCAAAGGTCTTATCAGTCAGGATTAGAATCATTCTCTCCCCGTTTGTGCTGTCGTGTTTCCCACATGATGATAACAGCTACCGCTTACTGAACCTTTTCTAAGTGTCAGGGATTGTGCTAAAATGCTTTTAACAGTTTGGGGAGATGGGCATTGTCACTGTTTTACAGATGAGGAATCTGAAGCTTAAAAAAGTTAAATGCCTGCTCCAGGGCCTTGAAGTTACTCAGTGTCAGAGCTAGGATTGCAGTGTAGTTCTGCCTGTTTTTGAAACACTGTTACTGCACTATGCTGGTTCTGCTCTCCACCCTCAGTTTCTTTGTTGCATTCTAAGGTCTATCTTGATTTAAGGTCTGAGCTGGCCAGTACCAGCCTCCAAAAATGTGTATTGTGTTTCTGATGCTCTCTTGGTTTAGCTCTCTGTCTCCCTCCATGACCCTCTTTCCCTCCTCTTTTCCCCCAGGGCCCTGCATACTCACATCTGACGGAGTTTGCGCCACCCCCGACTCCCATGGTGGATCACCTGGTTGCATCCAACCCTTTTGAGGATGACTTCGGAGCCCCTAAGGTGGGGGGCGCAGCCCCTCCATTCCTTGGCAGTCCTGTCCCCTTTGGGGGTTTCCGTGTACAGGGGGGCATGGCAGGCCAGGTACCCCCAGGCTATGGCGCTGGGGGTGGAGTAGGCCCCCAGCCTCTTCGTCGACAGCCCCCCCCTTTCCCTCCCAACCCCATGGGCCCTGCTTTCAACATGCCCCCACAGGGTCCTGGCTACCCTCCCCCAGGCAACATGAACTTTGCCAGCCAACCCTTCAACCAGCCTCTGGGTCAAAACTTTAGCCCGCCTGGTGGGCAGATGATGCCAGGCCCCGTGGGGGGATTTGGCCCCATGATCTCACCCACCATGGGACAGCCTCCCAGAGGGGAGCTGGGCCCCCCTTCTCTCCCCCAACGCTTTGCCCAGCCAGGGGCACCTTTTGGCCCTTCTCCTCTCCAGAGACCTGGTCAGGGCCTCCCCAGCTTGCCCCCCAACACAAGTCCCTTCCCTGGTCCGGACCCTGGCTTTCCTGGCCCTGGTGGTGAGGATGGGGGGAAGCCCTTAAATCCACCTGCTCCCACTGCTTTTCCCCAGGAGCCCCACTCAGGCTCCCCGGCTGCTGCTGTTAATGGAAATCAGCCCAGTTTTCCCCCAAACAGCAGTGGGCGGGGTGGGGGCACCCCAGATGCCAATAGCCTGGCACCCCCTGGCAAGACAAGTGCGGGCTCAGGGCCCCAGCCTCCCCCAGGCCTGGTGTATCCATGTGGTGCCTGTCGGAGTGAGGTGAACGACGACCAAGATGCCATTCTGTGTGAGGCTTCCTGCCAGAAGTGGTTCCACCGCGAGTGCACGGGCATGACTGAGAGCGCCTATGGGTTGCTGACCACTGAGGCGTCTGCTGTCTGGGCCTGCGATCTCTGCCTCAAGACCAAGGAGATCCAGTCTGTCTACATCCGCGAGGGCATGGGGCAGCTGGTGGCTGCTAACGATGGGTGATGCTGGCGAGGTGCCCAGGAAGTGCATACGTTCCTCCCTGCTCTTCCAGGGTGGTGGTTTTCCTGTCTGGCTCTTGGTCCTTGTTTCCACTGGCTTCCCATCCCCATGGGGCAGAAACACAATGGCTCCTGGGGGCAGAAAAGGAACTGAGGTGGGCAGGCAGAAGAGCCTGGATTACTCACTTTTCTGGAAACTTACGTGTTGAGATCTACAGAGGTCCAGGAAACCAAAGCCCTGCCAAGCAGAGCCATTTTTGGTGGCTGTCTCTGGAGGCCTAGGGGTGTGGCTGCAAGAGAAAAGAGGCTGGAGGAAGATCTGAAGGGCAGGGGTGTCCCCTCTACAGATGATGGATGCCCCCAACACCTGTGCCTAACACTCCTGTCTAGCCCCCCAGCCCCAGCCTTAGTTTTTGGAGTCCAGTATTAAAGGTTTCTGGCCAGAGGAGTTGGGGGTCTCTTCCCATCTCTGCAGTAGCCCTTTCATGGGTGCTGGGAAACAGCTTTAGAGAATAAATGGAGATTTTCCCCTTTTCTTACCTTCCCCTTGCCTCCTCCAAGACCTACCCAACTCCTCCCCCCCTCAGAGAACCAAATAGCTTGAAGAAGCAGGAGAGTACGTGGCTATGGCAGTTTCTTGGTGATTTGGGGCTTCAAGACAGTAGTTAAGAGATGCTGTCAGGACATATCTTCCTTATGCCAAAGTCACTGGTCGTTTCTCAGACTCTTGTGCTTTTTCCCCAATGACAATATTTTTGCTAAAAATTGGGATATGTGGTCTGACAGAGCAGAATATTTGATGTTTGGACTGTCCGGGAAGCCTGGTCTCTGGCTGTACATGCCCCCCCATCTGTTGCACATTATTCGCAGCGCTGGTCTTCAACTTTTGGCGCCCTTACTTCCCTGCTTCCCTGGCTTGATTGAAGGAAAGCTTGAAGAGGCGCAGAGCCCTTATACCTCATTTTTTCTCCTGATGAAAGGATCCCTGTCTCAGCCTGTGGGTGGGGAGGCGGCAGGACCCTTATTGCCATGGTACTAAAATGCAATCCAGAGCCTGGATGTTTTTTGTTTCTCTCTTTCCCTGCTATTCTTTATATATCTTCTCCGGCCTGGTGATTCAGCTGTTCTCATTCCTCTCAGCCAGGGTCCTGCACTGGGCTTTGTTTTTATTTTATTTTGTAAACACTGCCTGCCAGAGATGGGCCAGTGGCCCGATCAGGAGCCCCTCACAGCTGCTGTCTCTTCCTTACAGCTCGTGCACACATTCCTCAGTGGGGTGGGGAAGGCAGGCTTGGGTTGTGGCCCTGAGAGGAGCTGGTGTTCCCCTGCCCCCACTTCTCCCGGGACCCTAGCGTGTGAAGAGAAGACAAAGGTATACTGCAGAACTCTTTTGCCTGCCCAGGTGTAGCATGCAGCCTCTGAGGCTGTGAGAAAGAAGGGAGCGGCCTCTGGGCCTCTCTCCTCTAGTTCCCTGCCGTGGAACAGCAGAGATGGCAGCCCCCGCACCCCTGCACTGCTGAGCTTTGTGTTGTGTTTGTGGTTCTGTTTGCCCCTCTTTTATCGGTTGCTATTTTTGTGGTCTCCCCCATCTCTGCATTTGGTAAGATGGCTCTTGCGGGGGGGGGCGTGTCTGCTCAGTCCCTCTCTCCGTCAGTCCACTGCTTTTTGGAAGGAAGCGGGGGTGGCAGAGATGTGGTGGGGAAAGTTTTGTACGGTTGGGTTAATAAAATGACTTGGAAAATCCAGACCAGGACTCCTTGCTGTTGGGGTGTACAGGGTTGGAATGAGCCAGTCACTGCTGGTCAGGATGGTTGCGCCGTGAGGATATGTATCCCTTAGGGTCCCTGGAGGTGGGAATGGCAGAAAGACTCAGGCCCCTGAGCTGACGCTCGTACAAGCCGCAGGGCCCATGGAGGCCTCTTGGCTCCACCTCTCCCCCTGTTTCCCTGCTGCGAGAAACAAGTTTCCTTTCTGAGCACTTTCCTGGGCCAGGCTTGGAGCCAAGCAGGAGCTTTGACTCCAAGGCTTCAGGGAGACAACTGCCTTTAGAGCTTCTGGGGTTAGCGCCCGCACTCCCACTCCCGAGTTGTTTGGGTTAGGGGTCGAGCGTAGCTCCAGGGGTGGGGGAAGGGGCTGCCTTGGTCTAGCAGATTTCGTTTTTGGATGCTTTTCAGACCCCCATCCCCCTTTAAAAAAACCAGCGGCATCCTTAATCCGCACCGGAGCAGGGTAAGGAGAGTGGCAGGAGGGCTATTTCCAACCCATAATTTGCCACTCTCCCCTCCCCCATCCTGCAGCTGTCTCTGTCCTGGAACCAACCTGGCCCCTTGTCCTGGAGATGTCACCCCTTGCCTTTCAGTTTTGGGTCTTCCCTCCAGAAATTGTTTAGACACTGGGAAAGGAGGGAAGGTGACCCAGGATTCAATTTGCTGGAAGTCCAGTGTCCCACCGGGAGGTAAGCCCAGGTTTAGGGGCTCTGCAGGTACCCCCCTCCCCTCCCCTGGCTCTCAAGTTTAGCTGTTATTGGCCAAAAGTTTCCGCCCCCTCAGGGAACTTGACTTTCCATTGGCCAGTCCCCAGTCACATGACCTTCCTTTCTCTGGGCTGTAAAGCTGGAGAGCCAGCAACAAGTTCAGCTGAAGACGGAAGCAAGAGCTGGGTCAGGTAATGCTGTAGCGGGGAAGGGGCCATAGAGATCCATAAGAGAGGAAGGATGGAGGAGAGGAAGGGCAGAACTCTGAAGGGTTGGGCTCCACCGAGGATCTGCAGAGCTGTTTGTTACTTCTGGGCCGGCGGAAGGAGGATCATGGGCGGCCGTTTCCAAAACAGAAACTTGCTCTGGGTCCCCCAGACAAGTCCTAGGTCCTTTGCGTTAGAGGTTTGGGGAAACAACTCTTAGAGGGGTTGAAATTAGCTGGATGAGACTTCCCAGCTTTGTACAGAGAGGGAGAGCTCCCCCTTTAGCTGCCTTTTAGAAAGAGCACAAGTCCCTGACAGTCCTTACAGGACGTTATGTTGAATCCTGCCTGAATGAAAAGAGAGGGAGTAGTGAGGAGGGGGTGGAGGTGGGTTTTCTTCCAAGAGGTTGATGAGAAGAAAGAGATCTGAAAATAGCAGGGAAGGGTGGAGATTAAACAGCAGAAGGAACTTCCTAATAAGGCGGTGAGATGCTGGCTTGAGAGGACTGGGAGATCTTTTGGAATGCTGGGTGAACCCAACCAAGAGAGAGATACCAACCAGGGTTTGGAACAGACTGTCTTCTGTTTGGGTCTCAGAAGTGTTTGTCTTGTTGACCCAAATACCGTTGCTGGTTTCCATGGAAACAGTGTGTCTGACATCACCCTGGTTGCCATGGTGCCTGGTTCTGGAGGACCTGAGCAGGCTGTACACAGCCAGGGATAAACAGGGACTTCAGACCAAGCTGCTGCTGCTTCCTTCCTGCCACCACCTGTTAAGAGTCACACATAGCAACTGGGGATGGGGAGATGATGACAGAATGGCGGGCTTGGGGCCTGAGACCCTAAGGCAGCACAGTGATGGTTCTGTGGATGCCTGTAGAAACCGGCCAGGGGTGTCCTGTTGGACGTGGTGTGGGGAAGTCACTGCAGGCATTCTCCTGTCTCCTTGTGGGATGGGTGCATGTGTCTGGGAGGCATGGGTATTGGGGGATGCTGTGAGGGGTCCTTCATCTGTCCTGGGCTTGGATCTTGATTGGCAAGGGCCACAGGAGGTTTTTAGGGCACCATGGAGGACTCACACTAGCTCAAACAGAAGGGGGAAGTGTGGTGGTTTCCCAATGTAGAACTGCCACACTTCTACCCCAGCCTCACTTCCTTTTCCCAGGGTTTCCTTTCAGAGTCCTTTTCCACTTGCCACCTTTCTAGCCCGTCAACAAGCAGTCATGTAGTCTCCTCTAAAGGATCACAATCCGAGATTCGAGGGGGTCAGCTCCTCTATCCCTCCACCTTTATGCCGGGTCCCAATTGCCAGCCTGGGTGAATAGTCTAGGCCATGGATGGAGGGGTAGGTCCCTCTCTTCTTATCCTGCCTTGTGTCAGGCTTTGGAAGCTGGAGTAACTTCCCATGCCCACCCGGCCAAGTCAGAGCAGATTAGCAGGGGATAGGACCACAACCCTGATTTTTGCCCATGCTTTGCAAACTGTAAAGTGCTTTATACATGATGACTGCCATAAATCCCTTTTGCCAGTCACCTTCAAGTTCCTTAAGATGAAATTCTGAAGTTTACTAAGAAGGGAAACAACTTAGAATGGAGAGTGAGAGTGACAAAGAGATTTACTAAAGGTACATTCAGGTGGATCTAAGCTATGTCAGTTGTTCTCAACCCTGGCTGCAGATGAGAGTCATTTGGGAGATTTTTAAAAAATCCTTGCCTGAGCCTGACCCTTGAACACAGTTGTATCAGAATCTTAGGTGATTCCATTGTGCAGCCAGTGTGCAAGACCCCTGAACTAGACCATAGCAAGGACTTATGGTGGGTGATGGGTGGGTGACTTGGGGGTGAAGGAGGCCATTGAGTCTTCTTTTCTAGGCCCTGGGGAAGAAGGTGGTGCTTATGGGGGAGGCTGGGGAGGTGAAGGGAGGGCTGGGTTGTTCCTCACTCTTTTTAGCTGTTCATCGTTGACAAGTCAAGTCAGCCAATTTTCTGGCCTTCATTTCCCTTCATTTTCCCTGACTATAACATGAGAGAGTTGGCCTGGAGTTTTCCCAAAGCCCTTCCAGCCCTATGCTTCTCTGACCTTTCAAGGTCAGTTCCGTTTCCCAGTTTACCAAGGGCTCTTTCGGCAGGCTTCACTGTGGCTGTTGGTACATTCTGATTTGAAAGGCAAATACTGCCCAGAAGAGTTGAGGTGTTGGGGTCAGAAGACTGGAACCAGGCTGGTTGTGGAAGTGGCTTCCCAGCCCTTGAACCTTGGAACCCCGTCCAGGCTGCTGTCTCTATCCTGCCTCCCCTGAAGGGAGCTGGGGTCCTTAAGAAAGACTTTCTCTGCAGGTGGCAGCCTCAGTAGCCTTGGGGACCTCAGCAACTATGGCCTCCTGCCCAGACTCGGACAATAGCTGGGTGCTTGCCGGCTCAGAGGTAGGAAAAGCAGGCCTGGGAGCCACATAGAATGGGGGTTCCTGCAGGGCTGGGCTGCTTGCTGGGTCTGTCCCCTTCCTTGGTCTTGGTGATCATGTGCATCACCTCCTGCTGGCTGTGAGAGGAACTGTAGTGGCAGGGAGAAGGCCATCAGGCCCAAGGAGTCAGGTGTTGGGACTTGGACCATGCCTTGAAAGAAGGAAATTGCTGGGGTAAACTGTGAGAAGCAGGGAAGAAATTCTGGTGGGGAGACCAGCATGAGCAAAGGTTCTGAGGTAACAATGGGAGAGCCATGTTGGGGGAGACGAAGGAGGTCCGTTGGAGGAGGTGGAGACATGGGTCAGACGGTGTTGAAGTGAGGTTGGGCCAGAGCCTGGGAACCTCCAGAAGAGGCCTGAAGGGCCTGGCTCAGGCATTTGGGCCTCCTCTTTTATGGGAAATCGTGGAAGGGCTCTGAGTTGGAGGGAGTCAGGACCTTCACTGCCTTGGGCAGAGGGGGCAGCTACTGTGTGGGCTGGGCGGGAACCGGGGGAGAGCGTTTTGAAGGTCCTGCAATCCAGGTTGTAGTTGGTGGAGCAGGAGCCCAGTAGACTGCTGTGCCCTGAAGCCACTGAGAAGGGGGCCAGCGGGATTGGGGGGCTGAGTGTCTGGAGAAGGTTTGTCAAGGGCTTGGTGTGTTCGTACCGCAGGGAGGGAAGAAGGTGAGGAGCTTGAGTTGGAGGCGTCAGGTTTGAGTGGCCTTGAGGAGACCAGTTGGGGGTGAGGGAGCTGCCCTCAGGATGATGCTGGGGCAGGACCCATGGACTAGGGCTGGCCGGCAGAGGGGACGGACACCATGCTCCCAGCCAGAGCCCTGGCCCCCTGTTGAGGTGCCTTTGCTGACAGCTGGGGGACCTTGGGCCAGTCGTTTCACCTCTCTGTCCTCCCCTGTAAAAGGGGAGTTGTGATTCTTGCCTGGTAGGAGGGGCCGTGAGAAAAAAGTGACTTGAAAATTGTAAAGAAACATACTAAGGTCAAGAATTATTCTTGGAAGGATAGCGGGAGCCATGGATGGGATGAGCGGGCGGTGGCCTGTCAAGGGGGGCGTAGGCGGAGAAAGGAGAGGCCGTGGCTGGACGGCCGGGCCGAGAGCACCTCGGGAGACAGGCTGGCTGTGGCTGGGGTGAGTCAGGCTTCTGTCAGCTCCTGGGAGAGGGGTGTGTGGGGAGGGGAGAAAGGCCAGAAAAGCTTGGAAGATGCCCGTTGTGAGGGCAACTGTGGGGAAGCCCGCTGCGGTCGGGACCGTGATCCTTAGGCATCCAGGGGACTTTGTTCTCTTGCCATCCTCCCGCCTTCCAACCAATGACTGAGTTGGTCACTTGTTGGGAGGGAGACCCAGTCTCTAGCTGGCTTCTATGGGGAGGTAGGGGATGCCAGATTTGTACAGTAGTCCACCGCCTTGGTCCAGTGGTGCTTCTTCATTTAACAGAAACTTGGCCTCCGAAAGTTCTCAGAGCAGCAAGTGAGGTTAGGGAATGGCCGAACACTGCGTCGAGCTGAGATGCTGCAGTGCCAGCTGACCCCCGCCCCCTCCCCACTTTGGAGCAGCCCACTACTGAGTGTATTATATTTTTGTGAGATGTGGGTTGAGGTCCCTGAGCAGTGTGGCTGGTCCCAGGCACCCCAGTAGAGCACCCCTTTCATCCTGCTGTCCTTCCTCTGGAGCAGCCCTTCTGCTTGTGCCCCATCCCCCAGAACCTGCCTGTGGAGACCCTGGGCCCTGAATCCAGGATGGACCCAGAATCTGAGAGAGCTCCCCAGGCCCCTTGGAGCCCCTCCAAGGCAGCTGCTGAGGAGTTAGCTGGGACCTTGGATGGAGAAGGTAACAGGGCCCTACTGAGGGTGGGGTGCAGCCACCTCTCCTCCATGTTCTGGTGTTTCCCAGTTTCCTCAGGGAGAGGGAGGCTGGTTGGTCTTATTTCTGGCATTAATCTCAATTTAAAACCTTCCCTCATTCCACCCTGGCTTTCTCCTGCCCCTTCCAACATGGTTGGGGCCTGTGGGAGCCAGAGGGCCGTGTAGCACATTCCATTGGGGGGTAGTGGTGTTTCTCCTTAGCCTTTTCTCCCGCCACAGAGACCCTGTTCCAGAGTGAGAGCTCCCAGTCCAGGCCCATTCTGCCAGAGGAGACTGAGGCCAAGGTGAGGACCTTCACTGGGGGAAGGGTAGGAAATGGGGGGGGGGGCCGGGAGCTGCTCACGGCTGTGTCTGCATCAGGGTGTCCTGGAAGGTGATGATCGTGGAATGGAGCCCCCTGGCCCAGGAGACACAGAGGCCCAGGGAGACTTGGAGGAGACCCCCGAGGCGGTAGCTCTGGGACCAGACACACAGGACCTGGAGGATCAGGGTCCCCCCAACAGCCTGCCCTCATCCCCCCAGACAGGTGAGAGTTCTCCTTGTCTCCCCCTGTCACAATCTTTCTAGAAGGTGTGGGAGTGGGAGTAGATATCGCTACTGAGCACAGCTCTGGGCCAGGCCCTAGGACTTAGCAGCTTGGTGCCCTCTTTAAATTATATCAGTGAAACCTCACCACCACCCCTGGGGACACTGAGGCTCAGGTTAAGTCACACAGCCGGTAAGTGGCAGGGCCTAGGTCTGGTCGACTCTTCCGTCTCTGCCGTGGGGCCTCCTCTTTTCTTGCCTCTAGATTCAACTCTCATTCCCTGAGTCCCTTCCGTGTGTCAGCTCTGGGAAAAGGAGGTTGGCTTCATGGCCTATGTAAGAAGTGGACTAGACTGAGCCCAGATGCAAGTCAGACCTATGAGGGGTGCAAAAAAGGAGGGGGAGGGTGGTCAGTCACGGGACAGGTCGAGGGGAAGGGAGAGGCAGGGACAGGTGGGGAAAGGGGCACACTGGAGGTGTCATTTGAGTGGAGCCTTGAGCAAAGAGTAGGATTTTAGTCGGTAGGGTAGGAGGAAGAGAACATTCCAGGCCAAGGCTGCAGCATCAACAAAGGGATGGGGGGCCCCCTGTCCTGTGCTGAGGAGGCTGTGTCCAACGCTGGTGGCAGAGGAGTGTATGAGTCCATCTCTGTTGAGGGGTGACAGGGTGGAGGGGGAGGCCGGGGGCTGGGGCCATTTAGGGGGCAACTGACAAAGCCGAGGAAGACCTGAACTAAGGCAGATACAAGGCGAGTGACGTTGAGATGTTTAGGTGTCGAATTGTCGAACTGTCTGCGTGTGGGGTGAAGAGGGAGGGCTGAGGTTGGCTAGGTGGGAGCAGTGGCATCTTGCCCTGCAGTGGGGGAACACCAGAAGAGAACCAGTTTGGAGGGCAGTGTGTTGAGTGTTTGGTCCCCAGGGACACCCAGGTGGGAGTGGCCAGGAGGCAGTCAGACGTCCACGCCTGGAGCTCCAGGGAGGCCAGGTTGGGAGTGACTGATGAGGGACTCATCTGCTCTGCGGGGAAGCCAGCGGGGTGGGTGAGATAGCAGGTGACTGTGTGTACGGTGAGAAGAGCAGAAAAGCAGAAATGGTGCCGGGGGGACCTCTGCCTCTAGGACCGGGAAGAGCCAGGGACTGAGCGGAGGCATTGGGAAGGAGTGGCCGGGGTTCGGGCAGAACCCAGAGCCGGGAGGGTGCTCCACGTGAGGCACGTGTGGGAGGAAGGAGTGCACTTTTAGGGTGAAAGCTGCTCTTGCAGTTTGCAGATTGAAAGGACTGGTCTCCCCCCAGATGTAGAGAACAAACGTATGGACACCAAGGGGGCAAAGTGGGGTGGTGGGCTGGTGGTGGGATGAATTGGGAGATTGGGATTGACATATATACACTAATATGTATAAAATAGATAACTAATAAGAACCTGCTGTATAAAAAATAAATAAAATAAAATTCAAAAATTCAAAAAATAAAAGAGAGGACTGGTCTCCCACCTCCAGACTGGGCGGGGGTGGTCACTGATGCCCTGGCAGACGTGGGCAGGGTCTCCACGTGCCCCCTCTGTGGTCAGGGCTGGGGGCCTCTCATGTTTGCTTCTATTTCCCGTCTCTCTGTATGTCCCATCGCTTCCGTTGCTTTACTGCCCTGTCCCCATCCCTTCCTCCAGCTTGGATCAGGGAGGAAGCCCACTGCTCCAGCAGTGAGGACGACACCGACATGGACGTGGAGGGTCTGCGGAGACGGCGGGGCCGGGAGCCCAGCACTCCTCAGCCTGTGGCCCCCCTGGGTGTGGAGGACCAGACCGGGGCTGAGGGTGCGGGCAGGGAGCTGGGCATCTCCCTCAACATGTGTCTCCTCGGGGCCCTGGTTCTGCTGGGCCTGGGGATCCTCCTCTTCTCCGGTGAGTGGTCCCTCTCCCGATGAGGCCTTAAGCCTCCACTCTGGCCCCTTCTGCCCTCCTGCCGCACTTTCACTCCATTCCACCCCCTCCTCTGAGGGCCTGCCCAGACTCCTCTGTCTCCATTTCAGGTGGTCTCTCAGAGGCTGAAAGTGGTGAGTGAGGACAGGCCCTGACTGGTTCATGTCTGTCCCCTTCCAGCCCTGAGGGAGGCTGATGGGGGCAATTCTCTGGGTCAGGAGTAGGGATGCTGGGGGCTGTACCTTTGTTGCTCAGTTATAGGTCTTGTCAGCTATTCAGGGTGACCCTTGACCCTTTACCTCGCTGGACTGTCAGCCATAGGGCAGGTCCAGGGAAGGAGGGTGACTGTGTGTGGGGGGGTGGGGGTGGGGGTGGGGGGGTGAGGAGAGGGCTCTGTGTGCCTTGGAGCCAGTTTCAGGATTTCACTTTCCCACAGGGCCAGTGGAGGAAGCGGACCTGCAGGTCTTCCCAGATACCGGCTCGGATACTGAGATGCTGGAGGCTGAGGAGGATGGGCAGGCATGTGTGACACTCTGCATTGGTGTGAGGGGCCTGGTGGGGGAGATTCAGGGCTGCGGGGGTGACTGGCTCCTTTGCCCTTAGGATGGGCTAAAGCAGCAGCTGCAGACCTCAGTGCCCCCTGACAGTGTTCCCAGCCTGCAGAACATGGCCCTTCTGCTGGACAAGCTGGCCAAGGAGAACCAGGATATCCGGCTGCTGCAGGCCCAGCTGCAGGTGGGCACAAGCAGGAGGGGGTGGGCTAGACACCCTCCCTAGGCCAGGTGTCTGTCTGTCCTAGTGTCCTCCCCCAAAAGAAGTTTCCTGTGTTCACCCACACACCTTGATCCCCTCCCTTTCCCACTATAGTGAAGTCATCTTCTCAATTCTCTGTTCATGTCCTGCATGCTAAGGGTTAGGCCAGGACTGGCATACCTGCTTCACGTGGCATGCCACCTCTGCTTGATTGGCATGGTCCGCCTGGAGCATTGTGTGGAGAAGGATTTGAAGAACATGCCAAGGCTCAATGGGAAAGAAGTGCTGAGATCAATTAGTAATGTCTGCTCTGGGTATGGGAGGTGGAAATTGGGCAACTACAGCCACATCTTGGCTATCTTTTGGTGAATCGGAGAAGTGTGTGCTTAAAAAGGACATAGAAGCTGAGGCCTGTGATGGAATTTGGGGATCCCAGGGTCTGGTGAAGGGTGCAGATGGGGCAGGGGATGAGAACCAAATCCTCTGAGTTTCCCAGGCCATAAAGTCTATGATGGAATGGAATCAGGGTAGAAGGCACTGGGGCCGTCCTTGACTCCTCCTTGTGCTCTCCATCCCTATTCCCATTCCAGGCCCAGAAGGAAGAGCTTCAGAGCCTGATGCGTCAACCCAAAGGGCTGGAAGAGGAGAATGCCCGGCTCCGAGGGGCCCTACAGCAGGGCGAGGTCTCCCAGCGGGCCCTGGAGTTAGAGCTGCAGCAGCTGCGGGCCCAGCTCCAGGGCCTGGAGGCTGACTGTGTCCGGGGCACAGATGGGGTGTGTCTCTATGGGGGCAGAGGCCTGCGGGCTGGCAAGGTCACCAAGGAGCAAGGCCCAAGGGGGCAGGTGCCAAGCCCTGGCTTCCTGGAGCAGAAGAAACAGCTAGAGGCTGAGGCCCAGGCATTAAGGCAAGAGTTGGAGAGGCAGCGGCGGCTGCTGGGGTCTGTGCAGCAGGACCTGGAGCAGAGCTTGAGGGATGCGGGCCGAGGGGACCCAGCCCATGCTGGCCTGGCTGAGGTGGGTCACAGGCTGGCCCAGAAGCTGCGGGGCCTGGAGAACTGGGGCCAGCGCCCTGGGGTCCCTGCCAATGCCTCAGAGGCCTGGCATCAGGAGCCTCACTTCCAGAGTTCCAGGGAGTGGAGCGGAAAGGAAAAGTGGTGGGATGGGCAGAGGGACCGGAAGACTGACCACTGGAAACATAAGAAGGAGGAATCTGGCCGGGAAAAGAAGAAGAGCTGGGGGGGTGAGGAGGACAGGGAGCTGGCGGGGAGGTGGAAGGAGGGCAAGCCAAGGGTGGAGTGGGCCAGCAAGAAGGATGGCAAACGACAGGGTTCTAAGGAGCCCCCCAGGAAAAGTGGGAGCCCCCACTCCTCCAGAGGAAGGCAGAAACACCCTCAGTGGAAGGAGGGGGCTAAAGACAGGCATGACCCCCTGCCACTCTGGGCAGAGCTGTTGAGGCACAAGTACCAGGCACCCCAGGGCTGCTCGGGTGTGCACGAGTGTGCCCGCCAGGAGGGCCTGGCCTTCTTTGGCATGGAGCTGGCCCCTGTGCGGCAACAGGAGCTGGCCTCTCTGCTGAGGACGTACCTGGCGCGGCTGCCCTGGGCCAGGCAACTGACCGAGGAGCTACCCCTTTCTCCTGCTTACTTTGGTGAGGACGGTATCTTCCGCCACGACCGCCTCCGCTTCCGAGACTTTGTAGATGCCTTGGAGGACAGCCTGGAGGAGGTGGCAGTGAGACAGACAGGTGATGACGATGAGGTGGATGACTTTGAGGACTTCATCTTCAGCCACTTCTTTGGAGACAAAGCACTGAAGAAGAGGTGGGCAAGCTGTTGGGGAGTTGGGTCAGTGGGACAGAGCAGGAGGCAGGAGGTGATGGTAGGGGGTGTGAAGGAGCCAGGGCCCTGAGCTGGGGCGGGGTGGCGGGGTGTTCTTAAATTTGAGGTTTTATCTCTGCTTTTAGGTCTCCCCTCCCCCCTAGCCAGTACTTTTCTTGTCTTCCCTTGAGGGCAGGAAGCTGCCTGTGCTCACCCCAGAGTGGTCCCGGGGAGTCCCCTTTTAGGCTGGGGGGATTTTTCCTCCCGAGTTACCCTGTACTGCCCATACCTGCAAGAGAGATTGCTTCCCACCTTCCCGCCTGCCCAGCTGGGGCCTTCATCCTGGGACACCAGGTCTGGCCACACTCCCCTCCCCCCAGTATGATTGATGGTGACTGCCTGTGTCGCCTGTCTTAAGAGGAGCAGGGTCCCCTCTCCTCAGGGAGCGCCTTCTCATCATGTGGATGTGGCGTTGTTGTCTAAAGGCCTCTTACTGCCCCCCACCATGCCTCTCCACAGGTCTGGGAAGAAGGACAAACACTGGCAGAACCCCAGAGTTGTGGGGCCCAGGGAGGAACACAGCCACCAGCGCCAGGGCTGAGGCCCCGTGCTGTCTGTCCCCTGGGAACCGTTAAACTGCCACCTCCCTTGGCTCGTTTGGTGTCCTTGGATATCCTTCACCGAGGAGAGCGGAAATCACCCAGCCCCGCACTGAAACCACTTTTGCTAGAAAAAGGTCTTAGCTGGACCTGCCTTGCTATCTATGCAAATGTATGCAAATGCTCAGGGCCCTGGGCCGTGACTCTTGCAGCCTGATTGTGTCCCGCCAGTGTGAAGGGGGGATGGGAGAGAAGCCTGTTTTTTGGGGGGTGGGGTGGAGGTGGGGGTGGGGTGGGGGCAATTCTGATTCTGAAGCCAGAGAGCTTTCCTCCTCTTGTGTGTGTGTGTGTGTGTGTGTGTGTGTGTGTGTGTGTGTGTGTGTGTGTGTGTGTGTGTCGGGGGCGGGTGGGGGGGGGAGTGGGCCCCTTGGCTGCACGCACTGACCCGGGCCCCCTGGGATTTGACTAGCCTGCCTGGCTGGGGGCCCAGCATGAGGGCTTCCCCTGGCGTTTTGTTAGATTTGGAAGGAGCTATCCCCAGGGGGTTAAAACCCCCTTTTAAGCCTTGCTGCTCACCTCCCCACGTGAACTGTAGACTCAGATCCCAATAAAATGCTGTTGGAGCTGTGACATTGGGTGGAGGCTCTGTCACTTGGGGCTGTTTCTAAGCACAAGGGACATCCACACCCACTGCCTTGTAGGCACTGGTACTCACCTTCTCCCATATACTCTCCCAGTCACCTCACCCTCGCAGCAAACCTCAGGCCCTCTGGGCTGGAGCTCCCCATTTTGCTCACAGCTGCCTTGGCTGCACCCTTGGGAGATGTAGAAATATGCGAATGGGTTTTGGAGTCTGGGCCTTGGGCTCAAATCCAGTTTGAGTGATTTTGGGCAAGTTAATCCCTGGGAGACTTGGGTTTCTAATCCTCAGAAAAGGAGACTGAGGGGCTGGAGAAGAGATTAAATAAAGCAATGTAAACCAAATACCTGTCTTGTATTTGGCACTCAAAAGTGATTTCACTCCCTTCAGGGTGTGGAGGAGGGAGGAGAAGGGGACCCCCGACCCACCCCCCACACCTCCCCCAGGATTGGGGAGGTGAGGGAACCACTAGGTGGCGCCTCGGCTCCACATTTGCTCCAGACATCACCTCCCTCACTACTTAGTACCCCAAATCTTGGACCCCCCCCCCCCACACTGACTTGGGCCGGCTCTCTGGCTAGCTCTCCCAGGAAGACCCAGAATCCCCTGGGCTTCTCTTTAGGAAGTCCTTCCTGACTGGGATTCTTGATTGGCCTGGAAAGCCCCTTGGGAGTGTACGGGACAGAATGATGGTGTGACTTCAGGCCAGGTCAGGGGAGTGTGTTAATAAAGCTGAGGGGGCCTGCCCAGAAGGGGGCTGTAACTGAAAGCAAGTGCTTCTGTAACACTGCGACTGATGGGCCACTCACTGTTAAAGGGCTTTAAGTGTATTAGCTCATTTAATTCAGCTGTGGGGTGGGGCGGGGCAGGCTGGGCCTGGAATGAGGTCCACTCATTCAGCAAACATTTACAGTCTATTGTGTACCAGAGGCAGTGAGGCACTGAGAATACAGAGGCGTGTTAAGGAGTTTATAGTCCAGTGGAGCCTGCTTTCTGCAGCATGAGGGACTGCAGTTAGACCTAAGGAAGAACTTCCTCCAAGGCAGAGGGTCAGTGAAAGGGGGCTTTAGGAAAGGAGTCTTCTATTTCTGGAGTCGGGGGTCAGGAGGAGCAAGTACAGGTTGGACCAGGGCCAGGGTCTGGATCTGGCATCCTGGCTTTGTGGACCATTGTCCACATGAGGAGGCCTATTCGGTTCACATTGCTCACCTTCTGCAGGTGCTCAAAATTTATGCTGCCTGGATTCAGGCTAGGCCTTAGGCAGTATTCCGTGTCCTGGGAGGGGGGCTGTGCTTAGGGGAGGGGACACAAACTGGCCCCCTGGGTTCCCAGAGGGTGTGGGCTGCTTGGGGCTTCTCAGTTTCATTTCTAGGGCCCATTTCCTTCATTTGCATAACGAACTCTCAGGGACGCCAGGAAGTTCCCCCAAGCCCCCTCCTCTTTCTTAGCCACTCAGGAAGTAGATATGCTGAGCTGGAGGTTTCTGACACTGCTGAATCAGGAAGAAAAAGCCATGAACCCACGGGGTATGTTGGGGAGGGGCCAGGACACCAGGGACACTGGCCATTCCGGTTACCCTCTCGGTGATCCTTATGCCCATCACAGGCCATGAGGCAACCCTCTCCGTCACACCCATGCACCCACAGCAGCACTGGTAAAGTGGGGGGACCCCAAGTCCCAGATCATAGGATGCTCTCTGGTGATAGGCCCAGCATGTGGAGATGAGCCAAGGGAGGCTGGAGCTGGGGGACAGTGCTCCCTCCTTCCCACATGGCCGGGGAACAGCTCCTGGGCCATGCAGGGGCGGGGAGAGCCTGTGTGTAGACCCCCTGGACTCTGCCACACGGCCCGGCTTGGCCTCCAGGGTCTGGTCTGGGCCCTTCCAATTTAAGCACTTGGTATTTTAAGCACTTGGCTCTTCTGCCCTTTTCTCTGGGAACTTCCCCAGCTAAGAGCTCAGCTCTGGGGTGCCTTCGGGGAATCACTGGAATTGGGGCCCAGTGGGCCCTCTTGGGCCTTCCCCTCTCAAATGGAAAAATTCTGCTTCCTTTGGCCAGTCCCCCAAACTTATTTCCCTGCTGTCCCCCAACCTGCTGTTCCTCCCTCCCATCCCTGCCCTTCATTCTTCAGCCTCACCCCCTTTCCCATTGCCCTCAGCTCAGCCTTCTCTCACCACTGCCCCCTCCAGCCCTTACCTCCTCCAGGATCTTCTCCGTCTCTTCCTGCCTCCCCGGGTCCTCCAGGCCCCAGCTTTTCCCTCCTGCCTTTCACTCCCACCCATCCTGGTGAATGGGGGCATGGGGGTGGCGGCTAGAGTGCGGTGGTGGTCACCTTCAGGCCTGCACCACGCCATAAGCTCCTCGAGGGTCAGAGGCATGTGTTCCTTTTGAGAACCACTCCCAGCCCCCTCTGCCGGGCCCAAGGACATGCTGGATTGGTGGGCTCTTGCCATGGGAACCTCCCAGGGCCACCCTGGTGTCGGGACGTCTCCTCCTCCCATCTTGTTCTGGGTCACAGACGTTCCCGGTCCCTTCACACTTCACATGCTCACAGAGGGTCCAGAAGGGACACTGCAGGGTGCGGGTGTGGGTCTGTTGCCCTGAACCCAGACAACATCCGGTCCCTCCTCTCCGCTTTCACCGCTCAGCCGTCTGAGCCACAGAAGCTCCTTATTACTAATTCTTGGTGAGTTGTCCGAGTTCCCTATACCTCCTCTGTGAGCCTTCCCTTAAGGTTGCTGCCCATCTCTCTGGTAGCCCTTGGCTTCCGGAATAGGCCCTGCCCATATAGAACCAAAGCAGGCCCCTTCCCCGCTCACCCGTTCTTTATCCTGGGCCAGGTCTCTTCTCACTAGACCTGTGGCCTGGGCAAGCTTTCAATCAGGAAACCGTCTCCGGTCTCCACCACTGCGCACCTATGGGCCTCCTCGCTTTAGGGCTAGGCTTTCTCATCACTGAAGTGAGACTGTGGATCCCCCCTCTCGGGCTGTTGTGATGATGGAGTGAGTCACCCAAAGACAAAGGAAAAGACTTTTAAACTGTAGAGTACTGTCAAAAAAGTTTCAGTTATTTTTATTTTACTTAACCTCTAAGGGGAAGCCGAGGCCTCTGTGAACTACTGATATGGGAGCAGAGGGCGTTGGTTCCCAAACCACGTAGTAGGAGCTGGTGGGGAAAAGATGCCAACTAGCATTCAAGACCCAACACTGTGCTAGGTGCCCAGCGGGACCCCAATCCTTGCTGCTGAGGCTAATTGGATTAGCCGAGCAGAGTTTTAAAAGTACTCTCTTAATGGTGCCAGAGAGGTGAAGAGGAAGGAGGGGGTGGCCTTTGAGCTGGACCTTGAAGATAATAGGATAGGTGATGGGGAGGGGATTTCAGATGGGCAAAGGTGAGGCCTTAGGGGTGGGTGGATGGACCCGCCCGGTGGTCAGATGATGTTAAGTTCATGTTCCTGTAAGGGAGCAAGTTCTCCCACAGGCCTGCCTGCAAGTCTAAGGGGAGCTTTACCATAGCAAATGGGGAGGGGTGCCACTAAAGGCACTGAGGGGCAGGGGGCACGAAAAGGAAGATACACATGGGTGCAGGGCAGCTGGCAGCCGGAAGGGTGGAATGGAGAGATGTGAAATTGGAGGTTGTTAGGAGGTGTCAGCCAGCAGCTCAGGAGGGAGATCACACAGGCCTGATTTAGAGCTGTGAATTAGAATGGACTGGCCTTGGATGGGACAAGGACAAGGGAGAGGGAGGAGTCAAGGACACCCTGAGCTTCCCAGCCTCATGACAGGTGGATGACTGCAACCTCATGCAATATCAGGAAATAAGGAGGAAAGGCCGAAGCTGGTTTTGTAGGGGAGGGGATGGGGGTGAGGTGGAGGTGGGGTGTGTGGGCAGGGTTGGGACGGGGAAGCTGCTGGGCTTGATTGTGCAGGATGTGGAATAGGGATAGAGCCAGCCTCCCAGCAGGTCTCCCCTCTGCTCCATCAAGTTGCATGTCCCCACCTCCCAGTCCTTGTGTCCCTCCTACCCCCCACCCCACGCCCACGTTCCTTTCCAGGGCAGGGGCCCTTTGGAGAAATTCTTACCAGTCTGTACACTTACCTTTACTGGGCCTGATGGGAGACACCCAGCAGAGGGGAGTGACTCGCCCACTGAGGTCATCACTGAGACCCTTTTCAAAGTCAAAGCGACAGGTCATTGGGTGGGGCAGGATGGGCAGAAACCTGAAGCCATGCACCGTGCAGAGGGAAGTGTTAGACGGCCCCCTTTGGAAGTTCAGTCACTCATGGGCCAAACAGACCCTCCAGAAATGCTTGCTCATCTGGAATGTGGCCTGGGCCCTCGTGGAGGCAGTTTTGTAGGGAGGGCCCAGTGCAGGAACCGTGGCATGAGGCCTGCAGAGAAACAGGACACCCCTCTCATCTCCCAGGGCTGGGAACTTTCAGAGCCTTTTCTCTACCTTTTATCTCACGGAGTAGACCTTAAAGAAGGGAAGGCCATGAATCTCTCTCTTTCATACAGATGAAGAACTGAGAGTGAGAGAGGAGGTGACTTGCCTCAGGTCCTATCATAGCTGGACAGTGACAGTGGAGGAAGACTGGCCCCCGGGCAGCCCTTAGGACACCAGTGGGCATTTGAAGTGTCTGGAACTGCTGCTTGCCAACCCCCTCCCCCAGAGCTGACCCAGGGGTTGGAAACAATATCTGAGCTCCCATCTGTTGGTCCCTTTAACCAACTCCTCCTCCCTGGGCCTGTGTGTCCCCTACTTCAGCTACTTGGGGCACCTGGCCCTGGAGGCATTTCCTCTCTGACCACCAGCTGCCACCTGATTGGCCCCAGCTTGTGGGTAGAAGGCCAGCCCTGGAAGGGCCTGTCATGAGCATCAGTCCTACCTCTTTTGTTGTTCAGAGGTGGAAACTGAGGCCCCGAGAGGGAAGTGACTTGTCCAAGGTCACAAAACTTGCTAGGGACAGAGTGGAGACCAGAGCCCAGGGCTACTGACCCCTGACTAAGAGTCCCCTTTTCTTCCTGCCTCCGCTCCTCTCTCTGGCTCTTCGTGCTTGGCACTTAGGCTCTGAGGTGAGGTCTGGACCAGCGGCTTGCTCCAAGGCAGGTCTTCCTCTGCTGCCCCAGGAGCAGTGACTTCACTCATGGCTCCTTCTGCAGAGATGCCTGGTGGTGGCCACAGGGGGGCAGCAGTGGGAGGGACAGGAAGGTGGCCCTGCGGTGGACTGGGCTGGGAGGGAGAGAGGGACCTCTGAGAGCAGCCCTGGAACCAGAGCAACTGAGTGTGGGGTTATGAGGTCTCAGGCTTGAGGATACCCATAAAGGACCCTTCTAGCCTCAGGAGTGAATCCAGGCTCCCCAACTCTCTGCCTAAGAGTCCCCATTCCTTCACTCATTTATTTATTTGTCAATCACTTACGGAGCACTTATATTCTGTGCCTGGCCCTGGGCTGGTACCACTTGATATTCTTTCCAGCAACCTGGTGGGTGTTGAGTTCAGAGTTGGGGGGAGAAACATGGGAAGGAGTGGCCACTGCCTGCTGAGGCCAGGCCTGCAGGGCCAGGGGGCTGCCCTGGCTGGGAAAATGCTGGCTTTGTAGCCACACAGACCTGGATCCACCACTTCTAGCTCCTGACTCTGAGGCACGTGTCTCAATCTCCTTTGGAAAAAAAAATCAACGTTTATCACTAAGATTGTTAAATAACAGTCCCAAAGGGGAAAGGTGGGGGTGGGGGAGGGATAAATTTGGAGTTTGGGATTAACTACTATATATAAAATAGATAACCAACAAGGACCTACTGTATAGCACAGGGAACTCCATTGGTCTGCTGGAGGGGGCACACAGTTTGGTGGGAGGTTGGTTGCTCCCCTGGCATCCCCTTGAGCGAGCAGCCTCTCACCTCCAGGGACATCTTCTGACTGATGCATTTCTTAAAGCTAGAGAACCGGACAAAGTGAGAGCTGGCCATACCTTATATTTTCTCTGGCTTCATCCTCACTGGGTACTTAAAGAATTTGGGGGAGGGGGTTCATGAGAGGAGTGGGACCCTAAGTGTCAGAGTCTTCAGTTGTTTGTTTGGAAGTTGTTTTGCCCCTTCTCTTTGGTGTGGGATCCCAGGGTTGGGGGCAACGTACAGCAATCTATTTGGTGAATGCCTGGGCAAATCTCTTAGTTATAATGAGCTTCGGTTGTCTCATTTTTAAGTAGGCGTAGTATTGTTTATGTCATATGATTGAGAAAAGATCTGGCACATAGTAAAGGCTCAATAAATATTAACTATTAGCTATCTGGGGGGAGATAAGTGAGTAAATTGACAGTTACAATGTAGTGTAAGATGCTATGTAGGGGTGAGCATAGGGTATATCAATCAGGAGCATAGAAAACAGGTGTCTAAGTCAGATGGGGTGGGAGGTCAGGGAAGGCTCACTGGAGGAGGCAAGACAAGCTAAGTGTTAAAGTACAAGTCGGAGTTTGTTTCACGGCAAAAAGATGGGAAGGGTGTTTCAGGCAGAGGGAATAACATCTATGAGGATGCATAGAGCTATTTCCAGTTTATATCAGAGCATCCTGCAAGTGGTAATTTATAGCAATTTTCCCTCTCCAATTCTGGGATGAAGGCTCTCATGCCCCATGTTTTGTTTGTTTGGTTTTTTTTTGGCCATGCCGAGCAGTATGTGGGATCTTAGTTCCTAGACCAGGGCTCGAACCTGCGCCCCCTGCATTGGAAGGGCAGAGTCTTAACCACTGCACCGCCAGGGAAGTCCCTCTCATGCTCCCTTTTTTTTAAAAAAAATAAATTTATTTATTTATTTTTGGCTGTGTTGGGTCTTCGTTGCTGCGCACGGGCTTTCTCTAGTTGTGGTGAGCGGGGGCTACTCTTCGTTGCAGTGCGCAGGCTTCTCATCTTGGTGGCTTCTCTTGTGGCGGAGCACGCACTCTAGGCGCGCGGGCTTCAGTAGTTGCAGCACGTGGGCTCAGTAGTTGTGGCTCGCAGGCTCTAGAGTGCAGGCTCAGTAGTTGCGGCACACGGGCTTAGTTGCTCTGCAACATGTGGGATCTTCCCAGACCAGGGCTCGAACCCGTGTCCCCTGAACTGGCAGGCAGATTCTTAACCACTGTGCCACCAGGGAAGTCCCTCATGCTCCCTTTTTAAGCTGTCTTGAAATTGCCTGTCTCCCATGAGAATAAATGCTGAGAGCAGGCTCTGTTTGGTTTACTGTTGCATCTCTAGCAGTACCTGGCACGTTTTAGACATTTAAATACATGTTGAATGAATGAATGAATGGACTTCTCTCCATCAGTTTCTCATAGACTCAGACTCCCCCTCTTTTCGTTCCCTGTTGTACTACTTCCTTACAACCCCACCCCATTCTGTCCTTCATCTGCCAGGCTCCATTGGCCCTGAAGCAGTGATCGTCAGACACATGAGGACTGATTCACAAGTCACATTTACATTGACCACGCCAGCAGAGGGAAATGCTTGGGTCAGCTGGACAACGACCATGGGAAGATAAACTGGAACCAGAGCATGGAGCTGAAGCAAGGGTAATTGGTGGTGTTGCTGAGCCAGTATGGCATCTGGTTCCACTGTGGGACAGGCTTGCCCTGGAGGGGCAGACCTTGGTACCTCCTGCTCAGGGTTCCCTCTGCCTGGGCAGGGTTGGAGGGGCACTGACAAGCCCAGCTCCTCCCTCTTCTAGGCTCTGCAGAGCTGTATGAGCTGCTCCCCCACAGGCTCATCCTGTCTCTGGGTGTGTTAATACAGTGAGCAGGCTTCCTTCAAACAGGGCTTCCTTCTGAGCTGTCTTCTGGGTCGGTGAGGCAAACCTCTCTTTAAATGGTCCGCCCCTTTAGTGAGGGGTGACTCGCAGAGGTGACTGTATTCCTGAGTTCTGGGGGTACTTCTCTGTTTTCGGGGGCCCAGCACTGGCTTCCTCAAGTGTCATCTTCCGGAACCCTCATCGGGCAGCAGTGTCCAGCATCTCTGGCTTCCAATCTCAGTCCCCAAGAAATCTGGCCGCTCCCTTCCTGGGTGGTCTCCGCTCCTGTCAGACACTCCTGCTCCTTCCCCCTTTCCTGCCTCACCCTCTGCAGCAGCCTGGCCTTTAGACCAGCCTGTTCTACCCTAAAAATAGTGCCTCACATTTGTGCAGTCCTGTACAGATCAGGAAAGCTTTCCACACATATTCATGTATTTGATGTTCCCTTTGGCTGTGGAAGGAAGGAGGAGCAGATGTTATATAAAGAGTTTCATGGGCCCTGGGAGGGAAGCACTTCTCTGGGGAGTACTTGAGCAAGTGACCTTGGAGGGTAGGGTGGATTGGTGGGTGAATTTGCAGGTTGAATGGTTTCTGGTGATGACAAGGCCCAGGGTGTGTCCATGGGAGCTGGTGTCTGAGGAGGAGAGGAAGAAAAAGCCTTTGGACATCTGAGGTCAAGGCTTTGAGCTGTCAGGGTGTTGGATGGGCTGACCACTCGGATAGTGAAATCACTGAGAATGACAATGGGAACCTGGTGGAAACGAAGACAAGGCGCCAGTGGCTGAGTCTCAGTACATGAGAACGACCACCAGGATTGGTGGTTGTCAACACTGAAGAGGGGAAAAGCGTAGCTCAGCCGGGTGGTATGAGTCTTAGAGAAGCCAGAGTTTTCCAAGAAGCAGAGGAGGAATGGTCTGGAAGCTGAAACGGGGCGGGAGGGAGACGACAGACACCAAGTTTATGTATGCTGAGGTCTGAGGGCTGGGGGAGAATAAAAGGCCTCCCCTGGGACGGTAATAGGGGACAGTGAGGTTCAGTTGAGGCAGGGAGCAGGAGAGAGCTACTGAGAAGAGGCTGGGGTATGGGGGGTGTTTTCTGATCACTGGGAATTCCAGGGGGCTTTATTCTAGGAGGGGTGTGGGGAAGGGGTGGGGTGTAGTTTGGTCAAGTGAGGGAAGAGACTGGGAGTTCTGACTTAGTGATGACTCAGGAAAGCAGGAGTGTGAGTGCAGTTAACCCTTTTTAGTCTCTGCTGGCAGAGGTGGGATTGGTGCTTTCAGTGGAGTCCCATATAAACGCTTGTTGAAGGTGAGCTGGGAAATCTGATCCTGTGTTGGAGTATAAACTTTGAAATCACACAATGCTCAGAATAAATAACTCCATATTTGGATGACACTTGAGAATATACAAAGCATTTTTATTGTACTTTATCATTTTTTTCCTCATTTCCTTCTTATTGTAACCCTGTGAGGTGGCTACATTCCTGCGAAGTGTCAGAGCCGGGATCACAACTCCATGCTGCCTTCTAAGTGCATGGATATGTACAGTGCTTTCAGAGTTGCTTACAAGAAAAAAGACCTTCCCGAAGTCCATTCTTTGTGCACCTGACCATTGACCATTCTACTTTCCTTAGCTTCTCCTGTGCCATCTTTTCAATATTCAGAGAATTAATGGTTTTTCCCAAAGAAAACCTCACTTATCTTGATATGATAGCTTGTAAAATGGAGGCAGTAATGGGTTGCAGGCTCTGTTTTGACAAGCTCAGAGAGATACAGGGCAGCGAGTCATAGCTAAAGATGACTCCACTTACTTAACTGGGACTAGCTGTCAGCTGCTGTGGGCAGAAGTGGGAATTCAGGGAAGGGGCAGATCACCACCACTTATTTTTGCCCCTTGAACTCCTGGCTGAGAGCTAGACTCCAGATAAAACTAGGTAATCTCAAAAAACAAACAACCAACCAAAAACCAAAAACCAAAAAATAAAAAAACCAACTAGGTAATCTCGTCCAGGGGTGGCTTCAAAGCCCCTTTTAAACTTATTCTACTGATGTCATTCCAAGCTCTCTCGCTTCAGAAAACCTTTGGAGAGGCGGCTGCGGCTAGAAAAGCGATGTGAATCTTCTCGCTGGGCTTAAAGGGTCGAACTGTAGTGGCCTCTCCAATTATAAAACCCGTTTAACAATAAAATAACGCGTTTTTTATTGAACCTCAACAATAAAATAAAGCGTCTAAGCTCCTCCCCAGCATGACGTCACCAGACACACCCCTCGGGTCCTCGCCTCATTTCATATCCAGAAAGACCTATTTTCACTGTGGGGCATATACGGATTTGCTTTATCACATGTATTTAAAATGCACAGATAAACAGGCAGTTTTGAAAACTTTCTCAACATGAACACGTTTATTCTTTTTTTTTCATGTTTGTAGGGTTGTGTGGAAGGCAATGTGAGGTTCACTTAGGAAATTTTAAGACGTCACCCCCCCCCGGAGGAAAATAGTTGCGTCCTATTCCCGCCCCCCCCACGTGTCACGCGTGTCGGCTAAGAAGGCGGGGCCGTGACGTCAGAGTCTGGGCGGGTTGGACGGTTCCAAATGAGTCTGGTAGGGGAGCTTCTTTAGGCTAGAAAGCTGCCCTAGGAATTTACCTTCTTTCTCTCCATAATCCATTTGTGCAGGCTTTAATTTAAAGTCACGGAAGCACGTGTGCAGGCTGACAGTCCTCTCCACGGCCATGAAGAAGACGGGGGCGGAACCCCTCCTTGTTGCTACTCCACCGAGTGGCCGCGTCCATTCTGGGCCCGGTGGCCTGATTTAAGGGGTAGGGAAAAGTGTCAGTTTTCGGGATCTCAAAGGGTGGCGGCCCCATGGCCCCGCTGGGAGGCGCCCCGCGGCTGGTGCTGCTGTTCAGCGGGAAGAGGAAATCCGGGAAGGACTTCGTGACCGAGGCGCTGCAGAGCAGGTGTCCGTGGGGCGGGGAAGGAGGAGGACCGGGGAGACCGCGAATCACGTGACACGAGGGGTATGTTGGGGTGTGATGGAGTGAGCTTTGGAGTTGAGGCCCTCGGGTTGCAGGGCAGAAGGAGCACTGGGCGGCGAGAAGTGAAGGACTGTCACCGTCACGTAAAACAGCAGTCTGCACACGCCCACCTCAAAGAACCAGGTGGCCACCTCTCCGAAGGCTGTAAGCTGTAGGTCTCTCCAAGAAGCATTAGTAACAGTTACTACCAAGACACTTTTTATACATCATTCTTAATCCTCCAGACAGTGTTGCGAGGTGATGATTACAGAAAAGGAAACAGTCACGGATAAAGGATTTGCCTCAGACCACACCTCAGTTGTGTCAGATTTCAAAGACGAATCCTTGCCCAGCGCACCAGCTAATCGCTGCGGTTTACTGAGTCTTTATTGTGTCACATAGTGTTGTTAGGTACTGCGTGGTATTATTAATCAGTGTCTCCATTTCACAGATGAAGAAACTGAGACTCTGAAAAGTTAAAAACAAACAAACAAAAACCCAAACCCAAACTTGCCAGAAACACAAAGTAATCAGTAGATCCAGAACTCAAATTCAGCTTTAGCCTAGCTCCAAGGAATGGGTTCTTTTTGCTTTACCTCACTGCTTCTCCTAATAATACCTTTTGCTCAGGTTTTCTCCCAAAGCAAGGTGTTCTGTGTGGGAGCATTTTTGTTGAGCTAGGAGAGCACAGAAGCCTGAGAACGTGGAGTGGGGCTCCTCTCCTCTTGAAGGCCAGTGTGGTGAGGGTAACAGGAGGCTGCTTTGGGGCACCATGGGGGTTCTAAGAGGTTGCGGAAAAGCCCAGGGCAGAATTTGCCGCCCTAATCTTTCACCACTAAGTATCCGCCACCTTTTCCTAAGTAACATTTCTTCTTACCACCCAACACATAAATCAATTCGTGATCAGAAGCACAGGCTCTGGAATTAGACTGCTGGGATTCAAATCCTGACTTAACCACTTATTCGAATGTGATCTTGTACAAGTTTCTTTTCTTTTCTTTTTTTAAAAATAAATTTATTTATTTATTTATTTTTGGCTGTGTTGGGTCTTCGTTGCTGTGCATGGGCTTTCTCTAGTTGTGGTGAGCAGGGGTTACTCTTCGTTGCGGTGCACGGGCTTCTCATTGTGGTGGCTTATCTTGTTGCGGAGCACAGGCTCTAGGTGCACGGGTTTCAGTAGTTGTGGCACACGGGCTTCAGTAGTTGTGGCTCACGGGCTCTAGAGTGCAGGTTCAGTAGTTGTGGCGCATGGGGCTTAGTTGCTCCGCGGCATGTGGGATCTTCCCCGGACCAGGGCTTGAACCCGTGTCCCCTGCATTGGCAGGCGGATTCTTAACCACTGCGCCACCAGGGAAGCCTGTACAAGTTTCTCATGAGAAAGTTTTGTCATCTGTGAGATGGAGATAATAGTAGGGTGAATGTAAGGATTAAATGAGCTAACGCACATGAAAGGCTTGGAACAATTCTTGGCATTTAGTAAAGGCATAGGAACTAAATGTTGGCTTTTATATTTATTTTACCGATATTGGCTTTGTTACTTGCAACGGTGCTTTGGATGAGTCAGTTTTCCTCACTCAACCTCAGTTTCCTCATCTGAAACATGGAAATAAGAACATCTATCTCACCATGTCAGTGTTTAAGTGAATCTGTAAGCATCTCAAGGTCAGGGCAGAAATCATGTATCTTATTCACATTCGTATCACCTGGATCCAAATATAGAACCCAACAAATGGTTGGTTGAGTAAATTGAACAACTGAATGAATGAGCTATTTATGTGTGGTGACCAAGTCAGTTGAGACTGAGATACCCCTAGCTGTGAGAGAACTAGTTCTAGGGGCCCAGCAGTAACTGAATCCAGCCAGAATATTGCCAGGATGTTCACACTGTAATTATGCTTTTATTTGTTTTCCCTGTTAGTTTCAGGGCTCTTTCACATTCGAGTTTCATAATAATCCTGTGGGAGACAGAAAAGACACTGTTATCCCCATTTTACAGATGAGGAAATCAGGGAAGTTGAGACCTGGTAAAGTTATATAGATGCCAGTAGCAGAAATGGGGCTTCACTCTTCTGGGGCCTGGAAGCTTTAGGTTAACGGGGTTCGGATCTCCCTGTCTCACAGACTTGGAGCTGACGTGTGTGCTGTCCTCCGGCTCTCTGGTCCACTCAAGGAGCAGTATGCCCAGGTAGGTGGTGGTTCTGTGGCATCTGGTGGGTTGGAAGAAGCCAACTCCTGAGCTTTGGTTGCTGTGCTGTTGCTTGAGTCACTAGCAGCGTCTCTCTGACCCCTTTTGGCAGGGTGGCAGACGGCTCTCCGCTTTCTATAGGGGGACCTTTTGGGGGCATTTTCTGTTTTAAGTTTCTTTCCCATTGGCCATACTCACTTCAGGCCACCTCCCTAGAGCGTGTTCAGGAAAGTGTGTCCAGAAAAGGCTGTAGATGCGAGTTGGCAGCTATGATGCCATGTTATTGGTAAGGGTCTGTCCCCTTATTCAAAAAATATGATACACATCACCCCCCTCCCCCCATTAAAGCTGGCCTGCAACAATCCTTGGAATTCTCCCCTTAGAAATCTAATCACATGAAAAACGCAAGATGTAAAACAGTGTATAGAGAATGCTGCATTTGTATGAAAATGGGGGAAATTGTAAATATATTTGCTCATATACTTAGCCATTCAACAAATATTTACGGGGTGCATTCAGCACCGTTCTAGGCGCTTGGGATGTGTAAAAGCCTGGGCAGGATACATAAGAGACTGGACCATTGGCTGCTTCCAGGGAAGGGAGCTACATGGCTGGGGAACAGAGGAGGGAGAGAGATTTTTCACTGTAAATGATGTTTATCTTTTGAATTTTGAACCATGTAGATTAAAAAAAAATAGGACTGCAAAAAATAAATAGGAACTCTCAGGATCTTAGACTTCAGAAAGGGAGACTGGAGGGTGGGATTAGCTCCCCATACAATGCAGTCTGCTCTTCACTTACATTTCTGTCCTTGACCTCTAGGTGCACCCTTCCAGGGACCTGTGCTCATGGCCCCTTGGTCAGTTGGCCTGAGACTGAACTTCTGGGTCCACACAAAATGAATTTGTCCCCTCCTTCCATATGACAGCCCCATCTCCATGGGAAGCATTCTCCTGTACCATTGGGTCTTCTCCCACCACCTAAACAGACCCATTCGTAGGATGGCAGCCTGGGGGATCCTGGGGATAACAGATTCAGTGGTTTTCAATTTTTTTTTTTTTTTTTTTTTTAGTGGGAACCTTTCCCAAATGAAATTGGATGCAGAAATTCCTTGTATCCAGTAGATAGACTGGGAGCGACTCTGAGTGGAGTGGAGGCACTCAGCCTTCCCCAGTGGGGCTTGGGCACCTCCAAACCCCAGGGCTCAGAGGAGCAGTTTGAAAACCACTGATCTACTTCCAAACTTCCCAAATTAGGCCCCACTCCAGACCAGTGAGCCAGGCTGGAGGGTGGGGTAGGGTGAGTGGGCAGGAGTTTGCATTTCTAAAACCCCAATAGGAGACGGATAGGCCAGCCTGCGCCTGCTGTTTTTAAGTCCAGCACCACTTCATCCATTACTCCCATTTGAAAACAAATTCAAAATGAAATGTTAATGCATTGATGTTTTAAGTTGCATCGGGGAATATAATTGACAAGCAGACCATAATGCTCCTGGTGGCTAATCTTCCCCTGTGGTAAAGAGTACATGGCAGGGCTTCCCTGGTGGCGCAGTGGTTAAGAATCTGCCTGCCAATGCAGGGGACATGGGTTCGAGCCCTGGTCTGGGAAGATCCCACATTGCCGCGGAGCAACTAAGCCCGTGCGCCACAACCACTGAGCCTGCGCTCTAGAGCCCGCGAGCCACAACTACTGAAGCCCACGTGCCTAGAGCCCTTGCTCTGCAACAAGAGAAGCCACCGCAGTGAGAAGCCCGTGCACCGCAACGAAGAGAAGCTCCCGCTTGCCGCAACTAGAGAAAGCAGCCAAAAAAAAAAAAAAAGTACATGGCAAACTAGTTTATAGTTTATAAATGGGAGATGGCTGCTGACCCCACTTTGGAATAGGGTGCAGGTAGGGTTAGGGTTAGGGTTGACTTGCTGGGTCACGGCCGGGTCACGGCCCCTTCAGTTTGTACATGAAGAAACTGAGTCTTTCGGGAGAGGGTCTTGCTGCAGTGAATGCCAGGGGAGCTGAAACCTGAACTGAGTGATGTTTTTCAGACCCCCTCCCATCCTGGTGCCCTCTGGATGGACCCTCCTGCTTGTCAGTGTCCCTGGAGAAGGGAAGGCTGGGTCTGGAAGGGGTTCCCTAGGGTAGTCAGAATAGCCCCTCCTGCTCCAGGGGTCCAGGAGTGCCCAGAGCCAAATGTAGTGATGCTGATGCAGCAAAGGTGGCAGGAATTTGGGGATGAGGAAGAGGGTGAGGGGAAGGGGAGAGAGACAGGGAAGCCAAGTCTCCTGGGCTTTGGGGTGGGGACAAAAGATGCCAGAGGGGTTGTGGAAGGACACAGAATGTGATGTTTTCAGATTTCCCACTTTAGTTGAAGACTAAGCCTGTGCCCAAGGGAGGTAAACTAATTTCAGGTTTAGTTTAAGCCAGAAATAACTGGGAAGGTAAAACTGTTGCAAAAGAGAAAACCACATCACACATTTTTTTTTTTTTTTTTTTTTTTTTTTTTTTTTTTTAAATATTTTTATTTATTAATTTGGTTGCACCGGGTCTTATTTATTTATTTATTTTTATATTTATTTTTGGCTGTGTCGGGTCTTCGTTTCTGTGCGAGGGCTTTCTCCAGTTGCGGCAAGCAGGGGCCACTCATCATCGCGGTGCGCGGGCCCCTTCACTATCGCGGCCTCTCCTGTTGCGGAGCACAGGCTCCAGACGCGCAGGCTCAGTAGCTGTGGCTCACGGGCCCAGTTGCTCCGCGGCATGTGGGATCCTCCCAGACCAGGGCTCGAACCCGTGTCCGCTGCATTAGCAGGCAGATTCTCAACCACTGTGCCACGAGGGAAGCCCCCACATCACACATTTAAAGACAAACTGAAACAATCTCTGGATTATCCCAAGGCGTTTCTTCCATCTGCCAGTGTTTGGGAGTTCTTAGTTTCTAGGGCCCTTTCCCCTGCAGGCCTCTGACCTGGCAGCAACCTCACGAGTCCTTGCGGCAGCCCTCAGGGAGGGCAGGTGAGGGGAGGGGTGGCCCTCCCTCTGTTTTAGGGAAGACCTAAGCTAGGTTGAGAGGGTGGTGGCATAAACAGAATGTGCTTTCGGCAGGAGCACGGCTTAGATTTCCAGAGACTCCTGGATGCCAGCACCTACAAGGAGCCCTTTCGGAGGGACATGATCCGCTGGGGAGAGGAGAAGCGCCAGGCCGACCCAGGCTTCTTCTGCAGGAAGATCGTGGAGGGCGTCTCCCAGCCCGTCTGGGTAAGTGGGCTCTATGGCAGCATTAGGAAAATCGGTTTCCCCAGCCCTCTGCCTCTCCCCAGACATATCTCACATGTGTCCATTTCTCTCTCCCCACGGCCACCCCCCTGGTCCAAGCCCCCACTGTCTCTCACCCAGACAGTCGTAGTAGCCCTCACACTGGTCCCTGCTTCGGCTCTTGTTCCTTGTGATCCATTCGTCACACAGCAGCCAGAGTGACCTTTTAAAAACATCAACCAAGTCATGTTTAGAACCCTTTGTCCCACTGTTTTGATGGACAAAATGAAAATCTGTAATGTGAACTTCTGGGCCTTGAATGATTGGCTCCCGCTGCCCTTTTAGCCTCCTTACTCCTTAAGCCGCAGCAACATTGGCCTTCTCTCTGTTCCTCAAATAAATCAAACCCCTTCTGGAATCAAGGCCTCTGCCCGTGTCCTTCTTCCTGCCTGGACTGCCCTTTCTTTCCCTCTTCACCTGGTTAGCTCCAGCTCAGCTTCCATGGCACCTCCACAGGGAAGACTTCCCTGATGCCCAGGTCTTAACTGGCATTCCTGGTCAGGTGCTCCCATAGCACCTTACCCTTTTCCTTCCTCATTCATTCTGGCAGCCAGTAGTATCTTCCTGTAGCAGGACTGGTTCCAGGTGATTTGGGGATACATCATGTGAAAATCTGATGAAGTCCCTGCTCTCAGGGTACTTACATTATAGCTGGGGGCAGAGGGAGTTAGGCCCTAAAAAAATATAGAATATGTCAGGTGGAGATAAATACTAAGGGACAAAATAAAGCAGGCCAGGACTCTGAGGAGGGCTGGGTTGCTGCTTTATTAAGGGTATCAGGGAAGGTCTCACTGATGTGATGACATTTGAGCGGGACCTGAAGGAAGTAAGGGAGTGACCCAAATGGGTGTTTGTGGGTGAAGGGTGAGTGGCAGGAGGTGAGGTCAGATCATGCAGATTCTCTGGAAGAGCCTGGGGTTTCTCTGAGTGAGATGGGGACTCACTGGAGGGTTTGGAGCAGAGGAGAGGCATGGTCTGCTCTAAGGTTTAGAAAGCTCTCCCTGGCTGCTGGGGGAGGGCAAGAATGGAAGCAGAGAGGCCAGGCAGAGGATCTTTCCATAAGACAGCAAAATGGCCGTGGCTCGGCTCGGGGTGGTGGTGGAGTGGAGAGAAGGGGCGGATTCTGCACAGATTTTGAGGATAGAACCAATAGGATTTCCTGACATGATGGCTCTGGGGTGGAAGGACAGGAGACAAATCCAAGGGTTTTGTTCTGAGTAGCTAGACGGATGGAGTTGTGATATTCTGAGACACGGACAGTGTGGAGGAACAGGTCTGGGGAGAAAGTCAGGAGTTCAGTTTCAGAGTGGTAAGGTCGAGATGCTTGTTGATATGCGCTGTGATTACATGGTAATTAGTGAAGCTGCACCTTAGAGTCTGTCTCTCCCACCAGACAGTGAGCTTCCTGAGGGCAAGCACCAGGTCTGTTGTGCTCACCACTCTATCCCCAGTGCCTAGCACAGTGCCCGGCACACAGTAGGTGTTTGACATAGTACTTGTTTAAGAGCTGGGTGAATGAACATGTCCGCAGCATGGACAAAAACAGCTGACCTCTTTATTCGCTTATTCATTCGTTCATTGACCATGTGCTCCTGAGTGCTCCTTATGTGTCAGACGGTGCTAAGGGCCAGGGATAGAGCAGTGAATGGAGACACAGACCTTCCCCTCATGGAGCTGACTCTACAGAGTGCAGATCAGGCAATAAACACACAAACAGATAAATAGTGATGGTTTCATGAATACTTAGTGCTCAGAGAAAAATAAAAAGCATATCAGAATTGAAAGGGACAGGAAGGGAGCCAGGATGGTAGGGACAGCCTCTCCGAGGAGGTGATATCTGAGCAGAAACCTCCATGAAGCAAGGGAGCCTCCCTCATGATTATCTCGGCAGAGGGAGTAGGATGTGCAAAGGCCCTGAGGAGGAGACCTGGTTCGTATGTTTAAGAAACAGCAAGGTTGGGCTTCCCTGGTGGCGCAGTGGTTGAGAATCTGCCTGCCAATGCAGGGAACATGGGTTCGAGCCCTGGTCTAGGAAGATCCCACATGCCACGGAGCAACTAGGCCCATGAGCCACAATTACCGAGCCTGCGCATCTGGAGCCTGTGCTCCGCAAGAAGAGAGGCCGCAATGATGAGAGGCCCGCGCACCGCGATGAAGAGTGGCCCCCTCTTGCCGCAACTAGAGAAAGCCCTCGCACAGAAACGAAGACCCAACACAGCCATAAATAAATAAATAAACCCAAAGTTTAAAAAAAAAAAAAAAAAAAAGAAACAGCAAGGTTGTCAGTTGGCTGCAACAGAATGAGTGAAGGGAAAATGATGGGAAATAGGTGCCAGATCTTATAGGTCCTTGTAAGTTGGGGTGAGAGCTTTGGATTGTATTAGAATTATGGGAAACCTTTGAGAGATTTAGGGCAAGGGACTGACAAGAATCACATTTACGTTTTAAAAGGTGCTGGGGGCAGGCACCGATTAAGGTATCTTTGTTTCTGGCCCCAGTTTGCTCATCTGTAAAATGAGTGCATTAGACTGGCTGATCTGACTTCAAAGCTTGAGGCCTCTTCTTCAGCTCAGCGATGACTGACATGACCGTAGAATACAATGTGGGCAGATCGGGCTGCGGGCTGCAGCAGTCAGGAAGGGCTGCCTGGAGGGAGGAGGGGATGTCCATCCCACCTGGCTGGGTAATACTAGGGAATGGGGCTACACTTTTCTGGGTTTTGTAGTCCATGCTCCTGCTTATTTGGACTGGGGCTGGGTCTTCCCCTCTTTCTCCCTTACCCCCAGTACCTTGTCCTGCTGTTCCCTGCACCATGTCCTGTTGGTCACTTGTTTGTGTCCTTGCCCTGCAGCTGGTGAGTGACACACGGAGGGTGTCTGACATCCAGTGGTTTCGGGAGGCCTATGGGGCTGTGACGCAGACGGTCCGCGTGGTGGCCACAGAGCAGAGCCGACAGCAGCGGGGCTGGGTGTTCACACCAGGTGAGCTGCTCACAACCTCTGCCCCAAGGCTCGGCACGCATGCCAGCCGCCCCACCTGTAGACCAGGCCACCCACTCCTGGGCTCTCCGTCTGGTCTTCCGCTGTCTCCCTGGCAGGCTGTGGGGAGTGAGCAGGGGATTATAAAAAGGAGTCTGAGGCCTGGGGCTCAGGAGCACCTCCAGATTAAAAAGTGGATTTGGGTAGAGGATGGTATCCTTGGGGATGAAGGTTGCCCCGTGACCTTGGCCTGGTATCCTTACCTGGGCTGCCTTCTCCAGGCCAGTGGGCTTCTGGAGGTCTGGCTGGGACCCATTCCCCTGGTCCTTCACCTTTGCTTTCCAGCCTGGTGGGGGGACTGACAGTGGGTCAGAGGTTGGGCCTGACAAACTTCACTCCTGTTTGATTAACAGAGTAGGGGGAAGGGGGAAAGGAAGCTCTACTAGGCAGCCTTAGTGGTGCCAGCCCAGGACCTACTCTGTGGCAATTCAGAGGCATAGCTCATATGTCTTCCCTGCCCTAGGTCATTGTGACTCGGGGAAGTTCAGATCAGTGGGTACGACCCTTCCTAATGGCTGCTCACCTCCTGGGCACTCACTCTTAGCCAGGCCCAGGCTAAGCCCTTTAAACATTATCTCACTTTATAGTAGCAGCAAACCCACCAGGTAGCTGCTCTTATTACCATTCTCATTGTCAGGTGAGAAAGGCACACAATGCCTTCCAAGAGAACTGAATCAGAGATACAGGGCTAGAAATGGACACGACCAGCTTCACATAAAAGGAAAACGAAATGGCCATTTGGGCTGTCTGTGGTTTGAGATGGCAGTGACAAGTGAAGACTTAAGTCGGCGGGACCCTCTGGGGGGCTCAGGTGGCTGTGGACTGCTGAACCTGCTATCCTGGTGTTTCGTGGGGTGGGGAAGTGCCCTCTGGGGTAAGTGGAGCTTGGTTCTGGAGGGACCGAGGGGAGTGCAAGAGAGGGTGGCTCCACGTGGGGTCAGCAGGCCACAGTGCCCGACGCCTGGTGTTTGTCAGGAGGGATGGGGCCTGACCTCGCCATACCTCCTCCGCAGGGGTGGATGATGCTGAGTCAGAATGTGGCCTGGACAACGTCGGGGCCTTCGATTGGGTCATTGAGAACCACGGAGATGAGCAGCGCCTGGAGGAGCAGCTGGAGCGCCTGATAGAATTGGTCCGCTCCAGACTTTAGCTGACAGGTTCTAGGAGCGAGCGGGGGCTGCCAGGCTGAGGGTGGGCTCCCTGTGCCGGACACGTGGTCGCTGATGCTGGCCGAGGTTGGGGGAGCAGACAGAGGGCCTGGGTCAAGGTTTCTGGGGGCTGGTAGATGTCAGACAAGTTAAGAAACCGCCAGGGACCTCATTTCTTCGTGGAAAGGACAGCCCTACCTCTTTACAAGGGGACTTAAAGGGCAGAGGGGGGTGAGTTGGCTGTGCTTGAAGCAGAAGCATCACCATCTCCATGGGTGCCAGACCTGTCAGCCTGTGGTGGCCTTGCTTCCCCGACTGGATGCTCTCAGCCCCTTGTTCTCGGCAAGAGCCTGGGGCTCCCCAGTGTGGATACTAATAAACCTTCTTGGAGCACCTGCTCAGAGCTGGACATCTCTCATTTCCCAGATGACAACCCAGCCTGTGTGGCTCCGTAGGGCCCGGGTTGTCCTGGTGGCTGTGGGTTTCTGCTCTGCCTCCCAGCTGGGCGGGAACGTGTCCTGCAGAGGCTGACCTTGATCCGGGCCAAGTGGGTAAAAGGCTTGTGTGTGTCTGAGGCAGGATTGGAGTCTGAGGGTCTTGTCTTCTGGGATGGCCCCAAGAGAGGCTCAGTGTTCCACAGAAAGTGCCACCAGCAAGTACCCAGAGGGACGGGGGTATCATAGAGGGGCAGAGGCACCAGAGCTTGATGGCACCTGGTAACCATTGTTTGGCCCTGGGCAAGTCACCATAAACCTCAGCTTTCCCATAGAAGGCCTTGGACTTGACCCCTTTTATTTATATAGCCTTATACAATTTCTAAATTTCTCCCAGATTCTTCACAGCCACCCTGTGAAATATTCGAGGAGGGCATTTTCATCTGCATTTAGCAGATGCCAAGGACTCAGAGAAGTGAACAACTTGCCCAGGGTGGAGGGTTAGTATGTGTTTGTGCTCCGGCCAGGACACAGGTTGCCTGACTCCTGACCAGGCCCCTCGGCCACGTGCCTTTGGGGTACGGTGCAAAGCCCTGTGGCTCCTGGCCATCCTCAGGCCTAGCCTGAGCCCGCCAACTCTCTGGCCCTGGCTTTGTTCTCCTCCTACAAATCCTGTGGGTTCTCACTGATAAGGGGACAACCAAAGAAATTCCATCAGTTTCACCGTGACCCAAACTGAACTCTACATATTCCTGCCCACACCTCCTCCCTAGATCACCTCCTTCCTGGTGCTAGTTCCCTGGCTTTTCAGTTAACCAGGCCTGAAAGCTTGACAGTCATCGTGGACTCCTCCATGTCCCCTGACCCCCGGCTAATCAGCCCCCAGGTTCTGTTAACCTGCCCTCCCTGTGTCTGTTACTGTAGGGAAGTCTGTGTGCCCAATGCGTAGTGAGGCCAAACAATACTAAAACGTCAGAGTTTGGAGCAGAGAAAGGTTTATTGCAGGGCCGTGCAAGGAGACAGGTGGCTTATGCCTTAAAAACCCTGAACTCCCCTCAAGCTTTCAGCAAAGCCCTTTTATAGGAAAGGTGAGGGAGGGCTGTGGTTAGTTGTTGCAAACTTCTTTGGTGTCAGATCCTTTGTTCTTGAGGTCAGGTCACGGTCAGGTCATGATGTTCCCGTAAACCTCCACCAAAACAAATGTTATTCTCTGTTCTAACCAGAAAGGGCAAGGTCCCAAAGGCTCAACTTTTACTCTCTGAAGTCCAGGTCCTGGCTAAGAGGAGGGGGTCCCTGCGGGGGTCAGTTACCCTGCTGGGAGCGTTGGTGCAGCACCCCATCTGGGTCCTCCCGCCAGTGCCCAGGTCTGGCTGAAGAGGCAGATCTCAGCTGGCAGCGCCCTCAGGGCCAGGTCCCCAGACCCTGCCCAGCCGTCATCACTGAGGGAGCCAGGCGCCCAAGGACCCAACTGGACCTCAGGATCCTCAGGCCGCCCAAACAGCAGGGCCAGGTCACGCAGACTGCGAGCCATGTAGACTGCTGCTGCCATTAGGGTAGCAGAGGCGGGGATGGGGGAGAGGTTCACTGCCGCCTCAAGGCCTGGGCCCAGCCAGTGGCAGGCCATAGAGAGGGCGTGAGCTCTGCAGGACACAGCCTTCAGCCTGTCGCTGGGCGCCCACCTCACCCGCAGGCCCCGAGGCCAGAAGGCCTGGAGGGCCCCGGGGAGAAGGCTGTGACCCGTCTCTTACCGCAGTCTCCGCCACGAGGAACACCGCCTGGCTGACTGTTGGCGGGGCGGGGCCTCTAACCGCGGCGCGCAGGGTCTCGCGCTAACAGCCGCGAGATAAGGGCTGCGTGCCCGCCCCGCCCCTGTTACGTGTCTTCTCTCTGGGATTCTCACTGGAAGGTAAACTCCCTGATGGTTGGGCCGTGTCTGTCGTGTAGTTGTAGCCCTGTCTCCCAGAGTTGTGGGCCCACAGTGGGCACTCAGAAAATGGATGTGATTGGATGCACGGTGAGGCAGGACTGTAGGAGTCACGCTGGAATCAGGTGGTGATCATGCAGAACATGTTTCCTCACCTTCACCTGGAGGCTCTGACCCAGCCCCTGGGGCCTGGTACCTCTGCTCCCCGCTGGCATTGAACCAGGACTGGCTTGGAGGCCACTGGGGTCCTTTCCAACGCAGAGACTCTGCCTCCTCGGGGCTCTTCTCAGAGTTGACAGCCGAGGCTCTTGGTGAGGTCATTTCCCCCTCCGTGTGGTACCAGACCGAGAGATCACGGATCTGTTTTTTTTTTTTTTTCTTCCTAGCTTTATTGAGCTATAATTGACATATAATATTGTATAAGTTTAAGGTGTACAACATGATATTTTGATACGTGTATATATTATGAAATGATTACCACAAAATAAGGTTAGTTAACACCTCCGTCACTTCACATAACTGCCATTTTTTTTGGTGGTGGTGAGAACATTTAGCAGCCTCCAGGTATATAATACAGTATTGCTAAGTACAGTAACTATGTGGTACATTGGATCCCCAGAACTTATTCATCTCATAACTGGAAGTTTGTAACCTCTAGCCAACATCTCTGCATTTCTCCAGCTCCTAGCCCCTGGCAACCACCATTTTACTTTTGTTTCTATGAGTTCAGCTTTTTTAGATTCCATATATAAGTGAGATCATGCAGTATTTGTCTTTCTTTGTCTGAATTATTTCGCTTAGCATAATGCCCTCAAGGTTCATCCATGTTGTTGCCAAAGTCAGGGTTTCCCTCTTTTTTTTTTTCTGGTTGAATAATATTCCATTCTGTATATATATATCACACTTTCTTGATCCATTTGTCCACTGATGAACAATTAGGTTGTTTCCATATCTTGGCTATTGTGAATAATGCTACAATGAACATGGGGGTGCAGATATGTCTTTGAGATAGTTATTTCTTTTCCTTCAGATATATCAGATATATCTATATCTATATCTATATCTATATCTATATCTATATCTATATCTCCTTCCTTAAATATCAAGGAGGCAGGGCTGAAGCAGAGAAGGGGAGGTAGCTCTCATATGCCCTTGGTAGGGGTGCTGAGCTGGTTCCTGGCTATAGCTATTTGGAAGAGTCACAGGATGTGACTTGGGAAGCCAGCGGGTCCACTCCCCACCCTTTGACCAGTTGGCACTGATGCCTCTTAACATGGGAGGCCCCAGTGGCTAACGAGTCACTTCTGCTGGACTTGAAGTTTTTCTACACTTAAAAAAAACCCCAAACTGATATTTCTCTAAATATCAAAATCAGTAATAACCCTGACTTTTGATACCCTCTGTTTTGATGAGAGCTTTAGCTGCTTCTTTCTCAAGACATTTTGTCTGTGGTTATGATCTCGGAGTATAGCTCTTATTTTTTAATATTATGTATATGTTCTTATATGTTTTATGTTTTTTTTTTTTAAATATTTATTTATTTATGGCTGCGTCGGGTCTTCGTCGCTGCACACGGGCTTTCTCTAGTTGCTGTGAGCAGGGGCTACTCCTTGTTGCGGTGCGTGGGCTTCTCATTGCGGTGGCTTCTCTTGTTGTGGAGCACGGGCTCTAGGCCCACGGGCTTTAGTAATTGTGGCTCACGGGCTTAGTTGCTCCATGGCATGTAGGATCTTCCCAGACCAGGGCTCTAACCCGTGTCCCCTGCATGAGCAGGCAGATTCTCAACCACTGCACCACCAGGGAAGCCCCCCTATATGTTCTTTTAATAATTATTTGTATCACTAACATTCTCTTAAAAATTTTATTATTCCACTTCTAAACTGCTGAATTGAGGCATAGTTGGCATGTAATAACTGCACATATTTAAAGTGTACAATTTGATAGGTTTTGACATTTGTATTGATATATATCCATGAAACCAGTATCACAATCACAATGAACATATCCATCACCCTCAAAAGGTTCACCATGTCTCCTCCTCTTGCCTCTCCCAACCCCTGTCCCCAGGCAGCCACTGATTTATCTTCTGTCTCTATAGATTAGTTTGCATTTTCAATAATTTTGTATAAATGAGTCATACAGTATACATTTTTTTTTTGGTCTGATTTCTTTCACTTAGCATAATTATTTGAGATCCATCTACATTATTGCAGGTTCATGTCAATAGTTCATTTCTTTTTATTGCTGGTGTGTGGTATGAATATACCACCATTGTCTGTCCATTCACCTGTTGAACATTTGGGTTGTTTCCAGTGTTTGGATATGACAAATAAAGCAGCTATGAACATTTATGTACAAGTTTTTGTGTGGACATGTATTTTCATTTCTCTTGGGTAAATACCTTCTTAACTTATTAAGGAACTGCCAAACTGTTTTCCAAAGTGGTTGTACTACATGCCCACCAGTACTGAATGAGAGTTCCAGTTGCTTCATATCCTCACCAATACTTGGTATGGTCAGTCTTTTTAATTTTACCTATTCTAGTAGGCATATAGTGGTACCTCATTAGCATTTTATTTGCATTTCTCTAATGATTAATTTGTTACAAATCCTATGTTCAGTTTTGATAAAATCTCTCAACAAACTAGGAATAGAATGGAAGATCCTCTACCTGAAAAAGAACATCTACAAAAGCCCTATAGCTAACAGCACACTTCACAGTGAAATACTAAATGCTTTCACTCTAAGACTGGGAATGAGGCAGGGTTGTCCACTCTTATCACCTATTCAACATCATATTGGAGGTTCTAGTCAGTGCAGTAAGACAAGAAAAAGAAATAGAAGGCATCAGATTGGAAGCGAAGAAGTAAAACTGTCTTTATTCATATATGACATGATCATTTATATAGAAAATTTGATGGAATCTCCAAAAAAACTACTAGAACTGATAAGTGAGTTCAACAAGATTTCAGGATACAAGAGCAATACATAAAAATCAATTGGGGCTCCCCTGGTGGCGCAGTGGTTAAGAATCTGCCTGCCAATGCAGGGGACACGGGTTCGGGCCCTAGTCTGGGAGGATCCCACATGCCCTGGAGCAACTAAGCTCATGCACCACAACTGCTGAGCCTGTGCTCTGGAGCCCGCGAGCCACAACCACTGAAGCCCGTGTGCCACAACTGCTGAAGCCCGCGCGCCTAGAGCCTGTGCTCTGCAACAACAAAAGAAGCCACTGCAATGAGAAGCCCGCGCACCACAACGAAGAGGAGCCCCTGCTCACCTCAACTAGAGAAAGCCCTTGTGCAGCAACGAAGACCCGACACAGCCAAAAATAAATAAATAAATTTACAAAAAAAAAGTAAACCTTTTAAAAAAAATAGCATAAAAACATGGAATAGAGATAAATCTGATAAAAGACATGCCAAACCTGTACACTGAAATCTATAAAACATTGCTGAGAGAAATTAAAGAAGACCTAAAAAACAGAGATTATACCATATTCATAGATTAGAAGACTCAGTATTAAGATATTCATTTTTATTGACATCATTACATACAGTGAAATGTACTGACCTTAAGTGTACAATTCAGCAAGTTTGACAAATATGCACACCTGTGGAACAAAAATCCTTTATAAGATAGAGACATTTCCATCACTCTGGGTTTCTTTCTAACCCTTCCCAGTCAACCTCTGTCCTCCCAGAAACAACTATTGTTTTGATTTCTTTCACCATAGATTAATTTTGCCTATTCTGGAATTTCATATAAATGGCTAACATCCAATTTTAAAACACATTTACAATTATTTATTTATTTATTTACTTATTGGCCATGCCGTGTGGCTTGCCGGTCTTAGTTCCCCGACCAGGGATTGAACCTGGGCCGCGGCACTGAAAGCGCGGAGTCCTAACTACTGGGCCGCCAGGGAATTCCCCAACGATGATTTATTTTTTAGACTTAACTGGTTTACTGCTCACTTTCAATTCTTTCATGATACCTCAACTTCCCCATGTTTGAATTTTGTATTTTAATTCCTCTCAAGACAGTTGATGTGCCTTCAAATGCTTTTTTCAGAAAGGGCATGTGGGTGATATTATTTTCTGAACCCCTGTGAAAGAGAGAATGACATTCTGTTGCCTCTACACGTGGACAATGACTTGGCTGGCTTAGGATTCATGACCTGGTTCCACTGTCTGCTTGTGTTTAATATTGCAGAGTCTGAGGTCACCTTGAGTTTTGTTCCTTTGAAGGTAACCTCCTTTTTCTGTCTGGATACTTTGGATTTTTTTTGGCCTGCATTTTTGAAATTCAAATTCTGGCATTCTCCAAGGCAGAATGTGGACATGTTTCAAGAGAAAAAAGTTGGCGCTCATTGTTCCCTATAAAGTGCTATGGAGAAATGAGATGGAAATTTAAATGGTTTCATACATCCAAGTGCCTGCTGTGACGTGAAGTAGTCCCCTTGACAGAGAAGTTGCCTCTATCAGCGCCTTGGGGAGCTCCCCTTTGGTTTGAGGAGTTGGTCTCAGGGAGACGAATTCTCACTCTCTGAAAGCGTGTTTGGGTTTTGGAAACAGCCAAAGGAAATCTGGTGCTAAATTCTGCTGAGGGGAGTGAGGTGAGAGATGCACTTTTTGGCTAGAATAAATAATGCCTATAGTGGAACAACTCTAAAACTTCCTCAAAGCCAGTTCTAGAGAGGAATTTTTAAAAGTTGTCTTATTGTCCATGCCTCTGTGCCTTTGGATATGCCATTCCCTCTGCCTGCAGTGCCCTTCCCAGTGGCTTGCACTTGGACCTTCACAACTAAGGGTTGGACCACTGCACTCCCTGAGTGTCTCGTAGTGTGTGCTTTCTCACTGCTCCATCACTCTGTGAGCAATTCAGGAAAGGTTTTTTGTTTGTTTGTTTTTTTGAATCTTTGGTGCCTGGCATGTAGTAGGTCTCAATAAATGTTTGCGGAAATGGAAAAGCTTTTTAAGTGTTAGGAGAGAATATGACCTCCCAAGCTTACTATCTTGAATTCGTCAATGTTCGTTTGGACATATAAAGTTATGGTGAGTGTGTCTGAAGCAACAACTCACTGACTCCTGTTACATTACTCTTATTTATAAACAGTGGTGTGCTGGTAAATGTTGAAAAATTGGCTCTCTGGGGGGAAGAAAGGCCCCATTTGATCATTTCTGTGATGTAAATACTCCTACTATGGCTGATTTCAAGCTACTAACATCATGTCAACTGGCTAGCAAAATTCCTGAACATTTAAAAATTAGCTCTTGCAAGCTTGCTCCAGTACATCACCATGAAAATTCTACACCTCTTTTGTTTTTCCACCATTACCCAGTTTGTTTGGGTGGCTTTTTAGCTGTTTATACAGCACATGTATTGTATATTTTATCCCTTGCATCAATCCAATGATTACTCTTTTCCTCAGAGACTAAGGGACTTCTCCAAGGTGGCAAAGCTTTCCTGTCTATTCCTGGGTTTGGTCTCTGTCTGGAGCTCACTGCCAGCACCATGAGGGGCTGGAGAGATATGTGCTTTGCCCAGTCTTCCGTTTGCTGGTGTTGAGGTGAGCTGCCTGGAAGGACCCAAGGACCTGTTCTTGGCCCAGGACATCCCTGCTGGCAACCAAGCTGTGACGTTTGCTGGCCTTTGTCATGTTCACTTGTGACCTGATGAACAGGTGACAAGGAGGTTAGCAACTTTTATTATATGGGGATGAGCAGCTGTCACTTTCATGGCCTAATTCAGGATCTGGATGGTGCCTCATTGTCTGACAGCTGAGTGAAGTGATGCGCTCCTCTTTACAATTCAGGGTTTTAACCTATTTCTTCCAGGTGCGTCCAGGGAGCGTCCAGTCAAAGCTGAGTTCCTTGGGAGCCCAAGCTGAGGGTGGTGAGGGCTCCCCCAGGAGGTGAGAGGTGGACCTGCTGCCTGCTTCCTGCTTTGGTGGTGGGGTTTTTTTTTTTGATGTGCACCATTTTTAAAGTCTTTATTGAATTTGTTACAGAATTGCTTCTGTTTTATGTTTTGGTTTTTTGGCCGTGAGGCATGTGGGATCTTAGCTCCCCGACCAGGGATTGAACCCGCACCCCCTGCATTGGAAGGTGACGTCTTAACCACTGGACTGCCAGGGAAGTCCCTCCTGCTTGGTTTTTGTCTTAAATGATACCCAGTTTCAGGGCCTGTGGAGGGTCTGTGTTAGGGACTGTGTGAGGTTTTCTGGGGAGTCACCCAGATATGTGACATCATAGAAAACAAGTACTGTAGTGGAACTCAGTGATCTAGCTTCAGATCCTTCACTTACAGATGAGGAAACTGAGGCCCAGTGAGGGGAAGTGTTTTGCTCAACGTCATACAGCAATAGTGGCAATGCCAGGACTAGGCCCCAGGGCTCCTGACTCCCCATGCAGGTCTCATCCCCTGGCCTTCGTTTCCCTGTGGGAGCATGAGCCTTGTGACCTTTATCAGAGGGTGGCAGAGAAGGCCCAACTTGAGCTCTTGGGAGCTCCGCCAAGTTCCTTGCTTCCTGGGTTTTTCCAGACTTCCCTGAGGAGGCTGGGCCACCTGCCTATGCCACCTGGTGTGTTCTGTTTAGCTGAGTCAAGCTGTACCAGGAGAGGCCACAGAGGCCGCTTCCCAGGAGGGAACACTCGTGGCGTGAGGGGGATGAGGAGGGGAGAGATGGGTGTACACCTGGACCTGCCGTTCCTCGGAGGCTGGGGCTGGGATGCTGGAGGTGGAGGGCCCTGCCCTGCACCACGGCTGCTTTCCATCTGGGCGTTGACAGTGTCTGCTAAGTGGAGACCTTCCCAGCAATGTCCCTGTATCGTGAAAGCTCTGGTGAATTTCCAGGCACACCCAGACCTGAGCCAGTGGTACTTTTGGCAACTCATGTCTCCTGCTGCTGTGGCTGGCTGGTCCTGCAAGGTGGTGTGGAGGCCCCAGGACAGCTGGCCTGGGCTGATCATTGTCCTAGCAGATCTGGGATGTTCCAGGAACTATGATAAGTACTGTTGAGTATTGGCCAAACAAGCCAGGAAGGGCAGGGAGCTGAGGCCTTGGATCCGTTTGGCAAAGTCATTCTCAGCACCTGCCCTCTCACGGGAGCACCAGGGAGGGGAGGCGCTCAGACCTTGCCCTGGTAGGGGGAGGGGCACAGGGAGGCTATTAACTCGAGCGTCAGGCTTTACAGTTTACCATGTGTTTTCAGGCATATTATTTCATTCCATTCTCCCAGTAGCCCTATTATTGTTCCCATTTTAGACTGAAGAAATGGGGACAGAGAAAGGTGAGTGACTTTGCCCAGCACGCTTTGTCATCAGGTTTGAATCCCACCTGTCATTATCCAGCTGTGGAACCTTGAGCAGGTTAGGTCACTTTCTTGATTCCCACCTGTAAAACGGGAATCTTGCTACCACTGCAGAGGTTGTGCAGGTAGCACTGTGCTTGCCCTTCGGGAGCTCGGCTAATGAGACTTCTTCCTTTCCCCCCTTGTCCCAAACCACATGGCCAGCAACCGGGGAGTTGGGCACAGAATTTAGGTTTCTTTCCCTCCGATATGTGTGAGATAAACTTGGCATTTTTGGAAAAGGAATTCTTACTAAGAGATAAAGGGAAACACAAACACAGAAATGAGTGTGTGAACTAAGGGCAGAGTGCTGAGGCCAAGTCTGTGGTGCTGAGCCTCGGGCTGGCTTGCCTGGGGCTCACCCACACCTACCTCTGGCCCTTTGTCCCCTCTCAGTGTGTCTGGCTGGCCTAGACTTGCATGGGCCCCCTGGCAGGTCCTCCAGGGTCCTTACGCCTTCCCAGAAGTTTCTCCCACCTGCTCTGGGATTGGGCCCTCAGGGCGGGCTCGCTGATGGATTGTCTGAACTGGGAGGGAGTGCTCAACCAGAATCAGCCCTGGAGCAGGCTCAGCTGTGCCCTTCGGAGGCCCCAGGGCCCAGAGCGGCTTCTCAGCACACCTCAGGATGCCCACCCCTTCCCACCCTGGCACGCAGGCCACAGAGGTTTTTCAGTTGATTGTCATTTTTCAAATGACATGTCTGGGAGGTCCACACTCAGGATGGTACTGGGCGTGCAAGCACAAGTCAGGTGCGATTCAGGGCTTGTTCAGACCTGGTTTACTTTTGTCAATCATTCCTTTTTTAAAAAAAAATAAATTTATTTTATTTATTTATTTTTGGCTGCGTTGGGTCTTCGTTGCTGCGCGTGGGCTTTCTCTAGTTGCAGAGCGGGGGCTACTCTTCATTGCCGTGCGCGGGCTTCTCATTGCAGTGGCTTCTCTTTTTGCAGAGCACGGGCTCTAGGCAGGCGGGCTTCAGTAGTTGTGGCTCGCAGGCTCTAGAGCGCAGCCTCAGTAGCTGTTGCACACGGGCTTAGTTGATCCGCGGCATGTGGGATCTTCTCGGACCAGGGCTCGAATCCGTGTCCCCTGCATTGGCAGGCGGATTCTTAACCACTGCACCACCAGTGAAGTCCCTGTCAATCATTCTTCAGAGGCCTCACTTTCATGACATCTGGTGGGATTGAACTTAACCAACTCAGAAAAACCCCAATTGTCAGTTACTTTCAGCTTCCATTAAGCCAAGCTGGTACGGGCTCGCTCCTCCCTCCCTCCCTCCCTCCCTTCCTCCCTCCCTTCCTCCCTTCCTTCCATGATTTTGATGGTCACTGATTTAGTTACTGCAGCAATTCTCCTCTCTCCCCACCACCACCGCCCCCTGGCAAGGGTTGTGGATTATATTCAGTACACAATGTACACAGTTGTTTTGGTCCCAGGATATGGTGACCTATGGAGGCCTGTACTCATAATTAGGTAATTATTTTATTTTATTCTGTGTTTTTTGCTAAATATCTCAGGCAGGCCCTGTTCCTACGGCTTCAGCCTCATCCCTTGAATAACTGTTCTGTGCTCTGCTCTCCAGCCATCCTGAACTTATGGATCCCGGTTCCTGGAATCACCAGGCTCTTGCTCATTTCTGTGCTTTTGAGTGTACTGTACCCTCTGCCTGGAACATCGTTGCCCTGTTGTTTCTTGGCTCACTCCTCCGGCTTTTGTTCTCTGCTTATGTGTCACTTTCTTGCCCCGTGCTCCCTCCCCAAGGTGAGGTGTCCTTGCTCTGGAATTCCATAGCCCCCTGGTCTAGCCTTACCACCCCCTGTGAAGGTCTGCTTAATCATGCTCCCTGCTACCCTCTGAGCTCTGTGAGGTTGGGACCGGTCCCTCTTACTTATGTAACTCCCAGCACTTAGCGCAGTACCTATCACATAGTAGCAGGCAGTAAATATTGTCAAATGAGTGAATGAGAGAGTGAACCATGGCCAGTCAGGAGGCCATGATTATGACCATGAAAGTGACCAGGCTCTGGGGCATACGAGTCCCTTAGCTCAGATGCCAGACACACACAGTGGTGGTTTGGCCATGCTGATGTTGTCTCTATTCCAGGCTGGGAGGTGATGGCAGCCAGCGTGGCAGAGCCCCAACCTGTGTCCCCCGCCTCCCCTCCTCAACTCCATTCTTCTTCTCCCGCCCCTCCTGCCTTGGTGGTGGAGGGCCTGCCCCTGGTTCTCGTCAATGCTTCACTCCCCAGTAGTGTCCCATGCCCCCCATCTAGGGCTTGGCTGCATCAATTAGCTCCTCTCCCTTGAATTTCCCAGTTTCTCCGTCTTCCACTATCCTGAAACAACTTCCCTTCCATCTGCTGACCCCTCAAGTACCATCTTGGTTCTCTCCTCCCTTCACTCCTTAACACTCTACAATTGGACCTCTGCTCCCATCTCTCATGAAATTGCTTCTTTACAGGTGACCCACCATGCACACACTGTTTTCAGTTCTCACTCATGACCTGCCTGCATCAGCAGATACGACCACCCACTCCCTCTTTCTTTTTATTTATTTATTTATTTATTTATTTATTTATTTATTTATGGCTGTGTTGGGTCTTCGTTGCTGCACGCGGGCTTTCTCTAGTTGTGGCGAGCGTGGGCTACTCTTTGTTGCGGTGCACAGGCTTCTCATTGCAGTGGCTTCTCGTTGCGGAGCACGGGCTCTAGGTGTGCGGGCTTCAGCAGTTGTGGCAAGCAGGCTCAGCAGTTGTGGCTCGCGGGCTCTAGAGCGCAGGCTCAGTAGTTGTGGCACATGGGCATAGTTGCTCCGCGGCATGTGGGATCTTCCCCGACCAGGGCTCGAACCCGTGTCCCCTGCATTGGCAGGAGGATTCTTAACAACTGTGCCACCAGGGAAGCCCCCTCTTTCTTGAATTCACTTTTTTTTGGCTCTCCTGCCTCTCTGCTCCTGCCTTTTCTATTTCTGACCCCTCTTCTCTTCTTGTCCTAGAAATACAGGTGTTCCTCAAGCCCTCGCCTTCTGTTCTCTCTCTTCCCCCCTCCATTGGTGAGCTTGTCTTGATGTGGATGACTCCCGAACTTTCTTGCTTTGCTACACGGATGTTCCACTAGTTATGCTCAGACCAGCCTTGTCATCACCCCTCAAAGCCTGCTCCTTCCCGAGCATGCTCTGTTCCATTGCTCACACTGTAGCAGGGTGCCCTGGCTGAGACCAATCCCTCAGACTTTTGAAACCTTGATGAAAAACTCTCACGGAAAGGTCACAAGAAGTTTTTGTCTTTAGAGGTGGTGACTTCAATTCACTTTTGGATCAGGCAATTCCTTTGTTTCAGGAAAATTGCCCAAAGCAGCCGTACATTACACACATGTGAAGTAAGCATTTACCCATTGTTCTCAGGGAGAGGTGAAGTCACGGGTTCCCTGAGTGCACTCACAGCTGTCCAGTCATTCTGTTTGGTAACAGCAGCTCTTGCATATAGTTGAGTCAGAGCTCTGCCTCTGAGATGTTGTCATTTTTGGGGGCGGTGGAGGGGTGGTTGCAGGGGTAAGTATTTCTTGGATCTGTGTGAATAGAGAGGACACTGAGCTGCAGACTGCTGTTTGTTCTTGGGCGTTTTAATTTTTAAAAATTTTATTTGGCCGTGCTGTGCAGCCTGAGGGACCTTAGTTCCCCAACTAGGGATCGAACCTGTGCCCCCTGCATTGGGAACACAGAGCCTTAACCACTGGACCGCCGGGGAAGTCCCTGTTCTTGGGTATTGAGTGTTCTTGCTGGGCCAGTAGTCTGTGGGGCATCCAGAGCCGAGTGAAGAGGCCTGCTGGCAGGACCCACAGCGTGCCCACACCTTGCCTGGAGGAGAGACTGAAGCCAGAACAGTCTGGACCTGGTGCACCACCCCCTGGACTGGATGGGCTGCAGGTGCTGTCTCTGTGTGACCTGGTTTCACCTCCCTACTAGACTGAAGGCAGCATGAGGGCGGGGACTGTGCATCTGCCAGATGAATTAATGGATGGATAAATATTGTGTTCTGCTGTACCTGGGGCCATAGAGCAGGAGCACCCTCTCTTGGTAGGCTGGGGTTTCTCCCAAGGGTTCATCATCCCGGGAAGAGGCTGCTCCTGGCTAAGGAAGGCAGGTATCTGCCAGGCTACGGGGAAACCATCTTTCCCTCTGCAGGTGGGCTGGGAGTGCATCATGGAGGGGCCCAGAGCCCCTCTGTGTGCTTGTCTTCCATCACCCTCAGTAAGAGTCTGAAGGCACAGCCAGTGGGCCTGCCCATCAGGTTTGTGGGGCTGGGGCGAGAGGCCTATGTAATACATGTCTAAATATTTAAAAGTTACAAAGAAAACAAACTTAAATAAAATACCTTCTAACCTCCTACTTTGACAAATATAACTTTATAACGACAAACCTGGAAAATATGTAACTCACAGTTGACAAAATACCAAAATTGATTGAATTTAATTATTTTCATGCATGTCTGTTAATGGGCCAGAAACTGTTGGATAAGTAATAAAGATAAATATCATTCATAAGTTATTATATAATGTTCCACAAAATTTATTTTTCTTGTCTTTATTTTAACAATATCACTAATTATATTAATTTGGTCAAGATTTTCCCTAATTTGTGTGCTGTTGACAGCAAGGATCTAAAAGATGAACGTACAAAAAACACTTTCCAAAAAGTACAGTAAATTGAAATAAATGTAAAACATTAAACAAATTAAAATTAATTTCCATATATTTTCCAAGAAATTCCATTTCTTGCAAAATTGCCATTAAAATAAAAGGCAAACTACTAGCTTAAATGAATTAATATAAAAAATTTAAAGCAAAATTTTTGAATAAAGCTGATGATTTAAAATTTTATTTTATGAAGATTCAATTAAATCTTTTTTTTTTTTTGGCCATGCTGCGCGGCTTGCGGGATCTCAGTCTCCCAACCAGGAATTGAACCTGGGCCAGCATGCCCTGAGCTACGCTTCTGAGAGAGGAAGGTATCCCTGTGGGGTGTGTGTGTTTGTGTGTGTGTTTGTTTTATCATTAACAGCTTTATTCTAACAATATTTACATATCATACCACTTGCCCATTTCAAGTGAATAGGTCAATGGTTTTTAGTATGTTCACAGAGTTCTGCAACATCACCACTAATTTCAGAGTGTTTATCAACCTCTAAAGAAATTCTATACTCATGAACTGTCACCTCCCATTCTCTCCTCTCCCAAGTCCCTGGCAACTACTAATCTACTTTCCGTCTCTATGGATTTGCCTATTTTGGACATTTAATATAGACAGAATCATAACATGTGGCCTTTTGTGACTGACTTCTTTTACTTAGCATAATGTTCCCAAGGTTTGTCCACGTTGAAGCATGTATCAGGACATCATTCCTTTCCGTGGCTGAATAAGATTCCTGTGTTTGGATAGACCACATTTTGTTTATCCATTCACCTGCTGATGGACATTTGGATTGTTTCCACTTTTTGTGGCTATTGTGAATAATGCTACTATGAACATCCATGTACAAGTTTTTGTGTGGTCATATGTTTCTGTTCTCTTGGAGATGTACTTAAGAGAGAAGGGAATTGCTGAGTCACCCGTGTTCTTTAACAATACTTGTGTAGGTGCGTGTGTGTGTGTGCGCATGCGTGCCTGAGTGCGCAGGTCCCAGGGCAGGGCCCCTTTGCCTGGGTTTAAGGATGGTGCTGGCAGCCTGGTTTCTGCAATGCAGTGTGGGGAATGGAGGCAAAGGCTTTTGTCACACTGATGCTGGGTGGCCAGAAAGGAGTATAGGACCAGAGTGGTAGCAGTCATCTGTGGAAGATGGCCAATTGTAATTTGGGTAATTTACATGAAATGTGACCTTATTTTGTGGTCCTAGTCTGGTGAGGTGTTATCCTCCTGGTTTAGGGCCATCGCTCTTCCCATCATCCAGGCTTAAATTTTGCGGCACAGGTTCTGTGAATCCTGTCATATCAATAGCCCTCGTATCTGTCCTCTTCTCTGCACTCCTTCTGCCACTGTCTAGTTCAGCTGCCTGTCATTTATTACCTCTTGTTTGCCTTTAAAAAATTCTGGCCACAGAAGTAATGCACAGATATACAAACCCAAAACATTGCAGAAATACAAAATTTAGAAAGTAGAGCCCCCCCACCAATACCCCCAGAAATAACTATCACGAACGGTTTAGTGTATTCTCTTCCAAAATTTTTATACACATATTAACAAATTATTATTTCTTTTTAAAAACAAAAACAGGGTAGTATTGTGTATATGGTTCATCCTGCAGATTGTTTTTCTCCCCTATTGGAATATGTTAGACATCTTTCCTTGAAAACACATATAGATCTACCTCATTCTTTTAAGTCTACTGTGTGGCTGTACAGCAGTTTATGTAACCAGTCCCCTATTTATGGACATTTGAGTTGTTGCCAAATTTCTGCCATGATAAACAATGCTGCAGTGTTTTTGTATACATTTCTCTTTATGCATTTGTGGGAGTTTTTCTGCAGGATAAACCCCCAGAAATGAAAATGTTGGGTCAGAGGACGTAAACATTGACTATTTTAAATAGATACTACCAAATTTGCCTCCAAAAGCACACCACAGTTTCTAGTCTCATCATCAGTTCATGAGAATGCTGGTTTCCCCGCCCCTGCCAGCACTGGATACTATTGACTTCTGTTGTCTTTTACCAATCTTGGCAGCATGTCCTCTTGCCTCCCTTGTGGCATCAGCCTCCTAAAGGTCCCTCTACTCCCAGCTTCTCTCCTTTTGCATATTAATCTTCTAATACCTAGTTCTGATTGTGACCTTGCCAACTCTAAAAGCCCTTTTGAAAATTGAAATAAGCTTGTCCAGGACACCTTTATGCAGTCAATCAACAAATAGTCATTGACTATTAACCATGTGCCAGGCACTGTCTAAGGACAGCATTGAACAAGAATGATAAGATCTCTGCTGTTGTGGAGTTTAATTCTTGTAGTGGGAGACAGAAGAAGCAAAAAAGTGATCAGACAGTCAGTCTAGTACTAGATGGTTGTGTTATCCTGAGAATTAATATAGGGAGACATGATGGTTACGGGGAGGCTGGTTGAGATTGGGTGGTTGAGAAAAGAATTTGTGAGGAGAAAACACATAAATGAACGAATGATAAGAGCAAAGATTGGGGAAGAGCATGCTGGGCAGAGAGAACAGAATGTGCAAAGGCCAGAAAGTAGGAAGGAGCATGGCATGGTAAGGAGCTAAAAGAAGCCAGAGTGGCAGAGTAGAGTGGAGAGGGTACTGGGCAGGATAGGATGTGATGAGAGTTGAGGCTTGGTTAGGGGTTGGACAGGTACAGTTTTATGAACCAGGGTGAGGAGTTTGAATTTTAAGTGTGATGAGCAGCCACTGGAGGATTTTAATCATGGAAGTGACCTGATCTAAGTTACGTTTTTAGAAATCACTCTTACTGGGTGTGGAACATGGATTATAACTGGGCAAGATACCCATCATGGGCAAGGGTGGAAGCAGTGTAGATGGAGAGAAGACAACAGATTTTGGATGGAGTAACTAGGTAGAGGGTGGTGGTATTTATAAGATGGGGAAGACTGAAGGAGGAATGGATTTAGGGGTAGGAAATCCAGAGATCCATTCTGCCCAAGGCAAATTTTGAGATGCTTATTAAACATTCACATGGAGGTGTCATGTAGGTAGTTGGGTATTTGAGTCTAGAATTCCAGAGACATCCAGAGTTCTCTGCTATAAATGTAGATTTGGGAGCCATAAGCATACAGATGGAAGTTAAAAATCTTGGGACAGGATGCCGTCACCTAGGGAGAGTATATAGACAGGAGAAGAAGAGATCCTAGGACCGAGCCGTGAGATCCTCCAATGCTGAAAAATCAAACAAAGGAGGAAGAACTTAGGAGGAGGATGAGAAGGAGCAGCCTTGGAGGTTGAAGGAAATCCATTAGGAAAACAGGGAGTAGAGAAACCAAGAGAATAATATGATTCAAGGAGGGAATGGTCAACTGTGTAAAATACTGATGGGAGGTGACCATAGGATTTGGCAACATGAGGGTCATGAGTGTCCTTGACCTGAGCAGTCTTAGTGGGGGTGGGGGGCGTTGAGAGAGAATGAGGGACGAGTGGGTGGAGTCTGGGCTGCAGCCACTGTCCTACAGTTTCGCTGTGGACGGGGAGGAAAGCAAGGGTCGAGCACCTGGAAGGGGACATGAGGTCAAGGGAGGATTTTTAAAGATAGGAGATGCTAAAGCGTGTTTACATGCTGATGGGTGGATTTGGTAGAAGAGAAGAAGATCGTGATGGAAGAGTGAGGTCCTGGGCAGGACCCATGTCCTTAAGGAGCGGGGAAGGGTGGGATCTGGGCACCGATGGGCCCAGGGACATTATCCCTCCTCACAGGAGGGAAGCAGACAGGGTGGTCTTGATGTGAGTAGGCCAGTGGTTTGTAGTAAGGAGAGGAGGGGGTTTCTGTCAGATTGCAGCAGGTTTTTCCCCAGGAAATATGAAGCAAGACTTTTGGCGTGGTGGTAGTGGTAGTGGTGCGGGGTGGCAGCGGTGGGGGGAGAATGTAGGAGGTGTGAGGAGGGAGAGGAGGAGAGCGCTTATCATCTTGGAGACTGGGGAAATGTCATTCTGGGGAAGCATGGGCATGCGGGTGCCCATCTGAGACTGACTTACAACTGTCACCAGCTGTTCACTCAGAGGGAAGCCTTCTGTCCTTCCAGGCCCAGCTGTCCCACTCTTAGCTTTGCTCATTCACCTCCTCGGTTGGGAACACTAAGTAGAAACCAAGGTGGAGTCCCAACCAGAGAGCTGGAAGGAGGAGGTAGGCAAGGAGGGAGGGCGCACAGTGGAAGAAAACCAAGCCAGTCCCTGTCCCCAGCTCAGGAAGTCAGTGACCCTGGACAGCAGCAGGAGGTCTGGCAGGGCCCTCCCGGGCAGGGCTGGAGGCCGAGCTGGCTAATTTTAGAAGGCCTCCAGGTTCTATTGTTCCGGGTAAGGCTGGGCAGTAGAGGAGGCGGCTTTGCGCGGTGATACCAGTGTGGGAAAGGAAGCGTGGCTTCGTGTTAGAAGGATGGAAACTCTGAGGGTGGTGTGCAAGTTTCGGCCCTGGGGACATTCTGCCTCAGTTCCCACGGGGCAGGTAGGAAGTCGCCCCTCCCCTGACTCCTTTCTGCCATTAGTAGCTTTTCCATCATCCCGCTGAGCATGGGGTCGGCTAGAACCCTCAGCTCCCACACCTGCTCCAGCATCGTTGCCCCGCAGCGGGCTTTCAGGCTGGTGGAGGGTAAATGCCAGCCCGTCAGAGGAATGCAGTGACCCTGTGTGATTGTCCCCACTGCCAGTGAGGCAGCTGATTTCCAGTTCACATGGAGGGATTTGAGGCTTGGACGCATCCAGCGACTGCCCAAGGCCTCACTTTGGTAGCTGAGCCCTGTCATGGTCCACTGGGGGATTCCTAGATTTCTGGAAGGACAGAATACTTTGTTGTCCTGGTGAGGTTTGCTGCTGTTTGTATGGCAGACTATGTAGGCACAGTGGAGAGGCTTTTCTGAGAATTCGTGTAAGAAGAGAGGCAGCGCAGGGGTCCAGGAATGGGCCCCACCAGGTGTTAACCTCGTGACCTTGAGCAAGCCATTTAATCTCTGGGAGCCTCCGGGTCCTCATCTGCTACTGGGGCCTGGTAATTCCCAACTGGTTCTCAGCTCGGATGAGATAAAGTGCTGGAAAGCACTGCGCAAGAAGGAACTCTTATCAATGTGAAGCTATAAGGCCACATCAAAGGCTGTATTTTTATCTCAGCCCAAGAGGGAAAGGATTGCTTCTCAAAAGGAAAGAGGATTCATTGTACTTATTTGGGGGCTTCATGACTATGTGGATTTTGTTGTTAAAGTCTTGTGACTGAAGGGCACACAGGGGAGATGGATGAGGTGTGCCCAGGCTGGGAAAATTCCACACCCTGCTGGTCTCCAAGGCCCTCTTGAAGTGGAGAGCTCTTATGGGCTGGGAAAGCCACTCAGAAGGCAACTTGCATGATTTAAAATTCTAAAGATGACTTGACAGCTGGGTATGTTCTTTGTTGCTTAATAGGTTTTCTCCAGCTAATTCTCCTGGGTTCTTTCCATTTCCTGGGCAGAAGGAGTCGGCTTTAATATCTCCCCTCACTGGCAATAAGCTGCTGCCTGGTGAACGGAGATGAGAATGTGCAGATTCGTGGGGGAGAGAGGACTGAATGAAAGGATCTCAGCTGCAGGGCTGGAGGGAAGTCAGGCTATCCTCAAGGTGACCTGGAGGTCATGGAGGGCCTGCACTGCTGCCTGACAGATTCAACCCTGATCATTCTTACCTCTCTTGTTTGCTGGTGAACTCCTACTCAGCCTATAAATGAAAGGTCAAATGATGTCCCCTTTGGGACGACTTCTCCAGTATTATCAGACAAAATTAATGAGCTCTCTTCCATGCTCCTATATCAGTAAGGATGCTTTTGGTTGCAAGTAAGAGGAAATTCCATTCCAATGGACTTAAACAATAAAGAGAATTCATTATTTCAGATGACTGAGAATTTCAGAAGTAATAGCTTCAGTCACGGTTTGATCAGGACTCTGGCTCTGTATTTTTTTGTTTTTTGTTTTTGTTTTTGATGTGGACCACTTTTTAAGTCTTTATTGAATTTTTTACAGTATTGCTTCTGTTTTATGTTTTGGTTTTTTGGCCGCAAGGCATGCGGGATCTTAGCTCCCTGACCAGGGATCGAACCTGCACCCCCTGCATTGGAAGGCAAAGTCTTAACCCCTGGGCCGCCAGGGAAGTCCCAGGGCTCTGGCTCTGTTTATCATTAGTTTTCTAGACTCTGTCCTCCTCAGATGTGTTGACTTTGTTTTCAGATTGACTTCTCCCAAGGAGGCAAGATGGCTGCCACCAGCGATGGAGACTACATTCATCCTTCTTGACTTATGGGCAGAAAGAGAGAACGTCTTCTCCCCCAGCCATAGAGCAAAAAACCTTAAGCCTCACTGTGGTTAGACTGACCTGAAGTGGACAAGAGAATCCATGCACCGATTGACATTAGCTTCTCTTCCTGAATCAGTCAGTGTGTGGTACAAATGATGAAATTATGCCAGGCAGGGACCACCATGGAACTGGGGTGAGATCGATCTCACTCAAGCATGTGGTTCCTACAAAGTACGAGTGGGGTGGTTCCCAGAGGGAGAGTTTTTAGGACAGAGAAGAGGGCAATTATTGCTGGGAATGTAACCAACTAATGCCCTCTATACTCCCATGGCACTTGGTATAATGTACTAAAGTCATGCGCATTTTGTTAGGCTCTCCAATCCCTCTTAATTCTGATGAAGTCCAATTTATCAGTTTTTCTTTTATGGACTGTGCTTTTAGTATTGTATCTATTGATCTATAGAGTCAATGAAATCCCAGTCAAAACCCCAGTCTAACCCAAGGTCACAAAGATTTTCTCCTACGTTCTCTTCTAGAAGTTTCATAGATTTAGGTTTTACATTTAAGTCTGCAATCCATTTTAAGTTGATTTTTGTATGTGGTGTGAGTTATGGATTGTTAAATTTTTTCTTTTTTTGCGTCTAGTTATCCAATTATTCTGGCATCATTTATTGAAAATACTATCCCTTCTCTACTGAATTGCCTTTTGCACACTTGTTGAAAATCAGTAGTGCACATATGTGTGGACCTATTTCTGGAGTCTCTATTCTGTTCCATTGATCTATTTGTCTATTTTTATGCCAACTCCACACTGTCTTAATTATTTTAGCTTGATAATTAGTCTTGAAATCAGGTAGTGTAAATCCTCCAACTTTCTTTTTCAAGGTTGTTTTGGTTCCTCTAGGTCCTTTGCATTTCCACATAAACTTTGGAATAAGCTCATAAATATCTATAAAAAAGCCTGCTGGGATTTTGATTGGGATTACATTGAATCTATAGATAATTTGGGGAGAATTGGCATCTGAACAATCTTGAGTCTCTGACCCATGACCATGGTATATATCTCTTCATTTATTGAGATCTTTAATTTTTCTCAGCAATGTTTTGTAATTTTCAGTGTACAGATGTTGCATGTCTTTAATCAGATCTATCCCTATTTCATAGTTTTAATACTATTGTAATTGTCACTGTTTATTTCCATCTTTGGTGGTTTATTGCTAATAAGTAGAAATACACTTGAGTTTTGTATATTGATCTGGTATCCTGCAACCTTGTTGAACTCACTTATCAGTTCTAGTGGCTTTTTTAGAGAGTTTCATCAAATTTTCTCCATAGATGATTGATTGTGTCATCTCTGAATAAAGACAGTTTTAGTTCTTTCTTTCTAATCTAGATGCCTTTTATTTCTTATCTTGTTGCACTGGCTAGAACCTTCAGTACAGTGTTGAATAGGTGATGAGTTTGGATGTGACTCATTCTCAGTCTTAGGGAAAAGCCTTTAGACTTTAACCATTATGTATGCTGTTAACTATAGTTTTTTTTGTAGATGCCCTTTATCAGGTTGAGGAGGTTTGTTCTATTCATAGTTTGCTGAAGGTTTTAAATCAGGAATGTGTGTTGGATTTTATCAAATATCTTTGCTGCATCTATAAATATCATCTTTTTTCTCTTTTTTAGTTTGTTAATATGGTGAATTATATTGACTTACTTTCAAATGTTAAACTTTGCTTTCCTTGGCTCAATCTCACTTGATCATGGTGTTTTATCCTTTTTATATATTGTTGGATTCAATTTGCTAAATTTTGGTTTAGAATTTTTGTATCTATGTTTATGAGCAATTTTGGCCTGTGTTTTCTTTTCTTATAATGTCTTTGTCTTGTTTTGGTATCGTGGTAATTCTAACCTCATAGAATGAGTTGAGAATATTTCCTCCTCTTCAGTTATCTGGAAGAGTTTGTATAAAACTGGTATTATTTCTTCCTTAAATACTTGGTAGAATTCATCAGTCAAGCCATGTGGGGCTGGGGTTTCTTTGTGGGAATGTTTTAAACTATAAATTCTATTTCCTTAATAGATGTAGAATTGATTATTCACATTATATATTTCTTTTTGTGTGAACTTTGGTAGTTTCTGTCTTTCAAGGAATTTGTCCATTTCATCTAAGTTGTCAAATTTATTGGCATAGAGTTGCTTACAATATTTCCTTAGATAGCTTCTTAATATCTAAGAATATGGAAGTTAGTTACATTCCTGATGTTGATGAATTTTTTTTTTATTAATGTTTCTTTGGAATAACATCTCTTCCAATAAAAAGAAAGATTCAAAAAGTTCATTTTTTTGGGCTTCCCTGGTGGCGCAAAGGTTGAGAATCTGCCTGCCAATGCAGGGGACACGGGTTCGAGCCCTGGTCTGGGAAGATCCCACATGACGCGGAGCAACTGGGCCCGTGAGCCACAATTACTGAGCCTGCGCGTCTGGAGCCTGTGCTCTGCAAGAAGAGAGGCCGCGATAGTGAGAGGCCCGTGCACCGCTATGAAGAGTGGCCCCCGCTTGCCACAGCTGGAGAAAGCCCTCGCACAGAAACGAAGACCCAACACAGCCATAAATAAATAAAAATTAAAAAAAAAAAAAGTTCATTTAAAAAAAAAGTTAAAAGTACATACTGTGAGAAAAACTAAATTCCCTCACACTCAATTACACAAAGACAAATAAATTTATATGCTCCTTGCTTTGGCATTCCCATAAATACATATTTTTTTAATGATCAGATAGAATAAGAAATTCAGTAGAAAATAAAATTTTATACAGAAAGTTAGCTGCACATTTCAGTATTAACATAAGTCTTGTAATAATTCTCACACCACATTCAAACATTAACCCCCATAAAAGGAAGTACCAGTGTTCAGAAGTAGTATAATAGCCATCTGCTGTAATTTTCCCCTTATAGTGGGAGACAGTTTTGACTACTTGTTCTTCATACACATGAAGCAACAAATAGAGATACTTCTCTGTTCAAGCACGGAATGGAAAAGCCCCTAATAGAATGTCCCACTTAGCCTGAGTATTTAAATTATATCTACTATATATATATATATATATATATATATATATATATATATATATATATATTTATTTATATACATATTTATTTATTTATTTATTCTTATTAGTCGTCCATTTCATACACATCAGTGTATACATGTCAATCCCAATCGCCCAATTCATCCCCCCCACCCCCACCCCCCGCCGCTTTCCCCCCTTGGTATCCATACTTTTTTTTCTCTACTTCTGTGTCTCAATTTCTGCTCTGCAAACTGGTTCATCTGTACCATTTTCTAGGTTCCACATACATGCGTTAATATATGATATTTACTTTTCTCTTTCTGACTTACTTCACTCTGTATGACAGTCTCTAGATGCATCCACATCTCTACAAATGACCCAATTTCGTTCCTTTTTATGGCTGAGTAATATTCCATTGCATATATATACCACATCTTCTTTATCCATTCATCTGTCGATGGGCATTTAGGTTGCTTCCATGACCTGGCTATTGTAAATAGTGCTGCAATGAACGTTGGGGTGCATGTGTCTTTTTGAACTATGGTTTTCTGTGGGTGTATGCCCAGTAGTGGGATTGCTGGGTCATATGGTAGTTCTATTTTTAGTTTTTTAAGGAAACTCCATGCTGTTCTCCATAGTGGCTGTATCAATTTACATTCCCACCAACAGTGCAAGAGGGTTCCCTTTTCTCCACACCCTCTCCAGCATTTGTTGTTTGTAGATTTTCTGTTGATGCCCATTCTAACTGGTGTGAGGTGATACCTCATTGTAGTTTTGATCTGCATTTCTCTAATAATTAGTGATGTTGAGCAGCTTTTCATGTGCTTCTTGGCTATCTGTATGTCTTCTTTGGAGAAATGTCTATTTAGGTCTTCTGCCCATTTTTGGATTGGGTTGTTTGTTTTTTAATATTGAGCTTCATGAGCTGTTTATATATTTTGGAGATTAATCCTTTGTCTGATGATTCATTTGCAAGTATTTTCTCCCATTCTGAGGGTTGTCTTTTCATCTTGTTTATGGTTTCCTTTGCTGTGCAAAAGCTTTGAAGTTTCATTAGGTCCCATTTGTTTATTTTTGTTTTTATTTCCATGACTCTAGGAGGTGGATCAAAAAATATCTTGCTGTGATTTATGTCAAAGAGTGTTCTTCCTATGTTTTCCTCTAAGAGTTTGATAGTGTCTGGCCTTACATTTAGGTCTGTAATCCATTTTGAGTTTATTTTTGTGTATGGTGTTAGGGAGTGTTCTAATTTCATTCTTTTACATGTAGCTGTCCAGTTTTCCCAGCACCACTTATTGAACAGACTGTCTTTTCTCCATTGTATATCCTTGCCTCCTTTGTCATAGATTAGTTGTCCATAGGTGCGTGGGTTTATCTCTGGGCTTTCTATCCTGTTGCATTGATCTATATTTCTGTTTTTGTGTCAGTACCATATTGTCTTGATTACTGTAGTTTTGTAGCATAGTCTGAAGTCAGGGAGTCTGTTTCCTCCAGCTCCGTTTTTTTCCCTCAAGACTGCTTTGGCTATTCAGGGTCTTTTGTGTCTCCATACAAATTTTAAGATTTTTTGTTCTAGTTCTGTAAAAAAATGCCATTGGTAATTTGATAGGGATTGCATTGAATCTGTAGATTGTTTTGGGTAGAATAGTCATTTTCACAATATTGATTCTTCCAATCCAAGAACATGGTATATCTCTCCATCTGCTGGTATCATCTTTAATTTCTTTCATCAGTGTCTTATAGTTTTCTGCATACAGGTCTTTTGTCTCCCTAGGTAGGTTTATTCCTAGGTATTTTATTCTTCTTGTTGCAGTGGTAAATGGGAGTGTTTCCTTAATTTCACTTTCAGATTTTTCATCATTAGTGTATAGGAATGCAAGAGATTACTGTGAATTAATTTTGTATCCTGCAACTTTACCAAATTCATTGATTAGCTCTAATAGTTTTCTGGTGACATCTTTAGGATTCTCTATGTATAGTATCATGTCATCTGCAAACAGTGACAGTTTTACTTCTTCTTTCCCAATTTGTATTCCTTTTGTTTCTTTTTCTTCTCTGATTGCCATGGCTAGGACTTCCAAAACTATGTTGAATAATAGTGGTGAGAGTGGACATCCTTGTCTCGTTCCTGATCTTAGAGGAAATGGTTTTAGTTTTTCACAATTGAGAATGATGTTTGCTGGGGGTTTGTCGTATATGGCCTTTATTATGTTGAAGTAGGTTCCCTCTATGCCCACTTTCTGGAGAGTTTTTTATCATAAATGGGTGTTGAATTTTGTCAAAAGCTTTTTCTGCATCTATTGAGATGATCATATGGTTTTTCTTTGTCAATTTATTAATATGGTGTATCAGTTTGATTGATTTGTATATATTGAAGAATCCTTGCATCTCTGGGATAAATCCCACTTGATAATGGGGTATGATCCTTTTAATGTGTTGTTGGATTCTATTTGCTAGTATTTTGTTGAGGATTTTTGCATCTATATTCATCAGTGATACTGGTCTGTAATTTTCTTTTTTTGTAGTATCTTTGTCTGGTTTTGGTATCAGGGTGATGGTGGCCTCATAGAATGAGTCTGGGAGTTTTCCTTCCTCTGCAACGTTTTGGAAGAGTTTGAGAAGGATGGGTGTTAGCTCTTCTCTAAATGTTTGATAGAATTCACCTGTGATGCCATCTGATCCTGGACTTTTGTTGGAAGATTTTTTTTAAATTTTATTTATTTATTTATTTATTTTGGCTGTGTTGGGTCTTCGTTTCTGTGTGTGGGCTTTCTCTAGTTGCGGCGAGTGGGGGCCACTCTTCATTGCGACGCGCGGGCCTCTCACTGTCACGGCCTCTCTTGTTGTGGAGCACAGGCTCCAGACGCCCAGGCTCAGTAGTTGTGGCTCACGGGCCTAGTTGCGCCGCAGCATGTGGGATCTTCCCAGACCAGGGCTCGAACCTGTGTCCCCTGCATTGGCAGGCAGATTCTCAACCACTGCGCCACCAGGGAAGCCCGCATTGGAAGATTTCTAATCACAGTTTCATTACTTGTGATTGTTCTGTTCATATTTTCTATTTCTTCCTGGTTCAGTCTTGGAAGGTTATACCTTTCTAAGAATTTGTCCATTTCTTCCAGGTTGTCCTTTTTATTGGCATAGCATTGCTTGTAATAGTCTCTTAGGATGCTTTGTATTTCTGCCGTGTCTGTTGTAACTTCTCCTTTTTCATTTCTAATTTTATTGATTTGAGTCCTCTCCCTCTTTTTCTTGATGAGTCTGGCTAATGGCTTATCAATTTTGTTTATCTTCTCAAAGAACCAGCTTTTAGTTTTATTGATCTTTGCTATTGTTTTCTTTGTTTCTATTTCGTTTATTTCTGCTCTGATCTTTATGATTTCTTTCCTTCTGCTAACTTTGGGTTTTGTTTGTTCTTCTTTCTCTAGTTCCTTTAGGTGTAAGGTTAGATTGTTTATTTGAGATTTTTCTTGTTTCTTGAGGTAGGCTTGTATAGCTATAAACTTCCCTCTTAGAACTGCTTTTGCTGCATCCCATAGGTTTTGGATCATTGTGTTTTCATTGTCATTTGTCTCTAGGTATTTTTTGATTTCCTCTTTGATTTCTGCAGTGATCTCCTGGTTATTTAGTAACGTATTTTTTAGCCTCCATGTGTTTGTGTTTTTTACGTTTTTTTCCCTGTAATTCACTTCTAATCTCATAGCGTTGTGGTCAGAAAAAATGCTTGATATGATTTCAATATTCTTACATTTACTGAGGCTTGATTTGTGACCCAAGATGTGATCTATCCTGGAGAATGTTCCATGCGGACTTGAGAAGAAAGTGTAATCAGATGTTTTTGGTTGGAATCTCCTGTAAATATCAATTAAATCTACCTGGTCTATTGTGTTATTTAAAGCTTGTGTTTCCTTATTAATTTTCTGTCTGGATGATCTGTCCATTGGTGTAAGAGAGGTGTTAATGTCCCCTACTGTTATTGTGTTACTGTCAATTTCCTCTTTTATAGCTGTTAGCATTTGCCTTATGTATTGAGGTGCTCCTATGTTGGGTGCATATATATTTATAATTGTTATATCTTCTTCTTGGATTGATCCCTTGATCATTACATAGTGTCCTTCCTTGTCTCTTGTAAAAATTTTTTTTTAAAGTCTATTTTATCTGCTATGAGTATTGCTACTCCAGCTTTCTTTTGATTTCCATTTGCATGGCATATCTTTTTCCATCCCCTCACTTTCAGGCTGTTTGTGTCCCTAGGTCTGAAGTGGGTCTCTTGTAGACACCATATATATGTGTCTTATTTTTGTATCCATTCAGTGAGCCTGTGTCTTTTGGTTGGAGCATTTAATCCATTCACGTTTATGGTAATTATCGATATGTATGTTCCTATGACCATTGTCTTAATTGTTTTGGGTTTGTTTTTGTAGATCCTTTTCTTCTCTTGTATTTCCCACTTAGAGAAGTTCCTTTAGCATTTGTTGTAGAGCTGGTTTGGTGGTGCTGAATTCTCTTAGCTTTTGCTTGTCTGTAAAGCTTTTGACTTCTCTGTCGAATCTGAATGAGATCCTTGCCAGGTAGAGTAATCTTGGTTGTAGGTTTTTCCCTTTCATCACTTTAAATATATCATACCACTCCCTTCTGGCTTGTAGAGTTTCTGCTGAGAAATCAGTGTTAACCTTATGGGAGTTCCCTTGTATGTATTTGTCTTTTTTCCCTTGCTGCTTTCAATAATTTTTCTTTGTCTTTAATTTTTGCCAGTTTGATTACTATGTGTCTCGGTGTGTTTCTCCCTGGGTTTATCCTGCCTGGGACTCTCTGTGATTCCTGGACTTGGGTGGCTATTTCCTTTCCCATGTTAGGGAAGTTTTCAACTATAATCTCTTCAAATATTTTCTCGGGTCCTTTCTCTCTCTCTTCTCCTTCTGGGACCCCTATCATGCGAATGTTGTTGCATTTAATGTTGTCCCAGAGGTCGCTTAGGCTGTCTTCATTTCTTTTCATTCTATTTTCTTTATTCTTTTCTGCAGCAGTGAATTCTACCATTCTGTCTTCCAGGTCACTTATCCATTCTTCTGCCTCAGTTATTCTGCTATTTATTCCTTCTAGTGTATTTTTCATTTCAGTTATTATATTGTTCATCTCTGTTTGTTTGTTCTTTAATTCTTCTAGGTCTTTGTTAAACATTTCTTGCATCGTCTCGATCTTTGCCTCCATTCTTTTTCCGAGGTCCTGTATCATCTTCACTATCATTATTCTGAATTTTTTTCTGGAAGATTGCCTATCTCCATTTCATTTAGTTGTTTTTCTGGGGTTTTATCTTGTTCCTTCATCTGGTGCATAGCCCTCTGCCTTTTAATCTTGTCTATCTTTCTGTGAATGTGGTTTTCCTTCCACAGGCTGCAGGATTGTAGTTCTTCTTGCTTCTGCTGTCTGCCCTCTCATGTTGATGAATTTTTGTCTTTCCTCTTTTTTCCTGATTCTTCTGGCTAGAGATTCATCAGTTTTAAAAAATTTTTTAATTTTTAAAAGTTTTGGCTGCATTGGGTCTTCTTGCGGCCTGCAGGATCTTTGTTGGGTGCGCTCCTTTCTAGTTGTGGTGCACAGGCTTCTCTCTAGTTGAGGCATGGGGGCTTAGTTGCCCCGTGGCATGTGGGCTCGATCAGGGATCTAAGCTGTGTCCCCTGCATTTGACAGTGGATTGTTTACCACTGGACCACCAGGGAAGTTCCAATTTTTTTTAATGTTTACCAGTTTATTAAAGGATATGAACAGCCAGATACAGAGAGATACATAGGGCAAGGTCTGGAAGGGTCCTGAGCACAGCAGTTTCTGTCCCTGTGGAGTTGGGGACCATTATTCTACCACCATGTGGATGTGTTCACCAACCTGGAAGCTCCCCAAACCCCGTACTATTGGGATTTTATAGAGGCTTTCTCATGTATGCATAATCAATTTTAATTAACTCCATTTCCAGCCCCTCTCCCCTCTCTGGAGGACGAGGAGTAGGGCTGAAAATTTCAAACTTCTAATCACAGCTTGGTCTTTCTGGTGACCAGCCTTAATCCCGGAGCCAGAGATTCATCAATTTTATTAATCTTCTCAAAGATCCATCTTTTGGTTTGATAGATTTTTTTCCTAATGTTTTTACGTTTTCTATTTCATTGATTTCCACTCTGATGTTCCTTTCTTTTGTTTACTTAGGTTTAGTTTTCTCTTCTTTTACTAATTTCTTTTTTTAAAAAAATTAATTAATTAATTAATATTTTGGCTGCATTGCGTCTTCGCTGCTGTGCGCGGGCTTTCCTTAGTTGCGGAGAGCGGGGGCTACTCTTCGTTGTGGTGTGCAGGCTTCTCATCTTGGTGGCTTCTCTTGTTGCAGAGCATGGGCCCTAGGCACGGGCTTCAGTAGTTGTGGCATGTGGGCGTAGTTGCTCTGCAGCATGTGGGATCTTCCCGGAACAGGGCTTGAACCTACGTCCCCTGCATTGGCAGGCGGATTCTTAACCACTGCACCACGAGGGAAATCCCTAATTTCTTAACATAAAAGCTGAAGTCATTTATTTGAGATCCTTATTCTTTTCTAAGACAGGTGTTTGGTGCTATAAATTCTCCCTAAGTATTGCTTTTGTGGCAAATTAGAATTTGTGTGTTTTCTTTTCATCCAAAATACTTTCTATTGTCCCTTTTTATTTCTCCTTTGACCCATGAATTATTTGGAGGTATGTTATTTTGTTTCCAAATGTTTGTGGATATTGCTGAGATCTTTCTGTTATTGATTTCTAATTTAGTTCCATTACAGTCAGAGAATATTTTTATGTGACTTAAATTCTTTTAAATTCTTTGAGACTTGTTTTATGGCTCTGGATATAGTTTGTCTTGGTAAATGTTCCACATGCACTTGAAAATAATGTGTGTTCTACTATTCTTGTGTGGAGGGTTCTATAAATGTCAATTAGGTCAACTTGGTTGATTGTATTGTTTAAGGCATTTACATCCTAACTGATATTTTGTTTGTCCCCTTTATTCTTTGTCCCTTTTTTCCTTTTTTTCTGCCTACTTTTGGATTAATAAATATTTTAAATAGTTCCATTGTTTTCTAATTTTTTTTTTTTTTTTTTTTTTTGCTTATCCACATAGTTACCAGTTTTGATGCTCTTCATTCCTTTGTGTAGATCCATATTTTCCTTCTGCCTGAAGGACTTCCTTTAACATTTATAACTATAGTTCAGGTCTCCTGGTGATGAAACTTTTTAGGTTTTGTATGTCTGAAAAAGTCTTTGTTTTATCTTCATTTTGAAGATATTTTCACTGGGTAAAGAAATTATAGTCTATAGTGCTTTTCTTTCAGTACTTTAAAGTTGTTGTTCCATAGTTCTCTGGCTTGAATTGTTTATGACAGGAAGTCTGCTATCATGCTTATCTTTTTTCTTCTGTATGTAATGTCTCTGGTTGCTTTTAAGATTTTCTCTTTAGCACTTGTTTTAAGCCATTTGATTATTATGTGCCCCTACTGTAGTTTTCTTCATGTTTCTTGTACTTGGGGTTCATTGAGATTTTTGGTTCTGTTAAGTTTATAGTTTTCATAAAATATTGTGAATAATTTTGGTCATTATTTCTTGAAATATTTTTTCTGTTCTCCATCTCCTCCCCGTTTTTCTGTGACTCAAATTAACATATATTAGGCCACTTGAAGTTGTCCCACAGCTCACTGGTGCTCTGAGAAAAGTATATTGGATGGGTTTAACAGCAGATTAGACATTATTGAAGAACGTACTAGTGAACTTGAAGACAGAGAAATAGAAATACCCAACGTGAAACACAGAGAGAAAAAAGACTAAAAAAAAATGAAGGCAACTGACATTTTGACTGCAACCTCATGAAAGACTATAAGACAGAACCACCCAGCTATGCTGGACTCTAATTCCTAACCCACAGAAGCTTTGAGATTATAAATGTTTGTTGTTTAAACCACCAAGTTTTGGGGGTAATTTGCTATGCAGCAGCAATAGATAACTAATCTATCCTCTTTGCATTTTCCTCTAGCTTCTCCATGTGTAAGTCTCTCCTTTTTATGACCAAGTTCTAAGAAGAGAGTCATTAATACACTATCAGCTCTACTTTCTTAACTTCCATTTGTCCCTATCCCACTCAGTCAAGTTACTATTACTCTCCCTCCCACCAGCCCCACTGACTCAGCTCTCACTAGTGTCATCAGTGAACTCCTTGTGGCAAGGGACATTTTATAGCCCTCTATCTAGACCTCTCTGCTGTCTGGGATGCTGTTGATCAATCCTTTTCTTTCTCTGGCTCTTGATGCTCTGCTCTCTCATATTCCTTATTTTCAGCCATATCTTCTGGGTCTCCTATGTAGGTTTCTCCTCCATGAGCTGTCCAATGTTTATTGTTTACCAGAATCTTGTCCTGCCCTCTCCAAATTCTTAGTCTACATATTTCATACACCTTCTCCCAAAGGCATCTCATTCACACATTTAGCTTCAACCACAACTTCTGTGCTACCACAGTCTTGTCTATGGCTCTCCTGACCAGTGTCATGGCTTCTATTCTTTGCTTCTGTGTTGGTGATGATGATTTTGGCTCAAGATAACAAAAAATCCAACCCAAATTGTCTTCAACATAAGGGGTCACATTTTAAGAAGGTCATATGACAAGACTAGAAGGAAGCAGCTCTAGGGTTGGTAGATTCAACAACTCAGTGATGTTGTCAAGCACTTAGCCTCCTTTTATCTTTCTGCTCTGCCATCCTTGTGAGCTTTCTTCAAGCTAACTCCATTCATGGTCCCAAGATAGCTTCCATAGGTTTAGGTATCACATACAGATTCAGCAATGTCCGGCATCAAGGTAAACTTTCTCAGAAGCCTCTTACAGACTCCCCTTCTCATTCTCTTGGCCACCACTTGCCCATGCCTAAACCAGTCACTATTAAGGGGAATGGGATCACCATGGGATCAGGATTAGGTCAATTATGATTCAATCCTCAGAACTGGAGATGAGGCACTCCTTCTCTGAGACATATGGCCACATGGTCCAGATGATTTACCTGGACAAGTCTTGGGTTCTGTTATAAGGAGGAAGGGGCACAGTGGTTGTTGGGGAGGTAGCCATGTCTATGTCCCTCTGTCTGACTCTGCCTCCCAATGTGGTCAGACATTTGACTGTGTCAGTGCTCTGATTAAACATGCCAATGGCTACATAATAACTTCTGACTAAATTTCAAGTACCTAGCATGACACTCCAGGTTTCCATGGCCTGGCCTTTATCTGCTTCTCCAGCCTTATCTCCCAATACCCCCACCTTGCATCAACAGCACACCATTATCCTTCAATGTTCAGATCAGGCATCACAGCCCCCAAGAAGCTTCCTGGCACTTGCAGGTGATCCAGGCACCTTGCTGTGGGTCCCCATAGCACCTGCACATTCCTCTCTTAGTCCTCTCTGATATTGACATTTCTGAGCATCAACCTTTCATTCTAAGTGCTTGACAAATCTTTTCTGAACGGAACTACACACCTGCTGGCCTCTCTCCTGAGCTCCAGACCCGTTTAACATGTGCATTTGGTTTGGCCCACAGACACCTGAATTTCAACATATCAAATAAGTGGTGTATCATCATCTTGCCCTGATCTCTTCTTCCTCCTGCATTCCTTACCTTAGAGAATTTACCTTCATTGAGCTGCTCAAGACAGGAATTTGGGAATGACTCTTTCTCTCTCTTTATTTTGTCACCAAAGCCTGTCAATCCTATCTTCAAATGCCTCTCTAATTTCCCTCTTTCCCTCCTTTCTCTTCTCAGTGCTTTAGTCCAGGCCCGTGTCAGCTTCCTGGATAACTGCAGCAGCCTCCAAATTGATCTTCTTGCCTCCAATCTTGATCCTATGCTATCCTTTCTCCATACTGTAGCCAGAGTGTACTTTTTAATAAGGTCAGTCTCGGGACTTCCCTGTTGGTGCAGCAGTTAAGAATCTGCCTGCCAATGCAGGGGACACGGGTTCAAGCCCTGGTCTAGGAAGATCCCACATGCTGCAGAGCAACTAAGCCCATGCGCCACAACTACCGAGCCTGTGCTCTAGAGCCCACGAGCCACAGCTACTGAAGCCTGCATGCTTAGAGCCCGTGCTCCGCAGCAAGAGAAGCCACTGCAATGAGAGGCCTGAGCACCACAACGAAAAGCAGCCCCCGCTCGCTGCAACTAGAGAAAGCTCTTGTGCAGCAACAAAGACCCCCCCCCCCAAAAAAATAAGGTCACTCTCTTGCTTAAATCCTTTGATGCTCTCCATTCCCTTATCAGACTACCTTTCTTGGTTGTAAAACCCTTCAAATCTCTCTCCTATTTAATTCTTCAGCCACCTCTCAAAGTACTCTTATACTCATGTGAACCCAAGCCATCTGGGATTATTTCCGTTTTCTCCAAAGCAATTCCACAAAGCTTTATCTCTGCCTCAAGTGAGAATCTCTTCACTTCTGCCCCTGGTTGGCTCACAAATCCTCATCCTTCAGGACTCAGCTTAAGTTTTACCATTCCTAAGAAATGCTCCCAGCCCCACCCATTTTCCAGGGTTCATCCAGGTGCCTCTTCTGCCATCCACTGTCGCAGCTCCTAGCTCTATAATAGAATTGTCACTTAACAATTTTTGTAGAACCTCTGCACTCCAGGCCCTAGGTTACCCTGTACCCACTCTTTGGAGTTTCTGTTTTAGTGGGAGTTGGGGTGGAGGGTCCCCAAACTAAGCACATACCCTTTGATTACAGTTGAGACAGTGCCAGGGAAGACAGTGCAGGGTATTAATGGAGTAAATAACAGAGGGCCTGCCTTAGCCTGAGGATCAGGGGTGGCTTCCCTGAGGAAGTGATGGCTACATGGGAACTCTAGGAGGAGGAGGAGTTGGTGGCCAGGGAAAGAAGATGGTGGGAGGGAGTGTTAGTGGCATTCCAGGCAGAGGAACATCATGTAGGAGCACCCTGAATGGTGAGGTCACCTGCTCTTTGAGGAGCTGGAGGGGGCCAGTGTGGTGGGTGTGCAGGAGCAGGTGGGGAGAGGTGAAGGCTGATGCCAGGGAGGAGAGTAAGGTCGGCCCCCTCGGGCCATGGGGCTGCACTGAGGACTTTGGCTTTTACCCTGAGGGCCCTTCGAAGCCATTATGGGGTTTTAAGCAGAGGAGCAGTATGATCAGATTTGCATTTTCAGAAGATTTCTCTGCTGCCATGTGGAGGATGGATTTGAGGGTTGGGGGGGAGGGTGGCAGTCAGACCAGTTAGGGGGCGTTGGGGTCATTACTTGGACTAGAGAGGAGAGGGAAGGAGGAGGATGTAGCAAGGCGTTTATGAGGCTGGGTCAGCAGGACCAGGGGAAGCAGGTGTCGAGGATGGCTCCCAGCATCTGGGGGGTGATGGGGCCTTCTCTGCCTGGGGGGACGCGGGACAAGGGGATGGTTTTGGGGGAGCAAATCAAGAGTCAGTTTGGGACATAAGGGTGAGCTCTTCAAGGACGGACACATCTATTATTCACCTCGAATTCCCGGGTATTAGGCCCAGCAGGGGCCCGAGGACTGTCGGTGGAGTGAATGATGGGACAGACGCTGTCATGCCTGCTGACCTGCTTTTGTCGGTTGAACGGCCAGAACACCAGCGCTGCTCCTTGGATGACAGGGAAAAGCCCTGTTATGTTCTTTCTCACCCAGCGGGTTATCTGCCCAAATAGACTGCTCTGGCGGTTACCCCAGATGAGAGCGGAGAGGACCACGTGGGTAGGAGCGGGTGGGTGTGTGGGCGTGAGAGAGCACGCGAGGGACCCTGGGAGTTGGGGGAGCTTTGTACTCAGCATCTCATCACCGTCCATTCCCTTTACTGCTCAGCGGGGGGCAGGGTCTGGCTGCTGCAGGGCAGTGCTGCAGTCCAAGGACTTGGAACACTTCCCTGCCACTAACACATACCATTCCCAGATTTCCCCAGAGGCTTGGGGTTCTGTTTTGCAGTCAAGGAGTATAACATACAGACGGCTGAGACGCTGCCAAGGTGTCTGAGCACAGTTCAACCATCCCCTAGCCATGCACCATTCATTCGTTCACTCATTCACCCCCTGTGTGCCAGGTCCTGTGCTGGGCTCTGGGTGTATCATGGCAACCAGACAGGTCTGTTCTCAGCCCTCTAAGCTCACACACTTCACATGCATCCATACACCAGTGGTGCCACCACCATCACAGCCACCTTTAGGGTCAGCTAGCGGCTTCCAGAGCACATTATCCTTGCTTCCATCTAAGCTGGCTGAGATACAGCACTTCTAGAGTCCATAGATGATGCAGTTATTAGAAGTTTTATCTCCAGCCACACATACGTACTTGCTGGGGGTTCAGAGCAGTGATGCTTATAAGGGCCAGAAACTGACAAGTGCCCCCAAATAGTGAATGACTGCGCAAACTATAGGCATAAGATGGGAGAGCAAGATGTTATCCAATAAAAACACCAAGTAGGTGGGATTATACTGATGTGTAATTTGATGGGATTTAATGTGTCTGTGAGATTTCCTTTAATGAAATAAACAGAACATAAAAAGTCAGTCACACTAATTAGTCACACTAATTACAACTGCTCTAAAACCTATGTACACACACCATAATCTCAGTTTTGTAAGGAAAACACAATGTATTGCAAAAGACTGGAATATGCCAAATATTAACCCCTGATTTAGGCAGAGAGTTAATACATGATTTTTCTGCTTCTTTATTGTTTTTATTCTTTCCAGACTTTTTATGATGAGCAAGCTATTACTATGAAAATTCAGAAAAGTAAATAACTTTAAACACTGGAACCCTCCTATGTCTACACATTGGCAGAGATCAGGGATCTACTTCCAGGGATATAAGAAGAGCTTGGTGATCACTAGATTCTGTTGTCCACACTTGTAATAAAACATACACTGATATTTGAGAGCTGGACTAAGTGGGTGCTAAGTGCTCTTTGGCTCTGAAGTTCTGGGATTCAATTTAATTCCATATAAGTTGAGAAGCTCACCATCTAGTCAGGGGAGCAGACTTATTTATTTATTCATTCAACTCAACAAATATTTATAGAGTTGCTGCTATGTTCCTGGCATTGTTCCAGTTGCTGGGGAACATAAACACATAATTACAATGCCATGTGTGAAGTGCCGCAGGAGAATTCCCTTACAAAGTGTTAGGGGCACACAGCAGGGGAAGCAGCTGACCCTTTTGGGGGCTGTGGGAGGTCATGGAAGGCCTCATAAAGGAGGCTCATTTGAATAGGGTCTTGAGGGATGAATAAGAGTTCTCTAGGCAGCAAACAGAGGGAAACAGAGCTTATGCTAAGTTGAGAATTATTTCTGGAGAGGCCTATGTGTGCTATGAGGGAAGATGGAATAAACAGATTGTTTATAGACTCTTGTCCTCATCCCAGCCACGGAAATCAGGATAAGAAGTGAGTTCAAATATCTGAACTCATAAAGTTAGAATAATTCTTTTGAGTCGTGGCTGTTTCTTCTTCCACCTTTAACTAAGAGTCATGCATGTTCAAGACCTCTTTGAATAATGACCCCTTCGACCCATCAGTACAGCCTGGTCCAGGAACTGGAAACATCTGGATCCTGCTGGGCTGGAAAAACATTGTGTGACCCCTGGATTTCTGTCCTCGTGCAGAAAGAAGGATGGCTATAAGAAGATGACCTAGGGCTGGAAATTCTAACTGGTAAACAAGAATCCTTGAAAAAGTGATTGTCAGGCATCTCCTGTCTGTCTGGTTCTGTTGCTTGTCTTTCTTCCCTCCTTTTCTCAGTTTCTTATTTCCTCTTTCTCCTTTCTCTCTCCTTTGTCACATCTACCTTCCTCCTTTTTTCTTTCTTTTTCTTCTCTCTTTAGTCTCTTGGTCTCACTCTCTGCCTCCTTCTGTTTCTCTGAGTGTTTCTGTCTCTCTTGCTTTGCATATTTTCTCTTTCTTTTTGCCTAATCTCTTGCCTGTCTTCAGGTCACCTCCTTGGTTTTCTCCATTGAAAGGAGCCCCAGCCTGCCTTTGAGGGGATTTGGGAGGGCAGAGTTGGTGGGATACTCTGAGCTTGTTTGGCCTCCCTCAACAAGCATCTCTTTTTAAGGAGTCTGAATTTATAGTGTGACAATATAAAGAGCTCTTTCATTCTGGCTCTCATATATCCCTACTTGAGCAGAGACATTTCCAGACAGATAATCATCAGGCTTCCTACAGGAAATTAAAGACCTTGGCGCTGTGTAGCTGCTCATCTCACCTGCGTGGCGCATTAAGTTTCACAAAAGGCTTTGCTTCCCTGGTATGTGATAGAACACATCTTTGATAAGATTTATTTCCCAAATCTCTCTAATGAAGGCGGTCGTGTGTGTCTTCTAGATAAGCAAGCTCACAAGGCCAGAGGTTCTCATTTTGGTGCAGGAAAGGGTGCCTCACCTTTCTTATCTGGATTACAAGGACACTGAGCTGGCACCGTGTCCTCAGGGTCCACACTGGGGGCAAGAATCCTTATGATGAGGTACATTTGGACCTCTGGCTGGCTTTGCACTTGCGGCACTTGCCTCACTTCTTTCTTTTTTTTTTAAATTATTTTTATTTATTTATTTATGGCTGTGTTGGGTCTTCGTTTCTGTGCGAGGGCTTTCTCTAGTTGTGGCAAGTGGGGGCCACTCTTCATCGCGGTGCGCGGGCCTCTCACTATCGCGGCCTCTCTTGTTGCGGAGCACAGGCTCCAGACACGCAGGCTCAGTAGTTGTGGCTCACGGGCCCAGTTGCTCCGCGGCATGTGGGATCTTCCCAGACCAGGGCTCGAACCCGTGTGCCCTGCATTAGCAGGCAGATTCTCAACCACTGCGCCACCAGGGAAACCCCTCACTTCTTTCTTGAATCCCCACTTTGTCCACACTCTAGTCAGCATCTTCTTTAGAGGAAGACAGGCCCCAATCTAGACAACATGGTAATCCCACTACCGTGGGATTTGCCAGGGATTGACTTAGGTTGGAGCATGCAACCCATTTTTAACTGGTGAGATGTGGAGGAAAGTCTAGGGACTTCTGAGACAGTTTTCCCCATTACTAAAAAGAGATCCAAGACAGGGGTGCTTCCTTTTATTGTCTCTGGACTTTGAAGTGTGATGGTGGGATGCCTGGGGGTGCTGCAGCCATCTCGTGACCATGAGGGAGTGGCCAACATGCTGAATGAAGATGGTGGAGCAGAAAGTCAGAAAGAACTTATGTTCACGGTGACACGTGCCATCAAATTAATGGCCCCTGAAACTGTCTTACCTCTGGAGTTAGCGTGTGTCCTTTTTTTTCCCTTTGGCCACACTGCTTGTGGGATCTTAGTTCCCCAACCAGGGATTGAACCAGAGCCCTCGGCAGTGAAAGCACTGAGTCCTCACCACTGGACCGCCAGGGAACTCCCTAAATGTCCTTGTTTTTAAACTGTCTTGAGTTGGGGTTTCTTTACTGGCAACTGAAAGTATCTTAGCAAATACAGACAAGGAGGTCCAAGATGGACCCACCATGTTTCATAAGGGAAGTGTGAGTTCACTAAGAGAGGGGTGGGGTGGGGAAATGAGCTTTGGGATCAGGTGGCTCCGCTTTGGAGCACCAGCTTTGTTGCTCCTGCTTATGACAAATCACGGGCAAATCACTTAACCTCTCTGAGCTGTAGTTTCCTTGGCTCAAAATGAGTATTGAGTACCACACAGATGCTCAATAATTGTCAGTTCTCTTCTTCCTAGATATGTTTCTCTTCCAGCTATTTTTAAAGGGGCAAGAGGTGCCAGGAGCAGAGAGTTATTTAATGACATTTCAGTGCTGGGGAGAGTTTTATACAGAGACCATTCTGACTCCTTTACCCACAGTTGCTCCAAGTACAAATCACATCTCTAATGCCAGCAACAGCGCTGAGGGGGAGGCAAATACACCCGATTCTCCATTCTCCATGGTGATGAGAGAAGTGGATAATTGAAAACAGCAGATAATCCCCGAACCTGCTTTGAGTCACTGACTTCCACCACCTCCCCCAACATCACTTTTTTGGTGCAGCTGACAAACTGCCACATGGATGCACATCTCTCCTCTTCTCTCTTCTGGTGCATCACTTGGCAAAGCTGCTTCAATACAGCCAAGCCCAGGGCGATGGAGGAGAGGCAAGGGGGCTGATGCCGCCTCCCCAGCCAAGAACAGCCTGGAAGCTGCATGATTGAGCTTGGCCTTGGAGTTGGACTCTGTCTACCCCTTGGGCTAGTTTGACTTCAGTTTCTCCAAGCTCCTCCAGGTGGAGATGAGCACCAGAGATGCAGGTTCCTCGCCTCCAGTGGGCCCCACTCAGGCCAGTCAGTGCACAACTAACTTCACTTGTGCTCAGAGCGCCTCTCCTTATGTCACTCATTTCTTGGAAAGAGGGGTGACTTTTCCTTCTCCCACGCAATGGTATGAACTAAAATGAATTGTATGCATTGAATTTAGAGCTTTTGGATTCTTAATCCAGGTAGCAGTGACCCTCTTATTTACCAAAGTCCCCTTTCAGTCAGTGAAACACTTTACAAGAAGGATGAAAAGTGAGGCGAGAAAGAAACATTTATTGAGTACCTATCACGTGCTGGCCGTGTGCTTAGCATTTCACATCTATTACTTTGTGGGGAGACCAGATCTTTCCAGTGAGAACTCGTCTAGCCTGAAGTAGGAGATACTGGCTGCTTGCTTGTCTCTGGCAACCTATTCTGGAAAATTCCTGCCTTGGTACCAATAACACACAAATCAGTTTCCTCCAGTCCTAGACCCGGGGTTCAGGTCTCTCAGGATCTCTTGCTATCTTGTCCTTTCTCTCTACACTAGAAGTTCGATCGGATGAGATCTGTGGGTCTGGGAGAACTGGACAACCTGAAACGTCTTGGTTGAGTGAGGGGGAGTTGCTGGCCTTCTTGACCTTTGTCGGGAGATGCAGAAGTGCCCCATTGATCAGAGTCAAGGCTCACAGCGCTGGAAGCAGCTAGGATAAGACCTGGGGGGCTGCCAGGGCAGGCTCTCATCCCCTTTTCTCTTCTTTCCCTTCTCTGGCCTTTCTGGCTGGTTCAGAAGCTTATCTAATGGAAGTGAAAAGAAGTAAGTAGGAAGCCATAAGAAGTAGGTAGGAAGCCACTGGCCTTTCTCACCCTCTGGGGCTGACATTTGCCAGATCCTGGAGCCACCAGGAGGCTTATTAATTACTAGGTTTGCAGGAGGAAAAAGGTATTGTATTCAATATTAAGAAAGAGGATTAGTGCTCACCAGGACCCCCGGAGCTCCCACAATGGGCCACAGGGATTGCGAGAGCTGCAACTTGTCATAAAATCAGTTCTGGGAACATAGTTTCGGAGACAGAGGAGGCAAGGTTCCCTAAATTGTAGGAAAAGCTCCTCAGTTAGAATAATGGCTTATCTTCGGCACATACTCTTTCTGAGATGTACAGCCTTATCCCATTCCCTTTCTGAGCATGACTTCCAAACACCAGATGGGAAAATGGCCAAGATGAGGGTGCTGGGCCTTCGGAGTCTGAATGTCAGTTATTTAATCTTGGGCAAGTCCCCTAGGCCTCTCGTTTCTCTTTGTAGAATGGGGACGACAGGAACTGCCTGGCAGAGGGTCACAGGGTCAGTGAGAAGTGGCTGCACGATGTCTGGGGCTTGGTAGGTGCCCCCAAACTGTTGTTTGAATCGGTTTCTGAACTATGATCCAGGCCTGGTATTGGGGCAATGGAAGAAGTGTCCTTGAGCAGCCCACATGCCCCCTTCTCCCCATCCAATGACAGGCAGCCTGGAAACCCAGAATGAAAATGTTCTCTCTTCTCTTGACCCTCCAGAGAGTCCACTGAGCTCATAGCAGGCAGGGAAGATTCCCAAGGTGGAGGGCAGAGGCCAGGTCTGGAAGGACTAGGCTGGCGGCCCACCTGATCTCATGTGTGTAGGGGTCCTGTGCTCATAGGCACTTTCCAAAATTGAGGTCTCCCCACTTCTTTGGTGTCTTTCCTTTTGTTAGAAAAACTTACCAGAGGCTCTAGACTGGAAAAGGGAGTCCCAGGCTGGGCTGTGGCTCCCATCAATGGGGAATTCGTCACTGCACTAAGTGTCCAGCCAGCAGTGGCTGGGCCTCCTCCTGTCCAGCACTGCAGACCCCCAGCATTCTGGCCCCAACGTCTGTGACAAGGATTATCTTTGCGTGCCCCGTGGTCCAGGATGGGGGGTGATTTATGGTTCTCCTGAGGTGTGGGTTGGAGTTCAACTTGTTATAAAGTCAGTGTTGGAGTGAGTCACTGCTAGTGTGTGAGCCCAGCTGACTGCCTTGAACCCACTTCCTGGGATGACCTCATGGCCCTCTTTTCAGGGTAAGTCTTGGAATTTCCCTTACAAGTCTGGGGGAGAAACAGCTTTCTGTTCTGCTTCACTGTATTTAATGGCAGAAATTTAAAAATGAGAGAAATAGTGGTAAATGTGGGGGTTTGGAAAAGTCTTTGATCCCTCCCTTCATCAATCTTTTTCAACCTTTTAAAAATGTATGTATATATGTGTAAACCCATGTGTATACATATATGTGTATGTGTGTGTATGTGTTTAGGTCTCTATCTATATCTGTATCTATCCATCTCAAGGGTCTTTGGGGATAGAGTTGGGGCTTCCCTGGTTCATTCACACGCTTCCTCCAGGATTAATGAATGTGGGGAGGGAGCTTTTTGTAGTGGTGGTCAGGGCACAGCAAAGCTAACCTTATCCTCCTAATGGCTGAGCTCTGAGACAAGCCCAGCCTCCAGAAGGCCACTCTAGCCACCAATGCACGTGTTCAGTGACTTGTAGGGCCCAATGTGCTTTCCCATAGGCCCTCTCTTTAAAGGTTCCTTGTGGCCACTGTGGGCACTGGAGGATGAAGCCAGCTATCCTTCCCAGAAGCGTGTGGCTTTTGGTTGAAAACAAAGGATGCTCCACGTTGGACCTGAGTCCATGGCTGTATGGAATCTCGTGGTCTTGGTGACCTGGTCTGATGTGTAGGTGGGCAGCCGCGGGACATGGGTAGAGATGACAATGTTCCGATTTCATGGTGGAGAGCCCAATAGTGGAGAAAAAGCTCTGGTCTCAGGGTGGGGACAAGAGTAGCAGCAATGGCGTCCTGATCTCTCAGAGGGGCTGTTCATAGAGGTGATACACTCTGGTTCTCATGGCAGAGACAGGATTAGAGGTGATAGTTCTCTGGTCACCTGGTGGGATCCTAATGGGGGGCGCGCATGCTCTGTTCTCATGGTGGGGAAACTAGTAGTGGTGATAATGATCTGATCTCCTGGGGAGGATAAATGAAGGGGGCTGTGTCGCAGTGGGGAGCTGGGGTGCTTCTGTCCACAGGGCAGCAGGGGGTCCAGGAGTCCAGCTCAGAAAATCTCCTGGACCCATGTTTGTTTTTATATAAGAGCAAAAGGGCTGTCGAAGTCTTTCCCTCAAACACTGCTCATGCACACAGCCATGGGGCCTAGATTCTCCCTTCCCTCCTCTCAGAATCCTGCCTGAGAGATGCTGGCCATAGTGATTAAGTGTCCGATTTGATGGGGATCCTGTTAAGACACTAATGCTCTTCTAATTCTGGCTAAATAGGCATTGGTTTTGTTGATCTACCTACACAGGTTGAGCTTGTTGCTTCCAATTTCAGGTGATTTCCATCGTGTCACTCTCTCCTTCCCACTTAGCCCATCTAATCCTCAGGCTCTTCCAGCTGCCTGGTACCTCCTGTGAAGCATCCTGCTGCCTCCAAGGCTAGGCAATTAGAGACTCAGACTCCAGCAGGGAGGGCGGCTACGGATTATTACTGAGGAGGGAGAGACTGAGTGCAGTGTCCATAGCAACCCTCCAGCTTTCACCTTTACCAGGAGAGAAGGAAGGCAAAGGAAGGCAGGAAGGCAGTGAGATTCCTGCCCTTTTGCATTATTCATATCAAAGTGCTGGGCGCGGAAGGCCTTGGCTGCTGACTTTGCCCTGTGAATGTGGTGTGGGGAGAGGGGACTTTTTCTCATTTAATAGCAGCGACTTGGAGTGGACGTGTAGCTGGGAGCTTGAGTTTGGGATGCACGCAGTGAGACAGCAGGGAGGGATGTAGTGAGCTGTGCTGTTGGGTGTCCAACAGCTACTGAGAGATGATAGGCCCCCTGAAAGGGACACATCATATCAAGGGGATCCTGATTCAAGTCCCAGCTTTGTCCTTAACTCACATGTGAGCTTAGGCAAGTCACCTCCCATCTCTGGGAGGTCTTCTCTTGCTAGTAAGGCTGGGCCCTAGGCATCTGTGTGGTCCCTTCCAGCCCTCTCATTCAACGGTTTTATGCTGGCTTACCTAGGACAGATAATAGGGGTAATATGTTCTTTCCCTATGGTGGAAAAGCTCGAAGAACCTGCCAAATAGAGGCTACCTTTGCAAAATGTTCACAAAGGTAAATCCTGGCACCAGATGTGGTCCCCGAGTCTCCACGGAAGGAGGCAGAAAGTTACGGGCGCAGTTCCCTTTGGGGATCTCCCTCCGCGCCTCCCAAGGTGCCTGGAGTGCAGAGCTATGTGCATGTGCCACCAGCAGAGGTCGCCACACTCCTCACAAACCCGCCACAGGTTGCTGTGCCCCAGGTGGGTGCGCCCCGGGTGAGCATCAGCTGGGGCCTCAATCTCAGAGCCAGAGCTGGGCGGGGAGCCGCCAGGACCTTCCCGCTTGAGCTGCCACTGGTCACCTGGGGTCTGGGAAAGGGCTGATGGCACCGGCTGGCTCAGAAGGCTCGAGCTCAAGTCACCAGCCAGGCTCCGGGGATCTGTCCTTCACTCTCGACCCTAACTGTAGGAGGGTGGTTCATCCAAGGCTACAGAGCGCTGCTGTGTCCCTTGGTGCCTGGGGCCTGCGGCTGCCCTGGTTCTTGGCCTTCTCTTGGGCAGCCTAGGTGCCAGCTCTGGGTTTGGGAATCCGTTAGAGGTTTTTTTTTTTTTTTTTCCTCTGAGCCTTTTGGGACTGAGTCCAGGAAGCTGACTTAATCAGTAAATCTTAATTGAGAGCATGTGCTGTGCCAGGCGCTGGGGATTCAGCAGTGAATAAAATAGACAGAGAGTCCACCCTCAGGAAGCGGAATCTCTGGTTGGGGGGAAGGGTGCCACCATCTACACAGTGTGGGGCTGGGAGTGGACACCCACCCATCCAGGACAGGCCAGTGACGGGCTCTCTCCACTGACTTAGCCTTGAGCAGACAGGCCTTTGGACCTGCCCTGCCTCTAGGGATGAGGCTCAGATGCTGAGCCCTGGCCAAACGGGTCTACACGGGCTCTCCCCCAGCCACCAAGGTCCGCCAAGCTCCTTGCACTTGCCCAGTCCACACATGTAGCACTTTACAGTTTGCAAAGTGTGTGCCCCTATACCAGCTCCCTGTGAGCCTGGCAAAGCCTCATGGTGACAAGATGTTGGTGCCCTGTACCCATTGCTCATGCGTTCTTTCCAGATACTGTATCAGCACCTTTTATTTGACCTTTGACCCCTCAAATAAATGCTCCCTTCTGGACTGATCCATCTGGCCAGAACAGCAAGTTCTCACACCAAAGCCATGGAGAAGTGGTGAGGAGAAGCATTTAAAAATGCATCTCGTTTTTCACAAAACAACCACGGAGGGAGGCATGAATGGGTCCAGTTTTACGGGCTCAGAGTGGTGCCGTGTGGTCACCGGCAGGAAGATGGCAGCTCTAAAGCACATGTATTGGAGTTCCAGCCCAAGGCTGCTCCCGGCACCCCTGCCTGCCTGCTCCACTCCATCTTCTCTCCATGTTCAGGACCAGCCCTGCCTGCCACAAAGTTTTTGGAGCAAAATCGTCGCCCTTCTTTCAGACAGGTCTCAGTGGAGCTGCTCTGTTGAAACCTCCCCCACTCCTTTTGTCAAAGGGGGTTTCCTGGAGAACCTGGGTAGGAGTGGAGGGCAGGAGGAATCTTTCCTCTGGAAGGGGAAGAAGCCCAGTGGTGGTGGCTGAGTGGAGAGGTGACCTGCAAGTGGACGGTCCAGTTTGGCTCATGGCGTGGCCTCTTCCCTCCTTTGAGAACAAGAGCAAACCAGTTGCCTTCTCTGGAACTTAACTCAGTTTCCGCATCTGTAGAATGGGGATACTAATCTAACTCCACTAGCTTGTTGGGACCACATTTGCACAGAGCAGGCTTTCAGTGAATGCACCGGGGTGTGAGATGTTGAGCTGTACGTCTCTTTTATAGCGAGACCCATACGAAGCACAAAAGTTTCAGTTTTTCTTTAGCAAAGCAGGATACTGGAGGAGATGGTGTGAAGCTGCCATAGGTGGGTAAGAGCGGTTGGTGGGTACCCTGGAGGCAGGTGGGATGTGCTGTGGTCCTGTCTCACTCTTTCTGCCATGACTTGGAGGAGGGTGGGTGGGCTTTACTTAGGAGACCCCTCACCCCGGGTCTGGATGTTCAGGGACTCAGAGAAAAGAAGCATGGATGAGAGACCTACACTTACAGATCGGCGCTCATTGTGGCCAGTGGTGCAGGTAAGGGGCAAGCATTGTGTCCAGAGTCAGAGTGCCCTGAACTCTCATTCATGCATCAGTTCACTCACTCACTTCCAGATTTAACACACAATCTGTGTGTGGGGTAAGGTGCAGTATTGTGTGTGTGTTTTACAATCCACACCACAGGCTCCTGTCCCCAAGGAGCTTATGGTGTAAATTAAAAACAGGGGAGAAAAGTCATGTATACAGAGGACTCCAATACAAGGCAAGAGGTGAAAAGTATCCCCAGAGAGATACAAATAAAGTGCTAAGGGGATTCAGAAGAGGAAGATGATGTCAAATTAGGGGGAAGGAGCAGAGGAGGGGAGGTGTGGGAAGGCTTTGGGTGGAGGCATCACTGTGCTCTCCTTAAATTCTAGTGGGACTGGACACCAATTGAGGGGTGAAGTGGCATTCTGGGCAGCACAAATGGGGAATGGGAAAGAGCATGAGTCTAGGGGTCAGAAGGATCCAGGTTCAAATCCACGACTAACTGGTGACCTTGAGCGAGTCACTTCAACCTTTCTATACTTTAGTTTATGGGGGCGAGAGTGTAAAGGATGGAGCAATAGAACCTTCCTGGCCTGCCTTCCAGGGCTGCCAGGAAGTGCAAATGGAGTACCTTATGTGAAAGCAGTTGGAAAACTATAAAGTGCTAGCAAATACAGGCGTTGTTTTTATTTTCAAAACATTAACTGATCCTGTAACAAAGCTCCTAGATAAGAACACAATGATGACTGAACCTGAATGGGCTAATGAGCTGTTCAGCCCAGAGCTGTCTCTGACCCAACCATCCAGGGTCTGAGGGAGGTGTCATTGATCTTTAAGATACTTCTATTCTTAGAAGGTTAAGGATAGCCCTTAACCACCACTAGCTTTTCTAAAAATCCCGCTATTGTCTGTCATTGTATCTAAACTCCATCCATCCACCTATCTATCCATCCATCCATCCATCTATCCAATAAACCTATAATGAGTATATCCACAGCCAGATAACCCTGATCAGTGCTGGGGATACAGAAAAAATTAGACCCCTTCTCTGTGCTCAAGAAGTCTACAGCTTAGTGGGAAATACAGCTATATAAACCATATATCATTCCTTTTCTTAAACCCATTTTCAGTCAGTTCTATGTTTTGGGGGTAACAAGTTCCACAGACCACAGATTATGGGATTTTAAAGCTGAGTGATCTTAGAAATGATCTCTTCTATCACACTCATTTTACTGATGGGGGGAATTATTTGTGTGGAAAGCACTATGACTTCCTCTTATTTGCCTCAAAGTGACCTCTCCAAGGTTTCAAGTTCAGTTCAGTTCAATGAATCTTTATTAAGCATCTATTAAATGCCAGGCTCTGTGTAAGAGCTGCCGGTCCGATGATGGAGAAGACATAATTCCGGCCCTCACAGGGGTCACAGTCTAGGGGGAAAAGGACACACAAAGAGATAACAGCTATAGTGCTTGATACTGAAAAATACAGGAGAAGGGCCCCTGATTTGGATATGGGGGAGCTTGGGAGAGGCTTCCCAGCAAGAAGTCCTGTGAGCCATGTCTTGAAGGGCAAAAGCAATGTGCTGGATGAAGATGTACTGGAAGGGCTTGCCAGGCAGAAGGAATAGCGTGAGCAAAGGCACGGAGGTATGAAATAGCATGGCTTGTTGGAGGAACCATAAGAAGCTGGTGGTATTGGTGCTTAAAGAAGGAAGCGGTGAGGAATGAATGTGGAAAGGAGGGCAGGGGCAGAGCGCCAGCACACCTGATGTGGAGCTGGTATGGCCAAAGGCCACCATTACCTTATTGGGTTTCGTGAGCATGTCCTTGTTCACTTTCCCTATCTTCTCTGGGCTAAGAAACTCCACCACATCCCCTTGATCTTCATCTTTACAGACTTAAGAGGCATAATTTATTTGAAGGAAGAGCCTATCCTTCAAGGTGTGGATTTGGACATGCAGGAAAAAGTCAACCCTGATGTGCTGGTGTAAACACTCCCATCATCGCTGATTGCAAGCTATCAGTGTGACATCACTGGTTGTGGAGTTGGGAAGAGATATACACCTTTGGCTTTTAGGAGCCAGTACCAGCCACCTCCAGCACACCAGCTTCTGGGCAGCGTGCGTGGCCCGGTGAGATAGCCCACTACTACTGACTTGCATGATGTAGGGACCCTTATCACTCCCATTATATAGAGTAGGAAGCTGAGGATCAGAAGGTAGTTATCCTGCCTGTGGTTACACAGCCACTGCATGGCAGAGAAGGGCTCCAGCCTGGGCAGTCTGAGTCTAGAGCCCGAGCTCTAACCATGATATCATTCACTTCCCATTCCCATAGGGTGGCTGTATTGAAGGGCATGAGCTGCATCGGTGGCATTAGCTGTCAAGCTCCAGCCCATTTCCAGATGAATCTCTAATCTATCTTTGGCTCTGGTATAGTTTAGTCCCCCACCCCCACCAGGTGTTTCTTATCCCCATCCATGATAGCAGGACATATTCTAACAATCCCTATGGGATCCAGCTGGTACAGCCGGGATGGCCCAGAAAGGTCAACTGAGGCAGAAGACAGGTCATAGCGGTGGAGTGGGCACAGAAATGACCAGACCTGGAGTCTGCCCCTAAAAATTGATTTTTCACAGCTCAGATGCTGTATCCAGCACTGAGAAGCAGTACTAACAGCATATTTCTGCTACTAATGACATAGTAATGATAACTTATTAGGAAATCATTAAGCCTAAGTATATGATCTGGAGCCTTGAACCAAACAGGTGGCTCTGTTTGGGGATGGATGGAGGGCAACCAAGAAGACAGAAGGGAAGAGGAGAGCAGGCAGGGCATGCTGGAGGGGGTGAGGTGGAGGGTACCGGAGGGCCGGCATGGTCGTGAGAAAACACATGAGACCCCAGCTTGTGTCTGAGCCCCAGCGCTATGACTTGTAGTGGCAGGGGGTGTGACCTTGTCATTGATAATAATAACAGTAATCAAGATTATCGGGTGTAGTTGTACTTATTCAGGTTTCTGGGGTTGTGACTTACAAGTACTATTTAGCTCTCAATCATTCGGGCTGAGAGGGGATTGGAGAGGTGACAACTGGCATACGGAGGATACTCTGGGCTCTTTTGATGGGAGCCCTGCTCCTTCCTGACCTGGCCACTTGCTGCTCACCATTCAGAACTGCTTTAGAACCTCACTGTGTGTGGGCATGTGTGTGTGTGCATGCATGTGTGCATGTGTGTACGTGTTTGTGGGCCAGTGAGTGCACACCTATGTATATAGGTGCACCTGCATACGTGTATCTGTGTGTGTGTGTGTGCATGCATGGCTCTCCTCCTCTTCCCCCTTCCTACCAGGGAAGCAGCTGGACAGAGGCCAAGGGGTGATGGGGGAAGCAAGAGCCAGGCAGGAAGATGCCTCCCTCCTAAAACCCCAGGTGTGCTTGGGGAATCCCATAATGGCCCCTTCTTCACTGATCCCTAAGTCGGCTGCTGTTAGAAGTGGAAATGAATTCAGCTGGGTCCCATCTTTTTGGAACTCCCTTTGCACACAGTGGGAGCTTAATAAATACTTGATGATGGTTCTGAACCTGGGAAGCCAGCAGCTGTTCCCAGCTCTGACTCTCAGGGCTCCATGGAACAGATCAGGTGGGGAGCGACCACGGGGGTTTTCAGTCTTCCTTCCAGACCTTCCCATGACTCCAAATCCAGCTGGAGCCATAGCGCATTTCACACATCCTGCTTTGGGGAAGCCAGTTCTTCCTCCACAGCTTCTCTCTGGCTCTTTCCCACCCCTCATCTGAGCAATATTTATGGAGCAACCACTGTGCACTGAGCATCACAGTGGAAAGGCATCCTGGGAGATGGTATAGGAGCTGTGGGGTCACGCTGAGCTGAGTTCGAATTCTAGCATCCTTAATTACAAACGGGGTAACGTCTGGCAAGCTACTTATCTGTGCTTGAGTGATTTTTTAAAAAACGGGTTTCCTCTGTGAAAGCAGAATGATGACATCATTTTCATAGGGTTGATGTGAGGCTTAGAAATAACAGATGCTCCTGCACACATATTGCAGGCAGTTCAGTATTCACCTGGGGTCAGGAGGATGTGGGTTCCCTCTGATTCTGTGACCTTGAAGTTGTTACTCAGTATCTCTGAGCATCAATTTGTGAAATGGGAACACGATGCCCACCTCCTTGCGTGTTTGGAGGATGTAGCTGGATAATATGTGTTAAACAACCTATCGCAGACCCTAACCATTAATAACTGTCTTCCTGCTTCTTGCCCCCGCATCGGGGTGCACAGCTCCCCTCCTTAGGAGGACCTCTGCTCCTCCTCGCCACCGCCCCGCGTGCGCGTACATCCCGTATCGCCGTGCGCTGACGGCTTTCTGCCATACCTGTCAGAGGAAAGAGGGCAGCTGCTCAGCTCCCGGGTGGGGAGCGGAAACTACATTTCCCAGCCTTCGCTGCGCCGCCACTGGGGCTGGGAGCGGAGCGCGGCAGGCCCCACCTTCGGGGTGGAGCCTATGCGGGGGGCGGAGTTAGGAGGTGGTTGGAGAGTTAAGACAAGCCAATGAGACCAGCTGCTAATAAGTGGGCTTGGCTTACCCTATAACAGTGGCAGGAGGAGGAGAGCAAAGCTATTGAGCCAGCGAGGAGTGAAGCTGAGCCTGGCCTCACACGCTCCTAGAGGACCACCTCCTGAGACAGAGTTCTTTTTCCCCCTTCTTCTTCTTTCTCCAAGCTCCCCTCCTGCCCTCCCTCCCTGCCCAGTACAATGCATTCTTGAGTGGCAGCGTCTGGACTCCAGGCAGCCCCAGAGAACCGGAGCAAGCCAAAGAGAGAGGACTGGAACCAAGACACTCTGGTGGGGGAGCTTGGATGCCTGGCTTCCTTTGAGGACATCTTTGGAACGAGGGTGGCTTTGGGGTGGGGAGTTGTGCTGCAGGGAATCCAGCCAGGCCCCAAGATGGACACTTCTGGGCACTTCCATGACTCCGGGGTGGGGGACCTGGATGAAGACCCCAAGTGCCCCTGTCCGTCCTCCGGGGATGAGCAGCAGCAGCAGCCGCCGCCGCCGCCGCCGCCGCCGCCACCAGCACCAGCACCACCAGCAGCCCCCCAGCAGCCCCCAGGACCCCCGTTGCAGCCTCAGCCTCCGCAGCTTCAGCAGCAGCAGCAGCAGCAGCAGCCACCGCATCCCCTGTCTCAGCTCGCCCAACTCCAGAGCCAGCCCATCCACCCTGGCCTGCTACACTCCTCTCCCACTGCTTTCAGGGGCCCCCCTTCATCCAACTCCACCGCCATCCTCCACCCTTCCTCCAGGCAAGGCAGCCAGCTCAATCTCAATGACCACTTGCTTGGCCACTCTCCAACTTCCACAGCCACAAGTGGGCCTGGTGGAGGCGGCCGGCACCGGCAGGCCAGCCCCCTGGTGCACCGGCGGGACAGCAACCCCTTCACAGAGATCGCCATGAGCTCCTGCAAGTACAGCGGCGGGGTCATGAAGCCCCTCAGCCGCCTCAGCGCCTCCCGGAGGAACCTCATCGAGGCTGAGCCCGAGGGCCAGCCCCTCCAGCTCTTCAGCCCCAGCAACCCCCCGGAGATCGTCATCTCCTCCCGGGAGGACAACCATGCCCACCAGACCCTGCTCCATCACCCCAATGCTGCCCACAACCACCAGCACGCCGGCGCCACCGCCAGCAGCACCACCTTCCCCAAAGCCAACAAGCGGAAAAACCAAAACATTGGCTATAAGCTGGGACACAGGAGGGCCCTGTTTGAAAAGAGGAAGCGACTGAGTGACTATGCTCTGATTTTTGGGATGTTTGGAATTGTTGTTATGGTGATAGAGACCGAGCTCTCTTGGGGTTTGTACTCAAAGGTAGGGGCTGCAGTTTCTCTTTATACCTTGAACAAAAGGAATATGTAGGTAGCAAGAGAGAGAGCGCGCGCGAGTTGGGGGGGGGGGTTGGTGAGAGAGAGACAGAGAGAGAGGGAGAGAGGGAGAGAGATTGGGGGAGAGAGAGGGATGGTGGTGCTGGGGAGAGGCGTTTGCTCAGTTATATGGAACACTCTAACTTCCCATGGTTTTCCTGCTTAATCCCGGGAGAATTCATTCCTTGCTTCCTTGGGAGGGGGGACATCCCCACACACTGTGTCTAATTTGTAGACTCTGCGTTAGGGAGGATTAAAGAATCCCTTCTGAGAAATCATCTTTCCTCCTGGCTCACTCGTACTAAAGCATAACCTAGCAGCTTAACGCACCAATTAATTACACTCTGCCTTGATGTGCTTGCCAGTTCCTGTGACTTCCCCTCCTCTCCTCCCCTCCCTGCTCCACTCCATCTTCCCGAGGATAAAAAAGAAATAAATGTCTGGGTGTGGGGGGGTGGGGATTCCATGCCAGTCCCTTCTCTCTCTGTCTTCTCTCTCTCTTCCCAAGTTTCTGTTTCCCTCCTCATCCCTGAGAGACTTAGGGCAAAATAGAAAAGCACCCGTGACTTGAGTCTCCTGGGGGCATGGGGTAAAAATATAGGTGGAGGAAATCAGCGGTCTTTTCCCTCAGGAAAGAGGACTCAGAATAAACCTGCTGCTGCCTTGTAAACATCCCCTGATAAAAATGGCTACAGGTGTTACCCGGGCAGAGCAGATGGGCGCCGCCTTGGCATCAGCTGGGGTGGGGTGGGGGAGTCCCTCTTCTTCGGATGGGATGACAGGGCTTCCTGGGAGTCCCCGAGAGCTCATGCCCCCGGCTCAGCCCCAGTTCTCCCCTCCCACCCCAACTCCTTCTTCTCGGGATAAATAAGGCTGAGTGTGTGAGTGCGCGCCCCGACGGAGAACGGCGGCACGGCTTTAGCGGGGGAGCTGGCCCCACTGCCCCAGCCTCTGTCCAGTCCCAAGACGGAGGAGGGGGTTTCCCTCCCCGAGGGGGCTTGGAAATCGCGTCCTCCAAGGGAGTGGGGCTTGAGGAAGGTGGGTTTCTGTCAAAGCTCTGCTGGCTGGGAGCCCTCCTGCTGCGAGCTTGAAGGCTTGGAGACCTGGGGAGTCACTGGGCAAGTGGATTTTTTTCCCACTCTACCCTTCACCCCCAATTTGTTGGTGTGAGTGTGTGTGTGCATGCTTACTTGTTGTTTGGATTTCTCTACTTATTTGTCATTTGGGGCAGCGGGTAGCTGGGAGGGGTTCAGCTGTTGGAGGTTTCAAATAGAGCTTGTTTCAGGCTGGGCACAGCTGCTGCGAGACTGTCACATTCCTTGTTGAAATCCAGCCACAAAAACCTAGGAGGTGCTGATCGGATTTCCCCCATTCCCAGCCTCTCGCTAGCTGGAGCAGAGGATGGGCAGATTTGCCCGCTCTGGAAAGGGGTGGGGCAGACCTGTCAGATGACCTGAATAGCCAGAATCAAGACTTCTAGGTGGAGGGTCCCCCAGGGACCTGGCTGCTCAGAGGGGACTGCCCCAGCCCAGGGCAGCTCCTGGAAGCTGCCTTCATCTAAATGGCTCAAGGATTTGAGCCCCTCCGTGAGCCGGAGCGAGTGGGGTTTCCCCTGGCATCGCAGCTCACTTAGTCATTCCCTGTAATGAGCCTCTGAATCTGCGGGTCCTTCTGCTCGCTGCCTTCTCCCGCTGGGCGCTCCGGGAGAGGGGGCTGCTAGCCTCGGCAGGCCTGGCAGCCGCCCTGGGCACAATCCGGGCTCCCTCCAGGCACCCCCTGGGGACCAGGAGCCCTTGCTGGGGGAAGCTGACGAAGGCCCAAGTGCTGGGGGGTGGGGAGAAGACAAGCACCCTCTCTTTTAGTGAACCCTGTGGTCAGAGCTCTTAGGGGAATGGCTCTTCCTAGAGACAGCTCCCAGCGTGGGATCGGTCTGTGCACAGTTGTTTTAATGGGGCGGGAGGGTTGCTGCTAGAGCAGGTGCCTCCCTGATGGAGTATTCAGGGAAAGGGGCTTTCCCAGAGCCGGAGACAGCAGACTCTGGCGCGAAGGAAGGGTGAGGTGATCCAAAGGGTGGGCTTTGCCTAATTTTAAATTGATGACCCTCTGGCTGATGGAAGGAGGGAGGGGGCAGCAACCCGGGAAGTCCTGCCTGCCTCAGCTCGTGAGGCGGCCACCTCCTGTGCACCTTGGGGTCGGTATCGGTTGTGATGATCAGGGCTCGCTTTAACCTGCTCACCCGCTCACCAGCCCTTCCATCCTCTATCCATCCGGGCATTGAGTCATTATTGGAACAAGTATTTTCTGGGTGTCTGTGGCAGGCCCTGTGGACCCAGGAGGGGATAAGGTAGCTATTCCCTCTCCTCCTGGGGGCAAATAGGATTGTTTTAAAGAAGCAGACCAAAGTTTGAATCCTAGCTCTGCCACCTCCAGTGTGTGATCTTGGACAAGCCATGTAGCTTCTCTGAGCCTGTCTCCCCAGCTGTCAAGTGGGGAGAGTGAATTAGTGTAAGGCACTCCATACAGGACCTACTGTTATTGTTATTAATGATGAAGATGAGAGGAAAAGAGATGTCTTTTTCCTCTGTTATCTAACTCTGGCTCCAGAATTAGTTGGGGCCTTGATAGCTTGGGAACTAAGACTTGTCACTGGAGCGAGAAGTTGTATCTCGGAGGGGAGATGTTCTGAGATGGGGCTGGGTCTTCTGACTGGAAACCACCTATAGCATGGGTCTGTTGTAGGGGAGGTGAACATTTGTTCCCCAGCCTTGCAGAGAAAACGGACTCTGTTGTGACAAGAGGGTTTAGGTCAGAATGAAGAATCAACAGCTGGGGGAACTCAGAGATGTTCAGTGGACCCTGGGGAGGGATGGGTAACAGCCTCTTGTGCTGGAGAACTCTCTGTGTCTGGGTGGCTTTGCTAACTGGTCTGGAAGCAGGAGGGTGGACAGGGGGGCCTCAGGCACCCCACCCAGACTGGGTTATTCTGCACTGATGGTGGCAGTTCCCACTCAAAGGCCCTGGGGAGAGGGACACACTTTCTTTTCCCCAAGTGATGAAGACTGCTAACCTTGTGCTTGAGCTGCTGCTTTCGGAAGTTCTCTGCTCTTTTCCACGGGGCTGTGGCCTTCCTGTTTGCCTGTCTTTGGCTGATATCTGTTACTGGGGGAGGAATTCACCACGCAGGCCTGGCTCTCTTGAGAAGGAACATGGCATGACCCCTGAGCGTAGTCAGTTAATGCAAAAGGGAGCCAGCCTGAGGAGGTAAGAAATCAGGACGGAATGGTCCTTGGCTCTGCTCTCACAAGCCTCAGGTGATGATGGGGAAGGAAGATGGGCTGAGGTAAGAGGAGAGCTGTTTGTGATCACGCCAAGGCTTTGGCTCCTGATGGTACTGGGTTATCCCCGAACCGAATGAGTGCCCAGGTGATTTCCTTATGGGTGGATTTACCCTTGAGGCCTTAGCCACCATGATAGGCCAGGTCTAGAGGTCCTGTTGAGACATCTTAGTGGCATTGTCTCTACTACATTCGTGCTGGTCAGGATTAGGGAATGAGGATTTGGGGAGTCTTTCTTGGCATGCTTTATTTTCTTCCAGAGCTGGTTTGAGGCACACCCACTTTGTGGTCTTACACTGCCTGCTGTGCTCTTTCCACTTGAGTCCAGAGAGAGCTGGGGACTCTGTGGATGCCCCCTCCCCACCTTGCCATCCTGCTGGTGTCTGAGCTGGTGCCTCCACCCAGCTGGCAAGTCATCGGTGGGCCTTGTTTCTCAGGGACCTCGGGCGTCGGGCTGTGGGGTCAGCCCAGGGGAGGCTGGGAAATGCTGGGGCAGCAGCAGGGTGGTTCTCTGTTTCCACCAATTTTGCACAACCTCAAACCCACTTCCCCACCCCTGGCCTCACAATCTGTCTGAGTTTCGCTGCCCAGGTAGAGCCCATCCTCTGCCCCTCTTGTGCCCCGCTCCTGCCCTCCCCACCAACTTCCTGCACCTCCGCTCTTCCCGCTCCCCCTGGGGGCCTTGTTGCTGGGGTCACCCGGGCCACGGGTGGAGGAGTGGATATGCTGGGGCTTCCCTGTCTACTCCATGCGTGGCTTCCTTTCTTCAGGCCACCTCATGGGAGGCCGCCCTGAAAAGGGCAACCTTCTCTGTATGCCCTGGGGAGCTCGGTCTCCTGGCCGTTCATTCTTCCAAGAGAGTGGGGTCCCTTAGGGCCAACTTGTATCTCTTTGCTGACCTCACAGAGGTCCACCCCCAGCTTCCAGCCTGAATGATTGAGTGGGCTCACCGGTCCCAGCTCTTCTGTTCCCCTGCCCTCCCTGTCATGGAGGTCTTGTCTGCAGAAGGGCAGAGCAGCAGCCGAGGCTCAGCTGGGTGAATTGTCTACACCTCCTGCCAGACCCAGGAGCCACTTTGGGGTAGGGGGGGTGACTGTGGGGGGATGTCCTGATGATTGGGAGCACAGGCCTCAGGGCACTCGTGTCTGTGGTTTCAAGCGTGCTGGGAAGGTAGGAATAGGTCAGACTCCTCTGCATGGAGCCTCCCCGTGGGATGCCCTGCAGGACAGGGTTGCAGAAGGCAGGAGACTCTTTATAAGCGATTGGCTAGAGGTAGGAGCCTGGGAGCCAGCCACCACGGCCCCAGGCATACATTTTATCATCACACCCAGTGTCTTGACCCAAGGAGGGCAAGAGAGACTCTGGGAGGGTGAAAATGAGCCCCTTTTCCCACCCAGGGTGGTGGCGACTCATGTGGACAGTCTGCAAATGAGCCAAACGTTTGTAACCCACAGAAGGGACAGCTAACTTTTATATATGCTTCTCCTTTGCATGTCATGACACTATTTATAACTGTCCCGGGGGAAAGACTTCATAACACATCCGGACTTCCCTTCCCCATGGGCAGTGCTCCCTGCTGCTCCGGCCCTGGCATCATTGCTAGGGCATTTATCGGCTACACAGGCTAATTAGAGAGCTGGTGGATGGCCTTGTATTTCCCTTATTGAGCTTGCAGGAAGGGGGATTTGTGAGGCCAGGCTCCAAAGATCTGTTCTAAAAAATATAAGGTAAAGAAAAACAAAATGAAAAGCAATTGGAGTAACCTCTGTGGTGAAGCTGAGGCCGGGAGAGAGATGTAAAATCAGAACTGAAAGGTTTGGTTTTGTTGTGGTTATTTGTAAAGCACATTTGCGGGAGAAAATGAGTGTGTACTAGAGAGAGAAGGAGAGAGAGGGAGAGAGAGGGAGAGAGAGAGGAAGGGGTTGTTGAGGGCGGCTGTGTATTGATGAAACACCGCCTTCCTCAGCTCAGTGGCAGGCAGACCAGCACGTTCATTCATTCGTAGTTGTTTTTCTTCTCTTTCTTTCAAAACCCCAAAGGCAGAGAGAGAAAGAAGAAAGCCTCCTATTCCTCTTTAAATAATGATTCTAAGACTGCACTGTTCTCAGGAGCTTTGGGGAGGAAAATTCTAGTGCCTTTTTTTCTGGTAAGGAAAGTCTGGAGGAGGCTGACGGGTTTTTGGGTGCCCTCTCCCCCGACCTTGTCATTCCACCCCCAGGAGCTCAGCTGGGCTCCGTGAGCAAGGAGGGGAGGGGGAGCTGGGGGCAGGGACCACCCTGCTTCATCTCTGGGCCTGGCACTGCATGGGCCACGAATGCTGCTGGGCGATAGGAGTGGGGAGGAGGGGACCATTTGTGCCTCCCTGGGCCGGCTTTATCCTCGAGAGTCCTGGAGGTAGGGGGTGGTCATGGCCCCCTTTGTAGATGAAGTCATGAGGCCAAGCTGACACTGCTAGTGGGTGGCGGCGCTGGAATAAGAGCCCAGGCCCATTGGACTCCCAAGTTTAGGCCTTTTTCCTTGCCTGCTGCTGCTGGAGAAATTGCTTATCATTCTTAAGAGACAAATCAAGGTTTATGGGCCTGAGAGCCTTGATGCAAAATGTTGGGACGGGATGAGCTTTACCGAGAGATAGGCAGGAAGAGGCTTGATGGAGGGTGGGAGATGCCAGTGCAGGTACCCAGAGGAGACAGTGTCCTGGGGGGTGGCCAGGGCAAGGGGGTGGGGCCCTGGGTGCAGCCTGGGTCCAGGGTGGGATGTGGACAGGCCCACTGTCCGTCATCGGGATGCCTCCTCACCTGGAGGCCTGGTAATACTGCCCCAGAGTGGTGCTGGCAAAGCTGAGAGTGTGGAAGGTGTGGAATTAGACCCCTCCCTGCGAAGGCCTGGACCGGGTGGGCTCCTGACGCAGCCCCGAAGTGCTCCCCCTCCACCCTCGAGAGCCAGCAGGCCGGGACACTTCCGCGCACGGCTCCCTGGCCTCTTGGTCCTCCTGTGAGCTTCCTGTCGCCCTCCTCTCCCCTTTCCAGCACCGGCTGCAGGGCTACTTATTGGGGTGACCTGCGTGGGCTCAGCATCTCACATCCAAGGTATTTCCATGTTTGTTTTTCCTCAGGGTCCCCGCCTCGACCCGGGAGTCATTACAGTCAGAGTATCTCACAGATGAGAAAACTGAGCTGCAGAGAGGTTGAGTGGCTACTCCTGGTGCCCGTGTGAGGAGAGATGGTTCTAGAACGCGAGCTCAGGTCCCCAGTGCCTTGCTCGTCTCTCTGTTCCAAACCCCACCACAAACCTCTGCTGGGGATTTGAGTGAGGGAACCGTCAAGGGCTTCTCCATCCCTGTTTCTAGAACTTTCTTCCACATCCTTGAGTCCCAGTTTCCTACTTCCCCAGTGTGAGGCTTTGTTTCGCTCTGTCAGTGGCAGTTAATGTTAAAGAAAGGCCTGTCTCTGCTTTGAAGGAGCCCTCAAGAGGTGTCTGCACCTCTTGCTTCTGACTTGTAGTATGGCCTTTGTCAAGTCCCTTCACCTCTCTGGGTCTCTGTTTCTCTAGCTTAAAAATGAGGGCTGGACTCTGATGCTGAACTCCCTTCCTGCTCCAAAGCTTTCTGATTCCATCAAACATATATTTGTTGCCGTTCTATCACTAAGACAGCAAGCCACGGTCCTCCAACTCCTGTTCTCAAGGGGCGTCGGGCCTGCACCCAGGCCCCGTCCATCCAGGCTGGGCTGCAGTGGTGTTGGCAGCTCTGAGGAAGCAGGCAGTCATTCGGGATGTTGGGAGGCTCCCTGTAGGAGGTGGGGTGGCCCCTGAAGTGTTAGACAGACCAAGATGGCGGGGTCATGGGCAGGGGGCCTTTCTGAGAGTGAGAATGTTGGCAGCCAGGGTACGGGGTGCAGAGTGAGTAGGGAATGGAGCAGGGGCAGCTTGGAGTTCCCGCCATGTGGTATCCACAGGGACAGGTAGGGAGGAAAGGGAAGCCTGGGATTTAATATTTAGTTGATAACTGTAATTGCCAGGTGCTCAGAGTTCTTCCTAGACTTCTGCACCCTCAGACCCTGAAGACTCGCTGCTCTTCTTTTCTCAGAGGCAATACTGATTGGCAGAGGTGGCCTGGCATGGCAGTTGCAGCCGTGGGCTCTGGGTTCGCATCCAGACTCGGCAGCATCCTAAGGGGGGGTCCTTAGGGAGTTTCCTGAACCTGGAGCCTGTTTCTTAGATGTTCAGAGGGAATCACAGCCCCTGCCTACAGCATAGCACCCAGGTCAGAGCTGGGCACACACTGAGCCCATCAGCTGTTGCTTTTGTGAGAGCAGTGCTTAGGATGATGCTGTTAGCCCCGAGTCCCCCGAGAGCCATGGAGGGCGCGGGTGCATGTGTCACCCTCCACACAGGTGGCTGTAGAAAGGGGCTCCGGAAGAGGGGAACACGTGTGGAGCATGCCCCCTTTCTCCTGAAATCAAATGGCTTTACCTTCGGTCCTGTTTCTGCCTGGGTCCCTGTGGGTGTGTCTGCACAAGTAAGAGGGAAGCAGACTGCTCCCTGGAAGGTGGGGCTGCAGTGGTGGCCCGGCCTGGGCTTCTGGAGCCTTCTTACCTCATGGGACCCAGTTATTCTACACTCAGCGTCAGCAATCTGTGGCCTGGGCACAGCTTGTTGGGTGTGGACCTGCAAATCGGACAGGTGGAGAGAGGACAAAAATAAGCCCAGGGAGCCAGGCCAGAGGCCGGGACGCCCGGAGGAAGGTCAGGGGGACACACGATGACCAGGCAGAATGAGGCTGAGAGCACGGATGACAGCGAGAGGGCCAGCCAGGAGGCCTTCCTGGGACAGAACTGGGCAAACAAAGAATGCTAAGGCTTTCCTGACATGTCTTCAAGAGAACATAATTTTTCGTTCAAGACTTGTGATGGGGTACCGTCTTGAATTCAAAAGGTTGTGAGGGCTTGTGAATCAAGGTTCTCCCTATCCTTTCTGCTCTGGCAGGTGTTTAACTCTCCCACCCAGGCGCCAAAGAGCATAAAGAGCAGCTGGGTTGGGGAGGGATGTACCAGGGGATCAGGGCTCGCCCTGCGTGGAGGCCATTTTTTTTCCCCAAGGCCTGGTTGTAAGGTAACCAGAGTTGTATTCTGAGCGGAGCCGTGGTGATACTAAATGAACAACATGCAAATGATGTGTGAAATAATATGCAAATTGGCATCTGTTATTTTTGAGTCAGCTTGTTGGGCATTTTTCTTAAAGGACAGGCATTTGCTCAGTGTCAGATGAACAGAAAAGCTGTCTTACGGGACGCTCTCACAGGGGCTGAATGGGCTGGTGCCTGCCCCTCAGAGCTCACGGGCACCAGGCCTGCCAGCCAGCATCTTCAGAATCATTGATGTTTAGCTTGAGCTGATGAATGGAGAAGCCCAGAAAGCTGGGGGTCTTGGCCAGGACCACCCCACAGACAGCGAGGGGGAGGAGACAGGTGATCTGCTGGCTGACCGTGGGGAGTAGGGAAGAGACTGCACTGGGGGCTAATTCTGGCCCAGCCCCTTGCTGCTGGGTGACCATAAGGCCAGTGACTCAAAGTCTCTGAGCCTCAGTTTCCCCATCTGCAAATGGAGAGGGTGGCATTCACCAGCCTGGTGAGAACGAAACGTGATAATGGTTGGGGAAGTGGCCAGCCCAATGGCTGGCACATCCCAGGCTGCCAACAAACGGCAGTTCTTCTTAGCGCCTCTGCCTGAGTTGGCACCTGCCTGCATCCTCGCAAGGTTCCACCAGCAGGGATTTTTGCACAGCCTTTTCTCCCTTTTAAGAAGATTTCTGATTTTAACAAATTGGGGCTTAGCCATTTTCTCTCTCTTCTGGCTTCCATCGGGTAGGATGTTGGCTTGCTCAGTCAGTCCCCGAATAGCTCCCACATGTGGGAATGCCCAGAGCCACAGACATGGGTGACGTCACCTTCCTCTAGGATGAGGGCTTGGGCAGGGCGTGTTGCTGTGGGTCGGGCTACTGCCTTTGGAGGGGCTCAGAGCTGGATGGCATTGGTGGGTTGACCCAGGGGAGGCCTCCTCCAGGGGCAGTTGCTGGCATAGCTGGCCTGGTGTGGTACCATACCTCCCTGAATGGCCAAGCTCCATGGGCCCACCAGGTGTGCCAGCCTGGGTGACATGGCCCCTGTACAGGCCTCCCACCTCAATGAGGAAGGCAGGGCAGAGACCATTCTCCTCTTTACAGGATCCCAAGGCCCAGAGAAGTTATGTGACTTGTCCAAGGCCACTCAGCATTGTGAGTGGCAAGGGTGCAGCTAGAATCCAGGAATTCTGGGTTTTAGTCCCACTGAACACCTGCTATGTGGCAGGCCCCAGTCTAGGTTCCAGGAGTGCAAAGGTCTGTGCCCTTAAGGATGTGAGTCAGCTATAGGGGTCTCTCCTCAATGAAATGTGTTTCTCTCTGCCTCCTCTTCCTAAAAGAGCTCAGACTTTCAACACAGACCTAGATTCAAATCCTGGACATGTGCTGTTGAGCTGTATGGCCTTGAGCAGTGGCCTCTTTTTTGGAAAGTGGGATTATAATTCCTTTTGCTGAGCGTGGAGGTGGAGGATTCAATTAGGCACAGATCTGGCCCCCGGGGGCTCTTTGGTCCACTCTGGTCCATGGCAGGCTTTGCCATGCTATTTCTTTTGAGAGTTCGGTGGCTATGGGTTTGTAGAAACCCCTTAGAGCTGGGCCCATGACCCCCTGCCCCTCTTGCTCTGGGCTGGACCGGGCGTTCAGCTCTGCCAAGATGCTCTCTGCTGCTCCTGAGGGTAGTAATGATGCTGAGCCGGGTGGGAGGACATTTTGGCACAAGACACCAGACTGGTCCACACTGTGTGCCAGTGATGGAAAGATCCCTCAAGAGTGAAATGAAATTGATGTGAGTGGAGAGCAAGTCCAGGATGGAGGTTGAGTCATGAGGGTTTCCTCTTGGGCGGAGGGGACCATCTCTAATGCTTCTGTCCTCAGCAGCTCGGCAGAACGTGCCTCTCTCACAAAATGGATACTTCTTTCCCCTTCCATAAAAATGACTCCAAAGCAACTCTTAGGAGTGTAAAAAGGGGTAAATGGAGGAGAAGAAAATGAACATTTATCAAGGGCCTACAACTAGTGCTTTCACACACCTCCTCTTGTCTAATCCTCACAGCAATCCTTGTTTTACAGATGACTGACCCAAGGATCAAAGAGGTTAGGTGACTTGCCCAGGGTCTCACAGCCAGGAAGTAGTGGACTTGGGGCTTGAACACATGATTTTGCAGATCACCTCCTGGCTTGGGGCTCTTTCCAGCCAAAAAAGCTGTTCTTGTTCTCTCCACCCTTGCCTACCCCACCCCCTTTAGTTTTATGCCACCCTCACGGTCCCACTAGCCCTACCAGAGCCTCAGTGGATGCTTTGAGCTCTGGAGGGAGGAGAGGGAGGAGAGGGAGGGGGAGGCTGTCAGCTTAGACGCAGAAGTCTGTTGAACCTCCATGAGCCCTGGGTACGTTGACAGGGAAGCCTGGGCTCTGGGACCGAGGACGGTCTCCCACGGGCTCTGGAGGGGTCAGCTGATCAGTCAACAGACATGCTTTGGTGTTCTTGTCCCAGCTCTGCAGCTTCTTGGCTGTACAACCTAGATGACAAAGTTGACTTCCGTGAGCCTCAGTCTCCAGATCTGTGAATAGGGATGAGGATGTGTGTCATGAGGAGCCAATGAGACAAGACCCAGTGCTGGGCTCATGGTAAAGGGCTGGGGAAGTGCCAGCTGTTCTTATCGTTAATTTTCTCGTTGTATAATCTGAAAACTCCAAACACAGACTTAGTCACCAAAGCCCAGAGGACTAGATAGAGTTGCTGACCTTGTACTCCTTCCTGGCCGGATCATCTGTTGCCGGCCTGGCCAGCAGGCGTCTTCCTGGGCCCATCCCGTTTCATGCGCATTCCAGTGCCTCCTGCCCCCCTCTCCTCTGTTGGTCCCACTCCATGTCTATCCCAGGACCCCACCACCCCTTGCTTCTCAAGCCCTTGGTCTTTTGTGGATAACTACTCATGAGGGTCGACAGGTGCCAGGTTGGCTCTGGGGGTTCAGTACTTAACAAGACACGGAGCTCACAGGCTGGTCAGGGAAGCAGGCGTTGACCAAGTCATGACAGGTATGATCAGAGTTTTATAGGAGACAAAAGCACACACGTGTCCTGGATTTGACCCGCCAACCTGGCTGAGTCTCCCATTCCTTCTGCCTGCTTCCCCGCCCTCTATTCCCTGCGGGTCCACCTTGCCTTCACTTCTTTCATGTTCCCTTGTATCTATCTCCCAGCTGCCCCCCGCCTCTTATATATGGCAGCATAGCCTGGCGTTAGGAGAACAGGCTTCCATATGACAGAGCTGGGTTTGTATCCTGACTGTCACGTGTGGCTTTGCATAAGTTACTTCAATGCTTTGATTCTGTTTCCTTGGGGGTTAATCCTAACCCTATTTCTGGGGCAGCTGTGAGGATTAAATGAGGCACCACTGTATGGAAAGCATGTGACATGGATTGTGGCCCATGCTGAGCACCGGTAAAGATTGTGGGTGAAGAGAAAGGCCCTGGACGAGGATTGAGGAAACTTGGTTTCTGGGCCTCTGTTTTGTCATCTGGAAAATGGGAGAAGTGAGGTTGAGGATGATGATAATTTCTCCTCTGGCCATTTTAAGGGAGGAGGGTCATGAGGGCCAGATGGAATTAAGGAGCGAAGGGGAAGAAAGCTGTGATGCCCGGAGTGAAGGATCACTTGGCTGATCAGTGGGTGCGTTTTGGAGGGGGGTGGGCTGGAGAGGTTTTTTTTTTCCTAATGTTCTGCTTTCTTTCACTCTTTTTTTTTTTTTTTTGAATAAATTTCTTTATTTTTTGGCTGCATTGGGTTTTCGTTGCTGGGTGCAGGCTTTCTCTAGTTACGGCGAGCAGGGGCTACTCTTCGTTGCAGTGCGTGGGCTTCTCATTGCGGTGGCTTCTCTTGTTGCGGAGCACGGCCTCTAGGCACGTGGGCTTCAGTAGTTGTGGCACACGGGCTCAGTAGTTGTGGCTTGCGGGCTCTAGAGCACAGGCTCAGTAGTTGTGGCTGGTGGGCTTAGTTGCTCCGCAGCATGTGGTATCCTCCCGGACCAGGGCTCGAACCCGTGTCCCCTGCATTGGCAGGTGGATTCTCAACCACTGCACCACCAGGGAAGTCCGGCTGGAGAGGTTTTATCTTCCTACCCAGGAGTGAAAACCCATGAAGGCATTGTGGCTAAGTGGATTTTCTCACTATCAGGAGATGGCTGAGACAGACCCTCCTGGCCAGCCTCCCTCCCTGCAGGCCAGCCCTTGGCATGAGGCCTGTTCGGCTCCTGAACCCTCCTAGCAGCAGGGATTTAATTACTATAATGTCAGTAGCCGTGGCTCGAGGCTTTCTGGTGGAGGGGAAACAGATTTGTCTTCTCACTGGGAGAATAAAAATCGATGGGAAGGAAAGGAAATGTACCTTCCTCTGAAGTACCCACTGCTGTTGGGCTGATGGGTAGCTTTCGTGGAGGTGGGGAGAGAGGAGCCTGGACAGCAGAGGGGAGGAGACACAGGGTCCACTCCAAGGACCCTTGGTTCTTGCTTTTGTATTCTGTGCCATGACTCAGCTGAGCTGCCTTTGTTTCCCCAGATCAGCCTACCAGTCATATATTAAGCAACAACTGTATGCCTGGCACTGCTCTTTAGAAATTTCTAGCAGAGTAGGGAGGCCAGGCTGAAAAATACGTAACTTTATTCATTCAATAAATAGTTATTGAACATCTATTTTGTGCCAGCATTGTTCTAGACACCACAGATACAGTAAAAAGAAACCATAAAAGATAAAAAAAACCCTGGCCTTTGGAACATATATATATATTTTTTGAATTTTATTTTATTTCATTTTTTATACATCAGGTTCTTATGTTATCTGTTTTATACATATTAGTGTATATATGTCAATCCTAATCTCTCAATTCATCCCACCACCATCACCACCCCCGCTTTCCCCCCTTGGTGTCCATATGTTTTTTTCCTACATCTGTGTCTCTATTTCTGCCTTGCAAACCGGTTCATCTGTACCATTTTTCTAGATTCCACATATATGCATTAATATGTGATATTTGTGTTTCTCATTCTGACGTACTTCACTCTGTATGACAGCCTCTAGGTCCATCCACGTCTCTACAAATGATCCAGTTTTGTTCCTTTTTATGGCTGAGTAATAGTCCATTGTATATATGTACCACATCTTCTTTATCCATTCGTCTGTCAATGGGCATTTAGGTTGCTTCCATGACCTGGCTATTGTAAATAGTGCTGCAATGAACATTAGGGTGCATGTGTCTTTTTGAATTATGGTTTTCTCTGGGTATAGGCCCAGTAGTGGGATTGCTGGGTCATATGGTAATTCTATTTTTAGTTTTTTAAGGAAGCTCCATGCTGTTCTCCATAGTGGCTGTATCAATTTACATTCCCACCAACAGTGCAAGATGGTTCCCTTTTCTCCACACCCTCTCCAGCATTTGTTGTTTGTAGATTTTCTGATGATGCTCATTCTAACCGGTGTGAGGTGATACCTCATTGTAGATTTTTTTTTAAAATTTATTTATTTTTGGTTGCATTGGGTCTTCATTGCTGCATGCGGGCTTTCTCTAGTTGTGGTGAGCGGGGGCTACTCTTCATTGTGGTGTGTGGGCTTCTCAGTAGCTTCTCTTTTTGTGGAGCACAGGCTCTAGGCGTGTGGGCTTCAGTAGTTGTGGCATGTGGGCTCAGTAGTTGTGGCTCACGGGCTCTAGAGCACAGGCTCAGTAGTTATGGTGCGCACGGGCTTAGTTGCCCTGTGGCATGTGCGATCTTCCTGGACCAGGGCTTGAACTCGTGTTCCCTGCATTGGCAGGTAGATTCTTAACCACTCTGCCACGAGGGAAGCCCCTCATTGTAGTTTTGATTTGCATTTCTCTAATGATTAGTGATGTTGAGCAGCTTTTCATGTGCCTCTTGACCATCTGTATGTTTTCTTTGGAGAAATGTCTACTTAGGTCTTCTGCCCATTTTTTGACTGGGTTGTTTGTTTTATTAATATTGAGCTGCATGAGCTGCTTATACATTTTGGAGATTAATCCTTTGTCCGTTGATTCATTTGCAAATATTTTCTCCCATTCTGAGGGTTGTCTTTTCGTACTGTTTCTAGTTTCCTTTGCTGGGCAAAGCTTTTAAGTTTCATTAGGTCCCATTTGTTTATTTTTGTTTTTATTTCCATTACTCTAGGAGGTGGGTCAAAAAAGATCTTGCTGTGATTTATGTCATAAAGTGTTCTTCCTATGTTTTCCTCTAATAGTTTTATAGTGTCTGGTCTTACATTTAGGTCTTTAATCCATTTTGAGTTTATTTTTGTGTATGGTGTTAGGGAGTGTTCTAATTTCATTCTTTTACATTGTAGCTGTCCAGTTTTCCCAGCACCACTTATTGAACAGACTGTCTTTTCTCCATTGTATATCCTTGTCTCCTTTGTCATAGATTAGTTGACCATATGTATGTGGCTTTATCTCTGAGCTTTCTATCCTGTTCCATTGATCTATATTTCTGCTTTTGTGCCAGTACCATATTGTCTTGATTACTGTAGCTTTGTAGTATAGTCTGAAGTCAGGGAGTCTGATTCCTCCAGCTCCTATTTTTCCCCTCAAGACTGCTTTGGCTCTTCAGGGTCTTTTGTGTCTCCATACAAATTTTAAGATTTTTTTGTTCTAGTTCTGTGGAAAATGCCATTGATAATTTGACAGGGATTGCATTGAATCTGTAGACTGCTTTGGGTAGTATAGTCATTTTTACAATATTGATTCTTCCAATCCAAGAACATGGTATATCTCTACATCTGTTTGTGTCACCTTTGATTTCTTTCATCAGTGTCTTATAGTTTTCTGAGTACAGGTCTTTTCTCTCCTTAGGTAGGTTTATTCCTAGGTTTTTTATTCTTTTTGTTGCAATGGTGGACGAGATTGTTTCCCTAATTTCTCTTTCTGATCTTTCATTGTTAGTGTATAGGAATGCAAGAGATTTCTGTGCATTAATTTTGTATCCTGCAACTTTACCAAATTCATTGATTAACTCTATTAGTTTTCTGGTGGCATCTTTAGTATTATCTATGTATAGTATCATGTCCTCTGCAAACAGTGACAGTTTTACTTCTTCTTTTCCAGTTTGTATTCCTTTTATTTCTTTGTCTTCTCTGATTGCCGTGGCTAGAACTTCCAAAACTATGTTGAATAATAGTGGTGAGAATGGGCATCCTTGTCTTGTTCTTGATCTTAGAGGAAATGCTTTCCCTTTTTCACTATTGAGGATGATGTTTGCTGTGGGTTTGTCATATATGGCCTTTATTATGTTGAGGTAGGTTCCCTCTATGCCCACTTTCTGGAGAGTTTTTATCATAAATTGGTGTTGAATTTTGTCAGAAGCTTTTTCTGCATCTATAGAGATGATCATATGGTTTTTATTCTTCAATTTGTTAATATGGTATATCACATTGATTAATTTGCATATATTGAAGAATCCTTGCATCTCTGGGATAAATCCCACTTGATCATTGTGTATGATGCTTTTAATGTGTTGTTGGATTCTGTTTGCTAGTATTTTGTTGAGGATTTTTGCACCTATATACATCAGTGATATTGGTCTGTAATTTTCTTTTTTTGTAGTATCTCTGTCTGGTTTTGGTATCAGGGTGATGGTGGCCTCATAGAATGAGTTTGGGAGTGTTCCTTTCTCTGCACTTTTTTGGAAGAGTTTGAGAAGGGTGGGTGTTAGCTCTTCTTTAAATGTTTGATAGAATTCACCTGTGAAGCCATCTGGACCTGGACTTTTGTTTGTTAGAAGATTTTTAATCACAGTTTCAATTTCATTACTTGTGATTGGTCTGTTCATATTTTCTGTTTCTTCCTGGTTCAGTCTTGGAAGGTTATACCTTTCTAAGAATTTGTCCATTTCTTCTAGCTTGTCCATTTTATTGGCATAGAGTTGCTTGTAGTAGTCTCTTATGATGCTTTGTATTTCTGCAGTGTCTGTTGTAACTTCTCCTTTTTCATTTCTAATTTTATTGATTTGAGTCCTCTCCCTCTTTTTCTTGATGAGTCTGGCTAATGGTTTGTCAATTTTGTTTATCTTCTCAAAGAACCAGCTTTTAGTTTTATTAATCTTTGCTCTTGTTTTCTTTGTTTCTGCTTCATTTATTTCTGCTCTGATCTTTATGATTTCTTTCCTTCTACTAACTTTGAGTTTTGTTTGTTCTTCTTTCTCTATTTCCTTTAGGTATAAGGTTAGATTGTTTATTTGAGATTTTTCTTGTTTCTTGAGGTAGGCTTGTATAGCTATAAACTTCCCTCTTAGAACTGCTTTTGCTGCGTCCCATAGGTTTTGGATCGTCGTGTTTTCGTTGTCATTTGTTTCCAGGTATTTTTTTATTTCCTCTTTGATTTCTTCAGTGATCTTTTGGTTATTTAGCAACATATTGTTTAGCCTCATGTGTTTGTGCTTTTTACGTAATTGATTTCTAATCTCAGCATTGTAGTCGGAAAAGATGCTTGATATGATTTCAATTTTCTTAAATTTACTGAGGCTTGATATGTGACCCAAGATGTGATCTATCCTGGAGAATGTTTCGTGAGCACTTGAGAAGAAAGTGTAATCTGCTGTTTTTAGATGGAAGTCCTATAAATATCAATTAAATCTATCTGGTCTATTGTGTCATTTAAAGCTTGTGTTTCCTTATTAATTTTCTGTCTGAATGATCTGTCCATTGGTGTAAGAGAGGTGTTAATGTCCCCTACTGTTATTGTGTTACTGTCAATTTCCTCTTTTATAGCTGTTAGCATTTGCCTTATGTATTGAGGTGCTCCTATGTTGGGTGCATATATATTTATAATTGTTATATCTTCTTCTTGGATTGATCCCTTGATCATTATGTAGTGTCCTTCCTTGTCTCTTGTAACGTTTTTTATTTTAAAGTCTATTTTATCTGCTATGAATATTGCTACTCCAGCTTTCTTTTGATTTCCATTTGCATGGCATATCTTTTTCCATCCCCTCACTTTCAGGCTGTTTGTGTCCCTAGGTCTGAAGTGGGTCTCTTGTAGACACCATATATATGGGTCTTGTTTTTTTTTTTTTTTTTTTTGAATGTGCAGGCTTTTTTTTTTTTTTTTTAATTAATTAATTAATTTATTTATTTTTGGCTGTGCTGGGTCTTCGGTTCGTGCGAGGGCTTTCTCTAGTTGCGGCAAGTGGGGGCCACTCTTCATCGCGGTGCGGGGACCACTCTTCATCGCGGTGCGCGGGCCTTTCACTATCGCGGCCCCTCCCGTTGCGGGGCACAGGCTCCAGACGCGCAGGCTCAGCAGCTGTGGCTCACGGGCCCAGCTGCTCCGTGGCATGTGGGATCTTCCCAGACCAGGGCTCGAACCCGTGTCCCCTGCATTAGCAGGCAGATTCTCAACCACTGCGCCACCAGGGAAGCCCTGGGTCTTGTTTTTGTATCCATTCAGTGAGCCTGTGTCTTTTGGTTGGAGCATTTAATCCATTCACATTAAGGTAATTATTGATATGTAGGAATATACATTTTTTTTGGTGATTTTTTAAAAAGTTTTTATTTTATATTGGAGTATAGCTGATTAACAATGTTGTGTTAGTTTCAGGTGTACAGCAAAGTGATTCAGTTATACATATACATGTATCTATTATTTTTCAAATTCTTTTGCCGTTTAGGTTGTTACATAATATTGAGCAGACTTCCCTGTGCTATACAGTAGACCCTTGTTGGTTATCCATTTAAAATAGAGCAGTGTGTACATGTCAATCTGGAACTTACATTTTAGTAGGTAAAACTGACAATAATAAACTAATAAAATAATAAACTATATGTTTATTATACTTTATGTTAGGTAGCAATAAATGATACGAAGAGAAAGAAAGGTGGGATGGGAGGGCAGGGAGTTCTGAGGGAAGAGTTATGATTTTAAATAGGTGGGGAGCATCTCACTAAGAAGGCGACAACTGATGAAAAATGTTTAGGAGGCAAGGGAGTGAGCGAGCCCCGGCGGAAGAGGAAAGAGCATTGTGAAGGCACTGGATCGGCATTATGCCTGACATGGTCTGGGTAGCCTTGTCCAGTAAAAATATGATAGAAGCCACATCTGGGATTTTAGATTGTCCAGTAGCCATATTAGAGAAAGGAAAAAGAGAAATGTGAAATTAATATTAGTGATATTTTCTATTTAACCCAATATAGTAAAAATATTACCATTTCAACATATAATCAATGTAAAAAATTATTGAGATAGTTTAGATTCTGTTTTTCCTACAAGTCTTTGAAATCTGGTGTGTTGTGTATCTTACAGCACATCTCAAATGGACACTAAATCTTCACTGGAAATACCTGATCTGTGTTTAGAATTCATAAAATTTACAGTTAAAAAAGTAGACTCACACACCCATGTTGTTGCAAATATATTTAAAAGTTTTCCAATAAATGAATGGAGTATCATTTTTAACATGTAAGTTATTGAAAATGAAATACATTAAAAAATTCCGTTACACTAGCCACATTGCAGGGCCTCAGTGGACACGTGGCCAATTTCTACTGTGTTGGACAGCGCAGGTCTTGGGCAGTGAGGTGAGTGATGGGGGCCTCGAGGGAGCTGGGGGGTATAAGGTCAGAGAGGAGGTGGGACCCACTGCAGGGTTCTGTAAGCCATTGTGAGGAGTTTGGCTTCCACCCTGGGTGAAATGGGAGCAGACGGAGGGCTTTGAGTGGAGAAGTAACAAGATGTGACTTACGTTTTAATAGGATGGCACTGGCTGCAGTGCTGGGAACAGATGAGGGGGTGGGGGCAAAGGCGCCTGGTTAAGAAGCCGTGGTCACAATCCAGGTGAGGGGTCGTGATGTTTCGGAGCCAGGTGGTAGCAGTGAGATGGTGAGAGTGGTTGGAGCCTGGGAATTTTTGGAAGGAAGGCACTCCTGATGAGCTGGATGCAGGGATGTGGAGGTGGGGGAGGTGGGAGAGAAAGGGGAAGGTCAAGGATGAGGCCAAGATTTCAGCCCAAGCAAACATAAGGATGGAATTTCCATTAATGGGGATGGAGAAGACTGTGGGAGGAGCAGTTTTGGGGAGAAGGTGGGAGTTTGGGGTTGGATTTGCTCAGCTTGAGATGTGTCCATTTCGATATAATGTGGGTGGCGTGTGCCCTGAGGCTGTGGGAGGTCAGAGGCCTGGAGCATGTCAGGCTTCTGCCCGAACCCCTGCGCCATACGGATGGCTCCCCTCCCATTCCAGAGGGCAGTTCTTGGCACAGCTGAATTTTAAAAACTTTCAGATAAATTATCTGTGCCTCCAGCACCATCAGTGCTTACTCCCTGAAGGTCACTGGAAGTTGCTAGGGTCCTCTGGGTCAGAGCCATATTTCAAGGTCACATCTCCCTGCTCCTAGCTGACCCCAGAGCAGTATGATGAATAAAAAGAGTCATACATGGTCAAAAGCTCCCCCAGCATGCTGGGAAGGCCAATTTTAGGGGAAGTTACTGAAACAGTACAAAATTCTGAAGACACGCATTCCTGATTTCCTAGCACTTTAACTCTGCAGGGACGTGGAGGAAGGGATTAATGGGCTACAGGTGGAGAGGGAGTGGAGAGGCGGGCGACCTCTGCCAGGTCTCAGAGCCAGGGAGGCGGAGAGGCCCGGCCCCTGGTACCCCCGCCCCCACCCAGCCTCATGTTCACCAGGTGTGTCACTGAGTGCCTGGGGCTCTCAGGGACCATGCCGGGTGCCATCACACCTGCTCCCTTTCCAGCTGGGAAGAGAGTTGGGAAAGGGGGCAGGAGTGGCCTTGAAGGTCTTCTCCCACCCCTACCAGTGTCCGATGCTGGGACCTGGGCCTGGAGGGTGAGGGTCTTGGGACCTGTGGACCAAGGCCACTCCATTCTGGTAGCCCAGGCCTGCTGGGCACGGGTCTTCTGACCTGGGTTCAGATCCAGAGACTGACCCTTATTGGCTGTGAAACTTCAGTGATTTAAATTTTGAGTCCGTTAGTGCGTCTCTTGAATGGGGGTGATGGTGCCTGCCGGGGCGGTTTTGTGAAGTGATGTTAATGAGTGACCTTAGCTCTGAGATGTGACACTTAGTGCATGTTGACTCTCAGTAAATATTGATTCCCTTCTTCCTTCCACGGATGTGAGAATTGCCTGTGGGCAGGCCAATTCTGCCCCCCGAGTGGCGGGAGATGGTGCAGAAGGGAACATCTGTCGTAGTGTTGGATTGAGGATGCCCGATGATCAGCGAGTGTGGGTAGAGGAGAAGGAAGCACCTGCGTGAATGGGGGAGAGTGAGACCGTGGGGAGTCTCCTGCCTTCCGCGAGGCTGGGGTCTTGCCCTGTGCCTTTATTTTTATTTATTTATTTTTATAATTTAAAAATATTATTTATTATTTTTGACGGCATTGGGTCTTCGTTGCTGTGTGCGGGCTTTTTCTAGTTACGGCGAGCGGGGGCTACTCTTCGTTGCGATGCGCGGGCCTCTCATTGCGGTGGCTTCTCTTGTTGTGGAGCAGGGGCTCTAGGCGCACAGGCTTCAGTAGTTGTGGCACGCAGGCTCAGTAGTTGTGGCTTGCGGGCTCAGTAGTTGTGGCTCGCGGGCTCTAGAACGCAGGCTCAGTAGTTGTGTTACATGGGTTTAGTTGCTCCGTGGCATGTGGGATCTTACCGGACCAGGGCTCAAACGCGTGTCCCCTGCATTGGCAGGCGGATTCTTAACCACTGAGCCACCAGGGAAGCCCCATTGCCCTGTGCCTTTAGATCGAGGCTCTCAACTGGGATGAGTTTGCTCCCCAGTGGGATGTCTGGCAATGTCCGCAGACGTTTTTGGTCATCAAGACTAGGGGAAGGCTGTTACACACATCTCGTGGGTAGAGGCCAGGGATGCTGGTAAACATCCTACAACACACAGGACAATCCCCACGGCAAAGAATTGCCCGGCCCCAGTGTCAGTAGCTCTGGGGCTGGGAATCCCTGCTTTAGATGACTCATTCTCACAGGCTTCTTGTGAGGAGAAATGAGAAAACAGACGAGATTGCTTTATCAGCTTGAACATGCCATTCTAATCCCTCTCTCCCCCTACCCTTTTCTCAGGGTCAGCCCTGTGTCACGAAGGGCTCTGGACCAGGAGTCGGAAGACCTGAGTTCAAAGCCCAACTCGGGGCAGTGTGTCCTTGTGTCTGGTCTCCGTGTCCTTCACCCTTGCAGGTCTCATGTGTAAATGGGACAGTGGTGTCTCCACAGTGGTGGGCTGTGGTGTGGACACAGAGTCTGCGTGGGGAAGACGCTCCATCACCTGGGATGTGCTGGCCAAGGGGAGGTGGCGGGATTAGAGCCTTTCTACATGTGCACGAATGACACTTTAGGAGAGGGGAGCCCAGGGATGCCCCTCTGCCCCTGCAGGGCCACGTGACTGTTCCCCCAGGCCTGCTCCATTTCGCTTCTTGTTTTGTGTTTTCTTGAACAGGTGGAGCTAAAGTCTCCATTTGGGAAGATGGAATTTGCAGGAAAGCGCAGAGCTATTATTTCTGGGCTGTGTGAGTAGGGGACAGAGCCGGCTGAGTGGCAGGTTTCCTGGCAGGGGAGAGACAGTAAGTGTGCCAGCCCGGCATCGCTAGAATCCTTTTGGGGTGAGTGGGCCAGGATTCCCCAGTAACCACCTCGGGAAACGAGTATTCGCTCTGAGCTTAAGACTGGCCGCAGGGAAAGACAGGCCCCACTGTCAGGGAAGGATCTGCATTGATATGTTGAAGGTCTGAGGATGTTCTTCTGGGTAGACTTTCCCTGGAGCCCATTGTGTGCCAGGCACTGGCCCTGGAAATGCTGGGGGACAAAGAGATGGACAGGACGTGGTTGGGGGGTGGGTGGCCAGGCTGCCACGACTCTAAGGAGAGGCAGGCTGTGACAAGTGCCCCAATGAGGTGCGGCGTCACATGAGGGCATGCCGGTGACTCCTCGCGTCCGGGGACTTCTTACAGGAAGTGGGGGTCGTGCGGGCTTCGTAGGTAGGGAGGGCTTCATGAGGCAAAAGGGAAAGAGTGTTCCAATCTGATGGCACAGTTTGGGCAGAGGCACAAAGTTGGAGAGTGCCCGGTGTTCTCAGGGGTGGGGGTGGGGGTGGGGACAAAGGCGGCAGGCTTTCCTGGAAGTGCCGGGAAGAGAAGACTGGCAAGGGACGTGGAAGCTGCCCATGGGGCTTGCACACCAGGCGGAGGAGCCTGCACTTTTGTCTAAAGGAACAGGGAGCCATGGAAAGCGTTTGAGCAGTCTAGTGGCGTGATCAAGCCCCGGGAGAGGATGGATTGTTTCTAAAAGAAGGAAGCTTGAAGCAGGGAGGCTGGTTAGAAGGTTATTGCAATAGTTCTACAGAAGGAGAGGTGAAGGCTTGAACCAGGCTGGAGGCAAAGGGAGGGAAGGTGGAGGAGGAGGCGGGGGCTTTAGGGAGGTAGGTGGTATGTGGGGGGCTTCACATTTCTCCACCCTGGATGTGGTGTGTGAGGGTCAAAGCGAGTACTGTGCCCTGATCCACTCACTGCTCTGCTCAAAACCAACGCCTTCTTGGAGGATGGGAGGCTGTGAGCACTGAAACAGCCTGCCAGTCCCAGAGGGTGGGGTGGCACAGTGCCCACACCAGCCGGCACCAGCCGCCCTGGCTGGGGGGCTTTCCTTCTGGAACCCACAGGGCTCCGCGCTGGCCTCCTGCCAGGCCCGAGGGAGATGGAACACACCCTCTTCCTGCTCGTTTTCAAAGACAGGGGTGGCATAGCGGCAGCGTGCCGGAGCCAGCTCCGCTTGGGCTCACATCACAGCTCGGGTGCTGACAGGCTGTGTGTTTGGGCAACTTGCCCAGTCTCCCTGAACCTCAGCCTGTGCATGTGTGAAATGGGGGTCATGGTGCTCAGCCCACGGGGTGTTGTGAGAGAGGATTAATAAGGACACAGGTGTAAAGTTCTTAGCTCAGTACTTGGACACTCTTTCAATTTACAAGACACGGTGACAGACTGGCGTGACGGGGTGGGGAGAGCAGGGCCGTGTTGCCTGTAAAGGAGATGGAGCCCTGGGAGGTGGTCGAGGTGGTGAGTTCTGTCTTGAGTGTGTCGGCTCTGAGGGGTTCGGCGGGGATCCCAGGAGGATACCCTGCAGGAATTGGGCGATGCCGGGGGTCTTCGAGCAGTGGGGTTCACGGGAACCACCCTTACTAGCTAGCTTGGAATCAGCTTTTCAAAACCCCAGCGTCACTGCAGGTGGTCCCAGTGTGGTGCCCGGGGGCGGGGTTAGTGGGGCCAGCCTGGCCTTGGTCCTCAGCGCCTCCTGCCCAGAGGCTGGCCTCACCTCTGCCCAGGGCCCCACTGGGTCTTGGCCCCGCGCAGGCTCCAGAGAAGAGAGAGCCCTGGATTTGGGATCAGTGACCTGATATCCGCCCTGGCTCTGCCCCTTCCCTTTCAGGGTGACCTGGGCAGGTGTGGGCTCTCTGGGGGGGGCAACATCCTCATCCATAAAGTGGGCATGGTTGTTGGGAGGATCCGTGAGATGAGGGCTGGGAAAGCCTCCCACAGGTGCCTGGCTCATAGGGGCTCTTGGCAAGTGTTTGGTGAATGAATGAAGGGAAAGCCGGGCGGGGGCCAGAGAGGGGTGGTAGGAGGCAGCCCCGAGGAGAGGCCAGGGGACAGGGAGGGCGGCGAGGGGCTCGGGTAGACCTTGGATCAACTCCTGGCTCTGCCACTTGCTTCCGGGTGTCATCCTCACTGCCGACGTGTGTGGGTGGTGGAGACAGGAGCTTGGGCTTAGGGGCCGCCCTCGTGCCTACCTTACCACGTGGTGATGGGTCTAGAGGGATAAATAGCACCAGGGACACACAGAGTGCCTAGGAACATGCATTCCTCCTTTAGTAAGTACGGTAGGCAGTTAGGTCAAAATTACCCCCAAAAGGCCGTCCCCAAATGCCTTTATTTCCCCAACTATGGCACTGTAAAGAGAAGTGGGTGGGGGAGCTTCTGAAGGCCGGGCTTTCTCGCTGCCCTGGCTGCCTGTCACGTATTCCTTTGCTCTGTCGTCTCCAGAAATGTGAGCCAGCCCTGTAGACGCTGGCTGCAGCCACCTAAGGGCAGCAGTGCACCACGGCTGGGGAGGGGCCGTGGAGGAGCAGCTTGCTCCCAAGCGCACAGTGCGGGGGTGTGTTGTCTGTAGAGAATGTAAAAAAATAAGTGAAAGTAAAGAAAACCAGCTAAAAGTCCTTTGAGTACCACCATCACTGCTCAATAAGGTCAGTGATAAACTCTTCCCCCTCTAGGGCCAGATGCTCCCACCCCCTGCCCTTGGTATTCCCTGCCTAGATGTCCTCCAGAAAAGAGCCTTGGAACTGTCAGTTCCAGGCGGGGAACTCATGGAGCCGTGGTCGAGGAAGCAGAGATGATCTGGAGAGTGAGGCATTTATGATTGCAGTGGCAGCTCAGACTTGGGGCCCAGGAGACCTCGCCGGGAAGCGAGGGGAGAGAAGGGCGTGGGGAGATGCGGGCAGTGGAGGTGCCGGCTGTGAGCTCAGGCTGGGGAGGCATTGTCTAGGCCCCTTGGACGTGGGCATGGAGAGGGTGTGTTCCATCTCCCTCGGGCTTGGCAGGAAGCCAGCGCGGAGCCCTGTGGGTTCCAGAAGGAAAGCCCCCCAGCCAGGGCGGCTGGTGCCAGCAGGTGTGGGTACTGTGCCACCCTGCTCTGTGGGACTGGCAGACCGCTCCCCATCCTCCAGGGAGGGACTGGTCCTTCATCTGGGGCGGGGAGGGGCCAGGGCTGCCCTGGGGCTCGGGGAGTTGGGAGGGTTTGGGGAAGATGGGAGACATGCTGGGATTCACATTTCTCCACCTGGCAGAACAGGATGTGCCTGAGGGTCAAAATGAGCACTTTTAGGGTTTAATGACTTAACAGGTTTCCTTGCAGGGCTGTGGGAGGGGCCCATTGTGGAAGGACTGTGGGAGCATCTCTCCAGTCTGGAGAGCCTCAGTCGATGTACAAGGGAGGAAAGTGTGTCCCTGGTGTTGGATGAGGCCCAGGGCCCAGGGCAGTGTGTGCTTGGGATCTGGCAGTGCTTGGCCCCTTTTCTGTATGAACCTCTTGCCAGGGATCCGCAAGGCCTGGGTGTGTTTTGGAACCAGATACGTTTGGTCCCTGCTGTATCTGAAGCAGATGTGCATTAGTCCAGATGGGCCTCTGTGGTCCTGTGTCATGGGGCCCCTGCAGTGAGGAGAGCCCAGACCTTTGAGACTTGGGGGCATGAGGGTCCCTCTTCTGGATCTGCTCCCCAAAGCAGGTGCGTCTGGTTCCATTTGGAGCCCATTTGGAACCAGTGAGTGGGCTTATGTGTGGCTGTCTGTGGCTTCTGGGGCTGAGCAGCCAGGCTAAGCTTAGCCCATACACACTTCCCAGAAACTCATGGCACCATCACGGTACTGGCTGGGTATTGAGGAGCTGGCAAGATGTAGTCTAGGAACAGCAAACAGGTTTTATCTGGGCAACTGGTACTAGCCGCCAGAAGGGCTGTGTTGAGAAGGATCCTGAGGTGCAATCTGAGCTTGGTGGGAAGAGTGCTGTGATTGATTTGTGATGTCTATCCTGGGCAAGGAAGCATGGAGGAGTGGCAAGGTATTTGCCATCCCTGGTATGGAGGAAAGACAGCCTGTGTTTGCTTTTTTTTTTTTTTTTTTAAAGATTTATTTATTTTTATTGATTGATTGATTGATTGCTATGTTGGGTCTTCGTTTCTGTGCTAGGGCTTTCTCTAGTTGCGGCAAGCGGGGGCCACTCCTCATCGTGGTGCGCGGGCCCCTCACTATCGTGGCCTCTCTTGTTGCAGAGCACAGGCTCCAGACGCGCAGGCTCAGTAGTTGTGGCTCACGGGCTTAGTTGCTCCGCGGCATGTGGGATCTTTCCAGACCAGGGCCCGAACCCGTGTCCCCTGCATTAGCAGGCAGACTCTCAACCACTGCGCCACCAGGGAAGCCCCTGTGTTTGCTTTTTGGTGAGTAAATTTTACCTCTCTGGGCCCCAGCTTCCTCGTCTCTAAAATGGGAGTAAAAATGTCTCCCTTCCAACCGGATAGACTTATTGTGGAAATTGAGTAAGAGAGTGGAGTGAAAGTACTGCGTAAAATATAAAAAGGTGATACAGGTGAAGAGTGGGGGTTTTGTTGTTACCGAGTCACCCAGGACCCCAAATGACCTAATAATAGTAGTGTCTGTAGTCACTACTTTCTCTGGCGCACTGGACTAGACCACTCTGTGGTCTGTGCAAGAGCCATGACTGACAGGACGGGTGATCTGTACAGTGCCTGGCACCCAGGCCCTTTATACACTCTTGGCCAAGGTGTCAACAAAGTGTTTGGTCATGTGTCCAATTGGAAGTCACTTCATTTCTCTCACTGACCTTCTCCCCAACTTAAGATTTAGAGACTGTTTTTATGTTTAGTGAGAAAAGGACAGAAAGCCTCTCCCCTTGACTCTTACACTCCATTAAAGATAGCAAAATTGCTTTATAAAGTCTGAAAGCCTGACAAGAGCACATACTAATAATGCATGAATTATGCAAATCTGTGTAGTCACTTGATTTGCATAATGGAGGGACTGGAGGAGGGCTGAGGAGGGGAAAGTGTGGGAGTGAGAGCGCCCGCCCAGATCTGTGCGTAACGGGGGACACCCATTCTCTCCTCCTTCCCCAGCCGCTCCTGGTCCTGAGGGGGACTGTCAGCCTTTCCCAGCTGGCCCTGTGTCTGTCCTTCTGCCGCCTGTCTGCATGGCCATCCCTCCCCCTCACAGGGGTGTCACCGAGGCAGGGGCACACTGCCCTGTGCTCCCCTCTCATGTGGAACTGGTTTCATTAAATCTCACAGCAGCCCATCCGTGTACAGACAACTTTCCCCGGGAAGTCCCCCGGGTCATTATTTCTCCAAACTGTTCTGTCTCTCAGAGGTCGTGGGACTGCCATCTGGAGCTGTAACCATTGACAAGTGCCTTTTGCTTCGGCTGTCTGGGAAGTGAGGGTGAGAAGGCATCTGGAGGAGAGAACTCACCTGACCTCCCTGGTTTCTGATCATTGCTTTGAAGGGTTTGGGCCTCTGGTTGCAAAGTGGGCTCCATCTTCTGCATTTCCCTCCTGCCCTCCCTGAGCCCTTGCTAATCTTTGACTTCAGCTTTGATGAAGGCTGAGGTTGGGACTGAGGGTACTTGAGGTCTGGCTCCTGTGGGTGCTGCCTGGAAGCCTGGGCAGCTGGGGGGCTCAGACAGAAGGGGTGTGGGTATCAGCTGCAGAGGTGGGGTGGTGCGAGGGGCCGGGCAGGGGGCTTCTCCAGAAAGTACTAACACTTCTTGTTCTGGGGAAGGAGGACGTTCTGCATGGTGGCTGCAGAGACCAGCCCTGGCTGGGGAGTGGGTAGGGGTATCTAGCTTCTGGAAAGTCTGAGCAGCCTGTGAAGGCTGCCAACAGGCTGGGTTCAGCTCAGTTCAACATACTTATTACGTGCCTGGCTCTGTGGGCCAGGGCTTGTGTTAGGTGCTAGAACCATGGAGATGAAAAAAGCGCTTGTAGCTCTTACTGAGCTCTTACCCTGGGTATAGGCTCGGTGCTAAGCCTCTCGTTTACATGTGTCATCTCATTTAATATTTACAACAACTTGATGAAATCACTGCTCTTATTTCCCCATTGTATGATGAGTAAGTTGAGGCTTGGTCACAGGGCCAGGAAGTGGCAAAGCAAGGCTTGAGCCAGGTCCTTTGACTCTGTAGCCCATTCTCCTGACTGTGATGCTTTGCTGCCTCTGTAGACGCCTACCCAGACCCCTCCCTCGAGGGTCTTATGGTAACAGAGGTGTAAGCAGATGATGGGTAGGGTGAAGTATGGTCAATGCAAGGAGAGAGGTTTGAGCCAAGAACAGAAGTAGCACAGAGCATTTAATTATGTCAGGGAAGGCTTGGAGAAGGGGTGGCCCCTGAATAAACCACAGAGGGGAAACCAGATTCTATCTGGCACTTGAGTCAGTGGGCTGTGGTGGAGAGTGGGGGGTGCTTTCAGGTGAGCAGGGCAATTCCAGATGCTCTCAGCCCCCTCCTGAGCAACTTGCAGGGTGGGACTGGGTGAGGGGGAGCTGACAGATTTCAGGGGATCATGGCTGGGACAGGCAGGTGTGGGGTACTGCCCCACGGGCTCCTTTCCCATATGTTCAGCAGCTGTGCTGACCTCCCTGGCCTGGCCACACAGCCCTGAGAGCCGGGGGGTGTCTGTGGGTGCCTGAACTGTGTATGGACTCTGCCTGCCTGGGGTGAGGCCTCAGCTGGTCACATACCCACACCCACTCAGGCCTGAGCGTGGGGCCGCCATCAAAGCAGCCCTGGGAATTCTTTGCACTATGGCGCACAGGGCTGAAAGGACCTCTGTCACACAGAGGAGGGGTCAGAGGTTCAGAGGGGAAGTAACTTCCCCAAGTCCAACAGCCGGTGAAGAAGCAGATCAACCCCAGGTTCTCGGGTCTGAGCACTAGCCCCTCCCCTGCTGGCTCCCCAGGGCTCCCACCCTTTCCAGGCTGTGTGTGCCCTGCTTAGCACCCGCTCTCCTGTACTCACGCACCCACACACATACACTCTTGCTGTGTTTCCCTCATGCCTGGCCATCCTCTTGGGATCCTCTTAGGCCAGGGCTTTGCTCTGGAGAGAATTTAAGTGGATGAGGAAGGAGCAGAACCTACTAATTACATTACTCCCTGAGAGGCCCCTCACACACACTCAGCCCACTCTCCCCAGCCCCGCCTGCCTGTGGTGTCCTTGCTCCTGCCCTGGGGTTGCTCTGGAGCAGGGAGAGCAGTACCTGGTAGATCTGAAAGACTTTCTGTAGGAAGTTTGGAGTGAGGGGGCCTCCATACTGGGATCACAGAGGTGTGAGCTGGAATCCTGACTCCATCACCTACAAGCTGTGTGACTTTAGGCAAGTGACTTAATTTCCTTGAGTGTCAATTTCCTCATTAAGAAAATGGGAGTAATAATACCTTTGTGGTTCCCAAACTTTGCTACATTTTGGAATCACCTGGGAATCTTTAAATAGTGCTAATAATGTCTGATTTCCAGCTTTCTACCTTCTGATTTCATTGGTTTGGGGTGCAACCTGGTATCCGGAGATGCAAAAACTTTCCAGGTGATACTGAGCTGCAAAGTTGGGAACCACGTCATAGAGTTTGGGGGGGATTAAAGGAGATCATGCAGACATGTGGGGAAGACTCAGTCAATGGAGGTGATTATTTTTTAATTCAGTTCCCTGCCTGTCACGCCATTTATTGTGGGATCTGAAGGGAGAAGGAGGGTTTTCATTTCTTCTCCATGGTGGGTTTGCCTTGAGTGCTGACCCTGAAGTGGCTGACTGTGGCCCATCTTGACTAGAAAAGCCCTTCCTTCCTTTCCCCCCTCTCAGGTTAAACCAGAAACTGTCGCTGCGGCCCTAGGGCAGGCCTCCGTCTTCCTGACAGTCTCCAGGGAGTTCATGATCAGACCAGGATGTCTGAGAGGGAAGCTGGAAGGAGTGGGGGTTGATGGCACATGACCAGGCCTCCATGAGTCTCTTCCTGGTGGCTTTGCAGATGGAAGGGCTGGTCCCCACGCAGGTCTCTAGGAGACAGAGGGCCAAGATGCTGACATGTGGTACGCTAAGTCTGGATGTGGTGGTCTGATCTGGGGTGGGGCTGGGCTCAGGGGAGGGTGTCCATGGGGACAGAGCTGGGGAGGGGCCCCTTCCTTGATACCCTCTACTCTGCTCCTTGGCACCATTGGAGGCTCGGCAGACCTGAAGTGGAGGCTGTGAAGGAAGACACATTTCCCTAGATTCCTCAGCTGTTCTGACAGGAAGTTGTGCATCACTGGGCTGACAGGAAGGAAATGGCTCTGCTATTTGGAGAGAAATAGAGGATTCTGACTGGGGCTGAGGAAAAAGGTGTTTGCTTGTAGAAGCTGTTTTGTTCCAATATAGGGACTCTTTCTCCCCTCAGGCGCTTGCTCCCTGTTTATTTTCCTTTGAATGACAAAGATTGAATTTAGCTAATGAGGAGCTGAGAGAGGGAAGTGAGAGGGGGTCCTGTGAGATTTCAGGAGGTGGAAAGTCTTCGCAGGACGTGCATCCTTCTGCTTTTAATCTGCGTTTCTTACCCAGCTTCCTGCTTCGGGGAGCTGGAAGGCAACAGAGCATTTTGTGATCTCACACACCACTCTCTCCTCCATCCACAAACCATACCTTGGCAAATGCCTTTGATTTCTATTTCTTTTTACCACCCGCAAAAAAACACAGTGAATCTTTTAATAGCACGAGGCCTTTTGGATCACTAACCAGTCGGTCGCCAAATCCTATCCATCTGAGTGCCTAAAGTGCACTCAGAATAGACACTTTTAATAAAATACATTCCCTTTAAGCCAGGGTAAACCTGTGAAATTTGTACATTTCTTTGAGAGCATCTCTACAAATTTTACAGTATTGAAATCGCCACCCAGTGACCTTTCAGGAAGTACTAGATAAATTATAAGAGACAAATAGACAGACCAAAAGGAGAAGGACAATTTCCAGTGCCTCTCCTGCCAGGTTCTCAGGTTGAGTCTTAGAAATCCCTGGCTTCCCGTGTACCCCTCCTCAGCCTTGTGGCGGCCCCTGCCCGCCTGCCTCTCTCCGTGCCTGCCCGCCCGGGTGTCCTCTGAGATGTTTGCAGCTCTTCGAGGCAGCTCTGGTATGTGGTTCCTGGCACCTATTCCTGTCTGTGTTTGCCTCTGCACTCCATTATTCAAAATGTTTCCACTGGTGGCCAGAACCCCCAGAAATGCCCTTGGGGCTGGCCGAGGGCTGCTTTGGAAAGGCTCAGATTCTCTGCCAGCCGGGGCTGCCCCATGCATGTGGCAGGGAGTCCTCGGCCTTGCCAAGTGAGAGCCAGGCTGGGGTCCAAGCCCAGCCAACCCTCCCAGTGGTCCGAGGCCAGCCCTTGGTCACCTGTGCGTGGTTTGTCCACTTTGTGGATCTCCTCACCCCTGCCCCTAGGTCAGGTCCCCGCTGTCGTCTCTCCAAGTTGGGCACCTTCCTTCCCTACCAGTTGGTGGTGCTCAGGGGATGTAAACCAGGTATAATATGCTGTTCATACTTTGTGTAGGGAAAATAGAATTTGGAAGGCTAATGGCCTATCACATCACATCACTTAGAGCCCCTGAGGGGTCTTCTGGAGACTCGCTGCTCCTTTGGGCTCTGGGATCTGCTCCCCCTGCAGAGCAGGTACCCAGAGACTTGGAGCCGTGCTGTGGGGTGGTGTCGCACAGCTGCGCCCTGCTGCCAGGGGACTGCTAATTGCAGAGTCCTTGATGGCAGTGGCCACACGTTGACATGCTCGTTTCATGGAAAAGTGAACTCAGTAACCAGTCTGGCTGCTTTGCCATCACTGTTCAGTGACCTGTGTTCACATAAGCTGCAGGCGTTACTCAGGGCCTCTGGATCTCCGTTGCTCTCTTCCCCGCAGAGATACCACCTCACATGACTCCTGGTTGTGGCGAGACCCCACTGCCCTCCCACGTGGGGAGGAAGGGAGATCAGAGAGAAAATCGGGGGTTGAGTATTCTGAGTGCTGCTGGTTCTTCTGGAGGTTAAGTAGCTTCATGAGGAACATAAACAAGGCGCTATCAGTGCTGCCCAGGGGTTCACTCACTCCTTAATTTGATAATTAATTCTGCAAACATTAATGGAGTTTTTCTCACATACTGGGCACTCTTCTAGGTGCTGGGGGTCAGGGAGAAACCGGAGGATGAAAAAGACCTTGTTTCCACACTCAGAGAGCTCACAGCCCAGTAAACAGATACTTCATGCACTTAGATTGTTTCCCAGAGAGGCCTGATGTCCAGCAGAGGTAGCACAGAAGAGGAGGTGGCTCGGGAGGGTGGGGCAGTGGGAGTAGTGAGAGCGTATTTGGGTCTAGGTTGACTAGGAATGCGACAGGCCAAGAGAGGAAGGTCACTCCTGGCCCAGGAAACATGTGCAAAGACCCAGAGACATGAAAGTGCAGAGCATTTTGGAGGAGTGTGAATAAAGACAAAATATGGCTCGAGTCTATGGTGTGATGGGGCTGGAGAGGTAGGCAAGGGTCAGATCGTGCAGGTGCCTTGCTTAAGGGGTTCATCTCTATCCTAGAGGCCGTGGAGAGCCACAGAAGGGTTTTAGGCAGAGGGGTGGCATAGTTTGTACGTTTTTAAAAATTTAGGTCTTTTTAAAAAATTTAAATTAAAATTTTTTTATTATTGAAATATAGTTGATGTACAATATTATATGTTACAGGTGTACAATATAGTGATTCACAATTTTTAAAGGTTATGCTCCAGTTATAGTTATTATAAAATATTGGCTATAGTCCCCATTTTGTACAATATATCCTTGTAATTTATTTTATATGTAGTAGTTTGTACCTCTACTACCTCTGTTAATCCCCTACCCCTATATTGCCCCTCCCCCTTCCCTCTCTTCCCTGGTAACCACTAGTTTGTTCTCTACATCTGTGAGTCTGCTGCTTTTTTGTTATATTCACTAGTTTGTTATATTTTTTAGATTCCATGTATAAGTGATATTATACAGTATTTGTCTTTCTCTGTCTGGCTTATTTCACTTAGCATAATACTCTCTAAGTCCATCCATGTTGCTGCAAATGGCAAAATTTCATTCTTTTTTATGGCTGAGTAGTATTCCTTTGTGTGTGTGTGTGTGTGTGTGTGTGTGTATATACAGATATAGATATAGATATACAGATATAGATAGATAGATAGTTGCTTCCGTATCTTGGCAATTGTAAATAATGCTGAGGTGAACATTGGGTGCATGTATCTTTTCGAATTAGTGTTTTTGTTTTTTTCAGATATAGACCCAGGAGTGGAATTGCTGGATCATATGGTAGTTCTGTTTTTAGTTTTTTGAGAAACCTTCATACTGATTTTCACAGTGGCTGCACCAATTTACATTCCCACCAACAGTGTACAACGGTTCCCTTTTCTCCATATCCTTGCCGACATTTGTTATTTGTAGACTTTTTGATGATGGCCATCCTCACAAGTGTGAGGTGATATCTCATTGTGGTTTTGATTTGCATTTCTCTGATGATTAGGGATGTTGGGCATCTTTTCATGTACCTGTTGGCCATCTGCATTTCCTCTTTGGAGAAATGTCTGTTCAGTTCTTCTGCCCATTTTTTTTTTTTTTTTTTAGTTTTCTGTTGCCTTTAATTAACATCTAAATAGATGCCGTATTCTTCTATAATTACAATATGGAAATGTCTATGAATAAAATAGATAATTTTTTTGTCACATGCGTAGGAAAGAATGGTGGCAGTAAGATTCATCCAAGGTTTTAGCAGCAACATCTACACAGCCAGGGCATGGTCAGTGTTTGGGGACAGAGGTAAATATCTGCAATCCGTGCATACCTTTTTTTGTTTGTTTGTTTATTTTATTTATTTTTGGCTGTGTTGGGTCTTCATTGTTACGCGTGGTCTTTCTCTAGTTGTGGTGAGCGGGGGCTACTCTTCGTTGCAGTGCATGGGCTTCTCATTGCGGTGGCTTCTCTCGTTGTGGAGCACGGGCTCTAGAGCACAGGCTCAGTAGTTGTGGCGCACGGGCTTAGTTGCTCCGCGGCAGGTGGGATCTTCCCGGACCAGGGCTCGAACCCGTGTTCCCTGCATTGGCAGGCGGATTCTCAACCACTGTGCCACCAGGGAAGCCCCGTGCATACCTTTGATTTCTTCTTTTAATGCCTGATTTACCGTCTGGTGCTGTTGGACCGTTCTCTTCTTAAATTCTTCCAATTCAATTTGAATTTCATAATTGCCCCACAGCCTCCTGAAATGTCAGTGACTTTGATAGCTGTAGCTCGAGGAAACTTTTCTTTGAGAATTTGGGTCACTTTGAGCTCCCCCTCAGTCTGCGAGGCAAACATGCGCTGAGCACAGTGGAGAAGAGGAAGGCGGCAGGTTCCGCTGAGGAGAGGCGCTGCCGCGACCTGGCTCCACGCTTCCATGACCGGCCAACGTGGCCCGCCGTCCTTCTGCCCATTTTTTTATTTAATTTAATTAATTTATTTTTTATACAGCAGGTTCTTATTAGTTATCTACTTTATACATATTAGTGTATATATGTCAATCCCAATCTCCCAATTCATCCCACCACCACCACCCCGCACCCCACTTTCCCCCCTTGGTGTCCATACATTTGTTCTTTACATCTGTGTCTCTATATCTGTCCTGCAAACCAGTTCATCTGTACTATTTTTCTAGATTCCACATATATGTGTTAATATACGATATTTGTTTTCTCTTTCTGACTTACTTCACTCTGTATGACAGCCTCTAGGTCCATCCACATCTCTACAAATGACCCAATTTCGTTCCTTTTTATGGCTGAGTAATAGTCCATTGTATATATGTACCACATCTTCTTTATCCATTCGTCTGTCGATGACTTCTGCCCATTTTTTAATCGAGTTGTTTGGTTTTTTGATGTTGAGTTGCATGAGCTGTTTATATATGTTGGATGTTAACCCCTTATCGGTCATATCATTTACAAATATTTTCTCCCATTCAGCACAGTTTGTGTTTTATATTAACTGCTGTGGAGTCTACATGGTGTGGCAGAAGGAGCACTGGAGTAGGGGGTCTAGGGAGCTAGATTCTAGATCTGGCCCAGCAGCTGATTGACCTCAGCCAGGTCTAGGCTTCAGTGTCCTGGTTTGTCAGATGAGAAGACTCCAAGAACTGTCCCAGCTCTGACACTCTCCACACCCATGACCACCTCTGTTTTTGGCTCCCACGCCTTTTCTTCTGTACTTGTCTCTCTACCTCTGGCCGCCTGACCCATGTCTCCTGGCTGTCCCACCTTGTTCGGCAGCTGGTGGCAGCTGGAGGGAGAGGGGTGAGTTCTCCAGGAAGAATGTGCACTTCTGACCCTCATAGCTCACAGTTGCCTGACGTTTTCCAGCCCTGCAGGAATACCTTCTCTCCGCGCCCTCCCCGGACCCCCCACCCCTGCCCCAGCCCACCTGGCTCCCCACGACTCACAGTCCTGGGCCCAGCTGGGTTTCTTCAATGAAGCAATTCATTCCCCTGGGCCTAACCCTTCCCCACGCCCCCAGTCCGCCTGGCCCCAAATGACAAGAGGCAGCTGATTTGGACTCACCGCCCGGAAGCCAGGGACATCTGCATGGAGAGATGTCAGTGCCTTTGGCCTGTACAGTCTTTTTCCTTTGCTTTGACCCGGGTTTTAAAAGCTTAGCAAGTCATCAGCTGCAGTGGTTGTCCGGGAGCCCCAGCATTTGCTCTTCCTGCTCAGGGACCCCCCCAAGCCACTTCTGCAGAATTGAAAACGGCTGTGGCTGGAAAGACAGGTTTCCCTCACAAGCATCATTTGTTCCACCGCCTTTGCAGGGTCATCGCTCTGATCCTAGAGCTTCTCCAGGCTGAGGAGCCCCGGGGGACAGCTTGGCTGCAGTTTCTCTTTTCCTAGGTCTTTGATCACAGCTGTTATATTTAAAGACTTAAACAATGGGTTCTAAACAAATAAGTATCTGTTTAGTCAGTGGAATGAGGAATTTAAAGGTGACTCAGACTCCCCTCCCCCGCCCCCAATTCTAAGTGCTATTTACTACCTGAATGATGAGACCTGTAATGGAATCATTTTGCTTGATTCTCCTGTCCTTGGGAATTTGGCATGGTATTGCATTCATTCACTCACTCATTCATTCATTCGAGTGCTTATTGAGTATCCACTACTATGTGCCAGGCCCTGTGTGAAGTGATGGGGAGAGAGAGACAAATAGGACCCAGACCCTGCCACAAAGCAGCCTAGAGTCTGGGGTGACTACCCAGTGGGAGCCCAGGGGCTCCAGCACAGTGAGTTCCATTCAGACGTAGAAACTCTAGCTGACAGTCTTAAACCCTGTTTCTGGAAAACAGGGAAATAGAGATAATGCAAGAGGGAAGAAATGTGGGTGAGGAGAGTGAGATGAGGGCGGAGGAAAGAGAGAGATGGAAGAAAGAAAGCAGCAAACTTTCCCACGAGAGACTGCAGACGGCCCCCCAGTTCCCTGCGGCAGCTCACAGCCACGGGCAGCAAGAACCCAGCAGAGGGGAAGGCCCTCCGCTCCCTCTCAGCTCGGCCCTGGCAAGCTGGGTCATAGGCATGGCACTCCCTGCTTGGTGCCTCAGTTCCCCCATCTGTAAAATGGGGCTTTGGACGGTGGGATCTCGGAGATCTTTGAACTAGCGTTCTGTGACCGGTGCAGGGCGTAGTAGATATGGGGCAGGAGCCCAAATAAAGGCTCTGGAAGTAGAAGGAAGTGTTCCCCTGGCTTCTCTCATCTCAACACTGAGACACCCTTAGGTGTCTGGGGCCTGTGGGTGTCCTGCCATCCCCTCGCTAGCAAGAGGTGCCTTCTGGCTACTCTCCCTGCTGAACAGTGGAAGAAGGAAGTTTCTGGGTCTCCATGTTTGTATATTTTTCTGGTGTGGACGTTTTCTTCTTGGAGTTTCTTATCTTTTTCTTTCTGACAGTAAGGCCGCTTGAATTGCTCCAGGTACAGGGTGACTCTGCATGGCGAGCATGCAGCATCTGGTGCTTTGGACTGACTCCTTGGCAGGCCTGCTTCTGGATGCCCTCAGATGCTGACCCATATGCCCCGCCCTGGGGCCGGGTCAGACTACTGAAGCCCAAGGGTCACATTCCGAAGGGTTCTGGTGCAGGTCACACTCATTGATTGCTAAAGAAAACAATGTTTTGGCAATACAGTGTTCGAAGAATTGGGGTTCCTAGCTGTGTGACCTTGGGTAATTGCTTAAATATTCCAAGTCTCAGTTTTCCCATCTGTGAGATGGGAGTGGCTCTCCCTATCTCTCAGAGATCAAATAGGAAACTGCAAGAAAGTGCCTCGTAAGCGGGGAGGCTCTAAACTGACATCCACAGGGCAATGATTCAGTAGCAAATATATTCAGCCTTTTCCATGGTTACAGCCTCTTCTGTGCTGAGTAATTCAAGCCACAAAGGGTTAAGGCAGCTAGGCACGTGACTGAGATTGTCCATAATTGATGGAATAAACCTTAAAGGAGTGACGTATAATTGCAGTTAATCCAGGCACTGTGACACTGCCCTGCTAAAAACTGTCTACTAATAATTACTTTGATCTAACAAAATGATGCCTGTCTGTGAGCCTGGTAGCAGGGACCCTGGCCAAGGGTCTGCAGCACTGAGCACCACCCCTCCCACTGGACAAGGTGGGTGTGGGAGCTGGGAGACATGGAGGCCAGAGGGCAGGGAGGGGGCCCCCAGTTCTCTCAGACCCTAAGGCAGCAAATGCTACATATGTAGAGTGATCGTGTGATTCACTCTACATATTCACTGTCTAAATGGGGACACTTTTGAGAGTATGATATTAATAATTGCTACTCATATTAATAATTATGCTAGACAACAGACATAAGCTGGTCTCCCCAGAGCAAACCTGGATGTGTATGGTCAACATGTGCATAGACTGTTTTGAGCTTCTGGGAATCCCTAGGTGGTTGAGCATTTCCACAGTTATGATTTGTCTTCACAATAACTCTGAAAGGAAGAGAGTATTTTTACTCTCATTTAATGGATAATAAAAATAGTGCTAGAGACAAACCATTCCAGCTGTGATCTTTGCCATGGCTTCCCTGGTGGGTGAGCCAATGCAGGTTGAGGACAGCTGGCCAGGATCAGGGAGCTCTGGGGCTGGGGAAACACGTGGTGCTCAGAGGGAGAGAACCAGCAGCTCAGGCTTCAGAAGAGCTGCAGCAAAGTGACCATACCCACGGAGAGTGCAGGGCACACTTCCCAACAGGGCCTTTGCCCGGGTCCTCTCCAACCCTGAACTCGGAATCAGAAGACTCCTCCCTTTACTAATCATGTGATCTCAGCTAATTGTGTGATCACTGTGTGCCTCAGTTTCCTCATGTGTCAAGTGGGGACAATAATTCCTTGTTGTAAGGATTAAGTGCGATCCTATATGAAAATGGGTGGGCTCAGAGACTGACATGTCATAGGTACTCAGTAAATCCTTGTAGAGTTTGAATCTGGAGAGAGTTCCCAGAAGCAGTATCCTTTAGGGAACCGTGGGGATCCTTCTGCCTTGAAACAGTTCTGACTTGGGCCAAGTAGGGTGGATGTGCTCCAGCCTTGAGATCGGGGTTGCCTCAAATTCTTGCAGGGAGGAGGTGGATAAGAGAAATACATGGGGGAATTGAGAGCTTCCTGACTCCCCTAAGCTGTGATGATCTACTGCATGCTCTGTGCGAGGTGGGGACTGCACCCAAGGAAGCTTCAGGCCTTGTGATTCCCTTGAAGCTCTGCACACACAAGCAGCCCACGTTGGCCGGCAGCCCTGGCCTTTTAGGCTCGAGGATGAACTTACTCAGACATGGGCAGGAGACGCGGCTCCTGTGGTGCCCTGTTGCTGGAAGTGATGGCACCTCAGAGCCAAAGGTAGGCGGGTTGGCAACAGTTTGGTGCCAGAGAGCTAGTGAGTGAGAAAGAGAAAGAGATAAAAGTGCCACATTCAGCCTATTAATAGCCGTGTTTGGTCTCCACCACTTCTATCAACATCGTCCATCACATCCAAACAATCGAAAAGCTTGTGCCAAATGGCTAGGAGTTAACAACTCATGGCTGTGCTGAATTTCTGAAAAACAGTATTTCCACTTCTGATGCAGCTCTGAAATGCCAATTGTTCCATGCCAACTGGTTATTTTTCCAGACCATTTCCCTCTATTTATGTTTAAGCTTTTAGAGTTTTAGGCAAAAAGAAGATGGAGAACCTGGACCAGGTGATTATTATTTCTCCTGATTTGCCCTTGAGAGCCATAGAAGAAACGTTCATTCCCCAAACGTGAACTGAGGACTTGCAGAGGGGTGGGAGAGGAATCAGACAGGGGTGCTGCCCCTTTTAGGAGTGTGCGACTGATGGGCAGGCAGAGTGGGGACGTGGGAAAAACACCGGCCCAGGCCTCAGAAGACTCAGGGCAAGATTAGCCCTTTCTGTTACTGCTGTGTGCCCTTGGCTAGGACAGAGCCCCTCTCTGGGCCCCCATTTCCTTGCCTGTAAAGTGGGGGAGTTGGACTAGACGGCCCAGGAGGCCCCTTCCAGCTGAGTCTGTGCGTTGGGTTGGAGGACTTGCTGTCTCACGTTTACTGGCAGGAGTGCGGGTGTGGAAGTGGAAGGAGGGTGATGCCGTCCTCGGCCTGCTGCTCTGGGAAGCCTGGAAACGTGGCAGGGGAAACACAGGACAGGGCTGTTCCTTATCCGGGAAGCTCCAGCCTTCAGAGATGTCTGTGGAGCCTGCCAGGCGGTTGTTTTTCTCACCATATGTGATTTCTGGGCGTCTTAAAATTTTCACTTGGCCCAAACATTGCCAGGCTCAGGGGTTGATTGTGCCCTGCGAGGGGATGGAAGTGGTCTTGCCTCTGGGCACCAGGCTGGGAGTGGGCAGACAAGTGGGCTGTGGAAACCTCTGATGAGGTTGGAAGGTGTAGGTGGGATCATGGTGTTGCTTCTGCCGCCGCAGCAGCCTCTGGTGCGGAGAGAGGCAGGGGCTGGAGGGTGAAAAGAGGGAAGAGAGCTTGGGGGGAGGGGGTGATGAGTCTGAGAGATGAAGGGTGGGGGTAGTCTGTAGGCCTTGCTTTGTGTCTTTAAAACCAACACATGCTTCTCTGTGGCTGTCAGGTGGTGAGAATTCTTATTTCAGATTCTATCCATCTGAAGGTGCATTTATCCAGTTCACTGCAATTGGTTGACCACAGCTCCTGCAGAGAATCCAGGAGTCTGATGTATGTCCTGGGGCAGGATGGGGAGAGAGAACCCCAGTCCTGGGTCAAGCCCTGTCTGGGCTGGTTTGGTTCTAGCTGGGAACCCAGTGTGCACACACAGCCTTCTGCAGAGCAAAGTGATTTCCTGCTGTTTTATTGGTTTGGGGGCCAGATAGGTTTTAATAAGAGAAAAGAAAACAACTTCAAAGCAAGCCATCCAGAAAGCACAGTTATTTGTCTCCAACATTCTAGAACATTAAAAAAGGGGGGCTCTGCAAGTTGGAGGAAATATGGGGACCATGGTCTTGGTGAGGGTAGCAGCGGATATTTGCAAGGAGAACCCATCATGGTGATGGCAAACTGAGCAGCCTTTCAGCAGGGCTCTGCCACACCTGGGGGGTGAAGAAAGATTAAGTGGTTTTCTGTAATTGAGGACCACCCAGGTTGCCAGGATGCATGTTGCGACTAGGACAAGAGACCTTTAGTATGTGCTTCTCCCAAGATGATGGCAGGGACTGGGACCTTCAGAATGAGATGCATAGTGACAGGTGTGCATTCATCAAAGCTGGAGAAGGCTGTATGGGCTTTTTGACACCACAAGAGTGATGTAATTGCTGACTGGCCAAGAGCGCTCACATTCCACAAGCAGAGGAGGATGAAAGGTAATCAGGAGCAGATTGTTTATTGGAGAAGGAAATAAAGTGGCTAGGTGAGAGGTTTGGAGGTGACTTCCAGGATAGGGATCTAGGCTTTTGGAGAACAGATAAATTTAGAGTTGTTGTATCTTCAGAAACAGGGGAGACAGGGTGGGCAGGGATGCCTACCCCATGAGCATAAGCCTGGGGGACCCAATACCCAGGTTCTAAGATTTGCTTCAACACAAGCTGGTGTTTGATAGGGGCCGAGCCAGCCCCACTGGGCCTCAGTGTCCTCATGTAGAGTGAAGGGTGGGGATGAGCTGACCTCCAGGGGCGCCTCCAGGCCTGGGGTCTATATTTTTATTGGTATTTGTCTTGGGGAGGGGCTCACTTATTGAGGACTTTTGCATAGGCACATATGATGTCAAAATCAGAGTGAGGCTTCACAGAGGCATTTGTTTGTTTAGCTTTACTGGGGGCTAAGCACCTGAGAAAGCTGAAGCCAGATCTGTGAAAAAGTCAGAGCCTTTCCAACATAGAGATAGGCTGCCTTGATAGGAAGTGAGTTCCCTGTCCCTGGAGGTAATCAAGCAGAGACTGAATGACCATATGCCAGGAATCTTACAGAGGAGAGTCATGAGCCATTTAACTAGATGGCTTTTACATTTCCTTTTAACTCTAAGGAGCTCCACTGCTTATGCATATGACTAACTGTTCAACAGAGTCTCCTCAAGGCTATGATGTCAGCCCCAGCCTTCTGCACTTCTTTCTTGTGCCCTTAGAGCAGCAGTTCTCATCCCTGGCCTGCACATTTGAATCGCTGAAATATTTTTTTAAATGTCAGTGTCCAGGCCTCACCTGCAGAGATTTGATTTAATTATTCTGGGGTGGGAGTCAAGGTCCCTCAGTTCTAGAATGGCCTGGGCTGTTGGTGCCTGGTGGGCATCCTTCCCACCTGCATACTTCCTGATGGGGTGAGGAGACTCAACCCCCCTCTGGTTTCATTTTGCCTTGGTATATAGCTCAAACGTTTGACCCTTCCACATTCATTCACCCAACAAACATTTGTTAAGTGCTTATTTCATGTTGGAAGAGTCCTAGTAGGCCAGCTCTTGGCTACTTTAGGAGCAGCAAGCCCCAAACTGCCTTCAGAAAGACCTCATCATGTGTATTCCTACCTCCTACACTTAGCACAGTGCCTGGCACATGGCAAGTATATAATAAAACATTTTGATTGAATTGCATGGAATCTTTGCCAATGTTGTAAGTGGGGCAGGAAAATAAATTATAAGCAAGCGCGCAGTAGAGAATTCATGATATGCCATTTCCCCTCTGCTCAGACCTTGTAAAGGAAATCATCTCCTTAATTGGAATTATGTTTGTGGCCTTAGGGGTGACCCATCTGACTTGATATTTTGGTAGCATGGTCTCCCAAATGACCATTTTTTCCTCCTTGGGGCATCGCACAGCGGGAGAGCCGAGGCCTGGGGAGGATGATTTCTTCTTAATTGGTGTCCTGGTCGTTGTGCTGGTTTCACTAACCATTACCAGGCCACCCTCTGCTCAGACCCGAATGCCCTTGTGTTAACTGCATGATGTCCCTCAGCCATCAGGTTCCATCTCCTTCTGGGAGTGACAAAGTGGAGGGCCACAGAGAAATGGCCCAGGCCAACTTGACTTTATGAGTTTCATTTTGAGACCATTGGCATCCTGCACTCCACAAACATTTCCTGCCTGCCCGCCCCATACCAGGCCTGGTCTGGGCTGCACTTGCAACAGCGATGCAGACCCCCAGCCCTGACGTCAGGCTGCTCACTGTTTGTCATGCTACTAAGTGACCGAGGTTTAATGGTGGCATGACCGGGGCCTCATCAGAGAGTGGGGTGAGATGGAGAGATTAGTCCTGCCCAGGAAGACTGGGCATGGAAGGCGATGTTCCGATGACAGGCATCCCGTGTGTCATGAGACTCTCTGGGTGGAGAGAGCACAGACCTTTGGGTCTAAATTCTGCCTGGGTTGGAATCTGACCTCTACCTCGTCCTTGCTTGGGGATGGTGGGCAAGTGACGGAACCTCCCTGGGCCTCGCATGGGGTTGTTCCGAGGATCTAAAGCAATTACAACAGCGCCTGGCAATGGTAAGCGCACAATAGATGTAGGCTGTTATTTTTATCATGTCCCTTTAGTTGTAATGTATTTGGAAGTTCAGGAAGGAAGTGTTTACCTGCTTGACACATCTCAAAATTTTGTTCCCTTCATTCAAATATTCAGCATTCAACTGATACTTATTGATCTGCTATGTGCCGGACAATGTCTGAGGTGCCAGGATGTAGAAGTGGACAAACAAATTTGAAATCCTGCCCTTCTGGGGTTTCCATCTTGGTGGTGAGAGACAGCCCCTGGGATGTGGTAAAGACACCCACACAGAGAGCTCAGGAAGGTGGAAGGTGCCTGGAGCTTGGTCTCCAGTACCCAGGCTGATGTTCAGCCCTGGTGGGCGTTGAGCAGAAGAAGGTCTCATGCCCTCCTTGTCTGCACAGAGAGCCTGCATCCTTAGCAAACAGCATCTTTGGGGAGAAGGTACTCTCTGAAGCTCCTTTGGCCTTGGGTTAGTCTGTATTCCTCACTTCACATTCAGGATGTAGGGTCAGTTCGGGTTCAGCTGCCTCTCTAGGGTCGCCTCTTCTGGTCCTGGTCATTCAAGGAGCTATTTGTAGCTCTTTTCTCTCAGCCTGGGCTTCCTGCCCATTTCTTCCAGGCCCTACTCATCTGCCCTTTGTCTGCCAGGTGGGATTCAGGCTCAGCGGACTGGGGGTGGATGGAGTGGGGGAATCCCTGGCATTTTGCAAGTACCCAGCACAGGGCCTGGGCATAGTTAAGTGCTCTATATAAATATTTATAGTGTGAATGGATGAGTGAATGAATGTTTGGCCCATTGCAGGATGCCAAAGCTGTCTTTCTGAAATGCCTGTGGGAGCATCTTTGTAAATTGTTGCAACCCTAAAATGCTGATATTGGAGGTGCATTCAGCAGCCGCTGACTGAGAACCAGCTGAGTTTACCTGCACTGACATCTGTGCAGCAAGAGACAGGGTGTTTGGCTACAAGAGAATGTGAGCTTTTTTGTGTGTGAAAAAAGAATGAGTTTTTTCATATGCATTATTTTATTTTATCCTCCAGTACCTGTGAGAGTTGGTCCTATTAGATCTGGCTTGCAGAGAATGAAACAGAGGCCCAGAGAGGTTAAGTGACAGGTCCAGTGTCACATAGCTAGTGAGCAGCAAAGATATGACTTGAATTCTGGCCTTTTGGTTCCAAATCCCATGTTATTTAGAAAGAGACAATGGTAATTTTCTTTGTTAGCTATCTCGTTCTATTTGAGGAGGAGTTGGCATGAGTGAGTTTTGTTGCTGACTATTTCACACTCACAATTTTATCATGTATAGAAATGCCTGAGAAAAGGAGAAAAAAAGAAAGAAATATGGGGACTGTTCCTATGACCTGTGTATGTGTCGTGGCCAGTGTGTGCCCAGTGCCATCGGCCATTAGGCTTCAGGGACTATTTGGTCCAAGAGTCTCATTGTACTGGGGGTATTGAGGCCTAGAAGAGTGAAGCAGCTTGTCCAAAGCCAGGCATTTACCATGGAAGAGGCCCAGACCCTCTGGGCCCTCTGATGGCAAGCCCAGGGCCCAGCTCCAGAGACCTCTTAGTTATGAAGCACCCTGGCTTCTTGGAACTTCTCCCTCCTCGGGCCTGTCAGAGGTCCAGGTGCCCTTTAAAACCCCCAGGGTCCACCCTCCCACCCCATCGTGACAGCTTTGCCTGTTTCCCCTGTTTGCAAGTTGGACATCCAAGGACGCAGAGGGTCTGAGTGATTCCACTCTGGACCATGAGTGACCAAAATAGGATTCTGGTAGCTGCCTTCTGGTAGGAACCAGGCTGGGCAGCCACTCTGAGAATGCCAGGAAGAGCCAGGGGTGTACTTAAATTAGGCAGCTCAACCTGGGACCACAAGCCTGAGCTAAGAGATGAGCATGAGGGTGAAAGGTGTGGAGAGTGGACGAGAATGAGAGATTATGAGAAAGAGGCAGGATGAGAGCAGAGGAAGGAGGAAGGCAGGGGCTTGGCGCTGGTACGAAAGCACCAGGTTGAGGAAAGAAGCTCCGTCTCCGCAGAGACCAGCAACCACGAATGCAGTCTTCCTGGCCAGTGGATAAGGGGCTGGTTTTAATTTGCATAGCGTTAATTAGCAAGAGTGTCTAATTAGGACAACCCTTACAGAGCCACAGTATTAAGCTGATGCTGAATGTCAATCAATTTTGGAGCCTCTCCATGAAATTGAAGGAAAAGTTGACCTTATTAAACTGAAAAGATTTCTAAATCAATTATTTCCCAAGTCGAATGCACAAAACGTAAATCTTAATTCAGTAGATACAGACTTTAGATGATATTACCTCTTCCCCTTTGGGGGTTCCAGCCAGTGACAAAGATCATGAATGGATCACATATGCACACACACACACACACACACACACACACACACATACACGCACACACATACTTTGGGGAAGGCACCTGCACATCTTTACCTGATATTTCACTTCTGTTCAGTGCCCCTCTAGGACTCTGCCTGCAAGCATGGTTTTCTGTTATTTTCAAATGTTCCAAACAATATAATACATTTAGAACTTCAAAGCCTCTGGAAAATCTACCGTAATCATTACAATTCTGGCTTGTCTTTGGAAGCTACAAGGCGGCTGGGAGAGCAATTTATATGGCTGGCTCAGAAGCTGGGAACGTACTCCATCACAGTCTGCACAGCCTCGGGGGAGGAAGGGCTAGAGCAGCTCTAAGAAGCCTCACTGAAGAAATTGGAGGCTGGAAAGGCCTGACCAGCTGGGCAGGTGGGGTGTTGGTGCACAGGGAGGCCACAGAACCCGGAAGTAGATGATCTGGAGTAAATCCTGGCTTCTTCAATCCTGACTTGGCCATCTGTTGGCCATGTCCTTGGACAAGTTACGTAACTTCTTGGAGCCTCAGTTTCCTCCTCTGTAAAGTTGGTGATGTCCACCTTGCATGGTAGGCCCCTACAGTAGTGCTTTATAACAGATTGTTGTCATCAACAAGTCACTGTGTCTGTGAAGGGCTGGCTCATGGCTTGAAGCAGAACAGGACCATGTGGATAGGGGCATCTTGCAGGAATGTGGTTCACCCTCCTTCCCTGCTAGGAATCCCCTCTACAGCACCCCTGATGGCTGTAGCCAGCCTCTACTAAGATGACAGGAACTCACCATCTCACACGGGAGCCTAGTTCATTTTGAAGGCAAGGGGGAAGCGTGGTATATAGAAAAATCTGATATATAGCTTAAAGTCTGGGCTAGCTGTATGACCTTGGAAAAGTCACTTTGTCTCTATGACCCTCAGTTTTGTTTTGTTTTGTTTTTTAATCAGTAAAATGGAGACATTATGACCTCATCTGTAGGGTGAGAATGCGAAGTAATCTGTATAGAAGGCATAGTCTGGGACCTGGTATGTAGTCAATACTTAATAAATGTTAAGTAAAAATAAAAGTACTATTATTAAGTAGTTTCAAGAAGCACTTATTAAGCACCTATTGTACTCAGATCATCAGAGGTAATACAGTTGAGTACCCTGACACTTTATAGAATGACACTATATATTTGCAGTCTTTTTTTACATTAAAAAAGTAAAAAATTAAAAAATAATTGGAAATATACCATATTTACAGTTTTGGGGGCTGGGCTTTTGACTTGATGTTATATCATGAACCTTTCCTGATATCTTCAAATATTCTCTGCAGAGGTGGCTTTAAGTGGCAACATAGTGTTCCATCACTGGCTATTCTCCAATTTACTTACCCACTCTAATATTTTGGGGCATTTAGGAATAAATGGCTTTAAAAAACCAACTCTCATCTGTTGGGATATAATTCTTAAGCATTCCTGTGTATTAAGGATATTACTCTACTGAAAAATTCTGACTTGCAGGGGAGAAGTGTTGACCAGTTGACCACGGGACTCCCTTCCAGCCCTATGAGTCCCTTTGGCCCTTGGATAGCAGTGCGTGGGGGCTGAGCAGGGGTGTGTACATACACACATGTGGTGTACGTCAGCTAATTAGCCAGTCCTGAGTTGCTGCCATCACCCAAAGAACCATATCAATTTCAAGCTTCACTGGAGTTCAGACAGCAAAGAAAAGATGATAATTCAACATTTTAACAAATGGAAAACATTTCTAATCCAGCCAGACTTCTTTGACGTATTTTCCTGCTATTAAAAATGGTTGATGGTTTATTTTTTGTTGACATGTGATAGAGAATGCAAGGAAATCTGTGAAGTAGTGAGCATTCCCACTGATCCAGTGCACACTCATCTCCCCATGGGGCTGGGGCTGGCCGATGAGGTTTCACTGGCCAAAACCAAGAGACAGGTGGAGTTGCCTCTTATGTAAAGGCTTTGAGTTGTAGAACAAAAGGAAGAGGCTCAAAGGAGAGGAGACAGCATCTGGCCCCTTTCCCTTCACCTCTTCCTCTAAAAATGATGGAAATAGACTTGGATTCTGATTTCAGTTACTTTCTGCCAAAAGAAATAAATTAGAGTTTGAAATGTGCAGCTGATCCCAAACCCTTTCCTGGGGAGGCATGATGCTCCCCAGATGTCAGACCCCTTTGAGAAGAAAGTTATGGTCATTTCTGGCTCGAAAACATCATGATCTGTCCCCAGTTGATTCCTATAGGGAGGTAGTCTTGTCCTAAGAGTCTGAGTGTCCCTGAATTCACCACCTGCTCTCTTCAGCCCCAATAGGTCTTGTGGTTTGGATGGTGTTTCAGGCATCCAATAGTGCTTTCGAAGAGTAGAACCTTCCTGAAGGCTGGAACTGTGTTCTGTTTTCCTTTGGGCCCTTAACTGGAACAGCAGAATACCCCCGAAGGCACCTCTGTGCATATGCACTGAGTAAATGATTGCAGGCTGCTCTTCATTAAGTGTAGAACATGCAAGAGGCTAAATGAAAAGTGGATTATGCTTAGACCATCGTCTCTGGGCAGAGCAAAATGGAGAATTTTCCCCACAGCTGGATGATCCTGCACAGCGTAGAAAGCTGGGGTTTGTGTATAAGCCAGATTGGAAACTTCTGGTGGGCAGGGGCCCTCTATAAATATCCTGCAGTATCTAGCACACCGTTGGACATCTAGCAGATGCTCAAGAAATGAGAAGTTGTTGAAATCGTCATGAAAGAAAGAAAGAATGAATGAGCTCCTTCATTAGTTCTCCCTTGGGTCCCCAGCACTAGCTTGTGCCTGGCACAGAGTGGGCCCCAAAACTATATCAAATAAATGAATGGTAGATTGGCAGACACCAGGGAGAACTGCTTTCTTTCCATCTCAGCCTGCAGAGGGTGGTTGAGAACATGGACTTGGGCATCTGGGAGTCCTATGTTTAAGTCCAAGCCCTCCACTGACTCTAGTGGCTGCCATATTGGACACACCCCCTAACGCTGGAGATCTCAGCCACCTCTCCCTCTGTCTCTGAAAGCTTGCTTTCTTGGACAGTGATGTCTCCCTCCCTAGCTCTATTGTAGGTTTCACGTGGTAATTAATCATATCCCACCTTCGAAACACCTTCCATTATTGTCTTAAGTAGTCATTTGGGTCTGTGTAAATGGGCACTTCTCCCATTTTTACTCTGTTTCCCATTGAGAGTGGGCCTGAGGGCTTGCGGGCAGTGCTCTGGGCTGGGAGTCAGGCTGAGAGTCAGAGGTCTTGGCTTTGAACTCTGGCATGAGGCACTCACCCCTCTGAGCCTCTACCTGTAATATCTATAAAGCTGGGCTAGAGGCCAAGGGCTGTCTCAAGGATGGATGAGAACAAGATGTGAAAGCACCTGGTACACTGTGAGGTGCTTTGCAGGCATCAGGCATGTTATGATTCTGGAGCATGGGGGCTGCTTCTCATGTGGCGTGCCTCTCAGGATGCGTGAGGCCACAACACAGTGCTTGGAGGTACTGCCTGGCTTTCTGCTACCTTTGCTCAGGGCTGTGTTCCTGCCTTCTTTTGGGACTGGGAGCTGCCTCTACTCCCTGGCTTCCAAATGCCCAGGAGGCACCAGCCCTGTAGAGGAGGTGAGGTAGATGACCGTAGCCAGCCCTCACAGGGCCTGGCCCCAGGCTAGGCACTTTACATAGACAAATGCCTTTATCCTTCACAGCATCCCTGAGAGGTAGGTACTGATGTTATCCCCATCTGATGCCTGAGGCAATTGAGCACAGAGAGATGGAGTGAGCAGCCTGAGGTTACGTGGCTAGTAAGCCGCTACGTCAGGGTTTGGATTCTGTGGGCTGGTCGCAGAGCTCTTGCTGCTAACCACGTGGGTCCCCTAAGCTGCCCTGGGGCTGGAGGACTGCAGTGAAGGCCAAGTGGCCCATCCTGCCTCCCCCAGCCTCAGCTGGAGGGACCCTCAGGGCCCTTCTCCTGCCCAGGACCCCTCTCTGCTCCTGTGCTCGGCCCCCTTCTCTTTCTAGTAGCTCCTCTGCCACCCTCGCTTCCCTCCCCGCCCTTGGCCCTAAAACGGGAGATGAGAGCTGCTGCCAGGACATTCTCATTCATTCCTGAAAGAACTCTGCATTGTCAGAGATGGAAGGGACCTCAGAACCCTCTGGTTCAGGTTTGTTAAGAGAGAAGAGAAGCTCAAGCTGGCACAGTATTGATGCCCAAACCATATAACAGCAACATAGAAAAGAATTATGTTCATATGACTTATGAGCATGGAGGCAAATATTCTAAACAACACATCAGCAAACTGAATCTAGGCATGTATAACAAACAGAATACATCACGCCCAAGCAGGGTTCATCGCAGGAATGCAAATATGATTTAACCCTAGAAAACAGAGGCTCAGAGGAGCCGGCCCAGGGCCCAGCCCAAGGTACTTTCGGGGCTCAGGCTAACTTTGTGCTGTATCCCGCTCCCAGGAGGCGCTGGTGACAGTCTTTCCTTTGCCTTCACTGCCCCTCACCCCAACCCCTTAACACAGCCTCAGAGTAAAATTAAGATGCTCCATCCCGGATTTCCCTAATCCTCTCTTTCCCTTTCTCCTGCAGGATTCCATGTTTTCGTTGGCCCTGAAATGCCTTATCAGTCTGTCCACCATCATCCTTTTGGGTTTGATCATCGCCTATCACACACGTGAAGTCCAGGTAGGTGCCCTCGCCCACACCCCTTCATGCAGGGGCTATTCCTTTGCTCCAGGCTGAGCCCGTCCCCACTCCCAAACCCACCCTTTCAGTAGCTACTTGGGTGATTTCACCAGAAGGTATCTGAGATTGTGGATCTTCTCTTTTGGTTTGGACCCTCGTGGGAGAGGGAATTGTGAGGCTGCCCTGTGGCTTTAGAACAACAGTGACATTATCTTCAAGTGGGGATCCCAGAGGCAAACACGGCTTCATGATTTGGGGGGCAGTCCTGCTTAGAATCTTCATTTTGCACCATTCTACTGTGAGACTTGCTTTGCCCTTTCTATCTCTTGCTGGATCCTTTCTGAACTTGAGCCACTGAATCCCCCAGGTGAAACAGACCTGCCTCCTGTGCCCCTGCATACACACACACACACACATACACACACACACTGCACCAGATGCCACCAGGAATCTGTATTTCTGACTGGTGTAGACTTTACCCCCACTGGACTCTGCCAGGGAGGAGTCATTTTCTAGATAGAATAGAACCTGCTGTAGTTGAGGGGGCCTCTGTTTCTTGCTGCCCAGGAGTCACTTGGCACCCAGAGAAATATTGGCTTAACCTCTGGGGTCCACTCCAGTTTGGCCAATGTAGGGAGGATGGTTCGACCTGGGCTGGGAAGGGCAGGCAGGAGTGAGCAGATCTGTAGCATCTTCTCATGACAATGGGTCTCCCTCTCACTGGGCCCTTCGGGCTGACCTGCTCTGCTGGGACCCTGGGTAGTTCTGAAGTATCCAGATGTTTTTTCTCACATGCATACGCATCTAAATATAACTCCCGTCATTTGGCTGGAGGAGCACAGATAGATCCACATCTGGGCAGCAGGCAAGAAATTGACAAAGACCAGAACTCAGAGTCAGAAAAGCTGGGGCCGAGTCTCGCCCATGACCTCTTCTTACAGCGTGTCTTTGGCCAGCCCTGAGACCTTTCTGTACTGGAACATGTGAACTCTTCCTCGTCTGGAACATGGGGGGTTTTATCCTACCATTTATGGGTTGTTGTGAGGATGAATGGGGAGTGTATGAGAGAGCTCTGTAAAGTGTAAAACACTTCAAATCTCATCGCTTTTGTCACTCAGCGTTTCTGGGCCGAGTGGCTGCACAGGCAGAGACGGGCCAGTGCCTCCTGCTCCTGGAGGGGCTCTGCTTTGCCGCTGGGTGTCAGGGACCTCTGCGGCTGGCCTGGGGGTGGGAGCCCTGGCTCCAGGCCACCTTACCTCCACTCTGTTGATGACCAGAGAACACTAATCTAGAAGGTGGGGACTCTTTAATCTCTGGGGGGTCACAGGTGCGGGGACTGAGGTTGTGCTCTGAAGGCTGAGAGTCCCAGACGCCACCAAGCAGCTTCCTTCGTGGGGTCTGACCTGGACAATGCAGGTGGGCTTTAACCCAGACCGTGGTCCAGTCAACCCCAGAAAGGAGCCAGGAGTACAGGCAGGAGGAATGGGCAAGGAACAGAGACAGGACCATGAGTCACAGTCGGGGCTCCTGGCTGGGTTCACCCCACCCCAAACCAGCTGTGGGACCCATGTATCTCCTCAACTTCTCTGAGCCCCCGAACCCTCACCTAGAGGGCGTCTGTACTACTATGTGTCACCTTGACCTGTGCAGAGGGGTTGCACAGGCCAGAGAAAAAGGCAGAGTCATGAACTCATCTGTGATCCAAGCTTGAGGGAGGGGAAAGGAGCTGATCTCAGCCTCACGCCCGCGTGACGGTTCCATTCAGCCTGACTGCTGCTGCTTTCCACTCCAGGCATTGGGATTGGAAGAGCCAGGCATCCCTCCCTCTGATTCTCTTGGGGTCCTGCCCCACCTCCCCCCAGGGCTTGCAGTCTTGGCTCTCAGACCTGATCCCACGCAACTGCAGTTTGACTTCAGTTCTGGCCTGGTGGCAGGGCCGTGATGCTGATAGGCTAGCACCTAGCTGGGCACACTTTGTCCATCCTCAGCTCATAGCCAGTCTCTGCTTCACCCTAATTATGGGCAGCAGAGGATGCTTTTCAGTCACTTGTCTTGGCCTGACACTCACAGTTTGGAGAAACAAAGTGAAGTCAGTGGCATTAAATCCTGGCTCAGACACATCAGCCTGAATGACCTTGAGCCAATAACAACTTCTCTGGGCCTCGTCGGTTTCCGCATCTGAAGTATGGAAGTCATATCACCCACCTTGCTGAACTCATAAGCAGGGGGGTAACAGTTGACAGTACAGAGTGGGCCTTCATGAAATGGAAACTGGTCTCTTTCCTGTGACCTCTGTCCCACTGCTTCCAGCTGGACCTCGTCCATGTACAAGCTGTGCCCACCAGATAGTTACTGTCACAACTTCCCGGTACTGGCGGGTGGTTGGACTTCCTCCCTGCTCTGGCCCGGCCCTGCCTCCACTCTCAGCTCCCACCGCCCAGCCCCTTATCCTACCTGGCCCACCGTCACGTGGGGAGTCACCAGAACCTGGCTCCCTCTGTGCCTCTTACCTGTCCAGTGAAGTTCTTTCTTCTGGAAAGGTCTAGTGGGACCTTCTCCTGCCAGAGGGAAATGGGAACGGTTTGGGCCCAGACAGTCAGCAGGACCCTTGTATGCACTCACCTGACCATACTGTGATTTTCTGTTCTGTATCCTTTTCCCCACCCTCAGGGACAATGATGCTGTTAATCTTTGTATTTCCAGGGACCCGTGGTGTCTGACAGAGAGCAGGTGTCTGCAGGGCATATTTTGAATGAAAGAGTGCTGGATTCAAGCTATCTGGTTTCCAAAGCCTTTTAGACCATGACTCAGCTCTGTGGTCTTGGGCCTCAAGTTTCCACATCTGTTCACTGGGGATCCTAAGCACCCACCCCACCCCACCCCACCCCGATTCTGTAATTGTCTGATTGAGGTTGGTGCCCGCCGGCTGGGGGACCTGCTTCCTGAGAGGGGTGGGAGGGTTATCCCAAGCATGATTGCCAGTGCTTATCCAGAGGGGATGCTTGGAAAACCTCTTCAGTAGGGAAAGGCCAGCTGCTGCTCATCTGTTGGGAAGTAGGGCAGGGTGAGGGTATGGCTCCTCTCCTACGTGGGGTGAAGTCAGGGGCTCGTGTTAAGGATATGCTCGCCACTTCCTCATCAACACCAGTTACTGGTCACTTGGCTAAATTTTAGCAGGAACCAGATGACCGTGTTTCCACCTCCCCCCAGCCCTGCCCCAGTCGCTCACATCCAGGCCCCTGGCCCTGGCCCAGCACACACAGGAGGCTAGGAGTACCTTCTAGAATAGTGTTCGTATTTGTTATTAGTTTGGACAACTTGTGTTTGTGAGAAAGAAGACTCTGAAACATTATTGGGAACCTCTCAACCAAACTCTGGCTTCAAGTCATGCACCTGAGGCTCGGTAGGTCCTCAGAGGTGACAGGAGGGGGGTGCACCCCTCACCGGTGCAGGAGGCCCCTCCAGCCTCTGTGGGCCGGCCTGTCACCGGGACTCACTGTCTCTTGAGGGAGGCTCTCCCTGGCTGGGCAGTGTGAGTTGTAGAAAGTCTGCCCTTCCACTGAGAGGAAACGGGCCTCTCTGAAAATTCCACTCAGCCCGCCTCTCTTCTGGAGCAGGGAAAAGAGGTGCCTGCGTTTCCCATGAGGCAACCCCTGTCGTTTGAGGATGGCTGCCCTGTGTCTCCTTGGTCTCCTCTTCTCTTGGCATCTTGGAGCACAGAGCCTTCAAAGGCCCGGGCATCTGTTCTCCTCAGGCTAGCATGTCCTGGAAAGAAATGAAAAGCAAAATGCATTGGTTGTTGTGTTATTTATCAAAACTTTGAAAACTGCACTCTCCCTTGGAGAGTCCATTTACTCCTGTGGTTTGGCGATCGCCAGCACCTCCCAGATCGGCAGTGCAAACCTCCTTTCCCCAGGCTGCAGACTCACATTTTAGGGGCCATCGGCACACCCCGGCTCAACATGTAACTCCCTCCCTCCCTTCCTCTCTCCCTTCCTTCCTTCCTTCCTTCCTTGCTTCCTCTTTCTGTCTCTCTTTGTTCTTCTCTTTTCTCTCTCTCTGTTTCTTTTCTTTCTTTCTATTGAAGTATAGTTGATTTACAACGTTGTGTTAGTTTCAGGTGTACAGCAAAGTGATTCAGTTATATATATATTCTTTTTTAGATTCTTTTCCATTATGGTTTATTACAGGATATTGAATATATTTCCCTGTATAGCTGTAAAGTAGGTCCTTACTGTTTATCCAGTTTATATGTAGTGGTGTGTATCTGTTAATCTCAAACTCCTAATTTATTCCCCCTTTGGTAACCATAAGTTTGTTTTCTATGTCTGCGAGTCTGTTTCTGTTTTGTAAATATGTTCATTTGTATCATATTTTAGATTCCACATATAAGTGATATATGATACTTGTCTTTCTCTGACTTACTTCACTTAGTATGATAATCTCTAGGGCCATCCATGTTGCTGCAAATGGCATTATTTCATTCTTTTTTATGGCTGACTAGTATTCCATTGTGTGTCTATATAATATCTTCTTTATCCATTCATCTGTTGATGGACACTTAGGTTGCTTCCATGTCTTGGCTATTGTAAATAGTGCCACTATGAACATTGGGGTGCATGTATCTTTTTGAATTAGAGTATTCATCTTTTCTGGATATATGCCCAGGAGTGGAATTGCTGGATCATGTGGCAACTCTATTTTTAGTTTTGTTTTTTTTTTTAATTTATTTATTTTTATTTTATTTTATTTTTGGCTGTGTTGGGTCTTCGTTTCTGTGCGAGGGCTTTCTCTAGTTGCGGCAAGTGGGGGCCACTCTTCATCGCGGTGCATGGGCCTCTCACTATCACAGCCTCTCTTGTTGCGGAGCACAGGCTCCAGACGCGCAGGCTCAGTAGTTGTGGCTCGTGGGCCTAGTTGCTCCGTGGCATGTGGGATCTTCCCAGACCAGGGCTCGAACTCGTGTCCCCTGCATTGGCAGGCAGATTCTCAATCACTGCGCCACCAGGGAAGCCCTATTTTTAGTTTTTTAAGGAAGCTCCATCCTGTTTTCTGTAGTGGCTGCACCAATTTACATTCCCACCAACAGTGTGGGAGGGTTCCCTTTTCTCCACACCCTCTCCAGCATGTATTATTTGTAGACTTTTTGATGATGGCCATTCTGACTGGTGAGACACTGAACGCTTTATTGCTCCCCAGATATCCTCCCTCCTCTACCCTTCTTACCCATCTAGTGCATTCATTCATTCAGTGTGTACTTAACGAGGGTCTGCTCTGTGCAGAGCCTGGTACAGGGGCCCAGTACTCTGTGCTGGAAACACTGAAATAACTTTTGCTTCTCCAAGAGGTTGCCAATGTTGAGTGAATCCATGGCTCTAATGTCTTTAGTGCCATCCTGGAAGGCAGGACAGAAGGAGGCTGAGAACACAGATTTTAGAGTAGCCCAGCTTGGGTTCAAATCATGTTCTTTGTCACATTGTAGTATGTATGGTAGCCTTTAGCAAGTTACTGAATGCCTCTTAGTCTATTTCCTTACTGCAAAATGGGACTAATAATAGTACCCACCACAGGGTTGTTGTGCAGATCAAATTAGATAATACGTGCAAAACACCTCAGCTTCAATGAGGACGTGTTTGCCGGGCTGACAGCATGGAAAGGATATCCCAGGCAGAAGTCTCAAAAGAAACAGAGGCCCTGAGACGGGAAACTGCAGAGTGCATTCAGAACGCCTCTAGGACAAGGTCCTGGGCAGTGGGGGCCGGTCTACTCTGGAGCACGGCAGGACCAGCAGGAACTCATCTGCCTTGTTGAAGAGTTTTGGAACTGTCCTGTGGGCAGCAGGGAGAACCATGGAAGGAGTTCAAGCAGGGGAGAGAGATGATCAGATTTGCATTTTAGCTGCAGCATGGCAAATGTTGCAAGGGCCAATTTCAGAGGCAGGAAGACTAATTGGAAGCATGTTTTCATGGTCGAGATGAGGGATGGTGACACCCTGAATCAGGGCAAGACAAGAGCCAGGACAGGAGAGACTGTGCATAAGAGATGTTGAACAAGTGGAATTGACCAGACTTGGTCAGTTATTAGGTTGGAGGTACTGTCTGTGGGGAAAGGAGGGGTCCAGCAGTTGCTTGGGTAACTCAGTGGCTGGGAGTGCCATTCATTATAGTTGAAACCGCAGAAGGAGGCTGAGGTGGGGAATGATGACCAGGTTAGTTTTGGAAGTTGAGGTTTGGGGGCTGGGCATCCAGCCGCCTCCAGGATAGTGATGCAGAGGATAGGCCTAGATGAGCCGGGGGCAGTGAGATGAGAGGAGGTATGGGACAGGTCCCCAGAGGGACATCATCAAGTGAGAAGTGGGAGGAGGAAGAGGAGACCGCAAAGGAGAATGGAAAAGTCAGGGAGGTCAGAGGAGACTCCAAAGGGAGGGAGTCACAAAGCCGGGACAGAGAAGGAAGTGTCAGTTATGCCACAGGGGGTCAAGGAGTTGGGAACCCCACTGGTCTTTTGCATCAGGCTGTGGGAAGGTCATTGTGCCCTTCCTCAGCACAGTCACTGGGAGTGACAGTCACAGGGCAGTGGAAGGGGAAGGGAGGACCAAGTAGGAGGTGAGGAACATGGAGACACTGAATACTGGCTAGTCTTCTAAGAAGTTTGACTGTGAATCGAGGGAAGGCAGAGTGGCAGCTGGAGAGGACACAGTGCTGAGGGAGGGATGTTGGTCTGCTTGTGTAGCCTGGAGAGACTGCATATGTCTCTCAGCTGTCAGGAAGAAGCCAGTTGAGAGGGAGAGGAAATAACCAGGGGCCAGGTTCTTGTCCAGGAGCACACAGGAGGGGAAGGGAACAAGTGCCCCAGGGAGGAAGTGCCCTGGCTCAGAGCCTGGGGGACATGGTGGGGGGATGGGGAGGGGTGGGTGGGAAGTGCAGACACACCCACACCTGGAGGTGTGGAGCGGAGCCTTGGTGTCCTTAATGAAGCTACAGGGTCAGGAGGCTGCAGGACTGTGCCTGGCACACAGCATGGCTCAGTTAATGTTTGTCTAATTCAAATGGAGGGACTGCTGTGAACCTAGGACAGGACAAAGGCAGTGGCAGATTTCCCATCATCCAGTGTGTGGATGGGAACTTATAGATCATTAATTTCAGTCTGTACTTATTGGCCATATTCAAAGTAGAAGGCATCAATCAGATGAAGATCTGGTGTGGGCCTCCAGAGGCTTCTATTCTGCTTCAAACCTGACAGAAATATAACTATAGTGACAAGATAGAGGTCTTCAACCTCATGAACTTGAAACATAGGAGACCAATAAAAGAGGAGACTTTTAAGTTATTAGATGTGTAAAAGTGGATATTTTTATTAAATAGCAATAGAGTTCTCAGCTGGCAGGGAAATTACTTCAAATTGTAGGACATAAATTATATTCAAGAGACAGCTCACATTGCAAAAAGGCTCACATGCCATGGCATGATGGTCCCGTAGGTTGGCGCGTCCCCCTGGGCATGTATAACCTGCTGTCACAGGAACAGGGGCATCTGGAATGCAGGAGGTGTCACTGGTCCAGTTGCCTTGGGGGCCCACTGCTAAATGAGTCAGGCGCGTCTTCCCATCAGGGAACAGACTCGATGCTTCAGGCTGAGTCTTGTTCTGTGCTCTCACTCTCCCTTCTCCCTATAGAAGAAAGTGGGCTCAAGTCATACCCTGAACTTATCTGTAAGGTAAGGACTACTGTGTGTCAGGCATTGAGAATCCAGAAATAATTCAGACCCAGTCCCTACCTTTGGAAGCTGCTTGTCCTAGACCTTGATCCACTGTGACCCAAGCTGATAAGCCCCAAGGTATGAGGTGTGTGTGAAATACCGTGTGGCCACAGTGGGCCAGGCAACTCTCATGGAGAGAAGAGACTTTAACCAAGCCATGTATTCACGGGGAGCAGAGCCCTTGTGTGTGTTTGGGATGAAACTGGCCTGGAGCATTTCAGGGGCGTGAGAGAGAAGAGAAAGGAAGGTGTGTCTGTCCTCCAGGGGAGATGGCAGCTGCCTCACCCTGGTGGGGCTGGGGTCTCTGTCCTTGCAGGCCCCCGACAGACATTTCCTAAGGATGTCCCTGGCTGGTTGGCTGATGGATTTGAATCGCCTTCACTGGGCTCACAGATGGGCCAGTGGCCAAGGGACTCCTTTAGAGCTGAGCAGATTGGGGACCCCTGAGATCCCAAGACCTCCAGATGGCCCTCTCAGCCTGCTAGGTCTGAGGACATGAGCTCCTTAACCCAGGTGTGCTGCACAGAGAGGAGGAGGGAACTCTAGGCCCCCAGGGTGGTTCCAGGACCACAGGGCTTGACAGGAAAATTCTGGATGGTGGCCTCCTCTGCTGAGCTCACGGCCATCTCCTACTCCACGCTAATGAACACTCCCTAGACGGATGGCAGCACACGAGGGAAATTGGAAATGAGGGGTGTGTCCAGGGGACAGGGCCTGGCTAGGCCACCGTGCATCAGCTGAGGACGCCGCCTGCCCTCCCACCGGCCCACCTGCACCTGTACAGCTGGAGAGAAAGGAGGAAAGAGGGGGCGAGTAGCTGCTCAGTCCAAATGCCATGAGTCCTTGTCAGACTACCCTCCAAAGACAGAAAGCTGAGAGGATGACGCATTAGCAACCACATCGGTGACGACGGAGTCACGTCATCTTGTCTAGTGCTTTGTAGTTTTGGGAGTATTTTCACATGTATTGTCAGACCTCTTGCGTGCCTGACTTCACCTCTTTGACTTTTAGGGTTCAGCACAGATGCTTCCTCCGCTAGGAACCCTTCTGGCTGCCCCCACTCCCCGGGCAAGGTGCCCCTTCTAGGAGTTGGCTGGACATGGGCTCTGTTACCCTGACACTGTATCTCACCTGCACCCGCTCCGGCCGTATGTCCATGGTGGTGGAGGCTGACTTGGATTCACTGCTCTGTCCCACAGCCAAGAGCACCCAGCACATAGCAGGGATTCAATAAGTGTAACCAAATGAATGAACAACAAGCCTGAGGGGCAGACAGGCCGATTTATTCCCCTCACTCCATAGAAGAGAAAACTGAGTCTCTGTAAGACTCAGAGACTGGCGTGAAGTCCACAGCTCTGGCTTGTGCATCGTGAGGGGTCAAGGGTCTCAGCGGGCTGCGCCCTGTGAGCTGGGCTGGCCATGCCCTCTGTGACCCTCCCCACCATCCTCTCATTCCGTCTCGTCCCAGGCCTCAGTCCCAGAGCCTCTTCACTCTCAGATCTGTGGCTGGCCATGGATTGCCATGGTTACCACATCAGCCCTGGCAGTCTCTGTGTGACATTTTGGTTTTATTTGCTAAATATTTGAACACTTGGCTTTAACCCTTTCCGCCCCAGAGAGGGCTTTCCTGCCATGTTGCCCCTTCCCTAGGGGTGATGGCCTCCCGCTGCTCTCTCCGGGGCCCAGAGCCCATGGGGCTGGCGTGCCTGGGGGAGCAGCAAGGCTGTTTCTCAGCTGCCTGTGTTGACTTTCCGTTTTGTCAGTTGGAAATGTCATCCTGTGTCACGCTTCTTGACAGGGCATGTGCTGTGTCTGTTAACAGGTGTGAAAACTGTTGCCCTGGGCATGTTAAGACTTGCCCCAGCCGGGAGGGCCGGTCCCAGACTTCCGGAGTCAGCTGCCTGCAGCCCCATTCACTTCCAGGCAATTGCCCCTTGCCAAGTCCTCCAGAAGCTTCCTCAGCTCCAGGACTCCAGGATGTCAGGGGTGTCCTCTACCCTGAACCCTGGCAGGGGGACAGAGGGGAAACTGGTTTCGGGAGGAATCAGTGTTTGTAAATGGGGAGGTGGTGTCACCTCACCTCCCACTCCTCCTCCCCTGCTGGTGCCGGATGAGGTGGTGCTGGGAGGCTGAATCCACCAAGCTGTGTGTTACCTTGGAAACCACACACTGTCCTCACCTTGGGAAGCGAGGGGGGCCGAGGAAGCTTCTCAAGAAGCTTCTGCTGTAATTCAGGGATACAAGAGATCACCGTCCAACATGGGCAGCTAAGTGAATGACAGGGTTGAGAAAAACAGCCCGAGTGCCTGCCCCATCCAAGGCGCTTCCACCTAGCAAGCCTCTGCCCCCTTTACAAGGTGCGAGGGACCTGTGGCCTGGTCTGTCGGTGGTACCAATCACCGTGCGAGCTTGGATGAGCTACTTCTCTCTCAACCTGAGTTTTGTCATCTGTAAAGTAGGCAGATTGGATCAGATGATCTCTGGGGCCTCTGACTGTATCCAGGATTCCATGCCTGAAGGATGCTCAGTGACAAGGAGACAAAAATGTAGGGAGAGTAGCTATGAATGGTTTTTGATAACAAGAACTGATAGAGTTTGCATTCAGGAGGCCCTCGTGTGGGACTGTCCCAGCAGACTGTCCCTTCTCCTAACTGCCTTGCTTCTCTGCCCAGAAAGGGAGCTGGCTGTCCCCTTAATATAGCCTTGAACTTGAAATAGCAAACAATCAAAAGAACAGTTCTTTGGCTCCAACATCCTAAAGTTTAAAGGTGACTCCTCTTAAGTCTCTTACAAATATAATCTGGTCAGACATAGTAAAGCTTTTAGGATAATTAAAGTCAGTGACCATGTTCCCTTCCTCAGCGCTCAGTTCCAGCTTCCTTCCATGAATACAAACTCCCATTTCTTCAGAGTCACTGGGGAGTGAGTGTTCAGCTTAATTCTATTTCCCTGAGAGTGCCGATGTGTACTGTCCGTGACTTTTTCAGAGTTAATTCACTCTATTTTGTATTGTTGTTGTTACTATTTTCAAGTGATGATCTCTTCCATTTTGCATCAGATCCCCTGTGCAATCTAGTGAACCCCACTGCCTGGGGGGGTGTGTTTGGAAAGCACCACAGGGTTCCAGGGCTTTCTCCTGATTAAGAAACATCGTGCTCAGTTATAAGCTCCGCAAGGGCCATGCTTTCTCTTAATGGTCTGGGTGACTGTCCCTGCTGTGCCAATAAAGGGGGTTGTACGTAGTGGGAGTGTGATGATTCTAAATCTGGGCTAAAGATAATTGACTCTCTGAGGATTTGGGAAATTGGAAGGCATGGTAGAATTTTTTTTTTTTTTTAAACGTGATAATCCATTTATTTATTTATTTATTTATTTATGGCTGTGTTGGGTCTTCGTCTCTGTGCGGGGGCTTTCTCTAGTTATGGCAAGTGGGGGCCACTCTTCATCATAGTGCGCCGGCCTCTCGCTATCGCGGCCTCTCTTGTTGCGGAGCACAAGCTCCAGATGCACAGGCTCAGTAATCGTGGCTCACGGGCCTAGTTGCTCCGTGGCATGTGGGATCTTCCCAGACCAGGGCTCGAACCCGTGTCCCCTGCATTGGCAGGCAGACTCTCAACCACTGCGCCACCAGGGAAGCCCTAGAATTTTTAGTGTTTGGAGACTTCCTTACCATTTTCATTGCATTATAGGACCAAGAAAATTCTGATAATTCTAGTCTCTGTTCAGCAGGAAGCTGAAGTCACATCTTTTTGTTTTTAAGAGAAAAGATGGCAAAATCACCACTGCTCAAATTCTCCCAAACCCAATAATTGGAAAAGAGATGAACTGTGCCGAGTTTATCTTTGAATTAAAGAATTCAATACAATTCAGTCCAGCAGAATTCCATTTCCTCTGAACATATCACCAATACAAACCTGGTGGGTGGGTGGGAGGGACCCTGGGCTTGTGGTCAGTAGACCTGGGGCCAAGTTGTGACTTGGCCATTAAAAATTTTTTTAAATTATTGTAAATGTGTATCATGTAAAATTTTACCATTTTAACCATTTTTACGCATACAGTTCAGTGGTTAAGTTCATCCATGTTGTTGTGCCACCATCACCTCCATCCATCTCCAGAACTGACTTTGTCATTTTTATGTAACCTTCAGTCACCTGATGGCTTGTGGGTGTGGGTGCCCCTCTGAGTATGGTGGACTTTTTCATACACCGCCCCCACCAGCATCCCGCGGACTTGCCTTCACCCTGCCCCGACATCCTCATATCACAGGCCCAGGTTCTGATTCCAAGTTTAGATCTGCAAAAAGGTTTGTAACTCCACGAATGATAATAATGACAGGCTCTACTTTTGATCTCATATGTGCCGGGAATTGTGCCCTTTATGATCTCAATGGATCCTCATGTCAGTCCTGTGAGGTGAATTCTGTTACAATCCCTGTTTTATAGGTAAGACAACTGAGGCCTAAGAAGGTGAGTGATGTGGCCAAGGTCATGTGCCTGGTGAGAGGCAGAGCTGGACTCAAGTGGGCTGTCTCTAAGCCTGTTAGGCTTCACTTGGGGGGAGAGCTCCATCCTTGGTCTGTCTCTCCTGCCCCTAGTTCCTGCAGCACCAGAAGGCAGCTTGGAATTTGGGCTCAGCCATGGGGACTCCCCTCCAAAACAGGGCAAGGGCACACATGACGAAGCCAAGGGCAGAACAGAAACCCCGCAGTAGCGCCCGGGGCCCTCAGCCCCAGCGGCACCTCCAGGAGGGACCTCCAGCCTCTGTTCTGCCCTGGGGTGACTCCTCTGCATGTTAGAAATCGCTTCCTTACCCTGGTTTCCCTATTGTCTTCCTCTTGGGTCCCAGGCCTACCCCAAGGATGAGGTCCAGCACCCTCAGGGAGCTGGGGGCTTGCCAACCCCGGGGAAGCATTCCCAGCCATCAGGACTGGATGATGCTTTGGTTTCCCTGCCTCCCCTCCTGATCCCTGCTTGGCTAGAGCCTTCTTTGAAGCCCTGGCTGTCTGGCTGGGCCCCATACTGGGTTTTGTTCCTTTTTGCCCTCTCCCCAACCCCCGGCTTCTGAGAGGCTAGTTCCTGCTTCCCTGCCAGCCCCCTGGCCCTCAGGACCAGCCAACGCCTATCTGGGCTGCGTCTGGTCTTGGGCTGCCAGTGGCCTGGGTGGGTCAGGCTTCAGCAGCCTCCTCAGTTTCCCCACCCCTCTTTCCTCCTCCTGCTGACTGTCCCTGTGGTAAGGGGCCAACAGCTTCATACCCAAGCCCCCCTGGGTTGGACACAGGACGTCCCAGGGTTTTCTCCTGCCCACGTGAAACATCCCCAGCTTCCCTGGCACTGTTAGGAGCCCTGTCTCCGTCCTGTCCCCACTGCTTTGCTCAGTGCTCTTGCTCTGCACCTGCCCAGGGGTGCGAGCTGCTCCGGACAGAGGACCACCTTACCTGCTTTCTCATTCCGTTACTGCAGCCAAAGACAGCCAGTGCCCCTGACTTGCACAGCAGCCTGTTAGTTCACATTGAGTGGAATGTTTATTAAAGCCCTCTGTCTTCTTCACAGAGCTGCCAAGCCACAGGCCTTCACCCCCTGCCCCTGATCTCCCACCCTTGCTTGCCCAGTTGGCTTTTGGGGACGAGAGCTGCACCTGTCGTTTGCCTCTGTTCCTTTTCCCTGAGTTCGTTTGGTTTCAGCCCTTTGTTCTAATCTGTCCGAGTCTTTTAGCATCTCACTCAGCAGCCCATGTTTGGGGCCCTCCCAGCTTCCTGTCCTCCCACATTTGATGAGCCTGACTGTGATAGCTTCATCCAAGCCATTGATACAAATGTGGAACCAGAAATGGAATCTGGGGAAGTAAACTTCCTTTTGTTGGATTAAAGGCAGGAGGAATGGAGAAGAAGAAATTCAAGGCTTTGCAAATCTTTCTCATTCTAAATATTTTGTGGTCTCCCCATAGGCTGTGGTTATATGCTCCCTCCTAACCCACCCGCCAAATAAGTCCGGCTGTGCAAGCACATCGTATAAGTGTTTACTGAGTGCCGCTCTGGTGCGGGATAGAGCTGCGACTGCCGAGTGGACCCTGCCTCTGTGCTGCTCATGGTCTGTGAATGAAAGGGTGAGGTGGGCGCTTGGCCACCTGGCAGGATTGGGTTGTCACAACGCTGCCCCAGCAGGCTGTGTCACGGGAGAGTGTTGCCGGACAGCCACATGCCCCTGGGGCTCCAGCGTTCCTGAAGCCACTCTCACTGCAGCAGCGGGACTTGGCTGCGACTGCCGACCTGTGGCTGCACTGCTCACAGCCGCAACCAGAGATCAGTGACCAGCCGTGGTGGAGCCGTCACCCGGCGCAGATCAGCCGCAGCCTCTGAGCTCAGTACCCCGAGGCAGCTCCGTGGGAGACTGGCTGGGGAGACAGGTACACCCCTGACGCCGGTCTGCTGCGTGAGTGCCCGCTGGCCCTGCCCCCCGTGGCCCTCAGGTCCCCCATGTGTGCAACCAGGGCGGGGAGCTAAGTGCTCTCCAAGACTCCTCCCAGCTCTCTCTGGTGCCTCTTGCTAGAATGTGCTAGAAACCTTATTGATGTGAGAGCAAAGAGAAATGACCACCCCTGGGTGTGTGTGTGTGTGGAATGGTGGGGGTTGAAGGGGGGGGTGGGCAGGGCCATATTTGTCTTCCTGCTGCTGTTAGAAATAGCAACCGCTCTCCACCTCCCCTGAGGACTGGACAAAAGGTGATTAATTCATCTGACACGGAGCTATTGAAGGTCCTGTTCTGAGCCTGGCACCATGGGGACTGCAAGGTCCCTGCCCTAAGCGGGCTTGGGATCTAATGGGGAGATAAGCACTCGAATACTCATGGGCCTTGGCTGCCAGGTGCTGGGAGCGCAGGTGCGGTGGGTACAGCAAGGCCTTCCTCATGGGTGGGAACAAGACCTCTGCCTCCGGGGCATTTGAGATGGGCCTTGAAAGCTGGGCGGAGTTTCGCAGATGCAGGTGGGGTGAGGGGTGCTTTAGGGGAAGGGACCTGCTGGAGCAGATGCGGAGAGCTGGGAAAGCTCAGGGCTTCTGGGGAATGGGAGAGATGCAGCTGGCCATAAAGGCAGTGGTGAGAAGTGAAAATAAAAAGAAAGGCTGGACCCAGAACCTGGCAAGTAGGATCAGGAGAGATTAGGCATCCTTGTCTACAATGGTAGCAGCCCCTGGCTGTCCATCAGAAAGGGCTCAGGGATGGCAATCTGATGGGGGGGACAGGGAGGCCAGAGAATTGATCCCCAGGTTGCATTAGCAAAGCATTTTACCTAAGATTTAGAAACCATCAATAGTCAGCATTAAGACCAAGAGGTGGAGCTGGGGGTGGGAGGACTGGTGGAGATTATGGTGGAAACCCGCCCAATCTGCAAGCTTAAGCACCTACTCTGACTTTAAAGCATAGCATTGAGCTTGAGAAAACATTGAAAAGCTCCTTCCTTGGGGGATCTTTAGACATAAAGACGACAGCAACCTGGTACACTCTTGTTTGAGAGGGAGAGGAATGGAAAAATACCCCTCCAGAATCTGAGGTTCTGTGATCTTGTTAACGGAACAAGACCCCACGGGGAGCCCGGGCCTCCTGGGGAGCCCGAGTTTGTCTTGTTCTGTCGGATCTTCTTAGATGTTTAACTGCACTGATGAGATTTACAAGAACCTCAGGATTTTACAGTTTTGCCCTTCTCTCATTGTTCCCTAACCCAGGCTCCCCAGCGGCCTCCCTCAGGCAGGGAGTTCGTGTCCTTCCTCTACCTGTGGGATTGGGGAGGGGGTGTGGCGGAATGGCCACCCTTCTGGAGTGCTGGCAGAATGGGCTCCTGTCCCCAAGGCCTGGCTGTCACCTGCAGGAGCAGCGATATCATCCAAGGCTGACGTGGGAGCTTCTCAGTTTGTAGTGGGCTTGAAAGGCGCAAATGCCGGGGAAATGGAGGAGACGTGCTGCCTGAGGCTTGTAAAGGAGCCGCTGACTTCTAACAGGACCCCATCGTAGCTCTCGTGCCCCCGATGGCTTATCCTGGGGGACCCTGCCACAGATGTCCGGCCCCAGTGCCGTTTTTTTCCTCTTCTCAGTTTCTTTACGACCCTCTTATCAGCATCATCTAAACCTGCCTCTTTCCACCTTCTCTTCCATCTTCTCTGGCTCTCCTTTCTCACTCTTTCAACATTTCCTGTCTTTCGTATCTAAACATGTGGTGCCTGTCGCTGTGGGCTGGCATCACGTGTGTGTGGCTTTCAAGCTGAATTGACAGGGCTGAATTGACAGCCGATACTCCCTGGCTCTGGCAAAAGAGAGGAGGACAGTGAGGGACAGGATATCTCATAGCAGAGAGCATTCTGATCTGGGTGTCCTTTCAGGATAAATTTAGTTCCCAGGGCTGGTACACATTCTAATTTGGAGGGAGTCCTTGGGCGCCCACAGTGGGGAGGGGATGAGCCTCTCCTCACCTGCCTGGTCCACTTCAGGGGCCACGTGAAACCCAGGTTTGTGATCATTATGTAGAACTGCAATTATGGCAACCCCGAGCTGACACAAGATTTATTCATCTGGGACCAGATTTCCTTCAAGCCCCTTTTTAGTTGTTTGTAGTTTTTGAAGCTTCTACATTTTCATGGCTGGCCCATTTCAAGGTATAAATACAGATTAACAGTCTGTACTAGCTGTGTTCTCATGCTCCCAGGATTAAATCAGTAATGACTAAAATATTAATTGGACCTTTATGAAAAGAAAACGAGATATGATACAGAGTGGAGCATTCTAGTGTTAGAATCAAAAGTTTGAATCTCAGCTCTGCTGCCAGCGGGTGACCTCAGGCAGATCACTGAGTCTGTTTCCCCCTCTGTATGATGGGATCATAATGGCCACAAGGAGTATAGTGAACATCAGCTACAAGAGCTGGGGGAAAGGGCCCACGAGAGCCTGGCACAAACAAGGAGCTTGATGGAGATTTAATTTTGGACCCTCCTTGCCAAACCCAAGCCCTCTGCTCTTGGCCTGGTGGTCCAGCTCTTGCCTGCTGTTGACAGCTATTGAGGTGCTGGACACCTTTAGTCCTTTAGAGTAAGTCTCTTGAGGCCCTTGCTGACCATTCCCATGGTGCTTTCTTAGCTGGTGGTCAGGAAGACTCCCTGGGGGCCTCCCTTCCCAAACCTCTCCCCCTCCCCACCCAGCCCCATTTCCTGTTGATTCTCATGAACAGTGTCAGGAAGCAGAAATACTGGTCTGTGCCGTGTGAATGGGCATCACAGGGCTCTAGGGAGCCTCTTGCTCTGTCCAAGAAAGACTGGCCGGTTCCCACCAGCCTGGGCCCAGGTCACAAAGCCTCTTACTGACGCGCAGGGCCTGGGACCACTCAACCACCTTGGGAGTGGGGAGTGGATCCAGGGATGGTGGGTAGAGAGTGGGCAGCCTGTGCCAGGTACACAGAACGCAGGAGGTGGCAGCTTCCTGATAGGATGGTAATGGTAAGAATGATAACAGCAACTAATAATTACAAAGCACTAAGAGCAGTGCTACAAGTTTTTCAAAATTTATCTCATTTGATCTTCATACTATCCCTGATTTATTCCCGTCCATCCTGTATTAGTTTCCTACTGCTGCTGTAACAAATTACCACGAACTTAGTGGCTTAAAACAACACAAATTTATTATCTTACCGTTCTGGAGTCTAAGATGAGTCTCACTAAGCTAAAATCAAGATGTCAGCAAGCCTGCATTTTCCGGAGGCTCTAGGGGAGAATTCATTTTCTTGTCTTTTCCAGCTTCGAGAAGCTGTCTGCCTCTCCACCTTCAAAGCCTGCAACAGTTGCCCAAGGCTTTCTCACATCGTATCACTCTGACACTGACTCTTCCTGTCTCCCTCTTCCGCCTGTAAGGACCCTTATGATTACATTGCATCCACCAGGATAATCCAGGATAATCTCCCTATTTTAAAGTCAACTGATTAGCCATCCTAATCCATCTGCATCCATAATTCCTCTTTGCCATGTAACATACAGGTTCTGGAGATGAGGATGTGGACATTTGGGGGACCGTTATTCCGCCTACTACAATCCCCTATTTGTGGATGAGGAAACCGAGGCTTGGACATTATATAACATGCCCAAACTCATGCAGCTGGTAAGTGGCAAGGTTGGAATTTGAGTTGGAGCTGCACTATCTAAAACCTGCCTTCGTTTTTTTTTAAATTTTTTATAGCTACTTTATTTATTTATTTATTTATTTTTGGCTGTGTTGGGTCTTCGGTTCGTGCGAGGGCTTTCTCTAGTTACAGCAAGTGGGGGCCACTCTTCATCGCGGTGCGCGGGCCTTTCACTATCGCGGCCCCTCCCGTTGCGGGGCACAGGTTCCAGACGCGCAGGCTCAGTAGTTGTGGCTCACGGGCCCAGCTGCTCCGTGGCATGTGGGATCTTCCCAGACCAGGGCTCGAACCCGTGTCCCCTGCATTAGCAGGCAGATTCTCAACCACTGCGCCACCAGGGAAGCCCCCCTGCCTTTGTTTTAAAAGGCTCCCAGGAAACCAGAGAAAACACATTCCCCCAAAATGGCCCCAAACAGCCTTCCAAAGTGGAAGGAGGGCAGATGGAAGGAGCACACCCAGTTTGAAGCCCTCCATGCCATTTTAGTCCTTAATGGAAGAATAGACTGCTCTATGAATAACACTGTATAGGCTGAACCAGTGGTCCTCCAATTTGGCTGTACGTTGGAATCACCCAGGGAGCTTTAAAATAATACTGGTGCCCGCCCCCAGAGATTGGGATTTGATTGCTCTGGGGAGGCATTGAGTGTAGGGGTTTTTCCAAGCTCCCCAGGTGATTCTAAAGTGCAGCAGAGTGGGGGAATCATTGCTTTGAGCTAATCATGGTTCACAATCGTGCCCCCCACAATTATGTACAGTCTCTTGTGACCATGCCCAGGACACACCCCTCCCACCCCCAGGACTTTGCTCCTGGGCCCTTGCCCAGAATGGCTGTGTCTCCCTTGTTTCTTCCTGGCAGCCCCCCCTTGCACCTTGGCTATGTATAGAGCGGCATCCTCTATGCACAGAGGACCTTCCCCTTTGGGAACAAAGCATACTTTCCTTCTGTGTCTCTTGTGTCCTTCCACATGGCTGTCTGCAGAATTGAATTTTATTAATTTCCCCATTGCGCATGTTACATTTCTATAAAGGGTCTCCCCAAGAAAATATAATAAACTGTTTCTTAGGGAGTCTGCATCAGTTCAATTTGAGAAGCAGTGTATATGGAGTCTGATTAGAGATCAGACTCTGGAACCAGACTGTCTGGGTTCAAATCCCAGCCCTGCCAGTTCCTGCTGTGAGCTTGGAGCAAGTTATTCTATCTCTGTGCCTCAATTTCTTCTATTAAAAAAAAATAGGGATAACAATAGTACTTACCTAGGGTTGGTGTGAGAATTAATGATTTTATCTATGTAAAAGGGATTAATCAGAAGAGTGTCTGGCACACAGGAAGACTGTATAGGCGTTTGCTAGTATTACTACTCCGGCTCCTCCTGTTCTCTTACCTGGCCCTGTGGGATTCAATTGTATTCAGCAAATACTGATGACCTACTCGGGTGCCAGAACAGGAAAGAGTAAGAAGTGTTTCCTACCCTCAGATAGCTCATGGTCTTGGGAGGGAGTGAGGGGTGTTGAGGAGAAGGAGTCAAACAGGTGGGCAACTCGTAACACAGTGTGAAAAGTTTGAACCAAATTGCTAAGGGATGAGAAAGATAGGGACATCCATGATGTGGGGATTCAATGGGACCACGGATGGGAAGTGTATTGTGAATTCTAAGCACTAATAAAATCTTAATGGGTTTTGTCCCTACTGTCTACACTTGTGAAGTTTGGTCTGTAACGCTTAGACTAGTTGTGTGAATCGTGAATTCAGGTAAATTGTGTTAGTGCTGGCTAGTGAATGCATTAATATGTCCCAATTCCTGCTTAAGATGCCCCTGATGGGAGAACTTGCCCCTGAAGAAGGGGCTGGTTCCCTGCCAGGAAAGGGTTACCATCCCAGATTGCAGCTGGAGTCCAAGGAGGGCTTGTCATGCAAATGGGGGTGGGGGGTGTGTGGTCGGGGAGGGCAGTGGCAGCAGTTAACTGTGGAGTTTGGAGTTGCTCAGAAAGCCCTAGGCTTGGGCTTAAAACCCCCAAGGAGAGGGATAGAAAGCGCCAGGATGGGAAGCTTGGTTGTAAAGGTGGCCGCAGGGTTAGTGGGAAAGGAGAGGGCGAATCTTTGGTGGGAGAGGCTCTTTAGAGAGGAGTCCTCCCGGACCTGAAAGTGTCCTCCCATCCCCTCCAGCCCAATGGCCTGTGGCTCCGCCCACGCCCCTCTCTTGGCTCCGGGCTTCCTTGCTCAGTGTTGGCCCTTGTTGCTGGCCTGCAGCTGCAGCGTATCTGCCAGCTGTGGGAACAGCTGTGCACCGACACTGGGCTGAGTTGCCCCCTGGCACCTTTCCCATCCCGCCTGGTTGAACATGCTTAGAAACAGGACTCAACACTCCTTGGGTTCTTACTGTAAAATATGGGCTCAGAGGCCAAAAACTCCTGTCTGCCTGTTGAGGACAGTGGGGCGAATGCTTGATAGGCTTGTGGGTTTTCTGGTTTTGAAGAAAATCACCTGTCTCGGGCAGACAGATGTTGATCAGTGTGTTTATAGGGGCTATACCGCAAGCCAATAATGATACCAGATCATTACCGAAATGACAGGCGTCAATTCTGACCCGCGGCTCAGAGGGTTTTATTGTCAGAAACATCATTTAGACCCCACCTCTGCTGGGACAGCCCACTCCACGCTGCTGACCTTTGAGCCGCAGCCCTGACCTGACTCGTGGCAAAATGTTTGCGGTTGCCTGGGGCGCCCTGCTAATCCATCCATGTGCCTTGCTGGTGGTCAGTAGTGTCCCTTTTTGTTCCCCGGCCACTGGAGTCTCTAGGAATCTGCACAGGGAAGAAAAGCCCTCGGGCTCATTGGTGGGTAGGGCCCAGGGGGATTTCTGAGCCACTTCCTAGGGCCTGGCCACGGCCCAAAGCCCAGTGTGGTACAGCTGGAGCGGAGGCAGCATGACAGGGAGGGCTCCATCCCCAACAAGAGGCACTTCACAGCCTTGGTGAGATGGGACAGAGGGCAGAGCCATGACGTGTCATGTACATGAAAAGGGCCCTCACAAAGACAGACAGCCTCTCCCTTCCAACTGGTCAGAACAGCTACGTGAAGAGGCTAGAGAATAAGGTCAAGGAAGAAGCCTCCGAGTGACAGCCAGAGGAAACCGGGGGGGACGGGCCACTGGGATGGTCTTGGGGCCCCATGCGTGCCTGAGTCAGCAGGTGGAGGCCTGCAGGCAAACACAGGTTTCCTGGGGTTGAGTCTGATGCCTCGCAGTGGCTAGAGTGTTTCAATAAATGGATCCTATTTTTTTCTGTAATATTCTAGATATTGTGTTTTGCCTCATATTCTCAGGGTTATGAATGGTAGCCTGCAGCTGGTAGTCTTCCTAAAACATGACTCTGAGTAGGGCATCCTCTCTTCACACACTCTCACCCTTTGGTGACTTCTAGATAAAGCCGAACCCCTGAGCCTGGATTTCAAGGCACCACAGTGTGGCTGCGCTCCATGCTGCCTGAGTCCTGCCCCAGGCCAGCTGCCTGTGGTCACTGAACACGGACTAGATCTTACCCGCCCGCCTCCTATGCAAACTCTCCTCCTTCCTGGCTGGCGAGTGAGCTCCTGGACACGGGGCAGTATCCTGTGCTTCTCTGCGCAGGTTTGGGTGAACACTGCCTGTTCGTACTGACCAGGTCAGGATACACATCGATGGTTAGTCCTTCTCCAGCCGAGACACAGTGGGTCTGGTATAGATCCAGCTCTACCTCTTATTAGCTATATAATCTTGGGCTAGAGGTTTAACTCTCTGCCTCAATTTCCTTGTCTACAAGCAGAGTCACTTTATTACCTTCCTTAAGGGGTTGGTGTGACCATTAGATGAAATAATGCACAGAAAGCACTTGGCAGAGTGTCTGGCACAGGGTATGAGTTCAGCGTGGTAACTGCTATTAGTTTTGTTGCTACTTTAATTTCATCCCACCCCCACCGTCAGTGCCTGGCGACAGTAGGTGCTAATAATTGCAGGATCAATGAACAAGTGAATCAATGTTGAGCTATGTTCCTATTCCCCTGCTCTCGTGGCTGTAGCCCCTTCCCCTTTTGGTGCCCACGTGCCTACCCCTCGCAGCTGGCCGTCATGAGCATTCTCGGAGCACCTGGGCTCTGGTGGAAGCAGATGGAGCGCCAGAGGTCAAGTTCTTCACACTTGGATTGCACATCCTCTTGGGGTGTCAGCTCTTCAGGCTCTTCTCAGGGACCTTTTCCAGGTCCGGCAGTTGTTGGCTGGAGATGCCAGCTATGGAAGCAGCTGGGCCTCCACCATCTTGCCTTATTCTCCCCCCTGGATTTTTTTGCTCTCACTTTAGCAGGCAAGTGCACTTAAAAATAAGTGGCAAAAGCTGCGCTTGTTTGAAGTGACTGTAAGATATGTCACTCTCAGAAAGAGATTTTGTTCTTGCTGTATAAAAGGTAAGAAATAGATATCTGGTTAAGGAACTTTTTGGGGCAGCTCTTCTTTCAGGAGGCGGGAGCGAGCATCCTTTGTCCTTTTGGCGTGGGCTCCAGGGAAGAGTGAATGTACCTGCTTCAGAGCTGTCAGCGCAGCTGCTCGGGGCTCGGGTTTTCTCATTGATCTATTTCCCTCCAGTGAATGGGTTCTACAGAAGCTGCAGAGAGATTTCCCCCTAATGATTGTGGATAGAAAAGAATAAAAAGTGACTCTGGGGGTATCTTGGGACCTTAACTGTCATTGCATGCTGACACTTCATTTCAGAATATAAAGGGTCTTCTCCCATTTTGCCAAGATAAATGGTTCTCTTTAGTCAGGAACAGAGAACAAAGAAGCAGGGCTTTCCATGTAAAATTGAAGGGCCTCCTCTGTGTGGGGTGAGGGTGTTTCCCCTCCCTCTTCTGCTGGTCACTCCCAGAATCTCAAAGAGAGGAAGCTGGAGGTTGGAATCCACCGGCCAGCTTGGGCCCAGGACAGCTCTGTGGACAGAGTCTTTTTTTTTTTTTTAATAAATTTATTGATTTTATTTATTTATTTTTGGCTGTGTTGGGTCTTTGTTGCAGTGTGCGGGCTTCTTATTGCGGTGGGTTCTCTCGTTGTGGAGCATGGGATCTAGGCGCGCGGGCTTCAGTAGTTGTGGCACGCGGGCTCAGTAGTTGTGGCTCACAGGCTCAGTAGTTGAGGCGCATGGGCTTTGTTGCTCTGCCGCACGTGGGATCTTCCTGGACCAGGGCTCGAACCCGTGTCCCCTGCATTGGCAGGCGGATTCTCAACCACTGCGCCACCAGGGAAGCCCTGTGGATAGAGTCTTAATCTGTTTCCTCTTTGCAGTTTTCTCTTGGTAAGGCCTGGAGTCCAGGGAAGGGATAACTGCTTACTGGACCCTTGGGAAGACCACTTCTCAGACTGGCTGGCATCATAACTGGTGCCCAGGAAGGAGCTGCCAGGGTTGGTCTGCAGAGGGCTGGGTGATGTCTGCTTTCCCTGTGGGTCCTGCGTCCCAGCCAGTTATAACAAGGCCAGCTCCAGAGCTCTGCACTGGGGTCCATAACAGCCCCTGGCCCTGAGTGCTCATCTCCTGGGTCAGGGTTTGGGTCCCCTGAGCCAACTCTGGCTTCCGTGCCCGTGTCCTCTAGTAGAGAAGCAGCTCTGCAAGGACAAAGGGAGTTCAGCTGTGGTGTACCAACACCAGCATAGGGCCCTGCCCTGGTGGGGATTCAATAAATACCTGCCTGCGATCGAATGGATGGACAAATAAGAGAACTGACAGCTTCTTCAGCAGGGGAGGTGGTCACTCATGATTCCAGGCAGTGGCGTGGTCTGCTATGGGCTGGGTCAGGGCACAGGGAGGGACAAGGCCCTCCTTTCATTTCAGAGTGAGCTGCTTATATGGTCCATTTTGTAAGAACACAGCCAATGATATCATCCAAAACAACATGATGACAATGATGACTTTGGGACCCCATATAGTGAAGTCAAATCCCCTTACATTTTTTCAGGGCTCTGCAAAGCTGTCTCCCACATACAAGTCACACGCCTAGACTGGCATTTAGCCTCTATTTACAGATGAAGCGGTTGAGGGGCCAACAGGTCAAGGGACGGGCCCAGGACTGTCCAGACTGTAAAAGGCAGGGTGGCGTGGGTGTCTCCCGATCTGGGGTTCAGAGCCCTGGATACCCCAACACTCAAAGCCATTTTAAATCCAGCTGCAGAAGTAATCTCAGTGACCTTTCCCAGGTCCTGCATTCACTGCCTGATCCTTTGAGGGGTGAGGGCACCATGCCGACCAGGAACTCCAGGCCATGACCCACTCACCGTCGGCCACAAGTCTCCCCCTCCCAGGGCACTTGCGTGTTCCAGAGTGAGACAGTAGAGGCTCTCTCTTGCCCTCAGTAGGAGCTAAGCCCTTCCACCTGCCACTCTTTACAGCATTTACAGCTGAATTCCTATATGAACTTATGCAAGGGAGGGGACATGACCCTGGACAGCCTCACTTTATGGGCTTGGAGTCTCCCTGGAGACTCTGGCTACACTGTCTGGATGGTTCACAGGGGTTGTCCTCAGAGGCCCCCGACCAGAAAACGGCAAATGCCTGGCATCGCTGTGCATTCACCCACTGGGTGACAATGAACTTGAGCCTTTGACCTAATCCCAGAGACTGATCTAATCCATTTGGTGTCAGTGCTGGCTGAGACTGGAGAGCACTCACCTCTTTCCATCTCAGTTTGATCATATTCTAAGTACTGTATTGGTATGAATCATTGTCTATAGTATGCTTTGGATATATGTATATGGTTAATGTTATATTATATTATATATTAATATAATAAATGTTAGTGTCATATAATTAAATGTTAATTTATCCCAGTAGTCTCACCAGCCTACCCAGGGTATGGCGAGATGGTGGGACTGGATGACTAGAGTTAGAGAGACCAGGGTTGAAATTTTGGCTCCACCACTTCCTAGCTGCATGACCTCAGGCAAGTACTTTGCCTCTCTAAGCCCCAGGCTCTTCATCTGCAAAGTGGGTACAGTATCAGTGCCTACTCATTGAGTTTTTGTGAGGATGAAACCGGAGAGTCCTTGTGATGTGCTTAGCACTGAGTCTACTTCACCCTTAGGAAACGCTCTGTAAGTATTAGCACTTTTCAGTGCTCTTATTATTCCATTAGTGTAAACAATGCTTCCTCTAGAGGCTGCTCCTGAATTAGTGGTGTCTTCTTGCCATCAATTACACTTGGGGTACATCCTGATTAACAGTCACAGAGAAGAGGCCTGACGTCTAAACTCCACCAGGTTCTTCGGTGTGGGAGACTTGGAGTCAGGAGGGTTGGCTTTATTTCCTGCTTTGGTACTTGCTGCTTCCCAGGGGCTATTACTAACATGCTCTTCTGGTCTGTGAGTGGGTATAATGGTATCGCCCAGGCTATGGTGAGGACCAGACAAGCTAGTGATGCCAAAGTCCCTGGCTTAGGGCCTGGTCCATGTGCATACCCACCGCTCTCCCTCCCTCCCTCCCTACCTTCCTGTGTTCTCAAACCAGTCCTGAGGCTAAGCGGTGATTCGTGGTGAGTCCTCTGGACCTGATGCTGGGCAGCAAAGGAGTGGGGTTGACTGTTGGCTGTTGCCAATGCTCACTTCTTCCTAAGAATTGCACCCGGGCCTTTTGGGTTCATTTTGTATGGCATTTGTGGAGCTGAGAGTCACACGCACAGGATCCAGTGATGGAACTGGCCTTTCTCTTAGTCCTTGTCAGTTCAGAGCCCATGTGGAGAATCAGAGACAGTTAGAGCCATGAATGCTGGAGAGGGCCCCAGCGATCATCTTCAGACCATCTTCCTCATCGGACAGATGAAGAATCTGAGGCCTAGAGGGGGAAGAGGCTGACCTAAGTCCACACAGCAAGTTGCAGAGATTTTCTCCGGGCCAGAACTGGGCTCCCAGGTCCATGCCTCTGGGCTTTCCAGGTGTCTGGGTCATACTGGCCACTATTCCTTGAACATCTACTGTAGGCCAGGTACCATGTTCCCCATTCAACTCATTTACCCCAAATTTAAAGAGTGCCTACACTGTTCCAGGCAGTGGGGATACAGTCATGAATGAGGCAGGTACGATCCCTGCCCCCATGGAGCTTCCAGGGACAGCGTTAGGGACAGGTACAGCGTCAGGCAATCACAGGTAAGATATCAGATAGGTCAGTGTAAATGCAGATGAAGACAATGAACAAAATGGAACAGTGGTGGAGAATGATGCAAAAGGAAATTACTTAGGGTTGGAGTTTCAAGAAAGACCTCTTTGAGATAATGGTTTGGTGTTGTGATTTATTTCTATTAACATTATCTCCTTTCTGTTTGTACTATAATATTATCTCCTTAGGAAAGTAAGGCTCAGATGGGTTAATTAACTTAACCAAGATCATACAGCTGGTCAGTGGTGGAGCCAGAATTTGAATCTTACTCTGCCAGACTCCAAAGTCCAAGTTCTTTCCACCCTCCTTGATTGTCTCCAGAAATTAGGATAACCCTGCCCTACATGTTCATAGTAATATGGAGATCAGTGTTATGAGCATTAAAAACCCCAAGGCCAGGCTCTCTCTTCATCCTTTTCTAGGGGAAGGATGAGGTGGACTATCCAGGTGGCCTTTCCCCCTCCCCTCCTGGGACTGGCCTCCTAGGGAGTGAGATGACACTGTCCCCAGGCCAGCTTTTTTAGGTCACAATTTGTCCCAAGCTCTTTATGAAGACAGGCAGAGCCTTCCCTGCTTCCGCAGGCAAACCAGGCTGATATGCTTATGTCCCAGCTCCCAAATGCCTTTTTCATTTCCCAGTTTACTGATTGTTTCAATTCTACCAGCCTCATTTGAAAAACTCTTTCATTCATCACAAAGGCAAACCACACAGTCAAGAGCCATATGCTGTCCTCTGGGCATGGCCTCATTTCCTGCCCCATGACTGACGAGTACCCAGGAGCACCCTGCACACCTGGGCGAGTGATTGCTGTACACTTCAGCCACTGGCGCTGTCCTGCTGGGCTGGGGGTTGGGGGGCTTGGTCCTCCCCCCAGGCTTCCAGCCTCAGACACTTCTGAACCCGCTGCTTTATGGACAAAATCGGTTCTTGAATCATGACCTGCCTCCCAAACCGCAAATTTGCAGCCAGTTCCCTGTGAGCCTTTGCAATCAGATGAATTGTAGCCAGGGCAGTCTGTTCACCTAAATTTTTCATCCAATTAAAAATTATATTGAGGGACTTCCCTGGTGGTGCAGTGGTTAAGAATCCTTCTGCCAATGCAGGGGACATGGGTTCAAGCCCTGGTCTGGGAAGATCCCACATGCCGCGGAGCAACTAAGCCCGTGCGCCACAACTACTGAGCCTGTGCTCTAGAGCCCGCAAGCCACAACTACTGAGCCTGCGTGCCACAACTACTGAAGCCTGCACACCTATTGCCTGTGCTCCACAACAAGAGAAGCCACAGCCATGAGAAGCCCGTGCACCGCAACGAAGAGTAGCCCCCGCTCGCAGCAACTGGAGAAAGCCTGCGAGCAGCAATGAAGACCCAATGCAGCCAAAAATAAATAAATAAATAAAATAAATTAATTTAAAAAATTTATATTGAAACATCTATGTATGCACGAAAGCACATCTATCTATCCTTCCTTCCTTCCTTCCATCCATCCATCCATCCATCCATCCATCCACGGTTGGGTGTCAGCTACATGTCAGGAGCTGTGCTGGGCTGATGGGAAATACAGAGGTGTGTGCATTGCCAGCTCTGCCCTCAACCTGTTCTCAGACGGGGTAGGAGATGATACTCTGTGGACTGTAATTCAAGGAAGACAGACTAGTAACAAAGAGCTATGCAGACTAGGGGAGGGGGCAAGAATTCAGATATGGAGTGGAGACCAGGAAAAGGGCCCTGGAGGCTGGGCTCTCCAAGAGTTTTTATTTATTTATTTAGTTTTGGTTGCGTTAGGTCTTTGTTGCTGCGAGCGGGCTTTCTCTAGTTGCAGAGAGCGGGGGCTACTCTTCGTTGCGGTGCGCAGGCTTCTCTTGTTGTGGAGCACAGGCTCTAGGTGCACGGGCTCAGTAGTTGTGGCACGCGGGCTCAGTAGTTGTGGCTCGCAGGCTCTAGAGCACAGGCTCAGTATTTGCGGCGCAAGGGCTTAGTTGCTGTGAAGCATGTGAGATCTTCCTGGACCAGGGGTCGAACCCAAGTCCCCTGCCTTGGCAGGCAGATTCTTAACCATTGCACCATCAGGGAATTCCCTTCTCCAAGAGTTTATGAACTCTTTGTTGTTGCTGAGTGTTTATCTTCTAAGATAAGATGCCTTTTGATTGCAGCGTTCACTGGCTCTGCTCGTCTCCCTACACTGGGTCTCGGGTGGACTGTTAGGGCAGCCTCCAACTAGTACCCCTTCCTGCTTGCCCTCCCTGTATCACCCCACCTCACCTACACTGCTGCCGAGGAATCCCACAGACACATCTGACCTTGCCCTTGTCTGAACACCTTCAGCAGCTCCTTACTGTCCTTCGAATACAGTCTCGACTCCCCAGCCTGGCACGCGGGGCTCTCTGGAAGATAGCCCTGTCCTCTGGGCAACCACATCTGTGCCATTTCCTCCTTGGATACTGTGCCAGTCCCCTTGGGGTTTCCTGTGCCCCACTGTTCCTCATCACTGGACCTTTGCATGTGCCACCCCTCCTCCTGAGGGCCCTTCTCCGCCTCGCCTGCTCAGTGAACGCTACTCATCTCTCCAGCCTGAGCTGCCCCCGTTTCGGCGCCCCCCCCCCCCATGCACACAGGCCTCTCTTATTGTGTCTCCCGTGGCACCCGGTTCTCTGTTTACATGACGGTCCCTCTCAGTGAGCTCTGTAGGGCATCCAGGCCCGGCTGCTCTGCATCCCCCAGGCCTTATACAGTGTCTGATAGAAGACATGTCTCACGGAATGTTTGGCAACTGAGTGAATTATCTACAGCTTCTGCCGACCTGTCATACTTGAACTCGGGAGGTCCTGGGATTGAGCCTTGCTGTCACAGAAGCCTTCCCTTCACGCTACGATCAGCAGGCAGGGATTGGCCACTGTCCCTGCAGAGATGCCTCTACTGTCTGCTCTGTTCTGTCCTCCTATGTTTACAAAGTGCTTTCTTTCAGGTGGCCAGCCTACGAATTGCGGCTAGGTTCTTTCCTCAGAAGCCAGTCAGAGAAGGGACGTGGCTTCCCAGATCATGACCTAATGCCAGAACCTCCATTTTTGTTTAATCAATAGCTGCACAAGTGTCCTGAGACCACAAAGACTGGGACTCGGGCATTGTGGGCTCCCTGTTCCCCTGGGCACCTTAGGATGCCCTTCTTTCACACGGTTCCTTTAGCAGTGTTTCAGAGAATGTTCTGGAAAAATGTGATGCCTGCCTCAATAACTTAGATATAGGCTACTTATGGAAACATCCAGATGTGGGAAATCCAGCCATAACCACTAACTGGGAAGAAATGGCCTCCCTTATTCCACAGAGCACTTGCCCTCACAAATTGGGCAGGGAAGAGCTCTCCAGCAGGTCAGTGAACAACCCGCCTGCCTCCTCAGAGCAGGGTGACCAACACATGGCAGGCATGCCACTGGTATCCCATCTGCACCCAGAGCAGACATGACTAATTGATGCCAGCACCCTTTCTAGATGATTTCAAATGTCTTCCCAGAATTCTTCTCACTGAGCACTCTGGGCAGGCACCTCCAATCATTTGGAGCTGGCCTGAGAGAAGAGCCTGGCATCCCTCCCTGCACCAGTGCGTCCTCCCTCCTGCTGCTCCTCCATGCTCGATGCCCAGGCTACTGTGTAAGGTACTCCTACGACTCTGTGACTCAACCATGGACCACGGACCTGCTCCTTGTGGGCCATAATAGCTTACTCATTCAAAGAGAGACCAGAAAGGCAATAGCGAAATACACTGGCCATAACAATTGTCTCCCCTCCACGGTCCAAGTATTTTCTCCTCTCAGAGGGTCTCTGACCCCCACCAAAGGACCCAGTTCCTCACTCTAAAAACTGGTCTTGCAGGAAAGGCCTGTGGAGTCATTTACATGGAGGATCAAATAGTGTCTCTTCCACCTGGGAGTGAGCTCTCTTAAGGTATACTTCATTTTTTCACTTATAAAGTATTTATTAAATACCTAGTATCAAGGGCAGGCTCTGGGGAGACAATGGAGATAGAAACAAATATGGCCTCTGCCCTCAAGTAAACTTACAGTCTCATAACAGATCAGACTTTCGTCAGATAGTTGCACAAAGAAGTACAGTTGCAACTACAACTACAATAAATGTCACGAGTGGCCTAGGATTGACTCAGTCGATAGGAGGATGAATAGATTCTAACTTGGCACAGAGTGAAGGGAAGAGCATTCTATGCAGAGGGACTAGCATTGCTCAAAGGCCGTGTGTCAGGTAGGAGAAGATGAGCATGGCAGCCTGAAAGATGGCCAGTGTGGTTGCAGTGGAGAGAGTGAGGGGCATGAAACGCAAATGGAGGCTGCGGAGAAGGAGGGACCCAATCCCTCCGCACCCTGCAGGCCCTGAGAAGATGACTTGTCTTCATTTTGCACAACAGGAAACCATTGGGCAGAACCGCTGGTTCTGTGTCTCCAGCACCTGGGACAGTGCCACGCACATGTCTGAGGAATGGATGCATCCCATCAGTGAGGGATGAAGGGACCCGTGGGTGGAAGGATTGAGCACGGGGCAGGGGGTGGGGGCGGAGTGGGGGTGGGGTGAGGGGTGCTCTGTGGAGTACTCGCAAACCCTGGACTAGACGCAGCACCCTCCCCCACTCCAATGCTGATCTTGGGGATCTGGTGTAGGCTGGAATTGTAACTTCCGGTCTTTGACGTTTCTCGACTAAGTCAGCTAAGTTACTGCTCTGGCCATTCTTACAGGTATTTCACTGCAGGCATTTTGTGTTCTATTTCTGCCTTTTTTAAAAAACAGTTGAATAATAGTCCCCAGCATCCAGAATAAGTTAATATTGATTTGTTGTTTTCCTTTTAATTAAAAGTATTATTCATGATCTATTGAGAATTTGAGGTTTACAGTAATAACCATCATTAATGGTAGTTCTTTTATATGGTTTATAACTTTCAAATGGGGTCTGTCAGTTCCCAACCCTGGTGGCTTTGTCTGTAGGCTGGATTGGGGTCTGCCACCCTCACTCGTTGCTCTTTTCCCCCTCAAGCTCCCCACAATGCTCCCTATCCTCCGCCTTTGCTGTAAGATGAAGGGATGGAAATCCAGGTGTGAACTTTTCAACGTCAGCCTCTCTCCAAGGACATTTGGCCAAGAAGTAGGGACAGCACTTTACCTGGCCCTGGGCCTTGGCCATGGGCAGGAGCAACCGGGAGGCTGTGAATTCAACACACCTCTCCATTTGCAACTTGCCAACTTTTCATTCACTGGTTTGCATGTCTGACACCTCACTTGGCCATGATTTATTACAGCTTTTAAATATCTCTTTCCTTCTCGATTGAACTGTCCGTGTCCATTTGGAATGGGAAGATTGGCTTCTAAGTGTTTGTGGTGAGAATGTTCCTGGGTGCGATGGTTTTAGGTTAGGGGCTTCCTGTTCTTAGTGCTGAACCAAGGACCGTAACCCAGGAACCGCCCTTGATCTGGCTGAAAATGAAAGAGATGGGGAGGGACACACCAGAAGCCACCTGAGACCTGGCTGAAGGAGGGAGCATGTGCAGAGAAACCCTTTAGTTTTGTCAATGCCTTCAAGGACAGAAAAACATCAAACTTCTACCTGGATCTCAGACAAGGATAGGTAGTTCCATCTAAACAGACTGGATAGGCTTTCGGAATCCATATAAGACTTACTCTCCTGGATGGATAGGTTGGATTCCATTTTGAAAGCACTTCCCTGGGGGGAGTTTCTCCAACATATGTCTTTCTCTCTCTCTTCTTCTGCAAGGTGTGACAGTCTCTCTAACCAAAATCCCTCTTGCTAGAGTTAAAGCCTCTTAGGGACCAGTTAAACTGGAATAAAGGATGGATATAACAAAACATGCAAATTCCCTTTCCTTTTAAAGAGAACTATGTCTCATGGATATTACCTGAATAAACTCATCAGTTTGTTATTACCATTCTGGGATTATAATTGGGGAGGGCTGCAGAAATCTCTGTGAAAATCTTCCCTGCTCTGTATGGGGAGGGCAAGTCCTACCGGTTTCCTGTGGAACGTTCTGGTTCCTATTGTTACCCTGTATTTATAGACTGGGCTTCACTAAGAGCCCACCTCCTTCTGTTGCTGGTTGAAAGGCTATTTAATACAATCCCAGTCAAAGGAGGATGATTTGCTGTGGTTGTAGGAGCACGGCAGAGAGAGGGACACGGAGGGAGTAAAGCACTACGGGGTGCTGCATGAGTCACCTGACCCTCTGCAAAGGGACACCCATTAGCAACAGCAGGGCCCGTTTTTCCCTTTCAAGATTCCCACAGTGAGCACCACCCATTTTTACCACAACGGTGACAGGATTTATTCTTGTGCTCGTCTGCCTCCACCCACTCTCAATTCTGAAGCCTCAATGGCTTCACCCTCCACTGATCATGACATAGGTGCCACCTGCCACTTTGGCTTGGCTTTTCTTGCAATCACGTTGTTTCCTGTGCTGTCCCCCTGGCACAGTGGAAGGGTGCTTTTATGGACAAGATATCATTGGCAGGTTGGCAGGTGAGGTGATTTCTGAGGGGCTGGCACGATGCCCAGAGGAACGCAGGTCAGCTCTTGGAGTTTGGTTCTTCTTCCTGAATTCCTGCAAACAGCAGAGAAGTTTAAAAAATCCTCAAGTATCTTATTTGGCAACAGAGGGATACAACAGTCAAAAAGCCTGGGTACTTTAAGCCATGGAAGAGGCATGGGATCACTCTCAAGTTAGAGGGGGCTCAAGTTATTTGTAACATTGACATCAGAGCCCTGGCTGCCTTTCAAGATTCCTTTCAAGGATGGGTGAGAGACACTCATTCTTCATCACAACGCAACTGGGTTTATTCTCATCCTATCTGCCTCCACCCCATTCCCAATTCTCAGTGCTTTTATTGTTTTTGTTTTTAACCAAGCTTGGGGTAGCTGTTTAACCACCACTGTGGGGCTTCTAGAAATGCCAGCCCACAGCTTGGGGGAGGCAACAGAATCACCCACTCAACCCATCCAGCAGTCATGGGCAGTTTTCTGTTGAGCCCATTCTGTGCACCAGCCTTCACAGATGTGATCCCTACCCTGCAAGAACTCTCAGTTTCGAGCAAGTGTCCTTTTTCAAAAACTTGTGCTAAAATACACATAAGATTTGCCATCTGAACCATTTCTTAGGTTACAGTTCAGTAGTGTTAAGTACATTCACGTTGTTGTACAGCCAACCTCCAGAAAGCTTTTCATCTTGCAGAACAGAAACTCTGTACCCTCCCCTCCAGCCCCTGGCCACCATCATCCTTCTTTCTGTCTCTGTGAATTTGACTACTCTAGGTACCTCATATAAGTGGAATCATACGGTATTTACCTTTTTGTGACTGGCTTATTTCACTTAGCATAATGTCCTCAAGTTTCATCCATGTTGTAGCATGTGTCAGAATTTCCTTCCTTTTCAGGGCTGAATAATATTCCACTGCATAACATGTTACTTATCTATTTATCCATCAATAGACACTTTTGGTTATTGTGAATAATGCTGCTTTGAACATGGGTGTGCAAATACCTCTTTGAGACCTGGCTTTCAAGAGCAAGCATTCTTTTTTTTTTTTTTTTTGGCTCCTCCATGCATCTTGTGGAATTTTAGTTCCCTGACGAGGGATTGAACCTGGACCCTCAGCAGTGAGAGCATGGAGTCCTAACCACTGGACCACCAGGGAATTCCCAAGAGCAAGCATTCTTAACTTGGGGTTTGTGAACTCCCAGAAACTGTCTGCAAAATGTGGTGTGTAAATGCATCTTGTTCTGGGGAAGGCAAATCCATAGTGGTCATCAGGTTTGCAGTGGGGTTAAGATGCCAAAAGGGTTCAGTCTAAAAGGGAACAAGAGCAGCCCCTGCTTCAAAAACTCCTGAGCTCAGAGTATATATATGTATATATAACTGAATCACTTTGCTATACACCTGAAACTAACACAATATTGTAAATCAAATATACTTCAATAAAAATATATATTTTAAAAACCCTAAGCCCCCCCCAAAACCCCTGAGCTCTCTAGCAGCAGGTGCAGGGGTGCAGGAGCAAGTCGTCCACATTTATCATGCTGTGCCATTTCCTACCTGGATGAACCTTGGCAACTCTTTTGACTTCTTGGAGCCTTAGTCTTCTAATCTGTAAAATAGGGATAATGACAACATCCTCCAAGAACTGTTGAGAAAATTAAACGAACACAGTGCAGTGGTTAAAAGCATGGTGTGATAGGTTGAGTAATGGTCCCCCAAAATATTCAGGCCATAATCCCTGGAATTGGTGAATGTTACCTTATATGGCAAAAGGGACTTTGAAGATGTGATCAAATTCAGGCTCTTAAGAAGGGGAGATAATCCTGGATTTTCTGTGGAGGTCGTGTTTGTCATCACAAGTGTCCTTATAAAAGGGAGGCAGAGGCAAATTTGACTCTTACTTTGAGAAAGTAAGAGATGTGACAACTGAAGCCAGAGGTTAGAGGGCTGGGGGGAAGGGTCTGTGAGACGCAAAAGGCAAAGAAATGGACTTTCCCCTAGAGCCCCCAGAAGGAGCCAACCCTGCTCATAACCTTGACTTTAGTCCAGTGAGACTGATTTCAGACTTCTGGCCTCCAGAACTGGAAGAGAATGAATTTGTGTTGTTTTAAAGTCACTAATTTTGTGGTAATTTGTTACAGCAGCAATGGAAACTAATAAACATGGACTCTGGAGCCAGACTGCGTGGGTTCCTTCCAGGCTCCACCATTTGCCAGCTATGTGACCTAGGGCAAGTTACTTAACCTCATCAGGCCTCAGTTTTCTCATCTTTAAATGGGGATAATAATAGGGCCCACCACATAGGGTTGTTATGAGGATAAAGGAAGTTAATATTTGTAAAGCATGAGAACAGTGCCTGGAATCTAGTAAGTAATGTAGGTTCATTTGTTAAATAAAATACCTACAAAGCACGTGGACACTCCTGGCTGACAGGAGGCCGTTGGACGGAGCCAGTTGACACTGGTTTGGCAGGTTTGGTGTGCTCAGCAGAGCCTGTTGAACAAAGCAGGGGAGTATGTGGTGCCTTTCAGGAAGACTGTCAGCTGTCTCAGTTCAAATACAGCATGGATGCCTGCAGGGTGAACTTGAGTTCTCTGCTACAGTGATGGCCCCACCCACTGTGCTTTCCTGTCTTCCTTGAAGCATTAATAGCTGTTACTCTAATAGCTGGTCAAATAAGTTGGAGAAACTACATTTCAAAGCTGACTGGTTTTCCTTCCCTTAGGAATTCTCGAACATTGCATATGCAGATGAACCTAGTGAATCTCCAAGAGACATTTCCCAAACTTTGGCCTCCGGACCCCTTTCTACGGCACTTCCTACAGGACTAGTGTTTAATTACAGAACACACTTCAGAGCAAGTCTGGAGGCCTGGGGCTGCCACAGAAGGTGGGGAAAGGTAGACAGACTATCTGAGATGGAGTATCAGGTCCTGTTTGCCTGACCTCAGAACAAACTAGAAAATATAGCTGCTGCTGTATAGATATACCCCAGACAGTCAGAAAGGATTACGGACAGACCCACCCCTGATATCGGTAGGGCCTGGGGCCAGCCTTAAATGGGGGCGCCCAAGCCCCCAGCCCTCATTCCCTAGCATGCCCCTCCTCTTCCCTCCCCTGGCTCAACCAGTACCCTGAGGACTCTTGTGGATACCTTAGCCCTCAGGCCCAAGCTCCATCCAACCCCTAACCCAGCTGCCCCTTGGCCACCTCTCAGGCCTAGGGTCACATCTACAAGCAGCCGTGGCCTGCCTGCCAGAGGACAGATGGGGGAAGAGGCGGTGTCGGCCATGGAAGCAGGCTCAGATATGGAATTTAGGGTCCTGGCTATCTGAAGGGTGGTTTACAAGATGGGAGTGGATTCAGCACCTTGGTGTCTGTGGGCTCCTGGCTCCGTGGGGTGAGGTGTGACCAGAGGAGGCATGGAGCATGGCCCTCTATTTGGGGAGGCCCAGAGCAGAAGCCCCAGGGGTCTGGGTCTAGGGTGGCACCAGGTGTGGGCACTGACTCTGCAGTGTCACAGGACCCTGAGTTGCGGTTAGCGCTCTTCCTCTGCCCCTCAGCGCCAAGCTGGGCACCTCCATAGCCTCGTCCTTCGTTATGTCTGGTGACTTCTAAGCTCCCGGTTGGGCAGACACTTGCATCCTAATCTCCGCTGTAACCCATGGGGCCTAGCTCTGTGCCTGGTACCCTGTGGCCATGTCCCTAGTGAGCCTTCCCCAACAGCAGTCACCCCCTGCCCTGTCCCTGCCCCCTCCCCTCCTGAATGGAGGGAACAGTGGAGTGCGATTTATGTTATGAATTGTGAGGGGGGCCACCTCTTCCCATGGGAAGCCCTGGCCTCTGCCCGTGGTGGGCGAGCAAGGTGGGCTGCTGACTAGCTCGACTTTCAGGACCTGCAGTGTAAATGTGCCCAAGAGTGTTTATGTATAGCTGATACACTTTGTTACAAAGCAGAAACTAACACACCATTGTAAAGCAATTATATTCCAATAAAGATGTTAAAAAAAAAATGTGCCCAAGAGGTAGGCCTTGAGATAAGTGCCTTTGTTAATTTTTGTAGGTGAGAACTATTTTTCACGGAGTGGTTTAGTCAGAAGGGCTGTGGAACATGTAATGAAGTTGGCCTTGGCGGGAGGAGCGCTGTGAGAGGAGCCCCGCTATTGACAATTTTCAGTAGGGCTTGTTCACAGCATCCTGGTGGGAGTCACGGGTGGGAGGCTCCTGGGGGCCTCGAAGCTCTATATGGAAAATTACAGAGCAGCAAAGGCTCAGGGGATCATTGTCCCTCCAAGAATGGCTGTGCTTAAAATATCCCCATTAGTTTCAACTAGTGGCTTCCCCCAGGCCAGTTCTTTAAAAAGAAGACTTTATTGGGTTTTCAAAATTACCAAAGCTTGTTTTAACACAGAGGTATGTTCTAATTATTAAAGGAAAAAATAATCAATAGTTTCCCTGACTCCCACCCCCTTACCTCCTCAGAGGCGCTGGTGTTAACCTTTTGGTGATTAATCAGAGGGCTTTTACCACCTTTTTTTTGTGTGTGTCCATATGCAAAAATATACCAATATGTATTTACATATAGAGGAATTTTTGTTTTCACATGTTGGTGTTTGCTTTTTTAAAAAAAGAGGAATCGCACTACACCAATTATGCTGCATTTTCTCTTTTGACTTAATAAAAAATATCATGAACATTTTCTAAGTCCATACAAATAGATCCACTTCATTTTTAAAAAGAGCTACATAATGTTCCACAGTGTGAGTACCATAATTTATTCAACTGTTTCCCTGTTGATGTGTATTCAGGTTGTTCCCAAGTTTGTTTTTTCAATTATTAGTAGTTCCAATAGCAGCTCTTATTAGCAGTTCTAGTTTAAATATTCTTCAGTTTCTTTCTTGTGCATATGTTGCAAAAGACTATTTTGCCTTAGGAGAATTATAGAAATGGTGGACAATTAAAATGTTTTCCATTACCGTCACACTGATAGAGTTTTGGAACCTTAACTTGTGACGTTTTCAGAATATTTGCCCCAATTATGCATTCTTTTGGGCAGCCTGCATCTCCTGAGCTCTGTGCGTGGCCCTGTGGCCAAGAAGACAGTCTGTCCTCAAGGAGCCATGTGTCAGGTGGGTGTTGGTGTAGACAGGCGGGTGGACCGGAGCATCTATGAGGCAGCTTGCTGGGAGAGCTAGAGGATTAATAGATGGCAGCGTGGACTCTGGTTTCAAATCCTGTCTCTACCACTCACTTGCTGTGTGGTCTTGGGGAAGTTGGCTCATCTGTAAACGAGGGAAAACAATAGGACTTTTCACATGGGACTGCTGTGAGGACAAAGAGGGTTAATTAATGTAAAGAAAAGTACTTTGGACTAAGCCAGCAAGTCGGAAGCCCCAGTGGGCTGTAGTTGCTGTTTGCAGTGGCCCCCCTGTCTGCGGGGAGATCAGGAAAGCTCCCCTGAGGGTGGACATTTCAGCTGGTCCTTGAGGATGAGTTGAAGGGCATTTTTGTCTGCTGGGGGAAAACAAACACTCCCCACCCACCACTAACACCTGGTCCTGACCTGGTTCTCCAGCACCTCAGGTGGTTGAATGATCCAGAAACCTCTTCATTTTTAGTTGCAAAACCTCTGAGCCAGGGTTAGAGATCTTCTCCCTAGTGGTAAACAGGTTCATGTTACGGTGGAGCCAGGTCTGGCAGCCCCAGTGATCGTGCTGTTACCCCAAAAACATTCAGCAGGATCAGTTGATGTGTAAAAACAAAATGGAAACTTATCAGAGACTTCCTGTTGAGAAAACAATTCTTCTCACCCCAGATTTAGCAGGTGCTCAGAAACCTTCTAACTCTCCGATCTGCCAAGGCAGGTAGAGACCCAAAAACACTCTCCAGCCTGGTCTGAGTGAGCAAGCACCAGGGATCGGCCCCCCTCACATAGCTGGGCACCAGGACATAGTGGTCAAGATTGTAGCCTTTGGAACCTGTCTTCCTGGTTCTAGAGCCTAGGTCTGCTCCTTATTAACTGTATGGCCTTGAACAATTACTTAATCTCTCTTAGCCTCAGTTTCCCTATCTGTAAAATGGGAATGATAATATGTATTCCCAGAGCCCTACTAAAGACTAAATGAGATAATGCCTGTAAAGCACACAGCACAGGGCCTGGTACAGAATGAGGCTACAATACCTGGTGTCTGTCGTTATGGGTGCTTATGGAGATGGCCACTCTACCTCATCCCTACCTCCCCTGAAATTGAGGCTAGCACTCCAGACCTTCTGACCAGATGCTATCTGAGAATTGGCTCTGTGACAGTGTACAGGGACTGGGAAATCCCCAAGGGGGGCGCCTAACCCTGCCTGGGGTTGGGAAGAGGCCAGCTAAGACATGTGGAAAGGAGAGATGCTCCATCTGGGCTTTCAAGGATGAGAAGGAGCTCCCTGGTGAAGAGGCTGAGAAGAGGGAACAGCTTGGACAAAACTTCAAGGGACAAAGTTTGGGAATCACAAGTAACTTGGTTTGGCTGGAATGAGATGCCAGGTTTAGGGTGGGGGGCAATGGCTGGGACCACATGGGGAAGGGCCCTTTTGCCAAGTACAACTAGGAGGTTCGACTTGATTCTGAATGCTCTGGGGAGCCATTGAAAGGCTCCAAGAAGGGAAGTAACACAGTTTGGTTTGCATTTTAGACCATTCGCTCTGGTAGCAGGGTGGAGGATGGATGGGGTAGGGCATGTTATGGTACCAGGGCATGGCCAATCTAACGCAAGTGTTTTCTGGGGTCATCTTGTCCTTACTGCTTCTAATAGAATTGGGCATGAACTCCCACTGCAAACAAGGAGGGGACCCAATGTCTCCCCACAGGTCTCTGGGGACTCTTGGGAACTTCCATTTCTCTCTTGGCAGCTCCCCTGATGCCAAACTCCTGCTTCTGCTGAATTCTCCAGTTCCATCCTGCACATAGTGACCCCCATAGGCACTGGGTCACCTCCTGGTTGGTCCCTTCATTCCCACAGGACTCATGATCAAGGCCTGACTTCTCTGTGGGTTGGGAGCAAGGGGGGGGGCATGATGTTGCTGGTGGCACAACAAACAACATGACGTTGAACTTTGCATAGTGTTGTATTTGGAAGTCTCATGACTGTTCCTGCCTCAACGGGGAGAGGGGGAGTGGTCAGAGGCAGCTGCTTCTAAGTGGGCTTTACCTTCCTTGCTCGCTCTGGACTGGCCCCAGGGAGATGAATGCAACTGTCTTAGTTCCACAGAGACCAATCTGGACTGCTAATCACAATGTGGGTTTCCCAAGGTGGTGCAGACCCAGCTTATTTTAATTGTATATTGATCCCGTGGTCAGCGAAGGTTCTTCTGAGAAATGAACGTTTAAAAGAGTGGGCTTGGGCTTCCCTGGTGGTGCAGTGGTTAAGAATCCACCTGCCAATGCAGGGGACACGGGTTCGAGCCCTGGTCTGGGAAGATCCCACGTGCCATGGAGCAACTAAGCCCATGAGCCACAACTACTGAGCCTGTGCTCGAGAGCCTGCAAGCCACAGCTACTGAGCCCACGTGCCGCAACTACTGAAGCCTGCGTGCCTACAGCCTGTGCTTGTGCTCCACAACAAGAGAAGACACCCCAATGAGAAGCCCGTGCACCGCAACGAAGAATAGCCTCCACTGGCTGCAACTAGAGAAGCCCGCGTGCAGCAACGGAGACCCAATGCAGCCAAAAATAAATAAATTAAATCAATTAAAATAATAATAATAATAAATAATTGATTTTAAAAAAATAAAACAAAAGAGTAGGCTTGAGTTTTCTTTAGAATAAAACAAACTAAAATCAATACTGGCTAGTCCCCAACATAGAGGGTTCTGCTTGGTGGACCGGCAGGTGAAAGGCATATAGAATGCAGGGCTGAGAGACCTTCAAGATGGCGGAGGAGTAAGACGTGGAGGTCACCTTCCTCCCCACAAGTACATCAGAAATACATCTACATGTGGAACAACTCCTACAGAACACCTACTGAACGCTGGCAGAAGACCTCAGACTTCCCAAAAGATATATATTTTTTTTTCCTTTTTCTCTCTTTGTGAGTGTGTACGTGTATGCTTCTTTGTGTGATTTTGTCTGTACAGCTTTGCTTTTACCATTTTTCCTAGGGTTCTGTCTGTCCATTTTGTTTTGTTTTGTTTTTTTAGTATAGTTTTTAGTGCTTGTTATCATTGGTGGATTTGTTTTTTGGTTTGGTTGCTCTCTTTTTTCTTTCTTTCTTTTTAATTACTTTTTAATTTTTTTATTTGTAATAGTTTTTATTTTTTATTTTAATAACTTTCTTTTTATTTTCTTTCTTCCTCCCTCCCTCCCTCTCTCCCTCCCTCCCTTCCTCTCTCTCTCTTTCTTTCTTTCCTTCTCTCTTTCTTTCTTTCTTTCTCCCTTTTCTTCTGAGCCGTGTGGCTGACAGGGTCTTGGTGCTCTGGCCAGGTGTCAGGCCTGTGCCTCTGAGGTGGGAGAACCGAGTTCAGGACACTGGTCCACCAGAGACCTCCCGGCTGCACATAATATCATACAGTGAAAGCTCTCCCAGAGATCTCCATCTCAACACTAAGACCCAGCTCCATTCAACAACCAGCAAGCTACAGTGCTGGACACCCTGTGCCAAACAACTAGCAAGACAGGAACACAACCACACCCATTAGCAGAGAGGCTGCCTAAAATCATAATAAGGTCACAGACACCCCAAAACACACCACCGGACACAGTCCTGCCCACCAGAAAGACAAGATCCAACCTCATCCATCAGAACACAGGCACTGGTCCCCTCCACCAGGAAGCCTACACAACCCACTGAAACAACCTTAGCCACCGGGGGCAGACACCAAAAACAACAGGAACTACGAACCTGCAGCCTGCGAAAAGGAGACCCCAAACACAGTAAGTGAAGCAAAAAGAGAAGACAGAGAAACACACAGCAAATGAAGGAGCAAGGTAAAAACCCACCAGACCAAACAAATGAAGAGGAAATAAGCAGTCTACCTGAAAAAGAATTCAGAGTAATGATAGTAAAGGTGATCCAAAATCTTGGAAATAGAATGGAAAAAATACAAGAAACGTTTAACAAGGACCTAGAAGAACTAAAGAGCAAATAAACAATGATGAACAACACAATAAATGAAATTAAAAATTCTCTAGAAGGAATCAATAGCAGAATAACTGAGGCAGAAGAATGGATAAGTGACCTGGAGGATAAAATAGTGGAACTAACTACTGCAGAGCAGAATAAAGAAAAAAGAATGAAAAGAATTGAGGACAGTCTTAGAGACTTTTGGGACAACATTAAATGCAGCAACATTCGAATTATAGGGGTCCCAGAAGAAGAAAAGAAAAAGAAAGGGACTGAGAAAATATTTGAAGAGATTATAGTTGAAAACTTCCCTATTATGGGAAAGGAAATAGCCAGTCAAGTCCAGGAAGATCACAGAGTCCCATACAGCATAAATCAAGGATAAACACGCCAAGACACATATTAATCAAACTATCAAAAATTAAATACAAAGAAAAAATATTAAAATCAGCAAAGGAAGAACAACAAATAACATACAAGGGAATCCCCATAAGGTTAGCAGCTGATCTTTCAGCAGAAACTCTGCAAGCCAGAAGGGAGTGGCAAGACATATTTAAATTGATGCAAGGGGAAAACCTACAACCAAGATTACTCTACCCAGAAAGGATCTCATTCAGATTCGACAGAGAAATTAAAACCTTTACAGACAAACAAAAGCTAAGAGAATTCAGCACCACCAAACCAGCTTTACAACAAATGCTAAAGGAACTTCTTTAGGCAGGAAACACAAGAAAAGGAAAAGACCTACAATAACAAACCCAAAACAATTAAGAAAAATGGTAATTGGAACACACATGTTGATAATTACCTTAAATGTAAATGGATTAAATGCTCCCACCAAAACACATAGACTGGCTGAATGGATACAAAAACAAGACCTGTATATATGCTGTCTACAAGAGACCCACTTCAGACCTAGGGACACATACAGACTGAAAGTGAGGACATGGAAGAAGATATTCCATACAAATGGAAATCAAAAGAAAGCTGGAGTAGCAATTCTCATATCAGACAAACTAGACTTTAAAATAAAGACTATTACAAGAGACAAAGAAGGACACTACATAATGATCAAGGGATCAATCCAAGAAACAGATATCACAATTGTAAATATTTATGCCCCCAACATAGGAACACCTCAATACATAAGGCAAATGCTAACAGCCATAAAAGGGGAAATTGACAGTAACACAATCATAGTAGGGGACTTTAACACCCCACTTTCACCAATGGACAGATCATCCAAAATGAAAATAAATAAGGAAACACAAGCTTTAAATGATACAATAAACAAGATGGACTTAATTGATATTTATAAGACATTCCATCCAAAAACAACAGAATACAATTTCTTCTCAAGTGCTGCTCATGGAACATTCTCCAGGATAGATCATATCTTGGGTCACAAATCAAGCCTTGGTATATTTAAGAAAATTGTAATCATATCAAGTATCTTTTCTCACCACAATGCTAGGAGACTAGATATCAATTACAGGAAAAAATCTGTAAAAAATACAAACACATGGAGGCTAAACAATACACTACTAAATAACCAAGAGTTCACTGAAGAAATCAAAGAGGAAATTAAAAAATACCTAGAAACAAATGACAATGAAAACACGACAACACAAAACCTATGGGATGCAGCAAAAGCAGTTCTAAGAGGGAAGTTTATAGCAATACAAACCTACCTCAAGAAACAACAAACATCTCAAATAAACAACCTAACCTTACACCTAAAGCAATTAGAGAAAGAAGAACAAAAAAACCCTAAAGTTAGCAGAAGGAAGGAAATCATAAACATAAAATCAGAAATAAATGAAAAAGAAATGAAGGAAACAACAGCAAAGATCAATAAAACTAAAAGCTGGTTCTTTGAGAAGATAAACAAAATTGATAAACCATTAGCCAGACTCATAAAGAAAAAAAGGGAGAAGACTCAAATCAATAGAATTAGAAATGAAAAAGGAGAAGTAACGACTGACACTGCAGAAATACAAAGGATCATGAGAGATTACTACAGGCAACTATATGCCAATAAAATGGACAACCTGGAAGAAATGGACAAATTCTTAGAAAAGTGCAACCTTCTGAGACTGAACCAGGAAGAAATAGAAAATATAAACATACCAATCACAAGCACTGATATTGAGACTGTGATTAAAAATCTTCCAACAAACAAACGCCCAGGACCAGATGGCTTCACAGGTGAATTCTATCAAACATTTAGAGAAGAGCTAACACCTATCCTTCTCAAACTCTTCCAAAATATAGCAGAGGGAGGAATACTCCCAAACTCATTCTATGAGGCCACCATCACCATGATACCAAAACCAGACAAAGATGTCACAAAGAACGAAAACTACAGGCCAACATCACTGATGAACATAGATGCAAAAATCCTCAACAAAATAGTAGCAAACAGAATCCAACAGCACATTAAAAGGATCATACACCATGATCAAGTGGGGATTATCCCAGGAATGCAAGGATTCGTCAATATATGCAAATCAGTCAATGTGATACACCATGTTAACAAACTGAAGGAGAAAAAGCATATGATCATCTCAATAGATGCAGAAAAAGCTTTTGACAAAATTCAACACCCATTTATGATAAAAACCCGCCAGAAAGTAGGCATAGAGGGAACTTACCTCAACATAATAAAGACCATGTATGACAAACCCACAGCCAACATCATTCTCAATGGTGAAAAACGGAAAGCATTTCCTCCAAGATCAAGAACAAGACAAGGTTGTCCACTCTCACCACTATTATTCAACATAGTTTTGGAAGTTTTAGCCACAGCAATCAGAGAAGAAAAAGAAATAAAAGGAATACAAATCAGAAAAGAAGAAATAAAGCTGTCACAGTTTGCAGATGACATGATACTATACATAGAGAATCCTAAAGATGCTACCAGAAAACTACTAGAGTTAATCAATGAATTTGGTAAAGTAGCAGGATACAAAATTAATGCACAGAAATCTCTTGCATTCCTATACACTAATGATGAAAAATCTGAAAGAGAAATTAAGGAAACACTCCCACTCACCACTGCAACAAAAAGAGTAAAATACCTAGGAATAAACCTACCTAAGGAGGCAAAAGACCTGTATGCAGAAAACTATAAGACACTGATGAAAGAAATTAAAGATGATACCAACAGATGGAGAGATATACCATGTTCTTGGATTGGATGAATCAACATTGTGAAAATGACTATACTACCCAAAGCAATCTACAGATTCAATGCAATCCCTATCAAACTACCAATGACATTTTTCACATAAGTAGAACAAAAAATTTCACAGTTTGTATGGAAACACAAAAGACCCCGAAGAGACAAAGCAATCTTGAGAAAGAAAAATGGAGCTGGAGGAATCAGGCTCCTGGACTTCAGACTATACTACAAAGCTACAGTAATCAAGACAGTATGGTACTGGCACAAAGAACAGAAATATAGATCAATGGAACAGGATAGGAAGCCCAGAGATAAACCCACACACATATGGTCACCTTATTTTTGATAAAGGAGGCAAGAATATACAATGGAGAAAAGACAGTCTCTTCAATAAGTGGTGCTGGGAAAACTGGACAGCTACATGTAAAAGAATGAAATTAGAACACTCCCTAACACCATACGCAAAAATAAACTCAAAATGGATTACAGACCTAAATGTAAGGCCAGACACTATAAAACTCTTAGAGGAAAACATAGGAAGAACACTCTATGACATAGATCACAGCAAGATCCTTTTTGACCCACCTCCTAGAGAAATGGAAATAAAACCAAAGATAAACAAATGGGACCTAATGAAACTTAAAAGCTTTTGCAAAGCAAAGGAAACTACAAACAAGATGAAAAGACAACCCTCAGAACTGGAGAAAATATTTGCAAATGAAGCAACTGACAAAGGATTAATCTCCAAAATTTACAAGCAGCTCATGCAGCTCAATATCAAAAAAAAAACCCAATCCAATCAAAAAATGGGCAGAAGACCTAAATAGACATTTCTCCAAAGAAGATATACAGATTGCCAACAAACACATGAAAGGATGCTCAACATCACCAGTCATTAGAGAAATGCAAATCAAAACCACAATGAGGCATCACCACACACCAGTCAGAATGGCCATCATCAAAAAATCTACAAACAGTAAATGCTGGAGAGGGTGTGGAGAAAAGGGAACCCTCTTGCACTGTTGGTGGGAATGTAAATTGATACAGCCACTATGGAGAACAGTATGGAGGTTCCTTAAAATCTAAAACTAGAACTACCATACGACCCAGCAATCCCACTACTGGGCATATACCCTGAGAAAACCATAATTCAAAAAGAGTCATGTACCACAATATTCATTGCAGCTCTATTTACAATAGCCAGGACATGGAAGCAACCTAAGTGTCCATCGACAGATGAATGGATAAAGAAGGTGTGGCACATATATACAATGGAATATTACTCAGCCATAAAATGAAATGAAATTGATTTATTTGTAGTGAGGTGGATGGACCTAGAGACTGTCATACAGAGTGAAGTAAGTCAGAAAGAGAAAAATAAATACCATATGCTAACACATATATGTGGAATCTAAAAAAAAAAAAAGTTTTGAAGAACCTAGGGGCAGGACAGGAATAAAGATGCAGATGTAGAGAATGGACTTGAGGACACAGGGAGGGGAAAGGGTAAGCTGGGACGAAGTGAGAGAGTGGCATGGACTTATATACACTAACAAATGTAAAATAGCTAGCTAGTGGGAAGCAGCTGCATAGCACAAGGAGATCAGCTCGGTGCTTTGTGACCACCTAGAGGGGTGGGATAGGGAGGGTGAGAGGGAGACGCAAGAGGGAGGAGATATGGGGATATATGTATATGTATAGCTGATTCACTTTGTTATAAAACAGAAACTAACACACCATTGTAAAGCAATTATACTCCAATAAAGATGTTAAAAAAAAAAGTAGAATGCAGGGCCCTGGGCAATCGATTTAACCTCTCTAGGTTAGTCTCTCCATCTGCAAAATGGGCATGATATTACTTCTTTACAGGAAGATTGTGAGGTTGCAATGAGATAGTATGTGCAGAATCACTTGGTTTGGCCTGTAGTTGGGCTTTGGGATAATTTGGACACATAAGGACACTACGATGAACTGAATTGTGTCCCCCTCAAAATCCATATGTTGAAGCCCTAATCCCCAATGTGACTATATTTGGAGATAGGGTCTTCAGGAGATAATTAAGGTTAAATGAGGTATAGTAGTAGCCCAATCTGATAGGACTGTGGCCTTATAAGAAGAGAGATCTCTCTCGGTCTCTCTTGCTCTCTCTGCCATGTGAGAGCACAGTGAGAAGGCAGCTGTCTACAAGCCAGGAAGAGAGTCCTCACCAGAACCCGACCATGCTGACTACCTGGATCTCAGACTTCCAGCCTCCAGAACTGTGAGAAAATGAAAAGTTCTGTTGCTTAAGTCACCCAGTCAGTGGTACTTTGTTATGGTGGCCCAAGCTGACTAATGCAGACCTGTATTCAATCTGTGTACAGTCTGTCTTCAGAAAGTGGTGATGGCATGGACTCGGCCCTGAGGGGGGTGGGCCTGTGGTCTCCCTGCCCCTCCAGCCACTCCTACCCTGGCTTCCCAGGTCCCAGTGATCTGGGTCCTGCTACCTTCTTGGCCTCATCTGGTACCACCCATCACTTATTTCCTAGATTGGCCTTCTTCCTTTCATTTCTCAAATGCTCCAAGCTCTATCCTGCTTTGCAGGTGCTGTCCCCTCTGCCTGCAGTGCCTACCTTTGCAGGGTTTACCTTTTACTCAATGGTTCAATTCTCAGAGAGCCACGCCTGGACTGCCTGCCCAAGACAGCACAACTTCTACCCAGGCTGCTCTTGTTTCTTCCCAGCTGACATCACGTACTGAAATTAAATGGTTTACCTGTTTCTTATCTGTTTTTCTCCATTAGAATGTAAGCTCCATGATGATAGAGGTCTTGTTTACTTGTTCTTGCTATATCCCCAGAGCTTGGCATGGTGACTGTCACATAATAAGGACTCAACCCAGAAAGAAAGAACAAAAGAGAGAAAGAGAGAGAGAGAGAGAGAGAGAGAGAGAGAGAGAGACAGAGAAAGAACAAAAGAGCAAACTGATCTGGTAAAAGTTCCATGCCCGTGCACCCAGCATCCCTTGAAGTAGATCCAAAGCACCTTGATTACCACAATTTATCCCTCATTATAACTAGAGGCCAACTGGTCCAGCCAACGGTTTTTCAACTGAAGGGTTCTATGGAGGGGTATGGGCCACCACAGAGAGCTAGGCAGAGGACGAGGTGAATGAGTTGGCCTTTTTTTTTTTCTTTTTGAATTTTATTTTATTTATTTTTTATACAACAGGTTCTTATTAGTTATCCATTTTATACATATTAGTGTATACAAGTCAATCACAGTCTCCCAATTCATCCCACCACCACCCCCCCCTCCTGCCACTTTCCTCCCTTGGTGTCCGTACGTTTGTTCTCTACATCTGTGTCTCTATTTCTGTCCTGCAAACCAGTTCATCTATGCCATTTTTCTAGGTTCCACATATATGCGTTAATATATGATATTTGTTTTTCTCTTTCTGACTTACTTCACTCTGTATGACAGTCTCTAGATCCATCCACCTCTTTACAAATGACCCAATTTTGTTCCTTTTTATGGCTGAGTAATATTCCATTGTATATATATACCACATCTTACTTATCCATTCATCTGTCGATGGGCATTTAGTTTTCTTCCATGCCCTGGCTATTGTTAATAGTGCTGCAATGAACATTGGGGTGCATGTGTCTTTTTGAATTATGGTTTTCTCTGGGTGTATGCCCAGTAGTGCGATTGCTGGGTCATATGGTAGTTCTATTTTTAGTTTTTTAAGGAACCTCCATACTGTTCTCCATAGTGGCTGTATCAATTTACATTCCCACCAACAGTGCAAGAGGGTTCCCTTTTCTCCACACCCTCTCCAGCATTTACTGTTTGTAGATTTTTTGATGATGGCCATTCTGACTGGTGTGTGGTGATGCCTCATTGTGGTTTTGATTTGCATTTCTCTAATGACTGGTGATGTTGAGCATCCTTTCATGTGTTTGTTGGCAATCTGTATATCTTCTTTGGAGAAATGTCTATTTAGGTCTTCTGCCCATTTTTGGATTGGGTTGTTTTTTTTTTTTTTTTTGATATTGAGCTGCATGAGCTGCTTGTAAATTTTGGAGATTAATCCTTTGGCAGTTGCTTCATTTGCAAATATTTTCTCCAGTTCTGAGGGTTGTCTTTTCATCGTTTGTAGTTTCCTTTGCTTTGCAAAAGCTTTTAAGTTTCATTAAGTCCCATTTGTTTATTTTTGTTTTTGTTTCCATTACTCTAGGAGATGGATCAAAAAAGATCTTGCTGTGATTTATGTCAAAGAGTGTTCTTCCTATGTTTTCCTCTAAGAGTTTTATAGTGTCCAGTCTTACATTTAGGTCTGTAATCCATTTTGAGTTTATTTTTGTGTATGGTGTTAGGGAGTGTTCTAATTTCATTCTTTTACATGTAGCTGTCCAGTTTTCCCAGCATCACTTACTGAAGAGACTGTCTTTTCTCCATTGTATATCTTTGCCTCCTTTGTCATAGATTAGTTGACCATAGGTGCGTGGGTTTATCTCTGGGCTTTCTATCCTGTTCCATTGATCTATATTTCTGTTTTTGTGCCAGTACCATATTGTCTTGATTATTGTAGCTTTGTAGTATTGTCTGAAGTCCAGGAGCCTGATTCCTCCAGCTCCGTTTTTTTCCCTCAAGACTGCTTTTGCTATTAAGGGTCTTTTGTGTCTCCATACAAATTTTAAGATTTTTTGTTCTGGTTCTGTGAAAAATGCCATTGGTAATTTGATAGTGATTGCACTGAATCTGTAGATTGCTTTGGGTAGTATAGTCATTTTCACAATGTTGATTTGTCCAGTCCAAGAACATGGTATATCTCTCCATCTGTTTGTATAACCTTTAATTTTTTTCATCAGTGTCTTATAGTTTTCTGCATACAGGTCTTTTGTCTCCTTAGGTAGGTTTATTCCTAGGTATTTTATTCTTTTTGTTGCAGTGGTAAATGGGAGTGTTTCCTTAATTTCTCTTTCAGATTTTTCATCATTAGTGTATAGGAATGCAAGAGATTACTGTGCATTAATTTTGTATCCTGCAACTTTACCAAATTCGTTGATTAGCTCTAATAGTTTTCTGGTGGCATCTTTAGGATTCTGTGTATAGTATCATGTCATCTGCAAACAGTGACAGTTTTACTTCTTCTTTTCCAATTTGTATTCCTTTTATTTCTTTTTCTTCTATGATTGCCGAGGCTAGGACTTCCAAAACTATGTTGAATAATAGTGGTGAGAGTGAACATCCTTGTTCTGTTCTTAGAGGAAATGGTTTCAGTTTTTCACCATTGAGAATGATGTTTGCTGTGGGTTTGTCATATATGGCCTTTATTATGTTGAGGTAGTTTCCCTCTATGCCCACTTTCTGGAGAGTTTTTATTATAAATGGGTGTTGAATTTTGTCAAAAGCTTTTTCTGCATCTATTGAGATGATCATATGGTTTTTCTTCTTCAATTTATTAATATGGTGTATCAATTTGATTGATTTGCATATATTGAAGAATCCTTGCATCCCTGGGATAAATCCCACTTGATCATGGTGTATGATTCTTTTAATGTGTTGTTGGATTCTGTTTGCTAGTATTTTGTTGAGGATTTTTGCATCTATACTCATCAGTGATATTGGTCTGTAATTTTATTTTTTTGTGGTATGTTTGTCTGGTTTTCGTATCAGGGTGATGGTGGCCTCATAGAATGAATTTGGGAGTGTTCCTTCCTCCCCAGTTTTTTGGAAGAGTTTGAGAAGGATGGGTGTTAGCTCTTCTCTAAATGTTTGATAGAAGTCACCTGTGAAGCCATCTGGTCCTGGACTTTTGTTTGTTGGAAGATTTTTAATCACAGTTTCAATTTCATTACTTGTTATTTGTTTGTTCATATTTTCTGTTTCTTCCTGGTTCAGTCTTAGAAGGTTATACCTTTCTAAGAATTTGTCTATTTCTTCCAGGTTGTCCATTTTATTGGCATAGAGTTGCTTGTAATAGTCTCTTAGGATGCTTTGCTTTATGTGGTGTCTGTTGTAACTTCTCCTTTTCCGTTTCTAATTTTATTGATTTGAGTTCTCTCCCTCTTTTTCTTGATGTGTTTGGCTAATGGTTTATCAATTTTGTTTATCTTCTCAAAGAACCAGCTTTTAGTTTTATTGATCTTTGCTATTATTTTCTTTGTTTCTATTTCATTTATTTCTGCTCTTATCTTTATGATTTCTTTCCTTCTGCTAACTTTGGGTTTTGTTTGTTCTTCTTTCTGTTGTTCCTTTAGGTGTAAGGTTAGACTGTTTATTTGAGATTTTTCTTGTTTCTTGAGGTAGGCTTGTATTGCTATAAACTTCCCTCATAGAACTGCTTTTGCTGCATCCCATAGGTTTTGGATCGTCGTGTTTTCGTTGTCATTTGTTTCTAGGTATTTTTTGATTTCCTCTTTGATTTCTTCAGTGATCTCTTGGTTATTTAGTAATGTATTGTTTAGCCTCCATGTGGTTGTGTTTTTTTCATTTTTTTCCTTGTAATTGACTTCTAATCTTATAGCGTTGTGGTCAATACAGATACTTGATATGATTTCAATTTTCTTAAATTTACTGAGGCTTTATTTGTGACCCAAGATGTGATCTATCCTGGAGAATGTTCCATGAGCACTTGAGAAGAAAGTGTAATCTGCTGTTTCTGGATGGAATGTCCTATAAGTATCAATTAAATCTATTCCGTCTATTGTGTCATTTAAAGCTTCTGTTTCCTTATTTATTTTCTGTTTGGATGATCTGTCCATTGGTGTAAGTGAGGTGTTAAAGTCCCCCAGTATTATTGTGTTACTGTCTATTTCCTCTTTTATAGCTGTTAGAAGTTGCCTTATGTATTGAGGTGCTCCTATGTTGGGTACATATATATTCATAGTTGTTATATCTTCTTCTTGGATTGATCCCTTGATCATTATGTAGTGTCCTTCCTTGTCTCTTGTAACATTCTTTATTTTAAAGTCTAGTTTATCTGCTGTGAGTATTGCTACTCCAGCTTTCTTTTGATTTCCATTTGCATGGCATATCTTTTTCCATCCCCTCACTTTCAGTCTGTATGTGTCCCTAGGACTGAAGTGGGTCTCTTGTAGACAGCATAAATCTGGGTCTTGTTTTTGTATCCATTCAGCAAACCTGTGTCTTTTGGTTGGAGCATTTAATCCCTTCATGTTTAAGGTAATTATTGATATGTATGTTCCTATTACATTTTCTTAGTTGTTATGGGTTTGTTTTTGTAGGTCCTTTTCTTCTCTTGCGTTTCCCACTTAGAGAAGTTCCATTAGCATTTGTTGTAGAGCTGGTTTGGTGGTGCTGAATTCTCTTAGCTTTTGCTTGTCTGTAAAGCTTTTGATTTCTCCATCGAATCTGAATGAGATCCTTGCCGGGTAGAGAAATCTTGGTTGTAGGTTTTTCCCTTTCATCACTTTAATCCCTTTCATCACTTTAAATATATCATGCCACTGCCTTCCGGCTTGTAGAGTTTCAGCTGAGAAATCAGCTGTTAACCTTATGGGAGTTCCCTTGTATGTTATTTGTCGTTTTTCCCTTGCTGCTTTCAATCATTTTTCTTTGTCTTTAATTTTTGCCAGTTTGATTACTATGTGTCTCAGAGTGTTTCTCCTTGGGTTTATCCTGCCTGGGACTCTCTGTGCTTCCTGGACTTGGGTGGCTATTTCCTTTCCCATGTTAGGGAAGTTTTCTACTATAATCTCTTCAAATATTTTCTCGGGTCCTTTCTCTCTCTCTTCTCCTTCTGGGACCCCTATAATGCGAATGTTGTTGAGTTTAATGTTGTCCCAGAGATCTGTTAGGCTGTCTTCATTTCTTTTCATTCTTTTTTTTTTTATTCTGTTCTGCGGCAATGAATTCCACCATGTTTCTTCCAGGTCACTTATCTGTTCTTCTGCCTCAGTTATGCTGCTATTGATTCCTTCTAGTGTATTTTTCATTTCAGTTATTATATTGTTCATCTCTGTTTGTTTGTTCTTTAATTCTTCTAGGTCTTTGTTAAACATTTCTTGCATCTTCTCGATCTTTGCCTCCATTCTTTTCCGAGGTCCGGGATCATCTTCACTATCATTATTCTGAATTCTTTTTCTATAAGGTTGCCTATCTCCACTTCATTTAGTTGTTTTTCTGGGGTTTTATCTTGTTCCTTCATCTTGTACATAGCCCTCTGCCTTTTCATATTGCCTATCTATCTGTGAATGTGGTTTTTGTTCCACAGGCTGCAGGAGTGTAGTTCTTCTTGCTTCTGCTGTCTGCCCTCTCATGATTGGCCTTTGAATGCTCTTTTCTACCCTTTCAACCAGTAGAGCTCTGAGTTTATCTGATTCCTATATTGGGCTTTAGTGAAAAATCTCACTAGAAGAAACAGCTCCACAGCTAGGAGAAAATGGAAAACCACAAATTGGATCCAACCCTTTATCTTACAGAGGAAGAATCTGAGGACCAGTGAGGGAAAAGGACTTGCCCATGCACAGATGGTCATTGGCAGAGCACTGTATCCCCAGTGGTGCCATGGTCAGGCACTATTCTTGTTAACAATTCTTGTTATGTGAGTGAAAAATACTGGCTTCCTCAAATGCTATAACTTAGCTTTTACTCCCTATGAACTGGGGACAAGAAAGGGCTTATGGTCACCACTGGTCTCTGGCAGTCCCGAACAAACTTCAGGCTCAAGGGTCCCATGAGTTCTCATGCCCACTTCAGGAGACCACACATGAACTCTGCTAGGGGCACTCAGGAGAACCCTGGCCAGGCCAAAGAGCCACCAAAGAACATTACACATGGCCCAGTAAGTCACAGCAGTTTCAGAAGGGGAGGATTTCTTCTTAGAAAGACTCAGAGCTGGCTAGCATGGACTCCAGCCCTCTTAGAGTCTTGTTGGTGGTAGAATGATAGACTTTTCTGACAGCCCCCTTACTTGCTGACCTCTCTTCTACCTTCCCTTCTTTTCCTTCCTCCTTTTCTTCAGCTAGTTCCAAGGAGCATTTGCTGACTGGAAATTTTATGTTAGCCATTACTGCAAACCCAGACATTCATTTCATCACTGGCAATCAGCTCTTGTCCTTGGGGAAAACTAATTAGGTATTACAGGACTTTAGATGTCGTTTCCGTGGAAACCCCCATAGTAATGGTGTACATGCAGAATATATGCTCTAGGGAGTTTGGGGAAAAAATGTATATATTATTACTGGATTTTAAGAATATCTTTAATTTTTTTCTCTTGCTTTTTTTCTGCATATATGTTTTGTAAATCATGGAAATTTTCCCTGGATTTTTTTCTCTCACAGAGAGAGAATAGTAGAGAACACAAGGGCCTTTTCCATTTTCTCTCTTTTAATTAAAAAAAATTCATAGTTGCGCAAGAATGAAAGTTTTTCAGATGGGTCAGAAAACGTCTAAGCAGGATCTCCCCTAATAGCTGAGAACATTTTAAGGAAAGACATTTCTTAAATAAAGAATTGAAAAGGCCTCAAGTCTTTCAAAATAGAAGGGGGAAACTAGCAAATCCAATTAATCAACTCCAAATGTATTTACACTAAAGGGGAAAAAAATAAAGGGCAGGTTCTCTGGTGCTTGTTGCTCTGTCAGGTTGACACTGGGGGATCCGGGACATTCTCCTTGTCTCCCTGTCGAGACAGCCTGTTTCCAGTCCTGCAGCTAACTCATGGTGGGCTCCAGTGATTGCACCTGAAATGACCTGTCCTGGGGTGACCAGATGGCCCTTCAGAGTTGGCCCTCATGGTGAGCTGGTGAACCACACAATTACTCTGTGAGAAACTCCAATGTGGGAAGCATGCAGACCTGGTCTGACTGGTGCAGATGGAAGAGCCCAGCAGACTTTACAGAGAGGGAGCCTGTTACACACCCATGTGCCACAGCTAAAATTCAAGTGTTCCTGGAGAACCCATAAATAACTGAACTGTTTTCTTTGATACCTCTAATTGGCCACTCAAGGATGGAATGCCCACATTGACCTTTTTGCTAGCTGCCAGCTGATCAATTTACCCCCCAAATTTGCCAACAAGATTTACTGTTCCCAGAGTCCCTGCGGTTTTTCTTCTTCACACCTGATAAATTCTGTTTTGCCTTCGCTCCTCGATTCAGTCTACCAGATGACTTCCTCGCCTGTGAGAAACACATTGCATGCAAAATAACTGAGCTGCTTGCAAAATAATTTTTTAAATGCTTTGATTTATTCTTTGATATATGAAATGATGTGTCCACTGGGTGGGGCAGGGCTGGGGGAAGCTGGCATGGCCCTTGATCATGATCTCCTCTTCATCCAGTTACCCAGTTACTTGAGATAGAATGGCCGGCCCTGTCTGATTAACTATGCGGGGTGGGAGGGTGGGGGTGGAAGTTCCTTCTAGGGGCTGTGGCATGAGAAGTTAAAAGAGAAGTGTTGGGCATGGCAGGCAAATCACCCGACTTCTAATATGCGTGCTAAGTAAACGCGTGAATTAGATTTGTTTATGTATTACTTTTGTTGCATGACAAAGCACCCCCAAAATTAATGACTTAAAACAATAATCATTTAGCTCACGATTGTGTGGGTCAGCAATCAGGGCAAGGCTCAGCTTGGTAGTTCTTCTGCTGTCTCACCTGGGGTGAGCTTCTGTCATGCAGCTGGTCAAGGATGGCCTCACTTGCGTGCCTGGCAGCTGGTGCTGGCTGTAGGCTGGGGTGATGGGGAAAATGGGGCCACGTGTCTACAGCAAGCCCCATCGCACTGACATTCTACAAACCTCAGCTACATCACATTCTCTAATGTCCCTTTGGCCAAAGGAAGGCACAAGGCCAGGTTCAGATTCAAGGGAGAAATGGACTGTACCCCTTGAGAAATGGACTGTATGTACCTCTTGCTGGGAGGAGAAGCAAAGTCACATGTGAAGAAAGAAACAAACGGGATTGGAGGAATTGGTGGCATTTTGGTAGCACCATACCAGGTTTGTCTGATACAGGCCTTCCAAGCACTACTGAATCCCTATCTTGCCTAAGAAACTTTCCATGATGGGCCCTTATCATGCCTCTCTTATGCTAGAGCTCCTTGAGGTTGTGAGCTGATTCATGGGACATGTGTCTGATTAATATTTATGTCACCACAGTGTTCTCACCTAGTTGGTTCTTTTTCATAGAGGTATAATCGACAAATAAAATTGTATAGTGTACAATGTGATGATTTCATATATGTATACATTGTGAAATGATTACCACAGTCAAGTTAGTTAACACATCTACCCCCTCACATCGTTACCTTTTTTTTTTTTTTTTTGAGAACACTTATGATCTGCTCTCTTAGCAAATTTCAAGTATTGGTTGGTTCTTACTAATTATTTTATTGAATTGAGTTGAGTTGAATTGACTGAGTTGGTTCTCCTTTCTTTCTAATTACAAGCTCCTTGAAGGCAAGTTTGGAATTGCTCTCTCACATAAAAATCTCCCTCCCAAAGCTCTTGGAATTATACCAACAGGCTGAAAATCCCACAGGCTCTTAGAACCAGTTAAGTGGCAGAGGATCAGGTCTGGAGCCAGCTCTGTTCAGGACACTATCTGGGGTAAGAGTGGGACTTGCAGGTGACCACAGGCCCTGGCACCAAAGCATTCCATCTTCAGGCCGGCCATACCCCAAATGAGCGGCATCACCGTGTGAGGCTAAGGAAGCAGAAAGATACAGCAGTTTGGAGATCGTGGCTTTCCTTCCTCACTCAGGGGAAACCCGGGCCAGGTCAGGAGGAAACATGTTTGTCAGCCCCCGACCTCTGAGACTTCTACTCTGTGACAGCTCAGAGCGGACCCCACCACCTGAACCCCCGAGGGCCCTCTGGCACCCCCTGCCCCATGCCAGATCCCATCCACATCACCTCAGCACTCTTCCAAAATTCATCAGGGTGACCAGTCAGGCTGCTCTAGAACCAGGCCTGGGTGGCTGAGACCCAAATGGAGGGAAGGACAGTCCTTTGCCACCCTCCCCACTCTGGTCCAGCAGTGCTCCAGCACTTCTCCAGCACTTTCTAAGGCTTGGAGATCACCTGTGACCCTTTATTCCAGATTGGACCACCCCCTGGGAACAGGAGGATGTCCCTCCCATGGCATAAGATAAATCGTCAGGTACTTCATTACTCACAGGCTTAGCAATGAGTTTTCTACGGGAGTTTCCATTCTGGGTGGTGAACAAGGGCCACTGGCCACCTGTCCTTTTCTTCACATGACACAGTCATTCACCCACCCACCCCTTTACTCACTACAATTCTATAGACTGCCCACTGTGTACCAGGACCATCTCAGCCCTTGGGGAGAGGTGAGATGAGCCAGGCGTCGGTCCTGTCCCCTGGGAGCTCATGTGCCCTGAGACCACACACGAGGTCTGCATAGGACCACGGAATAAGGGCTCTTCAGAGCACAAGGTACCTCGGGGATCATCCAACCTATCCCCTCATTCCTCAGAGGAGGAAACTGAGCCCAAGAGAGGGGAGTTTAGTCATCCAGGGTCACACAGTAAGCAGTAGTTATTGATTCACTACGCAAGAATTTACCCAACACCTATATATGCTAAGATCTGGGCTGACACTGGAGATACCACAGGGAACAAGGTGGACACAGCCCTGTCCCTTTGGCACTCCAGCTGTGACTGGTGGGTCTCAATCCAGGTTACACTTTAGGCTTACCCAAGGAAGCTTAAGAAAAATCCCAATGCCTCATGCCCAGAGATTCAGACTGGCCTGGTCTGGGGTCCAAGTGTGGGTACTTTTAAACAAGTTCTCCAAGTGATTCTGATGTGCAGACAGGTCAAGAACCACTGCTCTGGGGTGGGGGAGACAGGCAAAAACCAAGTAAATATGAATAAATACGTAACTGAAATTTGTGACTTGTAAGGAATGAACAGGATGCTGAGTGAGGACATGGCAGGGTGGGGTACTGTTATCTGCCTAAGTCTGATTGAGGCTGCACTTGGAGAACTGTGGTTCTAGGGATCAGATGGGAGCAAGCACAAGGGCGTCCTCATATGGGACAGCAATGGAATCTTCTGGGCCGTATTGCCCACCCTGCTGATCCACAGATCCCTGCACTGGAGCCCTGTCTAGCAGACGCTCTCAATCTGCACCCTGAAATATCTCCCCGCTGGCCCCCATACATACTATTTATGAGTGCCTCCCAGGCCAGCCGGATTCATAATCCCTCACATTTTAAGAGTATAGTCATCCCTCAGTATCCACAGGGGATTGGTTTCAGGAAACCCTGTGGATACCAAAATCTGAGGATGCCCAAGTCCCTTATATAAAATGGTGTAGGACCCTCAGCCCTCCGGATCCACAGTTCTTCAGCCATGGATATGGAGGTCCAACTGTAGCTGGTAAAGCACATTCCCTCTTATCTGTATTATTGGATCCTAATGCTAATCCCGTGCGATGGACAGGGTCAAGGTTAATAGTCTGATGATAGAGATGTAGAAATAGGCTCAGAGAAGTGGTGTGACCTGCCTAAGATCACACAGCTAGTATCTGGATGTGTGAGACTTCAGTCTAGCTCGCCAGCCTCCAACTCCACTACCCATGTCGTCCCCCGACCCCAAGCCTTGCGCCAGGAAACTGAAACAGAAGCGGGGCACCTGGGAGGCAGGTGGGGACACCACCCCGGGGCCAGCACCCTCCTGTCAAGCTGGGCAGAACCGCCAATGTGCCTCACCTTTAACTTGGATGGTATACAACCTCATTCTCCATCAGGAAGTCCAAGGAACCTGTGACTCTTTACTTCAGTTCCTGCCCAGAATGAACCCGGTTGCTATAGTAACCTGATGCCGTTCTTTCTTATACGGTGGATGTTTTCATTTTGTATTTGAAGAGTCTGGCCAGGCAGTCGCGTTGCCATGGCTCGGCCTGTCAGCAGCAGTTAGAAGCAGAGGGAACCCTTTGAGCAGCCTCTAGGTCCCTCTAATTGATGGTGGAAACCCGTGTCTGGAAAACCCCCCGGCTCAGTTGCACTGGGGAAGGACGGAGGGGGAGTCTCGGCTGGTGTTGTGCTGGGTACCCTCTCCTGTTCAGGGAGCACACCTTCCTAATTACAGCCGCCTGGGCAGAGGTCGGCCCCTCAGCCACTTGCTCCCATAGAGCCTTCTAGTTCCCCCCCATGATCTTCATCACAGGGGGTCATGCTCAGAGCTGTTTCCTTGAACCCTGAATGCTCAGCCCCCTGGCAAATAGAGGGCCTCCAACATATGTTTGTTGAATGAATGGATGAATGAATGAGCTTTTGTAGTTTATGAAGCCCTTCATACCCATTATCTCCCTTATTCCCCATTATAGCTGTGTGAGGTCCCAGGGCAGGAGGAAGGGGAAACTGTTGTCCAGAAAGGTGAGGGAGGTGCTCTCACAGGCTGCCTCCCTTCCCTGTGCACTTTTGCAGGTGCCCTTGCCTCTGGGCAGCCCACTGAGTTGCCTGGCACTTGCTCCATGCGGGAGACAAATGTCACAGGCACACCCTAAAAGCAAGGCAAGCAGGAGACCCCTGTTCAAGTCATGTGACTTGATTGGTTCACCTTGAATTTGTCTCAGACATGACACAGATCCTTTTTTTTTTTTTTTAAGATTTTTTTTTGATGTGGACCATTTTTTAAGTCTTTAATGAATTTGTTACAGTATTACTTCTGTTTTGTGTTTTGGTTTTTTGGCCACGAGGCACATGGGATCTTAGCTCCCCGACCAGGGATCGAACCCACACCCACTGCGCTGGAAGGCAAAGTCTTAACCACTGGACCACCAGGGAAGTCCCCCGACACAGATCCCTTGATGGGCCCTTTTCACCCTCAGAGGCCCCAGACATGGGTGCCACAGTTTTCTCTCCTGGGTCTGTGGTTGTGGGCATGGTGGCCTGGAGGGCAGGCAGTGAAGGAGGGAGAAGAGAAGGGTGCTTGGTGACTAACTTCAAAACACAGCAGAATGTTTCTTTGGCCCAAACCGTAGAGGAAACAGTGGGACACACAGAGTAAAGGGCCTCTGCATTCCTAAACTCCCTGTGAAGTGGGGTGAAGTGTGAGGGCAAGGAAGGCTTAGCTCAGCCTTCAGCCAGCATGCCCAATCCACGCTGACACAAACTCTCTGTTACTCCCTCCATGCTGAGGGTGTATTTCCAGGTTAAATCAAACTTCTTCCACCCAACCCTGGCCCCAACATTAATTTCTTTCTAACGCAGCCTAATTTCCTTCTGGCCATGAATCCTTCCCAGGATTATCATGAGGATAAACGCTTCCATCGCCTCTCATAAGTGAGGCGCATACCTGTCCAGGAGGCCCCCATGCCCAGCACAGGCCCCTGATTGCAGGCCTCACCTTCTAAGAATCAGAACCTTCAGATGTTCAAGGTAGACCTCAGAGGCCTCGCATTTCACAGATGTGGAGACTGGGGCCACGGAGGGGAAGAACGTGAGGCCCCCTTCACAGTCATTAGGTGTGGGAGACCCCCCACTGTGGGACCTCCTTGAGAACAAGCCTGGGCCTTCCCAGTATGCGAACCCAGCACTGAGCCCAGGCTGGGCACATAGCAGGTGCTCACTGAAGGCTTGTTTCAGCTGCTTTGCCAGTCCTCCTGGTGCGACAGTGGGAGCCTCATCTTCATGGAAGGAAGGTTAGGACTGGAAGGGAGCTTAGACCTCACTGAGCCCAACCCTCATTAACAGAAAGAGACCCCATGGATTAATAACACTAAAAATAACAACAGCTAATACTTACAGAGCTGGGGGCTAGACAGGATTCTCTGCACTTCGTACGTATTGATCCATTGCAGCCACATAGCGACCACTATGCAGCAGGTATTATTATCATTGTCCCCAGATGAGGAAACTGAGGCACAGAGAGGCTCAATAACTTGCAGAAGGTCACAGAGCTAGTTAGTGTTGGGATCAGGATCCAGACCCAGGCAGTCTGGCTCCAGGGCCCACACCACTAACACCCCACCACCGACTGAGAGCAAAGTGCTGCCAGCAGACACTTTTCTCCTGTGGGAAGAGGCGTCTCTGCCAGCCCTATGGGCTCACTCTGGAAACATAGCCTTTTCATCTCCGCATCCCCCTTAGGGCTCAGCTCAGGGCCTGGCGGGGGCCCAGGGACCTGTGTTCAATACAAGTGAGCTGTTCCTCTTCCTAGTCATGAAACAACCAGTTTAGGGGCTCCTCGGAGCTGGAAGGAATCTTGGGAAGCAATTTACAGAAATGGAGGCCCAGAGATTGACGTGTCTTAGCCAGGTCTCCTGACTCTCTGTCCAAGGCTCTCTTCACCCAGGCGAGGCCTCCAGAGAGGGCCCTGAGGCGGATCAGCTACTGGATCTTCCCTCGCCCCCGCTGTGTGGTCCCGTCCTGGCTGTGCTAACAGGCTCTCTGCTCCCACAGCTCTTCGTGATCGACAATGGTGCGGACGACTGGCGGATAGCCATGACCTACGAGCGCATCCTCTACATCAGCTTGGAGATGCTGGTGTGCGCCATCCACCCCATTCCTGGCGAGTACAAGTTCTTCTGGACGGCGCGCCTGGCCTTCTCCTATACACCCTCGCGGGCGGAGGCCGACGTGGACATCATCCTGTCCATCCCGATGTTCCTGCGCCTGTACCTGATCGCCCGCGTCATGCTACTGCACAGCAAGCTCTTCACCGACGCCTCGTCCCGCAGCATCGGGGCCCTCAACAAGATCAACTTCAACACGCGCTTCGTCATGAAGACCCTCATGACCATCTGCCCCGGCACTGTGCTCCTCGTGTTCAGCATCTCACTGTGGATCATCGCTGCCTGGACCGTCCGCGTCTGCGAAAGGTATTCCGGCGGATCGGGTTCTCCACTCGACCGGGGCCTCTGACCACACAGCCCATGTTGGGAGGGGGGAAGGGAGGAGGAGCAGGGGGGCCCGGATGTATGTGGTCTGATGGAAGAAACAGGCATGTACGCAAACACCTCAGGAGAAAATGGGAAAGGAGAGGACCGGGTTGGGGCTAAATATGAGCTTCAACATTGAAACATGGGAACCAAGGTAAGCTGGGAAAAATGCATATATAATCCTCATTTCCTGTTCTTTGTAAACCAGTATATCTCAAAGCGTTCTGGTTATATCATTGCCCCTTTCTCATATATAACACTTTGCAATTTCTGCATTATCTCTCCCTCTTGGAGATCAAGGATGTTCGCTAGCATTTTAAAGGCTCTGAGAAGTCCTGCAGTAATGAAACTGGTTTAATTTTGTTTAGTCCAGATTTTGTCAAGAGTATTCACCCACCAACGCTTTTCATTGTACATCACTATGGATGCCTCACTACTCAAAAATTTGGTCCACAGACCAGCATCACTGGTAACTTGTTAGATTGCAGAATCTCAGGCCTCACCCTGGAACTACTGAATAGCATTTGCATTTTAACAAGTTCACTGGTGATTTGTATGCACCTTAAAGTTTGAGAAGCACCTCACTGATGGAACATACTTTGGGAAACATTGTTTTGGGAGGCTGGTGGCTGGTAGGAGAGAAGGGGGATATGGCCTAGTAGAGATCTGGGGCTCTAAGGCATCATGCCAGCCCCTCAGAACTGCCATCATCAAGGCTCAAGGGTAGGTCTGTGGTTACCCCCTTCCACTGCCATCCTCAAGCTGCCCTTACTGACTCCTCTCCCTTTCAAGCTTGTCCTGGATATTCATTTTCTCTGATTTCATATGTGGAGTCTGAACACCGAGGTTAAAAACCTGGATTCTGCCCCTAAGTAGCCGTGAGACCTTGAGCAAGTCACTTCACCTCTCTGGGCCTCAGGGTCCTCATTTTAAAGTGAGGCTCACTTGAGATAGAAGGAAGATATATATATTTACTTGAGAGAGGTTATTTTTAGTATGCTGGGAGGCCTGGTCAAGCGTCCTGTGTAATTTACTTGGATCCCATAGTCACCCTTCATTCATTATCACATAAAACTGTATTGTTAAATCTTCCATGTACCAGTGTCCCAGGAGAGATAAAACAAGCAAAAGAAGTCTGTAGGAGAGTTAGTCTAACAATATCTCAGGGGTTCACTGAACCAGATTTCCCACCTATTTTGAAATGTTCTGTGTGCAGACCGTTCTTTCAGATGTTTGTCCAGCAGACACACAGTCAGATGAAGAGGCCATTCTGCTGCAGCCAGACAGGGATCACTGCGCGTGGCAGGGTCAGTCTCTGAGAGCCAGTGCCACGCTGGGAGACATTTCTCACATACAAAGCCTGAAGGACACACGATACCCACGTATTCAGAACCCCGTCATTACTCAGCAGCTGACATTATAACACCTGCTCTAAGTAGGACCATACCTCACCAGGCTTCATGAATCTTCTCTGGTAAGCAGACACTCTTTCGGCAATGGAGAAAGCATATGTTTGGGTTCCAACCCCAGACTCCTCATAGTTCCCTTAGCTGAGCAATATGGTGCCAGTCTGGGCCTCAGTTTTCTCATCTGCAAGCTGGGGATAATAATACTAACTTTATAGGATTTGTTGTTGGAGTCAAATAGATAACGTACGTGAAGCGTACACTGTGATGATAGTGACCATTAATACTAATAACGGAGATCTCTTGATAACTCTTGGGAATCTTGTGGCTGCCTTTTTATAATTAGAACAAACCAATTCCTACTATATGTAGACCTATGCTCTTCCTGTTTTCCTTTTTTTTTTTTTAATTAATTTATTTATTTATTTTTGGTTGCGTTGAGTCTTCGTTTCTGTGCGAGGGCTTTCTCTAGTTGCGGCAAGCGGGGCCACTCTTCATCGCTGTGCGCGGGCCTCTCACTATCGCGGCCTCTCTTGTTGCGGAGCACAGGCTCCAGACGCGCAGGCTCAGTAATTGTGGCTCACGGGCCCGGTTGCTCCGCGGCATGTGGGATCTTCCCAGACCAGGGCTCGAACCCGTGTCCCCTGCATTGGCAGGCAGATTCTCAACCACTGCGCCACCAGGGAAGCCCTGTTTTCCTTTTTAATTGATCAAAGCTGAGTCTTCTAACAGCAATAATAATTGAATTTTCATAGCCCCTTAAGGTGTTTGACATCCATGTCCTCAAATCGACGCTGTTTGGTGTGTATCATTAGCCCATTTTTCAGATGCGCAAACATGGAACAAAGTAACAGCAAGTGAGTTTCATTGTTTATTGAACCTGTCAGAAGTCTGGGTGATGATTTTTTATCGGATGATGAGCGTGATTCAAAGTGTGTAGTTTGCAAAGTACTCTGTTGCACGTTATTAGGCACTGAATGACACTCCATGGCCTCCACACTGGGGCTGGGTTGACCTGGCCCCCATCAGACCATGGGCCTCTGTCTACGGAGATGACTGACATGCCCAGCTGAAGTCCAAGGCAAAGGCACAGAGAAGCAACGAGCAAGTCAAAGGTTCTCCTAAAGCTTCCCCTTCTCTTGTGAAAAGGCCCTTTGACCAAAAGGCTTCTGCTTAGATCTCACATGAGATATATTAAAACATGTGGGGTTTTGTCATTGCCCCTGTTTTTTGGGAGCTTACCCTGTGCCAGTTCTGTGTGAAATACTTCACTCTTATCTCCATCTGCCCTCCCAGTAGCCCTGTGGTAGAGGCACTGCAATTGTCCTCATTTTATTTTTTTTTATTTTTTATTTTTTAAAATAGTTACTCTCTTTTTATTTATGTATTTATTTATTGGCTGCCTTGGGTCTTCATTGCTGCACGTGGGCTTTCTCTAGTTGCAGAGAGCAGGGGCTGCTCTTCATTGTGGTGCGTGGGCTTCTCTTGTTGCGGAGCACGGGCTCTAGGCGCACGGGGTCAGTAGTTGTGGCACACGGGCTCAGTAGTTGTGGCTCGCAGGCTCTGGAGCGCAGGCTCAGTAGTTGTGGCGCGCGGGCTTAGTTGCTCCGCAGCATGTGGGATCTTCCCAGACCAGGGCTCAAACCCGTGTCCCCTGCATTGGCAGGTAGATTCTTAACCACTGCGCCACCAGGGAAGTCCTGTCCTCATTTTAGAGTGGAGGAAACTGATGTAAAGTAAGTAGCCCGAGGTCACAGAGCCAGTAAATATGGAGCCAGAATTTGAACTTGCTTCTGACTCTGAACTTCATGTTTGTCTCACCAGCCCAGGCTGAATCCTGCACTTACAAGGAAACTGTGGCCTAGACTCTACTGGCGACTTTCCCGATCTGAGCGTCTCAACGCTACTGAGACTGACACTTAAATCCCAGTCTTGCTGTTTTGCCTGCCTCTGATGTCTGTGCTTTTAACCATTTTATCACCCTGTCTTCAGGGCTGCCTTCATGTTAAATTCAAACATACCCAAGTGTAGTGGATGCTGTGGTATGCTACCCCGGGGCCACCTCTCGGCCCAGGCTCTCACTCCCTCAGCTGGGGTTGTCAGCTGTGGCAGAATTGCCCTGGATGAAGGGAGCTGCCTCAGCTAAGATCAAGCCTCCTGCCCAGGGCAGCAAGCATCCAGTGACTTGTCAGTGTAGGAGTTTAAAGGCCCAGCCCCTTTACCTCACAGCTCTGCAGGGCCTTCCTGGCTCCAGGGCTCCTGAGGGATCACGTGGAACTTCAACCCCTCCCTCTCCTCAGTCCTACGTCCCTCAGGCCCCACGGGTGTTGATCCTGAGAGCAGCCCCAACAAACCTCCCGCACTCAGATCGCAGCGTCCCAGTGACTCTTTCCCAGGAATCTGACCTATGGAACTGTGGAAGCGTTTATGAGTAAGTATATTCTTTCCTAATCAGGCAAAGTGCTTCTTTTAAAAAGACCAAGCAATTTCTTTTAGAATCAAGCTTAGGGCTTCCCTGGTGGCGCAGTGGTTGAGAATCTGCCTGCTAATGCAGGAGACACGGGTTCGAGCCCTGGTCTGGGAAGATCCCACATGCCACGGAGCAGCTGGGCCCGTGAGCCACAGCTGCTGAGCCTGCGCGTCTGGAGCCTGTGCCCCGCAACGGGAGGGGCCGCGATAGTGAAAGGCCCGCGCACCGCGATGAAGAGCGGTCCCCGCACCGCGATGAAGAGTGGCCCCCACTTGCCGCAACTAGAGAAAGCCCTCGCACGAACCGAAGACCCAGCACAGCCAAAAATAAATAAATAAATAAATTAGAATCAAGCTTAAATGAGCATTGTCCTTCCCCAATGTCAAATAATCAGCAAGACTGGCAGAGACTGAGATAGAAATTATTCAACCACAGACCGGACAGAAACTGGAGGCAGGGGCTGCTTTGGAGGACTGAAGCCTCGGACCAGGGTGGAAGGACCTGCCCTGTCCAATGTGGGCAAGATGCCGTTTTTCTCTCTCAGCCTGATCAATGACCATTCTGTCACCTGAGACGGCAGAGAGGGTAAAGGACTCGCCCAAGGTCACATAGCAGCATGGCAGGCTCTAGAAAAACTCCCCTCTGCTGATGCGCAGAGCAGGGTTTGTTCACATTCCAGGTGGGTTTCATCAGCCCGGATGCATCTCTAGCTGTGAACACACACTTCTGAAGTTGCTATGGAAATCCCTCTTCAGCAAGACTCATTTTGAAAGACATTTCTCATATCTGGGGTTGGCTTTTATGTGACAATAAAGGTATTTCACATTTCCTCCTTCCAACGAGGGAGAGGGAATCAGTAATTACCCAGAACAGCCTGCTATGGGGAGGGCAGCGCCCGGTTGCTGGGAGGGCAGCATCAACAGCAGGCTTGTTTTCCTTGGACCCCAGTGAAGCATTACATCATGGGTTCCGAGGCCTGACAGTGTGGCACTCGCCATTCTCTGGGATTCTCCTGGCCGCGTGCCCGCCTCCCACAGGCCTCCCAGAGCCCATCCGAAGATCCTCCTCATTAAACACTGTCACACACCAAGCAGCTGAGCTGGTGGAGAGACCACTGGGGGCCCCAGACCTAAAGGCAGCAAGGTGGGGAAGGGGGCTTTCCCGGCACGCCCTGAACGAAGTCTGCCAGCTCACATGTGGCTGTTTATCTCCCTGGGAGGAGCAACAAGGCCTCCCATGACACTGACAGAGTGAGCTGAGTCTTGTGATCCCGAGCCAAGTTTTGTAAATGACCTCCTAGCCTCGTGACTGGAATCCCTTTGGCCTCTTCTCTCCTGAGGCCCCAAGTTCTGCTCACAGGCCGTGTCAGTATCTCAGGCCTTCCAGCCTATCAACAGGTCTTTGGTGATGATGGTGTGAACTTTCATCTAAGTCTGTATATTGGCATTTTCGTGAGAAAACGGATTCTGGAGACCTGGCTGCTGGAACTGGAGAAAAACAATGAGTGGCCATTCTTTCTCTCATTAAAACAGAGCCACTCCTCCCATCATAAGGAAGATAAAAAGAGGCTTCCTTCCTCCAGTCTCTTCTGCTTCTGTCCCAGACGCCCAGGTCTGCACCAGCCGGAAGCCGGGAGCAAGTACAGTTCCCTCCTCCTCCCCGTCTCCTTCCCACAGTCTCCTGCCACCTCCGCCAGGGGCTTCAGCTCCAAGAAAGGAGCAGAGAGAAGGTCTACAGAAGGAAGCACATAGCACGGGGTTGACACGTGTGCCCAAGTAGAACCTTTGTGTGCTGGGCAGAGCTGGGAAGAGCTCTGAGAGCAATGGGTTCTCATGGGCCCTCTGATGTGAGGCACAACCTCCAACGTGTAACACATGCACAGTGACCCACTGGGACGACGGAAAGAAATGATCAGAGTTTCTGTTCATAGTTATTTTTATCTAAGAAAATTAAGCTTTGCTAATCTTAATATGCAGGTAGACTGTAATACATGTGGACAATTTATAATAAATATACATATAGCAGGGGGAGGGTGCATGCTCAAGAATTTTTTACTGGCAGGAGTCCATGATTTTAGAGGATGCAAACCACTGGTTTGGGGAATGAGAGAACTAGTTAGTAAGGATAGGAAAGTATCCTGTCACATTGGATGAAGCCTGCTAGACCTGGAACCCTGCCCTCTAGCTGGAGAAAGGGGAAATCAGCACCCCGTTGGGCAGAGGAGCAGCCTAGGGCAATCCTGCTGCCGGGTGCCAGGTCTGGATAGATCACTCCTAATTCAAAGATGAATTCCCGGCAGGGGGTGGGTGGGGGAGACTGAGGAGGGGAGGGAAGGGGAATCATACAGGAGGCCTTGAAACAAATGTGCAGCATTAAAAAAGAGGAAAATAATTCTGAAGATGCAGAATAACATTTAATTATGAGGAACAGAAAGCAACATTTGAAAATTCTTGGGCATCCCTTACAGGGTGCAAGAAGATGTGATCTCTATGATAGAGAAGAGTGGGCAGGTATGAAATGAAAATGTATCTGGTTCACATAAGCCTAGAGTTCACAGAAAATGAAAATTGTTTTAGCAAAAAGAAAATCCACATTGGGGCACTGAATTTTTTAAAATGCGGAATGTGAAGGACAAACAAAGGTTCTCTCCAAATGTAGAAGACAAGAACAAAGAGATGAGAGAAGAGGGTGAATAGGACAGAATTGGAAGCTGCAGAATCAAGGCTAAATCCTAGCTCTAGAGTTATTTTGGAGGAAGAAACCAGAATGATTTGGATAAAAGCAAAATCAAGGACATACATGAAGAAACCTTTATCAGAATTGGCCTGCCAGGGGGGTGGTGGGGAGGTTAAGATTATTCAGATCAAAAAGTTTCCTGTTTTCCACTTAGAATAGGGGGAAAAATAATTTTTTTTCTGGAAAATTTTCTGAATCATAAGGTTAAACAATCCTAGAAGCACATAGGCAACACAGAGCTGACTTCTCCTCAGAACCTAAATTCCAGGAGACATTAGGGCATTCGTGTCATTTACATGAGGAAACAAGAAGAACAAAAGTCATTCTTGGAGTTTTGTGGGCTCAGAAGGTTACAACCTACACTTTTTGGGGGAGCTTGTGTGTCCGTTGACCAAGGGATGAATCACGATTAAGATCTTAATAATGGAACTATATGAAAGAAAGACAGGTAGACAGTATTGAAACCAGGTAAACATGAAATCCAGACTACATTTAAACATGATTGTAAAACGAAATTCTAATGTCAAAGAAAAAGTAGATTCTGGAAAGAGTAAATGTATGCAAAAAAATAATAATTCCATAATAATGAGAGGGTTGCTAACTCTCAGATTTAAAAGTTGAGAGAAGTTGTCTAGGAAGGATGAGTAAAAGCATGATAAATTCATCATCTTAAGTAGAAGAGAATTTTAAAAGCCTTATCTCTCAATTTTAATAATTAGAGAAATATAGTTTAAATCATTTTTTAAAGCTAAAGGTAACCACAGGTAGAATTTTATAAGTATAATAATGATAACGATAGCATCAGCCAGGTGTTATTTCACTTAATCCAGACCACAGCTCTGTGAGGTACAGGGACTATCATTATCTCCATCCTACACGTGAGGGAATGGAGGCCCAGGGAGGTTATGGTTACGCAATGTGCCTTGGGTCATGGAGCCAGGGGTCGGCAGACCGGAGACCCCCAACCCCCTGCCTGAGAGCCTTGCTTTTCCCTACCTTGAGAATGTGCATTTTCCACATTCCTGGATGAGACACACAAGCATCATCAGAGACAGAAAAATAAAGGAAGCAGGAAGGAAGAATTTAAAAACAGAAAGCCTGAAACAAGATGAGAGGAAACCAAACTTAAAATTTATAACAATCAGGCTTCCCTGGTGGCGCAGTGGTTGAGAGTCCGCCTGCCAATGCAGGGCACACGGGTTCGAGCCCTGGCCTGGGAAGATCCCACATGCCGCGGAGCAACTAGGCCCGTGAGCCACAACTACTGAGCCTGCGCGTCTGGATCCTGTGCTCCGCAACAAGAGAGGCCGCGACAGTGAGAGGCCCGTGCACCGCGTTGAAGAGTAGCCCCCACTTGCCACAACTAGAGAAAGCCCTCGCACAGAAACGAAGACCCAACACAGCCATAAATAAATAAATAAATAAATTTTATAACAATCAACATAATTGAATTTACCTCCCCAATTAGAAGACAATGTCCCTTACTTAGATAGGATTTAAAAGCAAAATTTAATTTTACACTGTTTACAAAAGAGGTACCTAAAACAGAAGGACCTAGAAAAATAAGTGAATAGCAAAGATTTATTAGTTAAGTACAAACCAAAGGGCAACTGAGTAGAAATCTTCATTTTAAACCAAGTTGAATTCAAAGCCAAAACCATTAAATGGTCCAAAGGAACCATTTAACATGGATAAAAATATTATACACAGGAAAACTGTGAACTTTTATGCAAAAATAAATGAGATAGAAGATCTGAGTTTTTAATGTTTTAATTGACTGATAAATTTTGAACTTTGTAGCCTATAAGCAAATAATACATTTTCTTTTTAAGCATCCATCGACATTTACAAAAATTGATCAACTTCTTGGCCACACGTTTCAAAACATCAGAAAAAAAATTTCAGGCATATTCTCTAACGACAAGGCCATAAACTTCAATTAAAAGGAAACTTTTGGGGGGAGCTTTTAAAGCAGTCTCCTCGATTACAACTTGGTCAAAAGAGAATTATTCAAAACTACCATTGAAAACTATTTGAAAAATTACAACAACTCTATATATTAAAACTCAGATGTGACCAAAGTTGTTCTCAGATGAAAAATATCCTTAAGATTTTTCATTTAAAATAAAAAGCATGAAAATAAATTGAATTCATTAGAAGAACAGAACAAGCCTCAGAACAAATTAGCTTTATAACAAAGACAGGAATTAATGAATTTAAAAAAAGAAAAACAGAATTTGTGAATCCAAAAGATATCAATTTCAAATAAATCTAATCAAGAAAAAAAGAAAACACAAACAAAATTAGAAATTTGAAGGTGGAAACCTACTGATTCTGAGGATCTTTTAATAAATAAAAGAGAATAGCTTAACTTTTTTTGAAAGAGAAGACCTTTGAGGGGGACTTTCTCCACTAGATATTAAAATGTGTTACAAAACTAAGGTAATTAAGTCCCTGTGGCATTACTGAAAAATCAGTAATGACAGATCAATGAAACCTAATGGAAACTCCTGAAATAAATCCTAGTATGTGAGAACCCAATATTTGAGGAAAAAACCAATTAGGAAGGAATAGATTATTCTATAAATGTTAATGGGAAGATTGGATACTTGGATGAAAAATCAAATTAGAAACCCACCTCTCACCAGCCACCAAAATAAATTCCAGGTGGATTAAAGAGTTAGATGTAAAAGAAGAAACCATGAACAAGCTCCAGAAAACAAAGTGAATATTTAATCAGTCCTGCGATGGGAGAGAACTGTTAAGCATAAAATCTTAGAAGAGAAGAAATGTGAAGGAAAAGACCGGTATATCTGATTATATTATACATACAATTTTGGATTTCTGTCCTTCAAAAAATATAAATTTATTTAAAAAAGCAAATATTACACTAGGAAAAATATTTGCAGCAAACATGAGAAGAGGTAAATATCCCATTGTACAAAGCAGTCTTAGTTACCAATCAGAAAAACTCACCTCTTCAGTAAAAAAAAAAAAAAAAGCTAAAAATAAAAACAGACAACCACAAAGGAAGAAATACAAATAACCAATAAAATGAGAAACACAGCCTCTCAAATCAAAGAACTACAAATTAAAACTACAAGAATTGCTTTTTCTCCTCCAGAATTGACAAAAATTTAAATAAATATAATTCGATGCTGAAGAAAGTTGTTATTGTTTGTGGTGGGGTGGATGGGTTGTTTCTCTCATACTGATGGCAAGAAGGAAAATTAGCACCATTTTTCTGGAAAACAATTAAATAGTATGTCAGGGGAGCCTTTACAAGTTCATAAATTTAACCCAGGAATTCACCTTCTAGGAAGCTATTCTAATGGAATAATCAATTATGTCAAGATTCTTTGGCATGATGCGTTCTACAGCAGTGGAGAATCAGAAACCAAGCAAATGTCCAGGGTTTAAACAGTTAAATAAATCATAGCACATCAATATGATGGGTAGTTAGGCAACAATTTAAAAAAATCATCCTTCAAAGACTATAATAAGGTAGGAAAATAGTCGTGATGTAATATTTTTTAAAAGAGCACACAAAGGTATTATATAGGATGTTACCAATTAAAAATACATAGATGTATAACAAGCGTAGAAAATGCTTGGAAAATACATCTATTGTTTTCTGTGGGATGTTACATGTGATTTTTTTCATTACATTTTATTGTATTTTCAATGAGAATGCATGGCAATATATATGTGTGTGTGTGTCTGTGTGTTTTAATGTAAAGAGGGAGCATTTTGTTTTTTCTCCCTCCACAAAGCCCCTCTTCTCATCTTGCACAGGAACTCATATTTTCTATCAACAGGGCTTGGAATGTGAAGTTGAACGGCTCACTCAAGTTTTTACATATAATCTTCTCAGAAAAGCTCAATAAAAGTTCCTTCCTATAGGGTTCCCCTTCAGACTTAGCTGCCAGTGGCCTTAGTGGACAAGGCAGGGGGATGACGTGAGCCTAGGCTGGGGTCCTCTCTCCTCGGGCGGGGGTGCCACTTACAGCCCCTCTGTGGCCGCGGGATGATTATGGGAGGCCCTAGAACCAGTGTCCAGGCAGGTGGAGTTGTGCAGGTGAGGTGTGGTCCGAGGCAGGGCTGCATTAACTCTTTAGCACCGGCTCTAGGCGGGCCAGGCTCTGGGGTGCCAGCAATGACGCGGAAGGCACCGTCCGAGGGAGGAGGCGGGTACCGGGGCGGGGCCGAGGCTCGCTCCGCCAGGGGGCGCGGGGCGGGCGGGGGAACGCGAACAGGTGGGGGCCGGTGGGCGGGGTCTCACGGGAAGGGGTAGGCCGCGGGGGAGGAGCCAGTCGGCCAGCTCCTGGCGCCGCCAGAGTTCAGGTTCAACCCCGCTGTGGCGCCGGCGCCCAGGGCAACAAGAATAAACTTCAGGACTGGGTCCTCTGCCCCAAGGTTGCCTCTTTCCTGCTTCTAGTAGCGTCGCATTTTTATTTCATGTGCATGTTTTACATTTTTCCCCATCCTTACTACCTCCGCCCACTTGCTCTTTCTCTGTTATTTTTGATTCAACAATTCTTTCCTTTATTATTGGCAGTATGTTTGTGGTCTTTGACAATTACGCATGGAAATCGTTAATTTGTGGCTGGTTTCTTGGTACTTTTATTTATATTAAGTAATATATTATTCACAAATTATAAGTAATGAATGACACCTCTTAGAAAGGAGAATCAAGAAATGAGGAAAATGTCCATAAGATTAGTTTGGGACAGTGTGGGTGCAAAGTGAACTCTACTGCACTGAGAAACCATTCCATTTTTCCAGTCGAGTCAATCCCCAAATTACTCCAACTTGTGTTACGCTAAACACTAGGTTTCCATAAACTCTCTCTGCTGGGAGGTGGCCAGTGCCTTTGCCTCCAGGATTTTTGCCTTAGGTAGACCCAGCTAAGGACAGGGCTCTTTCTCCAGCTGGGAAGGATCATCCAACCTTTCTCAACTGAGATCTGAGAATTAAGCCCTACAGAAATGGGCTGGAATGACCATCTTCCTGATTCCACCAAGGATGGTACACAGCTAGTACCACCCTTGATGTATAAGGGGGAAGTTGCTTGTTTCTTATCATGGATGCCTAAGGGCACCCAGGCTTGATTCTCATCCCCAGGACCAGTTGAAAAGGCTGTACCACTGGGAGGAGACAATGCCAAAAATCTTACAAGGGTGGGAATCCTTGGAGGGAGCCAAGGTGAGGAAAAGGGAGGGTTTCCTGTAAGCCACGTCAGCCACATCTATTTGTGGGCTGACATTAGTCAAGACAGGAAATCCACATTCTGTCAACTTTTCCATTTTTCAACTTTGGGGTGGTTTTGTTTGCCCCTGGTGATCTCTTGGTGCCCTGCATCTCAGTGCAGGCACCCACCAGCAAGGGACTGGATCCTCACCCCACAGGCCTTCTCCATGTGTTTGGTGGCCTGGGACACGTCATGTGTGCACTCCTTGCCATTCTGTGCTTTCCACCTCCCTCCACTGCAGGCATGGCTGCTGCCACCCAAGCTGGTGGGGAGCCCTGCATTCCCACTCTCATAGCATATCTGCTAGGAGATTTTTTCATGAGATTTTCTCCTTCCATTTAATACAGGCTCCTCCGTCCCCTGAGGCTTGGCCCCAGTCCCTCAGAGGCTGAGCTGGGAGGGAATATAGGCAAGATATGCTATACTCCAAACGGAACCTCACTGAGCATCCCCAGCCCTACCCCACCTCCACCTCCCACCCCGCCTGGATGTCTACTTCCCGGCTCTGTGCACTGCCCAAGAGTTTCCCTGGCAACCACGTCCCCTGGTGGCCTGGGAATAGTGGCCCTGGGAACCCACCAACCCTACCACACCAGGTCATTTTGTTTTCCCAAGAGGCTCATGGGAGCTGCCTGCCAACAAAGCCCCTGCAGGCTGGCCCAGACAGGCCCAGACACGCTAAGAAGGGCCAGATGAGCTCAACACCCCTATAGTAGAGGGGGCACAGAGCCTACTGAGTAAAACTCCTTTTGAAAGTGTTAAATATGTTGCAGCTGAGCCAATACATGCAGTGACACAGTGCGCAGAGGCTGGATACAGCCTGAACTCAGGGTTAAAAGACCATGTGGCTCCTGGTTCCACCATTTACCTTGGACATCATACATGTACTTAATCTCGCCAGTCATACAGCCTCTACTGACCATGCTCTGGGACAGGGAACTCATCGCTTTAAAAGACCATTCAATCCGTCTGCAGACAGCTCTGACTTAGAAATATCTTCCTAATATTGGTTAAAGTTAAACTCCTCATAGTTTCTGACTTGGGTCCTGTTTTCTGTATCCACACAAAAATTCAAGCAACGTAGACTGGTGGTTAAACCATTGCCATCTAGGCAGATACGGGCTTGGGGTCTTGCTCAAGCTCTTACAGCCATGACCTTGGGCAAGCTAGCCTCAGGACATCCGGGAAGTGGGATAATTCACAAAAAGCCCTTAGCACAGGGCAAAGCATTTAGCACATGCTGAGCACCCAGTGAAGCAGGCTGATCTTCCCTCTTCCGCTGAAGGCCCCTTAAACGTTTGAGAATTCAGGTTTCATCTTCTTCAATCTAATGGTCTCTGATCCTTCAGCAAGTCCTTACGGGACTCAGTTCCCATCAGACTCCACTCTCTTTCTCACCCTCCTCTTTGGTCATCAGTGTCCCCACAAATTGGAGGCCCCAGACAGAACACAGTGCCCCAAAGATTAGGCAACCTCCCATTTTCTCGGCATTATTCTCCTTTTAGTGCGGCTTGAGAGTGGCCCATGGGAAGAGCAATCATCTCCCAGAAGAGACATAATGACCTGGGAATTAGGGAGTGAGACCCAGGGCACATCTCTGTTTAGGTTTGGCACTTTTGACAGTCCCAACCTATAGCCCCACACGCTGTTGTTAGTATTTCCTCAGTACAACTGCACAGGCCCCGCTTAGCCTGCGCCCTATGACCAGCACCCGCACCCCACTCAGCCTGCCACCTGACAGAGCCACAGCTGAATTTAGGCCAAAGGGTTTTAAGCCAAGTGGGGAACTAGTTAGGACTCTAAGTGTCAAGAGGCTCATGTCCTGCTTCCAGCTTTAGCAAGGGGCTCTGGATCTGGCCTCAGAGCCCATTTCTCTGCCATAGTTTTCCCGCTGATAAAAGCAGTGGTTTTTCAGGCCCTTGCAGATCTTTAAACAGGGATTGCCCCAGTGTTCAGCTCACTCCCTCCACCCGCTGCTCTCTGGACCCATCTCATGCTGGTCTTCCCCATCCCCTTCTTTTCTCCATCAGATCTGCTTCCTAAAGGACATTCTCCACCCTTTGGCATCTCTCTATCATGCTTGCCCCCAGAGAATGCATCCAGTCTCACAAGAATGCATCCTCACCTCCGAAGTCTAAACGTTGAGCCAAGCCTTTCCCCTGAGATGTAATGCTCAATTCCAAATGGCTTGCTAAGTAGGAATAATGTTAGTAGTTGTTGAGCCCTACTATTCACCAGGCACTATGTTAGCCATTTAATATACCTTAGTAAAACACACGTGACTTTTTTCCCCTTCATGGAGCTTATAGTCTACCAGGGAAGACCATGTAGACCAATAACAACTCAAGACACAAGTAGGTACTTTCAAATCTATGGTATATACTGTTGAAGTTGTTAAAAGAAACAAGGTTGCAATGATTTTTTTTTTTTTTTTTTTAAGTAATGGGGTTGGAGAGGAATCCTACTCAGCTGGGACCTGCTTGGAAGGTCTCTCCAGAGAGGTTATGTTTCAGCTGAGACCTGAAGGATGGGAAGGAATGAGTCATTTACAGACCAAGGGGATGAGCTCTCCGAGAAGAGGGAACAGAACATACAAAGGCCCTGAGCTGGCGAAGAGCATGGTGTGTGGAGTGGCTGGAAGGAGGGTAGTGTGGACGGGCATGGGGCTGTGGCAGAGCCTGAGCTGCAGAGGGGGCTCTGGGGACTGTGTTAAGGGATTGAAGGCAAGTGCAGTGGGAGGCCTCTGAAAGCTTCAAGTCAGAGAGTAATACAACCTCATTCATTCTAAGAATATCACTCTGGCAACTTTGTGGAGAATAAATTGGAAGTGGGCAAGGAAACTACTAGGAGGATGAGTTAGGAGGCCATTGCACAGGCCAGGGCAAAGGACGTGGTGACTTAGAAGGGTGGTGGTGGCAGTGTAGGGTTCTTGGATACCTCCTATGTACTAGGCCAAGACTGAATGTCCCATGTATCAAGTCTCTGTTCAAACTCATCATGCTGCCCCTCATTTCTCTCTGCTTCTCTGTTTTTGTCTTCTTTTTCTCAGGAATTTTCCAGTTAGTATTAGTTTTTGGCTGCAAGTGACAGGAAACCCAAAATAACCGCAGCTTAAGCAAAATAGAAGTTTCTTTGTTATGCAGAAGAAGACTGGAAAAGGGTCACTCCAGAGCAGTTATGGTGCTCCATGGCATTAGGAACCCAGGCTTCTTCTGCCTTGTTGCCCTGCCGGCCTTGGTACATGGCTTCTTCCTCATAGTTCAAGAAGGCTGCCAGAGTTCCAGCCATCCCATCTACCTTCTAGACTGCAGGAGGGAGGAAGGGACAAAGTAAGGTGTGCTCTTTCTCTCTAAAGACATTTCCTAGAAGTGACACATGTCATTTCCATTCACGTTCATTGGTCACTCACATGGCTGGAAAAATGTAGTCTTTATTATTGGCAGCCATTGCTCATTCCTGGGCTCTTTTACAATGAAGAAGGGAAGAAGGACTATTGGGCCATAACTATCTCATAGGCTCATAACCATTCACTATCTTTGTGCCTATGCCCACCCCCATTCACCCCTTTATTCAGGCCTCAAGCCCTAGGGTTCTTATGCTATAATGTCTCTCAAACTCATCTCTTCCTGCTACCTCACTGACACAGATCCCTGTCATCTTACACTGGACTATAGAAGTAGCTTCTCTGGCCTCAAATTATACTACCACTAGATATATTCTATTACCCCTAAAAAAACATGCAATTGCTCCCTTTAGAAGATTAAGTCCATATTCCTTGCTTTAGTGTCCAAGGACTTCTACAGTCAACTCATGATAAAACCCATTTGGTTCAATTTCAGTAATATTAGCAATGATTGTAATAACACCTCACATTTCTATGTGAGGTTTTATTGCCTACAAAATTGAAAGCGGTGACATCTGAAGTCGGAAAACCCTGGCTCACAGCCTAGGTTAATAGTGCACCAGCTATGTGACCTTGGGCAAGTCACTTACCCTCTATTAAATAAGACAAGTGCCTATGACTGTAGCTGGTTCTTGGGGAACACTGGATCCTTTCCTTTCCTGAGCCTCATTCTTCTGATCCGTAGGTTGGAAATATAAGCCTGTCTTAGCTATTTCCTAGGTGAGTATGAAATTCAAATAAGAGAGGGAACGAAAAGCTGGGGAAAACATAAAATCCAGGACTTAATCTCTTCTGCTTCTCACAATGGCCCTAAGAAGTGAGCAGGTGGAATAGAGTCCAGAGCCCCCTATTTAGTGGATTAGGACATAGCAACTCAACAAGACTCAGTGATTTGTCCTGTCCCCTGACTCATAGGGCAGTAGAGGCCTGCGACCCCGGGATCCTGACTGCCTGCTGTAGGGCCCTTGGGATATTTGTTAAATTAGAGAGTTGTCTTATGTGACTGTGTTGGGGCCAAAGGAGAAAGCGCAAAATGTGCAAAGTGAATTTAGTTTTTCTTTCAGTTGGCGCTCTGAGGCCAATTTATAATTTGTTTGAGGGCATGCTATCTGGTACCTAGATGGAAATTGTGATTGGTGCTGTAGAAAAACAGCAATTTTTAGTGGGAAGCCACTTCCTGTTAGTGGGTACAGGTAGAAACGGCCCATCATCCTCAAATGCCATGATGTCAGTTTTCCGGGGGCCGGGGCAGGCGGGGTTGGAGACTGGCTAGGCATTTTCTGAGAAAGTATATGTCAAAATTCATAAAGTAAACAGCTGTATTGTCAAACTTACAGAGTTAAGTAAATGTGAATACAGTTAACTGGGTAGTAGCTTTGTAATTATTTTGTCAAGTTTAGCATATGAAATTGCTCTCACTTAGTTACCAACATTCTTAATTTGTTTTGTTCTTGTTTATAATTTAAACTGTGGATTTTATTTAGGGAGTAAATGTGTCTTGAGGCTTTTCATTATTTCAGAAATTAGACTATACCCTCCTGAGGTTGCCAGACTGTTGCTGCGGCCAAATTAGGCAAAGCTGGAGGGCTGGTGAGACTGAGCCAGGGTCTCAGAAGCCTAGTTAAGGATGACCTCAAGCCTGAGGAAGGAGAAAGAGAGCCGTCATTTGTTAAGTACTGGTTTCTTGCATTCATCATCCCATTTAACCCTCACAAGAATCTTTTGTGATGCTATCTCCATTTCACTGATGGAAAAACTGAAGCCAAGGGCAGTGGGGTAGCTCACCCACCATTGTGTGAGGTTGCTTGTTAATTGCCTCTCCCCCAGCAGATGGTAAGTTTGTAAGAGAATGTTTTCTAGAATGCCCAGCCCTTGTAGGAGGTTAGGCATTATTTTTGAATAAGTCAGGAACACTGCCTTCTTGTTCACAGCTTTTCAGTCTATGCACTTTCTCCTCTGGGGCCACCACTCTGTGGGGTGGGCAGGGCAGGAGTAATTTTCCCATTTCAGAAACTAGGGAATGGAGGCTTTGAGAGGTATGTGAGGCAGAATCTCACTGCTGGCCCAGAGATCCTGCCTGGAGAGGGAAGGTCCTCCACCCGTGACACTCCTGTGTCGAGCTCCCGGCACCTCCCTCTGAGGTCCCCTTGGCAGCCAGGGAGCCTTCCAGCCTGGGCATCTCCTGGGCCTGGCTCTCCCAGATCTACTCAGGGCTTGAGATTCCAGAGCCCAAGGTCACTTAAGCTAACAAGTGAATGATCCTGTATTTGGGCAAGGGGGTGATGGTGATGGCTGCGGAGATCTTTGTTTTAGGGAATAATTGTTATTTCCTGGAAAGTCTGTGGAAAATCGTGCCATTGCTTGAGGGTGTTTAATAAAATCACTCATCAAAGTAAAAGCCGATAGATAAGTGTTTGCCTAAGGAATCATCATCAGTATCATTACCATCATCCTCCTTATCAACAACCTCAACTCTAATCATGACAGATTTGACCAAAAATAAAATAAAGGAGGCCTTTCGAGGACTTGACCTGCGGAGGGCTCTCCTCCACGTCACGTTCTCTCTCTGTCTCCCTCATTTCAGTGAGTCAGTTTTTCCTCCCCATCTGTTTGCTGTTTGGTACTTTATACAACTGTCTGGGCTCTTTCGTTTTGCTTCTGCAATTGCTCAGCTCCGACGTGTTCCCTCCTGATGCTTCTCCTTTGTTCTGGCAGACTCCTCTCATCTGCCGGTTTCCAGCCCTATGAAGTGTCAGAGGTGGGTTGTAGTTTTCAGGCAGCATTTTGTTGCCTGGCAACATGTAACAAGCATCTTCTGTGATGGCTGCGTCCTGGAAAACAGAGCCAGGGCTGGGGTGCTGGGATAGGGGAGGTTCCAGGGGCCTCTCCAAGCTGGTTGGGGAGGAAGAGGGGGGAGAGAGACAGGCAGGCAGACTCAGGTGACTCCGAGTGTAGCCATTCTGACTCTTTTATAACAGCTGGGGCACCAACTCACCCTCTCCTGTTCTGTTTCAGGAATCACAGGTGTTCAGTGGTCAAAAGTCTTGGTTAGGAGCCGTCAGAGGTTCTGTGTAACTTGGTGCCCACCTGCTGCAGCTGCCCAAGGGGTGGCTGGCTGGCTCTGGGCGGAGGCCGCTAGGTGGTTTCCACTTGAGCGGAACTCTTCATCTTGTTCCCCATGGGATGTAAAAGGCCTCCTGTCTGTGAAGATGACTGGCTTCTGTGTCTGCAGTCAGCCCAGCCAAACGCTCCCCAGAGACCGGGTGGAGGTTGAGTGAGGGTGTGTATGTGTGGGTGATGGTAGAGTGTCATCATAGAAACACCTACCTAAGAACTGGAAAAATCCTCACATGTTACATGAAGAAACCAAGGTCCAGAGAGGGGAAGCGACTTGTCCAGAGTCACACAAGTTGGAGAGAATCTAAGCTCCCTGTTGAGGGTCTTTCTCCTGGGACTGACCATCCCAGGCTGACATGACTGGTGCTGGTGGAGTAGGAAGAGGCAGCACAGTGAGGAGAAGTACGATGGACTTGGGCCCAGCGTGCTCCTCTCTGGCCTCCATTTCCTTGCCTGAAAAGAATGAGGTTTGTTTGGCTAAAGGTAGCCCCAAGACTCAGTGACTCCCAGAGACAAAGCCTACTCAACAGGCAAAGCACTTCCTGCCCAGGTCTTTGATGGTACGTACATGGCTGTTCTCTCCCCTCCCTAGAAAAGCCCAGAGGCTGGGGAGTTAATGCTCCTTAGGAGAACCCCATTCTGCAGGCAAAACCCCTCAGCACAGCCACACTGTGTTTCTAAGGACACTTGTCACCATCAGGTCAATTTAGGGCAAGTCTCTGGGAATCTGTGTCTTTCCAAATATGGCCCCTTAAAGCATCAAACGTGCTCCCAGGGTATTTCTTCCATCCTGTTTCTGTTTGTTCTCGGTCACTGACCACTCCCCTACCTGGCCAGCTCTCCGTCCTGTTTGGGGGGTCACAGTTGCATGGGGCTGGGGCCCAGGCCCCCTCATTTCTCAGAGGAGCAGACGAAGCTCACGAGGAGACTGCTGATGTACAGGGGATTTTATACCAACCTCTTCATGTCCTGAAAATGAGAAGAAACGTCCAGATGGGTCGTGTCTCCTGTGTCTTGCTCCTTCTCTTTCCCCAGCAAGAATCTCTCAGTTCAAGAGGCAGAAAAAAGGAGTTTGGATGCTGCAGGCTGTCTTTCCCCAGCTGCATCCCTTCACTCTGCTCCTGGGGCCACAGAGATGAGCAGGGAGGCCCCAGCACACGAGCCTTTCCTTCCAGCTGCTGCTCTTGTAGATCTTGGGGCATGCCAGCTGTGGAGATTTAGAAGTTCCTCTAGCAAGAAACCCCCCCTTGGAGGGGTGCAGGTGCTGGCTGTCTCCATTCCCTTCTCCACACAGTCCCGAGCTTCAGAACTAGCTTTCTTTCTGATGTGTTCCAGGACCTTCCAGTTAGTCATATAAGCCAAGGTCTGGGTGGTTTGGCTGTGGGACAGGCGAGCCTGGACCAGGCCCTGAGACCCTGCGCGAGACTTTGTCACTCTTCACGTGGCCAAAGTCCACCCCCAGAAATCCAAGGAAGTGTGCCATCTGGACGCCCAGGCATGTGGAAAGAGGTTAGAGGTTAGAGGCAACTGCCCTCCACATGCAGGCTACTTGTGGTCAGGGAGATCCTGCAGCCCCCGGAGCGCTGAAGCCATGTTCCCCAGATGGGGGTGGGTGTCTGTGCTGAGTTAGACTTCTTCCTACTCACCTCTTTGGCACCCCCTCTTCTCAGTGGCAGGGGAAGCTGTCAGGCCAGAGCTCCCACGTCCTGCCCTGGAATCCCCACTGCTCTGGGAAACAGTAACAAGAAAGCTCCTTCCCAGCGTATTTCTTCCAGCCTGTTACTCTTTGTTCTTGGTCACAGAGCGGTCCCCACCTCCCTCCCACACTAACGCTGCCCAGGTGAGACCGCAGCTCTGTGCCCTCCTCAACATCTGTGCGCCTGGGCAGCTGCCTGCCTTTAATTCTCTTTGGAAAGTATAACTGAGAGGAGAAAGACACCCTTCTTTCCTTTGAGGCTCTAGCCGGGACCACTGCCTACGCGGCACTGCCCTCCAGGGGGCGCCATTCGCATTGACGGCTCCGCGAATGGCACTCCCTGGAGTTGCACAGCACACAACCTACGGTGCTGAACAGGGCAGCCCTGGCTCTGGCTCACTCCCTTGTGAAGCTGGCTCATTGTAATACACATCCAGGATCATATACCTGAGAAAGGGAGCATCCCCAGTAATCTCTCCCATCAACCTCACTGGGCCTTCACTTCCTCAAAGGCATAATATGGTCAAAGATGGGGCTGAGGAATACGCCAGACCCAAGCTCACACTTAGGCTCTGCCACTTGGTAAATGTTTTATTTTGTGCAAATTCCCTAATCTGGCTGAGCCTGAGTTTCCAACTCAAGAAAACAGGAAATGACAATTGCAAATCTTGTTATTGTGAGGATTAAATAAGATAATGCACACAAAAGTTTGGCCCACGTTGCACATGGCTGGCATTTGACAAATGATGATGATGATTGTTATCTTTTTAAATTTTTTTTAATTTATTTTTTTTTAATTTATTTTTTTGGCTGTGTTGGGACTTGGTTGCTGTGCACCGGCTTTCTCTAGTTGCGGCGAGCGGGGGCTACTCTTCGTTGCGGTGCGCAGGCTTCTCTTTGCGGTGGCTTCTCTTGTTGTGGGGCACGGGCTCTAGGAGTGCGGGCTTCAGTAGTTGTGGCAAGTGGGCTCAATAGTTGTGGCAAGTGGGCTCAATAGTTGTGGCTCACGGGCTCTAGAGCGCAGGCTCAGTAGTTGTGGCGCACGGGTTTAGTTGCTCCGTGGCATGTGGGATCTTCCCGGACCAGGGCTCGAACCCATGTCCCCTGCATTGGCAGGCGGCTTCTTAACCACTGCACCACCAGGGAAACCCTGATTGTTATCTTTTAAAATAGGGCTATATATCCAGTCCTACCCGCCTCATAGAGTTAGTCCCAGAAATAAAACGAGATGAGAAATAGATCATCTCTAAGTTCTCTGAGGAAATGTTTGGCAAGAATCCCAACCACTGGTATTCTTGTGTATAAAACACCAAGAGCTGTGAAGCCCCTTTGCTTCCAAATCACACTCTGTGACTAATGTCAGGAAAAGGCTCAACCAGGAGAGAAAAAGCTCCCAGGCTGAAGACTGAGGCCCCAGGAGGGTGCAACTGAATGAAAACCAAAGGCAGCAGCTGTTAGAAAGCAGAGGCTCGTGGAGGGGAGTGAGATGAGACCAAGTTTGAAAGTCACATCCCCTGGACCCTTGTTCTCTCACTGCCTCCTTCAGCAGATTCTCAGAGCTTCCTCCAAGTGCCAGGGCCCCGGGACTGGCACCGGGCCATGCGGAAGGGCAAGCCCCAGGAGCAAGCACGTGATTAGATCCTTCGGTAGGAGGTGACAGAGAGGACCCTGCGTCTAAGGGTGCTCTGCAGAGGGTGCTTGATCCAGGAAGGCTTTCTGGAGGAGGTGATCTTCTGGGCCTGAGGGGACTCCAGCCAGAGGGACCAGCACCAGCAGAGCTTGGAGGTGGGGGAGCACAGGGTGGGAGAGAGAATAAGCAGTTGCTTGCCAGGGGGTGTCAATGAGAGGTCACAGCTGCACTCAAGGTTAGAGAGGTAGGCAGGGGCCAGGCCAGTCTAAAGAGTTTGGACTTAATCCTCTATCACAGCCAACAGTTCCCAACCTTGTTTATTTACTTTTTTCTTTTATTCTAGTGACGCAGGAGAGATGGTGTTGAGATACCTGACTTCTGCTGTGGGTGTGCCCCAGGTTATAAGTCATTTCCACCAGCCTAGCCGGAGTCCTAGCCCTTCCTTTCTACTGGAGGAAGCAAATCAGAACATAAGACTGCGAGAGTAATGTTATCATAGGGGTAACCTTGAAACCATCTTGTAAATCCTTCACAGATGTCAACTCTTCAACCACTCTTAGTCCTGGATAGATTGTTTGTGTGTCTCCAGGCTGAGGCTGGGGAACACCCCATGCCCCTACCCTAGGCCGGTGGGAGCCACTAGTGGGTTTTGAGTGGGGGGAAGTCCTCTGTTTTGGAAAGGTTTCCCTGGCTGCAACCTGTGAGGGGAGCACGATGATGACCATGAGTCAAGGAGACCAGTTGGGAGACTGCTGCCATGATGGACATGGGATAGGATGCCACTTCCGCCAGGGAGGTGGTGGCGGGGATGGCGAGTGAGGGACAGGTTTGAAAGTACTAGAGGAGGGACTTCAATGGCGGTCCAGTGCTAAAGACTCCGCGTTCCTGCTGCAGGGGGCACGGGTTCCATCCCTGGTCGGGGAACTAAGATCCCACATGCCGCACGGTGCGGACAAAAAAAAAAAAAAGAGGAAGAACTAGAGGAGCCCAAATTGCCACACGGACTCATTGGATCTGGGGTGACAGTGGAGGAAGTTCGAGAACAATGCCCAGTGTCCTGGCACGGCTGGTTGGTGGTATTGCCCACAGATAGGAGATGCAGGAGGAAGAGGATGGGTCTGGAAGGGATCCGGGCACAAGGCAGGGGGCAGGTAATGAGCAGGGCTCAGGATAAGCTGAACGTAATTTACCCGCTGTCCCCCTGGATATGTCCCATGTTGGCAGGTGGGTCCACGGGTCCGAAGCTCAGAGGGGAGGTTTGGGCTGGTTTCAGAGGCCCGGGGGTGGCAGCTGAAACCGCGAGTAGGCACACGGTCCCCGAAAGAGCGGAGGGCTGCGGTCTCCAGGCCCTGGGAGGACAAGCACGTGGGTACGGCTCCTGGTGCAGCCCTCCCCACTTCCCATCCCGGGAGTCTGACTCTGCAGGGGGCGGGGGGGGGGGGTGGTTCCTGGAGCAGGGACCCTGGGCTGTTTCATTTCATGCCATTGGTACCTGGCCACCCAGTAGGTGCAGAATGCGAGTTTGCTGGTTAAGCGAAACCAACCTGAGGCAAAGAAAGACTGGTGTCCCCACAGGAATTGTCAACCCCTTGGTTGGAGACAGAAGCCCCCGCCTCTCCTCGCGGCGGGGCTTTGCTCACGAGGAGAGGATGAGAAAGAGACTGAACCAGTGAAGGGGAATGAGAGAGGAGAGATAGAGAGGGGCGGGGGGGTGGGGTTGGTGTTTCAAAGGAGGGAACGAGAGAAAGAAGGATGAGAGAGAAGACAGACTGGCAATGGAAAGACAGACGGAGGAGGGAGAGGAAGGGAAACAAGGGCCCAGGGAGCCGGTGCCAGGGAGGCCGACAGTGCCAGCGGCTCTTCTCATCAAAGCCCAGTGCTGGCTGGGAGAGAGCAGCCTTCATCAGCCCTGCCTCTCCAGCCACGTCCTCCCAGTTCCCCCAGCCTTCTCCAGAGCAGTCCCTCCACCGGAAGCACCTCCACCCCCGCCCACCCCTGTGCTCCAGCCTCGCCCCTGCTCGTCCTGGGTGGCTCTGTGCAAAGGTTGCATCCTCAGAGGCGGTCCCTGCTTAGGGCACCCCATGCTGCCTCTTGGCATGCGTCTCAGTTCTAACTCGGCCTTTTTCAGCTTTCGGCATTGCTTGGTGTCGGCCTCCTTCACTGGACTGTAAGTTCCCTGAAGTAGGTGCCAAGTCTGGTGCATAGTAGGGGCCTGCTCACGGTTGCTGACTGAATGAGTTCATGTAGTGAGCCCCCAATACCTGCCAGGCGCTGCACGGGGTCTTAAATTTGTTATCTCATTTAACCATCTACCTGATCCCATGAGAGAGGTTTTACATTTTGCTTTACAGAAGGAAAGCCCAAGACATGGAGAGGTGAGCGCCTTACCCAGGCCATGCAGCTAACAGGTGGCAGGGTTGGGATCTGTCGCCTCTCCGCCACGCCACCTCCAAAGACCGTGGAAGACATGCTTCCCATGGGAACAGTGCTTCTTCCAAACATATTGTTTTTCTCCATTTTCATGCATTTTATTAAACATTTCCAAATGAGGAAACATGGAAATATTTTTTAATAAGAAGAAAGAAAACATTGCAAATAGTGAAACTGACTCAGAAAGGTTTGCCAGATGAACCATCTGGTTTTTAATTTAATAACCATTCAAAGAGGTTGACAGCGCTCCTCTTTGTGAAGAAAACAGACCGTGGAAGGAATGGCAGCTGGCCTCCCTCAATTGCTGTATCCATTTGCAAAGTGGGGAAGTCGAACAAAACTTCTTAGCCTAACAAAGGGAGGGAGAGACCCGAGAGAAGGCAAACACACCCCAAGAAAAGCTGAGCTGGCATTCTTGTTCAGACTTCCCTGTAGAGAGGTTGCATCCAGATGTGTGACACCAGCCAGATGTCCCGACTCGCCCACATTTGGCAAAAGTCTCCAAGGAAAACTGCCAGAGGAGGCATGCATGCCACCACCTCTGAGAGAAAAAGGCATACCCACCGTGGTCACAGAAAGGGTGTGAGTTGCTTCTGCTTGGTTGGTTGTTGGAGTTGTCTGTTTTGGTGGTGGTGGTTTTCTCCCCTTTTAAAAATAACCAGAGGCTTTGTACCCATGCTGTTAGTTCTTGGGGCTGGAAACAAGAGACTAGATTTAGGTTTGCCTTGGAAAGATTCAGTGCTGTTGCCTTGAATTACCTGGTGGAGGGAAACGTCCTTATTTTCCTAAATTCAAAGCCAACTTGTAAAAAATACAACACTGGCTATAGGAATGAGGCAGATGAGGGAGTGACTTCATGGGTGCGTGTGTCGTCAGACATCAGTAGGCTGGTGGTTAGCCCTGGGCCTCCAGGGCCATTTATTTTATATTTTAAGATGTTTATGAGGGAGATTGTTTTTAAGAAAAGAAAGAATTTTTTTTTTTTTGGTCTTTATGTGAATTCACTTGTAGCTGGAATAACAGAGTAGCTCTAAAGTCACTGTAATAAGCCATTTATTCCTCAGCTAACTTTGAATTTCAGTGGTACTCTTTCATATACCTCAAGCATTTCTCGAGTCCTCCTAAACTAAGGCTCATAATATGCTTAAGAAATGGCGATTTTCTCCCCAATGCTGGAATCACATGCCCTTGCATGATGAGGGCCCTTGATAATTAGGAGTTGATTATATTGGCAACCAAGACAAAAGTAGAGGTAGGGATGGGAGTAAAACCCAGGACTCCATGAAAATGTCTTCCCTTAAGAAGAGCTTCTCAGGCCCCCTGATCCCAGCTGGTACTCACTCGCCAGTCACACGCAGTCCCCTGGCCATTGTCCTACTGGCAGGGAGCAAGCAGGAGCTCCGCGTTGCCAGGACAGGCTGGCGTCTGCCCAGGCCCACAGATGCTGCCACCACGCCCCATCCTAGGTCCTGCTCACTGCAGCCATTTCTAGAATCAGAAAAAAGTTGGGTTTCTGGCCCAGTTTTTTCACTCATTTGCTCTGAGAAGTTTGGGAGACCAGTTAGTTAGTCTCTTGAGCTTCTCATTGTTTTATTATAAAATTGGGATAACAGCCCCTGTCCTGCTGACCTTGTCCTGCTGGCTTGTGATAAAGACAAAATGGGATCATTCATTCATACATTCAACAAGTATTTCTAGCACGGTAGACAAAGTAGAAAAAGTCCTTTCCTTCATGAAGCTTGTATTCTAATGGGGACTGACAGTCAATAAACACAAAAATAAGCCAAATATGTATTATGTCAAGTGGTGATACACACATGGAGAAAAGTGACACAGAAGAGGAAAGTGGGGCATGGTGGGTGTGGGCAGTCGTGTGTCATAATAGGGGACAGGGAACACTTTCCTGAGAACTGATGTTTGAGCAAAGGCCTGCAATTAATTGAGGTGAGAGCCTTCCGGGTACAAGGCATGGCAGGGACCCAAACTCTGAGACGGAGTAAAGCTGGGCTGCACAAGGAGCTGTACAGAAACCAGATGGCAGGAGCAGAGTGGATGAGGGGGCAGCTCATGGGATATGGGGTCAGAGAGGCCCCTGGGCTATGGGGGAGGGTTCTTTAGGCCCATGAGGACTTTGGCTCTTGTTCTGAGGGATGCAGGAATTTTGGAGCAAAGAGATGACATGGTCTGTCTTACTGTTTTGCAAGGACCACTCTGGCTGCTGTTAGTGGATGGTGGGTGGGGGTCATATAGGCAGAAGCAGGGAGATCAGTTAGGTGACTACTGCGTGGTCCAGGTGAGAGGGCAAGGCCTGGACCAGGTGGTAGCAGCAAAGGTGGTGGGGACTGGGCAGATTCAGGGCATATTTTGAAGACGAAGCAGATAGGATATGATAGCGATAAGGGCTTCACACTGCAAATCACCATACAGAAGGGCTGTGGTCAACCCACAGCAGTGGAACAAAGGACGAGTGAAAGGAGAACCTGGGAGGAATGAATGACTGTTTCCTTACCTGGCAGTGTCTGCTGCCTGTTCCCCCTCCATGTCCCATGTGGCTCTCCTTGTCACTAGGACGAAGCCCCAGGTGGGAGGCTCTTCAAGAGGCAGTCACATGCCTCTGTGTGCATCATACGTTCCAGGTGGACAAAGCCCTTCCACATTCGCTCCTCACCACAGCCTTGTGAGATGGTCAGGGCAGACATTATTACACCTTGATTCGGTAAAGAGGAAACAGATCCTGAGACAGTAATTTGTTCAAGGTCACAAAGACATTAGGGCATGAAAGGCAGTCCTTCAGCTCCAGATCCTGCATCTTTTCTGCTATGACAAGGCCAGGCTTATACACACTAGATTGTAACAGCACAACAATAGCCAACATTTTTTAGTGTGTCTATGTGCCAGGCACTGTTCTAATGGTTTAGAAATATTAGCTCATTTAACCCTAAAGGTAACTCTGTGTGGGCTGGTACAAGTATTATCCCCTTTTACAGATAGGAAGACTGAGGACAAGGTCATGTAGATACTAAGGAGCAAAACCCAGATTCAAACATAGGTAGTCCACAATGACACCTAACCATGGTCCACACCGGTGGTCTCCTACCAAAGACAGTGTGTAGGCATCAAATGGAGAGTGCAGAAGCTGAGTGGTGTGGGGTTAGAGACAGAGAGCCCACATTGGCTGGGTGGGTCAGGGTGGGCTTTGAGCTGCTTCTTGAAGGGTCATTTAGAAGGGATCAGCGAGGACAGTGGCAGGCATGAGAGAAGCAAGAAAGGTGTGAAGCAAGCTTGGAGCACAGCAACATTGAAGAGGAGGCCAGAAGAAGAAGCCAAGAAGGATTGTCAGGGCAGGAGGAAGGCAGGAGAGCAAGCCACTGAAGATGCCAAGAGGACTGTTCTGAGAAGGGAGGCACCAATGGGATCCAAGGCCACCAAGGGGTCGAGTCAGGAACATGTTGGGTTTTTCACTGGAGAACTGAGCAAGCACGGGTTCCACAGCTCAGTGGGGGCTGGGATCTGACTGTGTGAAGCTGGGGAATGACTGGAAGGTGAAGACAAAAAATCCACTTGGCTTGATTCCTGAAAATTCCCAACAAACAAACCAGACCCAGGACAAATGTCTAGAGCCATTAAATCACTAAGATCCATATGAAAAGAGCTAGGTCACAGCTACTGTCAAGAAGCTGAGTTCTTATGAATAGTGAGAACCAACTCCAAGCCCAAGGAATTTGGCAGCCAGTTTGACAAAAGTTTATCTGCCAAAGAGAACAGCTGAAGTCACCTTAACATGAGTCACTGAATTACTAAAGCAAGCATCGCTTTCACAAAGGGACAGGAAAAGCAACAAGTAGGCCATATTCGTTCCACAAATATTTACTGAGCACCTTTCATGCATTAGGCTCTGAGAAGGTACCCAGAAAAGGTTACAAAGAGGAGTATAATGTAACTCCAGGGTTGGACAAATAGGCCAAGGAACAGAATAGAGAACCCAGAAATAGCTTCACTTTCACATATAATCTATATGACAGAGGGAGCATTCTCAGTGGGAGAAAGGATGAACTACTCGTTAAGTGGACCTGGGATAATTGGTTATCCATATGAAAAAAGATGAAGTTGTATCCCTACCTCACACCACACACAAAATCAATTCCAGGTGAATTGAAGACTTAAATGTGAAAGGCCACATTTAGAAACATTTAAAAGAAAGTCTTATAACCGCAGATAGGAAAGGATTTCTTTAAAAAATTAAACAGGTTGCTAATTATAAATGAAAAGGATGATCAATTCAACTATAGTAAAATTTAAAACTTCTGTTCATCAAAAATACTATAAAGCAAATAAAAAGACCTGGCACAAACTGGGAGAAGATATTTGCAATACATAAACTGACAAAGTTCTTATCTAGAATTATATAAAGAGCTCTTATAATGAATTAGAATAAAAGACAAAAACAAACCAATAGAAAAATGAGCAAAAGTCATGAATGGTACCTCACAGAAGAGGAAACACGAATGACCAATAAACATACAAAAGGATACACAGCTTTTATCAGGAAAATGTAAAGTAAAAGCATGATGAGATACCAGTGTGCCCACTGGTTTGGCAAAAATTAAAGTCAGATGATGATGTGTTGATAAAGACATAGAGCAACAGGAACACGTATTCACTGCTGGTAGAAACCTAATGGTACTGCCATTTTGGAAAATAACTTGACATTTTCAAAGGAAGTTAAATATGTACCTGCCTTACAAACCAGTAAATCCACTCTTAGGTATGTGTCCTAAGACTCTAACACAACCAGGAACTATGATTAAGAATGTTTGTAGCAGTATTGCTCATTAGAGGAAAAACCTAGAAACAACGCAAATGTCCATCAAGAGGTGAATGAATAAATAATGGTATATTCATAAGATGAAGCACAGTGCAGGAATGAGAATACACTATAGTCACATATATCAACATATATGTTGAGTGGAAAAAAGCAATTCAGAGAAGAGTTCATTGTATTAGTTATCTATTGCTGTGGAAAGCATGCAGTCTTAGCCGGAGGTAACTCCTAGAGGAGACAGTATGTCTCTCACAAAACGCAAAGCCCTTACCCTTGACTTGGAATGCACTCTTTGTCCCAGGCCTGAGGAATGTAAAAGAGATTAGCAAAGCTATCTCAAGCCAGGAGACCTCAGGGAACTGAGAGTCCTGGTTATTCCTTATGGCTGGGGGCTGTGTGTGTGCCTGGTTAAGGGAAGATAATGTTCAAGGATAGTTGTAAACTTGTTGACGTCCATGGTGGTGACTGAACTGAGATGATAAGCAATTCTATGGGTTCATTGTCTAATAAGGAGTTCCTCTTCTGTCTATATAAGATTCAGTAAATTCTAAATAAAGTGCCTTGCAACCATCAGTTGTCTTGGTCCTTCTGACCCCATACTCACGGTGCTATTCAGTCCCTTACCCCTCTCCGTGGGGACCTGGAAGACCCCCTGCGGTGGCTGGACCATCGCAAATTGCCCTGTAATTTAGCAGCTTAAAACAACAAACGTCTGCTATCTCACAGTTGCTATGCATCAGGAATTCAGGGACAGCTTAAATGGGTACCTCTGGCTCAAGAGGTCTCATGAGATTGTAGTTCAGGCCTGTGGTCTCACCTTAAGGCTTGACTTAAGGGGTTTCTGCTCCCAAGTTCACTCACCACTTGGGTGGCTTCTCCCAAGGGAGAGCAATTCAAAAGAGAACAAGGTAGAGATCTCCCAGACAGAAGCCACAGACTTCCTGTAACCCAACCTTAGAAGTGATAGCCATATTCTGCCATATTCTATTCCTCAGAAACAAGTTACTAGGTCCAGCCCACACTTAAAAGGAGGGGATTACAAAAGTGTGTGAATACCCCAGGAAGAGGGAGAATACCGGGGGTCATTTTAGAGGCTGCCTATCACACTCTTATGGTACGATTTCATTTTTATAAAATTCAGAAGTAGACAAAACTAAATTATATATTGTTTAGGTAGGTATACATAGCTAGGTAGAAGCGCTGTGAGGAGTTTGAGATTAACATATACACACTTCTATATATAAAATAGATAACCAACAAGGACCTACTGTATAGCGCAGGGAAGTCTATTCAATATTTTGTGATAACCTGTAAGGGAAAAGAATCTGAAAAAAAATATATATATATATATAACTGAATCACTTTGCTGTACACCTGAAACTAACACAACATTGTAAATCAACTATACTTCAATTAAATTAAAAAATTAAAAAATTTTTAAAAAGAGAAGCACTGTGAAGAAAAACAAGAACACAAACATGAAATCCAAGATGTTGATGATATCTGGGGGGACATGGGAGGCTGAGAATGGAGAAAATGCACAAGTATTTTCAACAGGACAGTGAGTTCAGGAATGCTTACTTTTATGCTTTGTAACTTAATTTTATGTTATATATATTTGTGGGTTTTTTCTCTTAGGTTTAGTTTTGTGTTTGATATTATGGAAGTTATACCTGCATACACTTAGAGTCAATTGTTCTGTGGTATTTGCTGTCCTCTACCAGTTTTTCCCATTTATGCCTTCCCAGGGGTAGCGCTTTTACCTTCTTTCGCTAATTAATTTTAACCTTTTCCTCCATGTATCTTCATAACACACTTGTATTGCTGCTTTTCGGTGCTTTGGTTTCGGCATCATCTATCCCCTTCCCACGATGGAAGATGAGGATTTAGTTCCTTTTCCTCCCCTCCAACTCTTCCTCTCCCCCCATCCTCCTTTCATCATTATATCGCGTTTTTGGTTAGACCAGTAATCGGTGTTTACATTACTCAGCCAACACTAATTTGACTCTATTCAGAGCTGAGCCTTGTAGTAAAGGATGATAGCTTTTCCTTCCCTGCATAACTTTTTGTTTCTCCTGGTTAATTACCGTGTTTGTTCATTTGCTTAGTTTGCTGTGTATTTATCACTAACTCAATTCTAGACTCTGACAGTTGTCTAAATTTCTTCTCAGGATGTTTAGGCACTGTAGGTTTTCTATCAATTTCATCTTCTTGGAGAAATACCTTCCAGAGCTGTCTGACCTGCTCCAGTCTGGACGGGTTGCCCTCCACGCCTGGTGCGTGGCCGTCACCCAAGGACCTCCTGGTGCCATCACCCCGGGCCTCTCTCCTCTGTGGATCCCCAGTTTCCTCCATCTCAGGGCTTCCTGCTTCTGGGTTTACTCCTTTGTTCTGGTGACGCACACCCTCCTGTAGCTTCATGAGAAAGGGTGCAAAGGAGGCAAATCTTTGAGAGCCTTGGCTGGTTTGGAATTCTGGTTTGGAGATAATTTTCCTTCAGAATTTTGAAGCCTTTATTCCATGGCCTTCTAGCTTCCAGCGTTGCTGTGAAAAAGTCCAGAGTCACTCTGACTTCTGATTCCTGTGTTTGACCTCTCTCTCTGTCTCCCTGGAAGCTCCATAGAGTCTTCTCTTTTCCCCCTGGTGTTCTAAACTTTCACAATAATGTGCCTTGCTGTGACTCTATTTCCAACCACTGTGCTGGGAACAGTGGCCCTTAATCTAGAAACGTGTGTCCTTCCGCTATGGGAAGTTTTTTAATGATGTCTTTAATGATTACTTCTTTCCTTCTTTTCCTTTTTTCTCCTCCTCCTTCTTTTTTTCCAGTTCTCTCTTTCTGAGACTCTCGGTATTTGAATTGGTAGATTGATTCACTAATTTTCTCCTATTTTCATCTCTTTCACTGTCTTTTGGGAAACTTCCTCAATTTATTTTCCAGCCCTGTGGGAGGACTTTTTTGGTATAGCATGTCATTCTTGTCTCATGGGTCCAATATCTTATTTTATCTCTCTTAAGATGTTAATTACAGGATTTGTTTCAAGAGTTCTTCTCTATTAATGGTCAGTATTTGATCCAGAGTCTTTTTTCTTTGTTTGTTTAATTGACTGATTTGGTCTGTGTCTTTAATGTTTGAGACTTTCTTCAGATGTCTGGGGATTCCTGGTTGTCTGCTTATTTTTAAAAGCAGGGAACTAAAACTGTTAGTTGTAGAGGGATGTGAAGAGATAACAAAAGTAACATGTGTGTTTCATCTACCATCTTTACCCAATCATACAATCTTCCATATCTATCATTTATTTCATAATATTAAAAAGTGAAAAAAACCATAGTCCACACACGCTAATGATGAATTAATAACTATAATAACCCTAAAAAAAACCTACACCTTTTCCTCCTTAGCCTTTAAGGAAAAACATGGGACTCTTCTCCAAAAAATTCTCTATTGCAAAAAATATCATGAGATTAGTATGTGAGTTTGTGACAAGTGTAAACCACTCTAAAATTGTGAATAGATTTGGAAACAAATTTTCCCTCCTCTCCACTCCCACAGTCCTGAATCACCAGCCCTGCTCTCTCACTCATCACTTCCTGCTTGGTGAGTTGCATGTGTGTCTTATCTCCATGACGATGCTCCAAGCCATGGGAGAGCAGGGTGCATGTCCGATTCATCTCCAGATCTTCAATAGCCCCTGTCAGAGGGGAGATCATCAAAGTCTGACAAACGATGAATGAATAACATCCTCAAGATCTGCTTCTCCTCTCCTCAGCACACATAGTTAGCACCAAGGGATTTTAAATGGTGAATGAAAAAGAAACCCACAAGAACATAAAGAGAATTTAGAGAAAAATAAAGCAGTAAATCAAACCTCACCTTTAAAAAGAGAGACACATTACTGGTTGCTTTTATTTAATTCCACTTTGAGTTCTGATCTCTTTACCTCAGAATCCACCCACATATGAATAGGATGGGCCATGGTTCTGAGGGCAGCCGAGCAGCTCAGGAACTCTAGTCTAAGCAAAGAAAGGAGGACTTTAGAGACCCATGTGCACAGTAAAGCCAATAAGTCCACAGAAGACAGGCTGCAAATTAAGTCCAAACCCCATAGTTCAGCATTCAAGTCTCTCCATTGCTTCTCCTTGGGTACCTGCAAACTTTCTAGAGGTTCTCGCTGTCTGGGGCCTGTCTTCTTTAATCAGTCTTACATGTAGCTGCTAGAAGAATCATTCTCAGATACCAAGTGTCTCATGTCCCTTCTTTGTCCAAGAACTTACAGTAGATTCCTTTCATCCCTTCATCAGATAGTTTTCCAGCCTAAATGCCAAGACATCTTTATCTACATCCTCCTTCATCTTCATCCCCCCACTTCATCTTCATTCCCCCTTCCATCATCGTCCCTCCCTCCATCTTCATCCCTCCCTCCATCTTCATCCCTCCCTCCATCATCATCCCTCCCTCCATCTTCATCCCTCCCTCCATCTTCTTCCCTCCCTGCTGGGACCCTCTACCCACTGCACTTGTAAATCCCTACCACTGTATTTTTCTATAGATTGTTTCTCAGACTGATAACACATACCAATCTCAGCAATAATGGTAATTGCTGACACTTAGTGTGCACTTACTCTGGGCCGAGTACTGTGCTAATATTGCTGGTGAATTATTTTCCTTACTCCTCCCATCTGCAGATAAAGAAACTGGGTCACAGAGAGGTTAAGTCATTTGCCCACAGCCGTGGAGCTACTTAAGGTGGAGCTGGGGCTCGAAGCCAGGGAAACTGAGCCCGAGACCACAGGCTCGCCTCCTCTCTACCCACTGCCTCAACCTCACCGTCATCAGACCTGACCCAAGACCCCTTCCGGGAGATGACGACCCCGGCTGTACTCTACACATGTGTTTGCGTGTTGCTGGCTTGTGGCATGGAGCCATCTTTAAGTCTTGCCCCTTCTGTGTCCCCACACTCAACCTGTCACTGAGTCTCGCTGCTTCACAGACTCCAAAGTCCATCCCTCCAGGGAAGGAATCCCCACCACTAACCTCAGCACAGGCCCTTAGAGCCAGGGTCACCACCATTCTTCCTGGCCAAAGAGCAGCGGGCTGTGAGTGGAGGGGACCACATCAGCCCAAGCGCCTTGCAGAGACCCAGGGCTGTGGGGAGCGGGATGGGGAGGGTGGCTGCCCATCCAAGGCCATGTCAGACCTGGGATGGGGCGGGTGTCCCGGGGCAGGGCAGGGCACGCTCCCTCTCAGGGATCAGACCTGGGATGGGGCAGGTGTCCCGGGGCGGGGCAGGGCACGCTCCCTCTCGGGGATCAGACCTGGGATGGGGCAGGTGTCCCGGGGCAGGGCAGGGCAGGGCACACTCCCTCTCGGGGATCAGACCTGGGATGGGGCAGGTGTCCCGGGGCAGGGCAGGGCACGCTCCCTCTCAGGGATCAGACCTGGGATGGGGCAGGTGTCCCGGGGCGGGGCAGGGCACGCTCCCTCTCGGGGATCAGACCTGGGATGGGGCAGGTGTCCCGGGGCAGGGCAGGGCAGGGCACACTCCCTCTCGGGGATCAGACCTGGGATGGGGCAGGTGTCCCGGGGCAGGGCAGGGCACACTCCCTCTCGGGGATCAGACCTGGGCACCAACAGCCTATGCTACTCCAGTGTGGCCAGATGAGCAGACACAGTGCAGCCCTGGGGACATGAGGCCACCTGGAAGGGGCAGGCAGCCAGGGTGCCATCTGGGTAGCAACAGAATATCGCTGGGGAGCAAGCAAAGCAGGTAGGGGAGGGCAGGTAAGACAACTTAACCAGCAGAGCTTTGGGGAGGGATGTCTGCTTTTCAGATGTCGCCCCTAGAGTTCTGGGCATGCATGCCCTTGTGCAGACAGCTATGAAAGGCTAAAGCCACCCTCCTCTAGTTACTGGTGGAGGATTCAAGTTGGGGCTGGACGGCCCACCAACGATGTGCTTACTGGGATCTGCTTGGGCCAGGCTCAGGTGGGCCATGAAGGTTGCTGCCTGCACCTCCCTCCTGGCTTTGCGCATTTGCTTCCCACCTGGCTACCCCACCCCTGTGCTGCATCTTTTGAATCAGTCTACTTACCACCTACAGACCACTCTTCCCAGTGGGCCATGTCATCTTGTCATTCATCTGCTCAAGAGCCAAGAATCATTTCCAAGGCCTCTAAGACCAGATCCAAACCTCTTATCCTGGAATTCATGGCCTTCCAAAATCAGTCTCCATAGCTACCTCATCACTTGCTGCTGGAGCCCAGGTGCCCTCCTGTTGCTAAAACTTCCTCATCATTCCCCAAGGCACACAGCAGTCGCTTCCATCTCCCTGATGCTGAGGGAATAGCGAAAAGGGCATGGGCTTTGCTTTGGTTACTTCCTGTGTGTTTTCAGGCAAGTCACTCAATGCCTCTGTGCTTCCAGTTGCTTACCTGTAAAAACACTTTACAGGATGTTGTGAGAATGTGAGTGTTTGTACACAAAGTGCTAGCTAGCCACAGGATAGTTTGTATTGTGTGGCTCCCGCTAATACAGTGTGAGTCAATAAACGGTATCCGTCACAGAGTGTCCTTGGTGTTCCCCACTCACGTGCCCTCCATCTCCTTTCTGACTAGCAGACTTCTGCCTCCTTTTACGCTCATCTCCACATGCACCCGTATCTGCAGCCTTTCCAGCACACCTGACCTGGGGCGGGGGGTAAGGGTAAGAAAAGCAACATTTGTCAATTGCCCACTGGGCGCCAGACCCTGTTGGTGGGGGTGTGGGGCTCAGGGAGAGCACTGACGGTAGCAGCTAATACTTTCTGGGGGCCTCCTTGTACCAGACCCCATCCCAAGCACGTCATGTAAGCCTTGCTGGTAACTCAGTTCTGTAGATTAAGGTTCCTAAATGGCTTTCTGCTCTATCCAACCAGGATGGTTTGGTCTCCCTGGCCCCGTCTCACCTGTCCCATCCAGTGGCCTACAAGAGGCTGATGGGAAGAGTTTATCAAGGAGTGATGTCCCTGTCATTCAGGCTCATCCTGTTAGAGGACATTTTGAGAAAGGACCCACCTTCATCTGCCCTGCCACCCCAGGTGCAGCCAGGCCCACCTGCTGCACTCAAGTTGGGCCCTGGCTTTTCATAAGGGCATTCCCCCTGCCTGGAACACCTTTCCCCCAGCCTGCCTGGAAAACTCAAGCCTCTGACTAACCCTCCTACATTTGAGTCGAGGTCATTGCCCTTTCCCTCCTGTCCTCCAGGTGCCTCGTCCACTCACTTACTGACGCTTTCACAAATGTCTGCATCCTTGATGGACCGTTGCCCTGGGCTTAGAACCCTAAGGCAGGGGCTGTATCCTGTTCATCTTTCTATCTCAGAGCCTGGCACAGAGCCTGGCCCACAGCGGGCCTTGGTGTTTGGGGATGAAGGGAGGGAGGAAAAGGATGGGGTGGAATGGGTATCCGGCAGAGGGAATGGTGGTGATGCGTTTCCAGCTGGTTCCTCCCAGGGCAGGACAGCCACGAGCCTCCATCCAGCTCAGAAGAGGAGGCCGTGGCCCCGTGGAGACTCCAGGGCCTCCCCCTGGAAACAGCTCCAAGAGCGCCCCGGCTACCGCAGCCTCCCTCCAGACACCTGGGAGGTGCCAGTCTTTGGGCTCCATCAGCCTTCTTAGGGGAAATTGCTAAATGCGTTTGGTGATTTTTTTTTTGACATTTTCCTTATTCAGAGCTTGTGATTTCAGATTAATCACATCCACATACATTTAGACTGTCAGCTTGGAAGGCAAAATCTAAATTTTGTTACTGCATGATTTCATCCAAAGGTATTTTACCGAAAGGACGTCTATGATATGGTGCAAATCATGACAAAACATTTTACCGCTGGGACCAAACTCGTGGTGGGGGGGTTGGGGGATGGACGGAGAACTGTAGGCAGGACCTGGGTGGGCAGAGTTGCGGCAGCTTCAGTCTCCTGAAGAGATCCGTGTGCCACCATCGCTGCTGTCTCCATCTCAGCAAAATGTCACATTTCCTTCTTTGTCCAGGTTTGCCCAGAGCCTTTACTCCCGGGAATGGCAGTTCCACTAACTAACTCCTGTCTTCCCCCCCGGCAGGTACCATGACCAGCAGGACGTAACTAGTAACTTTCTGGGTGCCATGTGGCTCATCTCTATCACATTCCTTTCCATTGGTTATGGGGATATGGTGCCCCACACATACTGTGGGAAAGGTGTCTGTCTTCTCACGGGCATCATGGTGAGTACCTGCCTCGGCCAGTTACCCTTCCCCACCCACCGAATGCTGCTAGGAGCAGCGCCTTTATGGTGGGTGCAGGGGGCCCTCCTCATCCGGGCATGGGGCCAGCTGCTAGTTAACAGGCCAGCGTGTGTGTCCCTGCACGTAGAAAGGCAGATGTGAAATCTGCGTGGCTTCTCACTGTTTCATTTCCTTGTCTAAGATAGGACTATGTCCCAGTTCCTGACAGCTAATGGCCTCTTCATAGCCCCCCAGAAATGGGCCAAGTGTAGCTGGCCGTGGGTCTTACCCTCTGCTCCCATCCACCAGCCCCGGTGAGCATCAGGGCTTGCAGTTCATTGTCCTCTTTCCTGTCGCCTGGGCCCCGCAGACCTTGGTACCACATCTGATAAGAGTATAGCTAGAACGCACTGAGCCGGCCATGAGAGACCCGTGTCCTAGACTGGGTTGGCCACTGGTTCGGTCTTGGTTTGATGACATGACCCTGGGCCAACTCTTGGCCTCTGCATCCAAATGTTGAGGTGCCAGGTTCCGAGTGCCAGTTCCCTCCCAGTGTTGGCACCCAGCTAACCTGTGACTGCATCCCCATCTCTCCCCAGGTGTCCAGCAGCTGTGCTGCCTCCTTTCAAGGTGTATATTCCTCCTGCCCATCACCCTGCCATCCCATCCCCCACCCCTACACACACTCGTGCCCATCACATGACCACACAGTACGGAGTTTGGGAGAAATGTGGGTAGGGAGTCAGACCAGAGTCTGAGTCCCCGGTGCTCGCTGCAGCGCTGGACCCCTCCTGCTCACCAGCCCCACAGCCGCAGGCCTCTGACCCCATGACCTCACTGTGGACTCCAGGCAGGGCACTTAGCCTGTTGGACCTCAGCATTCTCGAGTACCAAGTGCGGATGGGAGGCCTGCTCTGCCCTCTTCCCTGGCTGGCGAGGGGGATAAACTGCAATGCTTTATGTTAACGCACTCCGTCAGCAACAAGGAGCTGCGCCGCCTTCAGTGCTGGCGTGTCCTCGGCGTCCCTGCCAACGCTACTCCGTCACTGGCCGGGGATGAGGGCTCCTCGCCTTGCTGCGCTTTCTGGCCAGGACAGGCAGCCCTGGTCTTTGACCTCCTTCCCAGAACCCCAGAGTACAGAGTAAACACACAGGGTCCTCTTTTCAGAAGAGGGAGCTGAGGGTCAGAGAAGGAGCAGGCAGCTAAGCCTGGGTGTCGTGGGGCTGAGGGCGGACAGGAGGCCTGTGACTTGGTCCTAGGGCTCCGCGGTTGGTTACGACAGCCCTCCCCAGGGAGCCCTCTCCGCACCCCCATCATCGAAATCCTTCCAGGACTCCCTCCGATTTCAGTCATCACCCCCACTTCTCCAGGAGGACACCAGAGACCCTCCTTCTGAAAGGGAAGTGACTCCTTTCTGCAGTGGGAAGGGGGTTAAGCCCTCGCCAGCCTGGTGGCCTCCTGGGACTGATCTCGGTGACAAAGCAGCTCAGAGCACCAGAGGCCATAGGGTCAGAGGCCTGGGGCCGTGGGGCTGGTGAGCAGGAGGGGTCCAGCGCTGCCATGTCACGACTGGACACCGTCCTCTCCCGTTTCGACTGAAAACCAGAGCTGGTGCATATTAGCAGGTCCTGGGCAGCAGTTAATGAGAAAAGGCTTAGCCCCGGGATTGGGATAAATCACGGGTAAGTGTAAGGCCTCAGAACAAATACCTCCCATCGGTTAGTAGGAGTCTATCTGGCACAGCTCCAGCTGTCACCAGGAAACCAAGGAATGATTCTTCCTTCCAGAAAGGAATGAAATGCCGCCCGAAGGCCAAAGCTTTCCTGTCTCAGAGCCGCTCCTGGGGTTCAAGCTTTGTGCCTCAGCACCGGCTCTCAGCCAGGCCCGCACAGAGCCGGGCTGCCAATAGGTGGATGGCCCTGCTGGGAGCCTCTGTTATTTTTAAATACCAGCCATTCGCCCTCTCAGCACGGAGCTGTGCCCCATCCAAGAAGCGGCCCCATAGCCACCATTTCCCTGGTCCCCTCACTCCTGCATCTCCGGGCTTCTGCTCTGGCACAGCTGGGGGGGGTGGGTGGGCAGGACCCCTGGGCCCCTCCCTGCCTTCTCCTGGGGTGTGGTCTTCAGCACCCGCTTTTGCTCCTGGGGCTGTAGCAGCTCCTTGGAAAGGAGTGTTTGTTCCTTGTGGAGAGAGGTGTGATCAAAGTGGAAAGAACAAACAAGTGAGGAGGAACCGATACCCACCCCCCCATATTAAAAATACAGCACATGCCTTTTGCACAAACCCTGCTGTGTAAATATATACCTATCTATAACAGGGACAGGGAGCGTCCCTCCTCTCACTGTCAGTGTGTTTACCCAAATTAAAATCAGCTGCCTCCCTCTGGGGTCTGACAGTGAGGAACCCTGGTGGCATTTTTACTAACAAATGTGACTTTTCCAGCTGAGTCACTCCTTTCCAGGGTTTCGCATGGCTGAGAATCCCTTCCTCCCCTCTCCCAGCCTCCCGACACTTTGTACATCTCCTGATTATTATTGCAAGTGCCTTTACTAAAGGTAGGGCTTCCTGTTTGGTTACCATGGACACCATGCAGGCCAAGGCAAGGCCTGCTCGGGAAGGGAAAGGAAGAATTTGTGTGTGCGGGCTGTAAATAGTCTTAATCATTGTTTTCTCTTGGCAATCCCAGTAACGGTGTAATTATCAACCATTAAGCAGGGTATATAATTGTCTGAACAACTTGACATTGTTGGCACAGACCTGGTGTGTTTGAGAGATTTCACCCACAAAAGCAGGTATCTCAAAGTGCATCATCTTTCCATAAAGAATTTTATGATGACAGTTATAAGGTAGAGAGAAAGCTGGCAATATTTAGTATCCAGAATGGGCCTTTGAAGGCTTTTTTGGTTCTGCAGGCATCTGGAAGACTTTTGGGGCCCCCAAGACTCCTGGGTAGGAATCCCATTTCAATACAGCCAGTTTCTAAGGCTGGACTCACTCTGTGGACCCTTCATGAATTAGGGACAAATAGACAAAAGCTTCCAGGATATCTGTGGGGGTCACTGAGCTTTTCCCCGAGGCTTCATGAGAGAGGCTTCTTTGAACTGCAAAAGGAAAGGGATGATGAAGTAAAAGGTAGCACAAATTGAGTCATTTGGGGAGGAGGGAAAAAGAGGGCTCAGTAAGACATCTGCTTAATGTCAGTTTTAGAAGATGAGCTTCTCCCTGAAACACCTTGGTTTCAAACCAATTGATGTTATTTTAGTTGTTACATGGTATCTGTTGCAGAAACAGAATCCAACTGTAAATCCTCCAGGCTTCCCTCCTCCATTTGTCACTTTCATTTATGTTTTATTTTATTTTATCTTATGCTTCTTTAGTTAAGTACACCTCATACTTTTCCCCTTGGGATACTTGTTTTTTGAGACTCTAAGGTTTTCCAGCTGGAAAATGTTTCTTGGACACAAGAAGTAGGAGGACCAGAGTGGAGGAGACTGGGTCTCTGGTTTGGGTCCAGATCTATGGATGAGTTAGGCATGTTGACCCCAGGCCAGCCCCTCCTTTCTCTGTTCACTCCTGTGCTTCTGCTCACCATGTACCTTGGCAAGGACGACCTCATTAGAGGTGAACCCTCTCCCCTCCCACAGCCCTCCCGTGGAAACAGTGTTGGACAGACAAGACCCAGGGAATTCAGTTGGTGTCAACAAGGATTCAGGACTTGGCACCTCTGAAGGCAAAAGTCTGAGTCATGGATTTGCTCCACAATCTGACCCCATGGAAGTCATCCCAGCAGCTGCTTACCCTCTTCTGTCCCACTCCGATCTCTCCTCACATGGCCCCGCTGCCCACCAACCATTTCTGAGATTCCACACGAGGACAGCTAGGACAGCAGGAGCTCTCACACACCCAAATCAGCCAAGCCCTTGGCAATCTGTCTCTTAAAACCAACCCGCATCCCTGCCGTATCACACAAGCATTCCCAAACTGCTAACAGGGCCCTGTCAGGCTGATAAACTCATCTAAGTAAAAAGACCCAAAAGGAACATAGGTGATCATTATACCACTTGAAAGGTGAATACAGCAGGAGGGAGGGGGAATCCCGTAATACTTCCTTTATTTCCTCTAAAGAGCCAAAGTTGACCATTAACTTCTGACTCAAGTCTTAGGCTTCTTGTTCTTCCTGCCTTCCACTCAATTCCCATCAGCCCATCCTTTTTTCCTATTGTCTGCTTCTTCCTTTCCACTTCCCCTGTCTGTCCCATCTGCTGAGGAGGCAGCACAACTTGTTCCCTGTCTCAGTCTCTGCTCCAGCTCTATGTCTCTCTGCATCTCCCCTCTCCCCTTCCCTTCCCTTCCCTTCCCTTCCCTCCCCTCCCCCCGCTTCTCTCTCTCTCTCTCTCTCTCTCTCTCTCTCTCTCTCACACACACACACACACACACACACTGGAGAGGATCAGTTTGTATTTCAGCACCCTGAACACCACTTTCTGAAGGTTGCTGACGTCTGACCCCATCTTTACAAGGTTGCCTCTTAATGGGAATGACCAGATTAGGCTTCATTATTGGCTACTTCCCTAATTCAGCCAGATGATGGATTTTCTAAAAGAAAAGTTGAAAGTATCCACTGCTATCTATTCAAGTTAGAATTAGGGGTTAAGAACCAAGCATCCTTCAGAGAAATATCCATAGGAGAGCCTTGACATCTTTAAGTTGAAAGAAACTGGGAAATGTCATCTAGCCCAGCCTCCTGCCTCCATGCAGAAATGAATCTTAATCATATAAGATAGATGGTTCCTTAGTTAGAACACTCTAGCTTCTCACTAGAACCCTTCTGCATTCAGCAGCCTAGGTTGTGAGCCATAGCAAGAACCATGGAGCAATCCATCTAGACCCTGGAACTTCAGGATTGTGGATGGTTGATTGTTTTAATGAAACTTCCAAAGTGGCGTGGTGAGCAGGGAGACTCCTTCAGGCTAATTCTGCCCCCAGCTTTCAGGAGTGATTTAAGCAGAGTTTCCCTGGACCCAGGGAAATGAGGAAGCCTGGGAAGAACCCTCTCCATCTGATGTTCCATTTTTAACACAGTGATATATCCCTCTTTTTGGGCGTTCAGCCCAAAGCTCTTTTGTAGCTCCATACAAAAGAGAGGGATTATATACTCGGTCTGCTTGAGGGGAAATGGAGCACACATCTTGCCTCTAGAACAGCTTCTTTTTAAGCTATTTTTTGCTTTTAGAGGCCTGGCTCAATTGATGGCACCTACAGCCCAGGCTGTCCAACTGCCCATTACATATCCTTTGAAAACTGGGCACAGAGTCTCCTGCAAGTCACAGATGCCAGGAAAACAGGGCCGTCCCTGAACAAGAAAGGAAAATGAGGTCAGAAAAGGAAAGTTCACACAGGCTCCTTTCTTTTCAGTTTGTTGTGCTAGAAATGGGTGGCTGACCAAGTGTACCGAGAAACATGAGATTGTTTTCATGGGAACCCTTGTTAAAAGCTGGGCGAAAGCGTTGCCAACTTCACCTGTGCCAAAACCTTGCACCGACCAACCTTTGCCAACCTCTGGCAAAGGAAAGAGATTATGAAGGAGAGAGTAGGGGATTGATCTACCATATGCATTCCTCCCAGCTCTGGTACGGATTATAGTACCTTTGAAAACAGTCTTTAAGGTTTCCTATGCATTCTGTTAGACTGGGTGAGCCCCAAATGTTATTGATGGATTCCTTCAATCCTAGGACCTCAATTGCTAAACTGAGCTCTGTGGCAACTATAATTACTGTTTGACATCTAGAGGATCAGACTGCTGACTTTTCTGAGCTTATTGTCTCTTTCCACGAGTGGAGGTTAGGATGGTGCACGGCCCCACGTGCAGGAAGAGGGTGATGGTCACCGAGGGGCAGGTGCTGTCTTCCAAGAGCCAGGCAAGGGCGGGGCTGTCATCTGCTGCCTGCAGGAGAAGCAGGGCAGGAGCAGTTCTCTCTCGATCCCCCCCCCCCCACCCCGCACCAACCAACCAGGTCAAGATGCACAGCGAAGAGGACTTCAAAGTCCTTTGGAAGAACGTTGGGATGAGCCCATTTCTGCTCATTTCTCAGACAGTCAAACATGCGCCCAGAGGATTAGGAGAGAGAAAATGAGTCCTGAGGAACCGGCCTCTTTTACCCACTCTCCCTGGGCTTCCCTGGAATGGACCTTCCAGAGCAGAATAAGAACGCTGCTCTGGAGAATCCTGAGCACCTTCTGCGGGTTCCCTTAAAATCCTGATTTGAGGCAGGTGTGTTGTTATCGTCTTTTAAATCTCTGAAAGATGGTGAATTCATGAGCCTCCTGGTGAAAGCAAGAAGGAACTGAATTTCTTGTGCTGAGTAATAGGCTAGACCTCCAGTAAAAAGACCCAACTGGGAGCAAGCTCAGCCGCTGAGTACACAGACTCATGCCAACCAGTGTAGCCCTGGGAAGCAGTCTTGGCGGGGTGATGCTTTGCCTCTTCGTTAGATTATTATCAGGAAAACTCTCCACCACCAACAGGTGATCCATCCATACTGCATGGCTTTCTTTCCTCCTGGCTCCCTGCTCTGGAGCTGGCAGTGGGGCTGGGATATGCATGAGGGAGGGGGAGCGTGTGTGGATTTTCTGTCTTCCCTGCACACCCTGGCAGGTGACCAAGTGATCGTTCGGTGTTTTAAATTCCCCCAAGCCTCAGCCCCATCCAGTATCCTGCTCCATGAAGAAGTGGCCAGCTTTAGGAAGGCTCAGTCTCCCAGAGGTCAGCCCTGCAGCTAAGCCAAGAGCACTGCAGACCCCTTCATGGGTGCGGGAATCAGGGCCCTGATGGGTTTTGTGGCTTGGCCTTGACCAGCCAGAGTTCAAGTCCCCACTCCACTCCTGGACACCCCACCGTGGGCCCGGGGCACGTGGAGTCTTCCGCCTGAGCCCTGCCTCTTAATGATGTGCTCTCTCCCCTGGTCCTCTTGCTGTCCCCTCACAGGGTGCGGGCTGTACTGCCCTGGTGGTGGCCGTGGTGGCCCGAAAGCTGGAACTCACCAAAGCAGAGAAGCACGTTCACAACTTCATGATGGACACTCAGCTCACCAAACGGGTAAAACGCCACTGTCCACGTCTTAACGGGGGACTCAAGACCAACATGGGAGCCAGTCAGAAAGTAGCCACAGTGGGTTAGGCCCCCACCTTTCAGTGGAGGGTTGAGGGAGCCCCAGACACATGCAAACAGCCAGCGCAAAACGGGCACAATGTCCCAACGCTGAAGGCTCCTGTCTTCTCTTAAATCACTGTGCATGGTTCAGGCAACCAAATAACTTTCCTGATAATTACATCTATAGCATACAATGATGTAACCCGCCCCCCCCCCTTGCCTAATGGTACCGAGTAAATCACCCAGCATGAGGTGTTTTTCTTATGCTTAAATATTTTCATGCTTCTCATTAGGAAGGGCAGTAGAAAGTCTTAAAAACGATATTGGGAATGTATCTAAATCCAACCCTTTAAAAAAAATCATTACAGACAATCACTCCAAAATAACGTTCATCAAAATGTCATCATCCAATTTTCCCCCTTTTGGGTTTTCCAAATAATGTTTCTCCCTCGTAACTTCATGAAAGTGGGTAAGGAGGGTGAAAAACTGAATATAAGCAGGAATGGGAAGATCATTTAGCTGCTAAAAGTCTGACACCCCACTGAATCGTCAGAGAAGAAAAGGCCCATTTAGATAGAAGAGACAGAAACGAGCCTTCCAGGAAAACAGCAGGCCAAATGAGCAAGGCAGAAGCTGTTTATTTAATGACAGCTTTTATGGAAAATTCTTTAGAGCTGCAGGCCGAACGAAGGTCAGTAATATGATTTCCTGCAAAACTCTCCTCTTTCCGAAATGAGAGCAAAGCAAAACCCTGTGCTGGGGTCTTGGCCGCCCTAACAAGTTTCTCATTTAGGATTAAAGTGGGTTAGGAGACCCATGAGCCACGAGATTTTGATTGGGGTTTTTGAAAGCTGGAGAAAATATTCAGTGATGAATGTTGCAGCACAGTAAAAATGTGTTCTAAATAGAGACAAAGGCAGGAAGGGAGAACAAAAAGAGAGGGAGAGTGACAAAGGGTGGGCGTGCTCACTCAGAGGGAGGCGTGGGGGAATGGGAAGTTGCCAGGCCTCTCCAGTTTCTCAGCAGAATTATTTATGGTGTTTGATTGTTTGGTCTTTGATTACATGTACTGGATTCTTTAAAGAGCCTTCACAGATGTTAAAAAGAAGGGGTACAAGCAAATAGTCTTCCGTCGCTGCCATACAGATGGTTGTATACGGTACATCCTGGCACTGAGCTGTCCGTGGTACAAAAGAAAACATGATTTGTATCATCAAGATGGCAGGATTGAGGGCCATACCTGTGGGTAGGCCAGCCGGGTTCCACCCAGAGCCCTGTAACCTAGCTGCTTTCCTTCAGCCCCCTAGTAAGCATGCAGAAGTCATGCTAAGTATTGAGCAAATTACCAAAGTTGCCTCTGTTCTCCTGGAACAATTTGGTGCAGGAGTCAGGGGCAAGGGAGTCTAGCCTCCAAAACCTTCTCAGAAGCTGTTTCTTAGAGCAGAGACGTTAACAGCCTCTCTGTTTATTCTATTTGCTTTTTGAAACCAAGGATGTACCTTGTATATCATGTTATTCCTTTGTCCTCTCCATTTTTCACTCTGTGAATCAGACATTACAGGAAAATAAAGCCGAGGAAAGCCAGCTCCCTCACATGACAGGAAAATAAACAATTTTTCTGCAATATAATTGTACAAGGAGATGAGATTGTGGTTGCTAATTTCAAGCTTTCAAAAATAATTCTCTAAAATCCTCCTCAAGTCCACTTACTTTTTGAAAAGTGGGACTGAAAATCAAATCAACAAATATTTATTGCCCATCTATGAGTACAAGGCATCTTTTTATCGAATAACATCTCACTTTTCTGAGAACACTTAAATCTGTTGAAATGTCCCTTTAATATCTAATATCTTTTCCCAGAGAAACAAACAACACGAAAGGAGTGGCCCTTACAGAGAGAGGATTCTCAAAGCTGGCAAGACTGGAAAGGTTCTTTTACCTAACCTTGATTGAAAGGAAACTGGCTGTGAGCTTGGCCTGCTCTGGCTTCAGCTCCCCTTGACCTGGTCTCAGAGAAGCCCACCTTTCTTCCCCTGGCGATGCCTCATCCATCCTCTGTCCTCTCCAAGTGGCCCGCTGTGTCCAGCAGGGGTGGCTCATGGGTCAGACAGAATTCACAGTGAATTCACAGTGAATTCTCAGTGAATTCCCAGAGAAAGATCCGACCTTTGGAGGAGCTGATTGGGACATAATTGCAAACCTCTCAAGAGTGGACAATAAATAGATTTAACAGAGAAAAGCCATCTCTTACAATACATGCAACCTTAATTCTTCAAACCTCTAAGCAAAAAGAACAAAAGAGAGGAATTGTAACCTATTAATCATAAAAATACTCAGATTGTTCTAGTCTTTATTTACTCTGCCTGTCTTGCTGTAAAGGCTTCAGCCCAGACTTTACCACTAGAGTCACACTGTTTTTATTCACTTATTTGCCAGGGGGGGCGGGGGCAGGTGCGGCGGTGTTCTGATGGCACAGGGTCGGAACTCAGTTTCTGGTTTTCCTGATTCCCGTGGCTTTTCTTCTCTCACCTGTATAACTTGTCAACCCTGGTGGCAACGTCATTTCTGTATTTAATGCAATCAGATCTTCCCACACTGACTTTGCAGTGTTACTGCCATTGTTAATCTAGAATTATAATTTATTGCTAACCTCTGGGCTACTAGATAATATATATGTAAATGACACACAGAGAGACTATGAAAAAGATACTAGATCCCCACTTTTTCTCCCACTCAGTGCTACACATCCCGCTGTCGCTGTTTTAGGTAACGAAACACATCCATCACAGCTGGATGGCACTCCCTGTGTTCTGGGGACACCAAGATGAGTAAGAGATGGTACCTGCCCTCATACTTACTGCCTGTCCTCAAAGAGCACCTCTCCTTTCTAAAGAGCAAGGTAGCTGCCCATGGACACACTTGACTTCAGAGGCACCACGGACAGGAGACGTTCTGTTTGCCACGCCTCCTCTCCACATCAAACCTGCAGACACCTCTGCGGTGTGTGCCACTGGCTGAGGATTTTGTCTCCTTATCCTTGCCACGATGGGTTCCTGCCTCAAATACTTCATCCAAGTACATTTCCCCATGAAATCAATGAGTAAGACCAAAACCAAACCCATATCTTCCCTACACTAGTGCCTTCTCCTGCCTTCCCTGTTAATGACATCATCGTTCTTCCAGTCTCCAGGCCTGAAAGCTTAGCAGCATCTCTGACTCCTCTCTGCCCTGGTCCCCACAGGGGTCCGAGCAGCTTTGGAGTCTGATTCCACCTGGCCACACCAGCCTCTCCAGGTCCTCTGCCCACCATACTCAAAGCCACCATCTCAGTCTTGTACCATCTCAGTTGCTTGCTACCTTCTCATCTCACCTGGTCCTCCCTGACCCAAGTCATCCTGTACTTTGCTTCCTTGTGACTCTCCTTAGACTCTGAGACTTAGCTCTGAACATATCACCAACCAGCTCAAAAACCTTTAATAACCCCCCGGAACCTACTGATCCACTGATAAAAAAAGACTTTTCTTTATTTTTTATTTTTTAAAATAGAGACTAATTTTTTAAAATTTTATTATTTTTTGGAATGCATTGGGTCTTCGTTGCTGAGAGCAGGCTTTCTCTAGTTGCGGCGAGCGGGGACTACTCTTCGTTGCGGTGCGCGGGCTTCTCATTGTGGTGGCTTCTCTTGTAGCAGAGCATGGGCTCTAGGTGCCCGGGCTTCAGCAGTTGTGGCACATGGGCTCAGTAGTTGTGGCTTGCGGGCTCTAGAGCACAGGCTCAGTAGTTGCGGCGCCCAGGCTTAGTTGCTCTGCGGCACGTGTGATCTTCCCGGACCAGAGCTCAAACCTGTGTTCCCTGCATTGGCAGGCGGATTCTTAACCATTGCGCCACCAGGGAAGTCCTGAAAACTTTTCTTTAATTATGAGCATGTGTCAAAGTTTTATCACAATCCTGCTAGGGGAAAAAAATGTGTTTTTTTCCAGCAGGCTAATTCAAAGGTTTACTCATAGTAGGGGTCTTTTATAGGAAAAAGACAATGGTAGTCATTGTTGTACAGGGTACAGAAAGCCTGGCTAAAGGACACAGACTCCTGACTGACAGCTGGTAGGGCCCATGAGTGGATTCCCAGAACAGGTCTTAGTCTTTTAAAAATTTATCAGATAACCAATTGAGCAGTTATCACGAATGCTAATTCTCCCCAGAAGGGGATTATAAATTATATCACCCACTAAAGTTCTGTCCCAGACAGACTGGGTACAGTTTTTCTTTAGCAATAGTCATAGGAACATTGAGCTTTTGAGCTGGAAGCGTTCTTAGGGATGAGCCTCTCAGGCCCAGAGATGGGCAAGTGTGGGCCCCCAGCCATATGCAGTGAGCTGGGTCCCAGCCAGGGCTGCCGTTTGTTCTCAGGCTGGCAGGCAGCTCTCCAGCCATAACCCAATGGGTTTCCCAGAACAGCCAGTTCCTTGGAACTCAGAATGGTGGTTAGGGTCCCAGGTCTGCTGGAAAGAAAAGCCAGTTTACCTCCAAACTAGCTGAGCATCACATTAATAGCATTATGGAACTAGCCGTGGTTCATTCATTACTGCGTTGCTATGGGGGAAGACTACAAACTCCAACTTTGAACAACAGAAGTACATCCCTCCCCGCTCCCTGTCCCAGTGTCCTGCCTGCCACAGGGGTGGAGCCCCCGTTTCTAAGTGTTCGGTGAGGGCTTCTGGGTAAGGCGGGCAAAGAAGCCTGAGAAGGGAGTGTGGAATAGGATGGGGGAGGAAGAAGAGAGGGTATAAGGGGGGAAATGAAAGAGATGGCAGCGGCAGGAAGCCAGCAGGAAGTGTGTGTGGGTGAGGGTGAGGGAAGTGAGGGGTTGGCGGATAGAGAAGAGGGGACGCCTCGGTTATAATGGACACCTTCAGTCAGGTGTCTGAAGACGGGCCTGACCTGAGGGCTCTCAGATTGTGATTTTATCATCCCTTTAGATTTATTCATCTAAATTCAACCCCTGGAACTTCTTGAAGTTGTCGAAGTCACACCCACTTGCCAGGCCTGATCTGCCCTCCTCTCCAGCTTCCCTCTCCCTGGGAGGGAGTCCTGGCAGCACGGAGGGCATGCTATTTCTTTCCCGGGGGCCCATCAGTAGGGCTCCTGGAATTTCTCTCCCAGGGCTCCCTGTGGCTGTTGGGAGCATGGGGGGAGGTGAAGAAGGGCGCCCCTCGTCTGCCCCACATGTTCCTCCTGCACCAGCCTCCACGAAGTCTGGAGAGGCAGGTTACCCTGGCAGCCAGGCAGCCAGAGCAAGTCGTCGACATGGATAATACGGCCAAGAGCTCAAGGAACAGACATATGCGTTCTGTTTTATGTTTTCTTTCGCTGGAGGTGGGGGAAGAAGCTGACATTTGTTGGGGGAAGGAACATCAGTAAAACTACTGTGTACTGAGGCGCGGTGCAGCCAGGCTCTGTGCTAAGTGTTTCATTGAATCAACACCACAATCCCATTTCACAGATTGGGAGAACTTGCATCACTCTGTAGCACCCTACTGTGCTGTAGTTTTCTCTGAAGCACTTATTACCTGACGCTATATTACACAGGGCATGCTGTCCCCATAGGATTAGAAGCTCCTTGAGGGCAGAAATGTTATTGGTTTGTGCATCCCAGTATTCTTACTTCCTAAACAGTATCTGCCCCATTGTAAGGGCTCAGTAAATGTTTTGGGAAGGAATGAATATGAAAATTGAGTCTCAGAGAGGTTCCGCAAGGGTCCAAGGTAGAGATGATCATTCATCCCCTTGTGAGGTTTTTCTGAGGGCTAGTGGAACAATGTAAACAGAAAGTGTTTAGCATAGGGCCTGGCATATAGTAAGCACTCCGTGAATGTTAGCTGTCAGTATTATATGCAAGATCTTAGTTGGATGACTTTCTTGCCCGGGCTCATGAATCTTAGAGCCCTCCCTGAAGGACATAGGTCACTGAGCCAATTCTCTGGCCACCGTCAGAGTGAAAGCATACAATTCTTGGGAGGGAATGAATGGGCCCACGGAAAACAATTAGCTCGTATGCTTATGGGTTTGGGGGACGAAACAGCTAGTCTTCCATGCACAAACGGCCCTCTTCTAACCATCCCTGAGCCCATCGGATCATGGCCAACCTTATCCAGTCCTTCCCAGTTCCCTGACCCACCCACTCCCACCCTCACCCTCAAGCGCATCTTTTGGCCCTGGCGCCCCGCCCACTAGGAGAGCTCAGTGGGTACCCAAGTCCCCATCAGGGAGTGGTGCTTGGGAGCCCTGTGGAAGCTCAGTGAATCCCAGGGGGGGCAAACAGCCTCAACTGCCTCCCACCCCGGCGATGCTCAAAACAATCAGCCAGGTGAATTGGAGGGAGAACCTGGTCACAATAGCATTTACTGTCGACGTGGGAAAGCACAATGCAGTTAAAAGCCTATTTCTTTTTCTCTTGCAGATATTGATCTGCTTAGCTTGGTGCCAGGTTGTTTGCTGGCAATTAATTCAGAGTCAGCACCAAGGATTGCATTTAACATCGCTTTCCTGAATACGCGGGGGCCTCCCGTTCAAACCCATAAAGATGCTGTGACTGCTTTGCTCAGCTACCCAGGCTGTGCTGTGATTTTAGAACCTTATATTTGGGCTAAAGTTAAGTGCAGGACCTGGACTCCCTGTTCTGTCATATTGCTAAGTGAGGGCCATGATGATTAAAAACAAATCTAATGTCCTTTCCAGTTCCTTGATCCTGGAAAACAGGAAATAATTTTGTTTGTGTAGAGATGACATCTAGTCAGTCAGGTCTTTCTTCAGACCACATGAAAACCTTATGCTCTTTTTGGACCTGGCTCTTGTTTTGACTTTGCCATTAGCTAGCTGTGGGATTCTGGCCCTCACATTCTGTCTCTGAAGCTGTCATTTCCTCATATTTTCAGTGGGGGTTTGGGCCAGATGATGATAACTAGTATCTTTATGGTACTTTATAGTTTCTATAACACTTAAATCCACATTGACTCAGTTTGCCGTTTATCACTTTACAGTCTTGGTCTCTGTCTCAGTTTCTTCATCTGTAAAATGGGGATAATATTAGTACCTTCCTGAGAGAGTTGTTGTGAAGATTAAATGAGTTTACATATATGCAAAGTGGCACCTGGTAGATGTTCGCTCTTAGCCTCAGCACCATCAGCACCATGGTTATTGCCTCATTTGGGCCTCATAACAACCCTTAAGGTAAGGATTTATTTTTCCCTTCTTATAGATAGTTAAGCACTTACTCCTAAACTGGCAGAGGAAGGATTCACCTGCAGCCTCTCCAGTTTCAAATGTTTGTTCCACACCAACACAGAGACAGTTGTCAAAGGCTCATCAGCACTGACATTCCATGCCTCTATCAGTGTTCCAAAGACAAGACCCGTGTAACTGGGGCTCTGCCGATCATCACACATGCTGGGCAGGTTTTTCCCTCCTGTTCTTCTGTGAGGCTTTCCTTGGAGGCTAGGCACCTAGGGAAACTGAAAAAACCACCTGTCAAGTTGCCCTCTCCCCACAGAAGGGCAGTAGGAGTAGGCACTCCACAGAGAGAAAGCCTTCCCTTCTATGCTGCCTCTTTTGCCAGGAGGCTGATGTCCACTCCAGCCCCTGGACAGAACCCCGGTGACCACACCCTCCTCTACCTCCCCCCTCCTCACCTGGACACTTACCATTTCCAGCTTCTCCTCACCACCACCTGCTTCCTTTCAGGCAAGAAAGTACCAAAGGTGGACAATTAAGTCATTTAAAACCATCTTCACAGTAGATTTTTACTGAACAAAAAGGCAGTATTTATGTCACTTAGACATTTCTGAGAAGACCTAGCTGTTCTTTTAGAATATCACTTCAGCGCCAATGAAAAATGTAATCCAGCCTTAGTAATAAATTTTTAAAACATACACACAGAAGTTATCAGCCTGCAAAACAATGTTTCCCAGGCCTTCCCACACGTCTCAGTATTTTAACAACGTCCCATCTGTTGATGTCGGTCTGAAGAAGCAGGCCTGTACTCTCCAATTTTATTAAAATCCTTTCTGGCTAGTAACCTGATTTCTACTAGGCTGGCCTACTTACTTCCAGGCCTTGGGCCTGTGGGCCTGTGCCAGTTTGCATGGCTGACAGAAATGGGAACGGTTAATCAAAAATCTGTTTAGCTTGTGCTTAATAAGAAATGTTTCCTCTTGCTCTTGTTACTAATTGCTGAAGATGTCTGTGTTTGGATTAAAACTTTGTCCCCTGCCATCTGGATGCCATTGATATGTCTCAGCTCTGTCGTGAGCCAGGTGATATCAGTGGTTTCCATGTCAACAGATGACAGCGTCATATGTTGAAATGTGTGATTGCAGTGCAGTGAAAGAGCCAGCCTTGGGAAAGAGGCAGCTCTGGTTTCACAACAAAATATCTTCACTGATTTTCAGACACTGCTTGGAAATGATTTCAGTTTTATGCTAATTACATTTACATGTGAAATTACAGTGTAAATGTTTTTTGCCATTTGGGAAAGGAAACAATGGACTTGTTAATACCTAGAGTTCTATTCAGTGGGAAATTTCCTCAAAGAGGCCTTGTAAAATCTCCAGCTGAAGTGAAAGAAGTCAGACAGAGAAAGACAAATACAGTATATCACTTATATGTGGACTCTAAAAAATACAACAAACTAGTGAATATAACCAAAAAGAAGCAGACTCACAGGTAAAGAGAATAAATTAGTGGTTACCAGTGGGGAGCAGGAAGGGACAACATAGGGTTTGGGGGAGTGGGAGAAACAAACCACTGGGTGTAAGATAGGCTCAAGGATGTATAGGACAATACGGGGAATATAGCCAATATTTTGTAATAACTGTAAATGGAAAGTAACCTTTAAAAATGGTATACAAATTTTAAATAATTTTTAAATAAATAAATGAAATCTCTAGCTGATAGGAAATCTGTTTACTCTGTGAATCCAAGAAATGTACCATGTACACTAAATAGAAATCCCACGTAGAGCATGGAACTCTGCATCCAAGGGCAGCAATGGTACATGTTTATCTATTCAAAGTGTGCCCCAGGCCTCCAGGTCTTGGTAATGTAGCCTATCTAAATATAGCATCAGCAGCAACAGTCGATAGGCAGTCCTGAAATAATTAAGAAAGAGACAAGAACCACCCCTCAACTTCGGGCTCCAGTCTACTGTGTCCAACACAGGATTAATAAGAGATGAATTTTAATGATCCTTTCTAAGAGTTCATGATTTCATTAAGGAAAAAGATCGTTGCAGAATCATTTCCTTATAAGGTAGACTATATCGACAGACATAAAAAACATGTTATGTGAACCTAGGAAAATTTACCTGATAGCAGCCTGTTTTATTTACTTTTCCTTAGATCAAGAATGCTGCAGCCAATGTCCTTCGGGAAACGTGGCTAATCTATAAACACACAAAGCTGCTAAAGAAGATTGACCACGCCAAAGTCAGGAAACACCAGAGGAAGTTCCTCCAAGCAATCCACCAGTGAGTAGGCCGGGGCAGCTCAGCCACCAGAGGACCAAATTAGAAGTGGTGGGTTCCCCAGAGCTCCATCAGTATCTTCCTGTATACTTAGAGGAGCAGGAGAAATCCATTCTTTTCCACTCAACAACCACTGGGGGAGGTGAACTGGCCGCAGATCAATCTGTTTATTCACTTATTGCACCTGCCACTGCCAGACATTGGACAGACTGCTATGGAAGGTAAAAATTAGGTAAGAGCCTCAGGGTACTCTCATAGTCTACACACACACACACACACACACACACACCACATCACAACTGGAAGCAGAACAAATTGTGGTCAGTGCTTTCTATAAGCTAAGTATTTAAAAAGTATAGTGGATTTTTAAAAGTAGAGGATGAAAACATTTATTCTGACCTGGAGGCTTGGGGAAACCATGAAAGGCCTAGAGTAGGGCACTTAAGGTGGAAGGCACAGCCTAGATAAAGGCATAGAAGCCGGGAAATGATCTGAAGAGTGGTGAGGAAACTATAATGACTGAAGGCAGGCATGCGTGGAGGCAAGAGTTTGCTTTCTTGGGGACCTGCCAAGCCCTTGATTCTGGTCAGTTGTCACCCATGTTTGAGGTCCTGGGCTGGGTTCCAAAACCAGATGAATTGATGTGGGTATGGAATCTGCCCGTGGGGCTGAGCCCAGCGCTTGAAGAGCATGGCTATTACGACTCTTTCCCGCAGACTGAGGAGCGTCAAGATGGAGCAGAGGAAGCTGAGTGACCAAGCCAACACCCTGGTGGACCTTTCCAAGGTGAGTGGCAAACTCCGAAGACCCCGTAGAGGGTTCTCAGATGCTGGCATTTCAATTTCTCAGGTGTGGCTGTGAAGGCCTGGCCTTGGCCAAACTGGACAGTGCAGGACCAGGAAAGCAAAGACTGCTTCCTCCTTTGTTAAAAAATCATCTGGGTTCGAGTTCTTGACACTTGCAATCTACTAGTGCGTGTTGTTGACTTTTAAAACCTGGCATGCGTTTCTTAAATTCAGTCAGTCAGGTCAGTCTTTGCTGGGATTTAATTAGCTGACCTACTACATCTTTTCGGTGTGTTGCTTGATTAGCTGTACACTGAGTTTGCACAGGGTGAAGCACACTGACGAGACCAAATGGTGATAATGGCGATGCTGCTTCCTGGGCCACACCTAGGAGGATCCTTCCGGTTTGCCGTTATAATTGCAAACTCATTTTCTTGCATCCTCCAGTCCTTACAACTCAGCTTTTCTGGCCCCAAATCGGTGGTGGTGGTGGTGAGGGGTGCATTTCTTTATTTCTCATGCAGATGCCAAAAAGGAGAGCCCTCCTTTGAGAGTCCTACTGTCATTCTGCGTTTCTGGCCCTGAACTGCTGTAAATACTGTAAAGGAACTCTCTCCTTTTGCAAATCTCTGGAGTGAAGGAATCGGAGGCTGCACCGCTGGCAGAGCTGAGCGCAGGCGCCAATGAAGAAAGGGCCTCCCCTCTTCAGCCCCTCCTCCTCATTGCCTCTTTTTTTTTTTTTTTTAAATTTGTTTTTTATTTTTGGCTGCATTGGGTCTTCGTTGCTGAGCGCAGGCTTTCTCTAGTTGCGGCGAGCGGGGGCTACTCTTCATTGCGGTGTGTGGGCTTCTCATTGCGGTGGCTTCTCTTGTTGCGGAGCACACGCTCTAGGCGCGCGGGCTTCAGTAGTTGTGGCACACGGGCTCAATAGTTGTGGCTCGCGGGCTGTAGAGCGCAGGCTCAGTAGTTGTGGTGCACGGGCTTTGTTGCTCTGCGGCATGTGGGATCTTCCCAGACCAGGGATCGAACCCGTGTCCCCTGCATTGGCAGGCAGATTCTTAACCACTGCACCATCAGGGAATCCCCCTCATTGCCTCTTGATAGAAATTTTATATCAAATGTATAGCCCAGGGCCAGGCTGGCAGAACATTCCAGCAGATGTCGATTATCATCATGGAACACATTCCCTGGGTAAGCAAGAGAAACTCCCTCAGGCAAATTAAGCCCCCTTTGAAAAGATGGTGCAATCAGAGAAATTGCCAGTTCTTGGGCCATGTGCAGGCGCCTTGTTCAGTGAAGGGATCAGGCCAGAGAAAGGGCCTCCTAAGCTTGGCAGGACTTCAATCAGGGAATGTGTGGCTGGCACAGGTGGGGAGAAGCCCACAGGCTGTGTGCTTTGGAGGGCGCACTGTGGTGGAGTGCAGGGCTCCCGAGAGCCAGGAGGAGGCAAGGATGTGAATGGAACGCCCAAGTGCAGAAGGGAGCCCCCCATGGTCTTGGGTGCGCTGCTTAAAACTCTTGGGTTTCAGTATCAGAAACCCATTGGAAGTAGGTTTTAAAATATAGGTGTTTATTATAAGGATACAAGGAAGTCTCATTCCAGGCAGAACCTCAAGGCAGGCATGTGGTCAGACTTCAGGAAAGAACTACCTACAAGTGCCCCTCACCCTGGAAAGTATTCGCTCACCCTCTCTTCGCTCTCCTGTTCAAGTGCCTGCTTCAATTCTCTCTCTCTCCCTCTCCCGCATCTCCTGACAACTTTCTATGCCCCCTGTCTCCATGGCAGACCATGGCAGGCCCCTATCCAGAGAGTACATGTTCTAGTTCTAGCCACAGGCAAAACCGATTGGCCATCCTCCTATTGGTCTTAATTCTAAATTCTCAGAAGGGATGAGATGACTGGCCAGTTTGGGTCACGTGTCCACCCTTGGACCAATCAGCTGAGGCCAGCAGGGGGGGTCGGGTAGGGCAAACATGGCTGGGGACCCACGCTGGGAGGTGCAGGAATGGCCCAACAAGCCCCAAGATATTTCTTTTACAGGTAGCCATGTTTCTGCCTCCCCTCTCACCTGGCAGGACAGGCTGTGGCTGGTGTTCTCCTGGGAATAGTGGGCACACTGGACTTTCAAGCCTGCATTTCTTCAGTGCCAGCCACCGCCTCTCACAGAGACAGGGCCCTGTGCAGAGCAGACTGGGTGAAGCAAAAAACTCAGTGAACTGGAAAGAGGCTCATGTGAATTGGGTCGGGGAACTAAACCATCAATAACCTGGGAGCAAGTTACCTGGAAAGAAAGGGTGTGGAGGAGAGGGTTAAGGGAAAGCGTCTGCAGGGCTACCGGGAGTGGTGTGGGACCTGCAGGGAGGGTGAACTCTGACATCCATCCAGTCTTCATCTTTCCTCCCAGGAGACTCAGCCAAGGTCCTGGCAGCAGCCTAGCATCTTTCACAGTGGTCCACATTCCCCCTGGTATCCTGTCACCAAGCAACAGAACAGGGGAGACAATAACACTGTGTTCTCTCCCTTTTCTTTCTGTGCTTCGTCCTCCCAGCTCACCACCTTCCACCCCTGTCCTTTGGTCCTTTCTAGATTAAGAAAAGGGTGTGTGGCCTCCACATAACACTTGCTGTATTGAAGAGCTCGCTCGTAGGGTGGCAGAGATGGGGTGGGGGAACGCTGGGATGCTTTATATGCTAGCTTCAGTGTCTTCCATTGAAGTGTAAAAATCATTCCCCACATCTGAGGCTCAACTGATCAAATAAGATGGTATCTGTGAAAATGCTTTGTGAACTATAACGGTTTTGCATGTGGTAGTTCTGATTAGGAATATAGATGAGGAAACCAAGGTCCAAAGAAACAAAGAGACCATCCCAAGGTCGGGCTGTTGGAGAGCTGCCACGCTGGGGCTGAGACCCAGGGGCCCGGATTCAGTCCAGAGCTCGTTAGGGTGCCCCTGCGGTCAAATAGATTTGTGGTGTTGTACATTCTGGGAAGAACATGCACCTTGAAGAGGTTCTGTGAATGTTAATTAATGAAGGAAGCACTCTTGCTTCTAAAGTCACGCTGTCCTCTGAGGGGGCCACAGAAGAGTCCTGCCCTTGCAAAGGCAGAGCTGCCTCACTCCACCTCTGTGACGGCTCCCTTTGGGGCTGCAGCCAGTTAGTTTCCTGGTGGGAAGGTATCACTACATTTTCAATCCCCCTTCTCCCATCTCCTTTCTGGCTTCTCATATTTTGCCACCTTCCTTTACTTTTTTTTTCGTTCACCTCATTCCCTACTACCTTGGCCCCTGCAGGCACCAGTGGTTTCTGCATCTTCCTGGAGTAACTTGAAATTTCAGGTAAAATAGGATCAGGGTGTCACTGGCAGATGACCAGAAACCCCTAGAGCTGCAGTGCCTGCAGGTGGGGTTTGGGAGGGTACAAAGCAACCGCCAGCCTGGCCCACAGGAACACCCGAGAGCATGAAGTCTCCCAAGAGTCTTGCTCCCAAGTCTGATGTCATTTGTTAGTTTGCAGGGAGAAATGTGTCTGTCACATAGATAAGGGCTCTACAGACCAACCCGGGAAGCCAAATCATAACCAGAAAGTTGCCTGATAAGAGGAGAGTCAGAACCGTGGTGGAACGGTTGGAACAAAAGTGGTTTCATTTCAATTAAATGAATTGAATTTGAGGGATAGTTAGACGCAGGGTGGGCAGGACTTTGTACTGGTGAGATGTGGGGCCTGAGGCAGAGGATGACACCCAGGTTTCAGGTGGGGACAGCCGGAATGGATGGCCTCTCACGGAGCCAGGGAGCACTGGCAAAGAGCAGACGTAGGACCGAAAATGGTGCACTTGGCACGAGCTGCCTTTGTTTAGTGCTGCTCTGACCTAGTTTTATAACTGAACTCTCAGAGGACAAGTTTATTTTATTACATTAAAGTTTTATTTTATTGGCAGTTCCCTGGAGGTACCCCATTTTTGCTCCCCTGCTCTCACGACCTTGTTCAATGTTCATTCACAAAAGCTTCCGGAACACCTGCTCTCCAGAGGCAGGCCCTGGGCTGGGCCCCCTTGGGAGTCTTCTCTCCTTTCCTTCAGCCACTCAGGTCTCGGTGGGAAACGCTGAGAAACTTTCTAGGTATATGGAAATAATTTGTGGCGCAAAAGGTCTTTTCCCATCAGTTAAACTCCTACATTGGCCAAAGGATGGAAGGGACGGTGATTTTTCCCTGTGCCAGCACTTTATTCATGCATTAGTTCTACCAACATCTTTTAGTGCCAACCACGTGTGACAGACCCCCTTGCTAGGCATGTTTATGTACATTTGTCCATCAAAAAATGTTAGTTGAGCATCCCCTATGTGCCAGACGGTGTTTTAAGCCCTTGGGACACATCAGTGAACACAACAGGCGAAGGTCCCCGCCGTGGAGGAGCTTTCCTTCTAGTGGGAGAAAACAGACAATAATAAGCAGAAGAAACAGCAAATCAGCTAGTGTATTAGAAGGTGGCATGAAGAAAAGAAAAGACTTGAGCAGGATTAGCGGGATCAGGAGTAGGGCTGGGAACAAAGTGCCATATTAACAAGGGCATCGGGGGGAGATGACTTTTAAGGGGAGGCTGAGAGGAGGTGAGGCTGTCGGCCATGGGATGTGTGGGGAGTGAGCAGTGGTGACAGGGCGGGTCCCTGGGACACTGGAGATGGCACCAAGAGCAGGAAGTTTACTGGGGACACCATCAGGACAGCACCTGTTGGGAAGCGAGGGAAGCAGGATGGGGCAGAGGGAGAGTCTGAACTGTGGTACGATTGACAAAGGCCTCGACCAACCCACGGGAGTTCCGGAGGTGGACTGGCCCTTCAGGGGTGTCCCAAATTGAGGCAATGTCCCTCCTCATTGACCAGGCAGGAGAGGGGCTGTAACCTCAGCGAGGCAGCTCCCTTTCACTACGGCCCAGTCCTGAGTGAGTTACGTTGTACACTGTACATTCTGGCTGCTGTGTTGAAAGTTGGGGCGGGGCGGATCAACAGCTTTATAACTATGTGTTGTTATTATTAACTCCTATTTCATAAGGAAACCAAGCAGAGAGGTTAAGGGGCATGAGGGAAGGCACATTATTAGTGAGTGGCAGACGTGTACTTGAACCCTGGCCTACCAATGGTAAGTCTATTGCATCGTCCGCTCCCCACCACAGAGCCGTCTCTTTCATCAGTAGGTACCATTGCCATATGAGCTGAGAGGTTGGACGCAGTAAGAACATGAGGGCACTTTAGGGACTTGTTCTATTTAAGAAGAAAGTGCTGCCTTTCCATTCTATATATTTTCTAATATATTTTTATAAGTAATATATATTATTTTTGTAATAAAACAACAACAAAAACACACACACAAAAAAACCCCACTGTGCCATTTGAGCCTCCAAGTCTTCAAGAAAGTAAACTGTTTCTCTGTCCTTGGCCAGATCCGACACGGCCAGTGTGGAAGTTGATCCCTGGAGGAGTTGTGTTTCAAGTGTAATCTGGAGGAGTATTTCATTTTTCCCATTGCAGATTCCTCTGCAATGACCTGTCGTCTCCCTGTCTCTCCCAACAGATGCAGAACGTCATGTATGACTTAATCACAGAACTCAATGATCGGAGCGAAGATCTGGAGAAACAAATCGGCAGTCTGGAGTCTAAGCTGGAGCACCTCACCGCCAGCGTCAATTCCCTGCCCCTGCTCATCGCGGACACCCTGCGCCAGCAGCAGCGGCAGTTCCTGTCTGCCCTCACGGAGGCCCGGGGCGTCAGCGTGGCAGTGGGCACCACCCACACCCCACTCTCCGACAGCCCAATCGGGGTCAGCTCCACCTCCTTCCCAACCCCGTACACGAGTTCAAGCAGTTGCTAAATAAAACTCCCCACTTCAGAAGCATTACCCATAGGTCTTAAGATGCAAATCAACTCTCTCCTGGTCACTTTGCCATCAAGGAACATTCAGACCAGGGAACGTAAAGAAGAGAGACCGAGCTAATTAACTAACTCATGTTCATTCAGCGTGCTTGGTTTGATATGCCTTGAAACCAGAAATCTGATCTCTGTTTAGGTGCCTCTACTCGGGAGCAGGAAGAGGAGATGACAGGAAACGACGCCTCTGGTAGGGCCCTTGCGGCACAGTTGGTGGAGAACAGACACCCACGTTCAATCTCAGGTCTTCACGTGGGGGGGGGTGGGAGTTCAGATGCACTGAAGTAGCCGGCAGTGAAGCCAGCCCGGAGGAGGATCCCGTGGGGGGAGGGCTTGGTGTCAGGCTTGGGGGATGGGTTCCTCACCCCAGGGTCCTCCAGCCCACCTGTCTGCGTTCCTTCTGTCTAAGGAAGCCCCTGGATGACAAAGTAAGGGAGAGCTGCCCACAGCTTTTGCCAAGACAGACATGCTTTCCTGCCATCCCTCACACAGTCATAAAACAAAATTTAGACTGAAAGAAAAATAGACAAATAAAAAGCCAGACTTTCCATCCAATATTAATACCCATATAAACCCGTGTATTTGCAAGCGTGTGCATGTACACACACACATACACATCCCACAGTCAACCCAGGTCGTTTCTGGTTTGCACTTGACCCAAATAAAGAGGGACCTGGTACCTTACCCTGCACACAGTAGGCACTCTCTAAATGCACGTTGAGTTGGTCTGAATCGGGATGTGGGTGCTGTCAGTTCAGGTAGTTTGCCAGTGTCAGCCACGTCCTGAGCTTCACTGAAGATGCAGGTTGCTTCAAACACAAAACAGGGTGCTTTGCCCTGGGTATGCACCATGCTTGCTCTGAGATGAATGACAAGACAAAATTGGCATTCTGGAGAGATAAGCAGCCTTCTAAAAATAACAGCTTCTGCAGAGTTTTCATCTTATATCCAAACAAGCTGTGTTCCACTGGAGCGCATGATCAGCTGTATGTGTGTGAGGGAAGGGGTGCGGGATCTGTGCAGGCGTGCACACACATGCACCAACAGGTGCGACCCCAGGACACCTGCATGAATAGAAGTATTGTCTGGGGGGTTTGCTCAGTGATATTTATCCAGCAACAGGTTTACAGCCCCAGATGTTAGGAGCGCAAAGGGGTCAAGTGCCTCACCTGAGAGCTGGGAGAATTGATGGTGAGTGGCCCAGCTGGTCCCTTCTACCTGACCTAAAACCACCTCAAAGTGTAAGGTTATGAGGATAAAGGGAGCCTTTAGGGAACCCTGTGGGTAAGATAAGGTGACACGGATTTGTCAGTATCCTGTTCCTGCTGTGCCATGTTAATCCTGGTGCAGAAACTATTGTAATACATCTCAAACTCCAAGGGATTCCAGAAACATCCAGATCCAGTGTATGACAGGCATTGTGAGGAGAGGGCATGGGGATGCATGATATTTTCCGCACTCCACCATCTAACCATGCATAATGTTTGGGATGTGAAAACCATCATACTAGTCATCACATTTCTCATTCTGAGGTCTTTGGCGTCTGCTTGTGGGGACTTAAATCATACTATAGGGAATATTTCATCTGTTTAGGGTAAAACAGAAGGGTATCATTTGTGGATGGCTGTCCTGTTGGGTTTCACTTTGTACAGGACATCGCCACTTTTCCAAAGGCAGAGTCTAGCTGTGAAGACATTTCCTCTACAACACTGGGCCTGGTCTTCTAAGGACAAGGGAATCATCAGACAGCAAAAGGTAGACCACCCTAGAAAGGCCAATCTTTCAAGAAGATCTGGTCTCTTGTTCAACCTCTTCTTATATCTCTTTTCATTGCTGTGCTGTTCCCTTGATGCCCTCATTTTTATCTTGATAACTCCTGTGGGCATTTTCCTTGGTTGCTTTGCACACCATAGATGCCACACTTGCTGCTGGCTTTAAAATTTTTTTGCTTGTTCTTTTAACTATTGATTATCTAAAAGATCCCTCTCCTTTTTTTACCAGTCCCAGGAATGGTGCTCCTGTTTTCAGTGACAGCTGAACATACAAACAGACCAATAAGCAGATGAAATAACCATGCAGTTTCTTTGTGGCGTTAGTTCATTTCACAAAGAAATGAAGTGAAGAGCACTGACAGGTCAACCTGAGCGTGCCAATCCCAGTCATCTAACCTACAGCCCTCAATTCTTAATTCCTGGTCACCCTTCCCATTCCCCCGTAACCCTGTGATGTGTGTGTGTGTGTGTGTGTGTGTGTGTGTGTGTATGTGCACATGTACACAAATAGGGATTTAATCTGAATTTCAAGCAAATGGCATGCAAGATTCCACTGCTACTCCTCCTGCCAAAAAGTGTGTGCAAACTGTCGTTGGCCCATCGCTGTCTGTGGGTGACTCTTCTTTAACTCACCACTAATGCTATTCACTTAGGTAAATCCTGAGGCCCAACCTAGCAACACTAGCAAAGAGAGTGGTTGGAGATATTTCCAGTAGCAGTAGCCACTGGCGTCCTAGAAACATATGGGCATTTGTAGCATGACTGGACCTATTGGTAGTGCAATAGCTACGTATGGTTTTTATCCTTGGCGAAAGAGTACTTACTCTTCGGAAAAAAAAAAAAAGTTATCAAATCTGCATGTTGATCCTGCAATGGTAAATGGGAGGCTGCTTCTCTGTACTGGTTTTTCAGCTTTATGTGGGGAAGTTTCCCATTCTCCTGCAAGTACAATCAACCCTTGATGATTTAGGTATTGATTATCCAGGGTGTAGCTCACCCAGGTTTCCTTCCTACAGCCCATCTTTTGGCTAATTCCACTGAGCCTCAGTATCTTCATCAGATGGGAAAAGGGGGCAGGTGGATTCTCATGCCATGCCTTCTTGTTCTGTAATTTCAAGTTTGGTGGTGGAGGAGGTTTAATTATCTACTCAAGAATTGGCTATATGGAAAAACTATTAATTACAGTAACCTCACTCCAGCACTGAACTGATTGAGTTCTGCCCACTCCTGGAAGGATGACCCAGTGGCAGAGCCCCTACTATAATCCTTCTGATAACTCAGTGTCAGGTAAAAGTACTCTAATATTCCCTAAAATATCTAGACACTTGAATTAAAAATACAGAGCCACCCCCTCATCGCTTAAGCCATATTATAGCTTCATGTACTGTAAAGTCAGGGATGTACTGTGATACTTTAAGACCACTAATCTCAGTGGAATTTCAGGACATAGCATCAGTTGGTAAATTATACCAGACTAGGGGCTCACTCCTCCTTAGATTGAAGTCCAAATAAAAATCTGCATCTTTGGATCAAAGGCCACATATGTGTGATCATCATCAATAAATTTATCATGAAGTGTCTATGAACTGCTCTTGCCATCCTCATAATATGTAACTTCATGACATCATATCTCTAGAAATGCTTAATGCAATGCAAAAGAACAAGAGGGGTAAGGCCCTGCATCACCACTAACTTCTGACCTCAGCAAGTACCAGTGGTGTAACAACAATCTCATAACTGAAGAGGTATAGAAAATGTCTGTGCAAGTAATTTCCAAAGTGCTGAGCAAGTGCAAACTATTGTTATTTATTAAAGGCCAAGAAGAAACAGCATTGAAGAAACAAAGATTTTAGTATATAATATTTGAGGCTTTCCCCCTTAGATTTTTGATAATTTCTTGTGAATAAGTAATGATGGAAGAGAAGAAAACTAGAGATGCAGAATCAGAATAAATAAAACTCTAACACTGGATCCACATCTTTGGCCAATGACTATAACCACCCCATACCTCAATTTCTCTATGCTTAAAATGAAGGTAATAGTTAATATTCTTAAGTACAAAGTATTCAATAGATTTTAAAATGAAATCACTATCGCCAACAACAGCAGCCCAGACTGACTCTGTCGAGTCCACACCTTGATGTTGCCTCTGAATGTAGTCAATAGTTACCAAAAAGTAATTCTTACATATCAACCGATGTGAAATTAGCAGGGAGAAGTATGGGATTAGCACATAGTCCCAGGACCTCTCTCCTTCAGAGCATACCTCAACAAACAGTGCACCCCAAATTAAGAATCAGTGTTTCATCCCAGAACCCATGGTGTTGCTACCATCACAGGACCACAACTGAGACACTATGAAGTCATTGCACTACCAGTAGGTTACTGCTCTTAAATCCTAAAATACGTCCCAGTTCTACACAATCATCCTACTTCCCTGGATGTTGCTTAGAAGCAGATGAAGCCTCCGTCAGTGGCCATTTGGCTGCCGCTATTGACTCTGCGGCATTCGGTTTCAGTACCTTAGACAGCTATCTGGTGGCTTCCTGGTAGGCGGGAACAGCCCCTTCCCTTCCCTTCCCGTCAGCTTAATGACGCCCTGGACAGTATCCCTTCCTTCTCTACTGCCGCCAAAGTAAACATTGTGGGAACGGGATCATTGATACCACTAAGAAAGGAATGTTACAGGGATAGCAATATTAACGGTCTGCCTCTGGCAGTAGAATATAGGTGAGTGCTCTTCATCCTGAAAGCTTGTGCCAGGCTGCATGAATAGTTAACACTAAACTCCTGTCAGACAAGTAATATGTAGATTTTTACTAAAATAGACCGAAGCTTATTAAAAGTACTCAGTGCAATGGTATATAAATATATACAGATAGAGAAAAAAAATAACTGTGATCTTTTTTTCTTACACCATTACTGGAAATGCCCAAACATGAACTGGAGTTCCCTCTGAACAAAACCATTATCAAATCATCAACGTATGACCTCCAAATCTAGGTGCCAAGTGCCCTGCCACAGTTGTTTACACACCTGAGAAACGTGTTCTGGAAGCTGTACTCTTGGGCCTGGACCATGTGTTGAAACAAACAAAAGAGACGTTGTGACCAACCAAGCTGATGGAGGAAAAGCACAAAATTCAACACCAACCTATAGTTCGGATCCCAAAGAGATGCTGAATTTATAGCCAAAAAAAAAATATATATATATATATATATATATATTTTGACAAAGCAAATATCAATCTGATCGGAACAGCCAAAATCCAAGTTCACAGAAGAAGGACAGGGAATAAACAACATTCTCTAGCTGTGTCATATTGTCTCAGTTTTTGAATCTCAACCAGGACTGATCCACCTTCATCAGACACACTTTTTAATGGCGCAACAACTCAATGCTGGTCCCAGATTCTCCATTCTGCACTGACCAGAAGAGAACAACAAAAGAGAGCAACAGGATGTCAATGGAGGAAATATTTTCATGGTGAACTCAGAAACTGATGTGTTTATATTCAGAATCAGATGAGCTTCAATATGAATTTGCATCTTGCCTCTGTACTGCTTGCTATTTTTTAATGATAGGAGAAAGTATAACAGTTTATTTTAAATATGAAATATATTGCTATATTATAAAATATATTGTAACTTTCAACTAACATTTTGTATCAAACTAGTCTTTAGCAGGTCCGGTGTCAGCCTGCTCTCCCAACGACTGTTTCTGAGTACACATCACTGTTAGTGATTGCCTGACACCCAGACCAAGGGTCCTCAGCCTACAGAACTGCCATATTCTAATTCTCTGAGACGTGACTATTAGAAACAAAACAACATTGTTCCCAGCTTAGATGACTAATTCTACCCTAAATTCTTTCAAGCCATTTCAGAAGAGATTTTAAAAGCCATCACTCCTTTAATAGCTGTGCAAAGCCAGTTTAATAAAAGTGCAGGCTCTTCCTATATAAATGCAAAGACCCTCTTCCATAAATGATACGTCTCAAACACAGTCAACTGGTGTTTCCTTTGGCAATGTCAGAATGGGGCATAAGGAAGACTCTTGTTCTCCTGTGACACAAAAGACTCAAAATTCTAGGCATTATAAGTTTCTCTGTGTCAGAGTATAACTGGGATTGGAATTCCATTTACCCGGGACCCAATGAGAGGCTGGTGTGCAGGCGTGCTTTCCTGAGTCAGCAGTGCCCTAGAGGGTGTGGGGTTTGCACATGTTTATCCACAGCACTGAGCACAGCTCCTGAGGGACTGAGGGGAAGAGGCGGGACACGCAGAGAGCCGGCCTTCCTTTTCTGCTAGTTTACTCCAGCTGGGAGGAAGGAAGAGTTTCAATCAAGAGATTTTCCTTTACTGGCAAAATTGTGGCAAATTCTCTACTTTGGCAACTATGATATCCATGCCCCGCCTTCTCGGAGACACACGTGTAGAATTTCTCACTTCCCTCCTTTGACTGACCAAAGGACTATTTGTAGACGAAAACAGGATGTGTTTGGTTATAGAACAGAGGTTTCCTAGAATCAGTGGGCCTCCTCCCAAGGAGGACCCTCATTTGTTGCCATCACTCGGTATAGTATTGCACAGGTGCAAACCAAGTAGCATCAGGGTAGATTGAACTGAGTATGCGCATCTCTTCCCTTCACAATCTCTGACAATTCACACAGATATACTGATAGTGCAAAACGGCAGGTTTTCTCCTGGGAAAAAGGCTGGAACCCTCTCACACTTCCATTCATTTGAGCTTAAATATAGGTAAGGCTGGGGCTTCAGTGGTGTTAGTCATGCCATTCGAAAGAGAAATATCTAAATGCCTAGTTTCAATCTGCTTGTGTAGCTGAGACCTAACTTGGACACACATTTTATTTTTATTGAGCTGAGTTCTCTCAGTTCTCTCTCTCTCTGTACTGCTCCTCAGTTACATGTTAGGCAGAGCTCCATTAAAGCCATCAGAACTCCAGGGCACCGGTTTTTAGCAAGTTCCTCACTCACTGGGTGATGGAAATTAGTTTATTCTCAATTTTATGATTGACTGATGAATGTACTGGTGGTAATTGATTATCTCATAATACTTTTCTGCTACTAAATAGAACTGTCTCTTTTGGCTTTTCCTCCTAGCCTTTCTCAGACTAAGACTTGTACATTTATAGAGAGTGTTCTGATTTTCTACTCAAAGTTATTATTCGATCTAGAGTCAAGGAGACCAATACAAATTCCTGCTTTGGGGAAAACAGACCTTTTGACAGTAATTCAGGTATACAGCTATATGCTAACCCTTGCTAGTCAAAGCGTGGTCCATGGGCCGGCAGCATTAGCGTCACCTGGGAACTTGTCAGAAATGCAGAATATCAGGCCCCTCACCAGACCTACTTAATCACATTGGGCATTTTAACAAGGTCCCCAAGTGATCTGTATACATATTAAATGTTGAGAAGCTCTGGCCTCACCACACAGCAGTGGTAACCAACAAAATTAATAATCAGAAAATCAAGCCATTTCTTCCTTGACCCTCATCTACAGAATTATTTGAGGAAGTAAAGGTCCTATATGATCATAACGATAAAAACAAATGCATCTTAAAATTCCCCTTGAGGTCATATAGCTTGGGTGGTGTACACAAAGAAGCAGTCTTTTCCCAGTCTAATTTTAAAAGTACTCACTTCATTGCCTTGAGCCACCTCCAAGCACCTTTTTAAGGTTTTCATTTGGGCCATCAGAATATCAGGTGGCTCCTCAGGGCAGGTCCCCTGGAAGGCCACCTGGCTTTCTGCTCAGCATAGTACAGAAATAGCTGCATCTGTGTTCCTTCCTTGAGAAACTCACCATCCCACCAGTGGGAACTCTCCTCCCTACAGGAAACTAGCAAGAGAAGTTAGTTTAACCACCTAGAAACATTCCTAATCTCTTTTAAAACCAAGCCTCTTGTTCATTACACTAACCAGACACTCCGAAGTAAGCAAGGAAAGATGTGAATTGTGATATTGGAGCCATAAATCGATATGTACCCAGAAACAGTTATGTTCTGAATTAATGGCTTTAACCTGTTCATTGTAAAAAGTGCCTTGGACTTCAATCTAAAGAGGTCAGTATAAATATATATGTGTGTGTATGACATATGTAGGCAAATATTTACATATTTATACGTACATAGGTGCACACACATATACCCGCACATTCATATATAATATATACATACATATATAAATGCTTCATAATATATCATATTGCTATTCGCATCTCCATTTCTTTTGTCTGGTCCTATGTTTATTTGTTTAGTGAGACCTTTACATAGAGAGGTTCTATTCAGGACATCGATGTATTTTTTTGTTTGTTTTTTACTTTTTATTAAAAAGGTAAAGGATATTAAAAAAAAAAAAAAAAAAAAGTCAAGTGCCTGAAGGTTTTGAATGGAATTGTGGTCAACTTTCTCAGGTCACCAAAAAGGAAACCGAATTTGCCTTTGGGAACAATTTTTCTGTTTCAGTGACTTTGTTTTCCCTTTGCAGGAGTGCATAAGTAAGAGTGGTTACAGTGATTCTATAATTTCATTATAATCCATTTTAACCATTTTAACAGAAGCAAACCTTTTGTTCAGTCTAGTGCCCGGTTCTCTTCACACATCAGCATCAGAAGGGCCTGGTTTTTGTAAGCTAGGCATGGTTTTGTTGGCATTGGACAGACTAAATTGCAGGGAATGGGGCTTAAATCAGCTCTAAATATTGCTTCCTTTTTAGCAGCACACACAGAAGGACAAATAGGAAGTTCTCTCCCTGAACCAGGTGAGAACCTGTCCTAGAAAGTCCGGCAGAGGGACCCCAGTGAACTTTCTAGAGCTCCTGTGCCCTGCCTTTCTACAATAATACAGTCACCTGTATCAATCAGCCTGTCTACCTTAGCCAAAGGTCTTCTCTTTCTATGGTGTGACAGCTTGTAAGGGACCCACCTCTCTGGTTAGAAGCCCCCCAGAGCCCCAGGGGGAAGTCATCAGGTTTCCATGGCTCTGCTCATGAGCTCAAGGAGGGATTTTACTTCTTCAAACCAACTAAATCTTCTCTCCAGTTCCCTGCCCAAGTGGCAACGCCCTCATGACAGCCAGGGCCAGGCCAGAGCGGCAACGCCCAGTCACGGTGTCAATCAGAAGAGACATTGCAAAATATCAGAGGTGACCAGAAAGACAACACGTCTCTCCAGCTGTCCTCACAGCTGCAGCCACGTTTGTGGAATCGTCATTAAGAAGGCTTGGCAAATCAAGTTCCCCAAATTGAAACCCCCCTACCCTTACTTTCCTCCCCATGAATTTTTCTGTAGCTCTAGACAAAAAAAAGAAAAAGAAAAACAAAAACAAAAATGCAATTTAGGTGCTTTCAAAACCAGTATCTAATATTTGGGACTTTTTCTAAGTTAAAATATTTTTAAAAAATATATCTAGCTATATTTCTGCTGCTCTTCCCAAAATTCCTTATGAATGAATACATTTACCAACTCAGTGATTATGAAATAACAATACTTCATACTTATAAACAATCATACCTTTCATCCAAGGACCTCAAATGTCAATAAGTTAGTTGTCACTCTGTGAGGTGGATGACAAACATTATTCCCATTATTCAAATGGGAAAATTGAGCTAGAGAAAACCGAGCAGTAAATGACATCTAAGTCAGGAGTTAAGCTGAAAATACAACCAAAGATTTTTCAGCACATTTGGGAAGAGAACGGAAACTTGGTGGCTCAAGTTCTATTGCTGGCCACCTTTGGATGAGTAAGACCAAGAATGTATGTCGACCATATGCCCAGACCCAGGCTTGGAATGTAAATGGTGGGCTGGTTTGTGGGTTTGGAGGTCTGGGTGGGAGACTGCATCTCTTTCTTTGTGCGAAGTTTGAGAGTTGTGCCGTTGGGAGTAAGCTGAGTCTATGGCCTTTGCCACTTCCTCTTGAACTGAAGCGGGAGAGAAGGAGCATTTTTTAAATGTTCTGGCAAATGCTGATACAGTATGACGGCATTAAATAAAAACAAGACGGGAACTGACACAAACACAAAACCAAAAATGCAAGCGGCTGATTTCCTTTAATTTTATCTTCTTCCTTCCCTATGTCTACAGTTGTGAAAACAAGAATTTTTAAAGGAGGAAATCTTAATTTAGATTAGAAACAGAGCCCCCTGGAAAAAGTTACCTCTTTAATCAAGGGTTACCCTGGCGTTGATGGCTGTGTCTGACTCAGGAGATTGGCCCTGCCAACAAGTAGACACGTGAATGGCTTTAGTGCCTAACCCAGTTTTGATTTTTGGTTTTTGTTGTTTTTTTTTTTTTTTTTTTTTTTGCCTAACCCAGTTTTAACAACCTAGAGAGAAATTGAGAACCGTGCTCAAGGTGAGCAGCTGTTATCAATGAGGATGTATAGACACACTGATGTGTGATAAAGCCGCTTGCAGCTATGTTCAAATAAAGGATCAGGCAGTAACACAGTACAGTCATTCCATTTACCTGAGCAAAGGTTCTCAATCTTGGCTTCACGCTGGAAGCACCTCAGAAGCTTTTGAAAACATCCAAGCCAGTGCCCCCAAGCCCCGAGATTCAGAAGGCAGTCTGGGGTGGTGACCGCACATTTCCCTGAAGCCCCCCAAGGGGTTCTAAGGGGCTCTCAGAGTTGAGGGCCGATCCAGAGCTTGCTGAAGTGAGACCCGCAGGTGCCCAGCCTGGCCAGTGCCCCCTGGGATCTCTACCCTCCCGAGTTGGCAAGGAGCCACTGGGGAGGGGGCAGGGGAGGCAAGATTTGTATAAAGACGGGGGATTTGCTTGAAGCTCCGTTGCTTTCATCCTGCCCTCGTTTCTTTTCAGTTCTGGACCCATGAACCTGTGTTCATTTGCATTCGGCTCTACACGTATTGGCAAACAATGCCGCCAGGGTTATTGTTCACTCAGTATTTCTCTGCCTGGCTGCCGCAGTCTTCTGCTTTTGCCTGACGTACAGTCTGTCTGGGGCTTAATGTCTTTCTTTGGCCTTAGCTCGGGGCGAGGATTAGCGGAAGGGCCATCCCAACGTTTTTCATTAGGCAAAAAAGGTTAAGATTAAAAATAACATGTTGTCCTTGCTAGTAGGTGTCTCATTAAACCTAACGAAAACAGGGTCACCTGCCATGTGACACTCATGGATCCTTTCCTAACTATATTTAACCATTAAGTCAAATGGCTCCTATCCTAAAGAAAACTTGACCCGTTATTACATTATGCATACCTACGAAAGCTGGGGGAAAGGGACGTTAGAACCGGAAAGTGGGCCCCGTTCTCAGAACTGGACAATTCTGCTAAATTCAGGGCCCTCTGAGTAAGACTGCCCCCTGCAGGTCAGACGGAAATACAGCAACCGAGGGAACAGGAAGCTCCTCAGGCATCCGGGAAACTCATTTGTCAGTCACGTCCCTTACCTTACACAGAGGCAATGGGGGGCAAGAGAAGTGATTGGCCCAAAATCAAACAGAGAATTTCTGCCTAATTGGGCAGAAACGGGACTGGAACGTTGCCACCCCCTGTTGAGAATGCCTTCTGTGCGGGTGTGGAAAGCTGAGGCCTGCCCAGAGTCTCGCCAAGTTCTTCCTAGATTCATCCTCATAGTCAGTTATCAATTTTGCAAATGTTAGATAAAAATAAAAGGCCCTGCTTCCCCCACACACATGTTCACACACACACATACACATACACACACCACATTATCAATCTCTCACTGAAAACAAAGATATGCATATTGCGACTGGCCAAATTAATTCATCATGTATTTTATATTCCAGAGGCATTGATCGTTTTCACTGTTATCTGCCTTTAGTTAAAGAATTTGGAGCTAATACTTGCAAATCGACAAGAACCCCCACTGGTTAGGAAACATTAAATTAGATTATTAAAATGATGCAATTTTATATCCAGCATTACAGTGGATTATGCTAATGGTGGTCAAGGTTATTAATCTTTATTTCAGTCACTACTGCAAATAGTATATGAACATTAGCCAAAATTAGCTTTTTTTTTTTTTTGTAGCATGAATTTGAAATTTACACTTTATTTTTTTCCGGGAACAAGTCACACTTAATAGCATCTCTTTAAAATGCAATTCTGTCCCCTAGAAATCCAAAGGTGGAAAACACAAATGCAATATGTTACTGCTGCCTATGGGCGATTTCCTCTTTAATTAGGTAAAGCTTCTTTCCAAATCTGTTCTACCTCCTACTTTCCAACACTGGGGTATCACTTAAAAGCCATCAAGTATTTCTCAAGAAAGAATACATATAGCAGTGGGGCACCCACACCCCAGTCACTCATCAAGGGAAATGTCAGGTCTTCTGTAGGTTCCTGTACACCGTGATTCAGTTGCCCTTTCTTCTAACACCCTCCTCTCCTCCCACCTCTTGGAATGAGAAGGTAGGTACATAGCTCTGCCTGAACATCAGAATTTAGGAATCCCAACAGATTTATACTTAAGGTTTCCTAGAGAATTTTTCTAAGGATGAAAATGCAATGTTTACTTGACTCAGAAATTTGGGAACCTAAGATCCGGTTTGGTTTTGGTTCAAATGAGAAAATAATCATCTAGTATTGTCTGAACATCAACAAGAGGACCTGACATCCATTATTCATTACCTCCACAACATCCATTCCCCCAGTTCTCTAGCCCATAGTACATGGATTTCAATTTGATGAATTTACCCTTCCCCCATCTCCACTGTGCATTCGGGTAGGAGTAATCCTACTTCCAGACCCATGGTGGACCAAGGCAGGCTAAGGCAATTGAGGGACTCATCACCCTCACAAAGGGATGGGCCCATGGCCCAGATTAAGCCAACATGAGCAAATGAATCTCAGAGCCAAGGCTTAAGCAGAAGCTACCAGGAAAAAACACAGTCTTCCCCAGGAAGGTATGGTACAGATTTTGTCAGGAACTGATGTGCCCTTTTGTTTCATGAGGGAGAGGGTGGGGTTGACAGGGGCCAACACATGGAACATGAAGTTGAAGCCAAGACCACAGCAGGCAGAGAGGAGAGGAAGAGAGAAATGGGGGTCTTGGTAAGTTCCTTGGAGCCACTGACTCTTCTAATTACCTGAGCCAGTAACTTTGCTTTATGATAAAGTCATTTGCAGGTGGATTTTCAGCCACATTCAACATAAAGAGTCCTGGTGGAGAAGAACCAACCTTCTATACACATGTATAATTCCCCAGAGGAGTAACCAGAATGAGAAAGGGAAATGCCTATACAGTAATTCTGACATTTAAAGAGTTTAAAACACAAAAACTAAATAGGATAACAAGAAAATTGGAAATGTCAAAATTGACTCTAGAGTGTACCTTGACCAGCAGGGTAGAAGGGTAATGGAAGAAGGAAAGAGCCACAGAATGAGATTCTGTTCCATGAATCAAGAGACTAAAATGGACAATGATTAATCAGTCAGGTGGTGGAGAGGACTGCAGTAAAAGTGATCTAGGTATTTTTTGAAAGGAAGGTAAATATTGATAACTTCAGAGTTAGATAATTAAAATTATAATCAATTATATCATTGAAATGGAGTCTATAACTTCCAAATTAGTAGAGGCTGAAAAACTGAGGGAAAAAAATCAATTCAAATGGAGGAAAAACACAGAAAAGATGGAACAAATTGAAAGGACAAAATAAAATGGAATAAATATACCCAACTATTTCCAGAATCACAGTGAAAATAATGGACTAAATGCTCTAGGCCAAAGAAAAGGATTGTCAGACCAAATGTTTTCAGTTATCCAAATAAATGCTATTTATAAGGGACGCATCTAAAACATAAAGAAAAATTGAATGTACAAATCTTCAAAGGTACACCAAGTATATTCTAACGAAAAGAAAGTTGTGTAGCTATACAAATATCATGGGGAAATATACTTTAATGTAAAAAGCACTGAATTCACCAAGAAAATATAACAATTCTGAATTTATGTATTTGATCATTTGGCCTCAAAATACATAAAACAAACGTTTATGGAACTACAGAAAAACACAGACAAGCTCACACATTTAACAATTTAAATGTGTTAAATTTTCCTGTGTTAGTAGGAAAATGTATCACATCTCTCTGAGTAAGTAGTAGATCAAGCAGACAAAAAAAATCTGAAAGGACATTGAAAATTTGAATGACTTAATAATTATAAAATCACACCTTTTCCTAGTACATGGAACATTAATGAAAATCAACCACTTAATGGGCCATGAACACATTTGAAAGGACTCGTACCATCAAACAACATTCTTTGAGTACAATGTGATATATACTAAAAATCAGTAAAACAAAAACTTATAACCAAAATATGTCTTTTGGAAATTAAGAAACATACTTATGAATAATTGACAAATCAAAAAATAAATCATAATGGAAATTTTCAAATATGTAAAACAGAACTTTAATGAAAATACATTTCAAAATTAGTTGAATGCAATTTTAAGAAAAGCAGAATGAACAAATAGAGACAAGAAATTAAATAGAAAATAAATATACACCTGATAAGATTTTTAAAAAGACAAAAGTTGATCCTGTGAAAACAATTAAAACTGATAAACCTCTAGCAGGATTGAACAAAAAGAGACAGAGAAGGAAGGGAGGGAGAGGGAGAGAGAGAGAAAACACAAAGCAATCTTAGGAATGATGCTACAATCACCAAAAAGATAATAGGAACGGTGTTTGGAAATAAAAGGGAAAAAATAGATTTCTAGAAAAAGACTACTTACCAAAACTGACTCAAGAAAATAATTAAAAAATAGAATAGTCATAAAATCATTATAAATAAATAAGTAAATGCTTCAAATTTTTCCCACAAAGAAAATGCCTGGCCTGGATGATTTTACCAGCAAATTCTACCAAATATTCAAGGAGCAAGATAATTCCAATCTTACACATTTTTTTCCAAAGCATAAGGAAAACAAAAGGGCTGTTCTCCAATTCATTTTATGAAGCTAGCATAGCATTGATGTCAGAACCCGATAAGGACAGTACAAGAAAGGAAATCTATAGACCAGTTTTATTTATGACTTCAGATGCAAACATCCTAAACGTACTATTATCAAACTAAATCTAGAAATAAATGGGGAAAAATACATCATAATTAAATTAGGTTTGTCCGAAAAATGTTTGTTTAACATTAGAAAAATAATGAAATTTGCCACATTAATAGATCAAAGGAGAAAAATCATTTAATAATAATCGATTTTTAAAGAAATTAATTAAAATCAACATTGGTTAATTAAAAAAAAAAACACTGAGCAAATTAGGCATAGAAGGTATAGTGTAATCACCCTATGATTCATGCCTTTGTATACTCTTCATCTCTTGAGTGTGGGTGGGACTTGTGACTACGTCTAGCCAACAGAATAAGGCAAAGGTAATGAGATGTCCTTCCTGTAGTTAGGTTTTGTTACAGAAGACACTGTCTTAGTGGACTGAGAGAGTCTCCTGCTGACTTTGAAAAAGCAAATAGAAATGCTGTGAACTGCCCAGGGAAAGGGTCTGTGGCAAGGAACTGTGGGTGGGAGGCCTCTAGCAGCTGAGGGCAGACAATAGCCAGTAAGATGCCAGAACTCTCAGTCATACGAGGAAATGAATTCTGTCAACAATCGGAATGAGCTTAGAAAAAGAGATCCTTCCCTAGTCAAACCTCCAGATGAGACTGCAGACTGATTGCACCCTGTGAGAATCTAAGCAAATGACCCAGCTAAGCTGTGGCCACACCCCTGACCCATGGAAACTGAGATGATAGATGTGTGTTGTTCTGAGCCATTAAATTTGTAGTAGTTTGTTATGCAGCAATAGAAAATTAATACAAAAGGAACTTCCCTAACCCAATAAATGATATCTACAAAATCGTATCTTCCTAAAGCACACACCATATTTAATGATGAAATCAAGATGCCTGTTATTACCACCTCTGCAGTGGAGTTCCTAGCTGTGCAATATCAGTAGAAAAATAAGAGGGAAAGGATCAGAAAGGAAGAAAATTTTGTCATTACTTGCAGCTGATATGATTGTCTGCTTGTCTACCCCAAAGCATCTGAAGATAAATTATTAGAATTAATCAGAGAGCATGGGTGCTGGATACAAATTCAATAAATAAAAATTAATTTACATGTCTATACCCTATCAATAAGAGGCTACGGAATGAAATTTTACAAAAACAAACATTTATAATAGCATCCAAAAATATTAAAAATCTAGCAATAGGTACTTCCCTGGTGGCACAGTGGTTAAGAATCCACCTGCCAATGCAGGGGACACGGGTTCGAGCCCTGGTCCGGGAAGATCCCACATGCCGTGGAGCAACTAAGCCCCTGCGCCACAACTACTGAGCCTGCACTCTAGAGCCCATGAGCTGCAACTACTGAGCCCACATGCCACAACTACTGAAGCCCGTGCACCTAGAGCCCGTGCTCCGCAACAAGAGAAGCCACTGCAATGAGAAGCCCACGCACCGCAACGAAGAGCAGCCCTCGTTCGCCACAACTACAGAAAGCCCACGCACAGCAACGAAGACCCAACGCAGCCAAAAAAAAAAAAAAATCTAGCATTAAACTAACACTATGTTTTAGAACTTTACAGAGAAAATTATGAAATGTTATTAAAGGACAATAAAGAAAACTTAAATAAATGGGAAGATATTCATGTTCAGGATTGTAAACATGTTTATTCTCCCCCAAATTAATCTATAAATTTAATGCTGTACCAACCAAAATCCAAACAGGTTTTTTTGTGTGTGAAACATGACAATCTGATTGTTAAATTGATACAAAAGCAAAGAGGTCTTGACATTTCTGAAGGAGAGCAAGGTAGGAGGACTTACCATAGATCAAGGTTTGTCATAAAGGTAATATTAAGGTAATGTGGTTTTTGTGTAGGGAGAGGAAGACAATTTGAACAGTGAAACACAACAGAGAGCTGACAAACAGACATCATACATTTATGGAAACTTGATCTGTTATAGAGCTGGCCTTGCAAATCAATTGGAAAAAATGGACTATTCAATGAACAGCACTGAAACAATGACTACCTAAATTTATACACAAAAATTAATACTGGTTGAATTAAAAACATAAAGAAAAATTGTGATACTTTCAGAAGACAATAGAAAACATTCCTTAAACAAGACTCAAATTTGTCAGTCATTCTCTCTTTCTTTGAGCTTTTGGAGTCTTGTTTAAGGAATGTTTTCTATTGTCTTCTGAAAGTATCACAATGAAAGAGAGAATGACTGACAAATTTGAGTATATTAAGACTTTCTATTCCAAAAATGAGAAGGGAGTTACAACTTGTATGACTTACAAAGTCAAGCAAACCAATAGGGGAAAAAAAAACAGGCAAAAGAAAGGAACATGGGGACTTCCCTGGTGGTCCAGTGGGTAAGATGCCGAGCTCCCAATGCAGGGGGCCTGGGTTCGATCCCTGGTCAGGGACTAGATACCGCATGCATGCCGCAACTAAGAGTGTGCATGCCGCAACTAAGAAGTCCGCGTGCTGCAACTAAGACCCGGTACAGCCAAAATAAATAAATAATTTTTTTTTTTTTTTTAAAAAGAAAGGAACATGAATTTCACAAAAAAGGAACCACAAATGTCCATAAACATATTAAAAAGGTGGTCAGCTTCTAGTGATCAAGGAAATGCAAACAAAATCACAAGTTACTATTTCACATCCATTAGAGTGATAGAAAAAAAGTTAAAAATCAGGTACTACCAAGTGTTGTAAGTATGTGGAGCAACTGGAACTGTCACCCATCGCTAGTGGGAGTATAAACTGGTATAACCACTTTGGAAATCAGTTTGTCATTATTTAGATTGGTTGAGTATGTGCATATCCAATGACCCAGTATTATTTGTAAAACAAACAAGCAAACAAAATACCACTAGAATCAACCCAAAACAAGAATAGAATGAGTAGAAGAATTATAGACAGTCACACAATGGAATGTCAGGCCGCAGCATAAATGAAATCAATGAACTACAGCCGGGTACACCAGCAGGAATGACTCCGGTCTCATGATATTAAGGGAAGAAACAGCCCAGAAAGAATACACATTGTATGTGCCTGTGATATGATGTTCAAAACCAGGCAGAACTAAATAATATCCTGCTTAAAGATACAGACATTGGTGTGTCACAGGGAAAAAAGGGAGATGAGATTGGAGAAGGGTGTCAGGGAATTCTAAGTTCTGAACATTTCCTAGCTTTCAATCTGGGTAGATAAGATACAGATGTTCATTTTATTATTCTTCTTTAACCTGTACAAAAATGTATACATACATTCTTTTGTATACCTGCTATGCCTCATAGTTTTTTAAAGTTAATAAAGCAGCACCCAGCACATGCCAGGTTTTTCCTCTGGTCTAGTACAGCTGGTCGGCATATAGGCAGCAGTATCATCTAAGATAAGTAGAAGGAATGACCCAACATCCAGGAAAGCAGGACAAAGCTGAAGGTACACCCCCGGAAGCCTCTGATGCTGTTTTAGACTTTAGGAGGTAAAAGAGCTGCCCATAAATGACATCCATACTTCTTCAGTTAGGAGCAGAGCTTTTATCTCCAGAGAACTTTGACCGTGAGCACATGGCAGACCCTCCTGAACACTGAGGAGAAGGGAAGAAGGAGAAAGCAGTCCTCACAGGTCTCCATAAAGAAAAAGGAGCCCTGCCAAGGATGTCTTATTTAATCAAGAACAACTGAAGTGGGACTTCCCTTGTGGTCCAGTGGCTAAGACTCCACGCTCCCAATGCAGGGGCCCCAGGTTCAATCCCTGGTCAAGGAACTAGATCCCACATGCCGCAACTAAAGATCCCACACGCGGCAACGAAGATCTCGCATGCCCCAAATGCCAGAACTAAGACCTGGCGCAGCCAAATGAATAAATAAGAACAACTTAAGTACCCAACACCTAGATTTAGAGTCAGTTAGACCGGGGTTCTTATTGCTGACTTTGGTGCTTACTAGCTGGTGACATTCTGTGAGAAAGAAGAGCTCCAAGCGTCAGTTTCACCATCTGTAAAATGGGAATACTAATAGTACTCCTACTGGAGGGTTGCTATGAAGATTAAATGCAGTAACATATGTGAAGTCACCTCCCACACGCACAGGGCTAGCCCAGTCTCCAGCTGCTTGTGTAGAGTCACTTATTTCCAAGCTTTGTGTTTTACCCAGAGGGAGCTGACTTAACCATTGCTTCTTTTCATCTAATGATGGTGCTTTCTAGTCTCTGCCATGCCTAGATTCAACCGACTCTATCAGCATAAAATAAACAGGGCTGGAAATCCCAACACAGTGTCCCAGGGGCTGCAAATCAAGAATGCAGCTCAAACGACTCTTATTACACCCGGGAGTCTGAAGCACATCATGCACTGTGATTAAAAAGAGGCTTTACTGCCTCAAAAGTACAATCTTGCCAGTCCTCCCAATCATCAAGAAATCATAAGGACTGACAAATATCTCCTCCCAATCTCATTTTACAGAGGTCTGCATTCAGAGGGAGGCATGGATCATTCAGGAAACCCAAGGGGCCAGGGAGGCGGCAGCTCCTGGTTCCCTCGGAGGAGGATGCCGGGGAACCTCTTCCTACTGCATCTCATTCCCCTCATCCCCGTGGAGCCGCTAAACACCAGCGTCCCCAGGCTGGTGGGGGCTGGGCTCCTCCCCACAGCTATGAGCCCTTCTGCCTTCCCTTTGCCACCTTCCCCCAGGTAAGGCACAGCGATTGATTTCCCCTAATTGAGCCTCCATATCCTCTGCTGTGAAAATACTCTCTCTTCCTCCGTTTTCTTCCAAAATGAGGTAAGTCAGTGAAATAATAGCCACCTCACAGTGCATTCAATTTTCAACAATCTACCCTCTCCTCTCACCAAAAGCGCTAAGATGCTTCTGGCTCAATTAATTATAAATTGTGATCTTCCTTTTCCTGCTTATGTTTATTTTCCTTCAATATGTCAAAATTCTTGGAATCAAAAAGACGAGCTTTGAAATAAAGACCATGTAGAGAGCGAATTACGTTCTGCCCTGCATAGAAATTCTTCAGGTGCTCTCCCTGTCTGTGGGATCAAGTCTACATTCCTTCGCACTATTTCTAATCCTATCCCACTGTGGCCCCAATCCACCTTCCAGCCTCCTTCCCTCTTTCTACCTCCCATCCTGCTTTCCTCATCCGTCCCTCCCTCTTCCGTTACCCTGTCTCACACTCACGCACACACGGCTGGGTCTCATAAACCTGAGTTTCACATACTTGTGTTCCCTAAGGGTTTACACATGCTCTTCCTCCTGCCTGGAGAACCCTAACCTCCATTTTGCTGAGAAAACTCTACCCCATCCTTCAAGACCCACTTCTCTAGAGGCCTCTCCATTTCCCTCACTCTGAGGATAACAGCTCTCACTTGTCTAAACACCTACTGGTTCTCAACCTGCACATCAAGATCACCTGGAGAGCTCTCTAAAAATACAAAGTCCTGGACCTCGTCCCAGACCTTCTAAGTCAGAATCTCCCCAGTGGAAACAAAGCACTCCAAAGCCTCAGAGGTGATTCTAACGCACCGCCATGGCTGAGAAGCTGTGCTGCGTAGCAACTGTGATGGGCTCTGGAACCAAATACTCTGGATTTGAAGCCCGGTTCTGCTGCTGACTGGCTGCCTGACCTTGGGCAAGTCACTCGGTTTCTCTGTGCCTCCGTAAAATAGGCATGATGATGATAATAGTGTCTACCTCATAGAGTTGCTGTGAGTTTTAAGTGAGCTAATATAGGAAAAGTGCCTGGCACAGGGTCAGTGTTTAATAAGTGTTAACTATTTATCGTGTGTCTCTGGCACACACTTCAAGTAATCTTCACCATAGCCCTGAAAGACAGTTACGATTCATCATAACTTACAATGAGGGATCTGCAGCTCACAGAGATAAAGCAAACTGGGATTCACACCCAGATCTGCCTGCCCTCAGAGCCTATGTTGGTTCCAGGAAACCACATGGCACTTTATGCTCGCAGTGGGCAAGTCACATTGAAATGGCCTTACCATTTGGATGGACCACTTGACATTGGATGTCAAGTTCCCCGTAGGTTGGATACATGTCTTGAGCACCTTTGTATCCCCGATACCTAGCACAATAAAAGACCTCAGTAAATATTGGCTGAAATGTGAATTCATAAAGAAAAGAAGGAAAGGAGGGAGGGAGAGAATCAGTCATGGAACAGTGGTCCGAGCCCCTGAGCAGCTCCCGAGGCTAGAATTGTACCATGCCCCACCCTTTGGAGAATGTCTTCACAAACGTTATCTCCTTCACAAGAACTCCCGTGGCAAGGATAGCATTCTCCCTATTTTAAAGGTAAGAAAATGGAGGCAAAGAGTAGTAATGGTTCATGAATCGCTTGACTTCCTTTCTGTTATATATTCTGTTCTCTGTGTATTTTAATGTAGTAAGGCGTTTTCAAATCATCTATGAAAACAGATAATATATAAATCGATTAACAAAGGTTTATTATTGATATTGTTTTTACCCAAATTTACCTCCTTGAGAGAAGGGGTAGAAGTCTGAAATTCCTATTTGCTGATGTTCTCTAATTAACAGAAATGGAAACAATTGTGGTGCATTTGCCATGGGGTCTATCTTTGGGAAGGCTTGAAGAATGTATGTTTGTTTGGGTTTTTTTTTAAACATATGTGTCAAATGCAGGAGGCACGGTGGTGAGTTGTGGGTACTTCACTCACCCAGGGTGTCCTGGAGGAGTAATTGGTCAAGGGAGCAGCAGAAACTGAATTTAACAAAGAGGGATCCTTCTCTGGTGGGTGGAGGTCATGTGACTTCAGCTCCTGCTGGCCAGGAGAGCAGTAGTGGCCTCCATCTGGATGTGGAAACAGAGCCCGGGGTACCTGCCCTAACCGGCAGAGCCAGAGTGCAGTGATGTGCGACAGGGACCTGTGCTGGAACTCAGTTGGTAGCAAAGAACGAAGGACCAGGAGTCAAGATCACACCCCACCATCAGCGCCCGTGAAAGCCGTGGTTCCCAACCTCCAGACCACCAAGTAATATTTTCAAGTATTATTTGTGCTTTGCCTGGGATAAGATTTCTGGTTTACGGTCTTTCCTTTGTTGCATTCTGTTCCTCAAAAGCCTGAATTTCCCCCCTGTGAGCTCACATTCCCTGGGAAGCACAGTGTGTCAGGTTAAGGGGCTGAAGCTCAGCCCCAGACCTGTGACCCTCCTGGTGGGCTGCAGCAGCAAGGGCAGGCTGGGAGGGCAGGTGACGGGTCCTCCGGACACACAGGCTGTCTCCATCCTCCCTGTTCCCAGGGCCCTGTCAGGTGACCTCGCTGCTGTCCCAGGCAGAGGCATTTCTCTTTTCCAAGTGCTTGGTTATAACCCCTTTGGGGGAAGGCGGTAGAAGGAAACATTCAGGAACCCTCAGGTCTGGAGCAGGCTCTGGAAGTTCAGATCACACAGGTTATAGTAACCAAGTTTCTCCTTAGAGATAGAGACTCCAGGCAGCAAGTGAGAGTCACCTGGGACTAGAAGGGGACAGCATGGCGAGATCCTACCTGTACAGGGCCCCAGCTTGCCCACCTCTGGCCCTCCATGAACTATTCATAAGGCCTCTTTGGCAGCATTTTAAAGTCCAGGTTGAGCAAGTCTGTTCAGTATGGACCAGGCAGGTGAGACCTGATTGTTGAGGAGTTAACAGGAGACAAGCAAGAGCCCGGCCAAAGGAAGAAGAAGGTTTCGTTCAGCCAGACTGGAAGCCTCAGCTTGAGCTGAGGTCGTCTCTCTCTTTCCATCCTCCTCCTCCACGTCCCACCCTTTCTTCATAAACATTTAGAATAAAACCCATCCCTGCCTCTGAGAGCTCGGGTTTAATTTTTTTTAATAACATTGAGGAGAGAGAGTTGGAGGCAAGTTGTGCCTGAGTAATAAATATAGAACAGGTCCTCAATACATCATAGGCTGACACATCAGGGACTCAACAATGACTGGAGCCTGTAGCCAAGTCATTAATTTGCTGATTCACTTCTGGAGAAAGCCCACCAGCTTTGAATTCCTCATTAATTTCCATAAACAAACTGTGTCCTCTGTCTCCATGGGCAAGCTAATGGAGTTGATAATTACTTCTGCCTTACTAGTCTAATTTCAAAGTTGGAGTTTGGTGATTAAAATACCTATAACATCAATATTTCATTTCCAAAGACATTTGAATTTTAAATGAATAGTGCAAAGCTTCGGGTACCTTCATACACAAGTGCACCTGTTTATTCCAGTTTGGCAGTTTTCTTCATTACTTCTGTACCAGAGGAATTGCAAAGATTAACTGTTATTGCTAAACTCTTAAAAATTAAAAGCATTACACTGGTAATGGGCATTGTTTCATATTTTGGGGAGCCATATGATTCAGAGAAACGCCCAAAGTACAGATTCATTCTCTTTTTCTTACAGATGGTTCAGTGGACAGAGCAAGGGTTTGGAGTCAGAATGACCAGGGTTCATATTCCAGCCCTCCGCTTACTAGGATGTGTCAGTAGGCAAGTTATCGCAACTTCTGGACCTCAGTTTTCTCATCTGCAAAATGGGGAGAGTATGTGAAAGGGCTGCTGAGGATTAAATGTGATTGTTTAAAACAGTGATTTCCTGGACCAGCAGCATCAGCACCACCTGGGAATTTGTTAAAATGCAAATTCTCAGGGCTCCATCCCAAACCTACCGAACTCGAAACTCTGGGGGTGAGGTCCAGCAATCTGTGTTTTAACCAGTCCTCCAGGCGATCCTGACGCCCACTCACGAATGAGAGCCCCTGGTTTAAAGCACAAAGCATACAGCAAGCGCTCAAGTGTTCCCTTTTCCTTCTTTCTCTTTAAATAGCAACTGTTCTTTGCATCTAATGACTTGCATGTGGAATGAGCTAGTGATTTCAGCCTACCTGCTCAGTTTTAGTAGTTTTAGTAACACAAACTCTAGACCTAAATAGTCCTTTGGGGATGGATGCCCACAGTCCAGAAACATCACATAATTCACCTCAAAGAGGTCATCTTCCAGGAAGCACACTGGAGAGAGGGTGGGCAGTTAACATTATACATTATTTTGTGGAGGGTTTCTTCATAGGAGGGGACCTGAAGTACTCTTTTCATTTCAGGAAGAAACCAGGTACTTTCAAATTCCCGTACAGCCAGGCCGCTGGTGGGGCTGGAGCCTTGACTAAATACTGCCATCCTGTGGGCAGAAGCGAGACACAGTGCATGACCACCTGGCCATCCCACCAGCACTGGCCAGGCATCTATAACACACCAGTCCCCAGACTGGGTCCAGACAGGTACAAAGGTGTAGACATTGAAGCCCCTGCCCTGAGGAGCTTGCAACAGACTAGTGAATAAGACGAGCCTGTAGGCAGATAAGTAGGTAGTCGGTGCAGGAGCCCAGAGGAGGGAGGTGCTCACGTATAAGCGCCTGAAAAGACTATTTAAATACACAATCTGTTCCCTAAGGGCAGCAGAGAATTTGCAGAACTATTAATAAATTTTCACAGAACAAGAAATATACGTATTTTTTAATGAGAAACTAAAAATTAAGTGTGATTTTAAAAAATGCTATTCAAAGGCTCAGGTTCTAATTATAGTCTCCTAATGGAGAAAACATGGAATGGATTCATTTCTCCTGATAAAACAGACACTCAGTGAGAGCTCCCATTGATAAATTGGTACTCTCATTTGTATCTGTTCACGCTGCATGATTTAAAACTCTAGGAGGATATTTCATTTTAACACAAAATACCATCTTTTGAGCAAACGCAATTAACTTAAATTCTATATATACCTAATTCAATCTTTCAGATACGTAAAAAAATACCGTCTACCAAAACAAGAAATTGCTTAAAAGAATGGTGGAGGATGTCAAAAAGATTTGGGAGGCAGCTTGAAAGCACTCCCAATGGACAAATCTAGAAAAATAAGGGCATCAAAATAAGTAATGAAGTAACAAATTACACCCTATTGGATAAAATAGGAAACATGACCCTGTATTGATGTAAATAAATTAAACGAATAAATAGAAATTTTGATGAAGAATAGGATCTTTACATAGTTTTACAATACCACCCCACAGGATGTAAATTGGTATACAGTACAGAAAATAGTATGGAGGTTCATCAGAAATTTAAAAATAGAACTACCATATGATCCAGCAATCCCACTTCTGGGTATATATCCAAAGGAAACAAAATCAGTATCTTAAAGAGATATCTGTACTCCCATGTTCACTGTAGCATTATTCACAGTAGCCAAGATATGGAAACCACCGAAGTATCTGTTGACAGATGAATAGATTTTTTTAAATGTGATACACACACACACACACACACACACACACACACACACACACTGGAATATTATTCAGCCTTTTTTAAAAAAAAAAAAAAAGAAAAGGAAATCTTGTCATCTCTGACAACATGGGTGAACCTGAAGGGCATTATGCTAAGTAAAATAAGCCAGACACAGAAAAACAAATACAGCATGATCTCCCTTATATGTGGAATCTAAAACAGCAGAACTTATAGAAGCCGAGAATAAATTGGTGGTTGCAAGGGGCTGAGAGGTAGGGGAAATGAGATATTGGTCAAAGGGTACAAAGTTTCAGTTATGCACAATAAATAAGTTCTGGAGATCTAAAGTACAGCATAGTGACTATAGTTAATAATACTGTAGTATTTACAGTTCTTGAAATTTGCTGAAAGAGTAGATTTTTTTAAGCCTGCAAATGTATAATTTATTTTGTTTTGTTTTTCTTCCAGTTTTACTGAGATATAACTGACATACATCACTACAAGTTTAAGGTGTACAGAATGATGATTTGACTTACATGCAACGTGAAATGATCACAATAAGTTTAGTGAACATTCCATCATCTCATATAAGCATAAAATTAAAGAAATAGAAATTTTTTTTCCTTTGTGATGAGAACTCTTAGGATTTACTCTCTTAACAATTTTCATATATAACATACATCAGTGTGAATTATATTAATCATGTTGTATATTACATCCCTAGGACTTATTTATCTTATAACTGGAGGTTTGTACCTTTTGACTGCCTTCATCCAATTCCCTGTCGCCCCACTCCCTGCCTCTGGTAACCACAAATCTGATCTCTTTTTCTTTGAGTGTGTTTCTTTGTCTTGTTTTTGAAGTATAACTGACCTACAGCACTATGTTAGTTCTTGTTACACAAAGTAGTGATTCGATATTTCTATACATTTCAAAATGACCTCCGCCATAAGTCTAGTTATAATACATCACCATGCAAAGATATTACATAGTTATTGACTATGTTCCCCACTCTGTATATTTCATACCCATGACATTTATTTTGCACCTGGAAGTTTGTACATTTTAATTTCCCTTACTATTTCTTTCCTATCCCTACCCCTCCGCTAGGGGAACCACCTATTTGTTTTCTGCATCTGTGACTCTGTTTCTGTTTTTTTATGTTTGTTCATTTGTTTTGTTTTTTAGGTTGCACATATAAGTAAAATTGTACAGCATTTGTCCTTTTCTGTCTGACTTATTTCCCTTGGCATAATACCCTCTAGGTCCATTCATATTGTCACAAATGGCAAGATTTCATTCTTTTTTATGGCTGAGTAATATTCCATTGTATCTATATACCATATCTTCTTTATCCATTCATCTATTGCTGGGCATTTAAGTTGCTTCCATATCTTGGCTATTAAAAATAATGCTGCAACAAACATAGGGGTGCAGAAAATTTTTCTAATTAGTGCTTTCATTTTCTTCAGATAAATACCCAGGAGTGGAATTGCTGGATCATATGGTAGTTCTATTTTTAATTTTTTGAGGAATCTCCTTACTGTTTTCCATAGTGGCTGCCCAATTTTTTTCTGAGATATAGTTGATTTACAATATTATATAAGTTTTATGTGTACAACATAGTGATTCACAATTTTTAAAGGTTATATTCCATTTATAGTATTAGAAAATATTGGCTGTATTCTCTGTGCTGTACAATGTATCCTTGTAGCTTATTTATTTTATACACAGTAGTTTGTACCTCTTAATCCCCTCCCCTGCATTGCCCCTCCCCCTTCCCTCTCCACTAGTAACCGCTAAATAGTTCTCTATATCTGTGAGTCTGTTTCTATTTTTGTTATAATCACTAGTTTGTTTTATTTTTTAGGTTCCACACGTAAGTGATATCGTATAGTATTTGTCTTTCTCTGACTTATTTCACTAAGCATAATACACTCCAAGTCCATCCATGTTGTAGCAAACGGCAAAATTTCATTCTTTTTTATGATAAGTAGTATTCCATTGTATATGTATACCACATCTTCTTTATCCAGTCATCTGTCGATGGACACTTAGGCTGCTTCCATGTCTTGGCTATTGTACATAGTGCTGCTATGAACACTGGGGTGCATGTATCTTTTCGAATTAGTGTTTTCACTTTCTTCAGATGTATACCCAGGAGTGAAATTGCTGGATCATATGGTAGTTCTAAGTGGCTGCCCAATTTACAACCCCACCAGCAGTGCGCAAGGGTTCTCTTTCTCCACATCCTCACCAACACTTGTTGTTTGTTGTCTTTTTGATAATAGCCAGTCTGATGGGCATGAGGTGATATCTCATTATGGCTTTGATGCAATTTTAAACGGGATTGTTTTTTACTTTCTTTTTCTGATATTTCATTGTTAGTGTAAAGAAATACAACAGATTTCTGTATATTAATCCGGTATCCTGCTACCTTGCTGAATTCATTTGAACCATCCTTGTGACCCTGGAATGAATCCAACCTGATCATGGTGTATGATCCTTTTTATGTGTTGTTGGATTTGGTTTACTAATATTCTGTTGAGGATTTTTCATCTATATTCATGAAGGATATTGGCCTATAATTTTATTTTTTGGTAGTGTCTTTGTCTTTTGGTATCAGGGTGATGGTGGCTTCATAGAATGACTTTGGGAGTGTTCCCTCCTCTTCAGTCTTTTGGAAGAGTTTGAGAAGGACCAGTATAAGTTCTTTTTTTTTTTTTTAACAACAAAACCCATCTAATTTAGTTCCTTTTGAAATACAGTTATTCAAAGTGATAGCATGAATCAAGATATTACTCTTTACAGAATAAAATAAAATATAGTTTGAAAAAATATGTGGCTAGTTCTTTAATTAATTAATTTTTATTGTAGTATAGTTGCTTTACAGTGTTGTGTTAGTTTCTACTGTACAGCAAAGTGAATCTACGTATACACATATCCCCTCTTTTTTGGATTTCCTTCCCATTTAGGTCACCACAGAGCATTGAGTAGAGTTCCCTGAGCTATACAGTAGGTTCTCATTAGTTATCTATTTTACACAAAGTGTCAATATTGTATATATGTCAATCCCAATCTCCCAGTTCATCCCACCCCCCCTTTCCCCCCTTGGTGTCCATACTTTTGTTCTCTACGTCTGTCTCTATTTCTGCTTTGCAAATAAGATCATCTACACCATTTTTCTAGATTCCACATATATGCATTAATATACAATATTTGTTTTTCTCTTTCTGACTTACTTCACTCTGAATGACAGTCTCCAGGTCCATCCATAAGTTCTTCTTTGTATTGATATGCTTGGTAGAATTCCCCAGTGAAGCCATCTGGTCCTGTGGTCCCATTTGTTTATTTTTGCTTTTGTTTCCCTTGCCTGAGGAGACATATCCAAAAACTACTACTAAGCCTGATGTCAAAGAGCTTACTGCCTCTGTTTTCTTCTAGAAGTTTTATGTTTCAGAACTTATGTTTAAATCTTTAATCTATTTCAAATTTATTTTTGTGCATAGTGTGAGAGAGTAATCCAATTTGATTCTTTTGCATGTAGCTGTCCAGTTTTCCCAGCACCATTTATTGAAGAGGCTGTCTTTTCCCCCATTGTATATTCTTGCCTCCTTTGTTATAATAGATTAATTGCCCTTCTAAGTGTGGATTCATTTCTGAGCTCTCTATTCTGTTCCATTAACCTATGTGTCTGTTTTTGTGCTAGTATCACACTGTTTTGAGTACTGTAGTTTTATAGTAGAGTTTGAAATCAGGAGACAAATACTGTATGATCTCACTTACACGTGGAATCTAAAACAGCAGAACTCATAGAAGCTGAGAGTAAATTGGTGGTTGCAAGGGGCTGGGGAGTGGGGGAAATGAGATATTGGTCAAAGGGTACAAAGTTTGTTATGCAGGATATATAAGTTCTGGAGATCTAAAGTATAACATAGCGACTATAGTTAACAATATTGTAGTATTTACAGTACTTGAAATTTGCTGAGAGAGTAGATCATAAGTGTCCTCACCACACACATACACACAATGGTAACTGTGTGAGGTGACAGATGTATTCATTAGCTTGATTGTGGTAACCATTTCACCATGTATACCTATATCAAAATTTATAACTATATCAAATTATATCACATTGTATGCCTTAAATATATACAATTTTTATTTGTTAATTATACCTCAAGAAAGCTGGCAGGGGTTGTGTGGAGAAAGTTAGAAAAACAACAATAATCCAAAATAAAATAAAATATAATACTGCCCCACAAAATATTAACTACAGACAGGAAAAAGTGAAAGAGCCTGGCAAACACCACTTAAATCAAGTGTTGGAAGTGTGTACATTATTAATAACGGGGCAAATTAGAATCTTGTCCCACCTGATAGGGTGCAGTGGGAACACAACACCACTTCTGTATGCATAACCTGAATGTAAGCATGAGAGAACAGCAGACAAACTCAAAGTGAGGTTAAAATTCTTGTAATCTTCAAGAATGTCAAGGTCATGAAAGTCAAGGAAAGCCTGGGGAACCGTTCCAGACTGAAGGAAAGTTAAGAGATTTAAGAACTAAATGCAAGATGTAGTTAGTTCTGAACTGGATTCTTCTGCTGCAAAGGTTATTATAGGGACAATTGGCAAGACTGGAGTGGGCTTTAAGGGTTATATGGTAGTTACATATCAGTGTTAATTTCCTGATTTTGATGGCTGTGTTGTGGTTATGGAGGAGAATGTCCTTATTTGTAGGACAAATGCTAAATACAAAGACTAAAGTATGTGAAGGTAATAGGGTGTCAGGTTGACAACTTACTCTCCAGTGATTTGGTGGTAGGATGGGGTGGTTCTTTGTACTATACTTGTACGTTTTCTGTAAGTTTGTGATTTTAAAATTAAAAAGAAAACTTCTTTTTTTTTTTTTTTTTTTACAGAATATCAGTTCTGGAGTCTGGGTCCTTGGTTTGTAATCCAGTCTCTTATAGTAGTTACAGGATCTTGGATAAATTACTGAACTTCTCTGTGCCTTCATTTTTCATATTTGTACAAGGGTAGTATAATAATACATACCATGTGGGGTTATTGTAGGGATTAAATGAGAACAATAAATGTTACAAGTTAATAGGGTAACAATTTATAATAGGAATCATTTAATTTATCATCCAAACAGGGATTCTTTTCAGAGTAAAAGGGTGTCAACTGCTGATTCCTCAAGGAGATCATCAAAATGAACTGTTTATCAGCAAAGTTAGGTTTATTACTTAATGAAGCAAGGGAGACCACTACCTGAGTAGTGTCTCCAAAGGAGGAGGTTGTAGGTGGGATATTCAGAAGGTTTGGAAAGTCGGGTTTAAATTGGATCTTTCAATACAGGGGCCCAGGAGGATGATTGGGATTGACCAAAATCATGATCTAATAGTTTAGGATTGGTGGATACAGGGAGGAGAGGATTTTGAAGGGAACATTGGGGAGTAAACAGGTGTTTCACAAGCCAGATGAGTGATCTACTGCTGTGAGAAGGGGGCTATTATCCTGATGAGGGCTAGCTGAGTAGTCTATGTTCAAACAAATGGATTTTTCTAGAAGTTCCTGAAATAAACAACAATGCTATTTGCAGCTTTCTGGGCCGGGGTTTCTTGGAGTTCAAGTCATGTTAATGCAGTCTTGGTTCTTAATCCTATTAAACTACGTGTAGTTGGTTTCCGTTCTCAGAGGACACTAACCAGACACGACTTAGGAACAACAGGCGTAAACCCGGATATATGGTTACCCTACCTACCACTAGAGAGATACCAAACCCATATAATACAGGAATTATTATCCTCATTTGGCAGATAAGGAAATTGAGGTTTGTGGCCAATTGGAAAGGCAGCTCGTTGAGCCTTGGCAGATGAAGGAAATCTTCCCAGAGGAGATTAGAGTCAAGTTTAGTTTTGAATAATTAGCAGGAGCTCATTAGGTGACAAAGGGAAAAGAGGAAGAGGTAGAGGGTAGGGGGGCAGGAGGAAGTGTACCCAGCCAAAGGAGCCAGGGCCTCCTGGGGAACTACAAGCACCTCAGCTAGGGGAGAGCTGGCGTGGGAGCAGGGAGAAGCCCTGGGATGCCTTGCTATGGAGTTTGGGCTCTATTCCAAGGATGATGTCAAATCATCACAGGGTGGTAAGCAGGAGTGACATGCTTAGATGAGGATTTTAGAAAGTTAAACTTAGTTGCAGTTGTGGAAAGATGGATTGGAAAGGAGCCACAGTTATGAGGCTGTTTTAGTAATTCAGGAGAGGAATAAGGAGGACTTGAAATAAATTTGAATCAGTGAGAGTGGGAGAGAAGTGGGCAGTTGGAAGAGAAGGAAGCAGAATCAACAGGACTTAGTGTTTTGAGTAGCAGGAGGGGGCCAAGAAGAGGGAGAAGAGAATTTTATTGGAATTGCAACTGACATGATAGTGAGTCATCCTATCCATGAACATGTTTCATCCTATTTTTTAAATTGTCATTCAATAATGTTTTACAATTTTCTTCATAGAGGGATTACATTTGTTTATTCCTATATATAACTAATATTGTTTTGCTATTATAAATGGTATTTTAAAGCCTCAATTCTTCTTCTTGAGCTGATGAGCTGAAAGGCAACTATTAACAAAATGACCTGTTTTATCATTTGGCCAAATGCCCAGTCATTTTGGGATGCCAGCATTTAAAGAAAGAACCGCACCATCCATGGTGGCGGCCAAGTGCCCAAATAGCAAATGGAGTGGTTCCCTGGCTCCTTTCCTCAAAGACAGCAGGACCACAGCTCCAACCCCACAGCAGGTGTCAGAGCTGTAGTCAATGCAGGGGGAGCCCTGACCGCAACCTCCAAGGTGGGTGAGAAAAACTGCCAACACCTGGCCAAGAGAAGATCCCTGAAAGAGTCTCTCCAGGAAGCAGCATGCCACTGGTTGAAATGTAGCTTACCATTAGCGGCAGGCAAGGAGGAAGGCCTTTGGCTTATAGAGAGCTCCAAATCCATAAAGGAAACACATTACCCTCGAATGTCTAAAACTGCACATTTTCACATTTCCCTAACTGGGTTTTTGTTGTTGTTGTTTACTCGGGAACTAAGTAAGGGAGTCACTCTACTGAATTTGCATAGAAGTGATTGAGTACAAACAAATCATATTTTCGTAATTAGGTGTATAAGTTCGAACAAATGAAGGAATTTTTCAGAAATACTACAGAATGCTATGTGGGTGATAAAGTAACATTTTGATCTAGTCCTTTTTCATTTCCAAAGCCCTTTTCTATCCATTATATCATTTGATCCTTACAACAACCCTAGGAAGTCAGCAAGAAGAATATTACTCTCCTGATTTTATAGATGTGGAAACCGAGGTGCTGGCAATTTCAGGACTTGCCCAAGGAGGGTTGTCGTGCTGGCACCCAACAGAGCCAGGACTCAAAGGCCTGATATTAGGCCACCAACACCACACTGCCCTTTACCCTTGCCTGTCATATAGAAATCTATTCTTGGCTATTCCAGGTCCCTGGCCAGCTTGAAAATTGAACATAAATATTTGTTGGAGTAGAGAACAAGAACTAAACCAAAGATAGACATAGCTACAATTTTTATGCTAACCTAATGAAGTATTTTACCCCATTTATTATGAAGTCATGGGAAAGCTTATGGTAAAAGAGACTCTCTGGATAGCTAACATGCCATAGGAGCATAAGTGAATTTGTCCTCACCTGGCATTGTTACACAATAGCATTCACCGAGCAGGGACCCTCAGCTGGCTTCCCTAAGGCCATGGACAGCTGCCCAGGTTGGGTTGGATCATTTCTCAGTTGATGGAACTTTGAACGGGTCATATTTCCACGGCAGAGCATCCTTCATTCTTGGGCTGGGAAGACAGTTATATAAAGTATGTTTTGCTTTTACTTAATATTCCATTAGACAAGATGGGTTCTTCCCCATGATAACTACATTACTTCCAGTAGAATATAGACTAAATGGCTCTTCCTGAAATAAAATACACTGGAGAATGTTTGGTGCCAGCATCCAAATTAGCTTAAATCTTTTTCCAAAGTATTCTAAAGATTCTCTAAGAAGAATTGTGTTTTTTTAACCGTTGGGTCATTAAAAGAAATTGTATACCAAGAACACAATAACAACTGGCTTTAACCTACACTGGCTAAGTACAAGAGAGCAATGAGGGAATCATTTGAATGATGTATTGGAACCATTTGGATTAAGTGAGTTCACTTCAGATCTATAACAGGCACTAGCTATCATTATTTCTCCTGTTTTTGGTATTTTTATTTTTCCTAAAAAGTGGAGATTTCTTCACACAAAAGAATATTTTGCTTATATATCAATCTCATCCTTATTAATTTCTTCCCCTAATAATTTAAAGAAAGACCCTAAATGTAGGCTTAGGACTTATATTTTACAAGATATTTATTTTAACTAGTGGTTACCTGTGGGGAGAGAGGGGAGGAGAGGGGCAAGTTAGGGATAAGAAATTAAAAGGTACAAACTATTATATATAAAATAAAATATGCTACAAGGATATATTGTACAGTACAGGGAATATAGTCAATATTTTATAACAACTATAAATGGAGTATAACCTTTAAAAATTGGGAATCACTATGTTGTTCACCTTAGCTTATACAATATTGAACATCAACTATACTTCAATTTAAAAAATAAAAAAAAACCCATGACAATTCTGCATAAAATATATGCATTCAAAATTATTCACACATACATATTACATAGAGAGATAAAATTTGTCACCTCTAAAAAATTTTTTAATAAAAGACATTTGCTTTAAAAAAAAGTTAAGGGGATATGTTTGGTTGGTTAGTTGACTGGTTAGACCTCAGAGGTTGCTTTTAGTTTTTGAGACAATTGACTAAGTTATTCTGGAAACTTAAACTCATGTTCATTAAGAAACCTCAAGTCAAATTACAAAACACAATTACTTCAACCTTGAAATGTTTTCATAATATGTTTCACTTAACTTTAAAGGGACTTTAAGAAACTATCTGTTGTCAGCATTTCCTCCAGTTTCATTTAAATTTTGCTTTATTTCTACTCAATTCAAACAAAGTTCAATATAACACTTATATTAGGTAAGACTCCCTTGGATACAGATAACGGAAACTGAAGCGGTAAAAGGGAATTTGCTGACACCAGAAATTGAGATAGCCAAGGATATATCTGGATTCCAGTGGATCTAGGCATGGATCAGAGATGTCCTCAGGGCTCTGCTCTCTTCAACTTTCAGTTTTATTTATCCCTCCTTGGCTATGAAGCCAGACATCCACTCCCCAGATGGCAGTGAGATAGCCTCTGGAAGGCCTTGTCCCACACAATCCTAGTTTAACAACCCAGAAGAAGCAGCCATCATTAGCTCCCCCTGCAAAAGCTTAGAAAGACTCTGATTGGTCCCCTGCTTGGTTGAGTTGCATGCCCAGCTGTGAACCAAGCTAGAAGACAGAAGAGTGGAGGAGGGTTCTGATTGGCCAGACATAGGTCACAGGGACACACCTAGAAAGAGAAGGTAGGCCCAAACTGGCCATATCAGATCGATTCCTCACAGGAAAGAGGGCTTCTGTACAAGAAGAGAGCCAGAAGAAACATGAGACAGACCAAAACAGACATTCAATTCCATATTTTAGTTTATCTCTGGATGGTAGGAGTAGAGACAAATTAATTTTTATGCTTTTATGTATATGTCAGATTTTCAGCTAAGACCATGTATTGTTTTCATAAACAGAAAAAAGCAATGAATATAATTTATATTTCTAAAAGTGTTACAGATATATGGAAAGATGGATTGCTAAGTGAAAAAAGGTAAGTTGTTGGACAATATCTATAGTATGATCCCATTTATGTTAAAACACTTCTTAAGTGCATAAGGAATGCTTGGTAGTATCTACCCTAGAGGGTAGGCAGGAACAGGTTAAGGTAACCTTTTACTTTTTACTTTATGACATTTATACTGTTGAGTTTTTCCATCATGCCCATGTATGTTTTTTATAATAAATTACAAGCAGTGTGGATAATAAATACAAGGACAGAACAATAAATATAGGCTGGTGTATTAGTTATCTATTGCTCTGTAACAAACTGTCCCACAACTTAGTGGCTAAAAAATATATATGTATTATCTCACAGTTCCTGTGGGTCAGGAATTCAGGCATGGCTTAACTGGTTCCTCTGCTTCAGAGTCTTTCACAAGCCTGCAATCAAAGTGTCAGCTAGGGCTGCAATCTCATCTAAAGACTCAACTGGGAAGGATATGCTTTCAAGTTCACTCATGTGGTGGTTGGCAGGATTCAATTCCTCATGAGTTTTTGCACTGAGGCCACCCTCAGTTCCTTGCCATGTAAGCCTCTCTGTAAAACATCTCACAACGTCAAAGTGAGCAAACAAAGGGGCAAGAGAGGGTGCCAGCAAGAGAGAGCATGCTAGCAAGTCAGGAGCCATGGACCTGATATCTTATTAATTTTGCTCTGTTCTATTTGTTTGTTAGGAGCAAGTCACTAGGTCCAGCCTACACTCAGGGGGAGAGGACGATACAAGGGCATGAATACTAGAGGTAGGGAGTATTGGTAACCAGGTCAGATGCTTCCTATGACCATTGGAATAGCCTGAAAGGCTTCATGGGGGAGGAACTTGAAAGGTGCAACTTGAAAGAGTGAGAAATTGGGCAGAATGAGAGAAAAGTGGCGGGAAATATGGAAAGGAAGCACAGAAATAAAGAAGATATAGGGTAGAAAAGTGGATAAGCATTTTCAGGGAAGCGACTAGACCAAAGACCATATTTTTGAAAAACGTGAACTCTTCTTGGGAGTAATTAGGCTGGAAGAGTAAGTTACGAACTGAATGACAAACTAAGGAATTTTAAGTTTTTTCTCTGCAATGGCTAGCCATGCTAGTCATCAATATCCTCACCAAAAACTTATTCTCTGCTAGTTATGACATATTATTAACGACTTAACTGATGGCTCAGGAGGGATCATGACTTTAAGGGAAAGTATCACATCATAATACATAATTCACAAAGTAGGTAATATGCTCATAAAAAATGGAAAGTTGGTTACATATTTATTCTAATCTCATCATATTGCTTTGATTTCATTTTGTAGTGAATGTCAGCTGTCACATAAGGAGCTTAAAGGTTTTGGAAATATTTTTACAGTGAATGATATTGATTACCCTGCTTTCAATTAAATAAATATTTAATATATGTATGTATTCAGTGTTGAGAGTGGAAAAAGCAACAAGTTTGAAGCCAGGAAGAGAATTTTAATACCATTTGAATCTACTTTTACTTTTTTTAATTGAAGTATAGTTGATTTACAATGTTGTATTAATCACTGCTGTACAGCAAAGTGATTCAGTTATACATATATATACATTCTTTTTTTAAATATCCTTTTCCATTATGGTTTATCATAGGATATTGACTATAGTTCCTCGTGCTATACAGTAGGACCTTGTTGTTTATCCATTCTGTATATAAAAGCTTACATCTGCTAAGCCCAACCTCCCACTCCAACCCTCCCCCAACCCCCTCCCCCTTGGCAACCACCAGTCTGTTCTCTATGTCCATGACTCTGTTTCTGTTTCATACATAGGTTCATTTGTGTCATATTTTAGTTGAATCTACTTTTTTGATGTTTCAGGGAAGTGGATGTGATAAAATGTGCTGAATATCATTGACAGGTCAACTAAGGCAAGGACACCAAAATGTCCATTAAATATGGCTACATGGAAATGGTTGATGGCTTTAACAAAAGCAGTTTTAGTGAAGTGATAGGAATGGAAATTTCAACTAGGGTTGAAGAATTAATGGGACTCCCATCCTGGCAATATGGAAGATAAGTTAGTATTCAAAACACAACAAAACAAAAACACTCTTCTGCTGAAAAAAAAAAAAAAACCTCCCAAAAATACTAAATAAAATCTTTTTAAAAATCTCCTTATATGCATAGCTGAGAAGGCAAGAAAGTAAGGGAATTCCTCAGAGGCTAAAATAAATCAAAAGCATAAAATCAGAGAGTGAATGAGCACTGAATCCAGCCACCTTCTTATGGGCATCTCATGATCCCCAGTAACCTAGAACTGGAGTTTTATCAACCATGCTAGGAAACAGAAGGCCAAGTTTAGTGCCCTTGCAAGCTGGAAAGTTGGTTTTAAAACCTTCCATAAAGCCAGTACTCTCAAAGGGCTATACTCCCAGTAAAGAAAAGTTTGCTTCATAAAGGGAGAAGGACACAGCTCCAAATGGAGTGAGGTAAAATTTCCCCCAAATAATTCATAAGCAACAAGTTGGCCCTCACAAAGGTTTGGTACCTAAATTCATGCTACCTGCTTTGTCCAAAAAACTAAGAATTTAGTTTGAAGTGGTCCCAAGTTTTGGACTGTCCCTGACATGGTAAGCAGAAGGAAAAGCAAACCCTTTCTAAGGGAATATACCCTTAATGTAGGCCTCAAATATTGCTCACAACACAGTTTCAACAAACATGAGAGCACGGTAAAAATTACAGAATATGCAAGAAAACAAGACACCATATGAGAGACTCAGAAGAAAAACCAACAGCAAAATCAGACCCACAAAGGCATGCAGTATTGAAATGATCATACAAACAAAAACAAATATATAGTAGATTTTTTTAAGACTTAGAAACATGAGTAAGGAACAAAAGCTGTAAAAACAACCTTGTTATGAAAAAGTGCCAAACTGAACTTCTAGAAATAAAAAATTGGTGAAATTAAAATTTTAAAAACCTAAAAGGTGGGAAATTAATTAGAGACATGGAGCTCATAAAAATAATGAGCTAAATGTCCAACTTAAGAAATTAGAAAAAGAACAACAGAATAGTCAAATTATGACGAATGTAGCAGGAAGAAAATAATAAGTAGAGAAAGTAATGAAATTGAAAACAGGATCAACAAAGCCAAAGTTGATTGTTTGAAAATTGATAAACTTAAGGCAAACCAATTTAGTTTAAGATAGAGAGACAGATAGAAAAAGAGAGGCAAAGCGATATCGCCTTTTATGTCATGGCATTGGAAGTCACACCACAGCATTAGTTCTGCCAAATTTTATTCATTAGAAGCAAGTCACTACAGCAACCCTTATTCTCCCTTTGTGGGAAGAGTGTCAAAGAATTTGCAGACGTGTTTTAAAACCACTACTTACTATATTACCGTTTCTACCCAGAACAATAAGACCAAAAAGAAAAAAGTAAATAAAATGTATACAGACTAGAAAGGAAGAGTCAAATCTGTTATTCACAGGACAGATTATTTACATGAAAAACACAAAGAACAGACAAATCCGTAGAATTTAAAAGTCTGAACATAAATATACAAAAGTTAATTGCATTATTACATACCATTAATAACTGGTTAGAAAATGGACTTTTAGGGCTTCCCTGGTGGCACAGTGGTTAAGAATCTGCCTGCCAATGCAGGGGACACAGGTTCAAGCCCTGGTCCAGGAAGATCCCACATGCCGCAGAGCAACTAAGCCAGTGCACCACAACTACTGAGCCCACATGCCACAACTACTGAAGCCCGTGAGCCTAGAGCCTGTGCTCCGCAACAAGAGAAGCCACCACAATGAGAAGCCCGTGCACCACAACGAAGAGTAGCCCCCACTCGCCACAACTAGAGAAAGCCCACGTGCAGCAACGAAGACCCAACACAGTCCAAAATAAATAAATAAATAAAATAATAAAATAAATAAATTAAAAAAAAAAAGAAGATGGACTTTTAGGAGAGCATTAAGAACTGCAGCAATTAAAAAAAGATACAGTGAGACTTCCCTGGTGGTGCAGTGGTTAAGACTCCACACTCCCAATTCAGGCGGCCCGGGTTCGATCCCTGGCCAAGGAACTAGATCCCACACGCATGCCGCCACTAAGGAGCCCGCGTGCCACAACTAAGGAGCCCTTGAGCTGCAACTAAATGAGCCTGCCTGCCACAACTAAGACTCAGCGCAACCAAATAAATAAATATGAGGGGAAAAAAAGATACAGTGAAACCTGCTCACCAACATAGGCATCTCCTGTTAACGTCAGTAATCCAATCCTGAAAATCAGGTATTCTGCACAAAAATACTAATCAGGGCCTATTTCCCATTATTTTAAAAGGAACAAATTATAGTGCATTATATTTCAAACCAAACTCTCCAATCAATTTCCTGAAACTAAACACAGTAAAACACCTGTAAGTAACAAATGATCATAGTAGGATATAAAATGCTAAAACCTGCAATAATTAATGTAATCATTAACAAATAGTTGTTCTGCATGTAGTAGCATGGCTTCTTTTAAAACCAATGTCCCCTGCATGCATCTCCTTTGTTGACACTGGGCTTACTTCTCAAAACACCTGATTCTGATATTCTGCCAATGATACTGACATTCAATGGTTTTTGGAATGTAACTTGAGAATTCTCCTGCACATTGTTTTGTAAAAACAATCAATTTGAGTTGGGGGAGACATAAAAATACATTTTTACCATACAACCACTGGCCAAAACCACTGTATTTGTAATTTAATTTCTGGAACACATTCATCACAGCTATCTTTTTTTTTTTTAATGAGTTTATGAGCTGTAAAGAGCACTTTTCCTTTTTTTTTAAACTTTTTTAAAAATTTCTTTTTATTTATTTATTTATTTATTTATGGCTGTGTTGGGTCTTCGTTTCTGTGCGAGGGCTTTCTCTAGTTGCGGCAAGTGGGGGCCACTCTTCATCGCGGTGCGCGGGCCTCTCATTATCGCGGCCTCTCTTGTTGCAGAGCACAAGCTCCAGACGCGCAGTCTCAGTAGTTGTGGCTCACAGGCCTAGTTGCTCCGCGGCATGTGGGATCTTCCCAGACCAGGGCTCGAACCCGTGTCCCCTGCATTGGCAGGTAGATTCTCAACCACTGCGCCACCAGGGAAGCCCCATCACAGCTATCTTAAAGTCTGTGTATGATAACTCTAATATCTGGATCTCCTGTAGATCTCTTTCTATTATTTGTCTTGTCTCTGAATTTTTGGCAAAGTCTTCCCCTTTTTGCATCCCTATTTTTCATTAAATGCTAGACACACTGTATGAAAATGTAGAGATAATTTGAAGTACTGGACAATATTACTTTCTCCCAGAGAGGATTTATTCTTGTTTATAGGAGAGGTTAGGATAGGGGTAAACCACCTAAATACATCTAAGATTGAATTGTTTCTAGTTGGGTTTCAGTCTTCATGAGAGCTAGATTTTGGTTCATCCTTACTCCTAGGGTATAGCCCTTTCAGATCCCAACTCTAAACCTGAGGTGTTTACCAGGACCCTTCTCATCAGTGAGTTCTAAACTTCAGTTATTGTCCCTCTGTGAAACTTCCAAAAGCTCTGTCCAGTTTCTCATCCTCACAGCTTTGATTTCATAATTGGCAAATACATTAAGGGGGTCTCACTTAAGGGGGTCTTACATTAAGTGTTGGTCTCACTTCTGCGGGATTCCCTCTTCTCCAGTCTCTTGACTCCTAAATCCTTTGCTGTCTCAGTAGTCTTCCAATGCTTTCAAACAGATGTTTTTAAAATATTTTATCCAGCTTTTCTAACTGCTCTTCCTGCGAAGTTTGGTCTGATACAATCTGGTTTGAAATGCCTTTGGATGATTTTAATTTATTCTACCTAGCTCAGAGAGTCTGAAAAGGGAAGTCCTTAATAACACCGAGAGGTATTTCTCAAATGTAAAATTATGCCAATAAAAACTTCGAGAACCCACAGAACATAACAAGACACTCTGATCTGGCTCTCTTAGATATCCTGACATATTCAGCACCATTCCTGGCAGGGATGCTGAGATGGACCATTCCAAAGACTTTTTTTTTGTCTTAGTTTTTTGTCTCTCCCAAACTACCACAGCAAAAACATCTATGCCCACAAACATCCTTTTCCTCTTCCCAGCAGCCTGCTCCCTCTATCTGTAATTACTCCCAATGTTAGAAATTCAAGTTCATGTATATCCAACGTGAAATGTGAGTGTACAGAAAAGGCTCACAGAGGTAAAAATACATCTTCAAGAGTTCACATAAAGGAAACCTTCAGTTTGAAAGAAATGGCTATTCTTTCTTGCATCTCCCTAAAGGAAGAGTCCTTTCTTCCATATTGGTGCCTCTAAAATGTTGTTCCTTCTATTGAGAACATTTTCCCTTTTTATTTCTCATTATATGCTTCACTTCAGATTCCCTTGGCCTCACATTTAATCCTTGCTCCAGCCACCCCTGTTGGGGCCAACTCAGCATAGACTCCACCCACTTTCATGCAAGCACACACTGACAGGACTCACTCTATACTAACACCACACACTTCTTCCCTCCAGCCCTGGGGCTACACAGTTGATGCAGAGAGTCAGACACCGGGGGATGCACTGCACAGCGCAGAGGGGCAGGGGAGTTAACTCTCATGACAGAAAGAAAGCAAGAGTCAGTAGAACAATTTCTTCTTTCCCCAAAACAGTTTACTGAGTGATTGAAGACATCTTTAAAATATTCTCCCAGGCAGACTTTCCTGAGACACACTTCATATGACTTCTTGGAGAGCAGTCCCATAACATCAAGCTATCCCAGTTGCACTTAGTGGCAGCTAGTTTGTAAACGCATCCTCATATTAACTCTTCTTCTTTCTCTGTATGTAAACCCAAACAAATATTGTCTGTGTAGAATAAAATGACAATGAACAATTTGTGGAGTTAAAAAGAAAAGACAGAACCAAAAATTAGACAACAGTGTTGTTATTAGTCAGAAGGGGTAAGAAAAGTGCTAAAGTATTCAAAAGCTCTCATACTGTGTAGAAGAGAATGTCAACACTGTGTTTAAACTTTAGACCTTATTAAATTAGAATGCATGATAAATTTTAAGGGTGACCACTAAAAAATGTATGCATGATTCCAAATCTTTAGAAAGAAAAATATGGAATAGGAAAAAAGTTCAAAAATAACTCAGTTAATCCAAAAAAAAAGAAAAGAAAGAGAAATAAAGCAAGAAAGAAAAAAAGCCAGAAACATAGAAAACATGAAACAAATAGAAATCACAAAGTAAGATAGAATCAAAGTCCAAATATATCAAAAATTACAATAAATATATGTGGGGGCTTCCCTGGTGGCGCAGTGGTTGAGAATCTGCCTGCCAATGCAGGGGACACGGGTTCGAGCCCTGGTCTGGGAAGATCCCACATGCCGCGGAGCAACTGGGCCCGTGAGCCACAACTGCTGAGCCTGCGCGTCTGCAGCCTGTGCTCCGCAACAAGAGAGGCCGCGATAGTGAGAGGCCCGCGCGCTGCGATGAAGAGTGGCCCCCATTTGCCGCAACTAGAGAAAAGCCCTCGTACAGAAACGAAGACCCAACACAGCCATAAATAAATAAATAAATAAATAAATAAATAAATAAATAAAAACAGGTTCATAGTATTTAATTCTGTGGATGTAAATATATCTGATCAACTATCGTTAGATATTAAAATATATATATATATGTGGACAAAAATTGACAGTTACAAGACAGAGATTATCAGAATGTTTTTTTTTTAAATCCCGTTGGATTTTTTAAAAAGCAAACGAACTTGTATAGATTAAAAGTAAAAGGATTGGGGCTTCCCTGGTGGCGCAGTGGTTGAGAATCTGCCTGCCAATGCAGGGGACACGGGTTCGAGCCCTGGTCTGGGAAGATCCCACATGCCGCGGAGCAACTGGGCCCGTGAGCCACAACTGCTGAGCCTGCGCGTCTGGAGCCTGTGCTCCGCAACGGGAGAGGCCACGATAGTGAGAGGCCCGCGCACCGCGATGAAGAGTGGCCCCCACTTGCCGCAACTAGAGAAAGCCCTCGCACAGAAACGAAGACCCAACACAGCCATAAATAAATAAATTAATTAATTAAATTAAAAAAAAAAAGAGAGAGAGAGAGAGCAACTTCAACTAATAGGAGAGAACGTGGTTTGGGATCAGTGGTATGTACCTCTACGTACACACATGCTTACACGTGCAGAAAAAAAAAAAAAAGTAAAAGGATTGAAAATGATATTCCAAGCAAACACTAAAAGAAAGTCAGTTTGGCCATGTTAATATCAGACAAAATAGACTTGAAGATAATGAGCAATATAAGGATAGAAAGGGATAACCGTGTAATGATTTAAGATTTAATCACCATAAATAACACAGTTCTAAAAATATAAGCATCTAATAAAATATGCTCAAGAATAGAGTATAACTTTATAAAAACTTCAGGGATAAATGGACAAATATACCATTACTGCGGGAGATTTTTCAACATGTCTTTATCTGTGTCTGATGATTCAAGCAGACACCCCCCCTCCCCAAAAAAAAGTATCAGCAAAGATGTAGGATATTTGAACAACAAAATTAACAAGCTTGTAGTAATGGACATATATCAATTTTGCACCCAACAGTGAGAGAATACAAATTCTTCTCAAGCACATATGGAACATTTACAAAATTAGATCATGAATTAAGCTACAAAGCAAAATCAACAAATTTCAAAGAAAAGTATCACAAAACTATGTTCTGTTCACAATGCAAATATTTTAGAAGTTAATTTAAAATCTCTGTAGATTTTGAAATTGAAAAGCATGCTTTTTAAATAACTCATGAGTCAAAGAAGAAACCATAATACAATTTTAAATACATTTTACAACTTAATGAAACAGTATATATTAAAACTTGTGGGATATAAAAAGTATGTGTCAAGGGAAATTTATTGCCTTAAAGGCTTTTTTATAGAAGGGGGAAAAGGCTGAAAATTAATGAACTAAATCCATAACTTAAGAAGTAGAAAACAAACAACAGAATAGACTCAAAGAAAGTGGAAGGAATATGATAATTATAAGAGCAGAAGTAGGAATTAAAAAACTGAAATAGGAAACCAAGTTACAATAGAAAGAATCAACAAGACCAAAAGTTGGTTCTTTGAAAAGACCAACAAAATAAACAAAGCTTTGCAATGATTTATCTAAGAAAAAAAGAAGAGAAGACACAGACAAATAATTTATCAGTCAGTTTTCACTATAATATGGTGTGGTAACTAACAAAATCCCAAATCTCAGTGTTTATTTTTTGCTTGCTGTGTATGCCACATATCTTCTGCATTCTCAGATCCCCAGTGGAGGATATGCCATTCTCATTGAAGAGGGAAATGAGCAAGAGAGCTAGTGGAAACACAGAGAATATTTTTTAAAGATTCCGGTCAGATGTGAAGTCATTGTGACCAAACCCATTGTCAGCTGGGTGGATATGCATATTCCCAAAAGGGGCAGTTCAAATCCGTGGCAATAGGTGGAAATGTGTAGTTCTCTTACAAGAAGGAGAGAATATTTGAGGAACTGTCTGTACATCAATAGATAAATGGATAAAGAAGCCACAAAAAAGAATGAAATAATGCCACTTGCAGCAACATGGATGGACCTAGAGATTATCATACTAAGTGAAGTCAGACAGTGAAAGACAAATATCATATGATATCACTTATATATGGAATCTAAAAAAATGATACAAATGAACTTATTTACAAAACAGAAATAGAGTCACAGATGTAGAAAACAAATTTATGGTTACCAAATTGGGGGGAGGGGATAAATTAGGAGTTTTGGATTAACATATACACCCTACTATATATAAAATACATAAACAACAAGGACCTACTGTATAGCACAAGGAACTATATTCAATATCTTGTAATAACCTATAATTGTAAAGAATCTGAATATATATATATGTATAACTGAATCACTTTGCTGTACACATGAAACTAACACAATATTGTAAATTAACTATACTTCAATCTAAAAAATGGTTAAAAAGGAACCTTCTTTAATCTGACAAAGGGGATTTACAAAAAGCCTTCAAAATATTACTCTAAATTTATTTACCAAAAATATTCTACAAAAATAATTCTAAATTTCCTTTTCAAAAATCAGGATCAAGTCAAGAGTGCCCAAGTAAGAATGTCAAGAAAATAGCACCATTTCTATTAACATTGTACTGGAGGTCCTAACCAGTATAATACTTTAATAGGAATAAAAGGCAATAAGGGCTGGATAGGAGGCAAAATGGACATAGATTTCAGATAATAATTGTTTACATAGAAAAATCCAAAAGAATCTAGAAATGAATTATTGGAAGAATCAATAGAAAAATTATTAGAAAGAATAATAGAAAAATTATTAGAATCAAAGACAAATTATTGTTTCCAGCAAAGTGTCTGGACACAATATCAATATACAAAAGTCCAATTTATTTCTATAGTAGCAACAAACAATTACAACGCATAATTTTTATAGGATATCATTTACAATAGCAATAAAAACAATGTATCTATGAATAAACCCAACAAAAGATGTGCAAGATCTGGACACATAAAATAAAAAACCTCTACTAAAAGACATTAATGAAGACCTAATAAAAAGATATCTATTCCTTGCTCATGAATTGGAAGACTCAAAATCATAAAGATGTCAATTCTCTCCAGATTGATCTACATATTCAACACAATTCCAGTTAAAATCCCAACAGGTGTGTGTGCGTGTGTGTGTGTGTGTGTGTGCAACTTGAGAAGCTTGTTCTAAAATATGTATGGAAAAACAAAAGACTAAGACTAGCCAAGACAAAAGATAAAGAAGAAAAATAAGGAAAATTTGCCCTACTAAATAATCAAGACTTTTTATAAAACTATGGTAATTAAGTAGAGTGGTGCTGGCACCAAGATAAGTTGTCCAGTGGAACTGAATAGACAGCTCAGAAACAGACCCATATAAATAAATGGGATGTTGACACATGACAAAGCTGGCATGACAGATCAGTTGAGAAAGGTGGGGCTGGTCAACAAAGAAAGCTGGAAAAAATTCTCCGTTGTATGTAAAAAGTAAAATTGGATTCCCTACCTCACACCATAAACAAAAGTAAATTCCAGAAAAAATAAGGATTAAAATGTCAAAAGCAAAACTACATATTTTTAGAAGTAACAGTAAGTTAATATATATTAGGGTAGGAAAAAACAGTATAAGTATGTATAAGTTCAAAGTTAAGTACATCTATTTATCAAAAAAAGAAAGTGAAAAGGCAAGCTACGAATGAAAGAAGAAATTTGCAGCACATATCACTGACAAAGAATTAGTATCGGAGTATATAAAGAATTTGACAATCCACTTTGAAAATAGGCAAAAGTGACTATGAAGTGACTATTATAAAAATGAGCCAATGTTGGGCTCTGTATATAGCCCCCCAAGTTGTTTATTTCTTCACAGCAGGCTAGGATCAATTAGCTCAAAAACCTGCCTGCACTAAAGTCAAATTTTTACATATCTAGTTGTTTTAAGCATAGCCCAAATAAGCAGATTTTTAGCCATTTAGAGCTGCCTGCCTGCCATGCATACTTCACCAAAGTGCACCCAACATCTGCTAGTCATAGATAAGATAAACCCTGTGGTTATAGACCCCAAGCTGCTGCTGCCCTTTGGAGCTTTCTGACCCAGAGGCTCTCTGTTAGGCAGCTGAGCACATCACATAAACATGTAAGTCCCCTCTCCTCTGGGAATTTCCTTGTCCTCTCCTTCCAGATGCCTCCCCTCCCTGCCCCTAAGTAGTCTCTGAATTATCAGGTTCTGTGAGGGACTTCCCCTGTCTGCAAACCTGTCAAAACTTGTCCAAATAAAGCTTGCCTGTGCTACTGCCACCTCACAGTCATGCCTTTTTCCTTGATCTGCTTTGAAACCCCTGAATGCCCTACACTGACACTTCATAGAAAAGAACTACAGATAAAATATGTAAGAGATGCTTAACTTCAGGGATATGCCAATAAAGCCAGGATGAGACACCATTTAACTCCCATTTCATTGGCAAAAATCAAGAAGTCTCAAGTATTAGGGAAGATGTGGATGCTAGAAATTGCTAGGATTGTAAACTGGTATAACCACTTTGAATAAAGACTTGGCACTATCACACAGAGTTGAACACTGACATACCCAAAACCCATCAATTCCACTCCTAGGTAAATATACCCAAGAGAAAAGTTTGTATAGAGGAACCAAAAGGCAATGCTCATAGCAGCACAGTTGGAAAAAGCAAAACAAAAACAAAAACAAAAAAACACCAACAACTGGAAATTGCATAAATATTCAGCAGCCAGAGAATGGATAAATAATGGTACACTCACAAAATGATTTGTTATATAGCAGTGAAAATGAATGAAATGCAACTTCACTCAACAAGAAGAATGAATCTTAGTGCTATGGTCAACATTTGTGTTCTCCCCCAAATTCATATGTTGAAATCCTGAGGCCCAGTGGATGGTATTAGGAGGTGGGGCCTTTGGGAGGGGCTTAAGTCATGAGGGTGGAGCCCTCATGAATGGGATTGGAGTTCTTATAAAAGAGACCACACAGAGACCCCTAACTCCTTCTGCCAAGAGGAAAAGGGCCCTCCCTATAACACGCTGGCACCCTGACTTCCAGCCTCTAGAACTGTGAGAAATAAATTTCTGTTTAAAAATCTGGTATTTGTTATAGCAGCCTGAATGGACTAAGTAACTTAGGAACGTGTTTGTTAAAATAAAAGTCCAGAACATTAGATGAAAGTTCAAACACACACACACACAAAACTAATAAAAAAAAAAAATAGCGTTTAATAATGCATATAACTGTGAAAAGAAATTAAAGCAATATAAAAGTTGTGTAAACACAAGTCAGGATGGAGGTTACTTCTGAGGGGAAGGCAGAGGTAAAGGATGGCGACCACTTATAAGTACATTAAAATTATTGATAATATTTTAGTTCTTGGTTGGGGCGGCAAAATGGGGAGTTAAAGGTGATGTTCATTATAACATTTAAAAAATATTTAATTTGAACGTGCCATACAAGGAATACTGATTATAGGGTATTATTAACTAATTCTGTGTACTTGATATCCATTTAAAAAAAAAAAAAAGATGGTACCCACATACGTCTCAGGCCTTCCGGCCCAACTACGTTATAAATGACTGAGGAGTTTAATCAAGGCCATGAGCAAAAATGTAGCATACCAAACCCAGGTACCTACTCTCCACCGTGCCTACGACAACGCCATTAACAGATTAGTAAAAACCCAAGGAGGAAGCAACAAAATCCTAGCTTAACTAGGACGCAAACAAAAGAGGGAGCAATCACGTGGTGCTCCCTCCCACGCCCGGCGCGCCAATGATGTCACCAATCCGCGACCGGGCCATTGATTCCCGACTGAAGGTAGAGAGGGCTACGTGGTGGGGGAGGGCGGGGGGAGGGTCCCGGCGCCACTGGCAGTCTCTGGTGTCGCGCTGTGTCCCGGAGAATTACAAGACCCGGTAAGAGGCTTTTCCCTTCCCCGCTATCACCTTCTGTGGCCTGAACGCCCGGCTCGCGCCGCCGCTCCAGTGTCCGGCGCTACTGGAAGGGGGAGCGCAGGGGCGCCCGGGTGGGCTCTGAGTGTGGCCGCAGGGCCAGGTGGGGAGGCGGGGGTCGGGGGCAGCGGCGGGGCTCAGCAGCCTTGCGGGGAGGCGGGCGCCGGGGGCCAAGGGCTTGTGTGCGGGTGTTTGTGCTCCCGGGTGTGCGCGGGTGTGGGCGGCAGAGGCTGCGCACGGATGCTCCGGCGCTCGTGCCAGCCGGAGCCGAACAGCTGGGTACCAAAGGCCCTTGTGTCCCTCTCGCCAACTCCCTCCCCTGGGGGAGAGTGACTGGAGAGCTAGGCGCCTGGGACTTGTTCAGGTCCGCGCCTTCCTGCGCCTTCTCCTCTGACTGCATAGGCCCGCGCCTCATCCCTGGGATAATATCCGCAGCCCTTGGCGTGCCTTATACGGGGAAGGCGTAGGCGTCCGCGGTGGAGAGCCCACTGCGGGGTCACGGCCACTGCGTTCTGCCTCGGTCTGGCCTTGGTGCAGGAGGCCTAGTTGCGTCACCTCCCCTTCCTTCATCTGCTTGGCTTGATTCTTGGGTCCCGCTAGAGGGTAAGCCTTCCTCAGGTGTGCCCTGTTGGTGTCAGAGTTTGGGAAACTTGCCTTTCAAAGAGGCATACGCACCTGTCATTGGATTTTAAACGCAGTGTCGGGGAGTCCCAGCCTGCGGTTGGGGAGGGAACAGAGCCTAAGCTGCTAAGGGAGAAGATTTGCACACAGAGGCCTACACAGTGGCTGCTGTTGGAGAGGGAGGCCGGATTGCTAGAACAGGTCACTGGGAGCCGAGAACGTCGGAGCAACAAATTGTCGAGCAAATGCGAGTGATGATGGCAGTTTCTTTCTTTACTAAAGAAGGCCCGTTCCCATCGTTTCAGAGATTTTGAGATATCTTTTCCGTTATTTCATTATTTCACAGACAGCTGGGTGTGCTTGCTGTATGGGAGGCAGGGAAAAGAGTGGAAAGGGGGCATGACTTTTGGGAGTCTGGTCTGCGTTTGCCAGCTGTGTGACAGTGAGTGAGTTATTTAACCTTTCTACTCCTACTTGGTCTTATCTACAAAATGAGGATAATTATATCTACCTTGCAGGGTTGTTGTCAGAATCTGAAGTGTCTAGCTATTATTAGTAAGGGCCCAGCACCCATGACTTGAACTTGCTCCCTTGCTGAAGGTTTCCCATTGGTACAGCTGCTTGAAAAGCAGGGGAATGTTTTGCTATTCTGTGTGCTTGCTGTTCTGCCAGATATGATAAAGCAGACTTGGGGTGGCGGGGGAGACTCAAAACCCATACTCTGTCTACAATAGACCATAACATTTTAGAACTGGAAAAAGTCTCACTTTATTCTCTTATTTATAGCTTCTCTTTATTGAGCGCGTGCTATGTGTGTGACCCTGTACTGAGCTCTCAACATACACTAATTTCTTTAATCCCTCCGGCAGCCCAGTGCTATAATAAGTATTATCCCCATTTTGCAGATGCAGAAGGTGAGCTTAGCCAAGTTCCTGACACTATTTAATGGCAGAGCTGAAACTTGAACCCAGGCCCTCAGGCTATGTAGGGGTTGTGTCTTGTTATTTCTCAGTGACTAGAATCCTGGCAGTGTGAGGTGTAGTGGGGGAAGGGAGGCATAAGCAGAGTTTAGAGGGCTGGTATTTGCTGTAAGAATAACATCTCAAATTGTCCAGTGATAAATTACCTTTTATTTTACATTTTACCCAGCATTGTCCAGATGCAAAGCAAGATTTAGCCTTTTCACCCAGAGAAAAAGGAAAGGCTCATGGGCGCACAGTGCTGGGATAGTGGGCAAACAGTAGGTATTTGGTAAATGTCTGTGGAAAGAAGAAAAAATCTTGAGGTAGTGTTACGTCTGCCAGAAGGAGACCCATTGCTAACACACACAGTTTCCTTTAAGCTAGCTATTTTTATACTGTAACACAGTGTAATATGAGCATCTTTCTGATTCATGGATTTAAAGATTTGAAGCTGTGTTTCAGACCAAGACTGGTATTATTATCTGTGACCAACTGATTTGAGTTTATGTGAACAACAGGGTCTGAGCCCCTTTTGGGCTTCTGTAGTGATCTCTTGAGATACAGCAGTTTATTTTGCTATAACATCTGTTAGACTTGGACCATAGTGGGTACAGCTGCTTGAGTTAAGTTTCCTGGAGAGCACTGGATGATGGTTTGGTATCAGGGATACAGAATTCAAAATATTAAGTTTGTCACAAAATTAAGTATTTGAGAAAGATCTGTGACGGATGTGCATTAATGTGGTAATGGTAAACGGGTTTTAAACAGATGATATTCTTGGTGTTTTTGATGAGCCATTCTGTGTTGGTTCTCAGTCTGAAAATCACTTAGGGCTGTATAGTGAATTATTACGAATGCAGAAAGGTTTATATAACCCATCCATATAGATTGTGACAAGTAAACTCTCAGTTCCTCCACCCAAGGAGCTTTCATTGCTGCTTCTATACCCTCCCAGATGCCTTGAAGCCACCTATTTCATCATGTTTATCAAACTTAATGGGAGAGACCCTTTAACATAATTTATCCTCCCTTTCCCTCTGTACCCCACCACCACCACACACAGAGTGAAGTTCTTTCCCCAGAAAGGGGTATATTAATCTAGTTGCAAATGGCAGAAACCTAATGTAAACTAACATAAGCAAAAAAGGGTTGATCATTTAACTAGGAGGTCCAAATGTGAGCTTCAGGCATGGCTGGATCATGAGGCTGAAATGATGTCATGAGAACTCTCTTCGCCCTGCCTTTCTCTGCTTCTTTTTGTTTATTGCCCTCATTCTTTCCTGCTGTTTTCTCCATACATACTGAAAAAGGTGACTCTTGGCAGCCCCAAGCCTATGAGCTTACAGCTCTCTTCTAGCATTGTAAACTAATCATGTGGACAAGGAGCTAGGGATGCCATGTTTAGACAGATCTGTGTCACAGGCCCACTTTTGAGATGAAGGAGTAAAATTTCCTTCCATAACCACATGGGATGGGGAAGTGCAGAGGTACTAGACAGGTGAAAACAACAAATGATTACTGTAAGTGTGTGTGTATACATAGGCATATGTGCTGACATGTGTGCTTATATCCCACTTCTTTGAGGCCTTTCCAGAGCCTTCCTACTGGAATGGATCCACGTGGTTTTGTTTGTCCATCACACGTTGTTTTTTTTTTTTTAATTAATTAATTAATTTATGGCTGTGTTGGGTCTTTGTTTCTGTGCGAGGGCTTTCTCTAGTTGTGGCAAGCGAGGGCCACTCTTCATCGTGGTGCACGGGCCTCTCACTATCGCGGCCTCTCTTGTTGCGGAGCACAGGCTCCAGACGCGCAGGCTCAGTAATTGTGGCTCCGCGGCATGTGGGATCTTCCCAGACCAGGGCTCGAACCCGTTTCCCCTGCATTGGCAGGCAGATTCTCAACCACTGCGCCACCAGGGAAGCCCACACGTTATTTTGTTGTGGCATTGATCATGTTCTTTTCATCCCTTCCGCTCCTTTGCATCTGCTGTTTGTGCATGCACGCGTGTACACACACGTACACACACACACACTGTTTTGTCTGACTGACTTCCTTTTGGATTCAGGTTATGCTTCTCTTCTCAGAAGCCTTCCTTGATCTCCATCAACGAGGAAGTCACATCCCCTGAGCACAGCCCTACTGTGGATTTGATTTCTGTTTGATAACTGTCTATTTTCTAGTCAGTTCTCCACTAGACTGAGAGCCCCTTGAAGACAGAGGTGCTCTTTGCTTTGTATTCCTTACCTCCTCCTTAGCTGCATTATTTTTCTTCTTAACACTTACAACCAGTTGACACTGTATGTTTGTTGCCTGTCTTCTCACTAAAACATCAGCTTCATGTAAATAATGAGGAAAGGAATTTTTATTTTATTTACTGCTGTATCTCTAGGGCCTAGGACGTGCCTGGCACATAGTATGTGCTTAATAAATGTTTATTAAATGAATGAATGAAAATCTGCCCACAGGGAGAAAATGATGCCACGGTGTTGATGAGGATTCAATCTGCATGATAGATATAGTTCTCACTGTAAATGTCTGTAAATGCAAGTACATGTAAATGCCCCAGAAAGGCAGAACCTCTCTCCCCATGTGCATCTGAACCTACAGAGGTGAAGGGTCAGGCCCCAAGGAGCAGCCACCTGGAAATTCCACCCTGTGAGATATTTCACCCCCCTCAAACCCTTCTGAACTATGATAGGTTGTATATTAAGGCTTTTTTTTTGTAGTTTGAGTCTTTTTTTTCCTTAGAGTATTTATCTTTTTTTTTTTTTTCTAATTTTATTTATTTTTGGCCGTGCTGGGTTCTCATTGCTGCACACGGGCTTTCTCTAGTTGCGGTGCGCGGGCTTCTCACTGCAGTGGCCTCTCCCTTTGAGGAACATGGCCTCTAGGAGTGCGGGTTTCAGTAGTTGCGGCACGCAGGGCCTAGAGCGCACGGGCTTCAGTAGTTGTGGCTGGTGGGCTTAGTTGCTCCGCGGCATGTGGGATCTTCCCGGACCAGAGCTCGAACCTGTGTCCCCTGCATTGACAGGCAGATTCTTAACCATTGCGCCACAAGGGAAGTCCTGGAGTATTTATCTTTAAAACATTCCCTTGAGCGCTTACAGTGTGCCAGGCATGGTTTTAAGTCCCTTAGCAACTTATTCTTTGACTGGAGTTTGGGGATCAAGGTTGTGAACTTTAAAACTTTTTTTTTCTTTTTAAATACAAAAACACTCAAAAGAGGCTAAAAAAAATCCAAACTAGAAAATTATAAAAGAAATGAGACCCCTCTCCATCCAGCTCATCTCACCCTCCAGAGGTAGAGCTACTACTAATAGCTTGGTGTGTGTCTCCTCCCTTACCTTTTCTTAGGCTTTTGTAGTCAAAGCTATTAAATAAAATACACTCCATCTTGTTGTCATTGTTTGATTTTCACCCAGATGCAGCCATGTTCTACATGCTGATCTGCACCTTTCCTTTTCCATAGCTGTCTTCAATGTGCTTCTGCTGCACCCACCACTACTCCCCAGGGAGAGCACCCTGCCTCGGGGTGATGGGGGACTTGCAGCCCAGAGTGCAGTCTGTGCTTCAGGACAGGGGCTGCTCGGTGTTGGTCTTCAGCCCTCTCCCAGGGAGGGCCCAAATCCACATCCATCTTCCTGGGTACTATTGTGCCTTATCTTATCTTATCTTAACCTACCCATGCCACACCCACCCCCTCAACAAAAATAGCGGGAGGGGGAATACCCTTTTGTTTCTTCTTTTAACACACAAAAAGTAGTTCTCATACAGTTAGAGGCTTGAGGTGAAAGGGCTATTGTTTAACCCCACACTCACCCCCAAACGTCTGGACCCCCCCACCCCCCACTTCTACCCAGCTGCAATACCTTCTTGTAGTGCTTAGTCCTCATTTGCTTCCTGAAAAGTGAATATGAGTTTATACTGCACTACCTGACCATTCGCTGTTGCCTCTGTCTCACCCTGCCTTCTCCAGGACTGGGTATTTTAAGTGAAAGAGGAAAATCTTAGCTAGATTGAAAAATGGTGTCTCATTTTAATTTGCATTTTTTGTTATGATTAAGTTTGAACTTTTCTTTTTTGCATATGCATATTAACCATTTTTATTTCCATTTTAAAAAATCTGTTAATTCCTGATTTTGTCTATTCGCTTATTGTGTCTAAGTGATTTTTTTTATAAATTATACAAATACTCTAAAAAATATGAGTATATGCTCATTGTAAAAAACAAACAAAAAACTCTTATTTGCTGTAAATATTCTTCCAGTTGGTTGTTTGCCATCTAATTTTGGCTTTATCATTAAACATACAAAACCTGTTTTTCATTCATCTGCAGACAAATTTTGTCCTTTTTGATTTCTTCCTTTGCTTGTAAGCTTAAAAATATTTTTTCTTCATTTTGTGTTCTAAAGGTTTGCTTTTTTTTTTTTTTAATTTATTTATTTATGGCTGTGTTGGGTCTTCACTTCTGTGCGAGCGCCCTCTAGTTGCGGCAGGCGGGGACCACTCTTCATCGCGGTGCGCGGGCCTCTCACTATCGCGGCCTCTCTTGTTGCGGAGCACAGGCTCCAGACGCGCAGGCTCAGTAGTTGTGGCTCACGGGTCTAGTTGCTCCGCGGCATGTGGGATCTTCCCAGACCAGGGCTCGAACCCGTGTCCCCTGCATTAGCAGGCAGACTCCCAACCACTGCGCCACCAGGGAAGCCCAAGGTTTGCTTTTTGACATATGACTTTGAAAGGCTAATATTCAGTTTTATTTCAGATTTAAACAAGATATTTGATGAAAATATTGTACAATGTTTTAAATAAAAGCAGTTTTAATTAGATAAAGGTCTATGGGAGCTTCCCTGGTGGCGCAGTGGTTGAGAATCTGCCTGCTAATGCAGGGGACACGGGTTCGAGCCCTGGTCTGGGAAGATCCCACATGCCGCGGAGCAACTAGACCCGTGAGCCACAACTACTGAGCCTGCGCGTCTGGAGCCTGTGCCCCGCAACAAGAGAGGCCACGATAGTGAGAGGCCCGCGCACCGCGATGAAGAGTGGTCCCTGCTTGCCGCAGCTAGAGGAAGCCCTCGCACAGAAACGAGGACCCAACACAGCCAAAAAAATAAATAAATAAATAAATAAATAAATAAATAATTAAAGGTGCTAATAATTTTTTTAAAAAGTCTGTGTTTTGTTTTGTTTTTTATAAATTTATTTATTTATTTATTTTTGGCTGTGTTGGGTCTTTGTTGCTGCGCGTGGGCCTTCTCTAGTTGCGGCGAGTGGGGCTACTCTTCATTGCGGTGTGCTGGCTTCTCATTGCGGTGGCTTCTCTTGTTGCGGAGCACGGTCTCTAGGCACGCAGGCTTCAGTAGTTGTGGCACGCAGGCTCAGTAGTTGTGGCTTGTGAGCTCTAGAGTGTAGGCTCAGTAGTTGTAGCGCACGGGCTTAGTTGCTCCGTGGCATGTGGGATCTTCCCGGACTAGGGCTTGAATCCATGTCCCCTGCATTGGCAGACAGATTCTTAACCACTGTGCCACCAGGGAAGTCCTATGTTTTGTTTTAAAGATACTTACATTAGTGCGTATGTATCATTTATTTTTCCTTTTTTATATTTAGCAGAATATCAAAGCTTGCTCCACAAAACTGAGTTCAAATGTATGTATAATTCTCATCATTTTAATGTTCTTAAGCATTTCCATAAATTGCTGCATGAGATGTTTATCTGTTGCTGTTGATCTGGTTTAAAGAAGCACTCTTATTCTGTTAGCAACTTCTTGGTGTATAGCCAAGATGATGAATTTAGCCTCTTCCAGTTCCCCTGTCTCACCATTTCCCTAAGTCTCTTTTTGAGATGTAATTATATACAGTAAAAATATTTAATGAATATGCTATGGTATTCATTGAATACCATTCAGTAAATTTTGACAAATACATATACCCATTTAATCACCATCCAAATCAAGAAATAAAGGATTTCCATCACCCCAGAAAGTTCCCTCGTGCACCTTTCTAGTCACCGCTGTCCCCAAAGGCCACCACTGTTCTGATATCTATCACCATAGATCAGTTTTGCCTGTTCTAAAATGTCATATAAATAGAACTATATAATATGTACTTTATGTGTGGCTTCTTTTAGTGAGGTTCAGCCATGTCGCATGTGTCAGTATCCACTGTATGTATATACATTAGTCATTTATTCATTCATCAGTTGGTGTGCTTTGGGGTTGTTTCCAGTTTGCGGCTATCAAGAATAAAGCTCTAGGAACATTTTTTTTTTTCTTCTTTTTTTTTTAACTGTGGTGAAAAACACATAAAATTTACCAAATTAACCATTTTTAAGTGTACAGTTCAGTAGTATTATGTATATTCACATGGTGAAAAGTTCAGATCTCCAGAACTTTTTCATTTTGCAAACCTGAAACTCTGCACCCATTAAACAACTCCCCCTTTCCCCTTCTCCCTACCCCTGGTTCCATAAACATTCTTGTATAAGTCTTTTTGTAGCCATCTCTTTTCATTTTCCTTGGGTAAGTACCCAGAAGTATAGCGGCTGAGTCATACATAGGGTGTTTACATATTTAGCCCTAGAAGAAATTGCCAAACAGTTTTCCAAAGTGGTTGTACCATTTTACATTCCCACCAACAGTGTATGAGAGTTCTACTTGCTGCATATCCTCACCATTAGATATTATGAGGGTTTTTTTTTTAGTTTTATTTTAGCCATTCTAATAGCTATGAAGTGGTATCTCATTGTGGTTTTATCACAGCATATCTTAATCACTTATTTACATGGCTATTTCCATTATTAGACTGAGCTTCTTAAGGGCAAGGTTCATGTAATACATGAACCTCTTTTTCTTATTAACTTTTCCCCTTTATTTTGAGTGTGATAGATGCTTCATTATAGAAAACTTGAAAATTGAAGAAACTATTAAAATGAATAAAATCCCTGGTAACCCTACTTCTCAGATATCATCATTAACATTTTGGTGTCTTTTGTGCAGTGCTGTGTTGGTTAGCCCACAGATAGGGCAGTTCCAGGGTAGATTGATTCAGCAACTCAGAGTTGTCCCAGCCCTCTACTCTGCCATCCTCAGGGCATCATTTATTCATAGCAAGGAACCTTTGTGACAGAAAGCCCTTGACAGACTTCCTTTGTGTTTTGTTGGCCAGCGTTGTATCACATGTATCACTGGCAAGAGGAGTGGAATTGCCAAAACCAAGTTAGATTAGACTAATCACAGTCCTCCCTCTGGGTCTGGGGAGGGAGCCTGGCCTTCTCAGATGAATGTGGACACAATCAGGGTTCTCTCAGAAGGGAAGGCAGAGTTCTAGGGTAGGCACTCAGCACTATCTGCCACTTGGGCATATTGTTTTTCAAAGCCGAAATTGTTCTCTATTTAAATTTTATGTCTTTCCACTTATTATGAACTAAACATCTTCCATGGCATTAACTCTTTGTAAATGTCACTTTTATGTATTGTATAATTTACTACTGTACCAGAATCTACTTGACTGTGTCTCTAGTTTTGGACATCAAATCTATTTTCAGTTTTTTGCTATTGTAAACAATTCTATAGGGAGCTTAAATTTCTGTACTAGATTTAAAATTATCTTCCTCAAGGTAGATTTTTATGATTGGATCATTAATTACACTTATTAATAATTATGTAGCAATATGATTACATATTAATAATGATTGTTGATTATTAAATGAGGTTATTAACATATTTAAGACTTCTGACATACATTGTCCAATTGCTTTGTTAAAAAAAGCATCTTAGTCTTACCACCATAGGGTAGAATGCCTATTTCTCCTCCTTTCCTTATTTTTTTACTTTTCTCCCTCCTCTTTCTTTCATTCAATCATTAATGTATATTCCTTTGACAGATATTTGTTGAATACCTTTTATAGCCAAAGCACTGTGCTGGGTCATGGTGGGTACAAGGCTAGTACTGCTCAGGACAGACAGACAAAGATCATGCAATTGTGTAACTACAGCTACTGATAAGGATTATGAAGGAAGCTTCCTAGGGTTATGGATACTATAAACTCTATATGCCGTCTGGCATAGGGACAGGACTGGAGGAGAAAACAGTCTACGACTTGGCTTTTTCGAGGCTGCAAGAGTGCTCTGTGACTACTGGGCAAACAGGATGGAAGGTGCCTTTTGTGAAATATGGGAGGATAAGCTTGGCTGGAGAGTGGGAGTGCACAGCCGACCTTGTTATGGACTTGGGCCTTTATCCCAAGAGTAACATGTAGCCAATAAAGGGTTAAAGAAGGGAGGTGACGGTGACCTAACCATCTTTGAGAACATCCTGGAGGGAGCCAGAGGGGATTCCTAGAGTCCAAGATTAGATTGTGAAGGTAGCCATGGAATCTCCCTACCTGGCACTGGGTCATTTTTTTTAATTGCTTATTTTATGAATGAAAACGTAAAATGTATTACAAGTGTAACTGAATATTTCCCCAAGCGTTTGACAGGCATTTGCACTTCCTTTTTTGGGAATTGGCTTTTTATCTACTGCAGAGTTAGTGGGGGCAGTGTAATGGCTAAGAGCACCCGCTCTGGAGCCAAAATGCCTTGAGTCTGAATCCTGGCTCAGCCTGTTACTGGCTGTGTTATCTCGAACAACTTTGGCCTACCTCAGCTTTTCATGCTGTAACATGGGGACAGTAACAGTGTACCTCTCTCATAAGGTGGTTGTGAAAATTAAAAGATAAAGTACAGGGACTTCCCTAGTGGTCCAGTGGCTAAGACTCCATGCTCCCAATGCAGGGGACCTGGGTTTGATCCCCGGTCAGGGAGCTAGATCCCACATGCATGCCGCAACTAAGAGTTCGCATGCCTCAACTAAGGAGCCCGTGAGCCGCAACTAAGACCCGGTGCAACCAGAAAAATAAATAATAAAAAATAAAAGATAAACTACAGTGCTGGCCCATATGAGCACTCCATATGTACATGCTGTCTTGTCTAGGTATGTGGGCTTTATATATACACATATACATATTAACTCTGTCCTGTGTATGATGTGTTGTAACTGTGATTCCCTGTCCATTTTCATTTTTTTATTAATGTCTCTTTTTAAAAACTTTTTTCTGTGAACATTTTCAAACATCACATCACTATTTTGAAGTACAAAAATTTATCTGCAGTGAACAGATGTCAGTCTTCTCCTTTGTGATGTCTTCCATTGCTGTGAAACAGGTCAGGTCATACACAAAGACTTTTGTTTTTTAGTGTTTTTATTTAAAATACTTCACAAATAATCCTTTAATCCATTTGTAATTTATTTTGGTTTATTAATATAAGGCAAGACTCTGAATAGATCTTTCTTTCCAAAAAGCCTATCAATTAGCCAAGTTCCATCTATAGACTAATCCTTCTTCCCCTCACTGCTGCTTTTGGCTCCTATCATGCATTGGATCTGTACACACACTTGGGTCTATTGGGGGAAAAGTGGTTCTGCTCTATTAGGCTGTAGCTCCATTCCTGTATTATACCAGTATTGCTTTGATTTAATTAATCAGTATGGCTGTCCTCTTAAAAATATTTTGGCTATTCTTGCCTGTTTGTTCTTGCACTTGAACTGTAATCATTTTGTCAGGTATCCATTCCTTACTGCCCCTAACCTCATTAGAATTTGCAATAAACTGTTATTTAATTTGGCACTAATTGGCATTCATAAACTATTCCGCCATCACATTTGGAGCTGGTGTATCCTTCTATTTAAGACAGGTATTCCTCAACAGAGTTTTGTACTTTTCCACACGTAGGCTCTTCACATTTCTTAGGATTATTCCCAGATGTTTCCCTTTTCTTTTTTAATGTTTTTTTTGCTGTTAAGAATATAGTATTTTTCATATAAGGAAGGGTTGTGTTTTGTATATTTCTCTTATATCCAGCCATATTCCTTAACTGATGGTGGTCCAAGAGTTTTCATTTAATCTTCTTGGATCAACAAGGGTTACGATATTATCATCTGCAAATAATGTTTTTCTTTCCTTTTTTAATAATTTATCTCTTATTTCTGTTTTGTGTTACAGAATATGCTAGGATTTTCAAAATAATGTTAAATACCATATTTCTTTGATTCTAAGACCACTGAGCATAAGAACATGCTGTCAACTTAATAATAGCTTTTAGGGGCTACTAGTCAAAATATACCGATATATAATGTAAATGCATGTCATTCACATCCCAATATCAGAAATGCTTGGAGTACATCTCAGAATTGAGGAGATAAGATAACAGTGGTAATGGTGGCCCTCCTTATTTTATTTCTTATTTTAGTGGGAATGCCTAACTATTCCATTTTAAATATGATATTGGCTGTCAGTTTATGATAGGTAGTCTTTGTTATATTACAGAAATATCCTTTTCTTCAAATAAAACAAAAAGCTCTAGTTCTGTTGGACAGTAATGAGAAGGCTGTACTGTTTGGTTTAACAAAAAAGTGGAAATTGTGGCTGTGCACATCGTCTATGCCAGCTGGTCTGCTGGTCTGTTGCCGCCTTTTTCCTTGATAGCCCCAAATGCAGAAATCCCTGGCTGCACAGCAAGGTCTGTGCTAGTCCTGTGCCCAGAGCTCCCTGATGTGCACAGCCTGTCGAGGATGGTGTATTAGTTTCCTACAGCTGCAATAACAAATTACCACAGATTTGGTGGCTTAAAACCATAGAAGTTTATTCTCTCACAGTTCTGGAGGCTAGAAATCTGAAGTCAGTTCACTGGGAGGAAGTCGAGGTGTTACAGGGCTGTGCTCCCTCCAGGGCCTCTATGGGAGAATCAGTCCTTGCCCCTGCCAGCTTCTGGTGGCTGCCTGCATTGCTTGACTTGTGGCTGTATCACTCCAGCCTTCAAGGCCAGTGTCTTCAAATCTCTCTCTGCTATGTCTTCACCGTCTTCACGCACCTTCTCCTCTGTGTGCGTAGATGGAAATTTTTCTGAACTTGTCGATGCTGAAGGAAATGCTTTTAAAGTCATATGTTAGGAATAGCAAAGCCTTATTCATTCCCTTTGGGAAGAAGATTGTGGTCATCTGGAAATAGCTCTAGGTCAATTCTCAGAAAATCAATACGCTGAAATTCAGTTCCACAAAAGCCCCTAAACCTTGCCCCCTCCCACTGTCCCCCGGTCTCCTCCTCAATCTCCAGCTCTTCAGCTTCAGGGAGACGGGCAGAGTACATTCCCCCTAATACTGTTGTGAAGGAAGAATAAAAACTGGTTAATTAGGACTAGAGAGCTTAAAGAAAAAGGTAAAGTCTTTTTCATATTGGTAGTTTAGTAAATCGGTTATTCCGGGAATTGGCCACTTGGCAAGTCAGCTTTCTGCGATTGGCTGTTGCTGAAATCGGCCCACTTCCCCAGGAAACACTGCAGAACTTGGGGGCAGAGGCTGCCCTCGGGCCTGCCTAGAACAGGACTGCACTTGTCCCCTCTGCTTCCTACAAGCCATGGAGATGGGGACACTGCCCTTGCAGGAAGCTGGGACTGAGCCCAGCCACTCATAGTCTAGGTCCTAGGGGTGAGAAGGAAGAGAAGACAAGAGTGAGAGGGAGGTCCCCGCCTTTGGACTCTGGCTCAGCGGAACCCACGTGTGGCCCAGTAGCTGAACCTCTTTGCTGGCCAGAGCCAAACTAGACGTCAGTCAGGTGCTGCATGCCAGACCAACCTAGCATGGAAGAGGTGGTTTCAGGGTGTCAGGACTTATTGCATAAGACCACAAGCTATGTAGAGTCGTCTTGTGGGGTGGTTATGAGACTAAATGTACATTCACTGTTTAAACTTGCATGTAAAATATTCAGCACAGGCATGTTAGCCATTATTATTAGTATTGTTTTGACATTATTACCAATATATCTTTAAAATATGGTAATACTTATCACAATGCCTATAGATGGTTTGATAAATACCATTTTCTTCTTTCATTTACTGGATAACTTTGGGTAGAGGCACTTACCCACTTCTGGAGACCTCTGTTTCTTCTGGGGGTACCTGAGGCATCTCTTGCTTTCTTGTAACTTCAAAAGCCAGTCTAGTCATTAACCTCAATAGAATATAAATCAGCATAAAGACAGCTGTGGAGCACTGCTCAGCCAGTTGGGCAACTTCGCTATTCTGCCTTATAGGTTATCAAAGCAAGTCGGGTTATTATAGGAAGACCCTGTAAATTGTGAAAATTATGTTCATGTGGCAGTAGCTGTTCAGTGGAATAAAAAACCCGATGATATATTGAAAGAGAAACAACAACAACAAAAAAAGGAAGGCAATAAATTTATGCCTAGCAACTCTATGAATTGCTTCTTATGTATTTCCTAGGAGTTAAGATAAGAACATGAGTTTATTTTTGTACAGATCCTATTCTAAAATAGTGCCCTAGTACTTAAAAATACCTCAGTAATTCATTACTTTTTTGATAATGTGTTGCAAGTTCAGTAACACACATTCACAGTCAGTACATTTCTGTTGCAGTATCTGCTGTATGAGCAAATACTGAAGGAGTTTGCAGACATCTGCTTTACAGCAGGGAGATAGATGATCCAATTGGATGTAGCCCATATGTGCAGTAAAGTCTGGTTATAGGAAATTACAGACTAAAAAGACTGTTGTTGTAAATATGCACCCCTGCACACAGTAAGGTTAAACAGAAAATCTGCAAGCCAAATTAATCATTACAAAGAAGACTAACAGTTATATTTATAGCATAAAAGCAAGAATAGCAGGGACTGGAAACTAAAACCAACCCAGTAACCCAGATGATAATGCATCCTTCCCCATAATTGGTGAAGTCCAGGCCCATGCAGGCACACATGGAGCCAGAGCTTGGCAGTGTTATGTGGCAGCCAGATTTCTGAGAACACTGAATGGGGGGCTTTTTCTGTAATACCTAACTTTAGATGGTAACTCTTAATCACTTAGGTGATCGTTAGCAAGTAGCCCTAGGTAGTATGTTCACAGGAGGTCTTGCATTTGGGGTTACTTCACAGCTGAGCAGCAGACACAGGCTCCTGGGGAGGTGAGCCCCAGTGTTAGGAGAGCTGTGCCTGTGTGTCCATGGAGGCTTTATGCACAGGGAAAACAGCAAGGGTGGACACCAGTGAATTAACAATGGAGATTTAGGGGTAACTTTGACAGTGTTTGCTCATCTGTATTTTCTGAAACTTTTTGCAATGAACCTGTTACTTTTGGTTAATTTTTAAAAGAGCTTCATCCAACTCCTCAAGCCCCTACAACAGAACAGCACAAAGACTGATGTCACCACCTCACAACCCTGTGGGAGCTGAAACAATCCCTGATGGGGAGAAGATGAAATGTTTATGAATAACTCTGTCTGCAGTTACTCGAGCTGCTGAGATTAAATGACAAGAGCAGTTGTTATTCTTTCAAGGCATGAACTGAACCTCTGTTGAGGAAACATATTTCCCCTCCCTGCTTCACCGCTGCATCCTAGGTTCGATTCAAAGCCATGGAGGCAGCAGCGGTGCAGCTTCCCGTGCACAGTAGCTGTGATTACTGCTTCTCTGGATCTTCTTTTTTTTTTTTTTTTTTTTTAATTTATTTATTTATTTGGCTGTGTCAGGTCTTAGTTGCGGCGCGCGGGCTCTTTCATTGTGGCACACGGGCTCTAGAGCGCGTAGGCTCAGTAGTTGTGGCGCGCGGGCTTAGTTGCCCCACGGCATGTGGGATCTTAGTTCCCAGACCAGGGATCGACCCTGCGTCCCCTGCATTGGAAGGCAGATTCTCAACCACTGGACCCCCAGGGAAGTCCCTGGATCATTCTTGTAGAAGGGTTAAAGGCTTTGGGATTGTTTAGCTCGAAGGCAAGAAAGCAGAGGTAAGACGTAACTCGTTTCGTTATACTTAAATGAAAAGTAGAACATGGGGAGGTAAGCTGGAATTGCCACAGGGAGAGTTTGCTGTTGTTTTTAACCTTTTAAAATTGTGAAGTACAGCACACACATACAGAAAGGTACAGAAAGCGTCCGTGTTTAACTTAAGGAATTATTGGAGAGCCATCTATGTAGGCACCACCCAAGTCAAGAACTAGAACATCACCGGCACCCAGAACATTCCTTCCCAGGCAAAACCCCTCCTCCCTCCCTAGAGATAACCACCATCCTGTCTTTTATGCAGTGTATACTATAGTTGTTTTGCCTGGTTTGGGACTTTATGTAAGTGAAACAATGTAGTATGTGTATGGCTTCTTTCACTCAGTGTCATGTTTAGATAATTAGCCGCCTCGTTGCATGTGGTTATAGTTCTTTCATTTTTGCTTCTGTATAATATTCTATCATAGGCAAATGCCACCATTTATCCATTTTCCTTTTGATGAACATTTGGGTTGTTTCAGGTTGGGAGCTGTTATGAATAATGCAACTACCAACTTCTTGTATGTGTATCCTGGTCTAGGAGTGGAATTGCTAAATTGCAGGGTGTATACATTCACCCTTTTCCCAGGTTTCCTGTGGTGACTAGGAGCTGCTCTGCTTTCCCCCCTGCTCCCACCTGCTCTGATCAGATGGTTAATGTGCCTGTTTGACGGACGGACGGTAACTCACTGAGGCTTTGCTGTGCATTTCCCTAACATGATGAGATTGAGTACCGTTTCTTATGTGTGCTGATATTTTTAATTTCTTCTTGTGACATTCCCATGTCACTGTTTGGCCCATTGTTTTTTCTACCGAGCAGTCGGTTATTCAGTCAACTAACTATAACTCTGAAGGTCACTATGCAGGGGATGTGGGGATGTTCCCTGCCGCAAGGAGAAGACTTTACAGCTCTAAAGGCAGATACATAAACAAGTAGTTCATAACATTGTGATAATCGTTGACGCATCAGTCTCCTCCACTACGCTGACTGTTAGCTGAAGGGACAGGACTTTTATTTGTGTCATGTCCTCAGTGCTTTACACAGTATCTGGCACACATTAGGTGCTTAGTAAAGTCTCTGTTAAATGAATGAATGAGGCATTTTCAGAGGATGGTGAAAGTGCTCTAGTAGGGGTAAGTGTTGCGTAAGAGAGAAGCACAAAATAAGGAACCACGAATTGCACCCACTCCCCCACCCAGAGTGGGGCAAAGCTTCCCTAGGAGGTAATATTTGAAGCAGATCTTGAAAGACTTTCACCAGAAGCAGTGGAGGAAGTACATTCAAGGCAAAGGAATAGAATGCGCAAAGGCATGGAGAGGGAAAGTACATGCCACCCTAGAAATGAGAAGTTGGGGAGGGGAGCTAACACTTAGGGTGAATGGAGTGAGAGGACAGTGAGAAAGGGCATCAGCTGGAGACAGTGCTGTGAAGGGACTGCCTTGTAAATCTCATACGCAGTTGTCGACTGAAAAAAATGCACAACCTAAAAGTTGAGAGTTATGTTTTATTTGGTGGACAAAACTGAGGACTTAAGCCCAGGACACAGCATCTCAGATAACTCTGAGAGACTGCTCCAGAGACGTAAGGGAGGGAGCCAGGATATATAGGAGTTTTTGCAACAAAGACCAGGTAGTCGGAACATCAACAGATTACTGTTAATTAAAGAAAACCAGATATATCCTGTGTTTTCTCATCCTTAGTTCCCTCAGGGCTCACCGTCCGGGTGGCTGTAATATGATGGTTTGATGGCTGCAACATCCTTTGTTTACTGATATGGCAGGCAATATTTTTCATTCACACAGTGGGGATAAAATTGAAATTAAATACAGAAAAAAATTTCTCACAGGTGAGGGGGGAGGGGAGCTGTTGAGCAATAGAATTGATCTACAGAATCTTTTCCTAGACATCTTGGACAAAACAGCAGATATATAAGCCTGATCATGAAGTCCATTGATAACAAGAGTTATCTTTTGGAAAGCCATGGTGTAACCTGAGCAAGTGTAGAGTGACTTTCCGAAGTCAGACCTGGATTTAGCAGCAGCATGGTCCCAGTGGAGCCTTCATTTCCACATCTGTAATTTGGGAATAATGCCTACCTGGCAGAGGTGTTGTGAAGATTAAGGAGATAAGGTGGGTCTTCCCTGGCGGTCCAGCGGTTAAGACTCCACACTTGCATTGCAGGGCGCACTGGCGCGTCCAAAAAAAAAGAGAGAGAGCGATCAGGCCTGTAAAGGGTTTAACCCTTGCCTGGATGGTGGATGCTGAAAGGTGGGATGGTTTTATGATGTAGATCCTTTACTGTTCGGTTGCTGGTATCATTATCTTGCTACTATATATTGGCTGTTACGTGGTCGCGTCAGTTAATATGCTACAGTATGAGTAAAGTCCACAGTGAGGACGTTAGTCATCTGAAGAGTTCGCCACCCCCCCCCCCCCCGCACTGCCACATTGGAGACACGAGGTCACGTTAGTGTGGACCTGGGAGTAAGAGGACAGAACCTCAGGCTGTTTCTCCAGCGCTAGGCTTCGCAGGGTGGCTTTGTTCTCCGTTTGCTTTATCCCATGTATTCCTGAGAAGGCCATGAGGGGAATAATGAGCTCAGTATTTATAGCTGTTTTCCTAAAAAAGAGTATCTTGCCCAGTTCTCATGCAAGGAAGGGATTAAACTTGTTACCGGCCTGAAACCAGACGGCTCACGCTAGCTTTGCCCAAGCCCCGCCCCTCGGCCAAACTTTCCAAAGAGGGAGGTCCTTCTGAAGAAACGAAAGTGAAATTGAACCGGATCCGTTTCACAGCCCTGCTCCCCGCCTGCCTGGGCCTGTCCCGATTCCAGAGGAGCCTCTTGTGTCTTGGAGGCCGACGACCCGCGTTGGGAAGGGTCCCTCTCGGGGAGGGTCACGGCGGGCGGACACCGGGACATGCCTCGGGCGCGCCATGGACCCGAGGCAGGTAAGCCGCTGGGGTCAGAGCCCAGAGCGGGCCACCTGCAACTTGCTCGCCCTGGCTCATCTACCTCCCTACGCTCCTGTTTTCATGCATGACATATGCGCGTTGTGTGTGTGTGTGTGTGTGAGAGAGAGTGTGTGTGTGTTTTCTTGCCAAGCAAAATTTATGTTCTAGGAATTTAGGAATTTGTATCTTGCTAATTGTGTCGAGCAAGGCATGGAAGAGGATTTGTGGGGAAAATGCACTCCCCTCCCCCCTTCTGAGGAACAAGGCCTGAGCCCAGGTCAAGACAGTCCCCCTCTTCTTTTCTGCTAGGACCCCATGTATGCTCACGCCTCCTTTAGCCCCACTTGGACAACATGCTTTACTTTTAGCGTCTCCTCTCCTTCTTAACCTGTAGGAGAAAGTATTATAGTGGCTTTATTCATTATCTCTAAAAACTGGTATATCAATATAATGGAAAACTACTAGGCAAAAAAGGGCAGGAACTATTGCTATATGCAACAACATGGACAAATTTCAGATTCATGATGCTAAACAAAAGAAGCTGGACTCAGAAGACTGCATACTGTATGAATCCATTTAGGTGACATTCTGGAAAAAGCAAAGCTAGAGAGACAAGACAGATCAGTGGTTGACAGGGGCTGTGTGTGGGGAAAGGAATTGATTGCAAAGTGCATGAGAAAACGTTTTTGGGAAATGGAAATGTTCTACATCTTGAGCTGAGTGGTAGTTATAAGGCTGTGTGCTTTGACTCTATATGGTCAAAACTCATAGAATTATACACTAACAGTACATTTTACTATATGTAAATATACCTCGATTTTAAATATATATAAAGTATATGTACACACATATATATATATATGTGTGTGGTATGTATACATACATATGTGTGTGCATGTGTATATATATTTTTCCCTTCTTTAAAAGGATTAGGGACACCTGACTTACAGGAAAAGCATTTCTTTATGCAAACCAATATATTACCCTTTGGAGCCCATGTGGTAAAGGTGGGGGGCTTGTCTCTTAATCCTAAATATATGAGAATAGATTAAAGTGAAATTTTGCAGAGCAGTGAATGTTAAGTGGCTTGTTACATAGTTTGTATAGTACATAGGCATGAAGATGGGTGAGTGGAGATGTTGAGGGATTTAGGAATGATCTCCATGGAGGTTGGTTTCTCACTTTCTTTGCTCTCACTGCCATTCAGTGGCTCTCCTCCAAATGGCTGTTCTCAAGTGGTGGTTTGGCTTGGTTTCCCTTGTAGGAGATTTTAGGGGGTATAAGGAAAAAATTAATAATCTCCCTCTAATTTTTCCCTAAAATAGCTATTGTTAACAAATTCATGTATCCTTTTGAGTCCTGTGAGCCAGACACTCACCGTCTGTACTCACATATACCTCGGCCCCAGGTGGGGGTAGGGGGGTTGTGTGAAGCAAGAGGAGCAAGAAAAGAGATGGAATTCATGTCTAGCGATGTCTTGTTTGTGCAGACATTGGTTCAGGATCAGCTTTGTTCCAGGTGCTGCCTTAGGTGCTAGGGATGCAAAGATAACTGAAGTGTAGTCCTTGTCCCCCAGGGGCTTACTGTCGAATTGACTGCAGCCCCCCATCAATACTACATGGGGAATATTGAGAGTGGAGAGCTGAGTATAATTTCTAGGGCACCTAATATTGTTAATCACCTTTCAGACACACTACAATCTATATGTGCCATTAAAAAAAAAATCAGTAGCGGGCTTCCCTGGTGGCGCAGTGGTTGAGAATCTGCCTGCTAATGCAGGGGACACGGGTTCGAGCCCTGGTCTGGGAAGATCCCACATGCCACGGAGCAGCTGGGCCCGTGAGCCACAATTGCTGAGCCTGCGCGTCTGGAGCCTGTGCCCCGCGACGGGAGGGGCCGCGATAGAGAAAGGCCCGCGCACCGCGATGAAGAGCGGTCCCCGCACCGCGATGAAGAGTGGCCCCCGCTTGCCGCAACTGGAGAAAGCCCTCGCACGAACCGAAGACCCAACACAGCCAAAAATAATAAATAAATAAATAAATAAATAAATAAGAAAATCCTTTAAAAAAAAAAAATCAGTAGCTATGATAAAAGGTAAAGTAAGTGGTGTAACAGGTGCTGGATGGGAGGAGTTCACGGAGAGGAAACTCTCATGGGGGCGGCGGGGGGGGGGGAGTCGGAAGTCTCAAGAAGGTGGCATTTAGAGAGATCTGTAGCGAGTTGTAATAGGTGGCAGTAGGGGGAAAAGCAGGCACGTTGCACTGGAATGTAGAGGGATGGAAAGATGAGAGGCACTTGTGGTAGCCCATGTGAGAGGTAATGAGGGTCTAGAACTGGAAAAAGACACGTTTAAGAGAAAAGATAGAGGTGGTAGACAAGATAGGACTTGGCAACTACCTGATGAGGTGTGGGAGATGAGGGAGGGAGGGAGGAAGGCAGGCAGGCAGAAAAGATGACTCAGGTTTCCAGCCTTAATAACTCAGAGGAGAATGCTGCCATTAACAGTAATAAGAACCACAGGAGAAGGGGCTGGATTGAGGGAAAAGATTAATTTGGTTCAGAATGTGTGGCATTTGAGGTAATGGCAGGATATCTAAGGGGACAGACAGATCGTCTAGGCATTTGAAAATTCAGGTCTTAAGCTTCAGCACAGGTGGTAGCCAAGCCATTGGAGGAGAATTTTTAAAGAAGAGAGCTCAATCCACATTGAGTCAGCGCATGTTTGTTGTACTGAATTGACCACCAAGCAGCTGTGAAAACCTAACAGAAGTTTAAGAGGAGGAATTTATATGGCCCCATTAGCGTGGCGCGGCGGTATCCTCCTCCAGCACCATTTGGAAGCTTTGGAACAGAAAAAGGGGACAGCGGGCCTTGGGTGGTGAAGGGAACTGACCGTGAGATCCAGGCTGAATGAGGAGGTGTGTGAAGCCAGAATGGAGACAAACCAGGAGTGGCTGACCCGCAGCTACAGGGGTGGAGGTAGAAACACAGGGAAGTTGCCGGCTGAGAAGAGCAGGAGTCCGCAAACTGCGGGCCAAGTGCAGCCTTCCCCTTGGTTTTGTAAAGGAAGTTTTACATTTTGCCTGTGGCTGCTTTTGTGCTACAGTTGAATGCCCCTCCGGCCCTTTACAGAAAAAGTTCACTGACCCTGGAAAAGTTTCAGGGTTTGAGGTTTGATAGTGGCCCGGCTCAAGTAACAGTGAGATTGAATGAGGAGCCGCACAAGCCACTTAGGTGGCTGAAAGGTGGAGGTGGCCATCACTGGAGCCGCACTAAGGAGATGTGCAGCGAGCATGCCGTGAGCTTGACCAGCAAGAGTGCTAAAATCCCCTCATGGTGACGGGGGGGCAGGGGTTGGGGAGTAGAAGGCTGAAGTTATTGAAGAAAGGGACGCAGCTGCCTGCAGGTCCCTGTAGCCTTCAGGAGAATCAGACAAGGGGGATGTGAGCGTGAGGAATCATCGTTCCTAGATATGCAAGCCCCGGGGATGGGCAGCAAGGTATTTACTGACACCCCCAGGGTCCCTTTTGTCCTTAGAAAAAAGGCACATGGTTCTCGTCCTTCAGTGTGGTGCCCAGGCTTGGAAGGGACACTGGGCACTTCTACCCAAACCACCAGGCTCCCCTGGCTGTGCGGAGTTGGCAGCGTCTCTTCCTGGATACCTCGGCCCTAGCCTCCCACACCCCCTTAGCTACTTCCCAATAGCTGCTTCCACAGCGTGTCTTCAGAACCCGGTTCTGTAGGCCACAAGCTACGCCATCTTCTCTCAGACCGCCACCCGTTTACCAGAATGGCGAGCACTGTGACTCTATACGTCTTGCTTCCTGCTCTTCCATCTCCTCCCTCTGTTGGGTCCACAGGTAGTACTTATGAGGTGGGCGGGCCACCCTAGCTAGGTCACAAGCCCATGTCTCACTTGCCTTCTCAGCTTATTAGGAATCAGGTGCAGCCCTCACACCCACCCCAGGCAGTGGGGAGGGACAGGCTCGCTGCTGCAGTCCCAATTCACTTTCTTTTCCATCTTCTTGTTCTGCAGGGGTGTTCCCTCAACAGATACCAAACCCATCCCGTTCAAGGCTATGAGCACAGCAAGCTCAGACACCAGCAGCCGGGGCTGGGATCTTATCCTAATAGTTTCCAGCTCCAGCAAATAGAGTTTCTCAAGGGGCAACTCCCAGAAGCACCCCTAATTGGAAAACAGGTACCATCACTGCCACTGTTCCTCCCTGGACTCAGGCTAAGGTTTCCAGGACCGCCTGCCAGAGGTGGGTACTTTGAGATCCCGGGTGTCCCCAGGGGCTTGCCTCTCAGAAGTCAGGTGCTCCCAAGAGGGTTCCAGCATCCTTTCCCACGTGGCCGGGTTCGGCCATGGAGCGGTGTTGATAGGCTCTCCGCACGTTTCCAGGAACTGACTATCAGCCAGGATCAGGAACAAAGGATCTTAAAGCTCTTGGCGGAGCTTGGGGAAGGGAAGGCCACCACAGCGCACGATCTGGCTGGGAAGCTCCAAGCCCAAAAGAAGGAAATCAATCGAGTTTTATACTCTCTGGCAAAGAAGGGGAAGCTGCATCGGGAGGCAGGAACGCCCCCTTTGTGGAGACTTTCAGTTCCGGTTCAGGCTTGGAACCAGCCCAGCCAAGTAGCGAGAGCAGACAGCCATAGCCAGGGAGCTCCAAGCTCAGACTTCAGTTTGGAAACTGAAGACAGAAGCTTCACATCTGGCTTGGAAGATCCTCCTGAGCCTCTCGACATGGCTGAGATCAAGGAAAAGATCTGCGATTACCTGTTTAATGTGTCCAGCTCCTCTGCCCTGAATTTGGCTAAAAACATTGGCTTCACCAAGGCCCGAGATGTGACTGCCGTGCTGATTGACTTGGAAAGGCAGGGGGACGTCTACAGGCAAGGGACGACCCCTCCCATATGGCATTTGACCGATAAGAAGCGGGAGAGGATACAGATCAAGAGAAACGCGAACAACGTTCCGGAAACCACTCAAGCTGCTATCCAGGAGACCAGAAAAATCGCAGACCTCCCCACTTGCAATTTACCTGCGTCAGATGCCTCAAACAGCATGGTCACCACAGAAAAAGTGGAGAACGGGCAGGAACCCGTCGTAAAGTTAGAAACTAGGCAAGAGGTCACACCAGAACCAATAAAACTGAAACCGAAACCACCTGTTCATGACAATGGCCCCTCCAAAACAGGGTATGTTGACTTTGAAAATGGCCAGTGGGCCACAGATGACATCCCAGATGACTTGAATAGTATCCACGCGGCACCAGGTGAGTTTCGAGCCATCATGGAGATGCCCTCCTTCTACAGTCATGGCTTACCACGGTGTTCACCCTACAAGAAACTGGCAGAGTGTCAGCTGAAGAACCCCATCAGCGGCCTGTTAGAATATGCTCAGTTCGCTAGTCAGACCTGTGAGTTCAACCTGATAGAGCAGAGTGGACCACCCCATGAACCTCGGTAAGAGACCACCCAGGATTTGTGCCTACGGTTGGGGTCAGGCGCTCTTGCTCCTGATGGAGTCTTGGCTGACTCGTGAGCAGTGCCAGTTGGTGGCCCCTGTCTTTTCCCTCTTTTTTTCTGCCTGTGGGCTGAATCACCCTTGTCTGGCCCTTCCTCCACATCTTGAGCAGGGAATGTAGACCTCAGCCCAGCCAAAATCTTGGCTGAGCAAGGGGGAGGTTGGCAGCCTTGGCTAAAATGAAGCTTCTTTGGAGATGATTAGCTGCCATGCATCAGTGTTATGCCTGCCTCCTAAGGCCAGAGGTAATGAAGACTTGACACCCTTCCCGCCCCCTTCCATGTGCCGTCCTCCCTCCCCCCGAGCTGAGTCCCCCAGGGGGTGCAGGAACAGGTGGGTAGCGGCAGGCTGCACACAGAGAGCAAGGGTGGGTTGTGCTGCTAAGTAGCAGCGGGTCCAAACCGCACCTCCCCTCCCCCCTCCTGCTCCGCTCCCGTGAAAGGATGCTGTAGGGTGCACGGCTGCCTGCCTGTTGAAGGTGGTGGTTCTAATTTTACGCACCGCCTCTGCACAGATGGGTGGGCTAGCACTTGCTGCTGCTCCTAAGCTGTGAAATCAGAAATTACCTCACTCAGACAGCTGGCCCAGCCCTGCACCATAGGCTCTTCCAAGCCAGCGGACAGATTGAGGAAGACAGGTGGGCCCAGGAGCTGCTGCAGGGCCTAGCGGAGAGCTGAAACCACTGAAGCTGAGTGACCGCACGCCAGTGAGGCCAGCAGAGGATCCCACTAACTTTTACATTAACCGTAGGCTGGTGTCTTGAGGGTAAGGATTCCCAGCGGTGACCCTTCCTCCTTATCCTGACCGTCTTCATGACACTGAGATGGCATTGCAGGAGAGCTGTTAAGAAGAGGGGTGCGTCTGTCCAGAAGCTGACAGGGCCAGGACTGATGTGCTTCTGTCTGGGGTAGAGACTGGATGGCCGTCATTCTCTTTCTTCTCCCACCATCCCCCTCCCCAGAGTTGGGGAACAGCAGTGGGTTTTGCGGTTAACCTTTCTTTGGACTCCAGCTATAAGAAACATTGATGCCATGCTCAAATATTTCAGAAGACCCAGGAAATAAGAAATTTGACCTACTTTTCTAAATGAAATCCCAGATTGAGCAAAGAGCTGAACAAATATGAAAGCTTGAACAGAGACGGTCTAAGCTAAGTCCAGAGGCCTAGAACAAATGCTTTTTGGTTCTCTGCATAACAAGGGGAAATTCCTTTCATCTCAGGCATCAGACAAATAGAGCTGTAGGATGACTCAAAAGAAACCGTGAGAGTGGTGTATCTCTGAGGGTAGGTTGGGGGACGAAAATAGGCCCCCAAAAGGGGCAGGTATCTGATCCCTGTAGGTGTCTGGGGAGTGTGAGACTGCGCTGTAAGAAGCCTTCGCTTTCCTTAGGAGCTGCCCTTGAGGTGGCCAAGTCTACCACCATTGCTTTAGGGTAAAGGCTCTTTGGTTGCTAACAAGACTGTAATGGTGATTTTAGCTCATCATTTTTTGTACAGACTTGATCTTAATTCATTGCTAAAAGATAGTGGGTTTCCCTTGAGCTAGTTTCCTATCACCTGTGGCTATGTTTGCTCTAATGAGCTTGGAGAGAGAGTCACTGGCTGCTTTGTTTCCAAAAAAAATAGCAACAGGCTGAGCCTCCAAAGGGACAGGAGTTCCTTGG